>NC_141689.1:1193763393-1196263393 GCF_964263255.1 Lissotriton vulgaris | reverse complement strand
GGTCCCTTCCATGTGGAAACATGCCATGGTTTCACCACTGCTTAAGAAAACATCGGCAGATCCTAAAATCCTGGCTAATTTCCGTCCCATATCCCTCCTACCTGCTTTCTCCAAAGTTTTGGAGAAACATGTCCATGGTCACCTTGCCAGGTACACGGAGGTGAATGACATACTTCACCCCTCCCAATCGGGTTTCCGTCCTGGATTTTCGACAGAGACAACATTGCTTGGCGTGATGGACAATCTTCGCCTTCTGGTAGACAGAGGGGATTCCGCTGCGCTGATTCTACTTGACCTCAGCGCAGCGCTCGACACCATCTCCCACAACATTCTGTTAAAGTCGCTCTCTACCATGGGCATTAGGGGCAAAGCATTGGACTGGACAGATCACTTCCAATACCTCGGCCTCAAATGTCCATCTATCCCCTTATGGAGTCCCTCAGGGCTCAGTCTTGAGTCCTCTGCTTTTCAACTTATACGTAACCCCTCTCACCCAGATCGCTGAAGCAGCAGGTCTAAATATGTTCACCTATGCTGACAATTCGCAGATCATTTTTTCACTCTCCAACGGAGACTATGACTCCTCCTCCCTCTTGCAGTCAGGCCTTAGGAAAATTGCTATTTGGATGAGTGACAATATGCTCAAATGAAATGGTAGCAAAACTGAGGTTTTAATACTGGGTCCAAACCAAAATCTCTGGAACCCAAGACACTGGCCCTCTGAAATGGGTTCCCTACCCACTCCGTCGCACCAAGTACAAAATCTGGGCATTATCATCAATAATGGCCTAACCATGGAGCCCCAAGTCACTAACCTAACATCTACCTGTTTCACCATCCTGGGATGCTCCGGAAAATCATCTGGATGTTACCTGACGACACACAGAAGTCTGTGGTCAATGCATTAATCACCTCTCATTTAGACTACGGCAATGTCCTCTACTTGGGATCATCACAGGCAGTCCTGAGACGCCTTCAACTCGTGCAGAATGCCGCTGCAAGATTGCTCCGCAAATGTCACAGAATGGAATGCATGTCCGGTCATCTTAAGGCACTCCATTGGCTACGAATTGAAAACAGTTAAATTTAAGACACTGAGCCTTATGCACAGAATAAAATGGGGTAATGCCCCCAGATACTTACAAGCCCTCGTGCAAACCTACACGCCGGCTCATTGCCTGAGATCTTCATCTCAAGGCCTTTTCTGTGTGCCCAAAGTGCGCCGAGCGAGGATAGGGGGAAGATCATTCTCCCCGGCCCCAAGCTTTGGAATTCTCTCCCTTTGAATTTACGCTGGAAACTCGCTACATCCACTTTCGCAAAGCCTTAAAAACATGGCTTTTTAATCAGTAAATTGCTCCTGCCGCTCCTCTGAGTTTTATGATCTGCTCATTGGTTAAGTATCTCCTAGAGCCGGGAAACCCTTTTTGGGTAGCTGTCGCGCTTTAGAAGCCCAATAAATAAATAAATCAATAAATAAATTCATACAGTTACTCTCACAATCACTGACTCTTACGTATACTTATTTATATACACCAACTCTCATATACAATGTCTTTTATTTTTCTACTTTATTGGAGATGTACCACTGACACATATTTTCACTTACCAACACACAAATAAACACATCAGACACCCAAACAACTGTTTCCATGAACATTCCTAAACCCATATGCCTAGACAATCAACCACTCACACATCTATACATAGAGTTACAACTCCCACACCCAACCATAGATACACTCAGTCTGCCTTACAAATACTCAGCCAACTAATCAATAACTAATATAGACACTCATGTAGTAAGTGACCAATTGATGCAGCAGGTTATACAACAGAGACAGTGATACACACATTCACATAGTTTGGTTACTCACCCATATATTTAGTGAGACACATTTATTTACTTACTTAAACAAACAGTCAGACAGCTACTAAATCCTCCATCCAGACTGTTATATATCCACTCAATCTTCAATTCAGAATGGTATATATATATATATTACCTACTGGCGATAGCCAGTAGGTATATATAGTTAGGATTTTTTCTCTATGGGACTTTTGAAAATTCTATGTCTAATACCTTTGGCGTTTGTGGACGGAATCGGCTGAAATTGTCAGGAAAATAGCACATTTTGTTTCTGAGCAGCCCCTGAAAATTTGGGGGGGTTTCATCAAGGGGGGGTCGAGAAAAAGGGGGGGTTCCAAAATGCATTTTTCCCATTCATTTTTCCATAGGGCGTTTGGCCTCCCTTTTAGCTCGAACGGCTGAATGGATTTGCACGAAACTTGGCAAAATTGTAGGGACTGTTAGCCCGATGTGCCTTTGCTGGGTCTCAATATATGTGCTCCAGTGGATTTTGAGAAATTAACATTTTAAAAAACAGATATATCTGTGACAGCGTCCCGGGTAGCGCTCCGGTTCGCGTACTTTTCGCGTTACGGAACTTTGCGAAGCGAAGCTGATTGGCTCTCCGGTGTCTGTCAACATTCTAAACAGTCCGGAGCGGCCGCCATCTTGTCTCACGGTAGGATTGAGAGACAAGAGGAGGAGAAAAACGAAGGGGGAATTTAATGAAAGGGGGCAAGGTAGACCCCTCTTGACCCTATAGGAATGATGTTGGGGTTATTAAAGGGTCCCGTGGTACAAATAAAAAAAATTAGATTTTTCGCGGTAGAATCGCTTCCCGGTTCGCTTCCCGGTTCGCGAAACGGGAATTCGCCATTTTGTGTTTCGTTTTAATTAAATTACAAGATGGAGGAGCAAATAAAAAAAATTAGATTTTTCGAGGTAGAAGCGCTTCCTCGCGAAACGGGAATTCGCCATTTTGTGTTTCGTTTTAATTAAATTAAAAGATGGAGGAAAAACAATGTGAGAAATGGGTATAAGGGGGTACGGGAGACGTATCCTGACCCCCTATGTTTTCTGAGGGTGGCTGAGGATGCTCATATATGTTGATACATGTCTTCCAGCGGCTGCGCGAGAGCGTTTTTTTTTTTTTTTGCTGCGTGACGTCTGTTAACGTTCGATTCGAAGGAAATCAGGAAGTGTTGACCGCCATTTTGTCACTGCGAGTAAATATATTGTTAAAAATAATTGTTATAAATGAATCCGTATTGATAAACATTGTCTGCGCCATCTTGCCTTTTTTCCAATGCCACACTTTTGTTGTGCACGGCAGCCATTTTAGATGCCTTGACCAGACCCACTCTCTGCACGCCGCCGATCCTAAGCATGGCTCCTCACCCTCGCAAGCATCTCCCCCACGCACTGGTCACCCCCGCTCTCTCTCTCATGCATGGGCCATAAACCTCCCCCCATCTGCGCTGCTCTTCCCTGAGAATTACAACCTGTGCCCGCCCGACACCTCCCTTTCACCCTATTCACTACCGCACCCTCTGACACTCCTCTTCCTCTGTGTCTGATTGTCCAGGCCGGTCCCAGGCTATCACCTAGCCCTGCGGATGTAGTTTATGGCCCCAACTGTAAAGAATCACCCCTCTTCAAAGGAGTTACAGTAGATCAAGGCCCCCACCCCATGAGATCCGTCACACCACACGCGTTCTTGCTATCTGATAACGATCCTGTATTGTGATTGGGGAGGGGATTCACACTGTAAGGGTGTGTGGGACCGAGCCTGAAGCAGAAGATTCCAGGGATGCCTTTTTGTACATCAAAGTCTTCACAATTATGTGTCACATTAAAAATATATAGCACTCCAACAAAGTAGTAGGATTATAACACTTTAATAACTTATAAATATATACAACGCTCCAACAAAGTAAACACGTTAAAAAAAAATATTTTAAACAACTATTTACATGGCAGCCTGCTGCAACATCCATCTCAAAGCAACAATGGGCTGCTTTGGTCTGTCTTTTAGTCGGCAAAATCCGTCGGCCTGTGAGGTGACGTCAGTAGCGGTCCGTTGTGCGAATAGGCAGAAGGCAGCACAACGTGCCGAGATTCGGACGGCACCCAGGTGGTGTCCAGTAAGTTGCTGCACTGGTCTGGCCATCCTACAATGCTGCGCCGAAAAACGGCGTGGGTCGCCCCGGGGGGGAGGCGGCGCGAACGGGCCTCCCCCGCCTCCCCAGGTGGAGGCTCCTCTGCTGCAGTGGGGCGCCCTTTAGCGTTTCAGTCGCCATTCAGCTGTTTAGCGCCCGCTTTTGCGGCACTGTGCCTCATCCGCCATTCAGCTGAGTTGCCCCCACTCTTGCGGTGCAGCGATAGGCGGCTGCCCCAGGACTCTTAAAATGGCGGCCGGCTCTTCGGATTTGGGCCTGGTCCACTAAAATGGCCCTGGGACACATTTGAACTCGGAAATTTGCCTGCTAGGGCTTGGGCCCCATTCTCGAAAGCGTCCCCTCAGCCTTGAAGATTCTACAAAAGTCATCGGGCCCCGACTCTCGCAGGCTTCCGGTGGGGAGCGGCTGCCATGATTGCTTGCGTAATGGCCACGACGGAGCTACGAGATGGTGGTGCTCTCATGCTGACGCCAGCTTCAGTCTGAAACATCCAGAAACACTGTAGACTACCAATTCGATGACTTCCGGTGGAGCCCCAACGTGACCCGGTAGGAAAGAACTTGCCCTCCCCTCTTTTGACTGATGGTTCTTGTTGCCTGTCCCCTCTGTTGTCATCTAACGGAACCTTTTTGGATTGCCGAGTGAGAAAAAAAAAGATGGGGCTTTCATCATTTGGGAAACAAAAAAATGTTTCAATCCAATGAAAAGTGTTATTTTTAGGTCATATGATCAAGCCTTCCATCATTAGGAAACCAAAAGTAAAATGAACCAATGAAAAGTTTTATAAACAAGTCACATGACCTGTTATGCGGCTTTGGGCTATAAAAAGCCTACAAAATCCGTTGGCCTGTGAGGCGGTGTCAGTAGCGGACCAATGTGCGAATAGGCCGAAGGCAGCACAACGCGCCGAGATCCGGATGGCACCGAGGTGGTGTCCAGCAAGTTGCACTGGTGTGGCCATCCTACAATGCTGCGCCGAAAGACGGCGTGGGGTGCCCGGGGGGGAGGGGGGAGGCGGCACGAACGGACCTCTCCCACCTCCCCAGGTGGAGGCACCTCATCTGCAGTGCGGCGCCCCTTACCGTTTCACTCGCCGTCCAGTTGAGTTGCGCCCGCACTTGGTGCTACAGTAGGCCGAAGGCAGCACAATGCGCCGAGATCCGGATGGCACCGAGGTGGTGTCCAGCAAGTTGCCGCACTGGTGTGGCCATCCTACATTGCTGCGCCGAAAGACGGCGTGGGGTGCCCGGGGGGGGGGGCGCAAACGGGCCTCTCCCGCCTCCCCAGGTGGAGGCACCTCATCTGCAGTGGGGTGCCTCTTAGCGATTCACTCGCCGTCCAGCTGAGTTCCGCCTGCACTTGCGGCACAGTGCCTCACCCGCCGTCCAGCTGAGTTCCACCTGCTCTTGCGGCACAGTGCCTCACCCGCCATCCAGCTGAGTTGCGCCCGCTCTTGCGGCTACAGCGTCTCGCCCACCATCCAGCTGAATTGTGCCCACTCTTGCGGTGCAGCGATAGGCGGCTGCAATAGGACTCTCAAAATGGCGGCCGGCTCCTTGGATTTGGGCCTGGTCCACTAAAATGGCCCTGGGACACCTTGGAACTCGGACGCTTGCCTGCTAGGGCATGGGCCCCATTCCCGAAAGTGTCCCCTCTTTTGACTGATTGTTCTTGTTGCCTATCTCTTCTGTTGTCGTTTAACGGAACCTTTTTGGAATGCCGAAAGGTGTTCTGGTCCGACCGCTGGTTGGTGGAGACATTTTGACTATATCCTGGACCTGCCCGGCCTCGCCCAAAATGGCGTCGGTATAAATGTGACTTGTAACTCCTTGTTGTGTACTGGTTGCCCAACCTTGATGTCACGAGATACGTATGCAGTTTTGAAGCACATGGTGGGCGGGGACGAGTACTGATTGAACATTTGGACATCCCTATTGATATTAAGTTCTGATGTGTTATTGATTACTGTACTATTGAAAGTTCGAATTAACGTCACCCATGGTACTTGCCCACAAATGTATATGTAGATAATTTTATTGTAACTGGCCCTGTCGTATTTTAATTATAAAATGTACGTCCACCGATTCCGCAACTGTTAGACACCTTAGTTCTTGCAACCTAATGGCCCGCCCGTTACGTTCTTCTACAGTGAAAATGTCCCCTCATCATATACAATTCCAGTTTGCTCCTTGGCCGGCCCACGTGGTTATAGGCCCGTATTTGTATGCTGACATTTTCACAATAAAGGTTTTTAAAACAAAACATGGTAGTGGTACCTAGATTTGTAAAGTTTTGAATAATAGCCAGTGTTTTCGAATCAGTAAAAGGCAAGTGAAATAAAGCAGCCCGATTACATGACGGTTAAAAGGTATAATACGCAGGAACGCAGTAAAGATAAATGGTCAAGGGCTGTTGTGTTTTCCACTTCTGCAAGATAAAGTGATTAATAAGAATCCAATATTCATGCCTATCAGCGACTAAGACAGCAGGCCGAGCCTCTTTTGTTCAACGGCTCCCACATGGGACGAAGAAACGCCCTTTTTCTCGAAATAGGAATATTTTACTTGCAGGACAGTTGTAAATTTCCCGGTAAAATACATTAGCCTGGAACATTGTTAGTGATAAACTGTAAATGCATCTGGGTCCTTTGCTTTACAAGTCAGAGTGAGAAAAAAAAAGGTGGGGCTTTCATCATTTGGGAAAAAAAAATGTTCGAAAGCAATGAAAAGTGTTATTTTTAGGTCATATGACCAAGCCTTCCATCATTAGAAAAACGAAAGTAAAATGAACCAATGAAAAGTTTTATTAACAAGTCACATGACCTGTTATGCTTGCGTTACGCGCTGCGCGCCGCGCCCTGGATCGTTTCCGGAAAGCTGCGCCTCGCGCACCGGAGCACTTCCAGGTGCGCTAACGCAGCGCGTCATATGACGCATTACGCGACAACGCAGGTCCAGAATACAGTCAAAATGTCTCCACCAACCAGCGGTCGGAACACAACACCTTTCAGCAGACCAAAAAGTTCTGTTAAATGACAAGAGAAGGGACAGGCAACAAGAAATATCAATCAAAGAGGGGAGGGCAAGTTCTTCTCTACCGTGTCACGTTGAGGCTCCACCGGAACTGATCGAATTGGTAGTCTACAGTGTTTTTGGATGTTTCAGACTGAAGCTGGCGTTAGCATGAGAACACCACCATCTCGTGGCTACGTTGTGGCCATTCCGCGAGCAATCATGACAGTTGCTCCCCATCGGTAGTCTACGGGAGTCGGGGGTCCCGGTGACTGTTGTAGAATCTTCAAGGCTGAGGGGACTCTTTTGGGATTGGGGCCCATGCCCTAGCAGTCAAGCGTCCGAGTTCCACGGTTGCCCAGAGCCATCTTTGCAGGCCAGGCCCAAGTCTGTGGAACCGACCGCCATGTCGTGAGCTCCGTAGCAGCCGCCTGTCGCTGTACCGCAAGATTGGGTGCAATTCCGTTGGATGGCGGGTGAGACGTTGTAATAGCAAGAGCAAGCGCAATACAGCTGGCCGAGCGAGGCACTGTGTCGCAAGAGCGGGCGCAAGTCAGCTGGTCGAGTGAAGCGCTGGGGTGTAGCTGAGAAACCTCCACCTGGGGAGGTGGGGGAGGCTCGTTCGCACCGCCTCTCCCTTCTACTGCACCCCAGGCCGTCTCCTGGCGCAGGTATATGTGATGGTCGGACCAGGGCACCGCAGGACATGTCTTCAGGTCAAACGGATTGTGATATAAGGTGTGGAGCAGGCGCAATTATCTCGGGGGCCTCCGTCAAGCGGTTCAGGGAGGCACCGCATCACATTGTTTTCCAATGCAGTCAGGTCCACAAACAGCCCCCACTTACTTTGAGAATAGTGAAGCTGCAGCAGGTGCAAATAAGCTTCAGACAGTGTTACAAGCGCTGCTCCGAACCCTCAACTATGGCACCCAACATCCAGGACTTATGCCATTTGTGCAAGGCAGTGACATCGAAGCATCTCAGGGACCAAGCAACATACCATATCCAGAGTCCTTCCCACAACCTCTGCCTTCCTTCTTACCTAGTTATTGTTCTTTCACTCCCACTCCAGGCTTTTAGTCTGTGGATGGAAAACCATGAACCTACACTCACCTATGAAAATCTTACTATTGATGGTTTATTTTTAGCCCAAAATACAAAGGCTTGTTTGGATCGATGTTGCAGCAGGCTGCCATGTAAATAGTTATTTAATAAAACGTTTTACCCTGTTACTTTGCTGGTGTGTTGTATATATTTATAATATTTGCATAGTGTTTGTTGTTATTTTGGGTGGGGTGGGCGGCGGAGCCGAGCTGTCTTGCAGCCATCATGGTGTCGAGCTCAGTTCCTCTCACTAGTTTCGTATTTGTCATGAGGAGTTGTTCATAATGTTTCTATTTTAGCGAGGTCAAAAAGAGATCCCATTAGTGGCCTACTGATTTTGCTTGATTCCTTTTGTTTTTTAACGATTTTTCACTATCTGCAAAGACTAAACTGAGTATTGCGACTCTGTGCTTGTTTGTAAATAGAGAATGAACCAAAGAGAACCAATTCCAAAATCAATAAATGCTAGGATAACAATCAATCAAATGGAGAGGGAAGCAGGCACGACGGGATTACAACGGGGGCAAAGGCCTGTGTTACCTACCCTTCACTATCTGCAAAGAGAGAATATTCCTAAAAGAAAAGAGGAGGGGGGGGGGGCAGCGTTCAAAGCACATCAGCGTGCATAAATACGAAAATGTTTTTACCTACCACGTACTTGACATTTTACAGCTTTTGATATTTGCTATTAAAAAACCATTGAAATTCACTGAAAAAACCATAGGTTATAGACCATATATAGTTAGGAATTAGCATTTACAAAACCTTGAAAATTCACTGAAAAAACCATAGGTTATAGACCATATATAGTTAGGGATTAGCATTTACAAAACCTTAATTTACTCGCACAAAACCATTGAAATTCGCATATATAGTTAGTTGCACTAACTATATATTGCGCACCCGCAACCACTGCTGATGATGTCACATATTACATCATTCATGACATGGTCAAAGCTAATATCTATAGCTGTAAAATATATTCTTTATTACGTGACGTATCACGTAGCCACGTGAGACGCCTCATGACACGTCGCATAAACGTGACGTATCGTCTCTGCAGCGCAAACAAAACCCGTAACGTAAGCGCGCCAGAGCACGCTTACAGATATATATATATTTTTTTAACCTTAATTAGACAAAATTCTTATTGCAACTAACTATATATGCGAATTTCTAACTATATATGCGAATTTCTATGGTTTTGTGCGAGTAAATTAAGATTTTGTAAATGCTAATCCCTAACTATATATGGTCTATAACCAATGGTTTTTTCAGTGAATTTTCAAGGTTTTTTAAATGCAAATTCCTAACTATATATGGTCTATAACCTATGGTTTTTTCAGTGAATTTCATTGTTTTTTTAAAAGCTAATATCTATAGCTGTAAAATATATTCTTTATTACGTGACGTATCACGTAGCCACGTGAGACGCCTCATGACACGTCGCATAAACGTGACGTATCGTCTCTGCAGCGCAAACAAAACCCGTAACGTAAGCGCGCCAGAGCACGCTTACAGATATATATATTTTTTTTTAACCTTAATTAGACAAAATTCTTATTGCAACTAACTATATATGCGAATTTCTAACTATATATGCGAATTTCTATGGTTTTGTGCGAGTAAATTAAGATTTTGTAAATGCTAATCCCTAACTATATATGGTCTATAACCAATGGTTTTTTCAGTGAATTTTCAAGGTTTTTTAAATGCAAATTCCTAACTATATATGGTCTATAACCTATGGTTTTTTCAGTGAATTTCATTGTTTTTTTAAAAGCTAATATCTATAGCTGTAAAATATATTCTTTATTACGTGACGTATCACGTAGCCACGTGAGACGCCTCATGACACGTCGCATAAACGTGACTTATCGTCTCTGCAGCGCAAACAAAACCCGTAACGTAAGCGCGCCAGAGCACGCTTACAGATATATATATATTTTTTTAACCTTAATTAGACAAAATCCACACATGCACATATCTTGAGGACTTGCTGTTTCTCTTGGTTTTCCCCTTGTTACGCTTACCGGAACGCTACCCGGTACGCAAACCGGACGCTCCAAAAACACAAGATGTCTGACTCCGTTACGCTGCCAGTTAGCTGCCCAGTTCGCGTACCGGGACGCGCCTCTACGGCGAAAAATCACATATTTTTTTTTTTTTGCCCCGCGGGGCACTTTAATATCCCCCTCATCAATCCTAGGGGGTCAGGAGGGGTCTACCTTGCCCCCTTTCCTTCATTTCCCCCTTCGTTTTTCACCACCTCTTGTCTCTCGATCCTACCGAGAGACAAGATGGCGGCCACTCCAGACTGTTTACAATGTTGACAGCCAATCAGCTTCTCCTCAGACTCCCGTTACGCTGCCGGTTAGTAGTTCCTGAGAAATTAAAAAAAAAGATCAAAAAATGCATTTCCCATTGCAACATTAGACACAGCTACAGCTTGTGCTGCTGAACGGAATTACACCAAATTTGGCATAAAGGTAGCCCTTGCCTCAGAAAGAAATCTTTTTCTTAAATGATGTAAATCTGTTCAGTAGTGGCTGAGAAAATAAAAAAATAAAACTATCGATATATAGTGGCGCGGTGGATCCGCGCACCCTACCGATCACAAGCTGCATTCTAATTGGCTGTCAACACTTCAAGCCAGGAAGGGTTGGCAGCCATCTTGTGCCTCGGTAGAACCGAGGCACAAGAAAGCAGTAAAAGAAACGCACAAAACAAGATAAGGGGCAGGGTAGAAACACCCTGACCCCCTAAGCCTGCTCCTGGGGTCCCACAAGGACCCCCAAGGCCCAAAATTAGATTTTTTTTTTAAAGCGGCAAAATACGCGTTGGTTCTGCGGATCATGCCACAAAAAAAAGACCAAGCACAGGCTCCCACAATTCATTAATATTTAGCCCTCGGGTGGGACAAGTCCCGGGTGCAATGTTTACATTGTAAGGGGGGCCCTAAGGGCCCTGGTGACTGCCACTCCCTTGGGCGACCGCCACTACCCAGGGCTTTTCTAAAATATTTGCGGGGGCACATGACCCCCCCAGCCCCGGGGACCGCCACTCCAGGGGCTTGTTTTAAAAAAAAGATAAACAACCAGCTCCCCCCACTGTCCCCCCACTGTCCCCAAAAAAGAGGGCCAGCCCCGGGGGATGGGGTCCCTGGGGCTAGAAGTGGCCTGGGAGGAGGGACATGTGGCCCCCCTCCCCTGTATATTAAAACAAAAAAAGGAGAAGGGAGGCCCCGGGGGATGGGGTCCCCAGGGCCACATTCAGCATGCGGAGGGGGCCCATGCAGCCCCCCTCACAAATAAAAATTTAAAAAGATGGCCAGGCCCTGGGGGATGGGTTTCCTTGGGCCAGAAGTGGCCCAGGAGGGGCCCCCCTCTAACGCAAATAATTTATTTAATAAAGGCAGGCACCAGGGGATGGGATCCCCGGGGCCAATAGAGGCCTTAGAAGGGGGGTCCCATGCAGCCCCCCTTCCAATAAAAAAAAATATATGTGTGGCCATGCCCCGGGGATGGGGTCCCTGGGGCTGGAATTGGCCACGGGAGGGGGGCTCACGTGGCCCCCCTCCCATTTACATTTTTTTTTAAAAGGGGGCCAAGCCCTGGGGGATGGGGGTTCCCAAGGCACAAAAAAGGCAAGATAAGGGGGCCACACAGTCCCTCTTCTTAAAAAAAAATTTGGCATTGCAGCTAGGCCACGCCCCCTCAAAGCAACACTCAGCAAATGCACCCCCTGGTGCATTTAAAGTTGGGGAACATATTCCCGTTGAACACTGAGGGGCCCTGGGGGCCAACTAGCCCACCAGGTACCTCCAGTATGCTCCAGGGAGCTGCATTGCAGAGAGGTTTTCAGATGCCACGCCCCTCTTTACACCTCTCTGCAACGCAGCTCTGTGGCACCGACTGGAGGTACCTGGTGGGCTAGTTGGATCTTAGGGGGCCCTCAGGGTTCCAGATGACTAAGTCCCCCAACTTAAAACGCTCCATGGGCGTGTTTGCACAGTGGTGAAGGGAGGGAGCTGGGCCTGAAGTGACATGTGTGCAAACACGCCCAGTGGCACATTTTAAGTTGGGGAATTAATTCCTCTACAATCCTGAGGGTCCCTGGGGGCTAACTAGCCCACCAGGTACCTCCAGTAAGTGCCACAGAGCTGCGTTGCTGAGAGGTGTAAAAAGGAGCGTGGCTTATGAAACACCTCTCTGCAATGCAGCTCCCTGGCGCATACTGGATGTACCTGGTGGGCTAGTTGGCCCCCAGGGACCCTCAGGAATTAAGAGGAATTAATTTTGCAACTTAAAACGTGCCACAGGGCGTTTTTGTACACATGTCACCTCAGGCCCCCTCCTCCCTTCAACACTGTGCAAACGCGCCCCATGGCACATTTTAAGTTGGGGAATTAGTTCCCCTTGAATCCTGAGGGTCCTTGGGGTCCAATTAGCCCACCAGGTACCTCCAGTATGCACCAGGGAGCTGCGTTACAGAGAGGTGTTCAGAGACTACGCCCCTTTTTAAACCTCTCTGCAACGCAGCTCTGTGGCACTTACTGGAGGTACCTGGTGAGATAGTTAGGCCCCAGAGACCCTCAGGGTTCAAGGGAACTTAATCCTCCAACTCAAAGCACGCCACTGGTGCGTTTGCTGAGTGTAACAGGGAGGGGGCGCGTCCTGTGTAGACATGCGTGCAAACATGCCCTCTAGCGTGTTTTAAATTGGGGAATTATTTACTCTTCAATCCTGAGGGTTTCTGGGGGCCAACTAGCCACCACTTACCTCCAGTAAGCGCCACTGCGCTGTGTTGCAGAGAGGTGGCCTGGGCCATACCCCTTTTTACACCACTCTGCAACATAGCTCTGTGGCGCTTACTGGAGGTAAGTAGTGGGCTAGTTGTCCCCCTAGGACCCTCAGGACTCAATGGGACTTAATCCCCCAATTTACAATGCACAAGGGGGTGTATTTTCACAGTGGTGCAGGGAGGGGGCATGGCCAGATGTCACAAGTGTGCAAACGCACCCTGTGGCATTTTTTAAGTTGGGGAATTAAGTCCCCTTGAATCCTGAGGGTCCCTGTGGACCAACTAACCCACCAGGTACGTCCAGTAGGCTCCAGGGAGCTGCATTGCAGAGAGGTTTTCAGATGCCACGCCCCTCTTTGCACCTCTCTGCAATGCAGCTCTGTGGCACCGACTGGAGGTACCT
Organism: Lissotriton vulgaris; assembly: GCF_964263255.1. Taxonomy (NCBI): domain Eukaryota; kingdom Metazoa; phylum Chordata; class Amphibia; order Caudata; family Salamandridae; genus Lissotriton; species Lissotriton vulgaris. The sequence continues at coordinate 1,196,250,043 of NC_141689.1, read as the reverse complement.
GGTGGGCTAGTTGGATCTTAGGGGCCCTCAGGGTTCCAGATGACTAAGTCCCCCAACTTAAAACGCTCCATGGGCGTGTTTGCACAGTGGTGAAGGGAGGGAGCTGGGCCTGAAGTGACATGTGTGCAAACACGCCCAGTGGCACATTTTAAGTTGGGGAATTAATTCCTCTACAATCCTGAGGGTCCCTGGGGGCTAACTAGCCCACCAGGTACCTCCAGTAAGTGCCACAGAGCTGCGTTGCGGAGAGGTGTAAAAAGGAGCGTGGCTTATGAAACACCTCTCTGCAATGCAGCTCCCTGGCGCATACTGGATGTACCTGGTGGGCTAGTTGGCCCCCAGGGACCCTCAGGAATTAAGTGGAATTAATTTTGCAACTTAAAACGTGCCACAGGGCGTTTTTGTACACATTTCACCTCAGGCCCCCTCCTCCCTTCAACACTGTGCAAACACGCCCCATGGCACATTTTAAGTTGGGGAATTAGTTCCCCTTGAATCCTGAAGGTCCTTGGGGTCCAATTAGCCCACCAGGTACCTCCAGTATGCACCAGGGAGCTGCGTTACAGAGAGGTGTTCAGAGACTACGCCCCTTTTTAAACCTCTCTGCAACGCAGCTCTGTGGCACTTACTGGAGGTACCTGTTGAGATAGTTAGGCCCCAGAGACCCTCAGGGTTCAAGGGAACTTAATCCTCCAACTCAAAGCACGTCACTGGTGCGTTTGCTGAGTGTAACAGGGAGGGGGCGCGTCCTGTGTAGACATGCGTGCAAACATGCCCTCTAGCGTGTTTTAAATTGGGGAATTAATTACTCTTCAATCCTGAGGGTTCCTGGGGGCCAACTAGCCCACCACTTACCTCCAGTAAGCGCCACTGCGCTGTGTTGCAGAGAGGTGGCCTAGGCCATACCCCTTTTTACACCACTCTGCAACATAGCTCTGTGGCGCTTACTGGAGGTAAGTAGTGGGCTAGTTGTCCCCCTAGGACCCTCAAGACTCAATGGGACTTAATCCCCCAATTTACAATGCACAAGGGGGTGTATTTTCACAGTGGTGCAGGGAGGGGGCATTGCCCGATGTCACAAGTGTGCAAACGCACCCTGTGGCATGTTTTAAGTTGGGGAATTAAGTCCCCTTGAATCCTGAGGGTCCCTGTGGACCAACTAACCCACCAGGTACGTCCAGTAAGTGCCACTGAGTTGCATTGCACAAAGGTGTAAAATGGGGCATGGCCTCGGACCACCTCTCTGCAGCACAGCTCTGTGGCGCTTACTGGAGGTACCTGGTGGGCTTGTTGGCCTGTACACACTGAATATACTCCAGCGTCTAGAAAATCAGAAAACAAAAAAAGGAAGTTCCTATTAAGAATCAAAAATGTGAAATGGCAACAAACATAAAAGTTTATGTGTATGGATTACCATCATTCACCAAGCCTGGTGATTAGCTTCATCATTTGGGTATCCCTAGATGTACACAACGACAGACTGGCTCTATGAATATCAGAGCTTACGAATGTCAAGAAGGTATATCAAGCAAGATGAGCAGGATAGAATATGTGGGACCAAGTTTTTTGATTATATTTTTAAATGCAGTGCAAAATAGTGGGGTGCAAAGATATAAAATTGGTGCGTGAACAGACTAACAATTCTTATTTGTGTCAGTCACGATCAAGGATTAAAAACGTGAGTGCCAGGACTAGTTTTGATAAATAGCTATCCTAAGCAGTGGTGGTCAACATGTTTCAGCACTTGAAGGCAAAAGGTAAAGCCATGTGCTTTCGTCAGGACCTCAACAAAACAAAATTTCAATAACTGTTATTTATAATACTTCAAAAAAGGATATGGTGTGAGTACTGCATCTCACAAACCCGTTTCCCTCTCGATATCTTCAGTTTTCTGAAAAAATAAATACAATAATAGCACAAAACACATGTGATTCTTTACAAAGGAACAACCAAAAAAGTTCTCTCTTAATATGCAGCCACAAAACATTATGCCATCATATATGTCCCTGAGTGGTACATAACACCATCTTACCTTTATAATAAGGAAGATAAAGCCTCACTCCACCTGGCAACGGCTCAGGATATAGGAGGCACCGCTCTAAAAAGAAGAATACACCAAACTAAAATTATTGTGATGTATCAGACTTTTACATTAAAAACAGTAACACCTGTCCACAGCGCACACACATAAAAACAATTCGGCACCAGATACATTCACATAATGTATGTGTAGTTTGACACTGATAATGATGCTTAAGGGCAGACCCCAAGGATATCAAGATACAATATGTTCAAGAATATACTGCATTGACATATATGCAGAAGGTTCAGCTTATAGAATCCAATTTAGAGAAAGTTACTGTTTTTTTCTTTGAAAATAGGCAATAAGTGTTGCTCGCTGTACATAGACCATATATTGCCAAAGTTTTAGATTTGTAATGAGGAAGTAGCTGTATCTACCTATTATGTCTAAGCATTGTATACAAATCTGGTTACTGGTTTTCGCTGTCTTTTTATGTCCAGTTTAAAACCAGCCTTGCGTTTGAAACGAGTGCCCCCAATTGCCGCATACGCCACATTTTACCCAAAGATTCCCAACATGAGTAGAAAATGAAGCCTTCGCCTACCTTTCCATCGGTACCTCGGACGGTCAGCAGAGCCGTCGGGGAGGTACCGAACGGGAGGGCGATCGGGATTATATGTCCCGTATGGTTACAGCAGTCTTCCGGGTCTCATTCCGGTATCGCGGTATTACAAGTACCGCAAGACTTCGATCGGAACTTTAAGAGAAATGGAAGTTTGTAGTTCCAAACGCGCACATGGGAGTAGAGGCTTTTTTTAAAGGATGTACACATCGATCTTGTCTGTGATAACAAGGGATTTGTTCAAAAAGTGGTTCGAATGCATCTACCTTTTAGGCAATGTCCCAAACTCTCTCTAAAACGTGTCGTTCCGCGATATCGCAATACCACTAGTGCCGCGAGATTGGGATCGGGACTACAGAAAAAAATGGGAGTTGTAGTTCCAGTCAGGCCTGTGGGAGTATGTTATCAAAATATATACATCAACCTTATGTGCAATGAGATTCAAAAAATAATTAGAGAATTAATTAATTTCTCATTGCTCATGTGTTAACATTAATCTAATTATCAGATCAATGCCCCAAGCTCTCTTAAGTTTCAAGGTTTTACAAGAACAAAACATTACTGATTAGACATAGCATGCATCTTTTTAAACAACAAGGTTAATAACGATGGCCAGGGAACTAGGAAAATCAAAGAGATTTTTAGGACATTGACTTTAACTTTCCATTCTTTTCTTGGCACATCATTCATTTTGTAATCATATGTAACACTAATGTGATCAGTATGTAAGAGTGCCCAGATGTACTCTGGGCATTGGTGGTTTGGGTTTGCACATACTATTCAGAAAATTACAGGAAGGTTTTTATAGCGATGACCAAGGAATAGAGTCGTTTACTCCCTTAGTGTCACTTTTGAGTCTAAAGACCCAGCGCTGTTCTCTGTGGAACAAGAATTTAGCAATGTCAGTGACATGCTGAGGAATATACGGTTGTTCCAAAATGGTCCATGTCATATCCTCAGGTTTATGATTCAGTTCCAGAAAATGAGCAGTTAATCTTGTGGCTTGTTTTTTTGCACCTTATTGTGATCATGTGTTCCATAATGCACAGCTTAACCTTGCGTGCCGTCATGCCCACATAGTGAAGCCTGCAGGGGCAAGAAATCAGATATATCACTCGCTCGCTATTACAGTTTGTCATCTTGTTCTGTACCCATGGGCATTCTGTGCCTATGTCGATTGTCTTGGATTTTTTAGTCATAGGACACACTTTACAAGAACCACAGGGGAAATGACCCTGTAGGTTCGGAGTGCCCCAAATGGTATCTTGTGCAGCCGCTTTAATGGCAAGTAGCCTCGTGTGTACCAGCTTGTCTCGTAAGTTGCTATTTCTTTTGAAAGCAAAAAGGTTATCACCTTCAACATTTAGAATTTTCCAATTCTTCAGAATAGATTTTTTTACTTCATTAGACATCGTTGAAAATGTGTTAACAAATGTCAACCTCTGAGACAAGGTCTGTTTGGTATTGACCTCAAGTAGGCTCTCTCGATTGTTATTACTGGCCCGTTTGACTGCTTGCCTAACAACTTTTTTTGAATAGTTTCTCTCTATTAAATAAGATGTCAAAGTTTTTGCATGTTTGAAGAAACTTTCTTTGGTAGAACAGTTCCTCCGAATACTGAGAAACTGTCCAAAAGGCAAGTTGTCTCTGAGGGCTACCGGATGGTGACTATTGTAGCTCAGCTGGGAGTTCCTTGCCATGGGTTTGGTGTACAATTCGGTCTCAAGGCCATCAGGCGAGGCCGTAATCAGAAGGTCCGGAAAAGGCAGTGTGTGTTTATCCATCTCTACTGTAAACTTCAGGAAATTATTCCTGCCATTTAACCACATCAGGAACTCGTTCACACTTGCTATGTCCCCTCTCCAGACAACCAAGATATCATCAATGTATCGCCTCCAAAGGCGGATGGAGTTGCGATAAGGGTTGTTCTGGTTGAGGACATGTTCCTGCTCGAACACGTGAACATAGAGATTAGCCATGCTGGGAGCAAAAACGCTCCCCATGCTCGTACCAGATGTTTGGAGGTAGATGGTATCCTCAAATTTAAAGAAATGTTCTTTCATGGCTATTTGCGCACACGCCATAATGAAATGTGGAGGTGTAATAGAATCTAAGTTGCGTTGTGATAACAACATGTTCACAGAGTCGAGAGTCTTTTCCTGTGGGATTGAGGTGTAGAGGGACTCTACATCGAATGATACAAGTATAACCGTCTCATAATTATATTCGATGTCCGGGATGAGTCTGAGGACGTCTTTGGTGTCCTGAAGGAAGGTAGGAGTTTCCTTCAACATGGGATTTAGAAAGAAGTCAACAAAGGTGGAAAGGGGTTCTAATAAGGACCCAATCCCTGAAATGATTGGTCGTCCCAAAGGTGGTCGATTAGGCTTATGAACCTTTGGGAGGACGTAGAAATAAGGCATAACTGGTTTATTAGTAACGAGAAACTTGGCTTCATGAGCTGTTATCCAACCCTCACTTTCTGCCTCCTCCACAATAATAGAGATTTCTCTTTTGATCCTTTCTGTGCGGTCTTGTTTTAGGGGTCGGTAAGCATTTCTCATCCCTAACTGCCGTAGACACTCATTCCGATAGACCTCAGTGTCTAGGAGAACTATCGCTCCCCCTTTGTCTGCCGGCTTGATGGTAACAGCAGTGTCAGACATAAGGCTATGAAGAGCTAGGTGTTCTTCTTTTGTGAGATTAGAGAATTTCTTTTGTTCTTTTTGCAAAGTGAGGGTGAGATCTCTATTAACTGCTTTTTCAAAAGTTAGAACTTGTGGAGGTACAAGATTAACAGGGGGACAAAACGTAGACGGTTGTCTCAACCCAGTATTAGAGTCGATAGATTCCGCATTCGTTTCTTTATCTTTAAAGAAAAAGTGTAATCTCACTTTGCGAAAAAAGTTAGCCATTTCCCAAGTCACTTTAAAAGGATCGCCATGGGTGGTACTTACAAAACTCAAGCCTCTGTTGAGTATCTTTTCCTCTCTCTCAGTCAACTCTCTGGAGCTCAGATTTATTACTAATCCGACTCGTTGCTTGTCCCTGCTTGCCCCTGTTTGTTCTTCTTGGAGCTGCGCAGAGTCCGTGGTGACGGAGGTGGACTCCAATGAACTTTTGCTCTCTGGTTTCTGCGTCTGCCTCTCTGTTGTCCTCGGCCAAACCCTAAAAAATGCTGGTTAGTGAAAATTACCTTGAAAGTTTTGATAGGGTAACATTGGGCCCATGGGGCCCATTGGGCCAGGGGGAAAGGGTGGTTGCCAGGGATTTTGTTGCCACCATGGAGGAAATTGGTTAAAGGAGCCCCCTCGCCAATTTTGCTGGTACATTCTACCTCTCCCTCTGCCTCTTTGTTTTCCACCTTGAGCGGATGAATCAGAATTGCTAGAGTCGGTTTTGTCATCAGATGATGAACCATAACCCGATCCAAGCCTACGACCTTTGTTATTGAGATCAGGTGGAACATAACCATCACTAGTGTATGGGTATATTTTCTCAAATTTGAAATTTGCTAAGTCCTTTTTTAATTTTTCCATTTTTGAAAACAGAATATTATCTTTAAATTCTTTATTGGTCTTGTTTGATTCTTCCTGGTTTTTCTTAAAGGACGTACTAATAGTGGTCTTGATTTGGTTCTCAAGTACCTGTATCTCTATTAGGATGGTGTCTGCCACGCGCTTTGCAGTTTTAATAATTAAAATTAACCAATCGCGTGTGCAGCAATTGGGGAATTAATTACTCTTCAATCCTGAGGGTTCCTGGGGGCCAACTTGCCCACCACTTACCTCCAGTAAGCGCCACTGCGCTGTGTTGCAGAGAGGTGGCCTAGGCCATAACCCTTTTTACACCACTCTGCAACATAGCTTTGTGGTGCTTACTGGAGGTAAGTGGTGGGCTTGTTGGCCCCCTGGGACCCTCAGGACTCAATGGGACTTAATCCCCCAATTTACAATGCACAAGGGGGTGTATTTTCACAGTGGTGCAGGGAGGGGGCATGGCCCGATGTCACAAGTGTGCCAACGCACCCTGTGGCATGTTTTAAGTTGGGGAATTAAGTCCCCTTGAATCCTGAGGGTCCCTGGGGACCAACTAACCCACCAGGTACGTCCAGTAAGTGCCACTGAGTTGCATTGCACAAAGGTGTAAAATGGGGCATGGCCTCGGACCACCTCTCTGCAGCACAGCTCTGTGGCGCTTACTGGAGGTACCTGGTGGGCTTGTTGGCCCCCAGGGACCATCAGGATTCAAGGGGACTTAATCTCCCAACTTAAAATGGCCACAGGGAGTGTTTGCACACATGTCACCTCAGGCCCCCCTCACTTCACCACTGTGCAAACGCGCCCATAGCGCATTTTAAGAGGTAGTTTTAATCCCCCTGCCCTATTATGTACTAGGGCCTTACAGAGAAGGTCATGCTAATCACAGGGGTACCCCAAAGCATAGTGGTCCCTAGTGTATGCAGGTGTTGTCACTGTATTCTAAGTATATTTTAGCATTGTACTGGCTCTAGGCCTGGTTAGTCAGAGACAGTTACCACCAGTACCCGTCTGAAAAAGTTGTGGGTACAGTATGATTTTGCAACAAGGTCACTTTCTGCTCCTCTGTTGGTTCTTTCTGCACATGTCTTGATTCTTCCCGCACTTTGCTTTGTCTTTGTGGACTTCAGTTGCTTCTTTCTGCATTTATTTAGCTTCTTTCTGTGAGTTGTTTCTTCTTTCATCACATGTCCTACCTCTGTAGGCATATTTAGAAAACTAGCATTTAAAAAACCTTTGAAATTCACTTTAAAAACCATAGGTTTCAGGCACGTTATAGTTAGAAATTAGCTTTTAAAACACCTTTGAAATTCACTGAAAAAACATAGGTTTCAGGCACGTTATAGTTAAAAATTAGTATTTAAAAAAACCTTAGAAATTTACTGAAAAAAACATAGGTTTCAGGGGTGTTATAGTTAGCTGGACATTTCACTCATACAAAACCTGGACATTTCACTCATACCAAACCATAGAAATTCCTCCATTATAGTTAGTTCTGCTAACTATAACGAGTCCCCAGCAATGCTGATAATGTCACATATTACATCGCTCATGACATGGTCAGTAACATCACTGTTGACATCACTGAGGACATCTCAAATGATATCACTGATGACATCATCCATGTGATAAATAGATGCTGCATCTTCTCACACCCTAATACAACCTTTGATACACCCAGTCTAAATTTCAGACTGCCATTCTCAAAACCATTTGCACTCCAATAGCCATAACTACATACACGCTCACTGATTCTTAGGTTTACACACACATCCACTCACTCACCTGTACAATCACTCATACTTATGGTCACTCAGTACAGGACTATCATATACACCTATATAGACACTCACACACCGCCACTCATCCATAGAGGTACTCACACACATAGTCAGTCAAGCAAATAAATATTCACACTCCCATTTACTCACCTATAGTTATACACACCAGCTCACTTACACATACAAATACTAGCACATTCTTATGTTCATTATACAATTACTGATACAAGCACACACTCATTAATCCAGCCACTCTCAGATTCACACATTCGCACTTATAGCCATTTAAATACTCCAACACACATATATACTGCCTTTCACATATGTAGTTACTCACACATGTACCACTGAGATATACATTCACTCACTAACACACCCATACACACACTCACCCACCCATACAGTCCATCACAGATGCACTCTTGAAACCATGCACACATTGAATCACCCACTCACACATCTATGCACAGAGTCACACACACCCCACCTACACAATCACTAAGGCACCAGTACAGGTACTCAGACAACCAATCAATAACTCATATAGACACTCATGTAGCTATTCACAAACTCATGCAGCCGCTTACACAACAACAGACAGACACATACAGACATTCACGCAGTTTCATCATTTACCCATGCATTCCAATTCTCTTAGAAAGAAGCATTTTATATATGTGCGATTTGTATTACATGGTATGTTGTTTTTATGGAATGTGCAGAGATAGTTGACTATATTGAAAATATTTTTGACACAGATTTTTTTTTTAAACAATCTTATTGATTGTGGTTTTTTTGCCTTCTGTTATGTGATGAGTAGCATTGAAATCACTATCTGTGGTGAAACTCAATATATTCAGAGAACAGCAAAAAAGGCAAACTAAATATTTCATATAATGTTAAAATTATGTTGTGTTGTGTTGTAAAAAACATATTATATATTTAACTGTGTTTTTTCTTCTCTTTTACAGATCCTAATTCTAAAGTATGACATTTTGAGAAATGTTAATTATAAAGAACAATTGAAAAAAATGTATAGCATGTTTTAATATGTACTACTGTCAAGGTAAGATTAAGTAATGCATACACTATCGATGCACTACTACATTGAGCTGTGCACTATGTACATAAACCTCTAACCAGCTACTTAGTAAAGTACTACCCATCTAGTCAAGGAATCCACTTGTCTGTCCCATGCACTTCTCCAATCACCCATCCACCACTATCTATGTATTCTATCACTCCGTCAATACCTAAGCACTTATAAATTCAGCATGCACTCTCTTTGCAGCGCTGAAATTATTTCAGCCACTAGTCATATACTTAAGAAAGGGCAGGTACAATATTGTGTACACTATGCATGTAAACCTCTAACCAGCTACATACAATTGATACACTCTTCTAAATACCCAGTTAATACCTATGCAGTGTAGGAATTCTTCTGTCTGTCCCATGTATTTCTCCAATTACCCATCCAGCACTATCTACGTATCCTATCACTCCGCAATACCTAATCACTTATAAATTCAACATGTACTTTCTTTGCAGCACTGAAATTATTCTAGTTATTAGTCATGTACCTAAGGAATGTCCTAGCCAGTAAAACTAGTAGAGCTACAATATTTTGTGCGCTATGCATGTAGACCTATAACCAGCTACATGCTATTGATACACTCTTCTAAATACCCAGTTAGTACCTATGCAGTGTAGGAATCCTCCTGTCTGTCCCATGCATTTCTCCCATCACCCAGACAGCACTAGCTACTTATCCTATTACTCCACCAATACCTAAGCACTTATAACAACAGAAAAAAATGTTTAGCATTTTTTGAAATCTACTACTGTCAAGGTAAGATTAAGTAATCCAAACACTATCAATGCACTACTGCATTCATCTGTACACTATATATATAAAACTCTAACCAGCTACTTATTAAAATACTGCCCATACAGCCTAGGAATTCTCCTGTCTGTCCCATGCAGTTCTCCAATCGCCCATCCAGCACTATCTACACATCCTATCAATACCTAAGCACTTGTAAATTCAACATGTACTTTCTTTGTAGCACTGAAATTATTCTAGTTACTAGTTACGTACCTAAGAAATGGCCTAGCCAGTAAAACTAGTAAAGCTACAATATTCTGTGCACTACGCATGCAGACATCTAATCAGCTACATAGCATTGATACCGTCTTTTAAATACTCAGTTACTACCTATACAGTCTAGGAATCCTTCTGTCGGTCCCATGCACTTCTCCATTCATCTATACACCACTATCTATGTATCCCATCTCTTTGCCAATACCTAAGCACTTATAAATTCAGCATGCACTCTCTTTGCAGCACTGACATTACTCCAGTTATTAGTCATTTACTTAAAGAATGGCGTAACCACTAATTCAAGTCCAGGTGCAATATTTTGTACACTATGCATACATACCTTTAGCCAGCTACAAACTATTGATACACTCTTCTAAATACCCAGTTAGTACCTATGCAGTATAGGAATCCCCCTGTCTGTCCCATGCATTTCTCCAATCTCCCATCCAGCACTAGCTACTTATCCTATTACTCCACCAATACCTAAGCACTTATAACAGCTAAAAGAAATGTTTAGCATTTTTTGATATCTACTACTGTCAAGTTAAGATTAAGTAATCCAAACACTATCAATGCACAATTGTTAGTACCTATGCAGTCTAGGAACCCTTCTGTCTGTCCCATGTACTTCTCCATTCGCCCTTCCAGCACTATCTACGTATCCTATTACTCCACCAATACCTAAGCACTTATAACGTCACTGTACACTCTGTTTGCAATACTGTAATTATTCTAGTTACTAGACATGAACTTATAGAATGACCTATCTACTACCACAAGTACAGCTATAATATTGTGTGCACTATCCAAGCAGACCTCTACCTAGCTACATACTATTGATACACTCTTCTAAATACCCAGTTAGTACTCATGCAGTTTAGGAATCGTCCAGTCTGTCCCATGCACTTTTTTAATCCCTTATATACCACTATCTACTTATCCTATCACTCCACCAATATGTACGCACTTATAAATTAAGTGTTCACTCTGTTTGCAGCACTATCCCCATTCCAGTTACTAGTGGTATTCTTATAAAATGATCTAGGCACCAACACAAGTACACATACAATATTCTGTGCATAATCCCTACAAATCTCCAAGCAGATACATACTATTGGTCAACTCCAATAAATACTGAAGTGGTACCCATGCAATGTAGGATACCTACTGTCAGTCTTATGCAGTTCTTCAATCACCCATCCAGCACTATGTCCTTATTGTATCAGTCTGCCAATACCGCATCACTTATGCGGCAGATTTACAAGCCCCCTGCACCACCAGTACATCACTTTTTGGAACGCAACACCCATGAAACAAGACACTTCTCCAGATTTATGAGAAATCGTAAATCTGGAGATGTCTGAATGCTGAGCCATGCTTGAGTTGGTGTAGCAAGGTGCAACGAGGAGAATTGTTTTCATTTCTCCTAATTTTTTCCTCTTTCAATGCATGCTGCATTCCACAGCATACTTTGAAAGAGGATAATGCCTTTACTGATTGTTTTTGTGCAGCAAGGTGTCCCTTACTGCGCAAAAAGAATCTCCCCATGACACAGACATCCTTGCAACATGGCGCAAGGATGTTGCAGCTATCCTGGCTGAAGATGGCTGATAGCCAGAAACCGGTCGTAGGATGCTTGATTCCGGTCCAGGGAAGACATGGCTTGGCAGTTTGGTCTGGAATGTTCCCATGAGGCACAGGGTCAAGACTGATTTGCATATGGCCATGTCTGAACTGGGGAGGCTTGGTGAGCAAAATAACGATGGATTAAACCCAGATCTGTGCCTGGGGGTGAATGTTTTGCCACTGTGCAACATTCCGTACATCATCTTGTGTGCTTTGGTGTTCACCCTATGTGGGAAGGGTATGCCCAGACGTGGGTCCGGTGCTCACTACGCAACTGGAGTCAAGCTATCCTGGCTGAAGACGGTTGATAGCCTGAAACTGTCCTAGGATGCTTGATTCCGGTCCAGGAAAGACATGGCTCGGCAGTTCGGTCTGGACTGTTCCCATGAGGCACAGGGTCAAGACTGATTTGCATATGGCCATGTCTGAACTGGGGTGGCTTGGTGAGCAAAATAACGATGGTTTAAACCCAGATCTGTGCCTGGGGGTGAATGTTTTGCCATTGTGCAACATTCCGTCCATCATCTTGTGTGTTTTGCTGTTCACCCTATGTGGTAAGGGTAGGCCCAGACGTGGGTCCCGTGCTTTCTACGCCACTGGAGTCAAGCTGTCCTGGCTGAAGATGGCAGATAGCCGGAATCCGGTCCTAGGATGCTTGATTCCCGTCCAGGGAAGACATGGCTTGGCAGTTCGGTCTGGACTGTTCCCATGAGGCACAGGGTCAAGACTGATTTGCATATGGCCTTGTCTGAACTGGGGTGACTTGGTGAGCAAAATAACGATGGATTAAACCCAGATCTGTGACTGGGGTTGAATGATTTGCCATTGTGCAACATTGCGTCCCTCATCTTGTGTGTTTTGCTGTTCACCCTATGTGGGAAGGATATGCCCAGACGTGGGTCCCGTGCTCACTACGCCATTGGAGTCAAGCTATCCTGGCTGAAGATGGCTGATAGCCAGAAACCGGTCCTAGGATGCTTGATTCCGATCTAGGGAAGACATGGCTTGGCAGTTCGGTCTGGACTGTTCCCATGAGGCACAGGGTCAAGACTGATTTGCATATGGCCATGTCTGAACTGGGGTGGCTTGGTGAGCAAAATAACGATGGTTTAAACCCAGATCTGTGCCTGGGGGTGAATGTTTTGCCATTGTGCAACATTCCGTCCATCATCTTGTGTGTTTTGCTGTTCACCCTATGTGGTAAGGGTAGGCCCAGACGTGGGTCCCGTGCTTTCTACGCCACTGGAGTCAAGCTGTCCTGGCTGAAGATGGCAGATAGCCGGAATCCGGTCCTAGGATGCTTGATTCCCGTCCAGGGAAGACATGGCTTGGCAGTTCGGTCTGGACTGTTCCCATGAGGCACAGGGTCAAGACTGATTTACATATGGCCATGTCTGAACTGGGGTGACTTGGTGAGCAAAATAACGATGGATTAAACTCAGATCTGTGACTGGGGTTGAATGTTTTGCCATTGTGCAACATTGCGTCCATCATCTTGTGTGTTTTGCTGTTCACCCTATGTGGGAAGGATATGCCCAGATGTGGGTCCCGTGCTCACTACGCCATTGGAGTCAAGCTATCCTGGCTGAAGATGGCTGATAGCCAGAAACCGGTCCTAGGATGATTGATTCCGATCCAGGGAAGACATGGCTTGGCAGTTCGGTCTGGACTGTTCCCATGAGGCACAGGGTCAAGACTGATTTTCATATGGCCATGTCTGAACTGGGGTGGCCTGGTGAGCAAAATAACGATGGATCAAACCCAGATCAGTGACTTGGGGTGAATGTTTTGCCATTGTGCAACATTCCGTCCATCATCTTGTGTGTTTTGCTGTTCACCCTATGTGGTAAGGGTATGCCCAGACGTGGGTCCAGTGCTCACTACGCAACTGGAGTCAAGCTATCCTGGCTGAAGACGGTTGATAGCCTGAAACTGTCCTAGGATGCTTGATTCCGGTCCAGGAAAGACATGGCTCGGCAGTTCAGTCTGGACTGTTCCCATGAGGCACAGGGTCAAGACTGATTTGCATATGGCCATGTCTGAACTGGGGTGGCTTGGTGAGCAAAATAACGATGGTTTAAACCCAGATCTGTGCCTGGGGGTGAATGTTTTGCCATTGTGCAACATTCCGTCCATCATCTTGTGTGTTTTGCTGTTCACCCTATGTGGTAAGGGTAGGCCCAGACGTGGGTCCCGTGCTTTCTACGCCACTGGAGTCAAGCTGTCCTGGCTGAAGATGGCAGATAGCCGGAATCCGGTCCTAGGATGCTTGATTCCCGTCCAGGGAAGACATGGCTTGGCAGTTCGGTCTGGACTGTTCCCATGAGGCACAGGGTCAAGACTGATTTGCATATGGCCTTGTCTGAACTGGGGTGACTTGGTGAGCAAAATAACGATGGATTAAACCCAGATCTGTGACTGGGGTTGAATGATTTGCCATTGTGCAACATTGCGTCCCTCATCTTGTGTGTTTTGCTGTTCACCCTATGTGGGAAGGATATGCCCAGACGTGGGTCCCGTGCTCACTACGCCATTGGAGTCAAGCTATCCTGGCTGAAGATGGCTGATAGCCAGAAACCGGTCCTAGGATGCTTGATTCCGATCTAGGGAAGACATGGCTTGGCAGTTCGGTCTGGACTGTTCCCATGAGGCACAGGGTCAAGACTGATTTGCATATGGCCATGTCTGAACTGGGGTGGCTTGGTGAGCAAAATAACGATGGTTTAAACCCAGATCTGTGCCTGGGGGTGAATGTTTTGCCATTGTGCAACATTCCGTCCATCATCTTGTGTGTTTTGCTGTTCACCCTATGTGGTAAGGGTAGGCCCAGACGTGGGTCCCGTGCTTTCTACGCCACTGGAGTCAAGCTGTCCTGGCTGAAGATGGCAGATAGCCGGAATCCGGTCCTAGGATGCTTGATTCCCGTCCAGGGAAGACATGGCTTGGCAGTTCGGTCTGGACTGTTCCCATGAGGCACAGGGTCAAGACTGATTTACATATGGCCATGTCTGAACTGGGGTGACTTGGTGAGCAAAATAACGATGGATTAAACTCAGATCTGTGACTGGGGTTGAATGTTTTGCCATTGTGCAACATTGCGTCCATCATCTTGTGTGTTTTGCTGTTCACCCTATGTGGGAAGGATATGCCCAGATGTGGGTCCCGTGCTCACTACGCCATTGGAGTCAAGCTATCCTGGCTGAAGATGGCTGATATCCAGAAACCGGTCCTAGGATGCTTGATTCCGATCCAGGGAAGACATGGCTTGGCAGTTCGGTCTGGACTGTTCCCATGAGGCACAGGGTCAAGACTGATTTTCATATGGCCATGTCTGAACTGGGGTGGCCTGGTGAGCAAAATAACGATGGATCAAACCCAGATCAGTGACTTGGGGTGAATGTTTTGCCATTGTGCAACATTCCGTCCATCATCTTGTGTGTTTTGCTGTTCACCCTATGTGGGAAGGGTTTGCCCAGACATGGGTCCCATGCTCACTATGCCACTAGAGTCAAGCTATCCTCGCTGAAGAAAGCTGAAAGCCAGAAACTGGTCCTAGGATGCTTGATTCCGGTCCAGGGAAGACATGGCTTGGCAGTTCGGTCTGGACTGTTCCCATGAGGCACAGGGTGAAGACTGATTTGCATATGGCCATGGTTTAACTGGGGTGACTTGGTGAGCAAAATAACTATGGATTAAACCCAGATCTGTGACTGGGGTTGAATGTTTTGCCATTGTGCAACATTCCATCCATCATCTTGTGTGTTTTGCTGTTCACCCTATGTGGTAAGGGTAGGCCCAGACGTGGGTCCCGTGCTTTCTACGCCACTGGAGTCAAGCTGTCCTGGCTGAAGATTGCAGATAGCCGGAATCCGGTCCTAGGATGCTTGATTCCCGTCCAGGGAAGACATGGCTTGGCAGTTCGGTCTGGACTGTTCCCATGAGGCACAGGGTCAAGACTGATTTGCATATGGCCTTGTCTGAACTGGGGTGACTTGGTGAGCAAAATAACGATGGATTAAACCCAGATCTGTGACTGGGGTTGAATGTTTTGCCATTGTGCAACATTGCGTCCATCATCTTGTTTGTTTTGCTGTTCACCCTATGTGGGAAGGATATGCCCAGACGTGGGTCCCGTGCTCACTACGCCATTGGAGTCAAGCTATCCTGGCTGAAGATGGCTGATAGCCAGAAACCGGTCCTAGGATGCTTGATTCCGATCTAGGGAAGACATGGCTTGGCAGTTCGGTCTGGACTGTTCCCATGAGGCACAGGGTCAAGACTGATTTGCATATGGCCATGTCTGAACTGGGGTGGCTTGGTGAGCAAAATAACGATGGTTTAAACCCAGATCTGTGACTATGGGCGAATGTTTTGCCATTTTGCAACATTCCGTCCATCATCTTGTGTGTATTGCTGTTCACCTTATGTGGGCAGGGTATGCCATGACGTGGGTCCCGTGCTCACTACGCCACTAGAGTCAAGCTTACCTGGCTGAAGATGGCAGATAGCCGGAATCAGGTCCTAGGATGCTTGATTCCCGTCCAGGGAAGACATGGCTTGGCAGTTTGGTCTGGACTGTTCCCATGAGGCACAGGGTCAAGACTGATTTGCAAATGGCCATGTCAGAGCTGGGGTGGCTTGGTGAGCAAAATAATGATGGATTAAACCCAGATCTGTGACTGGGAGTGAATGTTTTGCCATAGTGCGACATTCTGTCCATCATCTTGTGTGTTTTGCTGTTCACCCTATGTGGGAAGGGTATGCCCAGATGTGGGTCCCGTGCTCACTATGCCACTGGAGTCAAGCTATCCTGGCTGAAGACGGCTGATAGCCAGACACCGCTCCTAGGGTGCTTGATTCCGGTCCAGGGAAGACATGGCTTGGCAGTTCGGTCTTGACAGTTCCCGTGAGGCACAGGGTCAAGACTGATTTTCATATGGCCATGTCTGAACTGGGGTGGCTTGGTGAGCAAAATAACGATGGATTAAACCCAGATCTATGACTGGGGTTGAATGTTTTGCCATTGTGCAACATTCCGTCCATCATCTTGTGTGTTTTGCTGTTTACCCTATGTGGGAAGGGTATGCCCAGACGTGGGTCCCGTGCTCTCTACGCCACTGGAGTCAAGCTATCCTGGCTGAAGGCGGCTGATAGCCAGAAACCGGTCCTAGGATGTTTGATTCCGGTCCAGGGAAGACATGGGTTGCCAGTTCGGTCTGGACTGTTCCCATGAGGCACAGGGTCAAGACTGATTTGCATATGGCCATGTCTGAACTGGGGTGGCTTGATGAGCAAAATAACGATGGATTAAACCCAGATCTGAAACTGGGGGTGAATGTTTTGCCATTGTGCAACATTCCGTCTATCATCTTGTGTGTTTTACTGTTCACCCTATGTGGGAAGGGCATGCCCAAATGTGGGTCCCATGCTCCCTACACCACTGGAGTCAAGCTATCCTGGCTGAAGACGGCTGATAGCCAGAAACCAGTCCTAGGATGATTGATTCCGGTCCAGGGAAGACATGGCTTTTCAGTTCGGTCTGGACTGTTCCCATGAGGCACAGGGTCCAGACTGATTTGCAAATGGCCATGTCTGAACTGGGGTGGCTTGGTGAGCAAAATAAAGATGGATTAAACCCAAATCTGTGACTGGGGGTGAATGTTTTGCCATTGTTCAACATTCCGTCCATCATCTTGTGTGTTTTTCATTTAGTTTTGTCGTGCACATTAAGGATTAGCTGTCATGGGGCCTCTAGTCCAATGTTATTTGCACTACTTCAGTACAAGTGCATCACCAGGGCTGAGCTCGGTGAACTGGGACTTGAAGGGAAGCTGCATGCTCGCAAGCCTGGCCACATGAACCTGCGCTGTGCACTGTGAGCGGGCTTGTGCAGCAGCTTCTGCCAATTCTGTGCACGTTGGGCCCCAGGCACTCTAAAGATTGTTGAAAGTATGGGGAGTGCACGGCTCCATTACGTGTTTTACTGCCATGTGGGACCTCAAGACTGCAGGGGTGCCCACCTGAATCTGTACCTACTGGCTGGGGGTCCTGAGATCGTAAAAGCTGATGTAGGGCCTAGCGACTGCTCATTGATATACTGGTCGTATTGGACCTCGGGCGACTCCGTTGTTGATGACTGAAGCGATAACCACGCTTGATGACTTCTAAACTAGCGAGCTTGACTAATTTATTATACGACCCTGTGGAGGGGCATAAAGCTACAGACAGGACCCTTGATGCATAAACATTGACATTGATGGCTGTGGGGATGCCTGGGGGAGCAAGTGGGGCGGCTGAAGGGCCTGTGAGGCTGAAGAGCTCTGTTCTCTTGCCTCTTAATACACTCTATCTTTTTTAATTGATGTCGTAAGGGAAGAGCTGTGACTGCTCGTGCTCCCCCATGGCAAATACTATGGTGGGGTTGCTGACCCTTGATGTCACTCAAACCAACTATTCAGCAGGGACTCTTAACCTTCTTTTGCTAAGGGAACTTTGCGCAGCTTTGGCAAGACCGCCAGCCTGCACACCATGCAACAACTTGTTGTATTGTAGATTGTTCGCATTAAAGGGGAGCTAGCCTGGAAGCCCTAGCCTGCCTGGGAAGATATCACGCCTTGTCCTGCCCTATTACCCCATGCTTGATTGCCTTGGGCTTCCGGCTTACTCACCTAATGCACCTCTTCTCCTTTGTGGGTTCCTAAGGCTCATGTTCCACCCATTTACTCACCAAAGCGCAGGAAGGCCATGGAGATGGGCCCATGCACGAAGCACATCCTGGGCCCCGGCCAAGAGGAGGATTGTGAATCTTTACCTTTGCCAGTCTCTTTCCTCCTGCTCATGAGGGTGCGCACAATTATCCTATGCCAGTGCATAACTCGAAATAATGCCCCCTTCCCCTCGCGGAATGGGATAAGGTCAGACACCCATAAATCTCCCATATCTGAGAAATATTCGTTGATTTTGTGCTCACTGTTGCTAAAGCCAGGCCTGCCCAAGAGTCTCCTTGACAGTTAAGCACAGAATCTGCTTGAAAGGGCCTTATTTAGATGGCTCTGGAGCAGGGCTTACATACATTTCTCAGTGGCTCGATCATGAAGGTGATGCAGAAGATCCATTGTAGTTTGAGTAGCCAGAGGGGGCAGCATGGCCTGACTAGGTGCAGAACAGCACTGTTACTGGTTGCAACTCTGGTACATTGGCAGAGCCATGTCTGGGTTTACAATCGTCAAATAATGAAAGGCGGTGTGGATGAAAAGAAAATGATAGCCTGTGTGTGTGGAGTTCTAAGCCCTTGCAGGCCAGGCCTGGGGTGCAAGTGTAGAGATGTGTGGGTGTCGAAGTATTGGGACAGGCTTGTATTGGAAAGTAACAGCATGGTATCATGTGGGTCCCACTAATGAAATGGCAGAGGCATTGCTGCTCTAGAAAAGAACTGAGGTACACTGGCAGCGCTTTCAATGCCCCAGGACTGGCAGCGCTCGCTGTGCTCTAGGGCAGGGTTGGGATGAACTGTTATAACTGCGTGATACTGCATGATTACTGAGGCTGCGTTTGGTGCGTGCGCACATCTTGTGCCTCCTTATGGAAACAAGATTCTGGACGTAGTATGTTATGTGTCACACATTTGTTGTGCTGACGAGGGCTTCTGTTATTATTGTGCTACAGTGTCTGCTCTATTGCAGTGTCTTACAGGGGCGTGATGGAGACCTCTGTCTCTGCAGCCTCTGCAGTGCATGGGGCCCCACCATGACCCAAAGTATGTGAATCGCATTGTATTGCAAACTATAAGATGGGGCACAAAAGGTACTGCGTAGTTTGCCTTCCATGTAATTTTGTCATGCAGTGAGTTAGGATTAGATGTCATGGGGAAGGGTTAAGGAATGCTGTCTGGGATCCATGATGAAACCCAAAGGTTATATTGTCAGGCAAGCAGTGTTTGCTCAGTGAAGAGCACATTTCTGTGGCTCTCAAAGTATTTTAAGGAACATCGAGCCGCTTAAGTTATCGACAAGTTATCCTAACTCCAACCAACCTAAACCATGATGTATTGCTGTAATATTCCAGTTAATAGTTTTCCAAATTACTTTCAGTTTCAAATTAATAAACTGAATAGGAATAGAATTCAGTTTTTCAAAAGTCTACATGTATTATACGTGACTGTTTCACACACGTTGTTTACTATTTTTGTCCTCAGTGTAACTTTTTCAGCGAAGTAACATTGAGGGCAACACCAACACTCTGAAAATTGCTCCAGTGCCACTGGCTTTGGTGTTTTTGTCTGACGTTTCCATGCTTTCTGGCCTGTATGGCTTTGTGTGACGTTTGAACAATTGTAGGCTAGTGTGGCCAAACAGAATAGTTCTGGACGGGGTAGGAGATAAATGAGTGATTATCCTTATCTAAATTAACTCATAGTAAGCTGTTCAAGCAGGCAAGGTCTAAACATTCACACAGCAGTATTCAAAAATGTATAAAATATATACTCCACGGGTCAAGATTTGTTGGTTGCACCAAAGTTAAAATAATTTATTCCCTCCCAGTATGGGTTACAGTCTACACATAATAAAAAACAGTGAGATTAAAAACCACAAAGGTGGTGATACAATTACTATATAGAAGAACAAAACAGTCTAGACTAGTAAGACTGTTTTGTTCTTCTATATAGTAATTGTATCACCACCTTTGTGGTAACCCATACTGGGAGGGAATAAATTATTTTAACTTTGGTGCAACCAACAAATCTTGACCCGTGGAGTATATATTTTATACATTTTTGAATACTGCTGTGTGAATGTTTAGACCTTGCCTGCTTGAACAGCTTACTAAGAGTTAATTTAGATAAGGATAATCACTAATTTATCTCCTACCCCGTCCAGAACTATTCTGTTTGGCCACACTAGCCTACAATTGTTCAAACAGGGATTCTTGTTTTCTGTTACAAAGACCCCCTTCCCTGCTATAGACATCAGGGGTACCTCCTTCTGTTTAATTCTTTTGTGTGACGTTTCCATGCTTCCTGGTCTGAGTACAGTGTGAGATTTTCAAGCTTTCTGGCCAGGGTGCCTATGTGTAACATTTTCATGCTTTCTGGCCTGGGTGCCTGTGTGTAACATTTTCATGCTTTCTGGGCTGGGCACCTTTGTGTGACATTTTCCATGCTTTCTGGCCTGGGTGCCTTTGTGTGAAATTTCCATGCTTTCTGTCCTGGGTGCTTACGTGTGACATTTCGATGCTTTCATCATGCTTACATCTAACTATTAAAAGTGCCAGTTGAGGATGTGGGTGGAGCTAATAGAGTAAGTGGGTGGAGCCAGTGGAGGAAGTGGGTGGAGCCAGAGAAAAGTAGGCTGGCCTTCGACAAATATTTGAGCACCTGCACTTCCTATTTTGCACATTAAGTACTGCTTCCAACTGCTGCTACTGCTGTCCAGATGCCATTTTGTTTGATATTTTTTTTAAAACACCAAAAACAAGCAAAAAGGGTTCTTGTAGGAAAAGAGATGTCTCTATAAAGATGGTCCAACAAGAATGATTAAAATGGGTGGGGTCCTTCAATAGTTACAGTGGGAAATGTTATGAACTAATTAAATCTTTTTTTAGGTCACATGGGATCATTTCACCGTGCGCTCACAAAGCAAGCACCCGACGCGACTTCCCGAAAATATATTTATATATTAAAGACACATACATATCATTTTAGAATATAAAAAAAATTCCCGGGAGTCACGCTCCCCTACACGTATATGACGTCACGTGGGACCCGCCACGACGCATGCATCGCTTTCTGTAATGCACATGTGTTGCGAATGCGCGGGAGCAGGAGTTGCGGCGGGTCGCATATCAATCCCGCACTTCACTTAATATTAAATGTATATGACGTAACTGAAAAACACGCAGCGGTTGCACACCGTACGCGGATCCTTCACGACTTTACTAAAATGGCAGCTAGAATCCACGCACTCACCGTGATAGGTACGCTTTGGGTGCGCGACTCTGAAAAAAATGTAGAATTTTTTAAAGAAAATATAAATATATTAAAATAAAAAATAAAAATAAAAATGTAAACAATACTTCTTTTTTATTTTTTTCTGCATTTTTTTTAATTTTCAGAAAAATATATAATGTTATTTAATAAGTAAAATTTTATAAATAAACAGTTAGACACAGGAATGGTCGTAATGTCTTATTGATCAATTTTTACAATAACCGTCCCGACCCAGTACGATCGACCGCTGTTAATAAGGTCGACCAGGCCCTGGATGGGATTGTTCGGAGTAATCATGTTAACTTTGAACTCGGCTGGGGTGGGGATTTTAACATTCCGTTGTGCCCTCTATCTTTAACCAAGGTATGCAGGATACATGATAATAGAGGAGAAGGGTACGCCCATTTTAAACATAGTACTTATGGTGAATCGCTGAACTTTGCCCTCACTAAGTTCGATCTAGTCGTATTACAACCCGCAGGAGATAGTGATGGGAACCGGGTCCCTACCTTTATAGGAAGGAATTCGGCCTCAGTTATTGATATTCTGTTGGTCTCAGCTGATATTAGCAAATACTGTGACACCCCGGTTATAATGGATCTTGCAATCAGTGACCATAACTGCGTCACAGTAATGTTGTTAATCTGGGGTAATAAAGTAGCACCAGTTAAAACCGTTGTTACCGATATTGTCCCATGTAGACCAAATGGCCATAGAATAAAATGGAAGGGTGAAAATTCCGATAAGTTGTTGGTTAAAATTGTGGCGGCCTGCTTGCCTGATCTGTGCTCTTGCCTGGACAAAAGCACAGATTTATGCGGCATAATAACTAGTTTTATCAGGATTAATAACATAGTTGATAACACCCTGACCTCTACCAAGCGTACTAATGGTAAACTAAGGATAGGTTGGTTTGATTCTCTGTGCACCGAGTCTTTGCAGAAGCTCAAGAAGGCTCTATCTAGTAGGCCCAGAGATAGGTCAAGTATTAAAACTTTTAGGGCCGTTTATAAGGACCAACTAAAACGCCGGAAGTTGGAATTGCAGGAGGAAGCATGGACCAATTTGTCTAAGGCCGTTGAATTATCGGACAGCAAACTATTCTGGGATACGGTCAATTGCCCTTTTCTTAAAGGTGACGAAAAACCTCTCCTCACTGCTCTTGTCAGTGAGGATTGTTGGGTCGCTCACTTTGCTAGTATCTTTAACTCACAGAGGGCGGTAGACCCATCCCGGGTAGAGGCTGATTCATGGCCAATTCTCCCTCTAAGCATTACAGTTTCGGAGGTGGAACTTGCCATTAGAACTAGTAAAGGAGCGAAGGCCCCTGGCCCTGACGGGGTCCCCATAGACCTATATAAGGAAGATTAATCTTTATGGGGTCCAGTCCTGACCAGGGTCTTTAATGCAGCAGTCCTGGAGGGCACTCCGCCCACTTGGGGTGAATCTGTAATTATTCCGATATATAAAAAGGGGGATAGGTCGGATGCCAAAAATTACCGCCCTATCTCCCTTTTAGATTCTTCACTTAAAACTATGAGCTGGGTACTGCTGGCCAGATTAGAAGAGTCAGCCGAGGGTAGTGGTATCCTTGCATGGTGCCAATTCGGATTCCGTAAGGGCCTGGGTACCGTGGAACAATGTATTAATTTAGACCTCCTCATTGGAAAGTATACCCGCGCTAAGAAGGGCTCGCTTTTTCTCTGCTTCGCTGACCTGAGCAGCGCGTTTGATCCCGTCGATCACGCGCTGCTGTGGTCAACCTTATTAGATCAAGGTGCCCCAGTAGAGATTGTTTATTTCCTGGCTAGATTGTACTCTAAACTTTCTGCACGCATTAGATATGGTCCCGGGGGGGAATGTACAGATTCTATCAGTGTTAAGTTAGGTATACGACAAGGCTGTGTCCTCGCGCCCCTCCTTTTTTCTCTTTTTATTAATTCAATAGACTCGGAGCTCAAGCAAGTTAATTCTGATGCCCCATTAGTTGATGGCCAGGCTGTTCCCATCTTACATTATGCTGATGACTCCGTTCTACTATCCAGAACTCCTAGAGGCTTACAGAAATTGATGGATAAATGTGAGGGTTTTATCAAGAAAAAAAAATAAAAATCAATAACTCCAAAACTTTCATTATGCCATGTGGAAAGAAAATAAGGAAGCTGAAATCTTTCCATATAGAGGGACAAAAAATAGAAGTTGTAAATAAATTCTGTTACCTTTAGTAGCAACGGTCTGTGGTCTGAGGGGATATCTAATGTAAAAGCCAAAATGTCCAAAAGTGCCTATGGCGTATTTAAATTTGCAAACAAACTTGACGACAGGCGCATATATGATATGCTTCACATTTATTGTTGTAGATGTGTCGCTATCGCGCTTTACGGATCTGGTGTCTGGGGGCATTGCCGCCACAAAAATTTGCAAATAGAAGAAAACAGTTTCCTAAAAAGATTGTTATGCCTGCCTAAATCTGCTTCCACAATAATAACTCACCAGGAAGTGGGTCTAGAGTTCTTATCAGCTCTAATCTGTATAAGACCACTGTTGGTATGGAGAGCAATATGGTATAAAATGGAAACTAGCTTCACGAGGAGTATCATTACTGATTGTCTCCGCCTAGATAAATGCACACTGATCCCATGGATTGATTATGTTGTGATAACTGCAAGGGATTTTTTCAATCTCAATCTCCTGGAGGATCAAGAGAGTCTCTCTGATATTCCCAAGAAAGAACTCAAGTGCTCTTATCTTCACAAGAAAGCGCAAGTGCGTAGAGATACCACAATGTTGTTAACTATCCTTCAGTATTATTACTCCAATCGAGACTCATCTGGCTTTTCAAAATACTTAAAGGTTGTCACCAGACCATCCCATCGTTTTGTCCTTACAAGATTAAGACTTGGAATTGTCCACTACTTGGTGGCATTCCCTGTAATGCAAAATTATCCCTCTGTGCCATGTCCTTGTGATGGGGTCCCCAAACAGAGTACTGTACATTTCTTATTGTTGTGTGACCTTTATAAACATCTTCGTGTTATTTATCTAAAACCCTTATTCATAAAACGGACAGTTACTAAGGTTAACTTGGCTATAAGATTGTTATTCTCCTTAGATGACCCTGATATTTGTTTTTACACAGCTATGGCTATCTTGAAATCCGTGGCTCCAAGGAAAAGCATGATATTTTAATTACTTGTTTTATTGTATTTTCGAGCTGCACCCAATTTTAAATTGTACATTTTTAGGCTTCGGCTACCATCCCACTGCGTAAGCAGTGGGTGGGCGGAGCCGAAATCTTTTGTTAGTAGAATGGGGGCCTGAACACGCCCCTCTTCTTCATTGGCTGGCCTCGTAAATGCTGGCCAGCCATTGGAGGAGAGGAGCGTCACTGAGTTCAGGGCCCGCCTTGACACGATTCGGGGGCGTTTCCGTGTCTTTTTTTAAGTCACGCCCTCTCCTCTTCCCATTGGCTGGAATTTTACCTCCCAGCCAATGGGAAGGGGAGAGCACGCAAACACGACCCCGAATCGCGAAACAACCTGTTGCTCTGTTGTTTATTAACTACAATCCCTGTTATCAGTTTTCCCCGAGTTCCTCCCCTGGCTGCAGGAAGCGTCCATTCAGGAACCGTGTGCCGTCCTCTGACTCCCACCAACTCAGTCCCAGGCTCGCGCCCTGCTCCCGCCCACGCTGGCTGCGCAGGGCTCATCCATCCGCCCACGCAGTATGGGGACCGCAGGACAGCATCAGTCGTGCCTGCTGCAGTTCTACGTTCTCCCACGTAAATCCTAATAAAAACGCGTCCCGCGCTTATCACCACTGGAGGTGCAGAGACGTGGAGGTTTTTGGCGGGGTGTGAGAGCAGCTCCCTGTGAGTCAGAGGGGTGTAGCAGCAGCGAGGTAATTGTGCTACAAAAAGCGTGCATGTGACTGTGTCTGAAAATTAAATAGATTAACGCATGGTGAATTCGAGAGCGGGAGCAGGCGCAGCACAGCCTGGCGAATCACTAATCAAGACGTCACATCCACGATGTCTTTTGCAGGTCATCGTCGCTGTTTTCTAAAGGCGCGCTTCCCTGTGATCACATGGAGGTGAGTGGCCTCCTAGGCTGCAATGCCCTGCCTTTCAGGGGGCAGGCGGCAGCTTTTTTTCCGGCGTGCCCGTTGGCAGAGCAGTGCTTATACTTCACTTCCGAGCTGGAGTTTACTCGCACTCAGACTTTTGCTGGACAAGACAATGAGGTAGGACTCGGGTTTGTTTTAATTTGGAGTCGTGTATGGCCCACCCACACTCGCAACATTCACCTGACAACACATTATGATGTTGGTTAAGAGGGGAACACTTGTCCGCCCCTGTCGGTTCATGAACATAATCTGTTGATTTGTTGGAGGCTCGCAGGCGGGGGCCAAGGGGCAGGGGCACACATATCCAGCGAAATTCTTGCCTTCGAGCATCTAAAAAAAGTTTTTGAAAATAATGGAGTGCATTGGACCAACATTAATCCATTCAGATATTCTTATTTTGTCTGGCCTGGTTATGTTGCACCTTGAGAGTTTCAAATAGCGTTTACATATTACATTACATCGGAGGCCTCCTGGAAAAATTGAGTTCTAACTGTGCACCAGCAGGAGTTCTCTTTATTCAACAGCAAATGAAGAATCATGGAGCATTGATTCATTTTTCTCTTTTATTTTGTTATATGGAAACTTTTGTGTCTTGAACTGCATCATCGGGTTTAAGATCTAGTTTTTTGTTAATTTAGGCTGCAATCGCTGCATTTTGTGCTTTTTACAATTGTTGTGATTACCACTATTCATTTGCATTGACTGAGAAGTGCTTGGTATCATTTTCACATAGTAGGCATGGTTAGTGAGCTTAGTATGATTCACTGCAGAATGTCACGTATTTCTTATATTTCTTGGCACAACTTTCGTTCACATGTTTGTAGATGAACTACGCCACGTGTTTAAAAGGATTGTTTCCACCTGTGTCATCACAAGTTTGCTATCAGTTTGCTTGGTGGATAACTTTGTTTTAGGGATGGCTAAGCTGCCAACATTGGCCCATGGTGTGAATATCCTGGTTTCCACATTGGATCTTATCTCTAAACATATGGTAAGTCGAGCGTTTGCTTATGTTTGGTTTACTTTTGGTTTTCATGGTTGCTTTTACTCAGGCCACCACTCAGCACAGGCCCATTGATTGGCAGAGCAGCTCGCCGGCGATGTTCGCAGGCCCCTGTTAGTGCACTTTAGTTAAATTACTTCTTAGAGTTTCTTGTTGTTCAAATAGGTGTAATTTCTAATATTTATATGTTTTATTGCTTGATTATTGCTCGTGAGAAATTGTCACTCATAGTGGCTGAAATGTCACTCATAATTATACTGAAATTATAAAAATGTCACACCTAGCAATCTGAAACCTTGGCAGCTATGACTGGCTGACTGGAGGTCGAGGCCCGTTGCGAAGCGGCGGGCTCTAGCACAGACGATTTCTTATTTCTAGGGATTGCATTTGCATTGCAATTTGCATGGCATACCGATAAAGGTATCAATAGTGTAACTGAAATCGGTTCGGCGTTCGTTCGAAAATCAGTGTCAACTCATCACCAATCTGTCTGTGTGACGACCGTTGTTGGGCCCCCCCCCCCAGCCTCGCTCACACTAGTCCTCCAGGGCCATCAATCCAGTGGTAGCGCGCGAGCGCAACCAATGACGGCCCTGTAAGGACATTTTTGGGCAGCCCTCGCCGCCGGCGCAGCCCCGTAGCAGTGTGACGCGTTACGCGCTCACAGCCCCCTACGCTCGCCCCTCGTTGTGTCGAGCCGAACTGGAGTCGGAGTGCGTGGAGACCACCACCATTCTTCTTGCCCAGCCAGCCTGCTGCTTTCTTTTGTCTGTGTGGTGAGCGGCACGCACGCAACTATAAAATAATTCAAGTGAAGGTGAGCTGGTGACCGTGAATTGTGCATGGTGCAGCTTGTGCTCCACCACGCTAGAGCTACATCTCTAATGCTTGTGATAATGTTATTGGTCAACTTAGGCACAAGCAGGCAAATGGAGCGGCTGGCGATGATTCCAGTGAACAATTCCATTCATCTTGGGATCCAAGCCTGCTGGCCGCTGTCTGTCGTTGGCAAGTACTTATGGAATACATTTTGAAACTTACCTCCTATCTGGGAGTTTCATTTAAAACACTTAGTTGTACAGATAATAGTATTTAGGGAATATTCTCCACTTCCAGCTAATCTAGTCTCACTTGGACCCACTCTTCGTTCTGTAAACCCTGTTACCCATTGCCATACTGATTGGAAATGGATGGAAATAGTAGATGATAGAAAACATTCCCTTTAGTAAATTACACTGCTGCTGTTTTTCCGTGATGCAGTTGAATTGCTGAGCTGCATTCTCCTGGTATTTTCACTCCTGGAATTCTATAGAAACCCCACCACTTTTATATATTAGCAGCTTGCCAGTGGTTGCAATTAACATCCTATGATTCTGGGCAAATCATTTGATCTCACAGTGCCTATAAAAAACAAAACAACCATTGGCATAGCCAATAGGTCACGTATTTCGCCAGAGCTATTGACTTTGCCAATGACCGTGTCATGTATGTGCATGTAACTTGCATGATCGAGGTAACTGTTAGCAGCAATACTACACGTCTCTCGGAGACTCGGACATCTTTCAAGTGCTCACCATCCTTTTTCCCCAGCAAAGGAGGGGGCGGCAATCTGAGGGGTAGCCCCGGGTGCCACAAGCTCTAGCTACGCCCCTGAGGTGTCTACGCCCGTCTAGCAGCCATTCAGATTCTTTGTGAGCTGGGGGGGCTTAGCTCCTTAAGGAGAGGGCTGTGAGGGTCGCTGCGTCACAGCAGTACTGGAATATGGTCGTTCCAACCCTCGCCCCCTCCCTGAGGAGGTGCGCTGTATTAATCTGCGGTACTTAACATCTCATTGACTGATCTTCGAGGACATGACCTTCCTACCCATACAACCGCTAATATGGCCATTTCTCTTGAGTGATGCTAGTAAACGTGGCGTATTCGTGACTATGCGATTACAATCTAAAAGTAAATGAAGTAGATGCAGTTAATGCCTCTTTACTCTCCCATTTTGCAGTCCGATATCCATATGAAAACAAGCATTTACAATGCAACGGTTTCGCCTTTGGAAAAGTTAGAGCTATTGGCAATGTAAATGACAATGCCATTTATTTATCTGTTTTCAAAACCAACACATAAATACAAATGTTGTCATTTACAATGCCAATAGCTCAAACTTTTCCAAAGGCGAAACCTTTGCATTGTAAATGCTTGTTTAGCTTTTAATGAATTTGTCTGTGTTTGTATATGTATACGCTTTTATGATTGTTTTTTCTAATAATCGAATAAAGCTTTTGAAACGAAACGAAATAAACAGTTAAAAAACTGTAGAAAATCATTACAAAAAAATAGGTATAACTACTATTACACTTAAAAATTAGAATTTAAAAAACCTTTGAAATTCACTGAAAAAACCATAGGTTTCAGAGACGTTATAGTTAGAAATTAGCATTTAAAAAACCTTTGAAATTCACTGAGAAACCAATGGTTTCAGAGACCTTATAGTTAGAAATTAGCATTTAATAAACCTTCAATTCACAGAAAAAACATAGGTTTCAGGGGCGTAATAGTGAGATGTCATCAGTGGTGTCACTGACCATATCTTTAATGATGTAATATGTGACATCATCAGCAGTGCATTGAGGGCGCGCGAGTTATAGTTAGCAGAACTAACTATAAAGGAGGAATTGTAATAGTTTTGTACGAGTGAAATGTCCAGCTAACTATAACGCCCCTGAAACCTATGTTTTTTTCTGTGATTATACACTGAAAAAACCATAGGTTTAAGCGTGACAATGGTAGTGTACATTTGGTTTGGACTGACTCTGATGTCAATTTATATCTGAGTGAGTTTGTCCATGGCCACTTGGTAATACTGTAATGATTAACCTGAAGTTGTATGACCCAGTTTTTCGAGCTATTCACGGTGGCCAGCATCAAGCCACTTGCCAATACTGATCGACAGGGCGCCCCTGACACATGTCTTCTAACAAGTTGGTGTTTCCCAATTGGGATGTAAGTAACCATGGGCGAATTTTGCGGATCTCGCGTTCGCGAATTTTGGGGATTTGCGAACTCGCAATCCGCAAAATCCGCGAATTTCCGCGAATTTGCGGATTTTTTTTTTGTGTGTTCGCAATTGTTTCTGCCAGTTCGCGAGGATTTGGTACTAGTTCGCAATTGCGAACTTACTTGTCGGCTTGCAACGGTCGCGACTATGTTGTTTCTACGTCTGGTTCATCATCACCGCCTCCCAGCACCCTCTGTTTCACCACTGGCACCCTCTCTTTGACCCATGCCACCCTCTGTTACATCAATGCCACCCTCTGGTTCATCATCACTGTAGAAGATGGGGGGGAAAAGCAAGCCCACCTGCCCTGCTTGAACTGACATAAATTAATTTGGGGTTAGTTTATTAACAACACCTGCCCTGCCCCAACTGACAATAATGAATTAGGGGCTAATTAATGTGTCACTGAAAGAATTTCAAGTTCCAGCCTGGCACCTGCTTGTCTGCTCCTTTATCTGTAAATCAGGACCTTTGTGGCATACAGTTAAGGTCAGAGCAGGGTCACACAATAGTTGCAAGCAGGCAACCGAATTCTGGAGGGCCCCCTCAGGAAGCACTACAAAGAATCGTTACAAATCATGAGGTTGACCTTTTGCACCTGCTCATTGCTTTTGCTTTTGCTGAAATCGTTTTTCGGTTTTTTTCGCGCTATTCGCGGGGCGCGGCGTCGTGCGAAACCGACCGCGGAAGCCGCCAATTCGTGCGAATGAGCATTTTATTTTTTTGCGGCTTGTTGTTTCGCGAGTTTTTTTGCAGTATTCGCGAGCCGCTTGCAGCGCAACACGCGAATTTACCCCAAGGTCGAGTACGGGCGCGGCCATTTTGTTTGCGTGACGTATTTCCGTTTCCGCCCGCTATGTATAATCTCGCGCAGTAAGCGCATTGCGAGTAGAGGTTCGCACGAGATCGCGCGGGAAATCTAGAGGTTCGCACGAGATCGCGAGGAAAATCTCGCGCAAACTTACTTTCGCGCTCGTGAACGGGCGCCGGCCATCTTGATTTTCATTCATTTCCTGTGTCTGGGCATGGTGTTTAATCCTCTTGGTATCTTTGCCATCCTTTGCTTATTTTCAGTTTTTTTTTTACGATTTTGCTTCTTATCTATCCATCTCTTTTCCTAGCTGTATATTTTTGTCTTTTATGCTATTTTTCTTTACTTTTAAACTACTTTTTTAAACTCTTTTCTTTTCTTCTTCCCTATCCTATTCTTTCTTAATTTTCTACTTCTTCCTACCTTACCTGCCCAGACCATGGTCAAGCCAGGCGCCGTGAAGCTGCCCAGGCACTTGAGGGCCGCAGCGGCGGCGGGGAGTAGTGCTGGACCCAGTGCCAGGACAGCATGCGGGAGATTGAGGGGGGAGCAGGTGACTCGACGGGAGATATTCAGCCCGGAGGAAGTGGGCGCGCTGGTCTACTTCGTCCAGCGCCGCCTGCCCAGGACCATCGCGGGAGGCGGCAGGATCGCGGCCGGCGGCTACAACATGCGGGAGCGTCGGAAGCGGTGGGAGAAGGTGTGCTGGGCCATATCCCACCTCTACGGGGTCCAGCGCACCTACAGCCAGGTCACCCATCGCTGGACGGACCTCCTGGACCGCGAGCGCGACCTGCTGGACCAGCTCGGCTTGGAGATCCCCGGGCTTGGTGAGTAGTAGTAGCCATTTAATCACTCACTACTATGATGTTTTCTCCTGCTCTGTGTTGTTGTATTGCAAATATTTGTTTTTTACATGGAGCAAGCCAATAATGCCGCTGATGACGATTACATTGTAGTTAAATTATATTTCAAAATCTTCTGTGCATTTCAGGTGCACTGCTCTCCTTCTCAGTGGCGTTGCTACTATGCTTATTTGTTTTCTATTTCGTGGTCTCATTGGCCTGAGTAACTATTATGTATGAGTGTACTTTACAGAACTGCGTAATGCTAGACACTAGGGGGCAGATTACATTTACAAGCCCCTTGCGCCACGTTTACGTTGCCACGTTTACGTTGCCTTGCGTGACGCAACAGCGGCGTAAACGTGCCGCATCCCTGCGAGTCATTTACAGCATGACGCATCTAGGGAGATGCGTCACGTTATAAAGCCATGGGCCTGCACCACAATGGGTGCGTTCCTAGTACGCAGGGTGGGCGGTCCGGCGGCTGTGCGCCTCGCAAAATTGCCTGCGTGAAATCTACAAGATTTAACGCAGGCACTTCTGCGACGCTGCTACGTCAATTCAATTCCTTATGTCTGCTCGAAGCAGGCTAAAGGACTGACACAGCATGTTAAGTATTGGGTGGCCCTGAGCATTACTGGAGTTGCATTGCGTTGGCGACGTGACTCCAGCGATGCGCCGCTCTTACGTGACGAGATGCGTCACGCAAGTGCCTACCCTTGCGCCAGGGCGCGCCGCATTGTAAATGAGGCGCATCTGCCGTGTCGCAAGGGTAGTTTTGCGTGACGCATTTGATCTGGCGCATCTCTGGAGATGCGCCAGAACGCGTAAGTAAGTATGCCCCTAAGGGGCAGAATTGCAATTACCGTCGCATCCCTGCAAAGTAGCAGGGATGCGCCATTAATTGTGCGGCCCGCTACCACCACCAAACATGGTGCGCCGTATTTGCAATGCGGCGCACCATGGGCCCAAAACGTCACCGAAGCTTTACTGCTGGAGTTGCGTCACAACGATGGCGCAGCTCCAGCAATGCTCTGGGGTACCCTTTCTCCCCAATGCTGGGTCAAGCCGTACGTCTGCTTCAAGCAGGTGCAGGGTTTGTGTGACGCATCATTGTCCTAAAGGTGACTGATTGAAATTTTGTAGATTTCCCTCAGCCACTATTAGGATGTGTTCCAGCGCAGGAATGCCCTCCCTTGCGCCGGAACGCCCCCTGATGGCGCAGGGCTTTATAACGGGATGCATCTCCCAAATGCGCCACGTTGTTATAATATTATACGCCGCACCATGGCGCCCTTTTTTGTTTAGCTGCTGCGTCACAAAAGTCACGCAAGAACGGCGCAAAAGAGCCGCAAGGGGCTTAAATCTGCCCCTTCCTTTGTACCCCTGCCAATAAGAAAAATAGTGGCGGTGGATTGATAGTTTGACTATTTCAATGACTGGTAATGTAGCAGGCAACTGTTAGTGTTGTCACTGATCTGACTGAAATCACAATGGAGTTTGTCTGTCACTTTGCGTCTTGCCTGCGGACTGCTGCCTGCCAGTCCTAGGTGAACGTTTCAGTACTTTGTTTAGTGAGTTACGTGACTTTCGAAGTCACAGGTCCGCAAATAAATGAAAACTAACCTTAATCAATATAAATTCGCGGAAATATTTTGTTATTGTTCTTTTGAAATGTTTGATTTGGTTGACATTGACAAGCAACAATCATCCATGTTTTCTGTTCTTTCTTTCATGTTGTACGTCAGCTCCCCCCAGGGGCGAGAGGAGGACACAGGAGCAGCAGGCGGCGGATGCTGTTCAACAGGGCCAGGATCGGGCAGGCGAGGGCTCCTCTGCTGGCCCCAGTAAGTTTTCATTTTAGACAAGTACCTATTTTTCCTAGCGTTCCTCATTTGACTTTTTTCAAAATTGTCTTTGCTCTTCTTGTAGACTGTATCTAAATTCTTATCCTGCCTCTACTATGACTCCCTGTGGTATTACTAGATTATTCTTATTAGTCTGTCTGTGTAGCTAACTAAGATTGCACGGTTGGCGAAACTCCCATGATTCTAGTCAACAATAGCTCTATCAACTTAGTGCAGTCCTCTGGGATTGTCCATAATGTCTTTTGAAGTGTTCTATCTGGACTCATGCTTGCAAAAATTGCAAAACCTTTCGCTCAGTCACTCTAGTCTGGACCAAAATACACAGATTGTATTTAAGTTTAAAAGCTTTATTAAAAGTAAACACATTTATTAAAATGAAGTCATAATAAAACTAAACGTTTAACTGATAATGGAAAAGTGGTTAGTGCTGACGATTAATTGAAGACATTTCTTGTGGTCGAGCCGAGCTCTCACCTGGTTTCAACTTGATCTTGTTGTTAGAAGTCCATCTTCTGTCTGTGTGGAGAAAAATGGTGCGTGTTAAAAAAACAGCCTTCATCAGTTGTGCCAAAAAGTGCAGCAAGACAACCTTCCCTGGAAAAAGGGACATTTTTTTTAACTTTAACGTAGACAGTCACAAATTACATTGTTTTCACATGTCTTCATTCCTAGACCAAAGACTAGTGAGTGCTTTATTCTAACATTCTTAAATGTACTTTGTAGGTGGAACATCTGGTGGCGGGGCCAGTGTGGAGGTGGTGGTGCTCGACACGGAGGCGGAGGGCGATTCTTCAGGGGAGGAGGCGGCGGCTGTGAGAGTTGAGACGGTGGTGATGGCGGCCAGAGGTAAGCTCTTATATATTCCTTACTTATTGAGATTGAAGACTAGCTGGGAAGGCAAGAATATGAGATGCATGGCTGGGTGAATGATGAAGCAATGATGGGTGGAAGGACAACAGCCTGGGTGGGTGACACAGAAACTGTATGTGTCCATATACCTGGATCATGCTACTATCTGACTCTTAGATAGCATATGTGTATCTAGAGCAGGGGTACTCATAGTACGGCCCGCGGGCCGGTGGTGGCCCGGCAAGCCTTCCTTGGCGGTGCGCAGACCTTGCAGACAATCACTGCTCCCCCGGCCCCCACAGAGCAGAGTGGAGATGCAAGGCCACAAAGAGGTGAAATAGAACAAAGCCTCTGTGGGGCCGGGCAAGCAGTGATTGTCAGGGTGGAGAAGCAGGGGCGCTACAACAAACAAAGCCTCAATAATATGTTAATGGTCTTTTAAAGACCTGTTAAGTACTTTGGTGTTGTTGTCTGTGTGTGCGCGTTGAGGAAGCGGTCTCAACCCGGGCTGAAGGCTGACACAGATAGACACACACACAGTGAGATGACAGAGGGGGAGGTAGAGGGAGGGCAGGAGGGAGAGAGAGATGGAGAGGGAGGGCAGGAGGGAGAGCAGGAGGGAGAGAGATGTATGTAAATGCTGGGTCTGGTGGCTCAGTGGGTGAGGGCATCTGCTGCAGGGACCTGTGTGCAACCTCATGGTCACAAGTTATCGTTTTGCTTTAGCCCCACCCCCTCTGACTCCGCCCCCACCAGTGCGGCCCTCGGCCCCAAACTACACAGTAAATGTAGCCCCTGAGAGAAAGTTTGTGAGTACCCATGATCTAGAGAGAGTAGACGGTCAGTGGATGAACTAAGTGTAACTTTGAAGAGCATGTAACACTGCACCCGCACGTCCGTTCCAGTGTAGGAAAGGCAAGGAAAAGAACTTTTAATTTTGTCCAAATACTACCATCAATAGTAGCAGTAGTTTGTATTGCAAGCACTGCATAGATCCGGTTATTACGGTGGCCACTCCCTACCTCTCTTAATAAGTTTAGTAGTACTCAGTCATTCATGTGTGGATGTATCACTGGTCACTCAATAAAAAGCAAAGCACCAAAACTCATCCCATATATAAGCAAAAACATCCCATTTGAAGTGATAGATAATCAGATTATTTATCTTCTTCAATTTTCCATTTCTAGTACTCATTTCCACTGTAGGGTGAAAGTTAAATTAATTAAGGAGTAGCCCTTGAGTTGTAACAGAGTATTCTCAGTGCCACCCGTAATAGAAAAGTAAGAGCTTCACCACCTGCATGTACTGGACGGGTACAGTAACGCAACGCAAGTCTAGGTCACTCCTCATGGCGTGCGTCTCTTTTTCTCGGGTGCAAGTTTACTGCGCTGGCATTATGCCGGCTTGCAGAAGATAACGTACCAATTTTCCAAAACAAGAGACAAGAAGAAGAATAAGACTGGTGTACTTTCATAGTCGACTCTAATGGAAGTCCATAGTGCTCGTTGAATTTGTTCCTTAAACTCCCACTAATGTTAGAGCAAGGATGAAGAAGTGTGAGGTTAGATAGATACTGGCCTCAATAGTTATGTAATGCGTTTGCAAGTTGCTAGTTGTAGTGCAACACAAATTTCTGCTGAATGATTGAGTTAATCTTAAGGAGCATTGGTTACAGACTATGTCTTTCTTTCTTCATATAGGTTCTCCTTCCAAACGAACAAGGAGGAAGGAGCTGGCTAGAGCGGCCCGGCAACGGAGGATCGATGCCACTGTGGCCGAATATCGGCGGCTGGTGGCCCTGGAGGACGAAGAAAGTGTGCAGTCGACCACAACAACTACGTCGTCTGCATCGGCCTCCGTTCCCCCACGGGCTGCCAGTGCCACCCAGCACAGTGGTTCACCCAGACTGAGCCGGGCTGCCAAAGCCAAACGCCACTGCCGAGTAGCAAGGACAACAGCTACAGCTTCCTCTCACAGCCGTTGCACCTACAAGGCATTGAAGGCACGCCTGCGCCGCAGTACCCTGATGGTGTCCCGCCTCCAGCAGGAGCTCCACCACTTTTCCAACCAGTTGGAGGGGCTCCGCGTAGAGCACGCCTTGCTCCGCCAGGAGCATGATGCCCTGGCCCAAAAAGTTGACAGCATCCGCCCATAGTGTCCCTTGCCCCTTTTTTAGAGACTTTTGGGGGGTGGGAATTGGGAGTTGGGTTTTTGGGGACTTTTGAAGGACAATCGTTGGGGTTAGGGAGGGTCTTGCAGGAGATTATTTTGTTAGGGATATAAATATACTTTTTCAAACTTTATCTGAGCATACCCGTTTCTTACTGCTTGCCTGGTGGGTGGGGGTTTAACGTTGACTTTGTTTTCCTGAAAGTTTAGTTCCATTTTCTTCCTTTAAGTGTAAATGCCCAAATGTTTTCAACACTAAGTGCCTCTCACAGACGAAGTGAATCCAAGAGTCCTAGGACTTTAGTAGTACTACCTTCAGTCTCTCGTCTCTCGTACTAATACTCCATTATACCCCCAAACCACCAAACGCTTATCTTACCTGTAATTTGTGTTTGAAAGTAGGGCTAGACCCAGGGCTGGCTCCACGGGAGACAGCGAATATGGTTGGCAATCTTGGTCGGATAAAATTTCCTCATAGCGGTGGTACTAGTGGTGTGACACAGTGGCAGTTGCATGCCTATGAAAAAAAAGAAAATGAAATCTGGTTTGTCCTCCTGAGCAATTCAACGGTACAACTGAGAATATAGCAGGTGACAGAAGTACAGTAGAACAGTGCCACATTGTAGCCTAACAAATGGTAAAGTATAACTACTAATTCGGTTGAAGTTCTTTCACATTAGCAATGGTTCTTTGTCAAGCAGAGTAAGAATATATCCTCGGATTTCTTCACCAGCCTGTTGCTATCACCTTATCCTCCCCAGCAAGTGTGTGGATTTATTGCTGTCATTTAGTCACACATCAATC
Source organism: Lissotriton vulgaris (assembly GCF_964263255.1). Taxonomy (NCBI): domain Eukaryota; kingdom Metazoa; phylum Chordata; class Amphibia; order Caudata; family Salamandridae; genus Lissotriton; species Lissotriton vulgaris. The sequence continues at coordinate 1,196,212,843 of NC_141689.1, read as the reverse complement.
AAAACCACACAGCCCGGGGGAAGAGGGTTAGGGTTTGAAAAATGGATGGGTACGGGGGTTTTTGGGAAAGGTTTTGGGAGACAAGAAAAAATAGCACAGCATAGACAAACAATTGTGAACATAAACAAATCTTTGGGTACAAACCTATCCATCAATCTTTGAAAGTGCATGCACTACTGCATACATGTCAGTGAAAAGTAAGTAGTACATTCGACAACTGTGGAAGAATAGAAAGAATGCGACAGTACAGGGCCTGTGTGGAATTATTGATAACGATATTCAACATAAGGTCTCTGTACTTAGCCAGATACCCGAGCGAGAGCCTTGCTGGTCACTATAAATCCATTCACAACAACACTCAGTGGGGTTGGTCTGGAAGGTATAGTAGATAGAAAAGGAGAAATTGCTTGTTTTCTAGGTGTCCCCTCACTCACCAGGGTTGCCCCTTGGTGACATGCTTCATCATTGGGGCCATCCCAGTCCTCTACGGCCTGGGGCGTGCTGCGACTTGCGAATTACGTAGGAGCACTTACAAATGACTATGTGTGGTGCAGATGTGATAGTGGAGTGGACTAAGTGATGTGTTAAGGGATCAATTTAGAAGCAGAGAGAGATCCAAGAAATGCAGTCACAGTCAGAGAAAAAGGCAAGGGATACTGTATCTATGTGGTTGTAGTGGTCCTGTTGGAAGTGGTAAGTAAGTTGCCTGCAGAAAAAAAATCCTCCTATTAGCGGCACTCCTCCATTGCAGCCGACGCTTCGTCCATCGATGTTGGTCACCAGAAGACACCCTGTCCACTGCCTGCCTGATGCTGAATTGTGGCTCGCTACTGTGAAGCCTGACTCCATCCTTTTTTCCCCATTGCAGAGACTGAAACCCGGCCTGTAGTTATTCAACGAAAAACAGGAAGTGATATAATATTACAACACCACTGATAAATAAATATAAGGTATGTAGGCTGTGGAGTGCAAAAAGTCACAATTTGATTTTCCTAGTAGACAGTACAATATTTTTGAAAGTGCGTACTCTGAGTCACCTTTTGAAGGATAAATAAGTATGGGCAAATTAATGTAGCAGATCTTGCCCCTCAAGCTAGGTGTACTGTAAACTGTGTTTTAGAACAAAATTAGATCTTCCTAGCAGTGCTCCCACCCAGACCCTTACTAAAGCCAGTCGCAAAAATGTAGAAGACCCCCAATCAAATCTCAAAAAACGAGGCCTAGCAGAAAACTGGTGACAAAACTTACTTTGAAAGTAAAAGTAGGCCGAAGTACCCCCTTCCTAATTACCCATTACCCACCGTGGATTGCATTCAAACCACTTGCAAGCAACCAAGCAAAAGTAGCCATAGCCAGCATCGCTCCAAGACTCGAAATCCCCCCCACTCAAACACATGCAATAGAAATACTGCTAACCCTAACGAACCCTAAGTTAAGAATAGTGGCAAAGGCTTTCTTTAACTATGCCAAATCCCCCCTTTCCCACACAGGATTTTCTTCAAATGACTTGCAACCAAAATTACACATTCTCATGAGTGCTCTAAGACCCCAGAACTCAGTTGGAAAAATCTAGAACACCCCGAAACACATGCAATCCTGCTGCTAGGGCTAACCCTAACGAACCCTAAGTTACAAAAAGTGCCAAAACTAAAGGCTTTTTCACGAGGATTTTGTCCCAACCACTTCTACCCGGTATTAGACCTTCCCAGGAATGCCCCAAGACCCGGCAACCCACCCGCCAAGAAGCATAACACCCCCAAACAGGCCAAAAGCAAAATCTCATACTTGCAATATTTCTGGGCCTTCGGTCCAAACGCGCTGCGTAGCTAGGCCATAAGTCGGGGTTGGCACGACGGATTTCCTGAAAAGCAAATGCAATCAAGATTAGAGTGTCCCAGCAATGCTCCCAGACCACGAAACTCACCCACAAACAGACGGAACCCCCCCTAAGAGCACCTCAAAGGCAAGCAAGTCATCAAAAACACAAAAAATGTTCCGCCTGGGATTTGGTCCAAAACACTTTTATCCGGTATTAGAGCTTCCCAGCAATGGCCCCAGAGCCGTCAACCCAGGAGAAAACGAGTAGAAGACCCCCAAACAGCCAAAGAGCAAAAGTACAAAAATGGGGACTTAGTCAATTTTTCACAAATTTCCCAAATCACTCCGCGCGCGCTCTGCAGCTAGGCCCTAAGTCCCCTCTGCCACCATGGATTTGCTTCAAACCTCTTGCAAAGTAAAGTATATATAGCCAGCAGTGCTCCCAGACCACGAAACTCACCCACAAACACCAGGAAGCCCCCCAAACAGGCCCCCGAAAACGCTACATAGAGCAAAATGTCAGAAATAGCCAAAAAAAAAATCGGCCTGGATTTTGTCCCAACCACTTCTACCCGGTATTAGACCTTCCCAGGAATGCCCCAAGACCCGGCAACCCACCCGCCAAGAAGCATAACACCCCCAAACAGGCCAAAAGCAAAATCTCATACTTGCAATATTTCTGGGCCTTCGGTCCAAACGCGCTGCGTAGCTAGGCCATAAGTCGGGGTTGGCACGACGGATTTCCTTAAAAGCAAATGCAATCAAGATTAGAGTGTCCCAGCAATGCTCCCAGACCACGAAACTCACCCACAAACAGACGGAACCCCCCCTAAGAGCACCTCAAAGGCAAGCAAGTCATCAAAAACACAAAAAAAATTCCGCCTGGGATTTGGTCCAAAACACTTTTATCCGGTATTAGAGCTTCCCAGAAATGGCCCCAGAGCCGTCAACCCAGGAGAAAACGAGTAGAAGACCCCCAAACAGCCAAAGAGCAAAAGTACAAAAATGGGGACTTAGTCAATTTTTCACAAATTTCCCAAATCACTCCGCGCGCGCTCTGCAGCTAGGCCCTAACTCCCCTCTGCCACCATGGATTGGCTTCAAACCTCTTGCAAAGTAAAGTATATATAGCCAGCAGTGCTTCCAGACCACGAAACTCACCCACAAACACCAGGAAGCCCCCCAAACAGGCCCCCGAAAACGCTACATAGAGCAAAATGTCAGAAATAGCCAAAAAAAAAATCGGCCTGGATTTTGTCCCAACCACTTCTACCCGGTATTAGACCTTCCCAGGAATGCCCCAACACCCGGCAACCCACCCGCCAAGAAGCATAACACCCCCAAACAGGCCAAAAGCAAAATCTCATACTTGCAATATTTCTGGGCCTTCGGTCCAAACGCGCTGCGTAGCTAGGCCATAAGTCGGGGTTGGCACGACGGATTTCCTGAAAAGCAAATGCAATCAAGATTAGAGTGTCCCAGCAGTGCTCCCAGACCACGAAACTCACCCACAAACACCAGGAAGCCCCCCAAACAGGCCCCCGAAAACGCTACATAGAGCAAAATGTCAGAAATAGCCAAAAAAAAATCGGCCTGGATTTTGTCCCAACCACTTCTACCCGGTATTAGACCTTCCCAGGAATGCCCCAAGACCCGGCAACCCACCCGCCAAGAAGCATAACACCCCCAAACAGGCCAAAAGCAAAATCTCATACTTGCAATATTTCTGGGCCTTCGGTCCAAACGCTCTGCGTAGCTAAGCCATAAGTCGGGGTTGGCACGACGGATTTCCTGAAAAGCAAATGCAATCAAGATTAGAGTGTCCCAGCAGTGCTCCCAGAACACGAAACTCACCCACAAACACCAGGAAGCCCCCCAAACAGGCCCCCGAAAACGCTACATAGAGCAAAATGTCAGAAATAGCCAAAAAAAAATCGGCCTGGATTTTGTCCCAACCACTTCTACCCGGTATTAGACCTTCCCAGGAATGCCCCAAGACCCGGCAACCCACCCGCCAAGAAGCATAACACCCCCAAACAGGCCAAAAGCAAAATCTCATACTTGCAATATTTCTGGGCCTTCGGTCCAAACGCACTGCGTAGCTAGGCCATAAGTCGGGGTTGCCACGACGGATTTCCTGAAAAGCAAATGCAATCAAGATTAGAGTGTCCCAGCAGTGCTCCCAGACCACGAAACTCACCCACAAACACCAGGAAGCCCCCCAAACAGGCCCCCGAAAACGCTACATAGAGCAAAATGTCAGAAATAGCCAAAAAAAAATCGGCCTGGATTTTGTCCCAACCACTTCTACCCGGTATTAGACCTTCCCAGGAATGCCCCAAGACCCGGCAACCCACCCGCCAAGAAGCATAACACCCCCAAACAGGCCAAAAGCAAAATCTCATACTTGCAATATTTCTGGGCCTTCGGTCCAAACGCACTGCGTAGCTAGGCCATAAGTCGGGGTTGGCACGACGGATTTCCTGAAAAGCAAATGCAATCAAGATTAGAGTGTCCCAGCAGTGCTCCCAGACCACGAAACTCACCCACAAACACCAGGAAGCCCCCCAAACAGGCCCCCGAAAACGCTACATAGAGCAAAATGTCAGAAATAGCCCAAAAAAAATCGGCCTGGATTTTGTCCCAACCACTTCTACCCGGTATTAGACCTTCCCAGGAATGCCCCAAGACCCGGCAACCCACCCGCCAAGAAGCATAACACCCCCAAACAGGCCAAAAGCAAAATCTCATACTTGCAATATTTCTGGGCCTTCGGTCCAAACGCACTGCGTAGCTAGGCCATAAGTCGGGGTTGCCACGACGGATTTCCTGAAAAGCAAATGCAATCAAGATTAGAGTGTCCCAGCAGTGCTCCCAGACCACGAAACTCACCCACAAACACCAGGAAGCCCCCCAAACAGGCCCCCGAAAACGCTACATAGAGCAAAATGTCAGAAATAGCCAAAAAAAAATCGGCCTGGATTTTGTCCCAACCACTTCTACCCGGTATTAGACCTTTCCCAGGAATGCCCCAAGACCCGCGGCGCCAACCCACCCGCCAAGAAGCATAACACCCCCAAACAGGCCAAAAGCAAAATCTCATACTTGCAATATTTCTGGGCCTTCGGTCCAAACGCACTGCGTAGCTAGGCCATAAGTCGGGGTTGCCACGACGGATTTCCTGAAAAGCAAATGCAATCAAGATTAGAGTGTCCCAGCAGTGCTCCCAGACCACGAAACTCACCCACAAACAGACGGAACCCCCCCTAAGAGCACCTCAAAGGCAAGCAAGTCATCAAAAACACAAAAAAATTTCCGCCTCGGATTTGGTCCAAACCACTTTTAGTGCTTCCCAGCAATGGCCCCAGACCCGTCAACTCACCTGCAGAGAGGTAGAACAACACCCCCACAAGTGCTGAGTCTTTCTTCATTGGGCGTAAACCAGCCCTCTGCTTTGATGGAAATAGGAGTCTGGAGGAGGAGGATAGAGGAGCATGTTCTTCTGAACTTGTGAACCTGAGGAATGCAGACTGCGGCACCTTCAAATCAATTAGCAAATAAGTGAAGACAGTTCTGGTGATGGGCTTGTTTTTGTGATTATCTGATTAAAGTTTGAATTATATTAACTGTGCACAACAAAGAAAGACAGACACACAGGAATAAAAGTGAATAAGGATGAAAAAGAAAGTTATTGATTCGTTGTCTCATTTTCAGGGCTCGGTATCACGGTCCAGGAATAAGAATAAGGCTTCGTCATCATACTCTGCGAATTCAGGCAGGGTGAGCTCAGTGTCACCTGACAGAGTAGAAATTCCCTCATCTATGTTGCTGGCCACCTCCTCTTCATCCGGCACGCTCTCTCGTACTCTGAAATCTGGTGGTATGAGGTGCTGATTCATCTTGATCATTGTTAACCTCTCCACATTTTTGGGCAAGAGGCGGCTCCGTTTGGGAGTTACAATCCCACCAGCCGCACTGAAAACCCGTTCAGAAGACACGCTTGCGAGTGGGCAAGACAAGTAGTTTAAAGCCAGGTTGGTGAGCTGTGGCCACAATTCTTTTTTCCCATGCCAATACGCCAATGGGTCAGAATTAACATAGACCTCTGTTGAGTCATTCAGATAGTCCTTCACCATCGACTCAAGGTCCTCATCAAAGGTTCCTCCACTTTGCTTAGCTCTTGCTGTGCCTCTGACCTTTTGAGAACCAAACCCACGCAGAGCTAGCCAATCCTCTTCAGCCTCCAATGTTTCTGTTGTCTTTCGTGCAGATGATCCGGTTGCCGGTGTCTTTAACGGCTGAGAGGTCACTTGTGCCACAGCCACAGGTGCAGAAGTGGATTGTTTTGACTGGGGATGGCCTGCTGATGTACTGCCATTTCCTTCAATTTCCAGCCGTTCTGTTTCAAACTTCTTGGCTGACAAGGCTAGCCAACGTTTGTACTTTGGAACATGTTCATCATCAAAAGGAAAGAATGCTTGGCCTGCCAGCGCCTTTTTGTAGCGTGGATCCAGAATAGTAGCACAAATGTAATGCTGTTCTGAGTGGATCTTTTTAAGACGTTCATCACCTTGTAGGAGCTCTAATAATTGCTCAGCCAGAAGCAAAGAGTCTTGGTTTTTGTCATCTTTTCCAAACACAGAACACACCTCCTTCAGTTGGTCCTCCAGCATGTACAACAATGGGATAGCTTTTCCCAAATTAGAGTCCTCCTTGCTGACTGCACGCGTGAAGAACTCAAAAGGACGAAGCATGCGTGTCAGGCTTTCAACTATGTTCCATTGCGGCCCTCCCATCCTCAGCTCCTCTGTACCCTCTTTAAGGAAATATTGATCGAGTTCCGTATACTGCTCATACAGACGCTCAAGCATGTAGAAGGTTGAGTTCCAACGTGTTACCACCTCCTGGATGAGTGCTTTCACTGGCATTTGACGTTGATATAGCAGGCTCCTCAGCTGCTTCCGGGCCTTAAAAGAATGCCTGAAATGCTTGCACATTTTTCGGCAGGTCTCCAATACACTGTACGCTGCACTGCCTTTATTACCCAAGAATTTTTGGACAACCAGGTTTATACAGTGCGCCAAACACGGCACTCTGAAATAGTAACCGTCCCTCATGGCCTTAACTATATTGGCGCCATTGTCCGTGGAAACATAACCAACCTTGCGTTTTAGTGGGGACAGCCAGTTAAGGACCTTTGTGTTAAAGACATCCAAAATGTTTTCTGCTGTGTGACGTTTCTCCAAACCAAACATGGCTAGTGTTGCATGTTTCCGAGCACCTTTAAAAACAATGTTAGTGTCAACACCTGCGTTTAGCTTTGCTTTAGCCCCTGAAAAAGAGACCCAGTGTGCAGTGATGCACATGTAATCAGCGCCTGCGCCACTGGTCCACATGTCTGTTGTCAGATGTATAGTGTGAACAGCACTCTACTGCAAAGCTGCCCCAATCACCTTCAGAACATCTTCAAGTAGTGCTGGAACCGCAACTCGGGCAAAATAGAACCGGCTAGGAACCTTCCATTTAGGGCAGAGCGCTGTCACTAATTCTAGAAAACCAACCCCTTCTACAAAAGAAAAAGGGAGAAGGTCCAGAGCTAGCATTTTAGCCAGCTTAGTGTTATACAGACGGGTCATTGGGTGGTTGCGTTCATATTGCGCTTCTGTAAACAACATCTTTTTAATGTTGCCCTGGACCACGGATTTACGGGATGAAGATGATCTCTTCGACCCAGTTACGCTCGCTGATTAACTTTTCCGCATTGATGTCTCACTCTCTCCCACACTCTTAGTGTGGCTCCCATGGGGTGTGCTGCTGACAGGGGAACTGGGTGTAAGTGAAGTGTTTGAATCGTCTTCTACCTCCTCGTCATCACCAGATGAAAAATCAACGTTTTCATTACGTGCAATTGCGGCTTTCTTGACTGCCTCTAGGTGCGGAAACCATTGGACAGGGTGCGCTCTCTCAAGATGACCTCTCTGGCCTCCGGTACCATACTTAGAACCAAGCTTACCATGACTAAATCGAAGCTTACAAAGGCTACAAATGGCTACGTTTTCCTTTTTTGGGCAAACACTAAAGAAGTCCCAAACTGGAGACTTGAAATGTCTTCGGGGGCCGGAGGAGGCGGCGATACTGGTGGTGGTGGTCCTGCTGCTAATGCCAGATGAAGTGGAGGATGTGGATTGCCGAACTTCAGTACGTTTTGCACTTTCACCACCACGAATTGAGGTCGAGGACGAGGTGGGTACCTTCTTGCGAGGAAGAAATATGGAAGCGGTAGGTTTTGGTGTACTACTTAACTCCAAATCTAATGATTCCATTTCCATTGCCTCCTCGCCGACATCATCATCACGCTGAGCAGCTTCTCGGGATAGGGTCAAAATGTCTCTTTGCTGCATGCCCGGTGGGGCTGCAGTGACCTTTGTGATGACTGGCTCGTCGTCATCGTGAGAGGCTTCATCACCAGCAGTATCTGTCACTTCTTGTTGAGCCTCATCACACTCCATAGGTTTGAGTTTTTGGACGACCTTCCTTTTACGCTTAGGTACCGGTGTCAGATCATGATGTGCCTCACTGTCAGACCGCAGTTGTGGTTCCCAAGACAGATCACTTGCATCAGAACGAGGTGGGCTTGAAGAAGATGTAGACACCCCCCTTGATCTTTTCCTTGCTAGGGATGTGGAAGACAATGAATGATCATCAGGAGGAGTGGCTTCCAATGATACCTCGGCTTCATTGTCGATTTCCTGATGTGCCCCTACTTCGGGAGGAACAACTATTGTGGGCACTTGTGAACCTCCATGCACCTTTGCTTGCGCATCTCCTTTTGCTGCCTCTCCTTCCACATGTACTTGGGCGTGTACTTGCACATGGTGTTGTTGTTGCGGCTGTGGTTGTTCAACACTTGTCAGATGAGTTACAACGACCTGTGTTGATTCAGGGACATTGCTGCTACTTTCTTGCGATGAGCCAACATCACTGGTCGATGGTGATTGGAGAAGTACACTGACTGCCTCTGAAGCACTCAAGGGCTTTGACTTAAGTTGGCGTGGTGGTGGAGGCACTGAACCCAATGGAGCAGGGGTGCTGCTCCCAGCTTGGTCCCCAGCAGATCCTGCTGCTGCAGGCGTACTTTTTTTTTTGCTCCCAAAAAACGTGGCGGGTGGCACACCAGCCTCCTTGGTAACTTGCTTCTTCTGCTCCTTACTAGCAACTTTCTTGCTAGAGGAGCTACGGAGAACTTTCTTTGGGGGCGGGGCCATCTTCTTCAGAGCAGGTCAGACAGCAGGCCGCAGTTGCACGAATTGTAGAGTTGTCTGAGGCCAGACGTGACGTCGCGTGACGTTATGCTGCACACACACACCGCTGCAGGACTTCTTCCTGGCACTGGTGGTTCTCTTGAGTCTTGTGCACTTAAAAAAAATGGAAGACAGAGGAACATCAGTTCAGTTATAGAGCACAAAAAAATCGAAAAACACTGCAAAATCAGCACAATCCCAATCCATCCATGCCCTCCATAATGTTTAAATTCAAGACAACCCATAGAAAGACTAGGCCCATGCAAGACTCACTACCCCTGGGCATAAATAAAGGTTGAAAAGTAGGCAAAATGGTTGGAGGCCTAACAACAAAGCCTGCATTCAAAATGGCCACTTGCCTCCTAGCACATGGCCAGGGCCTGCCTGTACCAGCACTCAAAATGGCCCCCACCCACATGGCCTGTCCCCATGAACATCCCCAAAAATCGAAAAACACTGCAAAATCAGCACAATCCCATTCCATCCATGCCCTCCATGATGTTTAAATTCAAGACACCCCACAGAAAGACTAGGCCCATGCACCACTCACTACCCCTGGTCAAGGCCCCAACAACAGGTCAAAAATCGAAAAACACAGAAAAATCAGCACAATCCCATTCAATCCATGCCCTCCATGATGTTTAAGTTCAAGACAGCCCACAGAAAGACTAGGCCCATGCTAGACTCAAATACCCCTGGTGAAAAGGCCACAAGTACAGGCCCAAAAAACGAAAATCACTGAAAAATCTGCACAATCCCATTCCATCCATGGCCTCCATGATGTTTAAATTCAAGACAACCCACAGAAAGACTAGGCCCATGCAAGACTCACTACCCCTGGGCATAAATAAAGGTTGAAAAGTAGGCAAAATGGTTGGAGGCCTAACAACAAAGCCTGCATTCAAAATGGCCACTTGCCTGCCAGTGCCAGCACATGGCCAGTGCCTGTAGCTGCACTCAAAATGGCCACCAGCCACATGGCATGTCCCTCCCCATGAACACCCCCAAAAATCGAAAAACACTGAAAAATCTGCACAATCCCATTCCATCCATGCCCTCCATGATGTGTAAATTCAAGACAACCCACAGAAAGACTAGGCCCATGCAAGACTCACTACCCCTGGGCATAAATAAAGGTTGAAAAGTAGGCAAAATGGTTGGAGGCCTAACAACAAAGCCTGCATTCAAAATGGCCACTTGCCTCCTAGCACATGGCCAGGGCCTGCCTGTACCAGCACTCAAAATGGCCCCCACCCACATGGCCTGTCCCCATGAACACCCCCAAAAATCGAAAAACACTGCAAAATCAGCACAATCCCATTCCATCCATGCCCTCCATGATGTTTAAATTCAAGACACCCCACAGAAAGACTAGGCCCATGCACCACTCACTACCCCTGGTCAAGGCCCCAATAACAGGTCAAAAATCGAAAAACACAGAAAAATCAGCACAATCCCATTCCATCCATGCCCTCCATGATGTTTAAGTTCAAGACAGCCCACAGAAAGACTAGGCCCATGCTAGACTCAAATACCCCTGGTGAAAAGGCCACAAGTACAGGCCCAAAAAACGAAAATCACTGAAAAATCTGCACAATCCCATTCCATCCATGGCCTCCATGATGTTTAAATTCAAGACAACCCACAGAAAGACTAGGCCCATGCAAGACTCACTACCCCTGGGCATAAATAAAGGTTGAAAAGTAGGCAAAATGGTTGGAGGCCTAACAACAAAGCCTGCATTCAAAATGGCCACTTGCCTGCCAGTGCCAGCACATGGCCAGTGCCTGTAGCTGCACTCAAAATGGCCACCAGCCACATGGCATGTCCCTCCCCATGAACACCCCCAAAAATCGAAGAACACTGAAAAATCTGCACAATCCCATTCCATCCATGCCCTCCATGATGTTTAAATTCAAGACAACCCACAGAAAGACTAGGCCCATGCAAGACTCACTACCCCTGGGCATAAATAAAGGTTGAAAAGTAGGCAAAATGGTTGGAGGCCTAACAACAAAGCCTGCATTCAAAATGGCCACTTGCCTCCTAGCACATGGCCAGGGCCTGCCTGTACCAGCACTCAAAATGGCCCCCACCCACATGGCCTGTCCCCATGAACACCCCCAAAAATCGAAAAACACTGCAAAATTAGCACAATCCCATTCCATCCATGCCCTCCATGATGTTTAAATTCAAGACACCCCACAGAAAGACTAGGCCCATGCACCACTCACTACCCCTGGTCAAGGCCCCAACAACAGGTCAAAAATCGAAAAACACAGAAAAATCAGCACAATCCCATTCCATCCATGCCCTCCATGATGTTTAAGTTCAAGACAGCCCACAGAAAGACTAGGCCCATGCTAGACTCAAATACCCCTGGTGAAAAGGCCAAAAGTACAGGCCCAAAAAACGAAAATCACTGAAAAATCTGCACAATCCCATTCCATCCATGGCCTCCATGATGTTTAAATTCAAGACAACCCACAGAAAGACTAGGCCCATGCAAGACTCACTACCCCTGGGCATAAATAAAGGTTGAAAAGTAGGCAAAATGGTTGGAGGCCTAACAACAAAGCCTGCATTCAAAATGGCCACTTGCCTGCCAGCACATGGCCAGTGCCTGTAGCTGCACTCAAAATGGCCACCAGCCACATGGCATGTCCCTCCCCATGAACACCCCCAAAAATCGAAAAACACTGCAAAATCAGCACAATCCCATTCCATCCATGGCCTCCATGATGTTTAAATTCAAGACAACCCACAGAAAGACTAGGCCCATGCAAGACTCACTACCCCTGGGCATAAATAAAGGTTGACAAGTAGGCAAAATGGTTGGAGGCCTAACAACAAAGCCTGCATTCAAAATGGCCACTTGCCTCCTAGCACATGGCCAGGGCCTGCCTGTACCAGCACTCAAAATGGCCCCCACCCACATGGCCTGTCCCCATGAACACCCCCAAAAATCGAAAAACACTGCAAAATCAGCACAATCCCATTCCATCCATGCCCTCCATGATGTTTAAATTCAAGACACCCCACAGAAAGACTAGGCCCATGCACCACTCACTACCCCTGGTCAAGGCCCCAACAACAGGTCAAAAATCGAAAAACACAGAAAAATCAGCACAATCCCATTCCATCCATGCCCTCCATGATGTTAAAGTTCAAGACAGCCCACAGAAAGACTAGGCCCATGCACCACTCACTACCCCTGGTCAAGGCCCCAACAACAGGTCAAAAATCGAAAAACACAGAAAAATCAGCACAATCCCAATTCATCCATGGCCTCCATGATGTTTAAGTTCAAGACAACCCACAGAAAGACTCAGTCCACCCACCACTGAGTATCCCTGGGCAAAAGGCCCCAAAACAGCCCAAAAATCGAAAATTCCAAAATTTTAATTGCAGCAACTGTAATGCCCCAAACAAACTTACTTGTAAAATTTCTAATCCAACAGTGATCCAAAGAAAGTCAAAAAGGCCTCAAATCCAAATATCCAGCAGCATCCACAAAAAGTAATCCTTCCAGCTCCAGACCCAAATGAAAAGTGACCAGGAGATGGACAAAGCACTGGGAGGAGCCTGCTGAACAGGAACAGGAAGTTGAAGACTGTGGGGCACTTCCTTCCTCCCACCCCCCTGCCCCCCTCCCCAAAATGGACTCCTCGCTAAAAAAGTGCAGGCAAATGTCAAACTAAGGAGTTATTCAGATAAAAATCATCATTTCTGGAAGGTTTATGCTGCTTGCTGGTGGATTTCTTGTGCAGAATTGCAAATTTATATTTTCGCTCGCCGCATCTCAAATCTCGCAATTGCGAAGTACCGCGAGACGTGATCTCGCCGTACTCGCGTTGACAAACTATCGCTGGCAAGCCGCGATGACGTAATCGCGCTCGCCAATTCCCGCGGGACACACAGCAAGATCCAAAATGGCGCAGCACTCGCAAACTATCGAAAAAAACTACTCGGCAAACGATGATAAACGCCGCGCGCCGCAAAAATTGTATCACCAACGCCGCGCGCCGCAAAAAAAATCCGCTGCGTGCGAATTTGCGGATTTTGCGGGAAATTCGCAAATCTCGCGGATTGCGAATTTCCCAAAAATCCGCAAAATCCGCGAGCGTAACGGATTTTCCGCCCATGCTTAGATGTAAGACAGAGAGGGCAGGTATTCCCTGTGCCACAGCACTGTCTATGTAACTTTATTGACTGTTGCCGGCGCGGCAGCTCACGCTCGTTACGTGAGGTATTCCAGGTTCGGTACAGGGAACCTGGTGACATGCATGATCACTCTAAGCCCCATCACAGTGCAGTGGCACCTGTGAATAGCTCACAATGCGATCCTTTAGCAACAACAGTCATGCCTGCACGTTACACGTCCATGACAGCGCAATACCAGAGAGGATTGTTTAATTTAAGATTATGTACAATATTGAGAATGTGTAACGTTGATTCCATGTATGAATTGTAAATGGTTCTATTCTTATACTTTGCTGATTCTATTAAGGACTAACTATTTTGTTTAAACATTTTACCATTCCAATATGTCTGCGAGTAAGACGTGTGGAAGTCCTCTTCTGTTGCCCATGAACCATAACACTATTTATGTTTGTCCGTGATGTTTGCTCTCTTCACGTGATCAAGCCTCGGCTGAGGTGAAACGCGTTGTGATTAAAATACAGATACCCTCATCACTCTGTGTTTGCCTTTCCTGAGAGCGCGCTGATTTGGTGTCTTGATGTGAAGGATATATATATATATATATATACTCACTGAAAAAAACATAAGTTTTAGGGGTGTTATACTTAGCTGGACATTTCACTCGTACAAAACCATTGAAATTCCTCCGATATAGTTAGTTGTACTAACTATAACTCGCGCGCCCGCAATCCACTGCTGATGATGTTACATATTACATCCTTCATGACATGGTCAGTGACATCACAGATGACATCACAGATAACATCACAGATGACATCACTGATGACATCATCCAGTGAATGTGGTTTGGTTTGTTATTTAAATAAGTATTATATATATAGCAATGTGCATTGAAGACTGAGTGGATGTATAAGTGTATGGATGGAGGATTTAGTAGCAATGTGATTGACTGTCTAAGTGACTAATTTAAGGTGTTTCTCTAAATATATGATATGGTGATTAAACAGTGTGAATATCTATATCACTCTATCTCTTGTTGCGTAAACTACTACATAAGTTTGTTACTAGCTATTTGAAAGTCTATATTACTTATTAATTAGTTAAGTGAGCATTTGTATGGGATAGTGAATGTGTGTGTAGTTGGCTGGGAGGTGTGTGACTGTCCAAAGATGTGTAAATAGTTGATTTAGTAGGTATATGAGGTTAAGACTGTATGTGGAAACAGTTGTTTGGATGAGTGAATGTCTTTATGGGTTTGGTGATGAGTAAATATATTTCTCTATGATACATGTCCAACAAACTAGAAGTATAAAAGGCTGTGTATGTGACAGTTGTTGTATATAAATAAGTATACATAAGACTCAGTCATTGTATGAGTGACCATATCAAAAACTTTATACATGCAATAGTGATTTTTTAACACACTAATTATGAGTTACTATCTGAGTAACTATATGAATAATTAAAGCAGTGTTTGTATAAGTGTGTAGCTGAGTAAATGTAAGTATGATCAATGATTTGCATAAGTGAGTATGATGACTGCATAAGTCAAAATGATGTGTGCTGGTGTGTAATGTAGATGTATAACTATATTTAATAGTTTTCTATTGATCTTTGTTAGCATGTTTGAGTGAATCTGTAGGTAAGTGTTTAGATGTGTGTGTAGATAAAGTAATCACTGAGTGGGTTTTTAGAAACTTGTATTGGTGTGACAATGGTTTCAAATATGGTACTCCATATTTTATAATGAGTGTTGAAAAGTTATAATCAATCAATCAATCAATCAATCAATCAATCACTTGTAAAGCGCACCACTCACCTGTGAGGGTCTCAAGGCGCTGAGGGGAGGCGGTCCTGCTACTGCTTGAAGAGCCAGGTCTTGAGGAGTCTTCTGAAGGTGAGCAGGTCCTGGGTCTGCCGAAGGTGGGTAGGGAGGGTGTTCCAGGTCTTGGCGGTGAGGAAGGCAAATGACCTGCCACCAGAGGTTGCTCATTGGATGTGGGGAACGGCGGCGAGGGTGAGGCTGGCGGAGCGGAGCTGGCGGGTGAGGGTGTAAAAGCTGAGTCTGCTGTTCAGGTAGGCTGGTCCAGTTTCGTGGAGTGCTTTGTGTGCATTGGTGAGGAGCTTGAAAGTGATCCTCTTGTTGACAATGAGCCAGTGGAGGTCTCTCAGATGGGAGGTGATGTGGATGCGGCGAGGGATGTTGAGGATCAGTCCAGCAAAGGCGTTTTGGATGGGTTGTAGTCTGCGTAGAGTGCGTTGCCTGCTGCTGACGAGAGCCTGGGTCACCGTTCTTCTAGTTTCGGCCGGGATCCACTTGTAGATCCTGCGGAGCATGCGGAGGGTGTTGTAGCAGGAGGAGAAGAGGGAGTTGACCTGCTTTGACATGGAGAGGGAGGAGTCGAGGACGAATACTAGGTTGCATGCGTGGCCAATGGGTGTCGGTGCTGTTCCCTGTGTGGTCGGCCGCCAGGAGTTGTCCCAGGCAGAGGGGGTGGAGCCGAGGATGAGGACCTCTGTCTTGCCCGAGTTCAGTTTCAGGTGGCTGCTCCTCATCCCTTCGGCGACGGCCTTCGTTCCCTCATGGAGGTTGGTCTTGGGGGTGTGCGGGTCTTTGGTGAGAGAGAGGATAAGCTGGGTGTTGTCGGCATAGGAGAAGATGTTCAGGTCATGCTGGCGGGCTACTTGTGCGAGGGGGGCCATGTAGGCGTTGAACGGGGTTGGGCTGAGGGATGAGCCCTGGGGTACGCCGCAGCTGATGTTGGTGGCTTTGGATCGGAAAGGTGGGAGGCGGACTCTCTGGGTTCTGCTGGTGAGGAAGGACGTTGTCCAGTCCAGGGCCTTTTCCTGGATTCTGGCTTCTTGGAAGCATGTCTTTAGTGTGCTGTGGCAGACCGTGTCGAAGGCGGCTGATAGGTCAAGGAGGATGAGGGCTGATGTTTTGCCGTTGTCTAGTTGGCGTCAGAAGTCATCTGTGGCGGTGATGAGGGCTGTCTGGGTGCTGTGATTTTGTCTGAATTCGGACTGGGAGGTGTCTGAGATGTTGTTGTCCTCGAGGTGGCGGGTCAGTTGCATGTTGACGGTTTTTTCAATGACCTTCGCCAGGAAAGGGAGCAGAGAGATGGGCCGGAAGTTCTTGAGGTTGTTGGGGTCTACCTTGGGCTTTTTGAGGAGGGGTTGATATCACCGTGCTTCCAGCTTTCCGGGAATGTCGCTGTCTTGAAGGAGATGTTGATGACCTTCCGTAGTTGGGGTGCGATGGATGCGTCAGCTTTGTTGAATACATGGTGTGGGCAGGGGTCTGACGGGGATTCTGAGTGGATGGAGTTCATGACCTTGCGTGTCTCGTCATCGTTGACGTAGGACCAGGAGGTCAGGTGGTTGGTGCAGGTGGTGTTTACGGGGGGGGGTGGAGTCTGCAACAGTCGGGACGGTTGTGGTGTTGATGCTGTCGTGGATGTCAGCAATCTTGCGGTGGAAGAAAGTGGCCAGTGAGTCGCACAGATCTTATGAGGGCGGGATGTCGTTGGTGATGCCGCTGGAGTTGGAAAGTTCCTTTACTATGTTGAAAAGTTCTTTGCTGTCGTCTGCGTTGTTGTCCAGGTGGGCTTTGAAGAAAGATCTCTTGGCTGCTCTGATGAGTTGGTGATGTCTGCGGGTGGCGTCCTTGTGGGCTGCGTGGCTATCTGGTGTAAGATCGTGGAGCCATTACTTCTCCAGTTTCCGGCATGTACGTTTGGAGGTCAGGAGCTCTTCTGTGAACCAGGTTGCTTTCTTGCTGGTGTGGCTGTTGGAGGGTTTCTTGAGCGGGGCTAGGGTGTTGGTGCAGTTGTCGATCCAGTGTCTGAGGTTGTGGGCGGTGGCGTCTGGGTTGGTGGGGTCGGAGGGTGGGTTCTGGGTGAGGGTGGTGGTCAGTTCATCTTTAGTGACTTTGCTCCATCAGCGGTGTGGCAGCTGTTGGGTGTGGTGGTGCGTGGTTGGTTTCTTGAAGGTGAAATGGATGCAGCGTTGGTTGGTCCAGTGGAGTTTGGTGGTGCGGTTGAAGGTGATGTGGGTGTTAGTGGTGAAGACGGGATCGAGTGTGTGGCCGGCGGCGTGGGTGGGTTCGTTGATGAGCTGTCTGAGGCCGAGGTTGTCGAGGTTGTCGATCAGGGTGGTGGAGTTGGCATTGTTGTTGTTCTCAAGGTGGTAATTCCGGACTCCGAGGAGAATGTAGTCTGTGGAGGCGAGTGCGTGGGTGCTGGCGAGGTAGGCGATGGAGTTGCTGAACTGGGCACTGGGTCCGGGGGGTCTGTAGGTGAGTGTTCCTCTGATTGTGGTGTTGGGGCCGGCGTGGATCTGGAAGTGCAGGTGTTCAGCGGTGTTGAGGGTGTCATCTGTGTGGGTGTAGACCTTGAGGGTGGCTTTGTGGATGATGGCAAAACCTTCTCCGATACCGTTGTCGCGATCACTGCCGCTGATCTTGTAGCCATCCAGAATGGCTATGGCTATGTGGGGCGCTGAAGAGTCATTCCACCAGGTCTCGGTCAGGAAGGCAACGTCTGGGTCGGAGGTGTGGAGCAGGCCCCAGAGCTCGATGGCGTGTTTGCGTGCGGAGCTGGTGTTGAGGAGAATGCAGAGGAGCTGGTTGGTTACGGTCCTTGGAGCTTTGGTGGATCTGTCGCAGGTGAAGTTGCAGGTGAGGCAGGAAAAAGGTCCGTGTGTGCGTTTTGGGGCGGCCTGGAAGCAGCGGTGGTCTAGACCGGTGATGAGTGCGAGGAGCCTGTTGGCCTCGCATCGGAGTCTTGCCTCGTGGAGTGCACAGGGACCAGGGGTTCTGGTGCTGGGCGTGGTAGGGCGCAGACAGGCTTGCCTTTGGCACGCCTATAGCGCTCGCCAGCTACGGGGCCGCAGTGTGACCTCCATTAGAGGGGGAGAGGGAGGAGCACCTGGAAGGCGGGAGCGGGGTGGCCAATGGGAATGCAGGTGGGGGCGGGGTTGCAGGGACGCAGCGGCAGGAAGAGTAGGAAACAGCAGGAATAAGGCGGGCAGCAGCTGGTAGGCACTGGCGGAAAACCTGAGGAAAAAACAACAGTTAGGGAATTGGGTGCAGAGAAACAGACAGCAGAACCAGAAATTGATAAATCACATTTTAGCAAGGCACGGAAAAGCTGGCAGCCATGTGGTGGCATGGGGAGTGACCTGCCTACGAGCAGGGTCAGAGGTCGCTCCTTTACCACTGCGTGGCCTCCATAAGAGGGGGAGAGGGAGGGAGGAGCAGTTGCGAGGCGGGAGCCGGGTGGCCAATGGGAATGCAGGGGGGGGCGGGCCGCAGGGACGCAGCGGCGGGAAGAGTAGGAAACGGCGGGAAAAAAGAACAGTTAGACAGTTAGGGAGTTGGGTACAGAGAAACAGGCATCAGAACCAAAAAGTGATGAATCACAAGTTATCAAGGCATGGAACAGCTGGCAGCCATGTGGTGGCGTGGGGAGGGACCTGCCTGCGAGCAGGGTCATACTAGTGTATGTATAAGATTGTCACATGGATGATGTCATCAGTGATGTCATCTGTGATGTCATTTGAGATGTCATCAGTGATGTCATCAGTGATGTCACTGACCATGTCATGAATGATGTAATATGTGACATCATCAGCAGTGGATTGTGGGCGCGCGAGTTATAGTTAGTACAACTAACTATATCGGAGGAATTTCAATGGTTTTGTATGAGTGAAATGTCCAGCTAACTATAACACCCCTAAAACCTATGGTTTTTTCAGTGAATTTCAAAGGTTTTTTAAATGCTAATTCCTAACTATAACACCCCTAAAACCTATGGTTTTCTCAGTGAATTTCAAAGGTTTTTTAAAAGCTAATTCCTAACTATATCAGGCTTCAAACCTATGTGTTTTTTCAGTGAATTTTGAAGGTTTTTTAAATGCTAATTCCTAACTATAACATGTCTGAAACCTATGGTTTTTTCAGTGAATTTCAAAGGTTTTGTAAATGACTAATTTTAAATTTATAAATTGTTATATTTATTTTTTTATACTGATTTACTAATTTTTTTACACTATTTATTTTTAGATATTTTAATTTTTAAATTACATTATAATTACATTATACCTTACATTATAAAATATATCTTCTCAGAAGGAATTACTTTAGTTTAAATAGTTTAGAAATAGGCAATAGACTTTTAAGTACTGTACTTACAGTTGCAATGGGCAACAAAATTTCAAATGCAAAGCAATATTGAGCTCAATGTGAATTTCTAGTTAAATCCAATTAGCTACTTTATGGATTACTTTTCTAACCACAGGACTGGATCCTAGATTCAGTCCTTGGACATCTCCTGTAAACAGTTGAGTAAAAGTGCTTTGGTTACATAGTGATTTTTAAGGAATATTATTGTATTTTAAAAGTTTAAATTTTTTCACATATAAATACCAATGTTATCCTATGGTCAGAAATTCAGTTAGCAGGTAAGTTGTGTTATCGTTACTTTTTCTTACTCAGTGGTGGATCCTGGATCCAGCACTGATGCATCTCCTGTAAACAGTTGAAAGAATGCGTTTAAGTCATACAGGCGATTTTTAAAGAATATTTGTAGTTTGTGAAAATCAACACCTAGAAACTTTTCTGGTGAAAACCAGACAATGGATTCCTATGGAAGGAAATACAAATTACTGGTAAGTATGGTTAGATTTACTTTTCAGTGATGTGCTAAAAGATGCAGCACTGGGTTCTCTCCTGATAACAGGTGAGTAATCGGAATTCGATGTTCGGATGATTTTAGGTGAATATTTTAAAGTACAAAAACTCCACACTTAGAAGAACTTCAAATTGAAACCAGTCAATGTTAGCCTATGGAAGGAAATTCAAGTTACTGGTAAGTATGGTTAGAATCACTTTTCAGGATCAGTACTGGGCTCAAAGATGCAACACTAAGGTCTCTCCTGATAACAGGTAAGTAAATCGGAATTCGTAGTACATCCAGTAAGCGCCACAGAGCTGCGTAGCAGAGAGATATCAAAAGGGGCACATCCTGCACCACCTCTCTGCAACGCAGCACAGTGGCGCTTCCTGGAAGCACCTGGTGGGCTACTTGGCCCCCACGGTCCCTCAGGTTTGAAGTGGAATTTTTTCCCCAGCTTAAAACGTGCCAGAGGGCATTACGGATGGGTCGCCCAGGGGGAGACGGCCATAGGCCCCTCCCAGGGGGAGACGGCTATATGCCCCTTCCCAGAATTTCCCGGGGGCCAGATATCCACTGTGGCGGAAGAGAGCACGCTGTCCTTCTTACGGATACCCCGCACGGGAACTCGGACGACCTTAAGATGGCGTCGAGTGAAAGGGGGCCCCCACGACAAGGGAAGTTACAGTTGGCTACGAGGGTAAAGTCCTCTGCGCATGCGTCACTCACACGTGAGGGCGGGAATTTGGTGATAGGGATCTGACACCGGTTAAGACCTTGCCGTTGGCCCCTAACGTTAGGATGTACAAATTTGTATGCAATGCATTTGTCATGATGTTAGACTCGGTTAGGAAATCTTTGTATTAGAGATTTGTTAAGGTTAGCCTGAAATACCTGTCTTCATCAAATGTAATGAAAGTTGAATTTGTACATGATACATGAAACGTTTTTAATTTAAAGCTTTAAATTTTGTTTCATATTTTAATAAATACGGCCGGGGAGTCGTGAGGCCCCCCTGCCTTCCAAAAGTTCAAACTGTGTCTGTCTCCTCCCATTGGGATTGGTGGTGGAAGGGGTGGCGGGCATCCCGGCCCATATGGAAAGGGGAGATCACTCGGTCACCCCAAACGTATGGATGGGTGCCCCGATCCCCCGGGAAACCGTTGCGGGCGGGGGGCGTGTCCCGGCCGGTATGCCCATAGCGGCGTGGTTGGAGCACGCGCCCGCAGCCTAAAAGGGTTGTCCTAAACACCCGCCCGGAAGTCCGTGTACCTATGGGCGGGATGGGGTCGTGGCCCCGCCTTCCCGCTGCTGGATAAAAGACGCAGGAATTCAGGGAAGCGTCCTCTTTTTCCTGCGCTCTGAAGGCTGCATCACTCGTCGCTCGTGAGCCCTCAAGGGAACAAGCTGCAGTTTTTGACCCACCCACCAGCCCCTCTTGCAAAATATTTGGGGTTAACTAAGTTCTATGTTGAAATTTGATTGTAATAGAACATGTCTTGGGGAATCGTTGCTTTCATCTTAAGTCGATGACAAGAGTATGCATGTAACTGAATACTTGCTTATAGGCCTTTTTTTCTTTGTAGAAATGTTAAGGAATGTATGCAATAAAGAATGTTCTGTGCTATAGGACCTTTTTTCCTTTGTAGCTATGTTAAAGTCATTGGATATATCGAGCTGTACTAAGAGAGTAAGCATAGGTTTTTTTCTCCCTAGTAGGTAAATAATTGTTGTTTTTATTTAGTCTTCGGTCGGGCGGTAAGGTCATGATTGGTGAGCAGTGATTTCAAGGTCCCTAGGGGGGGGCGCCACCCATTATGGATGGGAGCGCCCGGGGGAGGCGGCATTAGCCCCTCCCACGGGGGGCGGCACCCATTACGGATGGGCCGCCCAGGGCGTGACGGCCATAGGCCCCTCCCAGGGGGAGACGGCTATATGCCCCTCCCCAAAATTTCCCGGGGGCCAGATATCCGTTCCGGCGGAAGAGAGTGCGGGGAAAGGTGGGGAGTCCACGCTGTCCTTCTTATGGATACCCCGCACGGGAACTCGGACGACCTTAATATGGCGCCGAGTCAAAGGGGGCCCCCACGACAAGGGAAGTTACAGTTGACTACGAGGGTAAAGTCCTCTGCGCATGCGCCACTCACACGTGAGGGCGGGAATTTGGTGATAGGGATCTGACACCGCTTAAGACCTTGCCGTTGGCCCATAACGTTAGGATGTACAAATTGGTATGCAATGCATTTGTCATGATGTTAGACTCGGTTAGGAAATCTTTGTATTAGAGATTTGTTAAGGTTAGCCTGAAATACCTGTCTTCATCAAATGTAATGGAAGTTGAATTTGTACATTATACATGAAACGTTTTTAATTTAAAGTTTTAAATTTAGTTTCATATTTTATTAAATACGGCCGGGGGGTCGTGAGGCCCCCCTGCCTTCCAAAAGTTCAAACTGTGTCTGTCTCCTCCCATTGGGATTGGTGGTGGAAGGGGTGGCGGGCATCCCGGCCCATAACCATTGTGTAAACACACCCTGTCACCGTTCTCAGTTGAGAGATTAAGTCCCCTTCAATCCTAAGGGTCCCTAGGGTCAACAGAGCCCACTAGGTACCTCCAGTAAGCGCCACAGAGCTGTCTGCAGAGAGGTGTAAAAAGGGGCGTGGCCTCTGAACACCTGTCTGCAACACAGCTCCCTGGCGCATACTGGAGATACCTGTTGGGCTATTTGGCCCTCATGGACCCTTAGTATTGAAAAATAATTAATTCCCCAACTTAAAACGCACCACAAGGCGCGTTTGTACAGTGGTGAAGGAAGGGGTCGTGGCCTGAGGAGATATGTCTGCAAACATGCCCGGTGGCGCATTTTAAGTTACAGAATTAATTCCCACCAGGTACCTCCAGTATGCACCAGGAGACTGCGTTGCAGAGAGGTGTTCAGAGGCCATGCCTCTTTTTACAACACTGCAACGCAGCTCCGTGGTGCCTACTGGAGGTACCTGGGACCCTCAGCATTGACAAGGAATTAATTCCCCAACTTAACGTGCGCCACAGGGTGTGTTGGCACACATGTGAACTCAGACCCCGCCCCCTCCCTTCACCACTGTGCAAACATGCCCCGTGGCATGTTTTAAGTTGGGGGATTAAAAGGGGCGTGGTCTCAGAACACCTCTCTTGCAACAGAGCTCCCTGGCACATACTGGAGGTACCTGGTGGGCTAGTTGGCCCCCAGGGACCTTCAACATTGAAGAGGAATTCATTCCTCAACTTAAAACGCACCACAGAGCAGTGGTGTTTGGGTAGTGTAGGGGTCGTGCTGGGTGTAGTGTTTAGGGTCTAGGTTAGCGCAGTGGTGTTTGGGTAGTGTAGGGGGTCATGCTGGGGGTAGTGTTTTAGGGTTGTGCCGGGGGTCGTGCCAGGGGTAGTGTTTTAAGGTTTAGGATAGCACAGTGGTGTTTGGGTAGTGTAGGGGGTCATGCCGGGATAGTGTTTTAGGGTTTAGAGTCGTGCAGTGGTGAATGGGTAGTGTAGGTGGTCGTGCTGGGGATAGACTTAGAGTTTAGGGTAGTGCAGTGGTGTTTGTGTATTGTATGGGGTCATGCTGGGGTAGTGTTTTAGAGTTTTGGGAAGTGCAGTGGTGTTTTTGTAATGTAAGGGTCGTGCTGGGGGTTGTGTTTTAGGGTTTAGGGTAGTGTGATAGTGTTTGTGTATAGTAGGGGGTCGTGCTGGGGATAGATTTAGTGTTTAGGGTAGTGCAGTAGTTTTTATGTAGTGTAGGGGGTCATGCTGGGGGTAGATTTAGAGTTTAGGTTAGTGCAGTGGTGTTTGTGTAGTGTAGGGGGTCATGCTTAGGTAGTTTTGTAGGGTAGTACAGTAGTGTTTGGGTAGTGTAAGGGGTTGTGCTGGGGTCGATTTAAAGTTTAGGATAGTGCAATGGTGTTTGGGTAGTGTAGGGGGTCTTGCTGGGGTACTGTTTTAGGGTTTAAGGTAGTGCAGTGGTGTTTGTGTAGTGTTTGTGCTGGGGGTAGTGCTTTAGGGTTTAGGGTAGTACAGTGTTGTTTGTGTAGTGTAGGGGTCGTGCTGGGGGTAGTATTTTAGGGTTTAGAGTAGTGCAGTGGTGTTTGTGTAGTGTAGGGGGTTGTGCTGGGGGTAGTGTTTTAGGGTTAAGGGTAGTGCAGTGGTGTTTGTGTAATGAATTGGGTAGTGTTTCAGGGTTTAGTGTAGCGCAGTGGTATTTGGGTAGTGTAGGGGGTCGTCCTGGGGGTAGATTTAGGGTTTAGGGTAGTGCGGGGTGTTTGAGTAGTATAGTGGGTCATGCTGGGGGTAGTGTTTTAGGGTTCAGGGATGCGCAGTGGTGTTTGTCTACTGTAGGGGATAGTGTTTTAGGGTTTAGGGTAGTGCAATGGTGTTTGTGTAGTGTAGGGGCTCATGCTGGGGTGGTGTTTTAGGGTTCAGGGTAGCGCAGTGGTGTTTGAGTAGTGTAGGGGGTAGTGCTCACCAGGGAGATAACTGGAAGTCTACTGCTGGTATTGAAAGTGATTGTTCAGTCTGCATGTCAGAATTTTCAAATTAAATATAAGATGATTTGAGATCTCTGTTAAAACATGACCTAATTTTTCTTTCTACAACACTAACCATAATTTCTATGACAAAATGAACCCCCTCATTGTGTTCCTTTTTAAATTAAATTTTTTAAGTGTTACCAGTATATTCCAATCAAGATGGCTTCAGGTGTGCCATAATTTTGTCATAAGTAATACGGTTAAGGCTCTAGTTGTTTTTTAGAACACTCTGGGTAGCTGCAGTAGAACACAAAGGAATCAACTGCCAGGCTGCTCCAGTTGAAATATAAAAGGGAAGATATTAGAGATCTCACTTAAAACATGTCCTAATTTTTCTTTCTACAGCACTAACCATTATTCCTAGGACAAAAGGAACCCCCTCATTTTATTTCGTTTTAAATTAAATGTTTTAAGTGTCACCAGTTTATTCCAATCAAGATGGCTTCAGGTCTGCCATACTTTTGTCATTAGTAAGGCTGTTAGCGCTCTAGTTGTTCTTTAGAACACTCTTGGAAGCAGCAGTAGAACACACAGCAATCAACTGACAGGCTGCTCCTGTTGAAATATAACAGGAAGATATTTGAGATCTCACTTGAAACATGTCCTAATTTTTCTTTCTACAGCACTAACCATAATTTCTATGACAACATAAACCCCCTTATTTTGTTCCTTTTTTAAATTTTATGTTTTAAGTGTTACCAGTTTATTCCAATCAAGATGGCTTCAGGTGTGCCATAATTTTGTTAATAGTAAGGCTGTTAGTGCTCTAGTTGTTCTTTAGAACACTTTGGGAAGCTGCAGAAGAACACAAAGGAATCAACTGACAGTCTCTGCCCTTGTTGGATGTACCTGTTTACTGAGAATGTCAGACTTCATTATCACATGACTGAGAAAGATAATGTGAATTTACAGAAAATATGCTCTCATTTTAGCTTCTGCAGCACCTTCCAAATCTCTATGGGACAAGCATGAGAAAATAGTTTTCTCTCAAACATGATTCATGATATCCCAGCAGAAGGCTTTTTCACATGGTAAAATCCCCTTAGAACATACCACAATTCCTAAAATGAGTATGGTACCATCAACAAATGATGTATAATGTAACTAAAGTCCTAAAACCTTCTATTAACTGCAATGCTTTTTAATGAGGTGCTATCATGTATATTGGTCCCAAGATGGCTGCCAACACTTCTTGGACGAAGTGCTGACAGCCAATCAGATCTCACAATGAGATGTGTTGTTAGGCTCCGCTCAGATATATATGTTCTTTTTTCCTTTAATATCTAAAAAACTACTGGACAGATTGACACCATTTAAACAAAAGGCACAAGTCTAAACTGAGGACTACTTCTTTGCCAAATTTGGTGTAATTCCGTTCAGCAGTTCGGGCTGTAGCTGCTGCTAAAGGTCCCTATGGAAAATTGCATGCGGAAAACACATTTTGGGACCCCCTTTTTTCCTCGGCCCCTACTTCACAAATCACCCTGAGAATTTTATGATAGGAGCGGAGCAGACCTGGCCATTCGTTTTAAAAATTTTGTGAAGATTCGTCAACCTGCGCCAAAGTTATCCCACATAGAATGTTGCGGATTTCCTATGGAAAATAGGTCCTAAAGTTATCTACCTGCTGGCGACTGGCAGTAGGCAATATATATATATATATATATATATATATATATATATATATATATATATATATATATATATATATATATATATATATATATATATATATATATATAATACTAGCAGCCCGTCCCGACCTTGTCCGGGAGCAATCAAGCTTCAGGGCCCCCGCCCGCCCCGACATTGTCCGTGGGTCCCCCTGAGCCTTACCTCATCCGCCGCACCTCCCCGCGCTCCTGAGTTCACCGGTCTGCCACTCCTCGCCGCTCCTCCCCCCCTGTCTGCCGCTCCTCTCCGCTCCTCACCGCTCCTCACCGCTCCTCCCCGCCTGTCCACCACTCCTCCCCGCGCTCATGTCCGCCGCTCCTCCTCGCGCTCCTGGACCCTACTTCTCCCCGCGCTCCTGATGTCAGCACGCACGTCGCGGCCGGCACTACTTCCATGGGACTACTTTTTTTTTCTCGTAAATTTTTTAAATAACTTATATTTTTTTCATTTATATAGCCTATGTCCATCTGCACACCCTGCCAATTACAACGATGTGTCGGGTGTGTGGATTGGCGCTGTGGTTACCGATATATATATTGTTTTCCAAGGTGCCTGAAGCTATTTCGGGAGGCACACAGCAGCCCTCCTCCCTCCGGGCTTCACGTGCAGTACGCCTCCCCACCTGGCAATTCTTACTTTTGCCCAACGCGTTTCTGGGAATTTCACCCGTCGTCAGGGGCTTGCATCCAAAAGACACTCGTATTTGCAACATACTTCCGGATTAATTTATTAGTACAGGTCCCTTGGTAGGCGTGTGTAGCACATCGTCATGCCATGATTCTTGGGACTTGTAGTCCATTTTGGTGCAATGCAAAAATTCCACTTTCAAGTAAAGTCGAATGTCTTTGGAAATGAATGCATCTTTAGTCTGCCTACAGTAGGCTGCTGGTGGTTTGGCGCGCTGATTTCATCACGGGAGTCCTGTTCTCAAACTTCCAAACAGTTTGGAAGCGCTGCCTCAAACCGCAGTAAAGCTCCTAATTACTGCGGTAGATGGTGCTCTCCCACGACCGGGCGGCCGTCGCTAATATTGTTTCCCAAAGTGCCTGAAGCTATTTCGGGAGGCACATGACAGTCCTCCTCCCTCCGGGCTTCACGTGCAGTATGCCTCCCCACCTGGCAATTCTTCCTTTTGCCCAACGCGTTTCTGGGAATTTCACCCATCGTCAGGGGCTTGCATCCAAAAGACACTCGTATTTGCACCATACTTCCGGATGAATTTATTAGTACAGGTCCCTTGGTAGGCGTGTGTAGTACATCGTCATGCCATGATTCTTGGGACTTGTAGTCCGTTTTGGTGCAATGCAAAAATTCCACTTTCAAGTAAAGTCGAATGTCTTTGAAATATATGTATATATTCCTCCAAACTGCCAGGTTGCTCCCTCCGCCTCCTGATCAGTGGGCACGTCGACGAACGGACTCCCACACACAGTCCGATAACATGAAACTGCTTTTCCAAAAAGAAATATCGACGCCATGTCTCCGTGCAGAGATATTTTAATTGTCAGCCACAATTGTTGAACTGATTTCGCCTGTAACCCCAGCTTGTTCACCAACAATTACATAAAGTTTCTTCCTTCATTTTAACTTGATACAAAAACACCACGTGATGACTACAAAAAGTAAAACTTGAAGAAAGACTGGTAGTTTGATACTGTGTACATTACGACTATACTATAGTTAATCAATTGCGAGTGCATTTCATACGCAAATAAATATATATAACAAGTTAAAATTCTCAATACATGAATATATGACCTTATATATAAATTCACAATGGAATTTCATAGTGCATTTATAAAACAAATATAAGGCCACTTTGTGTGGCCCTGAGTGGCTCCATAAATCTGGAGTAAGGCAACGCAGTGCAAATCGCTGTGTTGCCTTACTCTAGATATACGATAACTGGTAGACCCAGGAATGTGCCAAAAAAGATAAGCCTTTTCAGGTGAGGCATAATGACTCTGAGGAGAAATGTATTTATTTCTCCTTGTTACTTCCTCTTTCTAACAGTCTCTCAGGATTGTTTTGGTGTAGGAAGTTGTTCCTTACTGCACAAAAACAATCCTGCATGCAAAGCAGGCACCCTGGCAACTTAGTGCAAGGTTGTCTGCATTTGGGCTAGGCTGCCAAAAGGGCACCAACGGAGGGAGAAGGCTTGAATGCACTGTATTACCTTACATACAATGCATTCCTGCCCTTTCCCTGTCATGCTGCGCAGCAAGGTGACCTGCAGCACTGCAATTCATATCATTCTCGTAAACAGGCCCCTCTGTTTACAAGGAAAAGGCATATGCCACCAAGAGAAAGGTAAGAAGGTGAGAGGGGAGGGTGTATAGAATGGGGGAAATGTAGATGGGTGGTGGAAGTCATCAAAGTAAAATTTAAAAAAGGAGTAAAGAAGGAGGGTGGAGCCTGTATGTGTTCAAAGCAAAGGAAGAGGAGATAAAAGGGGAAAAGAAGCAAGAGGGAGAGTATAGCATGGGGAAACAGAATGGGTAGGGGAAAGTATTAATTGTCAAATGGGTATTAGGAAAAAGAAGCGGATGAATGGTAAAGAATGGAGAAACAGAACAGGTTCAGGGAATGAATAAAGGTAAGATTAAGAAGGAGTGAAGCAGGAGGGTAGAATATCTGTAGTACTAAAGAAAGGAAAAGTTAAGGTAAAAAATAGAAAACAGTAAAAGAGGGAAAGTAATTTGAAGAGGGTATAGGAAGGGTACATTATAGTTTGGTTGGGGGTAGTAGTAAAAGTAAAAAGAAGGAGTAAAGCAGGAGGGTGCAAGTCATATAGGCATTAAAGAAAAGGAAGGTGAAGTCAAATGGGAAACTAGCAGGGAGACATGGAAAAGAATTGGGAAACATACAAGTGGTAGGAGAGATTAGTAAAAGTAACATTAAAAAAATTTATAAAGAGGTAGGGTAGAAGATTGTTTTTGAGTTCCTTCCTGCACAAAAACAATCCTGCCAGCAATGAAGGCACTCTTGCGCCATGGCGCAATGATGAATACATTGGCGCTATGCAGCAGATTGTACACCAGTGTAGGAAGAGAGCAGGAGTGTGCCATATATTGCTAAATACAGCAAGTTGCCTTGCTGCGTTGCTTTGCGTTCTTTGAAAGGTTTTATGCTTTATGAGTATTAACGAAAGGAAAGGGGATGTAAAATAATGTACATAAGTAAAGGGGGATAATAACAGGAGGAGGGTGTATAGGCTTGGGGAAAAGTAAAGGGGTAGGAGGAATTAGTAAAAGAAGAAAAAGGTATATAGCTGGAGGGTGCAAGGAGTTTAGGTATTAAACTGTCTTTGACTGCTGTCATTCCGTAAAAAGCTGAAGACCTTACTATTCACCAAAGTCTCCGAGCTATAATGTGTCATGTCACTGGTCCCTTCGATTTTTACCCCCCAGCGCTTGGACGCCCCCGGGCAGCAATCGCGCTCAATAAATCTATTTCCAATTCCAATCCAATTCCAAAGGACTGGATGGGAAGGTGAGGGAGATAAATGAAGGAGCCCCTTAAAACGCAGGGTGAAACCCCTCTGAACAGTAGAAAGCAAAGATCAGCAAAGTCAATACGTCTTTCCTTTGAGACCTAAAGTCTCTGTCAATGGTTTTTAGCCCTGCTGTGCAGTACCCTCTGTGTTTTGTTGCATAGCTAAATATAAAAAAAAGCCTATGAAATGGCCTTTTTTTGTAGATGCGTGGCCCACGCTTGTTTGTCTGCACAATGGCATGGCCACTTTTTTCTTTTAATATGCTGATCCACGTTGAAGCGGCATGGGGAGAAGAAATAACTGCAACAGAGAAGGAGGGCACAGGTCAGGGGAAGCAAAACTGAGTGTAAGGAAATGGATGCAAAATAGACAGCAAGGGTGGAGAGAAGAAGCAGTGGGTGAGAGAGCAGCATTAAGTGAGCAGAGGAGAAGCACATGGGTAAGAAAGTAATATAGGGAGGACATAAGAGCAACTGGAATGTGGGGAAGGAGAAACAAAACACATTGGCAAAAGAGAGCAACACAGAGAGTGGGGGTAGAAGTACAAGAGAGAGAAACATGGAAAGCACATGCAGTACTGTGGAGTGCTTACCCAAAAACAAAAAAGTAGTACTTAAAAAGCAGGCAGTGGGAGCTTAGAGGCCAGCCAATCAAAAGAGATAGTAAAGAGGGTATGCTTCATCAGAGGGACAAACACAAGCTTGACAAGATGGAATACTAAGAAAAACCAGGCAAAAGTGAGTGATGCAAAAGCCACCTAATGGTAGACAATAGGTGGGGTCCAAACCAATGTATGTTCCTGCTAAGCCCATAATATGTCTTTCAAAATCATGTCTGGTGAATTCAACCTAAAATTGAATGTTCTGGGTCCGACCAGCAGTTTCCCAAGCCCAGGTTTGTTAGTACAGACTTTATATGTGCAAACCAGGGAAGTTTAGCTGCACCCCTAGCTGACATACCCTCCGCTAGCTCCTCCCTATATGGCTCTAGTTTGCAGGTGGTCCAGATGCACCGCCAGTATAGAATTGGTCTATGGCTTGAAATGTCTGTTATCGCCATTAGTCCTGAGTCTAGTCGTATTGGGAACAGCGGGGTACTCATTGGAAGCCTATACAACTGCCTGAGAAATTGATTTTCTACCTTTGGAAGGGCGTCTAGTTTAGCGTGACCCCACAATTCTGCACCATAGAGTACTCCCCCTCTAGCTTGGGCATTGAAGATTTCTAGGGCTGGGCTAACAGCTCCCTTGCTTGATTTACTATAGACCTTTTGTATACCGCCAGTCGATTGTACTAGTTTTAGTGTGCTCTTATTTATGTGAGCCTCCCATTTTATGTTTTCAGCAATGGTAAGGCCCAGGTAAATAAAAGATGACACTCTTTCCAGGGGTTTCCCATTTAATTAGGGATTAGAACGAGAACTTTTTGGACTATTGAACGCCATGTATTTAGTTTTCTGTAAGTTGATATCTAGCCCTCTTTCTGTACAGAAAAGTTCAAATGTGTCCAGGACCCTCTGGAACCCCATGGATGATTTTGAAACCAGGAGGGTTTAGTCAGCAAACATCATTGCTGAAACATGACGGGACGCTATCTTGGGTGCCCCTAGGTTTTTTACCATTGCCAGTTCATTAATTAGCTCCTTGATATAGAGGCTAAAGAATGTTGGTGCCAGAACGCACCCCTGACGTACCCCACGGTTAACGGGGATTGGGGCAGTGAGTTGGCCGTCCTTCCCAAATCTGATTTGTGCATAGTTGTCATCATGCAGTCTCTTAAAGAGATTGATGAGATATGCAGGGACCCCCATTTCAGAGAGAACTAACCAGAGCTTTCCTCGTGCCACCAGGTCAAATGCCGACCTCAGGTCTACAAATATCAGGTATAAACTTCCCCCCTGTAGACAGACTGTCTTCCAATATATAAGCTGTAGCCAAAGTACCTGGTCAAGGGTTGAGATCTTTTCTCTGAACCCCGCCTGGAGAGGGGACAGGACCCTGTTTTCTTCCATCCAGGTTTGTAGCCTGGCTAACAAGACCCTTGCAAATAGTTTCTGGGATATATCTATTAGACTTATGGGTCTATAATTTGTTGCCAATAGTGGAGATCCTTTTTTAAAGATTGGAATAATCTCCGCTCCCAGCCAGCTATTTGGGATCTTCATACCCTGGATTATGGCATTAAAAAGACCAAAGGAATACGGGGACCAAATAGTTGGTTCGCTCCTGTATAAATCCCCGGGGATCTTATCCAGGCTGGGGCCTTCACCTGGGACTATTTTTAATAGAGCACCTTCGATCTCCTTTAAGGTTATAAATGGACAGGTGGTAGTACATGGGTTTGCATCACAATCCAGAATACTAACACTACCCTCCTCAGTTAGAGTTAGCTTTAGAGGTGGCCCCACCTCTAAGGGTTCTGAACAAGGTTTTTCATCAGTGTAGAGGGTTTTGAAGTGCACCCGCCATACCTCTTCACCAAGGATTTTTTCAATTGCTGTGTTCGCAATAGGGGCACCTGGTTTAACGATACTCCAAAACGTCCTGATATCCCTGTCTCCCAGTGCCGTTTTAAGTAAATCCCAGTTCTCCCTTTCCCAGCTCTTTTTCGCCTTTTGAATCATTTGCTTATAGGACTTCCTTAAGATATTAATAAGGGGATGTTTTTTTCTTTTAATGGAATCCCAAAGTGCTTTTTAGCCCTACGGCATTCACTGTTGTACCAGGGGTGGCTGGGCGGCCTATTTTGTCTAGGGGACTTTAGGGGATAAAAATGTCAATGATGCCTCTATTAATTTGCTGTAATTTAGATCTACAGCTCCCAAATCTAGGACTGCATTGCTTTGATGCAAAACTGACGCCTCTTCAAACAGGAATGAGCACTTCATATAGATTGCTCATCCTATCTTGTGACTGAAGGAACTTAATGAACGGACTTTCCTCCTACATTTAGAGACAGCTAGACCAAGATTATTCGGACCCTCTATAGAGGTATTTTGTAAACTGGTAATCTTTATTTCTAATATTAGAGTGTGATGATCGCTGTCCGGTCATAAAATAATTTTAAAATCAATCATACTATCCCAGGAGTTAGAATTTATTAAAATATAGTCAAGTATAGACCCACGCTTTTTGCTGTAAAAAGTGTAATCAGTGGATGAATCTGAACTTGATCTCCCATTACATGCTCTTAAAGAATGTCTTAATACCAAGCAGTTCAGCTGGATTGCTAGGGGGGACCAGTGTTTAACTAATGGGCATCTAGTTTCCGGGATTGCCAAAGTAAGGTCCTCATCCCCAATGTTGTCCAGGGACAAGCCCTCAAGAGGCTCAAATTGGCAATTTAAGTCCCCACCAACTATAATCACTTGATTTGGGTCTACAGAGCATAAAAAGTTAGATAGACCCTCAACCGTAGTAGATTTTTTGCCCCTTGGAGTTGGTCTGGAATATATATTAATTAAAATAACGGGAGGGTTATATGGAAACTGTAATTGGACACAAGGAATATCAATGGACCCTGATTCAATTTGTACCACCTTACATCCCAGGTGGATCCCTATCGAGGTCATAAGCCCACCAGACGGTCTCCCTACACTACCTTTTGATGACGGGACACTAAAAATGGCATAGCCTGGTTTGTTGCCTCTTCACAAGCCCAAGTCTCTTGAAACATACATACCTCATGTAGGTCTATAAAAGCCCCCCAATCTGGATCACCCAGTTTATTTTTAATACCTGCCTCTTCCATGACAAGACCGTAGTTATTTGTCTATCTTGTGGGGGGGTCTGGGTGTCGTGATAAGAGGAAACACCATTGTGTGGGTTGTCAGACCAGTACTGGCCTCTTCTTGAGACCTTATGGGAGACAGAGGATCTGGTGATTCCCGCTGGGCACAAACTCCTCTGGGGATAGTATTACTATTGCTAGGGAAGCCACTCATGCTTCTACTAGCAGATCCATCTCTTTTACGAGAGTACACCCAACTGTGCTTTGTCCCTTGAACCTGGGGTGGAGGGGGGTGTTCTCCTTGTTACTGGGGGATGCTCTGTTTAGTCAGTCCACCCCGTCTAGTGGGCTGTATCTATTGCCTGTCGTGACATTAAAGCAGAGATCAGTTGTCCAATGTTGGCCTCGCAAAATTAATCTGCTGTGCGTATCTGGAAAGCTCCAACCCCTCCTCTGATCATAGTTCTGATTACGAAATCTATTAGGCGGATAAAAGTAGCTTAGATGAAGAGGTAGAATGTCACTCATATTCCTCCAATACTCATTTGCTAAAATACTATGTGCTGTGTGGGGGTTCCTAAAATTGATTATTATGCAATCCCCAGATGTGTCTTTACTTCTATCGCCTATCCAACCCACTCTTCTGGTACTTAGGATCTCTTCTGAGATTTTATACCCCTGGGTGGTGCTATTCACTAACCAATTGACACATTTATTTTTCAGTTCTTGGTGGCTTTCCAGCAGGCCATCTCTTATAGCCGGAACCCCAGAAAGCACCACAACATATTGGGATGAGGCCGGTGGGAGGTTAATAGTTGGCGGTACATAAGTTTTTGTTTTAGAGGGCAGGACTAAACCATTTCCTTGGGCAATCGGCCTTGGCGTTTTCTGGACTTCCCTGTTATTTCCGAGCAATGGTTGGCTAGCATTCAGTAATCTTGTCGGTGCCACAGGGGATACAGGGTTGTTTACCCTCCTATCTTGGTGTACATTAGCCTGGGTTGTGATAGGGGGTTGGTCTATAGCACTTGTGGCAGGGTCAGCCCGATTAGTAGGCTCATTGGCCGAATGGCATGGACTAGTTCCTAGGAAACAGCCATATTTAGCTCTTTGGTTTTTAGAAAATGGTCCACTCTTACAGCTAACCCCTGTAACCCCTGTGGAGAAGTGTGGCTCACCGGTTAGAGGCGGCAGACCCAGAAGCAGAGATCGGCCCGGGACCAGGGTTAAATTCCCGATGCGGCAGGGTACGGAACCAATGTCAGCGGGCTCGATAAATCTAGCCTCAGTGCCTCTCTAACCATGGGTCCCACGCTGCAACTCTGGGCAATAGCTTGCTTAATCTCCACAACGGCCCCCTCGCTGCCGGGGATGCCTGGCTTCACCTTGGGGATGCCCAATAGGGACCATCTCACAGGAAAAGCCAGGACGGTTTCCCCAGCGGTACACAGCGCCAAGAAACCCCGGGGTGAACGTGCGCTCTACAAATTCATACTAACATATCCATTAAGTTACTATGTTCCTCCTTGATAATGACCCTCACATGCGTGTGTAAGTTGTCCACCAGTGTTGATACCCATCCTGGCTGTTCGCTAGTGCGGTCAACGAACACCCCGTCGGTATCATCAGGCCTAGGTCCTTCCGGGGAGGTAGGGACTTGGGGTTATATTTTCCTTCTGGCCTGACGTTTCGCTTTGGGCATTGATCTAGATTTGTTGCTTCTGCCCGGTTGCTTCCTGGTGGGTGCCCTCGGTGACTCTATACTAGACTCTAAATCTACGGTTAGAGTAGTAGGGGGTCTAGTGGTGTAACCTCTATGTCAGCAGTGAAATTATGGGTCAATGGTTCTATATCAAGATTTGGGGTAATGGATAGGCGTCTCTCGGTCCTCTCTATTTCTGTAGTGACTACGCCCAAAGCTTTCGCCAACATCTGATCTATTGAGGTGGGTTTATGTATTGGATTTGGCACAATCGACACTTGTTTTTTTCCTACACAAGCCCTCTTCCTTATTTTGCTTTTGTCTTACTGATATATTGTGAAGTAATAGTAGCCCACTATTTAGCTACTCAAGATGTGGCCACACACTTGGCCTTAGATTGCTTAAACAGTGATGTGACCAAACTCCACAAACAGGTCTTTAATTTGTCAAAGTCCCCTGTTTAAACAGTACCTTTTAGTCCAGGATATGAGGGTCAGTTGTTAGGGGGGGCCCAGCCCAGCCTCTTCCTGCCGCTGATGGCCGTAGACGGTCCCGCCCTTGTCCCGGGCTTCTCCCAACGCTGCCCGTGTGCGTCGTGCGGGGCGAGAGGCATTCTGGTGTTTAATGGAGCCTACGGTTGCAGCCAGTGACGCCCCTGGGAGCTGTGGTCCGTTGCTGTGGTGTTGGTCCGGCCGTTGCCCTCATGGCACTGAGGAATCTGTAAGTGAGCAGGATGGCGTGCTAAGGACAGAGCCGTTGCCCTCACGGCGAGTCTGCCACCTCTTGCAGTCTTTCAAAATTCCCCCCACAGAGCGCTCGGCGCTCTGGTGTTTAATGGAGCCTCCGGTCGCAGCCAGTGACGTCCCGGGTGCGCCTCTATCCCTGGGGCACCTGGGAGCTGTGGTCCGTTGCTGCAGTGTTGGTCCGGCCGTTGCCCTCACGGCGCTGAGGAATCTGTAGGTGAGCAGGTGGGCGTGCGAAGAACAGAGCCGTTGCCCTCACGGAGAGTCTGCCACGACTTGCAGTCTTTCAAAATGCACCCCACAGAGCGCTTGGCGCTCCGGTGTTTAATGCAGCCTCCGGTCGCAGCCAGTGACATCCCGGGTGCGCCTCCGTCCCTGGGGCACCTGAGAGCTGTGGTCCGTTGCTGCGGTGTTTTTCTCATGAAAGTGGATGGTCTTTTTGCAGTTCCCATGGGGGTGCCAGAAAGACAGGCACCGCAATGGGAACGGTAATGGAAGTCCATGCCATACTGGAACAGGGAATGCAAGCGGCAAGGGGGGGGGCAAATGTTGTGCTCCCTGAATGCTTCCCCATGGCGGGAGGCATGGGGGCCCTTTAGGGCCCTCTTTGTTCCACCAATGCCAGCCTTTTCATTGTGGGCTCCTCCCAATGAAAAGGCTTGTGGTGAAGGAACTCATAATATGCTCAGCATGTTACATTGGGCCTCTGCCGCGACACTTCCAGGCAGCGGTGGTTCCCAGTGCAGGTGGTGATCCACCGCTGGTAAGACTTTGAAATTTGTAATCCGGCAAACGGTGGACCGCCACTGCAAGTGCGACAGTCAGAAGACCACTGCAGTCGAAATCAGCCCCATGGATATCTCTTTTTTAGAAAAAAATTTAAAGACATGTCACTCAATGCAGATTTTTAATGGAACACAGTTTTGTCAAAGTAAAATATTTTTTTCTTTTAAAGAAGTCAAGAAATATTTTCTACATATCACCTTTTAGGTGATTAACAGGATAGGTCTATCAAAGCCTCAGTTTGGTCTTTTGCTTATTTTTTATGCATCTTCCCCCCCACTAGGCTAGAATAGTGAACATGCCCTTCATGCTATTTGAAAGAGTTGGCGAAGCACATAGTGAAATTGTCGTGAGCCACCAGTGCCACACCTACTTGATACAGACAAATGTAGTCTCAATATATAGTATAAAGTACCCGGTAGTATGGTATAAGATTATTACAAGACAACAAGGAGGTCTGTTACCATATAGAGGAATGAGGTCAAAGGCTAAGTTCCTTTATAATGTAATTTAACTCCAGTGTGAACTCTAAATACCATTTTAATGTATGGCAGGGGATACTTTATTCCTCTGATTCACTGTCACACTATTACCCTTCCCAAAATCCACTTAAATACTTGGTGCTATGCTTTTTCATCTGAAGGAGATAGTATTTTAGCAGAAATGAAGAATATAACTAGAATATGTAATGCACAATTAAACACACCAAAAATCAGTTAATAATTTGTTGCTAAAAAGATATTCGAATCAGTTTGTTACAGGTCAGACAAAAACATGCTGTGGACCAGAATGTGTGGAAACACGCAGAGTGAGTCTATATATCGTGTAATAACTAATAGCATTTGTGTTGTCATAAATATCTTCTTTCTTCTGATCAGTGTTCCAAACCAGAAAAAGGAAAAGCCATTTCTTCTTTTGATTGTATAATCTGCAGCTGTAACTAATTATGCTCTGTTACCCGCCTTTCAATTTGGCTACTCACTTTAGCATCTGGCATTATGACATCAGAACTCAACTGTAATAACTTATTACATTGAGCAGCTATCCCATTTCTTTATTACAGTGATTAGAGATGTCACAAGTCTCCTGTAAATGGGAAATTAGAGTCGTGTTTTAATACAGAGATTGCAGGCTCCCGTGTATTATAAAAGCATTGCTCGCATACTTTGAAAGATTGTCAATTCTGCCTTGCTTAGCAGATCATACAACATGAACTTAGTGTGCTTTCTAAAGGAAATGACAATACCTGATTTGGAAGATAAAGGGGCTTCAATTTAAAGTGCATTTTAAATTTAAGAGGCATATCTATGCGGGGGCCAATGTACAGAAAAATCATCCGGGCAATTTTATCAGCCTTTTTCCTTTGACTAGTGAAAGTGAAGTACCTGTCTGTAAGCTTGAAATCAACTATATATTTCTCACTGAAATGACATTTTGAAATAGAATCTATTATTTAAGCAAAGGTCTTCCAAAAGAAATTTATCCGGATTTGAAGCCCCCTGGCAATTATACCACTGCTCTCTACTGTGAGCTAGTACTCCTCAGGCGAGAGTGATAATCTTCAATCATAGTGCTGAGAGATGTGCATCCATTAAACTTTTTCCAGGCAATGTTTATGAAAAAGATAGTCTGTTTGGAAGGAATGAAGGAATAAGTACCAAATAGAATAAAAATAAATGTGATGAAACAGACCTACAAGTCACCCCTCTGCCCTATAAGTTGGAACTGCAAGGTTTGTTGCCTATCCATTTTTCTCAGGTGACAGTCTTGCATTTTTAATGATGCACACAAGATCATTAATTTCTTCAGGGGTTACTAGGCAAGCCTAAGATGGACACTGCAAAAGAGTTCATTTAAAAGCATGCAGATATTAACGAACACGACAGAATGCAGGAAATTAAGTGATAGTGTGTGATGCCTTGAGAACCATGAAGGAAGAGTTTGAACTAACAGAGTTATTTATTGCCTCTGAACATGGTCCAGGGCAATAGAACAAATGAGGATGGTTTAACTGTGTATGTCCTTAGATTCCTGTTCACAATGTTTTCTACTTCTTTTAGCACAGCAAAGGCTGTGGGTTAGGGTCATCTTTCTAGTACTTATGATAAAAGGCATTCCTATTTTGAACTTTATAACAGCTCAATGTATTATATTGTCTTGTTTTTTTATTGTATTGTACAGGTATTGATATAGCGATTTCCTACCCGTTGTGAGGCTTACGCATTTTCAAAATTGTCAATAAGCAGCTACTAGATATGAGTCATAAATTTATAAACGTGACAAGGGCTTATAGCACTCCAATAAGCATCAGGTTCTTGAACATCCTTAGGGTGCATAGTTGATTTGGTGTTGGGCGCAGTTTGTCCAAATAGGGTCAGTTGTGTGCAATGTCTTAGGTTGTGGTCTGCATACATATGAGCAGTTGCAGAGAGTGTGGAAATGGGTGCCTCCACACATGCAACCTACTCACCATCTTTGCATGGATAGAATTATAAATAAGTGTCAGGCCCGAACTGGCCATAGCGGGCACCGGGCAATCCCCCAGTGCGCCGCAAGGGTGGGGGCCAGTTTTGAGCCCCTGGGGGCCGATTTTGTTACAGGGCCGTTTTTGCAGCAAAATTGCCCCTGCAACAAAATCGGCCGAAAACCGGCCCGAGCAAAGTGCTCGGCGGTGCCTCCAATCCCCCCGAGTGGGGATGTGGGGCCGGCCGAGCACTTTGCCGGGGCCGGTTTTGGTTCCCAGTCCCGCCCTGATAAGTGTAGCCTTTGAGTGCGTCCTCAGTGTAGATATTATGGCCCATGTTTGTCACAGCTTTTCATCACCCTTGCGCAATGCCATGCAAGGGGGTGCAAGGGTGGCGCAATACTAAAGTCAAGTTTATCAAGCCTTGAAAGGCCACCTTGAGTGGCCATCCATGCCCTTGCATGGCTTGATAAATCTGGAGCAATGCATGGCAGCGCAGACTGATGCCTTACGTTACTCTGCCCGAAGGAGGCATACCATGGGTGGAGGGTGGGTGTTCCCTTGCATCAACCCATTGATTTTGGTGCATTTCCAGATTTACCATTTGTGGTAGACCTGTGATTGGGTCAAAATGCCACGTCTCCCCCGGGCAGGAGTAACAAGGAGAAATACCTTTATTTCTCCTCATTTTTTCTTTTTTCTAAATGTGCTGCATTCTACAGCACACATAGGATGAGGAAAATGCCTCTGAAAATTGTTTTTGTGCAGCAAGGTGTCATCAGAAAAAAATTAAATCAGCCCTTTAGTGGTCAAAGACACACTATAAAAGTTACTCCAGAAAGGAATGCACTCTTTCATTATGGCTTCCCTCTATGCAAATTTGTATTTTGGGGCCACACAAACAGGAGAGAGGAAAAAAGAGAAACGATATAAGAACTGTTGCACATTGTTTTAAATGAAACAAGAGGACATTTATGGGAAATAAAGGCTGAGCAGGCAAGTTATGTTAGAGTTTATTGATGAGTCCTGCAACAGTATTTCCCAGAAATACCAAGTGAAATCAGACAATATTTACTCATGACAGGTCCTGTGCTTTTTGCACCTGCTGGTGTCTGCTAATTAACAGGGTATAGTGGTTGTGTCAAATTAAATTTCTCAAAGGGCACTCTTCTTGTATTGAAGACCAGCTTCTGACCACATCTGCTTCTGCAGTCACCAAGGGTGAGAGGTACAAAAAAATGTTTGTTGCACTATTTTGCATAACATTGCAACAAGGATAGGAATACCCATAGACACAGATAATGATGATCTAGTGGTGAAGACCCAATTCCCCTAAATATCCACCCACACATTAGGATAAAAAAAAAAGCAACAACAGTCCTGGCTAGAGATCGTTGATGATCAGTAATGAGAGCACACAGAATAAAATTACTGCATGTCATGTGTTCTAAAGCTTTAGATTTTTACTCTCACACTCTTTCAACCTCTGCTTAAAGTGTCCCTCTCTGCTCCAGACCATGCCCCTCTCTCTCTCTACTGCCACATCATGTCCGAAGTCTATGTGCCATGTCATTCTCAAAAGCGGTCCAAAAGGGGGTGGTGATGGACGGAGCATCTGAATCAATCAAAAAATCACACCCAGTCAAAAGATCTGGGTTTAATCCATCACCGTTCTTTAGCCCACTCTGCCACCCTAGCTGAGACATAGCTATATGCAAATCAGTCTGACCCTGGGCCTCATGGGAACAGTCCAGCCCGAACTGCCAAGCCATGTCTTCCCTGGACCGGAAACAAGCTTCAGAGGACCGGTTTCTGGCATTCCAGCCGTCTTCAGCCCGGCTTGCTTGAATCCAATGGCAAAGTGAGCAAGGGACTCACATCTGAGCATACCCTGCCACACTTATGGCGGACAAAAGCGGTACAAAAGGGGGTGGCGATGGACGGAGCATACCACTGAGGCAGGAAGGCCTCTCAATTTCAGTAATCTGTGTTTGCTCCTTATTTGTAACACAAGCTGTTATAGCCCCTTCAATGCAGAGGTGGCTAGTGCCAAGCCCTTTGCTAAGTGACCCTTCAAGTGCCCCACCTCAACTCGTAGGTTGATGGTGCGACGGGACAAGACACTTATGGCATTGATATTGGTCAACTGAACTCCACAATCAATAGCACCTACCAAAGAGTTGCTTTGGCCTTTGTCTATATGTAACAGATTCATCATGAAGGCATATTCATAGTGCTGTCACTGACTCTGTCGTAGCCTCCATATGAGTGGCCACTGGCTTGTGCCCTTCAGAGGGTAAATGAATCCCTCTTTGATGGGCCTATCTAGCCCACTATTTCTTTCCCCAGGATCAACAATGCCTTCAACTGCACTCTTCGAGGACCCTTGATATCATTTGTGGGCCTTATGGCCCTTGCTGAGAGGATATCATTTTGCCTTTTCATTTGTTTCTAGTGTTGGTGATATGATATCAATGGTGTTTGGGGCCTTGCAGAGGGTGATTGACATTGTGGTGAGCTAGCTCCAGGCCTATGTTAAACACTTATTGCTGTGCTTGGCCTGCCCAGATCTCCTACCTCACTTTGGGGCTCCTGCCACCACCCTCTTCCTCCTTTTGTACTGTGCCCTGTGTAGTAAAAGCCAGTGCTTAGTATTATATCAGGAGAGGATGCCATTGCTAGATGTCTACATGTCATATGAGGCGTTCATACTATGAGAAAGGTATATCT
The DNA here is from genome assembly GCF_964263255.1 of Lissotriton vulgaris. Taxonomy (NCBI): domain Eukaryota; kingdom Metazoa; phylum Chordata; class Amphibia; order Caudata; family Salamandridae; genus Lissotriton; species Lissotriton vulgaris. Next base: position 1,196,171,006 of record NC_141689.1, on the reverse strand, counting down.
TATTTTGAGTATATATTATCCTTGAATGTTAAAAAAATCATTCAAAGTGTTTACATGTGGAACTCTCCAAAACAAGTCTTCCAGTGCATTTCCCCAGCATTATGTGTGGCATGGCCAGAATAGGGTGTGTTGTCAATGGAAGTGTATGGGCTATAAATTAGTCATGGCCCTGCTGTGAATATGGTGGCTCTACATCCCACATTGGTTTGAACTGAGTTAGGGTAATGCACTGACTTGCAGTTGAGATGCCATCAATCACTTCTCAATGCCGCATTGCAATCAGCGGCAACAAATTCACAATTTAGATTTTTACAGATTGGCTGCATGATTCCAAATGCAAATATTTAGAAATCTCTAGTTGAGTATATAGTCCCTTCAGGTAAGATTTATCAAGAAGTGGCACAACGCAGAAGGACAACTTGCTAAGCTGCATCAAACGGAGAGGGCAAGAATGCCCATATTTACTAACATATGGTACAATCCGAGCTCTCTCTTTGTGCTGGCGTACTTGTAGCTGCCAAATGCGAATGTAGTGCCTTTATTACTCTCAGAATTGTTTTTTTGGCGGAAGGGACAACTTTCCGCACAAAAACAATCCTTTTGAGGCTTCTTCCTCTTTCTAATGCTGAATGCAGTACATTTAGAAAGTGGACAAAACATAGGATAAATAAAGATATTTCTCCTTGTTATTCCAGTACCAGTAAGGTGTACAATTTTGACTTATTCCCAGGTTTACACTTGCTGAGATAATGGTTGATTCAAAAGTCAAAGAGAGACTCTGAAGACAATAAAGAACAGAATGAGGGCAATAAAAGGTTGAAGTTGGAACCTCCAATCCTTGACTCACTGAGTAAAAATAGATCTGATACAGGAACAAGTATGACCTGATACTAGAGAAATAAACGCTCTCCGTGACCTTACCAGGTCGTGAAAGACAACCACTGATATCCTACGACGGAAATGCAAGACCTGAAGAAAGAGCTCCAAAACATAACCTCCACAATGGATGAGGAAGACTCCAGCATTGGCAGAGTGAAGGACCAGACTTCTTCACTTCAAAAGAAATCAGCTAACACTTCCAAAAAATTGCATTCCTTAAGAAAGAGAGTATGAATCCCGAGAACAAGAACCGGAGTGGAAAAATCTGAATCATTGGCCTAACAGAAAACATGATGCCTGTGTGTCCATTCTGGAAATCTGGATACCTCAAGCTCTAGAATGAGACATTAAAAACGACTTTGAAATCGAGAGGGCCAATAGAGTGCCAGGGTGTAGGACCACTTGAAAACACCCCAGTCAATAATCTTTACATCTCTACGCTATGATCACATAGAAAATATCTTGGACCAAATGAGAACAATGAAATTCTTCATGTGGAAAGGCAAAAGGATTGGGTTATCAGAAAACTATGTAAAATAAACTGTAAATCGCTAGAAGAGATTCCCCGTCCAAAGAAAGACGATGAAAGCAATTAATATCTCCTTTGTAGGTCAGTCAAAAATGAAATTCACAATCAATGAGATCATTCTTTGATGAACGGCAGACCTGGAATCCTTTTTAGACAACTTGACCCAAACTGAAATTTGATTTATAAGGAACTCTTATTGTGCTCCCTGCCTACTTTTACTCTTACAGCTGTGTACTCTCACACTAATGTCTTAATAAGTGCTTCACTAACCAAGAAGCTCATGTAAATATTTGTGGAGCAACACTCCTATAGTGTACTGACTCCCAACAATCCTTACAAGTATGCTACCTTTCCAGCAGGCAACATCACCCAGCTAACCACCATAGCTAATAGGCCCTATTGGGCCCTAATAAGCCTATTATGGCTTAATGGTCTCCAAGGCTAGTACCACTCTGCATCCCATTATCAGGACTCAAATTAAACATGACTAACATGCCTTACTATCATAACTCTATCTCACTAAATCTACGATCTTACCTTCTTAATGCATGTCTTCATGCCAATTGACCGCAAACTATTAGTCCATCGCTTTCTACTCTGAAGGAAAACACTACTGACCAGTTGCCTCAAAAGTAACTATAAGCAGTCAGGCTGACACCACTGACACTGATATTCTCAAATGCCCAGCACAACATTTCTGTGTCATAGAAGGAATGTACAATGTATGATGAATGGTATGCCAGACTGAAATACTACCTCTGCTATTTCTCTGTTCATGATATAATACAGTGAAGGTAGTACACTGAAGGGTGCTACTATATTATGCTAGGTTTTATACTGATATACCAACATATGTGATCTAATGGTGTATTTCACAGGGATCTGGTGTGCAAATTATGCTACGTCGTCCAATACTGCATGTTGTGCTGCATGTCGCATCATACTGCATGTCATGTCGAGCTACATGCCCTGAGGTGCTAAACAGGATAGGGAAAGTTTCACTCCTGATTTTTCACTACTGATTTTATGCTATGCTACTGGTATGCCACCGATATGCGATTGTTAGTCTACTAACATGCAATAGTATCCTCAACCGTTGCACGGTATCACAATCTTGCTCTTCAAACTCTCACCTACCTTCAACATCTTGTGGTAATTGCACTGTGTTTGATAATACAGTCAATGTTGGCATATTAATGTTAATTTTAATGATAACATCTCTATATCATCCTGTAGTAGTTTGAGTTTATATTGCCAAGAAGTTAAACCCCTCTTAGAATGTTCTTTGCTTTCTGCTCACAACAGCATTGCCCACCTTTTCAAGAGCTGCATGGGCCTCATCCTCCAGTATATTCAACTGTCCCATCTATCCCCAGAATTAGGGCTGGGTGGGATGTGGGCTCTACGTTTAGGTTTTTCCCTATGATTGCCAAAGCCTTAGACATAGAGAAGGTCTTTGATAAGGTTTCCTGGTCCTTCCCACACTCAGTCATGTTCAAAATAAATCTAGGTGAGAAATGTCTTTGTTTGGTCTTTGCCCTCTTCACACAACTCTGTGCTCACATTCGAGTCAACAGATATTTCTCCGGCAAAATGCACCTTTCACAAGAGATGAGACAAGGTTTACCACTATACCCTTTACTATTCCTGTTCATCATCAAATCCCTCCTTACAACAATCAAGTCTAATACAAACATCAATAGAATACCCTTTGCTAATACACATACAAAGTCACTGCAAACGCCGACGATTTACTAATATTCTCACAAGTGACAGATTTTGCTATCTACAAAATATTGGATGAAATTAAATCATATGTGGAAAAATCAGGTTACTCTCTAAACCTTGACAGAACTGAGGTTTTACCGCAATTTTTTTTATCTGTACCCTTAATATTAAACAACTAGCAGCCCGCCCCGACGTTGTCCGGGGGCAATAGATATGCTTTTGGTGAGTCCTCGTCATCCATTTGTCTAGTCAACTGTTATTCACATTTTGCTCCCTCCTTCCACAACGTGGGCAATGTGTCAGTCAACTTCAGTAATGTGTTCTCTTACACTGTGACGGGTAGCATTTTCCTGAGCACATGTGCACACTGGTGACAAAAAGAAATACAACTTGATGCCAGGACTGATGGGCAATACGTTACTTTGACAATGCTTCTGACCTTTCATTCTTTTCACTTTCTTTGCGTCATCCCGGCCCCCGCCCGCCCCGACATTGTCCGTGTTCTCCCGTTTCCTGAGCACATGTGCACACTGGTGACAAAAAGAAATATAACTCGATGCCAGGCCTGGTTGGCAATACATTACTTTGACAATGCTTCTGACCTTTCATTCTTTTCACTTTCTTTGCGTCATCCCGGCCCCCGCCCGCCCCGACATTGGCCGTGTCCTGGAGCCCTCTCCCGCCCTGCGCCGCCTCCCGCCCCGACATTTTACGTCTCCGGAGCCTTACCTGAGCCGCCGCTCCTCCCCGCGCTCCTGACTTCACCGCCGCTCCTCGCCGCTCGTCACCGCTCCTCCCCGCCTGTCCGCCGCTCCTCTTTGCTCCTCCCCGTGCTCATGTCCGCCGCTCCTCCTCGTCATCACGCACGTCGCGGCCAGCTCTACGTCACAGCCAGCGCGACGACGCGGCCGGCGCTACTTTCAGGGGACTACTTTGTTTTTAAAGTTACATTTTTAAATTTACGTTTTTTTTTTATTTTATGTAGCCTATGTCCATCTACACACCCTGACAATTTCAACAATGTATCGGGTGTGTGGATTGGCGCTGTGGTTCCCGAGTTTACCTGGCTCAAAGGGTTGTGTTCTCTCTTTATAATAGTAGTATAGATAGAAAACTACACTGGCAAACAACCCAAATCAAATACTTTGAGATACAATTTAGGAATAATATGGAAAATACAAGAAAACAAGCTGAAGACAATCTCCTTCAAAAAGTTAAAGAACTGCTTTCTACATGGATGTCTAAATCCATGACCTGGTGGGGATGAGCGAAATGTATCAAGATCATGATCACCCAACAAATTAACTTTAACAGCTACATTTTACCTTTTCAACTCTCAACCAACTTCCCCAGAAACAGAGGGGCATATTTACAATAACTGGCGCATCCCTGCAAATCAGCAGGGATGCGGCAGTTATTGTGCGCCACATCTCCGCCATCATGGATGCGGCGCATTTACAATGCGGCGCATCATGGGGCAAAAACGGCACAGATGTGTGACGCATCTGTGACGTAAAAGTGGCGCATTGCTGGAGTTGCGTCGCAAGCGCGACGCAGCTCCAGCAATGCTCTGGGACCCTATCTAGTTAATGCTGCGTCAATCCTTACGCCTGCTTCAGGCAGGCGCAGGGTTTTGACGCAGGATAGGCCTAAAAGTGACTGAGTGAAATCTTGTAGATTTCACTCAGCCACTTTTAGGAGGCGTTCCTGCCCCGAAAGCCCCCCCCCCCCGCGCAGGAACGCCTACATGTGGCGCAGGTCTTTACAACGTGACGCTCCCAGATGTGTTACGTTGTAAGTACCGCGCATTTCCAGGTTTACAATTTATCGTAAATCTGGAAATGCATCAGAATACATGAGTGTTGCATGGTAACACCCACAGCAACACCCATGTCACGCCCCTTACACACAAAGTGTTGCTTGAGAAGAGGCAATATTTACAATCACACGTAAAGCCAGGCAGGGTGCCTTTTAGAGTTCTTGTAAATAGAGGGCAGCAGGTGGTGCCGACCGTGCATCATGCAACATGACGTACTGATGGCACAAGGGACTTGTAAATAAGCCCCTATATCCTTGTTAGACAATGCTGTGTCAAGCTGTTTTCAAGTACAATGCTTAAAGAATCCCTGAGGACAGTACAAAGGGCAGGGTGCAGGACAGGAAATAAGGTAGCTGCTTAAAAAACAGCCAGACCGCAATGGCAGATGGAGCAGTTGTGCATAATGTATATTCAAGTGAGAGGGAAAAAGAATTAGACCCAGAGGCTCTTAACAATTACTGCTCTTATCTAATATTTCCCTGTAAAGGAAGAACTACTAAAAACTGATGGTAGACAACTACTGCACTTTTAGAGTAGCAACAAGACATTGATGTTCACACATTTGGTTTTCTTTTGAAACACAGACAGCACTGGCGAATGTCTGAGAATTTCCCTGTATTTTACCAGTGATGGAGATCTCCCTATGGTAAGTACAGGGAAATTGTTTATTAAACTTGAAAACAATTACCCTCTTTTCCTTGTTCCACAATGATATCGCCCGCTATTTTTCTTGCTTTCCCACAGATGCATCCACACTGGCTGGCAAAAAGATACCCAGATTGTTGTTTGCGGACGTCACCTTGTTGATCTCCAAGACACCAAGTGGACTGCTGCAAGCTCTGTCCTACTTTGAGAAATTTTGTAGTTCACATGGCTTTGAGATCAACGCTTCAAAGACAAAGTAAATGTTGTTCAAACAACATAGATCATTCAAGTGCAGTGTGATGCTTTGTGGGCTTCCTCTTGAGAGGGTTGAAGCATTTAATTATCTAGGTATACCTTGTCCTCATCCATGTCTTGGAAGCTCAATGTAGATACAATGGCCCTCAAACATTGGCAGATTTCAGGGGCCATACTTAAAGAACATAGATGCTCATTTAGCAAACCAGTTGCTCCAGCTCCGCATAAATACAAGATATACAGAGGAGCCAATTAGTTGAAGAGTTGATGGTAATGGTAACATAGAATTTAATCATAAACTTTACTAAAATAACCACAGACTCTCAATGAGATTTAATAATGTTATCTAGTAATAATAAATGCTCATAGCAACATATTACAGAAATTGAAATACCTGAAAACTCATGAGAGAGAACAATAATCTAATCAGAACAACAACAAAATTATCATTTCAAATATAGGTTTGCATAGAGTGGATAGATGAAGAGACATTAGATGCAAGTAACATATATTGACCCTTATAACAACAAATCAGAGGGATAGATGAAGAGACAAAAGGTACAAAGACATGAATATGACTGCAAATTATTTTCTGCAATGCTAAGTTAGATCAAATACAAACCCAAAGAATCTGTAAGAGAAACCCACCACCCAGGCCTAGGAAGCAGTGGGGGACTCCTGAACCAAGAATCAGGGATCAAGACTCAAGAGCCAGGAAAGGGACAGGACAGGAACAACTTGGCCTTTCAAGAAACCGACAAACATCAACGCCCCTCTCTCTCGAAAACCTTCATCATAAGCGACCTAAACCACACCCCTAAAGCACCTATTCTTATACCCTAAAAGTACATGTACATCCCACAGTAGTTGCTGAATTCACAATTTCTAGCTAAGGGATTGGTTGAGTTCTAGGGGTGGGATGTCACCCCACTGAAATAATCTACTTTTGACTACCCCATTGTTCTAAATAACTTTTTATACAGTCATTAATACAGCTTCTCTCTCATGAGTACACATGTAACAATTTATTGTACAATTTATAAATTCAAGTACTGCAGGTTCCGTTTCCCACGATGACACTGGCTTTGGCTGTCTTTCACATGTTGTCCTTCAAAAAGTCAGGCTGTCTCTGCTGTGCTCAGCATTTCAGTCATGTGGTCACATGGCTCCTGCTAGCACCAAATGTCACCCCCCCCCCCCTCAGTTATGCTAACTTTAAAACATGGAAGACTTGTCCATTACTAAAAGAAAAGGAAAACAAACATTTATTAATTATGTGACAATTACATTTTCACTGTTTACCATCCACTTTAGCTCTACTTAATTATTAACGGTTAGCCTAGCATAGTATAAGCTGGTAAACTGCATTATTCATTAGGATAAAGCAACACACACCATGCATTTTACAAAATACACATGCAGCCTTATCAGTCAATTCATTTTAATTCACTCTAAACATAAGATTATTACATTTCCGGTTATTTACGCATTGATTCTGGTTAGTTCATGCAATTTTGCCAAGCAAGCTTCCCACGTGTAGTGTAAATGTACACATTAATTGTTCTAACACTACTTACTGTTAGTACGTATTGTAGGGGTGTTCAATTGAGCAGGCTTCTTTCGTGAAATCCTGCTCCATCAGGATTTTTCTAGCTTTTCTTTTCTTCCTTATTCAAATCTGAAAATGAGTTCATAAGAAACCTGTGGTGCCTTCCCTCCAATACCCCGACCAAACATTTGATGTATGATATGGGCAGAAAATCTCTAATTAGCAAAGCTAATCTAAGCCCTATATTATACTGGAGAAGGCTGTGGGGTGCACCAGAATTAGTTCACAACGCCGCTGCTTTGAAAGATGTGTTGGTAGCTGATTGTTACAACCATATTGTGTAGCTCCAGCAGATTAAGAAATTGTTATTTTACATAGGACTAAGGGCCATATGTATCAAGCAAAATTGCATCCGCAATCGCAAATTTCAGCGTTTGTGAATGCAATTTTGCCAAATGGTATGTATTAAGGCAAAGTAAGGAATCGCCAAATTTGGGATTCTTTATTTTGCGATTGCATTTAAGGAATCGCAAATTTTGCGATCCCTTAAATGCAATGTAAGAAGCACCAAAAAAGTGCAATTTGTCTTTAAGGAATCGCAAATTACCATCAACTTAAAGTTGGTGGTAATTTGCGATTTCTTTGAAAAATGCACATTTTTTGCATTTTTCAAAGTGCAATGTGAAGCAAATACATGCCATTAGGGCATGTATGTGTTCCACATGTGCACCCATGCTTATTTTAGGGGTGCGTCAGGATGTCCTTTTGACACCCCTGCACCCTTGAAATTATTCTCAATTTGCAATTCTCAAATTGCAAATCGCAAATTGAGAATAACTTCCCATTCATTCCTGTGGGCCTCCTGGCCCATAGAAATGAATGGGAAAGTATTCCTTACTTGCGATTCGCAATTTGCTAATCGTAATTAAAGAATATTAAGAAATCGCTAAAAAGTTGCGATTTTTTACATACATCCCTATTTGCAATTCTCAAATAGCGATTTCTAAATAATTGCTATTTGAGAATTGCAAATCAGGATGTTGATACTTATGGCCCTAAGGGAGTTATGGGGGAGTCTCTCTTCCCTTCCCACTCTTTCAGCAGAACAGATGAAAAAACATTATTGGTCTTAGGTGACAGGATGTGCGCTAAGGGAAACTGCAAGTTCCTCACTGACTGGGAGTTTTTTATTTCAAATGTTGCAGCCTTTTCGAATCCTATTGCGATGTTATTACTCTCCCACTGGACAGAAAATCTCTATTTCCTGTTCAGGGTCAGCACACTCCCATTAAAATCATTCACCCACAAATGAAACCCAACAGACGGTGTTTTATGTCATGTGTACGAACAGGCCAACATAAACAATACCACATATTTTGTTTGCTTGCTTGGGATTTACTAACCTTCGGTAAAAATTGATCAAACCTCCTTGAAAACTCCTGGGGATGTGAAGAAGTTATATTGCCCTCAGAATCATAAGGACAGATTCCCGCTCAATGTATGCATGTTCTGTGGCCAAGTTACTGGGTTGCTTGAAGATAGAAAGATCGAGGTTACTTACCTCATAGAATGTCTGGATCCACTGCTGGGCTGGACAAAAATATCCACAGGGACTAAGGGCCCCATTACGATGGCAGGCGTACTTTGCCTGCCCGCCACTGTAATGGAAAATGGAACCAACTGCCAGAGGTGTGGCGGTCCCACAAGGCAAATAAGCATGTGCCCCCCACATTGGCGGGCGCACTCTTGCCTTTAACATTGCAGCGGGCGGTGCTGTAAACGGCACTCACTGCAATGTTAAAGGGGCATGTTGTGCATTGCAATTCACAACGCGACAGGCACCGCGCTTGTACTGTCACCGTGTGTATGGCAATGAGGTACCCCCCAGTGCAGCCACCCACCCCCCAGGGACCCCCAACGGGCACCAAAGTCATTTTCTGCATGTCTTTCCATGGCTGAGTCTACATCATGGAAAGGCACGCCCACCGCACTCAACATAATATGGATGAAGGTGCCTGCAAGGCACCGCCACCATACTGTGGGCCTTTTCCGCCCGGCAGGCAATCGTGACAATTGCCTGCCGGCGGAAAAGCAACGGGCTGTCTTACCGTCCACCGCGGTACCCCCGCCATGGTAATATGGCAGGAAGTAAATGGCGGTCGGGCGGGGAGTTATGGTGTGTGGATCGCCACCGCTGGTCTGGTGGTGGCGATCCCCACAACATCATAATGATCCCCCAAAGGCTTCATTTGTACAAAATGCAATTTATGTGGCCTTTCTCAAACTCCATATTAAATTCTCACTTTAATAGATTTAGTTTCTACACACTAGTTATTAAGTTGTGCAGAGACCTTGCAAGTGGGCCACTTGTATATTTTGTGTAGGTTACCTTCTTCTCTTAATTTTGTTGTGTTGCACAATGTCCACTCTATTAAGTCTTGGTTGATGCTGCTACGTGTTTTCCTTTTATACATTTTAATATTTTCATCTTATGTTCATTATGTATTTTACTCTGATTTGGATTTTAATTCGTGCAATCGTATTAACTGACTTTTATTGTTGACATTTTAACGATAACTCTCGAACTATCTAACTGCAAATAGTGTCTGTATGCTGAAATGCTAGGGCTCTCATACATGTAGGTTCAAATATGTTTTATCAGTTGATGTATTGTTTATCAACTTTATGAATTTGTTTTACTCAATGCTTTGATGGTCTTAGTGCCGAAATAAAGCTATTTGGAATGGAGAAGAATTAGTGCAGATATTTTAATGCTAAAAACTGATGTAAATTAATTCAATACATTTACTTTAAATGTAAAAAAAAAGGTACAGTATTAAACTTTGAACAGAAAAGTCCCTTACATGGTGATGGATGTACAACATTGCCTAGAGTGACCCAACTGTAATAATATCTTGACCCCTGGTGCATATGTGTTTATTTACTGGTAGACATGGATCCATGATGGCCATAACACAGGCCTGTCTCATGGACTGAGGTCTTGTTTGAGCTTTTCATTACTAAGAAGTATGGCATCAATAATTTAAGATCTTGCCCTGAAAAAAAACAGCTCATAACTGCAAAACACATTTGGCTGTAGTGACCTCTAACAGTTAACAAACATACAGGACTGGTAAGGTAAGAAGAGTGTTGCCAGTTGTTGACTGCAAGTGAGATATGCCAATTCTGCAAGCAAAGGAGGGCACAGACACTAAATGAAGTACACTACTCTTTACCATTCCACAAACTCAATGTATTGCTTTGCAATAGACAAAGAATGTAGGACTGTGGCAGGGTAAATTTGCTTGTGTGTGCAGGAGGTGCAGGATTGCAAGATGGTGGAAAGAGCAGAGTGAGTTCAGTTGAGGATGTAGACAATGTCCCCAAATGGGCACTAGGTTTGAGGGATGAGTTTGGGCATCAGGAGGAAGGAACTGCCCAAGTCAGACATCTGCATTAATGGCAGGGACATTACTTTAATGGTAGATTGGAACTCAATATTCACCTTTTTTTCTGGAATTCATCTATTTGGAAATGTGGCCTGTGGTAGTTGGAAATGCAAGGACATTGACCGAAAGGTGTGTCAAATTAGTATGTGGATTTGGGTGGCCTTATATGAGCAGAAAGTGTGTTATATGGTTGGCCTATTTCTGTCAATGGACGGACCTCTTATTTTGTGATGAGTCTACCCATATGACCTACTCATTATCATCAATGCTGTGTCCTTGGTAAGGTGGTAGTGGTGGGAGGCATACATCTCTGTGAGATTTTATACAATGCTAAGTTTGTGACCCAATCCAAATTGGGTACTCTTACAGGGTATGTTCATAAGATTTACCTGAGGAAATCTGCTGAACCTGTTAGGCACGAATCCAGATGGGCACCATTGTTTTATCATGGAAAAAGGCAAGGACATGCTTAGCGAAATAGTCATTGAAGGGGTCATTGAGCCATTGGAGGCTTCCAAGCATCTGTGCAGGGTTGTCATAACCAAGGTTGCTGATTCAAGTATAAGATTCTGTGTTGATCTCAAAACCAAAACATCAAGATGGACAGTTCCCCATGCCAAACATATGGGAGACAGTGTTTAATCTCAAGAAGTGTTAGGTACATGTCAAATTTATATTTAAGCGGTGCCACTTCAGATCAAGATCCCTTGAAGACTCTAAACCGCTCACTGCTTTCATCATCTTGAAGAGTGTTTATCAGCTCACATTCCTTCGTTTTAGCCTTTCATTTGTTTCTAGTGACTTTCAGAGGATTATGTCTGAAATGCTTGGTGACTCAATTCACTTCTCCTTCCAGGATCACATATTGATGTATGGAAAAGTTGTTGAGGAACACAATGTCACCTTTCCATAGGTGCAGGACAGAGTGGAGAGAGCTGGCTTGACACTTTCCAGGGACAAATGCAAATTCATGGTTGAGGAGGTGGAATACTTGAGGCACATCATTTCTGCAGATAAAGTCAAGCCCAAGGCTAATTTGTTGCGAACAATCAAAGACACACCAAATCCATTTGAAAAAGACTAGTTTACTCTTTCATGAGTATGATTGAATACTATTCTAAATATTTTAAAGATTGTGCAGCCAAACTTGAGGATTACCATGTGCTCTTGTGGAAAGAGGCACTGTATGAGTGAGGGGCAATACAGGAGTGATCATTTGTGACCATTAAGAATGCTATAACAAGGGCTAAAATTTGTGGTGGGAAGGTAATCCTGAGAATTCACCACAAGCTGCTTTTGAAGTTTGACACCTAGATGGTGCTATTAATAGGGTGGCTAGGCTGGCAAGTTTGGCAGGGAGATTGCAGGACTGCAACTACACTGTTAAATACATTCTAGATTGGAAAAACAACATTACTGATTGTCTGTCCAGGCTGCCAGTTACATACCCATTTAGTGGAATGTCTGAGACTGAAGAAGTGGTAACATGTGTGAGAGATGTATTAGAAATTTGTCAGAGAGCTCTGAGAAGGAAGAATGGTTATGGCAGAGGAGGATATCACTTGAAAGACATTATATATTTCATACAATAGGGTAGTAAAAGGGAAAGTTGTGTTTCTCTAAAAGATAGGCCCTTCCTCAAAGCCCTTCATGAACTGTCACCGGGAGGTGAAAATGGTGTTGTGAAGAGTTATATGTTTGTACCCCTTGGGGCAATAAGAAGCAGAATGATATGGTTGGCACTTGTCACCACCTGGGCCAAAAAAAGTTAAACTAGATATTCTGGTGACAAGGGTCAAAATGAGGTTGTCCCCAAATTGGTGATGAATTACAAAATCTGCAAGGAAAAAGAAACAAGAGAAAAGTGGCCCTGTGGCACATATTGACAACACCATTAAATGTTGGGAGAAGATCTGTTTGGATTTCATAGGAACCCTGGGTGGACTTCCCAGGAATATTCCCTTCATATTCAAATCAAATCATCTTTATTCGGTTTCCATAATTCGTAGAAAAACCATAAAAGTACAGTTAAAACAATGTTTTTCAGCAGTTACAGTAAAAAGACCATAAAAGTACTATTAGAACAAAGTATATTACAAAAATTGCAATCAGCAAAAGTCATACAACAATCCATTCACAAGGTCGTTAATCAATTCAGCATTTAAAAAAAAAAGAAAATAATACATTTTTTGAAATTTTTAGAAATCATGACTCAAATACATAAGAATTAACGTTTAACCAAGATTGGGGCGGTGATTAACACAACATTTCAGAAAACAGGCTATGGATTTAGCATATAGTTCATTTTACAGAAATTGGAGTGCTAAAAAGGCTGGGCGACAGGCTCGAAGCCCCATGGATTTCAGTATGGGGACAATCCAGCGTCTGCATGGGATATCATAAAATCTACAAAACAATAATACATGGATTGAGGATTGTGCAGAGATGGAATCGCACGAGCAGAATGATACATTTCTTGACCAATCGTTCTGTTGAGGGAAGGAAATTAGACTATGAAAAATGTCTAATCTAAAACCAGTTAACAAACATTTTTTGTACTGATTCAGGTTAAATATTCGGTACGGTTGTATGGAAAAAGTAGTTTGAACAGTTAACGAGTGCTGAACTGAGCTTTTCCCTATCTCGTGTGTACGTCGTAACTGGCCTAGATGCAAAAGACACAGTTATTTTAGCTCCTTCCTTGGCATCTCGGAGATAGTCAATAGATGATTAAAGTATCTCCCGAGGCCTAGGTCATCAAAAAATGACTTCACATGGGCAAGCCATCTAATCTTATGCATATTATCAAGCGTCATGTATTCCTGGACTAGGCGTCGTGTTAACTCGCACTGTTCAGTGGTCCAGATGCGACGCCATAACATGATAGATTGGATTTTTAAAATGTCCGATATGTAGTCCAGCCCTAATTCTAGGTGGCATCCGTATGTCTAAGTGCTTTGGGGGACTGCTAGTAGGTAACGCAGGAAGGAATTCTCTACCCTCTGTAGTAGATCCGTGTTTGGTATCCCCATAGCCCTGAGCCATAGCTGGCAACACTAACACATTTTGCCTGATAGATCTTTAGCATTTCTTGCGGGGATCTCTTCCCTAACTTCTGCGCGAATACCACCAATGCAGTAGTAGCCCTCAGAAATAGTAGTTTTCTCGCATGGATGGCCATTGTCCATTTGGACTTATTATACATTAAAATCCCTAGATAGGGATAGGAAGTTGTGCACTCTAGTGTAATGCTGTTAACAAAGATATCTTTATTTTTTTTAGGTCTGGGGCCGGCATGCATAGTGTAAGTCTTTTTTATATTCACTTTAAGGTTCAGGGAATTCATAAAGCTGCAGTATTTATTTAATGACGGCTGGAGCTGAAGGGGGGTTCTTGCCAAGATCACTGCGTTGTCGGCATACAGTAATGCTGGAATTGGTCGAGAACATATTGTTGGCAGGTCCTGGCTCCCATTCACCATCGCTGATTGAAGCCCATTTGTGTAGAGTGTAAATAGGAAGGGGGCCAGGTCACAACCTTGTCTGAACCCCCTCTCTATCCGGAAGGGCTCAGTGAGTTCTCCCCCTACCCAGTACCTGACTCTTGCCGATGCCCCCGAATAGAGCTCCCGTAAAAAAATCACCAACGGAGGGTCCACCCTCATAGCTAGTATAATTGCCCACAGTTTAGTATGACTGACGCAGTCAAAAGCTGCAGTCAAGTCAACGTAAACCATGTTTAAAAATCCTCCTTTTGCTTGGACATACTTCCCTATTAAAAGTGAGAGGTTCGAAGCCTGGTCCACTGTGCCCAATCCCTCGCCAAACCCATACTGCAGGTCTGAAATTATATTATGGTCGCTTGCCCAGTCCTGAAGACGATCTAAAAGAATACGTCCAGCGACTTTGCCAAGAGAATCTAAAAGCGATATGGGCCGATAGCAAGTTGAACTGTGGCGATCGCCCTTTTTAAAAATCGGTACCAAAATTGATGTGGACCAGGATTCAACTAAACCAGCCTTATTGGCTGCTTCCAAGACTCTTGTAAGGATTGGAGACCATAAATCTATTTTATATTTAAAAAGGTCCACTGGAAACCCATCGGCCCCAGGTGCTTTTCCTGATTTCCATGTTTTTAAGGTGTTTATTATCTCCTTATGGGTAAAACTTAGCTGTTTGGGGTAACATGATTGAATTAAACAGGACTCCCTCTCCACACCCTCAACTTGGTCAAGGGTAGTATCTTCAATCTGAGTAAAAATTTTTGAAAAGTGTTGGACCCAAGTATTTGCATCTACCGCTACATCTAGCTTCGGGGAGTCACTTGCTTCAGAAAGGAAGGGAGATTTAACTATTCTCCAAAAAGTGGCACTATCCTTCATGGAGCAACTCTCATGCAATTGCTTCCATAGACCATTTTTAATCTGAGATTTACATTTTTTTAACGCCGTGTTATAAGCCTTTCTCAGTCTAATAATTTCTTCCTTGTCCCTATTACTTTTGCTCAGTGCGACTTTTAGTGTTGAGTACGTTTTGTGCACTCTTAATTGAACCATCCCTTCCTAGCAATCCCTTTTCCTTTTTTTTTTACAAAATAACTCTTCTTCAATAATTTTAGTAATGGTGGTATAGCTAAACAATATTTGTTCAGGTGTAGAATTAAGATAAAGACAGATTTCAAAAGAAGGCAGAGCCCGCTTGATTATTTTGGCCGTTACCTGCTCTTGATCTACTTTACCCCATTTTAGGGAGAATCCATTGAGTCTGTCTAAATTCAGAGATTGTTGGTCCAAGAGACTCCAGCAATCTGGCTCCACCAAAAGGGTAGGAACACATATTGACACACTATTGGGAAAGTGATCGCTTAATGCATTAGTGATTGTCTCGAACTTTTGCATAGTTGGTGCAATGCAATGAGAAACAAGTATAAAATCAATTATGCTTGTAAGCCCTCTCCCATTGAAAGTAGAGGAAAAAGGGACGGGGGACTGACCAGTTCATTTGCAAACACTAAATCCATAGTAACCATTATCTCGTTCATACGATTACCCACATTTGTATGCATGAAATGCGTTACATTGTTCCCAGCCTCGTCCTGAATGCCACAATTGTTGGTGCTATTCTTTTCACATACACAGTGACAAATACAAATCACCGCCCCAAGTCAGTGCAAACGATTTATTAATATACTTTGAACGCAAGTCTTGCAATAAAAAGGAAACCTTATTTAAAATATCAATTAAATCAATTTGGTTCAGGTTGTTATAAAAATGTACTACAAAATAGATGGACACCTTATTTACAAATATCAGAACTACCTGATAATTACTTTCTAGCCTCAAAACTTTTGTTTTATAAACTGATAGGACATTTGATATGTACATTATTAGGCCCCCTTTCGGCCTCCCCGAGGAAGATTGAATTGCCTCTGAGAAGTAAGTTTTATATCCCACCAGGTGGGCAGGGGTACAAGGCTATGTTTCCTGCAAGTAAATGATATTGTGTTTCCGTGCTAATGTTAAACAATTATCGTTTGTAATTTTAGAGAAAAGGCCGACAACGTTCCAAAAGACAATGTCCAACTTTGGACCTTTCATTTTGGGTTGGGAACTCATTTCCTGGGGCGAGTGCTCTCTGCTTAACATTGGGGCTGACGGGTGTCTTACCACTTCCCCCTTTTTGGGAGAAAGGACCACATCTTCACATGATATGGTCTGATCCCCATTATTTGTACATATTAATAGTACGGAGAATCGCTGATTGTAATCCGGCATGTGAGGGCTCAAGAGTTGTTATTTCCTGTTGACTTAGGGGTACCATAGGACTCATTGCCGTTGATTCTACTACTACCACGTCCAGTCACTCGTTATCATCCAGGCCTGACAAGGCAGTAAATCTATTGTAAGTTGGGATAGATTGTAAAGGCCATTGAACCATGTAAGGCTTACGCAAGTTTACAGGGAGATAATTTGTTCTTTTGGGAGGATAAAAAAATCCCAATGGCAGTATATTAATCCCAACAGCATTAACAGTATGGCTTGTCCCTAGGCTCAGAATTCCATTTACCAACCGGGGAGTGCCAAATGTCATGACTATACAGTCCCCCAACAAGACCTTTTCCCGCACTCCCACCCATTGGACTCGTCTAACCATCTTAAAGTCTTGAAATAGTTGACTATGCAGCCCTACCCTATTACTCAACCAATGTAACGATTTATTCTTAAGGGATATCCATGTTTCCTCATTGGGAGCTTGGTTGGATGGTACATTACCCAAAATGATGACATAAGGGGTAGCTTCTGGTGGAAGGTCCAAATGGGGATCTGTGGGTGGTTGGTTAGAGGGAAAAGAGGTGGAAGGATGACTTTGTTTATGTTGCTGGGAGGAAAGAGGCATTAGTACTTAAGATGGTGTTACCTCTGGAATTGTATTAATGTTTGTGTTAGTCTGCCTTTGCGTCATGTGCTGTGTCCTTTTTTCTACCGCCTTGTTGTACGTCGGAATTACTAAAGGAACTATCCTCTTCCTTATTCCCCCCTTCTCTTGTTGGGGAATGTGCGTTCCCTGCGTGAGTGTTTAAAATCATGTTTGGACCCAGATCAGTTATTGGGGTTGAATTTATTGATTTGAATTTGCTATATAAATTTTTTCCATATTAGTCATTCTAGTTGACATCTGATCTAGCCTAACCCTTATGTACGAGTCCAGTCTCTCCACTAAGGCTGTTAAATTCAGTATCTCAGATTGAGACTGGACAGTTATGCTACCAGATGAACTAGCTTTTTGTTTTGATTGAATTTTAGACTGGTCTACTCGTTTTTTCTTCAGGGGAACAGTTTTCTGTTGTTTTGGCAAGTGAGAAGAGAAGTGGACAACAATTAGATCTGAATCTTTGTGGGTGTTTTGGCCACCACCAGCTCTTGTTTTTTTGCCTTTTTTGGGGGGGGGGGGGGATTTGTAGGGGACTCACTGGCAATAGACTGTATATCATCGGTGCTGGGTTGGATACAGCCATTTACTGTACTAGAGTCTTTTTCCCCTAAATTTGTTTGGGTAGATTCTTCATTGTAGGGTAGCTCCTGGCTTGACCTAGAAGATGACCCCACAATGGACTCCTCTACTGATAGAATCTGTTTATCCAATTCATCGGCCACTCCAGTTAAATAGCTCAGTAAGGTTTGCTGGGTATCAGAGTTCGGCCTACTTCCCCTGGGACTCAATAATTTCCTTTTGCCCATGATTCAGTATAAATTACCCAAACTATCTAGTGGGATTCAATTAAAGTGTTAATGCCAATAATTAATAAAGCTGCCTCAACAATATAACCAAAGAACCAAGAGACCAGGCCCAGCCTCTTCCGGCTTTGCCCTGGTGAGCCCGCGCGCGTCCCGCGCCACGGTAATCGGTGCCTGATTTTGTATGCCCGGGGGCGGGGGAGTGTCACTGGCCTCTCGCGAGACCGCTCTGCCTGCTGGGATAGGAAGTCCTGGGCAGCGCGCGGTCCCCGGGGCAAGGAAGGCAAGTCTCAGAGCCTCAAACAGCAATCCCCGGTCTCAGGCCCCCCGCGCTGGTCAACAGAGTTCCTGGCAAAAAAGGTATGGCAACAATGTATCTCCTTCTAAACAGTGTCCAGCACCACAGTAATCGGTGCCTGATTTTGTATGCCCGGGGGCGGGGGAGTGTCACTGGACACTCGCGAGAATGCGCTGCCTGCTGGGATAGGAAGTCCTGGGCAGCGTGCGGTCCACGGGGCAAGGAAGGCGAGCCTCAAACAGCAATCCCCGGTCTCAGTTCCCCCGTGCTGGTCAACAGAGTTCCTGGCAAAAAAGGTATGGCAACAATGTATCTCCTTCTAAACAGCGTCCCCTTCATATTAAAAGGGTTGGAGATCAAGTTTCTGAGGGTGCAGATAACTAAAAACATGATGAATTGGTTGAGAGAGGTGTGAGAGAGACTATTGCCATCGATAATGGAACATAACTAGAGGCAGAGTTAAATGAAAGGTTTCCTGCAGAACACGAGCGCTGGGAAAAGTCACACCGCTTTGAAAAAAATGCAGTTAATGGCATTCTTGAAAGTGCCAACTGGTTAACTAGAGATACAATTGAGATGTTCTTTAAGAGTGGGATGGCTGTAGGAGGAGAGCTGTTGGATAAAGTGTGGGCATATCCTACTTTCTGTCAATCAGGCTAAGGGACTCACCCCTTTTCAGGCTATGTATAGTAAAGAGGCTGCCATGACAATGGAACCCTTATGCCTGAAGGAGGTTGATTTGAAGGTGATCCTAAACAGGTTATTCCCTGTAAGAGTTGGCCAAGTGTACAAAACTGGGTCAATGTGAGGCCCAGTAGGATAGTTGCAGGACTTTTAATGTTCATAGGTCTGTAAAGATTTAAAGTGGCTAGGAAAATTTTCCTGAATTCAGACAGAGGTTAGAGATGGAACTGGAGGATGGTGGTGGCATCCAGTAGTGGCTGACACAAACGAGAGGTGTAGTGGGCACATGCTAATGACTGATGACAATGTGCTGGTGGTGTGATAATAGGAGCCCCCCAGCTCTGGCAGCAGAATAGTTTGGATAGGTTCTGGTGCCAGTGACGATTGCAGGCTGCCTCTTGGTATGGTTAGAATCGCGGGTTTATCAGCCTCGATTTGTGGTGTGTCATGTTTATGTCCTTCATTCACAAATAGGTTGGGTCCAGGTACAGACGTACACCGGCTTCGCTGGAGTATTATGATGTATGAGTGTTACCACCATTGATGCTCAAATTGCTGTGTTCCTTTCATTTGCAGCAGACATCTGATGCATTTTATCAGTATTCCTCACCATTTCAAAATGTCTACTTGAGTGATATTTGTTCAACATGTTTCTTATACTTTGTTTTCTTTTCTTTTCTTTGGTAAAGGGAGGAGGACGTTTTAATGTATTGCTGTGTTCCATGTGTGGGATCATGAAACACAAGTATGTGTTATATGATTCCAATGTTTCTTGCTTTGTTGTCCAGTAGCTTGATCCTCTACCAGGATTCCACTTCAGTTGAGGTGCAGCCATCTGCCGAGGAGAACTAACTGTTGTTGTAACCTACAAGGGTGTTCAGTTGTGTATTATGACACAATAGGTGACTGCTGTCCCCAAATCCAGGTCATGACACCACTAATTACTTATTGCAGCAGATGAGTTGTTGTGGCGTAGGAGCCTTTTTGCTACAGGTGGAAAATGTTTTCCTTTTGCCCTTCTTCCCATAAAACTCATTGGCTGATTTACATTCATAGGATATCCCACCTACAAAGGGTCAGTACATTTTGCAACTGGGAATGGCATAAAGGGTATGGAGGATGGGGACAGGAGAATTGAAATGGGGGTGCTGGTACTCTTGAAATGGAGCAGGGCTCTGACATAGGGGCTCCGCTGCAGAGAGACGGATGCTAATAGATCAGGGCACACGGTGGGGGGATAGTTGGAATATGTGGTCAAGATACTCAATCTTATGGTCACAGGTTATCTGCTAACTCTTACAGCCCACCACAGTAGTAGGAATAATTTCACACCACTGCAAAGATTTTCTGAAGCTGCCCTTTTTTTACCATTCACAAACTTAGTAAATCACTAAATTACCAATTAAAAAACAAATAATACTATTTTCCCACTATTATATTTTCGCTGACAACTACTTTTGACCTCAACCCCAAGTTGGAGAGATTGCTACTGCTTCTTTGTGGTGCATACATATCAACTGTCCTATGTCTTGGCTCCCTCTTACACTCTGTCTTTCAGAGATGTATGAGAGGAGTGCATCTGTACCCCAAACCCATTATACTCCAGTGTGAGTATCTGCCTCTTTTATGTCTATAGTCACAGTTTGTAGACAGCTACATAGGGATAGATGCAGCCCATAAAAATTACTGAGTCCCCTTCCTTCACTCCTCCATCCTTAAGCCTGTACTGTTCTCCTTCATCTCTCCTTCCTTGTCACAGCCATTTCCCACAATATGTTACATTTCTGGTTTTTAATTCATATAAACACCAAAGGAATACCTTTATGTGATCACACTCTTTGAATGAAGATGTATCTAACACATAAGACTGTGATCTGTGAGAAGTACACCTTCAAAAAGACTTTGTTCAAGGGCATGGACTTTTCAAATACCTAATAAAAATGGTGAGCTGATGCTCGTCCTCTACATCATGTGGCCAGCTTTGGCTAGGAAAGCTGAACC
Organism: Lissotriton vulgaris; assembly: GCF_964263255.1. NCBI lineage: Eukaryota > Metazoa > Chordata > Amphibia > Caudata > Salamandridae > Lissotriton > Lissotriton vulgaris. Next base: position 1,196,149,936 of record NC_141689.1, on the reverse strand, counting down.
TCTGCAACAATGACTGATTCAATAAATAAATGCCATGGAAAAGTACACATTAACAGCGGATTTTATAGGATGCCTGCCATCACTTTGGGACCAGAGTCAATGCATTTTATAGTATAATGGCTTCCAGGAGTTTGAAACTATTAACTGGAGATTCACTTGGTGTTGATTGGATCCCTTAAAAATGTGACACATGTCAGAAAGACTGAGGGCCAGAATTACAAACCCTTTGGATTTCCCTTGCATCACGCAAGGTGACGCAAGGCAATGAAAGGGCTTAAGTCAGATATACTAAACCACGCAAAGCCACCTTGGGCGGCTCTGCATGGATTAGTAAATTCAGCGGAGCACAAGGTAGCACAAATTATTGCCTTTTATTAGCTGCATTGCATTGTGTAGGCATTCTAAAGGCATGTCATGGGAGGGGCATTGGCATTCCCATGTATTCACCCATCGATGTTGCCGCATTCCCAGATTTACAAAAGACTTGTAAATCTGGCAATGTTTCAAAATGGTACGCCTTCCCAACCAAGGTGTAAAGAGGAGCAATATTATTATTTCTCCTCGTTATTTCCACTATTTTATATGTACTCAATCTGCAGCACATGAGGAAAGAGGAAAATGCAAAAAAGGATTGTTTTTGGGCAGGATGGTCTCCCTTCCTGAACAAAACAACCCTGCCTGTAACGCAAGCACCCTTGCACCACAGTGCAAAGGTGCCTGTGTTGGCACTAGGCTGCACTCAGTTTGCCAGTACAGTGAGAGAGCAGGAATTCATCATATCTTAGCAGATTTAGCGCATTCCTGCTCTCCCCCTGCCACACAGCACAGCACAGCTAGTTGTCTTGCTGCGTTGCATTGCCTGACTTTATGATAAATCTGCCCCTGAGTGGCAAATTTATCTCAAACCAGCTGCCACTGCTCCTGGATATAGTTTAGCCTATACGCCAGGTCTACATGTTCATCTTTAAAGTACAGGAGCACTGTACAACAGCACAAAGTACTTTACCAGAGGAAAGAACATTGACTGTATCCCTTGAAGAAGTAACAAACATACTCTAAGGCGGAACAAAAAGGTCTGCTACTACCCGCCCCTCGTGAAGAGGCAGTGGACTGCAGCTCCGCCTAATGAATGAGGAGTTTAACAGAGGCTGAAGTGCTATTCTCACTGCCCTGTAACATTCATAAGGACTTTGAGGATACAACTGTTAGCATAATGTAATTTTATTTTACACAAACTAAATCTAATAAAAATGTAACAGCGGTTGTTAGACTTATTGTAATACTGTGCCATTTTATAATAGATGTTGCCTCTCTAAAGGTATTTGTTTGCAAGTACTTGAGAGAAACATTATAGGATCTCTTTCCATTGATAGGCCCTGTCAATTTTTGTAAGGAATTGTGTAGTTAGAGCCATGATTAGACTTGGTTAGACATACATATTTAGAAGCATGTCTATTAGAGTTCAGTTAAATCACCGACCCAAGTTGTGCTTTCTCCAGCTCAGACCCCAAAATTTAAACTCTCTACCACGGGAGACTTGGATGAACGCATCAACCACTACTTTCAAAATGGAAGTTAGGAGGATTTTATTTAACAGATTCCTCCTCAAATGACCATTCCCTGGGTCGGTACTTTTACCACAATTCACATGGTACTCTCTCTCAACACCACAACTGGTGGTAACATAACACACAACCCATGTACAGAGTTTGCAACAAAGAGCTGATAAAAATTGGTATAGCATACATTCTGAACACCAGCACCAGTGTTTTGAACACAGGCGGCAGTTCCTTTAATGTATGTAGTCAACATACTTTTCAGGTATATTATGTTACACAAGTGGACCATTTAGGTTATAGTTTGAGTGTAAAACTACAATTCCGAACGCAAGCAGTGTTGTCAACACAAGTGACCATAAATCAACTTAAAATTACATTTTAGGCCAGAGGTGATTAGAGATCGTCTCAATTGTGACAAGAGTATGAGGATACCCTGGTTGTCGTATGTGGGAAAAGTTTAGATAGAGCTCATCAGGGAATCACTGTTTGTTAATCCTTCTTGTGTGTGGAAGTTAGATACATTCTGAATTAAGAAGACCAATTTGCTAAGAAATACAGAGTTCAGGAAGTCAGTTGAACTTCTTACAGTTATGATCAGACGATATGCAGTTGTAAAAATTAAATTTGTCCTTCAACCATACCTATTACTAGTCAACAGAATTTGAGAAAGATCCCTCTTATTGAGGTTTATAATCAGTACAATATGTCACATTATCTCATTCCTTTAGGTCAATATAGCAGTGGAATGGTCTGTGTGTGTGTCCATCTAATGTAATCGCAGAGGAAACTCTACTCCATTTAACTTTTTTTTGTACGTTTTATTATCAATATACTAAGCGAAATATTATACATTTACTGAAGAAATACAACTTTAGAAAATGTAAACATGCTTTGCATTTTTTAACAAACACTAAGGACAAATGATATTTGCTTCACTGTGGGATTGCCCTTTAAATCAATTATAAGGCACCCTAATACCATGATGTTATAAATATGTTTTTTGTACCTAATATACTTGACTTTCATGTTTATACAAATAATCATAAAGTAATGAGGATGATGATGATTAATATATTATCCTATGGCATTGTCTGGCTCATTTAATTAATAATAATGTACTACTTCACATTGTAACATACTTGTTTGAAATTGGTTTTCAAATTTGATAAATATGAGGCAAAATTTGTAAAGCCTCTGTAAAATCCATACCTTGAGTATTGTTACTCACTATAAGTGATATTTAAGAAGTTTATGCTTTTCTCACATTTGATCCTGGCAGATTAGAGTGCTGCTATTTAATACCCATAAGGTTTGACACCACTATTGTAAGGGGGTGGGTCTATGCTTCTAACATTAGCACCTGCCTCTCTAATCAGCCACAATCATGCACAGTGCAAAAGTGGACCTGGTATTTCCAGACAGGGTTAATTTGGGGTCCAGAAAAATTAGATCACCTGCAGTTTCCTGGATCAAGGCCCCTTCCCCAATTCCTCCATCCACTGGGATATTAATGAAGGCAACTTGAAATGGGGCTCAAATGACTTATTTCTTTACTAAAGTATATTATACTGAAAGGGCCTTGCCATTTTTTCTTATTGTCCCTTTTCTACCTAAAACTATGCATTCTATCTCAACAATTTCCCAAGAGTGAACACCTAGGGGGTCATTAGGATAGCGGGCCAAAAACCACCCCGACCGCCATGGAGGCGGAAACCAACCGCCCGCCTGTACTGCGGATACACCGGCGGCCACATTAGGATCAACTGCCACTAAAGACCGACCGCGGCGGTAGCGGGCCAAGCAAAGCCGTCCGACACGGGCGGTGACAGCCAAAAATCGATGCGGCGGTCGGAAAAGATGCGGAAAAGCTACAACCCGCCGCAAGGACAGCGGACACACCGCACGGGAAATTATGATAACCCCAAGGGTGTCGCGGTCTGAACCGCTGATACTGACCGCCACGGTCGCACACAGGAATGAATGGGAAAAATAGCGGAAGAGCTGCAGCATAGACACCGCAGCGGACAGGACATGAAAAACATGGCGGATGATGCCAAAACACAGCAGTGATGCCAAACAGTGCACAAATAAAATCAGCCATGCCCCCCAAATACATAACACCCATACAAATAAAACAAATGAAGCAAAAATTAAAATAAAAACCCTGGACAACTCCCACAACACACCTGACACCCAAAATCCACATGGACACACCCACACAGCTGAGTATAAAGCCACCCCTTTCACAAACCACAATCCTTTGCAACACTCCAGAATAGAAGGCCATACCCCACATCTAACAGGAGAGGCAAAAGAGCACAGCACACACACACACATCCAACACCATCATCACCACCACCTGTACACCAGCACAAATAATCCCACAGCACACAACACACCTCACACCTCAACACCATACCCCTGCACCCACAAACACCTCAACCACCACACACCATGACAACACAAAAAATGCCCAAATTCACCGAGAGTGAGTTGACAGTCATGGCCAATGAGATTGTAAGAGTAGAGCCACAACTGTTTGGTAGCCTGGTTCAACAGACACCATTAGCCACAAGGACACAAATGTGGGAAAGGATAGTCCAAAGGGTGAATGCAGTAGGGACCACCCCAAGATCCAAGAAGGAGTTTGTGAAGCGGTGGCATGATCTCAAGAGGGTTGTCAAGGAGAGGAGGAGTAAGAACTGGACGCTGGTGAACGTGACTGGCAGTGACCCTCCCCTCCCACAGAAAACATTCACACCATGGGAGGAGAAGGTGCTTGCCATACTGCTTCCTGAGAGTCTCACAGGAGTAGCCGGGGGAGCGGAGGTTGGTAAGTACAAACAAATGCCAAACAACACACTTAGAACTACTTCCTTACAATACCAAAACATCATTACACTGTCCACCCTCACACAACAGGTAGCTAGCCATCTTGCTTAGGAGACCTGTATGGGGGAGGGAGGCCTGCACTACCACTCCCAACATGCCCCCTCCCCACCCAGGAGCATGTGTCAGCCATTGCACTGTTCTACCTCACTTAACCGGTAGGTAGCCATCCTCACTGGGAGACATGTTTGGGGGTGATAGGCCTGCACTACCACTACCAGCATGCCCCTGTCCCACACCCCAGCAGCATGGAGGCTCCCCACCCAGGAGCATGTGTCAGCCATTGCACAGTTCAACAAACAGACTTACAGGTCGAGATCCATCTTGTATTGGAGCCCAGTTTGGGGGTGGGAGGCCCTGAATCACCACTCCCAGCATGCCCCCTGGCCCACACTCCAACAGCATGGAAGGCTCCCCCACCTAGGAGCATGTGTCAGCCATTGCACAGGTCAACAAACAGACTTACAGGTCGGTATCCATCTTGTATTGGAGCAATGTTTGGGGGTGAGAGGCCATGAATCACCACTCCCAGCATGCCCCCTGGCCCACACTCCAGCAGCATGGAAGGCTCCCCCTCCGAGGAGCAAGTGTCAGCCATTGCACAGTTCAACAAACAGACTTACAGGTCGGTATCCATCTTGTATTGGAGCACAGTTTGGGGGTGGGAGGACCTGAATCACAACTCCCAGCATGCCCCATGGCCCACACTCCAGCAGCATGGAAGGTTCCCCCACCCAGGAGCATGCACATTGATGGAATGATAATGTTTGTGGTTCCTATATATGTGCTCCGTCGCCTGTGGTGCCACCAGACCTACATGGGTGCAATCGATGGCAGCAACAACATGTAGGATGCGCCCAAGGGGATAGAAGTCACCCTTCACGGCAGCCAATTCTCCTCCCCTAGGGAAATGGATGTAGCTATTCCAATACAGCATCATGGCAGCAAGAACATCCCTCAGCAATATGCTGAACATGGGCTGTGACATCCCTCCAGCGCTAGCCATGGTCTCCTGGAAGGAACCTGTCGCAAAAAAGTGGAGTGCTGCCATCACCTTGTATGTGGGTGTGAATGCCGTAGGATAGTGACGGCGAGGCTGCAGGTGGGGCTCCAATAGATCACACAGGATCTTCAGTGTTGGTCTGTCCAGGTGGAATTTCCTAATTATTGCAATATTCTCCATGTCCTCTAGCACTGTCAGGTGACATAGGAGATTTGGCCTCCTCCTAGTTGAGAAGTAAAATTCAAAATGTCAGTGACAACCATCCTGAGATGGCCACAGCACATACCATCAATGATGTAATGGAAAAACATTGACTGCCTGAGAAATGCATGGCACACCAGGTTACATGGCTGGCCTTTTGATACACACAGAGGGCACACCTCTCCACTGTCAATACACAAGTGCCACAAACACATCAGAGAATGTGAAAGCGCACATACTGGAGATCACAATTCACATGTGCAGGCAAGGTGCAGCAACATCGGCCAATGTTTAGTAAATTACCATGTCTGTATCACACCCATCTGCTGTACCTGTCACACCTCAATGCATCATCTAAACTCTGCACACATCCATCAACACAATGATCACCGTATCAGGAAAAGGTTCAGTTGTGTGCATGAGCTGTTGTGTATGCACCAGTCGGATACGATACAATGCAGTGACACAAGCCTTGTCAAGGTCATCACTGACCCACAACAAATGGATTTGTACCACTTCATGAACACCAGTTCAAGAGTGTCAAGCATCATTAGCCATGAAATGCATAAGTAACATGGAAGGGACCACAGACCAAAGTGTGTCACACTGAACGTGCGGCCACCTGTGGATGACATGGAAGTATGGCATTGTGTGTACAATGATGTGCCCCTCACCATGTTGCTGCTGTGTACTGATACAGTGTTCAGGATTGACATAGCCATTAATGGTCATGAAAATAGCGGTACCAACCGCCTGTCCCCGGTGGTGTGACACCAGCACCACCCCCTTCACAATTGCGGAAGCCATTGGCATATGGACATGTGTACATGGCGGTGGGCATGCTCCGCCGCATGAATAACGGTACCTGCCGCCTGTCCCCGGCGGTGTGACACCAGCACCACACCCTTCACAAATGCGGAAGCCATTGGCATATGGGCATGTGTACATGGTGGTGGGCATGTTCCGCGTAGGCGGTCATTGGATGATTTGGAATGATATACCATCGCGGTAGCGCACCCCGGGCACCCGCGGTGCATCACCGCCATGGAGCATTGCCTACAGCCAATGGGAGCGATGGTCGCGGTGGCATGATGCACATTTGAAAAACTCAGATGGTGTGCTCCGCCAGCGCGTAGTCGCTCATTGGATGATTTTGAAAGAGGCAGACCTGGACAACCAATTGGTGCTGCTTTGCAGCTTACAGACGAACCCCGGGGGCTATAAGTGTGTGGAAGTGAACCTCACATTTCCACTGCTCACAGAGCCTGCTGCCTGGGACCCTCTCCTTCTGCTGCCTCCTGAGCCTGCTGCCTTGGACCCTCTCCTGCTGCTGCCTCCTGAGCCTGCTGCCTGGGACCCTCTCCTGCTGCTGCATCCTGAGCCTGCTGCCTGGGACCCCTCACCACTCACTTCTGCCACAGGTGTTCCATGTCCACAGGGATGGCAAGGACAGAGAAGATCTGTGCCAGTGCATTTACCAGCAAGGAGCTAGAGGTCCTTGTGGATGAGGTGCTGGCACAGTACCCAAGGCTGTTTGATGGTCCCAATGTCGTGGTAAGTCACCATGAAGGTAGCTGTCGGGCAGGGGGGTATCAAATGTGTAGTTGTGCTGTTGCAGTATATGCCTGAGGTTGTGGGGTTGGGTAACACACTGACAGACAAGCTGTCTCCAGGGGGAGGGAGTGTGTGTGTCACAATGTCACTCTTTGCCATGCCTGCTCCTGTATGTGTGAGTGGGGAGTGTCACATTGTCAGCTATACAGAGCCACCGAATGTTTGCCATGTAGGTGCCAGGACAGTAATTGCTTGTGTGAGTATTTCTGTGTGCCCCTGTTGTCTGATTCAGTGTGACCCAGAGAGTCGGACCAGTGGCTGCCCACACAAACGAAAAACACCACCAGACTTACATGTTCCTTGCACCAGTTCCTTCCCACTGAATATTACATATGCCACATCTGTGCCCTGTGTAATTGCAGACTCACACACTTCTGTTGATGCATATTATGTTAATGCATCTTGCATTTGTGAGATTATCCTGGGCCCTCTACTCCCCAATGTGTGCATGCAATAACATCTGTGTAGGCCATGCTAAGTGCCCTTCTGAGGGGTCTCCCAGTTTGGGAGGAAGGGAGGTTACAATAGGTCCTGAGTCTGGGTCTTGCTACTGTACTGATTGATGTTGGTACCTGACATTGTGGAACTGGCCATTAACCCTTCTTTTCTCTTATACATGCAGCTCAAGGTAAACCAGCGTAAGGCCGTGTGGAGGGCCATTGATGCAAAGGAGCGAACTCTGGGGGTATCCAACCGCCAATGCACACACTGCCACAAGAGGTGGGACGACATCAGTCGGCTTACAAAAACCGTGGCTGAGATGACATTGGGGATGCTACCACGGACAGGGCATTTGGCATGGTGCAGCATGACTCCAGTGATGGCACGCATCTTGGCATTGACTCATCCAGACCTGGATGCACATCTGAAGGAGCAAGGCAAGCCAGGCAGGACTGGTGAGTATCTGGGGAGCGTGACTTTGGCTTGGAGTGGATGCATGTGTACAGGGCCTGTGGCAGCGGTGAGCCATGCAATGTGCGTGTGTTGCTGTGCTGTGCTGTGTCATGTGAGTGGCTGCTGTGATGTGTGCTTGTATCAGGTACTGTGCCATCCTGGCCTTACTGAGCAGATCCTCCCTGCTGTGTTTTCCCATTGCTAGATGTGTTGGGCTCCACATGGTCATTCAGCGTTTGGATGGTGTGGCTGATCTATTATGGGGTGAACAGCAATGTCCACTTGCTAAGTGTGAATTTATGTATACCGACTTTGCCTGCATGATGATCATTGGTGCCCCAACATCTGCAAATCATGTGCCCCAGATTACCACATGGTGCTTGCTATGGCCTACGTGGCATTCGGGACTGTGATGTCCTAATAGGTTTGTGTGTTGTCCCCTCCTGTTCCCTGAAGGTCTGGTAGTGGTAACAAGTGTTGTACCCTCAGCATGTCCCAAGGTGTGGGCAGGCCAAGTTGTGTGTGTGGTACACTTCATCTATGGGCAGGTGTAGTGCTGTGTGGCATCAACATGGCTCACTTATGGCAGATATTCAGCGTTGCAGGCACTGTTGTGGTCTATGTTGTGTGTTGCTGCACAGTGTTTGAAGGGGGTGGTGGTTACCATGTAGATTTGGGCCTCTCATGTAGTGCATTGTCTTGAATTCGTGTGACCAGATGATGACACTTACACAACCCTGTATCTCTCTCTGATGCAGATTAGCAAGAGACCACGGAGGAACATGAGCCCAAACCCAGTGGTGCAGAGAGTAGCACTGCAGCTGCAGCGGAGGCCAGTGATACAGAGCCCACCTGCACATCTGAGGGATACAGAAGTATGCAGGAGCAATCTGTGGCTTAGACACAGAGTACCACTTCATCTGATGCCAGCGGGGATGCATCCATGCTGGCAGGCATAGGGGATGGGGAGCCTGCATCATCATCTACCACCCAGCGGCCAGTGCCCAGCCTCCCATCCACTTCTTCTGGTGCTGCCCATATCTGTGTCACTAAGAGGGGACGGGTCACATTCACACCTGGAACTGCTGCCCTGCACCTGTCCCCCCTGCTGCCCTCACCTCAGAGTGTGTAGTGCTCTCCCCTGCCTTGGACACTGGCCCTGTTGCTCTGCTGTGTCGTGCTCTCACCTGTGCCGTGGACACTGGCCCTGTTGCTCTGCTGTGTCGTGCTCTCACCTTTGCCTTGGACACTGGCCCTGTTGCTCTGCTGTGCTGGCCTCTCCCCTGTGCAGCCTCTCATGTACTTGCTGGCTCACCTGCCATGGACACTTGCCCTGTTGCTCTGCTGTGTCGTGATCTCACCTGTGCCTTGGACACTGGCCCTGTTGCTTTGCTGTGCTGGCCTCTCCCCTGTGCAGCCTCTCATGTACTTGCTGGCTCACCTGCCATGGACACTGGCCCTGTTGCTCTGCTGTGTCGTGCTCTCACCTGTGCCTTGGACACTGGCCCTGTTGCTCTGCTGTGTTGGCCTCTCCCCTGCATGGAAACTGGCCCTGTTGCTCTGCTGTGTTGGCCTCTCCCCTGCCATGGACACTGGCCCTGTTGCTCTGCTGTGTTGGCCTCTCCCCTGCCTTGGACACTGGCCCTGTTGCTCTGCTGTGTTGGCCTCTCTTCTGCCATGGACACTGGCCCTGTTGCTCTGCTGTGCGGGCCTCTCCCCTGCCTTGGACACTGGCCCTGTTGCTCTGCTGTGTTGGCCTCTCCCCTGCCTTGGAAACTGGCCCTGTTGCTCTGCTGTGTTGGCCTCTCCCCTGTGCTATGGACACTGGCCTTCCTGTTTGTGTTTCACCTGTGCATGGTATATAGCATTTTTGCATCCTTTTGAGCCTTGCTGTTGTCTACTATTGTTGTACCGCTGCATCTGTGCAATATGTGAATAAATACAGTTACTTCTGGTGTGTGTTTTGTCGGTGTCCTTGCTGATTTAAGTTATGTTTCTGTTTGCATTTGATTGCCTGTGCACCATGCTCCATGTATCACTTCAACATTGCAAGGCTCTTTGCAGCCATCATAATTTTGGGCAGGGGTGACAGGGTCTTAAGTCCATTCTGAGCCTGCAAATTATTTGATCTTTGATGGCTATTTTACCTGGCATGCAGTCATTTTGTTAGTGATTTGCAGTTGTTGCCTACACTGTTCACATGTCTGATTGGGGGACACTGCCAGCACAGGGTGTGATGCTGTGCAAATGTATCGAAGCTGGCTGGGATATGTAATGAAGTATGTGTGTGGATTGCTTTCTGTGTGCCCAGCCTTGTATGTGTATGGTCATCTTGTGTTGGGCATTGGTCCTGGTGCCATGGCCTACATGAGATGTGTGGTGTTGGGTGTAGCAGAGGTGTGCAGTGTGAAGGGTGTCAGTTGTAGTGGATGTGTGTGTGCCCCTGTATTGTGTGAGACACACATGTGTAACCCAGGAGTTGTATGCCTGTTGTTTGTTTTGTCTTGCCCTGGTTAGAGGATTGTATGCACTTGTGTGAGCTGTTTGTAGTGCACTGTGCTGTGTGTTGGTGTGTCCATGGTGTTGTGTGTGACTCCTCCTTGTTGTGTTTATCAGTTTGGAGTGTACAAAGTGTATGAGTTGTGTGAGACTTGGCCCTTTCCCCAACATTATTCGCTTTTTATTTCCCTTTTAAATCAGAATGCCCTCATGGTAACAACAATGTATAGGCCTTGTGTAGTGAGGAAAGCCCTGTGTACTGTGAAACTGATGTTAAGATGCAGGTGTCTTATACCCCTAACATGGCTGCCACTGACCACTGCTGCTGCAGCGGGTTTTAGTGGGTGCATTCTAGTGGCTAGAGCCTGGCTGGAACCCTCCAAACAATGTATCAACTTAGCCTGCCAGCCTGCCCACAGGTAGAATGGTGGAACCTCCTAGAACCCCCTGGAACCTTCTGGAACAGGTGAGGTGACATCAACTGCCACTGCCAACTGTCAACTGGCACTGTATAAGGAAAGGAAGGTAAACTTTCCTGTCAGAGTGACTGAGGGGAAGACCTGGGGAAGAACCTACGCAGGAGGATAGGCAGTGAGGGTCAGGACAGGGACTTATGATACTGGAAGAGACAGGGCCTAGGAGCTGCCTTTCAAGTGTTGAGGTATCCTGTACCCCCCCCCCTCTGACCTAGCCCCGCGGCAGGGAACCCCCAGGGACCACTTGAGGGGATTGGCTGAGGAGATCTAACACCAGCCACCAACTTAACCCCCTTCAAGGAAACAAGAAACCAAAGGGCGCAAGAAACATCACGCCAACAAGAAACTAAGCTTCTATTTACAAGGGCGCAAGAAACATCACGCCAACAAGAAACTAAGCTTCTATTTACAAGGGCGCAAAAAACATCACGCCAAGAAGAAACTAAGCCTCTATTTACAAGGGCGCAAGAAACCTAAAGCGCTTAGAAGAAATTAAATCATCACAGGACTTTTGAAGAAGCAAACAGGTATTGGCGCGGTACTGACCCTGCGTTTCCTGATGTCACCTGGGGTCTCCCTTGCTAACCTGCTACTGGGGTGTCACCTGTCCTGTAAATCTAGCGCTACCCTTGCTGACCCTACGCAGAGCGCTGAAGTAAAGAAGGGGGTTGCTGCCTTCTGAAGCGCTATATTTGCCTGAACTGCAGCACCCTGAACTAAATGTTATTAGACCTGCTGGTCTTGCCCCCACCTCGTGTGGGCCAAAGCGCTATAGCCCTGCACCCTGCTGTCTGTGAAGCGCTAGAATCCTGGGCGTGATTCCTGCCTGAAGCGCTATATTCTGTGGTGCCCTTCAGCAGCGCTACCTGGAATGAACTGTCTGCCGAGCGCTACCTCTACTGTGAATTGCCTGCTATATCGTAGCCCTGTGAATCCTGAAAAGCGCTATCCCCCTGAAGCGCTGTGTCACCAAGAACTTCTGTGGCTCTAGAAGTTGCTGCCTTCTGAAGCGCTGACTCCCTGCTCCCCCAACGCTCCTTTGCTGTCCCTGTGAAGAGTGCTGAGGTACTGAAGGGGGTTGCTGCCTTGTGAAGTGCTGTACCTGCGGGGTGCTATTATCTAAACCTGATTGCCTGCTGAAGCGCTGTCCCCAGCATTGCCTGTGGCCAAGCGCTGTCATGTGAGGAACTGAGGTAGTGCCCAGGGAAGCGCTGTAATTTCACTCCAAGTGCTTTCTTGAATGTCCCATGGAAGCGCTGTAATTGTGCCTCCAAGCGCTCTCTTGTAGGCCCCAGAGAAACGCTGTATTTTTGACCTTAAGTGCCCACCTGTTGGCCCCTATGTGCCTCTAGTGACGTGGAGGCCATTAAGTTACTGTTTATGCCTGAGGACAGGCTTGCCATTCATTAACTGTTTGGGCCCTGGTTCCGGCGTAGGCCTAAAGACATACTGAGTTCACCTGCATTGGCTTAGCCCTGCATAGGGGAGTCCAAGGCATAGTAGAATGCTCATTGAGAATGCTTTACTGAATTGCTTATTGAAATGTTCACCTTAATTAACAGAAATGTTTTACTAGTCTAAAGCAAGGCCTGTGCTTGCTTAATGAGATGTTGCTCTCTAGCAATGAGTAATGTTCTATTTATAAGTTACTTAATGAAATGCCTATGCCTGATTCCTTCCCTGTAATGTTTACTCCTGATTAGGGGGATGTTACCTATGATTGGGGAAGAGTTTTGAAGTGGTTATTCCTGCTTGGAACCAGGATTATTCTGAACTATAGAAGTTTTATTACACCCCTGCCCCAGTGTTATAACCTCTACTTATTTACAGGATTACTCTTGGGTGCTGAAAGGTTTATGCCTGCTTAATGTAGGAATTAGAATGTTGATTCTGGCCTGGGGTGGAAACGCCAACAGGTGCATCTGGAACTGTGTCTGCTGACTAATGAAACATTTATTCATGTTGGTTGAAAGGTGGAGCACATACCCACAGTTATGGAGTGAGGTGCTCCTTGCTTTAAAGAAATGTTTACATTTACTAAAAGGCTTTACATGCATAAACCAAGTCTTCTAAGCTCAGGCTTGCCTGTTAAAAATGGTTATCTCTGCCTTGAAGAGTTGTTAACTGTTGATTGCTGAGTAGGGGAACGTTAATGCTATAAGGATATAGTTACACTGCCTAATGAGATGTTTTATCCACAGTGGCCCGTTTTTATTCCTGCCATAGGAGTTTCATTCCTGCCTAAGGAAATGGTTAATGAAATGTTTTACCCTCAGTGAAGTGTTTTACTTCTGCTAAACTGATTATCTCTATTGCAGGAAATGTTTTACCTGTAAGCTCCTGATTAATAGGGGGAAGGCCCTGCCTGTTCAGGCATCAGGTAATGGGATGGTGTGTGATGCCTAAAGAAATACTTTATGCCTAATGAAAGGAGTTGTCCTCATTTGAGGCAATGTTTACTCCTGCCCAGGGAAGGGTCTCATACCCCTGCTATAACAGAGATCTACTTACACCTGCTCAATGTAGGGATTTCTACTTCCTGATGGAATGTTGGTGTAGCCCTGATACAGTTAAACCCGCACAAGGGGATGGTTACCTAGATTGCAATGTTTTCTCCTAGTTAGTGCTGGCTAATGCAATGGTTATCTGGGCCCAATGAGAAGTTCTCCCAAAGGGATGCCCAACCTTGTTATATGGAATAATTATTCTTAATGAAATGTTTAATTCCTATTACAGGAGGAGAGTTACGTCCACATACTTTTGTGGCAAATGAAATGTTTCATATTTAAGGAAATGTTTGAACTACACTTAACGAATTGTTTATTCCTACAGCGGGGAGATGTTTCTGTTATGGAACTGTCCCTTTGTTTACCTGAGGAAATGGATATTGAAGCTTTATGCAGTGTTGTTCTTATGACTTTGAGATGTATTCCTTTCAGGTACTGACCAAGAAGCAAGGCGTAGGTCGGGCCTGTGTCCCACTAAAAATGTATTTAACTATTTATTGATCCAATATTTAATATTTATTGCAGAACGGATATTTATTCATCCAATATTGATTGCAAGTCTTGAGACACATGTATTTTAAATGAATTTATGATTTCCCTGATCCTGCTCTATCTATTTGATTATTTATCTTAATACAAATCACTTGTTGTTATACAAGCTCTGGAGTGGAGTCATTTATTGCGTGCCCAGGTTTCTGTCTCAGTGTGAGTGTGTGCTGCATGATCGCTTAACACATGTGCTTTCGGATGCCTACCCGCTCGTGCCATGCTACCCTAGGGGACTGGTGACCCCAGTTCCAACATATTGGTGTCAAGGGGTGGGATCCAAGACCTGTGACCATGCAGCACCCTCCATTGGGACAGGGTGCACAGCAATTGGGTTGCACAATTATTGTGTGTGCAAGCCTTAGGAATTGACCCCTCCACTGTCTAGCCTGTGAGTGTATCAGGGCCTGTTGGACCTCATTCTGTCGCCACATCCTAGAACCTTTTCCTGAATTATCTGAGTCCTTACCTGGCACTGGAGTGTTGTGTCAGGGGATGGGGGTGCCAGTTGGGCGGAGGGAAGAAGGAACTCCGTACCACTTTGGGGGCACGGGTAGGAGCCCACCCAGAGGGGAGAGGGGATGGGGACAGGAGGGGCAGGTCACACCCAGGGAGGCGGGCACACCCGAGAACCTTGGAAGGGGGTGTGTGTCGTCAAAGAGGTTAGAGCAGAAAAGGGAGAGTGTGAGCCTTGCAATGAAGGAAGGGAAGCTGGTGCACAGGCTTCAGCTAACAGAGACAGAGATGAAGACCTTGAAATCATGTGTGCCAGGTACTTCCATGGTGGCAGCGTACCCGAGGTACGGGGTTTGGACCAGTCACGGGGTGTAGAACCTGGACTGGGGTTTCAGGTGCAGGGATTGCCTGACCTGGAGGGTGGGGTACCAGTAACTAAGGACCCTACCAGTGTGACTTCCAGGGGTACCTATCCGGGGAGGAGGGTGCGGAACCCTGGAAGGGGGTGCAGAGGGAGGAAGGACTCTCCTCTGGCACCGGGCCAGCCACAGGGCGCAGATCCTGGGTTGGGTGGCCAGGTTCAGGGGTTGCCTGACCTGGCGGGAGGAACCTCTGTATTCAGAGTCCCCCCAGTTGTTGTGACTTCCAGGGGTACCTATCCGGGTAGGAGGGTGCGGAACCCTGGGAGGGGGTGCAGAGGGAGGAAGGACTCTCCTCTGGCACCGGTCCAGCCACAGGGTTCAGATCCTGGGTTGGGTGGCCAGGTTCAGGGGTTGCCTGACCTGGCGGGAGGAATCTCTGTATTCAGAGTTCCCCCGGTTGTGACTCTCAGGGGTACTACTCCAGGTGGGAGGGTGCGGAACCCTGGGAGGGCGTGCAGAGGGAGGAAGGACTCTCCTCTGGCACCGGTCCAGCCACAGGGTTCAGATCCTGGGTTGGGTGGCCAGGTTCAGGGGTTGCCTGACCTGGCGGGAGGAATCTCTGTATTCAGAGTTCCCCCGGTTGTGACTCTCAGGGGTACTACTCCAGGTGGGAGGGTGCGGAACCCTGGGAGGGGGTGCAGGGAGAGGGAGGTCTCGCCCCTGTCACCAATTCAACTTAAGGGTTTAGACCCTAGGTTGAGAGGAGAGTGGAAAGGGTACCACGGGCCTGGGGCTACTGCCCCCCACTCTGAGAGAGAGCAAGGGCCAGAGACATCTGAATTGTTCAGAGGTCCGTCCTGGCTGCATCTCACTGGGGAACACCAGTGGGGTGGTTGGATTAGCGAGAAGCTGATGGTGGTAATGGGCCTGCGTCTACCTTTTTCCGCCCTAAGCAGGGAAGCCCATCAAGGGAATGATCGGTCTACCCTGGCTTTTGGCTGGGGGGGAGATGTGTGAGACTTGGCCCTTTCCCCAACATTTTTCGCTTTTTATTTCCCTTTTAAATCAGAATGCCCTCATGGTAACAACAATGTATAGGCCTTGTGTAGTGAGGAAAGCCCTGTGTACTGTGAAACTGATGTTAAGATGCAGGTGTCTTATACCCCTAACATGGCTGCCACTGACCACTGCTGCTGCAGCGGGGTTTAGTGGGCGCATTCTAGTGGCTAGAGCCTGGCTGGAACCCTCCAAACAATGTATCAACTTAGCCTGCCAGCCTGCCCACAGGTAGAATGGTGGAACCTCCTAGAACCCCCTGGAACCTTCTGGAACAGGTGAGGTGACATCAACTGCCACTGCCAACTGTCAACTGGCACTGTATAAGGAAAGGAAGGTAAACTTTCCTGTCAGAGTGACTGAGGGGAAGACCTGGGGAAGAACCTACGCAGGAGGATAGGCAGTGAGGGTCAGGACAGGGACTTATGATACTGGAAGAGACAGGGCCTAGGAGCTGCCTTTCAAGTGTTGAGGTATCCTGTACCCCCCCCCCCTCTGACCTAGCCCCGCGGCAGGGAACCCCCAGGGACCACTTGAGGGGATTGGCTGAGGAGATCTAACACCAGCCACCAACTTAACCCCCTTCAAGGAAACAAGAAACCAAAGGGCGCAAGAAACATCAAGCCAACAAGAAACTAAGCTTCTATTTACAAGGGCGCAAGAAACATCACGCCAACAAGAAACTAAGCTTCTATTTACAAGGGCGCAAAAAACATCACGCCAAGAAGAAACTAAGCCTCTATTTACAAGGGCGCAAGAAACCTAAAGCGCTTAGAAGAAATTAAATCATCACAGGACTTTTGAAGAAGCAAACAGGTATTGGCGCGGTACTGACCCTGCGTTTCCTGATGTCACCTGGGGTCTCCCTTGCTAACCTGCTACTGGGGTGTCACCTGTCCTGTAAATCTAGCGCTACCCTTGCTGACCCTACGCAGAGCGCTGAAGTAAAGAAGGGGGTTGCTGCCTTCTGAAGCGCTATATTTGCCTGAACTGCAGCACCCTGAACTAAATGTTATTAGACCTGCTGGTCTTGCCCCCACCTCGTGTGGGCCAAAGCGCTATAGCCCTGCACCCTGCTGTCTGTGAAGCACTAGAATCCTGGGCGTGATTCCTGCCTGAAGCGCTATATTCTGTGGTGCCCTTCAGCAGCGCTACCTGGAATGAACTGTCTGCCGAGCGCTACCTCTGCTGTGAATTGCCTGCTATATTGTAGCGCTGTGAATCCTGAAAAGCTCTATCCCCCTGAAGCGCTGTGTCACCAAGAACTTCTGTGGCTCTAGAAGTTGCTGCCTTCTGAAGCGCTGACTCCCTGCTCCCCCAACGCTCCTTTGCTGTCCCTGTGAAGAGTGCTGAGGTACTGAAGGGGGTTGCTGCCTTGTGAAGTGCTGTACCTGCGGGGTGCTATTATCTAAACCTGATTGCCTGTTGAAGCGCTGTCCCCAGCATTGCCTGTGGCCAAGCGCTGTCATGTGAGGAACTGAGGTAGTGCCCAGGGAAGCGCTGTAATTCCACTCCAAGCGCTTTCTTGAATGTCCCATGGAAGCGCTGTAATTGTGCCTCCAAGCGCTCTCTTGTAGGCCCCAGAGAAACGCTGTATTTTTGACCTTAAGTGCCCACCTGTTGGCCCCTATGTGCCTCTAGTGACGTGGAGGCCATTAAGTTACTGTTTATGCCTGAGGACAGGCTTGCCATTCATTAACTGTTTGGGCCCTGGTTCCGGCGTAGGCCTAAAGACATACTGAGTTCACCTGCGTTGGCTTAGCCCTGCATAGGGGAGTCCAAGGCATAGTAAAATGCTCATTGAGAATGCTTTACTGAATTGCTTATTGAAATGTTCACCTTAATTAACAGAAATGTTTTACTAGTCTAAAGCAAGGCCTGTGCTTGCTTAATGAGATGTTGCTCTCTAGCAATGAGTAATGTTCTATTTATAAGTTACTTAATGAAATGCCTATGCCTGATTCCTTCCCTGTAATGTTTACTCCTGATTAGGGGGATGTTACCTATGATTGGGGAAGAGTTTTGAAGTGGTTATTCCTGCTTGGAACCAGGATTATTCTGAACTATAGAAGTTTTATTACACCCCTGCCCCAGTGTTATAACCTCTACTTATTTACAGGATTACTCTTGGGTGCTGAAAGGTTTATGCCTGCTTAATGTAGGAATTAGAATGTTGATTCTGGCCTGGGGTGGAAACGCCAACAGGTGCATAATGAACTGTGTCTGCTGACTAATGAAACATTTATTCATGTTGGTTGAAAGGTGGAGCACATATCCACAGTTATGGAGTGAGGTGCTCCTTGCTTTAAAGAAATGTTTACATTTACTAAAAGGCTTTACATGCATAAACCAAGTCTTCTAAGCTCAGGCTTGCTTGTTAAAAATGGTTATCTCTGCCTTGAAGAGTTGTTAACTGTTGATTGCTGAGTAGGGGAACGTTAATGCTATAAGGATATAGTTACACTGCCTAATGAGATGTTTTATCCGCAGTGGCGCGTTTTTATTCCTGCCATAGGAGTTTCATTCCTGCCTAAGGAAATGGTTAATGAAATGTTTTACCCTCAGTGAAGTGTTTTACTTCTGCTAAACTGATTATCTCTATTGCAGGAAATGTTTTACCTGTAAGCTCCTGATTAATAGGGGGAAGGCCCTGCCTGTTCAGGCATCAGGTAATGGGATGGTGTGTGATGCCTAAAGAAATACGTTATGCCTAATGAAAGGAGTTGTCCTCATTTGAGGCAATGTTTACTCCTGCCCAGGGAAGGGTCTCATACCCCTGCTATAACAGAGATCTACTTACACCTGCTCAATGTAGGGATTTCTACTTCCTGATGGAATGTTGGTGTAGCCCTGATACAGTTAAACCTGCACAAGGGGATGGTTACCTAGATTGCAATGTTTTCTACTAGTTAGTGCTGGCTAATGCAATGGTTATCTGGGCCCAATGAGAAGTTCTCCCAAAGGGATGCCCAACCTTGTTATATGGAATAATTATTCTTAATGAAATGTTTAATTCCTATTACAGGAGGAGAGTTACGTCCACATACTTTTGTGGCAAATGAAATGTTTCATATTTAAGGAAATGTTTGAACTACACTTAACGAATTGTTTATTCCTACAGCGGGGAGATGTTTCTGTTATGGAACTGTCCCTTTGTTTACCTGAGGAAATGGATATTGAAGCTTTATGCAGTGTTGTTCTTATGACTTTGAGATGTATTCCTTTCAGGTACTGACCAAGAAGTAGGTCGGGCCTGTGTCCCACTAAAAATGTATTTAACTATTTATTGATCCAATATTTAATATTTATTGCAGAACGGATATTTATTCATCCAATATTGATTGCAAGTCTTGAGACACATGTATTTTAAATGAATTTATGATTTCCCTGATCCTGCTCTATCTATCTGATTATTTATCTTAATACAAATCACTTGTTTTTATACAAGCTCTGGAGTGGAGTCATTTATTGCGTGCCCAGGTTTCTGTCTCAGTGTGAGTGTGTGCTGCATGATCGCTTAACACATGTGCTTTCGGATGCCTACCCGCTCGTGCCATGCTACCCTAGGGGACTGGTGACCCCAGTTCCAACAAGTTGCACATCAGTGTTGTGTTTGATTGATCCTCAGTGTGTCTTGGGTGTTTTTGTGTGCACTGCGCGGCCCTGCTGCTCCACACTGGCAGTGTGTTTGTGTTTGTCATGCATTGCAGGCACATGGTGGTTTTTGCACTCCTGTATGGCATGGTGTTTGTGGTTTTAGGCCATCCCCTATGTGTGCCACTTGTCCCTGGCCATTGTGGGTGTTCCATCCCTCTATTTGTGTGTGGTACACCCCTTACATGTCTGCTACTGACATGTAGGCTGTTTGACTTAGATGTCAGCTTTCCCCTTGGTTTCCATGTGTGTGTGCCTCCCCATCACTTCATATGTGGGCTTGTGCTTTGTGGTGCAGTTCTTGGGCCATAAGTGTTGCTCCACTCTGGGCATTGACCCATGGTTTATGTGTGCTGTCCTTGTACTATTGGTGATTCTGTAGTGGTCTTGTGCACTTCAGCTGTGTGTGCTAGCCAGTGCTCTGGTGGAGGTGGCTGTGCTCTTGTATCCCAGAGTGGTTCATGTGTATGTTAGAAAATGTAAATCTCCAGAGACCAGGATGGGGTGTAAACAGGTCTGTTTATTAACCATCCACTCTCCTCACTGGAGAGTGTCTCAACATTCCATGGCAAGCTCCAGGGCCGGTCATACCAACAGGGTCAAAGGGGAAGGGGTGGATGGAACGTACCATTAGGGGAATTAAATTACAACACATATCCTTTCCATAGGGTGACACAGAGTAAAAACAAAGACCCACCATGGTGGGATAAAGTATTACCATAGCATCCCAAAAGGGGAAAAAGAATACAGAACATACTCATTCACATTTAAAATTTTTGTCAAAGCTCCACCATTGGCCATTCTCAAGTTGAACCACATTCTTAAGTACTTTGACAATTTTGCATGGCATGTAGTATTTACTTTGGGTGGCCCCCACTTTGATGTTCTTCCTGACTTGTACCCTGTCACCAACCTCCCACTTGGGTTCCTTTACCCCATGCTTAGTGTCATACCACAGCTTGTACCTGTCTTGGTGGAGTTGGACCTTCTCTGCCCTTGCTTCCCGGTCCACTACTTTGGGCTCACCCCCACTCAGCCAACTGGGATTAAACTTGGTGCAAGGTTCACGTCCCCGCAGTGCCACAAAGGGTGAGATGCCTGTGACCTTATTAGGAGAGGTGTGGTAAGCCCACAGGCACTTCCTAAGGGACTCTTCTATCTCATGCCCATTGGTTGCTGCTAATTGGATGTGTTCCTTGATGATTCTGTTTGCTCGCTCAACCAGCCCATTGGCTTTAGGGCAGTATAAAGCTGTGGTTTCATGTTTAATGTCCAAACCCTTGAGAAATGTACGCATCTCTTCAGAGCAAAACTGCACCCCGTTATCTGTAACTAAAGTCACTGGAATGCCTTCCTCAACAAATACTCCATTCAAGAATTCAACCACTGTCCTCGTGGTGACCGAATGGACAAACTTTTGCTTGATCCAATGGGTCGTGTAATCGATTAAATCCAGCATGAATCTCCTCCTCTCTCCTAATTCTTGCATGGGCCCGATAATGTCCATGGCCAGCTTGCTCTGAGGTAATTGGAATTTTTATGGTCAATTGTGTCCCCTACTATGTACCCCAACGGCTCCGTGTACGTGCTTCAAGTACATGTAATTTCCCTCCATGACCAGATATGAAGACGCAAATACATTTGCGTCCAACGTTAACATGTCCTCTTTCAGATCCACCATGAATGGGTCGATAATTCAGTTCCTAAGTATGCCGTGCCACCGTCTTTACATGGTGCACTTTCACGTTTTCCTGGCTCTAGCGAGCTAGGCCCTGATTTCTGCCATCAAGCCCTTTCTGCCTTCTGCCTCTGAAAGCTGCAGCCTGGATCTGCATCGATGACCCTTGCCTTACTCCCTGCGTGGCGAGCGGTGCCCGGCTCGGCCTGCTTGCCTATAAAGACAGTATTCAGCCTTCAAGTTATCTGCTCCGCTCCTCGAAATACATTCCTGTCTAGAGATTTAGGTAAACACCTCCCCAGCTGCAGAGCAAAGGGCCCGGCCTTTCTGTCTCCGTGCAAGTAATTCATAGCTCCCGTTACCATGGTAGGCCCATGGCCCCTTGCATTACGTGGATACGTAGACACATATGCACGCACTAGCAGTCAGTATAGAATAGCCTCTACCCGACAGACCTTTCCTTCTAGATAAAACAGTTCTCCAAACACAAGATATCAGATATGATTTGGGTTTAGGTTGTTCTGACACGCCAGACTTCTGTCTCCCCTTATAATGCTAAATGTCAAGTCCCCTTCACCCTCCAGTTCCACGTCAAGCACGCGTCATGTTGCCTGCGCGCGCATCCAGCCCAATATTTCTGCTGACACTGCAGGATTCCTCTATGAATCCACCCACTTGTGATACTTTCATGTGACGTTTCTAGCACACACCTTCGTGTACGCCCTCGTGCACGCCTTCTGTTACGCACATGTGTTCTTATCTCGTTTCTTTCAGCTGTTACGCCTTCTGTATCCATCACCATTGTATGCATTCACTATATATATTGTGCACTGTTAATAAAGCATTGTCTATCCCTTCCTGAACCTTCGTGGTAAAGGAACACGATACCATGGTTCGAACCATTCCATTACATGGAATAAAACCCTTATAAACTCAGATGCCACGGACTCTGCCTCTCATTTGATTGAGCTATTTGTTTGAACTTATACCGTATAGAAATTCAGTATACGGTAAATATTTATTTACCACATAAATTTGGCGCCCGAACAGGGACCCCTCCCCCACCTTACACGCGGGCGATGCGTCGCAGGCCTTGCCGCCTGCCACAGCCGTGACGGACAACTACGCGTACCCGCAGGATTTCCTGTATCTCCCTCAGGCCTACGGAGGTGACGGAGACTGCGATCAACATCCAGACGAGGCGGTAAGGAGTGCGGAGGATCCCGACCAGAGCCCAGCCGAGAGAGCAAGGTCCGAGGTGTCTAGAGGCCCACCAGTTCCGAAGTACCTACGTCACGTGTCGAGTCCAGTCCGGTCCAGTCCAGTCGAGTTTCCGAGGCCTTCCGTTCTGTGCTTCCCGGTGAGTACCGTTGCTGGGGACGCATCTAGACGGGTGCATTAATTTGTGTCCGGTCAAGACGGGTTTGGGTACACAGACCCGGTCTGCACTGTTTTAGCAGTGTATCTGTACTGTTTAGCAGTATATCCAGTATCCAGTTATCTAGTTATCGTTCGTTCTGAAATGTTTAAATGGGTTTTTATGTCGTGGTATGAGTGATTGTTTGATCTTCATTACTGTGTTTATTGTATTAGTTGTGTCCAAGTCCGAGTAAGTATCAAGTATCAAGGTTCAGAATGCCACTGTTTACTAAACTACGTCAGATAGGAACTAGGAAAGGGTTACTTGAGGAAGCTGTTCCCATCCCACCCAGGGACACTCCCGGATATTTTATGTATCACAAGCACGGCTTAGATGCCATATTATTTCTCGACTTGTGGGTGGAATACACCAAAGACTTAGCAGAGAATCAAAGATGGCCCGTTACAGGGACATGGGATGCCGAGTGCATCATGAGAGTAGAGGAAGCGTTGTGGAAAAAGAAAGCCAGACAGTCACAGAAAGATGCCATTGAACTATGGCGTAAAGAATCACATAGACGGACAGAGAAAGCACTCAGAAAAGTAGAGAAAAGTAGAGAGGATTCTGAAAAAGCCAAAGAAAAAGAACTACTAGAAGAAGGAGAACGAGTTAGAATGGAACAACACGATAGACGGAGTAATGCTATTCTGACAGGATTGTATCCAGTCCTGGCCGAGGGCCTGCCCAAGGCGACCCCGGAAACAAAAAGAATCTGCCCCCCCCATTGGTTCCGACTAAAATACGTCACAAGACCGCAGCAGATATATTTCTTTCTTCCTATTTAGACGACGTAGCTCCCGCATATACCAATGCACCCGTCCCACCTGCACCTGTACTACCCGCTGATCGTCTGCCCCCAGGTCCGCAACAGCAGACCCCTCCCGCATCATTTCCCGCACCTGCTAATACCTCCCCTATTGTTCATCCTGGTATACACCCGTTTAATCCCTTTGGGTCTGGCGCTGCCCAGGGCCCGACTCCGTTACAAGCATCGACCCTACAGCCTGGTTATGCTCAAGCTTCCGTATCAGGAGGTGCCGGGGGAGGTTACCGTACCCCGCCCCCTACACAGCGATTAACAATGAGAGACTTAGCTGCACAACATACCCCGAAAGGGGCCCCTTTAGAAAAACTTAAAGAATATCTTACAGACTGTAGATATGATCCCGTTCCAGGCAAGCAAGGGCCCATGATGTTAGCCTCAATACGTTTAAGACGTGCTGCAAATTGTTTAGTTTTATTGCCAGGAATGCCAGATTATCTAGACAGGATATATCGTTTTGTTCAGACTGGGGAGGGTCCTGAATGTATTCACGAGGCCATGGCATATCAGGAAGTAGACACTCAAGGTATGATATTAAGATTCCTCATAAACTGTTTCATAAGAGAACGAGATCGGCCTGGTGTAAATGAAGTAGAGATGGAGGCACTAACTACATGGGGTCAGAATATAGCAGACGGAAAACATGATAAACAGAAATGTATAGAGGCCATGTACAGAAAGATCCGTAAAGGAATAGTAGTAATGCATGAAAGAGAGAAGGATGCAAGGGAGGCAGAAACAGACACGAACAAATCCTCAGAGGAGGATGAGCCAGAAGATACAGGAATGGTGGCATATGTAGGTAAGGGTAGACCCTTTAATAAAACGTTACGCCCAGAAAGCAAGAGAATTTTTCACTCTGCTATGTCAAACCCGAGGACTCCTGAACATCTATTTCAGGCTACCGATAAAGTACTTCAAGAACGAATGGGGTACCATGTACTCAATTCCATGGATGAACAAGAATTAGCCAGGTCAGCAGTAAAATGGGCTGACAATTCCGATAGATATAATGATGACGCAGTAGCGCAAACCTTTTTGAATCTTTCCCCAGACGAACAGCGATTAGCTGGTATGTACATGATACAACACCTCCTTACGTTGTATAAGGGCCAACATTCTGATCCAGGTCCCCTACCTGATGTACTGGTAGAGTTACTAATGAATAAATGGAGAGGCCTAGGTACCGATTTAATTAAGGTAATTTTAGAACATCGACACAGATATAGTGCTTTCCTGAATCCACAGTTTGTTTCAGCTCCACCCCCAGAAAGGAAAATGTTTTACATAGACAGACAGAACCCCTTGCGAGAAGTACACCCGATCAGGAAGCCGGATAACACACTAGAACGTGTATTCGTGTACACGCCCATAACTAAAATGGAATTGTTAGAAATGAAGAAAATAGTGCCTAGTCATGATAAGGACCCTGCAGGTTTTCACCGTGAAATAAAAGACATGTTACTCATGGGAGATTACACCTATCCCGACATTATGAAAATATTGAAAGTGTTATTGCCTGCCGGTATTTACGAGAAACTCAAAGAAAAAGAATGGGAGGTGGGAGACCAAAAGATTGATTGGGCTGCATTAGAAACTGAAGAAACAGGTCGAACCCCAGGGTTGGGTCTTGGGGATAAAACTAAAGCATTACCAGGTTTGTTAGTACAGGTTTTGCCACGTTTGTTAGCAACTAAAAAGGAGGACTGGGATGCAATCTCAGCCTGCAAACAGAAACCCGATGAAGACACTAGTGATTTTTATTCCCGATTTGAGAAATGTTTTATTATTAATAGCGGCCTGAAAGCAAGTAGCGAGTCATACCCGCATCTTTTTGTAAGCAAATTAGTCGAGAATTCCCTGCCCCAAGTTAAGAATCGTGTATTGAAAGTCGAGAGCACATGGCAAGCAAACACGCCTTCCCAAATGTTACAGATGTTACAGTACCACCAGAACAGAATTAGGGAAGAGCATGATCACGAACAAAGACGTATGAAGGACACGAAAATGAAAATGCTAGTTGCTCAGTCAGTTCCAGCTGACGGTCAGAAAAAGGGTATGACACAGTCCAATAATTCGGCAGCTCCTGTTAAAGGGACATGCAACTATTGTAAACAGCCAGGACACTATGTAAACGATTGTGCAGTTTTGAAGCACAACATATCCACAGGTAAAACTAAAGAGAGACCGCGTCCTCCTAGACAGGATCAAGTCCAACAACACGTTCCACAGAATGTACAGCCTATGCGAGCTCCACAACAGACAGTACAGACCATAGCGGTACCACAGCCACAACCTATTGCCGCAACACAACATGCAACGCAGCAGATGTACCAATATGCACAATCCGACTATCCCGATTATCAGCGATACACATGAAACAGCCTAGAGAGGGAGGTTGGCTTGCCTCTTATTGAGGTTCCTGTAGATCAAGAGGGTCCTTATGTACATAGTCAAGTACTAGGAAAGGATAGAAAGTTTTTGATTGACACAGGGGCAAGCAGAACGACAATCAGTCACGACGAGGTTCATGGGGCACCCCTCTCAGGCTCACAGAATGTTTCCCTTGGATTTTCAGGAAAGCCTATTGTTAATGAAGTTTCAAAACCAGTCCCCCTTGCAGTTGGTCCATTGTCACGGACTACAGATTTGTTGCTCACGAAATCATGTCCAGAAAACTTGTTAGGTATCAAGACACTGAAAGCTCTAGGAGCTGTAATTTGTTGTTCTCCGGAAGGAGTAAGACTGTTTCTGCGTGACTTTAAGGGTCACTATGTGTTGAGAGATATTGATTCCAGATTACAGAATGTTCCTGCACATTTATGGGCACAAGGCCCCACTGATGTAGGTTGTATGCATATTACACCATATCGAGTTACACTCAAACAAGGAGTGGTACTACCACGAATCCGACAATACAAGTTACCACCAGATGCTGTAGTGGCTTTACTGAAAATAATTGACGGCTCATTGCACAAGGAGTGGTTGTAGAAACCGACTCCAACATTTGTAATTCCCCTATCATTCCGATTCTTAAATGCACTGATCCGAATGCACCTCCAGTTTATCGATTAGTGATCGATTTGCGAGAATTGAATAAATGCATTGTACCACAGTACCCTGTGGTTCCAGACATCTCTTCTTTATTAACAGCTATTGATTCTGAGGCAACGTTCTTTACTGTAATTGATCTGAAGAACACCTTCTTTAGTGTCCCTATTGATCCGGAAAGCCAATACCTTTTCGGATTTTGTTTAAATGGCCGTAGCTTCAAATTTGCACGCGCACCTCAAGGATTCACAGAAAGCCCCAGCATCTATAGCCAAGCATTGAAAAGACAACTTGACAGTATTCACATGCCTGCTAACACCGCCCTACTACAGTACGTCGATGATCTATTGATCACCGCCCGAAGTGAACTAGAATGTGAACAAGCATCACTGACAGTCTTGTATTTCCTGGCTGACAAGGGACACAAAGTGTCTCCTTCGAAGCTGCAATTCTGTGTTCAGCAAGTGGTGTACCTTGGGCACTTGCTGTCCAAGAGGGGGAGACAGCTAACACCTGACCGCATCCAGTTAATTGTAAACATGTCACAACCCAAGACACAAAAGGAGGTACGGGCCTTTATAGGCCTCATTTCTTACTGTAGACAATGGATCCCTCAGTACCCATTTCTAGCCAAGCCACTTATACAGTTGACAACCCAGGAGGCAGCGACATCGACTGTCCTCCTTTGGACTCAGGAACATACACAAGCTTTTGACGAATTAAAGAAAGCCTTATGTCAAGCACCTGTTTTAGCAACACTATGTTACAGCAAGCCTTTTACACTTTTTGTCACAGAACGCGAAGGTACTGCATTGTCAGTACTCACCCAGGATCAAGCAGGTTCACACAAACCGTGTGCTTATTTTTCTAGTACATTAGACCCAGTAGCCCAGGCTCTGCCTGCGTGTTTGAAATCAGTAGCAGCAACAGCTCTAGCAATCAGACAAAGTGATTCCAAAGTATTAGGACACCAATTGACAGTACAAGTTCCACATTCCGTGGAAGTTCTTTTAAACAGAACACAGACTCAGCACTTGACTATAGCACGACTGACAGGTTATGAATTGACATTGTTTCAGCCACACATAGAAATCAGACGTTGCAATACATTGAATCCTGCTACACTTTTGCCATTAAGTGAGACAGACCCTTTGGCACATGATTGTGTTGAAGTCATTACCATTACGACGAAACCCAGACAAGACTTGACAGACATCGCATTACCAGATCCAGACCTGACACTTTATGTGGATGGTTCATGTATGAGAACAAGTACAGGAGAGCTAGTGGCCGCATATGCCGTCACGACAGAAACAGAAGTCATAGAAACACACCGCATTGACACCCTGTCAGCCCAAGCAGCAGAGCTCATTGCTCTGACCCAAGCCTGTATACAAGCAAAGAACAAGAGAGTTAACATATACACAGATTCACGTTATGCATTCGGAGTCGTACACGACTTCGGTGTCCTCTGGCAAGAAAGAGGTTTTTTGACCTCTCACGGTGCCAAGATCCAGCACGGTCCCCTCATTCAAGCTTTGTTAGAAACAATACATTTGCCTACAGCCATAGCCATCATGAAGTGCAAAGCACATACGAAAGTTACTGATACCATTTCCCAGGGTAATGACCTGGCAGATCGAACAGCCAAGCATACAGCTCAGACTCATACTCACACAACTGATATGACAAAGACAGTAGTCCAGACACCGACACATTGCATGACAGTTAGGGATCCCGCCCTTGATGTAATTGACATACAGACACATGCTACACCAGACGAAATTAAGAAATGGACTGAACTAGGAGGGATACAGACAGAACAAGGATGGGTAACGAAGGGAAAAGCCACATGGTTTCTCCCCGACTCTATGGTTCAAGTTATAATTAACACAGCACATAGTCCTGCACATTTAGGAGAAAAAGCCATGTTAGACAGTATTCAAAACCTTTGGTTCAATAAGCATTTACGAGCAGCAGCAAAACAGAAAGTGCGTACCTGCATGATCTGTTGTCAGTTCAACCCAGGTAAAGGCATTCCCGTAGAGCAAGGTGGATTTCATCCTCCCGATCACCCTTTTGAAGTCCTCCAGATGGATTATATCCAGATGGAACGTTGTCGAGGATTCAAGTATGTCCTCGTAGTTGTATGTGCACTCTCCCGATGGACAGAAGCATATCCAGTCCCAGATTACACTGCTCCGACCACTGCCAAGCAGCTGGTACGTGAATTCTTCCCACGGTATGGTTTGCCCAGTATCATGTACTCAGATAATGGTCAGCCATTCTCGTCCGAGCTCATGAAGCAGGTATCACTCCTGCTAGGTTACCAGTGGAAGTTCCACTGTGTCCGACATCCCGAGGCAGCAGGTCTCGTGGAACGACATAATCAGACCCTGAAAACACGTCTCGCCAAAGTGTGTAAAGAGAAAGGTGTAGATTGGATAGTAGCTTTACCAGTTGCCCTTTTTTATATGAGAATGATAGCACATTCAAGAACAGGGCTATCCCCGTACGAGGTGGTCTTTGGCAGGCCACCGAATATGTGGGGGACGCCTCTGCCTCGTAAGATCACAGATGTTGACTGTAATATGCTGACAGATTACCTTGCCTCCTTGATGTCTGCACTACAATCATGTCGTTCACAGGTAGCTGCAGCCTTTCCCGACAACACCGAGGTGAAGCCACACGAGATCGTCCCTGGAGACCTCGTCTTTGTCCGGAATTTCGACAGGAGGAGTCCGCTGGAGCCCCGCTGGCAGGAGCCGAAGCTTGTTTTATTAACCACAAGGACAGCAATTAAAGTGGAGGGCCGCAAAGGCTGGCTCCACTCGAGTCACATCAAGAAATACCATGGACTTCCGCCAAGTACAGACTCCCAGCCCTGCCCCATTCCAGAGACTGATACTAAACTCCCCCTGGTAGAAAATACTCCTTCTCAAGAATTCCGAATGAAATTAAGGTCTAGCAAGTCAGACAGTTTAATTGTTTAAGTCCTCCCCTAGGTGAAGCGGTTAGACAGGTTCCTGACATGTACAAGTTAGACCCCAATAGAGAGAGAGATAGACAGAAACAGATCAAGAAACGAAAATATTGTAAATCTCTCCGCAGCCACTGCGTTGTGACATTATTGATTATGTTTTTCCTGAGTCTTATAATTATTGCTACAAGTTTATTGTTACACATGTACTTTCCTATTTCTATACGTGCACATTCTTCCTCAAATGACACTGTCGAGCATACTTTCAGTGAACTGCCCCCTCACGAGTTATCATACCGACTTGCGCTGCGCAACAATACCTTCATCAGTATGTTACATCATTCCCATCAGACCAGCAACGCTACCAATTGTTGGATATGTGGCCGACTCCCTCCCTATCAGAAGTATAAGGGAGTTCTGCCCCTCTTTCCGTATCCATTTACACACAATGGTTCCTGTGGTGCATGGTTTAGTCTAATAAATTCTTTAGATTCTGATTCCATAGTTTACCAGGGCAATTGGGTATGGGGAAATCTGAACACAGTTATGCATAAAGCATGTTTCCCTGACAAGGAGGGTCTTCCACGAAGGACAGGGACCGATCTAGAAAACAAAGTATATGGATTAGGTAATTTTACACTTAACCTCATGATTTTGAATGTCCAGTCCGATACAAAACCAGACTTACCCGCTATGTCAGTATTACCAGTAAAAGGTGAATTATGTGTCAGAAAGAACGGTTCAGTACACCTAGGTCATAGTGAATGTACTACTGTGATCGAATTCAGTGATAAAGGCAAGTCTACATTCAAAGCTTCCCGCCATTCCTATTTCATTTGTGGTCATACGGCTTATATACGCTTACCTCTAGATTGGGATGGTACTTGTTACATTGCATTCCTTCTGCCACCTGTTTTCCTAGCCCCACCTGATTATCATAGGGACTCCCATCTAGTACACAGTAGATCCAAGAGAGATCTCCCGATTGTCGACTATACTGAAACGGCATGGGAGCAGTATACAGACTTCAATAAAGGTTTCTTTCCCTATTTAGGTACTGTCTCGAATAGTAAATTGATACGTAAATTAACCAGAACCCTTGAAGCAGTAGTAAATGAAACTACTTCCGCCTTAGGCAACCTAACAGAGGAACAGTCTGCTATGAGACTTGTTGTTCTTCAAAATCGTCTCGTTCTTGACGTCATCCTGGCCGATAGGGGCGGAGCTTGTAGAGTCATCGGATCGAGTTACTGTGTTTTCATTCCAGAAAACGCACCATCAGTATATAGAGCCATAACCCGTCTCCACAAGATTGCAAGTCAGATACACCAGGATCCAGGCACCTGGACTTGGTCCGGTTGGCTCTGGAGCGTGTTATCAGCCTGGGGATGGAAAGTCCTATCCTTCCTCGGAATAGCCCTTCTCATAGCATTCAGTTGTTGTCTATGTTTACAGTGTGGGCCAGCGATTTGCGGCTTGTGCGCCACATCATGCATTCCCCATCCATGTCCACGTTCTAAATCCAGCCTGAAAAAGGAAGAGCAAATGATGTTATATGAACAAATAGATGGACTAATGAAGATTGATATATCATGAAGGGTCCGTAGGGGACAAGGAGGGAATGAGGTAATTGGAATTTTTATGGTCAATTGTGTCCCCTACTATGTACCCCAACGGCTCCGTGTACGTGCTTCAAGTACATGTAATTTCCCTCCATGACCAGATATGAAGACGCAAATACATTTGCGTCCAACGTTAACATGTCCTCTTTCAGATCCACCATGAATGGGTCGATAATTCATTTCCTAAGTATGCCGTGCCACCGTCTTTACATGGTGCACTTTCACGTTTTCCTGGCTCTAGCGAGCTAGGCCCTGATTTCTGCCATCAAGCCCTTTCTGCCTTCTGCCTCTGAAAGCTGCAGCCTGGATCTGCATCCATGACCCTTGCCTTACTCCCTGCGTGGCGAGCGGTGCCCGGCTCGGCCTGCTTGCCTATCAAGACAGTATTCAGCCTTCAAGTTATCTGCTCCGCTCCTCGAAATACATTTCTGTCTAGAGATTTAGGTAAACACCTCCCCAGCTGCAGAGCAAAGGGCCCGGCCTTTCTGTCTCCGTGCAAGTAATTCATAGCTCCCGTTACCATGGTAGGCCCATGGCCCCTCGCATTACGTGGATACGTAGACACATATGCACGCACTAGCAGTCAGTATAGAATAGCCTCTACCCGACAGACCTTTCCTTCTAGATAAAACAGTTCTCCAAACACAAGATATCAGATATGATTTGGGTTTAGGTTGTTCTGACACGCCAGACTTCTGTCTCCCCTTATAATGCTAAATGTCAAGTCCCCTTCACCCTCCAGTTCCACGTCAAGCACGCGTCATGTTGCCTGCGCGCGCATCCAGCCCAATATTTCTGCTGACACTGCAGGATTCCTCTATGAATCCACCCACTTGTGACACTTTCATGTGACGTTTCTAGCACACACCTTCGTGTACGCCCTCGTGCACGCCTTCTGTTACGCACATGTGTTCTTATCTCGTTTCTTTCAGCTGTTACGCCTTCTGTATCCATCACCATTGTATGCATTCACTATATATATTGTGCACTGTTAATAAAGCATTGTCTATCCCTTCCTGAACCTTTGTGGTAAAGGAACACGATATCATGGTTCGAACCATTCCATTACATGGAATAAAACCCTTATAAACTCAGATGCCACGGACTCTGCCTCTCATTTGATTGAGCTATTTGTTTGAACTTATACCGCATAGAAATTCAGTATACGGTAAATATTTATTTACCACAGCTCCATGGTTTGATTGGCACTTCTACTGGAGATAACGGCGCTTTCTGTACTGTCTTAGACTTGTTGCTTTTTGCGCACCCTCCACAATCCTTGACAGCTAGTTCGGCCATAGCATCCATCCTGGGGAACCAGAAACTGGATCAGACTCTAGCTTTAGTAAGGCTGCGCACTAGGTGGCCTTCGTGCTCCAAGTCGATGACCTTCTTCCTGAGGCCCTTGGGAGGAACCATTCTATTATTACGATAGATTCTGCCATTAATAAGGCTTAGTTAATTTCTCACTTCCCAATACTCCTCTATATTAGCCCCAAGTTCACTCTTCCTGCTCGGCCATCCTTTCTCCATGTATTCTTTCAGGATATTTATCTCCTTGTCTTCCTTAGTCTCTGCTTCCCACTGCTCTTCTGTGTTAGCAGGTGTCTCCGTCATTAGTACTGGACTGTCAAGAGCTTCTTCCTTTTCCCCAACATCCGGTAACGGTGACCTTGAAAGGAAATCTGTGATTTTATTCTCCTTCCCAGGTACATACTCCACGTTGAAATTATAGTGCTCCAGGCCCAAAATCCACCTGTTGATGCGAGGAGTACAATTCTCTAGTCCCTTCACGGAAAAGATGAAGGTGAGGGGTTTATGATCAGTCCGGATGGAGAACCTTACACCCCACAAGAAAAACTTAAAATGTCTAACCGCCCAGAAACAGGCCAGGGCCTCCCTTTCAATTACGGAGTAGTTCCTTTCTGGGTTAGTGAGACTCCGGGAAGCAAACGCGATGATTTTCTCCTCTTTACCATCTTTTTGTATCAGGGTTGCACCCAGGTCCTTGTTGGAAGCATCTGTGGCTAGGATGGTTTTCTTTGACGCATCAAAAGTGCCTAATGCTGGGGAGATTAATAATTCCTCTTTCAATGATTTTACCACAGCATCATGCTCGTTGTTCCATAGAAAATCCTTGTTCTTCTTCATTAATTCCCTCCTGGGCTCACATTTGGCAGCAAAATTGTCCACGTACTTTGACATATACTCTAAAAGCCCTAAGAAGGACCTTAGTTCTTCCTTGTTCTTGGGGCTGGGTGCCTCCTTCACCGCTTGGATTAAACTGCCCTTCGGTCTGAATCCATCTTCTGTAATCTTGTGGCCTAAATACTCAACTTCTTTCACTTTTATTTTACATTTTTCCTTCTTTACAGTCAGGCCTGCCTCCATCAGTCTGCTGAACACCTGTCTCACGACTCCATTATGTTCTTCCTCGGTTTGGCCGTATACTAGGATGTCGTCCTGGAAACACATGGTGTTCCCCACTCCTTCCAGTATCTTCTGCATCACCTTCTGGAATATAGCTGCTGCAGACACCAGGCCAAACGGCATCCGTTTAAACATGTATGCTCCTACTTGGGTGATGAACGCTGTGAGGGGCCTAGATTCTGGATGGAGTTCAATTTGGTGATATGCCATGGACAGGTCGATTACACTGAAGTACTTTGCTGGACCCATGGTACTCAGCATTTCGTTAATTATGGGCAAGGGATGTCTTTCCACCCATATATTGTCATTGAGGCTGCTCAAATCCACATAGAGACGAATACTCTCTCCATTGGCTTTGGCCGCAATAACAATCGGAGCCAACCACTCTGTGCAGGTTACAGGTTGTATAATATCTAACTCACAAAATGTGCGCAATTCTTCTTCTAGGGGTGCCTTCAACTTGAGGGGTACAGGGCGTAGTTTATGTACAACTGGTCTTGCATTATATTTCAACTTAATTCTGTGTTGGAACATGTGCAAACAACCTAGCTCGTCTCTGAATAGTTGCCCAAATTCCTCACAAATGTTTCCACTTCCCTGGTACTTGTCGGTGAGCAAAACCTGTTCAGTACTATTTGGATCTAGGATGATTCCCAGCTCTTTTTGGTGAACCCAACCTAGCAAATTGGATCCTGATTCCACTACATACACTGGACCAAAAGTTTCCCTGTCTTTACAGCGTAGTCGAACATTTTTCATGCCCACCAAAGGTATTTTCCCCTTGTTATACCCTGTGGGAGAAATGTCAGGCATTTTCAATTGTTTCACATTACAATTTTACATGGACACAAAATCATCTCTGTTAAGTAAACTGTAATTATCTTTTGACCTTATCTTGCATATTTCACTGCCCTCCTCATCATCTTTTACAGAAGCTACTTCCTCCCCATTGGTTTTCATCTCCTTCATGCATCTAGCTGTGTGTTCTACAGACTTAGCTATTTCGATGGCTTCTCTTAAACCTGGATTTTTGGCTAGCAACTTCTCTTGGATGCGTGGGTTATTGGTACATCTTACAAGCTGATCCCTTATAAGGGAATCAGTTAGACTACCAAACTCACATAGCTGTGTTAAGCCCCACAATGCGGCAATGAAATTCTGTACAGACTCCTGCTTTCCCTGACTCCTTTTGAAAAACTTATGGCGTTCCAACACCACATTTACCTTGTCCCCAAAATGTTTCTCTAACTTTTCCATGGTCTGCTCATACTCATCCACCCCTGTTTCATCTTGTCCTTCTTGATCTAACATCGGTAGAGACTCATATACCTTGCGCCCTTGCCTACCCAAATTGTGTAATAAAATGTGTTTTTTCCTTTCAGGCTTGTATTTTTCCCCACCAACAGCTATTAAATAAGATTCAAAAAGTTTCACCCACTCCTTCCAACTGATTTCAGATTCACCTATCTCATTCAGAAAGGGCGGGGTTGGCTCATGCTTGCTGCTGCCATGGTTGATCTCTTACACAGCTAATACCACCAGTATAAAATATACAATCTTCAGGGGGAAAACACTTTTAAAAGTACACTTTACATGCAAGATTCTATAGAGACAAAACTCTCTTCCAAACTATAGTCTTAGCCTGGTAAATATATTATTTATGACAGTATGGCTGGTTTCCACAGGGTCTGAGTGATGTCCCACCTTCCGCCCGAACTGATGGCAGTCAAATTAACTCGGCAGGTTTCTTATGGAAAGGAAAACCCATCAAGCACAAACCGGGAAGCAGGCAGCAATCGAGGGAGCAAAGAGTTAACATTCTTTCAGCAGTACCGGCCCTTTGCTACTGGCGCGCCGGGGAACGTCCCTGCTATCCGGTTACAGGAAGACCTGACGCGCTGACAGGACTATCAGACTACGCAGCGCTCCTGCTCCCGATGACACCAGTGAACAGTCACCCTCGGCCACGAAGCTCCTTAAAAGCGGTGGACTGCTGGGCTGAAACAACCTCTCTCAGGATTCAATGACGTGTGGCCTTCCCGGTGACCTTCTCACGCACTTTGAATTTCCAGCACTCCAGACCACAGGGCCAGCACGGCGTACTCCGGTATACCCAGGCTCAGGCAACACCACAGGCGAACAACCACGCTACCGGACAGCCACAAGGCTCTGCTCGAAGTCAGGTAGGCTTTTTCTTTCCTTTTAAATAAATATCCTTTTCTTTTCTCATGGAACGCAGATGACAACCACTTTCGCCCGATTCTTTACACGCTCAAGCCCAAATAACACAGTCACAGGGCTCAATTGCTCATTAAACCAGGACCACTATCTTCCTCTGCATACGCACGTTATAGCAGGGACGGGAGACAGCTAGGAAATACCCAACAAGCTTCGTAAGTCACTCAGAATGCAAGGCTCTCACCTCCTCAGCTTGTAAATCCTGACGGCCACATCAATAGCCAACTCCCTTAATTAAGCAACTCTTGTCGTTACAGCTTCATTTCCATAAATAGCTGACCTTGACCTTGTCAGATCGTATGTTCCATGGTCCTTCTCACACAAGTTCGTCCTCTTCCTCTTGTGTATTTGTGTGGAGAGAGCACTCAAAGGGGAGATGATTAACTTCTGCCCCTGGATGTGTGGATGTAGGGTGTGGTATTGCTTCAGTTCGTGGGTGTGGTGTTGTATTTGTGCAGTGCTGATTTGTGGTGTGTGATGCAGTTGTGTCAATAATGCCTGTTATGCAGACAATGCTTGTCGAGCATGCGGTGCTGTGTGTATGTGGCCTTGGCATTGCCTGATGTGCATCCCCTGATGTCTTGTGGTGTTTGTTGATTGAGGTTTCATGTGCATCTGTGATGGGTTTGATGTGGCTGTTTGTGTTGGTCCAGATGCACTTCTTGTGTGATTTGTGTTATGGTGTGTGTGTTTTGTTCCTGAGTGATGTTGTTGTGTACTCCTGTTGTGTCTGTTCTC
This sequence comes from Lissotriton vulgaris, assembly GCF_964263255.1. NCBI lineage: Eukaryota > Metazoa > Chordata > Amphibia > Caudata > Salamandridae > Lissotriton > Lissotriton vulgaris. The sequence continues at coordinate 1,196,113,240 of NC_141689.1, read as the reverse complement.
CCATTGATTTCCCCCAGTTTGGCTGACAGGGTATGTGTGTTTCTGTTGGAGTTCAGTATGTGCTCCTGTACTGTTTGTGTGTTGTTCTTGTGCAGGGATCGATTGAGGCATCCCTGTGTGTGTGCTGTGTTTGTGGCTACACCCAGGGTGTGTGTTTGTGTGTGTGTGTGTGCTGGCAAGGATTGTGAGCCTTGAGTGTGTGTGGCAGTGGTGTTGTGTGTTCCTTGTCCGCCACTCCTGCAGTGGCTGTCTCTCTGGTTGTGTCTTGTGTGGTGCAGAGAGTGTGTATTGTGCTTGCTGTTGCAGTGCTTGTTGGTGTGCATGGAAGTGCACGGGATAGGCACCTGGCCTGTGGGTTGATGGGGTGTATTGCTGTGTGGTTGGGGGCTGTGAGTTCCTCTGGTGTTTGTGCCCTGCCCATGCCTTGGAGTGGCCCTGCCTTCTGCATAGTGCGCATGTGTTGACCACGGCGGTGACGTGACCGGGACCGGGATGTTGCTGCTGGTTGGCGGTCCATTTGTGTCCCGTATGCTGAGGGGTGCCTTGTTGTGAGGTGGGTGATGTGTGGGTACCCGTGTGGATGTGTTGTGTCCCCCAGCAGGGTGTCTGTATGGTGATTGGACCCTGTGTCGGCCTGTGTGTTGTGTGTTGCATATGTGTATTAACGTACCTGCGGCTGCGTCCGCGGCGGCCCATCTGATGATAGTGTTGTAGGAGGAACATCACCGGATGCATATGGAGGGCTGGGTTCATGGCGGTCAGGACAGGGTATCGGCTATCTTGCTCCGCTGTCGAGTTTCCGCCTGCTCAGGCTGGGTGGTGTCTCCGCTGTGGTGCGTCTGCTTGTTTGGGCCACCCTAATTTGTCGAGCGGGGCGGACGTCATTCGGCATGGCGAAGAGTCTCAATTGGCTCCCGCCGCCGCGGTGGCGGGCGCACTTTGATGGCGGTGCGCGTCGCTCCACGGCGGACGGGAAATGACCTATGTTTACCTATTCTAATGTGGCGGACGTGAGTTCCGCTGCTCGCGGGCGGAAAAACCTGATTTTCCGCCCGCCACCGCCCGACATCCTAATGGACACCCAAGTGTTCCACTTGGTTACAGCTGAAATACAACATTTAAAATGAGGTTCTTTGCAAGTCACTTTGTAGGTAATTGTATCTGGTTCCAGTGAATCAAGGGATAACAAGCAATACTTTGATTGCCTGGTTGCCCTTCAGTTCCCTTGCCCGGGAGTTCTGTCACACTTTTCTTTCCTATTGCTCTTGCTTTCTTTCTGTGACTCAGTGCCATTCTACCAGGGCCCCTTTTTTATCTATTTATATTGAATCCAACATTTGGTACAGGTTGAAAATGAACTCTTATTTTTAAATGGGACTTCTAATCAAAACCCAAGTCACCAAAACTCACCAAATATAGGGGACTCTGGGATGTTCTTTTGTTTAATTTATGCCTCTTTAGGTTTTGATGGATATTGTGATATTTTCTAGACAGCCCTCTTGACCCTTTTAAATAAGCTGATTGGGAGTTCAGATAGAGCCCAGCTTGTGTGCAGTTTGAACCTTGGAACCTTTTCTCCGAAACATTTCCTTTACAGACTCTGTGTTATGTTATTTCAATAAATCTGTGCAAAGAATAATCCCTAAATCTAGTTGCTTACCCACACCTCTTTCTCTAGCCCCTGCCTTTTCTACACATGCTCTTTACTCACCTTTCTGCCTCTGCATTTTGGGGCACATGCATCAAGGTAAGCAATTGCGATTCCTTAATAGCGATTATTAAGGAATCGCTATTAAGGAATCGTAATTGCCTTTGCATGTAAGTTTTGCCTAAAAAATAGCGATTCCTACACATTCCCTATTAGTGAATTGCAAATTGCGATTTGCTAATAGGGAATGCCTTCCCATTTAATCCTAGAGGCCCATAGGAATGAATTGGAAACCATTCGCAATTCGCGATTACAAAAAAGGTAATTGCAAATTGCGCATGCAATTTCAAGGATGCTAAGCAACCCTGCTGCACCCCCAAAATTGCCATGTGTGCACATGTGGCTTGTGTGTGCACCACATGGCACTTAAAAAAATGCAATTTTTCTAAGGAATTGCAAAAGACCATCAACTTGAAGTTGATGGTAATTTGCGATTCCTTAATGAGAAGACGCATTCTGAGAATGCTTCTTGCATTGCATTTATTGAGTTGTAAAGTAGGTAATTGCAAATTTTGCGATTACCTAGTTTGCTAATGGCTTTGGGATTGATCCATCCCAAAAGGCTAATTACTGGGAGTTTTGGCGAATCAACACATTTGCGACCCGTTATTAGCTTGATGCATGTGCCCCTTTCTGCCTACTCATTCTCTGCATCTTTTTAAGTACATATAATGCACAATTATACTCTTTAGTTTGCTTGTACTATTAAAATCTAATGACTATTTTAAAACAACTAAATATCAAACCACAGGGATCCATTTTTCACCCTGGTGTGGAATGGTACAAAGATGTTCAGTACTACAGGTGATATTGCATTTTACTGTTGGAGCATTCCCCTTTCTCTAATAAAACTGCTGTTTTCTGTCCTTTTCTTATAATGTATTGTCCCTGATTGGCTCCATTGTAAGACTGATGCCTGAGCGCATCTTACTGAAAAACTGTCACATTGCCAACCAAAGGGGCAGATTTACAAGCCCCTTGTGACATTTTTACTGCACTGTTGCATCAGTTCTGTGACACAGTGGTGCCGTAAACAATGCGCCACCATGCGACAGATTTACAACGTGACGTATCTAGTGAGATGCGTCACGTTGTAAAGCACTATGCTACATTATACATGCGTCAGGTATAACGTATGCAGGGTGGGCATTACATCGAAAGGAATCCCCGTAAAAGTGCCACAGTGAAATCACTTTTCTGTCCAAGTAGTGTCAAAACCTTACGCCTGCTTGAAGCAGGCGTAAGAAGTGATGCAGCAGTATGGGCCGCCCCTGAGCAGTGCTGGAGTTGCGTCGCGCTTGCAACACGACTACAGCACTGCATCACCTATACACTGACAGATGCATCACGCATCTGTCTCTCCTTGCGCCATGGTGCCCCGCAATGTAAATGTGGCACATCCGTGGTGGCGTAAGGGGTTCCTAACATCACGGAAAATAACTGGTACCTCCCTGCTGATCTGCAGGGATGCACCACTTGTTGTAAATCTGCCCTCTTGTTTGTCAAAGAGAATAAAAAAATTAAAACAAGGAGGTCATCATTAAGAGTGTAAACGTTTAAAAAAAATACATCTCTTGTATTGCTTTATTCCATCTAACTAAAACTTATAATGTTTTATGGTTACGAACAAATTAAAATTCAAATGCCACACCTAACAGTAAACACTTCAATACATGGTAACACTGGTGCACTATGACAAGTGGCAAAATTATATTAGAACTTCATTTTAGCCAGATGGGGAAAAATACTCAGATGTATGTCGTTTCGCCGACTGCGGCAGAGCTGTCATTACCCGTCGCCGCCACATAATGCCCAATATACATTGCGGTATAGTCTCCCTTGTGTTATTCATCCCTAGCAAATGCAACAGGAGAATAAATTAATCAAGAATGGCATTTAATGCAGTTCATAAAAATTTAGAGGAATTCTTATCCACGCTTTCGCTGCAGCACTAGAAAATTGCCCTTTTTTATCTGCATTTAATCATACGGCATAACTGCTGGAAATGAGGGGCAGGCAGTCACAGAGGCGCACAGACAGGAGAAGAAATGCAAGTGGAATATGTTATTTTAGTCACTTAAGGTATGATTTCCTTTGGGACGCTAACGATTCTCCACCGGGAAACTTAAAGAAACACGCAGCTCATCTATCTAATATTAACTGGTGCAAAAGCAGCACAGAGAGGTTGCAGGCCTATTAATTAATATTTTTCATTAAGGAAACATTTTCCTTATCCTAAAATGTTCATTTTCCTATCAATGTGAGATAGCAGGGCAAGAGTAATTACAAAAGAACTCATCATTATTAGCGATAATCTAAAGTGGTTTATGAATCTGTATTTTCCTGAATCTACTGCTATGTAAGAGCTGCAGTAGACGTAATGATAAAAGGCATCGAGGGAGGTTGAGTAGAAAGTAATCAAGATAATTATTGTAATTAATATTGTGCAACTGGTATGCTTTAGGTAAGGACAACAGAGAGCATGGGCCCCATTATGAAAAGAGCACACTATCTTGGTCTGCGCCTCGACATATCTTTATATCTTTACAAAGGTGCACCAGGTGCGTCCCAGGGCGGTTCTCCAAATTACTCTGTACCCAGGGTAGCCATGCACGCGCTACTGCCCTAGGAGCATGCCATTATCTGAAAGGCAGGTTATAACAGACAAGGGAAACCTAAATACAATTGGTCAGGGACCTTGGGTAATCAAATATTTCTAAAGACAGTGGTCCCTAGACAAGGGTTAACATGATTAAACAATAAATACAGACCAAATCAGTACTATGTTTTTACAGCTGTCCAGCAGGACAGGATTTTTTTAATATGTAGTTTCTTAAATATATACAAAATAAAGCAAGAAACAATTAAAGTGAGGCAAAAGCCTGTTTCCAACTTAGTCGGAAGGACGTACAACATGAAAACAGAAAGGCCCATGCAGAGTAAATTGTTTGTATGGGGCACATTTTGATGTGACAAACAAATTATAGTGGAGACACCATTACACAAAATGAGCATTAAATAAATAAGTGTATTTGGCTTTACGAAAGTAATCCTCTTTCAGAGTACAATTGCTTCTAATACGTAGGAACTGTGAGTAGAGTTATGAGTATCTTAGGGCATGTAGGTGGTTGCTGTGGATACAACAGGAGCGTGTTACACTCAGTTGGTTTCCTGAACAGGCTTGTGATTAATAGGAGATAGAATACATTTGGTCTCAAGTGAGTCCATATAGAGTATGAGCAAGTTAGGGGCAAAAAAGGCCTCCATTGATGTCCCATTACTTTGTTGGTAATATTGGCCGTCGTTGCATAATTCTCGTACTCACTAACAGGACTCTCGGTCCTGCGGAGCATTGGTTAACAATTTTTATGCATCCAGTTCACTTCTCTGGTACAGTTTTACTCATGAGCGCCCCCTTAATGCCGGTTTGACATAGAGTCTGCCCTCACCAGCACCCAAGTTGTTTTAAAACTGTTTTCCACGTGAACTAACTTTGTATTGTATCTTTTTTGCAACCCTTACTTCCCTCCTATGGTTCTGTTCTAGTTATTACAGGCAAAAATTTACACAGGCATACCATTGATATTGTCCTGATGATGATCCTATATCTTTAGTACGGATTGAAACGCTGTCGACTTGTTGTGCGCAATATGCAGTTCTTTATTTAATACTCATTTTGTGTAATGGTGTCCCCACTATAATTTGTTTGTCATATCAAAATGTGCCCCATACAAACAATTCACTCTGCCTGAGACTTTCTGTTTTCATGTTGTACGTCCTCCCACTAAGTTGGATACAGGCTTGTGTCCCACTTTAATTGTTTCTTGCTTTATTTTGTATATATTTAAGCAACTGCATATTAAAAAAACCCTGCCTGGCTGGACAGCTGTAAAATATAGTACTGATCAGGTCTGTATTTATTGTTTACTCACATTAACCCTTGTCTAGAAACCACTGTCTTTAGAAATCATTTCTGAAAAGCAGAGCAGATGTTTGAATCAGCCGGGTCTTTCACAGTGCAGCCGGCACCCTGAATGCACTTCAAAGAGGTGAAGACATCCTCCTGCAAGCAGGTGCAGTGAGTAACTCTACCCATCTGTCTTCTGAGGGGATATCTGGGGAGGGTCCATATGATGCACTTTCCCTCTTGAAGGGGTCGCCTTTGGGGAGGCACACTGACTGTGTGCCACCTCTTTGTGCCGCACATTCATTGACACTCCTGATGGTCTTCTTGCAACTGTGCCTGTGTCCATAATGGGTGAATTCCCCCTGTGCAAGAATTGGTTGCCCCTTCTGTAGTACCAAAGCATCCTGAGGCCACAGAAAGTGTGCACCTATTCCCTTATGTCCTTGGGGCACCTTATGTAATATGATACTCAGGAGTCATTGGATTCAGACTTTCCCCAAAAAATCCTTGGCCTTGTTGAACCCAAACCCCGGAGCCTGATAGAAGAACACACTGTCCCAAGGGACCCCATTTCCTCAGGAACCAGAAAAAAAGCTGAGCACTGCTGCACTCCAATCTGGTGTGCGGCCCGCTCCCTGTGTCCATGTTTGAGGAAGAGGGGTACATACCACCTTAACCGCTGCCTGCCTGTGAGGACACGGGCAGGAGAAATGAGATTCTGCATCCTGTGCTGAACCCAGAGCAGTGTTGGCCAGCTGGGGAGACAGCTAGGCAGCACAGGATTGGGCACCCCATGCAGGCCCAACAAAAAAGCATGCAGTAGTGAAAAAAAGCTGCATGCAACTGAGGCCACATTGTCAAACAAATAAAAGAAGGTTACAGCATACCACATTGGGACTGCAGGAATTGTCATACCTTGCGTAGTTTGCTGTAGCATAGATACAATAAATCACAGCTCAATTATTTAAAATTATGCAAAATTATGTGAGGAGCATAACCCAGCACTTAGTGTTATTTTTCTAGTACAAAATGCATCCTAGCATCAAACATGGATGGCCCATTTCGGAAATAAAGGTGTATTTTGCAATATGAAAATAGTGTTGGATACAACAAAACATAAACAACAGCAGGCCCTTACGCTTGCTAAGTTTGTTGTTCCTTTGCTCCTGCAGCAGTATGTTTGTGTCAAATTACTCCTAATTGTAGGAATAGGCATAATCATTGTAATTTTCATTAATTTTGTGTCAAAAGTGTAATGTGATAGTACCAAACTTTCTCTGATTTATCTAGTGTAATAAAATTGTTGCCCAGGCCTAAAAATATGAATGCTACCTGGACTAGGAGAACATCATAAGCCCTTGAAAGGTCTCAGAGTTTGCATATTAGTGTTATCCCTATACAAACTTATGAATATCAGATTTCCAGTGCCGATCACCATCCTGAAGCCGAATACCTAACATAACATAACATAACATAACATACCAAATTATAGAGTTTGCCAATGTTACCATCTCAGTGTCTAAATTAACAAAAGCTCCGGGGATTCTCCTGGACTCAGCACTTCATAAGGATGCTCCCATCAAAGCTGTGTATAAAGTTCTCTGACTTCAGCTATGTTTCCCTTGTAATACCGATGCATTATTCATTGATCTGATGATCTTTTATCCAATATTTATTATACTATTCAATTTCACTATGTGGGATTTGAACAATGTATAGACTTTGTACTGCCTGCGGCCCTACTGTTGTTAACTTGTTGTGCATGTGTATATTCACGGTTTTCGTCTTTGTACTCTTGGTGTTGTCACGATTTGGATGTATTCATATTTCATTTTCCACGCTTTAATTTGATATCCTAAAACACTGGTAATATTGAAAAAGTCTATGCCATTGTTAATGATATATTCATATGTGAGAACAAAATTGCATCACTAATATTGAATTCACCCGTCATGAATTTTCCGTCAAACTCAACTCAGAAATATGTGGTCAGGGCAGACTCTGAGACCTAGGCCTGAGGTTAATGATTGACAGGTCCAGGTGGGTTGGCACGTAGCCGCAGACAAACACGCCAACAGGAAACTCAGGTCAATCTCACAGATAGGTGCAGTAACACCACAATGGTCTAGGGAGATTGGCCCCAATAAAGCACACATGGCTGAATGGTGCACACATTCCCAAAAACACCATAAAGTCAGGTGTCACATAAAGTTAGGAACATATAGCCAATCAGGACACAGAACGCACAGTACACGCAGTGATCATGAGTCCCTCATGCTGGACATCTGGACACATTACCCACTGGCCTCCATTGGGTCCATGCAAGGCAGAGGCCCACCTGCATTTGTTATCAAGGGCCTTATTTATGAATCCAAAGACAAGGCCCACTTTCTTTACGAAAAAAGGATCGCAGGAAACACTTTAAGATTCCCAAAGAAATGTATAAAACCTTGCTCAGATTGACTGCACTTTGTGATAGCCCTCAGACCCGCTACTGTAACTGTACTATCAGCTGAAGCGTTTAATTAAACCAACTGTTCCTGTTTTGCCAAACACCTCTTGTCTTTTGTTTTTTCAAGGAAAATTCATATTTGAGCAACAACACTCTACACTATTTTATTGACCTTTGGGTCTCTAATGGCCTTCTTTAGGCCCTGGGGGCCAGTTACCAAATAGCTGGGTGGAAGAGACTCTGCCTCCTTGAGCAGTGCTGTAGCCAGACTGCCCAATTTACAGTTCCTCACCAAATAGGTAGGGAGAGCACTTCTGTTCAAACTGGGAATTGCTTGTCTGCTTGCCAGTTCATAGCGGGTTGGTAAACATTATAATAATTGTTATGTTTTGTTGCTTTTTAGCAACAAATCAATCCCTGTATTACATTGGGTACTTTTTTCTAGCTCTTGATGGGCACTATGTTTTTCTTCCTTCCAGTGGCTACCATGTCCTGACTGGCAGCCCTGACCGGAAAAAAAGCTGTTTTACAAAGACAAACATAAGTTGGGCTTGATAGTTCTCTTGCCACTGGCCAGCCAGGAAGATTTTTCATTTGGCACGGCCTGTTGAGGCTCTTCTGTCAGAAACAAAATGATTTTCCTGCATTTAAGTGTGGTAGGGAAATCGAGTGTTGGATGGTCGGGAAACCCTCCGATTTTTTGTGGGTACAACATTATCATCTACCGTTAAGTGCGCCCTGCACTCTTTCTTTTTTTATTAATAAGCTAGTAAGTTTAATAAAATAAATACTTGACCTATGCAGAGTAACAAATGATTTTTCTGGCAATATTTGACATCAAATAATTTTGAGTGCTTATTTTCAGTTTATAAACAAACAAGCACCATATTTTGAAAGAGTATGAACATCATAAAAATCGAATGAGTGTGTCCCTTAAAAAGCTAAATTGAAGTATTATGAGACATGCAATATCCATATAATTATAATAATGTCTGCGGTTAAGAGTCACACTTGGATTTTAAGAATTTAAACTCAAGTTTTGAATACCCTCAAATGAAAAAAAACGCACTCTGCTAGGATTTCTATTCAATGTTAGTAGTTATTTACCTATCATTGAGAGGATGTGGATGAATATTGTTATTTCAAACATACCATGTCATTCAAAATATTTTTTTATTTGATATTTCCGCAGGGCTACTGTAAATGGAAGGCTAAGCGAAATAAAGACCTTATATACAGTTTGGTGGATGGGATACTTCGTCAAAATATGACATATATTCCATCCTTTGTATACAATATACCATAGGCAGTAAGGCACTTCTAAATCAGTGGATCGGACATCTGTCACTTTTGTGATTGATTATTCTATAGCAAAAAGAACAATTGATGGACATAATGCAGAACAATGACATACATTCACCCCAGTACAGAGATCTGGGCCTAAATCCATTGTTTTTATTCTCGTAATGCCAGTTTAGACCCAGCCATATGCAAATCAGTGTTGACCTTGCCCCCAATGGGAACAGTCCAGCCCGAACTGCCAGACCAGGTCCTCCCTGGACTGGAAACAAGCATCCTAAGACCGGTTTCATCAGTCAGGATAGCTTGACTCCAGTGGCATGAGGAGCACAGGACCCATGTCTGGGCATACCCGTCCCACTCGGGTGACAAATTCAAAAAGAACAATTGATGGACAGAATGCAGAACAATGTCATACAATCAGCCCAGTACAGAGATCTGGGTCTAAATCCATCGCTTTTTTGCTCACCATGCCATTCCAGTTTGGGCCCAGCCATATGCAAATCAGTCTTGACCCTGCACCCAATGGGAACAGTCCACCCCAAACTGCTATTCCAGTTCCTCCCTAGACTGGAACCAAGCATCCTAGGACCGGTTTCGGAATTTCAGCCCTCATCCGCCAGGATAGCTTGACTCCAGTGGCATGGAGAGCACGGAACCCACATCTGGGCATACCCATCCCACTTGAAGTGACAACTGCAAAAAAGAACAATTGATGGATAGAATGCAGAATAATTTCATACATTCACCCCAGTACAGAGATCTGGACCTAAATCCATGTCTTTTTTGCTCACCATGCCATTCCAGTTTGCTGTAACGGATTATTCTAACAATCAGTCTCTAAATCTGGCCCAAAGATACTTATCCATAGTCATAAAGAGTGCAGGCAGAAAAGGATCCGGAATTCAGGAACTGTAAGTGTCAATGGACTCTGTAATACCGGCTTGGAATTGATAACTCCAGTCCCAGTAGTCCCATCTCCAGCTAAGGGGTAACTCAAAAAGTGCCCCACAACAATTGGTTAAAGCTAATCCTAGTGTATATTATCTGCTAAGGAAATCAATTTCTCTATAAGCACACAGGGTGTTTCAACAGCTGTTGTCATCATTGAAAAATATGATGTTCAATTACACTATGATATATGAACTTGCATTTCCGTTGTTGAATTCAGATAATATGACCTCCACCCCCAAACCAAGTCAGAAATATGTTGTCAGGCAGGCCCTGCAATCTAGGCCTGATGCTGATTGACAGATAACAGGTGGAGGGACACATAACCCTTAAACAAACACGCAATCAGGAAAACCCAGATTGATCCCACAGATAGGCAGCAGCACCACTATGGTCTCAGGAGATTGGGCCCAATAAAACATGTTTGGCCGGGGGTGGGGGGGGGGGGGGGCGCGTGGGTTCACTTCCCAAATCACCACTTAACACATAGCCAATCAGAATAGAGCATGCACACTACTTGCAGTGATCACATGCTCCCCATGTACCGACTGGCCCTAATTTGTGTCCACACAAGGTCGAAGCCAACCTATGTCTCTCATCAAACAACCAGATTATGGCTCCTTGACTAGGCCCAGATTTCTGTCTGTATAGGAATGTATACATTGTTTTATGATGCTTCATGTAATGTATACCATGAAAGCCACCACCAATGTGATTTGAGACATTCTCCAGACACTGACCCTGTTGCCTGTTCTCCCAGCCACTGCAGTTAAATAAACAAACTTTTTCTGTTTTGCCAAAGGCCTCTAGTCTTTCATTTTTGCAAGGTAAATTGATATTCAATTTACAACACAATTAAAAAAAGGTGCTTCCACTATATTGTTTTGTTTCCGGCGAAAAATCAGGCAATCCAATGTTACCAATTACAACAATAATGAACAAAAACTGAGATTAAGTTGTCAGGAGTCTTAAGAATGCATCCAGTATCCAACTTATATTGATTTTTCAATACAAGACATTTTCTAGTCAGCCCAGCCTACGCGTTCCGTCCTCTACGAACCTAATCAAGGCTGTGCTTTCCAAACTTGTTTGACTTTTGAATAGCAACAAGGATAGCCTCCTGTTTCAGTGTCTTCATGGGTATTAAATCCCTTTTTGGGTGGTGAAGTACCCCCTAAATCATCTTCCTCCTTCATGTTTCAGGGCGGGTGTCGCGGAAAAATGTGGCATTTTTGACTTTCAGTTTTCACAAATGACATTTATGCCTAGTAAATGCCCTTTGTGAATACCGAAATTCGTAAACTTCAACTTACCTCTCAGTTTACCTTTGTGAATTGGGGCCATTATCTGCAGCATCTCTGAACTCCGCTTTTGGGAATTCTGACCTGCCAAGTGGTACCAATGTCATTTCTGGGCCCTTGGAGGTGGTTTGGCTGATTCAAAGACTCAAAATCTAGGCATCCCCCTTCTAGCACCCTTTTTCCCATTGCAAGATTGCTGTGCAGTTGAAAAACCAATGCGTTGCCGCGGTGCGGCTGAAGAAATTATGCAGCGCCTGTTCCCGGCCTGAAGAACTTCCGCACCGAGAGTTCTGAGCACCGTGGCTCCAGCGTATGAGACTGTGACTCTGACTCTGATGCAGGCCCTGCTGTGTAGCTGAAAGAATCGATGCATCCAGAGTATGCAGCACCATTTTACCACTGCAGCATCGACCCAAGCACCTCCGGAGGTTCCACGCATTGCACCTCTGCGTCAAAGTTTCCAATGCATCACCCGCAGAAAGGAACTGCTTTCGTATTTCGACGCATCGCTTCTCCTAAATGCAGCAAAACCGTCGCCTCCATTGCCCTGGGACTTCAGAATCATGCATCGCTGTGTTTTATGACGCCTCCCTCCTCTGCAGCTGTTTTTCGCCTTGAATTTTGATGCATCAAGGGTACTTGGTGCTAAAATCAAAGCACCCATAGAGTTCTATGCACAGAATTGCTTAATCATTTAAAAAGTGATATCTTGTGTTCTATATGTTGAATTTTTGTCGTTTTGGTCGTATTCAGTTAAGATAAAGATTGGTTATTTTTCTAAACTGGTGTGATGTCCATTTGTAGTGTTTTCACTGTGTTACTATGTGTGTTATGTAAACATGTTGTACACATTGCCTTTGAGATAGGGCTGACTGCTTGTGCCAAACTACCAAGGGGGTGAGCAGGGGTTATCTTGGGTGTGTAACTCCCTTACCCTTACTAGAAGGAAGGGTACCTACTCGGAGAGGGTGCATACCACTCCAACAAGAGACCCTTAGTTTTAACACCGCTCACTTACGACTTAAAATTATTCAGAATTCTTCTCTTTATTCGGTATTACCTTGTTGATTGTCTTCTTGGCGATATCCCTATGCATTTCCATTTATGATTTCTGCACCCCTCCTTTTGAATTGTGTAAACAGCCCTTTGAAATTTCTAGTCCTTCCCTAGAACTGAATTATTGAGTCTGTCCTTACCTGATTGCATTCGGACAAGCTGAAAGCTGCATTATCTTGAGAACATTTCACCTCATTAAATTGAGGTTAAACACCATCTCTGATTCATCCATCCATGTCGTGCTGATGAGGTGATATTTTGGCACATACAAGTTTATTGGGTTCTTCGTGGCTACAACTCTAAATTTCTAAACTTGCATTAATGTTCATGCTACCTTAATAGCTCAGATGTGACTCCATGTTGCATGTTGTACTTGATACAAAAAAGGTATTGATTAAATAATGACTAATTATTTGTAATTAAATATGGCTATTCCTGCTACTTACATTGGGAATGGGGAAAACCCACACATGGAGACAATTACCATAATGAAGTCTCATAAAGGACACGAGTATTTAAAATCTAATAGCTTGATGTTTTTTCTTTTTTTTAAATTATATATGGTAAATAAAGTAAAGATTCTTCACAATCCGATCACCAGGACAACACATTCTTTTAAGGAATTATGTTGGAACAGGAAGTTACAAAATTCCTTATTCCCTTCCCAAAATATATAACTGTTGTGAGCTTTCCCACATGTAGTGGAATTGTGGTATGCCATTGTTCAGTGCCTTGCATTAATACATTTAGTGGTTTACTTGAGACACTTATTTTTTGTAGGGTGCATCACAGGCCTCGTGTGAACATTTTCCCAAAGAAAGATCTAGGTTTGGCTTTTTTGACAGTTTGTAGGTGGTTTCTTAGTTTTTTCAGAAGCACACATTTTCAGTTCTATTCTCAAAGGTAACTTACACTTGTGGGTAATTTACCTGTTATTTACTCTTACACTATTGAGTAACTTTACTACTTTTATCACACAATCCGAGTATAAAGTTACTGGAAAACATAGAAGTTGACATCTCCATCCCCATGGAAGAGGGAATGGAGCCAAGTTTACCCATGTAAGTTACTACTATCAAAGAAAGCAGTAGTAAGTGTAGTACAACACATGGCCAACCTCTGATATAGCAATGCTCTTGAATACAAAATAATACATTTAGGCACTTAAAAGAAAACCCCATTGGACATTATGTTAAATTAGATTGTATTATTTCAAATTGTTAAGAATATAAATACATTATTTATTCTTAAACAACCCTACTAATAGTGCATATTTATTATTCAGTTAGGAAATACTTAATAACCATATTGAGTTTAAAAATTACAGTCAAATAATTGTTGTATTAAAATATAATTAAATTACTTTTAATTAAATCTATATATAATGTTTAACAGTCATTACATAATAAACATCACTGTATGCAGCAGTTTTTTAATGTGAAACTTCAAACAAGCCATGTATAGTTAATTTACTAAAACAACATGTATTAATAATTTCATTCAGAATTAAGAGCCTCATTACAATGTCTGACAAACTGCCACCCACAGGCCGTCGGTAGCAGTCTGCCTGACAAACAGGCTATCATTCCGACTGCCACATTTCAATGCAGGCAGTTGGACCACAGAGGTCGGGGGGGGTAGATTGTAGCCCCTGACAGGATCCAATATCCTGTTGGGGTGGCAGTTGGAATTGTCTCCCTACCACGGGGCGGTACCTGTGCAGGCACCACCGTAGGGATTCTGATGTCCATTCCCGACTGCTTTTTCATGGCAGTCTGACCGCCATGAAAAGGCAGCCAGAAAGGGACTTTGGGGGGCCCAAGCAGGGCCACTGTTCTCTGTGGGCCACTGAAAAGTGGACATGGGGGCACAGGTAGTGCCCCCCACACATCCATGCACCATGTGCCAGACACCACATGGTGCCTGGCAAACGGTGCATAGATGTGCAAAAAGTGCCCCCTTACATTGCAGCTTGTGCTGCTGCCCTTTTAATGGGCTGCTATACATGCTGCAGTGTAAAAGGGTACTTTCCTGACAGCCAGCATGGGTATCAAATCTTCATTTGGCAGTTGGACTTCTGACTGCATGTGGGCCATAATAGCAGTTGGCGGTCTGACTAAGGTAATAGTGCTGTAGTATTTTCTTTTTTCTTCTACAATTTATAAAAATATATTTCAATAATACTTAATATATCAATATTTTGATAACTTTTTTCAAGTTTAATAAAGTTTTTTACTTTTCACTGAACATTATCACATGGTGATCTCTGCCCTAGTCACTATATTCCCATATTCCTATAATTAAATGTCAGTGGTCAAAGTTTTCTAAACCCACACATGTGGTTAAGTCATTTAGGAATGTTGTTAATATAGAGGATGGCTGGGTATGGATTCTAAATCAGGTTTTAACATGTGAAAAGGGCGAGGGTTATGGTTTGAGTTCTGAACATCACAATACAGAAAGTTATTCTTGTAACTCGAAAAGTATTTGAAGGCAACCATCTTATTTACAGATCACTACCTGCCTAGCTAACCTAAAGCTTGAATCAATTTTTAGTTAATTGAGTAGCCAAGTCAACAGAATAGGCCATGTACTAAGATCAAAAGTAGACTAAGACATGCAAGGATACATTTCCAACATGCTACTCACAAGCCATAGGATAATGGCAATGGTAGTTATCAGGGATCTGGATTAGGACCGTAGTCCTTAAGTACCCGCCACAGTACTAAAGCGCTGTCATCAGCGCCAACTTATCAGAACCTCTAATCTCCTGAGGCGGAAGCCGGGAGACGTCCTTTTTTTAAAAAATTGTATTTCTCTTGTGTCACTCCTGATTAACGTGTGTTTTAACTGTGCACTCACCCGGCTGGCACCTCCTGCAGCGGGCTCGAGACACGCCTGACCAGCGACCCCTTCGCTGCACCGAACAAGCTCAAAACAAACATTAGACCGCCAATGACGGCGAGGAATTGAGGCCACGCCCACATTGAGGCCACGCCCACCCGCCACAGTACTAAAGCGCTGTCATCAGCGCCAACTTATCAGAACCTCTAATCTCCTGAGGCGGAAGCCGGGAGACGTCCGTTTTTTTAAAAATTGTATTTCTCTTGTGTCACTCCTGATTAACGTGTGTTTTAACTGTGCACTCACCCGGCTGGCACCTCCTGCAGCGGGCTCGAGACACGCCTGACCAGCGACCCCTTCGCTGCACCGAACAAGCTCAAAACAAACATTAGACCGCCATTGACGGCGAGGAATTGAGGCCACGCCCACATTGAGGCCACGCCCACCCGCCACAGTACTAAAGCGCTGTCATCAGCGTCAACTTATCAGAACCTCTAATCTCCTGAGGCGGAAGCCGGGAGACGTCAGTTTTTTCTTTTTTTTAAATTGTATTTCTCTTGTGTCACTCCTGATTAACGTGTGTTTTAACTGTGCACTCACCCGGCTGGCACCTCCTGCAGCGGGCTCGAGACACGCCTGACCAGCGACCCCTTCGCTGCACTGAACAAGCTCAAAACAAACATTAGACCGCCATTGACGGCGAGGAATTGAGGCCACGCCCACATTGAGGCCACGCCCACCCGCCACAGTACTAAAGCGCTGTCATCAGCGCCAACTTATCAGAACCTCTAATCTCCTGAGGCGGAAGCCGGGAGACGTCCGTTTTTTTAAAAATTGTATTTCTCTTGTGTCACTCCTGATTAACGTGTGTTTTAACTGTGCACTCACCCGGCTGGCACCTCCTGCAGCGGGCTCGAGACACGCCTGACCAGCGACCCCTTCGCTGCACCGAACAAGCTCAAAACAAACATTAGACCGCCATTGACGGCGAGGAATTGAGGCCACGCTCACATTGAGGCCACGCCCACCCGCCCCCTTTCCTACCCATAAGGATGTGCAACCACAGGACGCGCAGCGGACGAGCGCAGCGGGAGCGCCGTTTGCGCACCGAAGGCGCGCCTAAGGCAAGCCCGTCTGCGCCCGTCCGCGCACGACCGGGCCTAGGGCCAGCCCCCATGCCGGAACCTACTGCCAATAGGATACCTTATTCTCGACGAGACCTCCTTAGCCTCAGACCTTCGAAAAACTCCACCTGTCAGGCCACACATGACCCTAATGTCCCCTTCACTAGGTGTAACATCTGCAAACCTGGTAACCTACTCCTTCCCAGGATGGCCGCCCCACTCCCCGGCCTCAAACTAGCGACACTCAACTGCTGATCCCTCCCCAAGCACGCCCTGCTCATAAACCACTTAATTGTCGACCACGAGCTGGATATACTCTTCTTAACTGAAACCTGGATCACCGGCCACTCTAATTCCGACATAGTCTCGGCCCTCCCCCCGGGCTTTCTCATCATGTCCCAACCCCGCCCTCTAGGTCGAGGTGGTGGTATAGCCATCATCTACCGAGACTACTTCTCCTGCCGATCTACCGAGATCCAGAGCAAAGAGTCAGAGAGCTGTTTGTTCACACTGACGCTCTTGCCGACCTATTCCTTGTCAGGCCTTCTGGTCTACAGACCCCCTGGACACTTCGGCCCCTTCTCCGCCACTTTTCTAGAATCCGTTTCATCCCTGGCCCACTTAACATCTAATTTCCTGATTACAGGCGACCTCAACATCCATTTCGATGATCTAACTGACACAGGATCGTCCGACCTTATCAGCGAACTGGGTGCCCTTGGTCTCTCCCTGACTAACTCAGGAGTCACGCACGTGAAAGGACACCTGCTCGACCCTGTATTCTCGAACATCCCTTCCCTCCAGTTCACCAATTCCCTCCCCCTCCCGTGGACGGACCACTTTTTGGTCTTAACCCATCTCCCAGGGGCCTTTAAGAAACCCCACAACCCCCCTACTTTTACCAGGGATAGATCCTGGGCCAGACTCTCGACGGACAACTGGGCCTTGGCGCTGGACGCCACTACCCCCAGTCTCGCAGCCGACCCCACCATGGCAGACAGCCAGTTCAGAGACTGGATTTACTCATCCCTCGACAGCCTCATACCCATCAAAAACCGGGAGGTGAAAAACAAGACCAAGCACCATGCCCCCTGGTATACTTCCGAACTTAGAGCGCTCCGCAAAGTGTGCAAAAAGGCGGAAAGAGCATGGAGGAAAGACTGGCTCCACAGCAACAAGGACAGATATCATAACGCGGTAAGACAATACAAAATTCCTTTGAAATCAGCTAAATCTACTTTCTACGACAATAGAATACAAACCGCGACCAACTCAGCCAAAGAATCCTATCAGATAGTTAAAGAACTACTTAACATCCCTACAGCACCCCCCACTCACTCCCCCCCCCCCAGATAGAAGCAAGGATCTGGCCATTTATTTTGAGTCTAAAATCCAGCGGATACTGGACTCCCTTCCTACTGTCAGTCCCCCTCCCACCCTGGCCTCAGCGGACGAAAACAACAGCCCACAGCTGGAGACTTTTAGATCAGTTTCCCTCACCGAGGTGACGTCCACTCTAGAGAAAATGAAAAGCGGTTCCCCCCTCGACCCAGCCCCGGCCAGATTCCTTAAAAAGGTATCCTCCACCATAGCCCCTATCATCAGGGACCTTATCAACTCTTCCCTCGCTGGTGGAACGGTACCCCCCAACTGGAAGCACGCAGTCGTGAAGGCTTTGTTGAAAAAGCCCCAACTGAACCCGGACGACATGTCCAACTACAGACCGATCTCACTGCTCCCTTGTATCAGTAAGATGGCTGAAAAACTAGTCAACTCACAGCTATCCCAATTCCTCGAGACAAACAACATCTTGCGCCAATCTCAAACTGGGTTCCGACCCGGCAATGGCACGGACACTGCACTCATCTCTGTCATCGAGGAGGCAAGGTGTATCCTGGATTCAGGGGGATCAGTGGCAGTGATCCTCCTGGATCTTAGCGCCGCCTTTGACACGGTGGACCACCGTGTCCTATTACACCGCCTGGCCAAGGCAGGAATTGTGGGTACAGCGCGAGCGTGGATCGAATCCTTTCTCTCCCATCGATCCTTTCAGGTGTGGGACGGTAATTCCCGATCAGATCCTCTTCCACTGAAGAACGGAGTTCCCCAGGGGTCGTCGCTCAGCCCCACATTGTTTAATGTCTATATGGCTCCCCTGGAAGACGTAGTGGCCCCCTACGGCATCAAAATAATCAACTACGCTGACGACACCCAACTTGTCGTCTCCCTGTCCCACCTGGATAACCACCCTGACAGCTTGCTGCACTGCCACCAAGACATTCATACCTGGATGTGTGACTCGGCCTTAAAGCTGAACGGCGCAAAGACCGAGATCATGCTCCTGGGTAATAAATGGACTACCTTTCCACCCACATCTTGGCCCGACACTTTCGGCGAAATCCCCTCTCCTAGAAATGAAATCAAAACTCTAGGAGTTTGGTTGGAACCCGACCTTACCATGAAAACACAGGCAGCCAAGACAGCAGGCACCTGCTTCGGTCTCCTGCGGTCCGTACGCAAGATCCTGCCCCTCCTTCCCCTCCCATCCAGGAAATTACTTGTGCAGGGTCTTGTCCTGGCCCGGCTCGATTATAGCAACGCTATCTATCTGGGGGCCCCGGAGTACACCCTGGACAAACTCCAACGCACCCAGAACGCGGCGGCCAGGCTCATTATGAATCTCTCCCCTAGAGTGTCAGCTAAGCCTGCCCTCAAAACCCTACATTGGCTCCCTGTCCGCCAACGAGTAGAGTTCAAGGCCCTATGTACCACCCACAAGCTCATTAATGGAGCCGGCCCTGCCGCGCTTGAAAATATGGTTACCCCATACAAAGCCTCAAGACCTCTTCGCTCCGACGCCGAACATCTTGCTTCGGTGCCCAAATTCAGGAGGGCTCGCTCCGGCGGTCGCCGCTTTTCGGTCAAAGCCGCCACAGCTTGGAACTCACTCCCGCTCATTCTACGCCTGGAACCCTCCTACATGGTCTTCCGTAAGAAACTTAAAACCTTCCTGTTCCCCAAATAAGACACTCCCCCCTCCTCCTTCAGGATCTTTATAGGTTGAATAGCACGGGGATGCCTACGGGTCACCAGGCGCTCTAGAAATCGCAAAATAAATAAATAAATAAATAATGGGTCCTGCTATTGGGTATAGGAGGATGGAGCTCACTCTCTCCTAAGAAGGGTGATTGTTTTGCACAGGAAGGTCCACATCAAGAGAGACTGCTTGGACAATACTCTACCTTAATTATCCTAGATATAGAATCCACTCTTCTAAACTGGAGTCAAACTGCAGTGTTCCTGGAAAGAGGCTAAGCTGTATTTGAATGTGGGAGAGTCTGTCCTTTGGGATTCTCCCAAAGATGCTCCATAACATCCATTATTACATATACTCTGTCTGTGCAGAAAGCCACTGGTCATTTTGATTCTGATCCAGAATGACTTTGACTGGGGAAAGATTGGTGCATGCACGTGTGGAAAGAATGTTTCTCACTAAATCTTATACCTAACCTCTGGCACAGGTGCACCTGGAGATAAAAGATTGTATTGAGAAAGTAGTAGAGGGACTCTGGAACATACTAGGCATATATTTCCAGCTATGGAATTACTTGGTGGAGTTACAGATGATGGATGCAGTTTTGACACAGTCAAAGGTTGCCGACCTAGATTAAACAGAAGTAAAGGGGTATTGTGTTGAGTAGCCTTAAGAACTAGCATTCTCTAGCTAACAGTTCAAAGCTGAATACACAGGTGTACCGTTGCCAAGCTCAGAAATGCATGTTCCAGAGAAAGGGAAGCAGTAAGACCTCTACTGGTGTCTGGAAAGCTGATTTGGGACCCTTCTGGAGCAGCAGCAGTTTTTAAGTTCTGGTGTCCTGAATGGATTGAATCCATAAAGTGCTAGCTTAGCTTAAAATATAGGGACATGGGCGGCTTTACAGAGAACCCTCTGGTGCCAGCAATGGGCTGGATGTCCTCTGGGAAAACAGCAGCATGGGCCTTTGAGGTGATGAAATCAAGAGAATGGCTACATACCCTGTTCAAAAAGTCAATAACTAGTGTAGAAGAAAATGTGTTGCTGAATTTGCCTTTTTAACTTATCCAGCAAGAAGGCAAAAAGGGTCACAAAGACTCCCTTGTTACCATTGTAATTGGTTGAAGTTCTATTTCAGAGGATACATGCTCACATTTTTAGTCCTGTGAAACCCTCAATGACTTCAAACAAGAAGCACATTGTTTGCTGTGGGTCTCCACAGGCTCCTGATCAAAGCTGAAATTAACTTTATATTATCCTTCTCATCTTCGAAGTACTACAAACCAAATATCCACCATACCTTACCTATTCCTTGAAGGGCTCAGATGAATGGAACAGGTGAAGAGCAAAGATGGCCTGGCATTTTTGAAACAAGGAACTTCAACTTTTATGTGGCAAAGTGACATTTTTACGAGCAAATCCAATGCCATTGCATTTTCTTCCTGGCACTCAGGGTTATGAAAAATATTCTTCTGTTTAGCAAAGAAATAAAAAACGTTCTGTTCAACCTCTGTCTGTCTAACAAACACTCAGCATCGTCACCTCTATTTCCTGTGTAAATATAATACCTTCTACAATCTACAGTGAATATGCAATGAAATTACAAGTACACTGTCTCTTCCCTGTTTTCACTCATATTTCCCCAGAACTTTCTTCCTTCTCCCCCCTTCACCATCCTTCAGTTTAACTGGGCTTCATATTGCATTTAAAGAAGAACTTGTTATCATGTAAAGCACAACACCTATCTCATAAGTAGAGCAGTGCTATACAAAATAAAATAAATAAATAAATAGATGAAGGTACCACAACTAAGATACTTTCTGTAGTTCATGGAACACTGTAGTGGTCTTAGTACCATCGGGAAGAGCAGGAGGATCTATGCTTCTTATTGGATTATCAATGCTTCAAATCTGTTCACAAGGCACCGCCACAATTTATTCTGTACGCTGAAGACTTTGTAAAGAAGCTTGGTGCACTGTACTGCTTCAGTAATTTTGATGCACCCTGTGGCTCCTAACAAATTGTATTGGCTTCTTGGACAAAGAGGAATGTAGCACTGCCAACACCTGGTGGTTCTATCAGTATAAATTGTGTATTTTGCATTGCAGAGCCCCAAAACCATATTACAGACACTTGTGATTCATGTGCTGGCTAACTTTGAGGCATTAATTGCAATTTACTTAGAAGAAAACAGTTTTTTCCATTGATAGCTGAACTAATAGTTGACTCACTTCCAAACGATATTTAGTACACTGCACATGATGAATCTGGACATTAATGCAATCCCATTCCAGATTGGTCTGGGTTTTGTGGAGCACCTCAGTGAGCAGTTGAACAGTGTATAAATATGGGCTTTGGAGACATGGGCCAGATTTATCAATCCTATTCGCAAACCAGGGATGAGTACTTTGCACACTCACTGGTTTATGAATGGGAATGTAATCTGCAATGAGACCTATGTACTAATAGGTTAGGTGGCATATTGTCCATTCACAGGGGTCACTAAACTAAAAATATTAGTTTGGCAGGCTGCAACCCCACTGTGATTGTCTGCATGTGCAGGGAAGGAAGAATGCCTCCAAAGTATAACAGACCTCCGCCCCTGAACTTGGTTTCCTAAACAGAAAACACTTTTTTTTTAAAATCAGTCCATGTTCCTCAAAGAAACCAGTGCTGCTAAAAAGGTTTCCAGTTTATGAAAATAACAGGGGATGGGAGCAGGCGGTGAACCACTGCCTGCTCCCCTCAAGGCTTCTTACACATTTTACAAATGGAAAGGTCTCTCACAGTGTCTCCTCTGCTGATTTGAAATCATATTTGTGAAATATGTGGATGACAAATCAGAGTAAAACCAGCAGGATCTTTATTGTGGTAGTTGCCTCCTAGTATAAGACATATAGCTGGGTTGTAATCATTTTAAACAGTGAACACTCCAAAAAAACAAATACTTGTAGTAAGTAAAAGTAAAACCTTCATTGAAACACAACCGCCCTCTCTGGCCAATAGTCGAATTTAAGACTTGTTATTGATCTGAGTCCATACTACAGAAAGTTCCCCAGGGGTTCAATAGATGGGGTGCCTGCTTTGTGCCTCCTCAGGGCACTTTGATATTACAGGAGCAGCAACAGCATGAGAGTGGTGGTGCAAATGTAGTGCCATTTCTATCTTCAGAGGGCATTCCTTGATTTGATTGGGGGCATGGCCCCATGCAAACGATGAATCACGTTGCCTCTGTGGCCACCCCATATTATGGACACTGGCACAGAGGCAAAAATACCCCTCATGAGGTGCATTGAAAATGTGCCACAAAAAGGTAACACACTGTTAGCCCCCACGAAGGGCAAAAGGGGTCCCATGGATCCACAGACATATCCCTGCAGGTAGGTGCAGTGACTCACTGCACCTGCCTGCAATGGGATTCTCTTATCCCTCTCTAAAGTGCATGCAGGTTGCTGCCTTCACAACAGAAACAAGAAGTGGCTTTGAAGCAGATGCTCCTCATTTCAATGAAACTGCTGCCCCTAGGGCAGTGCAAGTTTTGCCTACCTTGTGGAGATGCAATCTTCATAAATGTGTGCACTGTCCTTATTTGCACCCAGCACACCTATTTAAAGGTCCACAGTGGAGCAAAAATGGAAAAGGGTGTCCTTCGGGGGTCTGCTGCTTCTCATTTTTGATTAGCTACTATATTGAAAGTTTGTGGGTGAATGGTGTAGGAGGGCCTGAGAAAAAAAGGTCCTAAAACGTGTTTTCTCCATTCAATTTCCTTACAAAACTTTGGAGAAGACTACAGGTGAAACAGCTGAACAGAAGTACGCCAAATTTGGCAGGGAGAAAGGTAATGGTCCACAATGCACGCTTTTGCGTAAATGGTGTAAATCTGTTCAGTAGTTATTTAGAAATATCCAATTTTAAAGATATCAATATTTGAGGATTCTGACATTTGATTGGCTGAGGGGTTACAAGCACCAGCTTGCAGCTTATTGGCTGTGAATGGTTGAACCTTAGGTCAAGCAAAAAATCCCTTTGGGGCACCTTTTTAAAGTAACAGACGTTTGACAAACCATTCAAGGCAACAACTTATAAACAAAAAACATAGTATACTTATGAGGCAAAACACAAGTGAAATTATGAAAAAAGTCCTGGACAATTTATTATGCAATGCAATGTTTTAAAAAACAATCATTCAATAATGGTTAAAAAATATTAAAAAAGATTAAAAAGGGGGAAGAACATTAAAGGTAAGGAAGCAATTAATTCCTATTGGTAAGAACGAGGTAGAGACAGAAAATTAAATTCAGCATACAATGTCAGATTATTTTCTAAACAGTTAGTACACAATACTCCTTGTTTTTTATGCGCGACGCGTTTCGGTGGAGTCTAAGGTCAAACCACCTTCATCAGGCTTACATGAAACGTCTTCCCAACAATTTCTGAAAATTTAAGAAAAATTATCTTTAAAAACAAGCAATTTTTGTATTTCGAACAATTTATAACTCAAGTTAAGCCATACACTATGAAAATTATTGTACACAACATCTCACAATGACCCTTGTAATATTACCTCACATATTGTACGACAGTAGTAACAAAAACATTTCTAAAACACATAAATTTACCTACAATTCATAAACACTAATTACAAAACACATATACATATGCATATATAACAGACATAAAGTAAATTCCATGGAAGTAAATATCATGGCAGTGAGCCCATCTCCATCAAGTTTTTAAGTATGGGCCATGTGTTAAGTGCTGAACATTTTGGAATTAAACGTTTTGCAATGAATCTCTTTCCGCAACAGATCTTACTACGCAGTAGTGGAATCGAGAAAAGGTATAAAAGTGTTAAAGCATTTCACTTCATTATGTTCCACTCTTGATTCATAATTACACAGTTTGTATAGGCAGTTACCAGCTAGTAAGAATAGGCAGTAATAAATATTGGCCTGCCTCCAAGTGGAGTGACCCATAAGTGAATACAGTACATCCTGGATAGGGATATGGTAAGAGAGGCAACAAAACGATTGCGAGAAAGTCTTGGTATTATGAGAGAACAACATGTAAACATACCTTCATACTATGGATTAAAGCAAAACTGCTCCGGGTAAGTATCTCGTATGTTTAGCAATCACCAGTAATCCAATGAGTTAACCAACTTCTCAGGATCTGACTTCTATATATAAAAAAACATAAAGGTTGCAATGTATCTATCCTAATCAACTACATTTGCGCCTCAATAGTGTCCCTATACATTATAAACTGAGTGGAGAACCCACCTTGCTAGGTGTTAGAAGAGATGCAACAATGCGGGTACGACAAGCCGAATCACCGCAGTACAGCTGCTGGGCTCTCACGAGGGTGTATGTTTAAACTGGATATAACAGAAACAAACCAGTCAATATTACGTTCTCCAAGTGTCTGACACGCATCAATAAAGGAATAGCGACGTCTTGACCCCTACTTACATTGATTAAAAAGGTATCTCCAAATACACACGGTAGGCGTAATGCATATGTGTAACGCAACTGGATCGAGGCTGGAATACACCTCTAAATCCGCATGGTTCCGCACTCACTTAATTAGGAATACCACCTACAAACAAACGAAAAATAAAGCACAAAAGTGCTGTGCTAGAATTCGCCCAATGATATATAACGGGATTTCCTATACCTCGTCCGACATGGTTTATATACAAACCATTCGTAAGAGTTCCCTTAATCATATAGAGAGCGGACCCATAGTCTCTCAAAGAGATGTAAGCATATCTTTAGATAATCAAAGCCGAGACTCACCAGATAAGTCATAAAAACAGCATCTCGTGTGTCGAATCCGAGCCTGGAAGCTTGAAACGCGGAGACTGTTACAATGGTGATTTAAATACTAATGGAGCGCGGGAAACCGCTAGTTGGAAACTCCTGTCAAACTATGAAGAGCGAGAGCGGACTATTAATGCCTCAGTTATGTGTAGGGTTTCTGATCACTAATCCAATCTAAGATGGCCGAACCTTTATATAGAAATATAGTCTTATACAGCGGCCAAAATATCCGTATTTATGGAGAGAGGCTGCCATTGTCAATATATACCCTTCCATGAATAATAGAATCATAATAAGTTAAAAATTGTATTTGTGAAAGATTCGAAGTGCTGACACACGAACGATCTTATTATTACATAGGGACAACAAGATACGTGTAACATCACTCGTATCCTATCGGATATCAGTGTATGTACAATTGCATCAATGTTCCAAAAGCCATTTGCCTGCAAAGTGGCCGAGATAGATAGGAATAGATATAGAACCAGGTTCAGATATCAACTCATAGTCAAAGCGTGTCCGCCATCACGGCCCAATGGTACCGCTCGATTCAGCCCATACGGCCTACAAATGTTGCAAATCAATAGAGCTCAAACTTATCATTGTTGTCATTAGATCTTTGACCATGCTCACACCTCAAGAGTAGCCATTTGTAAATACCTTATTGTAACAGATTCCAAAAATCAAGAAAACAGATGCTTGATAGGCCATCATAAGGTTTATGGGTGGCAATGAGGTAAGTGGCTAATGGCCCAATATATAAAGTCCTAAGCTAACAGTTGAAAAGCTAATAACACAGTATATAGAAAGACTGCGATACTATACTAATTCTCAGTAATATGTCACTAAAAGATGTAACACATGGATAGATATAGTCAACAGCTAGAGCAAGGAAGGTGGATCACACGTCCAAATACAGACAGAGCCAAAAAATATGACATATAGCTGGGTTGTAATCATTTTAAACAGTGAACACTCCAAAAAAACAAATACTTGTAGTAAGTAAAAGTAAAACCTTCATTGAAACACAACCGCCCTCTCTGGCCAATAGTCGAATTTAAGACTTGTTATTGATCTGAGTCCATACTACAGAAAGTTCCCCAGGGGTTCAATAGATGGGGTGCCTGCTTTGTGCCTCCTCAGGGCACTTTGATATTACAGAAGCAGCAACAGCATGAGAGTGGTGGTGCAAATGTAGTGCCATTTCTATCTTCAGAGGGCATTCCTTGATTTGATTGGGGACATGGCCCCATGCAAACGATGAATCACTTTGCCTCTGTGGCCACCCCATATTATGGACACTGGCACAGAGGCAAAAATACCCCTCATGAGGTGCATTGAAAATGTGCCACAAAAAGGTAACACACTGTTAGCCCCCACGAAGGGCAAAAGGGGTCCCATGGATCCACAGACATATCCCTGCAGGTAGGTGCAGTGACTCACTGCACCTGCCTGCAATGGGATTCTCTCATCCCTCTCTAAAGTGCATGCGGGTTGCTGCCTTCACAACAGAAACAAGAAGTGGCTTTGAAGCAGATGCTCCTCATTTCGATGAAACTGTTGCCCCTAGGGCAGTGCAAGTTTTGCCTACCTTGTGAAGATGCAATCTTCATAAATGTGTGCACTGTCCTTATTTGCACCCAGCACACCTATTTAAAGGTCCACAGTGGAGCAAAAATGGAAAAGGGTGTCCTTCGGGGGTCTGCTGCTTCTCATTTTTGATTAGCTACTATATTGAAAGTTTGTGGGTGAATGGTGTAGGAGGGCCTGAGAAAAAAAGGTCCTAAAACGTGTTTTCTCCATTCAATTTCCTTACGAAACTTTGGAGAAGACTACAGGTGAAACAGCTGAACAGAAGTACGCCAAATTTGGCAGGGAGAAAGGTAATGGTCCACAATGCACGCTTTTGTGTAAATGGTGTAAATCTGTTCAGTAGTTATTTAGAAATATCCAATTTTAAAGATATCAATATTTGAGGATTCTGACATTTGATTGGCTGAGGGGTTACAAGCACCAGCTTGCAGCTTATTGGCTGTGAATGGTTGAACCTTAGGTCAAGCAAAAAATCCCTTTGGGGCACCTTTTTGAAGTAACAGACGTTTGACAAACCATTCAAGGCAACAACTTATAAACAAAAAACATACTATACTTATGAGGCAAAACACAAGTGAAATTATGAAAAAAGTCCTGGACAATTTATTATGCGATGCAATGTTTTAAAAAAACAATCATTCAATAATGGTTAACAAATATTTAAAAAGATTAAAAAGGGGGAAGAACATTAAAGGTAAGGAAGCAATTAATTCCTATTGGTAAGAAGGAGGTAGAGACAGAAAATTAAATTCAGCATACAATGTCAGATTATTTTCTAAACAGTTAGTACACAATCCTCCTTGTTTTTTATGCGCGACGCGTTTCGGTGGAGTCTAAGGTCAAACCACCTTCATCAGGCTTACATGAAAAGTCTTCCCAACAATTTCTGAAAATTTAAGAAAAATTATCTTTAAAAACAAGCAATTTTTGTATTTCGAACAATTTATAACTCAAGTTAAGCCATACACTATAAAAATTACTGTACACAACATCTCACAATGACCCTTGTAATATTACCTCACATATTGTACGACAGTAGTAACAAAAACATTTCTAAAACACATAAATTTACCTACAATTCATAAACACTAATTACAATACACATATACATATGCATATATAACAGACATAAAGTAAATTCCATGGAAGTAAATATCATGGCAGTGAGCCCATCTCCATCAAGTTTTTAAGTATGGGCCACGTGTTAAGTGCTGAACATTTTGGAATTAAACGTTTTGCAATGAATCTCTTTCCGCAACAGATCTTACTACGCAGTAGTGGAATCGAGAAAAGGTATAAAAGTGTTAAAACATTTCACTTCATTATGTTCCACTCTTGATTCATAATTACACAGTTTGTATAGGCAGTTACCAGCTAGTAAGAATAGGCAGTAATAAATATTGGCCTGCCTCCAAGTGGAGTGACCCATAAGTGAATACAGTACATCCTGGATAGGGATATGGTAAGAGAGGCAACAAAACTATTGCGAGAAAGTCTTGGTATTATGAGAGAACAACATGTAAACATACCTTCATACTATGGATTGAAGCAAAACTGCTCAGGGTAAGTATCTCGTATGTTTAGCAATCACCAGTAATCCAATGAGTTAACCAACTTCTCAGGATCTGACTTCTATATATAAAAAAACATAAAGGTTGCAATGTATCTATCCTAATCAACTACATTTGCGCCTCAATAGTGTCCCTATACATTATAAACTGAGTGGAGTACCCACCTTGCTAGGTGTTAGAAGAGATGCAACAATGCGGGTACGACAAGCCTAATCACCGCAGTACAGCTGCTGGGCTCTCACGAGGGTGTATGTTTAAACTGGATATAACAGAAACAAACCAGTCAATATTACGTTCTCCAAGTGTCTGACACGCATCAATAAAGGAATAGCGACGTCTTGACCCCTACTTACATTGATTAAAAAGGTATCTCCAAATACACACGGTAGGCGTAATGCATATGTGTAACGCAACTGGATTGAGGCTGGAATACACCTCTAAATCCGCATGGTTCCGCACTCACTTAATTAGGGATACCACCTACAAACAAACGAAAAATAAAGCACAGAGTGCTGTGCTAGAATTCGCCCAATGATATATAACGGGATTTCCTATACCTCGTCCGACATGGTTTATATACAAACCATTCGTAAGAGTTCCCTTAATCATATAGAGAGCGGACCCATAGTCTCTCAAAGAGATGTAAGCATATCTTTAGATAATCAAAGCCGAGACTCACCAGATAAGTCATAAAAACAGTGTCTGGTGTGTCGAATCCGAGCCTGGAAGCTTGAAACGCGGAGACTGTTACAGTGGTGATTTAAATACTAATGGAGCGCGGGAAACCGCTAGTTGGAAACTCCTGTCAAACTATGAAGAGCGAGAGCGGACTATTAATGCCTCAGTTATGTGTAGGGTTTCTGATCACTAATCCAATCTAAGATGGCCGAACCTTTATATACAAATATAGTCTTATACGGCGGCCAAAATATCCGTATTCATGGCGAGAGGCTGCCATTGTCAATATATACCCTTCCATGAATAATAGAATCATACTAAGTTAAAAATTGTATTTGTGAAAAATTCGAAGTGCTGACACACGAACGATCTTATTATTACATAGGGACAACAAGATACGTGTAACATCACTCGTATCCTATCGGATATCAGTGTATGTACAATTGCATCAATGTTCCAAAAGCCATTTGCCTGCAAAGTGGCCGAGATAGATAGGAATAGATATAGAACCAGGTTCAGATATCAACTCATAGTCAAAGCGTGTCCGCCATCACGGCCCAATGGTACCGCTCGATTCAGCCCATACGGCCTACAAATGTTGCAAATCAATAGAGCTCAAACTTATCATTGTTGTCATTAGATCTTTGACCATGCTCACACCTCAAGAGTAGCCATTTGTAAATACCTTATTGTAACAGATTCCAAAAATCAAGAAAACAGATGCTTGGTAGGCCATCATAAGGTTTATGGGTGGCAATGAGGTAAGTGGCTAATGGCCCAATATATAAAGTCCTAAGCTAACAGTTGAAAAGCTAATAACACAGTATATAGAAAGACTGCGATACTATACTAATTCTCAGTAATATGTCACTAAAAGATGTAACACATGGATAGATATAGTCAACAGCTAGAGCAAGGAAGGTGGATCACACGTCCAAATACAGACAGAGCCACAAAATGTATACAGAGGGGAGGAAGTGCTAATAGTACAGTATGTCTAGACAGTGCCAATAATTCTATTCCACTCTTCCCTAGAGTTCAAGCCTTTTCTTACTGTGTTGAAAAGGGAGATGTACCATTGTTCTCTCTGTTTCCGCACGGTGGTAATGTTGCCTCCCCTCTTGCCATTTTGACCCTCTCCAGAATGAACCACCTAAAGTCATTTTCTCCATGATTTTTCTCTAAGAAATGTGTCACAATAGGGGCTGTGATTTTTTTAGTTTTAATGGCAGATCTGTGTTCCTGGAAGCGAGTGCGCGCTTCTCTCCCTGTTTCTCCAATGTAACACAGCCCGCAAGGACACAGAAGAAGATAAATAATGTTTTTACTTCTGCAATTATTGTGTTCTACATTTCATGGTGTTAGACCCGTCTGCTTCTGAGAGTCCCCTCACCACTATGATTTCTTTTGTTCCCCTGTACCTCCCAAAATTTGTCGCTTTTCTTTGTCTACCAGGACCTTTTTGTGTGCTGTTTCAATGGGGCTAGATGTTCCTTGACGCCCAGTTGTTCACAAGGTTTTTGGCACCTATTCACAAGACACCTGTCGAAACCTGTGACATTATAGACTGGGATTGGCAACCTGTATGAATGACCTCAAAATGGTGGCCATCCATTTTCCTCATGAGAGTGACTCTCTGTGGAGCCTCCATGAACCCTGACCTTTCAAGCTTTTGGCGCCCTTTTACTTGGTGCGCATTCCTGACAGGAATTACTTTATTTTCCTCAGGTACACAAAATGGCTGCTCTAGAACCCCAGTATGGTGGCTGTTAGAGACCCAAATACCCCAGTAGTGCCATGTCATTGGCCTAACCCAAAGAAGGTTCTAGAACCTACTGGCACGAGCCAGCACCTCAGGGCACTGGCTATATAAGGTCCAGTCCCTGGCGGCCATTTTACATGACCAAAGACTAGATAGGATAATGATGTTCCAGATCTAGGTGAAGAAGGAGATTCCAGACTTGACACCAGATTGACACCTGCCCTGTTGACCCCTGAGGCGGCTGGTAGTGTGGCAGTAGAGCAAGCAAGAGTCACTGGCGTGGATCCTGACTGGCGTTCCAGTCAGCTGTGTGTGCGGTGACCTCGCACCTACAGCGCCTGCCCAGCGAGTGCCTCGTCACCCCCAAGAGACTGTGGCCGATTTTTCGTGTGCCTCCCCGCCCCCCCCCCCCGGTGGCGAATTACGACTGACTCGGGTCGCGAGGCGAGAGCAAGTTCGCCGCGACCACGAGCGTCTTCTGTGCCCCTTGTGTGACAGGCGCCTCCAGCGAGGAGCTCAGACGTCTCCGAGCTCTCCACCGGCATAGAGTGCTTCCTGCACAGACTGAGGTGAGGTGAGGTGGTGCGCTGGGGCGGGGAAAGGCCGGCCTTCGTTGGGCGGGTCTACTGTCTCTGCCCCTCCCCAGTGGATCGGCGGCTGTAGCTGTGGGCGGGAACCATCCCTGTTTGAGGAAGTCGGAGGGAGGTCCGTGGAGCCCCTGAGAACCCGTCGCTGGCGAGAGAAGTGCTGAACCCGACTGAATCGCTTTTTGATTGCAGCCGATGTGAGGTGGGCCCGTTTCTTCAGGTGGGAAGCGCTGTTATAAAGGAACTGTGAACCGGCATTTATTTGACTGAGCGGGAAGATTGTGTGACCTCTTCGGCAGCCCCGTTCGACTTGGAACTGGTGCCGCCTGAGTGCTAGCGGGGACAGAAACCCCTAGGCGCGCTTAGACCCCCACCGGCAAACAGAGATCTCAACCCGGTGGCAGCCGAATGTAAATGAAGTGTTCACTGTCTTTCCTTGCCTTTTAGATATACGCGCATAACCCCCGTGTGATTATTAAAGAGTCCCAGCACTCCCTGTTAAGCCCAGAGAAGCCAGACTCATCCTCGACATCCCACGAACCAGCCACATCACCGGACATCTGAGAGACCTCCACTGGCTCGCCGTCAACAAAAGAATCACCTTCCGCCTCC
This sequence comes from Lissotriton vulgaris, assembly GCF_964263255.1. Classification (NCBI taxonomy): domain Eukaryota; kingdom Metazoa; phylum Chordata; class Amphibia; order Caudata; family Salamandridae; genus Lissotriton; species Lissotriton vulgaris. The sequence goes on along the minus strand of NC_141689.1, from coordinate 1,196,080,939 downwards.
TCACCCACGCACACAAAGCCCTACACGACCAAGGCCCGAGCTACCTCAACAGCCGGATCAACTTCTACGCTCCCAAACGCCACCTCCGATCTGCCAACCACGCCCTCGCCGCCGTCCCCCGCATCCGAAGAGCAACTACAGGAGGAAGGTCCTTCTCCTACCTGGCCGCCAAGACCTGGAACTCCCTCCCGACCGACCTGCGCCTGACCCAGGACCACCTCTCCTTCAGGAGGAAGCTGAAGACCTGGCTGTTCGAGCAGTAGCGGCCCCCCCCCCCCCAGCGCCTTGAGACCCTACGGGTAGGTAGCGCGCTATATAAGTGTCACTGATTGATTGATTGATTTATTGATAGAAGCCTGTGTACACTAATGGTGAAATAGTCATAAACTGTAAGAGTAATCTTTCCAACCTGAAATGTATTTGCAAATGTAGTGTTCCTGAAGTATTTAATTGGTGGCAGCGATACCAGAATGAATCTGTAGATGTTCTTGAACTGAACCAGTATTTACTCTGCTACACAGACAGTAATATTTATGCTATTTATTGAAGATATTTATTCCCGATATTTATTCTATTTATTGACAATATGTATTCCTGATATTTAATCTATTTATTGATGAACTGTACTCCTAAGCTTATTTATTGAATCTATTCCAAAATCGAAACCCAGCAAATTGTGGCCCAAAAGAAATGTAATTGTGCTTTCTTAATTGATCCCCATTCACAACAGAGAATTTTACCATTAAAGGAATCGTATTTTTCTACAACAGTGGTGTGGTGTCCTTCTTTTTGGTGGTTGTTCAATGAGATAATATTGGGTCAAAGCCGGCTTAACACGATAGCCTTCACTTGCCTTGACACTTGAGCCAAGCTACCCCTTTGTGCTGGGCTTGCCCATCGCAGGTCCAACATAAAATTGGTGCTCAGTGGGTGGGATTACGAGCCGTGCTTGTTTTGGACCCCATAATAATTCTGTGTGCGCTACAGGTACACACCCGGAGTTTTCTCCCAGCGGCCCTCCAATTCCATATTTTGTTTTTTCCAAATTCTCTTCTGGAGGTGGGTGGAGGTGACCCTCAGAGTTCCTATCCTTGTAACCTACTTCGAGGTGGTTGTCCACACTTTTCACTGACAAGATGGAATTCGATATGTCAGAGCTGGAGACCTATACCGTGGCGCAGCTCAAAGAGTTCTGTCAGGAAAGGGGAGTGTTCGTTAGGCGAGGGGCCAAAAGAGAGGAGCTCCGCATTAGTCTGCGAGCCTGGGTGGAGGCGCATCCGGAGGGTATGGTAGAGGAGGAGGAGACAGACAGGGGTACTGTCGTTGAGAGAGCTGCGGAATGTCCCCTGGGGGTGGGTGATATGATAATCAGCCCCAAGGTAGCCTCACGAGAGGGCAGCAGTGCATCAACAGGAGGGTTGTCAGTGACCGAGTTAGCTGATAGAAGAGAGGAAAGACAATTGAGGTGGGAGTTAGCTAAGCTGGAGATGGAAGGGAAGAGGGTGGAACACAAGTTCAAGCTACGAGAGCTCGACCTCAGAGCCAATAACATCACTCCGGAGGGTGTCGAGTCTAAGGAATTTGCCAGGGAGCTCAGGCCTCACTTACCCAAGGACGTGGTTGCTAACTATACTGTTGGAGATGACATAGCTAAGTGGCTGGCAGCCTATGAGGTCTCCTTAAGAGCCCATGGGATCCATGAGCAGCATTGGGGTGGTGGATTGTATCGCTACATGCCTCTAACAGGTAGGGATGCCCTATTGGCCCTAGACTGGTAGGATCAGGTAGACTACCCCGCCATGAAGGTGGCGCTCATTAAAAAGTTTGGGTTGACCCCCGAGAAATACCGGCAGAGGTTTAGGGGCAGCCATAAACTGAGCTCACAGAATTGGGTTGACTTCCTGCATTATGCCAAGAAAGCCCTGGATGGGTGGGTCCAAGGTAGTGAGGTGGAAGACTATCGAGGGTTGTAGAATCTCATACTCAAGGAACATCTCCTCGAGAAATGTCTTCCCGAGCTGAGGCAGCACCTGGTAGACAGCAAACTTACTTGCCCCCGTAAGCTTGCTGTGGAGGCGGACATTTGGGTAAGTACCCGAGTGTCCACGAAGGGGACGGGAGGAGATTCTCAGAAGTCCGGACAGGGCGCTCCCCAGAAGAAAGAGGGGGGAGATAATAAGAAACAGAAGTTCTCCAAAGGCCCCCAAAATAACTTTAAGGGGAAAGGTTTCTTCTCCAACTCTAAGGCTAGCCCACAAAAGAACCCTAATCCTGGCCAGAGTCAGCAGCCAAGGGTTGTCCATTGCTTTGAGTGCGGTGGTATTGGACATTATAAGGGAGACGCGAAATGCCCAAAGAGACCACCCCCTCCCACTGGAGGAAAGGCCCCGGGAGTTGCTAGTGTAGCGCTCGGGGAGGAGATGCCCTTAGTTAAGGGGAAGGAGTGGGCGGGTGTCACCTTAGTGTCCCTGGGTGATCGGGAGATGGTTCCAAAGATCCAGGTGCCCCTCAAATACTACCAAGTATGGGCAATGGGTCACCATCAATGGCCATAGAGGGGAAGCTCTGAGAGATACAGGAGCCAGTATGACTATAGTTAGGAGTCATCTGGTGTCCTCAGAGCAGGTGATTCCAGGCGTACTTCATCCAGCCGCGATGGCTGACGGCAGAATGAGCCACTATCCCGTGGCTGAGGTTCCCTTTGAGTAGGGAGGGGTTGCAGGTTCGCTTCGAGTTGCCGTACGCCCCGCCGTGCCAGTCGATTGTCTGCTGGGCAATGATATGGAGCACAATGCTTGGAAGGAGGTGGAATACCGGACTCATTCTGAGATGCTGGGTACACCTGATTGGGCCTGTGTGAGTACCAGGTCGGCGGCTGCTCGGGAGGAGAAGTCGCATGGGTTGGAGCCTGGAACAATGGCCCACCCAGCTGCCGATGAGGGAGCATCTCGAGGACAGGAAGAGCCTGCCTCGATGTCCGTGCCCCGTGAGACGGATAGGCCATTGGAGGAGATGGACCCGGAGTCCGCGGAGGAGGACATGGTTCCATTGGAGGATCTGCCTATCCCCGCTGAGTGGCGAGTGGAGGGAGGACCATCCAGGGGGGAACTGAGCAAGGGACAGGGGGAATGTCCCACCCTCGAGGGTCTGAGGCAACAGGCTGAAGCCCAGGCAGCAGGTAATGAGTCTGGGAACTATCGTGTTTACTGGGAGTATAGACTCCTCTACAGTGAGGCCAGGGCGCCAGTGCATGAACTGTCACGGGCCCTGGTAGTCCCACAGTGTTACCGAGCCTTCCTATTAGAGTTGGCTCACGAGATTCCCTTGGCAGGACACCTGGGACAGGACAAGACCTTTGCACGGCTTGTCCCCCACTTTTATTGGCCTCGAATGAGGGTGGCATCCGATACATACTGTCGGTCGTGTGTGTCATGCCAAGCCAGTGGGAAAGCAGGGATGAAGCTGAAGGCTCCCCTGGAACCACTTCCCGTCGTTGGCACCCTCTTTGAAAGGGTGGGCATTGACATTGCTGGGCCCTTAGATCCGCCGACAACATCCGGTCACAGGTTCATCCTGGTACTGGTGGATCATGCCACAAGGTATCCGGCGGCAATACCTCTGAGAACCATTACTGCACCGGTAGTGGCGAAGGCCCTGATGGGGATCTTTACCCGAGTGGGATTCCCCAAGGAAGTTGTGTCTGACAGGGGGACCAACTTCATGTCAGCGTACATGCGGGCAATGTGGAAGGAGTGTGGGGTGACCTACAGGTTTACCACTCCTTATCACCCACAGGCCAATGGTCTGGTGGAAAGGTTCAACAAAACCTTAAAGGGTGTGATCAGAAGTCTACCCGAAAGCCTGCGGAGGAAATGGGACGTCCTCCTACCCTGTTTGCTCTTTTCTTACAGGGAAGTGCCGCAGAAGGGAGTGGGCTTTAGCCCCTTTGAGCTTTTGTACGGGCACCCTGTACGTGGACCTCTCAGCCTGGTGAGGGACTCCTGGGAAAAGTCTCCTAGGAAAGTTCCCCAGGACGTGGTGAGCTACATGCTGGCCTTCCGGAACCAAATGGCTAAGTTGTGGAAGCAAGCTTCTGACAACTTGGAAGCCAGCCAGTCTGTGATGAAAGCGTGGTATGACCACAATGCTCACCCAGTGGAGCTGGAGCCTGGTCAGAAGGTGTGGGTGATGGAGCCTGGAGAGCTGAGTGCCCTCCAGGACCGTTGGACAGGCCCCTATGAGGTGTTGGAGAAGATGGGCAAGGCTACCTACTTGGTGGACGTGAAGACCCCTCAGCACCCACATCGGGTGTTACATGCCAACCGCCTCAAGCCCCACTACGAGAGGCCCGAAGTCATGTTGGTTATGGTGACTGATGGATCAGAGGAAGAGGACACAGAGCCTCTCCCTGACCTTTTTGCGTCTCAAGAAAAGGATGGGTCGGTGGAGGGAGTGAAACTCTCGCCATCCCTGACTCCTGAGCAGCAGGAGGAATGTCCCCAGGTCTTGGGGTCATTCGCTCCTCTGTTCTCCCTTGTCCCGGGTAAGACCCACCTGTGTACCCATGACGTGGACACAGGAGACAGCCCACCTGTGAAGTCCAAGTCTTACCGGCTGTCTGACAAGGTGAAGGCCAGCATTTGAAGTGAAGTAGCTAAGATGCTGGAGCTAGGGGTCATTGAACCTTCAAGTAGCCCTTGGTCTAGCCCGTGGTTTTGGTGCCCAAAGCCGCTCCACCTGGCGCCACACCAGAATTACGATTCTGTGTGGATTACCGAGGACTAAATTCGGTAACCAAAACAGATGCTCATCCGATCCCACGGGCGGATGAACTGATTGACCGGTTGGGAGCTGCCCAATATCTCAGTACCATTGACCTCACTGCAGGGTACTGGCAGATTCCCATGACTGATGGAGCCAAGGAAAGGTCAGCCTTCTCCACACCTGATGGACACTACCAGTTCTGCTTCATGCCCTTCGGGCTCAAGAACGCTCCTGCCACTTTTCAGCGGCTGGTGAACACGATCCTCACCGGGATGGAGTCCTTCTCTGCTGCCTACTTAGATGACATAGCTGTCTTCAGTAGCAGTTGGGAGGATCACTTGTAGCACTTGCAGGCCGTTCTCCAAACCCTGGAAAGGGCTGGCTTGGCAATCAAGGCCAGCAAATGTCAGATTGGACAGGGGTCGGTAGTGTACTTAGGTCACTTGGTGGGCAGGAGAAAGGTGCAGCCCCTTCAGGCGAAGATTGAGGCAATCATGGCCTGGAAACCCCCCAAGACCCAGACTGAGGTCCGAGCCTTCCTGGGCCTCACAGGCTACTACAGATGGTTTGTGAAGGGGTATGGCACTATCGTGGCACCCCTTACTGAACTCACGGCCATAAGCAACCCAGGAGAGTCATCTGGAAGGAGGCTTGTCAGCGAGCCTTCAATACTCTGAAACAAGCATTGTGTAACGCTCCCATCTTGAAGGCTCCAGACTTCACAAAGGAATTCATTGTCCAGACAGATGCATCTGACATTGGCATTGGGGCGGTGTTATCGCAACTCAATGAGGAGGGTCTGGATCAACCCGTGGTCTTTCTGTCACGGAGACTGCTTCCCCGGGAACAGAGGTGGAGTACCATTGAGCGGGAAGCCTTTGCGGTGGTCTGGGCACTGAAGAAGCTGCGACCATACTTGTTTGGTTCGCACTTCCTTGTTCAGACAGACCACCGACCCCTTCGCTGGCTCATGCAGATGAAGGGGGAAAACCCCAAACTGTTGAGGTGGTCTATCTCCCTACAGGGAATGGACTTTCGGGTGGAACACCGGCCCGGAGTTGACCACGCCAATGCAGACGGTCTCTCCAGGTATTTTCGCCTTAGTGTTGAGAACTCCCAAGGGGTTGGGTAGCTCTCCCCACTTTCAGCTGGGGGGGACGCGTGTTAGACCCGTCTGCTTCTGAGAGTCCCCTAACCACTATGATTTCTTTTGTTCCCCTGTACCTCCCAAAATTTGTCGCTTTTCTTTGTCTACCAGGACCTTTTTGTGTGCTGTTTCAATGGGGCTAGATGTTCCTTGACGCCCAGTTGTTCACAAGGTTTTTGGCACCTATTCACAAGACACCTGGCGAAACCTGTGACATTATAGACTGGGATTGGCAACCTGTATGAATGACCTCAAAATGGTGGCCATCCATTTTCCTCATGAGAGTGACTCTCTGTGGAGCCTCCATGAACCCTGACCTTTCAAGGTTTTGGCGCCCTATTACTTGGTGCGCATTCCTGACAGGAATTACTTTATTTCCCTCAGGTACACAAAATGGCTGCTCTAGAACCCCAGTATGGTGGCTGTTAGAGACCCAAATACCCCAGTACTGCCATGTCATTGGCCTAACCCAAAGAAGGTTCTAGAACCTACTGGCACGAGCCAGCACCTCAGGGCACTGGCTATATAAGGTCCAGTCCCTGGCGGCCGTTTTAGATGACCAAAAGACTAGATAGGATAATGATGTTCCAGATCTAGGTGAAGAAGAAGATTCCAGACTTGACACCAGATTGACACCTGCCCTGTTGACCCCTGAGGCGGCTGGTAGTGTGGCAGTAGAGCAAGCAAGAGTCACTGGCGTGGATCCTGACTGGCGTTCCAGTCAGCTGTGTGTGCGGTGACCTCGTGCCTACAGCGCCTGCCCAGCGAGTGCCTTGTCACCCCCAAGAGACTGTGGCCGATTTTTCGTGTGCCTCCCCGCCTCCCCCCCCCCGGTGGCGAATTACGACTGACTCGAGTCGCAAGGCGAGAGCAAGTTCGCCGCGACCACGAGCGTCTTCTGTGCCCCTTGTGTGACAGGCGCCTCCAGCGAGGAGCTCGGACGTCTCCGAGCTCCACCGGCGTAGAGTGCTTCCTGCGCAGACTGAGGTGAGGTGGTGCGCCGGGGCGGGGAAAGGCCTGCCTTCGTTGGGCGGGTCTACTGTCTCTGCCCCTCCCCAGTGGATCGGCGGCTGTAGCTGTGGGCGGGAACCATCCCTGTTTGAGGAAGTCGGAGGGAGGTCCGTGGTGTCATGAAAACTTGATCAGAATCTGACTCAGAACCCAGATTATGTTTCTGTACAATATTTAACTTGCTATATTCCTTGAAGAATTATTTGTTTGGGAAATGCTTGTTTGGGTGCTCATATTTGGTTGGGACAATGCTTGTTTGACCATGAGTACTGTTTTTTCGTTATGCATATGCATGAGGACACGTTGAACAGGTGCGCTGAACTGCCATAGCGCTACACATGCACAAAAGCCTATAAAAGACTAGCCGGCTGAAGACTCGACGCTTCGCTTCTTGAGCAGACAAAGCGTCACGTCAAGAGCTCCATCCAGCACTCGCTCCCGCTCCCAGCCCCGCCCGCCGGCTTGCCTCCCACGCTTCTCGCCTTGACTCGGCCAGCCTGCGCCACTCACCTGATTCCTTCCACGGACCCTGCAAACTTCGGTGGATTCCATCGGAGTCGTCCATCTCTTGGTTTCCTGGCTCCTTGTCGGCTCTGGGCTCTGCGTCTCGACGGACTTCCAGTTCCGCCCTTCAGTCGGTCCTTGTTTCCTTTGGTTCCCCGTTTAGAAGTTCCTACAAGCAACAAGACAAGTAAGACATTGAGCGCTAGTGTGTTTGGAAATCCGGGGGAAGAAACAACAAACCTTGCTAAATCCAATAGAAAACGAACTGCTTGAAAAGACTAAAACAAACTTGGTAAAAACAATTGTGCAATTTGTTTTTTGGTGAATCTTGAGAAACCATTTTAGTTTATACTTATTAATGTTAAGGTGTTCATTGGTATTTTGAGAGGTAGCAGTGAATTCAACTGCTTATCCAGCTATGTAATCAGATTATTATCTCAAAGACTCAGTGTGTACTATTGGGTCATTGGGGGGTTCTGTGTTCTCTTGTTTTCTAACCCACAGAACCAGTTACCAACGCCTGCAAACTAGTGCAAGGTAAGGCAGAGTTACTGCATGCAGAAAGTTCGGTTGTGTGCCAACTAACCAGTTGAGAATCAGTTGGGGATTAAGGGGGACATCTTAAAAAGACAAGGTTATTCACAGAATTTCTTATTGTTTCAAGGTGAAAAGTAGCAAACGTAATATAGGAAAGATCTAGAACTTGCACCCGAAGTTGAGACTGGGCTTATTTCACTATTGGTATGTATGTTCAGAAATATAGAGGACTTATTCCCAGGGGGTAAGAGTATTGTTGCTATTGATTGTCATTTCTTTGTACATTATTCATCTTGCAGTATCAGTGATTATTTAACTGTTCAAAAGAAGCCCGGTGTTCCGCAGGAGACACTAACAGAAATCTTCAGAAGAGAACCTGTGTTGTGTTTCTCTCTCTCTCTCACTTACCCATCCCCATCCACTTCCCCTTTCCGTCCCCTCTTCCCTTTCCCTTTGGGGACCAACTGGTAGTGTCAAGTGTTCAATTCCTTGCTACTCTAGTTGGCTCTTGAAGGTATTGGGATTGATCATCTTCAAGACGGAAACAACTGGACTCTTGCAGTGGCAATCCTTACACGTGGAGCTCCTGAGAACCCGTCGCTGGCGAGAGAAGTGCTGAACCCGACTGAATCGCTTTTCGATTGCAGCCGATGTGAGGTGGGCCCGTTTCTTCAGGTGGGAAGCGCTGTTATAAAGGAACTGTGAACCGGCATTTATTTGACTGAGCGCGAAGATTGTGTGACCTCTTCGCAGCCCCGTTCGGCAGTCTAAAGACTTGGAACTGGTGCCGCCTGAGTGCTAGCGGGGACAGAAACCCCTAGGCGCGCTTAGACCCCCACCGGCAAACAGAGATCTCAACCTGGTGGCAGCCGAGTGTAAATGACGTGTTCACTGTCTTTCCTTGCCTTTTAGATATACGCGCATAACCCCCGTGTGATTCTTAAAGAGTCCCAGCACTCCCTGTTAAGCCCAGAGAAGCCTGTGTACACTAATGGTGAAATCGTCATAAACTGTAAGAGTAATCTTTCCAACCTGAAATGTATTTGCAAATGTAGTGTTCCTGAAGTATTTAATTTGTGGCAGCGATACCAGAATGAATCTGTAGATGTTCTTGAACTGAACCAGTATTTACTCTGCTACACAGACAGTGATATTTATGCTATTTATTGAAGATATTTATTCCCGATATTTATTCTATTTATTCTATTTATTGACAATATTTATTCCTGATATTTAATCTATTTATTGATGAACTGTACTCCTAAGCTTATTTATTGAATCTATTCCAAAATCGAAACCCAGCAAATTGTGACCCAAAAGAAATGTAATTGTGCTTTCCTAATTGATCCCCATTCACAACAGAGAATTTTTACATAAAGGAATCGTATTTTTCTACAACAGTGGTGTGGTGTCCTTCTTTTTGGTGGTTGTTCAAGGAGATATTATTGGGTCGAAGCCGGCTTAACACGATAGCCTTCACTTGCCTTGACACTTGAGCCAAGCTACCCCCTTTGTGCTGGGCTTGCCCATCGCAGGTCCAACACATGGTGATTCCATTGTTAGAGAATTCTGAGGCAACTATGCATTGAGGGCACATATTGCAGGAGCCACATCTCGAGTTCCCTACCATTTTAGAGTTGTCTAATGTTCTTTGTGTATCCATTGTATTGTCCCTATACGTATGGACTCACAGGTCACGTAGGTTCTTGTTTTTTTTGAAGGCATATAAAGGTCTTTCGAGGGTAACTTCCTCATCATGGTTCAGGATGTGCCAGTTCCTATTAACTACATTTTTGATCTGGTTACTAAAATCAGAGAATTTGCTCACGAACACAATCTTATTCATGGGACCCTTGTCTTTTTTTGTAGTATGGATCAATGCCTCTCAATCGTAGAATCTCGCCATTTTTAATGAGTGTGATAACAATTTTTTCGGGTATCCAGGGTCTTTGAACTTGCTCTTAAGCACTTCTGCATGTCTATAGAAATCAGTAATATCAGAACAGTTTCTTCGCAAGCGAAGAAACTGGCTGAAGGGAATACTCTCCTTCTGGGACCTTGGATGGAAACTTGAATAGTGAAGGAGAGTATTTTTGGCCATAGGTTTGGTGAATAATTCCACTGTTAAACTGCCATTAGAGTTTATGATTGAAATATCCAAAAAATCACTTTGCATCGCATAATAAATTGTCCAGGACTTTTTTCATAATTTCACTTGTGTTTTGCCTCATAAGTAAAGTATGTTTTTTATTTATATGTTGTTGCCTTGAATGGTTTGTCAAACGTCTGTTACTTTAAAAAGGTGCCCCAAAGGGATTTTTTGCTTGACTTAAGAGTCTACCTGGTACCCCATCCCTTTGGTTGTGGGGTCCCTCTCTCTTTTATTAGAGTGTGAATGGTTGAAACCAGGAAGTGTTTGCAGCAATTTTGTGATTCACTCTGTCAGCTCGCATCTCTGTGTAGAAGCCATCGGTTCCGTAGTTTTACCTGTGCGAGGCAACACTGGCATCTGTGTGAGATATGCCTTTCACGCTGCCTCTCCTCATATCACCAGGTCGCGGTATGCCTTTAGAAGCCCGGCAGTCGGCTCTGAGCTCTGTGAGTGAGTCTGTCGGTACGATCCCCTACTCTACCAAAAGACTACGCAAATACCACTACATTGTCTAAACTCTAAAACACTACCCTCAGCAGGACCCCCTACACTACACAAACACCGCTGCACTACCCTAAACCCTAAAATACTACAGCCAGCTCAACCCCCTGCACTACCCAAACACCACTGCATTGTCGTAAACCCTAAAGCACCACCCCTAGCAGGACCCCCTACACTACACAAACACCACTGCAGTACCCTAAATCCTAAAACTCTATCCCCAGCACGACCCGTACAGTACCGAAACACCACTGCACTACCCTAAACTTTAATACACTATCCCCAGCACCATCCTGTATACCTCACAAACACTACTGCACTAACCTAAACCCCTACTTTCAGCCCGACCCCCTCCAATACCCAAACACCACTGTTCTACCCTAAACCCAAAAAGACTACCTCAGCACGACCCCCTACAGTACACAAACACCACTGCAGTACCGTAAGCACTAAAACACTACTCCGAGGATGACCCTGTACACTACACAAACACCACTGCACTACCCTAAAGCCTAAAACACTACTCCCAGTATGACCCCCTACTCTACAAAAAAACCCGTGGACTACCCTAAACCCAAAAACAGTACTCCCAGCATGGCCCCCTTACACTACCCAATCATTAGTGCATTGTTGTAAATTCTAAAACACTACCTCCAGCATGATTCTTACACTTATCAAACACCACTGCACTACCTTAAATTCTAAAATGCAACGTTCCACAATCCCTACAACCCCCCACAACCTATTCCTCGAAGAAACTGGAAAAAAATCATCACCACCGACCAACTCCTCACAGCGCTCAACCAAAACCCTCCCACCCTCTCATCGGACCTAAACGATGCTGCCACCAAACTCAAACAATGGATCACTCACAGCGTTGATGAATTAGCACCCTTGAAAAAGCACCAGATCAAACAAGGTAACAAAAAGGCCCCCTGGTTCAACGATGACCTTAAGAAATCCCAAAAACTATGCCGTACTCTCCAAAAAACATGGAGAAAAAACCGAACCACCGACAACCTGACCACCTTCAAGGCAGCCACCCGCAAACACCACCAATTGATACGAGCCACCAAGAAATCAGCATTCAAAGATCGACTAGACAACAATGCCCATAACAGCAAGGAACTTTTCAACATCGTCAAAGAATTTACCAACCCCACCGCAGCTTCAAACGACATCACTCCCTCCCAAGACCTCTGCGACTCGTTATCCTCTTTCTTCTACAACAAAATCGGCGACATACATAACAGCTTTAAGAACATTTCCAAAGAAGAGTCCACTCCACCCACCTCCGAACCTGAAACGCTCTCTAACAACCTTAGCGCCTGGAACCCAATCACCACGGAAGACACCATCTGCCTAATGAACTCCATCCACTCCGGTTCGCCAACCGACCCCTGTCCCCACCACATCTTCAACAAAGCAGTCTCCATCATCGCCCCCAATCTCCGTGATATCATCAACTGCTCCTTCAACTCAGCTACCTTCCCAGAAAGCTGGAAACACGCCGAACTCAGCGCCCTCCTGAAGAAACCCACAGCAGACCCCTCTGATCTTAAGAACTACCGCCCCATTTCCCTCCTCCCATTCCCTGCCAAAGTCATTGAGAAAGCCGTCAATAGCCAGCTCGCCGCCTTCCTTGAATCCAACAACTCCCTCGACTCTTCACAGTCCGGCTTTCGAGCCAAACACAGCACCGAAACCGCCCTCATTGCAGCGACAGACAACATCCGAACGTTACTGGACAACGGACAAACAGTTGCCCTCATCCTACTCGACCTCTCCGCCGCCTTCGACACAGTCTGTCATAGCACCCTCATACAATGCCTCAGCAACGTTGGAATACAAGGAAAAGCCCTAGACTGGATCATCTTGTTCCTCGCCGGAAGAACCCAGAGAGTCCGCCTCCCCCCTTTCAAATCAGAGGCCACCGAAGTCATCTGCGGAGTACCACAAGGATCATCACTCAGGCCCACCCTCTTCAACGTCTACATGAGTTCCCTCGCATCCATCGCGTGACAACACAACCTCAACATCATTTCCTACGCTGACGACACCCAGTTAATCCTTTCCCTCACCAAAGACCCTAACACCGCCAAAACCAATCTTCACAAAGGCATGAAAGAAGTAGCCGAATGGATGAAAAACAGCCGCCTAAAACTTAACACATCCTAGGATCTTCCTCCTCTGCCTGGGATGACTCATGGTGGCCATCGGCCCAGGGCAAAGCTCCCATACCCACAGACCAGGCACGCAACCTAGGCTTCATCCTAGACTCCTCCCTCTCGATGACTAGACAAGTTAAAGCCGTCTCATCCTCTTGCTTCAACGTACTTCGTATGCTTAAAAGGATCCCCACCGAAACAAGAAAGACGGTCACCCACGCACTGGTCACTAGCCGACTGGACTATGGAAACACCCTCTATGCCGGAACCACAGCCAAATTACAGAAAAAACTCCAACGCATCCAAAATGCATCAGCCAGACTAATATTGGACATCCCTCGCCAAGCTCACATCTCCTTTCACCTGAAAGACCTCCACTGGCTTCCCGTCAACAAGAGAATAACGTTCCGTCTCCTCACCCATGCACACAAGGCCATCTACAAACTAGGACCCGAATGCCTCAACACACGACTGTCCTTCTACACACCCACCCACCAACTAAGATCCTCCAACCAAGCGCTCGCCACAGTTCCGCGCATCCACAGATCCACCATGGGAGGAAGATCCTTCTCCTACCTGGCGGCCAAGTCCTGGAATTCTCTCCCCACTCACCTCCGCCTCACACAGAACCACATTTCCTTCAGAAAGGAACTTAAAACCTGGCTATTCGATGAATAACGCTCCCCCTCCCACAAGCGCCTTGAGACCCTCTGGGTGAGTAGTGCGCTATACAAATTACTGAACTTGAACTTGAACTTGAACTTGAACTTGAACCCCCTACAGTACACAAACAGTACTGTACTACCCTAAAGCATAAAACAGTACCAGTCCGTCGGCTTGCAGCTGTGTGTCTGCGAGCCTTTTGTGTCCCTAGCTGTACATGTGTGAGTCAGTCCGTTAGGTGATAGGTGTGTCTCTGCTAGCGGGGCCGTTGGCTCATTGGTGTCCCTTTGCGAGTTAGACCCAAGCTTCCCCTTCCAGATCACGTTCGGCCGGGGGTACCGATGAACAGAGCAGTGCCTCACTTCCTGAGTGCATGCCAGGTGAGGTAAGGAGTGCACCCGCATAAAAACGGGATTGTGTCCAATACTCCTGTGACAGTCAAACAAGTTTGGACTCACAGGTGAATGTTGGTTTGTATCGATCCAACCACTCTTATTGAGACTCTATCTGTTTTTTACTCGAAGCACATTAATTGCAGTAGCGATTCTATTTATAGGTCCTGATGAAAGCCTTGATCGGAGTCGATCTACAGGCTGAAACATGTAGACCTGTGATATTTTGGACTTTTCGCAGTTATATTTTGGAAACTGCACATGACCTGTTTTACTCTTGACACCAGGACACCACTTTTAAAATTGTTCTGTGTCCTGGGAGCCAATTTTAATAAATCACTTGTCTCACACACACTTGTCACATGCACTGCAACCATCACCTTTAGAAATATTTTTAGGCTCCACACTTTGGGATACTAGTAGATTCCACCTTACACTACTCCTAAAACATCTGTGAGCTCCCTTCTATCGTTGAGAAGGTTGTAGCCCTTAGTTGCAGTAGGGATTGCAACTAAGGAGATCCCGGATAATGAAGCATGCCACCTCGGTGGGTGATGGGATTCTATCCTCTTTAAAGGGACTCCTTTGATCAATTCGGACTAGTTTGTTGTTGCTGAAGCTCAGTTTTAATAGACCGATGTTTTTTCTTATGTTATTAAAGGACAACACCAAATAACAGTAATGAGAATGAGAAAGAGTCACACAGCACTCAAGCAACAAGCAAAAACTTTATTGTATTTGTTTTTTAAAACTTTATTTTTCCATTAACGTATATATAGAGGATAAACTAAATTTAATAAACTCAACACAAAACAACAAGGTGGAAGACTCCTTTTGGGACCATGAATGTTGACAACACAGCCTGGAAAATAAAGCATAAAATAATGATGTGTGTAATGCGCATATCAAAGGAGTGAGACACAAAGAAAAAACACAAAGAGAGAAAAAGAGAGGAAAGGAAAAGTAGATAGTGAGAAAAGGAGAAGAGAGAGAGTGAGAGAGATAGAAGGAAAGGAAGGAAGAGTGTGGGAGAGAGAGTGAAGAGAGGGAAGTGAGAGAGAGATAGAGAAGGAGAGACACTGCCACCCCTGCGCATTCATGACAAAATAATGAGCTGCTGCCACCGGAGTATCTACCAGTGGGCACTCCACGTGCCTGTGAAAGCTCAAGGGCCTGGTCCCGCCACCAAGGCTTGCTGCACAGTGGATCTCACACATGTCTCTGACTCCTGAGTCAATTCAATTCAATTCAAAATACTTTATTCAGCCTTACACATAAAACCATAAAAGTTATACAGCACCACAAAGCAGTTTAAAAATACAATTCATGTCAATACAAAAGAATAGTTACTCCAATAAAATACAGAAGGATATATGTATATACGTTTAAAACAAGCGAAAAAGGGGAAACAGGCAAGCATTATCCAAAGAGGATATGGGATATTATCCATGGAGGGATATATATAGGAAATGTTGTGCCAAATTGCGTCTATCAGATCTCCATACAAATTCTAGATCTCAATGCAGACTTAAAAAAACTTACTACAAATGGTATGCATTCTGGTTTCAACAGTTGTAGGTTAAACAGGGCAGGGCAGACCTGGGTATAATTCAGCTTCTTTAACAGTGGTATTAAAAAATATCTGCGAGGAACATTGTGAAAAGTACAAAAAAACATAAAGTGCAGCAGATCCTGAAGCGACACTCGGTCACAGCCACAGGATGCTAACACCTGTCCTCTACAGCTCCCCTTTGGTACAGCTAAAAGTAAGTGAAAATAATTCAGACAAAACCTGACCCATAAAAACCACTCGTGGGATGACAAAGACCACATCAGGTGCGGTTCCGTAGAGGGAGTGGTTTTGAGCATCACAAATTAACAGATGCTATGTTTTCCCAGTTCAACATAATATCTATCAAGCTTTTTTGATGTCATAAAAGTTGTCTTACCAAAACCCACGTCCTCAGCAGTGATAAGATCCCTTCAAAACAACCCTTGATGTATTTTACCCATGGAATGCGTAACATGTGGTCAAGACTTAAAATTTCTCTTAAGATCTGGTGGTTGAGAACTAACTCTTTGTTCAGCCAACAATTGAGTAAAAACAACAAGGGGCGCATAGCCAAGATATCGCAGATTAAAGGCAACCCCACTACTTCATTAACCACCAGATTAGAAGTACCCCTTGGCACTCCAAGGAGCCATTTTAAAAAAGTGTTCTCCACCACCTGTAGGGTGTCAGTTGCGGCATACCCCCATATTTCGCTCCCATGCCAGCATTGGCAACAATTTTTGACCAGTATATCTTCAACATTGTCGCAATAGGGCGCTTAATAAATAAAAATAATAATAAAACCATTTTTAAAGCACCTGGTTACACCTATGACGGTGTGTCCCCGCGCTGAAATGCTACTACTCCCAGATGAAACAGAATGTACCAGGATACTATTTACTTGGGAAAGAGATACGTTTTTAAATATTGTCTGAATCTTGTTTCGGAGGGCTCCATTCGAAGGTTCAGGGGGAGGCTATTCCAGTGTTTGCTAGCCAAGAAACGGAAGCAGCTACCTCCCATTCTGGTCTTGTGAACACGGGGAAGTTGGAATAACATCACTCCGGCGGATCTGAGATTTCGGGTGGGGCGATGGATGGTGAGGAGTCTTTGCAAATAGTTTGGGCCTTTTCCCTGGGCAATACGATGAGCCATACATAGTGCCTTAAATTTTATGCGCTCCACAATAGGGAGCCAATGAAGTTTACGCAATGCCGTCTTACCGGATGCCCTGCGTGGAAGGTTGAGTACCAGGCGGGCAGCGGCATTTTGGACACCCTGTAGCTGTTGAATGCCTTTTTTGCTCAGGCCTAGGAGAAGGGCATTGCCATAATCCAGATGTGGCGTGACCAGGGCGTGGATAAGTTTCTTCCTGGCACCAAAGGGGAGCAGATCGAGAACTTTGCGGAGAGTTTTCAGTATTCCAAAGCATTTTCCAGTGATTTTATTAATCTGTTGCTTGAAGGAAAGCTCCGCATCGATCATAATTCGCAAATTTCTGACAACCTCTGCTGAGCGGGGGATTGGCCCTAATTCCGTTGGCCACCAGTCCTGCGACCAGGTGGAGGGGGACTTTTGGTTGCAAAGTTGAAGATTGCTTTGTTCGCCCTTGTGATTTCCCGTTACTCATCTTAATGAGGGGCCCCCAAATCAGATTGTTATCTAATAAAACAACCAAGTAAGATAATGTTGCAGTCAGGAGCACCTTTTCATGTCCCACTTTAAAGGGATAATGCTTCTTCGGACGGATCCCGACCTGCATGATGTAAGATTTAGAATTATTAATAGCTAGGTCACGGTATTCTTTGAAGCTTCGAAAGGTGTCAAGCAGGGTCTGCAGGCCCCTTGCTGTTCTGGTGATGAGGACCGCGTTGTCCGCATATAGCAGGACAAGCAGACCTAGATGACCCACATAAAGAAAATCGACCCCTGTTTTTACCAGGGTCGTTTATATATAAAATAAATACAAATGGGGCCAAAATGCATCCTTGCCGTACGCCCCTCTCAATATTAAAATCCCTTGAAACACGGAGATCCTCGGCATATTTGATGTTAGCCTTGGTGTCCCTATGCAGATCCCCAAGGAAGCCAACTAAGTTGTCCTCCACCCCCATGGCCCTCATGGATTGCCACAATTTCCCCTGATTGAAACAGTCAAAGGTGGAGGAAAGATCCATGAAAGCCATGTAGATCGTACCTTGGCGGGTAATTGTGTACTTCCCCAGGATCAAGTATAAATTAAGACATTGGGCTAACCTAGAATGCCCTGTGCGAAACCCGTATTGGATGTCAGCAACAATCGCATTCTCATCCGCCCAGGAGGCTAATCTTTTCAGAATTACCCCACCTACAACCTTGACCACGGAATCAAGAAGGGAGATCGGTCTATAGCACAAAGTGCTATTACGATCGCCCTTCTTGAAAACCAGTACAATGGTTGAGGTTCCACAGGACTCCGGGCTACCGGCCCTGACCATCGCATTGAGCATGGCCACCAGGACTGGGGCCCAAAAAAGTGGCTTTGATTTAAAAAGGTTAGGGGGAATACCATCCGGGCTTGGAGCCTTATTGCACGATAGCCCTAATATACCCACCTCCACTTCTTTCTGTTCGAACATTACAGGAACAAGAGTATTAGCCCTAGCTTGGGGTTGTTGTGGTATCGTCTTGCTTTTAAAAATAGAAGTAAAATGTCCCACCCATTCATCCTCAGTTATATTTGTGCCTGGTTCATTGTTCCTAACATTCTCAAATAGGGGACGATTAATAATGCCCCAAAACCCAGAGCTACTTGCTAGGGTACTGGGCTCCAATAGTTCTCTCCAGGTTTCCTCCTTCAATTCACCCTTCCTGAGGGCCAATGCCCGCCTATATGTGAGACGGTGGGCACTCATCAAAGATTGATCCCTCTGGGTACTTCCTAAGGCTTTCTTTAAGAGTCTCGCAGCCTTAGAACATGAAGCGTCAAACGATCTGGGTTCAGAAGGCAGTGTTCCATGAGAAGGGGTACTTAACAGTGTCCCTACTTTAGAGATGATACCATCAAAGGCCTTAAGAACACCCCCGGGTTGAGTGTCCGGAGACACGCAGGATGCGATCTCTGATGCGCATACAATTTCCACCTCGCCATAGAATAGGTCCGGGGAAAACTGAGACCACTTTAGGTGGCGCCTTCCATCTGTGGTTCTCATCTTGCCTGGCACTAGCACCCTAGCTTGACTTTTCGACAGACCCCACCCCAAATGTGCAAAGATGGGGTTATGATTGCTAAATACACTGTCCATAATTGTAAACCTTCGTAGGTTGCTCTGTAAACCAGCTGAGATTAAAACGAGGGTATAGGCTGTTTGCTAAGCGGAGCAGAAAAGGCCATTGACGGAAGCAGATCAAATACATTAAGCAAATTATAGGGCATCCCCTGAGCAGAATGCTCAAAGTGAAAACCCTGCATCCTTCACACCCCAGCTCTCTCATACAAATAGTTTCCGGATCACCACAAGGTTGAATGTTAAAGTCCCCCGTCACCATAAGGCTGTTAGCAACAGGACTGCCTTATAAAGCTGCTCAGCTGAGCAATATTACACTCCATCTGAGTGGACATGACATGAGTCATCAATGGCAGAGACCACATCAGCTTCTGGTGCTGGTAACCCTGTGCAACGCAAGTCAGCACCACATGGTGGTAGGCTGGTGGCAGCCATACAACTTAGGATGCGACTAACCCTGTGCAACTCAAGTCAGTGCCACATGGTGGTAGGCCCCTGATGGACACATCAGCTTCGGGTGGCACTAACCCTGTGCAACTCAGATGCGTCGTCTGGGCAGGCCGTACTGGTGACAATGTCTGTTGCCTACTGGACTGCGTCATTTGCAATTGTGACTCGATCTGCATTGTGAGCCCTACCCACCGCAGTGTAGGCTGGAGGCAGTGGTGAGGAAGGGCCCACAGCCACGTGTTGTTGACTTGAGCAATGTCTGTTGCCTACTGGACTGCATCATCTGCAATCGCAACTCGATCTCAATTGTGAGCCTTGCAGTCCGCAGTGTATATCGAAGGCAGTTGTTTGTACAGACATAAGTCCGCAGTGCTGTGCCGCTGGGGGACTGTGTGCCGGAAGCCAGTGATCGGCTGAGGAGGCTGGTGGTCACGTCAGCAGCCTTGTGGCAGGGTGAAGAGCGCCACCCTAGCAGATGCTTTGGCCTTCCCACAAGTAAACCACTCCCAGAGCTCCGGCCTATTTATTCACACTCCTACACTGAAGTGGCGTACGTCGAACCAGCCCACTGTGGTTACGCCTATGCTTACAGGGGGGACGACACAGCTACATGACTGAGATCTTCCCTAGTGTTTGATGTAACATGGTTGGTTCCACTGTCTACACCACTACAAGTACCAGTAGTATGTGTGCACATGGAGAGGTGTGTGTTGTGCATACTGAGATGTGTCCAGCACATCACCGCTACACTTTGCATTGTGTACATTGTTATTCATGGGTGAATTGCTTCCTTCACATAGAATTTGGTCACACCTGTCCTTATATCCAGCTATTGTGTGGCTTAGGGGCCCTGTTTTTTTTGGAAAGTTTGCTGTCTTGTTCTGCACTGCCTCGGTGGTAGAAGGGTGGGTCCTGCGGGTGGTGGTGGGTGTTGTGGAGTTTTTGGGTGTTGGAGCTTCTTGATCAGAAGGTCTATGACATTTGTTGGTCTTCAGATGTGGCTCTCGGCTGGGCTCCCTTTCATACTGTATGAAGTTGTTTAATATTTTTAAAAAAAGAAGACATGATATAGTTTAAATAATAAATAAAAAAAATACAAAAACTTTTTTAGGATATTAAAGTTACAAAATAAATAAAAAAATCTCAAAATTACTGAGAAAAACATAGGTTTTTTAACTTTGTAATTAGAAATTAGTATTTAAATAACCTTTGAAATTCACAATAAAAATTGGTCTCAGGACCATTAAAGTTAGAAATTAGTATTTAAAAAAAAAATCAAATTTACTGAAAAAACGATTCCCATATTTCCCAACATTGAGCTATTATATGGCTGAGGAGGGTTCGCTGTCCTGTTCTGCACTGCCTTTGTGGTAGGGAGAGGGGAGGTACAGGAGAAGGTCCTGAGGCTTGTGGCAGTGGGTGTTGTGTCCTTCCTGGGTGTCAGAAAAAACTATAGCATTATAAGTTAACATTAAAAAACATTGAAATATACTGAAAAAAACATAGGTTTCAGGCACTTTAAAGATAGAAATTAGCATTTAAAAAACCTTAGAAATTCACTGAAAAAAACCATGGGTTTCAGGCACGTTATAGTTCGAAATAAGCATTTAAAAAACCTTATAAATTCACTGAAAGAATCATAGGTTTGAGGCATGTTATAGTTAGTTGGACATTTCACTCGTACAAAACCATAGAAATTCCCCTATTATAGTGGGTTGAACCAACTATGACTCACACCCCCACAATGCACTGCTGATGATGTCACATATTACATCATTCATGACATGGTCAGTGACATAACTGATGACATCTCAAATGACATCACTGATGACCTCACTGATGACATCATCCACGTGAAAAAATGATGCACCTCCTCACACCCTAATATAAACTTTGATTCACCCCCTGTAAAACACAGAGTTCCATTTTCAAAACCATCGAGACACCAAAACCAGTTACTACAAACGCACTCACTAATTCCCAGGTCTACAGACACATGCACTCAATCACCCATACAGCCATTCATACATGTAGTCACTGACCAATACAATACTATCATAAGCACTCATACAGCTATACAGACACTGACACACCACCATTCATCTTACTTACTCATGCCCTCATCGTAGTCAGACATGAAAAGAATGAATCATAGTTCCATTTACTCACCTACACAGTTATATACACCCCACCTCATTTATTCATACAGATATTAACTCATACTTATTCTCCTATATAACCACTAATACAAGTATACTCTCATCCATACAGCCACTCTCACAATCACTGACTCTAACATATAGTCACTTATTATACTCTAACTCTCACATACACTGCCTTTTACATATGTAGTTACGTGGACATGTACCACTGAGAAATCCAATATTTTACAAACACATCTATAAACACACTCACCCACCCATACAGCTGTTTCCACATGCACTCTTAAACTCATACACCCAGTGAATCAACCACTCACATATCTATGCACAGAGTCACACACCTCCCACCTACCCAAAAACACTCAGTCTTCTATACAAATACTCAGGCAACCAATCAATAACCCATCTAGACACTCATGTCTACATGGCACCACTGAGAAAAGGGGGAAGAAAATAACAAAGGAGGGGAGAGAGAGAGATATATCTTATGGATTCGATCTCCCTGGTCAAGTATGTATAAGCAATAGGAATCCACCTTAATATGGAGAGTGTTTCCTACAGTGGTAGGGCGCACTCAGTGCTTATAAAATACCCCTCACACACCAAAAGGACCCTTGGTGTCATGTTTCATCATTGGGGTCTTCGCACCCCTCTACGGTATGCGGCATGCTCCTACCTACGACTACGCGGGAGCACTTACTTAAATGGCTATGCGTGTTGCATGTGCGGGTTTTTCTATGTGCGTGAGTGGTGAGGTTATAAAGTGAGTGATGGTTAAAAAGGACCTGGCTCGTAGGGTAGACAGAAAATGTAATGAGCCCCTGGGCTGGGACTGTTAAAAAGGTACAGAAGGAGGTGTTTTTCAGCAGTACCATGTGCATTACCTCCTGTGTGTGTCAACATGTTTCGGAGTCCTAACTCCTTCAGGACAGGGTACACAAATCCCCACCTTACTCACGTGTTTCTATTTAAAATTCCGTTTTGATTATCAAAAGGGAAATGTAGTGCAGGCAACAATGTTCCTACAGTTTTCATGATAAATAGTTTCTGCAAGTTGCGAAACTTGTTTTTTTCTTCATAGATGCTTCATGAGCCTCTACACGCCTCTACACGTGTGGCATCACTAGCACACATCGCCTGCCAGCTCAACATCTACATGGCACCACTAGTACGCATTGCCTGATAGCACGACCTCAACATAATCTCCTATGCTGACGATACGCAGCTGATCCTCTTCCTCACCAAGGACCCTCTCACCGCCAAATCCAACCTCCACCAGGGAACGAAGGCAATCGCCGACTGGATGAAGGAAAGCCGACTTAAGGTGAACTCAGACAAGATGGAGATATTCATCCTCGGGTCCAACCCCTCAGCATGGGACGACTCATGGTGACCCGCATCACTGGGGACCCCCCGGCCCCCACTGACCACGCACGCAACCTGGGAGCCATCCTCAACTCAAAACTCACCATGACCAAACAAGTCAACGCAGTCTCCTCCACCTGTTTCAACACCCTCTGCATGCTCCGCAAGATCTACAGATGGATCCCGACAAACATGAGGAAAACAGTCATCCAGGCCCTAGTCATCAGCAGACTCGACTACGGTAACGCCCTCTATGACGGAGCCTCGTCCAAGCTCATCAACAGACTGCAGAGAATCCAGAACGCCTCTGCACGCCAGATCCTCGACGTCCCGTGCCGCGACCACATAACCCCTCACCTGAGGAACCTGCACTGGCTCCCCGTCGACAGGAGATTCTCCTTTAAACTCCTGATCCACGCACACAAGGCACTCCACAAGACCGGACCAGCCTATCTCAACAGTCGACTCTCCTTCTTCGTACCCAACAGGAAACTCCGCTCTGCTGACTATGCCCTGGCCACAGTCCCGCGCATCCGCAGAACCACTTCCGGAGGCAGGTCCTTCTCGACCGCGCCGCCAAGACCTGGAACACCCTCCCCCTCTACCGACGTTTTCAAAGTTGTCAGCTTATTTTACATTCTCAATTGAAACTTTATCAAAAATGGCAATTGCAATTCATATTTGTGACATGTTTCATTTATGGCTTGAGTTAACTTTATACTAAGTAGTTGTGTATGTCCGAGTGAATTCTATCACAGTGATATTCAAACAGACTATACAGCTATTTCTGCGCAATAGATTGTCTAGGTATATACCTGCAATTATATTTGCAGATAATTCGGAGCTTATGAGAAAACAATTTATAGATTGTGTAAGATGTTATTGAGGTATAGTACCTCCAATAATACTCATGTTAGTTCAAATAGTTGAAAGCCTGTGAAACGTCCAGTTGTTGATTTTCTAGGGTATAGTACCCAAATTGGAATTACTGCCATTTGAATTATAGATGGACATACATTTCTTCGAAATAGCTGTATAGTCTGTTTGAATATCACTTCAATAGAATTCACTCAGACATACACAACTACTTAGTATAAAGTTAACAACTCAAGCCATAAATGAAACATGTCACAAATATAAATTGCAATTGCATTTTTGATAAAGTTTTAATTGAGAATGTAAAATACGCTGACAACTTTGAAACTATAATTACCAGAATGCATCTCTCTGGCTGTTTAATTTTGCACTCTATAAGGGTGACACTGAAAACGGTCTCACTGTACCGTGATGAAGAACATTTCTTGTTCGAAACTTTGGTGGGTGGTGAATGGTGGCGGAATCCATTATGCTTGAATAAACAAGCTTCACAAAAGTTCCTGTGTCATAGAGTGCGATCTTCTTCGACTTTTGCTAGATAATTGAATACAAGGCTTTGTCTGCGAGATCGGCACCCGCTAGGAAAGAGCGCGCCGGATTCAGACTGTTTGTTTGGCCATTATTCTATACCGGTAGCGCCCAAGTCATGAGCTGTGGTGAACCAGCATAAACAAAGGGAAACGGGAGAGTCTCCAGAGAGGCGCATTGATTCTGTGACCCTCTAAGCAAATATTGATTGTTTATTTTATTTAATAAGCTTATAGAGCATGCAGCTACCAGAAAGGGTCTCCCAGCGATATCAGCAGACATTAGCAGCACAGCAAGAGGAATATCTAAGAAGGCGGGGTTTGATTAGGGCTGCTAAGGAGTATCGTTTTTCAGTTCTTACGGACCTGAAGCAGTGAATTACAGGATCTGAGAGCAATCGGCAGGGAATTCCAGGGTTTAGGACCCGGCACAGAAAAGGAGCGCCCCTTAAGACGAGCTCCGAGAAACCTGGGCACCGAAAAAAGTGCAAGGTTGGCTAATCTCAGTGCTCGGCTGGGTACATATGGAGCCACAAGGGCTTCAATATAAGAAGGAGCAGGACCGTGTCTAGTATGAAACATAGAATACAAGGCCTTGAATTTAATCTGTTTGTAAACCCTCAGCCAATGCAGTCTCTGAAGCAAGGGAGAGACTTAAGAAAATATCTGCAGCCAAAAGAGAAGGCAGGCAGCTGTGTTTCGGATGATCCGCAAGCGACGAATCAAGGCTTTGTCAGCACCCAGATAAAGAACATTCCCATAATCCAATCTGGATGTAACCAGAGCTTGCAGCACTGTCACTGTGAGCTTAGAGGGAATAGCCAGAGTATTTCTTAAGCCATTTCAGAATGGAAAAACAGGAGGTTGTAAGCTTGGAGATCTATGGTGTCAAGGAGAGGTTTTTATCGATAATAAAACTGAGATTCTTGACTTTATGTAAATGTATTTATATAGCGCAAATCACCGACCCGGTATCTAAGCGCTTGCTTAGGGAACCCGTCCTGGTATTCCCCTGTGAGATAACCCCGGCAGGGTATCCGCAAGGTGAAAGCCAGGCATCCCCCGCGAGGGACCGTTGTGGAGATTAAGCAAGCTATTGCCCAGAGTCGCAGAGTGTGAACCCATGAATCGAGTAGACACCGGAGCGAGAATTGTCAAGTCCGTGGACATTTTAGGACTCAAGACCCCGCCGAGCCGGGAATTGAACCCTGGTCCCGGGCTGGCCTCTGCTTCCAGGTCTGCCTCCTCTAACCAGTGAGCCACACTTCTCCACTATCCAACGGTATAGGCAAAGGCACCAACATGGCAGGGCAATGGCTTACTCCCTGGAGATCAGGGCTGTTTCCCCGGATCAGGACTTTGGTTTTATCCCCATTGAGTTTAAAGACGTTTCTGTTCATCCAGCGTGCGACATTGGCCAAGCCTTCGAGAGGGGAGTGTCCTTTGTTTCGAGCAACGGATAGTGAAAAATAATCTGAGATTCATCCGCATACAAGAACAATTATTAGACCAGATTCTTCAATCACATCCATCAAGGGGTGTAGGTAGATGTTATACAACAGAGAGCTCAAAATGGACCCTTGCGGAACCCCGAGGTCAGTGTTAAAGTAGTAGAAGTGTTGTTAGCTGACAAGACCAGAAAAGTTTGATCCTTCAGTAAGGAGGATAACCACTTCAAAGCAGTGTGGGCAATGCCTAAAGCCTCTATTCTATCCAAGAGAATGGAGTGTGAGACCGTATCGAAGGCCACTCTTTATTATAAGAGGATAAGGGCAGCTGTCCCACCAGAATCTGGGTTCTTGCCTCAGAAATTCGGTGACTCCGAGTAGTGCGGATTCAGTGTTGAAACCCTCCCTAAACCCAGACTGGGATGGGTGCAGCACATTGGAAGTGGTCATGAAGGAAGTGAGGTGAGTATTAACATGTTTTTCCAAAATCTTGGAAAAAACAGAGAGAAAAAAAATTGGCCTGAAGTTAGACCAGCACTGAGGGTCAAGTTCCTGCTTCTTGAGCAGAGGGAGTACCAAGACATGTTTCCAGTTCTGCGGTACCACACCTGTGACCAAGGAGAAGTGAAGAGGTCCAACACTACCCTAAGGGCTGTCTCCTCAAGTAATCTGAGATTTGAAGATAGGAGGGGGTCGAGGAGGGACCAGACTTAATGGTATCCACTAAGGTTTGCAATTCTGCGAGGTCCTAAAGAAGCCTCTCAAGGATGTATCCGATGTCACTATGTGCTGACCGGCCCCAAGATGAGGGACTGACGGATCAGGTGGTTGTACAACAGGAAAAGGAGTCGTAAGCATAGAAGCATCAGCTTCTAATTGCCGGTGAATTGTCTCAACCTTGTTTAGAAAAAACAAAGCAAGTTTGCCACACTGTTGATGGGAAAGGGAGGGGAGCGGTGTAAATGAGGTGGCTGCAGACAGCTCCTTTAGTACTTTAAAAACGTTTTTTGACAGTTATGAGCGTTAGAAATAAATTCAGTATAGTAAGCTGCCTGTGCAGCTTTGCAGGAGGTATGATATTTTTTCAAGGCTGACACATATACAGCCTTGGCCACAGGTGCATAGTGCTGTCTCCAAACCCTTTCCAAAGCTTTACAAGACGTTTTTTCTAAGTAAAGACTGTCATTAAACCAGAGTGCTGGAGTGCACACTCTACCCTATGATTTAGATGTTTCAGGCAGAATTGAATCTGTGGCACTTTTGAGCCAAACGTGTACAGAAATTTGGTCAGTATCTGATCTAGATGTTAAAACAGTAATGGTATGAAGAAGAGGTGTGTTTAATTCCATCATGTCCAATTTAGCCCAGTGCCTGTTAGTAGTTTGTTGGGTCGACCAAAGAGCTGAAGAAAAAGGAACTGTAATATTGAAAGGTACTGCAAAATGGTTGGTCTAACAGAGTTGGCTTGGAAGGTAAACAGAGAGGAATGGGAGGTTGGAGAAAATAGAGTCCAAAAGATGGCCCCAATGAGGGTGGCTGCAGAATTCAGATGAGAAAGATTAAGAGATCTCATGTCCTCTATGAGGGCTGCTGACCGCTTATCTTTGGGATCCTCAAGGTGAAAATTGATGTCCCTGAGCAAACTAAAATCTGCTACCTGTAAAATAAGTGGTGCCAAATAATCTGGCAGACTTGCAGACCAGATACTTGACGGTCCCGGGGGGTGATAAATAAGGGCGCCTGAGTGAGTACATTTTGATGAGACCGATAGAGAAAAATGAAGCGCCTCATTATTAGGGATTTGAAGGTCTTTTTTAATATTGCATCAGTGGTCCTTTTCAATAAATAATGATGATGCTGCCACCTATTCTGTGAGGTCTGTTAATCCCTGTAGGAGCAAAGTTATCAGGGAGGGACGAAATTATATCAGGCGAGGAGCCCTTGTGAAGCCATGTTTCAGTTAAAAAGATTATGACAGGGCCCATGCCACAAAAAAAAAAAAAAATTAGTCTGCTTATTAGGGAGGGAACAACAGTTTAAATTAAAGTACCTAAGCAGTTTATGTAGGGGAGGATGAGCTAAACCCTTAGCCTTAGGCTGAGAGGCCGCCTCCTGGTGAGGAGAAGCTGGTATTGCCTGAAGATGACAAGGAGGCCATTCAAGCTGACTGCATACACATGGGCGTTGGTAACCCTCCGGAGAACAAATCTAAAGAAAAGCATTAACCTTGGGCCTTAAGTTGTGGAGGACCAGTGAGGTGTAGGCTAAGGGGGCTGGTGAAGCAGGATCAGGGTGTCTGGCCCCTGGCCCTGACAGGCTTGCCTTAGGTGCGCCTTCGGCATTGCACGTGTCCGCTGCATGCACACATGAGCATTGGTTTTAGTAGGCAGCCAAGAAAACAGTTAGAATGCTGCCTGCATGCCCGGAAATGCTCAGACCGGAAATGGAAGGGCGTGACTTCTGCTCTCCGCACAATCAGCACTAACGCTGCGGCAGACTTGAGCAGGAGACAAAGAGAAGTTGCAGAAAGTGAACAAAACCACAACATTATTCACAATCAAATTTAAAAATTTAAAATATTTAAAAGACTTGTGCAGCATGTTCCAGCAGCAAGGAGTTTAAACAAGTGAGCTGCAAGCAGACTCTGCCGCTGTCCCCAGTGTGTGTTCAAGTCCTCAATCCCCTTCCACTGTCCACATAACACAATAATGTTCCATCCTTGTCACATGTCATTTTACTTTGATGCTGCTACCAGCTAACAAGGGCTATATGACAAATAGGACAGGCGCAACCCGTGCGAGCCCCTGCTAATATTTTTGAAGAAATACCCCTGGAATCTAGACCACCCAAGGGCCTCATTAAAATAAAATTCGAGAATCTGCGACCCCAGCGCAAATATTTGCAGATTTTTTATTTATTTGTTTCATAATTTTTGGGCCCTAGGGGTCCTTCAGGGACCATCTGAGCAGACCTAGCGGGCAGAGTTTTTCTACCCTCCCCCTTCTCTTGTTTTATACCTTTGCTTCTCCGCTTTCTGGTGACTCACTTCCTGGTTTGGAGTGCTAGCAGCCAATCACAATGAAGCTCGCGCACACGACTTAGGCTTCGCCCAGATATTGAAAGTTTTATTGTTCAAATTTCTCAGTGACTTCTGAACAGATTTACACAATTTTTATAAAGTTTTCGTTCGGACTCAAGCACTACTTTTCTGACAAATTTGGGGTAATTCCGTCAAGTAGTTTCGGCAGTAGCCTTGCAAAAGTTTCCTATGGGAAATTGATTTTTTTACTCTTATTTTTTGAATTTCTCAAAAACTACTGAACTGATGTACACGATTTAAAAACAAGGTCACTTTCTGAACCAAGCTCTACCTTTCTGCGAGATTTGGGGTAAATCTGTTCGGGTTGTAGCTCATCGCAAAATTTCCTATGGAAATTAACATGGGGAAAATGCATTTTGGGACCCCCTTTTTTCTCAGCCCCCGCTTGACGAATCACCCACAAACTTTCAGGATAGGAGCTGACCTAGATAGACTTTTTTGGGAGAATTTCAGAAATATTTGCCAAAGTTATTAGCAAATAAAAAATGCTTTTCCTATGGAAACTAGGTTCTAACTATAACTACCTACTTATGACTGCCAGTAGGTAATATATTTATTTATATATATACATATATATATGTATATATATATATATTACCCACGATGTCTCCTCCAACAGAAAGAAACAGGCAGCACACGAGGCTTGTGGAGCATCCACCTTTAATCTTTCATCAGACCATGGGCATGACGCGTTTCGGGGGTTTTTCCTTTCTCAAATGCCCCCCTGGTCGAGTTGTGTCTCTTGCTTACAGTCCCAGAGTAAAGTTCAATTGTCCGTCCCACCTTCTAAAGTAGTGTGGGTTGCCTGACAAACACGGCATGGAGTCGCCTCTGCCTTGGGTAGTAAACTGCATTTCCCAGCATGCAGTGTTCCATGCATGCCGGCGGGGATATCAATTACCGGCTCAATTTCTTTGTTGGGTCAACAGCCGGTGTGCCATGTCGTCTGGAAGGAGCTGTGGCTGTTGTGGGTTCAGGTGATGACCTCCACACTCCTCTCCCCCTTCCTCGCACTTCAGACTGTCCTGGACAAGGAAACGCCAATGAAGTAGGGGCGTGGCTCCATGCAGGTATGGACTGTTCTCACAGCATTATCCGGTTCAGGCTTGATGCGGGGTAGTCCGAGGGTCTACCTTTTTGCGACCCCCGTTGGACACTTGCTGGGGGGTGCACGCCTTGCGTGTGGTTCAGCACGAATGCCAAACGCTCGCGACACGCTAAATGTTACCCACGATGTCTCCTCCAACAGAAAGAAACAGGCAGCACACGAGGCTTGTGGAGCATCCAACTTTACGACGCATCTGTTCGCAGGAAAATGAGTGGAAAACGAACAGTTGTGAAATGGCAATGAGATTCAAACAACGAGGCTATAAACAAGGAGTAATCAAAAAATGTTGGGAATGAGCCAATTAAAAGACAAGAGAGGATGCTTTACAAATAAAACCAACATTTAAGGATACCTCGCAATTAGAAAAACCGCATGTGAGACTTATCATAAACCATACAAGAGAATCCAAACAGATTATAGGGATCTTACGAAAGAATTGGAAATTGTTACATCTAGATGAAACCACTGGCAAAATAATGGAGAAACACCCAGAAGTCACATACAGACGTGCTACAAATTTGAGAGACAAACTGGTGCATAGTCATCATCAAGATCCAGACAAAAAGAAAAAAGGCATCCAGTGGTTAAAAACTAAAGGTTTTGTGAAATGTCAGCAGTGCAAAGTATGTCAAATTGCAGTTAACAAAACAGAAGTAATCTTACTTTTTAAAAAATCCCTTGTGGGACCCCCTGAGCAGGCCTAGGGGGTCATGGTACTTCTACCCCGCCCCCTTTTTGAGTTCTACACATGTGTTTTTCTGTTTTCCTGTGCCTCAGTCTACAGAGGCACAAGATGGCTGCTAACAATTTCTGTTTTGGAGTGTGGACAGACATTGGCAGCCAATCAGCATGTAGCTCGCGCACGTGAAGTAGTGTGGCTCACTGGTTAGAGGCGGCAGACCCGAGAGCAGAGGACGGCCCGGGACCAGGGTTCGATTCCCGGCGCGGCAGGTTTCTGGACCAGGGTCAGCGGACTCGACAATTCTCTCGCCTCGGTGCCCACTCTGATCAGCGATCACACTCGGCAACTCTGGGCATTAGCTTGCCTCATCTTCACTAACGGCTCCACCAGACCGCCGGGGATGCCTGGTCTCACCCTGGAGATACCCATTAAGGGACCATCTCTCAGGGAAGCCAGGAAGGGTTTCGCAGCGGTCGAAGCGCCTTGGGACCCTCCGGGTAAGTAGTGCGCTATATAAATGCCTATACATACATACATACATTTACATTTACGCTAAGGTCCGCACACATGCAAGGACAGTGCAAGGACGGTGCGCGCACGGGCGCGCACCGCCTCCTGGCTATAGATATAAAATTTGAAAAAAGTCGATTTTCACAACAATTACTGAAGGGATTTTCACCAAATATACAAAAGGCACTTCTGCATACCAGGCTCTACCATTTTGCCAAGTTTGCAGTAATTCCAATCAGCTGTTCGGGCTGTAGCTGTGTCTAAAGGTCCTATGGAAACTTGCATTGGACTCAATTTCACATTAAATTTTCTCATAAGCTACTGCAGGGATTTACACCAAACATACAAAAGGCACTGCTCCATACCAGTCCCTACCATTTTGCCAAATCTGGTGAAATTCCGTTCAGCTGTTCGAGCTGTAGCCTTGTCAGAATGTCCCCATGGAAATTAACATGGGGAAAACACTTTTTGGGACCTCCCTTTTTTCTCGGTCCCCGCTTGACGAATCCCCCCGAAACTTTCAGGGAATGAGCGTAGCGCAACGAGGCAAATGTAAGGAAAATTACAGGCAGATCCCTCAATTGGCACCAAAGTTATTCCCAATAGAATGTTCAGCATTTCCTATGGTAACTAGGTTCTAACTATATATACCTACTGGCTATCGCCAGTAGGTAAAAAAAAAGAAATATATATATATATATATATATATATATATATATATATATATATATATATATATATATATATATATATATATATATAAATATAGGCACCGCACTACACGCAGCCTGCAGGAAGTGTCTAACGATAGGTACTCACCTGAAGGGGTGGAGCCACGTGTCCAGCAGTAGGAGGAGGCAAGGACATTTAAAGTTGAGCAGCAGCCTCACCGTGCTCATACCCATGGCGCTGAGGAAGGCGGATTTCAAGCCGAAATGCATTCGCCACTGTGGGTGTTTTTATGAATAAAGGAAGCCTTCACTGATTCCCCTGTGTGGCCTCTCTTCTTCCGTTGGAGGAGTTCTGTTGGACATTTTTCAGCGCGTGTGCCAGAAGTCGCGCTTCGAGAGGCCCCCGCAGCATGTAGTTGGCCCTGGCTACGCTGGTCTTCGCATCCGCGAAATTCTGTTGTCCCTGGTAAGGGAAAGACCGGGGCCCACCACCAAGCCTGGGAGGAGCGTTGGCGGAGTAGCAATCGTTCTGATTGCACTGTGGGCGTGGATGATCCCACTTTGCCCCCGTCTAAGGTGTTTCCCGGATTCTGGAGGTGGCTGCGGACTGGGGAGCGGAGGAGGCGACTGGTGTTCATCAACAAACCCCAAGGGAGCACAAGGACTAGCTGGGACAGGACTTACCCCCGCAAGACACAGAGAAACGGCCAGGTATGGTGCATTCTGGGTCCTGTAGGCACCGCACTACACGCAGCCTGCAGGAAGTGTCTAACGATAGGTACTCACCTGAAGGGGTGGAGCCACGTGTCCAGCAGTAGGAGGAGGCAAGGACATTTAAAGTTGAGCAGCAGCCTCACCGTGCTCATACCCATGGCGCTGAGGAAGGCGGATTTCAAGCCGAAATGCATTCGCCACTGTGGGTGTTTTTATGAATAAAGGAAGCCTTCACTGATTCCCCTGTGTGGCCTCTCTTCTTCCGTTGGAGGAGTTCTGTTGGACATTTTTCAGCGCGTGTGCCAGAAGTCGCGCTTCGAGAGGCCCCCGCAGCATGTAGTTGGCCCTGGCTACGCTGGTCTTCGCATCCGCGAAATTCTGTTGTCCCTGGTAAGGGAAAGACCGGGGCCCACCACCAAGCCTGGGAGGAGCGTTGGCGGAGTAGCAATCGTTCTGATTGCACTGTGGGCGTGGATGATCCCACTTTGCCCCCGTCTAAGGTGTTTCCCGGATTCTGGAGGTGGCTGCGGACTGGGGAGCGGAGGAGGCGACTGGTGTTCATCAACAAACCCCAAGGGAGCACAAGGACTAGCTGGGACAGGACTTACCCCCGCAAGACACAGAGAAACGGCCAGGTATGGTGCATTCTGGGTCCTGTAGGCACCGCACTACACGCAGCCTGCAGGAAGTGTCTAACGATAGGTACTCACCTGAAGGGGTGGAGCCACGTGTCCAGCAGTAGGAGGAGGCAAGGACATTTAAAGTTGAGCAGCAGCCTCACCGTGCTCATACCCATGGCGCTGAGGAAGGCGGATTTCAAGCCGAAATGCATTCGCCACTGTGGGTGTTTTTATGAATAAAGGAAGCCTTCACTGATTCCCCTGTGTGGCCTCTCTTCTTCCGTTGGAGGAGTTCTGTTGGACATTTTTCAGCGCGTGTGCCAGAAGTCGCGCTTCGAGAGGCCCCCGCAGCATGTAGTTGGCCCTGGCTACGCTGGTCTTCGCATCCGCGAAATTCTGTTGTCCCTGGTAAGGGAAAGACCGGGGCCCACCACCAAGCCTGGGAGGAGCGTTGGCGGAGTAGCAATCGTTCTGATTGCACTGTGGGCGTGGATGATCCCACTTTGCCCCCGTCTAAGGTGTTTCCCGGATTCTGGAGGTGGCTGCGGACTGGGGAGCGGAGGAGGCGACTGGTGTTCATCAACAAACCCCAAGGGAGCACAAGGACTAGCTGGGACAGGACTTACCCCCGCAAGACACAGAGAAACGGCCAGGTATGGTGCATTCTGGGTCCTGTAGGCACCGCACTACACGCAGCCTGCAGGAAGTGTCTAACGATAGGTACTCACCTGAAGGGGTGGAGCCACGTGTCCAGCAGTAGGAGGAGGCAAGGACATTTAAAGTTGAGCAGCAGCCTCACCGTGCTCATACCCATGGCGCTGAGGAAGGCGGATTTCAAGCCGAAATGCATTCGCCACTGTGGGTGTTTTTATGAATAAAGGAAGCCTTCACTGATTCCCCTGTGTGGCCTCTCTTCTTCCGTTGGAGGAGTTCTGTTGGACATTTTTCAGCGCGTGTGCCAGAAGTCGCGCTTCGAGAGGCCCCCGCAGCATGTAGTTGGCCCTGGCTACGCTGGTCTTCGCATCCGCGAAATTCTGTTGTCCCTGGTAAGGGAAAGACCGGGGCCCACCACCAAGCCTGGGAGGAGCGTTGGCGGAGTAGCAATCGTTCTGATTGCACTGTGGGCGTGGATGATCCCACTTTGCCCCCGTCTAAGGTGTTTCCCGGATTCTGGAGGTGGCTGCGGACTGGGGAGCGGAGGAGGCGACTGGTGTTCATCAACAAACCCCAAGGGAGCACAAGGACTAGCTGGGACAGGACTTACCCCCGCAAGACACAGAGAAACGGCCAGGTATGGTGCATTCTGGGTCCTGTAGGCACCGCACTACACGCAGCCTGCAGGAAGTGTCTAACGATAGGTACTCACCTGAAGGGGTGGAGCCACGTGTCCAGCAGTAGGAGGAGGCAAGGACATTTAAAGTTGAGCAGCAGCCTCACCGTGCTCATACCCATGGCGCTGAGGAAGGCGGATTTCAAGCCGAAATGCATTCGCCACTGTGGGTGTTTTTATGAATAAAGGAAGCCTTCACTGATTCCCCTGTGTGGCCTCTCTTCTTCCGTTGGAGGAGTTCTGTTGGATAAATATATATATATATATATCAAAACTGTGTTTGCCCCGAGTGCCACCCGGTTCAAAACCAAAAGAAGCCGCAACTCCAGTCAATCCGTTTTTTAAGAAGCAGGTAGATTTATTTTCCGATCCTCTACAGCATATTTCACAGCGAAAATCCAACGCGTTTCGTGAGCTCCCCACTCACTTGATCACGGTTGTTACAAACACTGTTTGCTGAATGTAATTTAAAAAGGGAGTCCCTCCCACCTCGGTCACATGATTACAACCATATGTTTCACTTTCACAATGGCCTTCTGGGACTTGTAGTTCTCAAATTGCATAATGTAATTCCACATCAGTACAAAAGAATAGAGTTTGCATACCCTCTCCCTGCTAAAAAGCAGTTTTCAGAATGGTATAATTTTCAAAGAGGTTTTACCTCCAACGGTTTTTTTGTGTAACAGAAACAATAATAATGATTATTTCACAGTTATAATTATCAAGCAGTATATATATGTATGTATGTATGTATGTATGTATGTATGTATGTATGTATATATATATATATATATATATATATATATATTCACTGAAAAAACCATAGGTTTGACACATGTTATAGTTAGCTGGAAATTTTACTGACATAAAACCAATGAAATTCCACGTTATAGTTAGTTGGACTCACTATAACTTGCGCATGCAATGCACTGCTGATGACGTCACATATTACATCACTCATGACATGGTCAGTGACATCACTCATGACATCACTGATGACACCATCCTTGTGACATAGTGACAGACCTCCTTTCACTGTAATGTAACCCTTGAAACACATATTCAAAAATAGAAACTGAAATTTAAAAAAAAATGGAGATACCCATATCAGTTACAACAAGTAATTCAGTAATTCCACCATCTATATACACATCCACTCATTCACCAACAGTTCTATATAGTCACTCATACATATACTCACTCATCATATGAAGTGATACACCTATACATCCTGTTACACACCGACAGTCATCGAAAAGTTACTCACACACATACTCACACGTGCAAATAAACTATTGAACATCCATTTATTTGAATATAGAGTTATATACACACTTCCACCTTACTTCTATTGAAAATTACACATATTTATTCTCTTAAACAATCACTTATAGAAACACATACTTATTTAAACAGGAACTCTTACAATCTCTTACTCTCACATATACTCACTTATATACATCAATATTCACATATACTAGATTAAAACATATGTCGTTACTGATAAAGACACTAGTGAGACAGTCATTCACTCACTAACAAACACATATACACCCTCATCCACCCATACAGTCCTGCACATATGCTGTCTTCAAAACACATACAAACAGAGAGTCAGTCACTCATGCATCTATGTGCTAAGTAATACCCCCACCAAACCATATAGACACTCATACTGATACTAAGAGAAACATCTAATAACCCATATACATACGCATGTAGCTACTTACCAACACATGTAGCCACTTATACACAAAGTGAAACACTAATATATATATTTAAATATTTAAACATTACTCACTAATATTTATTTTTCAGAAAGACACATATTCACTGGATGGTGTCATCAGTGATGTCATGAGTGATGTCACTGACCATGTCATGAGTGATGTAATATGTGACGTCATCAGCAGTGCATTGCACGCGCAAGTTATAGTGAGTCCAACTAACTATAACGTGGAATTTCATAGGTTTTATGTCAGTAAAATTTCCAGCTAACTATAACATGTGTCAAACCTATGGTTTTTTCAGTGAATTTCATAGGTTTTTTAAATGCTACTTCCTAACTATAACGTGTGTAAAACCTATGTTTTTTTCTGTGAATTTCATTGGGTTTTAAAATGCTAATTCAGAAAAATGTTGTGTATGCAACCTATACTTTTGGCAATAAAGTTCTGGCAATATTTTTTTCGAAAACAAGCCGTTTTCTTCACTGTTCAAGTTGCATAGAGACTCCTTGTAAAGCAATACAGAATTCGAAAGTCTGTACCTTGCCTTTTTTTAAACACATTAAAATTTGTCTGTAAATAAAAATAGCCTTACTAAACTTTCGTGCGCGACCCGGTGTGCGCACTCTCGGCAACAGTTGTCAATAAAATGGATATCGCATTTCCAGGCTTTCGTGCGCGACCAAGTGCGCGCACCTGCCTATATATTTCGTAAAAACCTTGCGATTTGAACTTATTGAATTTCTTCATACACCCCTCAAAGAACTTATAGTACGTCAAAGAGACTGTACCTAGACTTCTTTTTTATTCTTATGAAACTTTTCAGTAAATGGAGCCGAATGTCTTTTTAAACTTTCGTGCGTTACCGGATGTACACACCTTGGTATTTTTTTTAGAAATATAAAACGTTTCATACTTTAACAATTGTGTGCTTAAATCCAGCTCAGAAGATATACAAAATCAGGATGGTAGTTGGTTCAACCCGGACCGTTTATTAGAGGTAGATCGTCCGACTCCACCGGAGGACACCCCTAATAAAAAGGACATATATATAAAATGCGGACTAGCCGCTGTATCGTGCTAGCAAACTATAACATATAAATCGTTAGAAAAAACAAAAGGAATCGAGCAAAATCAGTAGGCCACTGATGAGATCTTTTTTTGACCTCGCTAAAATAGAAAAATTAGGAACAACCCCTCATGAGAAATATGAAACTAGTGAGAGGAACCGAGCTCGACGCCATGATGGCTGCAAGACAGCTCGGCTCCGCCGCCCACCCCACCCAAAATAACGACAAATATTATAAAGATACACAACACACCAGCAAAGTAACAGGGTAAAACGTTTTATTAAATAACTATTTACATGGCAGCCTGCTGCAACATGAAAACAACACTTTCAATTGGTTCTTAATAGTTTCAATTCTGGAATTTACACGCAGCACTCCACCCACTTCCCTCACTATCTTTTCTACTCTCAAGAGAGAACAACGTCCTACATCTTTCGGAAGACTTTGGTGAAATGGCTACCGTATCTCATTCATCTTCCGAATCTGACCAAAATGATCGACTACCTTTAATAAGAAAAAATAAATCTTTCATCTGGCAATTTTTCACTTATCCTGAAGATCAAAAGAAAGTGAATGCACCAAAAGTAACCTGCACGATATGTGACTTGGTTCTCTCAAGAAGAAATCCAGCAAAAAAATATTCCTTTTCCATACATACCATGGTGCGGCATGTCAAACAAGTGCACCCTCTGCAATTTGCAGAGGCAACGACAAGAGCCCTGGCCACGCTATTACCATTAGAGGTGGCCAGCACATCTTCTGATCGACGACCTGTATCTCCATCGAGTGCAGAGATGGACTTCAGATATTTAACTATATATGGTCTATAACCTATGGTTTTTTCAGTGATTTTCTTTGGTTTTTTAATAGCAAATATCAAAAGCTTTTTTGTGGAAAATGACTAAAATTAGGTATACATAAGCGGCGTTCATTTATGTTCACCACAGCCATTGTTAAAAGTAAAGTGAAAGTCGCGAAACAGTGGCCACGCCATCTAGTCCCTTTTAGGCCCCATCATGCACGTAAGTAACAGCCATTTTCTGTGTCATGGCCTCTCTGCCCACTGCCAATAGCCTATGATTGTTCGAAATTGGTTCTCTTTGGGTCATTCTCTGTTCACAAATAAGCATAAAGTCGCAATACTCTGTTTAGTTTTTGCAGATAGTGAAGGATAGGTAGTGCACACTTTTGTCCCCTTTGTAACCCCTCATGCCTATCTCTGCCCCGTTTGTTGGTAGTTGGTTCAACCCGGACCGTTTATTAGAGGTAGATCGTCTGACTCCACCGGAGGACCCCCCTAATAAAAAGGACATATATATAAAATGCGGACTATCCGCGGTATCGTGCTAGCAAACTATAACATATAAATCGTTAGAAAAAACATGAAACCAGAGAGAGGAACCGAGCTCGACGCCATGATGGCTGCAAGACAGCTCGGCTCCGCCGCCCACCCCGCCCAAAATAACGACAAACACTATGCAAATATTATAAATATATACAACACACCAGCAAAGTAACAGGATAAAACGTTTTATTAAATAACTATTTACATGGCAGCCTACTGCAACATGAAAACAACACTTCTAATTGCTTCTTAGTAGTTTCAATTCTGAAATTGAACACCCAGTACATCCAGAGGTCATGTCCGACAAGTTGTGTGGGGGGATGCCTTGCTAATGCCGCCACCCCCACCACCTTCTGTAGGAAGGACTCTGGATATGCTTGGTCCCTGAGAGGCTTCGATGTCCCTGCCTTGCACAAATGTCATAAGTTCTGGATGTTGAGTGCCATACTCCAGGGTCCGACAAGTTGTGTGGGGGGATGCCTTGCTAATGCCGCCACCCCCACCACCTTCTGTAGGAAGGACTCTGGATATACTTGGTCCCTGAGAGGCTTCGATGTCCCTGCCTTGCACAAATGTCATAAGTTCTGGATGTTGAGTGCCATACTTCAGGGTCCAAGAAATGCGGACTCGGAGGGGGCCCTTGGCTCCTGCCCCCTCCCCAAGTCTTGTTCCCCTGGTATGGCCTGAGATCGCCCCCGACATAGGCGGCCGGCTCCCGGGGTCAGGTGGAACTTCTTGCCTTTTGATGCCTCTTCCATTCTGGACCTTGTCCCACAATCCGTTTGACCTGAAGACACGTCCTGCGGTACCCTGGTCCGACCATCACATATACCTGCGCCAGGAGACGGCGTGGGGTGCACTGGAAGGGAGAGGCGGCGCGAACGAGCCTCTCCCACCTCACCAGGTGGAGGTTTCTTAGCTACACCCCAGCGCTTCACTCGGCCAGCTGAGTTGCGCCTGCTCCTGCGGCACAGTGCCTCACTCGGCCAGCTGAATTACGCCTGCTCTTGCTATTACACCGTCTCACCCGCCATCCGGCTGAATTGCACCCACTCTTCCGATACAGCGACAGGCGGCTGCCATGGAGCTCAGGAAATGGCGGTCGGCTCCACAGACTTGGGCCTGGCCTGCAAGGATGGCTCTGGGCAACCCTGGAACTCGGACGCTTGACTGCTAGGGCATGAGCCCCATTCCCAAAAGCGTCCCCTCAGCCTTGAAGATTCTACAAGAGTCACCAAGGCCCCCGACTCCTGCAGACTTCCGGTGGGGAGCGACTGCCATGATTGCTCGCGGAATGGCCACGACGTAGCCACGGGGTGCTCTCATGCTGACGCCAGCTTCAGTCTGAAACATCCAGAAACACTGTAGACTACCAATTCGATCAGTTCCGGTGGAGCCCCAACGACGTATCGCGTTGTTGCGTAATCCGTCATATGACGCGCCGCGTTAGCGCACCCGGAAGTGCTCCGGTGCGCGAGGCGCGAAGCGCAGCTTCCCGGAAGCAATCCGGGGCGCGGCGCGGAGCGCGTAATGTAAGCATTTACATTTCAGTTGGTTCTCCCTCACAATATTTTCAATGTCACATAAAAGTCACCCATCACCCACTGCCATCTCTGGCTGTTTCCATGGTAACACCTCATTCTGCACCTGGCTGAAGGCACAGGTCAAAAGTTCATATCTCAACGTTCTACAGCAAAGTAACAACACTGTTTTCCCTCCAGAAACACCTGCCAATCCACAGCTCTGTTACATGTCTTTTTTTTCACACCCAATAGTACTTTTCGTTTAACATAAACATTAACATGCAACGTACTGTTCAATCTCCACTTCTTACAATCAACCAATCATTTTTATTTTTTAAACCACACCCAGCCTCTTCCTTTTTCTTTATTTAGAATTTCAACTTCTAACTACCATTCCACTTCCAGAACCGATCGGAGGACGACTACAAATCCCTTGAAAATGAAGGTCTGGCTAATAGGACACAGTTATATTCACTGGAGTGAAAAATATGCAGTAAGCAGACGAATTTGCAACCTCGGCTTACCAAATGTACACATAACATGGATTGCCAAAAGAGGATTGAAATGTCACCAATTGATTCCATTGGTGAAAACTTTTATGCATCTCCCAGAACCAGACCTTATAATTGTGCACTGTGGTGGGAAAGATCTAGGCACAATCACTGGGGTAGGTCTGGAAATGCTTCTAAAAGACACCTTTCGACAATTGATGACACTTTTTCCTCGATCTGCCTTGGTATATTCCAATATATGCCAAAGACAGAAATGGAATTGGTCCAATCAACATTGTGCACAATTTGAGAAAGCAAGGAGACATGTAAATAAATCTGTTTCTGCTTTCCTCAGAGATTATAGCATGGGTTCTATTTACCACAACAACTTGCGATACCACATGCAAGACGTCTATACGAGAGACGGTGTTCATTTCACGAATGAGGGAAACAGAATCTTCCCCTGCAACATCAGGCTCTGCATCGGTACTTACTTATAAATGCAGAAAACACTCAATTAACACAATGGCTCTTTTCAGAGCCACCTTATATCTAAGCACTCAAACTTCTGATTTATCTCCATTTTCACACTCTTGTAAAAAGGTGTGCGCGACCGAGGGCGCGCACCACGCAACTTTAAAAAAAATATATATATATATATTTTCGCCTTTAAGGGCCTTACTGCACACCCTGAGAAAACCTACGCAGCAAAACAATCTCTACCTTCTCCCCTTTCCATGTTCCAACGCTTTGAAATCAACAATATATTTACTCGCAATGACAAAATGGCGGTCAACACTTCCTGATTTCCTTCGAATCGAACGTTAACAGACGTCACGCAGCAAAATTCCGCTCGCGCGCGCAGCCGTTTGGGTGCGCGCACGTGTGCACGCGTATAGATATATAATTGACTTTAACTTTAATTTCCTCAGCAACTACTGAACGGATTTACACCATTCCAAAAAAAGCGTAATCTGCGAGCCGGACTGTACAGTTTTGCCAAATTTCTTATAAATCCATTCACCCGTTCGACCTGTAGCCGAGTCTAAAGGTCCTATGGAAAATAACATGGAGAAAACACGTTTTGGGACCACCCTTTTATCTCAGCCCCCACTTGACCAATCCCCCACAAACTTTTAGGGAAGGAGCGCAGCGGACCGAGCCATCTTCTTTGAGAAATTCGCTAAGATTCTTCAACCAGGGCCAAAGTTATTCCAAATAGAATGTTGAGGATTTCCTATGGAAACTAGGTCCTAACTATAACTACCTACTCAGTAGGTAATATATATATATATATATATATTCACTGGAAAAACTATAGGTTATAGACCATATATAGTTAGGGATTAGCATTTACAAAACCTTATTTTACTCACACAAAACCATTGAAATTCGCATATATAGTTTGTTGCACTAACTATATATCGCGCACCCGCAATCCACTGCTGATGATGTCACGTATTACATCATTCATTACATGGTCAGTGACATCACTGATGACATCACTGATGACAACTCAAATGACATCACTGATTACAACATCCAGTGACTGTATGTTTCTGTAAAGTTAAAATATGTCTTACATATTGAAGAATGAGTGGATGTATAAATGTCTGGATGAAGGATTTAATAGGTGCATGACTGACTGTATGAGAGAGTGATTAAATGTGTCTCACTGAGTGCATGGGTTAGTGATTAAACTGTCTTAATTTATGCATCATTATATCTGTTGTTCTGTAAAGTGCTGCATGTGTTGATCAGTACCTATATGAGTAACTATATGGGTTATTGATTGGTTGCCCAAGTATTTGTATGGGAGAGTGAGTGTTATGTTATGTTATGTTAAGTGCCATTTGTAAAGCTCACTGACGCCGAAGCTTCCTGGCGCTGCTAGACAGGTGAGAGAGACAGAAATACACAAAACCTAACATAAGGATGGGAACTGATGGGTCTTTAAGAGTTTCCTGAAGGAGAGAAGAGAGAGGGAGGATTTGATGGACAGGGGGAGAGAATTCCAGAGAGTGGGGGCTAGATAAGAAAAACGGCGGCCACCAAATTTCTTGGTTTTATTTTTTGGGGTGATTAGTAGGTCATTACGGGCAGAGCGTAGATTACGTGTAGGGCGGTAGGGGCGGATGAGGGAGTTGAGAAACCCAGGACTAGGGCAGTGAAGACATTTGAAAGTGAGGCAAGCCACCTTAAAGGCGACCCTTTGATTCACAGGGAGCCAGTGAAGGCTATGGAGCAAAGGTTTAGCGGATTGCCAACGAGGTAGTCCATGGATCAGGCGAGCTGCCTGGTTTTGGACGACCTGGAGGCGATTCAGCAGATAAAGTGGAAGGCCGTGATAAATAGAGTTAGAAAAATCAAGACGTGAGAGTACCAGTGAAGTAACAGATTGGGTGAGTGCTGCAGGGGGGAGGAAGTGACGAACTTTGCGAATCCTTCGAAGCTGGAACATGCATGATGAAATTACCGCTCCAACTTGGGCTTTGAGGGTAAGTTCGGTGTCAATAATTACGCCCAGACTTTTTATTGTTTTAGCAGGGGTGGGGGGGGAACCAAGCTCCGGCGGCCAGAACTGAGGGCCCCAATGAGTATGGCTGAGGCCAGGAAGAAAAAGCTCAGTTTTTCCTGGGTTGAGTTTTAATTGGTTCTGGTCCATCCAGAGTTGTATGTGAGTCATTACAGCATGGAACGTATTGATGGCCAGAGGGGAATTAAGTGAAAAAACAAGCTGCAAATCATCAGCATAATTAAAAATTGTGATGTCCCATTTGAGGAGGGATTGAATCAGTGGCCGGAGATACAAATTAAATAGAAGCGGGGAAAGAGAGGAGCCCTGGGGGACTCCGCAGACCGTGGGAGATTTTTTTGCCGTAAAAGGACCCAAGCGGACTGCCTGTGTTCTGCCAGTGAGGAAGGATCTGACCCAATCGAGGGCCACGCCTCGGATGCCGGCCTGTTCGACACGGTGGAGAAGGATGTTATGATCCACCGTGTCGAACGCAGCAGACAGATCCAGGAGGACAAGGGCTTGAGGGTTCCCGATATCAGCGTTGTACCTGAGTATATCGAGAACTGCTAAAATGACCGCCTCCGTCGAGTGGGCGGGTCGGAAACCCGCCTGGTTGGGCTCAAGGTACTGGGAAGATTCGACAAAGTTTGATAAGCTGCGGGTGACATGAGCCTCCAGGATTTTAGAGAGGTAGGGAAGGAGGGAAATAGGACGGTAGTTTGATGGCTCAATGGGGTCTGCATCAGGCTTCTTAAGAAGGGGCACCAAGATGGCCTCCTTAAAAGAGGTGGGGACACTGCCACTGGTGAGTGAGCTATTGAGAAAGTGTAGAATGTTGTCTGGTAGATTGAGGCAGATACTGCGCAGAACAGAGGGAGGGCAGCAGTCATTGGGGGAGCCTGATTTCACACGGGTGGCAAGTTCCACTAAGGAAGTCGTGTCTATAACAGGAAAGGTGGTGAAAGTCGACGTATTATCAAGGGAGGGATCAAGAGGGGGAAACTGGGTGGGGGGAGGGATAGAATTTTTAATTTTGATGACTTTTTCCAGGAAAAAGAGTTCAGAGTATCACAAGTGTCCTGGGTAGGAGTCTGAGCTGGGAGTGATCTATCATCCGTAGTTAGCTCGTTTAGGACTCTAAACACTTCCTTGGATTTATTAGTAGCTGACACAATCCTGCTGGAGAAGTGTTCCATTTTTGCTGACCTGATAGCGGATTTGTAATTATTACGAGTGATCAGGTAGACCTGTCTGGCAGAGTCAGAGTAGTCGTGCCTCCAAATACGTTCTGATTGACGGGTTTTTAATTTCAAGGTCTTGAGATCGTCGGAAAACCACCTGTGAGCGTACCGGTGCCTAGTACGAGGGAAGGTAACCAAGGGGGCAAACTGGTCGCTGGCCGACTCCAGCCAGGAGCCGATTTCTTGTTCCAGGTGATCAATGTTACTGGACGGAAGAGGGTCGGGGCAGGAAGCGGCGAGGGCAGAGAGAAAGCCCTGGGCATCGTAGGTGTTCCATTTCCGTGATTGTCCCCCGGCCATTAAAGGAGTGAAGGTTTGGCCGCTAACTGTAATGGTAGTATCCACCAAATAGTGGTCAGACCAGGTACAAGGAAGAGTGACTGGTGAAGACAGGGCCAGATTACAGGACCAGATCTGGTCTA
Source organism: Lissotriton vulgaris (assembly GCF_964263255.1). Taxonomy (NCBI): domain Eukaryota; kingdom Metazoa; phylum Chordata; class Amphibia; order Caudata; family Salamandridae; genus Lissotriton; species Lissotriton vulgaris. Next base: position 1,196,036,382 of record NC_141689.1, on the reverse strand, counting down.
AGATATGGCCCTTAATGTGGGTGGGGTAAGAGATATGCTGGGTGAAGTTCAGATTCTCGAGAGTCTCGAATAGCTCGATGGCGTGAGGGCCAGCATTGGGGTCATGTGTGTGTGTGTGGGTGGCTGGGAGGTGTGTGACTCTGTGCATAGATGTGTGAAAAGTCGATTCACTAGATGTATGGGTTCAAAACTGCATGTGGAAACAGCTGTATGGGTGGTTGTCTGTGTACATGAGTGTATTGGTGAGTGAATGGATATGTCAGTGCTACATGTCAAAGTAAGTACATTTGTAAAACACAGTACATATGAGAGTTGACATATATAAATTACTGTGTATAAGAGCCAGTGAATGTGTGAGTGGCTGCATGGATCATTTTAAACTTGTATCAGTGATTGTAAAAGAGAGTAAATATGAGTTAGAATATGTTTGAATAAGTAAGGTGTGTATAACTGTATAGTAGAGGAAATGAAGGTGTGATTGATTCTTTGCATGACTGACTAGGTGCATGAGTAACTCCATGGATGAGTGACAATCTGTGAGTGTCTGTTTACACTGAGTGTATCTAAGGTTATATTAGAGTCTGAAGAGGTTGATCGTATTATCACATGAATGATGTCATCAGTGATGTTGTCAGTGATGTCATTTGAGTTGTCATCAGTGATGTCACTGACCATGTAATGAATGATATAATATGTGACATCATCAGCAGTGGATTGCGGGTGCGCGATATATAGTTAGTGCAACTAACTATATATGGGAATTTCAATGGTTTTGAGTGAGTAAAATAAGGTTTTGTAAATGCTAATCCCTAACTATATATGGTCTATACCCTATGGTTTTTTCAGTGAATTTTCAAGGTTTTGTAAATGCTAATCCCTAACTATATATGGTCTATAACCTATGGTTTTTTCAGTGAATTTTCAAGGTTTTGTAAATGCTAATTCCTAACTATATATGGTCTATAACCTATGGTTTTTTCAGTGAATTTCAATGGTTTTTTAATAGCAAATATCAAAAGCTGTAAAATGTATTATTCTATTAAAGGAAAAATATATTTTATATGTTTTTAATATAATTTTTTTATTCATCTGCCAAACCCTGACCTCTTAATAGTGCACTGTGGTGGAAATGATTTGGGCACTATGAGTGGGGTTGGTCTGGAAATGCTTTTAAAGGACACCTTTCATCAATTGATGACACTTTTTCCCCAAACTGCCTTGGTATATTCCAATATATGCCAAAGACAGAAATGGAACTGGTCCAACCAATTTTCTCCACAATTTGAGAAATCACGGAAACATGTGAATAAATCTGTTTCTACTTACATGAGAGACTTTAGAAGGGGTTCAATATACAACAATAACTTGCGTTTTTTTTACAATAGAATATTCCTCCTGAATTTAAGACTGTGCATTGGAACCTACTTGTAGGTACCTAAATCAGCCACAGAACCCAATAGCTCTTTTCAGAGCTACCCTACCTCTGATCATTCTAAACGTTTATCTTTTTCTAAGTTTTTTCACTATTTTTCACCAAAGTACGCTCCCTGATACACTTACCGGTGCGCGTACCGGGCGCTCTCCAAGCGATTTTTTTTTTTTTTGCCTATATGAGCGTCCTAAGCCCCCCTTAGAAAACCTAGAGGGTCAGGAAGTGTCTACCGTGCCCCCTTCTACCCATTCCGAACATTGTTTGCCCTCCATCTTGTGTCTCAATTCTACCGAAACACAAAATGGAGGACTCCCGTAACGCTGCCGGTACGCGTACCGGGCGCGCACCGGTGAGCGCTCTATAAAAAAAGGTGGGAAAGTAATTTACAGAAAAACCACTGGAGACACTTTCATCAAATATAGAATAGGCCCTACTACATAGCAGTCCCTACCATTTACCCAAATTTGATGGAATTCCATTGAGACATTTATGCTGTAGGCCTGACTAAATATCCTGAGGTAAATTACATGACAAAAACACATATGATACATGAATGTTACTTTAATTTTCTACTATTATTTCATGACATTTGATTGGTCATGTACCTGAATATATATAAAGAAAGAGAGAGAAACACAGCCATTTTGACTACTACTTCCTGAAGTACATTTCAAGAGCATTTTCACTGACAACTTAAACTTCTTTTTGAAAGGTAAGATGTTATTTTAAAAATTTGAAAGGAGAAGTATGTTATGCTAATTTGGGAAAACGTTTTCAGATTGTTATTTACTGTCCCTCTGTAAGAGTTAGAGATTGAGATAGGCTTCTCTGTTATAATCATGGATTGAGTTAGGCTTCTCTTGTATAATTATGAATTTACTTAGTCTTCATCACAGGCACTTTTTAATAGTTCTACTTCCTGCCTGAAACCATACAGTGCCCAAAGATAACTTCACTGTTAAAAACTCACAAGTACCTGTATGAACTTAAACCCAACAGTGCCCTATCTCTACTGATATATTTATTTTTTATGCAATTTACAGCAAGAAAATGGAAGCACAACAGAAAGAAAATAATATTTCCTTTCAAATTAAGATTGAAAACAATCCTAAGAAAGAAAATGAAGAAATTGAATTTTTGAATGACACTTTAGACCAAGAATTAATTAAATGTGTTGAAGAATGTGAATCATGGAATGAAAAAGAGGACATACCAGATGATTTAATGTTACAAATTTGTTTAGATTTTGAAAAATCAGAACAATAAATTTAAATTTTAAAAGTTAAAATTGTTTGAGACATTATTCTTTTTAATATGAAAATTATGAAATAGTACCCAAAAAGATATAATATGAAGTGAGACTTAAAATATACTGTGCAACTTTTTTGTGTTACATAGTAAGTTTGCTCATAGTTACTTCCTTTCTCCAACTATATTATCTCCAATGTGTATTTATCATCTCTTTATCATCTCCTGCCTCCATATTGTTTCTGCTTTCCTGACAGACTATGGTATGAAATTCATATACCACAATAACTTCTGAAACAACATGCAAGATATCTACAAAGGAGACGGTGTATAATAATTTTTAGACTCTGCATTGGTACCTACATGTTGCTACTTAAATAAAAAAAAACAAAAAAAAAACAACAAAAAGAACAATCAAAAAACATACAATATTTGAAAAGTCTATCTTTCTTTTTTCCCCATATTACGCTCCCCGGACCGCTTCCCGGTGCGCGTACCGGGCACTCCCCTCGCAAAAAAAAGCGAAAAAAAAAAAATGTTTTGCCCCGCGGTGCTCTTTTAAAGCCCCCACATCAAACCTAGGGGGTCAGGGAGGATCTACTCTGCCCCCTTATGGTCATTTCCCCCTTTGTTTTGGCCACCTCTTGTGTCTCAATCCTGCCGAGACACAAGATGGCGGCCGCTTTGGACTGTTTCGAATGTTTACAGACACCGGGGAGCCAATCAGCTTTCCGCGCGCTTACAGATATATATATTTTTTTGAACCTAAATTACTCAAAATCCACTATTGCACATATCTTGAGACCTAGCAAAGGCACATCGGGCTACCAGTCCCTACAATTTTGCCAAGTTCCATAGAAATCCATTCAGCCGTTCAAGCTAAAAGTGAGTCCAACCGCCCTATGGAAAACTCAATGTTAAAAACACATTTTGGGACCCCCTTTTTTCTCGGCCCCCACTTCCCGAAGCCCCCCAAACTTTCAGGGGACGCTCAGAAACAAAATGTGCATTTTCCAGAAAATTTCAGCCAATTCCGTCCTTCAAAGCCAAAGTTATTCAACATAGAATTTTCAGAAATCCCTATTAAAAAAAATCCTAACTATATATACCTACTGGCGACCGCCAGTAGGTAATATATATATATATATATATATATATATTAGCATTTTAAAAAACCTGCTGCCGACGTCAAATATTGCATCACTCAAGACATTGTCAGTGACATCACATCAGTGATGTCATGAGTGATGTCACTGACCATGTCATGAGTGATGTAACATGTGCTGTCATCAGCAATGCATTGCGGGGCATGAGTTATAATGGTGAAATTTCTTTGGTTTTGTAGGAGTGAAATATCCAACTAACTATGACGTCCCTGAAACCTAAGGTTTTTTTCAGTGAATTTCTAAGGTTTTTTTAAATGCTCATTTCTAACTATGACGTGCCTGAAACCTATGGTTTTTTCAGTGAATTTCAAAGGTTTTTTAAATGCTAATTTCTAACTATAACATGCCTGAAACCTATGGCTGTTTAAGTGAATTTCAAAGGGTTTTTAAATGCTAATTTTTAACTATAACGTGCCTGAAACCTATAGTTTTTAAGTGTATTTCAATGTTTTTTAAATGCTGATTTATAATTATGCCTACAAAGTTAGGACGTGTGAAGAAAGAGGAAGAAAAGCGCAGCAAGAAGCAAGGCAAATACAGAAAGAGGCAACAGAAGTCCAGAAAGACGAAGAAAAGTGCAGGAAGAAGCAAGAGATGTGCAGAAAGGACCAACAGAGGAGCAGAAAGTTCTCCTGTGCCCCCAAGTTTTTAGTGCTGGGTACTGGTGGTAACTAGTTCTGACTAACCAGGACCGGAGCAAGTGGTATGCTAAAAGACAGTTAGGATGCAGTGAGAAAACCTACTTAGACTACAGAACACTATGTGTTGGGGTACCTCTTTAATGAGTATGACCTCCTCTGTATTTGCCATGAGTTAGTGTCTGGGTCATTGCATGAGTACATGGGTAGTGACTGGATGATTAGAGTGCTGCAAGGACAGTGCATGGTGGTTTTATAAAGGCTTGGGTTTTGGCAGAGTGATTGGATACGTACATGATTCCGGATGGGTGATTGGAGGAGTGCATGGGTGTTGACAGAAATTTCTGGAGTGCGTGGGTACAACCTGAGCAATTGGAGGAGTGTATCAGTACTGTGTAGGTGGTTAGATATCTGCATGGGTAGTGCACAGGGTATTGTAGCAGTGCATGTGTTAGTGCCTGCCTGGGTCACTCCATGAATACATGGGTACTGACTGGAAGATTAGAGTACTGCAAGGAGAGTGCATAGTGAAGTATGAGTGCCTGGGTTGTGGCGGAGAGATTGGATAAGCACATGGTACTCGCTGGGTGATTGGAGGAGTGCATGGGTAATACAGGGCAATGACAGGACTGCATGGGTACTGCTCAGGGGATTGTAGCAGTGCATGAGTTAGTGCATGGGTCATTCCATGAGTGCATGGGTAGTGACTGGATGATTAGAGTTCTACAAGGAGAGTGCATGGTGAATTTATAAGTGCTTGGGTTTTGGTGGAGTGATTGCATAAGTACACACATGTCGCATCAGGCCCGCCCCCCTTCACCACTGTGCAAACGCACCCTCTGGCAGGTTTTAATTTGGGGGATTAACTCCATTTGAATCCTGAGGGCACCTGGGGTATAATTAGCCCACCAGGTACCTCCAGTTAGCACCACAGAGCTGAGTTTCAGAGAGGTGGTCAGAGGCCATGCCCCTTTTTACTCCTCTCTGCAATGTAACTCTGTGGCACTTACTGGACATACCTGGTGGGCTAGTTGTCCCCCAGGGACCCTCAGGATTCGAGGGGACTTAATTCCTCAACTTAAAACACGCCACAGGGCCTCTTTGCGCACTTGTAATATCAGGCGACGCACCCTCCCTGCACCACTGTGCAAACACACCCACTGGTGCATTGCATATTGGGGAATTAAGTCCCCTTGAGTCCTGAGAGTCCCTGGGGGACAACTAACCCACCAGCTACCTCCAGTAAGCGCCAAGGAGCTGTGTTGCAGAGTGGTGTAAAAAGGGGGCATGGCCTTGGGCCACCTCTCTGCAAGGTAGCTCCCTGGTGCTGACTGGAGGTACCTGGTGGGCTAGTGACCCCCCCAAGGACCCTCAGGATTCAAGGGGACTTAATCTCCCAACTTAAAACGGGCCACGGGGAGCGTATGCACAGTGGTACAGGGAGGGGGCGGGGTCCGATGTGACATGTGGCACATTTTACATCAAGGGATTAAGTCCCCTTAAATCCTGAGGGTCCCTGGGGGCCAACTAGCCCACCAGGTATGTCCAGTATGCACCAGGGAGCTGCGTTGCAGAGAGCTGTTCAGAGGACACGCCTCTTTTTACACCTCTCTGCAAAGCAGCACTTTGGCGTTTACTGGAGGTACATGGTGGGCTAGTTGGCCCCCAGGGACCATCAGGATTGAAGGTAACTTAATTCCGTAATTTACAATGTGCCAGGGGGTGCATTTGCACACTTGGTATGTCAGACCCTGCCCCCTCCTTGCACCACTGTGCAAACGTGCCCCCTGGAATGTTATAAATTGGGGAATTAATTCCCCTTGAGTCCTGAGGTCCATAGTGGCCAACTAGCCCACCAGGTACCTCTAGTAAGTGCCACAGAGCTGCATTGCACAGAGGTGTTAAAAGGGGTGTGGCCTCTGCACAACTCCTAGCAACACAGCTCCCTGGCGCATACTGGAGGTACCTGGTGGGCTAGTTTGCCCCCAGAGACCCTTAGAAATAAAGGGGACTTTATACCCCTGTTTACAATGTGTCGGGGGTGCATTTGCACACTTGCTATGTATGGCCCGCCCCCTCCCTTCACCACTGTGCAAACAAAACCCCTGGCACATTGTAAATTAGGGGATTAATTCCCCGTGAATCCTGAGGGTCCCTAAGGGCCAACTAGCCCACCAGGAACCTCCAGTAAGCGCCACACAGCTGTGTTGCAGAGGTTTAAAAAAGGGGTTTGGCCTCTGAACACCTCTCTGCAAATCAGATCCCTGGTGCATACTGGAGGTACCTGGTGGGCTACTTTGCCCCCAGGGACCCTCAGGATTCAAGGGGCCTTAATCCCCCAATTTACAATGTGCCAGAGGGTGCGTTTGCACACTTGCTATGTTTGGCCCGCCCCCTCCCTGCACCACTGTGCAAACGCGCCCCCTGGTGCATTGTAAATTGGGGGATTAATTCTCCTGAGTCCTGAGGGTCCTTGAGGGCCAACTAGCCCACCAGGTACCTCCAGTAAGCGCCACAGAGCTGCGTTGCAAAGAGGTGTAAAAAGGGGCATGGCCTATGATGAACACCTCTCTGCAACGTAGCTCCCTGGTGCATTCTGGAGGTTCCTGGTGGGCTAGTTGGCCCCCAAGGAACCTCAGTATTCAAAGAGAATTAGTTCTCCAACTTACAATGTGCAAGGAGGTGTGTTTGCTGAGTGCTGCAAGGAGGGGGCAGGCCTAGACGTGATGCTGTTTTAAAAAAAATAATAATTTAAGAGGCGGGCTGTGTGGTCCCCCTCCTGCTTCCTTTTTTCGGGCCCTGGGTACCCCAACCCCCAGGGTCTGGCCCCTTTTTATTTTAATTTAAATGTAAATGGGAGGGGGACCATGTGCCCTCCCTCCCGTGGCCAATTCTGACCAAATATGACCCCCGGGGACCCCATCCCCGGGATCTGGCCTCTCTGGTTTTTTTTTATTATTCAAGGGGAGGGAGGCCGCTTGGCCCCCCTCTTGGGACTCTTCTGGCCCTGGGGAGCCCATCCCCCGGGGCCTGACCAATTTGTTAGGGACTGTGGGGGGAGCCCCTATGCCCCAATGGTCCCTGCCGGCTCCTCACCTCCTGCCCCAGGGGAGGCAGTCCCTGGGGCTTGGGGGGCTTCCAAGGCCCCCCATATATTACAAAAAAAGCCCCAGGGAGTGCAGTCCCCGGTTCTGCGGGGGGCTGCGTGCCCCCTCAAATCATTAATATTGCCCCGCAGAGGTGGCGGTCCCCGGGGCAGTGTGGGGGGATTGGGCCCCCCCCCACACTTTTTTTTTACTACTCCGGGACCTGGCCCACCCAGGGATTAAATACAACAAAGCGTGGGAGCCCGCGCTTCATTTTTTTTGTTTTTTTCTCGGCCGGATTTGTGCAACCAGCACAAATTTGGAATAAATAATTTTGTTATGCTTTTTTGGGCCCCGGGGGTCCTTGTGGGAACCCTTGAGCAGGCCTAGGCGGTCAGGGTGTTTCTACCCTGCCCCTTTTTCATGTTTTTTGCGGTTTTTTTTTCTGTTTTCCTGTGCCTCGGTTACTGAGGCACAAGATGGCTGCCAACACTTTCTGGTTTGGAGTGTTGACAGCCAATTAGAATAAAGCTCATGGTCGGGAGAATGCGCAGATCCACTGTGCCTTTATATATCAAAACTTTTATTTTGTGATTTTCTCAGCAACTACTTAACGGATTTACACCATTTAAAAAGAGGGCGCTTTCTGAATCAAGCCCTACCTTTTTGCCAAATTTGGTGTAATTCCGTTCAGCAGTTCGAGCTGTAGCCGTGTCTAAAGGTTCCTATGGGAAATGCATTTTTTGACCTCATTTTTTATTCCTCAGGAAATACTGAATATATTTACATAATTTAACAAAGAAAATTTTTCCTGAAACAAGGGCTACCTTTTTGCCAAATTTTGTGTAATTCCGTTCTGCAGTTCGGGCTGTAGCCATGTCTAAAGTTTCCTATGGAAAATAACATGGAAAAAACATATTTTGGGGCCCTGCTTTTTCTCGGCCCCCGCTTGGCGATTCACCCTGAAACTTTCAGGATAGGAGCTGGCCCGAGCGGGCCACAGGTTTTGAAAACTTCACAAAGATTCGTCAACCGGTGCCAAAGTTATTGGGAAAAAAATGCTTTTCCTATGGAAACTCGGTCCTAACTATAACTATCTACTGGTGAACGCAAAAGACTAGAGACACACTCGGCTTTCAGTTATCCTGCATATATTTAAACTGAAGAAGTGCACAATTGAACACAACCAGGTATGTCCCGTATAAGCTAATAAAGCATCAGCTTTTACCGACAAAAACCTTCGGATCACTTTGCATTTCCGAATTCATATGCTCCAAAAACGCCGCAGTGTTACACCCTTGAGTTGAATCACGCTCTTTTCTGACCGGAGTTTTAACCAAGCATTCTTATCACAACTCGCTTTTAGGTCAGACTATACCAGCATGTATCACGTCAAAAAACATCACGAGGCACAACTTCGGTGACCCTATGACGAGAGCACTGCACACCGCCTCACTCATTTTGTAAATTATATCAGTAACTGAAAATAGTTCTAGTTCACCACAGATCAATCACCAGCCTCAAATGAGACTATTTTACAGTATTTGTACCAATTTCACCACACCACCGGCTATTAGTCATGCATGACATTCCCACTCACGGCATGAGACTGTGTGAGTTGACACCTTTAATGGAGCATGTATCCGAGCTAAAGTATTGCCATTTTAAAGATTTTTAGAACCCAGAATCGACTAACTATTTGTCATTTTCTGTTATGTCTTCTTGTGTCCCCGACCCTCTTTACCCTAACCTATTGTGTATGTTTTAACCTTCTTCCAACAGGTACAATGTTACCGTGGACTACCTAAATCATGTTAGGTACAATTTTTTCTCACTTCACTTGCTCACCTCACATTGGTCCTGAAGAAAGCCTACCGACCTACATAGGCAACCAAGGCTGAAACATGTCGACCACTCTTTAAGATTCACATATTAGTGTGCTTGAATTCCTTAATATTCTAGAGCAACACGCCTACTGAACGACTATCATTACCCGAATCCAGAGCTAATAAAACTCCTACCACTGGCTGTATGGGTATTTTTTAATTTTAATTTCCCCTCACGTCACCTATTCACGATCATTACTGTTTTTAACCATGGGTAAATCCTCCGGGTGGAGGTTGCATAATAACTGACCCAAGGATTATGCACACACGTGTTACAAAGCGGGGAGACAACATATACCGCTACAAATTTCTACCAAGAACACGTGCATGAGGGTCTTTTACTTTGTGAGACACAACAAACCAACCTGCATACCCTGGTTATGCAGGACCAGTGATCCTTCCCCATTGATATTTTGATAACTCTAGGAGACTGAACGGATCAGTACTCTACCTCCCCCTTTTTGATTTTTTGTATATTTAAACTGGAACATGATTCTCTTCCTACACGTTTCGGTCTCCTGACCTTTTTATGGGGAAAATTGTATTAGTGTTTGAGCTGCTGACCTTTATGTCGTTGGCCCCTCTCTCACCTGGGCCAACCAATCATGATTATTCAGATGTATTCTGGTCTTAGTAGTTCCTCCAAATCATCGTTGTTTGATAAGGACAATAGCTGTCTACAAATAATAATCCCACAATGAGATGCAATGTTCATGTTCCCTATATCTCAGCATCCATGCCTGAAAGCTCCTGGCAAGGCCAATCAGGACCCCCTACACAGCAATATGCGATTGGCAAGGTGGGGCAGTCTCAGTAACGGTGCTGGACTAATGCCACCAATACATCAAAAAACATTCCTCACATGTCCTGCAAAGGAATAGAGACACAGTCGGCTTCCAGTAATCCTGCATTTATTTAAGCTGAAACACGATGCTCTCCCTAAGCGTCCCTACGCGTTTCGGTCTCATGACCTTCTTCTCAGAGAAATTGCGTAAGTGTTTGAGCTGTTGACCTTTATGTTGTTGGCCCTCCCTCACCTGGGCCAACCAATCATGATTATCCAAATGTATTCTGGTCTTAGTTGTTCCTCCAAATCATCAAAGTTTGATAAGAACAACAGCTGTCTACAAATTAATCCCACAATAGGCCGCAATGTTTATGTTCCATATATCTCGCCAGCCAAGCCTAAAAACTCCTGGCAAGCCTGTCATGCAAGGCCAACCGGGACCCCCTAAGCAGCAATCTGCGATTGTCGAGGTGGTGCAGTCTCTGTAACGGCGCTGGACTGACGTCGACAATACATCAAAAAAAATTCCTCACATGTCCTGCAAAGGAATAGAGACACACTTGGCTTCCAGTAATCCTGCATTTATTTAAGCCGGAACATGATACTCTCCCTGCGTGTTTCGGTTCCTAACCTTCTTCTCAGGCTGTCTTATTGGATCTATAGGTGAGTAAGTAGGTGTGTGTTTAGCTCTATGAGTGACTTTGCTCTGTAACTGCTTACCTGCACCCAATTTGAGGAGTCTTGAATCAGAAGGTGGGAGGGTTAGAGATGAAGACCGTAAAGCAGCATTATCGGACGTTTGCAGAAGTTAAGCTGCAATCGGAGGGAGGGTCAGCCTCCTAGATGTTGAGGACAGAAGTGTGGCTCACCAGTTAGAGGAGGCAGTCCCTGCTGCAGAGGTCAGACCCGGGACCAGGGTTCAATCCCTGACGCGGCAGGGCCTTGAGCTCAAAATGTCCACAGACTCGATAATTCTCGCCTTGGTGCCTACTAGACAACCTCGCCAACCTCGGACTCAAGCAGCTGGTGGCCACCCCCACCCACTACGCCAGCCACACACTTGACCCCGTCTTCTCCTCCAGCAAGGACATCGCCTTCAGCCACGCCACCGGACTCCACTGGACGGACCACAGCTGCGTCCACTTCAGCTTCAGAAAGAACACGATCCACCACCACCAGCAACAGGTTGCACGCAGAAGCTGGAACAAGATCACAGCCGACCAGCTCACCGCATCCCTGAGCCAGAACCCTCCCGCCAACTCAGCGAACCCCAGCCATGCCGCCAACAACCTCACGATGTGGATCCGCAACTGCGCAGACGACCTCGCCCCACTGAGGACCCCGCCCAGCAGACCCGGCAGTAAGAAAGCACCATGGTTCACCGACAAACTCAAGAGATCCAAGAAGAACTGCCGAGCCCTCGAGAGAGCCTGGTGCAGAGACCCGACACCAGACAACATGACCACCCTCAAGCTCGCCACTCGAAAACATCACCAACTGATCCGCACCACCAAGAAAACAGCATTCAAGGAACGACTGGACAACAACGCCCACAACAGCAAGGAACTCTTCAACATCGTCAAAGAGCTCTGCAACCCCAGAGCCGGAAACAACGACATCACCCCATCGCGAGACCTCTGCAACTCCCTCGCCTCGTACTTCCACAACAAGATTGCAGACATACACAACAGCTTCAGCACACAACTGACGCACCCCACAATCGCACCAGCACCCCCACCACCACCCTCCGCGCCTGGACCCCGATCAACACCGAAGAAACCCTACGCACGATGAACTCCATCCACTCCGGATCTCCAACCGACCCCTGCCCTCACCACGTCTTCAACAAGGCCGACTCCGTCATCGCTCCCCATCTACGGGACATCATCAACGCCTCCTTCAACACCGCAACCTTCCCGGAGAGCTGGAAGCATGCCGAACTCAGCCCCCTTCTAAAGAAACCATCAGCCGACCCCACCAACCTCAAAAACTACCGCCCCATCTCGCTCCTCCCGTTTCCTGCCAAAGTCATCGAGAAGACCGTCAACAAGCAGCTGGACGCCTTCCTCGAGACAAATGGATCCCTCGACCTCTCGCAGTCTGGCTTCCGGGCCAACCACAGTACAGAGACCGCCCTCATCGCAGCCACTGACGACATCCGGGCCCTGCTTGACAATGGTGAAACAGCGGCCCTCATCCTCCTGGACCTCTCTGCGGAGTTCGACACTGTCTGCCACCGCACCCTAGTGCAGCGCCTCAGCAATATCGGAATCCAAGAGAAGGCACTAGAATGGATCACCTCCTTCCTCGCCGGATAGAAAACAGAGAGTCCGCCTCCCCCCGTTCAGATCAGAGGCTACGGAAGTCATCAGCGGCGTTCCTCAAGGCTCCTCGCTCAGCCCCACCCTCTTCAATGTCTACATGAGCCCCCTTGCGGCCATCGCACGCCAACACAACCTCAACATCATCTCCTACGCCGACGACACCCAGCTGATCCTCTCCCTCACCAACGACCCCGCCACCACCAGAGCCAACCTACACGAAGTGATGAAAGACATAGCCGAGTGGATGATGAACAGCCGCCTGAAATTGAACTCAGATAAGACGGAAGTCCTCATCCTGGGACGACTCCTGGTGGCCCCTGCCCTGGGCAGCGCACCCAAACCAACGGACCACGCATGCAACCTGGGCTTCATCCTGGACTCCTCCCTCTCCATGACCAGACACGTCAACGCCGTCTCCTCGTCGTGCTTCAACATCCTACGCATGCTACGTAAGATCTTCCGGTGGATCCCCACCGAAACCAGGAAGACGGTCACCCAGGCCCTCGTCACCAGCCGACTGGACTACGGCAACTCCCTCTACGCCGGAACCACCGCAAAACTCCAGAAAAGACTCCAGCAGATCCGGAACGCCTCAGCACAACTCATCCTGAACATCCCCGGACACAGCCACATCTCCGGACACCTGAGAGACCTGCACTGGCTCCCGGTCAACAAGAGAATCACGTTCCGACTCCCCACCCACGCACACAAAGCTCTACACAACCAAGGCCCAAGATACCTCAATGACCGCCTCAACTTCTTCACTCCCACCCGCCAGCTTCGATCGACCAGCCATGCCCTCGCCGCCATCCCCCGCATCCGAAGAGCCACCACGGGAGGAAGGTCCTTCTCCTACCTGGCCACCAAGACGTGGAACTCCCTCCCCACTCACCTCCGCCTGACCCAAGACCACCTCGCCTTCAGGAATCAACTCAAGACCTGGCTGTTCGAGCAGTAGTGGACCCCCCCCCTCCCCAAGCGCCTTGAGACCCTCCAGGTGAGTAGCGCACTATACAAATGCCTTGATTGATTGATTGATTGATTGATTGATTGATTACTCGAATCATGGGTTCACACTCTGCAACTCTGGGCAATAGCTTGCTTAATCTCCACTACGGCTCCACCACGATGGGATACCTGGTCTTCACCTTGGGGATGCCCAGTAGGGGTAATCTCGCAGGGAAAGGCCAGGACGGGTTCCCAAAGCAAGCGCCTTGAGACCTTACGGTGAAAGGCGCTATATAAGAACGTATGATTTACGATTTACAGAGTGGCTCATAAAAGGCAGCAGCGTGGGAGCAGGAGATAACTACTACTGATTTTAGACTCATGAGGCACTCAGTATTTAAATCTTAAACAAATTGTCTGTTTTCTTTATTTTACTGATAAGCCTTCTTTTTTCGTTTTAATCACAACAAAGTTTACATTGAGTTTGTGTTGAATTGAATTTGATCTGCATGTGCTTACCTGCATCCAATTAAAGGAGACTTAAATCGGAAGGTGGGTGTGGGAGACGAAGACCGTAAAGCAGCATTGTCTGAAGTTTCCGAAAGTTGAGCTGCAATCAGAGGGAGGGTCAGTCTCCTTGATGTTGAAGACAGAGGGCTTCATAAATGGGCTATGGTGCGGCTGCGCCCCAGACACGCCAGAGGCGTACCTAAGGCAAGCCCATCTGTACCCGTCTGCGCCCGTCCACAACCGAACAGGTCCAGGAGCCAGGGACCCTGCACCTTTGCTGCTAGATAATAGCAGTCACTACCGATACACAAGGGATGCGAAACTTGAGTTTGGTAAGGCCATAAGATTTAATGATGCACTCTGTATTAAGGGGTCCACAAGCTGTGCCATGGGTCATTTTTATGCCTTAACTACAAGTGTGGAAGCAGAGCAGTGGAGGACTGGCTAGGCTGGGAGGAGGACAACCTGATAGGGATATACCTGAAATGTATCAACTTCAACACAAGATCCTTTCCCAAGCACTGTTTAGAGATTTGGGATATTCTGACAGGAAAAAAAGCTGGATCTAACCTTTTATAAAGGAGACTTGGCTAGATGATAACAACTTCCCTGATATCTCTACCACTCTTCCTTAGGGCTATAAGATATTAAAGTGTAATAGGGTAGGGCAGAAGGGAGTAGGAACAGTTATTCTCTTTAAATATTGCTACACTTGTCTCCCTGAATCGGTAATACCAACAGAGGATCATGAGATTCTAGTATTTCAAGTCTCTAGTGGAGATTGCAGATTGTTCTGGGGAGAAGTAATTTATATGCCCCCAGGCTACGAACCTGAATTTAGTAGCAAAGTATTTTCTCATCTGCTTCCTGTATGTTTGAAATGTGACCCTTCTTTAGTAATAGGTGATTTTAAGGTTCAATTTAAAAATATGGAACATTTTTGGTGTAAACGATTGGAAAGTGACATACAGATTTTACAGCTCAAACAATGGGTCAGAGGTCCAACTCATACTGCAGGGCATACATTGAGCTCATATTTTCCAAGATCAAGTCCACTATTATTTCAGGGATTGAGCCTTTAACTTAGATCGATGATTTTTTTTAATCTCTTTCTCATAGGGGGAAAAACAGCCTACACACTCAATGAATATAAAAAGGTTGTGAAATGTTGTAACCCAAGATCTGCTTGCTACCCATTTTTTCTTTAATGGAGCAAACTCTATTGAGAGGACTCCCAGAGCAGGTAGATATTTTAAACCTAGAAATATGCATTGTATCAGTGTTCCCCCAGAAATAAAGTAATCTAACTCGAAAAATAACCATCAGAAAAGTGATACTCGCCAGAACTCTGATTGATGAAAAGAAAATGCAAATGTGTGGAACATATATGGAGAAAAACCAAGGAGAGTGGAGATAGATTATTATACAAATAGGAGCTAAAACAGTATCACTAAGCCGTCAAACGTAATAAAAAAAATTACTTCATAAAAAGGGTTGAAGAGAATAGCAATTCAACTAAAGAATTATTCAAAATAGTGAAGGCACTTTCCAAACCAATTGGCATTTCCTATCTCTGTCCTACTTTATAGGCCTCTCCAACCCATGCCCAACTTTCCCACTTCTTTATGCGAACAGCTAGCTAATCTAGCCATGAATTTTAGAAATATTCTATTCATAGGCGATCTGAATTACTGGCTTAACGATCCCTCAGGAGGACCCCACGACATAGATCTTCTTGATACGCTTCAGAACCTAAACTTTGTTCAACATGTTCACTCTGCTACTTATATCAAGGGCCATGCACTGGACCAAGTCTGGTCTACCAATCTCTGTCTGACAGACCTTAGTATCTCTCCTTGTATATGGTTGGATCATTATCTAATACATTTTAATGTCATCATGCCCTCAATGCTCAAGAACATCTCTTTAGGTGGCGGAGTCACTAGAAAGTGGAGGGCTTTAGACACTCAAGCCTTCTTAGACACACTGACTAGTACAGTACCTCCTCTTAATGTAGATGCTGATGCCATGGAATCTAACATCTCTTCCTGGCTACTGTCGGCCATTAATGTCCATGCCCCACTAACTAAGTTTACCCGTACCCATCACTCAGATTCCCAACGATGGTTCTCTGCTGAATTAAAGGAACAGAAACTTGAGCTCCGCCAAAAGGAAAGGAGATGGAGATCATTTTACTCTCAGGAAGATAAACTCCAGTACTCTCTGGCTTGTAAAGAGTTCAAAATTGCTATTCAGGGAACCAAACCAATCTATTTCTCACAGAAAATACTAGATTCCCAGAATAAGTCAAAGGAAATCTTCTCGATAGTCAATGATCTCTGCAACCCTGAAAGGATCCTCCCAAAACAAACCCCTAATCAAGACACCTGTGACTCCCTCAACAATTTCTTCTTACAGAAGAATGCGTCTATTAAAGGTAGCATTTCCACTACAATAGTCAGTGACCCAAAGGCCAATTTGGTAATTAACACCTCTACCTTAGAAAACTTTCCCCCTATTAACCCCTCAACGCTCTTGGATCTACTGACCCGCATTAAATCAGGCTCCCCTAACGATTGCTGCCCCCCCTACATTATGAGGGATGTCCTTTCTCACTTACCACACAGCGTGTTACCTCTCCTTAACCATTCACTGTCACAAGGCAGAGTTCCTTCCACCTTCAAAAATGCCATAATTGTTCCCCTACTCAAAAAACAAGGGGCTGACCCCATAAACCTTATTAACTAGTGGCCCATCTCTCTCCTCCCCTTTCTGTCTAAAATCCTAGAGGCTCATGTGACCACATGCTTATCTAACTTCATAGAACCATCAGAATACTTAGAGCCGCATCAGGCAGGCTTCAGGCCGGCCCATTCCACTGAGGCGGTAATCCTGACGCTATTGGACACTATGAGAGCCGGTGCAGATAGAGGTGTCACCCAAGCATTGGTGTTATTACATCTGTTGGCCCCCTTTGACACGGTCGACCATAAGATCTTGTTGAACCATGTCAGGCAGGCCGGCATCCTGGGCGTCACCAATGACTGGATTGGTTCTTTTCTCCAGGGCAGAACTCAAGCTGTCCGCCTCACTCCATTCACCGCCTCTAAATTAGCAACTTCATGCGTAGTCCCTTAGGGCTCTTCCATGTCACCTCTTCTCTTTAATCTGTACCTTCGGCCCCTTATCAGCTCTCTAAAAAATATGGCGGTCACCACCTTTAATTATGCGGATGACCTCCAGCTGGTCTTTACCCTGGACAACTCTACCGATTCTATCCTCAATTTACAATCCACTATGCTCTATATACAGAGCTGGATGGACCAGAATCACCTGAAACTTAACCCGGGCAAGACTGAATTAATCTTGCCCGGGAAGAGAGCTCTTGTTTGGGGACCCCAAGAACTAGGCCTTTCCCCCGCCCTTTAGGCGTCGGTAAAAAGTCTTGGGGTCACTATCAAAACCGACCTCTCTCTTAAAGGTCAAGTGGGCGCAGTGGTCTCCTCCTGTCTATTTCAGTTATGGAGGATTAGGAAAATCGCCCATCTGCTTACTCATTCCGCTCTAATACAGGTTGTAATTGCTCTGCTTCTGTCACGTTTAGACTTTTCCAACTCCATTTACCTGGGTCTTCCTTTGGGCCTACTTAAGCGTCTCCAACTGGTCCAAAATCAGGCGGCCAGAATGATACATAAACAACCTAGATGGTCATCTGCCAGACCACTAATGGATAAACTTCATTGGCTCCCTCTGGTCCAACGCATCGCCTTCAAGACTGGGTGTATCATCTTCAAGGCTTTGCACGGTAAAAGCCCAAAATTCATCAGCTGTAGAATTGTCAGATATGTACTCTCTCGTAACCTCCGCTCGGCCCATCTTCAGCTTCTTTCTGTCCCTATCTTTAAGCTGAAATGCCAAGGAGGATGCAGATTTTCTCATCGCGCTCCTGTATTCTGGAATTCCTTACCACTACCAATCCGGATGCGCAATGACCTCCTGACATTTAGAAAATTGCCTAAAAATTGGCTATACGAGCAAGCGCTCGGGTAACTTCCCTCAGTGTGATTCCTGCCTGACTAGCGCCATGAAACCTCTGGGTGACCGCGCGCTCTATAAGTTCCGATTAAGATAAGATAAGATTTCCCAATCATTGACTCCTTCGGAAGCTAACTGCGAGAAAGTTGGCCACTTTTCTATGATAAACTTTCCCTTAACTACTGCACATTCATAACTCAACCCGCACTGAAGGAAATTAATTGGGAAGGTCTGAAACTGTACCCTGAAGTGCCCTCTCATTTAGGAAACTTTGCTCTTCTTATGGAAGATCAAGTAGCGAAGGTAATGACTGTGGTAAATCAGGCTCTCTCTTAGGTCCTTGCCCACACTTCATCTACGCACGGTCAACATCTGTCCTATGTCCTTACTTAACACAAATTTTTACCCAATTGTTAGAAGCAGCTATGTTTATGGATGCTTGAAAACAAGCTAACTTATATCCATTGGCAAAAAAGCAGGTAGGGATGTTTTCAACCTCTGAAAATATCGACCTATCTCCCAACTTCCCTACGCGTCTGGTGTTTTAGAGAAACTGATTAACTAACAATTTGTTGACTAATTAGAGACAAACAATCTCTTGGATCCTTCACAGACAGGTTTCAGGGCTATGAACAGTATGGAGGCTACACTATTAGTAGTGTTGGATGATATTAGGTTACTGGTGGACCAGGGTAAAGCCACCACCATGATCCTTTATGACTTGTCGGTGTCTTTCGATACTGTATCTCTCAGCCTCCTTATGTAAACGTTATATGAAAAAGGACTCCATTCTAAAACCCTTCAATGGCTTAGCTCCTATCTAAAAAACAGAACCCAGAGATTACATATAGGATATAGGATCTTCTTCTTCTAACCCCGAAAATAATCATGTGTGGAGTTCCGCAGGGAGCATCATTGAGTCCCACCCTCTTCCATGTTTATGTCTCTCCATTGGCAATGATCAGGAAGAAATGGGCTTTAACATTTGTTCTTATGCGGATGGCACATAGCTGTTGATAGCTATTGAAGAACGGTATGAAGACACTAGAAATAATCTGATCAATTGTCGCTCAGAAACCTCAAATTGGATGACAAGAAACTGGATTCTGTAGAGGACCATCAACAATAATGAATCTGCCGATACTGGCAGAGAAAAACAAATACAAAAAGCAAAAACGTTTTATTTGTTATGTAGATCTAAAAGCAGCTTTTGTTTCTGTTCCGCGTAACCTTCTTTGTACAAAGTTATCAGCATGGGGCGTACCAAAAAACCTTTTAGATATGATTGTACTATTGTATACAAATATGTGGGTATAGGTCAAAGTGGGAGATGGAAATAGTACCACTCGTCGCGTTGAAAGTTAGTGGCCTTAAACAGGGCTGCGTACTTGCCCCCTGTCTTTTTGGTTTAAATTTGTTTTATTGGTTTCAGAAAAACACAATTACATTGTCTTGCAATATTGAGTCCACAAGATAATGCAAAGAACAGACTGGAGCAGCCACCCAGAATGAAGATGGACAATACCCACAGGGGCTGTAGGGCCCCACCTTCGATCTCGGGTGGAATCGCCGTTGTGACATGCAGTACTAGACAAAGGTCTCCTGTGAATCCAGACAAGGATTAAACAAGTCAAAAAACCCCCCACCCCCGAACCCGCCCCCAACCCAACCAGTGTGCCTACATGTGTGGATGAGATAGGGCAAATGGGTGGAGCACTCACGACGCCATCTTTTCGGGTTCTGCGGTGGTACTATTGGCATCTGTTAGGCGTAATAGGCAGAGGTTTCTCAGGCACATTATTTCATTGAATTCCTGGGATAACAGTGCTAACAGTGGTTGCCAAATTGTGTGAAACGTGGCTGTGGTCTGCGTGAGTGTAGCTTGAATGCGTTCCATCCCCAGCGTGTACCTAAGTTTGTGCAGCCAACCTGTGTGGGTGGGACGCGTGTTTGTCCCCCAAAGGGATAGGATGTGTTGGGAGGCTGCCTGCAGTGCCAGACCCATTTGTCGCCCTCTAAGAGATTTCAGCGGGAAAGGAAGTGTGTTCAGAAGGCCTAGAATGGTGTATGCTGGAAACCGAGGGATTTCAGTGTCAAGGGATGTGTCTATGTCGTTGAGATCAGACGTCCAGTATGCTGTGACCTCCTTGTAATCCCACAGAAGGTGCGTCAGAGTGCCCAGCTCCTCACACCCCCTCCAAAAGGCCGAACTGCAAGTCGGGTTGCCACTTGCATCTGTGTAACCCATCCAGAGTTAGGTACCAGTATGTGGCCAGTTTCACAGCCGATTCCCTGCCTGCTGTGTTTCTAGCTGTGTGATTGGCCCTATAGTAAATGGACTGCCTCTCCCGGGTCGTGAGTGTTCCCCCTAATTCCTTTTCCCAGCGCTTCTGACCGGCAGATCGGTGTGTCTCAGGGGAGGAAAAAGCATCCTATAAAGATCCGTTATTAAGCCATGGTCCGATTCTTTTGTGATTTGCCATTTTTCAAAACTTGTCATTCGTCTGCCAACTAAGGGGCTAATCTCAGGTTGTGTAAGCCAGTGCCTGAGTTGGAAATATCTAAAGAGCTGTGGCCAGCAGACATCATAAAACCGTGTCAGTGTGGAGAGTGGTAGGAAGCTCTCTAAGTCAAAAAGATGTCTCACAGATCTGCAGGTGGAGCCTCGCCATTGAGGGTACAGGTGGCCATCGGTACCTGGAGGGAAGTCCGGGTTATCTAATATGGAAGTAAGCAGGGACAGAAATGATATGAGTGCCCTCTTGGTAGCCACCGAGTCCCACACCACTAATACCGTACCTGTTATGGGCGATTTCTGCAGATCGTGTGGTCTGTGTGCGCGGTGGAGGAATGGTATTTTCCATAAGGAAGTCTGGGCCATTGCCCTATCCTGGATGAGCCATCTCTTCTCTGATCTGGGTCTGTACAATTCCACCAAATACCTTAACTGTGCCGCTTGAAAGTATTGTTGCAGGTTTGGGATTCCAAGGCCCCCCTCATCCGTCCCCCGGAAAGCTAATTGTCTGTGCATTCTCGGCCTTTTTTCCCACCCAGAAGTGCTGGATCGCCTCCTGCAGCGTTTTGATAGTCCCGGCTGGAGGCAATACTGGAATGGTCTGAAAGGCATATAGTATCTTGGGAAGTGCAGACATTTTTACGGCCGCAATTCTCCCCAGCAAGGACAATGGTTGTTTCTGCCAACGTCTAAGATCGTTACGAAGCTGCAATGTTAGTTTGACATAATTTAGGGCCACCATTTGGTCCATGGACAGCGTGAGGACAATCCCTAGATATGAAAGTTGTCCCTGAACTAGTAGACCCCCTCCACATGTTCTCTGTGTGCTCTGTGCTGTGGGTGGGCATTGCTACCCAGTGGCATGTGCAGCACCTTCCCCCTATTCACCTTGAGGCTCGAGACCACGCCAAAGACTTCTACCTCTTCTAGAAAGGCCGGTACCGAACGTGTCAATATTTCATCTGCTTAGAGGCCAATTGGGATTGGCTCGCCGCGGATATTAGGGTTGTCGCGCACCTCTGTGCTAGTGGTTTGATATAGAGTGCGAACAGGAGTGGTGAGAGTGGGCACCCTTACCTGGTACCACGGTGGATTTCAAAGGGGCGAGAACTCAGCCCATTCATATGGATCCTCGCCTGTGGGCGGTGATAGCAGCTTGCAACCCATGCCCGAAAGCATTCCCCAATGCCAAAATGTATGAGAACCCTCTCAAGAAAGCTCCATTCGACATGATCGAACGCCTTCTCAGCGTCTATGGCCAGAGCACAGAATCTGAATGCTGGAAATGGTCCTTGTCGATCAAATGGAGGATACTTTTGGTGTTGTTGCTGCATTGGCGACCAGGGATAAATCCTTACTGGTCCGGCTCTATTATCCCTGGGAGGCAAGGTCCCAGCCTTGAGGCTAATATCCCGGTGAATAGTTTGAGATCAGGGCCTGGCGATTTCAGGGGTTTGAGGCGGGAGATGGCGCTAATCACTTCCTCAATTCTGATAGGTCTAAGGACTCCGCATTCATTGTATTCAGCGCAGTGATGGGTACGCCCTGCAGGTAGGTGTCTGCACTCTCTACAGGTGTGGGGTCCGCCTTATACAGAGATGCATAATAGTCACTGAATACCCATGCTATTTGTGCCTAGTCCTGGATCTCCACCCCTTTCTTGTTGTGTAAGGTTAACATTTTTGAGCGCTGAACCTTAGCCCGAAGTGTGCTCGCTAGGAGTCGCCCGTTTTGTTCCCTCCCACATAGTATGAGTAGCTCAGTCGAAGAGCAGCGATTTCGGCCCGATCTATATCCAAACTAGCCAGCTGAGCTCTGGCAGTCTTTAGCTGCTTCCATATCCTTGGAGCTCCGGTTCGACTATGCACCCGCTCTAGTTCACCCTTTTTGTCAGCAAGGGAATCCTGTTTTGCGGTCCTTGACCTCCGCTGCCGAAATGGCTATTAGCTCGCCCCACGCCACCGCTTTCAACGCCCCCCACACTGCCGCCACAGGTGTGTCCGGCCAGTCATTGAGATCGATATAGTCAGCAATGCGTTTGCGGAGCTGCTGGACCAACTCCATATGCTGTAGGAGAGATTCTCGTAACCTCCATCGACCTTGCAGCTGCTTGATGCACGGGATTCTAAGCGTTATCTCCACGGCCGTGTGATCGGAAATGGCAGCTGGGGTGTTATCCACATCCACCACACTATTCTCTAGTTCAGAGGAGCCTATGAATTAGTCAAGTCTGGCGTATGTGTGGTGCACATGAGAATAAAAAGTGTAATGTGTGGTCTCGGGTGCTTTAGTCGCCACGGGTCCCCCAACCTCCTCTGTGTCAGCCACTCTTTCCCGGCCTCTGAAATAGCGCCAGTATTGCCAAAACGGAGGCCCAATTTGTCCATCACCAGATTGAGGTCTCCCCCCCATAAGTAGGATAGAGTTGGGGGAGCGTAGGGCCTCAGCCAGAGCATTTTTGATCAAAGGCTCCTGATTCGTGTTAGGGGCATAAAGAAAGCCCCCCGTCAACGACAGGCCACCCACTATGATGCTATGAGCAAGGAGTCTGCCCTTGATCTCCCCAACTTTGTCTCCAACCTGACCGTGAAAGTGTTTGGCAACCAGCAGTGTGACCCCTGCCTTTTTTTCAGGAGTTGAGGAGAAGTACTGTTGGGGGAACTCCCTGGATCTCATCCTATGCCAATCTTTAGGGAGTAAGTGAGTTAATTGAAGAAAGCAGATCTCAGGGCCCGAGTTTTCTAAGTATGGCAGTACAGCGCCCCGCTTAATGGGGTTATTTAGCCCCTTCACATTCAGTGTTAGAACTTTTAACTTGGTTTCTGACATCATGTTACCAGTCATCGCAATCACTGGATATCACTATATATCACGGGGGCCCCGTTCCTCACCCGTTGTCCACATTCGCCAGTTCAGGTGGCCGATGCCCCTCGCATTACAGCTGCGGGTGTCCACCTAGGCCAAGCGTGGCCGCAGTCGGGTCAGTTGCGTAGGCCTCGAAGCCTAGGCCTAAATTTTTGCACCTGCTGAGATCGGTGGTCTCGGCCTCCAGCGCTGTCTGTTGTTTGCCACCTCCCCCATCCCCGCCGCTGGCGGCAGCGCCTCACCTCCTCTCCTTCAGGTGCTCAGCTGCGGGGAATGCTTGCCTTTGTCCGGGCACCCACAATCGAGTCAGCGGCCCGTCCTGGATTGGCAGGCATGTGCGCCCGGGTCTTAATTTTCATGACACCCGCAGGGGGTCCCGTGGCAGCCGCCAGTCCCTCCCGACACCCGCCGTCTCTCTCACCATTGTTCTGGGCACACAGCTCCGACTCCTCCAGGACGGCAGTCGGCCGGTGACGGTGAGCTGGTATCAGGTCAGGAGGCTCTCATGGGGCTTGGGTGTCTGTTTCTCAGATCGCGGCTCGTGCAGCCGCCATGTCGTGGCGGCAGCCCTCAGACTGCCTCGTCTCTCTGTTGTTGCCAGCTTAGGACATCGCTAAACTGGAGTATTGGAGTGAGAAAATGGCCGGGAGAGGGTACCCGGACCCGGGAGCCTCGAGGTCTTGCTGCTGCTCAGGTCGCCATCTTGGCCACGCCCCGCCCCGCCCCGTCTTTTTAACCTTTTTATGGCTGACATGTCTTCTCATTTACATAGTGTCAATGCACACTCACCAATTCTTGTTGGCCAAAGTGTAAAATATTTGCAATATGCAAACAATACTACTCTGCTAAGTCACAGGTAAATAGGGCTGCAAAGATTGATAGAATCATTTGATCGATATATTGGTGAATGGTTTTCAAAAAAATACCAAAAAAAACTAAAATTATGATAGTAGGATCAACAAAATTAGATAAGACATTATGGAAAAAGAAGGATGTATCTATTGAAATAGTAAAGCAGTATAAATACTTAGGAGTTACGCTGGATGATAGAATGACTTTTAAACCACACTTTGATAACTAAAAGGCCAAGGCAACTTCATTGTCTTTTGCCTTAAGATCATTGCGTGATAAACTTTCTTGCCCTAGTTACAATAATTTATTTGAAGTAATGAAGGCAATACTTATCCCTGCACTTATATATGGGTCAATAATTTTCTGAAGAAAAGATAGCAAACTGCTGGAAAAACGTACAAATACATTTTTTAAGTCAATTTTTAGGATTTCAAAAAATGTTGGGCACGCTACAGTTAGACTGGAATTTGTTTGCTAAATCAAATATTGGTAAGACAAGCTGCATTTTTAAAATGTCTATTTTCACTTTATTTATCGGACCCTGAGTCCCTTACGTATATCTGTTGGCAAGAAATGAATGAGAAGGAGTAAGCAACATCATGGAGGTCAAGCTTAACAGAAAGTTTGAATACTTTTAAACTCCAACCTTTTTACAATATGAATAGTAATAAAACCATTTTAAAACAGATTTTAAATCAATCAACTAAATTTCTATCATTAATATTGGATCAGGAGCAGACTGTAAAAAAAAGCACGCCTGGTCGGTTATTAATTTGTATAATAAAATTGAATCCCCAAACCTTCTTGCTTGAAACCGACGGTAAGGGATTTATTGCTTAAGCTTAGGTTTGGACATTACCCAACAAAAGATGGTAAACCTAAATGGGTGCAAGTTTGGCAATCACAAAAGTGAAGATTATGTGGTTATATTAATGAAACGTTATTGCACATTGCATGTATTTGCCCCAAATTGTGTCAAGAAAGATTAACACTTTTAAAGCCAATATTTAATGAACAAGGGATGAGAACGTGTCGCCAAGCAATAATATTGTGCCTCCAAGGGCGTATCATCAATTTAACAAATTTATCATTATATAGCTGAGAAAAAACTGGCTCAGGGCGATGTTGTGGTCATATATTAAGAATAGAATTCGGCTATAATTCCAACTATATTGTTTCCCCCTATTCTGATAATATAACTAGATACATTTGATAAAGTATCTGAGATATGGGGTAATTTTGAGAAATGAAGATGCATTTTATATTTTAAATATTAAGATCACAACTGGACCCGATTATGAACAAATTACCTTTTTATGATATTTTATTTATTTGTAACAGTTATTAAGATATGTTAACACATCCTCATTATCTTTAAGGAATGTAAGAAATTGCCTAGTTCTATGAACTGTGTTGTTTTATTATAATGATTTTAATTAATCAGACAATAAAGAATATAAAATGTCACTGTTTGAAGCTGAATGCAGAGAAGTCTGAAATACTTCTCTTTGGAAAAGCACACCTAGTCTGGGAGGTATCTGGTGACACCAGGCATGGTATCAGGACCTAAACAGGTTGTAAAGAATTTTGGAATTCTGTTTGACAATGCACTAACCATGCCAGAGCAAGTAAAAACACTGTGTGTCAAATGCTTTGCATGCTAAATTATTAAGGAGACTTTTTATATGGATCCCAGCCAATTGGAGACAAACCATTGTTCAGGCCTTGATAACTAGCAAACTGGACTATAGGAATGCGTTATGTGTTGGTATGGCTGACTAACTATTCCCCAGACCTTAGGTGACCCAGAATGCAGCAGCTAAACTGGTCTGCAACAAGAATAAATACAGCTCAGCTCTGAGTGCATGAAAGGGCTACATTGGCTGCCTATGCATCAAAGAGCTAAGTTTAAACTATTTTGCGATGGGCATGAAGCTCTATTCAAGCTCAGTCCAAAAATCCTGCAGGACAAAGTTGACTGTTATGTCCCTCTGCGAGAACTGAGGTTTTGCAATCCCGCCCTTGCTAAACCCAGACGCATAAAGAAAGTTAGATCTGGAGGCCGATCTTTTGCATACCAGGCAGTCGTTTATTAGAATAAACTTCTTTTACCTCTACGCCTTAAAGACGACCATGTAGGGTTTAGGAAAAAAATGAAAACATGGCTATTCAGGACTTACCTGCTCGTGCCTCGACAAGTGTCTTAAAAATATGTCTTAGCTATCGTAGAGCTGCAATATCCCTTGGAATGAGTACTGCGCTATATAAGTACATTAAATTTAACTGACAGTGTGTGGGTGGCTTTATGGCTGTATGAGTGTATATATCAGTTGCTGTATTTCTGAGTTATTTGGTGTACAAGTGGCTGTATGGGTGACTGCGTGGATGTGTGTGTAGACGTATTAATCAGTGAGTGGGTATGCAAGTACTGGTATGGCTGTGTCACTGGTTTTGAGAATGGTAGCGTGAAAGTTGCCATGAGTGTTCGAGCAGGTGCGTTAGAGATTCTGTGGATGATATCATCAGTGATGTCATTTGAGATGTCATGGTTGATGTCATCAGTGATATCACTGACCATGTCATGAGTGATGTAATATGTAAAGTCATAAGCAGTGCATTGCAGGGCATGAGTTATAGTTAGCTCAGCTAACTATACCTGCTGAATTTCTTTGAATTTGTATGAGTGAAATGCCAGACTAACTATAACGTCTCTGTTTGCAGAGGGGTGCAGAAAGAGGGTGGTGTGCCCTCAGAACACCTCTTAGCAAAGTGAATGTGTCCAACTTGCTGGAGGTAACAAGGGGGATTCTTGGCCCCCAAATACCCTCAATAGCCAAGGGGACTTCATCCCCCAACTAGTACTACGCCAGGAGGCATGTTTGCAGAGTGATGCAGAAAGTACATCCTTGATGATTGTTCAGGTAGTGTCTGATTGATTCTGAGTGCCATTGCCAAGGACATACTGTGACTACTGGGTGTTTTGACAAAGTGTAAAACACATGTATAGACATATTTGAGATCACATTTTAGTGTAGCTATTTAGTAGGATACTCATATAACTTTCACTGAAAGGGTTAGATTGAGATACACCAGGGGGAGCGACTTTTTTTACATGAGTGATACTGTTGAGCACATCATTGGAATCTGATTCTGGTCGAACATTGGTCAGTGACAGTTTTGATTTATTTTGCGGTATATTTTGTTTTTCTGTTCACAGACACTTTCTTTGTACAAGTGTTAAATTCCTGGATAGGTGAGTTGGTATGAATTATCACATATATTCTGGGTTATAAGGTGCTCTTTTCTATCAAATTAAGTGTTTCTTTGGTGAATTCGCTGGCACGACTACACTTGCTCTCAGACATTAGAGTTTTTTTTGCACACAATCAGTTTTAATCTCCTTTTACATTTGTCTTATTCATTTTGTATATGCGGTATTCAGTACATTCCGGATAACCTTCTAATTTACTTTAATTATAATATCACATATAAGCTTGACTTTGTTGGTCCAACGAGATGGTGAGGAGTTTATTTATTGTTTCTCTCGTTACTTATAGTGTTCCCTTGACGAAGAGTCAGCCTGAAATGCAATCGGACCCATACACTACATGGGAAATGTAACACTACAGTGAAACTGAATGTGAAGATGACATGTGCATACAAACTTACTGCACAATAAAAGAACAAAACTTCATGAGAAATTCTGTTGAGCTGTTGAGCCTTGGATTATCTGATTGTTTAATTGAGATTATGCATTTGTGATATACATAATACTTGAAAGTGCTAGGATGAGATTCCGTTTGCATATTCCAATATTACTGTGATACATTTTGTCTATAACTGTTAAAATATGCCTGCAATAGGCTTGCGAAAAGCACTCCTTGTAATTTTGAGATGGTCTAGCGTCCCAAATTATTGTGACTAATATAACTTTCCCATTTGTATTCATTTGCCAAAATAACGACATCAAAACTACATTTTCATTTGTCACCGCAACATAAGAGGTCGCAATGACATTAGAAGTCATGAATACAAATGAAAAAGTGTAAAATAGATATATAGACATATTTTACACAAAGTTTGAGTGTAGCTGTTTAGTAACGTATTGGTTTATCTTTTTTTTAACAACATATAAAAAAACAACAGTCTCAAAAAATAACTTTCCACATCTAAACACACAAACACAACATAACTTCCAAACAAACCTTAAACTATCCATTGTTACCCAACTTATGGGGAATCAAGAACTGCTGCTAAACTAGTGCAATGCACAATGTCTGACAAGAACCTCTCTAGAGGGACAAACAAAAAATACTCATGTTTGACAAAGTACATGTCATACCATCTAAATCAGAGTGAAGCTGGAGGATCATCTACTTCAGTGGCAGTAGCAACTATTCCTGGTCAGAAACGCCCTTCTGAGGTGCAGATTACTGCAACAGATGTGGCTCAAGAGTTGTCAAGAATGGATATGTACTACATGAACTGCAGTATTGTTTTAAGTGTAGGTCAGCAGTGTGTCACAGGTATTCAAAATTATGCCAAAAATCATACATGGTTTTTCCCCCCTTTTATCTTTTTTGTACATTTCAGAAGAAGAGTTCAAGTGAGCAGCAAGAAGGCAATGCACTGATGAAAGACCCTCGACTTTAATAGCGGCACAACAACACCAAAGCAGAGAGACAATATAAAAGTTGAATCTCGACTTCAAGATTTGGCTCCACAGTTTTCCCGTTGGCATCATACTGCATAGATTGTGGAGTTGTAGTTAGTGGTGGAAAGCAGTCCATAATGACCCTTCATAATGCTGGAAAGAATAATGCATGTTGATGTGTTTTTTTTTCTTCACATTCATAGTTTTTATACATTAGCAGGCATTTTATTATCTTACAAAGTGCGCAACTAATATCTATCTGTTGTTCATTTTATTATTTTCCAATTGATTGTAACACTACTTACATACAACTTGCCATATACACAAGTCAAACCATCCCTCTATAAATAAATAAACAGCAAACTTTTGCCAATCATAGTTTACTTTTTCACTTTTTAAATATAAATCAACAGTATTAGTAAGTGCATCAACAACATATACACACACACTCTGCTTTTTACAGAATACTCTATTACATTTTGTAATCTCTATTATAAAACTATCAATTGTAATATATGTGTCTTGTTCTGCAGCTCCTCCTCTTAACAAGTCTTCATTTTCCCTGGAATCCTGCTCAGGACCAAAGAAACTAAACTGCACAATACTGGAAACCTTTTCTACGTCTGCTACACTACCATGCAAATGTGCTCTACTTATTTCTCTTAAACATAAATCAATAGTTTTTATGTATTACAGTCTCCTACCTAAAGTTTTCATTGTTGAGTGGTATAACTTTTTTTGTCTTTTAAATATCGCCTTGGAAAGATACATAGGAATTTTCTTCATATATCAATTGACTCCTGTTTAATACTAGAAACACTACTACAATTCCATTTCTATACAGTACCCTCACTACACCTTCCTCGTACCTCTTCTGCTATACCTTCTTCTGCAGTACTAGATACCATCACCTCTTTTGCAATAGGACTACTATTCTTCATTTGATAACATTGTCCTCTTTATTCAATAGCATGAACTAATTTGTTATCCTGGAGCTAGCTTTCTTGATTAAAAATGCCTCTGTACAAGAAAGTCCACTAAAAACTGTACAACAGTTGCTTCTATCCACTAATCTTTTCTTCTGGTGTTGTCTCCTCATGTAAAACATTACTTTGTCAAGAGTCTTCATTCTATTTAGAATCAAAATGAAAAGTTTCCTCTTCAGAGCAAAGGCCTTATCAACTACTCTCACAACTTGTTCTTTCTGTTTTTCTGGATCTCTACTCCTTCTACACTTTTTAAAAATGTAACACTAAATTTACAAGGAGGTAACTATGCAATCATTAAAACATTTGCGCAGAACCAATGCAGCCATCTAAACACCCACTTACAACCCAGGCATGCATTGAAATACTAAGGCATGCACGTGCACTAATGAGACACTAAGGCTCTACTCATGCATTCATCTAATTGCATAGAGAGTACCATTGTAGTAAACCTATCACCCATGTTCCTTAGTAAAACTTGTAAATACTTGGATTTGTGGTTAAATACATCAATACTCCCTGGATGATTGAATGAGTACGTGGGTAGTGCCTATGTGATTCCCTAAGGATACAAGTAGTGCCTCAATAATTCCCTATGTCATAACTCCATGGATCATTCCACATCTGCAGTACATACTGCCTGCATGTTAGCATGAGTATACCACTACTATATGGGTATTTGGATGAGTGCATGAGTATAGCCTGAATGATTCAACAAGTGAGTGACTAATGCTTCAATAATTCAATACATGTATAGATGTAGCTAGGATGATTAAATGAGTGCAACTCTAGTTCCTGGATGATTGCGACAGTGCTTATATAGTATATAGGTGTTTATGCAGTGCATGGATAGTGCATATATCATTGTTTAAGCCCATGCATAGCACTTAGCCTATTGGATGAGTGGATGAATAGTATTTCAGCAATTGGATGCAGTCACTACATGGGTAGTACCTGCAGAATTGAATACGTGCATCAATACAGCCTACCTAATTAGATGAGTGCATAACTAGTGTCTGAGTGACTGCATAATTCCATTGTTAAAGCTTGAGTATTCTGCTGGGGTGATAGTATTACTGCAAGACTATTGGCTTAGTAATTAAATGACTGCATGGGTACTGGATGGGTGATTGGATTACTACAATGCTGTTCATTATGCAATAACATGAGTGGACCCTAAGTGTTTCATCAGTGCATGCATATGCCTCAGTATTACAATAACTCTATGGGTTGTGAGGGGGTGTTTAGATGGCTGCATAGGTTCTACACAAATGTTATAATGATTGCATAGTTACAGCCTTGTTAATTTCATATGTCAATAGTTAATACCTAGGTGATTAGATGAATGTAGGCATAATGCCTGGATACTTCAATAACTATGTAATTTCTGCCTGCCTGATTGCAAGAGTACATGTTTAGTCCCTGGATAATTGAATAACTCCATGGATAGTGTGTCACTGATTGGATGACTACCTGAGTAGTGGCTTGGTGATTCTATGACTGCCTGAATACTGCCTGTGTATCACTATATCTCTGAATCATTGGTTATCTCCAGTCAGTTCAAAACTACCTGTTTTACTGTGTATATGCTTTTTCTGAGCTATGTGTGATTGAAATCTGGGTATCAAACTTGATATATAATTGGTACATGGCCCTCTAGAAACATACATTGCTTTGCTACTGAGCGTGCACATGCATCAGTAAGTTTCTAAAACAGAAAAACACATTTTGAAACTTTTCAAAGCAAAAACTTTTTTGTGAATGTCCTACTTTCATCATTTTTCAAAAATGTCTTCTGCTTCTAAACATATATTCAGCATATCTAATTCTAAACAAAGCATGTTTAAAGAAAAACACAACCCTCACCATGTACATGGAATTTTCATCAGCCTTACTAAATATAGATCACCATGTAAACATATATGCGATTTCTTAATAGATGTACACCTTCAAGCCATCTTTCCCAAAATCGATACCTCTGAATCTTTAAGGCAACTCAAAAGTCCCACCATATATATAGCTATGTGCAAGTACAAAAACTATATCTCATCATATAAGTATATGCAAAGTGGTTTTAAAATTTAAAAACCACATTGATAAACACTTCCCAATATATAACTAACAAGTAATACTTCTTTCTAATTAATATACACGCAGACATGTTCTCCTCTTTTATTTCTCAATACATCATTCCTGTTTAATAATGTTACTAAAAATACTATAACTCCTAAAATTCAAAAGACAGATGTATCTATTCTGCATATGATATTTACACAATTAAAACATCCTTAGTTCCTCATTGCAACTTTCCACAACACTATACTGTTATTTTTCAATAAATACACTATGTAATAAACAGGCACTAATTCATTTTTCACTTACTTCCCTAAACATTCACAACTAACCTCTTAAACCCATACCATCCAATAGCTACAGTTCAACTCCTAAAAAAATTTGCATCACGATGATACTCCCATATATATCTTCATTTCTAATGTAAGTTTTATTAAATAATTACAAAGTTATATACATACTATTGAATTATGTTTGCAGATTATATTGTTGTTTTGATCTTTCTGCTTGGTTTGGACACAGTCATGATTTGCAAAAACTAAGCATAAGAATGATACGCCACTCTCATACAAAGGATTTATAAAATGACAACCTCTTCAACTTTCCACTCTATCATCATGAAAAAGGCAGCAAATAAAATCCTGTCTTTCATTTTAGACTCCTGCATCTCCACTTGTGAATAGTTAGCATCCGTTAACTCTTTCCCTCTCTTTCAAAATGAAGTTCCCATCTCCGTGTTTTTGAGATGTTTTTGCGATCATCGCATAATATTCGCAGGAAAAAAAGGGAGTTTAAACTGATATCTTGCTTCACTTTTCTGAAATGTATATAATATACAACAGTTTATTACAGAGTCCTGAGTTGGAAATTAAAACTTGCCATAACTTACAGTGTGTCATTACTCCTCAACATTTCCCCAAAAAATTCTGTCTCTTTAAAACCATTTCAGTGCTGGACCGAGGTGTCCGATATGCCTCACACATCAAATAAACTCGTGTCAAGTAGAAAGAAGAAAGCAGCACTCCAAATCGATAATCCCAGTGTGATTTAATTCAAGAAACAAGAGAAAGTCAATGCGTTTCAGTTGCCGTAACTGTTAAATTTCTATGGTTTTGTGCATGAGTAATCTGAGCCTAACTATAATGTCACTGTAGCATTTCTTTTTTTCAGTGAATTATTAAGGGTTTTTTTCAATTCTATTTCGAAATAATAGCGTCCCTCTAACCTTTGTTTTTTCAGTAAAAAAAATAAAACTTAAAACAATTAATACTATAATAATATATATCTTCTATTTAACCAACATTGTGAAAACTATTGGAGTCTAAGAATAATAAATATGCTATTCTCACTCTAGTTCAAGCAACAGTAGGGAAATTGTTGGACTTTGAAGGAGTTAGATTTATTATTTCTACTCAAGTCCGTGCAATAATAGGGAATGTGTTAAAATTCAGAGAACTTAGTTTACTATTCCTACTACAGTCAGTGCAGCAGTATGGAAAGTGTTTAACTTCGGTAGGGTAACATTTACTATTTGAAGTCCGAACAGGATAAAAATAGGGAAAACAGTGGACTTCATAGGGGTAGAATTTACCAGTCCCACTCCAAACAGTGTAACAATGTGGACAGTGTTAGACTTTGAAGGGGTAAAATGTACTATTACCTCTCCAGTCTCTGCAACAGTAGGGAAATATTGGATTTCGGAGGTGTGAAATGTACTCTTCTCAATAGAATGGAAAGTGTTGAACTGTGAATAGATTAATTTTACTATTTCTACTGCAGTCTAAGCAAGAGTAGGGAAGGTTGGACAAATATTTCACTTCAAACACATTGCATACATGAGTAGAAAAATATTAAACTCTCAATTAAGAAATATGAATTTACATAAAATTATATACATTTAAAAAACAAAAAACAATGAATACATATACATAATTACTATTCAATAAAAAATGATCAATTAATAAATTATTGTTTTTTAATTATTAATTAATTACCTTCCCACCCTGTACACCCTACAAACATAGCAGCTCACACCTAAAATATAAAATATAATAAAAAACATAACTTTTCCATATCTTACATATTTGAAATAAATTACCTTATTAATTAACAATTAATATTATTTTTAATGACTTATTACTTAATTAACTTCTCACTCTAGACCCCTAAAAACCTAGCATCCTTCAACTCAAATAAAATAAAAATAAATAAGTATTCAACAATTTACATGTTTAAAATGTAATGAAATAATTAATTTACTAATAATAATGAATATTTTATTATTTACTACTTAATTAACGTCCCACCCTTTAAGTCTACAAACCTAGCATCCTGCAGCTAACACATATGTAAACTAAACGAGTGATCTGTATTTTACTTAATTAAAAATCATTAAATAATAGAGTACCATTAATAATAAATTGTTAATTAATTATTAATTAATTAACTTCCCATGCTGCATACAAAACAATTAGCCTGCACTTAAAATACAAGTAAAATAACTAAGTATTCTACAAATTACATAACTAAAAATCTATTAAATAATTAGGTATCAATAATTGTTTATTAAGTATTACTTAATTAACTTCCTACCCTATACCCCTACAAACCTAACAGCACACAAATAACATAATGAAAATAAATCAATATTACATAAATCACATAATAATTATTAATCATATGATTGAATTAACTGTATTAAAGAATACTTTCCTACCAAATTAACTTCCCAATCTATCCTCTACAAATCCAGTAACCTGCTACGACACTGACAACAAAATTCTAAATCACTTACAATTGTACATTATATTTTAAAAACATTTTATAACATTTAAACAATAAAAGCACATGGAATTAATGTATCAACTAAAACACATGAAGATACTAAAAAATATTTTTTTAACCACTATATCAGTGAAAACAATACTAAAGACATCAATATTTTTTAAATTATATTACTACTTCATAAATTGATATTCTTGTCAACGATATTTGTGTATCACTATACTTGTGTTACAAAATTATGGGGCAAATTCACAAGGAGCTATCGCCAAATTAACAGCACTTTATCGCAGCCAAAGTCATGATAAATTGACCCCACCATTCACAATCAGCTGCTAACAGCCCACATCACCAATTTACCAACGATAGCAGCCGCCAAAAATATTTCCACTGAGGACCCCCGAAACTAGTGCTAATGAGATGCAGAGTAGGCGTTCCCGTGCAAACACCAGCAACAACACCATACCTCAACATTCACAATGACCAGAAAGTTCAGCGATAATAACACAAAACACACTATAAGGCGCGTTAGCAGCAGGAATTTTACACCTGCTCTGATCTGGTGTAAAGTTGGACTGCAGCCTGCACCACAATAGGAAGCCCAGCCCAGAGCCACACCAGAAGAACAACAGATACCATGGAGTTACTGATTATGCCCACCGGACCCCCAACAGGGCTGCAATACCCACCAACACCACACCGAGGACCCCGCCGGGCCCCCCCAGGCAACGACATGCAACTCCAGCTACATCCAAACATGTACCAAATAATCCGCCTGATGTTGCACAGTCATAACTGGTGACATGCATGTGTTGGCACAGAAAAGACCATCACACATTTACTATTGAAGCAAACAATTAAACATTATTGAAACAACACAGAAATCACATTAAGACACATGGTGGCTCCCCCGACACATTCCTTAGGTCACAGTCTGCAAGACAAAAAACATGATGAGAAGGAGTGTCCTGCACGCATCAAAGGACAGAGATAGAGAGAGAGAGAAAGGGGGGAGAGATAGAGAAGAAGTGAGGGATAGGGAGAGAGAGAAGAAAAGAGGGGCGAGAGAGAGAAGAAGACACGGGGAGAAAGAGAGAGATAGAAGAAGAGAGGGGGAGGGAGAGAGAGAAGAAGAGAGGGGAGAGAGAGAGAGAAGAAGAGAAGGAGAGAGAGAGAGAAGAAAAGAATGGGAGGGAGAGAGAGAGAGAGAAGAAGAGAGGGGAGAGAGAGAAGAAAAGAGGGGGAGATAGAGATGACCCAACCACTTGCTGGAGAGCAGGACAACCGGTCCCACATCTGAGACCGCACCGTCGACTGAAACAGAGTCCAAAGACATGACTGGCACAGTACACACACTTGCACAATACAACATTGCCAGCCCGCCCATGCACACCCAGTCAGAGGCATCCCAGCCCCTCCCGCCACCCATCAGAGCATTCCCGCCCATGCACACACGGACCTCACTGCTCACCTTCTGCCACGGCGTGTAGACTGCAGGTCCCACCACGTGTGGCTGCAAGCCACAAGGCCCACAGACATGGCACCCTCCACACCATGCATCCATGCTGCTCTGCCCACCAGGTATCATGTCTGGTGCTGGGACTACATTATACCATGGCATGGTATAAACCAGGGCAACATCGCAGCCTGCACAGCCGCTCAGCCCAATGGGTGCCACTAACTCTGTGACCCCCGAAGCAGGGCCAGGTTGTGGTGGGCCCACACAGGACGTTGGCATGGCCTACACTGCGGTCCAGCAAGGCACACAAATTCTGGAAAAGTCAGGACCACCAGGACAGGCCATCATTGCAGACTGCACACCCACTCAGCAGCTGAAGGTGCCAATGACTCAGTGCACCCTAAGTCACCGTCCCATGGTGGGGTGCCTGTGCCGACCACAATGCAGCGACTGCCACAAACCCTGTGCAACCCCAGTCAGCGTCCTGTGCTTGTGCAGGGTGCAATGCAGTAACTGCCACAAACCCTGTGCACAGCCAGTCAGCGCCACGTGGTGGTAGGCCCATATCAGCCGCAAGGCCTAGGGTCCGCCATCCAATCACCACTGGCAGCGGGGTATGTTATGTCATCAGCCCCTTATATTTGCAGGGTCACATTGCCTGTGAAGCCTGTGCCGGGTGGGTGTGGTGTGTGTGCATACCGGCCCTCAGGGAGTGGCTGTGACATGCTGACAACTAGACCAGTGACCTGCAAAACACTAGCAAGTACACCTGCAACGGGTAGCAATGAGGGCCCCCTGGGAGTGCTAGCGGAGTGGCTTGGCCTACCGTACGCCGAAACAGGGCAGGACTTGAGAAAATGACTTGTGGGCACTGGCCGTGGTTCAGTCCATGTCCAGACTATAAAGTGGCTGCTGTGTGTGTCCCTGTCGTGGTGTCCATGAAACCCCTGACTCAAATTGCCATGTAGCCCCTTCTGACTGCCATCCCACAAGATGTGCATCATTGACAAAAGGGAAATCACTGTCCCTACATTCATCCACACATACATACATGATTGAGGAAAGACGATACAGCAGTGTGTCACTGGATGTTTATTGCACATCCAGTGCTTTTCTGCAGCCGGAGCGATAGAGGGCAATGCTGAATACACCACACTGTCTGTGCCCGTGAAGGGCCAGCCAGAGTCCATCAGTGGTAGACAAGTACTGCAGAAGAGGAAGGGTGCAGTCTGCAATCTGGTCGCTGTGTTATTTGTCATCAAACAGAATGCGGCGGTCCATGTTGCTGTCCAAGGTTAGTGCATTAGAGTGAATCGGGGGTCAGTGGAAGGTCATGAGGCCACGTGCGGGATCAACCAGGAACAGGCCAGGTGGCGGAAATGAATGCTACTGAGCCCTTTTGATCACAAGCCCATCCACGTCTTCGTCCCCAGATATGTGCCCTGCCCCACCTGGGGGTGTTGCTGTACCGGCT
Organism: Lissotriton vulgaris; assembly: GCF_964263255.1. Classification (NCBI taxonomy): domain Eukaryota; kingdom Metazoa; phylum Chordata; class Amphibia; order Caudata; family Salamandridae; genus Lissotriton; species Lissotriton vulgaris. The sequence continues at coordinate 1,195,998,663 of NC_141689.1, read as the reverse complement.
GCAGCACTGTGTGGCAATGACACCTCAGGTGCCGGAGGTGGTCTTTCTTCCACACTTTGTGGCACTGTCACATCAGGTGCTGGAGGTGGCCTTTCTGCCACACTGTGTGGCACTTACACCTCAGGTGGCAGAGGTGAATTGTCTGCCACACTGTGTGGCACAGACACCTCAGGTGCCGGAAGGGTTAGGACTGATGTACAGGGAGGCATAGCCACACCAGGGGGCGGGGATGAGGATGGTGTCGGGGCAGCAGCATTTAACATCACCACGCCTTGTGGCAGCAATGCCATGATGAGGATCTGCAGGGCATGGTAGTTCCCTGCTACATTCTGCTGATGTGCAGCGGTGGCTGCCATCCTTTCTGCCTCCATCCACACCCTGGCCTCCATGAGCCTCTGTATGTGTGTCAGCTCACGAATGGTATCAATGGAGCCACTCTGAGCAGACAGATGTTCTTCTCTCCGCGTCATGACTCAAGCGATGTCAGTCAGGGCTCGTTGGAGACCATGGAGCGGGGCAACACACCCAAGGATAGTGTCACGTTTAGTTGCCATGTTGCCAAAGCCCAACTGCACCTGCTCTGTGGTGTCCCTCTAGCCCTCCAGCACAAGGCGTTGGAAGGCCATGTGTTTTTCCAGGGGTCTTGGGGGGTTGCCAGGGCTGTGGGCACCCCCAGATGGGTGGTTTGGGTAGTGGTGGGATCTCCTTGATGCAGCTGACCTGCTCTGATCCTGGAGGTGAGTTTCTGATGAGGCCCATGATGTCTTGGATGGCTTGGGTGTGGTTGGTGGTGTTGTCCTCCTCGTCATCAGTGAAGAGTGGCTGGGACTGCTCTGTAGGAGGTGTTGACGGTGCCCCTGCAATGTGAAGGAGAGATAGTGTATTACGAAGTGTTCACCTGTATGTAGTTGCATGGTACATGTTGACAGTCAGACAGCATGGCATTGAACATTGTGACAGTCTGTGAATCTGTGCGGGAACCCGGGATCATTGTGGGTGTGCACTGTGCTGTGCTTGATTGTGCATGTGTGCCATTGTTCCCATCTCCTCTCATCCCCACAGTAGCTGGTGGTCACTCACCCTGTTGCAGTTGTGTTGTGCCCTGTCAAGCAGTGTCCGATCCCCCGACTCCAACCACAGTTTCCACACTGGTGACTGTCGACACCAAGTCAAGTCAAGTCAAATAACTTTATTCGGTTGTTCGAATTGACAACCATAAAAGTATTTACATTACAGAAAATAGCATGGCATACACATAATCTTAAAAGGTCATAATCAATTACAGGTAAAAATCACAGAATTAAAAATACATCACTATTTCAAGATATTGAAGATCGTTTAAAAATAATGTTCTTTTGGCCACAGTGATAAATAACCATATCAGTATTGTTATCCTTCCATACTGTTTCTGAATTTGATCGCCATTCTCAAAAAACCACATACAAATAAAGTGTAATCACAATTTAGCAGCTGTAGGAAAAGTTGTGCAGGACGATATTGATGAAAGTTCAATTCTTTCAAACAGGGTTTCAAGCATAACTTCCTTGGTACAACATAAAAGGGGAAAAAAAAAAGAAAGTGTGACTGTCGACACCAGCTCCTCCATGTCATCCAGCTCAATCAGTGGCGCTGGGCCCCCACCTCCAGTCTGTGTTGCTGCCTTCCGGTTAGCGGAGAGTTTCTCCTTGGTCAGCTGCTTGATATCATTCCATCGCCTCTTAACCTCGTCCATTGTCCTCTTGTGCTCCCCGACGGCATTCACCTTGACCAACCACCATATTCCATTTTTGGTGCCCAATGACACCTTGGAGGTGACGAACAGTTGTTGATGGTGTCCCATCACCTCTGTGACTATGATCCTGTTTGCCTGCAAACTGAACTACATATTCCTCTTCTTCTTGTCCTTGCCCTTCCCTGTCCCTGAGGTCCCGGTCTGGTCATCCGGGATGCTTGTGGAGTTGCGCTCGTCCTCTGCGCCTGCTCTGGCAGCCGCCATGGTGCTAGGGTGTTGGTCAGTTTGTGGTTGGGTGTTTTTTCTACTTTTATGGTGATTTTTTTCCCGCCTGCCAGGTGTGTGTTGCAGACCTGGCGCTGCTTATCGCTAACTTCCTCATCGCACTTGGGCCCATTGCAGGTTTTGTGGTGTTGTAGTTTGTATTTTGGTCTCCATAGCGGTGGTTGTATCGCTGACATTGTCCGCGGTTTCAGCAGACTATGGCATGTTATCACCGTGTTGTGAATTCCACGTTGACACAAGGTTATTTTCCCGCGATGGACTGCAATGTTGAAAGTTGCGTTACGCTACTCTTGCGATAGTTATCACCCGTTCTTGTGAATATACCCCTTAATTTTCAATATTTCTGTCTCCCAAACATTTGAAATCAATATTATGTCCAAACACCGAAAATTCACTGCCTGTGAGGAGCTGAAGTTTCCAGTTTCACTGGACTGCACCTGCGAAAGTTTTCTCTGTGCTGTGCCCTTCTTTTCAGTCTATATGCAACAAAATTGTCAATTTCTTATTTTACACGAGTGTGAACAGTCTTTTCTTGCAGGAATTGGATGATACAAGCATTTGAGGACCTCGATTGGCTGAAGTATTTCGTATTCATCTTTTATAGGCTTTAGCAGCCCTGCACTTTGAACCACTACTAGCATTATAGTGCAATGAAAGCAAGAAAACAATAGTAATAACATAGAGTAAACGAACAGTTCCATGTTTGAGTGGCATCTGGTTAATAATTCCCATACTGAAACAAATCTGTTGGAGCCACTTGACTTATTTCCTTTGTCGGTCTGTGAATCTTGCCCTTTGATGATTTTCTATCATACAAAAAGCAATGCGCCCACGACTTCTAGTTGCTTAAGTTTAAAAGGACAACCTTAGCAGATGCCTACTTACTAGTGCAGAATTTCAATCTCAATGATTGGAGTCTATAATCGATATATCCGGCATGCCACACCTTTCATAATTGTGACTGTGTGAAATTATGTGAATAAAATAACTGCGACAGCAGAAAAGAGAAAAAAGAAACAACTCAACAAAGAAATTAGAAGGAAAATCATCACGGGCAACTGAGCTTGTGAAAGTTCAATACTAAATCTATTTGCTAGATGCGTTTAATTGTTGCTACCGTCCTGGAATTCCATATACCGCTATCTGCTCCCCCCTATTCCTCCTCACAAGACGGAGCTGCTTCTTACTCATCCTGATCATGAATGCGCACGTCAATTTACTCGCTCTCGGTGAGTCATCTCCATCTTCTTTTGGTGCACATTATTGCTGTAGGTTTCATAATAAACACCTGCTGTCTCTGCACGTCCGGCAGCCTGAGTGACTCTGCGGAGCATCGGGTTATCAGCCTCACACAGACAGGCTGCAGGATAAGAGGTGGATAAAAATGGGTGGCAGGCTGCGTTCTGCAGTGTCGAGCTCATCAGTAAAATATGATAAATAAGGCGAAGCGCGACCCCCCATTGCCTGCTGATTGGAGGTACAAACGTCGAGAACGGAAATAACGTCATTTTGAAGGAAAGGAGCAGCGTGAAGCCAAGCCCATTCTCGCCACAAGAAAATATGCCAAAAACTGATTGCAGTGTGCTAGTATTAGGTATTAAAATCAGCATCTACAGTGCGTCTGGAGAACTGTAATTTCCGCCTCTCTGCCACAATGATGTTTTGGCGCTAGGAAGGATAACGCATTTGTCAGAACCCTAGTGTGGCTCCCCAGAATTATGAAAATGATCCTCAAAGCAAGGATACAGCTATTTTAAAGTTAGAATATGAACGTACATTTTGGGCAGCGCGAGTGACATCCATGATACATTTCTCACAAACATGGACCAAAGAAAACATCAGAGTGACTCAGGCTTGTTATAGTTTCTATTGGGCACATGCATCAAAAGAAAAACCGGTCGCAAACGGGCAGATTCTCAGAATCTGCCCCTTTGCGACTGGTATTTTGAATTTGGGATGCATCATCCCAAATGCAAAAATAGCAATTTAAGTAATCTCTAAATTGTGATTACTTAAATTGCAATAGCATTTAAGGAATCGCAAATTGAGATTTCTTAAATGCAATGCATTAAAGTAAAAAAAATTAGGGATTTCGCTAATAGGGGGCCCAATTACCATGAAGTTGAACTTATTGGTAATTTGCAAAACACTTCTGTGCATTTTTCAAAGTTTCATGTTTATGCGCAACATATGTTCACAACATATGTGCACAGATCAATTTCAGGGGGTGCAACAGTGTGCCCTTTTGACACCCATGCTCCCTGAAATTGCAAGCGAAATCCCTGGAATTGCATGCAAAATTTGCGAGGACCTATTGGGACTCGCAATTTGCGCATGCAATTTCCCATTCATTCGTGAATGGGAAGCCATTCCTTATTTGGGAGTTGCAAATAAGGAATGTGTAGGAATCGCTTTTTTAACAGCGATTACTACATGCATAGGCTTTTGCAAGTCCTTAATTGTGATTCCTTAATTATCGCAATTAAGGACTCGCAAAATCCTACCTTGATGCTTGTGCCTGTATATCTCTTGTTTAAAAAGTGTGTATCTGCCAATTGGAGAAGTGAGTCGGGAGTACTTATGACTAGATCTGGCATATTTCTCAAGTTCATAACTGAGTCAGGGGTGGTGCAAGAGAAATCACAGCAAAGTCTAAGTGAATCAGCCCCCCAACACCTTGCTTTTAAAACCTTCGACACTCATGACGAGCTCAGCTCGTCATGCAGTGTACTGCTGGTACACTGATGACGAGCTGAGCTCGTCATGAAACCATCATTTTGGATCATCCCCCGCACAGCAGGGGAAAATGCCTAGCATCGATGTGGTTAAAGGTTTTCACAAGTATAGAGGATTTTAATTTTCCAATTTTGTGTAGTTCAGATTATGCAAGAGCAAATCCTTAAAATAAAGACACATTATGAGATGTACGAAAGAACCAATTTGGAAAATTTTAATTGTGAATTTTTGCGATTCTCAATTAGGAAATCGCAAAATGGCTTGCATGTTCGCAGACTGGCAGGATTTTGCAACTCGGTAACAAGTTGCTTCGCTAAATAGGTAGTTGCAATTTGCAATGACCTATTTTGTCGCAAATTGCAACCGCTCTTTGAAAATGCTTGTTCTTCTTGGGTCAGGTCCATAACCCCAACAACAGGAAGTGCTGCTCAGGGCAAGCCAGGAGAGCAGGCAGAGTGAGGAGGGGAGAACTGCTGCACAATCCAAGACATCTTACGAGTCACAAAGCCATAATAAATGCCAGAAAAATGGCCAGCCAATAGGCAGTGAAGGAGCCAGGGGTCAGGAAGCAAAAACTGAAGTTCTCCAAAAAAGAACTTGAACTACATACTGAGAAGTGCTGCAACAGCCATGAGCTAGGGCCGAAACACTGGTGTGTGGGGGCCCCAAACGGCAGGGGGTTGTGGAGACCCTGCCATTTGACCGATGCCCAGGGGAGGTACTTGCTAGCTGTAGAGGAGACAGGCTGTTCCTTCGTCTCTCTGTCATATTTCCCTCCTACCCCTTCACCCTACCCCCTTCCCCCTCTACATTCCCTTCTTCTTACCTTCTATCCCTTTAATGTTTTTCTGTTGAAACCTAGATATTTGACCGATGCCCGGTGGAGCTACTTGATAGATGTAGAGAAGATGGGCTGCGGATTCCCCCTCAGCCGTCACCTACCCAGCCGAACCTTGGGCAGACTTTCCCTTCGTCTTTCCGTTGTATCTATACCCTACCCCTTACCCTTCTCACTCCAGCCGGACCTTAGGCAGACTTTCCATTTGTCTCCCTATTGTATCTTTACCCTACCCCTTTCTCTCCTACCCCCTTACCCTTCCCACTCCATTATCCTTTTCCTTATGCTCCTTAAATGCTTTTATTGGTAGCAATGGTAATATGTAACTGATGTAAGTTTGCTAATATGTGGAACCTTATGTAAAGCGCTCTGATACCTCCGGGTCTAGCCATCACTATATAAAACTCTTTAAATAAATAAATAAATGGAGCGGGCCCCTCCGTGTGTGTGGCACTTTCGTTACGCCTCTGCCATGAGCAGCTGTTTGATTTACAAAAGGGGGTGGTGATGAACAGAGTGTCTGAATTGAGCAGACCACTCTTACCCAGTCCAAAGATCAGGGCTTGATCCATCACCGTTATTTATCTCACTGCCCCATCCCAGCTCAGAACATGGCTATATGCAAATCAGTCTGTCCCTGGCCCAGTGCATCATGGGAACAGGGCAGACTAAACTACCAAGCCAATTCTTTACCAGAAAGGAGACAAGCTACCGGGGACCGGTTTCTGGCATTTCAGCCTCTTCGGCCCGGCTTGCTTGAATCCTGATGGAGCAGTGAGAAAGGGACTCATGTCTGAGTATACCCTGCCACACCTATAGTGGCCAAAATCGATTTACAAAAGGGGGTGGTGATGAACAGAGTGTCTGAATTGAGCAGACCACTCTTACCCAGTCCAAAGATCAGGGCTTGATCCATCACCGTTATTTATCTCACTGCCCCATCCCAGCTCAGAACATGGCTATATGCAAATCAGTCTGTCCCTGGCCCAGTGCATCATGGGAACAGGGCAGACTAAACTACCAAGCCAATTCTTTACCAGAAAGGAGACAAGCTACCGGGGACCGGTTTCTGGCATTTCAGCCTCTTCGGCCCGGCTTGCTTGAATCCTGATGGAGCAGTGAGAAAGGGACTCATGTCTGAGTATACCCTGCCACACCTATAGTGGCCAAAATCGATTTACAAAAGGGGGTGGTGATGAACAGAGTGTCTGAATTGAGCAGACCACTCTTACCCAGTCCAAAGATCAGGGCTTGATCCATCACCGTTATTTATCTCACTGCCCCATCCCAGCTCAGAACATGGCTATATGCAAATCAGTCTGTCCCTGGCCCAGTGCATCATGGGAACAGGGCAGACTAAACTACCAAGCCAATTCTTTACCAGAAAGGAGACAAGCTACCGGGGACCGGTTTCTGGCATTTCAGCCTCTTCGGCCCGGCTTGCTTGAATCCTGATGGAGCAGTGAGAAAGGGACTCATGTCTGAGTATACCCTGCCACACCTATAGTGGCCAAAATCGATTTACAAAAGGGGGTGGTGATGAACAGAGTGTCTGAATTGAGCAGACCACTCTTACCCAGTCCAAAGATCAGGGCTTGATCCATCACCGTTATTTATCTCACTGCCCCATCCCAGCTCAGAACATGGCTATATGCAAATCAGTCTGTCCCTGGCCCAGTGCATCATGGGAACAGGGCAGACTAAACTACCAAGCCAATTCTTTACCAGAAAGGAGACAAGCTACCGGGGACCGGTTTCTGGCATTTCAGCCTCTTCGGCCCGGCTTGCTTGAATCCTGATGGAGCAGTGAGAAAGGGACTCATGTCTGAGTATACCCTGCCACACCTATAGTGGCCAAAATCGATTTACAAAAGGGGGTGGTGATGAACAGAGTGTCTGAATTGAGCAGACCACTCTTACCCAGTCCAAAGATCAGGGCTTGATCCATCACCGTTATTTATCTCACTGCCCCATCCCAGCTCAGAACATGGCTATATGCAAATCAGTCTGTCCCTGGCCCAGTGCATCATGGGAACAGGGCAGACTAAACTACCAAGCCAATTCTTTACCAGAAAGGAGACAAGCTACCGGGGACCGGTTTCTGGCATTTCAGCCTCTTCGGCCCGGCTTGCTTGAATCCTGATGGAGCAGTGAGAAAGGGACTCATGTCTGAGTATACCCTGCCACACCTATAGTGGCCAAAATCGATTTACAAAAGGGGGTGGTGATGAACAGAGTGTCTGAATTGAGCAGACCACTCTTACCCAGTCCAAAGATCAGGGCTTGATCCATCACCGTTATTTATCTCACTGCCCCATCCCAGCTCAGAACATGGCTATATGCAAATCAGTCTGTCCCTGGCCCAGTGCATCATGGGAACAGGGCAGACTAAACTACCAAGCCAATTCTTTACCAGAAAGGAGACAAGCTACCGGGGACCGGTTTCTGGCATTTCAGCCTCTTCGGCCCGGCTTGCTTGAATCCTGATGGAGCAGTGAGAAAGGGACTCATGTCTGAGTATACCCTGCCACACCTATAGTGGCCAAAATCGATTTACAAAAGGGGGTGGTGATGAACAGAGTGTCTGAATTGAGCAGACCACTCTTACCCAGTCCAAAGATCAGGGCTTGATCCATCACCGTTATTTATCTCACTGCCCCATCCCAGCTCAGAACATGGCTATATGCAAATCAGTCTGTCCCTGGCCCAGTGCATCATGGGAACAGGGCAGACTAAACTACCAAGCCAATTCTTTACCAGAAAGGAGACAAGCTACCGGGGACCGGTTTCTGGCATTTCAGCCTCTTCGGCCCGGCTTGCTTGAATCCTGATGGAGCAGTGAGAAAGGGACTCATGTCTGAGTATACCCTGCCACACCTATAGTGGCCAAAATCGATTTACAAAAGGGGGTGGTGATGAACAGAGTGTCTGAATTGAGCAGACCACTCTTACCCAGTCCAAAGATCAGGGCTTGATCCATCACCGTTATTTATCTCACTGCCCCATCCCAGCTCAGAACATGGCTATATGCAAATCAGTCTGTCCCTGGCCCAGTGCATCATGGGAACAGGGCAGACTAAACTACCAAGCCAATTCTTTACCAGAAAGGAGACAAGCTACCGGGGACCGGTTTCTGGCATTTCAGCCTCTTCGGCCCGGCTTGCTTGAATCCTGATGGAGCAGTGAGAAAGGGACTCATGTCTGAGTATACCCTGCCACACCTATAGTGGCCAAAATCGATTTACAAAAGGGGGTGGTGATGAACAGAGTGTCTGAATTGAGCAGACCACTCTTACCCAGTCCAAAGATCAGGGCTTGATCCATCACCGTTATTTATCTCACTGCCCCATCCCAGCTCAGAACATGGCTATATGCAAATCAGTCTGTCCCTGGCCCAGTGCATCATGGGAACAGGGCAGACTAAACTACCAAGCCAATTCTTTACCAGAAAGGAGACAAGCTACCGGGGACCGGTTTCTGGCATTTCAGCCTCTTCGGCCCGGCTTGCTTGAATCCTGATGGAGCAGTGAGAAAGGGACTCATGTCTGAGTATACCCTGCCACACCTATAGTGGCCAAAATCGATTTACAAAAGGGGGTGGTGATGAACAGAGTGTCTGAATTGAGCAGACCACTCTTACCCAGTCCAAAGATCAGGGCTTGATCCATCACCGTTATTTATCTCACTGCCCCATCCCAGCTCAGAACATGGCTATATGCAAATCAGTCTGTCCCTGGCCCAGTGCATCATGGGAACAGGGCAGACTAAACTACCAAGCCAATTCTTTACCAGAAAGGAGACAAGCTACCGGGGACCGGTTTCTGGCATTTCAGCCTCTTCGGCCCGGCTTGCTTGAATCCTGATGGAGCAGTGAGAAAGGGACTCATGTCTGAGTATACCCTGCCACACCTATAGTGGCCAAAATCGATTTACAAAAGGGGGTGGTGATGAACAGAGTGTCTGAATTGAGCAGACCACTCTTACCCAGTCCAAAGATCAGGGCTTGATCCATCACCGTTATTTATCTCACTGCCCCATCCCAGCTCAGAACATGGCTATATGCAAATCAGTCTGTCCCTGGCCCAGTGCATCATGGGAACAGGGCAGACTAAACTACCAAGCCAATTCTTTACCAGAAAGGAGACAAGCTACCGGGGACCGGTTTCTGGCATTTCAGCCTCTTCGGCCCGGCTTGCTTGAATCCTGATGGAGCAGTGAGAAAGGGACTCATGTCTGAGTATACCCTGCCACACCTATAGTGGCCAAAATCGATTTACAAAAGCTGTTTGGTCATGCATCCATGCCTGTGCCTGAGACCCAGAAACATTAAATCAGGAAGGACATGCAGCTGAAGATAAATGCTGTAGGCGTTTCACCTAGCTCGGTGGAAGAGCGAAGGAAGAGGTGGTATGACCCCTGGTCTCGCACTAAAAATGGGTGGCAACATGCCTGAGTGAGTCCCGGGCCACAGGAGGTACACTGGAGGCACTGATGGAAACTACCTTAGAGCTAGAGCAGTAGTTCGTTTTGACAGTAGTGAGACTACTGCATCTGCACCATCGCAAAGGAAGTGTACTTTCATATAAATGTATACTACATGCATGCAAATATAGAACTGATACAGACAGAACAGCATCAGTCCATTACCTAGATAAAGTACCTCTCATGGTGTATCATGAGACTTGTAATCAAATAGTTACACAGTGAAGTCAATGTCAGATATTTATTGCATCATATTGTACAACTAAAGACAACTGGGTTCCCCATTAATGAAATTAATAGCATGTCCATTTTTAAATAAATGCACCTGAGGAAGAAATGGAATCCCCAACTGGTGAGGGAGAAGAACAGGTCCAATTGGAGGAGGATTTGGGAGAGCCTGCCCACACCACCTCATAGCCACTTCAGAGTTGCATTGTTTTCCCCACAGCCACCATCATTTGAGGATGAGGATGCCATCCAGCCACCACTACAATCCAGTAGCAAGTTGTCAGGCCCCAACCCCAGTGTACCTCAGGGCATGCTTCTAGGCGCCATGATATACCTCATTTGCAGTCCCCTTCTGTGTCTTAGACAAATTGCAAGCAGCAAGCGCCGTTTTGTGGTCTTGAGGGGATCCATGCTGCATATTTAGTACCTGCAGCACAAACAAATGAAATGATTAAATAGTAAATTGCATAATATTCAGCATGCAAAATGAGTGGGCTTCAATACAGTGACCTTCTAAAGTGGACAGACTAACTGAAGTCATAGCTAAACTATGCACACATGTGGCTGAGGACACTAACAACCAGAGGCGTTGAGAGAGGAGCAGTGCTGTGTGAATGAGTGCCTTAACAAGTACCATTGGCAGGCTTGCACATGCCACCTCAGTCTCATCAAAGCGCACTGTGACACTGCAGGTGGAAATAGGGCACTTCAGTGAGAATGTAGCAATGGGCCAGGGCCAAATTACTCCGGCAGTGGAAGCCATACAGAGAGCACAAGTTTGGTGTTTGGCATGAATGACCAGAGTGGTGCTCTCATCCTTTCGTAAATCGAGGTGCATAAATTGTAATGTCCAGAAAGGTGGATTCACAAAATGTCATATTGCTTCAAAATATAGTGGTGCAACAATATTGTATAAAAATTACTATCAAATCAACAATATTGAGGGACAGAATATGGAAAGTAAGAGTACTGTTTTTTTTAAGTACATAATATCAATGTATTTAAAGATTGTTGTATTTAATGGTGTATACTTTATTATAGTTATTTTAATTACCATTTTTTAAAATGCATATAATATATATTAATTTTCAGTATTAGTATTTTTATTAAAAAAAATTATGTTTTATTTACTATAGTTTTTAAGTTTTGATGTGAAATTCCTTTTTTACATTTAGGGCGAGATGTACAATGCTTTTTAGGGTGCGCAAACGGGTCTAAAAAAGCATGGTCCCCATATACAAACAGTATTTTGCGAGTCGCAAATAAATTGCCACTCACACAATACTGTTTTGCGACTCGCTATTAGGAAACGGCATTCCTTTCCTAATAGCGACGCAAAGCTATGTACTAATGTTTTGCGACTGCAATTGCACTTGCAAATTACCACCTACTTGAAGTAGGAGGTCATGCATTCGCAAATGGGAAGGGGTCCTCAGGAGACCCCTTTCCCTTTGGAAATGCATGCAATGTTATTTTTTAAGGGTAGGCAGTTGTCCCAAGGACCACTGCCTGCCCTTTAAAAATGAAACAAAAACGTTTCATTTTTTTTTATTGCATCCTGTTTTCCTTTAAGGAAAAGCAGTCCAAGACATGGTGGTCTGCTGTACCCAGCAGGCCACCATCCCTGGGAGGGCCTGTGATTCCCAATGTGGTTGCAAATTTTGAGAGGCTCATTAATATTCATAAGCCTCGCAATTTGCAACCCCATTGGAAATCTCAAGCAGTGTTAAACACAATGTTGTACATGCCAAATAACGCCTCGCAAATGCGACACAATTTGCGAGACGCTATTCAAAAGGTCGTACATTGGCCCCTAATTAGTAATTATTATTTAGTAGCTGGCTGTTGGCTTAATAGGGGACACCAGTGGGGAGTTATTTACAATATAAATTATTTATTTATATTATTTTTATGTTTTATCTTAATGAACTATTCAGTTGGTAATTAATTATGTAAATTATTGAATTCATTAATATTTTAATTATGTAGGTCCCACGGAAACGCCAGAGAGACGCTGTGGAACTTTGGAGCCTTTGGAGCCTTTAACCCTTCAACCCACTGCTCGCCGCTCCCGCTGCGCGGGAGCCGCTTCGCCGCCTTGTCTTTGTGGGTGGTCTAACCAACGCTATCCAGCGTGGATCCTGCCTGCTGCCCGAGGTAACGACGTGGGAAACAAACACCTAAGGAGGCTGCAGGGGTAGCGCGGCAGGGACTCACTATCCCAGGAGTCCCTGCGTGACCACCTGACATCTGGTCAGCGCCCCCCTGAGTGCCCCGCCCACCACCGGCAGTTTGATTTAAGGAAGTGGACCCACCTACACTGTGTGTCCCACGGAAACGCCAGAGAGACGCTGTGGAACTTTGGAGCCTTTGGAGCCTTTAACCCTTCAACCCACTGCTCGCCGCTCCCGCTGCGCGGGAGCCGCTTCGCCGCCTTGTCTTTGTGGGTGGTCTAACCAACGCTATCCAGCGTGGATCCTGCCTGCTGCCCGAGGTAACGACGTGGGAAACAAACACCTAAGGAGGCTGCAGGGGTAGCGCGGCAGGGACTCACTATCCCAGGAGTCCCTGCGTGACCACCTGACATCTGGTCAGCGCCCCCCTGAGTGCCCCGCCCACCACCGGCAGTTTGATTTAAGGAAGTGGACCCACCTACACTGTGTGTCCCACGGAAACGCCAGAGAGACGCTGTGGAACTTTGGAGCCTTTGGAGCCTTTAACCCTTCAACCCACTGCTCGCCGCTCCCGCTGCGCGGGAGCCGCTTCGCCGCCTTGTCTTTGTGGGTGGTCTAACCAACGCTATCCAGCGTGGATCCTGCCTGCTGCCCGAGGTAACGACGTGGGAAACAAACACCTAAGGAGGCTGCAGGGGTAGCGCGGCAGGGACTCACTATCCCAGGAGTCCCTGCGTGACCACCTGACATCTGGTCAGCGCCCCCCTGAGTGCCCCGCCCACCACCGGCAGTTTGATTTAAGGAAGTGGACCCACCTACACTGTGTGTCCCACGGAAACGCCAGAGAGACGCTGTGGAACTTTGGAGCCTTTGGAGCCTTTAACCCTTCAACCCACTGCTCGCCGCCTTGTCTTTGTGGGTGGTCTAACCAACGCTATCCAGCGTGGATCCTGCCTGCTGCCCGAGGTAACGACGTGGGAAACAAACACCTAAGGAGGCTGCAGGGGTAGCGCGGCAGGGACTCACTATCCCAGGAGTCCCTGCGTGACCACCTGACATCTGGTCAGCGCCCCCCTGAGTGCCCCGCCCACCACCGCCTCGCCTACATCATCAAGCGAGAGCCCGTCTTGCGGGACGCAAGCGGGACGCCGGGCGAAGCCCGGGCAAAGGGCGGGCCGTCTGTGGCCGTCCGGGGCCAGCAGGGGCCGGGACGGGCCACCCCCCTAACAACTTCGGTAAGCCTTTTGTCCATTGCAAAACGAGTAGCTCATGTCTGCAATATCACCAATGGCAACACGCTCAGGCAGATGCTCACGAAAGGGGGGAAACACCACGTTAGGGACTATGGACAATTTCATAACCCGTGCGGTGTCAGTGGTAGAAAAGGAGATCATACTAGCAGAACGCAGACTGTCACGGGAATATCTGGCTCATAAACGATCCTCTATGGGGTCCCTCGCACAGGCTAAATCACCAATACATAGCCTCATACCAGCCGACTCTAACACTGCTGCCATTCCTAGTGACACACAACCATGTGTCATCGATACACGACGGGCTAGTGACTTTTATGAAATCACATCTGACCAGGCACCCCTACAAAAATCTCCAACGAACATTCAAAAAAACAACACTCAAACCTCAGTACCATTGTCCTTACCCTTAGTAATGATACATGACGCTCCCTCTGTCCACCCCCTCAAATCACCTCCCAAGATGACAGGGCGAACAACAGCTGCTAAAAGGAAAAGACCGGTCACCCCTCGCAAAGCGTATAGATTAAAAACCCTAAAAAGAATACGTAAGAACTTCATGAATGTAGGTGACCAGAGCCAAAAAGTAGCAAACCCTCTCATGAATAACGGGGATGAGCATGGAGAATTCACGGAACATAATAAAACAAGAGATCATGCTGACACAGTTGTTACTATAGAATCAGCCAACAACTCTGTAGAAAAACCGGCACCAGGGAAGCTGATGGAAGAAATTCTTTCACTCATGACATCACTATTACAGCCAGTAACAGTAAAACTGGAAAGGCTAATGGACCGTTTGGACAAATTCGAACAAACATCTTTGGATAATTTTTTTGCCCTCAAAACTCTGGTAAAACTTCACTCCAAGATTGATCAAGAATCTGAAAGATCGGAAAAAAGTCCAATGTCACCTAGACCAGCACATCAACCTGGTCCAGCTATGAAAGACAGGGCAATGAACTCAAAAAAGCAGGCGGCCTCGAGTAGGTCAAATACTGTGCAGGAAAGACCAGGTATGGAGTCCCCGAAAAACTCAATAACCAGTGATAGACCGAAACTGGCTGACCCACCAAAACCGGCTCCACGTAAAACTAAACATACATCTAAGTCTACCACCCTGGAAACCAAGGCACCTGCTAATCCAACAAAGGGAACGCAAGCTGCAGCCACTTGCAATAACATCAATGCCCAAACATCTGACTGTAGCACTGTTCCGCATAAGCCCAAAAGGGCTTACAATGCACATCTTCCACCAGGATGCCAACCGTATGTGGTAGTTCTCACTGGGGTTCCACAACTAAAACCAAATAAAAGGGAGTCATACGACGAGCTAAAAAATAAGACCTTATATTGGCTAAAAGAAAATAGACCTCTGCCCTACACAGTAAATTGCCAGGTTATCCACGTCCGAAGAGTTAGTTGGGTGGGAACAAGACTAAAAGACATTGAAGGAGATTGTATCCTGGTGAACTTTAAAGACCCCTCTGTTGCCCAACTTGTCTATAGCCAACAGCCATGCAGCAACAATAGAGGAATTGGGACCTGCGACCTTAGTTATTTCTACCCGATGCAAGGGGAACAGACAAGCAGAGTTCCACTTCAACATGGGATGACGACTAACAAATATTCCTTTTTTGACCCTCCGACACCACTTGAAAGAATACCACCGTTAATCGCAGGGTCAGATAAGAACTGGTCATGGTGGGGTTACTGACAAACAAACAAAGAGGTTGCACCCAAAGGTCTGCCTGCCCACCAATTCCATAGGGATCTGCAGGCAGGGAAAGCCGCAATCGCTGAAGGCAGCACTGGGGGCCACGGCTCCCTTCCACGTCCCTTGCACAATCAAGTTCATTGGTCTCAGGCAGTTACACTGACAACCCCGGAGGTCCCCAAGGAGAGCCATCTCTCGGCTATAAGCCACCTAATTGATCAAGAACCCATTGGTCATGAACCCCGCAAGCCAAAGCGTGACCTAAAGATCTTGTCATGGAACATTGCAGGGTTGTCCAGGAACCTGTGCGACAGAAACTGGAGCTCCTTCATCGAGGAGCATGACATCATACTTATGCAGGAAACATGGGCCACCAATATTATACATAGACTTGGCTTCAAAACGTTCTTCAAGGGGGCAATTCCATCATTAAGAGGTAGACCCTCTGGGGGTCTAATAATATGGACAAGTATCTCCCTGGACGTTGTTGTATCACCACTGTACTTTCCCTCTAAAGATTTACTAGGTGTTAAGATAACCACGAAAAATATGGGAGATGTATATATGATAAATGTTTATAATAGACCGTCCCCACGAAATAAGGCATCATTGGTTATTGAACAACTCAGTTCTTACTTAGTAAACATAGAGCCGGATTCCAAAATATACATAGGTGGGGACTTCAACTGCCAGTTTGAACCCATAGTGGGGCTCGAAAAATTACTAGAAATAGAAGATAGAGCGCTTGACATCCCCCCCTTAAATAATACAAAACTTGTAAAATGTTCAGTGGCTGCTATGCAAATTTATGAACTGACTGTATCGTATGGATTGCGGGCATGTAATGGTCGATTAAACCCAGATAAACCGGCCAATTTTACTTTTAGTAAAGGTTTGTCTAAATCCCTGATCGATTTTATGTTAATTTCTATAAACCTCTGGTACCTATTGTTGGCCTTCAAGGTTGTGATCAGACCCGAAAGTGACCACTTCCCCTTACAGTTAGGACTATTAGCTGACCCTTTTTTGACGCAAGACTGCGGGACGGAAATTGAGAGCGGGGTAGCTGAGGTTGCTATTTCTAATAATAGGAAGGCAATTAAATGGCCCCACATTCTAGCAAAAGAAGAGACACTCATGGGGATTTACAACATCTTCTCAGATATCGTCCCCCAATATGCAAACATAAGGCTGGGATCCCACGAGGTTTTGGAAATGCATTATCACCTAGTGGAATCTCTAACTCCCCTCCTGAGTAAATGTTGTACTACTAAAAAAGTTAATGTAAATAGGCAACTGGAACTAGAAACGCCTTGGTACAACGAACAGTGCAGTATAGCAAAATCAAACTTAATAACTGCAGTGAAATCTAAAGATCAGATGCGGGTTAGAGAGTGTAGGAAAGCTTATAAAACCCTTATGTTTAATGCAAAAAGGGAATGGGACGATCAAAACTGGGAAGAACTTTTGAGTGCAGCTAGGAGACATGATCAATGCACTTTCTGGAATTTAATAGCCAAAAATAACAAAAAAGGCTGTTCCAATAGGGATTTCTTTCTGGATGAAAAGGTTTGGTTTGACCATTTTGTGGGTTTGTATGATCAAGTAGGGTCCTCTGGTGTATATAATGACCCCGGGTTTCTTACTCAGTGCACAACTCCGGTGCAATTTAGTATTAATGAAACTCTCTGTGCCATAAAAGCAGTTAAGGCAGGGAAAGCTCCAGGTCCGGACAAGTTACCTGGCGACTTGTTCACCCATAATTTGGAGGTATGGAGCCCGTACATAAACTTTTTGTGCAATTCAATTTTATTGGGCACCCCAATCCCTGAAACATGGAAAGGGGCGGAAATTATAACTATCTATAAAAAAGGGGATCGTTACAATCCAGGGAACTATAGACCGATTAGTTTAATCGATATTTTACAGAAAATTTTTGCTAGACACATTTTAAATCGGCTTTTAATATGGATTGATGACTCTGAAATTTTATCTAATTATCAAGCAGGGTTCAGATCCAAGACTAGCACTGTGGACCAAGTGTATAGATTTATGTGTATATGCTGGAAGTATGTTAATATTAAGAAGAGTAGCATATATGTTGCATTTATGGACCTACGCTCTGCGTTCGATCTGGTCCCCCGCCACTTGTTATGGGAGTGCCTAAAAAAGATGGGCGTCCCGGATGATTTGTTGGGTAATCTTATAAAATTGCATACAGACAACTTCGCTAAAGTAAGGTGGGGTAGAAATGGAGAACTCACCCGATCCATCCCAGTGAAAAGAGGTGTGAGACAAGGGTGCGTTCTAGCACCAACCCTCTTTTCATTGTTCGTAAATGATATCCCCCATTACTTAGCTCAATGCAATCATGATTCGCCCAAACTGTGCAGCAAGGCTGTCACTGCATTACTATTCGCGGATGATACCATCCTCATATCTCAAACTCCAAAAGGCTTGCAAAATCTAATAAATAAATTTAATAGTTATTGTGTAATGAAGGGGTTAGAAATAAATTCATCCAAAACGAAATATATGGCAATTAATCCCTCCAAATCCTTTAAGAAGAACTTGGTCCTAAATAATAACAAACTTGAATATGTGGAGTCATTTGACTATCTGGGCATTAGGCTGGATAGCAGAATGTCTTGGGCGAACCAATTCGACAAAAGCAGGCTAACACTTACACAGAATTCATTGCCCATCTTAAAGATTCATGGTGGGAGTACATCTAAAGCTATTACACCTGCGATTGACGTGTTCCAAGCAAAAGCCCAATCCGCCGCCCTGTATGGGGCCGAAATTTGGGGGCCTTATTCTATAAAAACATTTGACGTTGTAGAAAACAAGTTTTTCAGACGCCTACTCAGACTGCCCCAAAGAACACCTTTGGTGCCACTCTACTTAGACATTGATGTAAAGCGCACTGATTTCTTGTGTTTTTTGTGACCATTGCTTTATTGGGTGCGATTATGGTCTACCCCAGAACTAAGTAACTATAGAGCAGGCTTATTGGAAATTATGGAATTAGATTCATTCAATACAATTAAGTGGCTGAGACATGCATCCCACTGGTTTAAAGTAATAGGCCTATCACACTACTGGGAAACACCAGCTGTATCTATCACCTTGCCTAATAGTTGTAAGATCCAGGTAAAATCTGCCTACTGGAACTATGTGAATAATCATATATATGAACGTGCCACTGGACAACTGACGTCCACATTCTTGCAATTCAAGGATCTTCCGTCATTTGAACTTTTTATGGATGAAATTGAGCCACCCCTGGCTAAATCTGTCTTCCTCAAATTTAGATATGGAGTGTTACAGATTAAATCAAATTCCTGCCGGTGGGGAGGAGTAAGTAAAGATCCTCATTGTACTTCATGTGTATTAAACCAGAAAGAAGATGAGGCTCATATCCTCTTCTTTTGTCCATTATATGTTAAATCTCGAAAAAAATGGATCATGCCTCTATGTAAAAATATGGGGACACGTTCATTCAAAGAGGCAGAACGCATACTCAGATCCTCTAACAGTAGGCTATTAGTGTTTGGTCTGAGTAGGTTTCTCCATGGTGTTTGTATAATTAGAAAGAAGCTTGGATTACCATTTTAAGATTAATTGATTTTAATATTAGTCTTTTAATATTTTTACTATTGTATATAACTGTTTTAAAGAGACACAAAAAAAGTTGATTGAACTAGTAGAGTATAAAACCCTGGTATGTATATCCCCCTTAAAACCCATGATTAATGAATAAGCCCAGAATTGCACTTTGTCTAATCAGCGCTATTGCACAATATGAATGTTTTTAAAGTTTGTATTCACTGTAACAAATTTTTATTTTATGAAACAGTATGTGTATTACATGTATGTTGGCTTAATGACAAAAATGTCGAATAAAAGCTTTTACTACTACTAATTATGTAACTGTGTTTTGTAATGTTGAATGTGTAAAATAAGTTTTATATATATATAACTTAGCAGGTTGTTGGATTTGTAAGGCAATATGATGGGGCGGTATTTAGATGATAAATTATTGCTTTTTTAAAACGTTAATTAAATGTTTAACGGATAAATATTGGTGCAAATAATATAATCGATTAATTGTTATTTTTATTATTCATTGTATTGTATCTAATTGATAATTCATTGATAAGTGTGTTTAATAAGATTTTTGTATGAGTTTTCTATTTATTTTTTGTTTTCATTTTATTTGTTTTATTCCCAGTATTATTTTAATGTTAATAATATTTATTTATATTTTGAGTTTTAATTTAAATGTATTTATTTTAACAACAAAATTGTGAGCCAAATAATCAGATATAAGGTTCAATTCGGCGGTAATTCCAGATTATAGATAAAATTCAAGGTGTTTCCACTAACTGACAACAAAACACTGGAAGTCTGAGTATCTTCTTAAGTGGAGCCCCAAAGGGAGTGAAATATCAGAGCATATAAGTCACCAGGGACATGACAGTAATATAGAAAGAAACTTCAGGGAAGCTTTGGTGGGATTAAGGTAACTATTGATCAGTTGCTAAAGCTGACTCTGTCATTTGTGGGATGAATTTAACTGATTAAAATGCTGATCTTACCAAACTTATTCTATTTGTTTGTGAATATTTCTCTATATAATACTAAATATTTATTTTGGAAGCTTCAACAGTTGTTGATCAAGTAGATCTGGGGTGGCACATAACCCTGCATCAGCCAATAAGGCAGGTGAACTGGGTGTGCAAGATCCCTATCTCTATTACTTAGAGGTGCAAGCAATTCATGCCAAACACTGAGTTTTGGAATGAATGACATTAACACATGTAAAAGTTGAACACACACTAATTAGACCTTGCTTCCTTAGGACTATCTGGTGAAATGTTACAGGGAAACATTGATTTGAAAAGGCTGTTGACATACAATTCTGACGAAATGAGTTATTTAATTGAAGAAGCAGCCAGATATGAAGTGGATATGAGCAAAATGAAAAATGTGAAAGAAAATTACCAAATGGATTCGATGTGATAAAATTAAAGAAAGGGCTGGATTACTTTTAGAGCTCACATTAGAGATTCCATTGAGAAAACTAGGGATTAGAGTGACTTGAATAAATTCAGAGACATGCAAGAAAGGGACAGAAAGTTAAAAGAAAGCAAAAGGAACAGAAGGTTAAGCAAGGGGGATGGTAAGTGATTCAGAGATTGAGACAGGAATGGTTTTGGAATTTCCTTTGGAAGAAGTACATGGACGGAATCTAGTGCATATGGCGTGGGCAAGAGCAGATATATATGCTTGCATTACAGACTTTCCTAAATTACTAGAGGAACGAGAAAGATGGCAAGAAGAGGTGCAGAGATTGACAAACATATCACAGGTGCAGTGGACTGATTGGTCTTCATTATTTGAAATTATGGTTCCTTGTGACTTGTTGGCAAAGTTTATGGCAGTGGTTCTTTGTACAAATGCAGAACCAAAGAGGGTTGCTCCAAATAATGCTCCTTTCGTGGAAGTAGTTAATAAATACAGACAGGTGATTGAGTATTTGAAGAAGAAAGTGCCTGAAAAGGGTATCAATTGGGTGAAGATTGTGAGACCCTCAAAGGAGCCAAAATAGTCAGTGAATGCCTTTGATGATAGGTTTGTGTGATTTTTCAAGAAACATATTGGAGATGATAATCCCAAGAAGATGAGGCCAGTGGTTTCATGTCTGCTTTTGTCATAGGTATCCTACCAGATCCCAGTAATCATATAAAGTAGATTAAAGTGCTAGCAGACAAAGAGTATTGATGAGCTTTGAAGCTGGCTAAGTATGATAGTGATTACTTTGATGCGAAACAGACGAATATCAAGGAGACACTCTATGACTGCTCAGACAAAGCAGTTTGAGAAAAGATCTCAGAACCAGATGAGTTCAAATGCAAATTTTGTTCAGTCTGGAATGAATAGGATGAACCAAACACAGGGCGCACTTATGGGAAAGGGAATGATGCAAATGCAAGGAGGTGGATGAGGAATAGTGAACAATGATGGAAGGAATGTGAGTGTTGAAATGATGAAAAGAAACACTGTAATTTTTTGGGAAATTGGATTGTTGCTAGAATCCCAATAGGATTCAGGGGGATTGTGTTCCCCAGAAGCAGATGCAGAGAAATATGATGGTGCCAACTGTTTCAAATTCTGAGCAGAATGCAGAATCAGATATAATTGTGAATGCCAATGCCTTAATCTCTAGTGATGCAGCAAAACATCAGAAACAAAATGT
This sequence comes from Lissotriton vulgaris, assembly GCF_964263255.1. NCBI lineage: Eukaryota > Metazoa > Chordata > Amphibia > Caudata > Salamandridae > Lissotriton > Lissotriton vulgaris. The sequence goes on along the minus strand of NC_141689.1, from coordinate 1,195,976,956 downwards.
TGGATGGTGAGAGGTACCAACAGAAACCATTGAATCTGAATGATAATTTATCAGGGAGTCACTAATAATGACAGTATCCAAGGTGGGAGGAGGATATCTTACTTGGACCAGCCCTGGAGAAAGACCAAAGTGGCACATACATTGATTGATAATTCAATAGCCATCCCGTTTCCTTTCTGGATGATAGGGGGCTGACTGTTCTAAAGTTTGTTCTGTGAAAGTCTCAACTTACCTCTCTTGGGAAAAGAAGTCCAGGTTGTAGGGATTAGTAATAAACACATTGTTAGTCAGGTTACAGCAGATGTTCCAGTCAGAATTGATCAATTGGAGAATAGCAACACTTCATTTTGTGTGATTCAAGTCCTGTAAATAAGCTGGTGAGAGACATTTTATGAAAAATTAATTGTATGATTTATTGCAATTTGAAGCGATGGAGACACAGGATGAATGCTCAGTGTTTAAAATAAAATCACAAGAAGCTAGAGTTCAGTTATTCCCGGCTTTTACAAAAGCTGACCTGCCTCTCGATTTAAGATATACTGTCAAAGTATAAGTATGGGGTTACTCTGGAAAGGAAATTCGCCCAATAAAAAGTGCTGAGAAAGAGAAAGTGAGACAGCATGGAATTTTACATTGAACTAAACAGTATGAAGTGTTGAAAGAAGCAAAAGAAGAAATAAAACCAGTGATTGAGATAATGATTGAGTATAAATCCTCCTGGAGGTTCTTGGTAATCCTTGTAACTCTTGCGCAATAGGAATAAGGAAGCCAACCGGAAAATGAAGAATTGTGCAAGATCTCTGAAACTTAAACATCATTGTCATCCCATGTTAACCTGTGGTACCAAATCCAGCAGTGATTTTGCTCCAATCCCTTTACATAATGGTACACACAAACTTGGCATTCTTTTCAATTAATTTACATGAGGGCAAACAATTTCTCTTTGGGTTTCAATTTTTGAATAAAGGTCTGCTGTGGTGAAGGATTTTACAAGGATTTACATAGAGTCCTTACATTTTTAGTCAAATCCTGAATTAAGATCTAGAAAATTTGAAGTTGCCTTTTAGGTCAGTCTTAGACAGGGGCCTGCAACCTTTTCTGTAGGGAGAGCTATTATGATCAGTGAAAATCATTGTGACCTACTGTAAGCAAAGCAACTCACACATTATTTTCAGACTCATCCACGCTCAGCTTATTTCACTTTAAGCCTAATGTCCACAAAGCCAGATAATATGGTGTGAACAAATTGCTTCGACTAGGGGGCACTATGACAGGACTTCCATGTGTAAGTGAGAGCGTAGTGTTTGGGGGTGTGTGAACATGTGTGTGTTTGAATGGGATATATATGTACTAGTGATTGAGAGACTGTGTTGCATGATCCTGCTGCACAAGCCATACATTTCACCATATGTGATACCATTATATGTATAACACAAATGGGAGAAGGAGCAGAACAATGTTCAGAATATGGAACTTTTTCTGCACTTTGAATTTCCCCAACTTAAAATAATTGCTATATTTTTCACTTCTACATGTGGCAGAGTATCTAGAAAAATAAACTTTTTTTTACAGTTTTATATTGCACAACCTAGACCAAAGATATCAGAATGCTTTACGTGAGTACCAGTTTCAATACAGACAGACACTTTGATTGTTGTTAGGCACGAGGAGATTACGTGATTTTCTCAGAGTCACAGGATGCTAAGCGTTGTTGCTGAGACTTGAACTCAGTTCCTCAGCTTTGAGATCCAGTTCTCTAGCCGTAAGGCTACATCCTATCCTGAAGTGTTAACCCTGTTTATATGGATTCCATAATACTCATCTTTTAAATTTACCCCATTTCCATTTGTCCACTTTACGTCCGTACCAAGCCTCTTTCTCACAGCGGCCTGTAGACATAGTGCCATATTTTTCACAGAAAAATACATTTGTTTAATGAGAGGAATTTTAATTGAACAAACATGCTTCGTAAACCATTAAGATGTATTTCACTTAATTGAAAGTGGAATAAAATATGAAGGCTTAATGTTTCACAGAAAACGTTTTCTTTACTTTAAATTTCTCCCATTTAAAAAAAATGACTATTTTTCCGTTATAAATATGGCACAATGTCTACTACCCACAGGGCCCCAAAGCCCTGTTGCTTGCAAATGCGACACTTTGAAATGGTAGGAAATTAAAATGAAGGGGATGACCGCCACCTCCACCAGAATCTTTCTCCCATGTCAACAGCATCAGAAGCAGAAGCTTCTGTTGGAGGGAGCCAAGTTTCCCACTGTTCAGATTATGACGTGACTTTCTGTCGAGATAACGGTGGCCGGGAATCCTCCAAACTCGAGTTGTCAGCATGGAGGAAAAAGAGGTGAAAAACCACCTTTTTCTGGGGTTTAACCACTGATTCCATCCTGAATACCATTACCCAGGTCCTTTCTGTGCTGCTACTACTTGACCACGATGCTCAGCCACCCTGTTGTCATCGGGATCTGAGGTAGGCTTTTGTGGTGGGTGTGGGTGTATACTCAATAGTGTGTGCATGTTGTTGTTGTGCAATGCTGTATGTAAAAATATGTGCAGTACACATTAGCTACGTACACATTTGACAGATTTGCAACATACGTGTGTATTGAGCTGATAGTAAGTTTTACTTACCTGTCACCACACCATCATGGCCTCACTCCATCAGGACAACATGGTGGCCAGGAAACGGCGAGCACAACTGGAACATCTAAATCTGCTTGTGGTAAACCTGCTTGTATGGCGCAATGGAGTACTATTAGCCAGCCGAGAAATCTGCCACCGTGGTCTCCAGTCTTTTCGGGCAACCTCTAAATGCGGCTGGCGAACTGCCATCACATTGACGGAGTACTTGGGACCGCCTCCATGGCGGAATGGCAGTAGTACCACCAAGATCTGAATCAGCCCCTTAATCATTAGGGTAACTTTTCATTTGAATTTTTTCCCATTTTTAAGAATTGAAAAACATCATTTTGTTCTCACTCTCAATGACTTTTATATAAGAGTTAAATACTTCAGTGTTCAGTTGTTCACCTCTGTGACCCAGCAAGGCCGATAAATCTGACTGAGCACTGCTCATTATCTGGCCCTGCTATCTGCAGCCTGATGATAAAAATGTAAAGCAAACAAAGCCTTCCCTTAATATTAAAATAAAAATGTGACTGCGCTTATTTAAAAATGAACTCAAGGCAGCAAGTTACTGTGAGGTTTTCTCGGAGCTACTAGTAGCTCACAGTCGACTGATTGGAGACACCTGCCCTATTGATTACTCTTCTGTTATGGTTTCTGGATAATTAATCTGTTTCAGTCTGTGTCAGGATATTGCACCCTCCATTGTGATTTTTCTAAGAGGTATGGGATAAGGTGTCATTTATTTTGTCCACTTTTTAACACAATTTGCCCTGACACTATTTCGTGCTACATTGTGTTATTTTAGAAGGCACAGATTAACATTGATTGCTACGTTTGTGTGTGATACTAACTGGCAGGAATATTAACTCAGCATGCAGTATCAGTTATTTCACACAACACTGCAAAAAGAATTGTAGCGCTGAGCGTGCATCAACTTTTGATGCAAATGTCCTTTTCTGGGTAAAAGTTGATCAATGCTGTCATATGCAGTGCTCTGCATCATGCTGCAGCACTTAGCATCACTCAAGAAGCCATGCAGCTGATTTTTGAAATTTGGGCAGATTTCTGATGCATTTACATGTTCTCATTACCCTACATTGCTTTCTGTAAGTCTGGTCTCATCTAGAGTATTAGTCCAACACCTCCCAAACTGTAGGTCGCAACCCACTGATAGGTGGTGTGCTGATTTTTGGTAGGTCCTGGAGGTAAAGCAATAAATAAAAATGTCTTATCTTGTCATATTTCCCTTGCTTCAAAGACAGAGGACAAATGTCAGGCTATGTCTTCTGGGAATTACTGTATTTTATAACTAGGGGATTTGTGTTTCCAAACTCCTCTCACTTTGCAGTCAGAGAAAGAAAACTTAAAATGAATTATATAACAATATTGCTGGTGTACATGGAGTGTGAAAGCAAATGTTGTAGGATGTAAATTTTTGTAGCACAACAAAATGTAAACACCTGTAAATAAACTGTACACATTTAGCTTTTAGGAAAGAAAAAATGAAGCACGTTATTTTGTAATTTTGAAAATGTTATGAAAACAAAGATTTAAGTAGGATTAAACACGTGTTGATGAACAAATTATAAATATTCACTTAAACCCGATTTTCACACATAATTTGTGTACAATATAGTTTTATCAGTATAAACCTTATCTCTGTGCAAATATAGCGGCCATTTCAGTGGAAAAGGTGCTGTCTGTTAATGATTGTGTGCTACGACATGATGCTATACTTTTAAAAATCGCTCCCCTCATACCCATTAAAGCTAGGTGGGTTGTGAAAGTTTGTCATATTAAAAATTGGGTCCTGGTTCTAAAAGGTTTGGTAAACACTGCTCTAGACTGTCACTGGTATATCATCCCATATTTCAAATGCAATTGCTTCAATCCAAATATACTCTGAAAGTGTTGGTAGAAGATAGGTATGTGCTTCACCAAATACCCTGCATTTAGTTCTGTAGCAAGTGTTTGACCATAAAATGTGAAAAGAAGGGACTTCCGACTTTCTTACAGGTTGCTCACTTTGTTCCAGTTTTAAGAATAAAATTGCAGAGGCGTTCTGAGAAGAGAGATCCACTTTTGCAGTCAAATGCATGAGACTTTACATCTATTTTTGCTATCTTTTCAATGCAATTTTTAATTTAGACTAGGAATGGCTCAGGTTATTCAATAGAGGTTATTTGAAAATGTGCTATTAATTTACCATATTAGCATACTGCACAGCTAGTTTGCCTGGAAGTTATCTTTTACTCTATTCTCTTGATACCAGATATTATCGTGAACATCAAGAAATTCCCCCAACATAACCACCCAGAAGGCAGGAATCTCAATCTTTTCTGTTCTTTGCAATCTTTGATCATCACTGAGGCGTAAAGAAATGTCAAACCTTCAGAATATAGATTATTTAATACAAGGAATGCGCTGAACTGGCATTCTTTTGATGCGATTTTTAATGGTTATTATGCAGACAAGCTGTGAACGCGTGTGCGCATAATTTACAGTGTGTTGAAATATGTATTATTTTCATATTTAAGAATAATATGGTTGGCCAGGCAGTGGAAATATTAACCCAGTTGTTTTTGAGAGCAAACCATATCCCTGTTAAATCATCAAAGGAATTGGAAACGAGGGAGCGATTTACGTGAACATCAAATAACAGGCTGTTCGTATTAACAAGAGATAGGAGCAGCAGGATCTGAAAAAGGAAATGTCTGCTGTCATTTGTGTGCGTTTTTCGCCAATGTGTTTTGTGTGTTTGCTTTTTTGGTGCCCTGAGTGGTGTTGGTTGATCGATATGATTTGGCAGACACTGTGGCAGGATCACAAAGAATTTTTGTTGGTGCTGTTTCATGGCAGTTTGGGTTTGTTCTGACAATATTTTCACCCCCAGCTTTAGGCTTTGTAGTTTACCTTGCACCAGTGGTCACAAGTACCATAAAACGTGGGAACTATGATCTTGAGTACAGTGGGGGTGGGGCGGGGTGAGTGAGGGTCGAGATGGGACCAAAGGCATGGCTAAAAAAAACTGAATTTTCAGTAACTATTATGCTGGTCTTTCACCTTCAAGTAACTGCATACAAAATGACACACATCTTAAATCAATGTAGGTTAAACTCATCAATTAGAAATGCGCTTTTTAGGTTTTGCCTGACTTCTCATTGGCTCCTGTATGTGCCACTTTCTTTTCCTCCATTTCTATTAGCACAGTTTCCTGCCTTTACCAATGTTTGTACATCCTCTGCTTCTCTTATGAGTTTCCCGTCACTGAAATACTGTCAACATCCGTTTTGGTGGAACAATTTTTTGTAAGGTTTTACCTGTACAGCGCTTGCGCTGTGCTTCTTTTAAATGTTAAAGTGCTGGCATTTCTGGTGAAAAGTTTTTGCCATCCGATCGCTGTCTTTAGTTTGTGATTTCTGTTTGACTTATGCTGTACATGTATTCTTTACATGAGGCTCGGAACGCATCGGGTTCCAAGACTCTCTTTCAGTCCTCTGCTAGTTCAATTCCTAGAAACTCGGACTAGCTGAAAATCACTGAAATGGTGCACGCCTTCCTCATTAAACACTGGACCCTGTTGAGGACCCAAACACGAGCCACCAGCCATGCACTAACTATTTTACTATGCCAGTGTGTGAATAACAAAAGTAACCAATTGTTTTTTATATATATATAAGTGTGGTGTTGCTTTTCTAGAATGTGCCTTTATTTATTTGCATTATTACTAAAATGTTTACAATACCGCTAATAAAATACTCTTCAAGTGAGATCATCAATTAAAACCAATACCACTTCAATCTCTGTCTTGCACTCTCCTGAGCACTGGCACGAAAGGTCAGAGTGCATCTGTTGTGAGGAAAACCAATATTTTGGTGTAATAAGACACACCATCCTGATCTGCACAAGACTTACTGAATGAAGCATTTCAAACCACCACCAGTACTCCTGATGTACAGTTCAGGCCCAGAAATGTTGCAGTTCCAAATTATTGTAGATGAGGTGATCATTCTGACACCTAATATTAACCAAGTGTCACACAAGACAAAAGAATCACCAAATCCGGCAAACTAGATTTCAGAAGATAAATCTTAACATGCTAATGCCAAGCATCTAAACAACAAATGCCATGTCTTCAGATTCTTCATGATCCACTGGAAAACAGTTGTGATTGGGAAAGGCAGTTTACATCTGGCCTTTATAGATCTGAGGACTGCATTTGATCTCGCCCCACGCGTCAAGCTCTGGCAGGTCCTGCACGAACTGGGCACCCCTTCTCAGATCCTTGATTTTATTAAACGCCTCCATGTGGATAATTGTGCCTGAATTAGGAGGGGCTCACAGGGGCAGCTGACGGAGAGGGTCGCAATGAATAGGGGGGTACGCCAGGGTTGCGTGCTGGGCCCGAACCTATTGTCTCTATTTGTGAATGGGGTGGTAGATCATCTCAGAGAGGAACCAGCCGATGCTCCAATCCTTGCAGGGGAGAAAACCCCAACCCTCCTATTCGCCGATGACACCCTCCTGATTTCCAAAACACCGGGCAGCCTGCAAAATCTTTTAAATAGGTTTAGACTTTTCTGCGAATCTCGGGGGCTGATAATTAACACAAGCAAAACAAAGTTAATGACAATAAACCCATCGAGACGCTTCAGAAATGGCATTACCCTAAATGATACTCCACTTAACACCGTTGAGTCTTTTGACTATTTGGGAATCCGGGTCTCTAACTGCATGAAGTGGAGTTCCCACATGGCCAAGATGCTCCTTAGTCATAAACGGGTGTCTGGGGCTATCATAAGAGAACAACAACATTCCGTAAGTAGGCCAGTGGCCCCGGCCCTTGTTGTTTATGATGCAAAGCACTACCCTCTGCCCTATATGGGTCCGAATTATGGGGCTTCGAGAATACCATTGAATTCGTAAGATTTGATAACAAGTTCTTCAGAGGTTTGGTCTCACTTCCAACTTCTACGCCATTGAAGCCCCTACTTCAGGACATGGGAAGACGTTCTATTAAGGACATTGCACGCCTTCGCCCCCTACTTTTTTGGGCACGCATAAGAAGGACTTCTGAGCTGTCCAATTCTGCTGCCGCCCTTAGTGAATTAATAACAGCTGATACAGGAAACAAGATTAAATGGATCTCTAATCCTAGGCAGCTTTTATTTGATATAGGGTTTTGGGAGGCTTGGGTCAGTCAGATTCCACCATCAAAGCAGGACCTAAAAAGTGCCTACTGGCAATGGGTACAGGCAGAAGAGATTCGCAATCCTAAAATGGGGAAACTGACAGAGGGGTTCCTGGAGCACAAACCCATGCGCAAATTAGAACCTTTTCTTGATTTCATCCAAACACCTAGGGATAGGGTGATCTATTAAAGATGAGAATAGGGACCTTTCCATTAAACGAAGTGACAGCAGCCTGGAACCTGCGCATTCTGCCATCTGCTTCCTGCCCAGGCTGCGCAGCTCCCAGAGAGTCTATCGCCCATTTCCTCTTCGCGTGCCCAGCTTACAGGATGGCTAGAACCAAATGGCTCAAACCCGTCTGTAAAAAGCTTGGTTCTAAGAATTATAGGGTGGCACTACGCATTTTAAAAACTGATACCTCCTCCCTCACCTTGGTTTGTGGCATAGCCAAATATTTGGGCTGCGCATGGCTAACAAGAACAAAGCTCCTAGCGAAAATTAGCAGCCCGGCAGCTCCTATGCTCGGCCCTTGATGTATTGGTTTTTATATCTATCTATGTTTTTAATGATACTTTTTTATGCACTTTTAATACAGTTGTTTGATGCTTAGCTGTACTTAATTATTACGTTGTACTATATGTGATTTCTTTTTTTAAAAAAAATATGAAATATGAACTCTGGATGTATATGCTTTTATGATAATTTTTATCGAATAAAGCTTATTACTACTACTACTACTACAACTGTCATGCTGCCTCTAAAGTTCTAGGTAGGCTAAGTGGAGTTTAAGTGCCATTTGAATATATATAAAAGAAGGGAAGAATTTACAGAAGGCACTCCTTCTCATGCTTTTGAACTCTTCTCAACACCTTTTTAAGACATTCAATAAAGCTCTAAGTGTAAGCAACTATGAATGAATAGCTTTGTTGAATACAAGTAAATGTTTCGCCTTCCATACTTAAAAAGCACAGACCTTCTCTAAATCTAAAAACATGAGGTGTGATGTACAAAGTGATTGACTGAATTACCAGGGGCCTCATTTATGAAAAGTGACGCATCGCTGCGTGAAAACAGCGATGCGTCACTTTTCACTGCGCACTCCTTGCGACACCAATGATGCGTCATATTTAATGTATGACGCATCATGTCGCAAGGACTTACAGATACGTCAGTATTTCTGACGTATCTGTAAGCGCAAAAGTGACGCATTGCTGGAGTGTGTCACAAAAGTGACGCAACTCCAGCAATGCGTCCTTTCACATGGGGAAAGCCCCATGTGAAAGGGCTTGCGTCAGTCTTACGCCTGCTGTGAGGCAGGCGCAAGATTTTGACGCAACAGCATCCTAAAAGTGACGCAGTGAAATCTCATAGATTTCACTGCGTCACTATTACGAGGCTTTTTGCGGGGGAACGCCCCCTCTGCATACATTATACCTGACGCAGGTATAATGTGGCGCAGGGGTTTAAAAAGTGACGCATCTACCTAGATGCGTCACTTTTTAAATATGGCACAACAAGTTGCATATTTTACACCGCTGTTGTGTCACAAAAAGTGATGCACCGGCGGCGCAAAACTGACACAAGGCCTCATAAATAAGGGCCCAGGTTTATGACGACTGGATCAATTTTTGTGATGTACAATTCACATTTGTGATTTTGATAACTTTTTCCAAATCCCAAGATATAGCAAATTGCAGTTTGGAAGAGATGTGTTAAGGGCCTTCTTTTCAACGATAATTTCAGTCACAAACCACTGATCTGTTATCAACTCCGAGTTTGGGGGGGTAACTGATTCCCAAAGGAGAATGGACCACCTTTAGACCTCTTACCCTTTGTGAATGTTGAACAAAGTTTCCGTAGGAATAGGAATTGGGGATGACATTGGCCAGTGATTTAGGGGCTATGAGGTAGTTTTAAGGCTGCACAGAATCCCTGAGAGAGATTGGGGGGCAGGTCTATGAAACTCCTTCACTGTGGAGAGGAGGGACACATCGCTGGCCTCACACAGAGAGGATGAGATGAGGTTCCCTGAAATGAAGGAAGCCCTGGTTAGGAGGTATGGTGTCACCCCAGAGAGTTACAAAGTAAAGCTTAGGGAGAATACTAAAATTGGTTGACAGACTTGGGTTGAGTATGTTGATTTCTACTGCAGAGCACTGGATGGTTAGGTAAAGGGTGGTGAGGTAACAGATTATCAGGGGCTCTACAATTTGATTGCATGGGAGCACTTGTCTAGGTATTGTTTTCCAGAGCTGTGCTAGCACCTGATTAACAGCCATCTTACTGACACCAGGCAGCTTGCTATAGAGGCAGACTACTGACTCAGCACCAGAGTCCAACATAAGTTGTACATGGGAAACTCTTCCAAGGGTGGGCAAGGTCCTCATCAGAAGAGTGTGGAGGAGAAGGCTAAACAGCAGGAGTTCTTTAAAAGGCCCAAAACTAGTTACCAGGATAACGATTGCCAGTACCCAGGTGATTTGAAACCATAGAATTCTTCATGGAAGCCTGGCGAGAGAGGTCCATGAAATGTTACTCTTTTTATTAGGAAGGTCATTTGAGAGGGGACCCCAAGTGTCCCAAGTGGGCACAGCCCTACACAGGTGGGCAGTCCAGGTGATGGCTAGTGTAGAACTTGGAGAGGAGTTGTTCCCAGGAGGGTGTGGGGACCCAGCTTAGATGACCCATGTCTCACTAGGGGACAGTGAGATGGTCCAGAGAAACCTAATGCCTGATAACACTAAAAGGTACAGGCAATGGCTGATCAATGGACAGAGGGTATATACTCTGAGAGACACTGGAGCCATTGTGACTACTTTCAGGTGTCACCTGGTGTTTGAAGAGCAAGTTGTCCCTGAGGCACCTCACCAAGTTGTAGCAGTTGACAACAGTGAGTGCTTCTGCAATGTGGCTCAGGTCCCCCCTGAGGGGGGATCTCAGATTCCTTGTGAGTAGCTGTGAGCCTAGCCATACCTGAAGATTGTCTGCTGGTGATCAACCAGGACATTCTGTTTAGAAGGAAGTAAAGTTCAGGTCGCTCTTGAAGATTTTGTTGTTGCCTGAGTGGGCCTGTATGACCACACGGTCCATGGCAGTCAAGGGTAATAAAGAGGGACCTGGAGCCTGAAACAGTGGCCAAGGTTTCTGCTAGGAAGAGGAAGGGCAGAGACATGGGAAACCCACTCCTGAAATTTCCACTGACCCGAAAAAGGCTTAAGCTGAGGGCGACACCCCAGTACCTACAGGGGGAGAAGTATCTGAACTGGGCGACATACCTGAGCAAATCCATTGGCAGCAAAAAGGAGCTCCTACCAGGCAAGAGTTCTGTGTGGAACAGAATGCATGGCCTACTCTTGGGGGTCTTAGGCAGCAGGCTAATCACTAGGAAGCTGGCAAAGAGGCCAGGTCACATCAGATTTATTAGGAGAATGGTCCTCTCTATTGTGATCCTAAGGTTGCTTAGCCTGGAGCAGGTCATGGGCTGGTGGAACCCCTGTGCTTCAGAACCTTACTACTAAGTTTGGCTCATGACATGGCTTTGGCAGGACATTTATGGCAGGGCATCACCTCTGACAAGCGTTTCACCCACTTTTACTGGCCCCAAATACCAAGGCAGTCTGATACATTTTGCCAGTCTTGTCAAACTTGCCAGGCAAGAGTGGGGGAAAGTGTAAGGCTCCCCTTCAACCGCTCCCTGTCATAAACTATACATTCACCACATCTTACCACCCACAAAGTGTTGGGTTGGTTGAGAGATTCAACCATACCCTGAAAGAAATGATTGAGGGGTCTGTCAGAACTCATGAGCCATGAGTGGAACATCCTCATGCAATGCCTTCTTTTCACCTACAGGGAGTTACCGAAGAAGGGGGTTGGTTTTATCCCCTTTGAGCTGTTATCTGGGCATCCTGTGAGCGGAAGTCTCAGTTTGGTCAAGCAGGGCTGGGAGGACACTCCCAAGAAGCCCCCCCAGGATGGATATAGCTACATGCTGGCCTTGTGATACCAGACTGCCCGCTTAAGGAAACTTGCTCAGGTGAACCTGGAAGCAAGCCAGGAGGATTGAAACGCTGGTATGACCAGAATACCACTCTGGGTGAATTTCAGCCTAGTCAGAAAGCATGATTGATGGAGCCAATAGAACCCCATACTCTACAACTCAAGTGGTCTAGCGGAGGTGAAGGAGCGCAAGAGTGATGTCACCCACCTGGTGAACTTGCGAACTCTTTGGAACCCCTGGAGGGACCTCCACATGAACTGCCTCAAACCCCATTTTGAGAAGTCTGAGTTAACCATGCTCTTAGCTACCAATGATACAGTGGAAGATTAGAGTGGACCTTCCCCCGACCTCCTATCTGCCAAGGAGCAGGATGGGTCAGTAGAATGTGTGTTCCTGTCCCATACACTGACCCAGGTGCATCAGGGTGACCGCTGCCAGATGTGGGCTAGTTTGCCACCCTGTTCTCACGCACCGAAGGTGTCACTCATGGGTGCATGAATTATATTGACACTGGGAACAGCCCACCTGTGAACAACAAGATTTACTGGTTGACAAACAGAGTGAAGGCTAGCATCAAGGAGCAGGTGACCAAGATGTTAGCTCTGGGGGTGAATGAGCCCTCCAGTAGTCCTTGGCCCTGCCCAGTGTTCTTTGTGCCCAAAGTTGCTGCACCCAGTGTCACTCCAGAACTGTAGTTCTGTGTGGACTATCCTGGGCTCAATGTTAACACTAGGACTGATGCGCATCCCATCCCCAGAGCTGATGTGTCCATAGATCAGCTGGAAGCTGCCAAGTTTTTCAGTACATTTTACTTAGTATCTGGGTGCTGGCGGATTGTCTTGACTTATGGGGCCAAGGAGAGGTCTGTGTTCTCAATGCCAAAGGGGTACAACCAGATTCCATGTTATGCCCTTTGGGTTGAAGAACACCCCTGCCACCTTTCAGAGGTTGGTCATCCAGGGCCTGGCTATATTGGAGGATTTTAGTGCCCCCTAACCTGAGGACATTGCAGTGTGCACATCCAGTTAGGAGGACGCTTGTAGTACCTCTGGTAAGTGTTGAAGGCCCTGCAGAAGGTAGGCCTCACTATCAAGGGGAGAGGAATTGGCCTAACGGGTAGGGCGGTCGACCTGGAATCTCGGGAACTGGGTACGAGTCTCTGCAATGACGCTGAACATCCTGTGATTCTGGGCAAATCACATAATCACCCTGTGCCGAACAAAAATGAATGCGTCCTCATGTAATGCAACTGGTGCTATGTAAAGCGCTCTAATACCCGATTCGGGTCAAGATTGCGCTATATAAAACTCTGTAAAATGAAAAATATATATATATATATCAAGCCCAGTAAGTGCCAGATAGGGCAGGGGTCTATTGTGAACTTAGGGCAACAGGTTGGAAGTGGCCATGTGGCGGCCCTACCACCCAAGCTTGACACCATTCTGGCATGGGCACGCCCCCAAGACCCAGACAGAGGGGAGAGCCTTCATAAGTCTCACTGGGTACTGTCCGCATATGCCCACAGGCAGTGTTGGCTTGGTCCCACATCATCCCCAGGTCCCAATGGCGGAGGGTGAGTCAGTATGGGCATTTAATCACTCAGTGAAGAAAATCATTAAGCAAATTAATAAAATGTTTAGATCCCAAAAACTGCAGACTATTTTGCAAGGGTGCATCAGGGGTGAATTATTTTTTTTCTACAGGACGGTGTTCATCTCACAAAAAATGGTAATAAACTTTTGCTATGAAATTTCCTAGCCTGGTTGGAGGGGGCAAGGAGCAGGGCATGACCTTAGGGTGTGAAGGGGGCCAGATAGTCGGTCAACTATGCTGGCCTGTGGTGGGAAGGTCATGCTTGGGGGCAATTTTTACGATCCTTAGTAGGCATCACCATTGTCAATGGGGACGTCTGGGGGGACAATAGTCTCTCATGGAACTCCAGGGGGCAGTTACAGCCGGTTGGCTAGAATGGTGCAGTGGGAAGGAAGTTCCGATTCTGGTTGGCTTTTTGGGCCAACCCCTGCACAAGCGCATGGACTCAAAAACTTAGCATAACAGCATAGGCCCTTGGAGATAATGTTTGAGGGTTTAGGGGGTGCCCGAGGGAAATATCCTTCTGGGAAACTGGGCTGCCTGGACAAAGTCACTCCAGTAGGAGGGTGGGACCTAGCACGTTCTTGGACAGTCATGACCATGCCCGTAGGCTCATTTCTGGTTATGCAAAAAAGGATCATCTAGTTTATGACAGGAGTGGCTATGTATTAGATAACATGTTATGGTTAGCCAACTGAAAATACTGTACATATTACTGTAACTGAATTTTGGTGTACTGATGTAGTGGATTGATGGATGAGTCTTTTCTGCATATTGTAAATATGAAATTGTAATCTGTTTGTTATGTTTTGAATAAAACATGGCCAGGGTTTTTATCACACTTACCCCAAGACAGTGTGTTGATGTGCATTAATGCCTCGGGGAAGAATGGGAGGGTTCGGTACCCAAAAGGGGGAGCAAGTGTTTTAGAAGAATGGGATGTTTTGTGGAGGGGACTAGGCAATCCTTGACCATATACACTTTCTTATGATCATTTTGTACATAGTTTTTCTTTGACCTTATTTGTCTTTGTTCATTTGATAGAAGGAAGACATATGGCATTTTTGTTCAACTTGTGATAGAATCATATTCTAAAATGGAAAGCTGAAAGCTAAGCCTGAGAGATTTTGGAGTTGCACTTGCTCTGTGGAACAGCTGTTGCTTGGATGCTGTAATACAGTTTAATAAATAACTTCATCTCATATCATCCATCTTCACAGTAAATCTATGTTCCTGTAGAATTAAAGACAATTTAAGTAAGAGGCCACAGAAAGTATCACACGAAATTGCCAAAAGTCCACTTTATCTGGTGCACCTTTCCAGGAAAACCTCTTGGAATGTTGGCAAATTAAAATTAAATGTGAAAGCAAGTTAAGGTGGAAGTGCAAATATTCTCTTGTACTTTTACTTTTCTTTAACTGGACCCTGCTTTTCTCTATGGGAAAATAATGATGGTTTAGAGTAAAATCTCTTAGGGACCCACCCTTAGAAATAGAAACACCAGAAAATAATTGTATATTCTAAACCCATTATTCATAAACATGAAAATCAGATAGGGCCTAATCAATATCCAAATGTGACACAAAATCTACCACATAAGAAAAAGCTCAATTTCCAATCACATTTCATCTCCTCTTTCCAACACTGGTGAGTCTACTGACTTCCTAATCTGAGCATGATAAAACCATACATACATTATTTGAGCTATAAAGAACAACACATTGCCGTAATTCCTCACGTTCCTATTAACACTTAGGCTGTGGTGCGAATTCCGCTGCGGTGCTGGACATTCCATTCTTGGGTGTGGTTCAGAGGGCCCCCGGCCGTCATGCGCACACGCTAACCATGACTCATGCCGGCCGGGGCCCGCCAGGAGCACGGAAGGTGTTCATGTCTTGATTTGCATTGTTGCTTTCCCAACCATTGGTTTCAATGTATTGTTGATATGCAGCTTGATGATTACCTGTGACTTTAACTCCACACTCTTTTTAAGGTTATCTGCATTCATTAATATGTTTAATTATCCAAACCAATAGTTTGCAAGTAGAAGTATTTTTTGATTAAATGTTTATTTATTTTCATATGGTATTAGCATCAAGCCCCTTGGTTGACTGGGATTATGCTCTTTTGAATATGAACCATAGCATCTTTATCTGAAAAGGTTTACCCTTGATTTGTTATTTTAGAATTTGTTAGAGAAGTATATTTTATTTTTCATCTTCGTTTATTTCTCCTATTCTCCTAGGGACATGCCTCCCTCATTACCTGACAGCATTTCTCCTCTATCAGTCTTACCTGCTAAACTTTCTTAGTTATTAGCTTGACCAAAATGGATTCTACTAATTGTTCAACAGTGGAATGTTGCTGTTTTTAAGAAACATCTAACCTTTCCAATGGAAATTTACTTCAACTAAGCTTTGACCACATTTTATAAGAAGAGGAGGTCTACTAACTTCCTTGTTTGTATGCATTATTTAGTAGCAGTGGTTAGAGGTTGCAAGTTTAAATATGTGTTCTTTGATCAGGAATGACTGGGAACTTTCCTTCTTATGAGTTTCCAAAAGGTTTTCTTCTACGTGGATTATCAACATCAATACTTCTTTTAAGACTCTGTTGTAGATCACAAATATATTCACAATGCACACCAGGCAGAGTTGATGTCTTAAAAAAATTATCTTTCCTCTATGTCCTTTTGTTCTTTAAACATATAACTTTCATTGTACCATAACCTTCTAATGGTTTAGTTGTTCTAACATAGAGACAGAGACCATTATTGATGTCTCTTTGAGATTCCCTCTGCCGTATTGGATGGAAATTGTTTTCCCTCTACACTTAACCTATTCTTTTTTATGATCTAGGACCAGGCAGAATAAATAGCATATGTGGGTATATCCCTCAGATTGCCAAACACTTATATTTGTGGCTTTATCCACCAGTTTAAGGGCCAGATGTAGGTGGCCCAATACCGGTCGGTAATGGCCGAAATTACCGAATTTCGGCCTTTACCGACTGGTATTGGGCATTTGGGATGTAGGTGGCCTAAATTGCAAATTTGGAAATTTACCGATTCGGTATTTTAAGGAATCGGTATTCCTTAAAATACCGAATTGGTAAATTAGCGAATTTGCAATGTAGGGAGCACTCAAATGAGTGCTTTTCCTGTTTTAGTATTCGTTATTTACCACCAACTATGAGTTGGTGGTAAATAAGGAATACCTTTGAAAATGCAAATTTGTGCATTTTCAACTGTGCCATATGGCAGACATACATGTACACATCTGCACACAAGCACGATTCAGGGGTGCAACACGGTGTCAAAGTGAATCCCTGGCACCCTTGAATGTTTCCCCCATTTTACCGAATTGATATTTACCGATTCGGTAATTTTTACCGAAAATGTATCTACATCCCATTTACCTATTCTTAAATACTGAATCAGTAAAATTCTGAATTTAAGAATAGGTAAATTGGTATTACCTACATCTGGCCCTAAGTCTTTTGCAGGTTTTTGATTTTTGAAGTCAACGTTCCATCACAATTTTTATGTACAGTCTTTTGCTGGAATTATATTTTTAGAAAATGATAAAAGTAACAAGAATATGTGTCCGCCTTATTTGCAGTCCAAACAATTTGGCTCTCACTTTACAAAATATTTCATCAATAAGTAAGGTGATATGCCCCTTGTAGTTGGAAGGACATTTCACAATTTTGTTGGAAAAATACCTATACACTACTATTAAACCTTCTTCAAATATTTTAGTGAATATTCATATATCTGAAAAATCGATCCATTCAAGCCCTTTCTGCCCAGTTCAGTTCGGTTCAAAGCTTTATTCGGTTAGTAATAACAACCATATAAGCAGTCATAAAAATACAAAGCTGTTATTACCAGCCCACATTGCATTCTCGAAATATTTGATATATAGCATAGGCAACTATATGTGCAATGCAAGCAAAATACATTCATGCAAAAAATGCAGAAAGGCGTTGAGTGCTATACATATTGCATAAAGTACCATAAATAGATACACTGATTCCGTTCAAGAAGGTGGCAAGTGCTAGCTGAATTTTATCTTATGTGAAAATTCGCAATAAAGTGACAAGTGCCAGTAATATACATTTCAGGCAAAATCAGCCAAACACTTTGTATGTTGCTTGGTGCATAGTAAAATACCTTGGGGCAGATTTATGTCGGACTTGCAGCACTTTTGCGCAGCCGTTGCATCACTTCTGTGACGCAGCCGTGGCGTAAATCCTGCGCCAGGTTGCGACATACTTACATCGTGATGCATCTATGGAGATGCGTCACGGTGTAAGGTCCTACGCCACATGAATCCTGCGTCAGGTTTCATCTGGGATTTTTCACACAGGGGGGCATTGTAATGCGGCGCATCATGGGTAGCGCAAGGATAAACTTGCATGCCGTATCTTTCCTGGCGCATCACTGCCGATTTGCAGAGATGCGTCAGACAACATAAATCTGCCCCCTTATATAGGGGTCGATTATGATGGCGGACGGAAGGACGACCACCGGCCTGGAGTTTGCGGAAATTGCCTTTTTCAGTCCGCCAGCCGCGGCTAGTCCGTCCGCCATATTAGGATGGGAATCACTGTTAATTTTCCGTACGCCGTGGAAGTACATGCACCGCCGTGTAATTACACCCGACCCCGCGGCAGAAGTAACCAATCCAGAGACAACGCCGTACGGAATGAGGTCTGCGACCGTCCTCGAAATCACGTTTGCTGAAATAAAACTAACTAAAAAAAAAAAAAAGAGAAACCACCAGCCTGAACATGGAAGATTCACCACAGCGGAGAGGCAAAACATAGCAGAGATACCCACCACAGGCAGACCGCCGTCATGGACCCAGCTCTACACGCATTTCTGCAACTCTTCGTGCTCCACCACCAGCAAGTCATGGACCATCGCCGACGCAGGTACACAAAAACACCAACCCCTGTCGGAAGGGGAGTACCTGCCGGGGCTGTGATGTGGGGAGGGGGAGGGGCAAGTTGGGGGTCAACAATGTATGGTAAATGGATGTATGCAGGTAAGTCAACATATAAATAAATCGAACAAGTCTGACCCCACCTACCCAGAACACACACGCACCGCCAACAAACAGCCACACCACGAAAAACGCAACGGAGCAGAGCACACGACGGAAACCTTGCCCACAATCAACTAGGCAGGCGGGCAGGAATGGCTAGGCCACACAGCTCACAGGCCCAAATACACACACCAACACACAAGGCATACCACACATAAGGAGACATGCTGGCCCACCCTCAGGCCAACCCCACACCTACCCCACTAACAGACAGGGGCCCATACACCACACACCACAAAAAACAACACTGCTGCACACACATAAACAACCAACACACACACACGATGAGCCCTGACATGTACACTGACAAAGTCGACACTGAACAACCTACTGTGTACCCACAAATCATGAGTGTGACACATGCACCAAATAAAAACGTCCACATAACCTGCATTGCATGCGAAGGCACTGTTGTCCCAAAATAAGCCCAGAGCGCCTCCTCCACCCTTAAACAGTCCACAGCCACATTGTGATGACTATCCCCCCAGCCAAACGAAAGGAAACAGTACAGGGCAATGGTAATGTGAAAGTGGCAGACACAGCATATACGATTGCACCAATATATCAACAATGCAAGGAGACATCCAGGAATGTCACAGAGAAACCACTACACAGGGCTAACTTGCTTTATTGCACATAATAGAGTAGGAGTCCTAGAGTAGCCAGGCATTGGCCACTGGATAGAATTGAACAGGTACATCTGACTCAGCACATGAGAGGGGCAACGAGCATCAACAGTCCATGGTACAGAACAGCTACATCTGAGGCAGCACATGAGAGGGGCAACGAGCATCAACAGTCCATGGTACAGAACAGGTGCATCTGAGGCAGCACATGGGAGGGACAATGAGCATCAATAGTCCATGGTACAGAACAGGTACATATGAGGCAGCACATGAGAGTGGCTAAGTGCATCAACAGTCCATGGTACAGAAAAGGTACATCTGAGGCAGCACATGAGAGGGGCTAAGTGCATCAACAGTCCATGGTACAGAACAGGTACATCTGAGGCAGCACATGAGAGGGGCTAAGTGCATCAACAGTCCATGGTACAGAACAGGTACATATGAGGCAGTACATGAGAGGGGCTAAGTGCATCAACAGTCCATGGTACAGAACAGGTACATCTCAGGCAGCATATGAGAGGGGCAACGAGCATCAACAGTCCATGGTACAGAACAGGTAGATCTGAGGCAGAACATGAGAGGGGCAACGAGCATCAACAGTCCATGGTACAGAACAGGTACATCTGAGGCAGCACATGAGAGGGGCAACAAGCATCAACAGTCCATGGTACATGACAGGTACATCTGAGGCACGACATGAGAGGGGCAACGAGCATCAACATGCCATGGCACAGAACAGGTACATCTGAGGCAGCAAATGAGAGGGGCTACGAGCATCAACAGGCCATGACACAGAACAGGTACATCTGAAGCAGCACAAGGACGCGTGTCATGTGCACCGTCCCATGGACAATAATAATGCAAGGGTGGTTACAATGGACATTCCTGACATCAATTACAATCACATTTCAGTGATGTGAACTGCACCTCACAGCACAGAATCAGGTGGACTGTGTGAGCTCGTAGCTTCGGACACAGTCGCAGGATCTGATACAGGAATGGGAGATACAGGCCCAGTACTAGTGACTGACACATGAGCCATAGACCCAGACACACTGGCAGCACCAGATACAGGAGTGTGAGACACAGCCACAGATCTACTGACTGACCCATGAGCCATAGACCCAGACACACTGGCAGCACCAGACACAGGAGTGTGAGACACAGCCACAGATCTACTGACTGACACATGAGCCATAGACCCAGACACACTGTCAGGACATGTCCCTTTACAGTGGCCAACAAATACTATGCCAGCATCTGAGACATGAGAATGGCGGACACACACAGTGGTAGTACCTGAAACAAGAGAGGGCACAACTGACACAGTCCCACGATCTCATCCATGAGAGTGAACTGCAGCTGACCCACTAGGACCACTGAAATGATGATCCACAGGGCAGTATGGTCCAGGAGGCAGGGTGGCTCTGGGAGTTGGGGACAGCTGTACTGGAGCGACATAGGGGTGGTCAGGTGTCACTGGTGTGTGTTTCCATTTCTTTGAGATATGCAAGGGCACCCTGGACATGACTGGACTGGTAAGTGGTGGGGGCTCATCAGAAACATCACCCATCAAAGGTGGATCATGTGCTGGTGGGGGTCTGCTCTCTGAGGATGTGCTGGTCCCTGCTTGGCGTTTGCTGTGGCCCTGTCTTCTGCCCTCTGCATCATTTGTAATGGGGGATGTAACTACAGTGTACTCCTTCCTCTGCTTCACCGTGGTGTGGATGGGAGTTAAGGTATGGGGGACTCCACCGCTGACATTTGTGGTTTACGTTCCATTACCAACACCAGCTTCAGTGGACATAGGGGTGATGTATGGCTGTCCTTGGTGGATGTTGTGTCCATGGGAGAACCCTTGGCCCAGGGAGGTGCCTTGGCTGTGGAAGACACCTTGGCCTTAGGAGGTGTCCTGTCTTTGAAATGTGCTTTATTCGTTGGCGGTGCTCTGTCCCTGGGAGTTGGCTTGTCCTTTGTAGTGTCCCTGTCCTTGAGAGGTGCCCTGTCCTTGGGAGGTGCCCTGTCCCTGGGAGTGTCCCTGTCCTTTGGAGTGTCCCTGTCCTTTGGAGGTGCCCTGTCCTTGGGAGTTTCCCTGTCCTTGGGAGTGTCCCTGTCCTTGGGAGTGTCCCTGTCCTTGGGAGGTGCCCTGTCCCTGGGAGTGTCCTGTCCTTGGGAGGTGCCCTGTCCTTGGGAGTGTCACCATCCTTTAGATGTGCCCTTTCCTTCGGAGGTGCCCTTGCCGTGGGAGTACTTTTTGAGGGGGATGCCTGTGTGCCATGTGAATCCATGTCCCCCAACACCCCTTGAGGATCCTGTGTGTCAACTCCAGGGTAGCTGGTGTTGTGTTCTGTGAAAGATTTACCTGTCCCAGGGGATGGTGTCTGTGGCCTCCTTGCCCTGCCTTGCTGCCTGTGCCTGCTTCTAGTGCAATAGCCAGAAAATGAGGCCTGTTCTGAAATGTCACTCTCCCATGAGACATTAAGTGGTGTGGATGGGGGAACTGAAGTAAAACCTTGTCTATGCGACTGTTGAACGGCTGCAGACACTGTGATGGATAATGACTGTACTGTTCTGTGGAGACCTGCAACATCGCCATACATCCCCTCCATGAATGCCACCACCTGACCCAACTTCCTATTGTGGTCCAGGAAAGGATTAATCATGTTTGTCTGCCCTACACACAGCTGTCGCAGCAGATCAACCGCCTCAGCACTAAGGGCATTTTGTGTCACAGGGGCAGGAGCAGCTGTGCCTGCACCGAAGGCCACTCTGCTCCCCCTACTCCGGCGAGCACGAGCAGTACTTGTTGCAGTTGGTGGCAGTGTGGACCCAGTGCGCTGTGTACCTACTGAGGGTGTCGATTGTCCACTCCCTGTCTCCAACAACAGTGCAGACTCACCACTACTGTCTGAAGATGAGGACGATGGGCTCTCCACATGTGAGTCCTCAGGGACAGTTCTGTCCCCCTCTCCGGGGCTGCTCTATTCAGTCTCAGTCTGCGTAAGTGTGAACTCTGTTCCGGATGCATTGCCACCACTAAGCTCCGTCGTTTGTGGGTCAGTGCCCTCGTCCAAAGCTGAAAAGGAGAGCAGAGGTATACTTAAGTGCCACACTCACGTACTGCAAATAACAAAACCAAACTTCCTTGACTGCTGACCAACATGTGCCACCCATCCTGAACACGAAGCACCCCTACCAGACATCCTCATGTCAAAGAACCGGGGGTGCCTGTGAAACATGTACATCAAACAAACAGGGCAAGTGCATGCAGACCACCAAACATGTGATGCCATGGGACACCAGACCTTAACCTCATCTGTGCGGTGCAGATTTACCACCAGTGCTGGGCCCTAATTCAAATGGGTGTGGTCATGACGGAACGGTTCCGTCATGAGCACAGCTCGACCGATGCTCATGACGGAATCGTTCCGTCATGAGCATCGAAAGGGTTAATGGCATGTCCGTGACCCAGAACTACAATGCAACTGGTATGTCCACCTGGCTGACATGGATGCCAACGCCCACTCCGCTAATGGCACCAACATGCAATTGCAGCACAACAGATACACCACGGATGTCACCACTGTGTCCGAGCAGCAATACATGCATGCACTCACAAGTCACAAGCCCATTCAATTGCTTACCGCTAGTTTGCTGCTGCTCCCCTCTCAACCGGGCAGCCAGGTCAGGATGTGTCACAGCTATGATACGGAGCATTAGAGGGGTGATGGTACGTCGTGCAAACCGGCCTGATCTTGGAATCATTCCCAGTGTCATCTCTGCCCCATTCTTGCTGAGCCTGGAGATGTCGTCCCACCGCTTGTGGCAGTGTGTGTGTCGCCTATTGCACACCCCCACTGCCCGTACATCATATGCTATGGTCCTGCACACAGCCTTGTGAAGGTGCAGCTTGACCTACCATGATGGGAGACAAGAGGGGGCAAGTCAGGGGACAGTTGGCCATTCACACAGATAGGAGCAACACGTATCTTCCAGCAGCCATGCACAGTACAACATATGTAAAGGTCCCACAGCACAACGCTAAGATTGCAGAAGCCAGGAGTCAGTGACCAACTCATGCACACCAACATGTCCCCCACTGCACTTACCACCTGTCTGGGGGCACCGTAGAGCCGTTCATAGTGGCGGAGCACACCGTCCACAAGGACCTCCAGCTCCGTTGCGGTGAAGGGACGAGACCGGATATCTCAAACTCTTGGCATGGCAAGGTCGAGGACTGTGGCACAACAGCAGCAGTTTTTAGAGTGCTCAGCAGCAGCAGGAGAGGTGATGTGTTCAGGCAGCAGTGGCTCTCAGGGTGCAGTATGCCTAGCACCTTCTCCTCCCATTTGGCGTATGGCATTTGCTCCACGGGACCGCCACCGCCAGTGTCGTGTGCCCGCAGGTGGTTCTTGGACCTGATGCCTTTGACCCTTGCCTCGAGGTCGTGCCACCGCATCTGGATGTCGTGTTTGGTGCGTGGCACGGTCCCTGAAGCATTGACTGTCTGCTGCACTAGGGTACCAAACAAATGTGGTTCAACACGGATAATTTCATCCACCATGACCTTCAACTCACTCTCTGTGAACTTGGGGTTTTTCTTGGGTGCCATGGTGTGTGATGTGCAAGGTGTTGGTGGGGTGGGGTGGGGTGTGCAGGTGTGTGGTATGTAGGGATGGTGTTGTGGGGGTTTGTGTGATGGGTGTGTTGGTGTGCAGGTTGTATGTGTGTTTGTGATATTCTGCCTCTTTCTTCCAGCTGTGCTGTGATGCAAAGGATTGTGGTAATGGGAGGGATTCCTTTTATACTCTGTGTGGTGGTTATGTCCCAATGGTTTTTGGCAGTCAGGTGTTCTGTGGGTATGGTGACTTGGGTGCTCTTGTTTGTGCCATTGGGGCGTGTAGTTGTTGGGGGAGGGTGTTCCAGGTGGGTGTGTGTTCTGTTTTTCGTGTTTTCTATTTACTTCCGTCTGCCATTTTTTATTCGGTTTGACGGCAGGGGTGATGTTCGTTTGGTCCTTCCGCAGTCATGCACCGTTTGTCAATGCTTTTTTTCTGCGGCCATCGAGGACGGTAGTGAGTTCTGTTGGGATGGTGGGGTTATCCTAATTGTGCGCCCGGACCCTCCACAGGTCTGGCGGCAGTTAGGCCTGTTTCCGCGGTCATTGCGTCCGTGGCGGACGGTGTTTCTGTGGTTCCGTACACGTGTGGCGGTCTTTGATGTGATCCGTCCGCCGCCGTCGGTGTGTGATGACATAAATATCCTAATCGCACCCGCGGTTTATCCGCGGTGCGGTCGGGAGTATATTTGCCGCCACCATGGCTGTCGGACCAGTTTCCGTCCACCATCCTAATCGGTACGATAGTTAGGTTTCATATCATACAGATTTTACCAAAAGTGACAAGTGCTAACAGTTTGCATTTTGTGCACATTTCGCAATAAAGTGCAACATGCCAATATTACACCTTTTATGCAAATTATGCAAAAAGTGCAAAGTGCCTTTGGTACTAAGTTAATTACAACATATCATATTAGTATATAGGCTCAGAAAATAATAGATTTCCTAGCAGCTATACATTTTAAAATATAGGATGCCACATAAAAACAGATATCCGGGCTTTCCAAAGTAAACATTAGCCTCATAGAGTTTTAGTGGATCGAACATTATTTTTTAAGAACAAGGGTTTCAGGTAAAACTTCCTTAAACAGATATAAAATTTACAAAACATTAAAAAATGGCAGCAACTTTGATTGGAAATATTGTCGCATGGGCATACAGAACTGGTACTTTTTTTCATAGTCGGAAAGGCCATGAGATGGTGTACAATCCCTAGCCTTAAACGAGTCAGTACAAAACATGAGAGGTTTTTCTTACATCGGTCAAATATGCCTGGAAACCAGCTCTAAGATTTAATTGCTGGTGGAATACGAGGGTAGGTTGTTCTCCGATTAGTCTCCCTTGAGCCTACCCTTTATGGGCTAGAAAAGTTGCTTTAAGCTGCTTTTTTGCAATCAGGGCTGCATACTCTGGTTCTACATAGATATTGCAATTAAACAAAAGACTATACCAATGGTGAATAAAACTTAACCAGGGAATGCGGGAACAGTGGTCCATCTTTATGCAATCTTTGATAATTAGTTGTGTAAATAGTGTTTCCTCTTTGGAAGAGATAGATCACCATAATAACAGAGGACGTAAGGCAGCTAGGTCTGAGATGTAATTAATACCCACTTCCTGGTGTATCAAATCTGTAGAGGCCGATGGTGGCACACTCAGCAAACGTTTAGGAAAGGTGTTTTCGTCTTGCTGCAAAGACTTTTCGTAGTGATGGCCCCAAATTCCTGCCCCATAAAGTCGGGAGGAAACACTCCTAGTATTATAGATGGCCACCATATCTTTGACTCTTCGTCCTCCAGGTTTGCTGAAAATCTAAAAATACTATTGGTGTTTCTGCCCATCTTGTACCGTACATTATCATATTCGCATGACCATTTCCCATTTCCTGTGAATGTTACACTAAGGTAGCAAAATGAATTTTACTGATTGCACTTTAGTATTCGCTAGGTAAAATGCCTTGATTGGTTTAGGTGTTTTTTTTCCGCATGTCATAACAAATGTCTTTGATTTGTTGACTAAAAGTTTTCTGCCATTAATAAACAATATAAAATTATTAATAAGATGCTGGAAGCCAATTGGAGTACGTGATAATAAAACTGCTTCATCTGCATATAATAAAATTGGAACAGCCTTGCGATCTATCTAGGGGGCATCCGCAGGTATCTGTCTTAGTGTTGCGTCGACTTGATTGATAAACAGTGAAAACAAAAGTGGAGCCAGGACGCAACCCTGTTGGATGCCCCTTTTAACCTTAAGCCTGCAGACCCATAGCGCCCACTGCTAGATAATCTCTCATAAACTCTTGCCAGGAAGTATGCAATCTCTTTTGGGGCACCAGATTCGAGTAATTGTGGCCACAAAGTAGAGTGGTCCACGAGATTGAAAGCACTGCTTAAGTCTGCAAAACATAAAAAACATGTTGCCTCCTTTCACTAGTGTATATTTGCTGATGAGAAGATCAAGGTTGACACATTGTTCCAAAGTACCTAGGCACTTCCTAAACCCATATTGCGCTTGTGAAAGGATTTTGTTATCTAAGGCCCAGGTTTCGAGCCTTTTCAACAAAATCCTACTCATTACCTTGATGGACGAATCCAGCAATGATATGGGTCGGTAGTTACAGGCTTCTGATTTGGAGCCTTTTTTAAAAAGGGGGATAATTAGTGACTGACCCCAGAACAGCGAAATTGGTCTTCTACAGCGGCATCAAAAATCCTAACTAAAATCAGGGCCCATAAATTAATTTCACTTTTATATAAGTCAATGGTCACCCCATCAGGCCCCGGTGCTTTGCCCCCCTTACTGTTGGCTAACCCTCCATATACTTCTTCAACATTTATTAGTAAGGGCAAAACGGGCCAGGTAGGATCAGTAATTATTGATAAGTCTAAAATGTCCCTATCTGGGTTAAAAATATTTGAGAAATGTTCGATCCAAGCATTACAATTTACATGCGAGGATAGTTCTGATACATAATCATACTTTAAAAAAGGGCAGTTTATTGTCTCCCAGAATAATTTGTTGTTATTAGTGGCTGCTGCTAAGTTAAGTTTGTCCCATGCTTCACCTTGTAATTCTCTTTTACGGGCCTTGATTATTTGCTTGTAATTAAAACGTAGGTCTGGGATGTGAACTTTATTTCGAGGCTTAGTGGCTAAAGCTTGTTTCTAACTATGTAAGGTTTGAGTACATTTCCTATCGAACCATCCTGTGGGCACCTGTTTTTTACCCTATGGTTCCTGGTTTAAAGTCCTTCTATTATGTTTTTTATCTTGAGAAAGCTAGAAATCAGAGATTTTGTATTAGCCTCCTCACAGTGGTCTATTTCCCATCTGCATTTAGTTACCACGTCCCTTTGTATTTATTGCAGGTCAACACCAGCCCATTTAACCCTCATGCCATTTGGTCTTATGGGGGTGATGTTAGTAATACAGTTATCATTATTGGGTTGGCTATTCCCCTAGCATAACAGTGATAATGAAATACTATTATGGTCGTTGACAACCTGTTCTGTGATCCCTAGATTGGAATCATCACTATTGCATGAGATCAGGACATGATCAATGTTGGTGGCGGCATTCCTGCCGGTAAAAGTTGGGCATTTGATATTGTCCCTAGTCATGGTACATCTTAATAGTTCAAGGTCAAACTTTGCTATCATGGTACTTAATGCTGTACCTTATTCACAGTGGGGGAAGTGCATATGATCTACTTTATCATCTGCGTTATAATCCTTCATGAAGCCGCATATTTTAGTTTTGGCCCGCGGGCATTCTTGGATGTTAAAATCGCCAACCCAAAGAGTAATAGCTAGCTTACTTGACAGTACCATCGCCCTATCAATTTCTTTTTCCAGAGTATAAACTACACTCCCCCTACAGTTATTGAAACTGTTTTAATAAAAATTGACTAGGACCAGGTCTTTACCCTTGTGGAATTGAAGCCTCATTACCTGACAATAAGACTCTATTGTTGTGCAGCTTTTGATTTTACATTCCGTTAATTTATTAGAAACGAGAATCAGGAGGCCGCCCTTGGCCCTTCCTGAAATAGAGTCAGTAGCGTTTAGTCAGTGCGAAGTGTAACCCTCTACAAAAATTGGGGCTCTACACCAGGTCTACTGCAGGCAGATTATGTCATAGCCTGAAGTGCTAAAGTTCCTCCAGAACAGCGGGCCTCATTTATGAGAAATGAAGCATCGCTGCGTGAAAGCAGTGATGCTTCACTTCTCATTGCGCACTCCTTGCGACATTCCTGATGCGTCTTATTTAATGTATGACGCATCATGTCACAAGGAGTTACAGATACATCAGTATTTCTGACATATCTGTATGGCGCAAAAGTGACGCATTGCTGAAGTGTGTCACAAAAGTGACGCAACTCCAGCAATGCGTCCTTTCACATGGGGCAAGCCCCGTGTGAAAGGGCCTGCGTCAGTCTTACGCCTGCTGTGAGGCAGGCGCAAGATTTTGATATAACGGCGTCATAAAAGTGGTCAATACGCCCCCCTTCCTTACATTATACCTGATGCAGGTATAATGTGGCGCAGGGGTTTACAAAGTGACGCATCTACCTAGATGCGTCACTTTGTAAATATGGCCCAGCAAGGCGCATTTTTTACGACACTGGTGCGTCACAAAAAGTGATGCGCCGGCGGTGTAAAAGTGACGCACAGCCTCATAAATGAGGCCCAGCATATCCCATTTCCTGTTAAGACCTGCTATGTTCCACGTTATAATAGTGTAACCTTTGTTTGCGTTTACATTATTCTTTGCAGGCTTACAGATTGTATGCAGGGTGTTTAAACTCTCTTTGGTCAGGTTATCATTTGTTTCCTCACTTACTACTATCGGGGTTTCTATTTAACCCCTTAAAGTTGTAGCTTGCATTACTCTAACTGCGATTGTAACCAATTTGCAGTCAAGTTGTATTGTAGGTAAAGAGGGTGATAACATGACCTCTGATGCTACTCTTTGAACCTTATTTGGCGTACCCCGTATTAAATTAGATTTCTGCACTATTCCATAGTCTGTTGTGAGTCAGTCATTGTCTTCAAGAGAACTTAATGGCTGAAATCGATTATATAATGGGACAGTTGTGCGGGGTGGCGGAGCTAATATCGGTTTGGTAAAATTAGAGTTATAATTTGGACTATCGTGGTTGCTGGTCGCCATCAGATGTCTATAGAAATATCCTAGTGGCAAGAGAGTTGTGTTATTCTTTCAGTGTGACGGAGATGGGGCATTTGCTAGAGTATTTCGTGCCCAACCAGGGGTCTTGAATTTGATAATAATGCAATCTCCCTCAAAACTTTTCTTAAGGGGGCCAATCCACCCTACCCGTTGTGTTAGTAATTCCTGATTTACCCCCGTCATCGGGAAACCACAGTTATTAGACAACCAGTGTAAAGTCTTGTTCTTAAGTGTATCAAGATTTTCCCTCTGATCTTCCCTTATTTTGGGAAAATTCACTAGGACTGCCACATAAGCCCTCTAGGGTGCATGATATGTTCCTTTACTAGTTTGCGTGGATCTGATTTTCCTTTGGACGTCCTCTCCGTGTAATGGTTAGGTGTTTTGAGTTCTGGTGGGTTACTGCCACTGTTAGTAACCAGAGTAATGACCTCTCTGTTTGCCTCACTGTTTGCGCCTGCCCTTGGTTTGCCCTGATCAATCCTTGCATAGATTTTCTTGAGACTTTGATTTAATTTATGAACTTCCTTGGCTATATTATCTATCCTATTGTGGAGTGGCCTAAGCAACACAGTTAGTTTATCAACAATAGCTTCTAAAGATATTAGGCTTTGAACAGCGTCTGAATCTTGGTTTTATTTGTAGTTGCTGTGCCCCCCATTTAGGATTTCTCTTGTCCTTCCTCGCCTTTGTGTTTCCCTGGCCTGTTGTTCTCTTTTTATATCCCTTTGTTTTAGTTGGGGGAGAGGGTGAAACATGTGGGGAAATACCCAATATAGATAGTGAGGGTGTATTAGAAATACAGGAGGGCTCTTCAACAGTATCATTCACACCATCAGTTAGACCAGTTACATCTTTGACAATGGAAGATGACTCAGAAATAGTTAATCTGTCTTCATTAACCCGGATGGATTCTTTACTAGCCTTGTCTCTAAGCACAAGACTGGACCCCCTAGACAGGTGCCTCTCCGTGCTATTGATTTCCTCAGATAGGGCACTAACTACTTTTACTAAAAATGTATGCAAGTTTTGTCCATCAGAGGTTTATTTGCCCGTCTCCTTGCCATTGTAGGGTATAGGCAATACTCAGTCCACAATATAGAACTTCAGGCGTAAACACCTAGGGCTCTGGAAATACAAGTTGACAGCCTTTTCCACACAAATACAAAATCAGTACCTTTCAGGATCCAGTTTTGTTTCAAACGTTAGGTGGGTGGCCCAGCCTGGCCTCTGACGGCCTCTGACGGCCTAAGACGGTCCCGCCCTTGTTCCGGGCTTCACCTGGGCGCTGCCCGCGCGCGTCCTGCGTTGCGTTGGTGCGTCTGGATTTTAAATGGTGCGGGTGTTGCCGCGTCACAGCTGAAGCACTAGGGGCTGCTGGGGGATGAAGTTTTGCCCAGCACAATCAGGAGACCAGTGAAGCCGTTCCTCTCACAGCGTTGCTCTCCAGGGCCCAGCCGTTTCCCTCACGGCGAACGACAACTGGAGAGACGGCAAGCAAGGTGAGTAAAAGAAGAGCCGTTCCCCTCAAGGCTTTTCATGGCACCTGCGTTGCGGTGGTGCACCTGGATTTTAAATAGCGCGTGTGTCGCCGCGTCACAGCTGAGGCACTCGGGGCTACTGGGGGATGAAGTTTTGCCTGGCACAATCAGGAGACCAGTAAAGCCGTTCCCCTCACTGTGTTTCTCCCCAGCACCCAGCCGTTTCCCTCACGGCAACTGACAACTGGAGAGCGGGCAGCAAGGTGGGTAAAAGAAGAGCCGTTCCCCTCAAGGCGTTTTGTGGCATATATCAATGTTCAAATTTGAACAAGAACATGTGGTGAGTGTACATATATAGCATAAAATTATTTAAAAGTGGGTACAATGTATTGCCGGTGTACTTTGTGTATGGAAGGGTACACGCAGGACATAATTATTGTGAGATTAATTGGTGTATACAAGAGAACCAAATGTAAACATGTGTTAAGTAAAGAAAGAAAATACCATGACCTCAGAGATTTGGATGAGGTTCAGAGCTAGTTTACCAGATAACTGTCAGCAGCACAATACACAAATATAATTTTACACTAATCAAAATGACACCCTTGGCATATGCTGGAGTTGAAATCCAACCACTTTCAGGTGTCACTGGCATCTGCTATAACCTCCTTGCATTTTAATATGTTTCTCAAATGGCAGACACTGAGAGTTATTTTGAAGCTTTTGCATAGATTTGTAATGCACCATTTCATTAAAAAATTCACAGAGTGCCTGATTCACAAGGTAAATCTGCATGTGCAATTTACTCACATGGAAATCTTCTCCTACACCTCAGTGTAATTGTTCATTTTTTTGCTCATGATTTCTGGGAGGAGAATTACACATATGTGTAGACCTAAATGTCTTCATCTTCCCCAGTGAAGGAACGGAGTGTTCTATGTCTAAACTAACAAGTTTACTATTAGTAACTTTCCACCTGGCGGTCGAGATAATCACGATAGTGGCACAGATCTCACTATAGAGAAGAATAGGGAAATTCAATAAAGCTTATTTAAAAATAATATGAATGTAAAATGAATTTAAATTTAAATAATGTTTATACTTTCAAAAATAAGTTACATCATTGTAATTCAATTTTTCAATTAAGTATTGTTAAATAAAAAAATGAAGTTATACTTTGTTATACATTTTTAAAATATATTTTAGAAATGTAGAATACATTTAATTAATTTATCATGAATTCCTTTGGGCTCTTAGATTAATTCCCTGCCTCTATTCTTATCTATGGAAGTGTCTTGCAGTACTCGTGGTTGGATTTGTGTGGTGCTTAACTTACTCCAATGATGGGCTGGAGAACCTTTATGCCTTGTTTGACACTACTAGGGCTGTAGTTAAATTTAGAAGTATGCTTTTAGAACTGCAATGGTCTTACACTTTTGTGGGTGGGTGTTTTGTATTAGCATGCGTTTCAACAGATCTCTCTTTTTTTTCCCTTAACCACATCCATTTTGTAGTTATTTGTCGCCATGTTCTCACCACTTTTCTTATGCCTAGATGCATCATTGGAAATTGCATTCGCAAACGGTGCAAATCGCAAAATTCGTCCGTTTGCGAATGCAATTTATGCTTCTGGAATGCATCATTCATTTAAATTTTTCGCATTTTTTGGAATTGCAATATTAATTGCGATTTCTTAAAAAAAATCACAAAAATTGCGTTTCTGTTGAAAATTGCGAAAAAATGCAATGCATCAAAAATCGCAATTAGCGGTTTTAAAAAAAATCGCAATTAGGAATTCCTAAATTTAGAAGAAGTTCAACCTGGTGCTAATTTTACTAAGTACTTGCACTGCAGCTGTCAATCATCAGTGCTGCATATAAGGACCTCATAGACCTTGAGTTAGCCTTTCAGGATGGCAGCACTTTTCTTTTTGGCTCGCAGGCAGAGGCTGAGAGTAGCTGCAGGATGGAGGAGAAGGCTCATACAGGAGAGAATCTTTAGAGTGCGCATAACCTTACTGGGCCAGACTGAAGCAGAGATATTTACTAAGTATAGGCTGAATGGCACTTTAGTATTAGATTTAATTCAGGAATTGGACCCAATTTTGCAGAGGCAAACACGCAGGACACATGCCATACCAACCCATGTGCAGGTATTGTGTTCATTGCACCTCCTTGCTTCTGGGTCATTTCAGGGGGTAATAGCCATTGCTGGTGGTGTCTCCCAGAGTTCACTTTCCAGATTTTTTAATGCCTTTCTAAAAGCCATGTTACAAAGAATAAGGTATCATATAAAATTCCCTACCACACAACAGGAGTTAATGAAGACCAAGCTGTATTTCTACAACATGGTTCAATTTCCGCATGTCATTGGCTGTGTAGATGGCACACATGTCCCTATTTGCCCACCCTCAGAAAATGAGTATATTTTCCGCAACAGAAAATGCTTCCATTCCCTTAATATACAAGCAGTCTGTAATTCAAAAACCATTATCACAGACCTAGTTGCAAGTTACCCAGGAAGTGCCCATGACTCCTACATTTTTAGGCATAGTGCCATTCATGCTAGACTGCTTGCTTGTCAATTTGGAGATGGATACCTGCTAGGTAAATGTCTCATTCTACTAATAAAAGTTTCCCTTTATCTTCACACATTTGTTATTCACAATTTACATTTTACATTGTTTTATATTGCAGGAGATAGTGCCTATGCAGTAAGGTCTTATATCTTAACACCATACCTAAATCCAACTACAAGGAAAGAGCAGCACTACAACCAGGCTCACATATCAATCAGGAATGTGATAGAGAGGACCTTTGGTGTGATGAAATCACGCTTTAGAATACTTAATAAAACTGGTGGAGTATTGCAATATCAACCAGACATTTGCTGTAAAATAGTAGCAGCATGTGCAATGCTACACAATCTTGCAACTGAGAGAGGCATAGAACTTGATGAGAAAGATGTTTTACTGCCAAATGACAATCAGCCTTCTCAACCACAAGCAAGAGCACATGGACCAGAGGCAGCAGAGGGGAGAAGGAGAAGGGCAGAGATCACACAGCATTACTTCTAAGTGAGGTAAGAAAGACTATGAAAAAATCTTGTTCTTGCAAGCAATGTAAATTTTAATTCAAAATGAAACTGAAATACATTTACTTCATGGTGTTTCACTGTATCCAAAACTTAAATGTGGTCTTTAAATCAGACATGTACAAATTATAAGTATTGAACCTTAAACAACTTTGACCGTATGAATACCATTCAAATGGCATCACAGACAATATCATTTCTTATGGCACGCACTCCTAATGCCTTCCCTGTACTTTTCCCACTGAGCATGGTGATATTACTGGCATCATTCAGCTTCCTATTACTTCGCCGTGTGCCACTTAAACAATGCTGTGATGTGCCACTCACAGCACTGCCGGTACCACTCTCCCCCATTGGTATTTGCTTTTCTGGGGATGCATTAGACTGGTAAATTCCTGATGGCTCAAAGGTAGTCCCCACTCCCTTTTGAATATGTTGAAATGTTTTCATCAAGAGTACCTGGGTTGAAAGGGTCTGATTGGTGAGGGTACGTGTACAATTTGAAAGGCGAGTCATTTCCCTGTTATGAGCCTGCATGTTGGTCTGTAGTCGTGCATGCCTTTTTCCACTTATATTTTGCTGTTTTTGCATCATTGTGCACATGGTCTCCAAAGAATTAGCAATGCGGTCAAGCTTCAATGCAGATGTTTCATGGCCTGTCCTCATTACATTGATCATTTTATTCTTACTGGTAGATAATGTACCCATTTGTTTGCTGATATGTCCCAGTTTCCCTTTAATAATTCGAATGTCTTTGCCTTGCAGGCGCTGTACCTTTAGTATTTTGTCCTCAACAAGATTGCCAGTGATGGGACCCTCTCCAAAATGACTGCTTTCTCTCACATTCCCTTGGCGAAAAGAAAACTGCTGAAGTCTCCTTCGCCTACTCAGCGTTGTATTGCTTTCACGCAGCGATGCGTCATTTCTCATAATGAGGCCCAAGGTTTTTACCCGACCGGATTTGAAAATTACGCAACGTTGCATTATTGCTTAACTTTGGGGATTTTGCATTACAACCGTAATGCAAAATGCTGTAATTTCCATGAGATTACGTTGGCGTAACAAGAATTTCGCTTGGTCTAGCTTCCTTTAACCCAGCGATGTCCAACATATGTCTCAATGCTAGTTTTTTAGCACATCCACATGAAACAACTGCAAAATATATAAATGGTCTTCATTTTTATAAAGAGCCCCTATCACAAAGATCGGGCATTAAGGCATGAATATGGCCCTCCTGCAATTTCACCGAATGTCTCTGCTTTGCCTTTTAATGGCTTTTATCACAGGTTGCTTTATGGCCGTTGAAATGTAGCAAAGTGTGATCACAGACCATATCGACATCTTCCTATCTATGTTATTTGTCCAGAGGCTTCTACATAGATAGAACGAGAAATGAAAAGGAAAAGCTCTTAGAGAGGAATTTATGAAACTGATGTTGAGGCACTAAAATGTTTCTGGGAGAAATAATAAATCTTACCACCGATGTACTAATGTTGTGCTTTATTGGGAGGTTTATCTGCAGAGTTGCAGCCTATATTATTGCTTTTCATTCGTTTGTCTGCGCCAGGAATTGCTCGTAATCCTGTGTACTAATGCTGTATTGTAGTGTTCCCTAGCTGTCTTTCTCACCTTACAGATGTTGTTTGTCAGGAGCTCTGTGCCCACGTGGATGACCAAAGGTTTAGATTCAGGGAGGCCAAACCTCCTTTGTTGCAAGGACTGGCTTTCTATGTATATTTTTAAGAAAATACATGTCTGTTGATTTGAAGGTGTGTGATAAATAAGTACAGATTTTGTGGTAAAGAACATTTTACATATGTGAATCGCAACTGCCATTTTGTATTTTCCAAATTTTGCTCTCTAGAGAATTTAGGGCCCCATTTACAAAAAGATGGCGAGGGCAAAGACTTTAGACTTTTTTCCACTGCCCTATGACAATTTGAAAGGGCAGGGATATACCATATTTACAAGATGAGGTGCATTCTATCCATTCAGGTGGCACACGATTTGGTGCCTAGCGCCAACGCAGGCACCCTTGCACCATTGTGAAAGGTGTCTGCGTAATTGGCAGGAATGTCTTTGTGCAGGAAGGGACACCATCCTGCTAAAAAAATACGCCATGCAGGTGTTTTCCTTGTTTTAGGTGTGCTGCAGAATATATATTTACAAAAATGGGTGGTGAGGGACAGAGTCTCTGAATTAAGCAGAAAGCTCTCACCCAGTCAAAAGATCCGGGCTAGATCCAACACCGTTTTTTAGCTCACTGCACCACCCCAGTTTCAGAACCTGGCTGTATGCAAATTAGTCTGTTCCTGTCCCAGTGCATGATGGGAACAGGACAAACCAAACTACAGAAGCCAATTCTTACACTGGGAAGGAAACAAGCTCCCGGGGACCGGTTTCTGGCATTACAGCCGTCTTCGGCCCGGTTTGCTTGAATCCTGATGGTGCAATGAGCAAGGGTCTCACATCTGAGAATACATATAGCACATGTGGAAAGAAGAAAGAATTTCTCCTCATTAACCCAGCTCTGGAGAGGCATATGGTTTTGGCGCTATCTCAAGTTTATTTGATTTTGACTATCTGGGCCAGCATCAAAGTTCATGGGTGTTGCGTGGGAACACCCCCCGCAATGCCCATGGAATGGCTCGTTGACAAAGAGTAAGACAAAGGAAGGTGGATTTGTGTGGCCTCATAGATATAAATGAGAGGCCTTTGCCACCGGAGAGTCAAAAAAAGTGACGCTCTTGTGGTAAAGGCCTCTTTTAAATAATCCCTACAGAGAACTGAAAGATCAGAAGGACCACATTTTAATGTGGCCCTGCTGGAATTCAAACTATTAACTTGATGATCACACCAGATGCCATCAATATTGCTGAACCTTTAGCTTCTTATATCAGATTGTAAGATATTTTTTCTCTAATAACAAAGCCCAATTTCAACACCAGTCAACCTTCCTTGTGTTGTGCAAATATCAAGATTTTAAAAGCTATTTTATGTTTGGCTCTAGATAGCTGTAACCTTATGCTAGAGCTAATGTCAATTAAAAAACAACAATTGAACAAAAATGCACCAAAAATTGGGTCTATTAACCCCCTTCTGTTCTTAGCTTGCTTGGATGAGCCTCCTTCAGACATTGCTTTTTGAATAAATTCACAATATTTTCCTGAGGCTTGCACTTTTACCTTTGCATTTTCATTGTTGATTGTCACCCGAGCCACTACAGTGGCTCCTGTCTACAGAATCCAAGTACCCAAACAAGCAACGGCAAAGCCAAAAGGTCTCGCCTATGCAAGACCTTTTGGCTTTGCCAAAGTGTTTGAGTCATGTTTTACATCAGCATGGCTGTTCTTCAGCATGTCTAAAGGTTATTGGCGAAAAGCGGAGTGGTATGGAGTTTCATACAGTGTCATAGAGTTTTGTAGAGTGGAGTGGCAGAGAGTGTCGTGTATTGGAATGGCATAGTATGGATTTTCGTATAGTGGTGCACAGTGGAATGGCATAGAGTAGTGTGTACATGTATAGAGTGCATTGGCATAGAGTGTTACAGAGTATAGTGCCTTAGAGTGTAGTGGCATTGAGTACAGTGACATTGAGAGCAGTGGCATTGAAATCGGCGGGTACAATGTAGCATTGTAGAATACAGTGCTGTAGATTAGACTGCTGTATGGTAGAGTGCAGGGGCGCAGGGTGGAATGGCGCAGAGGGAAGTGGCGCAGAGTGGAGTGGTGTAGGGTAGAGATGCGCAGAGTAGACTGGCACAGAGTGCAGTGGCACAGAATGCAGTGGCGCAGAGTGCAGTGGTGGAGAGTGCAGTGGTGGAGAGTGGAATATATTAGTGCAGAGTGGAATGACATAGAGTTGAGTGATGGAGTGGACAGTGATGCAGAGTAGAGTCAAGTGGCATAGTGTGCAGTAGTGTAGAGTGGTGCAGAGTAGAGTATTGTGCCATAGACTGCAGCACCGTACAGTGCAGTGACACAGAATGGAGCATAATAAAGTGGAGTGTTGCAGAGTAGAGTGGTGTAGAGTTCAGTGGCGAGTAGTGCAGTGTTGCAGAGTGCAGTGCCAGAGTGCAGTGGTGTAGAGTAGAATGGAATGGCATAGAGAGCAGTAGCGTAGACTAAAGTGATGCAGAGTATAGTGCAGTGGTATAGATTGCAGTGACAAAGTGCAGTTGTGTAGAGTGCAGTGGAACAGCGTGCAGTGGTTAAGAGTAGGTTGGCGTAGAGTGCAGTGACATAGAGTGGAGTGGTGCAGAGTGCAGAGTGCAGTAGAGTGGTGTAGAATGAAGTGGTTTGGAGCAGATTGTTTTAGAGTAGAATGAAGTGGCATATAGTGGAGTGGTGCAGGGTAGAGCGCAGTTGCATAAAGTGGCACAGAGTGTAATGGCATAGAGTAAAGTGGTGTAGTAGGTAGTGGCATAGCGTGCAGTGGTGCAGAGTAGATTAGAGTGGGTACAATGGATTAGTGTAGAGTTCAAGGGCTTAGAGTTGAGTGTTGTAGAATAAAGTGCATTGACTTAGATTGTGTTGGCATGGAGTTCAGTGGTGCAGAGTGTAGTGTTGCAGAGTGACGTGGAGTACAGTGGTGTTGAGAAGAGCTATGCAGAGTAGATTGGTGTGGCCTAGACTGGAGTGGTGTTAAGTGCAGTGGTGAAGAGTGCAGTGGTGTGGAGTAGAGTGATGGAGAGCTCAGCAGAGTGAGTAGCATAGAGTCCATTGGATTAGAGTGATGCAGAGTAGAGTAGCACAGAGTGGTGCAGAGTAGAGTATAGTGCCGTAGAGTGCAGCACGATAGATCACAGTGACGTAGGGTGTAGCAGCAGAGAGTGGAGTAGTGCAGAGTAGAGGGGCATAGAGTTCAGTGGTGGAGACTTCAGTGTTGCAGAGTATAGTGCAGTGGTGTAGATTGCAGTGACACAAAGTACAGTTGTGTCTAATGCAGTGGCGCAGAGTGCAGTGGTTAAGAAAAGATTAGCGTAGAGTGCAGTGACATGGAGCTGAGTGGTGCAGAGTGGATTAGAGTGGCATAGAGTGCGGTGGTGTAGAGCAGACAGTTTCAAAGTAGAATGAAGTGGCATACAGTTTAGTGGTGGATGGTAGATTGCAGTTGCATAGAGTGGCAAAGAGTGTAATTGATGGAGTCTACTCCATCATAATGACATAGAGTAAAGTGGTGTAGAGGGCAGTGGCATAGAGTGCAGAGGTGCAGAGTAGATTAGAGTGGTGGACAGTAGATTGGTGTAGAGAGCAGGGGCTTAATGAGTGTACAGACTAAACTGCATTGACTTAGAGTGTATTGGTATATAGTTCAGTGGTGTAGAGTGAAGGGGTGAAGAGTAATGTAGATTACAGTGGAGTGGAGTTGTGCCGAGTAGATTGGCATGGTCTAGACTGGAGAGGTGTAGAGTGCAGTGGTGAAGAGTGCAGTCGTGTAGAGTAGAGTGGCAAAGAGTAAATTGGCATAGAGTAGAGTGGTACAGAGTAGAGAAGCATAGGGTGAAGTTGCCTAGATTACATTGGCATGGGAGGAGTGGTGCAGAGTGCAGCAGCATGGCATGGTGTAAAGTGGGATGGTGCAGAGCAGAGTGCAGTGGTGTGGAGTGGAGTGCAGTGGTGCAGAGTGGAGTAGAATGCAGTAGTGCAGAGTGCACTGGTGTGGTGTAAAGTAGAGTGGTGCAGAGTAGAGTGGAGAGGGGTAGAGTGAAGTATGCGTAGGATGGTAGCACACTACAATTACACACAACACATGTTCAATTGAAATGACCATTGCATTTGCACAGACATATGGGCAGATTTACAAGCCCTTTGTGACACTTTTGTGCCACAGTTGTGTCACTTTTGTGACGCAGCGGCGGTGTAAACAATGTGCCATGTTGCGACACATTTACAATGTGACTCATCTGGGAAGATGCATCACGTTGTAAAGCTCTGCGCCACATTATACCTGCATCAGGTATAATGTATGCAGGGTGGATGTTCCGATGCAGGGAAGCCTCGTAAAAGTGACGCAGTAAAATCTACACGATTTCACTATGCCACTTCTACGACGCCACTGCGTCAAACCCTTACGCAGCAGGCGTAAGGAGTGACGCAGCACAATAGGTATAGGCCTTACTGGGCATTGCTGGAGTTGCATCATGCTTGCGTAATGATTCCAGCAATGCATGACCTTTGCGCCAACAGATGCGTGACGCATCTGTCAAACCTTGCGCCATGGTGTGTCCCATTGTAAATGTGACGAATTCATGGTGGCACAAGGGTTTACCTGCATGGTGCAAGGAAACTGACGCATCTCTGCTATAACGCAGAGATGTGTCAGTTTCTTGTAATTCTGCCCTTTACAAATACAACTGTACAGTACAGAAATTTGCTCATGATTTGTTTTAGTCATATTAAAAGATTTTTTTCCATCACACTTCAGAAATAGCTAACAATGTGCTAATTCTGATTATTCTAAAATGCTTACACAGTTCATTTAAATTTTGTCCTATGCTAGAAAAAGACTCTTTCCTAGTTACTCCCAGTACCCAGCAAAATTGGCACATAAATCCTTTCACTTTGAAGTCAGAGGAAGAAAAGTAAACAAGCATTTTCGGAAGACAGCTCTCTGAAGGAAAAAACAGCGCCTGACATTTGACTCTGGTCTTTGAATTCCCAGCACACTTAACAAGATTAGAACAAGATTTAAAGGCCTGTTTACAGAGAACGAGTTTGGGGAAGAATACTGTAAATACAGTTTAGACAAGGGGAGGGAAGAATTGAATCTATACAGCCTAATTTAAATAAAGCCAGCAAATGGAAAGCAAGAAAACATGATCTACAAACCACAAAGCCAATAGAAAGCAGTGGGCGGAATGCATTCCTAGGTCAACATTCTGAAAGTTCTAAACATATCTTTAGCATAAGCAGACATCTGCGCTGTCTGGTAGGCTGCGACCTAAAAAGAGGATTCACGAGGGAGGCCACAGCAGTGAGGCCCCACCTCCTCATTTCTGTTGCTCCTTCCACCACTACCTTCACTGAGGAAGTTTGTTGTTCCATCTTGACTGCAACAAGTGAGGCAGTATATAAAAAGATTACATCACTAAGTCAAGTCAATAAACTTTATTCGGATATTACATTATCCATCAAAGTACACACATAATTACATACATGATCAGGATAAAAAATCACATTAAAATGGGGTAACATTGCTGAATTTTTCCTTATTAAAAACAGTGATCGCAAAAGGTGCAAGGTGTCATTATTGTCCGGATCCTTCAATTCATGTCTTTTTCTTTAGCATTATCAGAAAATAAAGTGCATATGCAAGAATTGCCCTTTAAAGTAACACAATATGTACACAGAACACATGTTTCATGCATCAATTAGAGCGAGAGCTTGCTAGGACATTTAGCAGCATCATTTAAGGTGCCGGTTTTATAAACTGCATAGAGCATAAATCCTGGTTGGTAGACCATTTTGATAAAATGCAAAGTACAATGTCAACCGATGATCATTAAAAATAGGCAGATTTTTACAACTCACTATATGCAAGTAGAAAATAAATAACATCTTTGGATACCGATAAAACTTTTTGGCCAAATAGGCATTAGTTCTCGAGTTATTTTGGTTCATATATTTACAGATAGCAGCGCAAATTAAAATATGGATGTGCAAAGTGCAAATAGGCCTCTTCCAAGTGCATATTAATCACGTTGGTCTAGTTGAATGAATATTAATTCATAGAGGAACGGGATTGGGTAGCCATTTTTAAAAAAGTGCACACACAGTATATTAGTTCATCATCTCTAAGGTGAAGCACAGTCTTATATGCCACTTTAAAACCCTTTATGCCTTTAGCTCTAAAAACAGTATCAGGAGGAGCTTACAATATCTTTGATAGTAAGAGCAGAAGAACAAAAAATGCATTAGTGTTTGTTTACCTGGGTTCTGACATGGGCAAACCAGATTCTCGATATTAGGATGGTAGCCCATGGGGAAACACAATAAAAAACTTTATGGATCCTGCTCTAAGATGAGACAGAAGACTACACTCCCAATAAGTAATCTCTTTAAGGAGGTAACTAGCTGGTGTAGGCGAAGTAGATTTAATGTCACCTACTATTTGAATATACTGCTTCACAGTTGTTTTGGCCAATTCTACATTATGTCTGGTCTCCCCATAATGTTTATAAAGAATGTTACGGATTATCTTCCCATTAGTCCCATCTTAGTCATTTGGACTATCAAATATATGCTCAAGATTGACTGATGCCAGGCTCGCCCGTACTTGGGCCAGCCATGGGATTTTAACACCCTGATCACATTTTAGGCAGTCAGATTATTTGCAAAATGTTTTTTCAATAATTATTGTTTTTTGCTATTTTTTTATTATTTATTGTATTTTTATTCGTTAGGATATTTCTAATAATTATTATTTAATTATATTTAATTTAATTGTTGATTAACTATTGATTGGTAATTATTAATTTTTTATTATTTCTTGGTATTGGTAAGTAATTTGTTGTAAATTAATAATTTAATTGTCATTTTTTACAGAAAAATTATTATTTTAATTATTCATAAGTTGTTTTGACCCCTATGCTATCCAACACTTTCCCTACTGTTGCACCCTTTGGAGTTAGAATAGTAATTTTAACCCCTACACTATCCAACACTTTCCCTACTGTTGCACCCTCTGGAGATGGAATGGTAATTTTTACCCCTACGCTATCCATCACTTTCCCTACTGTTGCACCCTCTGGAGTTGGAATAGTAATTTTTACCCCTATGCTATCCAACACTTTCCCTACTGATGCACCCTCTGGAGTTGGAATAGTAATTTTAACCCCTACGCTATCCAACACTTTCCCTACTGTTGCACCCTCTGGAGTTGAAATAGTAATTTTTACTCTACGCTATCCAACACTTGCCTTACTGATGCACCCTCTGGAGTTGGAATAGTAATTTTAACCCCTACGCTATCCAACACTTTCCCTACTGTTGCACCCTCTGGAGTTGGAATAGTAATTTTAACCCCAACGCTATACAATATTTATTGCTTTAGTTAATGTAGAGTCTAATTTATTTAAAATGATTTTTTAAACGTAGTTATATATAGTTTTGATTTTTGTATTTATATTATTGTTGTATGCGTATGCATGTATTTATAAATTATAAAACGTTTTTTAACAATTGATAAGTTATTAGAGTAATTAATTGTAAATATTATTAAGTAAGTATATATATTATATTATATATAATGTTTATTTATTTTTTTATATTATATGTATCATTTATAGTGTTAAATATATGTTTAAGTATGTTTATGTTATTTATATGTATTATTTATTTAATTTTATATTTTTTATAATGATATTTTTTACAACAATATTTTTTTTCAATATTTTTGCACTTACCTTTTTGTTGATAAGACTTCAATATTTTGGATGTCAATATTCTACATCCGATATTTTTGACGTCGATATTTTCGACGTTGATATTCTGTCAGTGATTCACCAAAGAAATGGTGCCACCGAACCTGAACTACGCAAGCTGATGAGCAACCAACCTATGCCGGCGACACTCAGTGAATGGCCCGTGCTGACCGCTGCCTCTGACCTACACTGCTCTCGGCCTAGGCTGAGCTCGAGTAGGTCAAGGATTTGGAACTGAACATTGATTATGCAAAGGCAAAATACATATCATTCCACGCAAGGAGAGGCATAAGAGGATGACGCGTTGCATCTTAGCTGAAAAATAGGATCATCGTTATGGAGGTGATCGAACACTACTGACAACTGCCCTGGTGTCACTAACTCTGTGCATCGTGAGCAAAAAACATGAGGCTGTGGGCCACTGCTGACCGCTGCCTCCGGCCTATACTGTGGTCCAGTAGTTTTGATTTAGCAATGGAGGAGTTCATATCAGTATACCGGCATCATCGCAGACTGCATCCCCTCTTAGCCCCGGTGCCACTAAGTCTGTTCCCTGACATTCAATGGCCGTATATTGGTGGCCTCTGAGTCTATGGTCTAGGGGCTAGATTTCATCCTCATGTAGCTGATACCGAATTGGTGGTGA
This sequence comes from Lissotriton vulgaris, assembly GCF_964263255.1. Lineage (NCBI taxonomy): Eukaryota > Metazoa > Chordata > Amphibia > Caudata > Salamandridae > Lissotriton > Lissotriton vulgaris. The sequence continues at coordinate 1,195,933,334 of NC_141689.1, read as the reverse complement.
AAACTATTTGCTGCTTCCGGATAAAATCAAACCTTCTGCATCATGCCCTGAAGGACACCTTCCACTTTCCCTTGCAACCCTCAGCAACATACACCTCAGACATTGATCAGGACCTGCTCAGGTTGCATGGCCCATCTGACTACACCGCAAGTCACCGTCCCGTGGCTGGGTGCCAGTGCCGGCCGCAGTGCATCCGGGGCCACTAACTCTGTGCTGGTCCAGTACAGGGCCCCTTATTCTGACATATTGGATGGCCCCTGAAGCGTTGGCCTTGGGGTCATCAGGGCCATTTCTGTGGCCTTGTGCTGTACTCAGCCTCCGGGCCCAAATGCGCCCCACCAGGGCTCACACACCAAAGCGAGTCCAGACCGGCCCAGACATTGCATCACCACAGAAAGCACACACCAACACTGCAAGGACCACCTCCAACTGCCATCTGCCAGAGTCGAAACAGTGGTCCTGACAGACTTACGGAGTTGCTCAGACCTGTCATGGATGCTATCATCAGCCTGATACCCTGCTCAGCACTCCAGGTGTCAGTGACTTAGTGAACCGCAGGCCATTGCCGTTGCTGATTGTGTTTTGTGCTGTGGAGCTGTTGCGCGGCTATGTCACCTCAAACAGTGTGGGAGCCCTGAGACATTGATGGGGAAGATGTTGCAGGTCTAACACACCCTACTGCATCTACATCAGGAATATATCAAAGGGAAACAATCTAATACTTTTTCTTCACATGAGCGCGCTCATCTCTAGTGTCCAAACCCCAGTGCACTGCAAGTCACTGACACTTCTGTTTGCATGTTGGCTGTCCTCTGGACTTTCTCTGGCTCACTCCATGTTGCTCAGCAGTTGACTCTGTTATGCATGTGTTTCCTGTTTCCGTTGCACTGGGGTCCAAAAGTGATTGCCAGCACCAGACAATCTGTGCGGAATGACTTACACTCACCCCACACACATCCAGCACAGGCGTCACTGTACATGTGGACCTCCCAATAAAGGGGCTGGGCACCTGTGCGCGTAGCCAGTTCAACATGAGATATGCGTGTGAACCCGTGGTCTTGTTGTATGCATGAGGGCCCTGGGCCTTACGGCATTACAATGTGCTGTGTACATCCGATGCAGACATGTCACTGCAGGCAGCGGGTTGGAGCTTGGACATGTAGCTTCGTCGTCATGAACTCAATTTGTAAGGGTAGTGGCCAGGGCCATTTTAAGCAGAGACAACATTGGTGTTTGACTGCTGTTTGAGCCCCCTGGGTGTGGTTCTGTACTGTGAATGTGCATCTCCATGTGTCTCTATGGCAATTCGGGTCTCTTTAGTGGGGTGTGGTAGGCCCTCAAGGTTGATAGACACCTATATATGTAACCTAGTTCACATTCCATGGGTTTGACCCCACCAACACCTGTTGGGCCACCTCTTTTTTGGCATGCTGACACATGGCATTGGGGTGCCATGTGTGGGTGGGCGAAGTGTCATGATCCAGCTGTGCTTGCAGGTACTCCCTGCTGTGTGGTCTTTTGCAGGCTTGGTGTTCTCCTCTGAGTAACTTGGCTGGCCAGGTACTGGTGGTGCGTTGCGTGGGATATTCATGGTCTGTTGTTGGGCATCGGTGTCTACAGTGTGGTGTTCCTCTCCGGCATCCCCGATGTGTTGTGTTTTGTGCTTTGCTGAAGGTATTGTGTACCCTTCTGCAATGTGAAGGGGAGATGCATGTTTACATTGTGTTGACATGTATGTTGGCGCATTATTCTGGTTTGCATGCAGCCTGTATGGCAATTTACATTGTGAATGTTTGGGGGGGGCTAGATTTTTCTGCGGGACATTGTACATTTGGGCTACATGACGGATGTGAGGTCGTACGCGTAAATTTCCATTTCACAGTTTCCGGCTCTGTCAGATGTAGTAAACCTGTTTCTGTGCATGTGTGAAGCCAATTGTGTCCTCTTTTCTGCAGTGTCGGCTATGCGCATTGTACCATGTTGTCATCAATGTGGGTGTGCTGTTCTTGCTATGTGTGTGTGCTGCAGTGTGCCAAGGGGATCTGGAACATGATCCTGGGCAATTGTTGGTGTGCAGTGTGCTATACCTCGTTGTGCATGTATGCCATTGTGCCCATCTCCCCCCGTGCCCTCAGTCCCTGTTCGTTGCACTCCCTGTTGATGTAGTGTCAGGTCCTTTCGAGCTGTGTCTGTACTCCCTATTCCTTGCACTGTCCCCACACTGGTGACTGTGGCCTGGGTTTCCTCCAGCTCCTCCTGTGGCGCTGGACTGCCACCTCCTTTTGCCGCTGCTATATTCCTGTTGGCAGCGGGTTTGTGCCTTGTTTAGGTTGTCACTTCATGCCAGCACCTATTGACCTCCTCGATCGGCCTCCTCAGCACTGCAACTGCATTCCAGGTGGTCTGCTAGTGGTTCAGTTGCTGGTAGTGTTCTGTTACCTCTGTGACGCTGGTCTTGTTTTCCTGTGGTCTGCACTCCGTCTTCCTCTCCCTCTTCTTTTTGGCCTTCCCCGACCCCGTTGTTCCTTGCTGGTAGTCTGTGGGGATTGTTGGTTTCGAGTTGGCCTCTGCGCTGGGTCAGGGTGCATCCAACTTGCTTTCGCTTATTTCTGGTGTGTTTTTTTTCAGTGGTTTTTATGGTGAATTGTCCTGCCAGAAACGTGGGATTTGCAGGCCTGTCACTGGTTTTTGCAATTTTTGGACTGCGGTTGGCCTCATCGCATGTTTTTAGCATTCGCGTATCGCATTTTTGCAGCGTGGCGTTGATTTTCACTGAGACATTTGACGCGTTATCTGATGTCTATTGCATGCTACCGCTGCGTTGTGAATTCCACAATGATTCAGGATTATTTTCCTGCGATAGGCTGCGATGTTGAAAGTTGCATTACGCTACTCTTGCAGTAGTTATCACACGTTCTTGTGAATATACCTCTAAGTCTTTTGCAGTCCTTTGCTTTTTTAAGTCAAGGTTCCATCACAATTTTTATGTAATGTCTTTTGCTGGAGTTATATTTTTAGAAAATGATAAAAGAAACAAGAATATGTGTCCCACGTATTTGCAGTTCCAACAATTTGACTCTCACTTTACAAAATAATTATTTAATAAATGAGGTGATATGTCCCTTCTAGTTGGAAGGACCTTACCAATTGTGTTGGAAAAAGACCTATCCACTACTATTAGACATTCTTCAAATAGTTTAGTGAATATTCATATATCTGAAATATCGATCCACTCAAGCCCTTTCTCATGGCAACATATCAATGTTCAAATTTGAATTAGAACATGTGCTGAGTGTTCATATATAGCAGAAACATATTTTAAAGTGGGTACAATGTATTGCCGGTGTACTTTGTGTGTGGAAGTGTACAACAGCACACATTTATTGTGAGATTAATTGGTGTATACAAGAGAATCAAATTTAAAGATGTGTTAAGTAAAGAAAGAAAATACGATGACCTCAGGGATTTGGATGAGGTTCAGAGCTAGTTTACCAGATAACTGTCAGCAGCGCACTACAGAAATATCATTTTACAATAACCAAAATGTGACCCTTGGAATATTTTAGAGTCGAAATCCAAGTGCTTCCAGGGGCCACTGGCATCTGCTATAACTTCCTTGCATTTCAATATGTATCGCAAATATCTGAGACTGACAGTTATATTAAAGCTTTTGCATAGCTCTGTAATGCACCATTTTTATTAAGTACCTCACAGAGGGCCTGATTCACAAGCTAAATCTGCATATGTAATTTACTCATATGGAAATCTACTCCTACACCTCAGTGTAATTGTTCATTGTTTTGCTCATGATTTCTGGGAAGAGAATTACACATATGTGTAGACTTAAATGTCTTCATCTCCTCCAGTGAGGTAAAGGAGTGTTCAATGTCCAAACTAACAAGTTTACTATTAGTAACTTTCCACCTGGTGGTCGAGATAATCACCATAGTGGCACACATCTCACTATAGAAAAGAATAGGGAAATCCAATAAAGCTTATTTAAAACAAAATAAAAATATGTACATTTTAAAGTAAAATATGAATGTAAAATGAATTTAAATAATTTATATATTTTACAAAATAAGTTACATTATTTGAATTAATTTTTTTAAATAGGTATTGTTAAATAAACAAAATGAAGCTATACTTTGTTGTTACACAATATTTAAATATATTTTAGAAATTTAGCATACATTTAATTAATTTATCATGAATTCCTATGGGCTGTTAGTTTAATTCCCTGCTTCTATTGTTTTCAATGAAAGTGTCTTGCAGTACTCGTGGTTGGATTTGTGTGGTGCTTAACTTACGTCAATGCTGAGAACCTTTATGCCTCATTTGACACTACTAGGGCTGTAGTAAATTTAGAAGTATACTTTTAGAATTGCAATGGTCTTACACTTTGGTGGGTGGGTGTTTTGTATTAGCATGCGTTTCAATAGATCTCTCTTTAATTTTCCCATAACCCCATCCATTTTGTAGTTATTTGTCGAGATGTTCTCACCACTTTTCTTAGTCCTTCCAATATTGACTTCCAAAACGTACACCTATATGTTCGAAGATGTCACCACTGTGGCAGAGATCACTGTTTAGAAATAATGGGCAAGGTGGAGATCTCTGGCCATGTGTTTGTAAATTATATTTTGTAGAAAGTAAATAGAATGACCGGAGTACTGTTTTATGTACTACAAAATGTATTTGTCCCAGAGACTGCAATGTGTTGAAGTGACTGCACCACATCGGTTGTAAAGTGAGTAAACCTTTATTCACGGACATCAAAACTGAAGCACGGCTCTTCCCTCAAACACGGATCAACTGACTCGGGTAGAATCCCGCACCCACAACAATGCCATTCACCAAAAGGTTTATGTGAGTGTGATCATACTTTCTTTAAATTTATAAACTGTTGAGCTATAGGCGTTTGGTCCTCTGTTAGTACCTTGAACACAGATAGCACAGAATTCTTTTTGAAATAATCCACCCTATATTTTGCATGTAACAAAATGTCTTGAATGCATTAGAGTTTATGTTTGAGGTTAGTTAATCACTTGTAACAGTTGCAGTGGTGTCTCTAGAAAATTCTGATAAAGGACTTGCTAATTTCCTTTTGTGTAAATATTCAAGATTCCATCAAAATTACCCGAAATACATTTTTGTGCCATATTTTTAGCATGAAATCTGTCCTCACTTACATTTTGTCAAGAGTATACAGTCCAAGCTAAAAATAGATTTTTAAAAAACATAAGTGCCTAGAACAACAGTCTAATGTTCTGTTCGTTTGTATCATTCCTGTGCCCCTGCAATAAGGTTTTTACCCGACCGGAATTGAAATTACACAACGTTGCATTATTGTTTAATTTTGGGGATTTTGCATTACAACCGTAACGCAAAATGCTGTAATTTCCGTGAGATTACATCGGTGTAACAATAATTTCGCCTGGTCTAGGTTCCTTTAACCCAGTGATGTCCAACATATGTCTCAATGCTAGTTTTTTATCACCTCCACATGAAACAACTGCAAAATATATAAATGGTCTTCATTTTTATAAAGAGCCCCTATCACAAAGATCGGGCATTAAGCCATGAATATGGCCCTCCTGCAATTTCACCGAATGTCTCTGCTTTGCCTTTTAATGGCTTTTATCACAGGTTGCTTTATGGCCGTTGAAATGTACCAAAGTGCGATCACAGACCATATCGACATCTTCCTATCTATGTTATTTGTCCAGAGGCTTCTACATAGATAGAACGAGAAATGAAAAGGAAAAGCTCTCAGAGAAGAATGTATGAAACTGATGTTGAGGCACTAAAATGTTTCTGGGAGAAATAATAAATCTTACCACCGATGTACTAATGTTGTGCCTTATTGGGAGGTTTATCTGCCGAGTTGCAGCCTATAATATTGCTTTTCATTCGTTTGTCTGCGCCAGGAATTGCTCGTAATCCTGTGTACTAATGCTGTATTGCAGTGATCCCAAACTGTCTATCTCACTCTACAGATGTTGTTTGTCAGGAGCTCTGTGCCCAGGTGGATGGCACAAAAGTTTACATACAGTGAGGCCAAACCTCCTTTGTTGCAAGTACTGGCTTTCTGTGTATATTTTAAAAAAAACACATGTCTGTTAATTTGAAGTGGTGTGATAAATAAGTACAGATCTTGTGGTAAAGAACATTTTACATATGTGAATCGCTACTGCCATTTTGTATTTTCCAAGTGCTTTTCTCTGGAGAATGTAGGGCCCCATTTACAAAAAAATGGCGCAGGGCAGAGCCTTAAGACTTTTTTTTCCACTGCCCTACGAAAATTTGGAAGGGCAGGAATACACTCTATTTACAAGATAAGGTGCATTCTATCTTTTCCGGCGGCGCACACAATTTGGTGCCCAGCGCCAACACAGTCACCCTTGCACCATTGTGAAAGGGTGTCTGAGTTATTGGCAGGAATGTTTGTGTGCAGGAAGGGACACCTTCCTGCTCAAAAAATAACCCATGGAGTTGTTTTCCCTGTTCTAGCTGTGCTGCAGAATACATATAGCACATATGGAATGAGGAAAGCATTTCTCCTCATTACGCCAGCTCTGGAGAGGCATAAGGTTTGGGCGCGATCTCAAGTTTACTTGACTTTGACTATCTAGGCCAGCATCAAAATCCATGGGTGTTGCGTGGGAACACACGCCGCAATGCCCATGGAATGGCTCATTGGCAAAGTGTAAGCCAACGCAAGGTGGATTTGTGGTGCCTGTGCCACTGGAGAGTCAAAAAAAAGTGACGCTCTTATGGTGCAGGCCTCTTGTAAATAAGCCCTACAGAGAACTGAAAGATCAGAAGGATCACATTTTATTGTGGCCCTACTGAAACTCAAACTATTAACTTGATGATCACACCAGATGCCAGCAATATTGCTGACCCTTTAGCTTCTTACATCAGATTGTAAGATATTTTGTCTCTAATACCAAAGCCCAGTTTTAACACCAGTCAACCTTCCTCGTGTTGTGCAAATATCAAGATTTTAAAAGCTATTTTATGTTTGGCTCTAGATAGCTGTACCCTTATTCTAGAGCTCATGTCAAATAAATAAACAACAACTGCACAAAAATGCACAGAAAAGTGGGCCTATCAACCCCATTCGGATCTTAGCTTGTTTGGATGAGCCTCCTTCAGTCATTGCTTTTAGAATAAATTCACAATATTTTCCTGAGGTTTGCATGTTTACCTTTGCATTTTCATTGTTAATTGTCACCCGAGCCATTACAGTGGCTCCTGTCCGCAGAATCCCAGTACCCAAACAAGCATTGGCAAAGCCAAAAAGTCTCGCCTATGCAAGAGCTTTTGGCTTTGCCAAAGTTTTTGAGCAATGTTGTACACCATATGGCTGCTCTTCAGCATGTCTAAAAGTTATTGGCGAAAAGCGGAGTGGCATAGAGTGTCATAGAGGGTCATAGAGTGTTGTAGAGTGGAGTGGCAGAGAGTGTCGTGTATTGGAATGGCATAGTATGGATTTGCTTAGAGTGGTGCACAGCGGAATGGCGTAGAGTAGTGTGGACATGTATAGAGTGCATTGGAATAGAGTGTTACAGAGTATAGTGCCTTAGAGTGTAGTGGAATTGAGTAAAGTGACATTGAGAGCAGTGGCATTGAAATCAGAGGCGTACAATATAGTTTTGTAGAATTTAGTGCTGTAGATTATACTGCTGCGTGGTAGAGTGGAGTGGTGCAGAGTGGAGTGGCGCAGAGTGAAGTGGCGCAGAGTGGAGTGGTGCAGGGTAGAGTTACGCAGAGTAGACTGGCACAGAGTGCAGTGACACAGAATGCACTGTCACAGAGCGCAGTGGTGGAGAGTACAGTGGTGGAGAGAGGCATATATTGGTGCAAAGTGGAATGACGTAGAGTTGAGTGATGGAGAGGACAGTGATGCAGAGTAGAGCCAAGTGGCATAGCGTGCAGTGGTGTAGAGTAGTGTAGAGTAGAGTAGCACAGAGTGGTGCAGAGTAGAGTATTGTGCCATAGACTGCAGCACCGTAGAGTTCAGTGACACAGAATGGAGCATCATAAAGTCAAGTGGTGCAGAGTAGAGTGGTGTAGAGTTCAGTGGTGGAGAGTACAGTGTTGCAGAGTAGAGTGCCAGAGTGCAATGGTGTAGAGTGGAGTGGAGTGGTATAGAGAGCAGTAGCGTAGACTACAGTGATGCCGATTATAGGGCAGTGGCATAGATTGCAGTGACAAAGTGCAGTTGTGTAAAGCGCGGTGGTACAGAGTGCAGTGGTTAAGAGTAATTTGGCGTAGAGTGCAGTGACATAGAGTGAAGTGGTGCAGAGTGAATAGAGTGGTGTAGAGTGAAGTGGTGTGGAGCATATTGTTTCAGAGTAGAGTAAAGTGGCATAGAGTGGAGAGGTGCAGGGAAGAGTGCAGTTGCATAGATTGGCACAGAGTGTAATGGCATAGAGTAAAGTGGTGTAGAGGGCAGTGGCTTAGAGAGCAGTGGTGCAGAGTAGTTTAGAGTGGGTACAATGGATTGGTGTAGAGTGCAAGGGCTTAGAGTTGAGTTTTGTAGAGTAAAGTGCATTGGCTTAGAGTGTATTGGCATGGCATTCAGTGGTGTAGAGTGCAGTGTTGCAGAGTGACGTAGAGTACAGTGGTGTTGAGTGGAGCTGTGCAGGATAGATTGATGTGGCCTGGACTGGATTGGTGCAGAGTGCAGTAGCGTATAGTAGAGTGATGGAGAGCTCAGTGACGCAGAGTAGAGACAAGTGGCATAGAGTGCATTGGCTTAGAGTGACGCAGAGTAGAGTAGCACAGAGTTGTGCAGAGTAGAGCATAGTGCAGTTGAGTGCAGCACCATACAGCGCAGTGACGTAGAGTGGAGCAGCAGAGAGTGGAGTAGCGCAGAGTAGAAAGGCATAGAGTTCAGTGGTGGAGATTTCAGTGTTGCAGATTATAGTGCAGTGGAGTAGGTTGCAGTGACATAAAGTACAGTTGTGTAGAGTGCAGTAGTGCAGCGCTTAAGACTAGATTAGCATAGATTGCAGTGACATGGAGTGGAGTGGTTCAAATAGGAGTAGAGTGGCATAGAGAACAGTAGCGTAGACTGCAGTAATGCAGAGTATAGGGCAGTGGCATAGATTGCAGTGACATAAAGTACAGTTCTGTAGAGTGCAGTGGCGCAGAGATCAGTGGTTAAGAGTAGATTGGCATAGAGTGCAGTGACATAGAGCACATTGGTGCAGAGTGGATTAGATTGGCATAGAGTGCAATGGTGTAGAGCAGATTGTATCAGAGTAGAGTGAAGTGGCATAGAGGTCAGTGGTGGAGGGTAAATCACAGTTGCATAGAGTGGCAAAGAGTGTAATGACATAGAGTAAAGTGGTGTAGAGGGCAGTGGCATAGCGTGCAGAGGTGCAGAGTAGATTAGAGTGGCGGACAGTGGATCGGTGTAGATAGCAGGGGCTTAATGATAAGTGTACAGATTAAAGTACATTGACTTAGAGTGTATTGATATGGAGTTCAGTGGTGAAGAGTGATGTAGATTACAGTGGTGTAGAGTGGAATTGTGCGGTGTCGATTGGCATGGCATAGACTGGAGTGGTGTAGAGTGCAGTGGTGAAGAGTGGAGTGGTGTAGAGTAGAGTGGCGAAGAGTGTATTGGCATCGAGTAGAGTGGTACAGAATAGAGAGGTATAGGGTGAAGATGCCTAGAATACCTTGGCATGGTGAGGAGTGGTGCAGAGTGCAGAGGCGTGGCATGGTGTAAAGTGGGGTGGTGCAGAGCAGAGTGCAGTGGTGTGGAGTAGAGTGCAGTGGTGCAAAGTGGAGTAGAATGCAGTGGTGCAGAGTGCACTGGTGTGTTGTAAAGTAGAGTGGTGCATAGTAGAGTGGAGAAGGGTAGAGTGAAGTATGCATGGTTTGGTAGCACACTACAATAACACACAACACATTTTAGATTGAAATGAGCATTACATTTGCTCAGACATATGGGCAGATTTACAAGGCCTTTGTGACACTTTTATGCAGCAGTTGCGTACCTTTTGTGATGCAGCAGCGTGTAAACAATGCACCACGTTGCAACATATTTACAGCGTGATGCATCCAGGGAGATGCATCACGTTGTAAAGCCCTGCGCCTCATTATACCTGCATCAGAAATAATGCATGCAGGGTGGATGTTCCAATGCAGGAAAGCCTCGTAAAAGTGACGCAGTGAAATCTACAAGATTTAACTGCGCCACTTCTACGACGCCACTGTGTCAAACCCTCACACCTGCTTGAAGCAGGAGTAAGTAATGGCACAGCACAATAGGTATAGTCCTTCTTGAGCATTGCTGGAGTTGCGTCGTGCTTGTTACACGACTCCAGCATTGCTAGACCTTTGCGCCAACAGATGCATGATGCATCTGTCAATCCTTGCGCCATGGTGCGTTGCATTGTAAATGTGACAAATCCATGGTGGCGCAAGGGTTTATCTGATTGGGGCATGGAAACTGACGCATCTCTGCTATAATGCAGAGATGCGTCTGTTTCTTATAAATCTGCCCCAGACACTTTTACCCATACAACTATTCAGAGCTCGGAAGAAAATGTGTGGAAATGTCATCACCTAATGATTTTTTTTGGTCATATTAAAGTATTTTTTCCATCAGACTTCAGAAATAGCAAACAATGTGCTAATTCTGATTATTCGGTAATGCTTACACAGTTCATTTAAATGTTGTCCTCCTGTGCTAGAAAAACTCTTTCCGAGCTTCTCCCAGTATCCAGCAAAATTGTCACATAAATCTTTTCACTTTGAAGTCAGAGGAAGAAAAGTAAACAAGCACTTTTGGAAGACATCTCTCTGAAGGAAGAGACAGCACCTGACATTTGACTCTGGTCTTTGAATACCCAGCAAACTTAACAAGACTAGAACAAGATTTAAAGGCTTGTGTACAGAAAACGAGTTTGGGGAAGAATACTGTAAATATAGTTTAGACAAGGGGAGGGATGAATTGAATCTGTGTAACCACAAAACCCAGATAGAATCTGGGATGAGGGAACCAGAAGCATGGGGTACTAGGAGCCGGCAGCCTCCAACAGAAACTGTTCATCACAATAGGGCCGCTCTCAGTAAGGTGTCGCTAGTGCTAGTTTAGATCATTTTGTGAGTGCAGGCATCTCACAAAAAGTGAAGGACTGGTCTTACACACAACTTTGTGTCATGCTTCATTATTGACCAGTCCTCGCCCTCTAAAAACTTGGTTCGATAGAGGGCGGGCATACACCTGACGACAAGGATGCACTTCTAAACTCAGTGGGGCCAAGTACAAAAAAAGTAGTGAGGTTAAAAAGCCATGCTCCTGCCGGCATGGCTTTTGACCCCCAGGTAGCTGCTGACATGCAGCTTCCTGGGGGTAAAAATGCAAAGTGCTCCACTTTGAACAAATGAGAGCAAAATGCTCTCACATGCTCCTGCCAGCCCATAGAAAACTGCAATGTCACGGGTGGGCACCCAGGGACATTGCTGGAGCTGGCCATGGGGGGGTGGCAGACCCCAGTGCCATTTACAGCTTCACAAGGGGGCCGCTCGGCCTCCCTCCAACAGTATTGAAATCCCAGGGAGGTGAAGGTACCTAGGGCTGTGTGGGAGGCTAAAGTCCTCCCACACTCTATTTTCTAATATAGCCTCGGGAGGTGGTGGGCCCCAAGGCAATGTGGGGGGGATGAAGCCCCACACGCATCTTTGCAATGTAGCCCCAGAGAGAGGGCAGTCCCTGGGGTTGCAAGGGCCGTGAGGCACCCGCATTCAACAAGATTAGCCCTGGGGAGGTGACAGTCCTTGTTCTGCATGGGAGGGTCAGGAGCCCCCCACACCTTTATTTAAAAAATCAAGCCCCAGGGAGGTGGCAGGCCTCAGGGCTGTGGGGGGCCCACGTGGCCCCTGCAATTAATGAACACAGCCCTGGAGAGGTAGCGGTCCCTGGGCTGCAGCGGTCCATGCGGGACGCCATATGTATTCAAATTATTGCCCTCAGGACCTGGGCCACCCGGGGTCCTGATTAAACGAGGCACAAGAGGCCGTGCTTCATTTTAAAAAAAATGTTTGCCCCCTTTTCATAATTTTTTTATCTTTTGTAACCTTTTTATTTGTGACAGGTTTCAACCAAGTTACAAGATAGCTGACTACACTTCCTGGTTGGAACTGTTGGCAGCCAATCATATTGAAGGCTCGAGATCGGGAGGGTTTGTGGATCCTCCATGGCCACTTTTGTATATCTGAGAATTGTGTGCATTTCTCAGGAACTACTGAACGGATTTACACCATTTAACAAAAAGAGTGCTTTCTGAGCCAAGAGCTACCTTTTTGCCAAATTTGGTGTAATTCTGTTCAACAGTTCGAGCTGTAGCTGTGTCTAAAGTTTACTATGGAAATTAACATGGAGAAAAAGCGTTTGGGACCCCCCTTTTTCTCGGCCCCTGCTTGACGATTCACCCCAAAACTTTCAACACAACAGCTGAAGTGAGAGGGCCATTAGTTTTCAAAATTTCGCGAAGTCTTGTCAAATGGTGCTAAAGATGTTGGCAAAAGAAAAGACGCCTTTTGAATAGAAACAAGGTCCTTTCTATAACTACCTACTGGCGAAACCCTGAAACCGGTCTTAGGATGCTTGTTTCCAGTCCAGGGAGGACCTAGCTTGGCAGTTCGGGCGGGACTGTTCCCATTAGGCACAGGGTCAAGATTGATTTGCATAGGGCTGGGTTCAAACTTCAAATGGCACGGTGAGCAAAAAAACAATGGATTTACTCCCAGATCACTGTACTGCGGTGAATGTATGACATTGTTCTGCATTCTGTCCATCAATTGTTGTTTCTGCATTTGTCACCCCGAGTGGGAGGGGTATGCCCAGACATGGGTCCCGTGCTCTCCATGCCACTGGAGTCAAGCTATCCTCGCTGATGAGGGGTTAAACCCCAAAACTAGTCCTAGGATGCTTGTTTCCAGTCCAGGGAGGACCTGGCCTGGCAGTTCAGGCTGGACTGTTCCCGTTGGGCACAGGGTCAAGTCTCATTTGCATATGGCTGAGTTCAAACTGGAATGGCAAGGTGAGCAAAAACACAAAGGATTTAGGCCCAGATCTTTGTACTGGGATACATGTATGACATTGTTCTGCATTCTGTCCATCAATTGTTGTTTTTGCATTAGCCAAACTTTCACAGCAGTTGCCTCATAACGAAGGCAACACGGGTATACTCAATGCATTAAGCTTTTTATTTCTCGACCAAAGCACATAAACTAAAGAGTGACATAGTAGGTGAGGTAATAATTAATGCATGGCGGGGGCACTCTTTGTCGTAAAAATCTAAGGTATAACTGGCAAATATCAGTGTTTTTTGTTTTTAAACAATAGCTGTTGTGTTATTTCAAAACGTAACTATAATGCTACTTTATCCTTTTTTCGGTGAGAGAAATTCGAGCATATTTTAACATAAGGTAAGATCCTATTACCACACTTAACTGTAAAGTCACCGTAATCTTTGTTGTTTTTAGTGAATTTCTAGTTGTTTTAATGCAAATTACGATCCTTTTACCATGCCTACCTTTAATGTCCCCCTCCAAGCACAGCTTTTGGTTGTGTGTGGCAATGGTTAACAGCCCCAAATCTGATGGGTATGTCCAACTGTGGATCTTGTGCTCAGTGTACCATAGGACTCAAGCTATGCCTCATTGATGAGACCTAAATAGGTTAAAAACAGTCTGGGGTTTCTTGTTGTCCCTTCCGGAGTGGGCCTTGCCTGGCATTTCTGGACAGCTGTTGACATGATCACCATGGTTGGTAGTGATTTGCATAAGGTCCAGATTGGCATTGTGGGTGAAAAACAATGGATTGGAATGCTACCCAAACAATTGGAAGTGGCTGAGAATAATTCAAGTATTCTATCCATCACTTTTTTGTTTTTGCAGTTTACACCCGAATTCGAAGGTAAGGCCCAGACATGGGTCCCATGCTCAGTGTGCTATAGGACTCAAGCTATACTTTACTGTTGCATCCTAAGTAGGTCTAAACTGGTCTGGGGTTCCTTGTGGTCTCTTCTGGAGGGAGCCTTGCTCTGCAGTTTGGGATGGGCTATTTCCATGAGGATCAGTATTGCTACTGATTTGCATAAGGCAGGCCTTAGTACAGAAGTGTGGCTCACTGGTTAGAAGCGGCAGACCCTGAAGCAGAGATCAGGCCCGGGACCAGGGTTCAAGTCCAGACACGGCAGGATCGTGGGCTCAATATCCTCGGACTCGATAATTCTCGCCTAGGTGCCTACTCTAATCATGGGTCCCACGCTGCAACTCTGGGCAATAGCTTGCTTAATCTCCACAACGGCCCCAACAACACTGGGATGCCTGGCTTCACCTTGGGGGTGCCCAGGAGGGACATCTCACAGGGAGAGCAAGGAAGGGTTCCACAGCGTTATACAGTGCCGGGACGCCCCGAGATGGGGCAGCTGTGCGCTTTACAAGTATACTACATTTACATTTACAGAGTGGTCTAGTGGGTGAAAAACAATGGGTTTGAATTGTCCCCCATGCAATTGCCTGTAGCTGACAATCAATTCAGTCATTTCATCATCACTTTATTGTTGTTGTAATCGGACAAACAGGGACAAAGAAAAATAGCGTGGGTCCCAAAAGTTGGATTTTTCATTTTGATTCCCATAGGAGGTTTAATTCTCTGATACCAAAAAATATGAACTAAATAAAACTGGTCAGAGAGTTAGAATTTATTCAAGGATTGTATGTTTGCCGGACCGTGGGGACTTCATGCTCCCCTGCGTTCAGCAAACAGATTGCCATGCCACAGGGGATTGGGTCCCCGGGTTTGAAAATGACCTGTGAAGGGGGCCACACTCCCTTTTTTTAAAAAAAAGGAATGGTTGGGCCCCTGTGGATGGGTACCCCAGGACCAAAAGTGGCCTGGGTATGGGGGCAGCACTCACTTCAAAGAATTAAAAAAAGAAATGGCCTGACCAAGGGAATGGGGTCCCCGGGTCCACATATAACCCTAGGGGAAAGGGGTCCCTGTGGCTGAAAGTGGCATGCGGAGGGAGGCCCCATGTCCCCCCCCCTTTTGTGATAAAAACAGAAAGGCCTAGCCCCAGGGGATGGGGTCCCTGGGGGCGAAATCAGCCTCAGGAGGGGGCCCACATCGCCTCACACCTGTTTTTGGTCAATCATTTTTTAAAAGCTGTCTCAGGCTCTGGAGGACGGGGTCCCTGGGGCCCTACAAATCAAGGGAAGAGGGCCACACAACTCACTTGGCTAAAAAAAAAAAAAAACAAAGCCAGCAATTCACCAGAGGCCCGCCCCCTCAATACACTACTCTGCAAATGTGTATCCTGGCATGCTCTTTGTTGGGGGATGAAGTACAAAGTACCGTTTGATGCTGAGGGTCCTTAGGGGCGAACTAGCCCATCTGTTACCTACAGTAAGCACAAAACATTGGGATTGCTGAGAAGTGGTCAGAAGCCACACACCTTTTTATACCACTCTGCACTCCCACACAACAATTCACAAACCCATTCTCAGAGCCATACCTGTTCTTATAAACCCACTCAATGATTAATTAATCTACACACACATCCACTCGCTCACCCATACTGCCACTCATAGATCCACTTACTTACTAATACAGCCATTGACATATCCACTCATACAGCCATACAGGCCTTCACAGACTGAGTGAGTCACCCATAGAACTACTCACACACCTAGACAATCATCAATAAAGTCAGTCATACAGTCACTTCCTCACCCAAATAGTTACATCTCCACCCACTTACTTACTCACACAAATAGTAACAAATTCTCACTCACCTGTACAGTCACTGACAGAAGCATGCACTCATCCATATAGCCACTCTAACATTCAGTCACTCTCACACACAGTCACTCATATACACCTAACTTACGTATACTTTCTTTCACATACTCACTCGACCATACTGACACATGCACTAAATCACCAACATGTGTATATGAAATCTAAAATCCTGGTTTCTTCGAGACTTACACACAGCAGTCTGAGAAAGGTTCCATTTCCTAAACATACCGTCCTTGTAACCTTTGCTTTTTTCAGTGAATATATATATATATGGACAACGCAAAATCCCACAGTCCTCGGGATTCTCACATGAAAAAAAATAAAAAAATATATATATATATATATATATATATATATATATATATATATATATATATATATATATATAATAAAATAAATCCTGCACAGCCGCTGCGTCTTCGATCACGCGGTAACCAGCAAAACAGGACACGGACCCTATAGTCGTGCTATTCAAATTTTATTCACCCAAGTTGTCCGAGACGCGTTTCGCAGCGCGAACGCCGCTTGTTCACTCGACAATATATATAAATGAAATCTGAAACCCCAGCTTCTTCAAGACTTACACACGGCAGTCTGAGAAAAGTTCAAGGTCAAAGCAATCAAGCAATCATTCACTTGTGAATGAAGAACACTCAGACCCTCAAGTATGCCACAAAAATATAATTACCATTACATGTTATTTTGTGGTTGAAGAACTGCTGTGATGTGATAGGCTGCAGAACCAGAGATAGCAGAGTTTGTTCTTTGTGCTTTGGAGGAGAAGTAAGTCTGCTTGAGTTGTGCTCAGCAGAAGTGAATTTATTTGGAGCTGAAAGAGACTGGTGTCTTTATCTGCATTTAAGAATAAACTCCAAGTTCAGGTAATTTACATTATATTTTATAAACTTTGTTGTTAAGCATCGGTAAGCGTACTAATGTTGGAAAGTATCTACTACAGCATGTTTACAGAGTGAAAAGCTGTTTGTGGGTGTGCAAATCTCTTATTATAGTTTTTGAGAGGTATTATTAGACTATAGAGAGATATCAGCAAGTATTGCAGATTGTGTTAAAAAATGATGTGTTCCAAATGACTATACTTGTAAGTAAAGAAGGCAGTGTTTCTAAAATTACAAAACAAAGAATGTGGAATGTATTAATTCAAGCCCTAGTGTTTTTATGAACCTCACTGCACATAATCCTCAGCCCTATGAGATGTTTGAGTGAAACACTGTGCTCAGTGTTATCAAAGGTGTCTCTGGTGGAATGAGTCACTTTATAACCTTTTGGAAATTCAGGATTGATGGCATGTTATAATTTATGTGTGAAAACAATACACTGGGTGAGGGTGTAGAATTTCTCTGGAGAAAGGTGTAACAAGTTAGTGGTACACTAGAAATAAATATGTGATTGTGGGTGAAAGATGTAGCAAAATGTACAGAATATAGTGAAGAATGACTTAATATTTATTGACTAGTATGTAACATTTAAACATTTCGGTTATTTATTATGTAGGAGGAAATAGAAAATGGAAAACAGGAGGTGTGAACATAAAAACTACCATGCTAGAGAACATATGGAGCAGAACATGAAGTATTATTGACTTTTGAAAAAAATAGGAAATAATCACTCTGTGGAGTGTGAGGGAAAAACAATTAATTGGAGAAGTGATAATGTTTGTATTGTATAGGGGACATTTGTGATCTTGCACAAGCTTATGCTGTGTAGGCCTACTTGTCTCTCAGGAAATAATGATCTGCTTACATAAGCAGCAAAAAAAGAGCCTGGTTAAGACAAGTAAGATTATTGTCTTATTCAGCAGTTAGTACCTGAACAAGAAATGTGTATCCAGGTTGAAAAGATTTGGACGCACATGAAGAGCTCCACAGTTGAGCAGCACGAGCTAACTCTGCCCGAGCTAGCCTTTGTGAACTCATTTAAAAAAAACTGTATGCAGGAGAAACTTTGCTGAGACATTTTTGCTGGATGATTTCAATACATAAAACTGCCATACCAAAGCACTTTGCCAGGCTGTACTTTGGTAAGCTGAACTAACTATAACAGGGTCATTTCAATGGTTTTGTATGAGTGAAATATCCAGCTGACTATAACATGTGTAAAACTTATGGTTTTTTCAGTGAATATATATATATAAATATATGTAAATATATGACCTGAATGTTTTTAAGGATTCTAAAGGGAACATCATGTATTTTCCCCAAGTATGTCTTCCCTTTTCACTTTTTTAGCCCTGACACGTGATGTTGTTTAAATCAACTTTGGGCCCTTTAAAAAGACTGAGTTGCATTTGGATCACTGTCATGTGAACAAGTCTCGCTGAGAGCCAAAACGTCATGCGCTAACTTGTACTGAGTAAATAATTTGCACTAAATTGGTCCGTGTCTGCGTTTCCTTGCCCGGGGGAATACCTGAGCGAATGGAGTAAAGACGCGGTGACTTGGATATATATATACATATATATATATATATATCCAAAACTCTTTGTCGCTCTGAACCCCTGCCGCTTGCAATGGAGGGCCCAGACGGGATAGCGAATCCCAAAGTCTTTACAAACTTGAATCCAAGTAGCGATAAATAAATGGAATGTCCAGGCCAACTTCGTGCAGAATTACGAGCTTTTATTTCAGCTCCACTCGACGCATTTCGAGAAAAACTTTCTCTTGGTCACGAGCGTGAGTGTCAGTGTGCTGGTGCTTTAAATATGGTCACATGTGTGTAAACATGATAGACAGACTCCCAGGTATGCATAAAATTAGCTACCTTGCACATTTGAGATTTACAAAATAAATGTCAAAACAATAAATGTAGACACGATTGAAAAGCAGTATTAAACATTGCACATTATTACTTTAAATGTCAAACAATACATCCAAACATTTAAAGGAAATAGACCAGCTAGGAAGCCATTTGGCCTAGAACCAAACAGGTGGTGTGCCTTAAAATACTTGATACTCATTGTGCCCCAGTGGGCTATATTTTCCCGTGCTGATGCCAGACAATAGTGAGAAAAAATGAAATCCATATGATACAGTCCCACATGCAGGACTAAACTCGTATCTACCAGTGTGGATTTTTTAAATCAAAACAAAGCACGCCCCAGTGGGCAAAATATATCAATATTCAGAGTTCAGCCCCAGTGGGCGTAATCCAGAAGCATACTTCCTCAGGCATAATCGTTGCAACGGGGTGATGATCCACCAATGTCCCAATTCATACGTGCTAAACTGCCATACATGTCGCAAAATAAGATGCTGGTGCAGTGAATTATCTTATGCATCCTCTCAAAGATCTGGTAAAAATAAAACAAAATGGTGTGATCCAAATGGTAAAATCCAAACAGGTGTATATCAGTCAAATACACAAACGACAAAAAATCCCACATACTATAAAATCTGAAAGCTTGATGGACCTAATGAGATACCATGTTACAGACACCAATACAGCAGCTTAACCCAGGTGCACTTCTAAATCTTCATCCAAGTTGTGTCCGCCTGGCTGCATTGTGTGGTATTTAATAATTAGTCTTGATTCGAGTCTGCGTAATTCGTGGAGTCTATCACCTCCCCTTTCTCTCTGAGGGACTAACCCCAAGACACAAAAAGACAACAGACTAGCATTACTCTTGTGGTGTTCCTCAAAATGTCTGGCAATGGGGTAACTCTTGTCTTTATTCATGATTGCCCTCATGTGCTGTAATACCCTATCTTTGGCTTGAAGTTTCGTGCTGCCGATGTAATTAAGTTTACATGGGCATGTGAGGGCATAGACAGCATAGTCAGTGTGGCAAGAGGTGTGTGACATGATCTTAAAAGCCTCCAATGTTCTAGAAAGTTTAATAGATTTAGTGCTAGAACTGTGTCTGCAGGCCTAGCATTTTCCACAGACAAAAAATCCTTTAACAGGATTCCGTGTGGTTTTCCCAGGAATGGTGCTGGTACAGACCATGTCTTTGAGAGATTTGGCTCTCCTAAAAGTGATCTGTGGGTGGGAACTAATGCCTGCGGCAAGGTCTTTGTCCAACTTAAAGACATTCCAATATTTATCGAAGGCTTTTCTCACCTCTCTGGCCTGACCATGGTAGTCAGTAATGAATCTGGTGGTATTGGTGACCTTGTCATTCGTCACTTTCTTTTCTTGCAGAGTTATTTTTCTCTCTGTTGTCATAACTTTAGCACTGGCTGACCTTATGCATTTCTCGCTGTAACCCCTAACCCTGAATCTGTCTGTCATGGTCTTAACTTCCTTGGTGAAGTCATCTTCATTAGAGCAATTTCTTTTAGCCCTAAGGAATTCACCAAGCGGTATTGAGTTGACCAGGCTTTTGGCCATGAGCAAGGTAGGCGGAGCTACCAAAATGCGTTGGTTTATATCTGTGCTGTGAAGGAAAATAAATCTTTTGTCTGAAAAGAACAGTGGCTGGAGTTGCGGCTCATTTGTTTTTCTTTGGAACAAACGTTGAAAATATATATGTGTATATATTTTATATATAGTATCTTTCTTTCATATGTTTTAAACTAGTATATGTGAGTATTGATGTATATAAGTGAGTATATGTGAGAGTGAGAGTTTGAAAGAGTTCCTGTGTAAATAAGTATGTGTTTCTATAAGTGATTATTTAAGAGAGTAAGTATGTGTACGTTTCTGAAAAAGTAAGTGTAGTGGTGTGTGTAGATAGCTGTATATGCAAGTAAACGGATGTTTGACAGTTTATTTGCATGTGTGAGTATGTGTGTGAGTAACTCTATGGATGAGTGTCGGTGTGTAACAGGATGTATAGGTGTATGAGTGCATATGATGAGTGAGTACATGTATGAGTGACTATATAGAACTGTTGGTGAATGAGTGGATGTGTATGTAGATGTTGGAATTACTTAATAGGTTGTTGTAACTGGTATTGGTATCTCCATTGTTTTGAAAATTTTAGTTTCTGTTTTTGAATGTGTGTATCAAAGGTTATATTAGGGTGAGAGGAGGTCTCCACTCTTTAACAAGGATGATGTCATCCATAACGTAATTTGATATGTCATCAGTGATGTCATGAGTAATGTCACTGACCATGTCATGAGTGATGTAATATGTGATGTCATCAGCTATGCATTTCGGGCGCGCGAGTTATAGTTAGCTGAACTAACTATAACGGGGGAATTTCAATGGTTTGGTATGAGTGAAATGTCCAGCTAACTATAACATGTGTGAAACCTATGTTTTTTTTGTGAATTTCTAAGGTTTTTTAAATGATAATTCCTAACTATAACGTGGCTGAAACCTACGGTTTGTTCAGTGAATTTCTTAGGTTTTTTAAATGCTAATTCCTAACTATACCGTGGCTAAAACCTATGTTTTTTTTAGTGAATTTCAAAGGTTTTGTAAATGATAATTTTAAAATGTATTAATTGTTATATTTTTTTATACTGATTTACTACATTGTTTTAAAGTATTTATTTTTAGATATTTTATTTTTTAAAGTACATTACATATTTTTAATATAAAATGGAAAAAATGTTTTTAAAAATTTTGAAATTGTAATTTTTTTTTAATTAAATATATTTTATATAGAAGGCAATGATATCCTATGGAAGGAAATTCAAGTTACTGGTACGTATGGTTAAAATGACTTTTCAGGATCAGTAGTGAGCTGAAAGATGCAGCACTGAGGTCTCTCCTGATAACAGGTGAGCAAATCGGAATTCGTAGTTCAGCTGATTTTAGAGGAATTTTTTAAAGTTCCAAAACTCCACACTTAGAAGAATTTCCAAGTGAAACCAGTCAATGTTAACCTATGGAAGGAAATTCAAGTTACTGTAAGTATGGTTAGAATAACTTTTCAGGATCAGTAGTGGGCTGAAAAATGCAGCACTGAAGTCTCTCCTGATAACAGGTGAGTAAATCAGAATTCGTAGTTCGGCTGATTTTAGAGGAATATTTGTAAGTTTCAAAAATAGGCACTTAGAAACTTTTCTGGTGAAAACCACACAATAGATTCCTATGGAAGGAAATACAAGTCACTGGTAAGTATAATTAGATTGACTTTTTAGGGTCCGTACTGGGCTCAAAGATGCAGCACTGACGTCTCTCGTGATAACTGGTGAGTAAATCGGAATTCGTAGTTCGGCTGATTTTAGAGGAATATTTTGCTCAATAGTGAAGGAAGGGGGCGGGGTCTGAGGTGACATGTGTGCAAACATGCCCTGTGGCTCGTTTTAAGTTGGGAAATTAATTCCTCTTCAATCCTGAGGTCACATGTGGGCCAACTAGCCCACCAGGTACCTCCAGTATGTGCCAGGGAGCTGCGTTGCAGAGAGGCGTTCAGAGGCCACACCCCCTGTTTACAACATTCTGCAATGCAGCTCCGTGGCACTTACTAGAGGTACCTGTTGGGCTAGTTGGCCCCCTAGAGGACCTCTGGATTGAAGAGGTATTAATTCCCCAACTTAAAAAGCGCCACAGGGCGTGTTTGCACACATATCACCTCAAGCCCCGCCCCCTACCGTCATCACGGTGCAAACATGCCCGTTGCGTGTTCTGAGTTGGGGGATTAAGTCCCCTTGCATACTTGGGGTCCCTGGGGGCCAATTAACCCACCAAGAACCTCCAGTATGCGCCAGGGGGCTGCCTTGCAGAGATGTGTAAAAAGGGGCATGGCCTCATTACACCTCTCTGCAATGCAGCCCTCTGGTGCGTTTCCATAAAGTCAATAACTGAGCGTCAATGTTACCCATGTACCAACCTAAGTAATTTATTTTTCCCCACAATTATATAATGGACTGCAATTCATACTGATACTATTCTGGTGTATATAAATTATGCACACCATATAAATATATATTCAGTGAACATGCAAAGTCCACCATAAAAAGTATTATCTCACAGGAGGCTTGCAAGAGGGACCGAAGCACTGCCCCCTCGGGCTGGATGTGAGGGATTGCCTTCTGGCACTCGCAAGACTCTCTCAAGACCTTCAGAGTAGGAAAAAAAGTGAAACATTGTACAAACAATATAGATCATGAAAATATAGAGTAGCTCCTGGAGCAAATGTTGTTGAAGTCCCTGTAGAGTTGACTAACACCGCAGCCTGAGCCAACTCTGCCCATGCAAGCCTTTGCAGATGTATAGACTTCATGTGTCTCCACATCCCTGTGATACTCAAGCTATATTGTTTGTTTCTGCAACCCCGACTGAACTCTTTGCTGCAAAGTTTAGAGCTAACGTACTTTGTGAAAACATTTATGCTCCCTGGCCTCATTTCAAAGAATTTCCAAACCTTGGGTAGCTGAGTTGGCAGAGCAAATGCAACTGCCCTTGTCTGCTCATCAGAATCTGATGAAGATATCTATGTGAAGAGCGGCAAACAGGAAAGGAGAGCACGCCAAATATATTTACTCCCACCAAAATCCAATAGTGAAATAAAGCAAAAAGGATGGAATCTTCTTCATCTAAATAAAGACATCCATATGACCCATTCACAATCCTTCCTTATGGTGGGTGTTTCCTCTCCTCGACCTCTCAAATGTATAGGCATTTGTATGTATAGGCATTTATACAGCGCACTACTTACCCGGAGGGTCCCAAGGCGCTTCGACCGCTGCGAAACCCTTCCTGGCTTCCCTGAGAGATGGTCCCTTAATGGGTATCTCCAGGGTGAGACCAGGCATCCCCAGCGGTCTGGTGGGGCCGTTAGTGAAGATGAGGCAAGCTAATGCCCAGAGTTTCTGAGTGTGATCGCTGATCAGAGTGGGCACCGAGGCGAGAGAATTATCGAGTCCGCTGACCCTGGTCCAGAAACCGCCGCGCCGGGAATCGAACCCTGGTCCTGGGCCGTCCTCTGCTCTCGGGTATGCCGCCTCTAACCAGTGAGCCACACTACTTCACTAAGAAACTTCCACAAGGGTCTCATGTGATAGTAAAAATATCATTACTTTATATATTTCATGAAACAATTAAGAATCAATTTTTCCAAACTAATCAACATCTCTAATGTCTTAATTTACTCAGAATTATAAGTAATCACTGTTACTGACTTAATTGCAAATGCAAAATCTTGCGTGTCAATCATGAGATGGAGACCTAAACATGATATAGTCTACTTGAAGTCCACACAGGAGATTATGTATTTGATTCCCACGTGCTTCATGTGAAATAGTAATAATAATGTGGCTTTATGTATTCAATGAACAAATCATAATCAATTTTACTAATATAATCAACTTCTGTAATCTGTTACTTTGTGTAGATTACAAGAAAACACTGTATTTAACTTAGTCCAAAATGTACAATCTCGTGAGAGCTGACTAGGAAGTACATCCCCATCGGAGTCCATTTAGAGGCTAGTGTGTTTGACTCCCCCGCACGTCTTGAGACAGTCACCACCTTTTTATAAAAAACAAATGAATGCTAGAACCATATTTTAATGACATTCTTTTTACAGATTAATATAAAATAATAAAAGAAAGCATGAAAAATAATTGTAAAAATTAGATTAAAATAAAACATAGAACTCTAGTAAGCAATGACACACTTAAAAAATAGATTTATATAATGAAACACTAATACTATACAATAGTCAAAAAAACAGATTACTCTCCATATGAATTATAATTACGACTTTAATGTAAAACACATAGCAAGGCTGTGAAAAGTATGCTATTATAATAATGAACTTGCTCAGGAAAAGTCTCAATTTGAGAGTCAGGAGAACTGAGGAGATAGACAATCTCAACACAATATTGTTGTATCACTGTGTTTACTACTGAAAAATAATTTTTAGAAACATTGAAGAGTGCACAGTAGAGTTATAGTTATTTGAATTTCTCAATGATGACATTAATATTTTGAACTAAAAATTACTCTTGACATGTTCTATAACATCATTTATGACATCTCAAATGACCTCCTCCCCTAATGTAAAAGTATTTGGCCCCGAGGATGGGGTCCCTGGAGTCTCTTAAGGCTTGGGATGGTGCCATGTGTCCCTTTCCCCTACAATTAAAGTATGGTCCCAGGGGATGAGATACTCAGGACCCTTTTCGGCTGGGGGAGGGGGGCAAATGCCCCCTCCCTAATGTTGCGATATTTGTCCCATGGGGATGGCTCCCCCAGGGTATCTTAAGGCTTGGGGCATGGGATCATGAATCCCCCTACCATAATAATATATATTTTTGGGTCCTGCATCTGCATTGCAGTGTGCAGCCCTGCATGCGCAGTGAGAGACCTCATGTACGGGGTTTGAAAACTGACCTAGGATTTGCACACGCTTGTGCGTGTGATTTTTCTTTTGGGCCACGCTATTGGCCTTTGCGTGCATCTTTTTTATCAAAGACAGCACGCAATCGGCCAAAGGCGGGCGCATTGTTCCCCCCATGGCCTATTGGTGTCTGTTACGCGCACCGCTGCCATGTGGTTTTAAATATTGTGCCTAGACACGGGCACGATAATTGAAACCACATGGCTCGCTGTGGCGAGCACCTGCACCACTCGCAGGCTTGCACAGCTGAACACGCAGTTAAATACGGGGAGGAGAAAGTCTGTCTTGTGGTTTTTACCATGACATGTAGACACTCTCACTTTGATCCGTATTCCGACTGGAGTGAAGCATTTGACTGACGTCTGACTGCAAGTAGGTTGTGCTCAAATTCAAATTCAAATTAAAAAGTACTTTATTCTGGTTTTACAGTATTAAAACCATAAAAGCAACATTTCAACCATTAAAAGCATCATGTAATAAGACACGTACAATAACCATAATGGCGTGACATAAAAAGTTAATTCTGATATAGATAAAAGAGGTTTGGAATAGAACAATCGCCCGTGAAATACATTTAAGCTCTTGAGTGAAGTTAAATAGAGGAGCAACTTCTTTCGCCTTGCAACTGGGGCGGAAAAGGTTTAATATGGTGGCGGTGTCTATCAGCCATATTAGTATGGGCTAAAACAGATGCCTTTCCGTGGCGCCAATGCCGCCACAGAAAGGCAGGAGGTCTTCACTTCGGGGGCCCCCTATGGGCCTCATTGGTGAAGGTGAGGTGAGGGTGCACATGGGGGGTACCTGTGTTACCTCCCTGCATTTGCATATGCAATGCGGCAGGCACCGCGCGGTGCCTGCCGCTTTGTGTATACAAATGCATACATGCATTTTTAGCATTGTGGCGGGCGGTGCTGGGAGTACCGCCCGCCACAATGTTAAAAATGCAGGATGCGCTTGCCACTGTGGCAGGCGCATCCTAATACCCCCCACGGGACCCCCACCCTTATGGCGGGCGGTCCCATTATCCGATAGGATGGCGGGCGGACTAAGTCCGCCCGTCATCCTAATGAGTATGTTCATGCTGTTACGTGTGTCATATGCAGGGACTTTTCTAAGAATCCTCATGCATCATAAATTAGGCTACTTTCAAGGAAACCGATCGACATTTATTCAGCACTTAACTGGGTAAAAGGTCAGTGCTTAGAACCGTTATGCTTAGCAAGGTAGGACAAATGCAGGTAAAAGGACATATAGCTGCCTAGGCCTAGTTTGGGGTACATTGAAGTTCATAACACCTTTTTCTTTTAAACAAAGGGCACCAGAGACAGTGATGGCTTGAGGAGGAGGCTGCACAACCCCCACCTTAGGCGTGGGGATGCTTGATTGGAAAGGGTCAGTAGGGTCAGACAGCAGACCATGCTGTACAACAGACCCCAACAGACGGTCAAAGGACGTGCACAGTGGTGGTTGACTTTACATTAAGCTTAGGTGAATTACCATGTGGAATTCCATGAAGCATGCCAAAGAATGCACTTTACGCCACAGGGTTGCGCATGTGCGTGGAGCTGGTCAGTGTGCCCAATCACTCGATGATTGTTAAATAGGGAAGAAGGGGATGAGTAGAATTAACTGATCTGATGACAGCTACATTTCTTAAATACAAGAGACATTAAGGGATGCAAGAAAATGACTTTAATATCTCAGCAGTCAGCAAATAACAGATTGAGACATAGACATTATTATTAATATACATAAATGACCCTCAATAGATAAGCCTGGTAAAGATAAATGTACTGCTGCTGTCTTGGTAGACTAGTATGGATGGAAGCCAGTTTAGTTGTTCCAGAGAAGTTTAACTGGAGCCGCCTCTCAGAATACCACAAGACACCCTTCCTCTTTTAAAAAAAGAGCAACACCTACCTTGAGCAGTGACCGGGACCCTTCAATTCTACGGACCGGCACTTGGTACCTCCCAGCCCGCTTTACACAAACAGCGAGAGCTAGGAGCAAGGACACGTAAAGGTCAGCCGACTTCTTTTGCTGCTTCCTCGGTCTAGCCGCAGCCGTCCACAACAGCTCCTCCTGATGATAGCTCCGTATGGACATGGAGACCAAGTCAACAAAAAATGCTTCCCATCAGCGGCCTCCTTCAACCACCATGAAAGGTGGGAACACCTCTAACATCGGAGCCCCAGCACCCTGCAGTCATTATCAGCTGCTACCCCTAATGATGCATGCAAGGCAGCATATTATTATTACACCATGAGACATGCTGAGCATTAACAAAATGCTTGCAATGGAAGTTTGTCTTGCAATTTCTTTTACTGGTGCCCCCGTTTGGGGCAGCTGGTTCATGTCAGCCATAGCACTGAGAAGAGGAGTGTAGTTTGCACCAAGGCTTGTGAGACTTGGACAGAAGAACTTTACTATGCTTAAAATAAACACTGCATAGGGGCAGATCATATTGGGCAATCTCTCCACTGTGGGAATCTTTCTTGTGTACAAGCCCAGTATTTCATCTTATGAAACATATTGCAGAGAGCTCTGGTCCTGTTTCTGTATGAATTAGAGATGAGCATTGATAAACTCTGTTCCGCTTGGGGTAGGTGGAGTTTTTGCTGTACTCTGCTCTCCAAGCAGAATGCTGAGAGGGCAAAACTTTGCCAGATCCACTGGCAGAGTTCACTGCCAACCCCTACTTTACATATGGTAAAAAAATATTACCTAAATCCTTGCATTTGACTGAAAAGATCAACGGTTAAAGAGATGTTATAGTTAGGTGTGATAAAAAGATCTAATTTTGTTTTCAAAAGCCTTAGAAAGTCACTCAAAAAAACAACTGTTAGTGTGAGGTTATAGTTAGCGGACTATGTCAGTGCCAACATAATCTTTTAAACCAAAAATCCCACAGAAGTTTACTAGTTATAGTTGGCAGAGCTAAATATAACATGTGCCTCCATTTTGCATGGCCTACATCAAACTTATTACATCACTCATGACATTTTCTATGATGTCATTTATGACGTAACTGATTGCATCTGAAATTACAAAATTTGATGACATCACATTCAAGCTGCTTTTGTACATATTACTCTATAAAAGAATATGTCATTAGATATGTGAAAGAAAGTAGAAAATAGTTCACAATAATAGGGTGCATCATTAATGCCATTACACGTAGAACTCTCTTAGGTGAAGCAAGCTTCTACAATGTGCAACTTTGACACGATAAGATAAACTTCATGGGTAACTGAGCTCATGGTGACAATCAACTACCCATAGATTGGCAGTCCCTACTACACACAGTATTCGAACTGTATACAATTGTTAAGAGAAAACCAACCTCCTCCACATACTCAAGCCCTTTTACACAACTAATGCCCTAATACCGAGAGCCTTTAGCGTGTATCAAACCCTTCAGTTAGCAAACCTCTTATGAGAAATGAAGTGGACATGAGTAGAAATGTGGGTACCATAAACAGTGTGTACCCCATAAAACACAATTTGCAGACACCCATACTCTCATTACTTGATGTACCACAGATTATTATACACTATCTACTAAGAAAAGTGTTCACTCTACACAAATGTCTCTCCAAATAGAAACTGTTCACTGTAAACACCCAAGGCCTGAAGGAACTAGTGGTCATATTACCCACACCCTTTATAATCTGCTGAAAACCTTATAGAGAGATCAGCTTGGATGGCTTATCAAGCACATGTACACTGTTAAGTACCTAATTCACACAGTTGTTGCTCCTATATAGAAATAATCATGCAAAGATGATTCCTTAAAATATTTTAGGGTCCTTACAATACTTAGGCCCTTATTACAACTTGAGTCTGTCCAACACCGTTTCAGAGTGGGAACCGACCGACCGTATGTCGGCAGTTCCGAACACTGTATTATGATGCAACCGCTCATAGTTTGGTTGCAAACTCCCATTTCTATATGGGAGCTTGCACTGCAGGCGGTTTCGGCCCACAGCACAAGCTACCATAGAGACATGGGAGTTTGTGTAAATCCCTACACCTTGAGGCAGGCACCTCATTGTGCCTGCCACATGATGCAGGGATTTACAGAGGAGGCACCATAGGTGCCCCCAGGCTCCAAATAGGAGGCCAAGGAGGCCCCCAAAGTCACTTTCTGACAGGCTTTTCATGTCAGAAAAGCGGACATAAAAAGCCTGTCGGAAACCAACATCATAATCTTGAGGGCGGAAACGCTGTCCTTAAGGGATTATGTTGCGGTTTCCGGATGGACAACTGGCTCCTTAAGCCCGTCGGTAGCCCGCTGAAATGACCAGCCGGTTTGACTTCCAACTGCTATGATCATAATACGGTGGTCAGAAGTGAAACCAAGGATGACGGCTGGAAAGCCTCTGATCTGTGGTCGAAGGCTTTCCGAAAGACTTTCTAATGAGGCTTTTAGTATTTACATACAATCAATGCAATGTTACAAACTTTTTTTTCGAAAACAAAAACCTTTTGTGAGTATCATCAATTATCACCTGCACACACAGTGCTAGCGCTGTACACAAACGCTCCGCCTTGTGCCCTAAGGCAACTATAACTCAAGCCCTGCCATGCACAGTTTTGCCATCTATAATGTAATTGCAAATGTTGCAATGATTTTATCAATTGTCATAGAATGTGTCACAACTGATGTAATATGTGTGGTAGTTAGTAGTGCATGGTGGGAGCTTACGTTATAGTTACCTTAGGGCACAAGGTATATTTACTTGAGATAACTATAACTAGTGAATTTCAGGGGGTTTCATAATTGAAAATAGTTTATTTTAACTGACATTTTCACCAACTATAATGCCACTTTAACCTTTACTTTTATTCAGTGAATTTCAAAATGTTTGTTTTAATGCAAAGTAAGATATTATTACCATACCTTACTATAATGTCACCTTATCTTTTTTTATGTATGAATTCCTAGGTTTTCTTTTTACTTGAAATAATATGTTAATACCATACGAAACACCATGGCTATGCTGCGCACAAACTTTAGCCATGCGCAGCTTGGGATTGGGAGGCAAGGACCTTCAAACAACCCGCCAAGGGCAGCCAAACCCCTGCTGCCCGCAACCTATGACCATGTAGTGTATGAAGCTGGCTGCAGGCCCTGCTTCCAACCCCACACAGTCAGCCCACCCCCACTCTGCATTTGAGCCTTGGGCAAGGGGCGCTTGAGCGCAGGGTCTAGGTGTCATTTTATGTAAGGCTGGCTTACCTATTCACTTTATAAACCGGTCAGGGTATTAACATATGTAAAGCACATGTATTGTTAACAAATGCCCAAGAATTACAATGAAATGTACATTTCAATAATTGACACAGCGCAATGTTTTATAAATGTGATTGTTATAAAAAATGTAATAAAGTTTATTTAAAAAAGAAAAAGCACCAACATGTCTTTGAGTTTGTCTTTAGAGCAACGCATCCCCTCCTTATAATTACATATCATTCCCAAGGGATGGGGTACCCAGGGCTTTGAGCAGGCTCATGTAGGGGGGCATGCACCCTCTCCCTTTTATTAAATGCATAGGTCCCAGGGATGGGGTCCCTGGGGCCTTGTGCAGAATCAGGGTGGGGCCTGCAAGCACCCTTCGCTATAAACTTGAATATGCAGCTCCCTCCCTGCCCTGCCCTGTCCCACATTGGGTGGTTATTTTGTGAAAGGACCCCAGGGTCTGAATGTTATTATTAAGGGGAAAGGGGCTGTGCATTCCCCTTCCCCTAGCCTATTGTCGCCCCAGTGAGTTCAGACCCCAGAGGCCTCTCCTAAATATGGGTGTGTGCCCCAGTGCCCACCCAGGGTACCTACCAAGAAGCACATTTTCAGCCATGGGGGAGCCCTAGGGCACCCTCAGCCGCAGCCAGCTCCCCACATGAGGCAGGAGCTTGCATTGCTCCTGCCAGAAGGCAGGAGCTATTTATGCCTGCTCCCTCCAGGGAGGGTGCCATATCTGTTTTCCTGTTTGCACTCCTGCAGGCAGAGTAACGTGGTGGAAGAATGCACTCCTACATGTAGGGAAGGCATGGTTTCTCCCACCTGGTGGGAGATTTAAAATGCATCTGCTAGGTTGGTGCAGACATGTTTTCCTACCCATGTAGGTCCCTGAGGTCCGAGCCCTGTGATGGCTATCACCAAATCGTTGTTGATGTGGTGGTAGCTAATCATATATGTCCTAGAGATCACTCAAGTCCCCGGATCCTCTGGAGCCTGAAATATACAAAGATGTGTGCATTATTTGCTGAACAGATTTACAGCATAACACAAAAAGCACTCTTTGCAGAATAATATCTAGCATTCTCCTAATGTTGGTGTGAATACGTGCAGTGTCTTTTAGCTGTAGGTGTGTCTAAAGTTCCTATGGAAAAATGAATGGGAAAAATACATTTTGGGACTTTATCTTGGCCCATGCTTGACAGATCCACTTGAAACTTTCCAATTTTTGTTCTTAAATAAACAGCGAACCCCAGTACTGCCTCGAGAGTACCGATGTACTTAAAATAAATTGAAAAAATGAATATGTTAAAAAATTAAGCAATACACTGTAATATACTATATTTTACAAATATATGTACTGTGGTGTATTTTTAATATATTTAAATATGCACCTAAAAGTCTACGGAGTACTTTAATAATAACAACAAATTACAGCACTACTAAAACATGTTTTAAATAAAGTTCTCACTAAACTGCTATATAAATTTATAGAAATGTATAAATATATTTCTCTACCAATTAACACCTTAATAAAGTGGTATTAGATGGCGAACAACAATATAACCTACTACTTACCTGCATCTAGGACTGCAACCCAGTACTTAGCAAAATGCAGAACGCAGCCAAACTGTGCTAAAAACAACATAGTTGCCTTTTACCTTTTTTAAAAACAGTATTTAGCCAATCACTTACTGACTTACTGACTTCTCATCCACATGCACAGTGCTATACCGCAAATCTACCACATTATACTCTGTCACAAATTATATAACGCCTTTTTAAAAAACTGTATAACTTTGACAGTACTTTTACTATTCAAACATACTACCAAAAATTTAATTTCACACCTCATAATGTATATTCCTGACACATTACATTTACATCTGTTAGCACACTTTCATTCTGTCTGTTTCAATTACAACATTCAACTCTATGCCACTCCACTCTATGCCCCTCCACTCAATGCCACTACACTCTATGCTATTACACTCCGTGCCAATCCACTCTACCTCACTCCACTATATGCCACTCCACTCTGCGCTAATCCACTGTGCACCACCCCACTCTACTCCACTCCATGGTATGTTATTACACTCTATTGCACCCAATCCACGTCACTCCACTGTACACCCCTCCAATGTATGCTGTTCCATTGAACGCAACTCCACTCTATGACCCTACACTCTGCGCTATTGTACTCTGTCACTTCACTGTATGCCCCTTCAGTGTATACCTCTGCACTGTACACTGTTCCAGTGTATGCAACTCCACTATATGCCACTCCACTCAACAGCAATCCACTATATGCAATTACATTGTACACTAATCCATTCTATGCCACTCTACTCTATGCCAATCTACTCCACTCTGTCACTACACTCTGCACAACTACATTCTAGGCTATTCCACTGAACGACACTCCAGTCTATGCTACTCTACTCTATGCTACGCCACTTAACGCCACTATATTGTATGCAAGTGAACTCAGCGTTATACTACTCTTCACCAGTGCACTGTACTCTACTGTATGCCACTCCACTTTATCCCACTTTCTTTATGCCACTATACTCTATGCCATTCCACTGTTCACCACTACAATCCAACACTCCATTTTACGCTATTCGACAGCATGCAATTACACTGTACATCCCTATATTCTACCCCACTCCACTCCACCCCACTCCACTCAACAACACTCTAAGCCAATCCACTATATGCCAGTCCGGACTACACCAATCCAGTCTATCCTATTTCACTGTATGCCACTACATGGTACCTCACTCTACTCCACGCCACTCCCCTCTACGCTACTCCACCGGCAGGAGAGAGTATGGAAGAATTTTAAGTTTAATTCTGAATCATTTTATTCAGAGTCTGCAATGTTTATTTTCAGTCGATTGGAGAACTATGTTGAGTCAACCTTTGGTATAGAGGGTTTCTAAGGTCTTTTTTTAGTTAAAAAATCTCAGGCAGGTAGTCTGCTGGGTTGTTTCAGTAGATCACATAACCCGATAAGGAACCCTCTCCTGAACCATACCCTCAGGCACAGGATAAGCTTTAATGTTTTCAGCATAGCGATCTCATCAAACTCTGCGGGAAGAAAGATGAGGCTATAGTTCTCTAACCACAGGTTGTGCTAAAGTTCTTTCAGGGCCATAGCATCCATTCAGTTATGTTATGTTATGTTATGTTATGTTATGTTATGTTATGTTATGTTATGTTATGTTATGTTATGTTATGTTATGTTATGTTATGGTATGTTATGTTATGTTATGTTATGTTAAAGACAATTTCTAAAGTCCACGTTCACCAGAAGGTCTCTTGGCGCTAGGTAGTTGATGCATCCTAATCCACCATTACTGGTAAGCCTGTTTAAAGAGCTGTGCCTTCAAAAGATGTCTGATCTTGGTATAGTTAGGGGTAGTCCTAAGCTCCAAGGGTAAAGTATTCCATACTCGAGGAGCAATAATGGAGAACCTACACCCTCCAGTCCTGTGTTTTTTATGAGTGGGGATGAGCAGGTGGTGTAGGTGACTGAACCCCAGCTCTCTGGTGGGGTAGTATTTGGTGCTCCAAGACTTTATAAAGACGGGGCAACTCAAATATAAGGTTTTAAAGACCGTACAGCAAACCTTGAACCTAGTCCTCTTCCCCACTGGCAAACAGTGAAGGTCCTTGGTCACAGGGGATATGTGATCATCTCTGAGCAAGTGGGATATCAGCCGAGCAGCCTGATTTTGCATTAGCTGGAGCCTGTGCAACTGAAAGTAGGGGAGACCCAGTTAAAGGGAGTTAGTATACTCAATTCAGGACATTACTAAATTTATGAATACTTGAAACAGAGCCTCCCTCAGAAAAAAATTCCTTATCTTTTTTATGCGTCGCAGTTGAAAGAAGCTGCATGAGGACTTAGTGTAAGAGGAACTGGAGGGGATGCTCTTTTTAATAGTCTCAATCCTGCTCACAAAGAAGGCATTGAGATAAACACACAAACTCTGTGAGGGTGTGACCTGAAGAGTCACTCTATTGTAGAGGTCTGTGACAATCTTGAATATCTCCTTTGTTTTATTGGGGGAGTTCAGGATTTTACCTGTAAAATACCTCACTTTGGTTTGCATTAAGTGAGACTTGTATGTTTTAAGTTGTAGGAGATATCTTGATTTAGGTACTCAGACCACCATTTCCTTTCTGCTTGTCGAAGATTATGTTTAGTCAATTCAGGTCCTCCGAGAACCATTTATTGGCTTTATGACCTCTTAATGAGATGGTGCTGTGAATTGGAGCATGGTGATTACTGACCTCCCTCGGCCAGATTCTGACTTTATATTCATATTCTTTGATGTCCTCCTCACGGACAGGCAGAGACTTCCCTAGTACCTCGCAGAAGGCTGTGAGGTTGACCTGAGCCCAGTTTCTAGAACTAGTGGCAGGTCCGGTAAGAAGACCAATCCCTTTCATCCGGAGCACTGAGAAAGAAATTAAGTGATGGTCTGACCATCCACAAGGAGCTATACTCAGCTTCCTCGCCGGAATTTTCATGGTCCAAATCTGGTCTAAACTGAGTCCTTTGATAAGTGTCAGAAGGTTTACTAATTGTTCCAGGTTCAGGTCACTGAGGGCGGTGTTGGGGTCATTGGCTTGCGGCCCCCCTTTTTCCTCATTTGTCCAATAGTTTAGATCGTCTATAAGAAGAACGTTGGTGTGATCTATAATTATGGGCGCTATAGAATCAGCAAGGGCCTGACAAATCCCTGCATATAATTTGGGGGTATATATAGCAGAAAGCAAGTGAGGGACAAGGTCGAGTACTCCAGGTGGTTTACTAAGTTTTCCACCAAGAGTAGGTCCAACGGGGTCAGCTTAGCAAATCAGAGCTCTTTTTTAATTATAGCTGTGACACCCCCCCTCTTCCCTGTTGCCCTGTTAGTTTGGAGGATGTACAACTGATTGGGAAGGGTCGAGAGTATATCAGGGATGGATTTCTCCATGAGTCTCCATTAATAACAATATATCTGGGGACTGAGACTCCAGGAGGTAAAAGATTTCATCTTTATGCTTCACTAAGGAGAGAGTATTCAGGTACATCATCAGAATTTCGGACTTATCTCATTAAAGAGGTAAGACCGGTGGCAATATTCGTCTGTTGAGTGCTAAGATGGCTATCACACTCATGGGCTCCTTTTAGAGGGGACATCAAAATGCCTAGTTCATTTAGTGATTTTGCAAGAGGGCCCAAAATGGATTGCATCGCTTGATTAAGGGACATCAGCTCTTTTGTGGCATACGTGATAAAAAGGGCATAATAACTGGCCCCTGGCCTGCCACAGACTGGCGCAGACAGGCTTTCCTTTGGCGCACTCACTGTGCGCACACGATGTGCAGTCGTGACATGCATCTCCTTATGTAGACCAAGTTCACAACAGTTTTACAGTTTTAAAAATTCCCCCCACACCACAGTTGGCTAAAAACAGTACTGAGTGTAACAACAGCAAAATAGCATTACTGGCGTGGTCGCACATTTCGTCTCCTTATGAAGATGTGGCAAGCTCCCTTCCCAGTCCACATCCAGCCGGGATGCTGAATGATTCCCCAAAGGCCAATCAGCTGCCCGCAAGTCCTCCTTTGCAAGCAACAACCTCGCCAGCTGAAAAGTCAGGTAAGCCCTGAACAATTTCCAAATTCACAAGTTTTAGAGGTTTAAAAATTACCCCACATCACAGTTGGCTAAAAACAGTACAGATAATAAAAACAGCAAAATAGCATTACCGGCACGGTCGCGCCATGCGTCCCCTTATCAGTACTAGCAGAATGACAGTCAGCATCATAAGCCACATGATAAAAAGAAACATTCTTGTAGCAATCAAAACCTAGGACCACAGTGGTATTAGATACCTTTTGGGAAACCAATGATAGACAAGACTAGATCAATTGCATAGAGTGAGTCAAGAGTGAGATGAAAAGTAATCCATGCCGAAAACAGAATAATTCTTATATAACATTTTTCCTCCTATTTCTGGCAAGACATCATCTCGACTGATATTGACTCATGCAGGAGTTTCATAATAAACCACAGCATTGATTGGAACATTTGCAACTGTAGAAATTGCATTATCAGATTCCTTCATGGAATCTGTTGTTTGGTATAGTTGGACAAACAGTAGGCTCAAATATCCCCACTCAAACTGTTAATGTTACTGCACTCTCAAGGGGCATTTCATTCAGAATATGGAGAGGCTGTGAGGCTCTACTCTGACTTCTTCTTGGCGTCCAGGAGAGTCTTCTGTACAGGATCCGTAGCATAGTGCTTCTTAGTGTGGCCAATGGACTCCTGTTTGTTTTTCTTAAGGAGACAATGGAGGCAGCATTACAGTTTGTGTACTTTTTACTCACAAACTGGAATAGGCAGTCTCTAGGATGTCCCAAAAGCTTGTTTATCATGGATCTTTACTTGAATTAAATTATCTACTTGAAGGGCCTACACATTAGCAGCTGGTGATACCTTCTCTTCGGTGCCTGATGTCCTCTGTGGCAGCGATGAGGGCTGTCTCGGTGCTGTGGTTTCGTCTGAATCCGGACTGGGATGGGTCTAGGATGTCGAGCAGGTCCCAGAGCTCGACAGCATGTTTGTGTGCAGAGCGAGTGTTGAGGAGTATGCAGCGGAGGTGGTTGGGTCCGGTTCTTGGGGGTTTGGTGGTCCTGTC
Organism: Lissotriton vulgaris; assembly: GCF_964263255.1. NCBI lineage: Eukaryota > Metazoa > Chordata > Amphibia > Caudata > Salamandridae > Lissotriton > Lissotriton vulgaris. The sequence continues at coordinate 1,195,896,294 of NC_141689.1, read as the reverse complement.
GCATGAGAAGTGCAGGTGTGGCAGGAGAAGGGTCTGTGGGTGCATTTGGGGGCGGCTTGGAAGCAGCTGTGGTCTTGGCCGGTGTTGAGAGCATGGAGGGTGTTGGTGTTGTATCGGAGTCTGGCGTGGTGGCGGGTCCGGGGTCCCGGGGTTCTGGCGCTGGGCAAGGTCCAGGCAGGGACCGGAGCAGATGGGCTTGCCTTTGGTGTGCCTTCGGAGAACCCTCTGCGCGCGGCCGCACAGCGCCCACCATATAAAGGCGGGGATGGATGAGCAGCTGGGAGGCGTGAACGGGACGGTGAGGGGGCGTGGCTGCACGGGGCAGCAGCAGGAAGGGGGTACAGATAACCAAAAGGGGAGGAGAGGGGACGCGCTGGACTGGTCGGGAAAATAAGAAAAGACTGTGCACAAGTTACAAAGAATGTGGAGTATGAGGGGAAAATACAGCACAATAAGTACAAACCAGTATCAAGCAGCATTCAGTGGCAGATGGTACAGCGGGCACAAACACACTTTTGGCTCTGTGGCGGCTGAGGATCAGGTGGAGCTGTTTGGCAGCAGGGGGTGACCTGACCTGCAAGCAGGGTCAGTGGTCACTCCTGCTGCCAAGCGGCGGCCGCCATATAGGGCGGGGAGGGAGAAGCAGCTGGGAGGTGGGAGCGGGGTGGTGAGGGGGCATGGCCATAGGGGCAGTGGCGGGAAGGGTAGTACAGAAAACCAAAAGGGGAGGAGGGGGGATGCACTGGGCTGTGCGGGAAAATAACAAAAGACGGTGCACAAGTTACAAAGAATGCGGGGTAAGAGGGAAAATACAGCATGTTAAGTACAAACCAGTATCAAGCGGCGATCAGCGGCAGAAGGGTACAGCAGGCGCGGACACGCGTTCGGCTCGGTGGTGGGCTGAGGATCAGGTGGAGCTGTTTGGCAGTAGGGTGTGACCTGGCCTGCAAGCAGGGTCGGGGTCACTTGTCACTTCGTCACTGCCTTGTCGGCAGTGACGAAGGCCAGTGTACCCAATTCCAAGGCTTTGCACCCTTGATAGATACAATGGGCAACACCCTTGACACCCCCGGATGCAACGTTCATTTTCGATTCATATTTGCAGACTCAGGAGTTTTTGCAGTATGAATTTGTTCATCCTGCTCCACTGACTATGCGACCAGTGGAGGATTTTCGTTGTATCATTTCCACTGATGGAAGTGCTCAAGCGGCTACGGGTTCTAGACACACGTATTTCACGGCCTGTGCAATTGTGGTTGGTACAATGGTGGATGGTGAATTCATGTCCGATGTTGTGCACACACACACATTAGGGGACTGTGCAGCCCAGTTAGCAGAACTACGTGCTCTGATGCTTGCATTGAAGTACGCAGACCCCAGTGTGACTACTCTTATTGTAAGTGATTTCTACTTCTCTGTACAGTCTTTCAATGAAAATCTACCCTTTTGGACTCAAATGATTATCGTGACTCCAAAGGTCGCACAATAAAACATAAAATGATCTGGGTTCGAGTGGCGGAACTTAAAGAACGTCTCCCACTTGTTTTTGTAATTCATACTCTGGGTCATCAGCGCGTGGGAGTTCACGCTGTTGGCAACTGTCTCGAAGACGAAGCTGCAAAGACAGCAGTAGCAACATTTGCATTGGTAGCGGTTATACGTTCCAAAAGTAAGACTGATGATGACATCTTGGCAGCTATTGCCGCGACTCAAAAGGGAGGTAATTATCCTAAGGGTTTCCCTTCAAAGTAGTCTCATCACTTAAGCCCCGATAAAGTTCCTTATGTGAAAATGAACAACGTTGGTGACAGACTGATTCCCAACGCGATCCGCTGACAGGTTTTGATTACAGCAGGCCATGCGGGGATGGCTTTGTCGCATGCTGGCGTGTCAGCTACTGTATCTCTCCTACAACAACGATATGGGCGGCGGGGTTTCTATAAACAGATACGTGATTTTGTTCTTTAATGTGGCATTTGTCAGCAAATTAAGTCTTCTTCTGCTGCACGCCCGCCCGAAACTCAGTTTTACATATCTAATAAGCCACTTGCGTGTGTTTATTTAGACCACTGTGGTCCTTTTTCCTCTGATACTGCATATAAGTACATCTTAGTAGCAGTTGAGTCTTGTACACGCTTTGTGTGGCTGTGGCCTCAAAGGAGCACTGATGCCAGAACTGTCATAAGAGATTTGCGTGTCTTTGTGGGAATTTTTGCATGTGGCACCTTCTAATCGGACCAGGGTCCTCTAAGACGTACAAGGATGCCATGGGTTCATTGGGGGTTCAGGTCCAATTTTCGTCTGCATACAGGCCTGAGGGCAATAGTGTTGTGGAGCGGATGAACCGTGACTTAAAGCAATCATTGACAGCGAAGGTGTTAGGTGCTGGCAGAGAATGGCTCACCCCCATCAAGATGTTTGTTCCGGACCTTGACGGTCTAGACATGGCGACGGGAGCCGCATTCTTTGACGCAGATGAACATTCTAATGTTTTGCAGAATCTACAAAAGACCAGAGACAGTCTTGCGAAGGAACACTTGCCCTCCACGTCTGAAGCTGTGTTGCAGATTCCGGTAGTCGGCTGACTACCCCAGGTTGGAGAACTGGTCCGAGAGAAGATCGACACAAAAAAGAATTTGGTCCTTCCTATCGAGCTCCAGTTGCCGTGCTTGGCGTGCAGGGTACAAAAACAGTCTTTTTACCTCCTCTTCCTGGATGAAAGGGGAACAAGTACATTTCAATTGACCATGTCAAACCACACAGGGTGGCCGATACTGTATAGTATGACGCCTGCGGTTTCGTGTCCAGCAATGGTGCGACACTCTGTTTTGGCCCCAGATCCTGCCATCGGGCCTGATGTGGCCATTTAAATGAGTCTACTTTTCGAATCCTATAGTGAATATACCTGCTGTTGATCCTCTTAATGACACTGAATATACTTATCCACTACTTTGTCAATGCCTGATTTGGAAACCCGTGTGGCTAATCAATCCCGTTTTTCATTTGATTCTGCTCATCCACATCAAAGACCCCTTCAAAAGTGTCACTTTTTGTTGCCTGGTTTAAAAAACATTTTTTGATCCCACCTTGGATTTACATTTGGCTGGTCCTGATTGCAATTTTTTTGTTCATGTCCATAGGATTTGTGGTATATTTTTTTCGTTTTATCAATGGACACTATGTTGAAGAAAGAACGTCTATTCGAGTGATTGATGGCACTTGGGCTCCCCACTCCTCTTTGCAGATCATGAAGAGGGACTAGACTTTTGTTAATATAACTGCTTGGCCCGTTTTAGATGGGATTGTATAGGATGCTGTGAAGTTCCAGATTCATGGTCCTACAGAGATTATTAATGTTCCGAATGTACTCCGCGTTTCTATGGGCAATGTTGTTAAGCAGAATATTCGCTCTGATGTTTGGGATGTTAAAGCAGTTGAAGCTTTATTTACTGATTTGAAATATTATGCTGCCTTCGATGCTGAAGATTTATATTTAGAATGTGCAAATTATGGTGATTTGTACTGTTACCAATATTTTGGCAATCACTTTCTGCATAAGACCGGCTCATTCAGAAGCATGGTTCATTTCACACAGTGGGAACAATGTCCCGCACCAGTGGAAGGCAGCTCCAAAAAGTTTTTGAAAAAGTTTTCCTATTTTACTGATTTTGATCAATCCAACCCTAATGCTTTTTATTTTAAAGTGACTGGAGAGTCCTTTTCCAAGGTTAGACTTACCCACACCAAATTACTTTATTCGAAGTTCTTTATAGACCAGTTGGCTGTTGGGGGCTATGAAATGAGGAGAGATACTATTGGTCTTAAATCTGTTTGGGGTTCTAAAAGTTGGCAAGGGCAAAGCACTGAGGCTTTGCATCGTACTTGTCTCATCCCTAACCATATATTGTTTCTGAATTACACTATTTCACAAACGACATGCTTTGGATTGGCTTCTTCTAAAAAATTAAATACTCCTTCCTTTCCTTATTTGGGTGCATACCCCATTGGAATAATTTTACCATTTTACCCCTAAGAGAAATACAGGCACTGCTTAGTAATTCCTCTTTTAATGTTTCCAGCATTAATCCTGAAGGCTGGTTGCTATGGCAAAAAAGTGCAGATTCCTGCCAGCGCCGCTTTCTGGGTCTGACCCCTAGCTATACGGCGGTTAGAGTTGATCCTCGTTTCCCAACTCACCATTCAGTCACCACCTACTCTGTTGGCAAGTTGTGCCAGAGTTGGCTCAGACATTAATCCTTAGCGTCTGTCAAATCGCATTTGTCCAAACTCACTGAATCTGTCGGTTTAAATGATTTTGTTAAGGGCCCTGCGGGTGGCAGATGGAAAAGATGGATATATGCTGCTTACAATAAAGTTTGGAAACTGTCTCAGATTGGAGCTACTTCTAGGCTTGGAGCTATAGATTAAGCTAATTTAGAAAAAGTGCTAGCTGTTGTAGACAATAGCAGAAACACACTTTCTTCCCGAATTTACACTTTAGATAATATTGTGTCGTCTGTGGTCGATATTGTACAAGAAGATGTTGCAGTGTTGTATCATGGGCAAAATCAATTGCGTTCTGTCATGCAGTATGCATGGACTTTGCAAACACTTAAGAATGGTTGCGTTCCATGGGATTACATGAATACGAGCTTGTGATTTCTGCCTTTTAATTTGACTTTGAAACAGCACTTTATGTCAATGAAAAATGTTGCATATTCAAAAATTAGAACCATTGCCTTTTTCTGTAGCAGAGGCAAATTCGGCTGTTTGGCTTATTCACGGGTTAATAACGTTACAGTTCTCTCTTTTAAAATTCGAGAATTTTATGAAGCACTATGCTATAGGTAGATTTGAGACCGTGGGTGGCGCATTCCTTCATGAAGTTTGAAACCTCCCATTCATTTACAGATGTTTAAGGGATGATAAGGAAGTGTTTTTAAATGGTGAAGATTGTGTCTCTACACCCGATCATTCATTGACATGTAGGAATCTTCAATTGCACTGTTCTTGTAATGTACTTGCACCAAATTTAGCGTGTGTTTTAAAAGGCACCCCAGTCCCGGCCATTTCTCCAACATTCACACTGCTTGCTAAGGGTAGTTATTTGTTACGAAATAATGAAGAGTGTCTTGGGTTAGCCGCCGGATTTGCTTACATTTGTACCGTATCCCAACATGTTACTTTTTGCAATAATGTGCTGTTCCCTCCTCTGCATGGCAGGCTTGATGCTTCCATCTGGCGCTCGATTCCGACCTTGAAAGCAGAGTTCAACAAGATGAGCAGAATGAGAGCTCTTTTGTCCCAAAAGGAAGCTCCCCTTACATCTGCGTGTGAGACATTCGTCCTTCATGTTGCAAATACTCGTACAGAAGTAAATGCTTTATTAAACACAGACCTGCCCTTGCACTTCGGTGCTTTGATCTACAAGATCCTGAATGCCTTGTTGACTACTGGCTTAGCTAATTTTTTAAAAGTAGTGTGCTCTGGCCTTGTTACCCCGTTTCAGACTATATTCGGTGTGATCCCTTCATTTTTTCATTCGATTTTTTCGAGCGTCTTTGGAGGTTTTCCCATGCTCCTGGCTTTGGGCGCCAGCATTCTGCTTTTGTTTTGTTTATTGCAAAATAGATGCACTGTATATGCCCTTAGACGTTCAGTCCCGGCTGCTCCACCTGCGTGACCGGATGCTAGAACACTATGGAGCCCTGCTTTTGCGACTTTAAGTGTAGCATATGGTTTATCCTTCCGGTTCTCTTTTTTCACGTTTGTGCAGTCTGTTTTTCATTGCCTGGATTGTGAATTTGAATGGGCCCTGGATTTGTTTCTCTGCAACATGGTGTCTCCTATCTGAATTTTGATCTACTAATGAGTCCCTTAGTTGCTCATGAAATAGACTGTTCTGGTACCGGGATTATGGCCTGCAAAGTGGAAAATGGGGTTCTAGCTAATCGGAACATTTGGACTGCGGTCATTGACTTTCTGGATCTCAGTTTTCTTGGAGTAAGCCCAAGTTGTCATCTGATGATGCTAGAGGCTCCGGCAATCGAGTAACATGTATGTTCTTTCCCTTTGCTTGATTGGATGACTGAAATGTTCACAGATGAGAAGAATGACTTCTTGTTGGAAGCAGTTGCGACGTTTGATGCTTACACGTTGTTGGACTGAAGTATTGATTATTTTTTTACTTCATAGACACGTGCTGAAGTTGTGAATATTTTTGTTTTATCTTGCTTTTTCCTCACAAGGCTGAGATGTTTCCCCACTAATTTGAGTATATTTTGGATTTTCACTCATAAATTTCAAATTCGGCGAACTTTCTGAACTTGGTTCTGTTCACCTCGAACTTGAACTCTGCATTCTAGCATGTTTGCCCTGAGTGCTGTGTGTTCCCTGACCATGGGGGATGGGGTGTTGTATGGTTTATGGGCCGCTTTTGTGTGTATGTTAAGTTAACATGGCTTATTCGAGGTTTAAACACCATTTTTCCCTTGTGCTGCTTTTGCACACGACACTGCTTAGCTGTTTTTGCTGGCTTAGCTTGGATGAAGGTCTATACATGGGAAAAAGGTTGTTTTTCAACATCTCTAGACATACTGGTAAATGGGGTCCCCCTAAGATAACTCCAGAGACCTTCTATAGTTTTATAATACATAGTTCCTAGATAGGGAGGGTGTTCTAAATAGGCGTTTTTTATCACCTGTTTGCACTATCATTGTAACATGATTCCTCCTTTTGTATTTTATGGAATTGTAACCATGCTGTCCGTATTATTATTATCCACGTGTATGCTGATGTTGATTAAAATACAGCGCTCTAGATCACGTCATTAAAATAAACATTTTAACCTTACCTTGTCTCTATTTTACTCCTGTTGTGGACTGGTAGGAGCTTATAACAAAAGAGTGTTCTCACTTCCCACCATTCCTGAGATGGACCTAAGTCACATGTTCTATGTTGTCTAATCATTGGTTTCTTTGCTATAGGACGAAGAGCTATTGTGACACCGATTGCTAGTCTGATAGGAGATTTTGGGTACTAAGGTGAGTTTTGGCACACCCTAATTCACTGAGGTCCTAAGTCTCTGTGCACAGTTCTGTGTTTGCGCAGAATCCCTGTTACACTACCTCTGAGTTCCAGGGTCGCAAATGCAGTGCCTGGCATTACAAGGGAGTACCCAGGGGACGCAGCTGTGACCTATGGTGACCTCTAAATGATGACCATGCTGTACCTAGATTCTGAATATGACTGGGGCTTGTCTTGCAACCCACTGTTTTCAATAGATTTCCCTGATGTCCTGGAGGATAGGGCCGCCTGGATCAACTCCTTTCCTTTTTGGCTTCCCTAACAAAGACGTGTGGTATATCCCCTCAATTTGTATATTCAAGTTATAAACCCTATCTGGACAATGTCATGTTTATCTATATGATTTTGACAGTTGAACTTACCACCAGAAACTTTATGCACTAACCTCAGTCTCTCATTCTGATTCACCTTTCTGCTTGCTATATTCTTCTCATCTTTGGTACAGTGTCCAACTCAATCTTTCTGGTCAGTTATTATTTCAGAGTCCTGAAAAGAACTGGAAGATTGGCTAACAGAATACTGACACCAATCTGGCTTTTTAATTTTATTGTGGAGCCTCAAATTTGACTACCCTGTCTGAACTCCTGGGCTGCCAGAGATCCAGTCTGTCTTTTCTGTTTCTCCCACTGTTTATTTTTACCTTCAATACCTATTTTTTCCTTAGGAAAACCCTCAATCCTGCCCTTATGTTTGAGATGTTGGTTAACAGATCATGTACATAAAGTATCATGACCCATAGAGGTATAAACTTCAGATATTATTTTTTGTAAGTCCCATTCATGACCCTCAACAGGGACTGCTGCAAGCCTTTGTCGTATAAAAAGATCTGACTCTTCACCGGCCGGTTCAGCCGTGTGCTCATTTTGTACTTGTTTCAATTAATTTGTTAGAAACACTAATGACGGTGTGCTATGCGTGTTAGTGTAGATGCATGCAAATAGATTTGCAAACTTTTCACTGCAGGGCAAACACCAACACACTCTTGTCACCAGCGTTTGCCTCAAAGTGATTGCCTTTATTATGGAGGTGCCCCCAAACCCTTGCTCTCCTCCCCACCCAACCCACAGGCATCTTTCCACCTCAAACTTCAAAGCTGTTTAAATAGGCACTGCGGTGTAGGCGACAAAATGTCAGTCAAGGGGTTGCAATCCTTTTCATGTGGCACCATTCCAAAGGGGAAGATACATAGTCAGTATTCTATGCTTGTCTTGAGGTATTGTTTGAGGGTAAACCGATTCAAGCCACTTGATTTTGCAAGCAATCCAGGAGGTGATTTTATAATGCTCTGTGGGCTTATTTTCCTTGATAACGTTTATTGGCTGTGTGCTCATTGCCTGCACAGCAATCTGTCCCTCCACTATTGATCCTACTAGAGCATTCATATTTCATAGCACTTACTCTATGAGTTTCCTGTATGAGGAGACTGTATAATTTATGATTCCTACTTTATGAGCAATTGGTAGGTTCTTTGCTGTGAAAATGATGTATATCCAGCCAATATAGGCCATGTAATGCCTGCATTACTCAGAGGACCCAATATAACATTTCTATGTTGGTCTGGCAGTTCACTAGCAAAGCAAGTCTTTTGTTCTCCTAAAAAGGGATTCCAGATGCTGGTGTGCCATAAAGTGTGCAGGTGATACTTTTGATTTTTTGCATGGAACATCCCTGAGGCAGCATCTATATACTCAAACTCCATTCATGAGTAAAATGTTTTAAAGGCATATGCTGCATGTGCCGCCATTACAAAAAGAATTACCGCCTGCATCAAGGTCACCTCCATTCTGAAGGTGTTGTGCATCTTCCTCTCTGTTATTTACTCCTTTCATGAAAGGAACCACTGTTTTAAACATGAGATTCAAAACGTAGAAAACCAGAAATAAGGAGTAACACTTAAGGAGTCAATATTGACTAAACCACAGTAAATAGGTGCTTCCTTGTTTGGTCAGTAGGAGATAACTAAGATTACTATGGACATCTTAGTGTAGTTGTAATGATGGTTCTTTTGAGTGTGCATATTCAAAGTATACTTAATGGTCCAAAAATTCCTAATGCGGATGTCAGCCACCATGTTGGTTAACCTGGCACTATGGCTCTGCTCTACAAGATTTCTATTCCCTAACCACGGGTGCAACACCTGAGCTCAGTGCACCATTGCTTGAGCAGAGTACTTCAAGTTATTGTAGCCCCACACAACCCACTGAGCATACCTGTTGGTGTGGTGTCTGTGCTTCCTAGATCACTAACAGTGCCAGAAAAGGTTCAGGGACAGTTTCATCCTGTTGCTGAGTAACAACCACACACAATATAATTAAAACAGCACTTGAGCACATTGCTAGAAGTGAAAATAAATTAAACAGTTCTAACATAATTGGCATATTCCTAAAAGCCTACCACCCTAAAGCTACTCCTATGCGCTACACTAGGAAAATATGGAACGGCTACCTTGGGCCTAACTTTCTTCTGGATTTTCTTGGGGCCCAGCAAACTGCACACCTGTTCTCAGTGAATCAGCTCTTGTTATTAGACTTCTACCTAGAGTGAGTGATCCCTCGGAAGGAAATCAGACTATCAGCTGGGTGCAACTTCTCTCATTCGTGTACCGATTCATGGCATAAAAGTGGATCCTACAGCAATTTAGCAGGCCCTCTTGTAAAAACCTAGTACATAGGCCTTTCAAATTCAGTGGTCAATCCTAGGGGTTTATATATGGTTGGCCACTTACATTTAGCCTACATTTGGGACATTTTCAATGATTCAAGTTTAAAACCAACATGATGAAAATTTGTCAACTCAGACTACATGTTTGTCTTGCATGGCTACTGTCAAACCTTGAAATGTGGATATTACATAGCTTTATGTAGACTTGCGTTTTCTGATGTTATAGCAAACACATTTTTTGGTTGAAAAGACACTTTCACAAATTCTGCAAAACTTATGACATGTTGAATGAGGACCAAAAAAAGACAGGCTAACTTAACTTCCTCGAATTGGAATCTAACTAGAAGTTTATAACAGATCAGCTATTCATATCAAAACACTACCCCTTGATCTTGGAGCGTTAAATTCAATTTTGACATAATCTCCCATTTTTCCAGAATTGTTCTCAGCTCTTAGAGTGGAGATCTTAGTCTTCTTTGCTACATTAAAAATATCACTACCCTTGGAACCCTTATCTTTTTTCTCCTTCTGTTTACTAGTTTCCTACTTTTCTGCAAAGGCAGCGTTGTACCTGCAGCCATATATTTCCAGAGGTCATTAATAGTTCTGTGACTATAAACTGCTTCTGAGTTTTCTTAACTTTAACTACATAAGGTCTATTTATGAAAATAGAAGGAATAAAAGGTAGCAAACTGCCCTTTACCTTCTCTGTGTTGCAGCTGCCTTATCTTAATAGACAGAGACTGGCAGTAAACATGTGCAGCTCATTTACCATGGATTTATTGTAGGTGAGTCACTGGTAGTGAGACTTACCCACTATAAAACGGGTAACATACCAAGTGGTCAAAAAGCAAATAATCCGGGCAGTTTTGTTGTGCAGAACCCATATCCTTACAATGCCCAAATATATTTTTTAAAGCAACCTGTGTTCCTATGAGGAGCAGGTGCTCCTTTAAAATAAAATGCCATGCACTTAATGTCTTTGGGGAAGCAGTCAGTGGTCATCAAGGAACTGCCTGCTCGTTCTTTTTTTTGTTTTTTTAATTCTTTTTATTGTATCATATATGGCACATGGTTATCATTAACTTACATTACTGCATTGTATACATTTAGTCTTATACATTAGTTATCGACATTTTCTAAATAATGTTACAGTATTGCTCTTTTGTTGCATCATTATAATGTCGCCCTATTATAACTTAGATATCCTTCGCATTATACTATGGCTTGTTCTTGCGGCATTGTTGGAAAAGCACATATACCCCCCCCCCCGAAAGGTATTCCATCCTCCCCACAATTGAATCCACTTTTTAGGGCAACCTCTGCGTTCATACACCGTTTTTTTCTTCCACCATGGCTATGTCCATGTCTTTGCACCGTTCTGCAACTGTGGGAGCGCTAGATGCCCTCAATGTTTAGCGATGTTCCTCTTAGCCAGCATTATTCCCAATGTTGCCCATGTCTGCATTGCATAGTTGAAGTCTGTTGCTTCCCAGATGTTTAACAGGCAGCATGTGTGTTCTGGAGGGAATGTGTTTCCGCTTACTCTTGTGACAGTGGTTATAACCGATGACCAGTATGTTGTTATTAATGGGCAGGCCCAGATGGTATGGATGAAGGTACCGATCACACCACACTTCCTCAGGCACATGTGGGTATCAATTTTCCAAATTTTGTAAAGAGTGGTTCTTGTGTAGTAACTTCTTTGTAGTATGTTGTTAAGTTGTACTAAGCTCAGTCTGGATGCAATCGCCACTTCTCTGGGTGAGGCTAACGCCTCCTGCCAATCAGTATCATCTAGATCTCCCACCTCTTGGCTCCATTTGTCTCGGAGTTTTTGCATGGGGTCAGGCATGTTATTGATAATTTTCTGCTATGTCGTGGAGATTGATTTTTTGTCCATGTGTTCCGTCAGTAACCTGTTCTCTAGTGGCGAGGCCTCAGGTGGAGTAGTGTCAGATGGAATTACTGTCTCAAGGGCGTGCTTGAATTGCCGGTAGTGGAATTGCTCTAACAGCGCCATCTCGTACTGCGATTGGAGTTGTGCAAATGTGAGTATTTTTCCCCATACCCAGAGGTCCCCAACTTTGGATATTACTATATTGTCCCAGTGTGTAAATCCTTTACTCTTGCACAGCTTGCCTAGTGTGCCCAAGACCCAGAGGGGCATCACCTGTGTGATAGTATTGTGCCATCCCAGTTTCCTGCGTGCTATGTGCCACATCTGGAGTGTGTGGTTTGTCGGGCCTATTAGGGCCTGGGGATTGTTGTAGAGAGCGCGATACAGCCGCTTCTCTCCCAATTGTACACTGTCTAGTCTGTAGGCTGGGTCCATATGGGGGATGTGGAGCCAGTGGGTATTTACAATTCATTGGGATGCCCAGAAGTATGTTTGGATACTCTGGAGAGCTATTCTGCCATCATACCATGATCGGTATAGTTTCATTATAGATATGCGGGCTGGTTTGTTATTCCAGAGGAGTTTGGTGACTTCTGCCTTCATGGCTCGGAAGTGGGACTGGGGAACTGGGAAGGGAGTATTTTGAAGGACATATAGGAACCTTATGAGCGCCATCATTTTAAAAAGTGCTGCCTTTCCACGGAGCGTCAGTGGTAGTGATTGCCAGTATTTGGTGTCTCTGTGTAGCCGCTGCAAGGGGGCTTGGAGATTCCTCATCATGAAAACCACTGGATCGTGTTTGACATGGATTCCTAAATATTTTAAGTGTTCCTCCGCAATCGTCATGTCGCACCCTGCAGGCAGTTTTAGGGGAGGTCCCTGAAAGACATACACCACAGATTTGGTCCAATTTACTGTGTAACCCGAGTATCTCCCATAGGAGCTACAGATGTCTAACACACAGGACAAGAAATGTCTGGGAGAGGCCATGTATAGGAGAACATTGTCTGCATATAGGGATATGCGATCCTCGCATTCAGCAGGCCAACGAAGCCCGTGAATGACCGGGTCCTGTCTTATCCAAGCTGCCAGGAGTTCTAATATAAGGGCGAAGAGCAGCAGCAATAATGGGTAGCCCTGTTGTGTGCCTCATGGCAGTGGGAACTCTCTGACATATGTCCATTAGCCACTACATGAGCCAGGGTATTGGTATATAATAGTCTGATCCAGGAACGAAACGCAGGACCAAACCCCGTTTTGATGAGGATGGCGAAAAGGAAGGCAGATTCGACAGTATCAAAGGCCATGCGCACGTCCAAGGACAGCACAATGGTTTCTTCTAGTACTGTGTGCTTACGTCCCAGGACGTTATGGAGGCGTCTCAGGTTTAAGGCTGTCTTTCTCCCTGGCATCAATCCTGATTGATCTGAGCGGATTAACTTAGCTAAGTGTGGCATAAGTCTATTGGCCAGGGTTTTGGCGAATATCTTGGCTTTGGCGTTAGTGAGGGATATGGGCCTGTATGAAGTGCCTGCTCGTTCTTCAAATCGCACTGATCTAAACCACATAGAACATCATTCCTCAGATAGTCTCATTTTGGCCACATAATACATTGGATAAAGCATCACCGTCCAAATTGCACAGCTATGTCCGTCCGTCCTTGTCAGCCCTTTCAAGGAACCCAAGATAACTAAAACGTCAAGATGGTGAAATCAATATTGAATAAAGTTATGATGACCTCTAGGTTCATAAGAATTTGTATAGGAATTTTAATTCATTTGCGAAGAACATCTTTAGTCACACTCACGTTTTGAAGAGAGTTGTGCATTGGTTTAATAAATTGTTTTAGCTTACTTTTAACCTTAGCTATAAGAACATATTCTAGTTCATATTTGCTTCTGCGCATATTTGAGTATTCATGATAAGTTCCCAACTGCCGAACAGTGCTATTCAATCATCCTAAGTTTCAATAGAAGATGGCTTCTCAATTAGTGATGAATATTCTAGTTGACCTCAGATCTCAGGCTGACAAATGCATTAAGGAAAATGGTTCAGTTATGCAGTTATGAGAAGGGAGTCAGTGTGACAGAAATGGATGTACATTCCCTGTCCAAGGTGTCCTCAGGTGGCACTACATTCTAAACTTCCAACTTAACAGCTTTTCCTGCCAACCTGCTTGATTCATAGCACTTGCCTGAAGAAACTGTCGCACAGTTGTGCCTGTAATTCATCCTTGAAGAAGGAGGCTGGATTTGACATTTAGAGAATGAATGAATCTGAACGTACAGTACCTGGATGCTTCAATATAAATATGGTGTAGAAAATACATGCCAAAGATGTTGGTCATGCAGTTCATCAAATGACCTGAGATCTTCACCAACATCAGACACACAACCTTTTCACTTATTAGATAGTCATCAAAAGTGACATATTCCTTCCAACGTAAACAAGATTTTAGGGTAATATGTGGCCTGGCTCAACACATCCAGTTAATTTGGATTTAAAGCATTTATGGAATTCATGTTTATGTTTGTTGATTATAAATCATGCACTTCAATGGTCACTTGCCTTTATGTGCTTTGACAAGAAGTGTTTGTGGTCCTGGGTTACACTGACCCCCAAGTCCTTAAATTGGAACCATTAGTGATATTTAACAGGTTAGGTATTTCATATATCTGAGTCCCAGCGGTGTAGATTCAATGATTTTTTCTGTGTTTGATTTGCGTTAGAGATAAAGGGCCTCATTTACAAAAAAATGAGACAGCACGGCGCTGCTAGCCATTTTTCTGTGCCAAGCGGCATCGTTTTAAAAACACAGGGATGCTTCTTATTAACAACAATAGGACACATCAATGTGCTTTCCACTGCGCTGGCAGACAATTGGCTGCCATGCACCAGAGCAGGCACCCTTGTGTTGTGTTGCAATGGTGCCTACGTTGCAGGGAGTGATTGTTTTTGTGCAGGAATGGACACATTCCTGCACAAAAACAATCATTGATGGCATTTTCCTCTTTCTATGTGTGGTGCAGAATGCAGCAAGCATAGCGTGAAGGAAAAAGCGAGGAGAAGAAATACTATTGCTCCTTGTTGTGCCACTCCTATGCCAACCCCCGGGGAGGCATGGGATTCTGATACATTCCCAGATTTACAAAACTTTGTAAATCTGGGAATGTCACTGGTTCCAGGAATGTTGCGTGGGAACACCCACAGCAACAACCATGGAATGCAGAGTAATGTGTGAAAGGGGTCCATATTTACAAGGCCATGAAAAGTGACATAGGGTGACTTTACGTGGCCTTGTAAATATGGGTAGGCACACAGCCCCTCCGGTGTGCCCAAAAAAGGTGGCACACTGACAGCACAATGGCCTTGTAAATGAGGCACATAGGTTATAAAGAATTAATTCATACCTCTTTTGAATGTGACATAGTTATTTTTGAGTGCTAAAGATGTTTACTCTGGAGCACTGTGCATGTAGTACATGTCAATTTGTCTAGATTGTGTTTCTATACTTAGAAGCTGTTCAGAAATGCAGGGTAGGGCTTGGATCTAGAATCCATACATTTAGAATTATCGCTAATAGTATATTAGGTTAACAGCACATTGTACTTGGAGGTGCTTTTGTGTCAGAATGAGTGAGCAGTTTCCCTGACATTAGTGAGCCTTCTACTCAAGGAAAAACTGTTTACGACTATACCTTGACCACGGAATGACTTCCCCAAGAATGGTAAGTATACTTAAAGTGAGCATATATATAATATATATAAATTTAGGGTTGAGTGGGGGCTAGTGGGAAAGGGAATTATGGGTAATTTTTCTGGCAATGGATGGGTATTGGTAAAGGAAGGCACGGGTAATGTTAGGGTTTAGACTGAGGTGGCTGGTGGTAAATGAAGGTTAAGGATACACTAAAAGGAAGGGTTCCCATAAAATAGAAAAAAATGTAATTGAATATCAAACTTAGAGTTTGGAGTGGGTAAATGTAAAATATATATATATATACATACATAGATATATTACCTACTGGCGGTTGCCAGTAGGTAGTTATAGTTAGGACCTATTATCCACAGGAAATCCCCAACATTCTATTTGGAATAACTTTGGCGACGGTTGACGAATCTTCGAGAAATTTTCAAACCTGTTGGGGCGCTCCGGTCCACTCCTATCCTGAAAGTTTCGGGGTGATTCGTCAAGCAGGGGACGAGAAAAAAGGGGTGTCCTAAAACATGTTTTCCCCATGCAATTTCCCATAGGAACCTTTAGTCGCAGCTACAGCCCGAACTGCTTAACGGAATTGCACCAAATTTGGCAAAGAAGTAGCCCTTGGTTCACACTCGTGCCTTTTGGTTAAATGGTGTAAATACGTTCAGTAGTTGCAGAGAAAATCAAAAGTAAAATCACATATATATATCTATGGCCGCGGAGGATCTGTGCCCCCTCCCGATCACGAGGTGTATGCTTATTGACTGTCAACACTCCAAACCAGGAAGTGTTGGCAGCCGAGGCACAAGAAACCTAAGAAAAAAACACGCAAAATGCAAAAAGGGGGCAGGGTAGAAATACCCTGACCCCCTAGGCCTGCTCAGGTGGTCCCACAAGGAACCCCAAGGCCAAAAAAACTTTATTTTTTTTAATCAGCAAAATCCGCGCAGGGTGAGTGGATCCTGCAGGAGAAAAAAAATGAAGGGCGGGCTCTCACCCTTCATGGTTTATGAACCTCCGGGGGGCCAAGTCCTGGGGCATAGCTGAAAATATTTGTATATATATGTATATCCGACATGATCCAAAGCGGCAGCAGGAGGCAGAAAGGCGACGGCAGGCCAAGGAGTTTCGGGCTGAAAAGAAAAGCGGGACTTCTTTCAAGCTTCCTTCGGGCCTGAGCGTGGTGCTCTAGAACAATTGCTACAGTCAGGAGATGATCCAGGGAAGGAAACGGGGAGGCTGAGCTGCAGGATGCTGGGGTCCGACTTCAGGCTCTTCAGAAGCAGGTGAATGACAGCCAGCGCTTCCTGCCTTCTTACGACTTGATTCGTGAAGCAGGCGCAGGATGCTCTGCAGCGACTGCAGGTGGCTCTGGTTGTACGCAGAGAGCAAGTGCAGCCCAAAAAGAGGTTTGCATTCTAGTCCTGTGAGCCTAAAGAGACCCCGTCTGCACCCGCTCCTGCTAAAATGGAACCCACCTGTGGCTTTCGCAGCCTCGAGGACCAGAGCTTGGCATTTTGTTGGGAAGAGCTAAGCCAGCGGGACGTGCAGTTATCAGATCTGCCGGTCTGCTGGGTACAATTGCAGGGAAGCCCTGGTACCCTGCACATGCAAGGGCTGCGCAGTTGCACTGTTCTCGGTGGGCTAGTTTCCAGCTCCGTGTTTATGGATGAGTGCCACAGCTGCGAATCGACCTTTCCCTGTCAGCAACTACAGGTGCACTGCAGCACTGACACCCGCATCTACCTACATGTCACCTGCCGGGCCATTATCGAGGACTGCCACAGCCTGGGCTTTGCCTCAGTCACTTGGAACTACCCAGGCATGGTCGAGGACTACCTTTGCACCGGCCTGGATCGCTCCCGCTATCACTGAAGTCAGGTGGATGACTTCGACTGGCTGGCCCGGGATGCAGCGTCGCCCAACTGGGGTATCGTGCCCGAGGAAGAGCGGCGGGTGCACTGTGATTAAAGGAGTGAACCAGTGGGACTGAAGGGTCATATTCATGACTTTGAAGCTGTTAACACATTCACCAAAGGAAACTATCAAGCCTGGTTATTTTTGTACGGAAGAACTCTTTACTAGGGCGTGACTTTTACAACTCTTTGATCTTCCCGAGGGTCACTGAAATGTGATATGCTATTCAAAGCTGTTGGAAAAACCCTAGATTAATTTAATGTAGTTAAATATCACTGACAACGTTCTCTGCTTCAACGTACCTGTCCTCCTTTGCACATTTGCTAGTATTGAACTTATTAAAATGAAACTCTCCTTGCGCTTTTTTATTTTTATGATTAAGTAAATACAATTCGGTGGATAACTCTCATAAAAGAACAATGACATTTTTCTGCAAACTAGAAACAAAATAGTGCATGCCTGCAAATTCTGGGTAAATCAAAAATTCCAAATGTCAGGATGTCCGACAAATGAGTTTTGTTTTAATGTTCAGGACGTGCATGGCAGGTGGCGTTGCAGAGCATTAGTGGACGCGAGAGTTCGCATAAAAACAATGGATTGTATCTTAACAAGGCTAACAACTTTTTCATGATTCCCCAGAACACTGTATATAACCACAGTGGAAGCTGTAAGAGATACATTATGAACTCTCACAAACTAAAATTCCTATCTGTCATCTGCGCAATTGCTCTCCGCTCCGATCTCAGAGGCTCTGTTTTCTTTTGAAGAATTCAGGAAGACAGATGCAGCCTCTGTGTACATCACCAGCTGCACTTGGTATTAAACCTGAGCAAAACCACTACGCTACCCTTGGGTAGTTTCTGAAGTTTGCGCTACTTCGCACTACGCAAACTGCATGTAGCACAGTGCAAACACGCGTAGCGTAGTGCAGCGGTCATTTTTTGTTTGCTTGCGGTCCTCAACGCAAGTTGGCGACTGTGAGCAAGCAAAATGACACCTGACAAGACTTTTTCCACGTTCGCGATCAGCAACATCAAGTTAACGATCGCGAGCATAGAAAATAAACCTCCCGGCAATATTCTCAACACGGGGAGATCAGATTTCTGATTGCGAGTGGTCGCGTATGCTCGCGACCTCTCGCGATGAGAAACTACTAGTCCGTGTTGAGAAAGCTGCCGCTCGAGTAAAAATCTACTCGAGTGGCAGTAAAAGACAGTGGATTCCTCCTGACAATTGGGCTCCAAGGACCAGGAGTCCCCGCGCGCCCGTCACCACCTGGGCTGCTCTCCCTGCCGGCTCCACCCCCACCTGCCTCACTTAAGCGACTGCTTAGCACGCCGTAAGTGGATTCCTCCTGACAATTGGGCTCAAGCCATAGCTAACGGACCGGCGGACAGAAACCTCACCTTCGCATCTCCAGGGAGCCTGCTGCCTGCTGTTACCGCTACCACTGGCCGGACCCGCTTCGCGGGTCCCGCTGCGCGGTTAGCAGCGGCCGCCACAGACTACATCTCAGCAAGGGGCTTGGCGTCTGCACTGACCGGCAGGGCTGCGAGCCTGCAGCGGGGGACTCCAAGGACCAGGAGTCCCCGCGTGCCCGTCACCACCTGGGCTGCTCTCCCTGCCGGCTCCACCCCCTCATTCACCAATCCCATAGCCAGAAAAGAGAAGCAACACCCCCGCTGCGCGGGAGGGCGCCGGGAGAAGCCCGGGACAAGGGCGGGACCGTTTGAGGCCGTTCGAGGCCTAAGAGGACTGGCCTGGCCCACCCCCCCTTGGTTCGTGTCACTGTCACTGTGCCTGGACTTCGAGACTAGGGAGTACACTTCCGGAATTGTAACTGCCACACATCATGTGCACTCGGGGTAGTCGCAGTAAGACTGCACTGGGTTTGAGCAAGCCTAATGGGACCTTGGACAATTTTCTTGTGAAAACAAACTTGGCAATTGATGCCGAAATCACTAAAATGCAGAAGAGGGTTTCAATTGAGCTAGATGCTGCGCGCAGGCTTTCCCAAACCTTTGCAAACTCCAAAAAATCTTCCTTGGGAAATATTGCGTCTGCTGCATCCCCCCAAAACGCTTCACGCCCCCTCCCTCTGATAATTCACGCCGACATTCATCATCCTCCCCCTTCTTCTCCACTTCCATCAGCCCCCACCTTTATCTTCACTCCCATGCACTCGAAACCTACTGAGGGTCATGTGTCTACTCGACCTGGAGTCACTAACACTGTGCCGGACATTCCTGCCCCCTCCTCCTCTGTAGTAAAAACCAAAAATCTAGATGGCCCAGCCCTGAAAAAGAAAAATAATGCAAAATCTGCTTACGCTCGCAAAAAAGCAAAAATTGCAAGGCAGCAGTTTTTCAATCACAGAAGAACACTGCCCAATACAGGGGAGCTCACACAAATATCACACTCGGTCACCCAGCTAATAGGGGGTGATAGCGAACATAGCCATTCTAACATCACTCTTGCCCCTGCTCCAGAGAACCTCGCTGTTTGTGGAGAGAACTTAACGGGGGGAGGGCAAAACGAGCTAGGGAGGGATAAGGACAAGGCGGGTGATGATGAAGATTTTCTCAAAACAGTCTGGGCTACTTTAAAACAACTACTGTCACCTTTTGAACTCAGACTGTCACGTATTGAGAATCACCTTCTTGAAATGGACAAGACCTTAGTATCCCTGGCCACGCTTAGCCTAAAACAGCTGGAAGCCACATATCCCCGTATCGCTGAGGATGTCCCCCAGGTTAGCAATGATGGCATTCAATCTGCACTAGCCCCCGATGCTGGCATCCAACCGGCCCTAGACCCTAACGCTGCCACCCTTGTTTCTTTAATCCAGCCCCCACCTTTGCCCCCTCCACTACCTAAACCTATTCCAATCCCCAAACCTCGGACAATTTCAAACGTCCCTGTTCCCCCCACATCAAACTCATTAAAATCAGAGATAAAACCCCCCAAAAAACAGGTGCAGCCCAAAGCTATCCCTAGAGCTGCCCAGAAGGCGAATACGATTATCAGCCCTCGTTTACAGCGCACAGTCAACCATCACCAAAGTCACCAGAACTTTCGTGGGGGCTATATTGATCTCCCCCATGATGCTGGGCCCTATGTTGTCATCTTGGCCGGGGTACCTCCACTTGACCCTGATTCTGTGGAGTCCCAGTGGTCTTTAAAGAACAAAGTGATCTACTGGCTAAATGTCAACAGGCAGCTCCCTCACACCACCAGGAGCAGGGTCCTAATGGTCAGGCGAGTCCCATGGGTGGGTCGCACTCATAAATCCATACCTGGAGACTGCATTGTGGTCTCATTTGCAGACCCCCATACAGCCCAACTTATCACCACCTGGGATCCATATGCTACTGACCACTCCATTGTCACCAAACCCCTTACCTTCTTTTACCCTCCAAAACAGACTGTAGAGCTACCTGGGGCCCGGTCTATAGCCCACAATCACAGATGGAAAGGCCACGGGCAGGGATGGCAAACCACTAACAACTGGTGGGAAGGAGCACCCACTATGAATAGGTTTGAATGCCTAGACCAGGTGGATTGACTGGGAACCATCGCTCCTACACCCCCCTCGAGTCCCCACAACTACCCAATGAACACCAGTAACATCGATAAATTATTGCCCATTAACAAAAATTCAACCCTACCGGGGGCAGATCAATCCTGCCCCGAACAGCGTGCCCTTCCTGCGCAGGCCAGACAACAGATAGAGATGACACATTCCCTAGTTCCGATAGATACAATGGGGAACGTGGGTCAACCTTACCAGAAAAATAGTGACTTAAAGCATTCACTCCTATCCTGGAATGTAGCAGGCCTGGGTAATAAGATCACCCACAAACCTTGGTTGGAGATTGTGCAGAAGCATGGCATCCTTTGCCTGCAAGAAACCTGGCTTGTAGAGGAAAGCCACATCCTGGGCTACCGAACATTTCACTCACCCGCTGTTCCATCTCCCCAGGGTCCCAATAAAGGGGGTCTGTGCATATATACCTCGAATGTAGGGGCTGTAAAAGCATATAATTTCCACTCTGATCGATACTTCCAAATCCTTTCATTTAAATGGGGCACCACACAAAAGGTGATACTGGTGAATTTTTATAATAACATGCCAGCCAAGGAAGTGGAATTGATTTTGAATAAAATGACCCATCATATCCACAAACTGAGAGATCAAAGCACGGGGGACCACACAGTACTGTGGGTGGGAGATTTCAATTGTGCCATCTGTCCAGCTTCTGAGTTAGGTTTGTGCGGCCTTTCAGATCGTGAGGAGGATGGTCCTTTTCACTTCTCACACACCAATCTGGGGTCTCTCCTTAACAATATCATATTCTCTTTTGATCTAACCTTCATCAATCAGGCATGCTCCCCCCCAGTTCCCTTTGCCCCAACATATAATGGAAGAGGCTGTGAAACTACAATCGATTTTGCACTAATATCACCTACTAATCCCAATTTTATAACTTTTTGGGAGATTGGGGACGACCCAATGAGCGATCATTATCCTATTTTATTTGGGGTAAGGTTGACAGAGGGGAAAGAAAAGGAATCTAGCGGGGCTCTTTATCCACTTGATGTCACCCTAACAAAGATCAACGGCTATGTGATAAAGTGGGAGAAAATGAACCCTACAACCTTCTTTCAGAACCTCGTATCATCCTGCTCTACAGACATATTTGTCTGTTTAGAAGAAGACACTGATCCAAAGGCCATCATGGCAGCCTTCTCTAACATCCAGCGATTCATAAAAGATACGCTAACTAGGAGCCACAAAAAGAATGGGAAGCACACACGTGGGTGGTTCGACTCCAGGTGTACAGCTGCCCTGAAAAATCTAAAGAAAGTTTTATCCGCCATCCCTAAAGACAGGGTTCAAATTTGTCAGGCGAGACGAGAGTATAAGAGGGCAATTAACCAGCGAAGGGCGACAATGAAGAGGGAGGCCTGGGAAGCCTTGGGGGAAGCTGCCAGGAATAAGGACACTAACCTCTTCTGGAAAGTCATAAGATCTGTATATAACACAAAAGACAGTGACAATTCCATAGACGTAGCAATTACGGCAGAGCTCTGGGCAGAACATTATGGCAAACTTTACACCAACACCCAGGGTGACACCCGGAACCAACAAGAGACGACCTCACCCTTGCATAAAATAACTGAGGATTATCCGTTAAGTGCCCCCCCAGTATCCCCCTATCCAATTGACCTGGTTTTTACCACCCTAGAAGTGGAAGGTGCCCTTAGGGAAAGCCCGTCAGGGAAAGCCCCTGGCCCTGATCACACCCCAGTGGACATCTACAAAACAAATCTGGACTTCTGGGTTCCCCTGTTAACTAACGTTTTAAATATGGGAAACAAATGTGGCTTAATTAACACCTGGTCAGATGCAATTGTAGTGCCCATCTTTAAAAAGGGGAACAGGGACGATCCTGCTTGCTACCGTCCAATATCGTTATTGGACGGACTTATGAAAATCGCAGGAAGGATCGTCCTTAAGAGGATCCAGTACTGGGAAGCAGAGAAAAAGGTCATCTCGGAGTTCCAATATGGGTTCCGAAAGGGACTGGGCACACAGGAACAATGCTTAAACCTGTCTTTATTGGTCTCCAAATACACTGAGGCCAAAAAAGGGGACCTGTTCGTTACCTTTGTTGACCTTAGCTCCGCATTTGATTGTGTGGACCATGCGCAGCTCTGGTCAACACTGGAAGACATTGGGGTGGATCCTATTATCATCATATTCATAAAAGAATTATATAGAGATGCCGGTGCCAGAGTGAGGTTCGGGACACAGGGGCAATGCACTCAAAAATTTGCCATAAATAGAGGGGTTAGGCAAGGCTGCATACTTTCGCCCCTTCTATTTAGTTTTTATATAAACTCCATTGCAGAGAATTTAATAAACTTCCCAAGTGACTACCCAGCTGTCAATAGTAGGCCTGTACCAATTCTTTTATATGCCGATGATGCGGCAATTATGTCTAGGACTAAGGTAGGGTTGCAGAGAGCCGTAACTGAATTCTCATCCTACATGGGGAAAAGAAATCTGAAAGTTAACATCTCTAAAACCTTCTCCATGTCTTGCTCCCAAAAAAATAAGAGACCACAATGCTCAATATATCTCGATGATCAAAAAATTGAGATCACCGACACCTTCTGCTACCTGGGCGTTGTTTTTGAGAGGAGAGGAGGCTGGAAACATGCAGTATCTGCCAGGAAACTTGCTTTCAGCCGTGCTATTGGGGCCCTGCGAACTTTCGCAGCTAAAATTGGGGGCAAACCTATCGCCAAGATGGTACAGATCTATCGGGCAAAGTGTATAGCGACGGCCACCTATGGAGCAGGTCTATGGGGTTTCGAGAATGTGTCCTCACTACAAACCTGTGAAAACATTTTTATCCGCTACTTACTAGGTGTGAACAAAACTACTTCGACTTTTATGTCCCACATTGAGACTGGCCTCAAATACCTCAGTGACATTGTAAAGTCATCACCTTGTTTGCTGTGGCACAAAATTTGGACTACCGTGGAATGCCAATTGAACAGAGAACTCATCAAAGACTGCTTGACCCTGGATGGCGCATCAAAAATTAAATGGCTACGATACGTCCAGATGATGTTCTCCAACATTGGACACCCCGAATTTTATGACGACCCAAAGTCTTTAGAAACCTTGTCTAGGCCGGCTCTCAAAAAACTTTTAATCACATACCTAGAAAGCGCCAGATGGAATACTGAGAAACTCAAAAGCACTACCCTGAGTTACCAGCAAATTACCCCCATTGAAGGTTTACAATTGTATCTCAGCATTGAAACTGCACCCTACCCTCGCATGCTTCTCACTAGGCTGCGTTTAGGGACTTTCTTTCGCATGGTCACTTTCCCAAAACAGAATGATTGGACCTTGTCGAATCTAATTTGCCCATGCGATGATCATTCACCACAAAGTAACATTCATATCATGTTCTTTTGTAATTTGTACTCCACCCCGAGGAAATTGTTACTCTTACCTCTACTTAAACGCTGAGGGATAAGAACATGTAAAACTGCTTATCTGAAGTTACTATTGCTAGATGAGGTGTATGTTATCTTTGTTGTTTCTCGCTTTTTAATGTCAGTGATGAAACACAGAAACTCAATGACCTAACCTTTATACGTTTAAATTAACTAAACACTCCATTATGAGGCCTTCCGTTTAAACATCTATTACAGACTTTTAATATCTGGAAAAATGTTTTATAGATTTTTATAAATTTTGTCTATGTGGAAACTGTTTTTAGATTTATGGTATAAATTGTACTTGTATGCTTTTATGATTTTCTGATAAATCGAATAAAGCTAATTTGATTTGATTTGATTTGATTTGACAGCTTGCACTGTGCAAGATTCCATTTTCAATGATTGCACAGTGCGGACAAACATACGGCACTGTGCAATCATCGCAAACAGGGTTCTACGCAGTTCGCGTGGTGCTACGCGTAGCTCGCGTAGTGCTAAGTGCCCTTCGCGTAGCTACGAGTAGCGCACCTTCGCAAACTACGGCCAGGGTTACTTGGTATGACATAAGCACCCGCCCACGGTGTAGTAGCGAAATTATTTCACTGCTCGGCAAGGCCACACGGTCATCATAGCACAGGTGTGTACGTTGATACCAGTTCTGTGCAAACCCTAAACATGTTTTAGTTCAAGCACTATGCAGCATGTTGTTCCAATAATAGCTTCCTCGTCTTGTATTGCTGTCTCTTGTCACACAAGACACTATTAGACTTCACTTAATGTTACGGTAACAGCTAGCTGCATCCTGGGACTTGTGGTATTGCTGTCAACAATGCGCTAAAAACATCACGTGATGGAAAGGCGGCTGACTGAAAAACGACTGGTTGAAGGTGTCACGCATGTCATGGAGCCCCTTGCTAGCTAGTTGCACCAGCTTTCATTTGGTGAAGTACATTGTGTTCCTTACAGCATGAATCTGCACGTTTTACCCGCATCGAGTACAATGTTGTTTACAAACTGCGCATTAAATCTGTGCGCTCACGTATACACTGCAGGTGCAGCAACCAGTGTCATTTATCTTAAAACCTTACATGAAATGTCACTGCATCCAGGGAACAACCGTGATGGATGTGCACATGTTTTAATGAGCACAAGAGAATGGCCCGTTGAGAACAGAGACAAATAAAGTGCAAAGGATGAAAAATCTTAATAGAAGATATCTGTGTCACCCGCCACATTGCACACAGTATTTTACGACTCGGTAACAGTTTTCAGTATGAAAGACAGACAGCAGGTAGAAGATATGCGTTAAATAAATATAAGGGGGGGGGATATTTGCTAATTTTTCATGCAAAGGAGAGCAGTAAGCAATGTTGCTGCTCTGCTTTGCATGAAATGGAGACAGCACAAATGCGTCATATCTGCTAAAATATTTTTAACATGGCTGAGCCCAACAAGTGGCTTATTCACGACGCAAAATATTAGTAAATCTGGGACCCAGTGTTGACATCCGGGGAGGGTTTAAGACACAAGAAACTCCTGCCACATTTTAATGTTTGTGTATATAAATGAAACATATAGCAGCAAGAAAATAGAGGAGGTTGACAGGGAGGGGTGAAAATCAGGAAAGATGGTTTCCTGAGGTAAGAGGGGAAACCGATATAGGTAGAGAGGAAGAGATAACAAGAGTGGAAGATGAAAAGTAAAACAGAGAAACCAAGGTAGGAGAAAAAGCGAGAGTGTGAAAAAAGAAAGAGAGATACAAGCCCAGAGAGAGAGGAAAAAGGGGGAGAAAGAGAGAGTATAAAGGATGAATGATTAAAGAAAGGAAGAGGGGACGTGAGAGAGAAAACAAGAAAGACAAGGAGATGGGAGAGGGAAATAAAGGAAGAGAGAAATTAGAGAGAATATATAATAGATACTTAGGAAAGGGAATAGCAAAATAGATGTTCACATAGATTTGTAGTGAGAGATAGCAGTTTAGTGACAGGCAAACATTTATTTAGAAAAAACCACGGAATACGAAAGAGGGATGGAGAAATACAGAGTGAAGGGAGATTAGAGCCGAGGAGAAAGAGTGGGGTCAAGACAGATACAGAGGGAGAGAGGGGGAAGAAGACAGAGAATGATGGATTTGTAGACATCATTCGATCCTGTCTATTAAGATACAGTGCCATCATGCATCCATTGACCAGGATCCAGTGCCTCTTAACACACGTTTAGAAGTTGTGTCATTTGTTATCATCAGGAAGAAAGACTACAGACCAGAAGACCTGAACATTTCTTCCATATGTTTATAACAGCGTTGTAACACAGACCCTTACAGCCTGTGTGGTGGAGATGGGCCCCAGATCTTCAGAGGCACCACCATTCAACCAAAGAACAATGAATATATGTGTGACATAAGGGAGTCTTGTGGATCCCCTGATTCCATTTTGCAGGGGGCCTCCATCACTTTACTTCACACCACTTGTTTAAAGGCACTTCACAATTTACCAAACAAATGAGATTTTACAATAATGCAGATGACACCCAGCTGTTCTGGAGGATTTTACAAAGGGGTTTAACCCATCCAAATCAAGCATGTTAGGTTCACCCTAGACAAGACTTCTCTAACAAGTAGCTCATGAGCTACTGGAAGCTTCACAGCTACCAGCAGGTTGCTCTCCAATGTGCAGCCCAGACTACTAAATTAGACTATTTTGCTTGAATTAACTAATATATGTAAAATAACACTAAGAGTTTTTATTAAATATGAACATGTTTGTATTTTCAGAACTCATACGTTCATGTTTGGAGAACAATTGTTTAATTTGTGAAATATCTTTAAAGATGATATGTGAGTGATTAATCATGTGGCATTGGGCAAACAGATTGTTAATACCATAGCCTTTGGTGCCAGAGGCATTGGGTTATGTATTATCCATTAAAGGCATTTGAAACTGACAAAATCTTTTCACACTGCAAGTGGCCACCAATGTAGTATTGTGTGGTATGGCCACTAAAACAACACTAATAATATGAGTAGCCCCTCATCATTTTCATTTCACATATGTAGCTGTAGCTACTGAAGAGTTTGGAGATTCCTGCCCTAAATAGTCTACGCTAAGACTTACACATTTCTTCTAAACACTAAGGCTGGAGTGCAAGTTATATATGCTTGAATATATACACACTGCCCCATTAGCAAAAGTTAAGACCCTGGGCATTACCCAAATCTAGATGCTGTCCATTGACACTACCAGACATCCAACATCGGTCTTCCAGTACTACCTTGCACTGCTGGAGTCAATAAGTAGATTTTGAGTCAAGCTCATTGTCCTATTATGGCTACACCTTCCTGTGGTACTCATTCACTTTATCTTCCTAGCCCTAGGCAGTCCTCGGAACGCACCTTATTTGAGGCTTATTTGGGACCAAGGGGCAAAACATTTTGGTGAGGCCCCATAAACTAGGAATTGTGTCTGCTTTGGAAGGGTGGAATGCTGATTGAATCTGACATTCAAATTTGTGATTTACAGGTTACCTTCAGATATCTGCAGCAGGCATATCAACTGAGAGACATGTACCAATTGCACACTCAAATAAAGAATGCACTTAGAAAGTAGTGGAGCACTGGAACTAAGCACATTCATGTGTTATTTTGTTACTGTGGACTTTAAAGGTTACCGGGTAACAAGTGACATTCATGCATTACAAAAAAAAAAAACAGTGTACCCCTGTAACATTTCCCCTTATCCTCTAGTACCAACCTATCCCTTCCTTGTCGTCCCTCACATCCAATTACCCCTTCAATGTATGTTCTGATGTTTGTTTTTGAACACTAAAATGTGTCAACCAAAGGAAAGAGTGCCCATCTTTTCTAGCTGTACTGGTTTTGGAGACATCGGTCCTCTTTGCTCTCCTAAACAGAAAAATACTGGCTCCTTCATAATACCTCTATGCATGAGGCAAAAATCACAAATCCCCAAGTAGACCTAGTTATGTTTATTTTAGTGTGAGACGTTGAACTCAAATGTTGTCAGCTCAAGAAAAGGGTCCTGTCTAGAGTGGGACTTGAGTCAAGCAGCTCTAGTTGCCCCCTCATGTGAAGGTCCGGTCCGAAAGTTGGATATGAGACTGTAGAGCCTTTATTCCACCAAACATTTCACTTAAGGGGTTATTAATAATACAGCTTTTGTTTCTCTTCCCCTCTCATGTTCAGCCGGTGCCACCAGGCCTAAAAAAAGTTTAGGGCCAAAAAAAGCATTTTCTTTAAAAAATAAATGGCCGTGGTCGCGTCGGGTGCGAGGGAAATGGGGAAATATAGAGGCTACCCAGAAACTCTCCTCGTAGTACTCTAATCATTCAGCCAGTACCCAAGTCCTCATCCAGTGACCCAGGCCTTTTCACATGGACTGCTTCAAATCCCTATCCACTATGCATGCAGTCTTCTAACCACCTACACACTTGCCTTTCACATCCTCAATTCTCCAGTCAGTATCCATACACTACCTGCAAACATCCTGTCACTCCCCTTGAACTCCTCAAGTGACCCATTCAGCACCATTTACTAATCCATTCACTGTGCCCAAACCCAGCCACTTATAAATTCACCCAGGCACTCTCCTTGCTGTACTCTAATAATTTAGTCAGTACCCAAGCATTCATGCACTGAGCCAGGCCTCAGCATATGGACTGCTTTAAACACCTATTCACTATGCATGCAGTCCTCTAACCACCTACACACTTGTCTTTCACACCTTCAATTCCCTAGTCATTATCCATACACTTCCAGCAAACACCCTGTCACTGCCCTTGCACCACTCTAGTGACCCATTCAGCACCATGTACTAATCCATTCACTGTGCCCAAACCCAGCCACTTATAAATTCACCCAGGCACTCTCCTTGCTGTACTCTAATAATTTAGTCAGTACACAAGTACTCATGCAGTGAGCCAGGCCTTAGCACATGGACTGCTTCAAACGCATATCCACTGTGCATGCAGTCTTCTAACCACCTACACACTTGTCTTTCACACCTTCAATTCCCCAGTCAGTATCCATACACTTCCAGCAAACACCCTGCCACTCTCCTTGCTCTCCTCTAGTGACCCATTCAGCACCATGTACTAATCCATTGCTGGGCCCAAACCCAAACACTTATAAATTCACCCAGGCACTCTCCTTGCAGTACTCTAATCATTCAGTCAGTACCCAAGTACTCATCCAGTGACCCTGACAAAAAACAAAATTTCAGTTTCAATATTTTAAAAAACATTTTTATTTCCATTTATATTAAAAATATATAATGTAATTTAAAAAATAAAATATGTGAAAATAAACAGTTAAAAATTGTAGAAAATCAGTATCAAATACATATAACTATTATTACATTTAAAAATTATCATTTAAAAAACCTTTGAAATTCACTGAAAAACCATAGGTTTCAGACATATTATAGTTAGGAATTAGCATTTAAAAAACCTTAGAAATTCACTGAAAAAAATAGAGGTTTCAGGGCTGTTATAGTTAGCTGGACATTTCACTCATACAAAACCATTGAAATTCCTCTGTTATAGTTAGTTCTGCTTACTATAACTCGCGCACCCGCAATCCACTGCTGATGATGTCACATGATGTCACATAGTACATCACTCATGACATGGTCAGTGGCATCACTCATGACATCACTGATGACATCTCAAATGACATCACTGATGACATCATTCACCTGACAAGCAGATACAGCTCATCATACACTAGTATAACGTTTCATCACTCACTGTAAAATATGAATTCATGTACCATATTTGAATTCATTTACACACCAATACAAGTTTCTAAAAACCCACTCAGTGATTCCTAGAAGTACACACACATCTAATCACTTACCCATAGATTCACTCATACATGCTGTCAATGATCTAAGAACACTATCAAATATACTTATATACCTATATCGACATTACACACCAGCATACATCCTTTTCACTTATGCAGTCATCCTACTCACTTATGCAAACAATGGATCATACTTACATTTAGTCAGCTACACACTTATACAAACACCACTTCATTTATTCATATAGATAGTAACTCATACTTGGGTTATAAAATCAATATTACAAGTACACAGTTATCCATACAGTCACTCATACAATCTCTGAGTCTTAGGTACACTTATATATATATAAACTGTCACATACACAGTCTTTTACTTTTCTAGTTGGTTGGACATGTACCATTAAGAGATATATTTGCTCATCACCACACCCATAAAGATATTTACTCACCCAAACAACAGTTATAACATGCATTCTTAACCTCATATACCTACTGAATCAACTATTCACACATCTTTAGGCAGTCACACACCCCCACAGAACCACACACACATTAACTCTCCCAATCAAATACTCAGTTAACCAATCAATAACTAATATAGACTTTTACGTAGTTAGTAATCAACTGGTGCAGAAGTTTACACAACAACTGAAAAACTGATACAGATATTCACACAGTTTAGTCACTATCCTATATATTCAGTGAGACACTATAAATTAGTCAAGTAAACAGTCAATCAGACTGCTACTAAATCCTCCATCCAGATACTTATATATCCACTCATTCTTCAATGCAGATTGCTATATATATAATACATATATAAATAACGAACCAAACCACATTCACTGGAGGATGTCATCAGTGATGTCATTTGAGATGTCATCATTGATGTCATCAGTGTCCATGTCATGAATGGTGTAATATGTGACATCATCAGCAGTGGATTGCAGGCGCGCAAGTTTTAGTTAGCAGAACTAACTATAACTGAGGAATTTCAATGGTTTTGTACGAGTGAAATGTCCAGCTAACTAGATCACTGACAGAACATCAACAGACAAAATATCGAGAGGACAAAATATGGAGGTCAAAATATCGACTGCAAAAATATCGACTTCCTATCTTAATATAGACTGTCAAAATATCGAATTTTTTAAATGTCTTAAAAGTAAATTAAAAGTAATATAATAATACATTAAATTAATTTAAACATATTTAAAATACTTAAATAAACGTAAAATTGAGAAATAATTAATGTAAATTTAAAAAAATATATATTTTTAAGACATGTATATATATATATATATATATATATATATATATATATATATATATATATATATATATATATATATATATATATATATATATATATATATATATATATATATATATATATATATATATATATATATATATATATATATATATATATATATGGCACAACATTTCTCCACTTTGCCGGTGGCCTCCAACTCTGCAGGGCGGGCTCTCATTAATCAGGAATGGAGAATCCTGTTTGTGCAAACACGAAAAAAGGAAGAGCCCACAGCTTCGGTAACTGATCAAACTGACATCTTTATTCTGTCTCATGTCAGTTTGATCAGTTACCGAAGCTGTGGGCTCTTCCTTTTTTCATATATATATATATATATATATATATATATATATATATATATATATATATATATATATATATATATATATATATATATATATATATATATATATATATATATATATATATATATGTATATATATGTATATATATATATATATATATATATATATATATATATATGTATATATATATATATATATATATATATATATACATATTATTTACAAAACATATACAATATTTTTACCGTAGGATAGCAAAAGGGTTCCATTTACTGTAACGACTCCAGTGAGTGCAACAGTAGGGAAAGCATTGTATAGCGTAGGGGTAAAAATTACTATTCCCATTCCAGAGAGTGCAACAGTAGGGAAAGCGTTGGATAGCGTAGGGGTAAAAAATACTATTCCCACTCCTGAGAGTGCACCAGTAGGGAAAGCGTTGGATAGCGTAGGGGTAAAAATTACTATTCCCACTCCAGAGAGTGCAACATTAGGTAAAGTGTTGGATAGCGTAGGTGTAAAAATTACTATTCCCACTCCAGAGAGTGCAACAGTAGGGAAAGCGTTGGATAGCGTAGGGTTAAAATTACTATTCCAACTCCAGTGAGTGCAACAGTATGGAAAGCGTTGGATAGCGTAGGGGTAAAAATTACTATTCCAACTCCAGAGAGTGCAACAGTAGGGAAAGCGTTGGATAGCGTAGGGGTAAAAAATACTATTACCACTCCAACGAATGCAACAGTAGGGAAAACATTGGATAGCGTAGCGGTAAAAATTACTATTACCACTCCAGAGAGTGCAACAGTAGGGAAAGCGTTGGATAGCGTAGGGGTTTAAATTACTATTCCAACTCCAGTGAGTGTAACAGTAGGGTAAGCGTTGGATAGCATAGGAGTAAAAATTACTATTCCAACTCCAGAGAGTGCAACAATAGGGAAAACATTGGATAGCGTAGGGGTAAAAATTACTAATACCACTCCGGAGAGTGCAACAGTAGGGAAAGCATTGGAGAGAATAGGGGTAAAAATTACTATTCCCACTCCAGTGAGTGCAACAGTAGGGAAAGCGTTGGATAGCGTAGGGGTTTAAATTACTATTCCAACATCTGTGAGTGTAACAGTAGGGTAGGGGTTGGATAGCATAGGAGTAACAATTACTATTCCCACTCCAGTGAGTGCAACAGTAGGGAAAGCATTGGATAGTGTAGGGGTAAAATGTACTATTCCCACTCCAGTGAGTGCAACAGTAGGGAAAGCGTTGGATAGCGTGGAGGTAAAAATTACTATTTCCACTCCAGTGAGTGCAACAGTAGGGAAAGCGTTGGCTAGCGTAGAGGTAAAAATTACTATTCCCACTCCAGTGAGTGCAACAGTAGGGAAAGCGTTGGATAGCGTAGGGGTAAAAATGACTATTCCCACTCCAGTGAGTGCAACAGTAGGGAAAACGTTGGATAGCGTAGGGGTAAAAATTACTATTCCAACTCCAGTGAGTGCAACGGTAGGGAAAGCGTTGGATAGCGTAGGGGTAAAATTACTATTCCAACTACAGTGAGTACAATAGTAGGGCAAGTAAATACTTCTTATTTAAATATAAATAATATAAATAGTAACACCAATTAAAAATTAATTAAAATATTTTACAATTGTGTAAAATATATTAAATAATCAATTTAAAATACAAATACAAATTATTTAATACTAAAAATTACCTACTAATAGTAATTATTCACCTATTAAAAAAAATTAACAATTTAAAAGAATTTTTAAAAATTAACTCAATAAATTTTCTATTTAAAAATGTAATTATTTACAATTAAATTCCTTCACAAGCTATTCCCCTAAAAACAGAAACCCACTACAGAAATTAATTTAATAAAAGTAACATAATTAACAATTAATCAATTACAAAAAATTACAAAGTATATTTTAATTAATTACAAATAATAATTAATTTATGATTAATTCTAAATAAATACCAATAATTAAAATAACATACTTAAATAAGTATAATTAAATTACTTCCCACCCTATTTCCCTATAAACCCACAACCTGCTACAGAAAATAAATTACTAAAATTAACATATTCATCAATTAATCAAATAAATTTATTTACCAATTATATTTTAATTAATTGCCAATTAATAATTAATTAACAATTAATTCTAAATAAATAACCAAAAATTGAATTACATGTTTAGTTAATTATAATAAAATTAATTCCCACCCTATTCCCCTATAAACCCACAACCCACTACATAAATAAATTAATAACATTGACATATTTATCAATTAATCAATTAAAATGAATTACCAATTATATTTTAATTAATTGCCAATTAATAATTAATCAACAAATAATTCTAAATAAATACCTAAAAATTAAATTACATATTTTATTAATTATAATAAAATTACTTCCCACCCTATTCCCCTATAAACCCACAACCCGCGACATAAAAAAAAATAACAGTAACATATTTATCAATTAATCAATTAAAATGAATTACCAATTATATTTTAATTAATTGCCAATTTTCAATTAATTACCAAATAATTCTAAATAAATACTAATAACTAAAATAACATATTTAATTTATTATAATTAAATTATTTTCCACCCTATTCCCCTATAAACCCACAACCCGCTACAGAAACTAAATTACAAAAAATAAAATATTAATCAATTAATAAATTAAAATTAATAAGCAATTATATTGTAATTAATTACCAATTAATAATAATTTAACAATTAATTCTAAATAAATACCAATAAATAAAATAACATTTAATTAATTATAATTAAATTACTTCCCACCCTGTTCCCCTATAAGCCCACAACCTGCTACAGAATTATATTACACAAAAATTAAACATTAATGTTAACTTACCTTAAATTTGATATTTTTGTTGTCTATATTCTGTCTAGTCGATAATATGTCCATTCTATATTTTTGATTCGATATTATTGCTATTGTAGTTGATATTAATGTTTTGTAGTCAATATTTTTTGTAGTCTATATTATGTCTAGTCGATATTATGTCTATTTTATATTTTTGACTCGATATTATGTCTAGTCGAAATTAAAAACTCGATATTTTGACTAGTTACCCAGCTAACTATAACAGCCCTGAAACCTATGTTTTTTTCAGTGAATATATATATGTGTGCGTGTGTGTATATATATATATATATATATATATATATATATATATATATATATATATATATATATATATATATATATTACCTACTGGCGGCCGCCAGTAGGTAGTTATAGTTAAGATTATTTTCAATAGGGAAATTGCAACATTCTATTGTGAATAACTTTGGTGCCGGTTGAGGAATCTGCCTGAAAATGTCCTCAAATTTGCCTTGCGGCGCTCCGGTCGTTCCCTGGAAGTTTGGGGGGATTTGTCAAGCGGGGGCCGAGAAAAAAGGGGGGTCCCAAAATGTGTTTTCCCCATGTTAATTTCCATAGGGCGGTCAACCTCACTTTTAGCCCGAACGGCTGAATGGATTTCCACGAAACTTGGCAAAATTGTAGGGACTGGTAGCCCGATGTGCCTTTGCTATGTCTCAAGATATGTGCTCCAGTGGATTTTGAGTAATTTAGGTTCTAAAAATTATATATATCTATAAGCCCGCCCTGGTAAGCGCAACGGGGCGCTAACCAGCGCGCTACGCGAGTTTGCGCGCGGAAAGCTGATTGGCTCTTGGGTGTCTTTCAACATTCCAAACAGTCCGGAGCGGCCGCCAGTCGTTAGGACCTAGCTACCATAGGAAATCCGCAACATTCTATTGGGAATAACTTTGGCGCCGGTTGAGGAATTTGCGTGTTACTTTCCAAAATTTAGGCCAGCTCCGCTCCGCTCCTTCCCTGGAAGATTTGGGGGGATTCGTCATGCGGGGGCTGAGAAAAAAGGGGGGTCCCAAAACATGTTGTCCCCATGTTAATTTCCATAGGACGATTAGACACGGCTACATCTGGAACGGCTGAACGGAATTACACCAAACTTGGCAAAATTGTAGGGACTGGTACGCAGAAGTGCTTTTTCTATATTTGGTGAAAATTGCTCCAGTGTTATCAAACCACCTATTAAACTTTATTGTTTAGTTAATTAAAACCATAACAAAAATGAACATGGAAGAAATTTTAACATTACAGTGAAATCAATAACATTTCTGCATCGTACAGTTTAAATTGCAAAATTTAAAATGATGCTGGTAGGAGCTTTATCCAATTGTTTGTCATTAAAATAGTTAATAAAACTGAACATCTTATTTTAAAATATCAAGAGCTTTCAACTGCTTTTCAAAGGCTATCAAGAATTTTATAAATTTGCAATTAATTATTGGGTCAGTTGAGTCTAAGGCACCAATAATGGCAGATCTACAGGTGCGTAGACCTTTGGCCTTAAAAATGTTCTTTAGAAAAAGTGTTCGCTCCTGGGTCAGTGATTTGCAGTGGCATATAATGTGGATTATATCTTCTTTTGTAGTGCCACATAGTCGGCAGGTATTTGCTTCTGAACGTTTCCAGACAGGTTCATCAGCCACAGTCGGTAGTTTACCGAATCTCACTGCCATCAGCCTTTTTTTTATAAACACGGAGTATGTTGATGCAAGGTAGGTAGCCGGGATGAGATTGTTATAGCTGTTAATCACGGTCCACGCGTGGGAGCGGGCGGCAAAGATGGCTTTATCCGTGATTAATGAATGAAATTTGGCCGCTTTTTTTAGGACCTGTTTAAAGGACGTGAATGGTAGGTTTTTTCCCCACAAGTTTACCATGCATGTTTGCTCCAAAGCGCCTGTCAGATATTTGTTTGTGGCAGAATTTTGTTGATTTTCTAATTCCTGCCATAACAAGCTGTCCAAGGTGTTATTTGTAGAGTTCATTTTAATTCTATACCATACTCTAATGCTTGTGTAGAGTCTTCAGAGTGTCTCGTTCATCAGGCTAAATTCTAAATGCGTCTGGGCAGGAGAAGCTGAGCGTGGAAGTTGCAAGACCGTCTTGTAGATTTTTGCAGTAAGGCTGTTTAGGGTAATGTCATCCTTGCCCTGCATGGCTATGCTTGCATAGGATAGTGTTGGAAGTACTTTGGTTGCCATCACTGTTAGTAGAGGTTTCAGCGAGGGGCCTTGCAGCTTTTTTGCCAGTGAGCTAAGTGGGAAAATTAGTGCTCCGGCTCTCTGCTTCATGTAGTTTTTTGGGGCGTTCAGAGTGAGCTTGTCATCGAGGTAGTATCCTAAGTATTTATAGTCTGTTACTCTTTCGAGTGATTTTCCCTCCAATGATATGTTAAGTTGCACAGTACGACGGTTGGTTATTGACATAGTTTTTGTCTTAGATAGATTCAGAGTAAGGTTATTTGCCGTCAAAAATTGTGATGTTACTGCCAGTAGCCTGGACAGGCCCACTTTAGTTTGGCTCAAAAGAACAATGTCATCAGTGTAAGCCAAATGGATAAGATGGCGGTTGCCAAGTTTCGGTGCATGCGCATTACAGATGTTTAAAGTTCCTGAGAGGTCTGATATGAATAGATTAAAAAGCTGTGGTGCTAAGACGCAGATGTTTTAAACCAATCGATGTGTATACTTTTCTTGATAGATGTGATCCATCCCCT
Source organism: Lissotriton vulgaris (assembly GCF_964263255.1). Taxonomy (NCBI): domain Eukaryota; kingdom Metazoa; phylum Chordata; class Amphibia; order Caudata; family Salamandridae; genus Lissotriton; species Lissotriton vulgaris. The sequence goes on along the minus strand of NC_141689.1, from coordinate 1,195,858,933 downwards.
AACTTGATTTGTGTCCAAGTATCTGTGTAGAATAGGAGTAGCCCCCTCAGTATTTTCTCTGGATTGGCCCAGGCTTTCAGCTTCGCCCATAATAGCTTGCGGTCTACGCTATCGAAGGCCGCCTTCAGGTCGATAAAACATAGGTTCAGGTCCTCCTTCGAACGCTGGCATTTTTCCTCTATCATTGTTATTGTTAGTATAATAGACGTAGTTCCGATGCCCGCTCTAAAGCCGGTTTGATTTATTGGAATTATTGCTTTATCGTCCGCCCAATTTACCAGGTCTTTTAAAAGGAGAGAGGCAAAGTATTTGGCTTCGATGTCCTGGAGTGTTATTAGGCGGTAATTTAAAGGGTTTGCCCTGTCTCCTCCTTTGTGTATTGGGGTGATGATAGAGCCTTTCCAGCTTTCTGGGATGCGATTATACCTTTGAACGTCTGTAAAGAGCTCTTTGAGATGTTGTGCCCAAACGTCTGGTGAATCCTTAAAGGCAATTTGTGGGATGCCATTCGGGCCCGGCGCTCCATTTCTTTTTCCCTTTCCGATGATGGCGATGATCTCGTCAACAGTGTACTAGCCTTCTGTGGCTTCAGTGCACGTATGTGTCCTTTGTGCTGTTGTCGTGCGGTTAGTGTGATGATGTTCTTCGCAACTGTTTAAATGTGGTTCCACAGTTCCCAGTGTCAGTTCTGGAGCTTTCCATCGGTTTTCTTCAAATTTTGTCGACAGGAAAGTTGACCATACCGTTTCTTGAATATTTGAGGACAGAACATTTCGTGGCCTTGTCATCTGGTTTATTATGGTCCAGAATTTGTTCGAGTCCTGTAACTTAGAGCTGGCCAGTAAGTTAATCCAAAAGTCATCGTTCGCCTTCTTTTGCAGCTCCCAGATTCCTTTTTTATATAATTTTCTGTGAACAAGAAACTTATTCAAGCAGCTCGGGTCATTCACTTTTAATTGCAGATTTTTTTGGCTTCTACGTAAGGCCCTTCTTTGTTCATTTAGTGCCCCGGGCAGTTTTTTAGTCGGATGCTTAGTATTTACCGATGTTTTTGTTGGTTTCATTCTTAACTTTAATTTCGCAAGAAAGAGAGACCAGGCTTGTATCTTATCTGTTGTAGCTCTGTTTGCCTCTTGGAGAGCGTCCTTTATTATTAAGGTCCAATTCAGTTTAGTCGAACTGTTCCAGTGTATTCGTTTCTGGTTGATTGTTCCTAAATAGCCTTCCAGGGAATACACCGGTTGCAATGTATCTGAAAAATAGTTGAGTTTCAGATGTTGCATACTGTGATCGCTCATTGTTGTATATTTGATATAAAAAGTGAGTACTGAAGGAATCAGTGGAAGACTTATTATCGTAAAGTCCAATGTGGATTGACTACAAGGACCGTAGAACGTTTTCTTTGGTGGGTTGTCTTTCTCTGTTCTGCCATTCAGTACTAGCATACCTAGGTACTCTAGGTCAGTTACTAAGTGAGTGGCTAGGCTATCCTTTCGGCTCTTTGTTGCACCTGTTGCTTGCTGGGGGACATTCCAGTGTATGTTGTCTGAGGTTAGTATCTCATCTTCCTCTGGTGTATAAATCAGATTGGAGTTAAAATCTCCCGTTAAAATGATGTTCCAAGTTGGTTCAGAGCTCCGAAGTTTTAGTATTTCCTTGAATAATAAGTTTAATTTTGTCTTTTTTACCTGATGATTCGGTTGGGTGTAGTAATTGATCAATATTGTTGTTTTATGACCGTACTTTAGTTGGCCTGACAATTTGATTAACTGTAAACTTGGATCTGGCGATTGGAGTTGTTCTGACTTAATTTTAAGAGCAGTAGACACGTATACCATTAGGCCTCCGATTGCTCTTCCGTAGGTTTTAAATTTTTTAGCTGGCACCGTGTAGTGCATGTAGCCCGCCAATGCAATTTCTTCCTGCAGCCATGTTTCTTGCAGGGCAATTATGTTGGCGTTGTCCCATTCATCCAAGGCGAGACCGTCGTCCAGCAGTCTTTTTGCGCCTGCTATGTTCCATGAGATAATATGTATTTTATTATGTACTACTTTATTTCTTTCTTGGCCTATCGGTCAGTTAGGTCGTTTATTGTTTAGTATGTTAGGAAGCCAATTCCAAGAGTCAGTTATGGTTAGCTGTTCTCCCGCTGTAATTGCGTTCGCCTCTTTACGTGTAGGTTCTGCCTCGCTTCTGGCTTTGGCGTTATGTAATATAGAGTAGACTGTTTTTTTCGGGGCAAGGTCTGCCAGTATTCTTATAAGTTGCGTGCCACTATTTGTCTGTAGAGGAAGCGGTTATCTTAGGGCAGTTGGTTGTGATAATTGAATGCCCCATGCTTGGAAGATCTCCGTATGCCCTAGAATAGCTTGGGCTATAGCAGCGGAGGTCCATGTTGTCCTTGTTTGTTCATGCGTTGTTGTATTAGAGCTACTTAGAAATTCGACCCGGTCTAAGTCGGACGATTTGATAGCGCTTAGCTCCTTAATTTCTTTAGTCAGTTTTAGGATATTATTCCTATTTAGGATATCGTGTCTGCCTTGGGTCACGTACTCGGGGGTAAAGATAATTTGGCAGCTGACGTTATCGGCATTGGTTGTGTCTAATATTGGTTTTATCACTGCCTCTTCGCTTAGCCGTGACGTTTGGTGCTGATTGTGCTGGATTTCAGGTGATACATTGATGGTATCTAATTTCTCGTTTGCCGCTGCCGCATCTCTTGGTCGTGTCATTTCGTTGTTGGTGACAACAAAGCTCAGCTTTGTCTGAGTCAAATTGTACTAGCTGCCTGATGTTAAGGTGTGGGGGCTTAGCCCGGGGTGTTGGATGGTGCTATGCAATTCGTTTCTGTGTGTTTTATCTGTGTTGTTTGCTTTAAGGCAGTGTTTTTCAGCTTCGCTCTCTCTCTCCTGCTGTTGTTGGTTGCTAGTGCATTCTTGGGCAATTTTGTTTCCATTGTGAAGTGCTCGAAGTTCAGCATTTTGAGGGTTTAATGATGGTGTTGTGTTGGGCGGGTGCTTCCGCCAAGCCGATTTTATTGATTCCATAAGTGGCATCGGATCATTGGATGAACTCCTATTTAGTAAACTTTTTGACTGCTGGTTGTGTACTTGAACAATAGTTTTGTTGTTTCAGATGCCGGGGATATTTTGTGCTCCGGCCCTTTTGTAGTCAGACTGGTCTGTTTTGAGGCGGGATTTTGATAGAGTATTTGCGTCAACTGGGGGTTTTACCGAGATTCCAGTGAGCTTTGAGGGTTGGGTTTCCCATTTAGCGAGGCTGTGTATATATGTTGTCCGATGGTTCCTGCTTCAGCCTTCTTAGAGGTGTCCGTTGTGCCTAACTCTGGTGTGTTTTTTGTAAGGTGTTTTAGAAATATAGGATAGCTGCTATGGCGTCGGAGCACGTCATCTTCCATTTTTTTGTTTCTTGCTTTCCTTTCTTTTTTCTTTTGTCTTTTCGTTAAATTTTGTATCTTTTGCTTGGCCGTGGTAGATTCCGTCGCTGGTTTTTCGGGTGTGTTATTACTGATTATATTGATCTCATGCCGTGATGTCTGTAATTCAGGTGTTTTTTCTTCTCGAGGTCTGTTGCTGCCAGGTTGTTGATCTTCAAGTTTGACGCTCTTTAAGCTTTCGGTCACTCTGTCGCAGCTTATTGCTTGCTTGTTTAAACTAATGATCCGGTCAAGGACCGTTGGTAGGGTGCTCAATTTATCCAGAATTGGGCCACAAGGGCAAATTTGATGCTGTTCGGTCGAGATGGATTGCGCTCTTTTAATTAAGTTATTAAGGTTATCCAGTTTTGTATTTGTTCCTGCTATGTAGGATGCAATTTTGTTCATCAAATCTATTTGGATGTCCAACTTGTCGGATTGCATTGTTAACGTCACCGTAGCTGTTTTTAGTGCTTGCAGGAGAGGTGCCACGAGGATCAGAGACTCGTCGCCTGTAGGTGAATTTTTTTGTCGTTTTAGTGAGTTGTTTAGTGAGTTGTTAAGATCCTTCATGTTATTGAGTGGGACTTGTTGCCCAGCGGGGGCCTTTGAACCGTGTGCTGGATTGCTTTTCAGGATGTGTGGGTATGGGGCTTCGTCTGACTGGGGTTTTTCAGGCTCTACATTTCCTATTTCCTGGTTCGACGGGTCGTAGGGGCCTTTTTCGGCTGATAGCTCTCTCACTTTATTTTTGTGAAGAAGTTGATTGGTGGTGGGCCATTGTTGTGACGGATTATTCAGACTTGAGTTGTCAACAGAGTGAATTATTGCAAATGTGGTTACACTTGTTCGTTCGTTTGGCGGATTTATATTGTTCTCACTGCTTGTTAGGTGATCTTGACTTTTATTAACAGGACTGTCTTCAGTAAGTTAAACAGCTACTTTTACAGGCGAGGTTGAGTGTGTACGCGCATCTTTTGTTGACTGGAAGCTGTCTTCTGGTTCTATCTCAGGATCCAATGGGGTTTGTAGGCTGCTACGTCGGTCGTGGCAGAGAACAGTACCTCGCCTGGATCTTTCAAAAAGTTGAATCGTAGGTCCTTTAAAGAGTTCTTGTTCGCTATTGATTTCTCGAAGAGAGTTGCAATTGGTGATATTAAAGGATTTTTCAGGGTGCTATTGGCCTTATTTGCAGATGATTTATCAAGTCTTCTCCGTTTGGCTGAGGTCTTTCGTGCTGTCGGTTTCTCGCTAGGTGCTTTTCTTATTTTGCCGGACCTCATTGTTTGGGCTCGAGCTACTGCAAGTCGAGTCCCAATGGACCAGGTCTCTGCGACTAGTTAGCTGTTCCTCATGCTCTGGTATTGCCTGAATTATTTTTTTTTTTAAGGGATATGTGGGCCCCCTGGTGTTGTGGGTTTACTGGCTTTGGGTTACAGCAGCGTTGTTATCACAGCGCGGGTCGCTGCGCTCACGCTGTCATGCAACCTATGTGGTGCTTAACCTCCTCCTGCACAATGCTGTGCACTTGCTGCCCCGGAGTTGCCTGTGTGGCGATGGTTTCTCAGTGTGGATCAGATCTTTGCGATCACGCTCGCGTATGACCTAGGTGCAGCTGGCTGTCAGTGTTCCTGTCTTGTTTCGGCTTGTCTGGGCTTGTGCTCTTCCACTGGCACCCACCGGCTATCCGGACGCGGGATTTATTCCAAGGGTCTAGATTACGCTGGGAGGTTGTGCCCCCTTAGTGACGGCCCCGCTGTTTTGCTCTGCTTGCGCTCACCCTCTCACTCGCGCTCGCGCTCCCAAGCCCGTCTGCCCCAAGAGGGACAGCTGCCGTCAGGGAGAGGGCGGGGGCAGTGTCAGAGGAAGGTGCATGGTGATGTGGCTTTGCTTACCTATTTTGAGCAAGTATGTAAGGCTGGTTAGTCTGGATCTGGGTAATACACAGTAATAAACGGTGCCTTTAACTTGGAGGTAGGCTTCTGCCTATTTATCAAGCCAGCCTTGGTCAGGTTGGTATCCGCTTGTTACTTCATTGCTTTTGTTTCTGTAGTTGACTGTTAATTGTTGGTTTTCCTGATTGACAACCAATGAGGGGTGGGTCCACCAATGTGCGATGAGACAGGCTTTGTTGGTCTAAGCTAGGCTGGACTACACTTATCACGACCGGCTTGAATGCCTTAGACTGCCCTTCAATCTTCAGCCTCTGGCCTCAGTTGGCAGTTAGTAACTGTTAATGACTGTTTGTTGTCTAGCTGGCGCTCACCCCCGTCCCCCCTGCCCGTTTTACCACTGTCTTTTGATGCCTTGACCTCCTCCCCTCCCCCTCGTCTTGCTCCTGGGGGGTACTGGGTGGTGCTTAGAGGGGCTGCTACTGATGGATTAGATGGATGGATTAGAATCTTGTCAGCAGTGTCTGTTAGTCTTTGGGCATGTTTTTTCTTTTCTATTTTCTACTGAAAACACAAGGATGCAGGGTAGCAGGGATGAGCTGCCTCTTGTACTGTGCTGTCTGACGTGCCACTGGCCACAGGGCGTGTTGCCCGCAGGTCACAAGCAGAACAGGTGCTCAAGCGCGATCGGGTAGTCCACCCCCCGTATCCTCACTCACTCACAGTTTCGTCTCGAGCCGAAATGCTGCAGTTGGATCCTTCAGTACGCAGCGGTACACAGCGCCTGCTTCCTGGGTTGAGTGCGGCTGAGGTAGGAGCAGTCTCTACCGCGATCTCTTCCGCCAGCCAGTCAGTCAGCCGATTTGCCAGTCTGCTGGTCCCGACGATCCAGGGGGGTCTGCAGCCGGGCGCACTCCCGTTCACCACGCCACGCCACGCCACCTGACCCCCCCCGCTTGGCTCGGCTTGGCCTGGGTGCTGCACTGCACGCCGTATCCTCGCCGTATCTCTGCTTCCACACACACACAGCAGCAGCAGCAGCAGCTTTATGCTCCGCTCGTGGGGCTCGTGGGGCTGCCTGTGAATCCGTGAATCCGCTCGATGCTCTGCTCTCTGGCGCCACCTTTGCTCTGCCTCTAATCAAACCACCTGGAAGAAGTAAGGATCCAATCAATTATTGCAAATGTGGTTACACTTGTTCGTCCGTTTGGCGGATTTATATTGTTCTCACTGCTTGTTAGGTGATCTTGACTTTTATTAACAGGACTGTCTTCAGTAAGTTGAACAGCTACTTTTACAGGCTCCAGTGGTTTTTATGAAAATTAACTTCAAAAACACATATATATCTATATGCGCGCTTCGAGCGCTTACAGGTATGCATACCTGGGAGCGCACCCTGCGCGACATGGAAGTGCGCGAGCCGAAAGCTGATTGACTCTCGGGTGTCTGTGAACATTCCAAACGGTCTGGAGAGTCCGCCATCTTGTATCTCGGTAGAACCGAGACACAAGAGATGAAAAACAAAAGTGGAAAACTATAAAAGGGGGCAGGTTAGAGACCCCCTGACCCCCTCGGTTTTATCAGGGGGGCCTAGGAGGTCCCCGAAGGTCATAAAAACTATTTTTTTTTTAATTTCATGGAGTACGCGCTGGGTGCGATGCCATGTACGCGTACCCTGAGCGTACCACGGGGAAAACCAAAAAATATATATATATTTCTGGGCCTGGGGGTCCTTGTGGGACCTCCTGAGCAGGCCTAGGGGTCTGGGTTCTTCTACCCTGCCCCCTTTGCGTGTTTTGCACCTTTGTTTCACTGCTTTCTTGTGCCTTGGTTCTACCGAGGCACAAGATGGCTGCCAACACTTCCTGGTTTGGAGTGTTGACAGACAGTGGCAGCCAATCAGCATGCCTTTCGCAGGAAAGCAGCATGCTCATTGGCTGTCAACACTTCTAATCAGGAAGTGTTGGCATTCATCTTGTGCTAGGTAGACCGAGGCACAAAAGAAGCAGAAAAACAAACGTGTAGAATGCAAAAAGGGGGCAGGGTAGAAACAACCTGGCCCCCTAGGGCTGCTCAGGTGGTCCCCCAAGGATATTAACATATTTAAACGTTATCCGCTAATAGAATTAGCATTTAAAAAACCTTGCGAATTCACTGAAAAAAACATAGGTTTCAGGCCTTATATAGTTAGGAATTAGCAATAAAAAAACCTTGCAAATTCACTGAAAAAACCATAGGTTTTAGGCCTTATATAGTTAGGAATTAGCATATAAAAAACCTTTGAAATTCACTGAAAAAACCATAGGTTTCAGGCCTTATATAGTTAGGAATTAGCATTTAAAAAACCTTGCAAATTCACTTAAAAAACCATAGGTTTCAGGCCTTATATAGTTAGGAATTAGCATTTAAAAAACTTTTGAAATTCACTGATAAAACCATAGGTTTCATGCCTTATATAGTTAGGAATTAGCATTTAAAAAACCTTTAAAATTCACTGAAAAAAAGTTTTAGGGGTGTTATAGTTAGCTGGACATTTCACTCATACAAAACCATTGAAATTGCTCCTATGTAGTTAGTTGTACTAACTATATTACGTGCACCCGCAATCCACTGCTGATGATGTCACATATTACATCATTCATGACATGGTCAGTGACATCACTGATGACATCTCAAATGACATCACTGATGGGTCTGAATTCTAGTAAAAAGGGGAGACAGGCTTCACAAACACCTCCTCAAGTATTAATAAGTCCAAGCAACCATATCCTCTGCGGCTGAAGACCTGTATAAAGGGGAGCAGGCCACTTGGCCCCCCTTCTCAAGCCTTAATAGGCCTGGGGACCCCAACCCCCTAGGAGGAAATTCATAAAAAGAGGGAAAGGGGGCCATGTAGCCCCACTCCCTGAGTCTTAATAGGCCCTTGGGATCCTGTCTCCTGGGATTGATTGCCATTATAAAGGGGCTACATGCCCCCCTTCAGGAGCCTATTGTGGAACCGATTAGCCCTCCTCCCTGGGACCTCACTTATTTGTAGGTGGGTGCCCTGGTGCCCATATGGGGTACCCACCAAGCAGTAAGTTGGGGGTTGTGGGGGTAGCCCCAGGACCCCCACAACCCCAGCTGGTTCCCCCATATTGCAGATGCTTAAGCTTGCTCCGCCCGGCAGGAGAAATTATGAGTTTGACAAACAATAGTCTGCTCCCACCCAGTGGGAGCATTTTTAAATTGCCCGCTCACTGAGAGCAGGCATGTCTTCTCTGCCCACACTCCTGTAGGCAGGGAAGTCATGTTTGCTGCCACTCTACTGAAGGTTTGAAAATACTCCTGCCAGGTGGGAGTAAACATATTTTCCCCTGCCCACGATAATTTGGGCAGGGAAACCACAGTGTTCTTGGGTTGGGATCACCTCAAGAAGCTCAGGGAGGGGGGCCGTTCAGCCCCCTTCCATTTAAACCTGTTTTTAGACCCAAGGTATGGGGTCCCTTTGGTCTTTTATGGCTTCGGAGGGGGCAGCAAGCCCCCTCCTCTTTTAAATGACACATGCCACCCGGGATTGGGTTCCTGTGGGTCTATGAAGACTCAGGAGGGGGCTACACTGCCCCCTCCTCTTTTAAATGACACGTGGGCTCAGAGGATATGGTCCCTGGGGTCTTTTAACACTCTGGGAGGAAGGCCATAGGGCCTTAAGAAACTCAGAAAGGGAGTCATGCACTCCCTCCCTCTAAATCTGTGTTCAACCCTAGGGTATAGAGTCCTTGGGGCCTTTTAAGGTGTCGGGAGGGAGGCCATGCAACCCCCTGTTCCCTATAAAGTGACAGACAGCCACATGGGATGGGAGTCTTGGGGCCATGCAGTCCCGGGGTTGGGGTCCCTGGAACTTATAAGGCTTGGGGAGGCGGTCTGCATGGCTCCCCTCCCTTCAATATTAATATAGAATTGGGCCCAGGGAGATGGGTTCCTCTGGGTCTAATAAGGCTCAGGGAGGGTATCCCCTCCCCTCATTCACATATCAGCCCCTCACGGAGGCTTGGGGAAAGTAGGTCAACACCCTCTCTCATAATGAAATATTTCACAATGCCCCTCGCCCCCCTCCCGAGCCCTGGTCCACTCCCGGGTGGTATTTTTAACGCTTGGAAGCCTCCATTTTTTATTTGGACACAGATTCATTGGACCTCATGGGAGCAGGACCCGTACTAATATATTTAATTAGAAAGCATTGAGGGTTGTTTGTATTTGTGATCCAACAAAGCGACTTTTGTATATTATTCTTTCTTATTTGCCTTGATTATTATTTATGTTTACACTTTAGTTTGTCCCTTGTTGTTGACATATGTTTGTGTAACTTTTGGAGCACCTTTTGTATTATTGTATATTGGAATTTCTTATTCATGAAAAATATAATTTTTGATTGCAATAGTACTTAGGGTAGTGAATTATTTCATAATTTTGCTAACAATTAGATCTTTATGAACCATTAGGAAGTGTAAATGTTTTGTTTTTCAAATGGGAACCTGAACCATTGTAGCATTCACAGTGTTTATCTGCCCCGGTTTGGATTACAGGGCGGCCCCCGTTTATTGGCATCACTTTTAGAAAGTTGTCATATTCTTGCCCCAACTAATTGGTCCTTCAACCAGAGTCCTGTGTCACCACTCTTTCTATTCACTGCAGATTTCTAGTTGTCATGCTTATGCCTAATTTTTAGACTAATCCCTCATTATTTTGTATAAAGAAAGAGAGAAACTGATAGGCTTGACATCACTTTCCCTCAACTTTTCTCCTTACATTCTCTTGTTTTTGCAGAGTTCATTTTTACTCGCTTCAGGGCCCTGCACACTTTCCTACTGCTAACCAAAGCTGCAGTGCTTGTGCTCTCTCCTTTAAACATGGTAAAATTGGGTTATACTCAATTGGCATATTAAATTTACTGGTGAGTCTCTAGTAAAGTCGTACCACCTGTACCCAGGACCTGTAGGTTAAATGCAACTAGTGAGCCCCCCACTTAAATAACCTGGCAAAACACTTCTGGGGCCTCCCTTTGCAGCCTGTGAGTGCAATTTAAACTGCCAGTTCAACCTGGCAAGGTAAACCTCGTGCCAGGCACACATATCCCATTTTTTTAATACATATAGGTCAACCCTAGTGTGGGCCCTACACCACCCAGAGGGCAGGGTGCAGTTTAATAAAAAGACTGGACATGATCTTTTCGGTTTTAAAATTTCCTGGTAGTAAAAAACTGTCAAATTTCGTTTTCACTATTGCGAGTCTACCTCTCTCATAGGATAACCTTGTGTTTACTTATTACATTTATTAAGTCATAACTTTCAATTGAGCAGGTTGGAATATCGAGTTTGGTGTCTTAAGCATTGTAATTTAAAGCCCACTTTAACAGTAAAATCAGACTTTAAGTCACAATTATGAAAATGCCGCTTTTAAAAAGTTGGCGTTTTCTTTTCCTAACCATTTGGTGCCTGCAACCTGCCCCCAGGTCACATGAATAGCTGTAACTGGCAGTTGGCCTTCGTGTATCGCCCCCAGACAGTGAGACTAAGGGGAGAAAGATAGGTGTTGGCAGAATTAGATGCCCTGAGTTAAGGAGGGGGAAATGGTCACCCACCAAACCTGCAAATCATAAAGGCTCTGACTGAGCACTTTCACCAAGGGTCTGACACTGTTTTTTGTGACAAAAGACAAACTGGGGCCAGGGCAGGGAGATAGGAAATTTAAGACATCTCAGGGGAGTGGAAACCTCCAGAACCTTCTTCTACTTCAAAGTGGGCACCAGGAATACATATTGGACACTTAGACCCCACTTTTCACTACACATCTGGACCTGTGGGGAAACTCAGAGGAAGGGCTGCTTGTGGTAAACGCATTGTATCATGCTTTTATGTATTCCATGCATGTGTGTGAGAATTAAACAAGGACCCCCTGGGTAGTAAGGTACGCAGACTCCTAGGGCAGGGTAAAAACCAATATGGGAAAAACAACCTAGGCCATCAGCAAGAGTTAGTGAACAATTAGTCTAAACTATACAGAGAAAAGAACAATGGAATATGAATATATATTAAAAATATATGTTTAATTAGCATAGATAAAAATCATATAGTAACTGCAACAAGTTGAAACTATATGATACAATAAAAGAAACATAAACACATTATATTCACAATAAATGCACAGCATATATAAATCACAAAAATTACAGGTAAAACAATTCATACACAGTTGTCATAGTAGAATTACAATAAAAACTCGACGCACGTTTCGGCTGAAAAAAAGCCTTCCTCAGGAGTCACTGGTGATAACTCTGGAAATACATTTTACAAGAAAGACATATATCAGTGAATATTTTATGTTTATACAATATTAATGAAAGACAAAGTTTATCTATAAATGCCAAAAGACAATTACAAAGATAAAACAATTTAACATTCTTTATATTAAATTCAAAGTTCTTCTCAACCTGAAAGTTCTAGACTCTGAATTTGAACACTAAAGTCATATGATAGACAGTTATTTATTCGAAAATTGTACAGTGCTCAGTTAGATAACACTCAAAACATCCTGATTTGTATATAGAAAACAAATAAGTGTCTTCTTCTTTATAGTGATATAATACACACGTTTTAGATAGAGGTAACAGATAGTTTAAACCCTGATATGGCGTATATGAGTATTTCGGGAACAACTTACATCAGAAGTATTGTGTTCTTGTTTAGTACATCAGAAAATGGATAGCATCATCTCATAATTTCATATTCAAAAGGGAGCCACTTGATAAAGGCTAATTCCTGGTTAATAAAAACATCCAGTTATATAAGATATGGATATAGTGAAATCACTTTGAACACACATGGTTGTATAGATTGCTGAACACATAAGCCTAGCTGAAAGATAGTTGAGGATAAAACTAGTTTCACAACCACAATGTTTCTTAAATAAATATAGAGAAAATATACATAAATGAAGTTGTTCTCTCAGTCCTATTTATGATAATGAATAAATGATAACTTAAAGCCTGGTCTATGGCAATATAGTAAGGGTAATTCATGGTCTCAGTCTCTAGTCAATGAGTAGCTAAAAAGTGCTATGTAGATTGAAATCACAATCATTAGAATAATAGCGCATGCGGGTACGTGTTCCCGGATCCATGGATATTAAGGAAACAGAATATAGTAGGTTTCATTATCACTCGCTAATATCGAATATTAGCTACTGCCTAATTTCAAAGAGAAATGATTTTAATAAGCGGAAACAAACTAGATAGCCTCATTACCTGATAAATTTTTTAGTAATCTTTGTAGTAATCTTGTATGGACACATGGAAAGGGTTGTTTAGAGTAGCCGGATAAGCTTTTCACAGGCGGTTAAATGTGTAAATATACACCTTTTGTATTGGCATCAAAATTCACACCACTAAGGGACAAGCAAGAAGGAGAATTGAAAGTAATAAGCTGGAATACTACCGTATCACAATGACTATGACACCAAATTGATGCCAGAAAGGTGACATATTATGATTACATTGTTGTGTTGTGACACTGTTTAATTACCTTGAGTGTTTAGATTGACGTGTTAATTTCAAAGGGGAGGCTGGTAACACCAAAGATACCCGGTATATTTAAAAATGCTCGATAGCTTGTTGCTGTAGAGGGAAAGATATACAAAAGATGTATGGAAAATTGGTTACTAGCGATAAATTGGCTATGGGGGATATACCTATACAAAAATAGTTGGACAAGTACTAAAGGTATAGTCAGCATAATACCTTATATATCGTATGCCAACCTCTTCCAGTTCGAAAGCAATGGTCTATACAAAGGGTTAAGGCCGCCTCTTCTGACTGGATATTGTGGGGCTGCAGTAAATAGAAAATATAAAAGAAACAGAAGTTTGGACTTATGGAATGAAGAAGGCTGATTATCAACAAGCGGAACTGGGAAATGACAGATCAACAAAGTCGCTCCCCTACTGATTCTTACCTATTTGTGATAGAAACCGAGCGTGCAGCAAGATGGTGCTGTTCCTGGCAAAAAGGAGTCCGCTTCGCCGATAAAAGAGATGAGCGTTCTGACTCGGGCTAGTATTTAAAGCCCCCAGAAGGGCGCGAAAAACTCCGGATCGGTCATTCCGGTAAACAGCGATAACGGACTAGGATCCCTACTTGTGGTGGGAAGCAATAACGGACTATATTAAGAAATTGGTCCGTTTCAAGATAGCACACAATGAGAATTTAAATTGAGGTTATTATTCCCCCGGTAGCTATATTGCAGGGATAGAGAGAAGATAAGGGGATATTCCTTGACTTTATTATATATTCAGTAATAGTTTGTCAATTGTATAAACAACACAGTAATGGCCCCAAACCTGACAACCACCCCAATCAAAGATGGCGCTCGGGCTGGAGCGGTGAAGCACGTGACAGATCCAAAGATTAATATATGCATGAGCAAATGTAAAGCTAAAATGAAAAGGTAAGCTAGAAGCAGTATTCTAATTTTTATCTTTAAATATATAAATTAATTTAGTAGATCTGGCAAAAGATGACAATACAAAAAAATAAAAATAAAAATAGGGCTTAAAAGAAAATAGAAAAGATAATAATCTGATCAATAAATTTGAAAAGATGAAACGAATCTCTATTGGAAGATGTACAAGGGTAAAAGAAAAGGAGGACAACCATAATGTATACTTAATTCTTGTCTAGCCTATTAACAAGTGATATTTATTTATTTATTAATTTCATTAAATAATTTACTATATAATGCTAAGCTAAATTGATCATGAGGATATAGTGGGATTTCAACGGATAATTCCAAGATGAAGTTGATTTCTTTATGTTCCCCGTGACGTAGTAAAGACTAGTTTCATGGGTATAAAACGCGCATAAATAAACATGCAATGCAACTCTAACAGAATACCAGGAGATTCATATTATGGCATTTTCCCAAGGGATCTCGGCATTCAAGCCTCTCTGAAAGGTACCCAAGGAAAAAATCCAGAAGACTTCCCTCTTCTTCCTGACTTTATCACCACCTTTGCTGTTTGGGAGTCTTATCTTTTCTAAGATGCGCCATTTAAAATCATCTGGGCCATGTTGGTTTTCGACAAAGTGTTTAACGAGCGGAGCTACACTCTTATTAGTTCGAATGGCTGACCGATGCTCTGTGAGTCTAGTTTGTATAGGTCTGGAAGTTTCACCAACATAGCCCAGTTGGCAGGGACAAAGGATAAAATAAATACAATTGTCCGTTTTACAGTTCCACATATCACTGGCATTAGTATGACAACCGTTGTGTTCAAATGATTCACCTGTTAAGATATTATTACATGATTTGCAGGATGAGCATTTAACAGTGCCCCTGACTGGGAAGTTATCATCAATTGATCTTTGAACAAATTCAGAGCGCACATTATTGGCAGTAAATCGGGAATGTACAATCAGATCTTTGAGGTTCTTATTCCTTCTGTGTGCGAACATGGGTTTATCAAGCTTACAAGTGGTAGGATTAGAATTCAATATATGCCAGTTGGAATTCACAATGTGTCGAACTGTATTGTCCAAAGTAGAGTGCTTTGTGATACAGACTAGTTGATTATTTATTGTAGGTGGCTTTGATTTAAGTAGCGCTACTTAAATCAAAGCCACCTACAATAAATAATCAACTAGTCTGTATCACAAAGCACTCTACTTTGGACAATACGGTTCAACACATTGTGAATTCCAATTGGCATATATTGAATTCTAATCCTACCACTTGTAAGCTTGATAAACACATGTTCGCACACAGAAGGAATAAGAACCTCAAAGATCTGATTGTACATTCCCGATTTACTGCCAATAATGTGCGCTCTGAATTTGTTCAAAGATCAATTGATGATAACTTCCCAGTCAGGGGCACTGTTAAATGCTCATCCTGCAAATCATGTAATAATATCCTAACAGGTGAATCATTTGAACACAACGGTTGTCATACTAATGCCAGTGATATGTGGAACTGTAAAACGGCCAATTGTATTTATTTTATCCTTTGTCCTTGCCAACTGGGCTATGTTGGTGAAACTTCCAGACCTATACAAACTAGACTCACAGAGCATCGGTCAGCCATTCGAACTAATAAGAGTGTAGCTCCGCTCGTTAAACACTTTGTAGAAAACCAACATGGCCCAGATGATTTTAAATGGCGCATCTTAGAAAAGATAAGACTCCCAAACAGCAAAGGTGGTGATAAAGTCAGGAAGAAGAGGGAAGTCTTCTGGATTTTTTCCTTGGGTACCTTTCAGAGAGGCTTGAATGCCGAGATCCCTTGGGAAAATGCCATAATATGAATCTCCTGGTATTCTGTTAGAGTTGCATTACACGTTTATTTATGCGCGTTTTATACCCATGAAACTAGTCTTTACTACGTCACGGGGAACATAAAGAAATCAACTTCATCTTGGAATTATCCGTTGAAATCCCACTATATCCTCATGATCAATTTAGCTTAGCATTATATAGTAAATTCTTTAATGAAATTAATAAATAAATAAATATCACTTGTTAATAGGCTAGACAAGAATTAAGTATACATTATGGTTGTCCTCCTTTTCTTTTACCCTTGTACATCTTCCAATAGAGATTTGTTTCATCTTTTCAAATTTATTGATCAGATTATTATCTTTTCTATTTTCTTTTAAGCCCTATTTTTATTTTTATTTTTTTTGTATTGTCATCTTTTGCCAGATCTACTAAATTAATTTATATATTTAAAGATAAAAATTAGAATATTGCTTCTAGCTTACCTTTTCATTTTAGCTTTACATTTGCCCATGCATATATTAATCTTTGGATCTGTCACGTGCTTCACCGTTATTGTTGCTCCAGCCCGAGTGCCATCTTTGATTGGGGTGGTTGTCAGGTTTGGGGCCATTACTGTGTAGTTTATACAATTGACAAACTATTACTGAAAATATAATAAAGTCAAGGAATATCCCCTTATCTTCTCTCTATCCCTGCAATATAGCTACCGGGGGAATAATAACCTCAATTTAAATTCTCATTGTGTGCTATCTTGAAACGGACCAATTTCTTAATATAGTCCGTTATTGCTTCCCACCACAAGTAGGGATCCTAGTCCGTTATCGCTGTTTACCGGAATGACCGATCCGGAGTTTTTCGCGCCCTTCTGGGGGCTTTAAATACTAGCCCGAGTCAGAACGCTCATCTCTTTTATCGGCGAAGCGGACTCCTTTTTGCCAGGAACAGCACCATCTTGCTGCACGCTCGGTTTCTATCACAAATAGGTAAGAATCAGTAGGGGAGCGACTTTGTTGATCTGTCATTTCCCAGTTCCGCTTGTTGATAATCAGCCTTCTTCATTCCATAAGTCCAAACTTCTGTTTCTTTTATATTTTCTATTTACTGCAGCCCCACAATATCCAGTCAGAAGAGGCGGCCTTAACCCTTTGTATAGACCATTGCTTTCGAACTGGAAGAGGTTGGCATACGATATATAAGGTATTATGCTGACTATACCTTTAGTGCTTGTCCAACTATTTTTGTATAGGTATAGCCCCCATAGCCAATTTATCGCTAGTAACCAATTTTCTATACATCTTTTGTATATCTTTCCCTCTACAGCAACAAGCTATCGAGCATTTTTAAATATACCGGGTATCTTTGGTGTTACCAACCTCCCCTTTGAAATTAACACGTCAATCTAAACACTCAAGGTAATTAAACAGTGTCACAACACAACAATGTAATCATAATATGTCACCTTTCTGGCATCAATTTGGTGTCATAGTCATTGTGATACAGTAGTATTCCAGCTTATTTCTTTCGATTCTCCTTCTTGCTTGTCCCTTAGTGGTGTGAATTTTGATGCCAATACAAAAGGTGTATATTTTCACATTTAACCGCCTGTTCAAAGCTTATCCGGCTACTCTAAACAACCCTTTCCATGTGTCCATACAAGATTACTACAAAGATTACTACAAAATTTATCAGGTAATGAGGCTATCTAGTTTGTTTCCGCTTATTAAAATCATTTCTTTTTGAAGTTAGGCAGTAGCTAATATTCGATATTAGCGAGTGATAATGAAACCTACTATATTCTGTTTCCTTAATATCCGTGGATCCGGGAACACGTACCCGCATGCGCTATTATTTTAATGATTGTGATTTCAATCTACATAGCACTTTTTAGCTACTCATTGAATAGAGACTGAGACAATGAATTACCCTTACTATAGTGCCATAGACCAGGCTTTAAGTTATCATTTATTCATTATCATAAATAGGACTGAGAGAACAACTTCATTTATGTATATTTTCTCTATATTTATTTAAGAAACATTGTGGTTGTGAAACTAGTTTTATCCTCAACTATCTTTCAGCTAGGCTTATGTTTTCAGCAATCTATACAACCATGTGTGTTCAAAGTGATTTCACTATATCCATATCTTATATAACTGGATGTTTTTATTAACCAGGAATTAGCCTTTATCAAGTGGCTCCCTTTTGAATATGAAATTATGAGATGATGCTATCCATTTTCTGATGTACTAAACAAGAACACAATACTTCTGATGTAAGTTGTTCCCGAAATACTCATATACGCCATATCAGGGTTTAAACTATCTGTTACCTCTATCTAAAACGTGTGTATTATATCACTATAAAGAAGAAGACACTTATTTGTTTTCTATATACAAATCAGGATGTTTTGAGTGTTATCTAACTGAGCACTGTACAATTTTCGAATAAATAACTGTCTATCATATGACTTTAGTGTTCAAATTCAGAGTCTAGAACTTTCAGGTTGAGAAGAACTTTGAATTTAATATAAAGAATGTTAAATTGTTTTATCTTTGTAATTGTCTTTTGGCATTTATAGATAAACTTTGTCTTTCATTAATATTGTATAAACATAAAATATTCACTGATATATGTCTTTCTTGTAAAATGTATTTCCAGAGTTATCACCAGTGACTCCTGAGGAAGGCGTTTTTTTCAGCCGAAACGCGCGTCGAGTTTTTATTGTAATTCTACTATGACAACTGTGTATGAATTGTTTTACCTGTAATTTTTGTGATTTATATATGCTGTGCATTTATTGTGAATATAATGTGTTTATGTTTCTTTTATTGTATCATATAGTTTCAACTTGTTGCAGTTACTATATGATTTTTATCTATGCTAATTAAACATATATTTTTAATATATATTCATATTCCATTGTTCTTTTCTCTGTATAGTTTAGACTAATTGTTCACTAACTCTTGCTGATGGCCTAGGTTGTTTTTCCCATATTCCATGCATGTGTGTACATGTGAATTATAGTTATTTGAGTTGACACATGTGTGACATGAATGTTCAGGGAAGATTCCTGCCAGCAACTAGAGAGTGGTTGGGATCCACACTGGCAGGATGTGTTATGTTGTGGGTCTTTGTATCTATAAAATAAACCCACTACAATCATCCTTTGCAGACATTTACCTAATTACTTATAATTTATTTTGCCGACCCACCAACTTGTCTGCATACTGCGATCTTCGTTGTTCATTCCTCCCATTCCAGGTGCTACCGGACGATTATCGTTGTTAACTGAACTGCACTGTTTGACTTTTACACCCAAGATCGGATTACTCTTGTGCAAAGTATTTCAGGATGTGCCCTGGTATCATCTGAAGTGCGTCATTTGATTGAACCAGGCTGGGTTTCTTTTGCTCATTTTGAATAATAAAAGTCAAGAATCCATTTAACTGAGATGAGCATTGACATTTCTTTCAGAATCTATTTTATTTGACTCGTACCTTGTTGATCAGAAGTTCACGTGTGCCAAGGGCTTTAAAATGTATCTTTAATTGGTGTTTTCCCTCAAAAATCATTGTAGAGGCCATTTTTTGTGTATTTATGCATCTGCAGTTGCTGTGTTCACAGTTTCTCACAGTTTAAGCCTAGTTTCAGACTATTTTATCGGACACTGAATCACACCTAAGTTACATTTTAAGCTCTATTTGTGTCACCAATTTATTCTTGCTATGTTCCTTTTTAAAGTATTGTTGGCTGTGGGAGCTTTTAATAGCATTGTGCTTTTTAAATGCGCTTTAGCTACCCGTTTCTCATGGCCACACCACAGCAAATTACACAGCCACCTCCTTTCCTAGCTCAACCTGGGAAGCCACTCATTCAATGGATTCAGTGGTTTAGGATATTTGAGAATCATCTGATTGTCAAAGCCGCTAATGGGGACAGTCCGGCGCACAATTTTGGCTTATTGTTTGGAAGCATTGGTCTTGCTGCCCCACAAATATTTGAAAGCTTACCACTTGTACCCTCACAATCAGGAGATGATCAGTGGAATGTTTATCTGGAGGCTATTGCTAGACTGAACAAACAATTTTCAGGTTAGCCTAACATTAGGCTTGAACGTCATAGCTTCTACAAGCATAAATTAAAACCAGAGGAGAACATTGAGGAATATGTATCAGCACTAAGAGTGCTAGCTACAAAGGGTGAATTTGGCCCCTACTTCGACACTTGTATTTGTGACCAATTTGTGTTCATATGTTATTCAAAGAAGGTTCAGGAGAGATTGTTAAGGACAAGTAAACTAACCTTGAAGGAAGTTGTTGACTTATTCAAGAGTATTGCGAGGACACTGATTTCCTCCAAAATGCTTCATCCTGAACCTGCAGTCAACTTAGTAGTCCCCAATGATGATTTTTCAGAATCTGTGTGTGCTGGTAAGACAAAAGTGAAGCTTTTTAGAAACACTGGCAAGAAAATTATTGGTTCTTTCTGTGGGAGTTGGTCAAAGCCTCTCCTCAATAATGTGCCCTGGCTGTCCCACCATTTGCAAGAGATATTTGTTGTGTAAAAAAGTGAGTCGCTTTTAAAATGTGTGTAGGAAGGTTAACCAACCTGTGAAGATTGGGAGTGTGGATGTGGGTGTGGATGTGTGTGCGGAATCGTTAAACAATGTTGCTCTCACATTGGAGTGTACAGATTAATCCACGCCTGTTTAAGGTGCTACATATGAAGATCGTATTGGTATTCTGTTGTTGATGTCCCTAGGCTAATTCAGGATCACCCATCACCAGTTTGAGAGATACCACATTTCACTAGTGTTGGGGTACTAATTGCACCTTGTCTCCCACAGATGACTGAACCATCACTAACTGCTACAGGGTTGTCAGAACCTGGGACAAAGTATAAGCCCATGTCTCCCACAGATTTTAATCACAAGTAATTTGGAGAGACATACATTTATATACTTTGCTGATTCAAGTCTCACATTTCTTGTCTGGGTAGAGAGACATACATTAAAGTATATGTGGCTGTTAAAGGCAGAAATATTATAGGATGGCAGGACCTTGCCAAAATGGGCTTATGCTTTGTACCAGGTTCTGACAACCTTATAGCGGTTGGTGATGGTTCAGTTTCATTTGCTGGTGATATACAGGAAACTGTTGATAATGTATTGGTTGATTTCAAACCACTATTTGAGACACCTGTGGGCAAATTTATAGGGTCTGAACATAAAATGTATTGGTCCCTAATGCTCAACCTATTGCTCATAAAGTCCGTCAAGTACCTCTGAGTATAATGGAAGAGTTTAAAAAACACCTGATGATTTGTTATCCTAAGGTATCATTCAGTCTACGGATTCTCCTTGGTGGGAGGTACCCATTGTGGTGGCATGCAAAAAATGTGGCGAAGTCAGATTATGTGCTGACTTGCGTGTCCTCAATTAAAATATCACAGTGGATTGCCACCAACTGCCAGGATCTGTTAGCCAGTCTGGGGGGAGCAAATTGTTTTTATACAATTGATCAATGGTCTGTTTCCCACCATGAAACCCTTAGCACGGACTCACAGGACTTAACAACGTTTGTGACCCCTTACGATCCCAGGGACCACTGCCCGCCCTTACAAAATTAAACTGAAAAGTTAAGTTTTTCTTTTTTGGATGCATCCCATTTTTCTTTAAGGAATACGGGCTGCATTTAAATAAAAAAACTGCTTTATTTAAAAAGCAGTCAGAGACATGGTGGTCTGCTGATCCCAGCAGTTTACCATCCCTGGGAGTGCTAGCCATTCCCAGTGGGGTCTCAAATTATGCTTGCCTCATGAATATTAATGAGATATGCAATTTGGGACCCAATTGGGAATCGCAAACAGTGTCTGAGACACTATTGTACATTCACTTTTGTGAGTCGCAA
Organism: Lissotriton vulgaris; assembly: GCF_964263255.1. Lineage (NCBI taxonomy): Eukaryota > Metazoa > Chordata > Amphibia > Caudata > Salamandridae > Lissotriton > Lissotriton vulgaris. The sequence goes on along the minus strand of NC_141689.1, from coordinate 1,195,837,387 downwards.
ATTGCGTGTCGCAATTCAATCAAGTTTGTGACTCTCAAAAGTGAATGGTCCGACATCTGATCCCAAATTTGGTCTAAATGCTGTAAACCCCCCGGTTGGTATCCTGAAACCATTGCCATAAACGAATTCACTACAAGTTACAGCGTAGGACCTATACTACACCGGCAGCAATGGCTCAAATTGACCCCACCAGCTTTTCACACTCTCCTAAGTGTCACACCCCGCAGCAGACTTTCAACACATGATCTGGACCTGTAATAGAATAGCTGATTACTGGAGATGCATTTTGTAGAGCTTGAATGAATGACACAATTAGAGATAGAGCCATCAACCGTCTTGACATTGCTGATTTTGATCTTGATTTTTGCCACACTGCAGCACCCCCACTTCTGGACCTAGAGACAGTTGGCAACCCCTAAGAGATTACCTATGGGTGGTGGACGCTGGAAAAGGGTCCCAATGAAAGTATATGCCATTAGATCCCCATTTAACCAGCAGAAGACTTGCAGACACTGACAAAAGACACCATGGACCACTCACGCTCAACAATATGGTTTGCTTGTAATACACTGTAACAACTGAACTAGAGTTGAAAGCCTCCATGAATGTCAAGATGCCAGGATAAATGTTTTATAAGACGTCTCTAATGCTTTCCAAAATGTATCTGTCTATATACATATGTCGTATAACTTCATATGTTTGTATGACACCGAGAAAACTAAGGTAAAAATAAAGTTACTATATATATATATATATGTATATATTACCTACTGGCGGTCGCCAGTAGGTAGTTATAGTTAGGATTTTTTTCAATGTTAAATCTCAAAATTCTATTTGGAATAACTTTGGCACCGGTTGACGAATCTGCCTGAAAATTTCCTGAAAATGGCCTCGTCGAGCTCCGGTCCTTCCCTGAAAGTTTGGGGGGGATACGTCAAGCGGGGGCCGAGATAAAAGGGGGGTCCCAAAACGCATTTTCCCCATGTTAATTTCCATAGGGCGGTCAATTTCACTTTTAGCCCGAACGGCTGAATGGATTTACACCAAACTTGGCAAAATTGTAGGGACTGGTAGCCCGATGTGCCTTTGCTATGTCTCAAGATATGTGCTGCAGTGGATTTTGAGTAATTTAGGTTCAAAAAAATATATATATCTATAGGCGCTCTCCGGTGCGCGCACCGGAGTGCGCTCCAGGCGCGACACGCGACTTGCGCGCAGAAAGCTGATTGGCTCTTGGGTGTCTGTAAACATTCTAAACAGTCTGGAGCGGCCGCCATCTTGTGTCTCGGTAAAATCGAGACACAAGGGGTTTGAAAAAAAAAGGGGCAAATGACCATAAGGGGGAAGAGTAGACCCCCTCTGACCCCCTAGGTTTGATGTAGGGACTAAAATAGGGTCCTGCAGGGCATTAAAAAAAAATTTTCGTTTTGCGCGGGGGAAGCGCATGGTACGCGCACCGGCGAAGCACGGGGAAAATCCAGGACCATATTTATGAAGGCCTTGCGCTGTTAGTTTTGCGCCTCCTGTGCGTCAATTTTTGTGACGCACCAGCGGTGTAAAAAAATGCGCATTGTTATGCAATATTTAAAAAGTGACGCATCTATCTAGATGCGTCACTTTTTAAATATAGTGCAACGAGGCACATTTTATTACACTGCTGGTGTTATGCGTCACTTTTCTGTGCGCACTCCTTATGACATTCCAGATGTGTCATATTTAATGTATGACGAATCATGTTGCAAGGAGTTACAGATACGTCAGTATTTCTGACATATCTGTAAACATAAAAGAGATGCGAGGAAGGTGCAAGATTTTGACGCAACAGCATCCTAAAAGTGACGTAGAGAAATCTTATAGATTTCAGTACGTTGTTATTACCAAGCTTTTTGCGGGGGAATGCCCCCTTTGCATACATTATACCTGACGCAGATATAATGTGGCGCAGAGTTTTAAAAAGTGACCCATGTACCTAGATGCGTCACTTTTTAAAAATAGCGTCAGGTATAATGCATGCAGAGGGGGTGTTCTCCCGCAAAAAGCTTTGTAATAGCGACGCAGTGAAATCTTTGAGATTTCACTGCGTCAGTTTTAGGATGCTGTTGCGTCAAAATCTTGTGCCTGCTTTACAGCAGGTGTTAGACTGAGGCAAGACCTTTCACATGCTGCTTTCCCCATTTGAAAGGACACATTACTGGAGTTGCGTCACTTTTGTGACGCACTCCAGCAATGCGTTACTTGGAATGTCATAAGGAGTGCGCACAGAAAAGTGACGCATCGCACCAGTGGTGTAAAAAAATGTGCCTCGTTGCGTTATATTTAAAAAGTGACGTAACTAGGTAGATGGGTCACTTTTTAAAATCAAGCGCCACATTATATCTGCGTGAGGTATAATGCATGCAGAGGGGGTGCTCCCCCACAAAAAGCTTTGTAATAGCGACGCAGTGAAATGTTTGAGATTTCACTGAGTCACTTTTAGGATGCTGTTGCATCCTTTAAATATAGTGCAACGAGGCACATTTTATTACACTGCTGGTGTGATGCGTCACTTTTCTGTCCACAGTCCTTATGACATTCCAGATGTGTCATATTTAATGTATGACGAATAATGTTGCAAGGAGTTACAGATACGTCAGTATTTCTCACATATCTGTAAACATGAAAGTGACGCGAGGCAGGCGCAAGATTTTGACGCAACAGCATCCTAAAAGTGACGCAGAGAAATCTCATAGATTTCAGTACGTCGTTATTACCAAGCTTTTTGCGAGGGATTGCCCCCTCTGCATACATTATACCTGATGCAGATACAATGTGGCGCAGAGTTTTAAAAAGTGACCCATGTACCTAGATGCGTCACTTTTTTAAAAATAGTGTCAGGTATAATGCATGCAGAGGGGGTGTTCCTTGCAAAAAGCTTGGTAATAATGACGCAGTGCGTCACTTTTAGGATGCTGTTGCGCCAAAATCTTGCGCCTGTTTCACAGCAAACCTTTCACATGGTGCTTTTTCCATGTGAAAGGACACATTACTGGAGTTGCGTCACTTTTGTGACGCACTCCTGCAATGCGTTACTTTTGTGTTTACAGATATGTCAGAAATACTGACATATCTGTAACTCCTTGCGAATTGATTAGTCATATATTAAATATGACATATCTGGAATGTCATAAGGAGTGCGTCCAGAAAAGTGACGCATCGCTGTTTTCACGTAGCGATGCGTCACTTTTCAGAAATGAGGCCTCCAGTTTATTCACTGTGTCATAACTTTCTTTTCTAACACTCACCTTCTTTCATTCCTCCTACTTCACTTCCTTTCACCTCTCATACCTTTCTGTTCTTTCTTACTCATTCTCCTTTCAATTATCAATGCACTATATTTCACTTACTCTTCATTTTTTAAGAATATAGCTCTTTGATGAGAATTGGAGGTAGTTCTGAAAAGAACTTTTGGTTTTCTTCTTTTAACTGAACAGGAACAAAAACAGGGAATGGAAACTGCTCAACAGGAGCAAAAAGAAAAGAAAAAAATTAGGGGTGGGAAGGGCAGCGATGGTTCTCCAATGCTCGAACCATGAGCAGGACACTTTGCTCCCCATAGGTGAGGAGTTGATTGCAGTATCTGCATTTGACGACCCCATGGTTAAATGCAGGTTGTATGTTTGCTACCTGCTCCTGTGATTGTTCTCTTCCAGAAGAAGTTGCTCCTCCTGTTGATGTAGAGGCCCCATCTCTGGGAACCTCTTGTGCCAGAGCCCTGACACTTTCCCGGGCAAAATTCTGGGGGTGCCTCCTCTCCACATGGCGAATCATGGTGAAGTTGCCAAAAGAGTATTTTGCAGATCCTGCACTCTACTTTTGGTGCATTCACCTTCTTCTGGTCTGCTGGAAACTTAAAAAATTTCCAGATGAAATGTTCTTTGACCTTCGGCTGAGGAGGCTCTTCATCAATGAAATCATTGGAGTCATCTTCACTGCTGGATGGTCTGGCAGCCATGATTAATCAAGGAATATGGAACAGCAAAAAAGGCAGGTCTTTCAGTCACAAAAGTGAAAGAAGAAGTGAAGGAAATGGGTGGGGATTTCATTCATTGTAAAAAAAAACTGTTAGCAACCAATGAAAAGTGTTATTTTAGGGTCACATGACCCGGCGCGTTTACGCTGCGCGCTCCGGAGCACTTCCGGTGCGTTTACGCAGCGCGATCGTAGGCGCTTCCGGGGCGCAAACGTGGCGCGATCGTAGGCGCTTTTGCGTGCGTTTATGCGCCGCGAACGTAGGCGCTTCCGAGGGCACTTACGTTGCGCGCCGAAGTGACGTCATCAATCTTTTATAGAAATGCATAATCATTTTCCTTATTAAAAAAAACTAATTTTATTTGTATGGTACGAAATGTTTTGCATTATTATTAACTTTTCATTCATATTTTTTTCACGAACGACAGTAGCGCTCTGGGTGCGATTTCAGGTGAGCTCACGGAAAAGCTTACCGGAGAGCTTAGCTGAAAGCTTCCCGGAGCGCGCACCCAGAGCGCAAAAGAAAAAAATTATATAAAAAAAATGAATACTTAAAAAAAAACAGCAAATTGTAAAAAAAAAAAAAGGTTAGAAACTCGATATACAAAGGAATTAGCATTTAAAAAACCTATGAAATTCACTGAAAAAACCATAGGTTTCACACCAGTTATAGTTAGGAATTAGCATTTAAAAAACCTATTAAATTCACTGAAAAAACCATAGGTTTCACACCAGTTATAGTTAGCTGGAAATTTTACTGATATAAAACCATTGAAATTCCCACGTTATAGTTAGATGGACCCACTATAACTTGCGCGTGCAATGCACTGCTGATGATGTCTTATTAAGCCAGTTAACCAATCAATTTTTAAAAACCATCCATTTAGACACTTATTTAAACATTTATTCTTCCATCAACTTTTACATATACATATATAAAATATATTTATTTTTCAGAAAGACACACATTCACTGGATGGTGTCATCAGTGATGTCATGAGTGATGTCACTGACCATGTCATGAGTGATGTAATATGTGATGTCATCAGCAGTGCATTGCACGCGCAAGTTATAGTGAGTCCATCTAACTATAACGTGGGAATTTCAATGGTTTTATATCAGTAAAATTTCCAGCTAACTATAACTGGTGTGAAACCTATGGTTTTTTCAGTGAATTTAATAGGTTTTTTAAATGCTAATTCCTAACTATAACTGGTGTGAAACCTATGGTTTTTTCAGTGAATATATATATATATATATATATATATATATATATATATATATATATATATATATATATATATATTTTACCTACTGGCGGTCGCCAGTAGGTAGTTATAGTTAGGACCTATTTTCTGTAGGAAATCTGCAACACTCTATTTGGAATAACTTTGGCGCCGGTTGACGAATCTTCGTGACATTTTCAAAACAGGTGGCCCACTCCAGTCCGCTCCTATCCTGAAAGTCTCGGGTTGATTCCTGAAGTGGGGGCAGAGAAAAAAGGAGGGTCCCAAAATGTGCTTTCCCCATGCAGTTTCCGTAGTAACCTTTAATCGCAGCTACAGCCCGAACAGCTGATTGGAATTACACCAAATGTGTCAGAAAGGTAAACCTTGGTTCAGAATCATGCCTTTTGGTTAAATGGTGGAAATCCGTTAAGTAGTTCCTGAGAAAAGCAAAATTGAAATCACATATATATCTATGGCCACGGTGGATCCGCGCACCCTAAGTGCACCCTGCCGAGCACGAGCTGTATGTTAATTGGCTGTCAACACTTTAAACCAGGAAGTGTTAACAGCCATCTTGTGCCTTGGTAGAACCGAGGCACGAGAACACAGAGGAAAAAATGGGCAGAATGCAAAAAGGGGGCAGGGTAGAAACACCCTGATACCCGAGGCCTGCTCATGGGGCCCCACAAAGATGCCCAAGGCCCCAAAATCAGCGAAATCCATGCAGGGTGAGCAGATCCTGCTGATAAAAAAAACAAAGCGTGGGCTCCTGCGCTTCGTTGGTAATTAGCTCCCAGGGGGGCCAAGTCGTGTAGGCTTGGTAAAAAAAAGCCTTGGGAGGCCAATCCCCCCACGCTGCCCCGGGGACCGCCACTCCCGGGGCAAAGCATTGATAGCTGGGGGGACACAGGGCCCCCTGCAGCCCTGGGACCACCACTCTCAGGGCTTGTTATTGAAAGGTTGGGGGGGGCTCTAACGCCCCAAAGCCCCAGGGACCACCACCCCCCGGGGCTCGATTTAATTTTGACTGCAGGGGGGCACACTACCCCCCACCGCCCAAGGGGCCGCCACCCCCGGGGCTGGTTAATGTAATGTTGTGGGGGCTCTCACTCTCCCCAAGCACCAGGGACCACCACACCCGGGGCTGAAATTAATTTTGATTGCGGTGGGGCACACTGCTCCTCCGCAGCCCTGGGGACTGCCACCCCCAGGGCTTTTTTAAAAAAAGAAAATACCCTGTGAGGGGGCTCAAGCCCCCCACCTGCCCCGGGGAATGCCACCACCTTGAGGCTCTAAATATTCACCCCCAGCCCCTGGGACCACCACCCCCCAGGGCATTGAAAATGTGAGGAGGGGGGCCGTGCAGCTCCCCTCCTGGAACAATTGATGGCCCTGGGGACCGCCACCCCCCAGGGCAGGCTCCTGCAGTGTCCTGGGGTGCCTACCCCCGGGACACTGTAGTTTGCTATGGCAGGGCGGGAGCAGCGAGGCTCAGCAAACTTGGTTTGAATTTTGAAAGAGAGAGCAGGGAAACCTGGTTTCTCTTTCAAAATTCAAACCAAATTGCTTTTCCTCATGGGGAGCTGCATCTTAGCAGCTCCCCATGTGGAAAAGCAATGCCGGCTCCCGAAGGATGCGGGTATCCGACGGGACCGTGGGGGGATTGGGGATCCCCCACAGTCCCAACAGAGAAGGCCAGACCCGGGGTATTGTTTTCCCGGGGCTACAAGTGGCCCGGGAGAGGGCCACGCGACCCCCTCCTCAAAAGTTAAATACATTTTAATAAAAAAAGTAGAAAGGTCAGCCCAGGGGGATGGGGTCCCCGGGGCCATAAGTGGCCTGGGAGAGGGGCCATGCAGCGCTTCTCCCCAAAAGATTAAAAAAAGAAAAGGGCCATGCCTCGGGGGGTGAGATCCGCAGGGCGATTAAGGCCTAGGCAGGGGGGCCAAGCAGCCCCCTTTCACATTTTTTCAATTGAAAAAATAATTACGTGCCAGGGCCTGGGGGATGGGGTCCCCAGGGCCAAAAAAGTAGAAAATGAAGGGGGACTACATAGCAGATGGGGAACAAATTCCCCTTAAATCTCGGGGTCCCTGAGGGCCAACTAGCCCACCAGGAACCTCCAGTATGCACCAGGGGGCTGCGTTGCATAGAGATGATTTGAGGCCACGCCCCTTTTTCCACCTCTCTTCAACACAGCTCTGTGGCGCTTAGTGGAGGTAGCTGGTGGGCTAGTTGCAACCCAGGGACCCTCAGGATTCAAGGGGAGTTAATCACCCAACTTAAAATGTGCCACGGGGCGTGTTTGCACAAAGTTGAAGGGAGCAGGCGGGGCCTGAGTTCACATGTGTGCAAGCACACCCTGTGGCACGGTTTAAGTTGGGGAATAAATTCCTTGTCAATCCTGAGGGTCCCTGGGGGCCAATTAGCCCACCCGGTACCTCCAGTATGCGCCACAGAGCTACGTTGCAGAGCGTTGTAAAAAGGGGCATGGCTTCTGAACATCTCTCTGCAACGCAGCTCCCTGGCGCATACTGGAGGAACCTGGTGGGCTAGTAGGCCCCCAGGGACCCACAGGATTGAGGAGGAATTAAATCTCTAACTTAAAATGTGCCACAGGGAGTGTTTGCAGACATGTCACCTCAGGCGACGCCTCCTTCCTTCACCACTGTGCAAACGCGCCCTGTGGCCCGTTTTAAGTTGGGGAATTAATTCTCTTTCAATACTGAGGGTCCCTGAGGGTCAACTAACCCAACAGGTATCTGCAGTATGCGCTAGGGATCTGCATTGCAGACATATGTTCAGAGGCCACGCCTCTTTTTATACCTCTCTGGAACGCAGCTCTGTGGCGCTTACTGGAGGTACCTAGTGGGCTAGTTTTACCCTAGGGACCCTTAAGATTCAAGGGGACTAAATCTCTCAACTTAGAACTGCCACAGGGCGCGTTTACACAGTGGTGAAGGGAGGGGACGGGGCCTGAGGTGACGTGTGCACTGTGGCGCGTTTTAGGTTGGGGAAATAATTCCCCTACTATACTGAGGGACCCTGGGGGCAAACTATCCCACCAGGTGCTTCCAGGAAGCGCCACTGCGCTGCGTTGCAGAGAGGTGGTGCAGGCCTTGCCCCTTTTTTACACCTCTCTGCCATGGTGCTCACTGGACGTACCTAGCGGGCTAATTTGCACCTAGAGACCCTCAGGACTCAAGGGGAGTTAATCTCCCAACCTAAAATGGCCACAGGGTGTGTTTACACAATGGGGAAGGGAGGGGAAGGGGCCTGAGGTGACATGTGTAAAGACTCCCTATGGCACATTTTAAGTTGGGGAAATAATTCCTCTTCAATCCTGAGGGCCCATGGGGGCCAACTAGTCCACCAGGTGCTTCCAGTAAGCTTAGAGAGGTGGTCCAGGCCATGCCCATTTTCATTGCAACGCAGCTCTTTGGTGCTACTTTATCCCCCAAATTAAAACGGCCACAGGGTGTGTTTGCACACGTCAGCTCAGCCTTCCCCCCTCCCTTTACCAGTGAGCAAATGCCCCCTGTGGCACGTTATAAGAGGTAGTTCTAAGTGTGTTTTAGCATAGCACTGGCTCTAGGACTGGTTAGTCAGAGTCAGTTACCACCATTACCCATCTGAAAAAGTTGAGGGTACAGGAATATTTTACAACAAGGACTCTTTCTGTTCCTCTGTTTGTTCTTTCTACACGTCTTCCTTCTTCCTGCACTTTTCTTTGTCTTTGAAGACTTCTGTTGCTTCTTTCTGCATTTCTTTTTCTTCTTTCTGTGTGTTTTTTCCTATTTCTTCACATGTCCTACCTCTGTAGCCATAGTTAGAAACTAGCATTTAAATAATCTTTGAAATTCACTTAAACAAATAGGTTTCAGTTACGTTAAAGTTAGAAATTAACATTTAAAAAACCTTTGAAATTCACTGAAAAAAACATAGGTTTCAGGCATGTTATAGTTAGGAATTAGCATTTAAAAAACCTTAGAAATTCACAGAAAAAAACATAGGTTTCAGGGGCATTATAGTTAGCTGGACATTTCACTTGAAATTACCCCGTTATAGTTAGTTCAGCTAATTATAACTAGGTATGGGCGGATTTTGCGGATCCACGATCCGCGGATTTTGCGGATTTGCGGATCGTAGATCCGCAAAATAGGCGGATTTGCGGATTTGCGGATCCGCGGATTTGCCCTGCTGAATCATTTCAGCTTACTAGTTTCAGCGGCCATGTGTGTGTTACTATGCAATCGCCCCGAGGGGCGCAGGGTTCCCTTGGGTGAGCTGTCCATCATAGTGGGTCAATGGTGGGAAGACGGTGCACACTGCGAGTGTGTGGGGAGGGGAGGGGGGGCTTCCAAGGCCAAAGTCAGGCGCCCCGAAGGGCGCAGGGGTCCCTTGAGTGAGCTGTCCATCATAGTGGGTGAATGGCGGGAAGACGGTGCAAACCGCGAGTGTGTGGGCGGGGCCAAACGGGCAGGGCTTCCATGCGAGTTCACACATGCTTCTTGTGTGTATAAAAGGTCAGAGAAAGATCAGTTCAGCAGATGAAGAGAAAGAAGCTCCTGGTCACAGGAACAGCACGGGTGTTGCGCTCGTGAAAGTCAAGGATGCAAAAGCCTCTATCCAGCATCACAGCTGATTTTCCACAGTAGATTTGGGAAGAAGGCACACCTGCCTCGACGACGCTCACGATTGTTTTTGGGCTGATGAATGAGTCACTCACAGGAAGGGCATGTTGTAAATATTTTACGATGGCGCCGGCAAGCTGCCAGCGCCATCCTAAAATACTTACTAAATTAGCTTCAACAGGAAGCTCTAATAGATAAAATAAAGCAGGTGCGAGCTGCAATGGCTGGCAGCTTGCCGGCGCCATCGTAAAATAGTTACAAGTTGACAGGCCAGCCAGGCTTCAACTTTTGCCCCCGGAATCCGCCGCTCGTGGATTTGCATATTCGCGGTAAATTCGCGGGAGTTCGCGAGCGGAACGGATTTTGCGCTCACCCCTAATTATAACTTGCGCTTCCGCAATACACTGCTGGTGACATCACATATTACATCACTCATGAGATGGTCAGTGACATCACTCATGACATCACTGATGACATCATCCTTGTGAAAGAGTGGCAGACCTCCTCTCACCCTAATATAACCTTTGATACACACATTCAAAAATATAAACTAACATTTTCAAAAAAATGGAGATACCAATACCAGTTGCAACAACCTATTCAGTAATTCTAAGATCTACATACAAATCCACTCATTCACCAACAGTCCTATATAGTCACTCATACATGTATTCACTCATCATATGTACTCATATACCTATACATCCTGTTACACACCGCCACTCATTCATAGAGTTACTCACACACATAGTCACTCATGCTAATAAAGAATAAAACATCCATTTACTTTCATATACAGTTATACACACACCACTACACTTACTTCTACAGAAACGTACACATACTTACTCTCTTAAACAATCACTTATAGAAACACATACTTATTTATACAGGAACTCTTCCAATCTCTCACTCTCACATATACTCACTTAGGTACACTAATACTCACATATACTAGTTTTAAACATATGTAATTACTCATAAAGACACTATTGAGACTGTCATTCACTCACTAACACACCCATACACACACACTCATCCACCCATAGAGTTCTGCACACATGCTGTCTTCAAAACACATACAGTGAGTCACTCATTCATGCTTCTATGCGCTAAGTAATATACCCCACCTAACCATACAGACACTCAGATACTATCTTCTCTTTATCGTATCTGGACTTCAGTGTACTACACACTTCGTTTGGCGGCCGGAAGAAATTGTCGATAAAATTGAAAGTCTGACTCGAGTTTACTGGGTGCGCTTGAAAACACGAATTGAGAGGCCCCATGGCGATACATTTTTTACAAGAGATTTCTTCTTGAAGATCGCCCTGATTGGCACACTAAGGAGAGCACATATCAACTTTTTTGTCAGTGATTTTTGAAGTCCAGGTACAATAAAGGGAAGATAGTGTTCTTGACCACATATTTACAGCGAAAATACAAATCAACTTCATTTTACTGATTCTGAAGTCCTGATACGATAAAGAGAAGATAACGGTTTTGACCACATATATAAAGCGAAAAGATTTTCCGCTGCTTGCAAGTGAATTGCTTTTTAGAAAATTATCATTCTATCACCCATCTTGGACCATTTCCTTTTGAGTTCCACTGGATTGGATTGATCCGGCTGCTTGTAATACTTAAGACTTGAAGACAAATTTTATAAGCCTTGAAAAAGTCACAAAAAAAATTATGGCGACGAAACACGTGTCAGCTGTGGGTATATCTGTACCATTGGTTGTACTTGTACCTACATGATGACTGAATAATATCTGTAATGAAGATTAGCTGCTGAACAGAATATATTTTGTGAAAACATTTTTGTATTAAATACTTTTTGCTGGTTGGGATCAATCAGCAGTGTACTGAATTGTGGCTGTGCTCTGTCTATGTTTCTTTAATTTTGGATATGTTTGGAGATTTTTGGAGACATCATTTATCGGAATAACAATGACCGTTTGCACGCAAATGGAATTCTTTATAAAATTGAATTCATTGTTTTGAATCAAAGCCTTGAGAAAGCCCAGGGGGCGAAACGTACATTGGCTTCTGCTGTTTTCTATAACGAAATGAAATAAAAAAAGTAAATGGAACCTTATTCAACATCTTTTGTGGAATTCTTTAAAAGGACATTCATTTGTGACGCGCTAAACTACAGAATATGGAAATTGGATGATAGTTATACTTAATTGGTGTGCCTTGGTGTATTTAGTTTGGTACTTAGGAGGCAATGTTACTGCAGTGTTCTGCTGCTAAGTGCAGTAGCACAGGCTATTTCTAGAGGCTATAAAAAAGCCTATCAGAAGTCACGAGCCTTGCATTTATATCTAGTAACTGACTGAATGCTGCTTTCTTTTTTAAAATATATATGCCGTCAGCAAAACTGCAAAACTGTTCATTTTGACACTGATGGACATAGTTTTTTATAATAAGGCCTACCTGCATCGGAAAAAAACATGACCTGCCTTTAAAGGTCAGGCAACCTTGAGGTGCAGGGTCGAAAAAATTAAAACAAAAAAAAAGAAACAGAAATAAAACAAAACAATGATATGTGAGGTCCATTCTCCTTGCAGAGCAAAACCAAACAAATGGAGCAGTATGACTATAGTAACATAGGGGCATATTATCAAGGGGGTTTATCTCCGCTTTTTTGGTTTTAAAAGCCAAGAAAGTGGAGATAAAATTATCTCCCTATTACTTAGCTGTCGCTAACACCAGTTAGCGACAGCTAGTAGGAGATAGCGACCATCTTGGGCCCCACTTTGCATGTCAGTGATATTTATCACTAATGATATGCAAAGTGGGCGTGCCAAGATGTTAGCGATTCTAGGGCATGCTTAAAATCGTCCTTGGTGCTTAGTCCGGTGGTAGCGATACCTAGTTCGATGCAGAACTGCTTTAGTTCACGATGGCTGTATTCCTCTAGTTTTTCCATTTGGAACTTCTCAGTTGCTCCGCTCTCTTTAGTCGACATTGTTGTTCGTTGTGGGGTGAGCTACTCTCTGTACGTTATGCGGTGATTCGGATCGCGCCGCTGGCCACCAATGTTAGACGGACCGGGAGGGTCGGCCGAGGTTACGGGGAGAGGTCTCCAGGGAGAGCCGTCTCCAACGACTGTACAGATAAGTAACTTCCCCCCCACAGACGGACACCACACAAGATTGAAGGTTAACGAGACTTTATATGCAATTCTTAGGTTACGTCGATATGATACAAGGAGGTCTGGACTCAGGGGTCCCCTCGGTTCTGATCTCTGGTTGAGGAAAAGGGTAGCGGGACAGTCTTAGTTACCAATGAGTTCAATAGCTCTCAATCCTCGAGCTCGGCGGGTTTGCTGATCGGGCCGTGGAGGAGCCAAGCAGGTCCCGAGATGGATGAAGGATGGTCGACGGGCCGTGGAGAAGCCAAGCAGGTCCCGATGCAGATGACGGTTACAACGGTCCGCGGCCTCGCCAGCAGATCCGGACGACGATGAAGGATGAAGGTTACGACGGCTGTGGCAGCGCCAACAGGCAGGATGATGGTGCACAGGACAGAGCTACGGCAGCGCCAGTAGTCCGTCCAGGATGAGTTCTTCTTTCGTCTCTCGACTCCAAGATACAACTGCCTTCCTGCTCTGGAGCTGCCCCAGTTATAGGGCTGGCGTGCTTTGATGTCCGGACCCTCGCACTTGGAGGTCGGGAGGTCCGGGATGAGGGAGTCCAGACACCCAGCAGGGGGGTGGAGCCAGCGCCCGGGGAGGCGATGGGCGAGCGGCACTGGCCGGGGGAGAACCATCGACACCTCTTCCTCCCATTGACTGGCCAAGTAGCTCGCTCACCTCCTGGGTGGAGGGTGGTGCCGGAATGTCTGAGGCCGGGCTAGGCCCAGGGTTGAGGTCGATCGGGGGCCAGGCTGCCTCGTGGCGAAGTGTCCAAGATGGCGGCCCCGGCTGGGCGCATGGGTCGGCAGTGGATCGGACCCACGAGGTTATCATGCTCGAGGACAGGTGTCCCTGAGGGGACGTAGGACGTGCAATGGTGGTGTGTGGTGCTTGCGTGACTGGCTCGGGCCTGGTCGAGCCGGGGGAGAGCGGCCCGTCATGTGGCCTGTCCAACACCATGGGTTGGTGCACGGGAAGAACCATGGTCTACCAAAGGAACCACTCTGCAGGGCAGAGAAACACAAGGAAGTGACCCATGTTGCCTTGCGTTACTCCATATTTACCAAACCATGCAGGATAATGAAAGGTGGATTTGCGTGGTTTAGTAAATCTCATTCTAGGTCTTGCGTCACCCTGCGTTGCCTTGTGTGGCACAAGAGCGACGCAAAACCTTGATAAAGAAGGCCTTAGGTTTGAACAGAGGCATGGAAAAAGATCACTCTTTTTGGGGTTAGATTTTGTGTGATCCGATAGCTACTCAATAAAACCTGTTAACACTGTGGAGTGTAGTCAGTATGTTTGGTTCAAACTTGGGTTCCTTAAAAATTTAGAGCCATACTTCAAGGAAGAGGGAACAACAATACAATTTATCCTTAGAAAAAATTAAGATGTTTGCAAAACAATGCACTAAGTATTAAGGCATGTTACTGTAGTACCTATACAAGGGAAGTGTTAAAATAATTAAACAATGCGCTTGAGTTTTATTAACAGATCTGGAAAAGACATCTCCTTAACCTAAGAAAATGCAAAAATAAATATATTTCACGGATGAGCAGTATTTTATCATGCGCTCATCAGGTAGTTGCAACAAGACAGTGATAGAGATTAAATTTTTATATTTATGAAAGACAAATACAGGTCATTAAAGAGATTTGAAACCCTCTATGTAGGAAGCTGAAAATATAGTTACGGTCATAGATTTTACTAGTTTGAAAGGCACCATTCACGCACTCTTTACAGAATCGCCAATTATTTTGGACCAGTACAATTTTTAGGATGAGCAAATGTCATAATGTTTACCTTTTACTCAGGAGGAGCATAATATTGTATTCATATTACCATAGCCATCTGGCCTCTGTTGTGTGCCATCCTTGTTTCTTTGCTCTAGCTACCAAGAGTACTGGGAGCTGAGGTGGCTATGGAGACCACCAAATAACCCCCCTTCCCAAGAATAATATCCTAATGCATCAGTTTGCTGCACAGTGCATCATGTGATTTACTCCTGGTATGAGAGACAGTTTGTAGCCCATGATCACACTAAAGTTCCTAATTTATCAATTGTTCAATGGAAGGCATCCAAATTTCCATGGCCTAATGGATGAGAGGGGATGATTCATCTTATTGCCAAATGCAAGAATTTTGATATTTGAAGAGCTGATCTTGAGGTGGTTAGCAAACATCCAGTGATCAAATACTTAATGGGAATTCCCAGTGGTACAGAAATCAAGATCAGATGAATTTCCAGTTTCAAATGTATTTAGGTGTCCTCCGCAATATTATAGGGCTGAAATTAAACGTGGATGCTGACATAGATATTGACTAGGGTGGAGACAATGACACTGAGCAATAAATGTATACTACTTTGTTCATTTTGACTGTTCTGTAACTTAAAACTTCCAAGTAAAACCAACCGTGACCTGTTCAGGTAGGAGTTCAGACGACGACGAGGGAAAATTATTTATTTATTTCATTTTCCCTAAACATCGTCCATCGAAATCCCCTCCACCCTGCCCCGCCGCTCTTACCTGCACGGGACGCGGCTGAGAAAAACAACACTTACAATTATGTTATAGAGGGTGT
Source organism: Lissotriton vulgaris (assembly GCF_964263255.1). Classification (NCBI taxonomy): domain Eukaryota; kingdom Metazoa; phylum Chordata; class Amphibia; order Caudata; family Salamandridae; genus Lissotriton; species Lissotriton vulgaris. The sequence goes on along the minus strand of NC_141689.1, from coordinate 1,195,821,791 downwards.
GAAGATTTCGAGAAATATTTTTTATTTGATAATTGCTTCCCTTAAACTTGCAGGAAAGTTGTTCACTGAATTTTCGATATAAAAGACGAAATGTCTGTATATTTGAAAATAAATTGTGTTTATTATCACACTATTATGAAGGCGACAATGAGGTGCAATATTTCTGCTTGATTGAAAGCCTCTGAGTTTAGATTTAGTTAGAGAGACCTTTACTTCTTTATATAAAATCTTCACCCGTCCACCGTCAGCAAAGGATTTATGCAACTGCCAACAGCCATCCATCTTTTTTATTTACACACCCTATCCATCCATCCCTTTATTACCCCCTCATAAAACCTCCTCATCCCAGTCCCTACATTAGTAAGGTGATCCCACCTCCTGACAGGACGCTAGTATGTTTTTACTTTTTAACATATAAACCCCTCCCACCATGCCTGTTTTTTTTCCTTTTCCTGAGACGAGTTGTCGAAACGCGATGTGCTGTGAAAGCAATGTGAGTGTAACTTTTGTTTTCTTCTATTCCACATGTTATTTCACTTTTACAATGTTATTTATATATTTCTAAACTCACAGTGACCTTACCCTAGTGCTTAGTAGGTTGTGTCCTTGCTCTGCTCACGTCTACACTCCCCACGCATGTGCGTGACTGGGGTGTGGAGCGTTCTAGGCGGTCGTGGGCAGGCCATTCATGTGCTGAGGTGGTCCCAGCAGCACCTGGCTCCCTTGGCCATGTCTTTGGTGTATTTGGCTGCCGGGGGGCAGCAAGGCTGTCTTTTGGCTTTCTAAGTCTCGTGGGGTTGACGCTTGTTTGCTAGGAGGCAAGCATAAATAGGAAGCAGTTATTATGCACTTCCTACTGAACCCTTTTCAATTTGAGGGATAAAGAGTCCGTGCCTGTGACAGGGAAGTCAAGTTCCAAAAGCAAACATGTGCAGGAGCTGCAAGAAGACAACCTGTTGCAGATCACCATGGTAGACTTACAGAACTTAATTTATTCTGCAGTTCAGGCTGCATTGAATGAGCCTTCTGCAGAAAATCTGAAAAGAGATGAGGACGAGGAATTAGACAATTCTCTAAAGGCAAATATGTCCCGGGTAAAGTGTTTTCAGACATATTGGCCCATATTCTGGAGGTGTTGGGATTTAAACCTTAATCTTTGGTGGATGATAGCTTCTATTCTCAGTACAGTGCCTCAGTGGTGGATGGTTTGGCCTTTGATATCATGAAGGAAATGATGGCTAAGGAATGGTATGATCCCGAGAAGCAGGGGATTTCTCGCTTTCTGAGCAAGATTAATCACCTGGCACAGTCCGATGACCTATTTCCACAAGTTCCTAAGGTAAATTCTATTTTGTCTCAATGGTCCTACCTCTTCCTTGTCATTGGAGGAGGCTTTCCTTTCTGATCCTGTTGAAAGAAAGGTGGAGGCATCCTTAAAGCTGGCATATGTTGTGTCTCATTTTGGGAACAAGGTGAACACTTATTCTGCTTATACATTTCAAATTCTTATTAAGGATTTCAAGACGTTGTTTGACTGTCTTCAGGATTAAGGAGATCCCATTCCTATCTTGGTGCAGATGGAAGTGTTGGCTCAATATCTGTCTGACTTCACATTTGATACCCTCTGGGCTTTCTGCTCAGCAGCCAGGGTAACAGTGGCTGGTAGATGGTCTCTGTGAACAGAGCTAAACTTTTTGGGGATGAATTAAACACAATAGTTCAGCATTCTGCAGAGGCGAAAACATTTCTGATCAAATCTTTGCAGAGGAAGAACTCTTTCTCCCATAAGCAAAACTTTCACGAAGTTCTCTCCTACTCTCAGCCCTTTCATGGATGGGCCCATGGTCAGGGGGCTGTGTTCTCCAACAATGCCCGACCCCAGGATCAGCAGCCCCAGGGGACTTGTCAGAAGGGACTATGCCGTGGTGTAAGCCCGGCTCCATTTATTCCAGGATAAATTGTCCAGCTTGATTTCTGACCAGTGGGTTCTGTCATTCATCAGTCAGGGGTATTGGATTCCATTCTGGGATCTTCCTCTTCATACTATTTTTCAGTCTACCCCATTGTTAGGAGACCCATTGAAGAGGACTGCTTTGTTGTCTGGGGTGGAAAAGTTACTCACATAGGGTGCTAATATGAAGATGCCAGGGACAGAGAGGGGCTTGAACTTCTACTCAACTCTCTTCTTGGTCCCAAAACCAGATGGTTCTCACCACCCAATCCTGACCCTCAGGGCTCTGAAGAAAACAGGGAAGTTATATCATTTTTGGATGACAACATTGCAGTCTGTCATTCCACTTATCCAAAAGGGTGACTTTCGGGCTTCCCTGGACTTGCAGGACACCTATTTTTCTATGCCTATCCAGCAAGAAGGCCAGCCGTTCCTCAGGATAGCTGTGGACAGAGATCATTACCAGTTTCAGGTGTTACCTTTCTGATTGTCCACCGCTCCACAGACATTTACCAAGGTATTGGCTCTGGCTGTTACTTGAATCGCCAATAGGGGATGAGGAGTGCGTCTCTGAATCATCTGGCTTCACTGATTTGTTCCTTGGTGGAATCACACCACAGGACCTTGAGGGAGGTTTACATTCAGGGTCACATGAACTTTCATGTGGACAGCCTGAGTTACAACCTGCCTTCTTCTGGTCTGTACCATCTTTCAGTACCCCTGTTCAGGGACATTTATCTCCGGTTCAGGGATCTCTGGGTGGACCTCTTTGACTCTCCACACAATGCCCTCCTTCCTTGGCTCTGTTCCAAAATTGATTGTCCTTAGGTGTTGGTGGTGGATGCACTGTCCATCTCCTGGCCCTTGGGCCTACTGTATGCTTTCCCTCTGATTCCCCTCCTCTCGAGGGTGCGGCAGAAGGTTAAGGTGGCGAGGGTATCTGTTCTCCTGGGTGCTCCTTTGTGGCCCGTTGATGAGGTTGTTCGGGGTAAGATTTGTTGGACTTCCAGTGATCCTGTCCCCATTTCAGTTTCCCCTCCTGTCATCGCCTCATCTCCAGCAATTGAAACTAACAGTCTGGCTCTTGAACATTTGATGTTAGAGTCTTTGGGTTGTTCATCTCTAGTGGCGATGGACATTTAACATTCCACCAGAGTTTCCACCCTTAAGTATTACAGTAAGCTTTGATGTTCTTTTGTCAGGTGGTGTGCCTCTCATGGGGTGGATCTTGTAATTGGGATGCGACTCAAATTCTTGAGTTTCACAAGGATGGCTTTTTGAAGAATCTTTCCCCTTCCACGTTTGCTGGCCAGTGGACTGCTATCCATGTATGTAAGGGTTTGGTGTAGCACTAGATGATGGTGCTCCTTTGGTAGTTTTGCTGCTATGAAGCTTTCAGCTTTGTCGTCCAGTCACTCCAGTGATTGTTCCTTCTTGGGATTTGCCAACCATCCTGCAGGGTCCCCAACTGTCCCCTTTTTAGCCTTTATTGGGGGCTGAATTACTACAGCTATCTGCTAAGTTGGCTTCCTTGTTGGCCATCACCTCAGCTCGGAGATTGGAGGAATGAGGTGCCTTGCTTATCTCTTTTCTCTATTCACAGTTTCTGCCAGACAGGGTGATGTTACAGTAAGATCCAACTTTCTCCTTAAAGTCTCCTCTAAATTTCATTTATAGCAGGAGATAGTTATTTCAGATTTTCCAGGGGAGGAGGATGCTCTGGTTGCTTCAATATTGGGTGTTAGAAGGCCCCTTCAGATGTATCTGCAATGTACACAGGGTTTTCATAGTTCCCCTTCTGTGCTTGTGTCCTAAGTGGGAGTGGCTAAGGGCAAAAAGGTGTCCACATCCACCATCAGTGGGTGGGTGGGCTTGTCAGTTTGCCTGTCCTATATCTTTGTGGGGCAGGCTCCTCCGACTCAGGTCCAGGGACGCTCGTATCAGTCTGTATCAGTCAGCTACGTCTCGAACCTTCCGAAGCAAAATTCCGTAGAGCTCTAAAAACACATCTTTTTCGCTCAGTTTTGATGTAGCCTCCCTGTTGTGTCTCTTCACTCTCTCTCTTAGCGCGGGGACACGCCGGTGTGCGTAATGCCATGCGCTTTATAAAACTCCAAAATAAATAAAATATCCGCTTCCTGGGCTGAGGTGGCTCCTGTCTCTATCCCGGAGATTTATAGGGTGGCCACCTGGCAGTCGCACTTACTTTTATCAAGCATTACCGTCTCAATGTGTTACATGCTTCTGTGGACAATTCTGCAGTTGGTGTTATGAACGCAGCTTTATCTTAAGCCTTGTTTTTTAATAAACCTTTTATTTGGCATGTATCCTTGGTGTCATGCTTCTACTTTGTGTTTTGGCTTGTGAGATCCTCACTAATCTAAGGACTAGGACGAGGATGTCTTATGAGGGAGTAATGTGGTGTTAATTTCCGGTAATTGTCATTACCCTGATTAAGGTCCTCCTCATCCCAGTCCTGTTCCCTCCTCCCTTCCCGCTGTGGCTGTGCGGGTCCTGTTAATAACAAGCATGGCAGAGGGTGGGAGAGGTTTATATAATAAAAAGAAAAAATGGACTAGTGTTTCAAAGGCCTGTCGGGAGGTGAGATCGCCTCACTAATTTAAGGGGAATGGGACAATGAGGACCTTAATCGGGGTAATGAAGATTAACAGTAAGTAGCAACACATTACCTTTGCTTCAACCAATTCTTCAATCCACTTGCTCATCCATCTATTCATCCATCCATCTGTCCGTCTATTCCTCCATCCATCACTCACTCCTTCCCTCCTGTGCCTGAAGACAGGCTTTTTTATGTGCTGTCTGTATGTAAATGTGAGAAACCATTGTATTGTTTTCCTGTACACTGTTTACATGTGTAATATACATTCATACAAACATTTGACTCGACAACATAAAACCTTACAATATCTCATACGTGCATTATCTCATACGTCAGGCATATTGCATTTGCCAATGACTCTTACGCTGAGCCACCCACAGAGATTTTCAATGTTCATCATATCTTTGTTTAGCCTCTCTCTCTTTACGTTCCTTGAAACCCCTGCCCCAGTGCAAGCAAGAAACAGCACATAATCACATTCAATTGATCTTCTCAAATCCCCAGCTGCTTAATCAACTTTCTTTGCTTTCCTTGCCCTTTTGTTCTTTTTAAAATCACTCTTCATCTTATGTAATGTACTCATGACTCAACCCCCTCCTTCCGCTTGCTCACTGGTCCCTCACTGTTTGCTGCTACACAAATAATATGATTCTATTATCTTGATTTAGCATTCTGATTCTATTGCAAGACAGGCTTCTTGTTATGCTCTAGCTTCAATACTAAGCAAATTATCAGGTGAAAAAGAAAGGTATGATTTATAAATAACAAGTGAAGATAATCTAAACAAGAAACATTTGCTCATGACCTGTCAGAACTCATCCACTTTTACAAGAACTTTATATCTAAGGCCTTCTCTCTCATCTTAGATGTCGGCTAGCAGGAGACAAGGATCGTTTTTTTCTGTCTGCTTAGTCACTCATTACTTTATTACTTCTGAGGATTTTTGTTCAACAAGTGAAAGCTTGCTGCTTTATGTTTTAATTATGCTGTGGTAGACACAGCTTTGTTCCATTTTAATTTTTATTTTATTTCACCTGCTGCTTCCGGCACCTGTCAACTCAAAATAATATGTTACCCATGTTTATCTCAAGACCACCAGCGAATTTGGCCAGAGTAGTGAACCTAGTGATAAAGGCTAAGCCACGCTTTGCACAAGTAAATTGTGCAACATATACGTCTCTGTCACTCATTATTTAGCTGCATGTCCCAATGTTGAGGTCAATAATGGCGTTCTGAACCTACGGTGGCACTTCAATATAGACTATACTCAAGGTAACCATATGTAGGGAAGGTGTATTTTTCTAAGTCCACATATACTTACCATTGTAGCAAAATGGTAGCCGCTATTGTGGTGCAAATGTAGGAGCAGATATTAAAATGTTGATATTGTGGTTCAACATCCACCCATCTTATGGGAATTCCATATTTACCTAATTAAACAATTCATATTCAGCTACGTATGGTTTACCTGATCTCTCAAATTTATTTGCATACTTGAGTAACATTTAGGAGTGCAAATGCCTTTGCTTACAATTGCAAGTCCAATTGACTGATTCATGGATGTGCATTTCCACTTGTAAACAGAATTCCTCAATCTGAAAAATTCTGCGGAGGAATTTTAAGTGTGAGGAAATGTGCTCATAGTGCCAGATATGTGGGTCTACCAGGGTGGGAGACATCCCACAGCCAGTGACCGTTCACACATTTGCAAGTTTGTGAATAGCCTAAGATGTGGTTAGTAAGTTTGCCCCCTGTAGAAAGAGAGAGAGATGTAACTCTGTTACGCTCATAAATACATTTATTTTTTTGGTAAGAAAAAAAGCAAAAAACACCAAAATTGGTTTGGGTTAAGAGAAATGTATTTTTCTTAAGAGAAATAAAATTGTTTCTTATGCAAGTGAGTGCTTGTAGGGAGCTGAAGGAGTTGCAGGCAAGCTGGAGAGTTCTTTGAGAGTTCCAAATTAGTCAGTAAAGTAGTGAAAACATAGGCATAAGTACATCTCACATATTTATTAGAATCTGCCCTAGTGTGTCCTTAACATCTTTAAAAGTTTTGACTGGAGCATGCTACTTTCAGCAAATATTTACAGAAGCACTCAGCATTGCGAGGCATTTTTTCCAGTATTTGTCCACTTAGGCTTACAGCTGGGCTGCTCTGTGTCACATGTTGTCTCAACTGTTGGACACTGTCTATTGGCCATTGAAAATGTTATTTGCCACAAGGACCTTAAAGTTCACACAGCAAATCCAAACTCCACACGTCTGAACTAGACAACAATTCAGCTGTTTACAGTATGTTGTAATGAGTAGATACTCACGGCCACTACCACCAAATGTTAAAGAATTTTGAAGTCATCATACATTTAGTCCTTTCATTATTACTGCAAGCAACAAACCACACCCTGAGAACATTTAGACATATTTCTCCTCCTTCAGTCACTGCTCTCATTGGGTGAAGCAACCATTGCATCAGGACTTAAGCCTGACTATTCCAACGGAATCTATCTAGGGGCTTTTTTGACTTCAGATTCCTTAGGAGTTAACAGGATCCAGAATTCAGCAGTCACATTGTTCCTATACCTCCTTTCTTGTGATCATATTACCCCAACATTACAAACAGTGCATTAACTTTCAGAGGCTTGGCAACCTCCTTTAAGACTCTACTTCACACACGAGGCAATCAATGTGTCCCACAAACAACATTGCACTTGCCAGAAATTCAACCTCTGCACTTTGAATAGGCACTCCCATAATCTGGAAAAAATCAGGTAGGTGGTGCCTTCTTCTCTGTACAATCCACAAGTGTGCTCTTTTTGCGCTAAAGCTCCGAAGGCGTTACCTCTGTCCATTAGGAGCATCCAGAATCACTCGGTCTTCAGAAGGGCCGTGAAGACTTGGCTCTTCTCTGTCTAACACTCTGTTTATCTCTGTGGACCTCTTTCTGAAATTTAATGCTGGGATGCACCATTGGTAGAGTAGCCATGCACTTTACAAATACCTTAACATAACATAAGTAATCATTATCCGGTATGAAGAAACAGAGGCATCATCTCACATTCTGGAAAACCTGGCGTCTCTAGCTCCCTGGTTGATCTCAAGTTACTCCTCCTGCTCATGATGGGAAACCCATCTGTGCGAGGAATTTGAAGTCTGTATTTAGCCTAATACAAATATCTACCCCATACGCATGTTGATGATGCTACCGTGCACAAGCTCCCACACTGCATAAAATTGCAGCAATATGATCACCGCACCCTTTTGTCCCACACATACAACATTAATGTTATCCCCATAGACCAAGCTACACCCATCTATCCAAGAAACGCACATGATAGATCATGTCTGCCCTGACTGACAGAAGGCAACAGCTTATGAATACTACTACTATTGCTACTACTAGTGCGACTCCTGCAATTATTAATAATAAGAAGAAGAATGATGATGATGATGATTATTATTATTATTATTATTATTATTATTATTATTATTATTATTATTATTATTATTATTATTATTATTATTACTATAACTATTACTATTATTGTTAGTAATAATATTATTAGAATTATCATTATTATTATTATTGTTGTCAATATTATTATTATTATTACAGCCCCACAAGCATTAGTGACCTCCTCTAGTATCTTCTAAGCTATACAGCGCATGATTGTTCAGATTAGGCAAATTAGGATTTATAAAGGGCTCTCTCTGAGGCCAGAATAGTGCACAAGTTCATGGACCGAATAAGTTTGGATTGACTAGTGCTTTGGATACAGTTTTTAATAAATTGACTAACTGAAAAATACCTTAACAGAAAGCCAACATTTGTCTGTGAATTCTCCGAAGAGATAGTATGCTGCATATGATTCTGCGAAGGACCACTTGATACCACACAAAACGATTATGATAGCCCCAGGTTTTTCAATCTATATTTCAATAACCAAATATTTTTCCTTTTTTGGACACAACTGAAGACCAGCTATGTGATATTCCACATGTCAAACCGACTGACCTCCTGTGGGACGCCGTGTCATTCTGCTGTTCTGCCCGCATTGTTCTTCTTGGACCGGGACTTGCTGCAGCGCCTTGCGCACCTGCTTCGCGGGTGCCGCTTTGGAGCACTTTTTTGGGAGCTGCTTCCTGGACTGCCAGATCGAGGGGGAAGAAAGTAATCCGCCTCAGGTGTGAGCGCTGCAGGGACTCGCTTGTCCAGGAGTCCCTGCGTGACCCGAGTCAGCTGGTCTGCGCACCCTGAGAGCCCCCCCCCCCAGCCGGTAACCAGGATTAAAGTGCCCTCCCTCCTGATATCTGTGGGCTACTTGTCAAACCGACTAACCTCTTGTGGGATGCCGTGTCATTCTGCTGTTCTGCCCGCATTGTTCTTCTTGGACCGGGACTTGCTGCAGCGCTTTGCCGCACCCGCTTTGCGGGTGCTGCTTCGCAGGTGCCGCTTCTTGGCGCTTTTTTGGGAGCTGCTTCCTGGACTGCCAGGTCGAGGGGGAAGAAAGTAATCCGCCTCAGGTGTGAGCGCTACAGGGACTCGCTTGTCCAGGAGTCCCTGCGTGACCTGAGTCAGCTGGTCTGCGCACCCTGAGAGCCCCGCCCCCAGGCCGTCACGTACTCTATTTAATTACCTCACTTTACCGCTGCGCGGGACGCGAGCGGGACGCCGGGCGAAGCGCAGGCAAAGGGCGGGCCCTCTTAGGCCCTCAGAGGCCAGGGGAGGCTGGGCTGGGCCTATACCCTAACACTTTTCCTAGGACTATTTGTTTGTACTTTTTGCTAGTGTACCATGGCCTTGAACCTTGAAAAACTTGTACCCGCAAAGGCAGGGGGAATTAGTAAAGGTATACTAGATAGCTACTTCACTAAGGTTGCTCCAGATATAGAAAGGGAGAGCGCATTGGCTGAGCGCCATGCTGAGCGGCGTCGCTCTGTTGGAAGTATGAAAAATAGACCTCCCTTGGACCTCTTGACACAAACCACTCCACTTGATGTAAGCTCCCATATTGAAATTGATGATCCTCTTTCAAAAGATAGCGTTCCTATGCTCTTGCGAGATATATCCCCTCTACCTGATATGTCCAATGACCTGCATACAAACGCCACATCTCTTCCTAGTAGTAATTCTACCATAAGAGCAGATGTGACAGTCGAGCCACCTTTGCTAGTAGTTGGGTCTGCTAGGAAGAAGACCAAGAAACCAGTGATGCTCAAAGTTCTTGGCCCACCACCAAGTAAAAGAAGAAAGAGGGGTGATGATCCGCAAAGAGTGCAAGATTAGCCATTCCGACGTTGGTAAAACCACAAAGGCTATTGTAACAACTGTGCCAACTTTAACGGCCCCTATAGCAACTATACCAACTTCAAAAGCCCCTATAACAACTGTACCAACCACACCAGGTTTAGTTACTCCCCTTCATTGCCCGCCAAAGTTAGCACTGTCTGCTGCTCCTTTGGAAAGTTTGGAACACTTAATTAGGTCATTCATGTTACCTATAATAGAGAGGTTGAAGAGGGTTGAGCAACGGTTGGGGAACTTAGAGCTGGCTATTAGTATTAATGCTGGGTTAATCAAGGACCTTGCGAAGCCGGCACCGCCCCCGCAACAACAGTGTTATCTCCCACTCCTGTTGCCCATAAAGGTGTAAACAAAACCAACAAGCCTATAAACTCTAAACAACACAGGGCAATACCCCCCAAATTAGTTCAACAATCGGCACCGCTTGTTGTCAGTGAAGTTCAGAAGGTAGACAAAAAATCTTACATAGGACATATGCGAAATGAGAGGGGAAGTACTAGCCCCGTTAGGGCAGTGAACCATAGGGGTGTCAAGTTAAATTACCTCCAGAAGCGGTTCCTTTTGTGGTTGTTCTTACGGGAGTCCCTATATTAGCGGATGGTAAGAGGGAAGGGTTTTCTCAGTTAAAAAACAAAACCATGCACTGGCTTAGTCAAAACCGACCACTCCCCTATAATATTAATGGTGAGATCCTGCATGTCCAGCGACTCCAATGGTTGGGAAGCAGAGCAAAAGATATAAAGGGGGACCTAATTGTTATCAACTTCAGAGATCCTGGAGCTGTTAGATACATTCTAAATTGGACCCCAGGGAATGCCGGTAACTCCATTGTTCCCTGTGAATTGACCTATTTTTATCCAAGACCTCTAGTGACCCCTATAACGTACCCTGGGGCTTTATCTTGCCTGCAGACTAACCCCTCTATACCTTTTAATAATCGGTATATGACGCCTGCATCTAACCCTATGACTTTTGAAAACTTACCTGGGTGGGACACTGTACCATTTAGGAGTTATAGAAATAGAAATAGGAGGATGGACCACCTGTTACCGTTCACCCCGCTGGAAGTTGCAAATAGATTCGATGCCCTTTCAGGCTTTGATGATTGCGATTGACAGACGGGGTCCCCTACCAATATGCTACCCACTACTCACAACCTAGTTGTAAATGCAAAATTAAGCCCCTTAGTACAAATCTTGGTAACAGAACAAATCACTCAGTCTGCAATTGTCTCTTCTTCTGATGATCGACATCCATCGAATTGTGAGCCTGAGCAAGGTGTAGAAGCTAGCTCTTCTGCTACTAATGATCTACCTGGTTCCTTGGATTGTGAACAAATCAAGCAAGATCTGGTTGTTGCCTAAGTCAAAATCTTATCCTGGAATGTGGCGGGACTTAAGAGTAAATTGCCCATTCTACAGTGGGGCTCCTTTGTGGCTTCGCATGACATTTGTATGTTGCAAGAAACTTGGGCGTTAAAAGAAAGTAGGCGAAGGGTTAAATGGCCAGACCTACAAGCGTCCACTAGTAAACTCGCTGAATTATATGAGACCATTATTCCGCTCATTGAAGAGATGGGGAAATCCGGCCATTTGGGAAGGGCAACTGAAATACATAATCAATTGGTTGCCATATTAAAAGATATTCTGTACCCTGTGAGAAGGGCAAACCACCCCCGGACCACGATTCTTCGATGGTTTAATACCTCCTGTCAGAAGGCCAAAAAGGCCTTGCTTACAGTACTAAAAACCAATGATAGTGAGGTCATCAGGGTGCATCGCACTATATATAAAAAGGCAATCTGTGATGCTAAGAAGGAATGGGAAGCCACAATGTGGGAGGAGTTGGGATCTGCACTTAGGTGTAAGGATTCCAAATGATTCTGGTCCATTGTTGCAACTGGACTTAGTGGGCATACCCAGGCGCTTGCTACCAATATTGCCCCTTCAATCTGGGAAAGCCACTTATATGGTACCTCTGAGTTTGATGGCTCACCTGTTAGTACTCTTGAACGCCAGCAATTCCAAAGCGTCAACGGGGCTGAAGAGCGTGGATGGTTGACTGTAGTCCCTACACTCCTCGCTCCAGTTGAACCCTTCACTTTGATTGAGGTCGAGACAGCCATAGGTAAATTGCTCCCTAACAAGGCTCCGGGATTGGATAAATTGCCGGGGGATTTCTTTAGAGCACAACCTAAAATCTGGGGCCCCTATTTGGTCGTCCTATTTAATGGCATTTTGCAGGGAGACGACCTGCCCCCTACTTGGCTAGGAGCAGAAATAGTCCCTATTCTAAAAAAAAAGGGCTGCCCGTTAACCCCCTCCAATTATAGACCCATCAGCTTAATTGATACATCACAAAAGCTGATGGGGAGGGTCATCCTTGACAGAATTCTCGGGTGGATCGATGAGAATGGGATCCTTTCTATACTCCAGGCAGGCTTTAGGTCTGGCACATCTACCTTAGATCAGATATTTCGCCTGCAGGTCCTGTATTGGAAAACAGCATAGGTAGAGGGTGGCAGCCTCTACCTTGTGTTTGTGGACCTGCGGGCGGCATTTGATCTGGTTCCACTTGAAAAATTGTGGAAGGTGCTAGCAGACCTGGGACTCCCGCCATACTTATCAGCCGTTTTATCTAGGCTCCACGTAAACAACTTTGCCCAGATCAGGTGTGGTAGGCATGGCAAACTCACAGACCAATTCCCTGTCCAAAAAGGAGTTCGCCAAGGGTGCGTGCTGGCACCCACACTATTCAGCCTCTAATTAATGGCCTTGTGGAACATTTGAATGGTGTGGTAAACAATGATGCCCCTAAATTGGCTACGGGTAGAGTGCCCGCTCTGATGTTAGCAGACAACACTCTGTTGTTGTCTAGAACATCATCGGGCATTCAAAAAACACTTGATGGATTTGTGGAGTTCTGTGAGCTTCAGGGATTGGAAATAAATCTGGGAAAAACTAAGTTTATGATTTTTAACCCCCCTAAGCGGGTACGCCCAAACCCGGTTTTACATGGTACCCCCCTTGAAAGGGTTAAAACATTCGTTTATCTGGGTGTTACTCTAACTGAGAATTTTGATTGGAACACACAGATTGCTAAGTCCACACTTAAGTTATCTCAGCTTGCTGGGGGTATAAGCAAAGTTTTTAGGGAGTCAACTTATAGGCCGGTGTCCCCAGCTCTGGAAATATATTGCCGCCAGGCTAGAATAGAAGCAATCTATGGGGCTGAACTTTGGGGGCACAAGCAGATAATGAACCTCAAAAAGGTAGAGCAGTCCTTTGTGGGAAACTTAGTTGAGTTACCGCCTAGTACGCCTTTGATCCCTCTTAGACTTGATCTTGGTATGGTCCCCATAGAGGAGATCATAAGTGCAAGGCCAATTATGTACTGGAAGAGGTTGTGGTCAGTTCCCCAACTGGCCGCTTATAGAGCGGAATTTTCTGAGATTTTGTCTCTTCTTATATACATAAAGATCCCTTGGCTTCAGCACATTCGTGCTGTTGGTACCCGGTTAGGTTTTTTGGAACTGTGGGAAACCCCTGAGACATTTTGCCTAGGGATATCAAAGAATGAACTTCTTTCTCATATACCTATGCAGAACGTTCAAATGCTATCGAGCTCTACAACATTGGGTAGGTTGACATCTGAGTTCCTCCTAGTCAAATCTGAATCCAAAACTGAGGAATTCTTGGATTTAATTGAACCCCCGCTTGCTCGAAAGCTATGTCTCCAGCTAAGGCATGGCACTCTACCTATTAGGTCTTTTACATCTAAATGGCTAAAACCTAATAACGAAGTTTGCCCTGCATGTAATTATAAAAATGAGAATGTAACTCATGTATTGTTTTTCTGCCCTGCCTATTCTGCAATTAGAAAATGTTGGCTGATTCCTATTTGTAAGAATTTGGGATTCTTGCATTTTACACAGGCCTGCAGGCTACTGACCTATGACACCCATCCTCCCATTGTGTTTGCGGTTTCACGTTATTTATTTAGCATGTGGCGTAGGAGACAAACCTTTTTAACCTAATTGTTGTACCTATTGCTTTTATTCTTGTATTCTGATAACTTGTAGTTTAATTCTCTTTTAACATTTTATGACTATTTATTGTTTTATTGTTCGTGCTGATGTATTTTATGTGCACTTTTATGGTCATTTGACCGAAATAAAGTTATCAATGAATGAATATTCCACCTAGCTGTTCAGATGCTTTCCAATGTGATGAGGCAGTAGGCCATTTATTAATTCAGGATGAACCACAAGAAGTCACTAAATTCACCTGTACCTCGCCCTGTGGTACCTTGGCACAAAAGCAGCCAGGCTTCATTTAGAGGCAATGTGTGAAGTAAGTATGCAGCACTTAAACAGTAAAACAATGAAAACCTTACGAATGGCAAAAGTCCAATCAGTAGAACCAGAGTTATGCAGTTTCAAAGATTTAGGTAAGTATTGCACCTAAAAGCACAAACTGCCCCCTGTGGACATCTAGTCTGCTAGACTGGGAGAAAGCCACAAGTTCAGGATGACCATGAAGGAGCACAGGCTAGATACAGGGACAGGTTAGAACCTGCTGAAAAAGTTACCTTCTCGAAGTTTGTAGGAGCAGGCCGGGCATCACGAACAGTCATTGCTGTAGCACAAAGATCATAGCTGAAACTTCGATTTGGGCATCACTGTAGGCTGTCATCTTTGTAGGGCAAAGTGCAGATCTCGCTTTGCCGGTCGTTGTTTGCTGTACTGCACAGAGGCAAGTTTACCGGAGCTTCGCATTGGCAGTCATCAAGTGTGCCAAGATCTTGGTGCGAATGGGCCTGCTCATGGTTGCAAAGAGCCCACAACTTCAAGATTTGATCCTATCTTCACGGGAGGAGCTCAACAGAAGCCAGCCAAGGGTGCTGAACATTAGGAGGCACCTCTTGGAGAGCCTGAAACAATTCCAGCAGAGGCCAGAAAGGCTCAGGAAGGTCCAGTTGCAGGTCCAGGTAGGTTCACTGCAGCACATCAGCTGGGCAGTTGCGGATAGACCTCTGGAGCTTGTTGTGTCCCTATAGCTCAGAACAGGATGTCAATTACCTGGCCCATGGAGTAACTCTGATGACCTTCAGATCAAGAAGCAAGGCAGGTCTCAAACAGCAGGGCAGTCCTCTGAGAGTAAAAGGCAAGTTTCAAGCAGCAGGGCAGTCTAATGTGGTACAAAGCAGGCCTCAAGCATCAGAGCAGTCCCCTGAAGAACAAGACAATCCTCTTGAAGTCTTCTGCAAATCTCGCAGTGAACTGAAGAGTTGTTCTGAGTGTTCAATATTTATAACTGGTTCCAGCTTCACATCTGGTTCTTTAATTTTCTTCCACCCCTGCCCAGGCTCCAAGGGGTCTAGGTTGATAATGGACTGGTGTCAAGGTCTTTGTGAGTGTGCTGAGGCAGCCTCTTAGAGAAATGTAAGTGGGACCAGGAACAGCTTCACGCCTCCCTCTGTCTCAATGTCTGGGAGGAATACACAAGGGTCAACTGCCAACTACACCCAGTCATGTGACCCAGGACACAGGCCTCAGGCACCAAATGGTTAGGACAAGGAAATGCTAACTTTCTAAAAGTTGTGATGAATAACAGCAGTAGTACACTCAAAGTTTTCTCTGTGTTCTATGAAACAAAATACTAAAATTCAACCAAGTTGGTGTGCTGACCTTGACGCGGTGCTACCTGACCACCGATTCTGAAGAAAATTACTTACTAAGACAATCTGTCTTAGACAAGGTCTGCACTACCCTGTGGCACTCATCCTAGAGTGCATATAACGTTTTACTCATTAAATAAGATGTTAAGAAAATCTGCAATGCTTAATCAAAACTAATCATCAATATGTAAAGATGTCAAACAAGTTCTCTGTCCTCCAGTGTTGCTTGATGCTTCTTTTTATTCAAAGATGCAAAGGCGAACAAGCAATGAATTTCATTATGCGTGATTCCAATAATTCCCAATGCATTCTGGGTGTTGATGTACACCCTTCTTCAGGGGACAATCTATAATAAACATAACGTACATCAATCATCAATCATTAATATGAACACTATTTGCCTTTGCCTCATATAATTAGGGAAGTGAGGTTTTATGCACATTTACGTCATATTTATCTCAAACACAGCAGAAACCAAATGTGGAAAAATAGTGCAGCATAAAAAGATCATTTTGTGGTCAATCATATTGGTTAAACAACAGGATTCACATTGTGTTGAGGTCAAAGAAAGGTTGACATCAGAACAACCTGAGCTGCCTAAAGAGTAAGTGTTAGTATGGGAGATTGTCAGCATGCTGGTTAAGAGTGAACCCGTGTGGACATGCCTATTGAAGAGACCTCAATTGTGATGCTATCACGACGAAGTTACCTGATCACACTGAGTGATAACTCATCTATTGGTGATCCAAAAAATTCGAAGAGCCAAGGTTAAAATCTGCAAAGATATGTAAAAGCGCTAACCAAACTGAATAAACTAAAAATGGCAGAAAAAGGCTACTATTCTGCGTAGTAAGGCTCACCTGCTGTCAGGCAAAAAATCCTTGTTTATCTTTAAATGCGGGACCAATCACTGTGTCGCATTGGTACAAAAGCGTAGCCACTGCGCCCTGTTGAAAAAATGGTGCCAGTGTCGATCAAGAGACAACTAAAAGTAAACTCCAGAGCGTGCCCCCATCACCAAAGTTAATGAGACGCATGATCTCACCTGTCAGTCAAAGCAGGCTGGACCGGTTGGACGCTAGTAATCCATGAAAGTGGGTTCGCTCTGTGTAAGAAAAGAGCCTTGACATATGTAATCATACTGGCCTAACGTTTAACCTCTAAATGAACACCAATAATAGCTCCATATCGGCTGTCTGGAACTCCCCTGTGAACGAGGGTGAAAAATCTTCAAAAGCTTCCAACTTCTGCGGAGAATGTTGCAACGAGCTTCAGTGCTGCTCGGTATCGAAAAAAATGACTGTCCGCATCTGCGGTTGCGTGTGACGTAAATATTAAAATGTGAACTGTGAAAACTGACTGATTTGTGCGCGAAACGCTGTGCCTGCCATGTTGTGGTGGTGTTAGATCTTTATTGCCGATGTGAGGAATGAAAATAGAAAGAAGGCTGGTCTATGTGGATTAGGTTGGTAACTATTGTTGCCATCAAATCAAAGTAGTGCCGCAGTTAGGTAGCATGTACTGTAACAGAGTTGATCTAACAGTATTGAAAAGTACTAAATCTAGACAACCAACCATATAAACATGTATACAATGTAGTGATGGGCATTATTTACAATCATCATTATGTGGATTAGGTTGATAACTATTGTTGCCATCAAATCAAAGTAGAACCGCAGTTGAATAGCATGTAATGTAACAGTGTTCATCTAACACAAAATTGAAAAATACTAATCCTAGACAACCAACCATATAAACATGTATACAATGTAGAAAATGTAAATGATGTAGAAAACATAAACAACTACTGCAAAGCTTGACTGTTCCAATTGAATGCTTCTAGCTTGACCACGATCTGAAAACTACCTGTTTAGGATTGACCATCTGTGAGCCCAAACCCGTAGAGCATGAGTGTTAAGATTTTTAATCCAGAATGTTTCCCTCTCGAACTAGTGGGTAGCAACACAGGAATGACCAAAAAGTAGGGGGGGTTGTTCCTAGGTGTGTGATGGTAATACTCTCAAGAAGCTTCTTGTCGGCCGTTCAGGTTAAAATGGACAAAACATGCCATTATTTTTTAACTGAGTGTGAACACCATCTAAAATGAAAGAATATTTGTGACATTGTCCGCAACTCGATTTTAACTTGAGGAGAGTAGTTTACCTCCCTTACACTACAGAGCTTATATTGTAGATAGATATCAAATTTTTATTGATACATTTTGTAGTGTAGTTCCTATTTTCCCAAAAGGCTCTGCATTGGAATAACATAAGCGATACTTTAGACATAGGACTGAGGTCGACTTGGTCTTTATTGAATATGTTAGACTTAATTTAGGTTTGCCAGCTAGCTCAGAGGTCACTAGAAACTTTCTCGAATGAACAGGGAGTAGTGAACTTCCCTGATTAGACAAAAAGGGATTCAGCTTCTGACAACCGCATAAACATGACAACTTTGCTCCCCCAGAAAAAGGAGCATATCTCCAGAGTTGTGTGAAAACAATAGATAGCTATTTCACTCAGTCAATCGTGCATACCTAGTTTCCCCAGAGTGCAGAGAAATAGAGAGACGGGCGTTTTCAATAAAAGGTGTTTTTTATTGAGCAGTCTTCTTTCTCATGCAAGAGAAATGAATTGCCACAATTGCAATTTTTGTTATAAAGTAAAGTGCGTACAGTAAAAGGAGTATTATGAAATATTACTGTGAAAGCATTGATATGGTTTCTGAGCCATATGATACTTAAAAGGTATCAAATATATACAGTTACATGCAATGATAAAAGTTTGACTAAACATACTCGACTGGTGCTTCTAAGATACGCCTACCCCGAGTGCCCAAAAAAAAGTAAATATTTTGGAAGTTGGGAAAAAAAATTTTTCTTTCAGGGGAAAAAATAGTTCCAAGTGTTTTCAGCAGTGTTGTTTATAAAAACTGAAGGCCGAATTCAGAGTTCAGGGAATGCTGTGTGCTCGCAATTTAATTGTTATTCTCATTGTTAGGAGAGAACATTACCTCAGCTAGACCAGCAAAAAAATTGTCTACAACAGTAGGTGAAAGTTGGGCCAACGCTAAAAAATCAGAAATAGTGCATATATACGATGCATTGCCATCATCGGTGTTTAGATCAGCAATGTTCACAGAAGGTTGTAACTGTGTGCTACTGCTTTCATCTCGTACTTCACTGCCACCTAATCGTAATGGTGAAGTCTCTTGATGTCATCAGAATCGGTAGCCGCTGGGGACAACACGCAGCATGAGTCGTTACCGGACAAAGCAAAGCGTCGATATCCATTGGTACTGTTGATGGTAGTGTAAGACAGACGTCCAACACGCATTCTTCTCTGCATAGCAGACATCGAAGCACAGGTAAGATGCAATTTTGCCAGATCGGTCTGAATGAAAGAAACAAGGTAGTACTCAGATCTCTTAGCCGGGCCAATCCGAGGACCTTAGTGATACGGTCTCGGTATCGTATTGCTAGGATCGTTTCTTCCATCGTAGCCTGAGTTTTGTCTGTGACTTGGCTTGCCATATCGGAGCAGAAGAAACAAAAATAAAATTCCTGCTACGAGTCCCAAAATAAGAGGCAGGCCACCTAAAAGAGAGTGCACAAAATTCGGGAAGATGCCCAGAACCGTTTCAAAAGGTGTTAACAGTCCTGAAAATATTGTCTTAAATACATGTGTAATGCCACTGGTACCTGACATGTTTAAAATTTGGCTTAACATTTCTACGAAATGCACGGGGCAGTTTGTCGATAAAAGGGTATGTATCTCTGCCGCTGTCCTTGCAGCTTGCAGGTCATACGTCTCTTTGGACGAGGTTAAATTCACAGTTGTCTGTAAAAGAATAGACTTCATTCTGCTTAAAGTATCAATTTGAATAGAAGAGATATTCACAGAAGGCCATAATGCAGCCTCCATGTCTGGATTGCTATTTGGATACAATACTTGCATACAACCAATGACCCTGGAAGTAACGCTCACGAGATACAGTTTTCCTGGCATCATGCCACAACAGCTGTGGTCATTTAATATAACGTAGCTACATTTGGAAAGATGTCTGAAAAAGGGCTCTATCTGTGTAGCTGGGGTGCCATGCAGATGGCATGAAAGGTTGTTTGATGAACCTTTGCAAGATCCATGCAAGTTCATACCTTCGCATAGGAGTGTACCGCTCAGTGATGTTTTTACAATTATTACCACTAAGAAATATCTCTTTCTTTCCCCCACTCCAACATCTATGTGTATAGGGTAAATTCCAGATTGATTTGATGTATCCTTTACCCAACCTTTCATACAGGCCTGCTGGTATATACTCTTGGCAGTATTAAAACTGAAAAGTTGTTATCTGGATTGTAATGGTGCCATGTATTATCCATTCAATGACAGGTCTTTCTGACATTGTCAACAGTAATCTCTCAAGTTTTTCAATGCTCAGCACAGTATAGTCTGCTCCTTTTTGTGCCACGAGATAGAAAATAATGACGTTATGCTGATTAGACGCCATGGCACGTGACCTGAACGGAGGTTTTGTAATGTCCTGCCTAGCTGTACAAAAGAATGCAATTGGGACTGACAATGTTGTAACATTATCATATCCTGTTCTATTATATCAATAGCAGATGATACAATGCTGTCCAATGAATAGATTCTGGAGGACAGAGTCGTTAACCCATTGTCCACTACAGAAAGTGTTTTTTCCAAATTAATATGATCAATTTCTCGTATTTTTTCAGCAGTTTCAATTTGATTTAATTTCCAAGCTTCATTGTAAGCTGCGTATATACCGGCGTACATGAAACGTTTTTGACGCTGTTTGCGAGGTCCCAGTATGAAATCTTGCAAGTCAGCACAGTCTTTAAGTAAAGTTAAGTGTTGCTTAATTTCGGGAAGTGTGGATCTCTGTAGCCAGTCGAGGCATAGTTTTCCTACACTGTATGTTGTAACTATCCCTGGATATTGTCTCTGGGAATATCTTGGGTCTGGCCTGTTCTGTTTTAACCCCTGTGTTTTGTTCAGGAATCTATCATGACAGTTATTAGTGTCTGTGGGCCAGATCAACCATTTGTTCCAATCAGGAAGTCTTCTGTTTTGTTTTAAAATATGGGCCACGTCTAACCCCTCATCTGTAGTGGTGTTTTTTATCAGGCATTGGCTTTGGTATAGACGGGTTGTTTAAATCTTTTATCTTGGCTAAACCAAGACAGGTTGTTTGCTGAATTGTGTCATTCAGGAACATTATTTGTTCTGGGATCATGCCGGCTCTGAACAATGCTTCTAAACCTTGTACCTGCCATTCTTTTGTACCCCAGATGGTTTTTATCTCAATGTTGTTTTTCCAAAATTCAAAACCAAATGTAGACATTTTTTCATAAATTTCTTCGGAATAAATCAGTTTAGTGTTTGTCAACATGCTTTTCACTCCTGTCTTATTTAACATTTTGAAATAGAATGTTTCAGGATCAGTGATATTAAACCCCGAGAAGTATCAGAATTTCTCATAAAATGTTTTTGAGCTGCCTTTTGGTGGGGTTGGACAATGTTCCCATTGATTATAACTGAAAATAATTCTAGGATTTGCAGATTTATGCAGATAATGATCCCCAAAGTGGTTGAAACAGTACATTTCCTCATAATTTGACGAACCCTGTAAATAATCATGTGCTGTAAATTTTGCTGACATTTCTAAATCTGACATCATATTTACTAATATTTTCAAAGTCCCAATCATCAGAGAAAGTACTAGGTGATACAAAGTCACTTAAAGAAATCTTAAATTGGTGTGGATATTTCAAGAGCTCAACCGGGACATACATTTCATAGTCAGTTTTGTCCCATGCTATACCACCAAGTATAGGGATGGCTGTGATATTCACTGATGACAGTTCTCTTTTTTTGAGTTGATGTTCTGACTTGCTGTGTCCATTGTACTATATTTTCCATCAATAAATGTACCCGTACTTAAAACCAAGATGAGCCATAGAAGGAGGAAAAGTACGCCTAACACAATCCATATTTTAATCTATTGTGAAGTTAGATATGTTTCTCTGAGTTGTTGAAAGAGTTCTGTGATTTTTTCTTTGAATGTTTTTGTTGCTGGCTTGTCTCCATGTTCACTTGGATCATCGGAAAAGTCATCAAAGTTGATAAAGTAGCCAGATGCAGTTCTCTCAATTGGTGGGATTGCTTCCGGATTTCCATTGATCTTTGCATTTTCTTTTGTTACATTTGTATAGTCCGAGGCTACATCGTTGTAGACTGGTGTTTCTTGATGAATTGTTGCAATTTGGGTTTCAAGAGGCACAAGTTCCATGGCTTTGTTGCACAGTCCTTTTTTAATGACTGTAGGTTTATCAAATGTGATTAGTCTCTCCGTTTGAACCTCTTGGATTGTAGCAAGATTTGGTCTTTTGCTATTTCTTGGGAGTCCACTGGGCCTACTATTTATTATTGGCCACATGATTGTGGTTTCACCAGGTCGATTGATCCAACTCAGTTCTTCTTTTTTCTAGCAAGGGGCGGTAGTACAACTGATCTTGTTCCGCTGACAGCTAAGACAGGTACTGCTTTTCTGTAAGAAGGCCCAAATTCCTTCTTCACCGCAATCTTTTCTCTGACCAGATCCCCAATTTTTGGAATCCAGACAGGTCTTGCTGGGACAGGTGGTTTTTCTTCAGTGGTAGTTGGCTTTAGCTTTTCGTTACTCAGACATTTTCTTGTTTCATTTAAGTCCTGTAAAACAGCCAAACGATCTTTGATATCAAAGGTTTTTTGTTGCACCACTGAAGTCTAACAATCCAAGTCCTGAATGATCATTCTGGTACCAAATAAAAGTTCATACGGACTGATACCTCTTAGAGAAATTCTTGGCATATTATTAAGACTACGTTGGACACTTATTAGATGTTTGACCCACCCATCACCCGAACCTAATACCCTCGCTGTTATAGATTGCTTTATGTCCCAGTTTTTTCTCTCCACTACCGCATTTCCCTCGGGATGGAATGGACTAGGACACCGCAATGCAATGCCCATGCTGGCCATGGCCTCCTTGTAAGCCCGAGAGCTAAACGCAGGACCCTGGTCAGAATGTAGCATGCCAATTGCAGATTTGCCGATAAAGACTCGCAAATCTTTTATAACAGTTCTGGCGTCAGCCGAGCGCTGGGGCCACATCCAAATGAATCTCGTACAGTAATCCACTGCGACCATGATATATTTATAGTTGCCGTCCATTTGTAAGGGACCACAGTGTTCCAGATAAACACATGTTAATGGTTTGTCTGAGATTAGAAGGGGCGTCTGCGCTGGTCGTTTCACTGTTGATACTTTCATATTCTGACATATTTCACATTCTAGAACATAGTTCCTGGTCTATTTTCTCATTCGTGGCCACCAATATCTTTGTTTTAATAATGATACTGTGGTGGAAACACCAGCGTGTGCAGCTAAAATTAGTCCTAACCTGTGCTCCATGTTTGTAATTGCTCTATCCCCCACTCCAGGGATTTGAGCAAACGGAACGTTGTTCGCATCAGTTTTGTATGAGTACTTTACTGGAAAGCCTTTCGGGAGTGTCTTACCGCTGTCTTTTACTGAAGCACTAACAGCTTGCATTATCTCTCTGTCTATTTTTGTTTTTGACCGAGTAATGGCAGCTACGGAAGCCGTTTGTACAGCTGCTTTCGCGGCCTCGTCAGTCAATGAATTTCCTGCAACGTGAACGCCATTACGTTGATGACTCGGTGTATGAATCACGTGAGTCTTTTGTAGTTCTTTTTGTGAAATAACTACCTGTTCCCAAAGCATTTTATGGTTGATTGTGCCACCTTTTGCATCTTTGTAGTTGTTTTGAACCCAGTTCTGTAAATATTCATTGTAAGACTGGACACAGTAATAGGAATCGCACACTATTAGTGTGGGGAATTCTCGTTTGCTATTTTCAAGTGCCATCTTAAAATCCTGTAGTTCAGCTCACTGAGCTGTACAGTCTCCGAGTGATTGAGTTTTAGTTACCAAAGGTTTAAATTTTCCTTCGTGCCAATGACCTTTAACAATCACGCACGCAGCACTGTAGCCTTGTTTACCCCCAACCGCGGGTTGTGCAAATCTGTCAGTGTAGATTACACAGGTGTACTGTTCAAGAGGCAGAATTTCGATCGGCAGAGGACATTCGTTTCCATATTCCAGATATTCTAGTTTTTTCATTTTCGGATCAAATGCGTGTGTCACGTCTTCTGTTGCAAGAGAAGTTTGCCATTTTATCCATTTTGGATCTAGAGCTTTAGTATTAGGATTGCCTGGTATTGTTACCGCCTCAAGGGCTGATACTGCTGTTAAAACAGATATCCTTTTTCCTTGGGCTAGGGCTCTTTCTTTTGCTACAGCAGTTTGAACCGCAGTTAGAATTTTTTCAGTTGAACTGAATTTCATTTCAGCTTGTTTGTACAAATGTGATTTGTAAGCTATTGGCACCGTTTCTCCGTCATTAGAGGTCAGGTATGTGAATCCGCATCTTCCTGGGTTGACTCGGATTACAAGGTTGCGTTCATTTGCGCGTGTTTGCAGTTTTTTTTAGTTAACATGTCTGTCTGTAATGATCTTAAAATTTCTGTGTGTTTTTGAGTCCAATTAATTGGTTTAAAATCAGGTTTTATTAGTTTGTAGAGAAGTTTAACCCTCTCTGCATAATTTAGGATGTATGTTCTTCCGAAATTCAGGAAACCTAGTATTGATTGTAAGTTCTTCAGCGTTTTTGGAGTTTGGAGTACTGCACACTTCTCTAAAAAGTTGTCTGTTAGGCTTTTGCCTTCACTTGACAATTCATATCCTAAAAATAGGACAGTTAGATGGGCAATTCGTTTTTTTTTAAAGTTAAATTTGTACCCTTCAGCTGCGAAACCCAAGTATTATGGTGTTCACTGTTATCAAGTGAGTCTCCAGGTCATCGTCTGTAAGATAGATGTCATCGACATAGGATAATGCCTCATCATCAAAACATTTGAAGTAGCTCTGTTACCCTGGCTGAAAATAATCCTGGGCTGTTCTTGAATCCCTGTGGGAGATGACAAAATTGTTTTTGGGTCCCCATGCTGGAGAAAGCGGTCAAATATCTGCTTTCAGGTGCTATGTTTTGACAGAAGAAACCATTTGAAATATCTAATGTCGGTTTATATTTTTTGTGCACAGTTTTATTCATTAGTGCTGCACTGTGTGAGTTTTGTACTGCAAAAGTTTTACAGCAGTATTTTAGATGTCTGTAGTCCAAAACTAGACGATATGAATCGTCTGGCTTGGAGGCAGGAAACAAAGGATTGTTCATTTGTGAGGTGCATGTTTCAATCGCCCCCTGATATTCAAGTTGATCTAAAATTTCATTTACTTGTTTTGTAGCTTCTTGCTTAACAGGATACTGCCTCTGTGCAGTTGGTTGATTTTGTAACTAGATTTTATGGTGAGGAGAATCCTCATCCCATCCTACATGATTTTTATATAATGCAGGGGCTTGGACCACTGCCCATTTTCTAGCAAGTGTGTATTTTTTATGAATTGGAATGTGATTTGAAAAGGCAGGCATAATCATTTATTCGCCATGTGGGCACTCCCTGACAAACGCTGGTGGCCAGTCTTTCCCTGCTAGAAGGATATCATAGCCTTTAGATAGATTCTCCCAAAAAAGACATTTTATTTTCCTACTTTTATCTCCCTCTATACGCAATGGTATTTCATATAGTTTATGGGGCACACTCACTCGGGTGTCTGCAGTTTCCACTTGAATGTATTCATTCGTGTCCACTGTCTCCAGAAGAATCATCAGGATCTTGCGAGCTATGCTCACTTCTGCTGCGCTGTCTAGAATTCTCTGGGCCCACTCTCCATTTTTCAGTGGTGTCCTCAAGATTCTCGGCATGTTTTATTTTAATACTGGCTACCTTCTTTTTGAGAAATTGTAATTTTCTACTTTGATGAGCAGGTTCCTTGTCTTTGGAATTGGCTCTTCTTTATGTTCTGACCATCCTCTTCTTTCCGATTTCTTTGATGAAGTCGGAAAAGATCGAGAGAGATGTGTATCAATATCTTGATATCTGTCAGGTTTTCTCAAATTGTCCCTATTTCTAAGGTTGTATATTTTTTCAGAGGGCTCCCTTTGGGGACACTTGCCCCCCCCCCCCCCTGGAGATCTATTTCTCCGTTGGGGAGACCTTCCTCTGGACTGAAATTGTTTTTCTCTGGGAGTGGTTTGTTTGTTACCCTCCCACTTCTTCTTTTGAGAATTGAGATTATTTTTAATAAAAGTTTTTTCAGGATTTTCAATTAGTTGGGGTTTTACTGGTTTACCACCCAAACTATCTCTGCCTAATTCTTCATAGGATTTTTCAATTATTTTAGCAAGCTCAAAAGGTTGGTCTGTTATATCTGTCTCCTTCAATTTTTGGCGGATTTTATGTTGGCTAATAATATAGCTGAGACCTGCTTAAAGTCTTTCAGTAATTTCATACCCAGAGTTAAAGCAGGTTCTGGACCGTATTCATTTTGAATCTGTCTTAGTACATCTGGTATAACCGCCAAAGACGGACCACCATGTGTTTTTGTGTAGATTGAGGCAAAGACTGTGCCCCAAGTGTCACGGTCCTCCACATGTGGTGCGATCCTCATTGGGAGACAGATAGTCAGAATTCTGTGTTTTTCGTGAGGGGTAGTATCAGGAAATACTGCCTCTATCTGAGTGATTTTTTGAGCTAACCAGAATGGAATTTGTTCCCGTTTTGCGGGTGTTTTACCAAGACATGATTGTATATTCTGTGGTGTAATCTTGTTTGTGTTCCCCTGTTGAGGGGTGTTTTGTGGAATTTTTATTGCAGGTTTGACTGTTGAAGTCCGCATGACATATTGAACCAATTGTCTATGAATTTTAATTTTTTGTTTTAGCTGAACTAAAAGTTCTCCATCTGACATTGCTTCAATGTCCGGATGTGGTGTGTAGCTGGCTAGAACCGGCCATGTGGCTCCTGGTCTACCTAGTGAACCGAGCCTGGTAATGCGATTTTGATGTTTTAGGGCGCCATTAAACAAGAGCAGGTGCTCTTGGTATGTTAGTGGAATTTGAACTTCCTCGAAAGGAGACTATTCCGCTGGAGATTCTGCTATTTTGTAGTAGTGGAACTCATGTGTTACAGCGTGTGCTGCTGGAAAATTTATCCAGGAATAGAATACCTCTGTCTGCCGAAATTCATGTGCCTTTACCACAAATATGACTGTACCACCTCTTGATGATACTCCATTTTCTATAAGTTTTATAGTTATGGTTTTTCTTATATTGACCGGGATGATTATTGCATCATGGTCGTTATCTCGGACAAGTGTGTCGTCTGCTACAAGTTGAACTGCCAAAGCAGCTCTCTCCCTTTTGTCCTCACTCTCTGTCATTTTACTGACTGAAAGTTTTGCAGAACAAGTTTTGAGGATACAAAGATTAGGTGCACAATATTTTGGAACACTGTATCCTTCAACGTTGACTAAACCAAAAACTAATACATAGGATTCTCATCCTACTAAGTTCCGGCGGATATTAACCTTTCACCCACTCCAGACGTCTATTGGAGTTTTTACGTGAAAAAGGGGTCTGTGTGAAAAAGCACGACTGAGTTACTCTAGTATCTTACGTTAGATTATCGTCTTACCAAACGTTGGGCGCCATGTAGTGTAGTTCCTATTTTCCCAATAGGCTCTGCGCATTGGAATAACATAAACAATAGTTTAGACGTAGGACTGAGGTCGACTAGGTCCCTATTGAATATGTTAGCAGTATATCTCCAGAGTCGTGTGAAAACAATAGATAGCTATTTCACTCAGTCAATCGTGCATACTTGGTTTCACCAGAGTGCAGAGAAATAGAGAGACGGGCGTTTTCAATAAAAGGTGTTATTTATTGAGCAGTCTTCTTTCTCATGCAAGAGAAATGAATTGCCACAAATGCAATACTTGTTATAAAGTAAAGTGCGTACAGTAAAAGGAGTATTATGAAATAATACTGTAAAAGCAATGATATGGTTTCTGAGCCATATGATACTTAAAAGGTATAAAATATATACAGTTACATACAATGATAAAAGTTTGACTAAACGTACTCGACTGGTGCTTCTAAGATATGCCTACCCCGATGTACCTAAACTAAGCTTAGTACGTGGGAAGGAGTAAATGATAAAAGTTTGACTAAACATACTCGACTGGTGCTTCTGAGATACGCCTACCCCGATGTACCTAACCTAAGCTTAGTACGTGGGAAGGAGTAAATGAGCTGCAGTTTAAGTTAAGTTCGTTTTTGCCAAGAATCTGACTCAAGAATTTTCTAAGGATCTAATCAGCTCCGTACCTTGGTTTTAGAATGAAGGAGGTCTTGTATCTCGCTCCTAGGACTCGATCTCCCAGTAACCCACAAGGGTGACTGGAAACACTGGAGTTGGATTTTCTCGGCAGGAGAAAAAGACAGCGTCTTTCTCATTGCATCAAATGGGAGGGACGGCTTTCTTCGGCACTCGCATCAGCTGGGCTTCGGATAAGTAGATAGCCGCTCTGCTCCAAACCACTGTGTCTTGCTTAAGGCAAACGCTGGTATTTTTATACCTGGTAGGTGCCGTGTTTGACGTAAGGTTGGACATAAGACGTCAATAAAAGATGTCACTAAGAACTGTCCATTCTTTCAGTGCTCGCAGGAGTTCTAGGACAAATCAAAACAAAAGCATGGGGAATTCCCAGATTGCTGGAGGTTTGGTTTGTTGAAAGAACTCGTTGTACTTTCTAGGAGTCTAAGGAAGTAGCCTTGCCGTATTTGGATTGCATTGGCTATTACTAAATATGGATTTGATTCCTATGCCTTTATAAGGGTATGATTTGTTATAACCACATAAGGGCATAAATCGGGAATATTTAATTAGGGTCCTAGATAAGATCACAACAATTTCGTTCTTTTACTTTTCATTTTAATTAGAGTTAGGTGACGCTCTTTTATGTCAGGAAAGTGCTGACGATGACAGAGAGAGTCAACTGGTGAGTACCAACCAGTAGCTCCATGGGTTTTGCTTGCGTGAGGCACTTTCTGACCCACCTCACATTTTTTGCATTTTTTATATCTTGTTAAACCCTCCTAACACCATAGGATGGTGGGCTCCCGACTTGACGGGGGTGGTTGATTTTTTATAAATTAGAATAACACATATGGATAGGCATGACTAGATAGCTAGTGTTGCTTGCCGAAGAAGTGCGATGTAATGCTCATTAAAAAACTCTTTAGAATTGAATATATATGTGTTTGCTTATAACCAGGTTTTTTTTTTAAGCTTATGAGTGGAGGGCATCCTGGTTCGTCTTCTATTTCCCTCTTATGCTCCTATTTTGTAGATGAACAGGATTTAAATGCCAAATTGACATGATAGTGTGACACTGCATTCAGGCAGTACAGGCAGGCCTTTGACACGTTTTAAAGGTCTTCTTACGTGGCTGGCACAATTAGTGCTGCAGGCCCACTTGTAGAATTTAGGGGCATATTATCAAGGGGGTTTATCTCTGCTTTTTTGGCTTTAAAAGCCAAGAAAGCGGAGATAAAATTATCTCCCTATTACCTAGCTGTCGCTAATACCAGTTAGCGACAGCTAGTAGGAGATAGCGACCATCTTGGGCCCCGCTTTGCATGTCAGTGATATTTATCACTAATGACATGCAAAGTGGGCGTGCCAAGATGTTAGCGACTGGAAACAGTCGCTAACATCGCTATCTCCTATTACCAACTTTTGGAGATATTCGCGCTAAGCCCGAATATCTCCAAAAGCTAACACCTGCCCTGAGCAGTTCTTAGCCATGTTATCCAATGGGAGGTGGATAACATGGCTAAGAGCATTAGCTCGCTAATGCATGAATATCGCTGACTTTTCAGCGATATTCATGCATTATTTCCGATTGTTATCACATTTGCGATAAACCTTGGTAATAGCAAGGTTTATCTGCAATAAAAATCGCCGCAACTCGGCGATAATTTTTTCTCGCTAACCAAGCAATAGCGATAATTATCGCTATTGCTTGGTAATATGCCCCTTAGTTTACAGGCCCTGGGTATATGGTATACCACTCTACAATGGACTTGCAAGCAAGTTAAATATGGCAATTAGGTATATGCCAATCAACCCATGTTTAGGGGCATGACCACAAACACTTTAGCACTGGTCAGGAGTGGTAAAGTGCACAGAGTCCTAAGGCCAACAGAGGCAAAATGCCAGCAAAATTGGAGGCAAGCAGGCAAAACGTTTGGGGGAAGACCACCCTAAGGTTGACAAGTCTAACAACACTGATACATTAAATCATTTAAAAAATGATGTACATTGCTGGAACAAGAGGGTACCCTGCATGGAAAACAGGTATGTGCCTGGGCCCATAGTGCCCTGGAATCCTGACTTTTACTTAGGCTTTGGTGTCATGCTGATTTAATGTATGTGCAGAGATCTAGGCCGGTCCCTGCTAATGCTAAGTAGAGGTCCTGTCCTGTGACCAGGAGGTTGCCCTCATAGAGGGCAGTGGACTCCTCTCCATACCCTTAGAATATTATATTGATGGTGGTTGAACCTCCCATATTTTGAATCTTTAGTGTGACTAGACCCTTTTGCTATGTCAGTGTGAGTGCAGTCCACTGACCCCAATTGTGTAATGTTCCACTGTGATGTGAAACCCAAAACCTTGAGGCACTGACTTCCTGTGTATATGTAAAGTACACACGTGAATGTGTAGTGCTTGTGGAGTCAATGTATGTTCGGTGTAAGACCAGTGCTTAATTTGAGCTGGTGGTTTCCGGGGATCGGCACCAGCACTTAATTGTCAACACTAGGGCTTGTGACAGTCTGCCACAAGGTGGCACTGGCTGGCTAATATAGAGATGACCACAACAACAGTCAATTATTAATTCATTATACATTACAAATTACTATTAATTGACACCAAAGCCATTCTTATAGCTTTGGGAGCATGGAATAGTCCGAATTGTCACACGTATGAGTGAGATGGCTAGTTACTATCATTGGCAGCATGACATAAGCAATGTGTGGTGCAGGCTGCAATGGCCTCCTGAAGAGAGCCCTGACACTTATTTTTTCACAACTTAAGCACTGTGGTAAGACTCTTTGTATAGTGGGAGTCTGGGGTCAAATGTGTTAATTTTCAATGTTCCTGGTTTAGCATGGCACAAAGTAAAGGTTAGTGAAAGTATATTGTCTATTTTGCAGAGTGTGGATATCCAAACTCTGACATGACGAGGGTGGAGACAGGGCTCCATTTTGCAATTCTATCAGGAACGTGTTAGCAATGGACTCCTGATTAGAACTTCCTGAGCACTGCCATTTAGTAAGTGGTAGGAGTGAAAAGTGGGACTGCAGTTTCTATTGTTTAAGATGAGAAACTTTTAATCATGGCTTTCCTGTTTGTCTCTGAAAATTACCAGGTAGGCTGATGACAGCCAGATGCAGAGAACTCACACTTCATTGTATCCATGTTGGGGATACTCTTGCTTAGAGCCAACCCCATTGCTATGTGCTCTGAGAGACATCACCTTGCAAAGACTGTTTCTGGAGAGCAGCCTGCATATGACATTTGAAAAGGGAACAACTCATACAGGTCCTGAAGCCTCAGACATTGGAAACACATTGTCTGTCTGGAAAATGTGTGTAAAAGTAAGATCAAAACCACCCCACTTGGCTCCGGTTGTTCTTCATGACCGAGAAACAAAATGCTCCACAGAGTACTTGAAGAATTGCTGTGTGACCAACGCTAGTGTCCGCATGATAGCCAGTCTCCCAGAGATGAGGGGTCATCACCTAAAGTCAATGCAGTCTGCTGAAAGAGCCTCGTGTTGCCTGCTGCCTTGAAATTCTAAAGCCACTTCCGCAGGAGTGCGACAACAGCATGTGCTTTTCCCACACTACCAGGAATCAATCTGATAAAAGCACATCACAGCCTGGCATAAGGACTGATAGTGAATGAGATACCGGGAAGCTGAATGAAGCCTGATGCTCAAACTAAGGTTGCAAGTATTACATGGAGGGGAAAATGAACTGGTTGTTAAGCGCGTATAGGCCTTAGGGGTGATTAAGTAATTGCACCTCAGCATAGCCAGCATATTGTTTCTGATTAGAAGCCAGGTATCACAGGCAGTGCTGTACTCGGTAAGTGAGGGATAGGCACGAAAGTTCACTGAACGTTGTGGTGTCTGGAACAACAAACTGGCTTTTAGCCCTGTAATGCATTCTCCTAATTGGAGTATTAAATAATAGTGTGCAATTCAAGTATGTTCTTTTACTGAAAAGCCCGGCAGTGGGCTGGACAATAATTTATTGTGTCTGTTGATTGTTTATTAAGTTCGGAGCTCTTGACCAATGTAATACGTCACCGAAGAGCCTGTGACTGATCACATTTGCTACCCGGAGAGTAAAGTGGAGAAAGAGTTGTGCGTGGCTCTATTTGCCAAGCCATATAGGATGGGCCCAAGGACACAAGGGGCAAATTAATTTAGCCAACACCGTTGGGTTTCAGAAGTCCCTGCCTGCCCTGTTGCTGATATCAGGTGTTAGAGTTAGCAGGGAGGTATGTGTGCAGGTGGATATTGGATCTGGTTACCCTGGTGTGTGTGTGCTGACGTTTACTGGCGTTTCCATTGCTCTAAACGTATGTATGTGATGTGCATCTGAGTGTTTACACTGCAACTAAGATCCACACACATTGGGTCTAAGTCTATGAGTGTGTACTATGCCACTTTTCTTTACATTGTATATGTGACTGATTGTGCACTGACCCAACATGTCAAATAGTGAGGTGGGTGTTTTTGTATGCGCTTAGAGACACATACATGTCTGCATACATCCCGAAAATCTGTTTGCTGAGAAGTCTGCAAGTATGCACCAGATGAGCCCAGATTACACCTCGTGAGCTTTCACTGCCTTAGCCTTAGGCACACTGGGCCTCATTTATGAAAAGTGACGCATTGTTGCGTGAAAACAGCGATGCGTCACTTTCCATTGCGCCCTCCTTGCGACACCAATGATGCGTCATATTTACATTATGACGCATCATTGCGCAAGGAGTTACAGATACGTCAGTATTTCTGACGTATCTGTAAGCGCAAAAGTGACGCATTGCTGGTGTGTGTCACAAAAGTGACGCAGCTCCAGCAATGCATCCTTTCTTGCGTCAATACGCCCCTCTTGCATACATTATACCTGGTGCAGGTATAATGTGGCGCAGGGGTTTACAAAGTGACCATCTACCTAGATGCATCACTTTGTAAATATGGTGCAACAAGGTGCATTTTTTACGCCACTGGCGTGTCACAAAAAGTGACGCACCGGCGGCGTAAAAGTGACGCAAGGGCTCATAAATGAGGCCCACTGTGTCTGGGTGGGGTACACACACACTTGTGACACTTGTAAAGTATATGAAGCGTTTACAGGCCTAATCCTGCTCACAACATATGCGCATATGAGGGTGCACACTATCTGACGAATAGCACTCAATGGTAGAGTGTCTGTGAGGTCACTCACAGCAACGAAATCTGCACATAAAAAGGTGTGTGTGTGTCTGTTCTAACCCAGTGTATGAATACGTGTGTATGCCACTGTCCCAGTTGCATACACTGAGTATGCATGAATGCATGAGGTGGCACAATAACATCATGCTACAAATACCTACCCAATCTCCAAATTGTTAAGAAATAAATTTCAACATGAGGAATATCAGACCTGGTGAGCACTATGAACAGAGTGAAAGGTGTGATTGTCTATGTAGGGTAACTGCTGGCAAGAAAAAATGTAGTAGATGCTGAATGCTACGAGAGTTCCTTTCGGTTCACACTGTCATTGGGTCTGTGGCTTGGAATTTAGAATGCTCCTGGTGTTCCATTTGTTGTCAGGGAATGCTGGCATCCACCTTCTGGTGCAGTCCCAGTCAGCAGGTGGAGCAAATATAAAGTGTGTATTTACCATTGAGGATAATGTTCTCGGACACATCAATCTCAGTTTTAAAGAAACTTTAGGTTTGGTTCATAATGGTGAGGCTTTTCTGAGCATTATGGACAATTCTGGCTCATCAATCACCAATATTTCAGATTTGACTTTTCCTGAAAATTGAAAATTAAAGCTATGTTTATGTCTGATATCAACTTTAAAGGATTATCAGCCTGATTCATGAAAACCGGAATCTGCGATTCTCAAATTGCGATTAACTGCAAATCTGAAATCGCAGATCGGTATTCATGAATTATTGCGAGTAAAAAATGCGATTTGCACGCGGCCGCAAAAAGCGTTTGCGATTAGCGAAAATCGCAGAATAATCGCTATTTTCGGCAACATCCGTGTAGGATTTGCGATATCGCAAATAGCGATATCGCTAATTGCGAGATCGCAAAATGCGAGATCGCAAAATCGTGAGATCGGGAAAACGGGAAGCCGCATTTCGAGCACAGTGATGACATCACAACCAGGAAGCAGCCAGTTCCCACCCCCATTCACCACAGTGAGGCAGACCTCGAGGCAGCAACAGAGTCAGCTCCTGCAAGGACGCCTGCTAACTTTGAATACCACTTCCAATTCCACTGCAGCAATGGCTGAGGAGGCAGTACCTAGGACCAGCAACACCGGGCGCAAGCGAAAACTGAAGTTCTCCGAACAGGAGTTGGAGCACCTCATCGAAGGGGTGGTGGAGAACCACTCCAAACTGTTTGGAAGAGAGTCAAGGAGGTTGCCCGAGCAGGAGAAGCGCAGGATCTGGGTCGGGATAGCGGCCACAGTGAACTCCGTGGGCGTGGCCGACAGGTCACTTGATGAACTAAAGAAGGGGTGGTACAACCTCCGAGGTCGTGCCAAGGAGAAGGTTGCCGAGAGGCTGGGAGAGTCCCTGGCCACTGGAGGGGGAGGACCTACAGTCCCTCCAAACACCCCCATGGAGGATCGCGTCGAAGACACGTTGGAGGCCGAGGCGTGCATTGGAGTCACCAGATTGGACTCATCCCGCCCCACCCAAGAGAGCCAAGGTAAGTGGCATGCGACTGCGACCCGGTCTCCTATGAATGGCCATGACCCTATAGCCTCCCATAATGTTCCAAAGTCATGCCATCGGTGCACATTAGGTAATGCCCTAAAGCATTGTGGGACATGTAGTGTGGCCACAATGTACAAGTACCCCAATGCAGCCAGACAGGTACCTAAGTACGCAATGCCACAGCCAGTCAGGGAATGCCATCCAGCATGCATGTAGCAACTGCACGTGTGACAGATACATGCAACTAATGAACGTCCACTTCCCCTCACAGGTGGCGCAGACAGCAGCGACAGTGACAGGCTGCTCATCGATGAGCAAGCACTGGATGTCGAGGAGGTGCCGTTACCAACACAGCCTCCACCGTCTGGGGCAGCACCAACCCCTGCAGCCAGGCCCACGACATCTGTGCCTCCACCGTCTGGCGCAGCACCAACCCCTGCAGCCAGGCCCAAGACATCTGTGCCTCCACCGTCTGGCGCAGCACCAACCCCTGCAGCCAGGCCCACAACATCTGTGCCTACACCGTCTGGTGCACCATCTACGCCTAGCTCAACTCCACCAGCAGCTGGGGCATCAACATCTGGTCCAGCGACAGCATTGAGACAGTGGCCAACCACTGTGGGCAGCCAGCAGAACAGGCGTGGCAGGGCTCGCCTGCAAAACAATGCACCCAGCGCCAGGAGGGGGATGGAAGGGCACCTGCCGAGCCTGAGTATAGAGCGTAGAATGCTACGCATTCACCAGCTGCAGGCACGCCGGCAAGGGGCCATACAGATGCAGCTGTATAACATTGGCCGCAATGTGGCAGGTGTAGGGGAAAGGATGGACCGCATGACGGCAGCCATGGCAGGTGTGGGGGAGGGGATGGACCGAATGACGGCAGCCATGGAGGCCAACACAGCTGCTCTGACCTCCCAGCGCAACACGGCCCGCCGCCGCCACCGGCAGCTACTGACGCGGCTGACGGCTTATACACGATCGAACTACGTGATCGGGAATGCCACGTCGCAGCGATCGCGCCAGTCCCTGGTGCAGCAGCAGCAGCTTATTCAATGCTGCGAGGATGTGGCCAGGGTACTAGAGCACCTCACCACTGCCATTATGGCACTTCAACCCGCTCCACCTGGTATTGTCGTGGGGGAGGATGCCAGCGAGGGCACCTCAAGTGTGAGCAGCCAGTCTTGCTCACAGGTAGGGGTGTTGAGACGTAGCACCAGGCCCACTGCAGGGTCACGTGCGGTGGCTGAGGAGGAGACGGAGAGGCGCTTGGGTGCTTTGCGCCAGAGGCGCACCTGACTGACATGTACTTTTACAGGCACAGGCTGAACACTATAAGCCTGCCCTGTGTATTGGACGCAGCAGTATGGGGCAATACTGATTGCATAGGAAGGATGGCAACTTGCACTATTATTGTGAATCAAACAATAATATTTATTATAGCATCACACATTGGCGTGCTGTCATTATTTCAATTTGCATGCAATTGTGATTTGTTGGGTGAGGGGAGAGGGTGCACTAGAAACTGTTCATTGTGATGTGGTTGCGGCGTCTGTGGCCTTCAGCTGGGTTCTCCCCGCGTGCCTGGCGCACATGTGCAGGTGGCCGGTCGTCCCCTTCCGATTCACTGCCAGAGATGTCTACAGGTATCCGGCGCTTGGTAGCAATGTTGTGTAGTATTGCACACACAGCCACAATGCGGCAGCACACATCAGGACTGTAGTACATGGCCCCACCTGTCTTGTGAAGTATGCGGAATCTGCTCTTCAGTAGCCCAAAAGTCCTCTCAATGCAATTCCTTGTGCGTATGTGTGATACGTTGTAATGCTGTTGCTGTGGTATAGCAGGGTTGAGGTATGGGGTGAGGAGGTATTCGCGCAGGGCGTAGCCACGGTCACCTGAATGAGAGGAGCAGAGGGTGAGTGCCTGTGCAGCGCAGCTACTTCATCGCAGTGTGACATTATGGGCAAAGTGTACTTACCAAGTAGGTGTCCTTCCCCGAAGTCTCCCCTGGCCAGTCATGTGTGGAGGCCGCTGTGCCGGAATATGAATGAGTCATGTGTACTCCCCGGGTACTGTGCCACTATGTCCGTGATGTATGTCTTAGCATTGCAGACCATCTGGATGTGGAGGGAGTGGTAGGACTTGCAATTGCGGTACATGTACTCCGTTGCAGCTGGTGGGCAGATGTGGATGTGGGTACAGTCAATGTATCCTATCACGTGTGGGAAATGGGCGACATTGTAAAATTGAAGCTTGGTCTCATCCAATTCCTGTTGGCTTGTTGGAAATGTGATGTGGTGGTGTAGCTGGGTCAGCATTGCGTCAAGGAAACTCCCTAGGCAGCGGGACATGGTGGGCTGGGATATCCCCCCAGCAGCCGCAACTATCCCCTGGAAGCTCCCGGAGGCCAGGAGGTGCAGGCTACACAATACCTGGACATGTGTTGGCACGGCATTGGTCCGCCTTGTTGGGTGCTGCATCAGGGGGTCAAGGTCCTGAATTAGCTTGATGATCATTGCCCCATTCAGGCGGTACTTTGCGTATATTTGCTCTCTAGTTTGGCCCAGCAGGGTGACCCGCTGGCGGAATATCCTGGCCTGGATTCTGCGTCTCCTCCGTGCTGCTCACTGTAGCCTTCGCCGCCTGACCACCATGTACATTCCTGGCATTGTGACACTCCTTATGCTGATGCTGCTTCTCCTTAAGTGTGTTTGGTCAGGCCAGCACCAGTTGCTGATTGGCCAACGTTTTTTCCAAAAAATTGTTACTTTTTACTATGGGTTTGATGGTTACCACCTGCTTTGGGTTGTCCTTAATTTGCGCCTCGCAAAATGCGATTTTGGGTTTTTTCACTAATTGCGATTTTTCATGAATCCCGATTGCGAGGAATTTGCGATTTCGCAATTTTTTTCACAGAATCCGTGATTTCTCGCTATTTCCGAATCGCAACTGGTCTACTGCCGGGATTCTGCGAATCTTTTAGCGATTTCGCAATTCTGTGTTAGCGAATTCGCTATTTTCGTGGTGAATACCGATTAGGGAAATTGCGCCTGCGATAGCATTTTCGCAGCTATTGCGAGCGCAATTTAGCTTCATGAATCAGGCTGTTAGTGAATACAACATAAATATCATGAGCTATATTGATGATTGGTTGGAATTCACGGGGCATTCCATCCTGACTAAGATTAATAGTGTGGTAAAAGGACACAATATTTTGGGGAGGTGTGATCTGGAGTATTGTTCTGCGAACAGGGTTTCGGAGAAGTCCCTCAAGGACCTGTGTTTCATGTTTTATTTGCGCATTTGGAAAGATTCAGAGGCATTTGATTTTGACAGCATTAAAACCAGATCTGGAAATGAGTGATTGGGCAGAGCTGCTGGCAACTGGTGTCATTGTCTTGGCGGTAGCTGATGCCATTTAGGAAGTTGTAGGCATGACCTAAGTTACTATTGCTAGGGTAAGGATAGTCATCCTGTGATCGTCCACAGCCTTGCGAAGCATTCTGTGTGCTCACAATTCATAGGAGACCTCATTCAGAATTCTTAAGTAGCAAGGTAGAGGAAATGGGATTGGGATCCCAAAA
Organism: Lissotriton vulgaris; assembly: GCF_964263255.1. NCBI lineage: Eukaryota > Metazoa > Chordata > Amphibia > Caudata > Salamandridae > Lissotriton > Lissotriton vulgaris. The sequence continues at coordinate 1,195,783,585 of NC_141689.1, read as the reverse complement.
TCATCGATATGATGAGATGGTGGGATAGGACAGTTATCTAAGGTTGGATGGGCTTGCGATGTTGGAGTTCAGGAGCCAGAGCTACTGTAACAATGCAGGAGCCCCAAACGAAGTATGACAGGCTTCAATAAGGTTGATGCGTGCAGTGTGCTTCCAGGAGTTCCAGCCTGAGAATCAAAATATTTTGAGTTGGTCTTCAGTGAGTTGATGCTGGCTGGTGGCTGGTCCAATCAAAGCTGCAATGAGACCTGGTCCTTCCAAGTGGCGCCTCACAGCGCTTCAATGACGGAGCACCTTTCCCGTGGCGGCAGCTGAAACCTACCCTGTGGCAGCACTTTCACCTTGGCATGCAGAGGCACTTCCAGGGCATGGCAATAGGAAGGGAAGATGTAAGCCAGATAGATAGCTCATTACATTAGCTGATAATTGGCTTTGGGGGCACAGTGTTTCCATCAGCAAATCCTGCAGTGAAAGGTTCAATGCAGGGGTTAAACAGGATCCTATGACGCGTGGGGGCAGTTTAATGGAGCTCTCACTGCACACCTAATTGATTGTTGAGTGCCAGGTGGTAGTTGGGTGTTTGTGCGTGAAATTGCCATGCCATCAAGACATATCTTTAAAATGTAGTCCCTCTGTGCCTTCATCTGCCATGCAAGCCAGTCCATAATGCCCCCACAGTCAGTTCCACTGAGCAGTAATGTTTCCCCTTGCAGCACACAGTGTACCACTGTGTACCACTGTGATGTAATCCTTCTCAGTGTATGTGCTGAATGCAAACAGGTTTGCCTACATATTATTCATACCAGGTTTATACAGAAAATTAAACGTGTATGCACTGAGAAAACACATCAAAAAAACCAAGCATGTCTGAACTGTTAAAGCTGACACCCTCAGCAGAGTGTCTGCATCACCAGACATACATGCATATAGTGCACTAACCAATATAACTGCAGCCTTGGAGTAATTCTCTTAAACTGGAATTCAGAGATTCATGCAAGCATGCACACAAATCAGCTTGCCCTATGGCAGTCATAATGCCAGTATAGAAACCTTTCATTATTATTTTCAGAATTGTCTGCTGAAAGATTCACGAGAGCCTGAAGACATCCCACATGAACAAAGTAATTGAAAAGGACAGGTAGAAAAAGAAGTGAGCTGTGCCAGTTTTTTGGCATGTGAAAAGGCTGCATCTGCTGACATTTTCATTCAAAGTCTAGATTTTGTTTTATATTAGAATGATAATGCACTGGAATTTAAGGTTTTTTGGTTGATGCATTAAAAAGAAATCTGTAACTAAAATAATAATAAAAGCAGCAATAATAATGGCAATAGCTTGTGATACAATTCAGGCAATCCCTTTTATTTTTCATCTTAGAACCATGGCCACAAACAATATTAATGGGATCCTAATGTCAATCATCTAATATATATGTTTATTTAGGTTAAAAGAAATAGCCATTAAAAACAAATAAACACAATTTCATAAAAACAATCTTTTAATAAATAGCTAAATATAAATACATGCTTGTGTAAATCAATAGTTAAATATTAAAACCAATTTAAATTTGCACTATACAGCATTCCTCAACCTACCGACAAGAAATATCAAAATTTACTCACAGCATTGCACACTGGAGGTATAGATAACTGCTGTAATTAAAGAAAAGCTGGTCTGCTACTCATAAAGTTCTCCTATTTAGGTACCTGACTTAGGACCCAATGATGACTTTGGCGGTGCTATGCCAGATCTCCTCCGGCACAGCATCACAAAAGCTGTGCAAGGACCGCACGCCTGATTACAAGTTCAACTTGTGCAGACGGATAGTCATTTTGCCTTTCCCACAGAGTGAAAAAGGGCACCACAATGGGAACAGCAAAAATGTTCCAGCACGGCATGGACATTCTGAAACTTTTAATTCGATTTTACTTGTATGAAGAGGAGAACAAGCTTAAATACAGTTCTATTGTAGAGATTCACTTTTAACAGGCTTCTCTGATAATACACTGTGGATCTAATAAGACTTGTGTTCCCAGCAACCCAGGGGAGTTATACAACTCCGTTCAGCATGCATTTTAAATATAATGAAACTTTTGATTTGAATCACTGCCTTCCATTTTCGAGCAGTCTTTGACTATTAAATGATTCAAAGGAGTGCCACGATTAACTGCAAAAAAAATTCACAAGAACAAGGCGTCAACTTGATTTCATTCTCAGGCTATCTAATGCCAAGATCCAAGCTCTTCATGGGAAGTAAACATGAGAGAGTTTTCTTTTAAACCCCAGAGACTTCTACATGCCCCATTTTTAGGTCTCGGCGTCAACGCGCGGAAGCGCGTCTCCGCCGAGATCTTTTGTCAGGGACTATGCTTCCCAGGAGACAGCCTTGGCCACGCGCATTGCCTCTTCAAGGAGGCGATTTCCGCTGGCCACGCGCTCGCGAACGCGCTCAGCGGCTGTCTCCTGGGAAGCAGCTACACCACACCACACGCGCATGCGCAGAAACAGCGACAGACACACACACGAGCGCTCATGCACGCACGCACCCACACATACAGCGAACCCACCCCCGGCGTCGCATGCATACACACACACACACACGTGCACCGAGCATCCCCCCCACCCCTCCGTTGTCGCACCCCCACCCCTCCCCTCCGCCGTCGCACCCCGCCCCCCACCCCTCCCCTCCACCGTCGCACACACACACGCAGACATACAGGCATTCTCTCCCCCCCCCGCCCCGCTCACCGGTCAAAGGCCCTCCGGACACGCAGGCATTCTCTCCCCCCCCCCGCTCCGCTCACCGGTCAAAGGCCCTCCGACCGCGGGGCTCTCCCTCGGTGCTCCTCCAGGCACTCCGTGGGCGCGGGCTTCACAAAACGGAAGTCCCGCCCCACGATAGGTTTCGTTTTCTCAGTCCCGCCCCACGATAGGTTTCGCTTGCAGCTCGTTGGGTATAAAAGCTTGTCGATCCAAGTGTGTGTGTATTGCAGATGTTATCCCTTTTTAGGGCTGTTGTGTCTGCCATCGCCCGGACTGTTTGCTGTACTTTGTGCAAATTCGCTAGATTGATTCCCTGGATCCACGTGTACCCTGGACACAGCGGCAGGCTTTCTAGTTGCTAATGCAACAGGGTTAGATGGTGTAATTATGACTGTTGATTTCATAGCTAACTTTCTTGGCCTGTATGTTCAGAGGATCCGATGTTGCCACCTCATTCCCCTGGTTAGCGTTTGTATTCATACATGTTTGCTTGGGATGTGTGATGAGGCCCTCCAAAACAACAAACCTTGACCTCACCAGAGATTCGTAATTGTCCAAACATTCCTCTATCTTGGTTAGTTTTTGTGTAATAGGAGATAGCAAGGTAGTTAAAATACTCTCAAATGTCTTCCACTGTTCTAAATCACAGTTCGAGTTAATACCATTTCCCGCTGCATAATTGGTATCACCATCAACCAAATCGGCATTAATTATAGGACTGCCCTCCTCGGGTGAGACACTGTCACGGGTTTTGTTCGACCTTGCCACTTTTGCTCTACAAGGCCTTTGTGGTCCTCCTCCCCGCTTCCTTTTTACTGCCGGTTCCAGAGTTAATCATTTGGTAGAGGTTTTTTTATTTGGGGATGTGGCAGATGCACGTGTAGAGACGCTGGCTGTAATGTTACTTTGGGTCAGTGGCGATTTTGGGGAATCCTCTAGTGTTCCAAGGGGATATGGAACTTCAACGCCAACCCCAATATTAGTCGATGGTATAATAATGATTACATCTTGATGAGCTGGCGAGCGAGCTATAGCTATAGTACCTAGGGAAGATCTCCTATTTAATAACGGGACCAGAGACAACAGATGCTCGGTACAGAGGTCGCCCTAAGAATAAACTGATCAAGCGTCCCCACCACGCTGCCACCATGAGAAGTACCTAGGTATTTCCTTTCCTGTTTGCTCATCTTTAATAACTTAAGTGAACTTAAGCCAACTGGTAATGCAGAGTAGTGAGTAGTGAGTGCAGAGTGGTAATGCAGAGTAGTGAGTGCAGAGTAGTGAGTGCAGAGTAGTGAGTGCTGAGTAGTGAGTGCTGAGTAGTGAGTGCAGAGTAGTGAGTGCAGAGTAGTGAGTGCAGAGTAGTGAGTGCAGAGTGAGTGCAGAGTGGTAATGCAGAGTAGTGAGTAGTGAGTGCAGAGTGGTAATGCAGAGTAGTGAGTGCAGAGTAGTGAGTGCAGAGTAGTGAGTGCAGAGTAGTGAGTAGTGAGTGCAGAGTAGTGAGTGCAGAGTAGTGAGTGCAGAGTAGTGAGTGCAGAGTGCTGAGTGCAGAGTAGTGAGTGCAGAGTAGTGAGTGCAGAGTAGTGAGTGCAGAGTAGTGAGTGCAGAGTGGTAATGCAGAGTAGTGAGTAGTGAGTGCAGAGTGGTAATGCAGAGTAGTGAGTAGTGAGTGCAGAGTAGTGAGTGCTGAGTAGTGAGTGGTGAGTAGTGAGTGGTGAGTAGTGAGTGCAGAGTAGTGAGTGCAGAGTAGTGAGTGCAGAGTGGTAATGCAGAGTAGTGAGTAGTGAGTGCAGAGTGGTAATGCAGAGTAGTGAGTGCAGAGTAGTGAGTGCAGAGTAGTGAGTGGTGAGTAGTGAGTGCAGAGTAGTGAGTGCAGAGTAGTGAGTGCAGAGTGGTAATGCAGAGTAGTGAGTAGTGAGTGCAGAGTGGTAATGCAGAGTAGTGAGTGCAGAGTAGTGAGTGCAGAGTAGTGAGTGCAGAGTAGTGAGTGCTGAGTAGTGAGTGCAGAGTAGTGAGTAGTGAGTGCAGAGTAGTGAGTGCAGAGTAGTGAGTGCAGAGTAGTGAGTGCAGAGTAGTAAGTGCTGAGTGCAGAGTAGTAAGTGCTGAGTGCAGAGTAGTAAGTGCTGAGTGCAGAGTAGTAAGTGCTGAGTGCAGAGTAGTAAGTGCTGAGTGCAGAGTAGTAAGTGCTGAGTGCAGAGTAGTGAGTGCAGAGTAGTGAGTGCAGAGTAGTGAGTGCAGAGTAGTGAGTGCAGAGTAGTAAGTGCTGAGTGCAGAGTAGTAAGTGCTGAGTGCAGAGTAGTAAGTGCTGAGTGCAGAGTAGTGAGTGCAGAGTAGTGAGTGCAGAGTAGTGAGTGCAGAGTAGTGAGTGCAGAGTAGTGAGTGCTAAGTGCAGAGTAGTGAGTGCAGAGTAGTGAGTGCAGAGTAGTGAGTGCAGAGTAGTGAGTGCAGAGTGAGTGCAGAGTGGTAATGCAGAGTAGTGAGTGCAGAGTGGTAATGCAGAGTAGTGAGTAGTGAGTGCAGAGTGGTAATGCAGAGTAGTGAGTAGTGAGTGCTGAGTGGTAATGCAGAGTAGTGAGTAGTGAGTGCAGAGTGGTAATGCAGAGTAGTGAGTAGTGAGTGCAGAGTGGTAATGCAGAGTAGTGAGTAGTGAGTGCAGAGGTGCAGAGTAGTGAGTGCAGAGTAGTGAGTGCAGAGTAGTGAGTGCAGAGTAGTGAGTGCAGAATCTTTTGATTTAAAGAAAAAAAAATGTCATGAGCAATGCCAATAGCTCTACCTTTAATGATGCCGAGACCATTGCATTGCAAATGCTTGTTTTTCATTTGTAGTCGAGATGCATTCGAAGTTCCCCTTACTCTTGAGCTATAAGTTATTGTAGGTATCTACAGGACCAGGGATTTACTACCCAATCTTTTGCTCAAATCAAATTCTGCGTCAATAGACTAAGGGGCATATTTATAACCCCCTTGGTTGCAGTAGTGTCATTTTTTGTGACGCTTCAGCGGCTCAAACTACAAAATCATATTTATGAGGTCACGCAAAGCCACTTTGCATGACTTTGAATGGCCTCATAGACATGGAGTAAGGCAAGGCAGTACAAATCACTGCATTGCCTTACTTTGCGCTAGGTAGGTGTTCTATGGGAGTTGCAGTGGGTGTTCCCACACAACACCTATGGATTTTGACTCCTCCCCAGATTTACAAAAACCTGGGGATACACCAAAACCTTACGCCAAACCAGAGGAGGCGCAACGTGGAGAAATAACTTTATTTCTCCTTGTGTTTTCCCCTTTCCATTCTGGACCATGGCGGAAGGGAGCTTGGGCTAGATGTAGGTAAATCTAATTTACCGATTCATAAATACCGAATTTTACCGATTCGGTATTTATGAATCAGTAAATTAGAAGGAGGCAAATGTAGGTCATTTTTAAAACACAATTACCGAATCTGTAAGATTCGGTATTTACCGATTCGGTACATTCCGAATCGGTATTGCCCATTGATTCCTATGGGCCTTGTAGCCCATAGGAATCAATGGGAAATTACGATTTGGTATTTACCGAATCGGTATATACCGAATCCTGCAAGGGTGCACAGGGTGTCACTTTGACACCCTCTAGCACCCCAAGTACACTCTTGAGTGACATGTGGCACACATACATGCCCTAAGGGCATGTCTGTGTGTCACATGGCACAGTTGTGCCTTTGTCGGTATTTACCACCCAATAGGATTGGGTGGTAAATACCGACTCCTAAAGGGCCTGTGGCACTCTGTGAAGTGCCACCTACATATTGATTTACAGAATCGGTAAATTTACCGATTCGGTATTTTACCGATTCTGTATATTTACCGAACCGGTAAATTTACCGATTCTGTAAATCAGATGCCCCCTACATCTCAAAAGCCAAATACCGGTCGGAAACGGCCGAAATCGGCCGTTTCCGACCGGTATTAAGGGTCCTACATCTGGCCCCTTGTCTTAGAGCTAGGCTACCGAAACGGCACCAGCGCAGGTGGAAAGACATGAATGCAACGTATTGTATAAATACAGTGCATTCCTGCCATTTCACTTTGACTAGTAGTGGCTGCTACAGGGCAGTAGTGGTGGGGTGGGGGAGGCACAGATGGGGTTTAAAATGTTTTAAATTACTTGTGCTGCTGGCTGCCACTTCTAGTCCATCCTCGTTGATCAAGCAGGAATCAGGCTCCCCTGGCCAATCTCAATGCTGCAGTCACCATGACAGCAGGGTCGTGATTGGTCTGAGTGCTGTGTTTAAGCCCTCAGATAGGCAGTTGGAGCCTGTCCATGTTCTCCACCCAGGATGCCCATTACAGCCTTGTGGAGAACATGATATGTGGGCATGACTGGCCAGCCCAAATTGGCCAAACAAACACTTATGCTCACTTAAAAAGTGCTCACAAATCCTCCCCTTGCTCTGTGGCCCATCCCACATCTTCAGAGGCTTCTGAAAAATAAAATAATAATAATGTGGACTTGTTATCATTTTATTTTTCCTGTGGGGCGATGCTCCTCCGAGGAGCCGCTGCTTACTTTGATGTAGGGCAGCACAGCAAGGTGACTTGGTACGTTGCCCTACACCAAATCCCCATAAATGAGTCCCTGAATACTTTTTGTCTCCTGTGCTTCAACAGGTGTTTGTTGCTATTTTGTTAAAACATTCTTATTTATGGGAAGACGAGCACTGGCTCCAAGGGTTGCATTTAAAGACTGAACTCTGGTCAACTGTGACCAAGAACATAATATAAAGTTCCTATTTGCTTTAAATTAGCATGTTTACAATATGAAAATCTATAACTATATTAAATCTAAAGGTCTAAAGGAACTCTATTGTTCCTTGGTGCCTTTCTAGAGGGGTTATATTTTAAAGCATCCACTATCTCTTGGAGTGAAAACTTCAAGATTTTGTCAAGGCTCAATTCACAGCAGCCCTACCAACTATCACCCTCAATTGAAAATATCAGCAAAATACTTAACCTAAAAATGTCTTGCAATATGTGATTTTAATGTAGACAGCAGTCTTTTTTAGAACCTGAAATTATTAACTACTCTTCAAAAAGTTACAGATTTTTTTACGGCGCAGCCCTTTTCAAAGTTATCCCAAGCTGTCCTTCTAATTGCCCATTTATGCACCCTGAGAGCCAGTCCTTCATCCTTTCTGCAATGGCTAAAGTCTGGTTGATCCCAAGAGAATAGATTTAAGGGTTTATATAATCAGTGGCGGCTCCTCCGTAATGGAGGAGGAGTGTTGCCCCACTGCTCACAGTCAGTCGCAGAAAAATAAAAAGACATAAAAACAATAATATCATTATATTTTCCAGTGAGGGGATCTGGCTGACTCCTCGTGTGGGCCATAACAAGCAGGTGTGGTAGGCATTTAGAAGTTCACATGTAAGTTTGGCCGGCCATCTCAGGCTAGCCAAACAGTCATGCGTACTTCTATTTGTCCAACACAATTTTGTTCACATCTGGGTGGGAGAAAAGTCTAGGCTCCTGGGCAGTGTCTGAGCGACAGAGAAGACCGCTCAGACCAATCCAGGTGCTGCTCTATTAGCATGAGAGAAATGTCTGGATTGGATGAGGAGCCTGTGCCTTTTCAGAGACTGTGGGAGTTAAGCATTTAGGCAGCCATCGGTGTTCAGGCAGCTCAAGGTATGTTTTTAAATATTAATCGTTTCCCTCCGTTTCCCCCTGTCTTTCCCCCTGGCACCCTCCCCCCCAACATTTGCTTGTGAAGAGGCCCCACTGTATGTAACATCTGATTTGCTCTGCTGCAATTTTTATCAAACCAATTTGTAGATTTTAAAATTGGATCTTTTTACCTTGTGGGCCTTCATTTTGTCTGAGACATTGTCACAATGGAATTGTTTGGCTTTAGTACCTGCTTGTTATTTTATTCGACCTCTAAACAGATATTAATGTGCTGCAATGGAGAAGCAACCATCCACTGTATCAATATGTATGGATCTAGCTTTTTTCTTTACATTTTTAGGCCTTCATCATCTGAGCAAGGAATACAAACAGTAGTGTTTTTGTTAGGATCTAACAACAGATATTTTATCGAGAATTGATTATGGTCAGTAAAATATTTTGTTTCAACAGTATAATATAATACTCCAGGCATATTATCCCATCTAAAATAAATGTAGTCAAGGATGCGGAGGCTGAGCGATAAGATTAGGTTAGAAATGGCAGACATTTCTGAGAAAGTAAATGAATAGCATTGAGCAGGTTTCAATGTTGCAGCAGATCATTTGTCATCTCCCTGTATGGATACATTTCAAGGTAAAGAGTGTCAGAGATGAAAACCATTTACCCATATTCAGTTTTATCCAAAAGGCTACAGGATCCCCTATCCCCAGTTTGTCAGTAAAATGCTCAGGCGGGATAATAAAAGGGTGCAATCATTTCCTAACTTTCCTTCTATTAAGTAGTTCATTAAAAACTACTTCAGATATACATTAAAAATTAACACATGCAGAGAGAACAACATTGTCATCAGAAAAATTAATTATGTACAAACTGTCACTGCTTCAAAGTCTGAGTGCTAAAGCCAAAAATTTTAAGAGAGCTAATTAGTATTACTATCATTTTCCAAGCAAAGCAAAAGAGATTGCTCTTCAAATGTGAAGGCCACCTTTAGCTCTCCCTGAGGTACCAGGATAGGCCAAAATTGCTAAAGATATAAATCCATTACCGTAGGACTTTGGGTTATGAGTTGTGTGGCCTTCTCAGGTAATAGGTCCACAAATGTCCTTACTGGCAAAGAAGCACCATATTGTAGCGCATGACTCCCACAGGGTAAGGAAGCAGAGCAGTTCAAGGCCTACTCAAGGGAGGAGGTGTGGGCTAGTAGTCAAAGTTCACTGGCCCACATAATAACACTCAAAAAATGATTGCTCAGGGAATACTTTTTCTTTAGAAAAAGAAGTACCTTTATTACACAAATACTACTAAATACTTCACAGAAATTTACAAATATATGCATTGATGAACAGAAAATACCACTAATGACATTACATAATCACCTCTTTTGGGATGATTTTGACAATTTTGGGCTAATTTTACTCCTGTTAGAGAGCTATAGCCACCAGGGTCAGTTGCATCATACCGCTTCACCTCCAAATCAGTGTAATTTCCAAGGAGCTGGTTCTCCTGGCTCCATGCACCAGCCTTTCTCATGGTCAACTGGGCAGAGACTTAGTCTTTTGTGGGCATCAAGGGGTTCTTTCTTTCAGCTGTCCATGGCAGCCATATGGTCCAGCAGAGAAGTGCAGAGAAGTCACCAGGCATGAGATAGTCTCCCTCTTGTGCAAGAGTTTTTAAAGGGGAGAGGAAGGTTCCAGAAGCCAGAAACCCCTGGCCAATACAATTGTGCCACGTCACCTCTCCACCCCTGTCAATTCCCTCCTGCAAAGCATGTTGGGTCAGTTAAAATTGGCATCATCCAGGAGTCACTAGCTACCGTTTATCTGGGGGCCTCAGCTCTGCCCCTCACTGACATCACTGTCAGGGCCATTCTCATTATATTTTCAAAGGAGAGTCCCTCCTGTGTTTACTCCAGACGACTGGTCTACTTCCTTTGTTCAGTGGGCTTGGGTAGGCCCATCCTTGGTACAGTGTGACAGTTGATTGATTAATGCCCCACCCTGTTCCTCCTCAGGAGATGAATGAAGCACTGCTAATTGTTCTCTTTGTGTGGGAAGGTCTTTGTTCCTGCTGTGGGAGAAAAATGTAATTAACTGGGAACTGCAAGGTGACAAAATGCCAAGGATCTGATCCTGAGCTGAGCCAGAGAAATATCACAATTCTGGATGACCCATAATTTAAAAAGTTATCCTTTTGGGATTTGCAGAATTGATTTTGCTGCACAGGTTACACACCATTTCAATATGCCACTGGTCTCTGAATGCCAAAGGGAAGCGAAAGTGCAATATAAGGCAGTTTTCACCTATGTGAATAATAAGGTTTCCCTACAGACAAAACAATACATCACACAGACATTCCCTACTAATGGAGACTAACATTATGAGGACGACCCCAGGTCAATATCTAATCCTGCAGAGTTTCCTCTGTGCCTGGGTACCTGTGCACAATTACAAGGCAGCACACGACAGTAGTCTCTCTCACGCAGCGTACTTAGGTTTGCACACTCATGTGTACACGTGTTCACATGTAACCATACCAATGCCCCATATCTTTGCTGTGTTACAGCGGCCTTATCTTGAGCGGTATACACTGGTGGCAAACTCTTGCAGACCATTTGCCGTTTGATTGCCGTGGGTGAAAAATATGTAGAGGTTCACTCACAGTAAAAAGTCCAAAACCGGGTGATTCAAAAAAGCAAGAAACCCAGGTGTAAACCCAATTGCAAAAGTTAAGATAGTAATATTTGGTAGCCCAAGTTTCTTGCACTATAATTACACTGAACATTTTAATTAACTCAGTTCACCCACCTAAGAATTACCACATTTAGAACACAAACTAGCAGTATCCCAACACATGCTTGAAATAATTCTGGGAGTAATCTTGTCAGCCTTCACCACAATGACCCTGAGAAATTGTATTTGGTATATCGCATCCCATAAGCTTATTCTTATGGTTACAGTGATCACTTTGGGGATAAGCAGCATGCATTGTTTCAAGTCGAGAAAACATTAATGAAAGGGGAAACAGTTGTGTGGCAAACACAGCAGACTGTCAATTTTTGCAACTGTTGTTCCTAATGCTACTCCTTGGTGTTAGTCTATGAAAATAGCCAAATGACACAACCTGTAATGCTAACTTTCTGTCAGTGCCCTATTCTATCAAAGCTAAACTAATTGCTGAGGATTTATGTTCTTGCCTTCCCCCAAAACTCTTCTGATCACATTGAATTCCTGAAAACAAATTATTTTCACAATGTTTGCACCTAATCAATGGACAGGTTTGTTTCAATTGGTCCACACTAGCCTGTTGTGGTTGTTTAAAGCAGGAGCATCAAGAAAAGCATCACATGGGGTGACCTCTGGGTGAAACTGTAGAAATGGCTGATAGGTTAGTTTGACCTCTGGTTTAGACTGTCCCCTTGGAGATACAAGAGCAGTTGGACCTGGACTGTAGATTGTTCTTTGTATTATGCTTGACCATGATGTTCCCTTCACCATGCACAATACAGTCATCCGGAATTGTCACAATATGTCCACCAATAAGGAATAAGATTAACAGTCTGTATGATACTCAGTTTGTGAACCTTAAATGCATTGATTGCAATCATATATTCCTTTATTTAGAAATGAGTTTAACATTTGTAAATCTATCCATGACCCCCTTGTACACTGACAAAAACATCTTCAGAATTTTAGCCATCATCTCTTCTAAATATTTATAAAGAAAAGGTACTGTGGTTATTTGTTTAAGCTTACACTTGTCCATGTGTCCCCTCTTTAACTTCCTATGGGAAGAGGGCAACTGAGTTTGTGACCTCACCTAAGTTTGAGGCTTTCTATGCACTGTGACCTCAACAACAATTGCCAATTGTTCTCACAAATCCATGTGTGCTATAGCTTGTCTTTCAATAGGACTTGCGGGAGTCTTAAGCATTGTAGAAGGCTTTTGATACAAGGTCCTAAATTAATGCACCATTTACTTTGACCGATCTCTTCATTAGTTAACTCTTCCTTTTCCACAGCAATTGTCCCGGTGCTGTGGAAACAGGCATGGGTATCCCCCATTCTCAAAAAACCATTGTTTGACCCGGCTAAACTCGAACACTTTAGGCCTATATCTCTGCTTCCCTGGGTGGCTAAGATATCAGAGGCACATGTTAATAATACACTAACAAACTTTTTGAAAACCAACAATATCCTGGATCTATCTCAAAATGGCTTCCACTCAGGCCACAGCACAGAGACTGCTCTCCTGGCCATGGCTGATCAGGTCAGATGGTGGCACTGATCTTGCTTGTTCTTAGTGCCGCATGGCACTCTGCTACAGCGGGTGGAGGAGGCGGGTGTGGCTGGCTTGGCTCTGAATTCACTCAGATCATTTCTGACCGAAAGATCTTTCCGAGTGTCAGCCCCCCCATTTCTTTCCCAGGCTCTTTCCATCGACCAGGGGGTACCCCTGGGCTCAGCGTTAAGTCCCTCACTGTTTAATCTGTATGTCCAGCCTCTGGCAGCGGTGACCAGGCAGTGGGACCTCACCATGGTCTCCTATGCGGATGACACGCAGATGGTGGTGGCGCTGGCTGAAGGTTCCACATGGTATGCCTGTAGGTTTAGAGGCGGCCTGGCTACCGTTGCGGAATGGATGACCACAAATTGCTTACAGCTGAATGCTAGCAAAAGCGAGGATTTGTTAGTAGGGAAGAACTCGAGCTTGTGGAGTGAGCGATGGTGGCCCAGTTTCCTGGGTAGCACTCCTAACCCCAAGGCAGTGGTTAAGAATCTGTGGGTATGGATGGATTCCTCCCTCCAGTTTCCAAACCATACCAAAAAAGTTGCTAGCATCTGCTTTGGCCTCTTTCGGGGTCTTAAGCCACTTATGAAGTTTTTCCACCCACCAACGCACCAACTGATTGTCCAGTCAGCTATTCTATCCCAACTGGACTATGCCAGTTCTCTCCTACTAGGGGCAAATCAGGCTGAATTAACACGGTTGCAACGTGTTCAAAATGCCGCAGCCAGAGCCGTGTTGGGGCTCCCGCAGTCCTGCCCCTCTGCTGGCTCCATTTGGAGACTTTACTGGCTTCCTATGGTAGAGCACATCCAATTTAAGATGCTGTGTCTTTCTTTTGAGATTCTGAAGCTCGCCACGCCTAGTCTCCTTTGTAACTTGCTTACCCCTTAAGTTCCCCCGTGCCAGCTGCGCTCTCTGGGGCAGCATCTGGTCACTGTTCCCCGGGTGATAATTTTTTGCGTGGGGGCCGGTCCTTCGCTGTTTGGCAGACAAATTATGGAATTCCCTGCCTGTCCAGATTCGTAGAATGAGGGTGTCTGCTGGACTATAGGAAAGCTATCAAAAGTCTCCTCTTGCCTTCAGTCTAGTCTCCTTGGCTGCTTTTTTCCTTAGCGTTCTTTCATCCTGGTGTTTGATCCATTTTCTGATACTGGTAGCACCGGGACGGCCCTTTGCTGGGGCAGCTGTGCGCTATATAAATCCAAATAACATACCATTTATAGCCTTCAATTCTAACTCTAAGAGCCTCTCAATTGTAAGACATGAATGATGTTTCTTACCAGTTCTGTCTTTCATGAGAGGAGAGGCTGACTTCTACACCATACTTGGTCCACTGGTATCAGAAACCCTGAAATTCACAAAGAACTTGATAAGACGGGTCAAGGATTGAGGCAAGTCTACCTTTGTCCGGCCTCTGACCGGCTTTGCCCGCGCTGCAGATGAGAGTGCCTTTCTGTGACCAATGCTGTGGGACAACCTGTTAGCTTTACGGTCTACTGTATCAGTGGTGGGCAGGGCTTTGCCTACTTGCATGGGGCTGAGGTCTTTGGAGTTTGATAAAAGTCAGCCTCTGGTGGTATGCCTTCTGCCCCCGATGAATAGTATTTATCACCCTGAGGTGCTCTGTCGGTTAGCATACATCCTGCCTCACCACAGTGCCTCACTTCCTGATTCACTTAAATGCAACGCAGTAGTTGCAGTGTCCCTATAGACCATGGTTGACAGAGGATGCAATGGAATATCATTTACATAGTCTGCAATGACCCAAAGGAGGTCTTTAAGTTTAATAGGCTGTGAACATAAGACTGATCTGGTGCTTGCCTACTAAGCAAAGAGCCAGGTCTTGAAGAACATATGAAAGAGATGATGATTACTTTGGGGGTGCAAGTTCAAAGGCAGCGAGTTCAAGTTAGTTGCTGCAAGGAACGACATAGAGGGACATCAAATGCTGCCTTTTCAAATACACTGAAGATCAAAAGCCAAGCAGAAGGAGAAGAGGAAATGTGCCAGAAATGGTAACAGAGTCAAAACTCGGGTTCTAAATAGATAGGAGCTTTCTAATATATTGCACATTTGCAGAGACAGATCGACTTTTTTTAGAGGTTAGACGGTACTGATAATATTCATAATTCTGGAGAAAACAAAACTCTCAGTGTGAAGAAGATTCCACTGGCCAAGTTTCCTCCACCACAGATATAGTAATAAGGTGGAAAGTTAGCTGGTGGATGCCACTCCATATTTAGAGTTTCCTCCAGAAATAGGAGGATTTTCAGTTCCCTTCCAAATTTAAATAAGCCTTCAAAACAGAGAATGCTTAGCCTCTGCAAGCAGACAGATGAGTGAGGGGAGAATGAGTACTATAATCTAAAAGATGGGTTTGCAGTAGGTCATCGGGAGGAGCAGACAAATGTTAGCCAACATTCTAATTTAATGAAAAACTGAAAGTGATTTCTGAAAAAGAAATTTGATTTGATTTGAAATTTCTAAAGTGCAACAATTATCGAAGGTCATCAAGGCTCTATAGATCACTGTCCGGAAGAGGTCTACTAGTACATCAGCTTCAGAAGGAACATTCGACTAGGTCTAAGTCCAATCCCAACCTGACCCCGCCGAAGCACATACAAACCATCCATCCTAACCTGCACAGAGAATCTCCTCATAATCTTAGAGTCATCAATAAAGACAATCTAACGTGAGTGAATGTCACCCCGACTCCTTCAGCCACAAATCCTCCAAGTCTGAAATGTGTACTACTCAATTGCAGGTCAGCCAGCTAACATGCCTCCGAAATATTCGACCTAATTCAACACAATGATCTTGACATCATCATCCTTACTGAATCCTGGCGAAATCCAGACTACACTCCTATTTTAGACCTCCTTGTACCGCCTACTCCCGACATAATTAGGCTAGACAGAATTAGGAAGCATGGAGGCGACCTAGCTTGCATTCATAGGAACAGACTCTTGATTTCCCTCTGCCTGAGAATATCTTTGTCTCAACATCGCAAGTAACAACTGGCCGGTCTGCAAACTTCACACTTTTTATCACCCTCAGGGAGACAACCTCCCATTCATTGAATAACTATTGGAGATCATCTTGAGTAATGTCGGCTCAGCCATGTCCCAAACCTTTCTTGGCAATTTCAATCTCCACTGGTCTAATCCTAATGACCAAACGGTTATTTGCCTTAAAGGCTTTTTGAAGGATCATGATCTTAAGCAGCACTGTGACCAACCAACACACAACAAAGGTGAAACTTTAGACCTCATTATCTCGAAAGGGCAGTCCATCATACTGGAATCCATTACCCCTTGCGATTGGTCAGACCACCACTGCATTCTCTTCTATATCAACATGGAGGTGTAGTTGAGGAAGGTTCATCCAATTAAATCTAAGATCTGGCAATGGGATTTCAGATCAATAAACCCAGCTGAATTAGCTGCCCACTGTAAAACTGCCCTCTCCTCCCAAGCCGACTTGAGTGAGGTGCAGTTACTCACCGACGCTTACAACTCGGCTATCTCTAACATCTTGGATGACATTGCACCACTTCAACTAAAAAATACCTCAACAAAAAAATCCAAACCATGGTACAACAACAATCTAAACACGGAACGACGCAACCTTAGGGCAGATGAATGAGCCTGGAGGTCAAATCCCTCCCTGGAACACCTAAAATTCCTTAGAGATGTCAGGTGTATTTACAAGAAGCAAATCAAGTGCGCTAAGGCAGATTACTTCAGACTACAACTTGATCAAGCTGCTAATCGGTCCAGGAAACTCTTTGAACTGGTCAACTCGGGATACAAATAACTTTGTCTCCAATGTCAGCCCACCGTCTGGCGATTAATTTTCTGCTTTCTTCATTGAGAAATCAAGACTCCTCTCCAGTGAACTTGCCTCCAAGAAGGCTCTACTGCCAGTTTCTGGGTCAGCACCACCTCTTGTCATATAAAAGCCCAATCTCACAAGCCTGATCATCAAGAGGAAGGCCTCATGGAACACCTTTACCCCATTCAGTGAAAAAGACCCCAACAGGATTCTTCAGAACATCAATCCATCCAACCACTTCAATGATCCATAGCCCCGACCCTTTTCAAAAACATCAAGAATGCTCTCATCCCCACTTGGACAAGGATAGTAAACGTTTCTCTATCCCAAAGCACGATCCCAGACTGTCTGAAAACAGCGCAGGTATCACCCATTCTAAAAAAAACAACCGCAGAGAAATCTGACTTCAATAATTTCCGCCCCATCTCTAACATCCCTACTCTAGCTAAACTACTCAAAAAATGTGTACAATCCCAACTTTGTGCTCACATGGAGAATTTCCAACTCCTTAACCAACATCAATAAGGCTTTTGGAAAGGGGCACAGCACAGAATCTGCACTCACGTTCGTTATGGACAACATATTAAATTTACTCAATCAAAATGACTCCTGCCTCCTGATCCTCCTTGATCTTTCCTCTGCATTCGACACGGTTAATCATGACAACCTCCTTTCCACTCTGAAGAACAGGATGGGATTCTCGGGTCTGGTGCTACAATGGTTCTCCTCCTTCCTCCACCACAGAACACAAAGAGTTAAGGCAAACCACTCCCTCTCCCAATCCTCTCCAGTACTCATTGGGTGTCCCCCAAGGGTCCCTTTCAACCTCTTTTTGGAACCTCTTGCTAATTCTCTAAATGACATGAACATTCCCTTCCAAATATTATCTGACGACACACAACTTTACCAGAAAATCTCATCCCTGGATAACATCATTTCACTCAACTCTACCCTAACGTCTACTTAAAATTGGTTAACTGAGAACCACCTCCTGCTTAACACTGCCAAAACTGAATTCCTTCTCATCTCTCCTCCGAACCATCTCTTCAAGCTAGACCTTTGGTTGACTAACCTCACTGCTTTCAATTGCACCCCTCTCATCATAGACTCTGCCAAATCCCTCGGAATCACTTTGGACAAGCACCTGAATATGAAAAATCATATCAGCAATGTATGTAAGGGAGCTAATCACTTGATGAGGACACTCAGAAATATCAAGCCCTTCCTTCCACAAAAGACTTCAAAAAAGCGGTCCAAGCACTGGTCTTACCAAGGCTAGATTGTGGCAGCGCTACACTCTGTGGCCTTCCCAAGTACACCCTGGCTCCACTGAGGTCAGCACTGAACGTTGCGGCCAGACTAGTTACTGGTACCAAACAAAATGAGCACATTTCCCCAGTCCTAAAGTCTCTTAAATGGTTGCCCTACGAAGCCCTAATCCAGTTAAAGATTATCGTTCTAGCACACAAAGCTCTGCACGACAACACCCCCAGGTACCTAGCACAAAAGCTTGAATTACCATGTGGCGAGAGAGATTCAAGAAGCACTAACAACTTCCTCCTGAAACCACGTATCATGAATAAAAAATAGCTTGTCATCGAGCCTTTTCAGGTGCTGCACCAAAGATCTGGAACTCTCTTCCACCGGATTTGTGCAGAATATCATTAATAACCGCTTTCAAACTTGAAGCTAAAAGATTCCTAATGAACAAATTCTTACCTTAATTTAGCTGATGTGCATTCGTGTGCAACCACTGATTCTACAATAAGTGTTGATTGACTATACATCCTTTTTACCATCCTGTGTTTTTGCTCTCTGCTCCTCTTGGATGTAAGGTTTGCCCCCGTAGTTATTGACCTGTTTATTTCCTTACTCGCTGTGTAACACCTGTCTCTGATTATTGTGACTATAACTGTTTGGTATCCTTATCTGATATCTTTACTGGAGCTGTATTCTCCCTCTTTTCTCGTTGTGTATCACCTGTATGTGATTTTTGTGACTACAACTGTTTGGCATTCTTACTTGATATCGCTACTGGAGTAGTACTCTCCCTTTCATCCTTTTGTAAAGTCCTCTGATATCCCGCGGGATCTGGTTCGCGCTATATAAAACTTTATAAAAAATAAATAAACATTACAAGGAAGATAGCCAAGTCTTAAGAGCCTTCCTAAAGGCCAGGAGCTGAGGGATGGCCCTTATATTTAGCGGAAGGGAGTTCCAAAGTTTGCTCTGGGCCATCAAAAATGCTCTATCGCCTCATTTCTTTTTTTGGGGTTCTCAGTACCGCAAGTAGCCGTTAAAGCGATGAGCAGAGAGGTCTGCCTGGGGAATGCCAACTGAACAAGTTTTTTAACCGTGTTGGATATGGAAGATGAAGCACCTTATGTACCATGCAGAGAGATTTTAAGCTAATGTGTTTATTAATAGGAAGCTAGTGCAGGGGTTCTAGTCTTTTCCCAGCAGCCTGCCTTCTGGGAATGTCCAAAACAAGACTTGCCAATTCATTCTGCACCACCTGGAGTTTATGCTTCATATTCTTGTTCGAATCCAGATACAACAAGTTACAATAGTCAAGTCCGGACATTACTAGGGCAAGATATACCTGTTTACGTGTCAGTCCCTGGATGAATGGAAAGATTTTCTTCAGCATCCTTATAATCCATGTGCAGGTCGAAATAGGACGATTCATTTGGACATTAAACTTAAGTTCAGTGTCCATCACTGCTCCAAGGTTCTTAGCTTTCTTACCCAGAGTAGGACAGGTTCCTAAGGAGTGTGGCCAGCAGTTACTATTCCAACTTGATTTCCCTGGGGTGGATATCATAACTTCCGTCTTGTCCCCAATGAGTTACAAAAAGTGACATGAAATCCATTCTGTCACTTTGGTCATGCAACCAAAAATTTTCTCTGCTATCTAGCATGAGCTCTTGGGGATTGATACCATGATCTGGAGTGTCATCTGCATACAACACTCCCTCCAATCCAAATGAATGGAATACAGCTGCTTAGGATGCCACAAAAGATTGAACAGCGTAGGGCTAAACAATGAGCCCTGCGGCACTCCACAAAGTAAGGAAAAGGCCTCCGAATGGGAGTGCTGTAATTTCACCCTTTGGGACCTTTCCCTAAGGAAAGAGAACAAGAGGGCTAATGCCTGATGAGAGATGCCAAGACCTTGAAGTCTAACCAGCAGCAGCGTAGGTGAGATGGTATCAAGTGCTGCTGACAGATTTAAGAGTATCAGCGCCACTCCTTGTCCTTTATCCACCATGTGCCTAATAATAATCGATGGTTGATATTAAGGCAGTGTCTGTCCCCTGGTGCTTCCGCAAACCAAACTGGGAGTCATTAATCCAAACTTGCTGTTCCACAGTTTCCATCAGCTGGATGTTAAGGTGCATCTCCAAGATCTTTGCTGGAACCGGGAGCAAGGAGGTAGGGCGATAGTTCCTACAATCCGTAGGGTCTAGATTTGTTTTTTTTAGGAGAGGCCTAATGATAGCTTGCTTCTAACTTTGAGGATAGGATCTGGATAGGATCACATTATTCATTTGTTTACAGAGTGGGTCGGCTATAATTTTGCCCGCCACATGAAGAACTGCTGGAGGGCAGGTTTCTACAGGTGATCCTGCATACGTTTTTATGAGATATTGATCCATCCAGCTTGGGCGAGAGAGCAGAAAAGACGGCAAGACCGTTTGTCTCTAGGCTTGAGCCGCCTGATGACATCCCTTCTAACGTTTTAGTGGGCCAACTGGAGGCAACTGAGAGGGTGTGCACCATATGGTTTGGGTCAAAACCTGCATAAATGTCCATGAGTTTGGAGTGGAAGAAGGTTGCTAGCTGCTTACAAAAGGCTTGTGAAATCGCTGGCTCTGCTCTGGGTTGAGAGGACGAAAGCAGTTGTACTAGTCTGAAAAGTTCTGTAGTGAATGATGAATTTTCAATTTTAGGGGTGCAATATTTAGACTTTTCATCCATTAATGTGGGCTTGTATTCTTATACTCATTTTATATAAGATTCTCTCTTGATCCCTCTATCCTATCTAAATGAACTGAAGGAGATTGTAAAGAGGAGAGTTGGCTTTGGGCACTTATAGAATTAACACCATCCAAAACTAAGTCAGAAGCATTTTCCAGACCAGCTAGTGGCTCAAAGCTATTTTGTGTAGGTATTAGTGGAATAAGATCCTCCTGGGAGCCAATGGCTGAGGCCTAATTCGAATTAATTTTCCTGCTCAAATCCTGCTTTTGCGGTGTGGTGTTATCAACATTTCGTGCTTCAGGGTTAACTTTTATATTGGTTGCTAACTCCTGGGTTTGTGCTTTAAAGTATGTGAACAAAGAGGGTGTAATGTTTACTTTTTGGGGCTTCCCTTTATCTTTTTCTTTACCTTTCTCTTTTGCTGTAGAGTTTTTAGGGGGTTATACACTTGAGTCAGACCAATATTCAGTTCCACCCCTATTTGTGCTTCTGCTGTAGGGGCAGGGGTAAGTAGATTAACCAAACTGGACTCCGTTAATGCTAGTGGCGAAATTACTTGAACCCTTGGTCTTGATCTTGAGTCCACTACACTTACTGTGAGATCTTCCTTACCCCAAACCCCTCTGTTCCTTAATGTATATCTATTTAAGCTAGGTAGCTCCTTAAAGGTCCCACTTTTTATTTTCTCCTGTAACTTGTCCTCCCTTTTAACTTTCCTTCCTCCCCTTCTTTTCCCTGGGTTTACCTAGAGATTTCAGCCCACCTCCCTGCTGTGCCCTCATTCAATTCTTACCGCACTTGCCTCCTTACCAGGGTCATCGATATCGGCTCCCCTCTCACATCCTCAGGCTCATCAGGCTTCTGTGGCCTTGTTCTAACAAATGAAGCCAGTGGGAGAAAGTCACCTGCCTTTGCCTCTCCAGGTAGAGTTATTCGTTCAGCCTGAAACTTGCGGGGTGAACCCGTGACAGCAACCCCCAGAGCGGGAGCCCGGCTCTTGCCGCCCCGCAACAACTCTTTCTGAGCCACGCAGCCGCCTCCGTCCAGACGCCACCCAGCATTGCCGTAGCTTGCTACGTGTCTGGGGCCGTCCGTGAGGAGAGGACGCCCGGAGCAAGCCGCTTGAGGGAGACGCGCCAAACCACGCCGAAACGCTGGCGTACATTGGAAAAAAAGGCTCCCCAGAGATCTCGGGAGCTTCAAAACTCGAAACCCGCAGTCTTCATGTGCGAGCAATAGCTCCAGCTATGCACGCCCACCATCAGGTTACAGAGCTCACGACCGCTACGGATAAGCAGCTGCCATGTTTCCCCACCGATACAGGAGAATCCACAAGACTTGGAGAAGCTAATGATGACAATGCTATCCGAGATAAGACAGACGTTATTTATGTCTGAAAATAACCAACAAAAAATTCTGGGGCAATGTGAGTCAACGGAAGAGAAGATAGATGGCTTAGTGGAACGAGTGGGTGCCATGGAGCATGCATATGGGCAGCTTGCAGCGAAGGTAGTGGTAAACCAGATAGAAATGACTAAACTACAAAAAAATTAGCAAGAATTAAAAGACAAGATATGTGGTATTAGGTTCTCCAGGCCTACATACTCCGCAGAATACCCACTACACCGAAAGAACTGTTGGCACGGAAACTGGAAAATGCAAAAGACAAGTTTATTAAGACCCCATGGGGTGGTGGTACATTCCTACAGCACCCTTCGGCAATGCAAGAAGTATCACACCGAACTTCGGTGCGAGTCCTTCTTTTATACAGTTTTCAGACATAATAAAGGTAGGCGGTACATGGTTACAGAGTTTTAGGTACATATATGGTCATTTTTGGAACACAGCCAACTCATGGGAGGGGTTACAACACCACTGGTCAGTTTGGCGGAACATTCCTAAGGGGTGACTGGTCAGTCGGAACTGCGCATGTACAGGCTTGACCATTACTAAAAATAGCCTGTTGCTGGGCAAACTCGGGTGGTCAGTGGCACAGACAAAGGACTAAAGGGCACGCTGGGCACGAGGCGGCTCATTCTCTAAAATGGCCGCCGTAACATACAAAATGGCGTTTTCGAGTAAGGCCAAGATAAGGAGAATAACGTGTAGCAAAGCTAAGCGCTAACCCAGCCATTGTCAAATTACCACAGACGACCTTTTAGCGTTTAGCTGAAGCTACCTCATAGTGAACATAGTCAGGATACTCATCTTCTATATCGATCGATATAATTTGAGCCACTTCTTTATGAAGCATCAATTCATTTTGGGCAAAAGCTCGTCTAGATGGAATACAGGCTGATAAACACATCGAACAAAATGCAGGGCCACATTGTATACATAAACATAAAAAAAATAATATCCCAATCATGATACATAATATTGTCAGTAGCTTCCAGCCCCATGTACTAAGCATTGACCAGAACCACCCCGAAAAGGTCCATGTACCATTGTCCGGATGTATCTCTGCAGCAATTTTATACAATTTGGATATGGCATCATATACAGATGGTGAATTATCTGGAACGTAAACGCAGCAGCTACTTCCTATAATTCGACATGCTCCCCCCCCAATCGGCTAGAACCACATCTAGAACCATCCGGTTCTGGAGCATTACAATTCTAGATATCTGAAGTTCTTCAGTTATATTTCCCAATGCAAAAGCAGTATCATTAGCAACAGCTTCGACAACACGAGTTAATCGTCGTATTTTCCGACTGTTTAGAGCGGCTCCCACAAATGAAAACAAACCTAGGTTAAAATCTACATATTGTTGCAGTGCAGTATCAGTCTGATCAATGTCTTCAAGGACTACAGCCCTCTTTACCCTGTTTAGCACAAAATCATGATATAGAATATAATCATTATGGTACATTGGTGGGGCGATGAATACAGGGGGCAATACAAAAGAGATATAACATGTGCCTAACCATCCTAACGGGAGACGATGATAACCTTTATTGCCACAGATGAAGTATGTATTTCGGGATGCTACAAATGAGATGCCATTTGGACTGTCAAAGGTAAGTGTGGTGTTGCATTCACTTTTGCCAACCGGGATTGTACCTTTATTACGTATGCAAAGATCAGCCTTAGTATCAATGACATTAATAACATGAGAGTTGGACATGTTAATGTTCCGTTGGTTGCTGTAAATTCGAGGTGCAGACACGTTGTCAGGGCGGTACTCTTCCCATTCAAATCGAGTACCCTCAGCTTGTGGATAGCCGTCCCGATCATGATAACATATCTTATTTAAACGGAAAAGCACTCCCCCTTTTGTTGGCCATCGCAGAGTGAACAGAAGAGTACACCAAGCATTACAGGAACCATTGTGAGAAAAAGGGAGCGGGATAAGCGGTGTGCCTCCTTTCTTCTGATGCCCAGGCAACATCCCACATACCCAACAGTTAGAAGTGTTCGTCATGTTGTGAGTATGATACAAGATTTGAATGAAGCTATTGTTCAAATAAGTCTGTCGGTGCCGTTCTTCGTGATAGGGTAAGGTGAAATGAAAATGTTCAGATGGAGCCGGGGTAGTCGGCAGCAAATGTTCTCGCACAGGTACCACAAGTTCTACTACCCAGGCTATCACTGCTATCACCACAATTGTCAATACAAACAATATAGCACCAAGAATTCTTTTGTCTCGTGATGCAGAAGACGCCATAGTTCAAAAAGAGTTCACAATGTCTCAAATATACAACTAAAAAATAAAAAAGTGAGTGCTGAGCTCCGAGGTAGCCGTTGTTTTCTTCTCCGGGGTCAAGACGGGTGTCGCTACTCTTGGCAGAACTGATCCCCCCCCCCCCTTGAGATTCCCGGCTTCCGTTTCACAAACCCCAGAGCGGTAACTCAACCAGTCTCGCACCAAAAAAAAGAAAATCTTCCTCCTATCGTGGCCGCAGATTATATCGTTGTTGTCCAGAAACAGTGTGGTCCGGGAAGGCTCCCTCAGATTCGGCCGACCTCACAGCTGGGCTCTTTTCCTCGTCCAAGATGTCTCTGTAATCAGACAGCACGGTGGGATTCACCAGATCCGGAGAGACACGACGGCAGTGAGTTGAATGCACCCACCGCTTCCTGTTGGTCACTCGCACAGCCGTTCGAGTTGCAAGCAGGACTTGCTCGGGGCCACGCCACCTCGGTTCCAAGCTATTCGCTCTCTCAAACGATTTAACCATCACAAAATCACCAGGACGAAGATTGTGAGCCTCTCCAATGGAATTGTCAGGGAGCGCTTCTCGAACCTGTTGGTGAATAGAAAGTAAATCATTTGTTAATCGTGCCAAATAATCGTTCATCATTATACAAGGCACATCATGTAACAATCGCGGCTTAGGAACTCCCCATATATTCATTGGTCTTCCAAACACCACTTCATAAGGTGTGAGACCAGTTCGAGAGTGGGGCACTGATCTAATAGAGAGTAATGCTAACGGCAAAGCATCCGGCCACTTCAAAGACGTGGATGCCACAATCTTAGCCAACTTTAGTTTCAAAGTGGCATTGTACCGCTCAACAAGACCTGCTGACTGAGGGTGGAACACAGCGTGAAACTTCTGCTGAATCCCCAATCCCTTCAGCACATATTCCACAATTTTCCCAACAAAATGAGGACCATTATCGCTCCACAAAAATTTGCAAACTCCATATCAAGGGAAGTACTCTTTGAGCAAAACCTTAGCCGTTGTCAAAGCTGTATTATCTTTCGTGGGGAAGGCCTCAACCCATTTGCTAAAAGCACATACCACTACCAAGACATACTTTAGGTTATTGCAACGCTCAAGCTGGATATAATCCATTTGAAGTACCTCGAATGGTGCAGAAGGTGGAACGAACCCTCCTTTCGGAGTATGCGTCCCTTTTGCAGGATTGTGCTGCAAACATATCAAACAGGTCTGCACTACTCTCTTGGCAGTGTTGGCAATCTCAGGATGCTCCCAAACTCGTGTTAACAATCGAGTAATCGCAAGAGCTCCAACATGTGCCAACCCATGTGTCATCTGGACCATCGCTTGCAAGTAAGCTGCAGGCAATTTCCATCGTTCCATATCCTTGCTCCTCCAACAACCCTCATCATCCAGCACCCCCTCTGCTGCCCATGTTACAAGTTCTGCTTCAGTCGCTGATTTCTGGATATCCAATATCTCTGCTCTAGCATCATGCCATCGCTCGGCCTGCGACTTCACTACATACATGGGGGAGTCGTTTCGTAACATAGCTGTTTGTCTTGCTATACTGTCTGCAAAGGCATTGCCTTGTCCCACACTGTCGGTGATCTTTTTATGTGCACTACATTTGATTATCGCCACTTTCTTCGGACAAAGCAACGCGTTTAGGAGATCACGCACTAGTTCTCCGTGCATAATGTGTACTCCATGCAAAGTCAAAAACCCACGCTCTCTCCAGAGTAGGCCGAAGTCATGCGCTACTCCAAAGGCGTACCGGCTGTCTGTGTAGATGTTCACACATAAGCCAGCACTCAATTCGCAGGCTCTTGTCAAAGCTATCAGCTCCACTGCTTGGGCTGATTTCTGAGGTATTCGTGCTGTTTCCACCACCGTCTTAAGTGTCGTGATCGCATATGCTGCAGAAGTTGTGCCATTTGGCAGTCTCAAACACGATCCATCAACCCACAGTTCCCCATCCACATCTGGAAGTGGCATATCCTGTAAGTCGACACGACCCTTTGTTTGTTCCTCGGTCAGGAAAACACAATCATGGTGCTTTTCCTCCTGGCCCTCATCAACCGGATATGGCAATAAAGTGGCAGGGTTCAAGGTAGCGCATCTTTTCAGTGTGATATGTGGCGCCAGAAGTGTGAGCTCATATCCTGTTAAACGTGCGCTCGTAAGATACTGTGTTTTCGTTTGATTTAACAGGGCATCTACTGCATGGGGAACTAGCACCAACAATTTGTGCGACAAAACTATTCCCTCACTCTGCCGTATAGCTACTGCTGTTGCTGCAACCGCTCGAAAACACCCAGGTAACCCTCGCGCTACAGGATCAAGAATGGCTGAGAAATACGCACATGGCCTCTGCTTATCCCCGTGTGTCTGCACTAACACCGATAACGCGCACCCATCTTTCTCGTGCACGTACAACGTGAAAATCTTTGTGTAATCTGGTGTACCTAACACGGGTGCAGAGCAAAGGGCTTGTCTCAATTGGTCAAAAGCAATCTGACATTCATCTGTCCATTCAAGGGGCATTGGTGTAGTTTTGGACAATAACGCTAACAAAGGTTTGATAATATGCGAAAACCCCATGATCCACTGCCTACAAAAGGACGTTAATCCTATGAAAGCGCGTACATCTCTCTGAGTGCGGGGGACTGGTGTATCTAAAATCGCTTGAATTCGATCAGATGTTAATGCACGCCCCTCCTTAGACAAAAGATGACCGAGGTAGGTCACCTTGGGTCTACAGTATTGTAGCTTTTTCTTAGAGACTTTATGATTATTCCGGGCCAAAAAGGAAAGCAAGGCAAGAGTACTTTCCTCGCATTGTACATAAGTGTCTGCAGCCAACAGGAGATCATCAACATACTGTATAAGGGCTACTCCAGATTGTAATTCAAAAGAGTCAAGCTGTCTCTTCAAAGCCTGGCTATAGATGCTAGGACTCTCTGTGTAACCTTGGGGAACACGACAAAATCTATACGATTTATTATTTAACGTGAAGCCAAATAGGTATCTGCTGTCAGGATGAATGGGAATGGAAAAGAACGCGTTCTTAAGGTCAATAACAGAAAAGGTCATTGCAGTTGGGGGGACCAAGGTGAGCAATGTCGTGATATCAGACACCACCGGGTATTGGGGAACGTCAATTTTGTTAATTTCTCTCAAATCAATAATAAATCGATAGACTTTGTCGTCAGTGTCTTTCTTAAGAATCGGAAGAATATGGCTGTTACAGACATTGTAAGGAACTTCCTCCACCACTCCTGCAATGATCAAATCCTGAACAATGTGCGTCAGGGCAATTTCACCTTCCCTAGATATCTTGTACTGCGGTACACGTGGCAAAAGTACTCCCTCCTTGACAGTAATTCGGATAGGCGAGATAAGCATCTGTCCCACATCCGTATCCGAGGTCGCCCATAACGTGTGTGGGAGAGAGGCTAATGCTTCAATTTCCTTCATGGTACAAAATCTGCCTGAATCTGGGTAATTGTCATTCAAAATAACGTGCACTCCTTCAGGAGCGCAACGTATCGTTGCTCGAAAATATTTAAGCAAATCAATGCCCATAATGTTATCTGGAGTGTGGGGCGACAACAAAAATGGACAAAAGCTAAAAAATGTGTCAATACAAAATGCAAGAGGTCGTGATAATGGGCTTGGAGAGGGTGTGCCATCGAACCCTATACATGTTATCGTTTCGCCAGACAGGGGAGCCCTTGGAACCAAGTTTTTAGACAAAGCACTACGAATAGCTCCTGTGTCAACGAAAAACTGATCAGTAGAACCCAAAATGCCCGCTGATACATATGGACCTCTTTGATCTACTGGCACTTCAACCGATTCCACACCCCATCCTACGCAATCCTATGCATGCACATAATCCTGATGCTCCATATTCTCACCCTCCGATATCTGATACTGATTCCGTCTATCAAAGGTGTTTCGTTCATCCTGACCACGACCCCTCGCTTCAAACCTACCACGATCACTTCCGCCACCTCTCGCTCCCGAATAACTATTCCTCGACCTTTCACCTCCTCGACCACGCTGACTACGTTGCTCACGAAGCACCGGACAATCGTCAGCCCAATGCCCAAATTCTTTACAATATGCGCATTGGTCCTCAGCAATATCGGTACGACCGTACGACACATTACCCCCTCCTCGCCTGCCTCTATCATTCCCTCTAGATTGCGCACTGCGAACCTCTGCCAACATCACCTTTGTTTTCAATTCCTTTGCTTTCTTATCAACACTTTCTTTAGCCTCTATTTCCTGCCGCTCGTAATACTGAGCCATGGTTAACAAAGACGCAGGGGTCGCCGTGGTCCAGGAACTTTCACTTGTTTTCAACCGCTTCGCAATCTCCGGTGGGAGATTAGCCACATACTTATCTACAAACAGATGCCTACCCGTATCATCTGTTAACGATTGCCCACTGTAATCATGAAATGCTTCTTCAAAACGTGTGAAAAAGTCAGAAACCGATTTGTCTTGCTTCTGTTTGCACGAGGCTAGCATAGTCCAATCGATCTTTTTAGGGGGAACAAGTGTTTTTAATTTATTCAAAATAGCTGTTGGAAGATCTAAAATCAACCGACATGGTTTGCATGCAGGCTCCCTGTCTAAATCAGCCTGGCCTATATCGCTCCACGTTGCCCCAAACGTTGCTTGATCATCAAAGTTACGAATCGCTCTCCACATATCAGCGGGAAGAATTAATCCAAAGAAAAGGTCTATATCAACAAGAGTCATAACACAAGAGGAAATGGCCCCCTCCACCCCTTCATAAAAAGCTGCTGGATTTTTACGGGGATCAGGTAAAGCATTTTTCAACGCCATAACATCCGCTCTGTTCCAAGGCGTATACACCCAATTATATATAAAGTACCCCTTCGCATTTGCGGATGTTTTATCATCGTCTGTACCTTGCCCTTTAGGAGGAACATACAAAAGTGCAGCTTCACGCATAGGCATAACATGCACTTTAGGATTCTTATCTGCTCCAAAGATAGAACACTCTTTGGTGGATCCCGTCGACCCTGGCAAGGACTCCTCCGCAGCTTTTTGTGCTTCCCGCAATCTGGACGCCTCATCCCGTAGCTGGACCAATCGTTGGAAAAACCCATCTGCATCTGCAAGAACAAATAAACCTTTACGCATATTCTCATGATGGACTGACATATCCTTGGGTTCTAAATCCACTGAATTCTTACGGTATCGATCAATAACTTCATCTGCAAAGGTATTTAAAAAACACATCAATTCTCGTTCCCACCATTTATCCTTTTCAGCTATAACCTCTGACATAGTTATTCTATTCAAATTCAATTTCCTGGCTAAACCACGCAATTCCGCGGCTCTCTCAGCTGTTAACCTCATACTCGTCTTATCCCGACCTTCATCACCGGAATCCTCGGACGGGGCCGTAGGCTGAACATACGGAGGCGGAGATCGATCTAATAACGAAAAATCATCAATTTCATTATTAAGGACAGGATAAAGCGGACGTCGAATAGGAAATTGACCGGTCGTTTGCAAATTACGTTCCCGTGCCTCCCTCTCTTTCTTCTCCTGCGCCTCCTTTTCCTCCAACTGTAAAGTTTTATCTCGAGCAGCCTTGCGCTGCTCTTTGTCCGCCAAGGCAATCTCACGCTTCATACATTCACGCACTGCTTTCTCCCACATTCGCACACAATCAAACATATCCTGTCTAGACCTGCGCTGAAACAAACATTGCTCCACAAACTGAACCTTTTGTAAATCAAACGACCCATGTAGTGGCCATTGAAACTCGGGATCAGATCTAGTATATTTATGCCATAATTTACTGTACAGTATAGGGGGAAGGCCAAATTTGACATACATATCACGATTAGGTGTTCCCTCTGGGGGAGCCGGCTGAGATTCATTTAACCTATATGTGGTACCATTTCCAAGACAGCACATCCCTCGGAGTGTGCTTAAAACAGGCATGTTCAAAAAGTACCACGAAAACGTGATACCATAAAAATGGCACTTACAATACTTCACACAAATGTGCCGCTCAAAAGTACGAACAAAGTTAGAGAAACATCTCTACATGCCTGCCTATGTAAAGTGCACTACACATATGTATTCAAATTCACAAAGTCAAAATGTTAGCTAACTCAAATCATAGTCATATTCATAGAACTTCAGTAAGCGTCCGCAGACTACCTTACCGATCACAAATCTTACCCAAATCTCAAATATCCAGATTCCAACTGCCAAGGTCTTTAATCGAATCAGCCAAATGGGCACTGTACAGCAACACAGACGAGCAGGATCTCAGTCGGAGACCGGCGCCACCTGGAAGGTCAGATCAGAAGGAAGGGAAGAAAACACCGTGGGTGCCAAGACTCGGGTCACTCAGTGGCAGCGTACGCGTCCATGGCGAGTTTCCAAACCTTCGCCACGACCTCTCCTTTGGGCATCCGAGTCGCCGATGAGTCCCTTCGTGGTCGCCAATTTGTGGTATTAGGTTCTCCAGGCCTACATACTCCGCAGAATACCCTCTACACCGAAAGAACTGTTGGCACGGAAACTGGAAAATGCAAAAGACAAGTTTATTAAGACCCCATGGGGTGGTGCTACATTCCTACAGCACCCTTCGGCAATGCAAGAAGTATCACACCGAACTTCGGTGCGAGTCCTTCTTTTATACAGTTTTCAGACATAATAAAGGTAGGCGGTACATGGTTACAGAGTTTTAGGTACATATATGGTCATTTTTGGAACACAGCCAACTCATGGGAGGGGTTACAACACCACTGGTCAGTTTGGCGGAACATTCCTAAGGGGTGACTGGTCAGTCAGAACTGCGCATGTACAGGCTTGACCATTACTAAAAATAGCCTGTTGCTGGGCAAACTCGGTGGTCAGTGGCACTGACAAAGGACTAAAGGGCACGCTGGGCACGAGGCGGCTCATTCTCTAAAATGGCCGCCGTAACATACAAAATGGTGTTTCCGAGTAAGGCCAAGATAAGGAGAATAAGGTGTAGCAAAGTTAAGCGCTAACCCAGCCATTGCCAAATTACGACAGATAGAAGGACTCAGAAGGGGGTGACATAAAGGCTTTTGTAGTTACTCTCATATTCTCATACTACCGATCAAGCTTCATTAGAGGAAGATATACAAAGAGTCCATCAAGACCCTTTGTCGCCCGCACTGGCAGAAAGTCAGCCAGAATTTTTTTTGTAAACTTCAGAACATATATATTGAAGGAGAGGATACTTTCAGGAGCACTAAAAGCAGGTTCACACAAGAAAAACGATTGGTCACATAAGGTCAGATATATCCCGTACTACGCTTGACCACCAATGGGAGCTCGGTAAATTTAAGAATTAAGAGATCTTGGTGCCACATCAAATACTAGATTCCCTGCATCATTAAGAGTTATGTTAAATAATAAGATGCACAATTTTCAAGACCCTAATGATGTAAGAACTTTTATAGATCAGATTAAAGCACAGCCACATTAAAAAGTATATTTAAAATCCCATCCAAGAGTAGGAGAACTCAAATAGAGGTTTATTACTATACCACAAGAACTCGGGGAGGGTTCCCAAGGGAGGAAGGGGTGGGTCACAGGTAGTAAAAAAAGACAACAAAAATATAATTTTCACAAAGGGTGGGGGAGCATGTGGGAAAAAATTATAACAAAAGTCCTCAATTTTTACAGCTTCTATTTTGGTTTTTTAAGCTACCTGAAAAAACGCAGTTGTTTTATTTACTGAATGGCAGTTTCAACTAAACTTAGTCGCCTGAAAATTATGACTTGGAATGTCAATGGCTTAAGGGTCTTATCAAGAAGACAAAATGTTTTAGAGTATCTGAAGCTGTGTGATTCAGATATTATTTTTATTCAAGAGTCACATCTTGTTAAAGAGGAATGGTTAGAAATCTTAAAATGTCAGCCATTGATAGATTATTGTATATGCACCTCTCAAACAGTTACAAATATATTTAAGAGGGTTCTGTTTTTAATTCCAGTATAATGTAGTCCTTCATCATCTGATGCTTCTAAATCTACCTTCTGTTGTTTAATGCTAAGTGCTTGCACTTGTGTATCTATTCTTCTAGGCGTATCTATCATTTGTAGCTCATTAGTATCATTTTTCATGTCTCTACTCATTATGTAAGGAATATTGTC
This sequence comes from Lissotriton vulgaris, assembly GCF_964263255.1. Lineage (NCBI taxonomy): Eukaryota > Metazoa > Chordata > Amphibia > Caudata > Salamandridae > Lissotriton > Lissotriton vulgaris. Next base: position 1,195,751,185 of record NC_141689.1, on the reverse strand, counting down.
AGTCCTAACCATACTATGAGTACTATTGCTATACTACATGTGCATATTCTACAGCATGTTTTAAGCAGTTTCTTTTCGGTCTTCCACTAACAGTACGATCAGCCATTTCTGACCAAGGAGACTTAACCCCTCTTTGTAGCTTTTAAACAGTCTTTTACCCTGTGAAATTTTCAAGTGCGTCTCACTTCTCCGTCAGTCTGATCAGCAATCAATTCGCCATCACTTTCATCACTTATTTCTAAGATTTCGAAATCTTCAAGGACATTCACCCCCATTCACAGATCTGGGTTTAATCCATTGTTATTTTGCTCATCAAGCCACCCCAGTTCATCTTGTGTGTTTTGCTGTTCACCCTATGTGGGAAGGGTATGCCCAGACGTGGGTCCCTTGCTTACTAAGCCACTGGAGTCAAGCTATCCTGGCTGAAGACGGCTGATAGCCAGAAACCGGTCCTAGGATGCTTGATTCCGGTCCAGGAAAGACATGGCTTGGCAGTTCGGGCTGGACTGTTCCCATGAGGCACAGGGTCAAGACTGATTTGCATATGGCCATGTCTGCACTGGGGTGGCTTGGTGAGCAAAATAACGAAGGATTAAACCCAGATCTGTGACTGGGGGTGAATGTTTTGCCATTGTGCAACATTCCGTCCATCATCTTGTGTGTTAACCTGTGCACTTACTCTAATCAGTGATTTATAATTTTTATTTAGGACCTGAACCATTGAATGACCAATCTTCGTCATCAGTACCTAGAGTCCTAAGGGATCAAAGGTGTTAGAATAATAGGTAGAATAAGAACATTTGCACTTATAAAATAACCACACCTCGGGAAAGGTTTAAACTTGTTATCTAAATTTTTAAAATGTCATAATCCAAGCATTGAACTATAGAAAAATCTCAATTAGGAAAATAACGATTAGAATGAAAATATGCAGAATTTTTATAAAGCAGTCTTTATGCATTTTACATTAGGGTGGGAAGAGAGAAGGAAACAATACAATGACATACCCACATTGAATATTTACCTAGAATGGTGTGAAGAACTAACCCTGGCCAGGGGTCAGTTTAAAGGACAGAACCCCAAAAGTGCAGGCACCATAAAGGCAAGCAGGTGCAAATCCGAATCAGGACAGGTAAAGCCAAATTGGATCAGGACAGGACTACCAAGGGCTAAGACCACCACCCGCAGTTAAAGTTGCAACGCCTGCGTCACTCCCTCTCTGCAGCCAACAGCCAGAACCCTGTAAGAGTTATTGATCTCTCCAACAAAGTGCTTCGCCAGCACTTCAGCTCTCAAACCCCGATCTGGGTTTCAAACCTTCTGACAGAGGGCTCCGCCAGCACCTCTGCTCCCGATCACCTATTGAGTGCGTCGGGTCTGTGACAGGTCAGCTGTTCAAACAAGTCGGACAAATTAACTAGCTCGGCCTACCCTAGTTATACTCTTTCCAGGTCAGTGTACCACCCCCCAATGTTGCAAGTGTAAGGATCCCCAATTTTGATTGGACAAACGAATGAAACTTTTCTCCTGAATATTCTATTAACGTTCCCGCCCATCATTTATTTTTCTCATGCATCTTCATTCCACCCAACAATGGATGTTCTTATAGAAATACAATGTTAACAGTTTGTCTTGCGCTTGGGGTCATCAAGTCATGTTCCCAAGCGCATCTTCTAGTGTGATGAAATCTTGGCTTTGGTTCAATAACGAATGACTTAAGCTCCTTCTGGAGTTTGACATGCGCAATGTGGGTTTTCAAGATGGAGTAATAGCACCTCCCTGGCCCAAAGATTATGATACATGAAATATAGAAAATAAACAGTTTTAGAACAAGACTAAATGAATGCACTGTAAACCACTTATCTCTACTCTATTCCCATTATTTTATTTTTAACTATTGCATTAGAGTTAAGCAGAACGAACAGCTTAGCAAAAGCAGCAGTGCAAGCTTCTTGCACGTGAGGAAATAGAGCAGCCATCTTAGTTCTAGTGGGCAGAAGCAAAAGATTCCTTCTAAAAGCAGAGAGTATGTCATGTCATGTGAGTGTGACAGACGCATGCGCAGTAAGAAATACAGCATAGCAGCGGCCATATTAATGCAAGGGGATTATCGTTGTAAAAGCACATATGCAAGCTTCACTTAGATGTCATGTAATGCAATATTAATTGGACAAACATGTTGATTAGTATATTAACGTTATGTCGAGGGGACTGACTACAAGCAAGTCGCATTAGGTGAGAATCCTTGCTCCATCATTATTATGACCCAAATTTAGACGAACCAGCCCCTCTAAAAACATTATTTTTACGCTTAATTGAGGTGAATACCCCCCTCATTCTAGGAGTTGATTTTAATATTCTCTTGAATCCAACACAGGACACCACATCTAAGAGGACGGCGATGGCAGTGCCAAAAATGAGGGCAACAGTAAGATAACTAATTCAAGATTTAGGGCTTACAGATATCCGGGCTACAAGGGGTGTTAGGGCAGGACTAGAAGAGAAGAAATATACATTTGATTACAAAAAACATGGTCATTGGTTCAATATTATTTTCTTTTTAGTATCAGCGTCGATTAGCGAACAAATCAGAAATGTGGAGCATCTATCGCACCATTCGGCAGTCTCATTACAGTTTGACTTAAAGAATAATTCAGAGGAAAGACGCTGGACTTTGATTCGATATTCACTCTCAGATACTTCAACAATAGAAAAATTGAAACATATTACAAATGAATTCTTTTTTTTTAATCTAAACACTGCCCCTTTAGATAAAGTATAGGATGCCTATAAAGCATATCTTAGAGGGACATTAGTTGGCAAAAAGGACAAGGCAGAATTCCAGATACTAGAATAGTCAATTAATCAGGCACAAGGAAATCTAGAATTTTCTTAAAACCCAATCACTGAATCTGAGCTAACAAAAGCAAGAACAATTTATCCGACTATTTGGAGATTAAAGTAAGACAAAGGTGGGAAGCGAGAAAACTCGCAAACCATGAGTATGGGGAAGGTTGTGGCAAACTGCTAGCCTGGAAAACAAGGGCAGACCAAGCTAGGAATATAAATAGTGAAATAAAATGTCAAGAAACTGGAACAAGAATCACTGAAGATGGGGGGATGAAACAGGCATTTGTAAAAATGTTTCAAGACCTTTACACAGAGGATTCAAATCCAGGTACGGGCCAAATAGCAGCTTTTTTACAAGATATAAACTTCCCGTACCTTAGTGATGAACTTAGAGAGAATTTATCGGCCCCTTTCACAATCGACGAAATCTATACGGTTATTAAAAGCTTAAAGAAAGGTAAAGCTGCTGGCCCCAATGCCCCCCCCCAACGAAATGTACTCCCTTATGAAAGAGGAACTTGCCCCCATTTTGCTTGATTTGTTTAACTCCATATATATTTAAAAACAAGATCTACCTGCATCCTGGGATCTGGCCACAATAATTAAATTATTAAAACCCAGCAAAGATCCAAAACTCTGTGAGTCATACAGACCGATCTACCTGCTCAACTCAGATTATAAAATATACATACAAGCAATTACTAAGAGGTTAGAGAGAGCGGTCGGTCTTTTGATCCATAATGATCAGAAGGGTTTTATTAAGGGCAGACATTTGCATGATTTAACACATGAATTAATCGGCACAATTGACATGGCCACTGTAAATGCCAAGCCCTTAACAGTAATGAGCTGCGCGCAGCTAAAGCGTTTGACAGGGTTAATTGGGGTTTTCTCCAAGAAGTAATTCAATGCTTTAACTCAGGCCGTAATTTTTTCCTAGCAATGAAATCATTATATAAAAATCCTGTTGCCCGAGTCCTGGTAAATGATACCCTTTCATCCCAGATCACAATAGGCAGGGGTGCCCCCTCTCACCAATACTTTTCAATATGTATATAGAGCCGCTTGCTATTAAACTAAGGGAATGCAAGGATATTATTCTACTTTCGTGTAATGGATGGGTGAAGAAAATAAGCCTTTACGCGGACGACTTAATGATGTTTATGGGACACCTTCAAGACTCAATAGTATCCATTTGGGACACATTAAAAAGTTATGGGGAGGTAGCGGTATATGCAGTTAATTCAGTCAAAACAGAGGTTATGCAATGGAATACACACTACAGCTGTGATCAGATTCGACATAGCATTAGGTACTTGGGGATAGAGGTAGTACAGAAACTCGAACTATTACCAAAGGTACATTTTGATAAAGAAACATCTAAAGTCAGGACACAATTGCAGAAATGGGATTCACTATCCTTCTTAGGAAAGTCGAACTTGTTAAAAATGGTAATCTTACCGAAATACACGTTTTTATTTAATTCAATTACTTATGGAGTTTAAGAAGGACTGGATAACCAAGGTTCAAGGTCTTTTCACTAGTTTTATATGGACCAAAAAAAAACCTTGAATAGCTTGGCGTAAGCTCAGGGTAAGAAAGAAAAATGGAGGGATTACTAGTCCAGATATCTTGCAATACCAGAGGGCGTTCCAAAATCTTCAGGCAGGTATTGGGTGACACTACTTCTTTTACACCATTATTCCAGGCATTGACATTAGGTTTTCAGTCCCAATCCAGGTTGTTTCTATTTAAATTTGCAGACCTTTAATTCTTCAAAAAGGTGAAATTAAAAGTCCTACTGGCAATTTATAGAGCCTGGTATCAAATAAGAGTGATACTACGAATCCCCTATTATAGCACTTATGCCCCAATATGGAATTCACCGGGAACACCAGTATGCCTATGACACTCTCTTGCGGCTCCAATCCAAGCAAAGGGAATCGAGGGATGGGGTGAACTGCTAGAGGGGTCGGAGTTAATTTCATGGCAAAAGCTACAGGACATTACAGAGGGAGCTGTCTCCAAATTCAAATTCTATCAATTATCAAGCTGGGCCTAATCATTGAGAAGAGGCAGGAACGGCAATGAACCTTTCGAAAGTAAAGTCGTTACAACTTCTTTGGGGCGGAAATAAATTGCTGAATGGTATTGGATGCTAGTTCAACCCCATGAGGATTCTCAGCCGTAGTTTAAATCGATTTGGAGGAAGGAGCTGCCGAGCTACGATCTAGATACTTTATGGCAAGTATCTCTGTCTTTATTATGGCAAAGTATTAAGGGGCCGATTATGATTGCGGATAATCCACATCCTCCGTGCCGGCGGAAGCCACCGCCGGGCCGGAGGATGCGGATTATCCGCTACGGACTGGAAAAAGAACCCCCGCCAGATTAGGATGGCTAGGGGATCTATTTTCTGTCTGCCGCTGTTCCGCCGCGGTCGCCTTCCGACCGCGGCGAAAAAGCTCTAACATGGCTGGCGGTGTCTATCAGACACTGCCAGCCATATTAGGATAGCTGCGCTCATATGCCTGTCCAAGGCGGCATTTCTGCCGTGGAAAGGCATACGGTGTTGTCTTTGGGGGCCCATTGCAGGCCCCCCGGGGTGAAGCGGGGTGGGGGGTGCACATGGGGGTACCTATGGTACCCCCTGCCTTTGCGTGCACAAAGCGGCAGGCACCACACGGTGCCTGCAGCTTCATGCATGCAAAGGTAAACATGCATTTTTTTAACATTGCGGCATGTGCTGCTTCAAGCAGCACCCGCCGCAATGGTGCTAATTAGGATGTGACCGCCAGCCTGGCGGTCACATCCTAATTAGCACGGAGGGACCACCGCAGCCCCTGCGGATGGTCCCTCCTCCTCTGGGGTGCGTCCGTCCGCCATCCTAATAGGCCCCTTAGTTTGCACCTCTAAGAAAAAATCATTTATTTACTATCCATAAAGCGTATTGGACCCCGCAAAGGTTATCCAAAATCGGTTCCAAAGGAGCGAAGGGCCTAAAGTGCGGGGAAGTTGATGCAGACAAAGCACATGTGTTTTGGCGGTTTCCTTTCATCCAAAACTTTTGGTGAAAAGTAGGTGAGATGATCTCCAGCATTAAGGGGTATGAAGTTAAGGTGAGTCTTCCACAGGCAATCTTTGGTGTAACCCCAGATGAAGATGTAACAATCAACTTATCTAAATATCATAAAATTCTTATGCTTTTGTTAATTTTATTGGCGTGCAGGGAGCTGTGCATTAAGTGGATTCTGCCTGTTCCCCCTGTGGAGTGTGAGTGGCTCAACTCGATACATAGGATTGCAAAACTGGATAGGACAATATGCATTACAAAAAAACTAAATTCTGGAATGTTTGGGATGATAGATGTAGAAGTAGGCAAATGTAAACAAGAAACTGACTAAAGTATTGTTTTTAATTAGTTTCTGTGGTAGCTATTTTCTTTTCTTTTTTAATGTATTTTTCTGCTTTCATTCTCAATTAAGGATTTCTTCTTCTCCAATAATTTTTATGGTGGTTAATTTAATCCTATGATTATGTGGTAGCCATTCAGGCCAGGAATGTCCAAAAGGGTTTTGGACTGACAATCCTGGAGCAGATTTTCCGTGTGACCTGTCATAATGGAGAAGGAGAATCGGGAGGAGAGAGATGAAAAAGAAGTGTTAGGTTGGACCAATTGAGGGTCCCCTCTCTAAAAGGAGTGATCAGATTCTCTCATATTTGGAGCAACCAAAAACTGGAAGTTTAAAATCTTCTTTTCTTGCCGCTCTCTCCCCTCTTTCTTTTGTATCTCCAATTTATATTGGCTAATTACAAATGAGGACAATAAAAAAAAGAAAAAAAAAGGATTCTCTCTTGATCATCTAGAGTTTTCCTCCAAGCCCGCTTGAAATGGCAGCAAGCTTGTTTAAGTATCCTAAGTCTATCATTGTACCACGGAGCAGATGGAGAGCGCTTTTTACGAGTATTTGCCTTCAAGAGGGGCAGTTTATTTGCTGCAGTTTCCTACCATGCCGCAAAGGGCTTTGCCCCACTATCAGAATCTTCTTGGATTACATAGTGTATACTATTTAAAGTTCTGGCTTGTGTCTCAGCTGATACCTATTTCCAATCCCTAGATTTATCCAGAGGGTGAGGAGTTCTATTATTACTAGCTGCTGAAGGAGGTATGAGGTCAAAGACAACTGCGCTGTGGTCGGACCAACAAATAGGGATAGTGTTTTTGATAAGTAACTCTAATATCATTGGTCATGTGGGCCACCTAATGAGTGGGAGCAGATACTTGTTGAACAGACCAAGATTAGCGAGTGCCTCTAAGAGTGTACTAGAATCTTGGTTGTCCCTCTCTTCTAGGTGAAAATTAAAATCACCCAGAATGGTCAACCAGCTCTGCGCTAGGAAAGGTTCTAAAAGGAGTTTAAGGTCCCTAATAAATGGCGGTCTCGGACCAGGGGGTCTATAGATCAGCAAGCCCTCGAATGAGCAGGTGGCTGAGGTAGTGAATTTAAAATGAAGGGCTTCACAGCTTTGTAAGGTGAGGCCTGATTCTATCAAACATTTTAACTGTGATTTAAAAACAATCGTCAGGCCCCATCCATATGCCCCACCCTGTCTACCCTCTGAATAGAGTAATTCGCTGGCATAACATCAACTAGATCTGGTCCTGATGCAGTGTTAGCCACAGTTTTTGTGATGAGGACCCAGTCAGGTTCAACTTCAGCTAGAAAGATAGCAAGCTCCAACTTATATTTAATAAGGAAGCAAGCATTTAAAAGGAGACCACTATATCTCTCTTTTTTCCAATGCTGGGGTGAGCAAGGTTAATTGCAGGTTTCCTGGCCTTATATGGCCTAGGAGGACTTTGGCATAGGGGCACAGAGTAGCCACAAGAGATATAAGTACATTGAGATTGCTCATAAAAACTCTGAGAAGGAACAATAGAACAAGAGCAATAATTCCCACCTTCTTTCACCTTTAGCACAGCTTCTCTTGAGTAGGTGTAACTGGTAAGCTGTACCCTATTAAAATGACCATGGTCCCGGGTGCCTGGCGGAGTCTGGACACGAACGGGTGCAGACAGATTTGCCTTTAGCGCGCCCGCTATGCGCACCCACCTACACATGGGACTTAAATATAAGTACTGGTGAAAAACACTAGACCTCTAATTATGAGATTCTCCCTCCCGTCTGTGAGACCGGAAGTGCCTCAGGAGCCTGCTTCCCTCTGCAGCAATCGAGCAGGGACTGCTTGCGGTGGACCGGGGAAGCAGAAGCCCACACAAAGAATAGATGTGAGATGAACCAACTAGAAACAATGGGGCACATGCATCAAGCATTTTTGGAGTCGCAAACGGTGCGATTCCTTAAAATCGGCTGTTTGCGATTCCAAAAATGCTTTTTGGAATGCATCAAGCATTTTTAGAAATCGCACATTTTTGCGATTTCTAAAAATGCGATTGCTTTTAAGAAATCGCAAATTTGCGATTTCTTAAAAGCAATGCATGATTACTTTTATAATTGCGAATTCGCAATTAGGGTGTCAAATTTACCGAGTGGTTGAACCACTCGGTAAATTTGCAAAAAGTGTTAAAAACGCTGCAAAAGCATTTTTTACACATTCATGTTACGGACTCACATGTCCTTAGGACATGTGTGTGTGCAACATGATGCGAAAACAACATTTCATGGGTGCAGGGGGGGGTCATTTGAACCCCCCTCTCCACCCTTGAAATGCAATCAGGATTTGCGATTAGCAAAGTGCGAATTCGCAATTCCCATTCATTCCTATGGGCATTTTAGCCCATAGGAATGAATGGGAATAGCGAATTCGCACTTTGCTAATCGCATAATATTTGAGAATCGGTAAAAATTGCGATTTTTACCGATTCTCAAATATTTTGAGAAAATGTACATGCATCCCATTTTGCATTTCCTAATTTGCGATTCCCTAAAAATCGCAAATTAGGAAGTGCAAAATGAAACAATGATGCATGTGCCCCAATGCAACTATACGGGGGGAGATTATAAAGTGAAATTTAAAAGTAAAGTGTTAAAAATGAGAGCACCTTAAAATAGGCAGGCAGCAGTAAAATTAACTAAGCGGCATATCCAGGAAAATAAAAAGAGTGATTGTGAGCGGGGTGTCCAAGTGTACCGGACAGCACAATCTATTGGCGTGTCTGCATACAAATGGGACTTAAATAGAGGTACTAGTGAAAATCAATGAACTGCTAAGTACAGGATTCTCCTTCCTGTCTGTGAGACTGGAAGTGCCTCAGGAGCCTGCTTCACTCCACAGCAATCGAGCAGGGACTGCTCATGGTGGACCATGGAAGCAGAAGCCCACGGGAAGAACAGAGGTGAGAGGAACCAACTAGAAACAATGCAACTATAAGGGGGAGATAAAAAAAGTTACATTTAAAAGTAAACTGTTAAACATGACAGCACCTCAAAATGGGTGGGCAGCAGTAAAATAACTAAGCAGCATTTCTAGGAAAATGTGATTGTAAGGGGGGTGTCCACGGGTACCGGACAGCACAATCTATTGCTGCTGCACAGAACACACTAGCATAGGAACTGACTCTAAATGATTTGGACACCAATTGCTGGACCAAAATGCATCCACCAACTAACACCACCTCAGTTTTTTCCTATGGTAAGCTCGAGAGAGTCAGTACAAATCCAATCACTAACACCGGGGAGACTTTGCTGTGAGCGACTTTGAAGAACGTTACACTTGAATACCGATTTCTGGCTCATTGACATAAATCATGCGAATCAGAGGTGGACAAGACATGCCATGGAGGGCAGATGAAAATTGGACAATAGGAAGATAAATGGGCATGCTTTTGACAGCCCAGTGTTCAGCGTTCTAATGGATAAATTGAAATTTGACACTTTGAACAGCTTGAGTGCAATCTACCATGTAAGATACCAGCCATGCCAGTGCAATATTACAGTTTCCACCTTGATAGAGATAGGAAAAGAGGATTCCAAGTGACATAGTGCCCCAGGTAGCTGCCAGAGACCATAGCCATATAGGCTCAATGAGTATTAAGTCAAGAGCAGATTTCACATTGGGCAACGGCTGCAAACCCCCTATGCTGGATAAAAGAAAATATTATTCTCAAGAAAGGCTTAAAGCTAGCTGTTCTGCTATTCTAATATTTTAGTAGGCAATTGGGGCTGTGAAAAGAGGCAGAATTTACTCAAAACATTCGTATGTGCAAGGGGGCAATGCTTGGATTCATCTCAGAATGGTGGCACCTGTCTGAGCTCTGGCGACCCCATTGTAAAAGCTTGTGCTCTATATTACTAGTTCCGCCCCAATAGAAAATATTTTATATACATATATGACAGAGTCTGTTTTGAATAAGTCTCTAGATTCAGCAACACTGACAACCACATTCTTCAAGGCATTCCAAGTAATGGTCGGTGAGGTGGAGAGGTAGACAAGATGGTGACTGCATTGCCCTAGGAATATCTGCAGTGGCACTCCTAAATGGGGCAGCCCAAGTCATCTTTCCTGACCCGATTTTATAATCTCACCTCATCTGTAAAAGAATATATAACATTAAAACATTAAAAGGTCAGCCACCACCAGGGAATGAGGGCGTAGCGAGAGGATGTATGACGTTACAACGTATCCATTCACAACGCATACCATTACAACGAAACTTTTACAACGCAGGATCCATTACAACGCATGCCATTACAACGCATATCATTACAACGCAGCTGCTATTACAACGCATGCCATTACAACGTAAGCATGGGTAAGTATTTTTTTTTTAATTAATGGGAATGTAATAGTAGTGTAAGAGTTGGATTGTGTAGGGGTTTAAATTACTATTCAAACTCCAGGGGGGTGTAATAGTAGGGTAAGTGTTGGATAGTGTAGGGGTTAAAATTACTATTCTATCTCCAGGGGGCGTAATAGTAGGGTAAGTGTTGGATGGTGTAAGGGTTAAAATTTAATTAAATACTTATCCATACTTACGTTGTAATGGCATGCGTTGTAATAGCAGCTGGTTGTAATGGCATGGGTTGTAATGGATCCTGCATTGCAAAAGTTTTGTTGAAATGGTAGTGCATTGTTTTAGTTGCGTTGTAATGGCTGTTTCCCGTAGCGAGAACACTATAGCCCCTCGCCTGCCACGCTGGAAGCAGACGTACAAAGAACCGAGCGTTTGCAAATTCTTCTCTGCAAGTGAAGAAGTAGAGGGACTCCGGCAATTGAGAATTGGAGTAAAAAAAGGTAGAGGGACTCTGGGCTTCCACGGTCTCCGTCGTTCCTCAGAGGCAGGTTGCCCCATGCTCCTGCCACTAGTCCCAGCTGCCACCAGCCCTAATATCAGCCGATGCTGAGTTCCGTGGCGGCCGCTCCACCTTTAGGGCCACTTGCTCCCTCGGACAGGCCATCCGCTCGCGACTATCCTGAAAAAGCTGAACGCTTTACATGATATTGATCAAAGTACCAAGGCAACCACTGGTTTATTACGGCTGTTAGTAGCAGTCATCAGGAAAGAACTTAGGGATCTTAATAATAGAATAAAAAATGCAGAAGGAAGGATAAAGGCTGTTGAGGAACACGATCATGCCTGTAGTGAGCCACCAGGCTGCCTCCATACTTTGCATCCACTTTCACCACTCTGGGCCGGGCAGGGACCAGAAGGTATAAATAAATGTGCTGACCTTACTACCAGAGTAACTTGTGTGGTGTATTTCTGTACAGTGTCTCTGTAGGCCTTTGTGTAACACATGCCCCTCAGCCACCACGCTACTCTGAGGCCCCATATCACCCCTCTGCATTGGCGATGTGGCACAGCGAGCACACTGCATGCATTACCAGGGCAGCGCGGCTTCCAGAATCCGAGGCACAATGAGGCATGAGTGCCTACCTGCTGCTGGAAGATGTCGCAGCTCAGGAGATCATGGAGCAGGGTAGTAGACTGCAATGATATGACCATCAAAGTGAGGAAGTTGCGGAGGTGAGGCATCGCAGCTGAAGAGGCGGGCCACAGTGACCACGTGGCAACCTGAAGACTATCCCAATAGAGGAGCGTACAAGGGTGCATTGTGACCCTAGGTGAGCATGCTCGAGACTGGCATGTGAGTGAGGGAGGACTCCTGTATTTAAAATCAAACTCTGCATCAGCACATGGGAGTGTGCATGGCCAAGTAAAAGGTTGCTGTAAAGTGCAAAACAGTGCAAGGAGCAAACAACTTGTTGGAACAGGCCGAAGGAGGTGCTGAAGAAAAAGTGCTCACCCCATGCTAGCAGCGTTGCACCTAGCCACTGAGGCACCAAGATGGTAGAAGTGGAGAGGATGGCTAGAAAACTACATTATCGCGATGCGCGAAACCAGTGGTGCAGTCAAGCGGTCCATGATGCTGCATATGGGTGGAGACATATTATAAGAACTGTTCCAGGATTTGCCAGACAAGCAAAACAGAAGGAGGAGTCTGTCAATATGTTATGCTACGCAAATTGGCGAGCTCCAGCACTGGGATTAACAAGCAACTAGAAATCAGAGCTCAACTGATCCAGGGCTGCAAGTCATCAGAACTAGGAAAACTGATATTGTGTCAGCCAGGTATCACCCTGGATGAAATACTGGTATTGGGAAGATCTCATGATCTGGCAGGTGTCCAAGTGGGAGAAATGGAATCAGCATTGGCCTGGACGGTGTCGGGACCCCTGCAGACCCACCCAGTTACAGTAAAGGAAGAAATAGTGGAAACCATTCCGAAAGGGTCAGGTAGAGGGGCCACCAACGTGCGCCCTGGAGAGCGAGGTTGTGGCAAATGTGTGTTAGAAAATCACCCTCCAAGTGGATGCCCAGCATATGGGAAGCCATGTCTGAAGTGAGGAAAACTAGGACACTTCGCAAAAGTGTGTTTGAGTGCCGCGGGAGCCCCAAGAGTATCTATATCAAGTGGAAAAGCAAGAAAATTCGGGCAAACCAGAACAATGGTAAGGTCAGACTAAGCCGGTGAGGAAGTGGACAACCAGTATCAACAGATGAGGTTAATGGAGGATGATGAGGAGAACAATGTCTTTGTTATTTCATACACAGGCAGTGCAAATAAAAAACGGCAACCTCCACCGGTTTGCCAAATACAAATTGGGGATGATCTAGTAACGGCCCTCCTAGACACAAGAGCGTCAGTCAACATCCTCGACCGAAGCTGATGGCAACTAAAGCGAAAATTTTCAAGTATGGGGTGACACGCGCATTCTGCTAAAGGGTGCCATTGAGGTAAGGTGACTCAGGCAAACAAAATTCCATGTGACGCAAGACAGCATGGGAACGTTGCTGGGGTGCCACTCAGTGGAAGACTTAGGCCTAGTGATGTTCACACAGCAAATCCACATGTCACTTGCGGAGGAGATTATGGCTGAGTCTCTGGGACTCTTCGAGGAGCTGGGATGTCTGAAGGGTGTAAAGGTCAAGCTACAAATCAACAAGTCGGTTAAGCTGGTGACTCTGCACCACAGAAGAGTGCCATTTCACTTGCGACCACTCTTAGAGGCACAGCTGGAGAAACTGGAGAAGGCTGGAGTAATTGAGAAGGTGTCAGGTCCTACTCTGTGGGTATCTCCACTAGTGATCGCTCCCAAACCCAAACAACTAGGAGCAATACGACTGTGTGTAGACATGCGACAGCCTAACACGGTGATAAGAAGAGAAAGGCACATTACTCCGACATCAACATGGTGAAGAGGTTCTCAAAGGGGGACCTCAATTCGGGGTGCCATCAGCTACTGCTGGACGAAGCAAGTCATTACATTACAAGGTTCTCAATGCACTAAGAGCTGCAGAGATTCAAATGGTTCAGCTTTGGGGTATTGGCGGCGGCGAAGGTATTCCACGACGCCATCCGGGAGGCTCTCTCAGGGTTGATGGGAGTCATCAATGTCAGTGACAACGTGCTGATTTTCTCTCACACGCTTGAGTAACACCACGTACGCCTACTAGCAACTCGGCAAAGGCTCATGGACAAGTGTCTAATGCTGCGCCGAGACAAGTGTGCATTCCACACAAATGAAGTAGAATTCTATGGATTCAAGTTTTCCAGGAATGGTCTACCGGTTGACCCGGCAAAAGTGGAAGCCATCCATGCAGCCACTGTTCTACAAAATCAGAGAGATGCAAAGCTTCCTGGGCATGGCAAATTATTGTGGGCTCTTCATACCCCATTTAGCATCAATCTCAAAACCACTGAGGGCTATCTCGAAGAAGGACACCAAGTGGCAGTGGACGAGCGAAGCTGCAAGGGTGTTCCAGGAAGTGAAAGGATCACTACTGCAAGGAGCGACGGTGTCATACTTCAAGCCGGGCAACCCCATGGAGCTCTTAGTGGATGTCAGCCCTGTTGGTCCCAGGACAGTTGTCTTATAGCAGGATGCACATGAAGAATGGGATGCAATAGCATACGCAAGCAAAGCACAGCTGTAGAGACCAGGTACACTCAAATCAAAAGGGAGGCATTGGCCATTAGATGGGCATGTCAGCACTTCAACATCTACCTGTGTGGGCACAAGTTCAAGGTGATCACAGACCACAAGCCTTTAGTGTCACTGTTTAGGGGAACAGCGAAAAATGGACCTCCATGCATTGAAAGGTGGGCTGTATATCTCCTACACTACAGCTTCGAGGTGGTGTATTGGCCTAGTGTTAATAACCCAGCAGACTATGTGTTGCGTCATCCCATGGCAGGGGATCCTTGTCGTCAGCAAGGGGTTGACGGAGGAGCGGAGGCTTTCATCTGAGTGATCACTGAGTCAGCCTGCCCAAGAGCATTATCCTTGCAAGAAATCATGGAGGCCACCAAAGAAGATGCACTGAGGGAACGCCGTTTGAAAAATATCTTGGATGGAGTGCATAATTTGATGGAGGAGGAAAAAAGCATAAACAGGCATCTGGCAGTGTTGAGATGAAATCATTGAAAGCGGAGAGGGGCTGGTCCTAAGAGGAACACAAATCGTAATGCCATGCAGTATGTGGAAGAGGATGGTGGAACTCGCTCACCAAGGTCATCAACGTCTCGCAAAGACCATGGCGCGTTTGAGAGCTAAAGTATGGTTCCCTGGGGTAGAAGGCATGGTCAAAGAGCTTGTGAAGAGTTGCCGCACATGCATTATTACTGGAGTGGAGTCGCCATCGCCCCGGGTTATTACAGAAGCACACAGTACCAGGCCGTGGCACGCCATAGTATGGACTTTGGAAGTTTCCCCGACTGGCGGTTAATGCTGGTCATGATGAACAGTCATTCAAAGTTTCCCGTAGTTGAGATGGTGAGAACCACGGCAATTGAACATGTTAAGCCTGTGATGGTTAGAACGTTCTCCCTGCTGGGGACACCAGATGAAATTTGAATAGTTAATGAGCCACCATTCCACAGCCAGGAGGTCAGAGAATATTGACATTATTGCAACATCAGACACAGAAGAGTGATCCCCTCCAATGGCCTCAAGCCAACGGGGAGGTAGAAACATTTATTCACACGATCAACAAAACAATGAGGATTGAGGTCGACCAACAAGCAGACCTGGAAGGATGTCTCCACCAGTTCCTGAGAGCATATAGACAAACACCCCATAGCACTAACGGATGTTCACCAAGTGAACTCTTAAAGAAAGGGGCTGTGAGAGATATTGTACTGGTGAAAACTGGACCCCTTGAGAGTTAACTGGTGAGCTGCTCAGGCGAAGAGGAAAAGAAACAATGATCAAGCCAGCCAGAGTAGGAGAACCCGGACGGCGGAGTTGTGCACCAGAGATAGAGTAGTGGTGAGAGACAGATATCTGGGGTGGAAGTTCAGAATGCCATTCGAGAGAAAAACCTGGGAAGTGGTAGATGTGCAAGGCACCATGGTCACTGTTCAAATAGGAAAGAGGCAACTGTCGAGAATCATGTCATGGTTTAACTCCTTCCACGCTCATGACGAGCTCAGCTCGTCATGAGGCACAGCGGAGCTGCACTCATGACAAGCTGAGCTCGTCATGAACAATGGGGTTTTCAATAAATCAGCACAGGAGGGGAAAAGCCATAGAAGCCAAGGTGTTAGGAAAATCACACCTCCGGTGGAGGAGAGACATGATAAAGCAGAGCAAAGTAGTCTGCTGGACACCCCGAGTAATGAGGTTGAGGAAGAGATACTAAGGATGGGCACAGAGAAGATTGATGGAGAACCCAAGAGAGAAAGAGAAGGAGAAGGGACACATCATATTTTGAACACCCCAAGAGAGGTGAACACAAAGACAACTCACCAGGTACCCCCTTATAGACTGTGAGAAAATGCTTGGCCAAGCCAAAGGCTGAAAGACCTTGTGTGTTGAACACTAGGCTACCCAGGCAGACCACTGGAGGCCGTGCATATTTAGTTTGTTATTTTATTTTTCTTTTATGATTGGTTTGGAGGGATGTAGTGAGCCACTCGGCTGCCTCCATACATTGTATTCACTTTCACCCTTCTGGGTCGGGTGTGGATCAGAAGGAATAAATAAACGTGCAGCCAGTGCTTGTGGCTGATTGCACTACCAGAGTAACTTGTGTGGTATATTTCGGTACAGTGTCCCTGTAGACCTTTGTGTAATGCATGCCCCATCAGCCACCAGGCTACCCTGAGGCCCCATATCACCTCTCTATAATGTCCACTCCAAACAGTTAGTGAAATGCGAATCTTTAACAGTTTCTCTCAAATGTGACACCACATACCTCAACGACCGAACTAGAGGGAGTAATCTCAGGAATTTGGCCCTCCCTGAGGGAACGGAGGATGCAGCCCCCTCAATGATAGCTTTCCTAAAACAGTAGCTTTCTTGTTTTACTAAGCCTCTTCTATTGATACAGTGCAGGTTAAGCAATAATGTAAATCGTAACATAAATAGGTATGATTTATATTTCCAGTCACTTTGTATGTGGGAACATAGTTGAGATTTTTAATGTATATGTAACAATACGATGAAACAAAACAATCACATTTGTAGGCTTGTTTGCTATTAACATCTCACTGGGGCTAATTTGAATATTGGGTCCAATAAGCAGTTTTTGAATTAGAATAGCAATATATATTCAGAGGAGTGTCGGACTAGGGGTATAAATATCTGGTTCGTTAAAAACACTCCCACCTGCATCTCTGAGATCCCCATCTCAGGGTCTAAGTTGGGAATGCTCTAGGCTCCAGTTGGGTTCAAATATTCTATAAAGCTAGAGGTGACTTCCCTCTACATATCTAATAGTGGCATTCTATGAGAGTCACCCTCTTTTTCCCTTAATAGAGCTTCCTCTTATCTTCTGGCACATGATTCTACTTCCATAACCCATCTTGCATATAGCAAATCCAATGCCAACTTCCAAGTCCAAGCTATAAACCTGCTGACCACTGCAAGAGCTAGGTCAATCAGTTTATAACCCACTCTCTTGGGAAGTGGGCTTGGAAAGCCACCTAACAGACATGTCTCTGGTGTCAGTTCAAGTAATCTTTCCAAAGAGTCATTCAAATGTTTGACCACCCATGTCCAGGCCAAATGGATCAAACCTGCTGATTTAGTGGAACACCTACTACACAATCTAGGGTCTCCTCCAAATATGTTTCCTGTTTTATTAGGAGATAGATACGTTTGGTGTATGTAAATAAATTGTGTGAACTTCAGTCTTGTGTTTCCGGATACTGATTGTATGTGTGACAAGATTCTTTCCCATTCCTTATCTGGAATGTAATGATCTAACTCAATTTCCCATCTATATTTAGGTTTCAGGAGTTCTGTTCGGACCATATTATGTAGGGCTTTAGGTATCCAAATTACTAATGTGGGAAATTTATGAGTGCTTGCATTGCTCTGAATGGCTTAAAAAATCTGGAGTAATGCAACGCAGCGCAAATTGCTGCATTGCTTCCCTCTGCACAAGGAAGGCATTCCATGGGCACTGTGTACGTGTTACCACGCAACTCCCATGGTTTTTCAAGCATTCCCAGATTTACCATAGCTGGTAAACCTGAGAAAGCGCCAAAAAGATAAGCCTCTCGAGAAGAGGCATAACAAGGTGGAATATCTGTATTCCTCCTTGTTACTTCCTCTTTCTATGTGTGCTGAATTATGCAGCACACTTAGAAACTGGAAAATAATCTCTCCTGCACAAAACAACCCTGCCTACAGCACAGACACTCTTTCACCATGGTGTAAGGGTGCCTACATTAGTTCTGTGCGGAGGGAAAAGTCAGGAATGCATTGTACGCCTTTAGTCAGGTAAGTAAAGGACTTAATTAGCAAACAATAAGATATTTACTGCCCTAATATGATTCATATATCGTTTACATGTAACAAATGACGTTCAAATGAAGCACATAATGAGTACAATATTTATCTCAATTAAGATTTATTTTTGATATCTTTTTTAGAAAAATATTATTGTATCCATAATTTTTTTCTTTTCTTAAATTATTTCATCAAACGTTTTTTTCAAAATCCATAAATTTTACATAGACAATAAAGAATATACAAACATATATACATAACATAGTTTTGGTCGATGTTTTTACAGATGTAGGCAATATGTTGTTAAACAACGCGCGTTTCGGCCTGCAGCCTTCATCATGTGTCCGTCCTACATATACACTACAAACATTTGCAAAACAAGAAATACACAAAGATTTTTCAAAGATCTCATGTTGTTAATTTACTCTCTAAGAATTAATTCTATTTTAGCATCATCATTGTCGACTCTCGTGGAAACAGCTCAAGATCTTTGTTAATATTGGGACAAAACGTGAAAAGGGGAATGACGGCGTCAGAGACAACGGTAACAACAGCGAAAGCAGCATCCCAATATTAACAAAGATATTGAGCTGTTTCCACGAAAATCGACAATGATGATGCTAGAATAGAATTAATTCTTAGAGAGCAAATTAACAACATGAGATCTTTTAAAAATCTTTGTGTATTTCTTGTTTTGCAAATGTTTGTAGTGTATATGTAGGACGGGCACTTGATGAAGGCTACAGGCCGAAACGCGCGTTGCTTAACAACATATTGCCTACATCTGTAAAAACATCGACCAAAACAATCTTATGTATATATGTTTGTATATTATTTATTGTCTATGTAAAATTTATGGATTTTGAAAAAAACTTTTTATGAAATAATTTAAGAAAAGAAAAAAATAATGGATACAATAATATTTTTCTAAAAAAGATATCAAAAATAAATCTTAATTTGGATACATATTGTACTCATTATGTGCTTCATTTGAACGTCATATGTTACATGTAAACGATATATGAATCATATTAGGGCAGTAAATATCTTATTGTTTGCTAATTAAGTCCTTTACTTACCTGTTTGATTAGTCCCTACAGTTAGCAAACTTAACAATAGGTAGGGGTCCCCTGCTTTCAAAACAATTGTACGCCTTTAGTGGCATAGTTAGCCCTTGGGAGCCCATGGCCGTCTCAGCGTTTGCCAACCTGCGGCAAACTTAGTGAAGAGTATGGGGGGCTGGCGAGTATTTTCTCTGTTTGCTGCCCCCTCATGCCAAACACATTAAGGAGGTGGGGCTGTTTCCAGGCTGAGATGGCAGGTGATAGTGGGGGGAGGCTGCCGCCTCCAAAACTCGTGTCACCCAGGGCGGACCACCCCTCCAGCTACGCCACTGTCTGCCTTAAATATGGCTCATTCCTGCCCTTTCCTAGTAATGCAGCGCAGCATGGAGACTGGCTGCAGTGCGCCACTATCTCATAAATATGCCCCTAAGTGTCTGCCACTACCCAGAGTCATAAGTAAGTGTAAGTCAGTGTATTGTGTGGGTTTTGTAGATCTAGAGGCCCCTAAGTGTCTAAATGCGTGGGTTAATACCAGTCCAGTGTCTGATGATAATCTGCAATCAACTGCTCCAAAGCCTTGACCTCCCCATTTGTGTAGCTGTCCCCCACCGTGATGAGGTCCACTTCTGTCTACTGCATCAACTTTTGGGATGAAAAAATAATTGATTAGAGACTATGCATGGCAGTCCTCTAAGTAGTAATGTCAGTACAATGGGCATTGATTTGTCATTTTCACAGATTTTCTTCAGTCTCTCCAGGGTATAGATAATAGCCGGGGCATTGCATGGGATCCTCTTGGTTTTTCGAGTAAGAAAAATATTAGTACCTCTTGATTGGGTTTTCCTCCCATGTTAACTATCTACCTCACACCTTTTTGACCTGACTATCAAGTTCCCCACTGTTTGCACAACCAAGGAGTATAATTCAAGGTCTAGTACTCCCAGGCCCCATGTTGTGGTGATATTTTTAAGCATATTGAGGGCCACTTACTTTTGTTCCTGTGCCTCAAATCAATGCTCTATATAGCATATCAAGTCTCAGGGACCCTCCTTTCAGTATCCAGTTGGGCAATTTAGCAAATTGATGTAGTAATTTGGGAAGCGCTAGCATTTTAGTTAGGGGGATATGTACCATAATTTGTAACAAGAGTGAACGCCACCAAGTCACTGACCACTTCAGAGCTTGGAAAGCTATCCCACTTTCCCATCACAATGATCAGAAGAGTCATGTAAATATCCATCCCTAAATATGGAAAGTAAAGGGTGTCTATGACACCCCCCAAAGTGTCAAGTCTTAACACCTCCAGTCCAGAGTGTACTGGGACCAGCGTCAACCTGGAGGTGTTCAAGCATAAACCAGAGACTGTCTCAAAGTCGTCCAATAATTGCATAGTTGCAGCCAAGTTCCATTCTCCTTCTCTATTATAGTAGAAAAGATGGTCGGCATATCAGAATATAACATGGGTGTCATTCCAAAGAGGTATACCTCTGTCTTTGCCCTCTTATCTAGCCACTGCTGCCAAGGTGCCATGGAAGATAGGATATTGGGGCAAATCCTGGTGGCCCGTTTTAACACTTGCTACGGGTTTCGTGTATAATACCTAGATCCACCTTTCCCACTTAGATTATAGTCCCATTAAAGCCATAGTGGCTTTCAGAAAATGCAACATGTCATATTAAATGCTATGTCCAGGTCTACGGAGGTCACTGATGTATGGTGGTAGGAAGTTCTATCCATTTCACATAACACCCTCTATAGTTTCCTCAAGTTATGTGAGGGGTCACATGTGGCAATAAACCCATTCTGGTCACCCTGAATATGAATTGCCATATATGAGTACAGCCCATTTGCTAATGCTTTACTAAGTAGTTTAAAGTCCAAATTCAGCATGAATCAGGGTCTATATGAACTGACTGAGTCTGTGGGTTTACCCAGTTTGGGCAGAGGTATCACTAAGGCTTCTCCAGATGATTCAGGAAGCTCTCCTTTTTCTAGGGATACAACATAAATCTTAACTAATTGGGGGAATATTAATTCTGGAAAAGGTTTTGTAGAAGGTGACCTGCAACCCATCGAGCCCTGGTCTCTTTCCTCTGACCTGTTCTTTATTATCACTCCTGAGCTCAATCAGGGTAATACTGCTGTTGCAAGCTTCTCTATCTTTCCAAGTTTGTGTGGCAAGTGATGCTCTATCTAGGAATATTAATATATTGTCAGGAGGTGCCTCTATATGTGGACCATAGAGGTGTCTGCAATAGTTATATAAGACATCATCAATTTGTCCCTATTCGTACACTAATAAATACCCTGCTTTCTGTATACATGGTAGCAGAGTGCTTCCGAGTTCTGGCCAAATAAGCTTGGCCAGCGACCTTCTCGGCTTTCCTTCCCTTTCAAATACCCAATCAAATTATTCATGGTAGTGATAGCAATGGAGTTTTTCAACTATTTGGATGTAACTGAGTTCGCTGTTGTCCAACCTCACCTTCTCTGTGAGGTTGGAGAACACTTCTCTTTCAAGATTACATATCAACTTGTCTAACAATACCAAGCTCGGTGTCTAATGATTTCTGGATCCCAATTGTCTTACAAAAACAGTGGCCTCTTACCACAAACTTAATCACCTCTCATATGATAAGAGCATTGGATGCCATTCCTTCATTATGGTCATTATGTCTCAAATAGTTAGAGAGCTCTTCAATGAGAGAGCTCTAAAGGTTGGATCAGTCATCGCATTATGCTGTAACATCCAAGTAGGCACCAGAGGTATCAGCCTGGTTGTTTGCAATGTCACCCGGAAAGGGTTATGGTCAGATAGGGTCCATCCAAGGTACTCTGTACTTCTCATCAAGGGGCATAATTAGGTGGAAAACAGAGTCTTATCAAGTCAAACATGGTTATTGCGTAAGCTCGAGTAGTACAAATAGTCCCTAATCCTCCTGCGGTGTAGTCTACAAACATCTACCAACACTCAGGTACTTTTTACAAGCAACAAAACCTGTGTCTACCTTGATGGATTGTACCCCAGATACTGGTGTTGTGGAACCATCTAGGTCTAGGTCACTGACACAGCCTTGGAGCCCACTAAGCAAATATGGGGAATTCAACAGTTGGCCCAATTGCTGGGTGAGCGTATTGAAGAATTCAAGCTGGTCCTGGTTTTGAGCATATTTGCTTCCTAATAGGATCTTTTGACAATCCAATCTGCCCTCTACAAAGAACCATCACCCTTACTTGTCAATCCTAGTGTACAAACATGAGAAGGGTAGCCCAGGTTTAGTCCTAATTAGTGACCCTCTGTCATATGCAGAGTATGTGGTTGCAAACAGTTGGCCCCACCTTCTGTGTTGTAGTCGGACTACCCTAGGGTGGTCAGATGTGCTTCTTGGAGGCAAGCTATATGCACCCCCCTCCTTCTAATATAAGAAAGTAGTTTATGTCTCTTGACCATAAACCCGGACCTCTCATGTCCCAGGTAAGAAGGTTATATATTTTTAACCTCTGTCCATAGTAAATGTGTGTGCATGGGTCCCTACCAACCATTTTACCCTTATTCCTCTTTCACCCAAATTGGTAGGTTGCCATATTTGAGCCCTCCTCTTTTTTAGGAAGGCCCACTATTCATAGATTGCTCTATCGTTCTCATCCCTCTGTCTCATCCACCCTCCATTATAATTGAGAGATGAGGTCCAGGAGCATCGCCTTATTACTAGGTCTTACTTCATTAAGACACACCTCTTTGGATTTTACTTTTTTGTCCAGTTTTCGGTGATCTGCCAATAATATCGCTACTCCAAAGTGGTAGTGTCATTTTTGGCCTCTAATGAGTCTTTGGTGGCATTAATGGTAGTTCCGATTTTATATAGATGTTTCTGAAAGATCTCAGGTATTTCCATTTGCGTAACTGTAGTACCATTCATGGAGTCCGCACTCGAACCCACATTTCTGAGTCTTTGCTGTGGGTCCAGGTTTCTGGGTGGCTTAGGTTTCACTATGGTGGTCACCATCTAGGGTGGGACCATGGTAAATCCCTACCGACTTGTCTATTTGACTTATAGATGGTTTTCCTTTACTCCAGTGAACAAAGTCCTCACAGAGGTAAGTCAGAGAAATTCTCTGAAGAAACACTCCTTGGTCTCTTTCTCCATGCGTGCCCCTCTTGTGCCAGATCCCTGCACTCCCATTATGTGGAGCGCTAGGGGACCACTGTCTAGGATGGAGCCCTAGTGTCTCCAGTGCCAGGGGTTGTCTGTCTGATCACAGGGGTTACGCCCAGTGAGTGAGCTGAATGTTTTCACATACACAGCATTTGGATGCTCCTTCTCAGGTGCCTGTGCCATAACACAATTTGGTGAATTTTTAATTTTAATACAAGTGGCATTTATGACTGCTGCAAAGTGTCTGGACACACGGGAAACATCCTTTACAACACAAATTTTACCAAGCAGTACCTTTACGACACAACTTTTACAACGCAAACCATTACAACGCATTGCGCTCGGGGGCGCTCTAAGATAAGAATGAGTTTAATTTACTATTCAACACCTTCCCTAGTGTCCACGGGGACTGGAGTTGGAATAGAAATTTAAACTATTCACTATCCAGCACCCTTTTACATTATGCGTTGTAAAGGCATGCGTTGTAAAACTTGCGCTATAAAGGCATGCGTTGTAAAAGCATGCGTTGTAATGTCATACATCTGGACACACAGGATTTTGCTTAGTGTGCACTACTATTGCAAGCTAATTCTCCGTTTTATGTTGCAGATTATTTGTTGGTGTATGGTTTATATTTGGGATGCAGATTGCATTATTGTGTAGCACTTTCCACTTGTTATAAAGTAAAATAAGGAGTGGTCTCATGGAGTGGGATTCATGGTCCTGACAAAAGCGACGGGGAAGGGTAGTAAAAACATGTAGATTGGAAGAAATGCAGGGTCATTAAACCCACGTAAATTTCCACCTTTTCTTTCCAATATTTAATCAAATTGACTGCAGGATTTATTAACACAAGGTTTCTTACCAGCCACGTATTTCTGACCTAAAATGAACCCCTCCATTTCCTATCCTCCATGAGTTTGTGGGTATACAGTCAAAATATTGAGTTTAAAATATTGATTTGCATTAATATCGAATTGAAAATATAGAATGGACACAATATCGAATGGACAGAATATAGACTACAAAAATATCGAATAGAATAGCAGTAATATCGAATTCAAAATATAGAATGGACAAAATATCGAATGGACAGAATATAGACAACAAAAATATTGAATGGACAGAATATAGACAACAAAAATATTGAATGGACAGAATATAGAGAACAAAAATATCGAATTTGAGGTAAGTAAGTTAATATCAACTTTTTAATAATATCCAATTTTTTAAAGTGTTTTTTATGTTAGTTTATGTGTTAAAAGTCTATATTTATTTAATAAATTATTTTAATTCATTTTATTGTATTTAATTTTTGCATAATATAATTCTGTAGCGAGTTGTGGGTTTATAGGGGAATAGGGTGGGAAGTAATTTCATTATAATTAATTAAATATGTTAATTTATTTATTGGTATTTATTTTGAATTAATTGTTAATTAATTTTTAATTGGTAATTAATTAAAATATAATTGGTAATTAATTTTAATTAATTGATTAATTGATAATTATGCACATTTCATTAATTTATTTTCTGTAGCGGGTTGTGGGTTCATAGGGGAATAGGGTCGGAAGTAATTTAATTGTAATTAATTCAATTTTTTTATTTATTCATTGTTTTTTGTTTTAATTGTTAATTAATTTTTAATTGTTAATCAATTAATTGTTAATTGGTAAATATTTGTATTAATAGGCAATTATTTTTAATAATTAATTTTTATTTGTATTTTTAATTGATTAATTACTATATTAGATACAATTATAAATTACTTTTAATTAATTAGTAATTGATATTAATATTTAATTTATTTTTATTCATATATGAAGTATTTACTTTCATTACTGTTGCAATCACTGGAGTGGGAATAGTAATTTTTACCCCTACGCTATCCAACGCTTTCCCTACTGTTGCACTCACTGGAGTGGGAATAGTAAATTTTACTCCTACTCTATACAACACTTTCCCTACTGTTGCACTCTCTGGAGTGGGAATAGTAATTTTTACCACTACGCTATCCAACGCTTTCCCTACTGTTGCACTCTCTGGAGTGGGAATAGTAATTTTTACCCTCCCGCTATCTAACGCTTTCCCTACTGTTGCACTCATTGGAGTGTGAATAGTAATTTTGATCCCTACGCTATCCAACGCTTTCCCTACTGTTGCACTCACTGGAGTGGGAATAGTAAATTTTACTCCTACTCTATACAACACTTTCCCTACTGTTGCACTCTCTGGAGTGGGAATAGTAATTTTTACCACTACGCTATCCAACGCTTTCCCTACTGTTGCACTCTCTGGAGTGGGAATAGTAATTTTTACCCTCCCGCTATCTAACGCTTTCCCTACTGTTGCACTCATTGGAGTGTGAATAGTAATTTTGACCCCTACGCTATCCAACGCTTTCCCTACTGTTGCACTCACTGGAGTGGGAATATTAATTTTTACCTCTACGCTATCCAACGCTTTTCCTACTGTTGCACTCTCTGGAGTGGGAATAGTAATTTTTACCCTCCCGCTATCTAACGCTTTCCCTACTGTTCTACTCACTGGAGTGGGAATAGTAATCTTTACCCCTACGCTATCCAGCGCTTTCCCTACTGTTGCACTCTCTGGAGTGGCAATAGTATATTTTACCCTCCCGCTATCCAACGCTTTCCCTACTGTTGCACTCACTGGAGTGGGAATAGTAATTTTTACTGCTACGCTATCCAATGTTTTCTCTACTGTTGCACTCACTGGAGTGGTAATAGTAAATTTAACCCTCCTGCTATCCTACGGTAAAAATATTGGATATTTGTTTATTAATATTATGTTTATGAATATATATATATCAAGAAGAAAAGTTCCCCGTTACCGGAGCCTCCGACCCTTAAAGGTGGCCTCTTGGCAATGGGCACGGAGAAAGCCCATCAATCACACAAAGCAAGGAGATAAGAGGCCCAATACTTCTCAGGATTGCTCTTTATTCAGCGTTTGGCAACATCTTGCATCGCAGTGAAACCTTCCAATCTCCTAACGTTTCGACCCCAATGGCCTTGTTCACAGGTGGAAGGTCAGGATTCAAGCAGGCAAGTGCAGTTCTGCGTGCTTATAAAGTTCTTTGGTCACGTGGCTGCATGTAGAAATACAGTTCCCATAGTGCACCGCTATATTCACAGTGGTAGATGGAAGTCCTCTTTTTTACACGGCAAAGTGCATCATTCATTTTCCTTTGGCGGTTGCACTATTGATAAAATGGAAATAATGTCAAAAGCCAAGTGAGTACATTTATTTAATGTTGCAGTTTCATAGGAAGGGACATGAGCAAAGAACACTCCTGACAGCACGATCGTCGGTAACTGTTGGTTACCGCGAATCCTTTCCAACACGCTTTCCATTTCACCATACCTGGAGTGGTAATAGTAAATTTAACCCTCCTGCTATCGTACGGTAAAAATATTGGATATATGTATTAAAACATTAACACCCAAATTCATCAATGTCCCGATTTGCGATTCCTTAATAGCGATTATTAAGGAATCGCTATTAAGGACTTGCAAATCGGGATTCATGTAGAATTCGCAAAATAAATTGCGATTCCTACAGCCTCCTTATTTGCGATTAGCAAATTGCTAATCGCAAATAAGGATTGACTCCCCATTCATTCCTATGGGCCAAAGGCCCATAGTGGTGTCCAGTGGTGTCCAAAGCACCCCTGAAATGTCAATGTAGACTGATGTTGCGCACACACAGGTCCAAAGGACATGTGTGTGTGTAACATAACACTTACAAAAATGCACTAATGTGCATTTTTCTAAGTTTTCGCTATTTACCACGAAGTCAGACTTCGCGGTAAATAGCGGTAATTACCTAGCGAATTCGCAATTTTTCATAGGTTCATGAATAGCATTTAAGGAATCTCTACTTGAGATTCCTTAAATGCGATCGCAATTTGAGAAATTGCAATTATTTGCGATTTTTCAAATTGCGAGTTCATGACCCATTGATGAATTTTAAATGCCATTTTTGCGGGCGCAAACAGACGATTTTTGCGATTTGCACCGTTTGCGCTCGCAAAAATGCTTGATGAATCTAGCTGTAAATTGTTTCTTTTTTTAAGTTATATTAATTATTTATTCATTTTATGGTTATTTAAGTATTTTAAGTATGTTTAAGTTAATTATATTTATTATTTCATTAATTTTCAATTACTTTTAAGACATATAAAACATTCGATATTTTGACTAACTATATTTTTTACAACAATATTTTTGATTCGATATTTTTGTACTTACCTGTTTGGAGATAGGGATTCGATATTTTGTCATTCTATATTTTTTACTCGATATTTTGGTAAGTCTATATTTGTGTCATCGATATTCTTTCAGTGATCCGATTTTGTGGTCTGATATCAGTCATTTCTCCTGTGTAACTCACAGTTAGTATCACTCCATGTTCCGAAGCGGAATGGTAACAACCCAATGATGAAGCATGCCTCCAGGGGGTAACCCTGGTGAGTGAAGTTTACACTATAAAAATTATTTTGCTGTTCGTAAAGGGAGGACTAGTCCATTCATTGTATTTAATGACTTAGAGAGTTAGTACTAGCGGGTGTGCGTACGGAGTTTAAGGTATAGATCCCCTTTATCCAGCATCAGTGGATCTTCAGTTAGGGTGTTTTAACTTTGGTGGAAGGAAATTTGGAGAGAGGTTGGAGTGATTGATCGTTTTTTGTTGTTCCTCCCCTTTTTCTTTCTCCTGTGGGCCGGCATGAGTGTAGGAAGACTGCAAGACTTGAGCCACTTCAGGCTATTTTTTCTATCTGGGCGGACACTGTGAAGATTAAAAGGTATGTCCACCTGGTTTCGGATTAAACTTTCTGTTGTCAGTGATGGCTTCTGCCCCCCTGTTAGAACTTTCCCCTTGATTGATTGGCCTCTTCATATACTTTTACTCCGTGTAGAGTCCACGGGAAGAGACCCGAGACGGTGGTTCCTATCCCACCCTTTGGGTGGTGTGGGGGAGCCGGCGATACCATCCCGAGATTTAGCCAGGGCCGTGAAGAATAGGTATTGATATTGGACATGCGATGTGTCTCTTAATACTTGACGTGTAGATGTACTAATACACTTTGGGTTATAAGGTGATTTGATTGTTTACCTTTAGTTTTTTGACTTTGTCACATGTTTGGATACATGGATCAAAAACCTTGGCGTATGGCTCGATGTTGACCTGTCTTTTGGACCCTAAATAGACCGAGTGGGGGGTGTCTGCTTTAGTGTTTTAAAAACTCTACGGAAGGTTCTTGACCTCCTTCCTATGTCCGCACGGAGAACATTGGTACATGCCCTTGTGACATCACGCCTAGACTACGGCAACTTACTGTACCTGGGAGCCACCTGTAAGGCTATAAATCGCCTCCAGGTATTACAGAATGCGGCAGCCCGTCTCATCCTAAAACTTCCAAAAAGATCGGACACCAAGGCCGCTCTTAAAACCCTCCATTGGCTGCCAGTAAAAAGCAGAGTGGAATTCAAAGCCCTCTGTACCTGTCACCGCATCCTTGCTAGGAAAATGCCAATTCCACTCCAGAACCTAGTGACCAGGTATACACCATCACGCGCTTTGCGCTCCTCACATGGAGGCCTACTTAAGGTTCGTAGAGTTAAAAGGGCCCGCATGGGCGGACGCTCCTTTCGCCATCTGGCAGCGAAGAGCTGGAACTCCCTGCCTCTTTACCACGGTCTAGACCCATCTGAAACCAGCTTTCGTAAGAACTTAAAAACATACTTGTTTTCCAGATAATTGGGCCCACTCCCTAACACTGCCCTGAGTTCTTCAGTTGTAGCGCAGGGACACGCTTCTGCGTAACCAAGCGCTTTATAAGCTTCCCTTATTATATTATTATTATTACAGGATAACAGGGCCGAAATTCAAAAACGATTCTTCAAAAGAGAAAAGAGATGGGTATTTAAATTAAATACACGTGTGACAGTATTAAATTATGATAATCCCTTGACTACTTTGAGACAGTAGATAGCCTGGTATTGGAGTCACCCTGTATTAGGGACATAACCCCACCCCAAGTTGGATCCTCTGCATAGACGTCATATACAAAATAACCCAATACCTCCCCATGTGCACGTATATGATAAAGAAATGTATTGGTCTTTAAGATTCGGAATTGGCATTTCTAAAAATATATCCGTGCCTAATACAGATGAATATTATATCATAGTTCTTTGACAATTGGATGTAGACTCCATATCGCACACACGGCTGGAGCATTTTCCTGAGATTGTGCCCATGCAGAAAGGCGTTCATAACGCAGAGATGTAGTAAGTCATGCCAACACACTCAAACAGTAGGTGCCCTCATGGTATATTTAACAGTGTTGTAGCTGTGAGTTTTCACGTTCGAGGGTGGCGGTGATTGGGTAGGCTCAAGACTAAGGCTACTAGATGGTGAAGTAAGTTCTACCTTATGCATCGGGTAGAAGTTGTTTGTCCGCTGATTTCCAGCGGTGATTCTTTTTTTTTTCCCTGGGTAATGCCTTAGAGGTTACCAATGGGGTAGTCTCACATCCCACCATTCCTATGAGGCCCCTTACCATAAGATTAGTATGCATCTGGGCACCGAGGCTGCCTCTTGCCAGTGGCCTCCAGTTCCTGCTTGTCCAGCCTGATCCAGTTACCGTCTTTTGACCAAGTAACATGGCCACTTGGTTTTCCTGCTCATGTTTTTCCCATACACCACTCTTTCCTCCAACAGAGGCCCGACCACTTCAGGACCTACTTAATGCAGGCCTCAATGCAACTGTGCTGCTGGTATGTAAAAAGCACGGCCAAGGCAAACTCTGCCTGCACCTGCACCACGCCCAGGAAAAACTAATTAATGTAGCTGCTTATAAGCACAAAATGGGGAATAGTAAAATAAGGGAATATGAACAAAATATTAAACAGATTCAGCGTGAAATAGCAGAAAGGGAATCTTCTCAAGTCTCTAAAATATAGTGTCTGCAAAGTAGGCTGATAGAAGCAAAGATAATTTTATCTGAATTTTTAAAGGAGTTAGTGAAATATAGATGGGAGGCAAGCCGTCTGGCGAACCACGAATTTGGGGAAGGTAGTGGGAAGATGTTAGCAATGAATGCCAGGCAGGACCGGTTTAGGAATGAAAGAAAAGATGTAATAAACAAGGACAGATCCAAGTGTACTGAATCTGAGATAATAGGAGAAGTTTTTGTAAACTTCTTTCAAGATTTATACTGAAGATGCAGAAGGGACATTAGCAGAAATAGGTGATTGGTTAAAGCAGGATAATCTTCCCTTCCTAGACACATTTCAGC
Organism: Lissotriton vulgaris; assembly: GCF_964263255.1. Classification (NCBI taxonomy): domain Eukaryota; kingdom Metazoa; phylum Chordata; class Amphibia; order Caudata; family Salamandridae; genus Lissotriton; species Lissotriton vulgaris. The sequence goes on along the minus strand of NC_141689.1, from coordinate 1,195,720,523 downwards.
AGGCAGCTCTTAATCAAGAAATCTCAATTGAAGAAAAGGGGGGAGCTCTCAAGAACTTAAATAATGGAAAAGCCTGGGGACCTGACAGTCTACCAAATTAGGTATACAAAATCTTGGAAATGGAAATCACCCTGTTCTTAAAAGAAATGCTTAACTCTATATATTTAACTCCGACGCAGATTCCTGCCACTTGGAGTGAAGCATTACTTACTTTAATTCTTAAGCCGGACAAAGACTAAACAAAATCTGAATCCTACAGGCCTATCTCGCTCCTTAACGCAGATTACAAAATATACTTGAGATTACAAAATATACTTGCAGATTCTGGCCAGAGGACTAGACTACATTTTCGGAGATATGATAGGTATAAATCAAAAGGAGGTTATGAAAGGAAGACAGCTCTCAGACCTTAGACAAGATCTGGTCTGTGCAATAGATGTTGCCTCAGTAACAGGGACCCCCCTAACTATTATTATGGTCGATGCCGCCAAGGCATTCTACAGAGTGAGTTGCTCTATTTATAGGAGGTGCTTAAACAAAATGGCCTGGGAGGAAACTTCCTTCAAGCTATTCAAGGTATTTATGCTTCTCCCAGAGCAAAAGTATGGATTAGCGGTCACTTAACTTCTTACTTTCGTATAAGGAGAGGAACACAAAAAGGTTGCCCACTTTTGCCGCTACTATTTAACTTATATTTGGAACCTCGGGCAAGGAAAATCAGAGCAGAACCAAGAATCCTTCTTTTTCAATATGGGGAGTAGCAGATAAAAGAAGCTCTCTACGCAGTTGATCTGGTAGTCTATACAGCGAATCTGGAAACAGCCATGCCAGCAGTATTGGAGTTACCGGGAAGTTTTGGGCGAATATCGGGCTATTTATTCAATGAAGACAAGACTGTGACTATGTCATGGAACAATCCCATCCCTGGTCTCCTTAAACATTTAGATAGGACTGAGTTTAGATATCTAGGCGTGTGATTATCAAAAGAGCTGGATCACATGGCATTGGTAAACTTCAACCGACTTATGCACGAAACTAAAAAGCTTTTGAAAAGCTGGGATCTCTTGCCACCTTCTTTTCTAGGAAGTATCAAAATGACAATCCTCCCCAAATGTACATTTATGTTTAACTCCCTTTATTTTTTAAGCCTGCCTGGTTTAAAAATCTTCATGGACAACTTAGCAGTTTTATATGGAAGAATAAATGTGTGAGAATATCCTGGAAAACACTTATGAAGAAAAAGTTGGAGGGAGGCATAGCACTCCCTCATTTTTAACTGTATTATTGGGCTTCCTTTTTTAAAAACTCTAGGCAATTACTGATGACTCCTAAGGATATGCCAATGAGATATAGAGCTGTAATAAGAAACCTACCAGGAGGAGGCAAAGGTTTTTTTAATTTAAATTTGCCAGTGAAAAAGAACTCTAGGGATTCCTTACTATAGTGCCATGGCTCTAATCTGGAACTCCCCACGAACACCACCGTTCATGACGGATAGTTTAGCTTTGCCTTTGGTAAACTCAGGTCTTTTAAGATGGGGCCAATTAATGGAGGAAAGGCACAATATTAACATGGGCCAAACTAAGTCAGAAAATGGATTTTAAGTTCTCTAGATTTAAGTATTACCAATTAGTGAAATGGTCACAAACGCAGCCAAACCTTGGGATGGAGTCAGAGGCATAAAAAGACTTATTAACAACACACAATTACAAGAAGGATACCTCCAAGTGGTATTGGGTACTAGCTCAAGGAGATGATAACGTTGGGACCCTATCCGAAGAAATCTGGAAGCTGGACATGCCGGGCTGTGATATCCAAAACCTATGGCAAGTATCAGCTGCTACACTTTGGGCCTCAGTAACTTCGGCTCCACCTAGGAGAAATCACTTGTTCACCCTTTACAGAGCCTATTGGTCCCCCAAGAAATTGGCCAAGATGGGAGGCACAAGAAGAAGATACTGTCTGAAATGCCAATTGGTAAATGCAGACGATTTACATCTCTTTTGGCATTGTCAAGCCATTCAGATCTTCTGGCAAGAAGTGGGTAATGTAATAGAAAAAATGCTGGGCTGCAATTTTGAGGTAAGCCTTCCCTTGGTTATATTTGAGGTGGATAAAAACAACTGGGGGAAAACATAAGTTCTCTGTTATTTATCGTAATGACAATAGCACACAGGGAAATCTGTGTGAAATGGGTCTCTGAACTTCCCCCTAAATGTGTGAGGTGGATAAACTTTGCAAGACATATAGCAAGAGTAGACTGCCAATTGGGGTCAGCTAAGAAAGAAAAAACATGGGCCCCCTTTGCTTTTCTTGATTCCGGCTATTTGTATGCATGACATCATTGTTTTTTTTTTTGTGCTTGTTTTATTGTCCAAGGATTATGACCAGCTCAATGGGTTGTCGAGATCAGTAGTGGATATCACCAGTTTCTTTATCAGCTATGAGTTGAAAAAGCCTCATCATAGATCTTAGAAGGTACCTGGTGCCCAGATCTTGTAGACCTTCAGGAAGATCTCGCTCATAGCCTTTGTCAAATATGTGGACTAATAAAAAAAAAATCATTAGAAGGCACCTGGGCACCAAGGCTGCCACTAGTGGTCTCCAGTTCCTGCTTGTTCCAGCCGGATCCAGTTAAGGCCTTTTGACCAGGTAACACTGCTGCTGGGTTTTACTGCCCAGGTTTTTCCCATACACCACTCTTTCCTCCAACAGAGGCCCGCCCACTGCAGGACCTACTCAATGCAGGCCTCAATGCAACTTTGCTGCTGCTATTTAAAAAGCACGCCAAAGGCAAACCCTGCCTGCACCTGCACCACACCCAGGAACCCTGTCCTCATGACAATCTCAACAACACACACCAGCAAACACACTGCTGCTGCGTATCCTGCAGCACCATGGTATGACCTTTCTCTAGCACCCATTGGAATTTCATCTGCAACACCTCAGACATTGACACCACCACCTCCAAACAACTAATGCACCCCACCACCACCTCCCCACACCAACTGTTCACCATGCTCCTCAACGACTGATTCCTTGGGAAAAACTCAACCAAAATCTGGTACCTCCTCATCCTGATGGTGCAGTGAGCTAAAAAACGGTGTTGGATTAAGCCCTGATCTCTTGACTGGGTGAGAGTATTCTGCTTAATTCAGAAACTCTGTCCATCACCACCCCCTGTTGTTTAATTATTTTGTCCACCATAAGCGTGTAAGGGGATACTCAGACGTGAGTCCCTTGCTCATTGCACCATCAGGATTCAAGCAAGCCGGGCTGAAGACGGCTGAAATGCTAGAAACCGGTCCCCGGTAGCTTGTTTCCTTCCCAGTGAAAGAATTGGCTTGGTAGTTTGGTTTGCCCTGTTCCCATGATACACTGGGCCAGGGACAGACTAATTTGCATAGAGCCAGGTTCTGAGCTGGGATGGTGCAGTGAGCTAAAAAACGGTGTTGGATTAAGCCCTGATCTCTTGACTGGGTGAGAGTATTCTGCTTAATTCAGAAACTCTGTCCATCACCACCCCCTGTTGTTTAATTACCTCCTCAACAGCAACATGCCTGACCTTCTCCTCCTTAAAGAACCATCAGCCAGATTCATGAAGCTAATATGCGATCGCAATTGCTGCGAATTCGCAATTGCGATCGCAAATTGAGTAAAAGCTATTCATGAAAGTGAAAATCGCAAAAGTGCGTAATCGCTAAATAAAAATTGCGAATTCGCAAATAAAATCGCAGAATCCTGAAACCTGCCAATTTGCGAATCGGAAATAGCGAGAAACCAAGGATTCTGCGAATTCATTTGCGAAGTCGCTAAATATTCGCGATTGGCATTCAAGAAAATTCGCAGATTGCGAAAAACACGAAAATCGCTATTAGCGACGTGCAATTTAAGGAGAACTCAAACCAGGTTGTAACCAGCAAAAAAAAAAAAAAAAAAATTAAAGTTAACTGCATACAGGTGCTGGCCTGACCAAACACACTTAAGGACATGCAGCTGGAGACTGTGGACTCTCACAATGCCAGGACTCTACATGGTGGTCAGGCGTCGTAGGCTGCAGCGAGCAGCACAGAACAGGCGTAGGATCCAGGAGCGGATATTCCGGCAGCGGGTCACCCTTCTGGGCCAAACAAGGGAGCAAATCTATGCCAAGTACCGGCTAAGTGGCCCAATGATCATTAAGCTGATCCAGGACCTAGACCCCCTGCTGCAGCATCCAACAAGGAGAACCAATGCCGTCCCCACCCATGTACAGGTATTGTGCAGCCTACACCTACTGGCTTCCGGAAGCTTCCAGGGGATAGTTGCTGTCGCTGGGGGCATATCCCAGCCCACCATGTCCCGCTGCCTCAGTAGTTTTCTGGATGCAATGCTGACCAGGCTACACCACTAAATTTCATTCCCAACCACCCAGCAGGACTTAAATGACACCAAGCTGAAATTCTACAACATTGCACATTTTCTGCATGTAATTGGATGCATTGACTGTACCCATATCCACATCTGCCCACCAGCACAAACGGAATACATGTACCGCAACTCCAAATCCTACCACTCCCTCAATATCCAGATGGTGTGAAATGCCAAGAATATCATCAAGGACATAGTGGCACAATATCCGGGCAGCATACATGACTCCTTCATCTTCCTGCACAGCGGCATTCACACACGACTGGCAAGGGGAGACTTTGGCGAAGGACACCTACTGGGTAAGTACACATGTCCCCATATACTATACTTTCATCATGTATCTGCGCAGAATAGGCACTCACCATGTGCTCATTACCCGCAGGTGACAGCGCCTACGGTCTACGTGAGTACCACCTCACCTCACCCCATACCTCAACCCAGCCACACCGCAGCAACGGCGTTACAATGCTGCACACATACGGGCAAGAAATTGCATAGAGAGGACATTTGGCCTATTGAAGAGCCGTTTCCGCATACTGCACAAGACTGGTGGGGCCATCAAATACACACCTGAGGTCTGCTGCCGCATCGTGGCCGTGTGTGCAATACTCCACAACATTGCTACCAAGCGCAGGATACCAGTGGAGATATCTGGCAGTGAGTCTGAAGGTGACAACCGGCCACCTCCACATGTAAGTCATGCACGCAGAGAAGATCCGGCTGAAGGACACAGGCACCAGAACCACATCACTACGAACTGTTTCTAGTGCACACATTCCACTATCACAACACTGCACCCATGCATGACGAATGTAATAATGACATGAGTGTGTATCAAGTTTGACCATTCATCTTTATTGTTAAATCACAATAAATTGGCCTTTAAGTATTAAATTGTCTGATGAAGAGAGTATTGCTCCATACCTCCCCATGCTGGGGTAGGGGGTTTGCAGGGGTTGACTGCATGGCCTCCCTCTGAGTGTTAGAGTCCTCACGGACGGTGACGACGAGACGCCCCAAGTCGTCTCTCCGCATCCTGAGGGACGGTGTTGGCCCTACTTCCTGATGTTGGCCTGCTGCTGCGGCGACGTGCACGCAAAGGTGGTAAGGAGGCGCTGCTGTTGGTCGATGCAGCCTCACTTGCGTCGTCAGCCCCCTCTGCTTCTTCCTGGGCAGTGGCCTGTCTGCCGAGCACAGCTGCGGTGAGTAGGTCGAGTGACCTGGCCACATCCTGGCAACACTGCACCATCTGGGACTGCATGGCAAGTGACCTTCGTGCTAGCTGAGATGTAGCATTGCCAACTTCATGATTTGACCTAGTGTAGGCCGATAGGCAGGCCAGTAGTTGGCGGTGGCGTCGACGGGTCATTTCCTGCTGGGATACAAGCAGCTGGTTGTTTTCTCGCAGTGCTGCGGTCATCTGGGCAATGTGTTTGCCGTTTGCCTGCATCTGTGTGAGCATTGCTGCCATGTGGCGCGCCTGTGTGCGATGCACCGCCAGCATGCGGCTTCCGATGGCCAGGCCTGGGTCGGGTGTTTCAAGTGCCCTGGCGGTGCCTGCTGGGCCCTGGCGATGCTGGTGCCTCAGTGCGCTGGTCTGTGACCAGGCACCAGGTGTGCGCCTCGTCTGCCTCCGAGGCGCTGATGGTGGAGCCTGTACCACTGCTATGACTGTTTGCTGTGGGGTTGGCTGCACTGCTTTGGCTGCAGGGGTGGCCCTGTCGGCACGGGGTGGTGGTGGTGTTGGTGGTGGTGGGTGCACTGCTGGTGGCTGTGATGTGCCGGGTTGTTGGGAGGACTGGCCCTCACCCTCAGTGTCCTCCTGGCGTGATCACCTGCACCTGTAATGTGAAAGGGTGCATGATTAAAGTTATGTATCTTGCGCAGGCAATGTTGATACATGCATGCAGCCTTGCTTTCCCTGACTGGCTTTTGGATTGACTTTGCATTGAGTGCTCTGGCAGTGTTGGGCTAACTGCGGGTAAATGATTACACTACAACTTCCACAATGCAATTGGGCTTTTTTGGTGAGCATGGTCTGCATTGTTGGGGATGTCATGTTGCTAGCTCAGGACTTAAGGGCATTGTTAGGGGACTGGCTCGCAGTTGCATGGCACTTACCTTCAGTTTGTTGTTGGCTAGGTCGAGATGAGTCCAGCTGAAGGACCCCCACGCAGGCTGCTGGCGCAATGGTGTCCTCAATCAGGTCCTCCAATGGGGTGTTCCGTGTGGCTACAGGTTCCCCTCCACCGGTGGCCAGTTGCTCCCCAAGCCTCACAGCAATCCGCTCCTTGGAACGTCCTCTCAGGTCGTACCAGTGCTTTTTTATGTCGTCAATGGAGCGCTGGGTCACACCGACAGAATTGACCTTTGCGCGGATGCGCTGCCAGATCCTGCGCTTCTCGGGCTCTGGCACCCTCCGCGAGTCTTTTCCGATGAGCTTGGCATTGTCCTTGCAGACCCCCTCAATTAGGTGCTCCAATTCGGATTCAGAAAATTTTAGTTTCCTCTTCCTCTCCTGCCCACTGCTCCCTGCTGCATCCTGGGACATCTTTGGACACTTTCTTTCAGGCTGGGGTGCGGTGCTCCTCAGTTTCCTGCTGCCACTCCCTGACTCTGTGTTCTGTTTGTGGGTGTGGTGAGCCTACTTCCTGGTTGTGATATCATCAGTGGGCTCGAAATACGACTTCCCGTTTTTGCGATCTCGCAGTTAGCGAGATCGCAATTTGAGATATTGCTATTTGCGATATCGCAATTTCGGCATAGGAAATTGCCGATTCTGCGATTATTTTGTGATTGCGGCAAGATTGCAATCGCCAATTGCGATCTATTGCGATTCGCTTTTTTTCCTCGCATTTGTACATGATTTCCATTCTCAAATTGGGATGCGCAGATTTTCGCAATTTGCTAATCGCAGAATGTAGCTTCATGAATCTGGCTGTTAGGCTCAACCCAGCATCCATCCCAGCCATCCCCGGAACCATCCTTCCTGTCTACAAAATCATACACCAGGACCATATCCATAAACGAGGTAGATGACTCATGATCATCTACAAAAACACAATTTACTGCACCACTTTCATGGACTCGAACACTAAGGTAATGTATCACCAAACTTCCAAATACAAACTGAGTACAACGCCACCCTTAAGGGAACTCCCACCTATTGTCCCCCAAGCCTCGGAGAGAAATACTGCAAAGACATCACAAAATTGATTGTTCCCCTCTCCATCAAGTCAACCAACTACACCCTCCTTAGGGACCTCAATTTACACCTGGAAGACACCACTGGTCCTAACTCAATGGACCTCCTCGAGAGTCTCAGCAACCTCAGACTCACCCAGCTTGCCCAAGGACCAAGCCACACAGCAGGCCATCCTATTTTCTCCTTCAACAACAGGACCACCACCAAGCACATGACCCTGCTCACATGGTCCTACCACTACATCAAACATTTAAAGATACCCCCTCCCCCCAACAAGCTACCTCACCAGAAAACTACACAGCACCATCAGGATACTGGGGCAAAATTCTGAAGAAAATTGGACAAAGACCCTATGGAATGTCCACTAAACCACACTGGGAACCTCGTTGTCGACACCAAGTTCTTCAATAAATGGATCACTGACTGTGCCAACAGCGCCGCTCATGCCAGGAACAAGACCTACAAAATCAACAAACGACCCAGCTGATACATGAACGGCCTCAAGAGTGCCACTGCAAATAGAGGTGGGCAGAACTGGTGGAGTTGTACTTCACAGAATTCTACAAAGTTAATTGAAACCTATGTGAGGTTCTGCTGACTGCCGCCAGGGGATGAAGTGGGCCAGTGCAGGAGAGCACATGTGAAGGCAGGGCCCCTTTAATCATCACTAGAAAGGGTAGTGCGCACCAGGGGAAGCAGGGAATCACTGAGCAGCCCCACAAGAAGGGACCTGAATGATTCAAGCACAAATCAGTGAAGTGAAAGAATGAAACAGTTTGTGCAGTGAAGAGGCAGCATGTGTGCCATTTTATTTTGAATGCACAAGCAGCAACATGTGCACCCTTTACTACCAGGAGCGCAAGATGCAAGAAAAAAAATATCACTCCTCTGTCTAATGAATATACAACAAATTTAAATAATAGACGTGTGTTTGAGGTGCAACTTACCTTTAATGAGCCTAATACTTTCCCAATCCATGAAATGAGATCTCTGCTGGGAGGCCAGTGTGCGTTAAATGCACTGGACTCCCTCCTGATTGGATACAGATGAGACGCCTAACGCGAGTCACTTTCTCGAGAATTAACGCGGATCCTGAGATTGAAACCACAGGTTCCTTAAAGAGTGATAACGCTACCTGGCTTTGATTACATGGATATCACTTCAGGGCAGACTTAAAGCTTCCCTAAGGCAATAAATTGAGTCACACTAAGTATGAATTTATCTACAGTCTTTGCTCCAATCATGAAATAAGGGTCATCTATATTGCATTACTCTGTTGTCCTGATGATGGTCTCTGGATTATTCCACTGAGACCGAAACGTCGACTCTTCAATCCAAGTCTACCTTCATATTTTACATCTGGCTCTCTATTTACCATCCTGGAAAGAAGTCAATTTAATTTAATTTATTCCTGACTGGATTGTTTTCTTCTGTACTTATGGATTGTTTTTTTTCAGCTCCATTTACTTTAGAAACATATGCAATTGTTTATCACTGTACACCCTTGATTTCCATTGATTTACTTCAATATAAGAATAATAATTTTTTCAAAAAATAACCTTTTCGTGTTGCTTCTCTTGTTCTTTTGTGCTTAAAGTTTTCATTCATTGTCAGAAAGCATAAAACTTGTTGTTGAATTAGGATCTGTCCAAATCATTGCATGTCTATGGGGCTAGTGTGGTAGTCACTATAGTTTTTGGGTAGACAGATTCATAAGATTTTCTACAGTCACTGTTTCACTCAGTTGCCAAGTCTAAGGAATACAGACTGTGCTAGACTGTCCAAACATAGATCCACAAGCAAATCCCTTGCCGGCAATTTTCCTTTAGGCTGGGATTTAGGCTGGGAGCACCATTAGGCAGGCATCAGGATCCCATGTGTATTCTGTCCTGTGGAGAACCAAGGTTTCTGACAATAACCCTGCATCATTTAATTTCAAAGTTTTGGTTAAAATATTACAGATTTTTTTGGATATGCTGGTAAAAAAGCAATCGGTTTGTTTGCAGAGCAGTAAAGGAATCAGACGTTTGATTGGTTGGTAAGTGTGAGAAATACATTGCTAGTGTTTAAGAAACATTGACTATAGCATTTTCCTACCTATTTAATCATTTACAGCTAATGCAGCAGAGACATTTGTGTTGCAGTTCACAGTTTCGAATCTGGAAAGTAAGGATTGTGGTTCTTATTATTCTGAAGAAATAAAAAGTATTATAATTGAGGCTATCACTTCACGGTAATGCTTTCAAATGTTTACTCGTGATTGGGGAGTGTGTTGCATAATTGGTGAAACTACCTGTCAAGAGTTAGCAACTTTTGGAGGTACACTAACTAAAAGTGCAAAACAGTTAAAAAATGCTACAACTAAACCAAGTTCAGGGAGAAGAGAAATATATACCTAGCCAACCACAAAAAAAACCTCAGAAAAAATTAAATGAATCAAAAGTGGAGAAAATGAATTTGATTGTCCCAATCAAAGTGAGTGGAGCAAAAGTTAAATTGGCATATTAACGTTATCAAAAGAAGTCTCTTTGAAGATGTGAAGTGTCTTCATGCAACTTTTACATTGGGGTTGGCAGTAAACTCCACTCTTCCAATGGAGTTTGAAGAGTTTTTCCCACTCCACGTTCTGCTTGGAGAGCAAAGTTTGGCAAAAACCCCACCTACCGCAACGTGGCAGAGTTCTTCTCACACACAGTATACCAACATTGAGTTGGCCAGCGTGAGCAAGAAAAAAAAACTAGTGCTAGACTGCCTACTGTTGAGATTTCTCTCGCAGTTGGTAGTGGTGGGTCGCTACTGCTCAGGCTAAAAAACTTTCCACTTGCATTGCAAAAGCTTCTGCTAAAGTAGAAGATCTTCTCCATTGGCAGAAAGAAGCAGCGCCCTTTAGAATGCCATTTGGTGCTGTGGTCACTGATTTTACAGCGTGGGGCAAGCTCCCGGTGCTAAAAATCAGCACGAGCAGCAGGATAGACCGTACCTTGCGGAATTCCCCAGAATCTAATGGAGTTTTTAGTTAACCCCACGGAATTCTGTGGGTTAAAACTCCATTAAGTCTGCCAACCCCTACTTTTAAGTAGCACATGGGAGAATAGTAACATGAGTCACAAATGTACACAGTCAATTAGGGAGGTGAATGAGTCTTGATGGTGAAATTTGTTTTAGGACTTGAAGTCTCATTTACAGTTAGAGAATAGCTGGCTGTATTGAATATTGTTAATCCAAGATATATCCCACTAAATTATTTCCCATGCCCACCATATTTTTGTGAGAACGAAAATAAGTCTATTAGGTGCCGACAACGAAGAAAACATATGTCATGCTATCTTTTGCATGGTGAATGTAAGTTCCACTGTGATCAGTGAAATAAAGTAGTGTGGAGGTGCTCAGAGATCAAATCACATTAAGGATAGCAACCCTCATAGCAAAGCAGGTTAACACCAAACCCATTCAACCGTTCTGTATAAGGAAAGGAAAAAAAACCTTAGTAAATCAGCATCATATGTGTTTACAGTTGTAAAATAATCTTACACCAAGGAAATTGAGTTGTTCCCTCGTGAGCTGCGAGAGCTGTGGGGTACCGTAAATCACAGGACATGACTGGTTGTAACTAATATGCTGAGTGTAAGCTTTATATCGTGCAGCGATTGCAATAAACATGGAAGCACTTAAAACCCTTCCTACTACATCTTCATACGATAGGATGTTGGTTTATCTGGAGGACTATTATTATTTTATTTTTATTTATTTCAAAAGTTTTATATAGTGCTGGCTAGACCCAAAGGTATCAGAGCACTTTACATGAGTAAGATAATATAAACATGGCATACAAGTAGATAAAAGATAATGAACAAATAGCTAAGTATTCAAAGCAAAATAGATAAACAGGTAGTAATTAGGTAGGTGGTGTTAAGGAAATGGACATATGACTAGAAAGATATAACATGGTGATTGGGGATCAAGTGCAGGTCACATGTTAGGACCCCCAATAATAATTGGGCCAACATGGTATACAAGTAGAAAAGGAGTAATGAAGACAACATGCAGGATATACAAATCAGATAGGTACACAAGGGTAAAAGGCTATACATTTCAGGTAATTAGGAAGATGATGTTCAGGAAATGGACAGGTTTTACTGGTCAAACAGACATGGTGATTGGAGATCAGGGTCAGATCACAGGTTAGGATCCCCAATAATAATTGAGGAGGTGGATTTGGAGGTCTTTGTTGAAGCTGTAATTGGAGGGGTTACAGCGCAGGTTTATTGGGAGGGATTTCCAGATGATAGGGGCATTACCACGGAAGGAGCGTGATTGTGTGGATTTCTTTTTTATGAAGTGGAGGGATTAGGAGGAGGGGGTTGGTGCTTCTCAGTGTTTGTGTGGTGCCTGCAATTAGGTCTTTCCTGGAAAAGTATTGCAGAGTGTTTTGGTGGAGGTCTTTAGGAGTAATGCAGGCAGTTTTGTAGGCAGATCTGCCTTCAATAGGGAGCCAATGAAGAGATTTGAGAGCTGGGGATATATGATCAAAATGTTTGCAGTCTGTGATGAGTCTAGCTGCAAGGTTGAGTGCAGCTTTGATTGGATCAAGGTGGACCTTTGGGATTCCATTGAGGATGGCGTTACCATAATCAATACAAGAAAGAACAAGTGACTGAACAACAAGTTTAAAATCATTGGTAGGTATAAAGGGTTTGATTTTCTTGAGATGGCGAAGAGTGAAGAGGGTTCCTTTAGCTGAGTTTTTGATGTTGACATTGAGGGTTAGGAGTGGGGTTAGAAAAACAGTTTTGAATTTTGATTTGCTGAGTTTGGTGTTGTAGGTAGGAGACAAACTATTTGTAGGCAGTACCATTAAGGCCGAAGCAGGTCCTAAGCACGTTAAGGAGAGCTGAATGGTTGACTGTATTGAACTCTGTGGAGAGATCAAGGAGGATAAGAAGGCAAGTCTCACCATTATTGAGTGAGTGGTGGATGTCATCAATAACAATAGGCAATGCCGTTTAGGTGCTGCAGCCTTTCCTGAAGCCTGATTGAAAGGGGGTGAGTAGGTTGAAGTTTTCGATTTGTTTGTCTAGTTGTAGTAGGACACATTTTTTCAAGGACTTTTGAGAGGAGTGGGAGGTTAGTGATGGGGCGTCGATTATTTAGGTAATTGGGTTCAGCATTGGGGTTCTTGATTATGGGAGAGATTTGTCCATGTTGAAGGGAGGTGGGGACACAGTCAGTGGAGAGAGAGGTGTTGACGATTGTGGTCCAGTATGGGTTAATGATGTGCTTAAGGGCAGGGATAAGGTTAGGGGGTAAGGGGTCTTTTGTGTGGGAGGACGGTTTACGATTACCAATTATTTTAGGACTTCTAGCTCAGTCATTGGGAGGAAATTGAGCAATGAGGCATTATTCTTTATTTGTGAGTTAGTGGTGTTGGATTAGGGAGGTTTGGTAGGGGATAGTTGTGAGGAGTGGTTAGGGGGTGGGGAAGTAGGTAGGTGAGGAGTGTCGCTGGTGAGCGTTAGGGCAGCGGTCAGAAGAGTGAAGGGGGCAACAGGTGGAGGAGATGCGGTGTAGGAATTAGCGGTGAGGACAGATTTGCATTGGGAGTTGGAGGGGAGCTGTGTGGGAAGGAAGGATTGATCAATTTTAGCTATTTTTGATTAGAGGGGAGTTGGAACTGGGAGGAACATGCCGGCGGCAGGCTGGCGGCTGCTGCGGAGCTCCTCGCTCTGGAGACACCATGGGCAGTTTTTGTATGAATTTTCCCTACTGAGCTGACCTTTGTGAAAATATGCGGTGAGGAGTGGAGGGCATTGTTGGGGAGTTGCGCTGTGGGCATATTCTGAGTTTCCCCCCCCTGTCTCTGTGCTTTCCGCGGAGGTTGGCGGTCAGCGGAGAATGCTCTTGGGCGCTAGGACCCTGGGGAATGTGCGAACGGCGTTACGCTGGGAAGCGGAAGGCGGGGGAGTCGGATCGAGTTGGAGTGTGCGTCTGCTGGCGGACTGAAGCGGTCGTTACAGCAAACACGGGGGTCCTGCTCTGGCCTGAAGAAGGAAGGCGAAACCAAGTAACCCCTCGAGACCGAAGTCGAAGCAGTCTTTGGCATCGCTCCAGGGGGGGCACTCCTCTCCCGCTTCAGAGGCCCGGTGTGCTGGGGACATCTTTCAACCCTAAGTTCTTTGAAAGTATGGTACAGCGGTAAGGAGGTTATAAGATGAGAGGTCTGCATGGAGGCAGATACACCGACAGTGGCTGTAGCTGTTTTAGCCGTTCCACCAGTTGCTGCATCGGTACTTCATCAAGTCGACTTAAGTAAAGTGAGTAGTGATACCAGGGCTAGTGCTGCAGAGGTGGGCAACTACTACAGATAAGTCAGAGTGTTCCCATTGTTCCCATTGCTGGTTCCAATCAGTCTGTGCACCCTGTACCTAAACAGAGAGGGGAGGAGGTTAGGAACAGGTATCAGCTCAGTTCTAAGTAGGACTTGAGGAGGCAGGGGGTCTGGGACCTAGTAGAGTCAGGAGAAAGAGGGGGTCCCACGCCTCTATCCCCGTACAAACAGAAAAAGAAGGGTGGGTCAAGGAAAGGTGGAACAGTCAAGGCAATCACGCAGTTCCAGGCACAGAAGAGCACTCCTTCGCTTAAAAGCTATTTCCAAATAATGTAGCAAATGGCAAATTCTAAGGAAAAGCTAGGAGAAAAGCCAGGAGCAAAGGCAGTAGGTGCGGACTCAGACGCAGATGTAGACGCAGAAGCAGCAGTTGAAGGGGTAGAAGAGGTAGGAGAGGCAGGAGCAGTAGGTGCTGGGACCTTATTTCAATCAGACAGAGTGGCTGCCCCTCCTATCTTGCCCCTGAAGAATAGGTATGCCATACTCGAGAAGACCCCTAACAAGTAGGGTTTAGAGGTTACGGCACACTCCGGCCCTGATGATGGCAGTACGCTTAGCTCTCAGGCGCCCTCTTCTTCATCACTAGTAACACAGGGACCCCCTTCTACATTAGCCTCAGTAGGTTCAACTCCTGTTGGGTCTTTTGTGTGGGAGGACGGTTTACGATTACCAATTATTTTAAGGACTTCTAGCTCAGTCATTGGGAGGAAATTGAGCAATGAGGCATTATTCTTTATTTGTGAGTTAGTGGAGTTGGATTAGGGAGATTTGGTAGGGGATAGTTGTGAGGAGTGGTTAGGGGGCGGGGAAGTAGGTAGGTGAGGAATGACGCTGGTGAGCGTTAGGGCAGCAGTCAGAAGAGAGAAGGGGGCAACAAGTGGCGGAGATTCGGTGTAGGAATTAGCGGTGAGGACAAATTTGCATTGGGAGTTAGAGGGGAGCTGTGTGGGAAGGAAGGATTGATCAATTTTAGCTATTTTCGATTAGAGGGGAGTTGGAACTGGGAGGAACATGCCGGCGGCAGGCTGACGGCTGCTGCGGAGCTCCTCGCCCTGGAGACACCACGGGCAGTTTTTGTATGAATTTTCCCTACTGAGCTGACCTTTGTGAAAATATGCGGTGAGGAGTGGAGGGCATTGTTGGGGAGTTGCGCTGTGGGCATTTTCTGAGTGTCCCCCCCCTGTCTCTGTGCTTTCCGCGGAGGTTGGCGGTCAGCGGAGAGCGCTCTTGGGCGCTAGGACCCTGGGGAAGGTGCGTGCGGCGTTACGCTGGGAAGCAGAAGGCGGGGGAGTTGGATCGAGTTGGAGTGTGCATCTGCTGGCGGACTGAAGCGGTCTTTACAGCAAACACAGGGGTCCTGTTCTGGCCTGAAGAAGGAAGGCGAAACCAAGTAACCCCTCGAGACCGAAGTCGAAGCGGTCTTTGGCATCGCTCCAGGGGGGCACTCCTCTCCCGCTTCAGAGGCCCGGTGTGCTGGGGACATCTTTCAACCCTAAGTTCTTTGGAAGTATGGTACAGCGGTAAGGAGGTTATAAGAGGGGAGGTCTGCATGGAAGCAGATACACCGACAGTGGCTGTAGCTGTTTTAGACGTTCCACCAGTTGCTGCATCGGTACTTCATCAAGTCGACTTAAGTAAAGTGAGTAGTGATACCAGGGCTAGTGGTGAAGAGGTGGGCCAACTACTACAGATAAGTCAGAGTGTTCCCATTGTTCCCATTGCTGGTTCCAATCAGGCTGTGCACCCTGTACCTAAAGAGAGAGGGGGGGAGGTTAGGAACAGGTGTCAGCTCAGTTCTAAGCAGGGCTTGAGGAGGAAGGGGGTCTGGGACCTAGTAGAGTCAGGAGAAAGAGGGGGTCCCACGCCTTTATCCCCGTACAAACAGAAAAAGAAGGGTGGGTCAAGGAAAGGTGGAACAGTCAAGGCAATCAAGCAGTTCCAGGCACAGAAGAGCACTCCTTCGCTTAAAAGCTATTTCCAAATAATGGAGCAAATGGCAAATATTAAGGACGCAGACGCAGATGTAGATGCAGAAGCAGCAGTAGAAGGGGTAGAAGAGGTAGGAGAGGCAGGAGCAGTAGGTGCTGGGACCTTATTTCAATCAGATAGAGTGGCTGCCCCTCCTATCTTGCCCCTGAAGAATAGGTATGCCATACTCGAAAAGACCCCTAACGAGGAGAGTTTAGAGGATACGGCACACTCCGGCCCTGATGATGGCAGTACGCTTAGCTCCCAGGCGCCCTCTTCTTCATCACTAGTAGCACAGGGGCCCCCTGCTACATAGCCTCAGTAGGTTCAACTCCTGTTTTTGCTACTGCCCTGGCTCCATCGAGCCCTGTGGGCCACTCCATTCCTCAGTTTTCCCAAGTAACTTTAACTGAACCCCCACTTCAATCTTTTCCCCCTAGTATCAATGCTAACCAGAACCCTGCCTCACTTATTAACCACGGGTCGGCTGAGGTTGAGGTTGAGAGGGACAGACTTGGCTCCCTATTACAAACACTAAGGGAGGACTTATTGGAAAAGTTTGAGATTTCTGGGAGCAACCAAAAGGGGCTGCAAGACAGATTTGACGCAGTAGAGGCTAAGCTGAAGGGAATAGCGGCTCAAGCCAGTTCGTTGGAGACTAAGGTTACCTCGCTCTCAGAAACAACTACAGGGAACTCTAAAGATATTGAGGCTCTCAAGGCACAAAATCGAACACTTATGATGGACATGGAGAGATTGGAAACACAAAGTTGGCGGAATAATCTAAGAATCCTTAAAATACCAGAAGGAGAGGAAGTCGAGGACATCAAGGGGTTTGTCTGCAGGTTATTACGGGAAGATGTATTGAAGGATCGGTTAGACATTGACCTAGCGGCCGAGATTCAGAGGGTGCATAGAGACCCCTTTAGGTTGCATCCGGACCGCAAAGCACCAAGGAAGATTCTGGTTTACTTTCAAACCTACAGGGTTAAGGAACTTATTCTCAGCAGATGTCTTGCACGTTCTTCTCTCCACTATCATGCTAACCCCTATCAAATTAGATCCAATATAGGGGGGAAGACGGCTCAAAGACAGTGGGAGTTGGGTTCTAGAATGCCAGACCTTCGTTCATTGGGAGCTCAAGTTCAAATGAAATTCCCTGCCTTACTTAAGATTATGTGGAACAACAAGATGTTTAACTGCAACCACCCAGAGGAGGTGGATGAGTTGCTATTAAAAATGAGGAAATAGCCAATCTTAAGTAATAATCAGTTTCTATTAATTAAGAAATAAGTAAAATAAAGGGGTAAAAATGACATCTGAATAGTATACGGCACTCTCATGAAATTGAGGTAGTTAAATATATATGTACATTGGTTCCACACATTCACACACTCAAAGTCAGCAGATAAGATATAAGAATGTATAGATCTCTTTATCACAGGTGACATAAAATAAAATAAAAAAAAGGGGTGAATGTAAAAGTAAGGGATTAAACACATAAATATAAAATATTAAAAATGAAAAGGGTGGGTCAGTTAGTAGGGAAGAGAAAATTTGTCACGTAGGGTGGTGTTTCAGGAGTGCGGAGCCCCCTAAGGTGTGTTCACGCCTGACATGATGGGAGGGTTCCTCGGGGGAGGGGGGGAGGGGTCAAATGGGAGGGGGTGAAAATATAAAAATGTCCTCATATGCCATAAGTTTTTATGTTGCCAGTTTAGAAAATGAATGTTGGCCACTGTTAGCTAATGGTGCGGTTGTATTAGAAAATGGTTTCTGGTATGGTAACCAGTTGTAAATTCCTCTCCTGGAATCTGAATGGTATAGGGAGCCAGAAAAAGCAATTAAGGGTGTGCAAATTCTTAAAAAATATTGAGGCCCATGTATACCTTTTACAAGAAACCCATTTAGAAGCGGAAGTGTGTTGTCAAGTCTTTGCAAAACTTAGCTGGGTACAGGAAGTTCTTTGCTCCAAGCAAAAGAGTTCCACTAGGGGAGTAGCTATAATTGTTTGTGCCAATAAGGGGATCAGGGTTCAGAATTGGGTCACTGATCAGTCTGGGCGATGGTTGGTGGCAGTCCTCTCTATTGATAGCTCCACCTTTTCGTGTGCTGTTTATTATGGTCCTAACGAAGACAACCCTAGCTTCCTTCGAAAGTTAGAGGATGGTATGATACAGCACACGGCTCCAGTTATATTAGGGGCCGATTTCAACGTTATATTGGACAGAAAGTTGGACCGTACCTCTAAAACTAAATACAACCCCCCAAATAAATCCTTTTTAGCTTTGAAGAAGAAGATGCCTAGAGAGTTAAGCACTGCACACTTAGGGAATACTCTTTTTATAGTAAAAAGTATAGACAATACTCCAGAATAGATCTTTTTCTTTTAGACCAAGCGCTCTTGCCTGATATTGTTTCAATCTCATACATCCCAGCAGGTTTGTCAGACCACTCTGCGGTTGAGCTAAAAATCAACTTTAAGACTAGTTGGACCTTAGACAGAACAATTCTTTTAGATGAAGAGATCAAAATCAAAATCAAGGGGAGTTTGTCGGAGTTTTTCCTATTTAATAGTGGTACAGCCTCAGAACAAACAGTATGGGAAACACTTAAGTCTTATTTAAGAGGCATTCTTGGCTCACAGATGGTGCTGAAAAAGAAAACTCAGGAAAGAAAAAGACATTTATGATCTGGATCTGATTAATAAAAGGAACAACAACTACAGTTAACGGTTTTGGAGGATAGAGGAAGGATTCCGGCACTCGAAAAAGAGCTTCTAGAGTTGCAGACAGGCTTCAAAGCACGAGTCGACAAAATAATTAAGGACAAGTGGGAAGTTAGTAAGCTTCGGAATTTTGACTATGGAGAGAAGTGTGGTTCCCTCCTGGCCTGGAAGGCTAGGGCTGCGAGGAGCAGGAACAATATTAGCTCACTAATTCAGCGAGACTCGGGGCTGCTCCTAACAGTGGATGTTGAGATCAGGAGAGAGGCTAGAGATTTTATGGAGAAACTATATCAAGAAGATAGCAGACATGGGCTGGAAGAGCTGGAGCAGTGGTGGGTTTTGAGGGATTTGCCCCAGTTGAGCGAGTCTGATAAAGCTTCTTTAGCCACCGAGATTACGGAAGGGGAGATACGGGCCCAGTTGAAAAAGATGTCTAGAAACAAGGCCTCCAGTCCGGATGGACTCCCGACGGAGGTGTATAAAGACAATTTGGAGGAAATCCTAGCCCCACTACTTGTACTTTTCAACAAAATTTTTGTGCAGGGAGAGCATATTCCAGCTTCTTGGTCGGAAGCCACCATCACCTTGATAGCAAAGCCGAACAAAGATCCTAAAAAAATTGAGTTGTATAGACCCATTTCCCTTCTTAATTCAGATTTGAAAATGTATTCCGGCATACTAACATCAAGACTGGTGAAAGTAATTAAGTCCATAATTCATCCAGACCAGAGGGGGTTCATACCAGGCCGTCAACTTAACGAACTTACGTTCCAAGTTGTTGGAGCAATAGACAAAGCGATAGAGAGAGGATTGCCGCTTGCCATTGTTGCGATTGATGCAGCAAAGGCATTTGACAAGGTTAACTGGCGATTTTTATGGAAAACTATGGCTATGTTTGGGTTCCCAGCTACATTCATTAAAGGGGTTGAGACACTATATAGGGGTCCCTGGGCCAAAGTATTGGTTAATGGCAGTCTGATTAATTGGTTGAATATCTCTAGGGGTGCGAGGCAGGGTTGTCCTCTGTCCCCTCTCCTCTTTGATATTTATATTGAGCCCTTTGTCTGCACCCTGAGATCAGATCCAGTAATTACACCGTTTAAAAAGGGGGATTTGGTGCTGAAGACAGCATTATACGCCGACGATCTCCTTCTTTACACGACTAATCCTGTTGAGGCCATTCCCAGGCTATTTGAACTGGCTGAAGATTTTGGTAAAGTATCGGGGTACAGAATTAATAAAGATAAAACCGATATAATGAGTTGTAACAACCTGGCCCCGATACCAGAAGCTAAACTAAAAATCAGATACCTGGGAATATACCTCACCCATAAGCTGGAGGATGTTTCGAAAACTAGCTGGCAAACGGTTGTAAAGGAGGTAAGGAAGCTGCTGACTAGATGGAACACTCTACCCCTTAACATCTACGGTAGGGTGAAGCTAGTCAAAATGATAATTCTGCCTAAAATTACCTTCTTATTTAACTCCATCCCTTTAGATTTTAATAAAAAGGATATTTCTAACCTTCAAGGGAGGATCGGCTCTTTTATTTGGGCTACTAAGTCCCCCAGGATTGCCTGGAGGAACCTGAGAAGGGGATTGAAACTAGGTGGGCTGGCTCTCCCTGACTTACTTTTCTATTGTTATGCTTTTCAGTTTAAGAATTTTAGACTTTTGGCAAATAAGTTGGACTCCTCATCGCATGGTCGCCTCTTTCAGGCTATGTTATCGGACCTGCCACAAGGCTTAGATTTTTTTTATATAAATTTGGGGACCAGAAGTTTTTTAAAAAGGTCCGTCTAAAGCTTCTACAGGCAATCAATACGTAAAATTTTGGAGATCCCCTATTACCATTCTCAGGCCCCAATATGGGACTCTCCGGGTACCCCTGATTGTCTATTAGATTGGCTCGCTCCCACTGAGAGCAGCAGGCCTTACAAAATGGGGGGACTTGTGTAACAATTCGGTACTTTTAGACTGGGAATCCCTATCAAATTTAACAGGAAGCTCTATTACAAGATTTAAATTCTATCAGTTGTATTCTTGAGTAGGGGGGACAGTCTTTTGCAAAAGATGAGGAGACCCCAATCCTGGAATCAATTAGTAGAGGGAGAGGATGGAAGGGGGAGATCACACTTTGGTAAAATTTACTAGTGGGAGCGAAAGATAATTTGGAAGCTGAAATTACTAAGCTATGGGACAATCTCTTAGTCCAGAGATGTTGAAGGTTTGGACAGGTGCATTTACACTCTCACAAAAAATTATAAAACCATCCAACCTTAGAAGGAATCACCTGTTTACGGCATATAGGGTGTACTGGTCCCCAGCGAAATTATCTAAGATCTCAGCTGAAGAATATTTTTGTCCAAGATGCAGGCTCCCTGCCGCGGACGACAGGCATATGTTTGTCGACTGCCCAGAAATTATGAGTTACTGGAGACAGGTGTGTGAGTTCTTAGAGGAGGTAGTACTAATATCTATCACCTGTAGTCCCAGATTAATTCTTTTTGGCCTTCCCCAGGACTATGACATTAGAAACAGTACCTCACAGTTTATCTTTTACGTTATTGTTATTGCCAGGAGAGAGATATGCAGGGAGTGGAAGTCTGTAAACTGTCCCAGATTCGCTGATTGTCTAAGGAACATCATGGCAGTTAGCCGCTTAGACATGCTGTGTGGTGGGGAAAGTGCCATTAAGATCTGGTCTTCATTAAAAGCATGGTCTGAGAGATAACACACAATGAGTCCAATGATTATGCCAGAGGTTTAGTGGTCCTGTCCTCCCAAAGAGGCAAGGTACATCGATAATGGGAGTTGGACTAGGAGACGACCTACCTCTGGGTGACCTCCGCAGGCTATCCACAGACTCCAGGGTGGACCAAGTTGGTTTGTGCCAGTGGCCCGGAGAAAGCCCATCTAGAGTTGAAATTTTCTGGTGGCATTTATGAGGACGCAGAAAAAAATATTTTAGCTATTTTCTCCGAGAAGAAGTGGGAACTTTCTTCACATGTTGCAGAGGAGGCGATCAGATTTGGAGGTGTGGTGGAAGTTTGGTTCTGAATGATTTTGAAGAGTTCCCTAAGTCTGTTTTTTTGCACGATCACGTTGAGTGCGAAAGAAGGATGCCTTTTCCTTGAAGATGTGTTTTTTGTACGTGGATCTGGCATGTCTGAGGAGTGCAAAACGGGAGGGAGAGAGATGGTGTCTCCTGGCTCTTTCCAACAGTCTGAGCGATCGTCTTTCGTTATTAAGCTCGGTAGTAAACCAAGAGTTAGAGGGAGTGTTTGTTTGGTTTTTGAGTTTAGGGGAGCCAACTGGTCAAGGATGCTGATGACCATATTGTTAAAGTGTTCAGTGAGCTCATTGGTATTTTGTGAGGGGGGAATGAGAAGAATTTGAGCTTGGAGTTTAGACTCAAGGACACCAGGGGGGATACATTTTAGATTCCTGGTCAATTTCTTAGGTCCGTTGAATTTGGAGGTAGGGAGATTTGCAGTGGAAGCAATAGTGAACAGTATAAGGTGATGGTCAGACCAGTCGATGGGGACAATATTAGTCACGGAGGCCAGATCTTCGTTGGAAAGGATGGCGTCACGGATTACTCCTTTAGCGTGAGTTGGGGACATGCATAGTTGTTTGAGTTCATTGATCTCAAGTAGATTATTGAGGAGGGAGATAGCAGGATCATCAAAGTCATTCCAATGGAGGTTAAGATCTCCAAGAAAGAGGTTTTTTGAGTTGGATAATGAGGATTGTGTCGGAGCTCAGATAAGTCCTCTATAAAGGACTGGGGGGCTCCAGAGGGGCTATAGATATTGTGTAGAGGAATTTGGTGGGAGTTTTGAGTTGTCAGTACAGCTTCCAGGTATTCCCAGGAGGAATAGCCAGAGTTATTGACAAGGGATAGCTGAAGTTCATTTTTAACGATAATGGCTAGGCCACCCCCAACTCTGTCAGGTCTATCTTTTCTAAGAATAGACGATCCCATGGGGGAGAGTAGGTCTAGTATGCTCGTTGAGTGGTCGTTGAGCCAGGTTTTTGTGAGGAATGCAATATCAATGGATTCACTCAGGATAGTTTTCAATATTTCTGTGGCATGCTGGACTGCGGAGCGACAGTTGGCGAACATGCATTTAAGGGGTGCGGGGTTGCATATGGAGGGTGGGCAAGAGTGGATCAACGTGAGTTGGGGCGGTGGTAAGGGGGATGCCATTGAGGAGGGGATTCTATTAGTCCCTAGGATAACAGGGATGTGGGAGTAGGGGAGTGGAGGGTTGGCGGTTGGTAAACTGGGAAGGTAAGAGTTGCATAGGTAAGGGAGGACAGACGGGGAGAGATTGTTTGAGGTGCAGCAAGGTTTATGTATACAGCAGCGAAGAGGAGTCGATCTCAAATAATTTAGTTTGAAGTTATTGGATTTTGGGGGTGGGAGGGGATTTT
Organism: Lissotriton vulgaris; assembly: GCF_964263255.1. Classification (NCBI taxonomy): domain Eukaryota; kingdom Metazoa; phylum Chordata; class Amphibia; order Caudata; family Salamandridae; genus Lissotriton; species Lissotriton vulgaris. Next base: position 1,195,697,387 of record NC_141689.1, on the reverse strand, counting down.
ATGGTGAAGGGGGTTCTGGAGCTGAGGAAGATAAAATCTTTCCTGAATTGAGAAAGTTTAGTAATCAAATTAGAGAGGTCAAGTTCAATGTTGTGTAGGCACTGGGCCATTATGGTGAGAGGAGGTACTGAGGGGGCGTGGTCTGGGTTAATTGCGGAGGGTGGACTGCTGTTTGAGGGTAAAGAAAGGGTAGAGAGTGGAGGGTGAGGGGGGACAGGGCTGTTAAGTGTGAGGAGTTTGGTAATCAAATTGGATAAGTCAGGTTCAGAGTTGTGCAGGCTGGGGGCACTAGGGTTGTTGGGAGGTACTGAAGTGGCGTGGGAGAGGGGTAGGGAGTGGTGTAGGTTTGATGCAGAGGGTGGACTGATGTTTGAGTGGGAGACAATGTATTGGGAGAGGAGTGAGGAGTGACTGGTCTGTTAGGTGAGAGGGGTTCAGAAATCAAATTAGATCTGTCAAGTTCAATATTGTGTAGACTCGGGCAATTAGGGTAAAAGGAGGTATTGAAGGGGTGTGTGTGGGGGAAGGGAATGGTCTGGGGGTAGGGAATGGTCTGGGTTAGTTGCGGAGGGTGGACTGATATGTGGGGGGAGATAGGGTAGTGGGTATGGAGTGAGGGGTAAAAGGGCTGTTAGGGGTGAGGTATTCGGATTGGTTGGACAGGTGGTTACAACTTTAAGAGATGTGGTCAGAGAGGAAAAAAGGGCATAGAGTGAGTGGAGAGTGAGTATATTGTAGTAGGGGGTTGTGAATTTATCAGGGGTTGGGATAAAGGATTTGGAGGCAGAGTTGGGAGGGCCTAATGGGGCAGGAGAGGGGGATGGGGAGGGTGAGAGGGTGTTCAGGATGGGGAAGGGGAGGGGGTAAGGAGTTGTGGTAGGGGATTGAAGGGAAAGGACAGTGGCAAATGTGAGTGTTTGGGAGTGGCGGGGAGAGGTTGGGGGGTCAGGACGAGGGGGGGACACAGGAGGGGAGTAATAAGTAGAAGGCCGGGGTTGGGGGCTACCGTTTTAGTGGACTGGTCCGAAGAGTGTGAGTTCCGGAAGTTTGGGAGAGAGAGGGAAACTAGAGGGGGATGAGAAATAGGTAACAGTGGTTGGGGGATGTTGTTTGCTGTAGAGAGGTCCAAGGAGGGCAATGGTGAAATCCTTGATTGGAGGATGGAGTTAGCTGAAAGGCTGAGAGTGGAGAAGGAGCAAGGGAGAAGTGGGGAGGGAGAGGTTGGAGGGGTGTTTATTCTGTTGGGGAGAATGGGGGTTAGGCGTAGAGTGGTCAAGGAGGAGAGACATAATGCTGAAGTGGTGTTCGAAGATGGAAAGGTGGGATACCGTGGCTTGTATGAGGATGTTTCCCTTTGTGAAGATGGAAATATCGATATCACCATCAAAGTCTGGGGAGGGGGTGGTAGAAATGTTGAATCCATAATGGATTTTAGTTGATTTAGAGATTGGGAGGTGTTGTAAGAAGACACTTTTCCATTTGGAAGGACGTCTTGAGTAAAAGATGTAGTTGGTAATAATGGGGAGGTGAGGCTGAGGTAGTTATCAACAATGAATGTTTCAGGGTTAATGATAAGGAGTTTATGGTTGAAGTTTTTCTTAGCATGTTTGGAGAGATTGGGGGTAGAGAATGGTCCTTGACTTGGGGCCATGTTTGGAGAGAGTAGGGTCCTGGGGGTGGGGGTCAAGGCTTTGGGCATATGTGGGAGGGAGAGAGAGTGGAGAGAGGGAAGTTTAGGAAATGGGGTGGTAGGGCAGGAGAGGAGGATTGTGAACCAAGGGGGGCACTCGGAGAGTGGGGGTAGAAATAAGGGGGGATAGACAGGGAAAAGGGTAGACAGATGAGGAATTATAATTGGCAAAATGGAGCAGATCTAATAGATAGACAATTATATCGTCAACATGGAGCAAATCAAATAGATAGACAATCGGCAAAAATGGAGCAGATCAATATATTAGCAGAAAAGATTGCGATCAGAGAGATGGGTAGTCCGCAAATAAGAGCAGATCAGTAAAAAACTACAACAATGCTTGCGAGGGCGAGGAATGTCTAAATTAGAGTGGGAATACTGAGCAAGAGAGTCAGCCCAGAGTGAAACGGGTCTGCAGTCTCTGGAGGGGCTACGTCAGCCAGGGTCCAAGATGTGGAGGCCTCGTCCCAACTAAGCTCGGGGGGTCAGCTCATAGCGAGGAAACGGCGAGGTACAATAGTCCATGGGTCAGCCAGTTCCGTCTGGCCAGGATCGTGCAGCGATCCTAAATGAGCGGCAGAAGAGCAGATGCAGAATGAAATAGACTGCATCTGAAATAGACTGGGAAGAAAATTAGTCAATCCTAAGGTCTTGTGGGTTACCCGGACACTTTCCGTGGAGTACAATTGAGAGGTCTGTTTATCTCATGTCCATGTCAAGGGCATTCAGTGACCCACGTGAATGACTCAGTCCAAGAGACATGACAAGAAGCAGGCGGGATGGGATTGACAGAGGATGTTTATAGAGAAGAAAACGGTTGAGTAACAGCGCGGTCCTCGTGAAGTGCAGGGGCAGCAACGATACCAATGAATTACACACCTGGAATACCACTCTTGCAGTATCTAGAGAGGATGAGACGATAAGGATGTCTTTAAGCCGCCGCCATTTTAAGGTCAGGCCCTAAACTATGTGTGTGTCTGCTTCCTCTTCTGTGAACAATCCCTATTCACTGCAGTTCTCTGTCGAACTTTTATGAAAAAACTATTTAGTGTTGCTTTCTTTTTCCCATTTCCAGTTTTGTGTATGACTTTGCCATGCCCTTTGATCCCTTGATCATATTCTTACCATTCTGGGACTATATTGCCTTCAAAAGGATTATCACTTAACTAAATTTCACTTAGACCATGCCCACTTACTCAGGCCACGCCCCCTGCATCCAGTACAAAAGGCGCGCTGACCGATAACGCGCCCAGAGGACTGTTTACTCCTGAGGCGGAAGCCGGGAGATTGCTTGTTCATTTTTAAAAACTTGTAAAACTTGTATTTCTGTGTATTTTACTTCACCTGCCACTCCCCCTGAGCACTCCCACGCAGTGGACGTAGTGCTGACGTAGGGAAATCCTCACAATTGACGCCACCTTCGTCGAGCACTGAGGCCACGCCCACTTACTCAGGCCACGCCCCCCGCATCCAGTACAAAAGGCGCGCTGACCGATAACGCGCCCAGAGGACTGTTTACTCCTGAGGCAGAAGCCGGGAGATTGCTTGTTCGTTTTTAAAAACTTGTAAAACTTGTATTTCTGTGTATTTTACTTCACCTGCCACTCCCCCTGAGCACTCCCATGCAGCGGACCTAGCGCTGACGTAGGGAAATCCTCACAATTGACGCCACCTTCGTCGAGCACTGAGGCCACGCCCACTTACTCAGGCCACACCCCCCGCATCCAGTACAAAAGGCGCGCTGAGCGATAACGCGCCCAGAGGACTGTTTACTCCTGAGGCGGAAGCCGGGAGATTGCTTGTTCGTTTTTAAAAACTTGTAAAACTTGTATTTCTGTGTATTTGACTTCACCTGCCACTCCCCCTGAGCACTCCCATGCAGCGGACCTAGCGCTGACGTAGGGAAATCCTCACAATTGACGCCACCTTCGTCGAGCACTGAGGCCACGCCCACTTACTCAGGCCACGCCCCCGCATCCAGTACAAAAGGCGCGCTGAACGATAACGCGCCCAGAGGACTATTTACTCCTGAGGCGGAAGCCGGGAGATTGCTTGTTCGTTTTTAAAAACTTGTAAAACTTGTATTTCTATGTATTTTACTTCACCTGCCACTCCCCCTGAGCACTCCCACGCAGCGGACCTAGCGCTGACATAGGGAAATCCTCACAATTGACGCCACCTTCGTCGAGCACTGAGGCCACGCCCACTTACACAGGCCACGCCCCTCCACACTACTAAAATGTGCTCATACCGGAAGCGCAGCGGACGAGCGCAGCGGGAGCGCCGTTTGCACGCCGAAGGCGCGCCTAAGGCAAGCCCGTCTGCGCCCGTCCGCGCCCAGACCCCAGACCCCCTGTTCCCCCCACTCAAACCATCATCAAATACTCTAGTGACACCCTGCAAGGACTAAGAACCCTCCCAGCCCCCACATGCAACGGCTCGATCTCCCCAGAGGAAGGACACTCTCGCTGCCTAAACTGCTCTTACAGTTTCTGTCCTCAGCCTCCGTCAAAACCTACTTGCCTTAACATGGCCCTGCTAAACTGCAGATCCCTTCCAAAGCATCAAATTGAAATTAATTTACTCCTAAAGGACTCGGATATAGAAGTGCTCTTCCTAACGGAAACCTGGCTCACAGCCGGCTCTGAACCAGACATCATTCAATCTCTCCCACCGGAATACCTCATTAAGTTTCACAATAGACCCGTAGGTATCGGTGGAGGAATAACTGTCCTATACCGAGACTACCTCTCATGCCAATTCAAAGACAGCCCTATTCTAGACTGCGAAAACGTCTTCTTCTCCGTCCACCGACCACCCTCGTTCACCCTCTCGGGACTGCTAGTGTACCGCCCTCCGGGACTGGTACGACGCTTCAATGAGTCGCTTATTGACTCTGTCTCCTCCCTCGCTTGCCTATCACCGAACTTCACTCTTCTGGGTGATCTTAATCTCCACCTCGATGACTCCTCCAGCAAACCTGCCGTGGACCTCAAAGCAGATTTGGGCTCTCTTTTCCCTTTACTACCTGACTCTACTAGGAGAACCTTGGTGCAGGCCCTAGTATTGAGTCGCTTGGACTACTGCAATGGGCTGTTGTTGTCAACAAATGAAGCGGTAATCTCTAGACTCCAGGTAGTCCAGAATACTGCTGCCCGTCTGGTCCTGAACAAGCCCTCTCGCACCCCCTCTAAACCCCTTTTGGAGAAGTTGCATTGGTTACCCATCAAACAGAGGGTGAAGTTTAAGATCTGCTGTACAATGCATAAGTGTCTACAGGGAAATGGTCCAGCATATCTGATTAATAAATTCTCCTGGTATACACCGACACGCTCTTTGAGATCCAGTGAGCAGGCATTGTTACAGATTCCAAAATTTAGCAAAGTGAGACAAGGGGGAAGATCTCTTACGGTTGCTGGTCCAACTTTGTGGAACAGCCTCCCACTGTATTTGAGACAGTGCAAGGACCACCTTCCTTTTAGGAAGCAATTAAAGACATTCCTTTTTCAAAATTGACTTATGTTTATGGTTAGGGTCCGCTAGTTGCTTTTTTGGCTGCCAAAGGCGCGGAGATACTCCTTCGGGAAGTGATCCTAGCGCGGTACAAACACGCAAATAAATAAATAAAATTAGTCTCGAACTACTTAATAAACTACCGACGCACATCAAAGGGCATCTGTTGGATCCCGTATTTTCCAAACTCCCGGGACTAACAACCCAACCCCCCATTCCCCTTCCATGGTCAGACCACTTCTTGGTCCCTTTTAAATTACATCAATCCACCAAGCCCCCCGACAGACATCCCCCCAACCCCCCGCTCGCCCATGGAAAAAACTGGACATAAACGCTTGGGCCCTTGCCTTAGCCTCCTCTACACCTGATCTCGACCATGATCCCTCTAATGCAGACGCTCAAATACAGGAATGGATCCATCAATCCTTAGAAACCACCTTGCCACTCAAACAACTGCCCACCAGTAAGAAAACGGCCAAATCACCTTGGTTCACTCAGGAACTCCGAAACCAAAAAAAGATTTGCAAAAAACTGGAGCGCGTATGGAGGAAAACTTGGTCAACGGAATCCAAAAATGAGTACAGAGCCGCTATCAAGCTCTACAAGAACTCCATAAAAATAACACAGGCCACCTTCTTCGAAGAAAAGATTGCAGCAGCGGCCAACTCTGCGAAGGAAACTTACCGCATTGTACGGAACAAAAATACAGGACCCCCTACCCCCGCCAGACCCAGAGGGCGTTAGATGTAATCAAATGGCCGACTTCTTCTCTGCGAAAATTGATAAAATACTTACCTCACTCCCTATCCCCATTTCCGCAAACCATGCCACCTCACCTCCCCTCCATCCTGAGGCTCCACACCTACGAGCCTTTGCTCAGATCACCAAGGAGACTTTCTTAGCCACCCTGCAAACGGTGAAAAGTGGCTCCCCATCCGACCCTGCCCCCATCGACAAGCTAAAACTGGGAGCTCCCATTGTAGCCCCACCCATCACCAACATCATCAATGCCTCCTTCAAAGAGGGCACCGTCCCAGTCAATTGGAAAAAGGCTACTGTCAAAGTCCTCCTGAAGAAACCCCACCTAGACCCCACGGACCCCTCCAATTTCAGACCCATCTCGCTCCTCCCCGGGATCAGCAAAGTGGCCGAACGAATAGCCAATCAGCAACTTTCTGGAGGCGAATCACTTACTACGTGACTCCCAGACCGGTTTTAGACCGGGGCAAGGCACCGACACCGCCCTCCTGGCAGTTGTCGAAGAGGCGAGAAGCATCATAGACGCAGGAGGATCAGTGGCAGTGATCCTCCTCGATCTAAGCGCCGCCTTCGACACGGTGGACCACGCCATCTTGGTCCACCGGCTAAGTCAAGTGGGAATCACTGATTCTGCCCTGGCCTGGATTAAGTCCTTCCTGGAGGGAAGATCCTTTCAGGTGTCAGACGGCACCTCCACGTCCAAAGCTCTGCCCATGCAGTGTGGGGTCCCCCAGGGCTCCTCCCTGAGCCCCACACTCTTTAACGTCTTTATGTCCCCCCTTGAAGACGTTATCACCCCTTTCGGTGTCAAAACAGTGATGTACGCGGATGACACTCAGCTGGTGGTCTCCATCAATCAATCAGACACCAGCCTAGAAAATCTCTCCAGATGTCTCGATGGAGTCTCACAAATGGATGTGTGACTCTCGACTAAAACTTAATGGTGACAAATCGGAGATCCTGCTCCTTGGCAACCCAAACAAACTACCTACAAACCTCTCCTGGCCACCCTGCATGGGAACCTACCCGACCCCAAAAACCGAGGTCAAATGTCTAGGCATCTGGCTAGACCAGGACCTTAATTTTAAAACCCAGGCCAGAAAAACCTCAGGGACCTGTTTTGGCCTTATTCGCATGACCCGAAAGATCCTCCACCTGATCCCCTTCCAGTCCAGGAAGTTACTGATGCAGGGGCTGGTCAACTCCAGGTTAGACTATGGTAACGTCTTGTACCTGGGAGCCCCTGCATCAGTCATTCAGAAACTTCAGGTGGCTCAGAACGCGGCAGCTAGAGTCCTTACAGGAACCAGAGCAAGATGCTCGGCGAAACCAGCCCTCAAAAGCCTACACTGGCTCCCAGTTAAGGAGCGCATTACCTTCAAGACGCTATGCATCTCACACAAAATTATGCATGACAAAGGCCCTCCAATCCTCAGACCCCTGATGAAGCCCCACCAGTCTACCAAAAACCTAAGATCCAACGCACTTGCCCTAGCCAACATCCCAAGAATAAAAAAATCAAGATCTGGCGGCTGTTTGTTCGCCTACAACGCGCCAAAACTCTGGAACACCCTCCCAGTAGCCATGAGGAGAGAACACAACCTCTTCTCCTTCCGCAAACAATTAAAAACTTGGCTCTTCCCTTAAAACCCTGTCTTTCCGACCGTCCCCCTCCCTTCTAGAAAAACTAGGTCCTCTTAGGGCTGGGATGCCCTAGGGTAGCTATGCGCTCTACAAATCCAATTCCAAATTCCAAATTCCAAATTCCAAACTTGGTTTGGACAGTTAATTTATTTGTCTCATAACGGTAACCTGTGAAGTGGACCAAAAAAATTTTATGTTTTTTTTATTTTGCGTAGTTTTTGTTGTCAGCTTTAATTTCTGAAATTGAGAGTCATTTGTGTGATATCCAATGCAATATCTTTTAGTGTAATAGAATTGTATTCTGTAGTAGAGTTTTGAGTACCCTGAGTAACTCTTCCTGAGGGATACTGGTGTATAAGGCCTCAACATCCATTGTCGTCAGTATTTCTGTTGTTGGGTCAGAGGAAATTCCTTTTAATAGATTTAGGATGTCCTTGGTATCCTGCAAGTAGGATGGCATTGTTTCAATCCCTGGACTAAAAAAGACATCTGCAAACTTTTATAGTGGTTGAAGAGCTGAGCAGATACATGAGACGATCTGTCTCCAAGGCGTGTGATTACCACTGTTTGCTCAACTCTCTCACTTTCCAGATTGTGTATATATATAAATGAGCTGGCAGACAGTTGTCTTCAGTAGTAAAGGTCAAGATCATCAGGACAGCTGGGGTGGAGAGAATACACTAAGTGATAAGAAACTGCTCAGGAGATTGATTGAACCAGAGATTGTCATTCTTTGTTTCACATAGTGGCATGGAGTCTTGAAGATGCCTTAGGAAATATGCCCATCTTGGCCAATCTCTATGCTCTCAGTGCGTGACTAGAACCAAGTGAAGATGCAAAGAGGTCAGAGACAACCTGTTGTCATGGAACCAGTAGCAGTCAATGCAGGTAAGAGCGGTAGGGCGGTGGGGCACGGTGGGGGTAGCTTGGCAGATGAAGAGGGAAAATTAAATAAATAATTAACTTTCCCTTTTCATCGTCTGCCAAGGTCCACCCCCCCTCCCTCCCACAAGCAGCACCACCTCTCCAGCGCTCTTACATGCACCAGCCACTGCTTCATGGAGCTGTACTGTATATAACTTCAGAGAGCAAAAGATTATTTGCAAATGCTTGTAGTTAGGAAATGTTCAAGTTAGGAATGTAAGCATTGTGATTAAATTGGCACTGACTTCCATGTGAAGGAGCAGGCAACTAAGTAGAGAGCAATGTCAGAGCTTCCTTTCAATCATATTGAGAGCTGGTTGTTTAATTTGAAGTAGTTTTCCAGAGACAGTGGTTGAGTATCATGAATGAAGATATTATCATGGTTTACAAGTTCAACATTGGTGACCTGGCTATTGCAAAATAGAGCTAAATGGTACAATGGTTCTAGAGGCCATGGCCCAACTTTGAATTTAACTTTCATCTATGTCCTGTGGGGACAATTATTTTTGCTCATGCCTCCATATATATGGCTGTGTCATAGCACGTTTGCATATATCTCAGCTGTGTTTGTGGTCACTTATTGTAATCAATCCATTTGTCATGCTTCATTGGGTGCGAGAAGTGGTATGTCCTAGCTGTCACTGTCTTATCTTTCCACTTCCCTGACCTTTGGCTGCATATAAATGTTTTCAATCAAGTAGCACCTGTGTTTCTCTTGCATCCCAGGCCTCGCCCCTGTAAATTTAGGTATTGATATAGATGGAGGACTATATTTTTCTGCTACATCTCTAGTACTTGGTGGGGTTACTGAGGGAGGTGCAGATGCTTTGTTACAGCTGGAGGAGAGTAAGGGGTTGAATCAATTATAAACTGGTTCAATACGTGGGATGGTGTTTCAGTCGGGGTAAGGGCATGCTTAAATTAGATACAGTACAACACACTGTATGCAGGTGTGTATGAGAAACAGAAAACAACATTTATCTATTTTAAGATTTTCAGACCGAAAATAGTCTATGGTGTGTCTCTGCTTATGCAGTTGCAGTGAGTCATTCGAAGAACGTAGTGTATGTTTCAAGGAACTGCTTGGAGCGGTTCATCTACTGCTAAAGTTCTTGTTTATGTTATCAAACTGCATATTATATGAATGTATTGTGTCAGCATTTCTATTATTTTTCGTGTTTCCTGTGATTGGGATGACGGCATTTATTCAGTGTTTACTGTGCAGATGCTATTGTTAAACCTTGCACTTGACTGTGTTGCAGTCATCTGAGTTTCACGTTAGTTTGTCATTGGTTTTTGGGTGCCTCGCTTGGATGAGAACAGGGAAAGTTTGAATCTGTCTATGGCTATCATTGTGTTGGATTGGTGGCTGGCAACATTTTCAGCGAGAGGGGGTGGACCGCACACATACACATTCACTCACACCCTTGCATCCACACACATGCACAAACATACCCATTAACAACATTCACTCCCACAACATTCATACATACACACATGCACACACGAACCACACATTATATTTACCTGATGCTGCTCCGGAGAGGTAAGCAACGGAAGTCCCATGAGAGCTGAGACTGCCGCCTTCACTCATTGGCTGACGATAGGACGGACAATGAGAGGAGGCAGCAGTGCATACCACATAACAGAGTGAGATGGAGTATGTGAGTGTTGCTGACCCCGCTCTTCTCTGTGATGAGGTGTTAGTGCTAGACAATCAGCCTTGGGCACTTGAGGGCTTACAACTGTAGCATCCATGTCCAAGCTATCAATGGCGCAGTTCCTTGTGATGAGGAGGAAGGCCTCAAAGTATATTCCCTGAAAAGGTCACACCCATAGGAGCTGTGACATCATTGGCTTGGCAAAGTTCTGCTCGGGAAGCCAGAGGCCTGTGCATTTAGCGCAGGTAGGTCTTCGCTGCCTAACCTAAACAAGAAGAGTGTTTGTCAGCTTACCTGACAGATACTCTTCTTGTCCAAAAAAAGGGGGGAGGTTTGGCACCTCCAAGTTTAAGGGTTGGCTGCAGCTGTTGTGTTGTATTATGCTTGCAGACCTGGGGTAGCCCTTATGCTGGAACAGGAATAGTCAAAAGGGATGCTGGAATACTGCACAGTCTTTAGGATGTATGTCAGAATATTGTTCTGACCAATATTGTTCAACATAAATAAACATAAACATAAATAACATAAATAAAATATCCTAAATCTTGAATACACACATATTATCATATTGAGTACAGCTTTACTATTTTTAACTCCAAAAGATCAAAATTCACTTTAAGCCATAGAATTTATAAGAGACAATAGGCTGGAAAGCATGTGGAAAATTGGGTGACATTTTGTTGTTGCTTTGTCCAATGTCTCAGGAAGTCTACGTCTGAACGTGAAGGTGCAGAGTGATGTTTTGACGGATGCTTACTTTGTTTTTCTACTATGTTGTTTGGCCCTGCATGCCTGAGACCTTCTTTATTTGTTGTTTTTGATCAAAATAGATGTGTTAGAGGTTCATTTAGACCTTGAGGGATGGACTGTATGCCCAATTTTGAGATCTCCGACAGGCATGGCAGTGACAGTATTGTAAGCTCAATGAAATCAATGATGGTTGTCTTATTGTTCTCTCCATAAGCAATTCTTCCTTTTTTAATAGAAACTGTTGCAAATGGGTCCCCCATTAAATTAACCAGGATTTTTTATTTTGATCACCCGCTTTTTGGACCTTTATTCTGGGTGAGTCGAACTACCTGAATCTCACTCAGGAAAATTTCATGGTAATTGGATGGAGTGTGTTTATCGGCAGTGTCTGCTTTTTAAGATAAGGCCACTGTGGCACAGCTAAGGCAAGGAGCATTGGGCTGACTGCACTTGAATACACATGAACATGTGTGCACACACGTGTGCATACATGTGTGGGTTGTACATGAGAAATAAGTCATGCACAGTCTGGTAGTTGCACACAGTTGACATTCCTCTGCAAATTTTAAAATTCAGATTTAACCTGTCAAAATAAACCATTTTCACAGACCCAAACCTTCCTTTTAAATAATATTACATCACCCCTAAATAGCATGTATTGCAGATATAGACAGAGTGCATGGTATTTAAAAGTCAGACATATAAATGTTGCTGAACATGTCCTTGCAATGAAATATCCCCAAAAGCTATTTTCATTGTAGGAAGGCTATCAGCTTCCATAGGGAAACACTGGGCTACATTTAATAAGTGCTAAATTTGGATTGGTGCACCTACAAAAATAATGTAAGGGCTCATATTTATAGTTATCCAACATTTTGTTGAATGGTGAAATTGAATGTTGTCTAACTGTTAAGCAAAGTCACTTTTAAAAAGTTATATTTTTCCTGCCTAAAGCTTTTAAGCATTCAACTGTCACCTGGCAGCAGGATGCCTTCCCTGTGGTGGAATATGGATTGCTCCCAGACGGTGGACAAAGGTCTTGGGCATGGGTATGTGTTTTTCTAACTTGAGCAGGATGACCTTGGCCTCTGACAGCTCCTTCCTGCTCTTCAAAGGATGCATACCCTGTCACTGGCAGATGTAGTTCACACCTAGAACATTTTTGTCACTCTGGACAACTGGGCTCCAAAACCAGTGGGATGGGGGGAGCTACCCAGACATGGTTTGCAGTGACCACCAGGGAGGGTTTGCCCATTATCCACACCTCTGAGTGGGCGCAGGACACCTGACCACGGGAAGAAAGGTTCTGCCGCATCAGAATGTCCCAGAATTATATGTTGGAGGCTTGGGACAGGGGTGGAGGGAAGACGTGATATCCTAGGATTAGCCTGAGGTGGCTGAGATCCGGAACTGTCCACCTTTACCCATAAACCCCTGCACAAGAGAGAGATTGAGAGCAAGATTCCACACCTGGATGCGATGACACCAAAATCATAGACAGCTGTGTGGAGAAGCCACATCATATCTGTGATGGTGTAAGGATTTTCCCTATAGCTGACAACAAGGACTAATGGGTCTCTCGACAGCCAGTAGTACTGGCCACCTTTTGTCCTCCGATAGCCAGTTGGGGGAAGACTTGGACTCTACTGCTCCCCAGGAGCCCTGAAAACAGCCTGATGAGCATGGGTCTTGTGGAGGGAAAAGCAGAGTAGATGGCTGGCAAAGGGAGCCTGTGAAACCACCAAAGGTTGTAACATATTTCCACTCCTGAGGAGGCTAAAGTTGCCAACCTGTTGTTACATACTAAATGGGGCTCACCTCTGGACCCATGTCCCCCTCATATATTACACCCGGTATCAGAAGAAGTAAGTTCTTCCTTGACCCCTCTATTGAATGCGATCATTATTTCCAGGGAATTTTCCTCCTCATGGAAAAAGGCATGCATTAGGCCCATTATAAAAAAGGCCTCCTTAGACCCCTCAGAACCAAAACCCTATCCCCCAATCTCCTGCCTCCCACTACAATGAAAAATCTTGGAGAAAGCCATGAATCTAGAACTGACAGAATGCCTGGATAGCATTAACATTCTGGACTCCACACAACATGGCTTCCGCTCTCGGCATTCCACCAAGTCAGCTCCAATCATGGCCACAGAAGAGATCTGTAAAGTGATGGATGGGGGAGGCAGAGCTGCACTCATCCTGTTAGATCTGACTGCAGCCTTTGATACCGTAAATCATGCAGTATTGCTGCGTCGATTGAGGGATTTGGGTATTGAAGATGTGGCTCTGACTCTATTTACATCATTTTTAACATCACGAGAACAGCTGATCCACTGGAATGGCCTGCAATCAGACATTTTCCATCTCCCATGTGGAGTCCCACAGGGTTCGGCCTTGTCTCTGACATTATTTAATCTATATGTCAGTCCCCTGGTACGGGTAATCAAAGAGCATGGTGTTGTGACTCCACTGTGGTCGCACCCCTGCGCCACAGTGGAATGTCCCATGGCTTAACGTCCCTTTGTAGCCATGCGGGGCAGGAAACCAACCTCAAAACTGGTGCCTCCGTGGATCAGAGATTTGATTGATGGAAAGAATGGCAGTGAGAGTGATGTGAGCTTTCCCGTGCATGATTCCAGGAAGGTTCAAGTAAAGGGAAAGAACTGGTCTAACATTCTGGTTGGTGATTGTGTCAAAGTCCGGTCTGGACGTTGGGTCAGAGGTATGCGTAAGTTTCTTGGACCATTCAAGGTGAGGGAAGTGCATCCCTGCTATGTGGTATTGGAGAATGGGGAAAAATGGAACTTGCGTAGAGTGGCAAAGTACAGCTCTGGAGGACATTCTCCTGGAACCTCTAATAGAAACGCAATCACCAAAGATTCGTGCTCATGGTACATGCTAGCTCAGGATTGCCAATTGCTTGACCGTGCCCGCACAGGAACGGAGGTGAGGGCACCAGGCCCTGGAGGGGACAACTTGGGCACTGATCAGAGGGCAACCAATGCAAGTGATGTGTCTCAGAACTTTCATGGGGCCCAAGCCCATCAGAGACCCTTACGGATCAGGAGACTTCCTCCACATTTGAATGATTTCCTTGTTGGCTGAATTGTTGTTTACTTCCCAGCCCCCGTCCCCTATTTATTCTGTACTTTCTTTGTTTACCACTTAATTCCCTACCTGCGTGTAGAGGAAAGGGAGGTATGTTGTGACTCCACTGTGGTCGCACCCCCGCGCCACAGTGGAATGTCCCATGGCTTAACGTTCTACGGTGAGCGCCGCCGGTTCCCGAGTCAGTGAGGCTTCGCTGACGGAAGGGAACAGGCGCGCTGGTGTTGTGTTCCCATGAATAAACTACAGTGAACCTAAAGCTGTCTCCGCCCATTAATTAATTATTAATTAGTTGACCCTCGAACAACCCTTATTGGACCTAGTTTTTACTAAGAAAATGCTTAGGGACCGAGGGCAAGAATATTCCAGATCACAAGATCTGGAGTACCTGAAGTTGAAAAAATCAGTAAACTGGGTTAGGAATGAATGGGAAAAGGATGTCCGGTTCCCTTATTTGGATGTGTTACCCAGTAAATGGTTAAGGTACGAAATCATGAAGGTTCGGGTAGGCTTAAATCCATGGAAGATCGACAGTAAATTAAAAGTAGCCCTGATCCAACCTGATGGTATTTGTAAATGTGGCCTAGGTGTGAAGAATGATATTTTACATATATTACTGGACTGTACATGGATTTTAACAGTGCGTAAAATGTTTTTGCGTCCAATATTTTTAAAGTATAAGGTAAACACACGATCAGAGGCTGTTGTTCTCCTTACTGAAATGTCGTTTTTAGATATTACAATTGCGTTGGGGAAATTTTTGAAAGCAATAAGAGAAGCTGTAAAGGAGACAACCAAGGAAGTTGGGAAATTTTAAGATATTAAGATTTAAAAAAATGGAAAATATCAATTTAGTGCTTTTATGGTTTTAAATGTGTACTGAGTGTTAAAATGAACTATGATGTAAAATTTCTATTGCTAAGTGGATCCATGGTCTTGTGTATGGTTTATAGACTATTGTCTAAATAAACTTTGATTTTACTACTACTACTACAGTGAACCTAAAGCTGTCTCCGCCCATTAATTACCTTCACAACACATGGCATAATGTAGGTGTTGTATGCTGACAACACTCAACTAGTGGTCTATGTGACACAAAGTGTGGTGTTAACAGCTGAGAGGTTCCATAATTGCCTCACAGACGTAATGGCGTGGATGAATTCGACATTTTTAAAGATAAATACAGAAAAAAACGAGGTCCTAAAGTTTGGGCAACTACCTTCTGTATGGAGCCAAGCCTGGTGACCTCCTGGGGCAGGCATTTGTCCAGTCCCTGTGCCCAAGGTCAGGAACGTGGGATTTGTGCTTGACAAGGACCTTAAACTTGCCTCACAAATAAATCAACTTTCCTCTGCATGTTTTTTCACATTAAAAATCCTGCTGAAAATTCTGCCCTTCATTTCTCTGTCACTTCGGGAAAAAGTGGTCGGAGCTCTGGTTTTGTCCAGAATAGACTATTGTAATGCCCTATATTTGGGAGTTGGCAAGGGACAGATCAAAAAACTTAAATCGCTGAAGAATGCAGCGGCTCGGGTTCTACTTGGCTTAACTAAATACCACGCAACGTCAGCGGTGATTAAGGAGCTACATTGGCTCCCAGTCTGTCAGCGAGTGAACTTTAAAGCCCTATGCCTACTGCACAAGGCTGTTATATGGACGAGGGGCTGCTGACATTCAAACCTTGTTTTCTGTATACCAGCCCCAACGCTCTCTCCGGTCTACCAATACAGGATTGGTTTGTGTTCCTAGAACAAAAAGAGTTAGATGGGGAGGAACAGGTTTCTCTTACCAAGCATCCATCTTGTGGAACTGTCTCCCTGTGACAATCAGGTTAGAATCCTATAGGGCCGTTTTTAGGAAAATGATAAAGACCTGGCTCTTCTCAAGTTCTTAAGATCTGTTGTTGTCTGCATCATATTCACCCAGCGCCAAGAGAGCTCGGCATAAGTGTGCTCTATAAACCCTTCGGTTAGTCAGCCAGTCTTGCACCTGGGCTACTCTGCATGGCTACCATTACAAAATCAAGTGCTACAATGGTGTACTTGTTTACCCAAAAGGAGACAAATGCAGACCTATTACTTGCACAGGACCACATCCTGCACATCTAATAACCCATTTTATTATACAAACACCTACATCTAGAGTTTAGTTGTGTAATAACACAGAATCGCACAGGTTTTCTCCTTGCTCCTGGTGGCAATTGATGGACTTCCCTACCAGGTCCACCAAGCAAGGCAGGAAATTATTGTGACTTTCACTGGCAGAGTAAAATAGTGATAGTAGCTCTTCCAAAATAGGGAGGGAGTTCTTCTCTATGACCTAGTCGCCCACTCACGTATTTTCCAGCTCTGCAATTTGGCACGCGATAATACTTCTTGTTATTCCACAAAATCCTGCATGACTACTAATCAGCACATTTTAGAATGACAGCCATAGCATCAAGACTGTGGCAGAGATTATTGGTCACTTTCTACAAACCACCCCCTAAAAAGGTTAAAAGATGGCAGGGCGGGGGCATAGATTGTATAAATTGCAGGTCTCCTATAGAAACGAATAGTCCTTTGGAAACCCCTCCATGGTGGAAATGTTAATAAAACATGAGACTCTGTTTTTTTATGTTACTGCTGCAGGTGCTACTGCATGTGAAGTGGAAAATGTACTGTAATATTCCTATGAAAAAGAATGAGAACAGATTGTTCCTTTTTTTCTTTGAGTGAAGTTTGCCTGCCAATGAAGAACGTTTCTTTTATTCTGAATACAATGGTTTCTACTTATCAGATGGCAGCATGAGCTCATGCACAATGCCACGTTGAATAACAACCGCAGCAGTTGACGGAATGCTAATTCCGCTTTTCCAGTCTCCCGCAGACTATTTCATAAATCATGTGGGTGATATTTTTGGAATTAGAACTGCGCTTTCCTATAAGGTATCTCCTTGCTCAAGTTGTGTCTTGCAGGCAGACTTCTCTTTCACACTGTCCTTCATGCACTTTGTGATTGGGAAAGTCTGTGTCCTTGGGGGAGGACGGCTGTGTCAGTTTGATGAATTGGTGCTGAGTTCACACAGGCCACTGTGGACTTCGCGCTTGTTGCATGAAAGAAATGTATTTCTGTCCGGCTGCAAAGCAACAAACAACCAGGGTAATCTGACCAGGGGAACGTGAGCAGAGATAATATTGTGGCTAAGATATTGGTTCCTGTGACATCTTACCTCCATGAATCACTTTAGTGCATGAAAGCAACTACATTTGATATAACTTTTATTGCTAAATTGTGAGCACAACGTTTAGAAAGGACAATCACACTTTATCACCTGACCCAGCTTTTCTGTATTTGAGCACTTTTTGTTTTATGTTCTTTCTTTTTCCGCTATTATTTTTATTATGCTCAACAAGAGGGCTATGTTCTGTATTCGAAGGCCACTTTAAAGTAACGTCCTCTTTTGATCGAAGGGACCCTGGGGGAGCAAAGGCAAAGCCGGTCTTCCCTCCTGCGTGAACTTGTGCGTGGAACAGGTCATCCAAGGCTTGGCAGGTAATAGTTTTAAGGGCAGCTGCGGGCGGGGTTGCATGACAGGGAAGTTAGGGACAGTAAGGTGAGGAGTTCAGTCTCTTTTGCTGACTCCACTCACCATGTGGGAAGACAGGGAATGTTTTTGAAGAGGAGCTAGTGTGGACGGTATTGGGGTATTTGTGAGGAATATTCGTTTTTGTAGGAATAAATAATGAATACATTTCTCAGGCAGATTATGAGATGTAAGGGCATATTAGCAAGAACCTCATTAAAAATATCGCTGTTTTAGCTGCAGGAAACTGCCGCTAAAACAGCGATGATGGGCTTGCTAATATGCGCTATAGAATTCCAATAGAAGCCCAGGTCAGATGTGCAGGACCATGGGCGTAGGAAGTGTGGAGGACGCGGGGGATATATCCCCCCCAGATTTTGGAGTGGGGGGACACGGGGGACAAGGGTGGGGGAGACGAGGGGACAAAAGAATTTCCCCTCTCTCTCCTGTCTGTGGCAGGGCCATTAGCACACAAAAGCGCTACCTAATGGCCCTGCACTTGACCTGCCTGGAGTCACAGAGGCCCCCCCGCCCTCTGCCCTTTGTTATGCTTCAGGAAGGCTCGGTCCTGGGAAGGGCAGAGAAGGGGGAAAAAACTGTCTCTTTTCCTTCATATCCATTTCTGTCTCTGTCTCGCTCCTCCTTAAGTTCTGATTTCAAGAGCTCTCATGTACTCTCGCTTGCATCTCCTTTTCCTAATTTGTTTCTCTGCGAAATGGATCCAAAATAGGCGGACACTTTGGCTAGATATTTCCTCATTTACTGACCGTTTTATAATCCCAAAGAAAAACCTCGGGACAGAGAGAAAAAAAATGAAATACCTAAATTAAGCAATACAGAGTGGTCAGCAGACAGGCCAGATTGGTATTTACATCTACACATATTAAAACCACTGTACAGAGTTTGCCAGTGAAAGCGCTTTCTTTTTTTCTTCTTTCCTTGAACAACATTGTTTTCCCAGGGTGGGGAAGTGCACTTTTCCTAAAGGGACTGCAATGCCTGGTTGATGGGTGAAGTGGAAATGTTTAATACAATTGTTTTCAACTGTTTTAATTATTTTAGCTTATAAAATGTGTACTGCGGTTCTGTGTTCGGGGATGTGATTTTTTTTAAACTAAACTGCTTACATTTTGAAAGGATATAAGCAATGGACATTGAAACAGGTCCCTTCCTGGTCGTGAAGCCATGTCCTGAATTTTTCAGGAAAAATCACTTACTGATTTCTCAAGAACGAGTTTAAAACTGTTAAGGTAACCATGTTGTTCCTGAATACATTTCACATGATTTGCTTATTCTTGCATTCCTTATGAGTGTTTGCTTTTTTCAGGGTGTTCTTCATTTTTTTCAGGCAGTATTTTACTGTTGTCTAGTGCATAATTTGAATTTAGTTGCAGCACAATTGAGTTGTAACTGAAGGCAGTGCAAGTTTCTCTCAGTGGGGCACTATGGTGTTCAGTGTGGGAGAGGATGCGGCACTCTGGCCAGAGCTGCTGAATTTGGAACTAGCGCACCATTTTCAGCCTTCATGACCAGTCCACCAGACCGCACTCCTGACCGAGCTCATTCCGATGCTACACCTTAGGAGGACCGATAGACCTTAGAAGCCCTGGTGTCTTAGCACCCGCAGGTGGACCCTAACGGTGGCAAGTGTGAGTTAACCTTGAAGGCTTGTCCACCACAATCCATACTGCAGTTCACCTCCAGTCTTGCGAGCAGGCATACGAAGAAGCACACCCTAGATTGACAGTGACTGTCACTGAGGTCACAAGATCCTTGAGGCCAGTCCACCGCATCCATTGGTACCTCCATTGGCCTTTTTCAGCAGTAGAGGTGCAACTTACCAGGGGTTGGCAATGTAGGATTTGCAAATTGCAAAAAACACAGTTGATGGACAGAATGCAGAACAATGTCTTACATTCACCCCAGTACAAAGATCTGGGCCTAAATCCATTGTTTTTTTGCACTCCACACCACCCTAGGTCAGACAATGGCTATATGCAAATCAGCCTTGACCCTGTGCCTCATGGGAACAGTCCAGCCCGAACTACCAAGCCATGTCTTTCCTAGACCGGAATCAAGCATCCAAGGACCGGTTTCTGGCTATCAGCCTTCTTCAGCCTGGATAGCTTGACTCCAGTGATGTGGAGAGCCTTGGACTCACGTCTGACCATACCCAGCCCACTCGGGGTGAAAATTGCAAAAAACACAGTTGATGGACAGAATGCAGAACAATGTCTTACATTCACCCCAGTACAAAGATCTGGGCCTAAATCCATCGTTTTTTGGCACTCCACACCACCCTAGGTCAGACAATGGCTATATGCAAATCAGCCTTGACCCTGTGCCTCATGGGAACAGTCCAGCCTGAACTACCAAGCCATGTCTTTCCTAGACCGGAATCAAGCATCCAAGGACCAGTTTCTGGCTATCAGCCTTCTTCAGCCTGGATAGCTTGACTCCAGTGATGTGGAGAGCCTGGGACTCACGTCTGAGCATGCCCAGCCCACTCGGGGTGAAAATTGCAAAAAACACAGTTGATGGACAGAATGCAGAACAATGTCTTACATTCACCCCAGTACAAAGATCTGGGCCTAAATCCATCGTTTTTTTGCACTCCACACCACCCTAGGTCAGACAATGGCTATATGCAAATCAGCCTTGACCCTGTGCCTCATGGGAACAGTCCAGCCCGAACTACCAAGCCATGTCTTTCCTAGACCGGAATCAAGCATCCAAGGACCGGTTTCTGGCTATCAGCCTTCTTCAGCCTGGATAGCTTGACTCCAGTGATGTGGAGAGCCTGGGACTCACGTCTGAGCATACCCAGCCCACTCGGTGTGAAAATTGCAAAAAACACAGTTGATGGACAGAATGCAGAACAATGTCTTACATTCACCCCAGTACAAAGATCTGGACCTAAATCCATCGTTTTTTTGCACTCCACACCACCCTAGGGCAGACAATGGCTATATGCAAATCAGCCTTGACCCTGTGCCTCATGGGAACAGTCCAGCCCGAACTACCAAGCCATGTCTTTCCTAGACCGGAATCAAGCATCCAAGGACCGGTTTCTGGCTATCAGCCTTCTTCAGCCTGGATAGCTTGACTCCAGTGATGTGGAGAGCCTGGGACTCACGTCTGAGCATACCCAGCCCACTCGGGGTGAAAATTGCAAAAAACACATTGGGTATCAGAGCGCTTTACATAGCACCAGTTACGTTACATGAGGTCATACATTCATTCATTTCTGTTAGGCTCGGGGAGATTACGTCATTTGCCCAGAATCACAGGATGTTTTAGCGTCATTACCGAGACTCGAACCCAGATCCCCAAGTCCGAGGTCGCGCGCCTTAGCCGTTAGGGCTAGGTCTTGAAGATTACATGTTTGTTTGTCTATTACTAGTGAAATTTAATTTGGGGTGAAAGGAAGAGCAACAAAGATCCTATATGTTTGACATCTTCTGTAGAGGAACTTTCCTGCATTAAACTATATAAAATGACCCTCTCTGTTCCCCAGAAATTATCTTTCAACATCCCACTTCACATTTGCTCTCCAGAACTTATGTCTCACACTTCCACTCCAAGTCTGTTTCCATGAAAGGATCCTTTGTCCTCACACTTTACTTCATACCTCCAACAATGATCAAGACCCACAGGTTTCTTTTTCCTGTATGGCATTCCTCCAGGCCTTACCATCATGGCTCTACTTTGGGGCATTACAAATCTTTTTTTTAAAACATTTTTTACAGAAATTTATATAGCGCAAACTTGACCTGAAGGTACCGGGTATCAGACCGTTTTACCTGAGCACGAGTTGCGTTACATGAGTAAACATTAATTTGTGTTAGGCACGGGGAGATTAAGCGATTTGTCCAGAATCACAGGATGTTGCGCATCCTTGCCGAAACTCGAACCATGATTTGTCGTCGACGTCCCTAGCCATTAGGTCAACTCCTCTCCCCAAGCTTGCCTTTCTCAACACTCAGAAAATACGGTATTTTACACAACCATAAATTGACTTAGGATTATAACTATGTATGTTATAATGATTTATCTAACACAAGGACACATTTATATAAAGCATAGTCTGTGCATAATTGTGTCAATTACAATGAAAGCTGGACCTTACAATCTATTGAACAGAAATTTCAGATTTATCACTACCCATAAGCCTTTAAGTTTCATGCACACCTGAAAAATATAACTGTTAAAACTCTTTAATGGTGTAGAATGAGCAATTGCCCCTTTTTCGAAAATTTCTACTACGTCTTGGTCCATTATGTAGGTTTATCCGACAGAAATAGAAATTACACAGAGGTGAGCAGTGCAGAATGGGCAGATCTAAATAATATATACAATAACCCCTGATGTTTTATAGGGCACAGGGGCCATGAGTTACCTTTTGTAAATCTGGGAGAAAGAACATTGTATGATCATGCACCTTTATCTGGTACGTGACAGGTTTCTTAGAAAGCTGTATTGATGGTTCTTCAGCCTCTTCAACCTCTGGTGGTATCGCTTCTGTTGAAGAATCTTTGTTTGAATTGTAGTGTAGACCTGAACTGTCTCTCCATAAGTGCCATGTGCAAAGAAATGACCACACCTGGTAAGGCCTCTTCTGGCAGCAAAGCACCCTTGTCTATTGTAAGCTGATCCAAACACAAGTTTTTAAAAAAGAAATTTGATTCATGGCTGAATGAGACATATTGAGCAATGTGAAGGGGAAGAAACACTTGAAACTCCCCTTGAAGAACAGTTTTCCTTAGAGGAAGCATTCAGTCTAGACAGGTTGAATTGAAGAGTCATATGAGCTTTTTTACTGTTCTCATGCAGAAGGACAGGTTTACATCATTCAGCTGTAATGGTGGCAAGAGCATCTTACAGGAAACTCTTGGTTCTTTGGGCACAGGCCTTGAGCGTAGAACTATCAAGTGCAGCTGAGGCAGCATAAGCTCGTATCCAGGAGCCTTTATAGATCACCCAGAAAAGTGAGAAGATGACTTTGGCATCTTTCAAGACATGATCAGTCTTTCACTAGAACACTGGATTTCACTTTTTATCATAGATTTCAAGCACTCTGTCCATGAAATTCATAAAGAGACCTTGCCTAGAGGGTGAGCCAATTAGTAGTTATTAATCCGGACCACACATTGTACAGGGAACTACTCCCTGACAATAGAATCTGGAGTTCCTCTTCTCTACATGGGGTTGCAATCAAAGTTGAGAATGGTGAAGGATGAAAGAGCAAAGGGAGCTCCATTGAAGCTCAAGCCCTGCAGGCTGGCAGTGGGTCATCATCAGAAGTATATATTTCTTCTGCTTTCTGGCTGGCTCATAGAGAAGCAGTAGTAGGTGTTCATGTATTGTAAGAGGGAAGTATGTTCCAAAACACTTTAGCAATAAGAAGGAACTGAACCCTTAGATTGTGGGGTTTAACATTTGCTTTCCAAGGTGTAGTCCAAGTGCTTGCAAAATAATGGCATGGTGGTTTTTAAAACTATAAGCCTTAGGTTGGTCTTGCCCCCAAACATTTTGCCTTCCTCCTCAAGTTGTTGCTGATCTAATTTTTGCTGACCGTAGGACTCTGCATACTTTACCGCGGCTGACCAGTGCTAAAGTGCATGTGCTCCCTCCTTAAAACATGGCAACATTGGCTTATCTCAATTTGGCATATTCAATTTACTTGTAAGTCCCTAATACAATGGTACTACATGTACACAGTGCATGTACATGAAATCCTAGTAGTGGGCCTACAGCACTTATTGTGCCACCCACTGAAGAAGGCCTTTTGAACATGTTTCAGGCCTGCCAGTGCAAGTTGTGTGTGCGGTTTTAACCTGCCATTTAGAACTGGCAAGGCAAAGTAATTTTATTGCCAGGTCCAAACCTTCATTTTACATACATATCAGTCACCTCAGGGCAGGCCATCGACAGGACACAGGATAAGGCACCGTGTATTAAAAAAGTTGGACATGTACTGTTAAGTTTTACATGTCCTGGTAGGGAAACATTCATAAAGTCATTTTTCACTACTGCAAGACCTACCTCTCCCACAGGATAACATTGAAGTTACCTTTTTACATTTAATAAGCTGTAATTTCCAAATGGGAACAGGTAACCTGGTCAGAATTGGGGTCTTTGGAATGGCAATAAAAAATACTCTACTATGGTAAAGTCATATTTGATTTCCAATTTTCAAAATGCCCCTTTTAGAAAGTTGCAAAAACAACAATTGATGGACAGAATGCAGAACAATGTCATACATTCACCCCAGTATAGAGATCTGGGCCTAAATCCATCGTTTTTTTTGCACTCCACACCACCCCAGTTCAGACATGGCCATATGCAAATCAGCCTTGACCATGTGCCTCTTGGGAACAGTACAGCCCGAACTGCCAAGCCATGTCTTCCCTGGACCGGAATCAAGCATCATAGGACCGGTTTCTGGCTATCAACCGTCATCAGCCATGATAGCTTGACTCCAGTGGTTTGGAGAGCACGGGACTCATGTCTGAGCATAGCCGTCCCACTCGGGGGAACAAATGCAAAAACAACAATTGATGGACAGAATGCAGAACAATATCATCCGGTCCAAGGAAGACATGGCTTGGCAGTTCGGGCTGGACTGTTCCCATGTGGCACAGGGTCAAGGCTGATTTGCATATGGCCATGTCTGAACTGGTTGGTGTGGTGAGCAGAAAAACAATGGATTTAGGCCCAGATCTCCGTACTGGGGTGAATGTATGACATTGTTCTGCATTCTGTCCATCAACTGTTGTTTTTGCACTTTTAGAATGTTGGTATTTTACTGTCTTAGCCATTCAGTGTCTATCGGATGTCCCTGGGTCACATGCCTGGTTGTTGTAGCAGATAGCTGGGCTTTGTGTATTCCTCCGAGAGAGCCACACGCAATTGAGAGCTTAGGTGCGCCTCGATGGGCCATCACTGGCAGGATGGGAGGGAGGAGCTAGAATAGGCTGTGTCCTGCCCTAACACAATGGGCTGAATACCCCTTGTAGAAATTCTGGAGCCAGGTCAGGATAGGCAGGATCCCGCAGGACTTCAAAGGGAAACCTCTAGAAGCTTCTCCCATTTAAAAGGCAGAACTGGGTATAAATACTGTACCTCAGACACTAACTCTTCAGTACAGTTCTGGAACTGTGGGTACTGTGCTGAAAAGAAGGACTTCTGTGCTGCTGAAAGGACTGCCACTCTGTCTGGCTGCTGCTCTGCACAACTGCTACCCTAATGTTTTGATTTGCTGCCTGCCACCCTATTGCCTGGGTGTGAAGGACTGGACCGGCGTCTAAAGAATCAGGACCCCAAAGTGACTCCAAGAGCTAGTTGGCAGTCCTACTGACTAGAGCATCAGGGACTGAAGACTCCAAAAACCTTGAATCCACCACCTGGACTGTTCCATCTGTGAGTCTTACCCTGCCAAGTTGTGCCACCACATTTTCAGACTATTGGAAGTAGGCCTGGAGGTGTTCTGCTAGACCATTGTGGATCAAACAGAACCAACGCATCTCCTATACTCAAGAGTGCTACCCAGAGCACAATCAATGAATTACCTCTACTGCAAGCATTCTCCTGACCAAGGACTCAACATCATCCTCACAGCCTGCATCAGAACGGCCACCTGTGCAAAACTTTCCCAATGCAGGCCCTCGCATCACAAATCTCATGTTGACAGCAGTCTCGAAAATGACACACGGTCTCATATTGCAGACTCATAGCTCCTCGGATGCTACGCATCACCTCGACTGCACAACGCATTCTTGATGCCGGATTTCTCATCACAAGCCCGTGTTGACGGAATCCTCAACACTGATACAGGACCTCACATTGCAGCCTCGCAACTCCTCGCAACCAACACATCACCTTGGATGCGCAACGCATCCTCGGCATTGGACCTTGCAACACTCTGCAACCAGGTCGAAGATACTTTTGTTCAGTGGGCCTAACTGGGTCCCTATAGCTGGCCTGTGCTCCAACTCCCTTGGCCTGCACTTTTGATTTTATTCTGGTCTGGCACGAACAAATATCCACAGTTGATGTGCTTTTTGGCACTGATTTCACTGAAACCTTAAAACCTGCAAATCTCCAGTTCCACTGATAGGATATGTGTCGTTTTGGTCTTGTTTTATTTATTAAAAATTACTCTATTTTTCTAAACTGGTGTGGGAAATTTTTGTGGTATGTTTTCACTGTGTTACTCTTTGTAGTGTTGCACAAATACTTTACACATTGCCTCATAGTTAAGCCTAACTGCTCTGTGCCAGGCTACCCGAGGGTTGAGGACAGGTTAATTCAGGATTTGCTTGTGACTTCACCCTGACAAGGATTGTGGGTCCTGCTTGAGTAGGATTTCACCCACCTCAACCAGTTACCTGTTTTTTTACAGTGGCCATCTGAGAACCCTTTTGGTGACTCGTGGTCAACAATCCTAGTGCTTTAGACACATACAGTGTAGTTCTAAAAAGACTCAGTTTTCTGGTTGCAGCTGCCTAGGGGATAGCACCTTCGATGGTGAGTTTCATCATGAGGATTCCAAATGCTCCAGAACATGGTCAAACAAATGTTCCAGCATTGGTGAAAGCTTGCAATAATCAGTAAACTTTGTCTTCATGCAGAATGTAAGGATGAAAAGGAATTAGGGGCCTCCTCAGCTTAATTTACCTTTATATGACAAAAGGTAGGTGAATGTTTGCATTTGGGAAAGACACTATCATGGTGAGGGAAGCTGACTGAGCCCCAAAGACTAAAAATAAAGGATAACATGAGGCATGTCCAATATCACTTTGAACAACTCAGGCTAGCAAGGACAACACCCATGGCCAAATTCACAAAGGTATGTAAATACATATTCTCATATTCTTGTGGTACTCTTTTATGTACTTTTACATGCCTTGGCATTCTTGTATAATCTATTGGCGAGGATATCTGAATATGCTTATGCAAACAGTTTGCATTGATGCGACTCTAGCAATCTACAGTACAAGGACACATTCAGCCACCACGAGAAAGTAAAATGGCAGTTACAAGATGACTGAAACACCTTCAAATTAATTTCACCCCTGCTGTATTTTTAATAGGGAAAGACAAGAAGAATTCCTCTTTTCTTTTTAAATATGATTTTTTTTTTTTGGAGGGGCAAGTTTAAGAGTTACATAAGGTGTGCGGTAGGTATAAATAATATACCTATTTTGCTAATAGAAAGTGGTATGAGTTGCCCGTTGGAATTTTCAAAATAAAAAACTAAATGTAAATATGAAATTTGCAATACAGTGTCATTGAAAATATACATTGAAGCTAAGCACATCTGGACACATCCAGTTAAGAGAAGCTGCTGGGTTCATACTCCAGGGCTAAGGCTTGACTATAATTGAGGAGAGAAGTTTCAGAGTGACGCAATGAAGTCTTTGGATTTTGAGGCAGCAGGGCTGGGTGTTTAATTGTATGAGGGACAAAACAACTTGTTGATTAGTTGCTTCTAAAATTGTCAAATCATCTAAAGTGCATACATGAAACTGAAATTCATTGGACTTTCTATCTAAGGTGTAATTTCAACAGTAAGCATTGTTAGATGATAATACAAGAGGCAGAGCAATTTATTTTAGAGGTACATTTAAAACTGGAAGCAGCCAGGAGAATTAATGCCAATCCTCTGAAATTGTTTACGTTAAAAATGTCTCTTAAGTGTTATCATCAATTTTAGGAACATACCTGACTTTTGATCGGATACAGGTAACAATTTAATGCAAAACTCACATTTTTGAACTTGAGAAAACCAGATCACAGATTGTCCTCATTGCTCCATTGGCACTTATTCTCGCGCCTCCCACTTGCATGGCATGAATTCACTGATCTACTCAATAGAACCACTCAAGATGCCTAATATGGCAATTGTAATTGAAAATTAAGTTTCCTTCACTTCAAAGGTGAATGAGCACACCTTCTTTCTCTCTCTCTCTCTATACTGGGTATCCACTACTTGTTATTTTGCTAACAAAAAATACCTTACTCTTCCCTACAGAGTGAGACTAGTGCAAAATCATTTATATCAAATTTCCAAAAAAAGAACTGAAGAAGCCTATAAAACAAGATCATTCTAAATGGCTCAAATTTGGCCTAAAACAGAATGCGCGGATGGAGTACATATTCATCACTTCTCAATGAATAACAAACAGGTAAAGGACGCAATTTCAGACTATTGTGGACAGCCCCGAAGCTGCTAGTTACCTAATAATCAGCTTCTCTGGCACTGACTCTAGTTAAAATAATTTGATTATAGATCTCCTTGTGTGTAGGATCTAATCTGATCTCTGGAACACCCTTGATCCGCCAATGGTATTTAGAGAGAACGTTCTGAAGACACGTCTCTTCTGCAGGGCCTGC
Source organism: Lissotriton vulgaris (assembly GCF_964263255.1). NCBI lineage: Eukaryota > Metazoa > Chordata > Amphibia > Caudata > Salamandridae > Lissotriton > Lissotriton vulgaris. The sequence continues at coordinate 1,195,669,373 of NC_141689.1, read as the reverse complement.
CTCCCATACCCAATGGGCTAATAAATTACAGTGGCTCTTCTTGCTCATCTTGTAGGTCAGATGTCCAAGCCTGGATAGCTCCCATGTCTCCCAACATCTGCTAGGCAGCTTGATTCTATTGTGTTTTTTCAAGGACTTAAGGGTGTTTCATCAAACTTGAAACTCCAATGAACCCATTTGGTGCTCAGACTGCTGCACAACTGAACTGTCTTCATTCACATAAACACCTACAATGGAATTCTCAGCAGCCTCCGCAAAATTGCTCAGAGAGGACAGTAAAAGATTAAATCATGCTTTATAAATCCATTGAGTAAATAATTTATACATCTGTTTTAGTTAGTTCACATTTGTGGAAGCAGGCATTTAATCTCCTTTCTTCCACATGCAGTGGCCACATCTCAATGCATTTGACCCTTGAGTTAGCTCTACTTACCATGAAGAGCATGTGTTTATTTCTTACACTTGGCACCCTGACCTTTTTACAACCTTGCAGTTAATAATAATTGAGATGCTCCTGAGCAACTCGCGGGCTTAAATGAACTTTGGGCTTCCAATTTCTACCCCTTAAACATATGTTCTACTGGTTCTAAGGAAGCAGACAATGAGCTCAAACATGGACAATGTGTAAAGACAAGCCCATGCTGAAGAGTAGAGTTGGTTTAAATAGCTCTGGTTCAGTTTGTGGCAAGTTTCACTAAATGACCTGGATTTTCTTATTCCATGTAGAATTATCACAGAATTAAAAGGATAACTTCTAAACTATTTTTCTTTAACAACCTTGAGTTAGATGTAAAATCTTGTAATTGTTCTCAAAGTTTGAGGACTATTCTCAAAAATGTGTATTTCTAAGCATTTCAAGTTTTTTGTTTTTGAATTTCATTGTGCCCTCTGCTTCCAACACCCAGTAGTAGGGGTTGCCAATCAGTCCTATTTGAGAAACAACAATATTCAGTATATGAATTTGTGTCATGTGATTATTTTGTGACTCTTTACATATAGAAGAGAAATTGGTAGACTGGTACATGCAGCTCAGTCACTCTTCACAGTGCTACAAAATACTGTTCCTGCTGCTCCCATGTCTCCCAACATCTGCTAGGCAGCTTGATTCTATTGTGTTTTTTCAAGGACTTAAGGGTGTTTCATCAAACTTGAAACTCCAATGAACCCATTTGGTGCTCAGACTGCCGCACAACTGAACTGTCTTCATTCACATAAACACCTACAATGGAATTCTCAGCAGCCTCCGCAAAATTGCTCAGAGAAGACAGTAAAAGATTAAATCATGCTTTATAAATCCATTGAGTAAATAATTTTTACATCTGTTTTAGTTAGTTCACATTTGTGGAAGCAGGTATTTAATCTCCTTTCGTCCACATGCAGTGGCCACATCTCAATGCATTTGACCCTTGAGTTAGCTCTACTTGCCATGAAGAGCATGTGTTTATTTCTAACACTTGGCACCCTGACCTTTTTACAACCTTGCAGTTAATAACAATTGAGATGCTCCTGAGCAACTCGCGGGCTTAAATGAACTTTGGGCTTCCAATTTCTACCCCTTAAACATATGTTCTACTGGTTCTAAGGAAGCATACAATGAGCTCAAACATGGACAATGTGTAAAGACAAGCCCATGCTGAAGAGTAGAGTTGGTTTAAATAGCTCTGGTTCAGTTTGTGGCAAGTTTCACTAAATAACCTGGATTTTCTTATTCCATGTAGAATTATCACAGAATTAAAAGGATAACTTCTAAACTATTTTTCTTTAACAATTTTGAGTTAGATGTAAAATCTTGTAATTTTTCTCAAAGTTTGAGGACTATTCTCAAAAATGTGTATTTCTGAGCATTTCAAGTTTTTTGTTTTTGAATTTCATTGTGCCCTCTGCTTCCAACACCCAGTAGTAGGGGTTGCCAATCAGTCCTATTTGAGAAACAACAATATTCAGTATATGAATTTGTGTCATGTGATTATTTTGTGACTCTTTACATATAGAAGAGAAATTGGTAGACTGGTACATGCAGCTCAGTCACTCTTCACAGTGCTACAAAATCCTGTTCCTGCTCGGTGGATGTGGGACGATGACAAACGGGACATCTGTGCCTACAATTAACTCTTGGGTGAGACTTTGTTGAAGAACTGGGCTTGGTAGACGATTTGTAGGTTTGAAGAAGGTGCACACTTTAACACATTGTCCCTTAAGTAAGTCTGCATTTCAGCAGGAAAACACACCCCCATCAATCAACAGGAGAGCCGTTACCAGACCTGAGGTTTTCACCAACAGGGAATAATGTCCTTTTCTCTAAAGACAGACTTGCTAATGGTTACGTTCGTCAACTGGTTTCTGTTCAAATATGTCTTGCAAATAACATATATTATTGAATATTAGTTGTGATATTTTGTGGCCTTAAAGTAGTGATGTTGTCTGAGACCTTTGCAATTACTAAATCTTTCAAAGGGAACCTTACCGATGAGTTCCCTAAACTATTTCACTTACCATGAAGTGTCATTCACACTCATTGCAGCATTTTTAGAAGATGTGAGAGACACAGAAAATCATTAGGAGCATGTTCGGTTGTGGTGGTGGGTGAGGGCTCAGTTGTCTGTGGTTTGGGCTAAGGATTGGACAAACTAAAGTATTTAGCATGATTTGACTGGTAAACCTGCTTGAGTTATAAGGAAGAATATGGTTATTTAAGGTGACTGCCAGGTGAAAGTGATAATATAGCTGCCGTTCCAGACATACGTTTTCTGTCTCAATTCTACGGAGTTCCCATGCCAGGCTATCCTTTTTGTGTGCCTCGCCCATTCCTGCCACATTGTATATCTAACTGCTGCTCCAGAAGTAACAGCCACGTTGATCGACCATGGGGAACTCAGCAGCAGAAGGAATTTGTCACCATGGGGCAAAGAGTTTTGAACAGAGCGATCCACCCCTAGACAGTCAGAGAAAGAAGCCAAACTTGGAGCAAAGAGAGCACAAACTCACTGCCTGGTATCTCCGTGCGGCAGTTGGCCTCATGCACTGTAGAGTCAGACTCAGTCTATTACTTAAGCACCTCTGGTGGAAGAGGAAGGAGGATGGAAGAGGAAGGAGAGGCAGAGGATGCATCAAATGGAGGAGCGTGGAAGAGGCTTCTCTTCAAAATCTAGATGAGAAGACACTGGTACTGTTTTCCCTGCAGATCAGTCTTTGTCAAGGTTGGTGGCTGCTGCTGTCTGGCTTCAGGGAATTATGGTGGTGAGGATGGAGAATGAGGGATGTCAACCTTTTAGAGCAGAGAGTGGTCTTTGGGTCAGCCCCTTTACTCATTGGCTTGCATGGATCAGCCTCTTGCAGTCATTCAACTGGAAACATTACCATCACTTCTCAAATCAGCCAAGAGTTGTACTTTGCTGAGGGCGTGGCGACGGCACCAGAGGAGATGGCCACAGTTCCTAGGAGCTCCGTCGGGTCGTAACCGCGACAGGAGACCTTCAAGTGCTTACACCGCCTTCCCAGACCGCAACGCCACAGCCTTCAATGGCGGAGTACCTCTTGCCTTCATAGACAACTCTACGGCCAAGCAGGGTGAGCGGAACATGTTTTATTCCGCTTTCTCGCCATCGACGGGTCGTGCATGAGACGCGACCGCCATTTTGGATGCCTTGAAGCCCGGTGAGAGCTGTGCACTTTCGGCCTCACGCTACCTTCTGCAATAGCGTGCGGCATTCCAACTTCACTTTAGGCTTGCAATGTATGCCCATATTGATTGATAAATGGGATAATAGAAGTTTCCTGCACTGACTGATTCCTTTGCTGTTATCAGGCTGAAGTTGATTTGTAACCGCCATTTCGATGTGGTTTTTCCTTCAATGGCTTACAAGTTATGTTTCTCCTTATGCTACAAGCTCAGTAATTTATTTTCCTCATAAATATGAACATTTAGAATGTGACTTTTTACAGCTAAGCTGAGGAACAAATCATTTCTAGAATTGAAGAGGAAACACCTCTCTGCTCCATTAGTGCTCCTCTAATACACTGTTTATTTTAAGCATCATAACATTGCTTGCCACAGTTTTTAGTCAGTGTTCATCAAATTTCGTCAAATCCTTTTCCTCCAGTGGTAATACTGCTTACCTTTTAGTGGAAATGATGTTTTGACTCTGCCATTCTCAAACATTTTACTACAGCATTCTGCTTCTGCGCTTGAGGAATTTTCATCTTAGCTTTTGAGCTTTGTTTCATTTCCATATCTAATCCTCAATTTCTCATTAGCAATGTCTCCTTACAACCGAAATTCTTCTCAACAAAGTAACGCTGCCAACATACCTTTGGATGACATTAACCCTTTTAGTATTTTATAAGAGAATATGGAGGATACAGCAAATGATACCCCCACCATAAAGTGCTCCTCTCCTCATACTTCTCGTCCAAACGCATACATTTCTTCCAAATTACCTTCATCTTCTACTTCTGCATCAGGGAAACGAGTTAAAACAAATCCGCCATCTCCGACCAACACAGCCTCTTCTATCTCTATAGAACTTCTGCTAGAGGAAATTCGTTCACTCAAACCCTACATAACGGAAACAAATTCTCACTTTCAAAGTTTCGAGGATAACTGGTCGCACACTGAACAAAAGGTTGAACATCTTGAAAAGATAATTGCTTCAGTTCAAGTATTCACTAACCAGGTCCCCTGTATGAACAGAGAAATTCAAGATCTCAAACAACAAGTTGAAAATTTAGAAAATAGAAATAGGCGTAACAACCTACGCATTTACAGGCTTGCAGAAGGTCTTGAAGGATCAGATGCCATACCCTTTTTTCAGTCATTCTTACCTATGCTCCTGGGTCTTCCAAAGTCTCCAACTTTGAACATTCAAAGAGTACATCATCTGGGTCCACCCTCTCATTCCTCTACTTCTTCTTCTTCGGCAGCAAAACCTAGAGGTGTTATCATGTATTTTTTGGAGTACATAGTTCTGCTCAAGGTTCTTCATGCTGCCAAGCAGAAAGGGAAGAGCACTTGGAATGGTTCTAATCTTTTCTTTGCACAAGATTACGCCAAAATTACAGCAGATCATCGCAAGACGTTTCTGGAGATGAGGCCTGCTCTCTGGTCCTTAAATGCTCGCTAGGGCTTATTTCACCCATGCCTACTTAAAGTGACTTATAACAATAAAGCGATGAATTATGAAGAGCCGCTGATGCCTCAACAATTTCGTGACTCTTGTAGAAATGAATCGATGGACATTTCTCGAGCATAATTAGTGAACACATTTACTCTACCTATGGAGTGATTTTTCGTCATGATGTTCTCTCTTAACCCATACCCGCTGTATCTTGTATTTTGTATGTGAAGTAGTGTGGCTCACTGGTTAGAGGCGGCAGACCCGAGAGCAGAGGACGGCCCGGGACCAGGGTTCGATTCCCGGCGCGGCCGGTTTCTGGACCAGGGTCAGCGGACTCGATAATTCTCTCTCCTCGGTGCCCACTCTGATCAGCGATCACACTCGGCAACTCTGGGCATTAGCTTGCCTCATCTTCACTAACGGCCCCACCAGACCGCCGGGGATGCCTGGTCTCACCCTGGAGATACCCATTAAGGGACCATCTCTCAGGGAAGCCAGGAAGGGTTTCGCAGTGGTCGAAGTGCCTTGGGACCCTACGGGTAAGTAGTGCGCTATATAAATGCCTATACATTTACATACATTCCGATAAATACAACACCCACAAAAAGTACTGTCAATTGGCATCAAAATACAGAGGATGATTTTTGGTCTAAAATGGAAGTTTTGTTGAACGCCCATCTAGAACCCATTTTTACCAAATTAGCTGATATTGATGAACGGATATCCTGTATTGAGAGTCAAAGATTAAATTCTAGTACAACATATGCCGAATTGAGGCCTGGGCCAAGTAAGCAAACTGGTAAAAGTAGAAGTGGGGAAATGGTTATCCCGGTATGCCCAGGGCAAAGTACGAAACAGCCAGGGATACCAACAACTATTAATAAACTCCCGGGGACAGGAAATAGCCAAAAAAAAGGTAGATTGAGAAAAATGTCTGCTATGGAATGTCCCCCAAGCCCTTTGCATGCAGACAGACCAGACCCCAATCTACATTTGCCACCACAAACTACACCTTTCATCGGTGTCTTAGCAAATGTATGTCCATTAACATCAGGGGAAGAGGAAGGCTGGCTGTCTTTGACAAATAAATCGCTGCATCTTATTAATGCTAAGACGGGAATAAACAGTAATGTGCTGTTTACTGAACTCATCATGGCTCGAAGGGTTGGATGGGTGGGACCAAGCTAGAAAAAACTGAAGGGGGACTGTATAGTCCTAACCTTTAGGAACCCAGGGCTGGTGAGAACCATAATCAACAAAATATCTGGCCAAATCATGGAGATTTCAAATGTAATGCTCCTACAATTGGGATTTTTCTATCACCCCCCACACGCCAATCCAATTTAATAGGAACAAAGTGCCAAAACAAAGTAAAACAGGAACCAGATTATTTACCATGGCATCATGAAAATCGTTTTGGCCCCCTGAGTACTCTATCTGAGGTTGACTGACTACAAATAGGTACCTTAAGTAGAAATGATGCTAAAGACACGATTGAACCCTCATCATATCATGAGCCCACACATTTTATTGATCTTTTGGGAGAAGATAGAGGCCCTCAGCCGTCTCATAATATAGATAGCATGCGGGTTCTGACCATAGCACCTGAGGACAATCATGATATGACAATTGTTGATAAAAGAGGAGAAGGGCCTAGCAAAATTAAGCAAAATAAAAATCTTGAATTAATAAGTATTCAACCTGATAGATGTACTTTCCGCTTAATTTCATGGAATGTGGCAGGCATCTCACGAAGATTGCGAGATGAGGCATGGATAAAATATATAAAAACGTTTAACATCATCTGTCTCCAAGAAACCTGGAGCAGAACTAACCAAGATCTGGATGGATATCATAAACTTGTTGTTCACGCTGAACCTTCATTAGCAGGGAGGCCAAAAGGCGGTCTAATGACTTCCATCTTGGTAAAACATAACATATTGAAAACACATAAAATAGTGACATCCCCATGGTATCAATTGGTTTTAATTACAAATTTGTTTCCTGTCCCTCTCCTCTTAATAAATTGGTATTACAATATTTTTGACTCTCATAATACATTTGTTATTGATGGCCTACAGGCAGAAATAGCTAAAGTGGTTGACACTTATTCACCTTTGTGTATCATGTGGTTAGGAGACTTTAATTGCTCCACATGCCACCAAAGTGGGACTAGGGCTTACGGTTTATTTGATACAAACGAGCAACCACTCGCGCATTTCAAACATAGAAAACAGGGAGATGCACTGAATAATATCGTTTTGATAAACGATCTTTGTATGTTGGATATGTCGATTGGTGCTTCATTGGTGCCAATACCTACTTTTCAAGGGACCAGGGGCCAAATGAGTACAATAGATTTTATTTTGATCTCCAGTAGGTATGTTCATCTTATTGATGATTTTAGAATAGAGGTAAATCCTGCTAGTGACCATAATCCCCTTGCCTTAACGCTGAGCACTGTAGTTGAGAGGAAGCTGTCCTCAGAACATCCAATGAAATACACCCAAAATCAAGGTCTTAGGTTGAAATGGGATAAGGTTGACCCAAAAAAACTGGAGGAAACTATTTTTAAAGCCAATTGTCCAAAAGTGGACATTTGCTTAACGACTGCCTGCGAGCCTGAACAGATAGTTAAGAACTTTGAAACCCTTACCTCCTGAAACCTGCTGGGAAGGGTGATAATCAGGAGTACAAATGGTTTGATGCTGGATGCTCTGCAGCACAAACATTACTGAAGAAAGCCCTACATCGAGTTTCCCGGGACAAGGAAATGGTAAAAAGGGCAAGGAGAATTTACAAGGACTCTATTGATAAGCGGAAGATGGAATTGAAAAAGCAGGCCTGGGATGATCTTGAGAAAGCGTCCGATTTGAGGGACAATAGATTATTTTGGGAGGTAATAAATCTCCCCTTCCTTAGTAATGAAAAAAGATACATGTTGCCCACATAGCTGAGGAGACTTGGGAGACCTACTACTCTAAGATTTTTAACCCAAAGGGTGCCACTTTGCGAAATGAGGGGGAGGATGATATTGATTTTAATAGTGAAACTGCACAACAACTCAGCCTCTCACTCTCTCTGGATGAAGTAGAGGAGGCGCTGAGAAAAGGCATTCCCCTTAAGGCACCAGTTCCTGATGCTGTACCACTCGATCTTTTTAAAAATAATCCTGATGTGTGGGCATCATTGTTGTTAAATGTCTTCAAAGCAATTATTGTCCGCGCGTTCCATCATCTTCGAAAGAGGCAGTAGTTGTCCCAATTTTTAAAAAAGGGGAAAAAAGTGATCCTGGCTGTTACAGGACAATTTCTTTAATAGATGCCTCATGTAATTTAATGGGGAGAGTGATATTGGCCTGTCTGGAGACATGGACAGACTCCTCTGGCCTTATTGTGGACTCTCAGTACGGGTTTAGAAGGGGTAGGGGGACAGCCGAGCAGTGTCTCAATCTGGCCATGATCATGGGTAAGTACGTGAAGGCCAGGAATGCCTCGCTGCACATGGCCTTCATGGACTTATCCAGTGCTTTTGACACTGTATGCAGGGGGAAATTGAGGTTGCTAATGGAGGACATGGGTTTTGAGCAATCCTTGATCACCCTGCTGCACAGATTACATGCTGCCACCTCTGTGGCCGTTAGATATGGCCCAGGAGGTGAGAAGACATGGCCCATTCCATCGACCGAGGGTGCCCGCTAGGGCTGCATCCTGGCCCCCTTCTTATTTTTAGTTTATACAAACGGCTTGGAAAAATTCTTAATGGAAAAAGGTTCAGACTTTCCTAAAATAAATGGTAATCAAATACCTCTATTATCCTATGCGGATGATACAGTGTTAATGACCCTAACTGCAAACAGTATGCAAACATGTTTGGATGCTTTTAATGAATTTATGCTGGGTTTAGATCTTAAGGTCAATTTTACAAAATCCTTCACAGGGGTTTGCGGACCAAGTGAGACAAAAACTCGTAGATTTGTTGTTGATAAATTGATCATTGAGAAGGTCCCAAATTTTAATTACTTGGGTAATCTTTTTAATAAAAATTTGAGTTGGGATCCATCAATAACATCACGTGTACAAAAGACCACAAGATCAATAGAGGCACTCTTCCGTTTTGCAAGCAAATTAGGCCAAAAACCAATTGCAGACCTGAAGACTCTGTATAAATCCAAATGTTTGCACGTCGCGACTTATGGAGCAGGGGTATGGGGATATCATAAGTGTGCCCAACTACAAGTTATGGAGAACAAATTTTTAAAACATCTCTTATCAGTGCCGAATAGTTCCCCAAACACTTTTTGTCACACAGAGTTGTGTTTAGATTTCATGAGCGATATCATCCATGTGTCCCCATTACTCCTGTGGGGGAAGAATTGGTCTTCAGAGGATTTGCAGCTCTCAAAAGAAATTCTGAAAGACTGTCTAAAGTTGGAGCATGCAATGCAGATCCCATGGCTGCGCCACGTGAAGGAAACTTTTTATGAAATTGGCCTTGGAAAATGTTATGATAACCCAGCTTCTATTACATCGGAAACAAGGTCTGTGATTAAGAATGCATATTTAGATACTTTGGGTTCGACAAAAAAATTATGAATATTTGTTAAATCAGAGAGTCAAATTACAGCATCAATTTTATCTATCATTTACCATACATACGCAATGGCGTTTTTATCTGACCAGATTTTGATTAAATGCACTGCACTTTTTAGTAGCTTTCCTGAAGCAAGGGGGTTGGTGTGAGAGGCTACCCCCCTGCCCCTGCCAATGAAGCCAAACAATGCATTTTGCACTTTGTACTTTTTTGCACACTTTATAAAACTCCAAGAGTCCGATTTATTAAACCGATTTTAAGAGAAATCAGACCCTGTAATTTTAAAGAAGGTTTTGAGCATTAAATATGGTTGCAAACCCCGGCTATATGTAGTGCTGTGCTTAGCTTTATCAGATTGGCACTTATAATTAGAAATCATTACTAATAGCAGAAAAAACAGTTTTTAATATCTTGGATTTTAGATTGTAAGAAAATGAAACTAATGAAACTGATAAATTATATGGCTATACTAAGCTTATTTGAACATTCCTTTGGTAGCTATCTTATAAAAACTAAGTAGATTGGTGCGAGAGGCCAACCTTCTGATATATGTGATGCCATAGATTGATAATGTATAGCAACATTTTATATTGGCCTTTATAGCTCATAAAATATGTAAATATTCAATCATGGTTGTAAAATCAAGTGGGTTGGCAGGAGTGGCTAACTAATTCACATATGTGATATTTTAATTTAAAATGCCCAGTGCACTTTATACATGTCAGATTGTGTTTTTAGATGTATTTTAGCAGGTTAGTATTTTTAGAACCATTGGAATCATTTATACAGAAGAAAATGTCCATTGATAATGTGTCTGTGATTTCCCGTATGTTGCTTGCCTGAGCCTTGGATAAGAAATACTGTTTGTGAATCTTTGTATGTTAAATATGTATACTTGTTATGATTCTTTTCGAATCGAATAAAGTTATACATGATGATGATGATGAAGATGGTATTTTGTACTCTGTATTTTGTGCTCTGAGTTTTGCATTTTATTCTTACTTTATTGTGATTTCAGATATTTATATTATTTTTTTTGGTTTCCTTTAGACGCGGTTTGTGATCCCTTGATTTGTGTGTCTTCACGTTTCACGTGGAGGTTTTTTCTCCCCTTGCGCGTTCTTACGGAGTCCTTGGTCCGGTGTGCTGCTTTCCTCATGTGGTTCCACCAGCCCCAGTCTCATTGTTTTCTTGTGGTATGTCTTTTTGTCGTCTTGTTTAAATTGATTACATCCTTGTTCCTTGTTTGCTTCTCTCTACGATGTTTTCTCCCTTGTTTCTTACCGTTTCCTTTTATCTTTTTCATTTTTCTATATTCTATTATTCTACTTTTATCATTACTTTTATTATACTTCCATTTTTCATCTCCTTATTCCTGAGTCTCTTTCACAATCTTTTCATTTCTGTTTTCTTTCACCTAGATAATAAGAATCTGAATTCTTATATGGTTTGCATATTGACTGTTCATGTTTTATGTCATGACTGCAATTCAACTATTTTTATAATATTTGTGCATGTTTTCATTTTAATCATTTACTTTTAGAGTTGTAACTTCGAACGTTAAAGGAGTTAATAATCCCATAAAAAGACAACACATCTTAACCCATTTAGCTAGATTGAATGCTGATGTTGCTTTGATTCAGGAAACTCACCTATCAGAATCTGAAGCAGCTAAACTGAAAAGAGGTTGGGTGGGACATGTTTTCTCTTCATCAGCTTTAGGAAAGAAGAATGGTTCATCTATTTTGTGCCATAAAAAACATCAGTTTCCAGTTCTACATCAGGAAAATGATCTCAATGGTCGTTGGGTAATTGTTAAATTGCTTATTGACCAAATACCCTTAGTGTTGTTTAATGTTTATGCACCAGTTAATATTGATGATGCGTTTTGGATTCAGGTATCCGACAAACTTCTTATGTTTAATGATGACTATGTTATTTGTGGAGGGGACTGTAACCAGATTCTTGACCCTATATTAGATAGACATTCTTCTGTGAAATTCTCCAATACCAAGATGCACTCACAATTCACCTCTGCCATATGTTGTAAAACTTTAACTGACATTTGGAGGCTTTGTAATCCAGATCTACAGGAATATACTTTCTATTCTCCCCCACACAACTCACAATCCAGAATAGACTATCTTTTCTTTAGTAACCCCTTGTCTCAGCTTGTCTCTCATGCCGAGATTGGTTCTATCCTAATATCAGACCATGCTCCAGTTTTTGTAGATTTTGATCTGTTACCTTTCTCCCCTCATGCTGGTAGATGGAGTTTTAATAACGCATTATTATTGGATCCTAATTTCACAAGCCAATTCACCTGTTTTGCTTCTGAATTATTTTCCTTTAACTCCATGCCAGAATCCTCTCCAGTAATGATTTGGGACTCTTCAAAGCTACTGCTAGAGGGTTTATTATGAATTTTGTTTCACGGAAAAAAAGTTTTTTGAAGCCAAAAATACCCAGTTATTAGCCAATATAAAGCAACTTGAATATTCTTATTATCGCTCTAATTCTGAATCCTCGTTAAAAAATCTTATTGAAGCAAACATCTCTTTTAATAAATCATCTGCTGAAGCCGCATCCTCTTATCTCTTAAAAAGTAGTGCCCGTTATTATGGTGGCCAAAATAAAATGGGCAAATTATTTAAAGATTCGTCGTGAATGGACCAAAATAGAATACATACGTAACAATTTAGGAGATTTGCTATTTAAAGATAGTGATATTATAACTGAATTTGTATCCTTTTATAAAAATGTATACACACCAGAGCAACAACTGACTTCAGATGCACTTTCCTCTTTCTTCCAATCGATAAATTTGCCTCCCCCATATGATACTGATTTCACTTCATTAGAATCAGACATCACTTTGTCTGAAATTAAACATGCTGTTTCAATACTGAAAAGGGAAAAGGCTCCTGGTCCTGACCGTTTTACTATTGAATTTTATTCTCATTTTGTGTCCTTATTACTTCCACATCTTTTATTACTTTATAAGTTCTTTGTTAAGGAAGGTTCTTCTTCAGGTTCTTTTCAAGAAGCTGTGATTTGTTTAATCCCCAAAGAGAACAAAGATCCCTCTTATTGTAAAAATTATCGCCCAATCTCCCTAGTTAATTTAGACTATAAGATTTTCACAAAGATCTTCGCTCTCCGTATTGATCCCATTTTGCCTAACCTTATTGGCCCGGAACAATCAGGTTTTGTTAAAGGCCGTTTGGCCTCAGATAACTCCACAGTTTTCTTTAAAGTCTCTTCTCTTGATTATCACATTGCTGCGATAGCATTAGATGCTGAAAAGCATTTGATAGGATCGGTTGGGATTTTATGTTTCAAGCACTTCAATGGATTGGGGTTTCCTACTAAAGTAATTACTCTTATTTCTTTGCTATACAATGGCCCTAAAGCTTCTATTTTCGTTAATGGGAAAGCCTCTGAGTATTTTCCTCTTTTTAGAGGTGTTCGTCAGGGCTGCCCCTTATCTCCTCTTTTATTTATAATTGCATTAGAACCCTTTTTAAGGTTAGATGATAGAATTAATGGTTTTAATCTTGATAGTATCTAGGTTAAAATGTATGTTTATGCTGATGACACCCTTCTATACTGTTCAAATCCTTCTATGTCCCAGCTTTTCTTTCCCAAGTTAATACTTTTTCTCAATTATCCGGGTATCGCCTTAACTCGGACAAATGTGAGGTTCTTCCATTGAAATTTCTTTGTTTAAAACAAGATTTTATCTCTACTGGCTTCTCTTGGAAAACATCTAAAATAAAGTACTTAGGTTTATGGTTTTCTCCTACTATCCCAGAAACCTTAAAAGAATACTTTGATAATCTTACCAAAACTTTATCGGTTTCTATTGACCGGTGGCACCCGCCTTTTCTCTCCTGATCGGGATACCTGGACTCTATTAAGATGATGCTTTCACGGTTAATTGTCTACATTTTGTCTATGATACCTGTTCATATTCCTGGCTTTTACTTTAAAAAAATTGATTCTCTATTAAACAAATTCCTTTGGAAAAATAAACCACCCTGAATAGCTCTCAATGCTCTCAAAACTGACAAAAACTCTAGTGGTCTCAAATTTCCGGATCTTAAATCGTATCATCATGCTTTCTCTCTCAGACAATCATCTCGCTGGCTTTCTCCTGATCAATGTGTTCATCCTGCTCTTAGTTGAATATAGAAAAACATTTTATAGCTCCCTTTCACTTTAATGAATCTCTTACTTTTTCTAATAATATTTCTTCTTTTCATTCTCAAGTTATCTCCCATAGACGTAAAATTTAAAAAACACTTCTTTCGTATTCATATCCTTCATCTTCCTCGTTGAACCAGCAACCTATTTGGCATAATCACTTATTACATATCAAAGGTCGTACCAGTTATTGGAAATCTTGGAGACTTAAAGGTTTAATTTGGATTTCACTATTAGTTCTTAATAATTCTCCACTATCTTTCTCAGATCTCCGATTAAAATATTCTTTACCCTCTTCTTGTAAATCTCAATATGACTTACTTCTATCTCCCCTCTTACATTACCTTCTTTCCTTACCGCCCAGCACTAGTATTCCTCCCAGATGTTCTAATCTTTCTCCTTTACTATCGATTAAGACATCAGACTCTTCTCTTTATAGAAATGTGTTTTTCTCCTCTGACAGGACCAAGGGGAAGGCTGAATTGGCTTGGGAAAAGGATCTTGCAGAATGTTATGTCTATTCCTTTTTGGGATACAATATGGTTAAAAATTCATAAGGCATTGAGAGCAGCTAACACATCTCAGACTCTTTATTTTATATACAAATGCCTTCTTGTCACCCCAATGAAGTTAGCATCTTTTTCTACAGCTTTCTTATCAACCTTTTGGTCATGCACAGCTCCTTTGGCTGATTTAAAACACATGCTTTTTGAATGCCCATCTATCTTTCATTTTTGGTTTCTAGTTTGGTCTCAAGTTAATAACAGTTTCCACACCCACATCTCTTTTTCTCTCTAACATCTTTTTAGGTTCCTTATCACCTTCATGGCCGCACCCAACCCCTAACCCCTCATTAATTGATGTACTATTAGCAATAGCCCTTCATTTAATAACTTCCAATTGGAGACAAACGGATAGCGTTACTTTCAGAGCATGGTGGATTGCTGTTTGTTTTCATCATAGACTGGATACAAGCAATGTTACACCTATATCTTTATCCATTAAATTAGACCTTTTATGGCTCCCTCTATCCACTTACCTAACGGATATAGCTTCAACTTCAGCTGTTATAGTTAATACTTCGGATGAAGTTAGAAAACCTCCATAAATCATTTGTTGTCTTTTTAGCTTAGTTCCAGATATATCATTTGGTATTACTCCTTTTCTTCAGTTATTAATTTTGTAGTTTAACCATTTCTGATTTCAATATGCATCCTAATCTCCTGGTTTTATGAAATAGAGATTGAGGTTCTGATAGTACTTTCCCTTCCCCCTCCTTTCTCCCTCTTTTTCCTTCCCCCTTTTCCTTTATCACTGATACATTTTCATTTGTCTCATATTTATAATATTCTTACATTGTGATTTTTCTTATATGATATGTATTACTTTCTTTGTAACAATCTCTTATTCGATAAACTTTAAACTTTAAAAAAAGAGTTGTACTTTGCTAACACTTTATGGTATTGACTAGTGTATCGTTCCACCTCATGTGGAGTCTTGCACAGCAATGAATAAGGGCCATTTTACATCAAAAATGTGCACAGAACCTTACACATTTGGCACATTCAATTATTTATCTCATACATACATAGTATATTAATAGCATTTTCATTTAAATGAAGAAGGCAATACCATCACCACCACCACCACAAACATAAATAATCATGCTACCACCACCTATAATCGCACCTTCAATACCACCACCATCACCAAGACCATAACTAATACTGCCACCACCTCAAATAACCACCTATGGCAGTGCTGCCATCAATGCTTTTACAATCCCATCATTACCACCACCACAAATCCCAAAGCCTCACCACCACCACAATACAATTTTCACCAATACCACTGCCCAATAGTGGAGAAGTGTGGCTCACTGGTTAGAGGAGGCAGATACTGATGCAGAGGTCAGACCCGGGACCAGGGTTCAATTCCCGACGCGGCAGGGTCTTGAGCTCAAAATGTCCACGGATTTGATCATTATCGCCTCGGTGCCTAATCGAATCATGGGTTCACACTCTGCAACTCTGGGCAATAGCTTGCTTAATGTCCACTACGGCCCTACCGCGATGGGATGCCTGGTCTTCACCTTGGGGATGCCCAGTAGGGGTTATCTCGCAGGGAAAGCCAGGACGGGTTCCTAAAGCAAGCACTAAGAGACCTGTCGGTGATTTGGCGCTATATAAATCGAAGTTAACATAACATAACATAACAATAGTGTTACTAGCGATACTACCACTGCAATACTAATTCCCCCACCAACACTTAATTAAAACCCACAATATAACCAGCCAATGCCACCCCAACACCACCACTAATATCACACCACCACTAACACCACCACCACTACAAAGCATTGACATAGCCAGTCGATTGTTAAAGTGCTAACGCATCAAAACTTAATCGCTGGTTACCTCCCTTTGCATGTGCTGCCACAGTTCGCTAACAGAATATCAGGACAAACCTATCATGTGGACAGAATATCATGTGAAGAATATCAAGGAACAAAATATGGAGAAGGTAAGTGCAAATGGGTAAGTCATCATCATCAAAATAATTACCTATACAAACTTACCTTCCCATTGTTTTTGTCCTCAATATTCTTAACACAATATTTTTTTCCACTATTCTGTCTAAATACTGCTGCCACATTAAACTCAGATCAATTGTCTTTGCCATTACTTGTTTTTGTAACATATGAAAGCAGTGTAAAAAACAATCATATTATTTGAAATATATACCAATACTTACTTTTTGATTTCTTGTGACTTACAGCACATTTTCGTAAATAAAATATAACAAATAAAATAAAGGTGCAATTCTTGCGACGCAATTGTGCTTCAGAAAGCAAGATATTCAAAAATCTAGGGACCAAATACTGCTGTTTGCAGCAGGAGATTAGAAAGCTTTCTCTGACACCCTAGTTGTTGGCTAAACTGATCCAGTGGAAACGTGTGGGCAAATATTTTTTACTCTTATACCAATGTCCAATTTGAAACCTACCAAACTTCCCTACTAAACAAAATTTCGATCATACCTTCCACAACTCGGTCCTTAGATGGACCTTTGGAGAGTTGTCTGGGATTGACGATTATTAAGTCAGGTAATAACGCCCTTATGAGGACCTACAACAAAGGGAATATCTACAAACAACTAAATATATTCACAGTAATCATAATCATCAATAATGACAGACTCTGATTACTTATCAATTGACTTTTATCTATTTCTTTAATATATGAATGATCAATCAAATGATACGAGTTTGAATCACAGATTTTCACAAGAGAGAGAGAACAAGCAATTCACAATAACATCTCATTTAACAAGCATGAGTGAGTGGATAGGAGAAGAGACAAAAAGACATTTACAAATATCAATTCAAATACAGAATTCATACGAACCTAGAAGAAACTTTAGCACAGCATGCCAATAGTTTTAAAAGCTATCCCTCCAGATGAAAGGGAAAGCTCAGCAACCTCACAATGATATGAGGTGCAAAGTTATTGAGTTAGGAGTCAATCAAACAGCTACAGCCAGCTGAATAGGAAAAGGAAACAGCAACTCAGCTCTCTCCTCATCACCTGTCGTCTCTCGCCTATTGTCTCACCCACACCTCCCCACTTAGAATCTATCACTAGTAATAATACCCTAACTTGAGAAATGTCCATACCTAATTTGTATCGAACCTTGATCATTCACAGTTCTCATTGGTCCAGAGATGTAGGGTTTTCAGTCACACCACTTCCATTGCACCTGACTTTCAAAAGTTCTTTGTTAGGAACACCTAATTGTCATCGTCCTTCAGCAGAGGAAACCATATCGCCTTCCTTCCGAGGCAACCGCTCTTCTTCACGGTGATCGCAACACTTATTAGGTCTATTAGCCACAAGAATAAACATTTCCCTGGTCCACAAAGAAGTCCACAATTTATCTCCCCACAGAGCATCGTCAAATATTAAACTCCTATTATAAAGACGAAATACAATACATTTTGCAGCCTGTGTTAAAAAGCAAAGCAAATTAATTCTAACAGTGATTAAAGGCCTTCTCTGCAAAACGTACCTTTTCTCGAGGAAAAGTAAAATAAGCTTAAGTTACTGATTCACAAAAATCTTAAATTTCAATTGTTCATAACACAAATATTCTAACTCAAATGTTTCATGTAATTAATATCATTTATATAAAGTTCTTTACTTATTATTACATTTTGATTACTTTGCACTTCTTTTATTTTCTGTGAAGTTTTATTTAAACAAACCCCTTCTAGTTAAACATAAAAAGCTCACGTCTCTGACAATTTTTTTTCTCCGCTACTTTTTCTGTGCAGAAAACATTTGCAGCCTACAGGAACCATTTGTCATTTTCCTCCCATATGTTTTCACGGTTCTCTTTCTAAATACTCCATGTTTATTTTTCTCAGGATTATTTCTGTTAATAATTTACACATAGTAGGAGGTTTAATCCGAACAGCTTTATTTTTGAAAACCCAGCTCCATCACTAAGTTGACTTGTCAAGGCCTGTCGCTGCCCCACCTCCTTCTAGACTCCATATTGAGCAAAAGGGCAGTGGCTTAGATAAGTGATGCTGCCTTACATCCAGGACAGGGACCCTAGGTGATTAGGGTCTACTGAGGAGCAGTGTTGTCTATGTAACTTTAAGAAGGAAAGTCTCGCCCACACTAAGGGGGTTATTAGGATTGCGGATTTTCCGCATCCTCTGGGCCGGCGGAAGCCACCGCCGGCCCGGAGGATGCGGAAAATCCGCAGCAGACCCACCAAAGACCCACCGCCACATTAGGATGGCTGGTGGGTCCTGGTTTCCGTCCGCAGCTTTTCCTCCGCGGTTGGCTTACAACCACGGCGGAAAAGCACTAATCTGGTGACGGTGTCTCTCAGACACCGTCAGCCAGATTAGGATGTGCCTGGAAACATGCTTTTCCACGGCGGCTTTTCCGCTGTGGAAAAGCATGTGTAACTTCACTGCGGAGGCCCATTGCGGGCCCCCTAGGTGAAGGCGGGGTGGGGGGTGCACATGGGGGTTACCTATGGTACCCTCCTGCATTTGTATGTGGAAAGCGGCAGGCACCGCGCGGTGCCTGCCTCTTTCTGCATACAAATGCAACACCTGCATTTTTAACATTGCCGCGGGTGCAGGTTGAAGCCGCACCCGCCGCAATGTTAAAAATAGAGGATGTGACCGCCAGGGTGGCGATCACATCCTAATTGCACAGGAGGGAACTCCGCATGCCATGCGGAGGTTCCCTCCTGCTCTGGGGTCGCGGACGGACTTGCGTCCGTCCGCGATCCTAATGAGGCCCTATATGTGTCTGCCCAATTTTGAAAAATGTAACCTGTCTCTGGCTTAAACCTCTGTTTTGAAAATTGTGCATAAGGCAACACAGCTATCTTCGCGTGTCTGAGTGGTGAGAGCCTGCAGTTATGGGTCCGATGTGTGAAATTCCTCAAAGAAGCACAAAAATTACTGACTTTAGCGCCAGCAATCTGTTAATTATTGGCACTATCAAGTTTTTTATTTGTTTGTTATTTTCATGGGGTTCTTTCAATTTTTATTACTTCTCTTATATTTATCTATTTATATAGAGCTTGAATACTGGCTCCCTTTGTGATTAAGACCTTCACTTGTAGGCAGTATTTTTGCACTTCAAGTGTTTAGGTAACTATGACAATGAATGTAGTATTATTGACAAGATCACTTTATTGGGGGTTTTAACAAAGTTAAAGGAGCCGGGGAGTATATGCTGTTTCATATGCTGAATTTGCTCAGTGGATCTTAGTCAAAATATAATACTTTTTATTAGGGCGTTGGTTTTTCTATCTTAAAAATCTGTTAGTTGATAAAATGGCATAGAGTTTGTTGGCGGGCTTGTTCCTCGCAGCCAGCAATAGTAACTGGCTTAATTGACATTATAGTTATTCTTGGTACAGTTCACATCTTTTAGAATTTTAGAGTTGGTTTTTATTTTTGGCAAATCTCCTTTACATGGGATTAGCATTGCACCGTGCACTTTAGAGAAACTGGCTCCCAACAGAGTTGCGTGCTGCTATAGTTATTGAATGATGATGCTATGTATTTTATTTTGAGTGTGGTTTCTATATTGTGATGGTTTTTCATAACTGAAACCATAACAATCTTTATCTATCTATCTATCTATCTATCTATCTATCTATCTATCTATCTATCTATCTATCTATCTATCTATCTATCTATCTATCTATCTATCTATCTTATATGCAATAATGGAGCTAGGGGACTGCATCTGGAATGTTAGACCAAACGTGGGTGGATGGTGAAGTGAAAATCAGATATACCCATGAGCATTATCAACTAGAAATCAATGGATTTTGCATAACCTCATGGGACAATTTCACTACTTGCCAGGGGTTCTGTAGCATGTTGCTTCACTCCTGGGTTGGCAGAGAGTTATGTAAATATCTGAATGTAATTTGCAAGTAAATAGGAATTTATGCTTCACACAAATAAGCATATCAGACTCGAGCAAAGAGTGGGATAAGTGTGGCTGGTGTTCAAGTAAGCAGAAACCATAGAGACAGGTATGGAGAGTGGCATGTTCTGGTTCATACCAGACAGATTTGATTAATGCACTTTTTACTGGCATCTACTGAAGCACAATTATGCTAGGTTTTGTTTCTGTTCAGGGTGTTTTTCAGTGCCTATTTTTTTGTATATGTAGTACAGACTGTATGCTTTCAACATTCTCGTAACAGTATCATTGGACAAAATCAGCTCAAAATATGTATCAGATCTCTACATTGCTCCAAAGCATTACCTTAAGTGAATGCATGCCAAGTATGGCTAGATTCTGAGGAGTGAAATGTATTGAAGCCATTGCCAAAGATCTGTACTTCCCTTTTCATGGATTGTTTGCCATGTGTGATGTTAGTTCATCTTGCTTTTTACAGTGGTGCTTTCCTCAAAATTTGACTGGCAAGTTATCTCCTGTATTGGAGAAGTCTGGCTGGACAAATTTGAGAGAGCCAGTTTACACATAGACACTGGGATTGAGGAAGCTACCCATTTCATATTGATGTTTTGCAGACTTTTTTGTTTCCAAAGGTTTTGACTTGTTCTAACTTATCATACTGTGGATGACATGGAACACAAGTAAGAGGAAGAGGTTGAGGGGTGCTTTTAATTTATTAGAACGCGTGGAAAATGTGTATTCTGGACAGGATTGACAATGCTTCCTAATGTCAGCATACACATCTTGTTGTGGTGGGCCTCAGCCAACCCTACCAGTGATAGGGATTCACCCTTCTCTGCACATAAGTCCTATGACCAATAAATAGAAGTTGGCACAGAAACTGAAATGTAAAAGAAGAAGTTTATTAAACCTCAGGAGGTGGAACTACATTCACACAACAATCTTTGATAGTGTATGAAGTAGCACACTGAGTAGAAGGTTCACGGACCTTTTATAACCACACAGGGACTAAAAAGAAGGAGGTACAAGTACACATAGGAGAGTCTACATACATAAATGTTCATACAGAAATGCAAAGTCAACAGTAAGGAGGAGCTAGCAGTTTGCTGACTCCGGTAAAAATAACCTGACAGTTCCAGACTAAAACATGTGTATGAACAGTTACAGTTTCTTCTGTGCATGTGCAGATTATCAAAGCCTAAATATAGCCAGTCCATAAGCAGAGCACAAGGATAAATGACAGTAAAGAAGGACAGAGCATATGGTGAGCACATGGCAGACAAGATGGCTGCCGGAAGCAAGATGGCTTCAGCTCAATGATAACATTGATTTCTGTCAGTTTTTTAACAGATGACCCTTTTAGCATTAGCTGAAGACATTTATGTTTTAGGATAATCTGAATATACATCTTGTATGTCTATCCGCATCATATTATTAATTTCCCTATTTAGCATATTCTGGGCATTTAATTTTGCAACATTCCGTTTTACCGGTGTACAATTAATGATACAGTTGGAGGACAGAATTGGACCACATGGTATACATACACACATGTAAAATTACAAAGATTATACACAGGATGGTTAATAGCTTCCAGCCACAGGTGACAAATAATTTCCGGAACCTGCTAGCAAAAGCCCATGTGCCAGTATCTGGGTGAATTTCACTAGCAATGTTGTGCAGTTTGAAGATTGCATCAAACACTGAAGGAGAATGATCTAGAATGTAGACACAGCAACTACTCCCGATGATGTGACATGCACCACCTCGATTAGTCAAAATCACATCTAGAACCATACGATTTTTTTAGCGCCACAATCCTTGCAATCTGTAGTTCCTCTGTAATGTTCCCAAGTGTCATAGCTGTCTGGTTGGTAACAGCTTCCCCAACACGAGTCAATCATCTTATTTTCCTGCTATTTAGTGCAGCACCAACAAAGAAGAACAAATTAAAATCAACATATTGTTGTAATGCAGTGTCAGTCTGATCCACTTCCTCTGTGCTTGTTGTCCTCTTATATCTGTTCTTAGAGATATCATTAAACAGGCAATAGTCTTTGTGGTATGATACAGGTGCCAAGAACACAGCAGGTAACAGAAAGGACACAAAGCATACTCCGGACCATCCAATAGATAGATGGTAATATCCCTCATTACCGCATACAAAGTAGGTGTTTTTTGAAGATATGGAACTGCTGTTATTTGGACCTTCAATGGTCATAACCAGAGTACACTCACTTCTTCCTATTGGAATTTTCCCAACACTGCTTATACACAAGTCTGCTTTGGCTCTAGTAACAGATATTACAAATGGTCCATTACCCTTGATAGTTTGCATATTATGGAAGACATAAGGTGTAGAAATGTTTCCAGGTCGATACTCCTCCCATTCCCATTTAGTCCCTTCAACTCGGGGATAACCATCTTCATCTGGGTAACACACTTTATTGAGGGGATAGTTTATTTTCCCTACAGTCATACTAGTAATGTTAGCTCTTCCAGAAGCAATTAAAAGAGCAATCCAGGCTTGACAAGAACCATTGTGAGAAAAAAAGAGGAATAAAAGGTGTTCCTCCCTTATTCTAGCGAGCGGGTATCATCCCACACACCCAACAGTCAGTAGTGTTCGTAGCATGGTGAGTATAATGTAGCATCTGAACAAACACGTTGTTTAAATAAGATTGTCAATGCTTTTGCTCATGGCATGGAAGAGTAAAGTGATGATGTTCAGCTGGTAGTGGCAATTAGCAGTCGCCGAGCAGGAGTCACTTCCTCAACAACCCAAGTTGTCCCTGCCATAGCAACCATAGTGATGACAAATCCTGAAATGCATATGGACTTTTTGTTACAGATCTTAGCAACAGTTGATTTTCCTGCAGACATGATTGCTTCATCGTTGAATTAATCGTTGGAGCTCTAAAGTCCTGGGCAGCCGTTGATTTCTTCACTGAGGTTCAAGACGGGTGTCACTATGTAGGACTGATCCCCCCCTTGCCACATCAGCTTCCTTTCACAAACCCAGGACGGTAGCTCAACCAGTCTTTTTCAACAATGCAGGCTCTTTCTGTGGTCTCAGTTGGTATCAAGATACTCCAGGGATCGTGTGGTCTTGGAAGACTTCCTCAGGTTTGTCAGGTGATATGGCTTGGCCTTTCTCCCTATCCAGAATCTCTCGATAATCGGTCAGTGCAGCAGGTTCCACCAAGGTAGACAATGCCTTTTTACAAAGAGTTCTGTGCACCCAGATCTTTCTGTTCGTCACTCGAACTGCAGTCCTCGTGGCTAGGAGTACCTGCTCTGGTCCTCGCCACCTGGGCTCCAAGCGGCTGAACCTCTCGAAGACTTTGATTACCACGTGGTCACCGGGCCAGAGTTCATGGGCCTCACCTGTGGACCAGTCAGGAAGAGCTTCTGGAACCTGTTGATGAATAGAAATCAAACTGTTAGTCAATTGTGATAGGTAGTCACTCATCAAAACGCATGGTACATCATGTATGGGGCGTGGCTTAGGAATTCCCTAAATGTTTATAGGTCTTCCAAATACCACCTCATATGGTGTAAGCCCAGATCTTGAGTGTGGCACTGATCTAATGGACAACAATGCTAAGGGCAGTGCATCAGGCCATTTCAAAGACGTGGAAGCCTCTATTTTCGCTAGTTTCAACTCTAGAGTAGTATTATATCTCTCCACTAGCCCTGCTGATTGCGGATGGAAGACTGCATGAAACTTCTAGTTGATCCCTAATCGTTTCAGGATGTACTCCACAACTTGCCCAATAAAATGGGGTCAGTTATCACTCCATAAATGTTTGCAAACACCAAATCTGGGGAAGAATTCTTTCAAAAGCACCTTTGCTGTGGGGAGAGCTGTATTATCCTTTGTAAGGTATGTCTCTATACATTTACTGAAGGCACATACCACCACTAAAACATACTTTAAGTTGTTACAGCATTCAAGTTGGATATAATCCATTTGCAAAACTTCAAAAGGTGCGGTTGGTGTAGCAAACCCTCCTGTAGGAGTTGGTTTCCCTTTACCAGGATTGTACTGCATACAAATCAAACAAAACTGTACTGTCTTTTTAGCCGTGCCAGCAACTTTTGGATGCTCCCAAACCTGTGTGAGCCATTTTGTTATTGCAGAAGCTTCACCATTTGCGGGCCCATGTGCCATATGAACCAAAGGTTGTAAATAGGCTATGGGCAGTTTCCATTTATTCATCTCTTTATTTCACCAACAGCCCACATCATCCAATAATCCCTCTTTAGACCATTGCTCAAGTTCTTCCTAAGAAGCAGATCTCTGTATGTCTAGCACTTCTTGTCTAGCACCATGCCAACGTTCAGCCAGGGACCTCACTATATACATAGATGTAGTGCTTTGCTGCATCGCAGTCTCACAGGCTATGCGATCTGCAAAGGCGTTGCCTTGTCCTGTCTTATCAGTCACTTTCTTATGTGCGCTACATTTAACAATGGCTATTTCCTTCGGGTATGTTAAGGCAGCCAAAAGATTATGCACCAATTCTCCATGCAATATTTGCATCCCGTGGGATGTAAGAAAGCCTCTTTCCTTCCAGAGTAGGCCAAAATCATGAGCCACTCCAAAAGCATAGCGGATATCTGTGTAGATGTTCACACACAAGTCAGTACTAAGTTCACACGCTCGTGTCAGAGCTATTAACTCAGCTGCTTCGGCTGACTTCTGTGGTATACGAGCTGTCTCCACTACCGTCTGAAGTGTTTTAATTGCATATGCAGCTGAGGTCGTGCCATCTGGTAACTTCAAACAAGACCCATCAACCCATAGTTCCCATCTTTGTTTGGGAGGGGCGTATCTTGCAAATCAACGCAACCCTTTGTCTGTTCATCAGTAAGGAATATACAATCATGAGACTCCTGTGACTGAGGCTGAATCACTGGATATGGCAACAAGGTAGCTGGGTTCAAAGTTGAACATCTCTTTAAAGTAATGTGAGGGGCCAAGAGTGTCAATTCGTATCCTGTCAAGCGAGCACTAGTTAAGTGCTGCATCTTATTTATTTATTTATTTATGTGACTTTTAAAGCGCTACAATTACCCGTGGGTGTCTTGGTGCTAAGAGCTATGTATAGTACCAGTATCTTAAGGACAAGTAAGTTCTGAGTCTAAAAAGCTGAGGGCTCATTGAGAAAACAACCAAGTCTTAAGTTGCTTTCGGAAAGTGAGCAAAGTGGGGCTAGATTTTATGATGAGAGGAAGGGAGTTCCATAATCTTGCTGCTGCAACACTGAAGTGTCTGTCTCCCCAGTTTGCTTTCCTTGTTCTGGGGGTTTGAAGCAGGTGGGCCGTGTTGGAACGAAGCGTTCTGCGATTTGGGAGGGGCTTTAAGGAGTTTCTGAGAGATTTGGGTCCCATGTTGTTTATTGCCTTGTACACAATGCACAAGGACTTAAACTTAGTACGGCTTCTGACCGGGAGCCAGTGTAGTTGGGCCAAATGTTTTGTAACAGAGGCAAATTTTGGAATGCCAAGTAGAACTCTGGCAGAAGCGTTCTGAATCATTTGTAATTTGGAAATGACTTTTTCCTGCGCGTTGAGGAAAAGGGCGTTACAGTTATCGGTGCGAGAAAACACCAAAGTTGAGATGAGCGTTTTGCCTGTTGTGATGGGGAGGTATGGCAAAAGCTTCTTAATTTTTCGCAGGATGTTAAATGACGATGAAACAACAGAATTCACATGGTGATGAAAAAGGAGTTTGTCATCGAATGTAACTCCCAAGTTCCTCACTTTGCTAACCGGTTCAGGTGGAGTGGCCATCTCTTCCGGCCACCACAGGGGGGACCAGGCAGGCTGGACCTTGCCGAACAGCATTACCTCGGTCTTAGCAGAGTTCAGTTTTAAGCAGTTGGAGGCCATCCAACTGCTAATGGCTCGCATACCGTCCTTAAAGTTGGCCGCTATCGTGGATCCGTTTTTGTGAATAGATAATACCAGCTGGGTATCATCGGCGTATGTAGTCAGGTTGATGTTATACGCTTTTATTACCCTCGCCAAGTCCGACACATAAATGTTAAAAAGGGTCGGACTTAGCGAGGAGCCCTGAGGGACACCGCAAGGGAGTTTGAATGTTGGTGAGGTGAATAGACCCATCTTCACTGCCTGTTTGCGGTCGGCCAGGAAGGAAGCTATGATGTCCTTGGCCTTGTGTTTGATACCGATGGCCTCGACACGGCCGATCAGAGTAGAGTGATCGACCGTGTCGAAAGCCGCTGATAGGTCTAACAGAATCAAAATAGCCTGACCATCGTTGTCCATTGTAGCTCTGATTTCATCAGCGGCCTTGATCAGAGCTGTTTCTGTCCCATGACCTTGTCGGAAACCGAACTGGGTGTCATCTAAAAGGTCATTGGCTTGAATGTAGTCAGATAGTTGTTCATTCATGACAGATTCAAAGATCTTAGCTGGAAAAGGCAATGAAGCGATGGGACGGTAGCTGGAGGACTCAGATGGATCAAGTGAGGGCTTTTTGAGTAACGGTTTTATTATAGTATTTTTCCAGATGTTCGGGTATATACCAGATGAGAACATGGTGTTACAGATGTGAGTCAATGGTGAAACAATAGTGTCTGGAATGGAATGAAGTACAGCAGGATGACAAGGATCCAGAGGGGAGCCTGATTTGGTTGACAAGATAAGTTTGTGAATACGGTGTGAGTGTACCTGGGTGAATTCCATGAAAGTAGCTGAGTTCAGCTCTGGTTGAGTGTTCGTAGGCACCATAATGTTTGGATTGGGAATGAAGTCCTTAAATATAGAGGTGACCTTATCTGAGAAATAGTCAGCTAATTTATTACATAGGCTTTGTGAAGTTTCGGTAGGAGGGTGAGCTGGTTCTGCGAGGTGGCTCACTACAACAAAAAGCTTTTTCATGCTGAATTTCACCTGGTCTATTTGGGTGGTGTAGTAGATGTTTTTTTCCCTGGCTATTTTCTGCTTATAATCAAGGAGTGCAGCTTTGCAGGTGGTTTATCTGGTGTGTTGTAGTGTTTGCGGCAGTTACGCTCTAAGTTGCGGCAATATTGACGTTGTAGCCTAAGTTCTTCTGTGAACCATGGAGCCGAAGGAATTTTTCTGTTACGTTTGGAGGTTCTGAGCGGAGCTAGAGTTTGAAACGTCCTTTCCAGAATGGAGGTGTAAGTGGCGGCCGCAATATTTGGGTCCGTTTCCCCCTCCGTGTGTACGAAAGCATCGGTGAGAATCAGATCAAGATGGTTGTAATCTAAGTTTCGCCAATCTCTGGTGGTTAAAAGAGAATCCTGTGAGGCATTTTTACCTAACTTTGATTTGATTTTGATATCGAAAAATATAGCGGAATGGTCAGACCAAATAAGAGGTAGTACTTTGTTCACGGTAATGAAAGGGTTGTTAGAGAAAATACCGTCAAGCGTGTGCCCTGCCTCATGTGTGGGAGTCATTATCAGTTGTTCTAGTTCTACAGCAGATAGGTCCGTGATGAGCTGGGCCGTGTCTTTGTCTGTCTGAGATTCTAAATGAAAGTTAAAATCACCCAATATAGTGAAGTATTTATGTTCGGCAGCTAGTTCACTTATTTGATGAAGTTGGGACAAAAATGCGTTACGAGAA
Organism: Lissotriton vulgaris; assembly: GCF_964263255.1. Taxonomy (NCBI): domain Eukaryota; kingdom Metazoa; phylum Chordata; class Amphibia; order Caudata; family Salamandridae; genus Lissotriton; species Lissotriton vulgaris. The sequence goes on along the minus strand of NC_141689.1, from coordinate 1,195,641,364 downwards.
CCTGGGGGACGGTAAAGGAGTGTGCCTGTGAATGATTGATTGGTATTGAGCAAAACGGTAAATACCAGGGCTTCACATGTCGCATGTTTAAGGTCAGTAGCTTTTACTCGTAGAGTATTGCGATAAATTATGGCGATACCACCGCCTTTTTTTGATGTCTTGCGGTCTTGCCTGTTGACACAGTAGTCCTCTGGCATGGCGGCTTTAAAATCTGGACCTGAGGCTTCATCTCCCCAAGTTCCAGTCAGAAACAAGAGGTCGATAGCATGACTAGCAAGCAGTTCCAGTATATCAATCTTGTGGCAAGGTAGTGAGCGCGCGTTCACTAGTGCTGCCTGTATTGGTTTGGGAAGTGTCTGTGTGTCTTGTGTAGTGTTTTTACACAAGGTGCACGTGAAAGGACCTCCAATAGGATCTACGTAGATACACACCAGTGGGTCATGTGTGTTGTAGAGGGTGTTGTTCAGTGCATGTAAGTCGTGTGGGGAATAAACCAACCTTGGTGCTCCTGGTGATGCAGGGGGGGTGGCCCTGGGCTCGGTCCAGGCTCGGACGGGCGCATACGGGCTTGGCTTTGGCGCGGCTTCGGCGCGCGCCCGGCGCGCCCGGCGCGCCCGCTGCGCCAGCCCGCTGCGCCGTCTAGCTATGACACACATTTTATAGTATGAGGAGGGTGGGAGTCCTGCGCGACTATTATTATTATTATTATTATTATTATTATTATATTTCTTATATAGCGCCAGAATCGACCCCCGAAGGGGTATCTCCGCGCTTGCCTTGGGAACCCGTCCTGGTTTTTCCCTGTGAGATAGCCCCTACAGGGCATCCCCAAGGTGAAAACCAGGCATCCCGCCGCGGGGGGCCGTTGTGGAGATTAAGCAAGCTTAATGCCCAGAGTTGCAGAGTGTGAACCCATGAGCGCTGACCCCGCTACTCCTAAGATGGCGCCCACCGCCGGCCGACGCCTGAAATCGTCTACGTCCGTGGTGGCTAGAAGAGGGAACGTGATAAGAGTGTCAGTGTACCTCAAGTAATTTTCCCACTTAATTCTAGTTGGAAGCCCCCCAAAGTACAATTTAAAATTACGATCGAACAATTTTGCTGTCAGTAGTAAAAGCGATTAAAAAATGCAAGTTCCTTGTCCTAATATACTAGTAAAGCAGCGTTAGCTCGCAGCCCCTGCAGCTGTCTCGGGGAGAGCTTCTAAGGCAGTGCGGCCTCTAAGACAATGAGTTTAAATATCACGGGAGGGCGGGAGTCCTGCGCGACTAGAGCGCTGACCCCGCTGCTCCTAAGATGGCGCCCACCGCCGGCCGACGCCTGAAATCGTCTACATCGGTGGTGGCTAGAAGAGGGAACGTGATAAGAGTGTCAGTGTACCTCAAGTAATTTTCCCACTTAATTCTAGTTGGAAGCCCCCCAAAGTACAATTTAAAATTACGATCGAACAATTTTGCTGTCAGTAGTAAAAGCGATTAAAAAATGCAAGTCTTGGTTTGGTTCATGGGGTACTAACACCAACAATCTATGTGACAAGACTATCCCTTCACTCTGACGTATGGACACAGCTGCTGCTGCAACAGAGCAGAAGCACCCAGGCAGTACACGAGCAAGGGGATCAAGAATAGCTGACAAATATGCAAAGGGACGCTGCTTGTCACAGTGTTTCTGTACTAAAACTGACAATGCACACCCATCTTTCTCATGTACATAGAGTGTAAAAGCGTTCGTGTAATCTGGAGTGTCTAACACCGGTGCAGAGCAAAGAGCTTGAAGTAACTGATGAAAAGCATTCTGGCATTCAGTCGTCCATGGAAGGGACATTGGAGTGTATTTGGTCAGATGTGCCAACAAGGGTTTAACAATGTGTGAAAAGTCTAATATCCATTGCCTACAAAAAGAAGTAAGGCCAATGAATGCACAGACATCTTTCTGTGTACGGGGCACTGGTGTGTCTAAAATTGCTTGAATGCGATCTAGTGTAAGTGCAAGTCCCTCCTTAGACAGAAGGTGACCTAAGTAGGTAACCTTCAGTCTACAATATTGCAATTTCTTCCGTGACACTTTGTGGTGGTGCGAAGCAAGCAAGGAAAGCAAAGACAAAGTGCATTTTTCGCACTGTTCAGGCGTATCAGCTGCCAACAAGATATCATCAACATATTGTATGGGAGCCACCCCTGCAGGCAAAGGAAAAGAATCAAGCTGTCATTTCAATGCTTGGCTGTAAATACTAGGACTCTCAGTATACCCCAGAGGAACTCTACAGAGTCTATAGGATCGATTATTCAAAGTGAAGCCGAACAAATATCGGCTATCAGAATGAATAGGGATTGAAAAGAAGATATTTTTCGGATCAATCACAGTGAAGGTAGTCGCTGTTGAAGGAACCAAAGTAAGAAGTGTCGTAATGTCAGAAACTACCAGGTATTGTGGCACTACGATCTTATTAACTTCTCGCAAATCAATGATAAACCTGTAGTTCCTAGTGTCAGTATCTTTATTCAAAATAGGAAGAATAGGGCAATTGCAAATATTGTAAGGAACTTCTTCCACAACCCCCACTTTGATTAAATCATGAACAATGCGTAAAAAGTGCCTTTTCACCTTCTTGAGAAATTTTGTATTGCGGCAAGCGTGGCAATGAAGCTCCCTCCTTGAGACTAATGTGTACTGGTGGAATAACCATTTGCCCTACATCAGTGTCGGACGTGGCCCACAAAGTACTAGGGAGTGAAGCTAATGCAATTTCCTCTTTAACAACACAAGACCTCTCAAACACCGGGTAGTTGTCATTCAAAATAACACACACACCTTCAGTAGAGCAACGTATAGTAGCCCTGAAATACTTGAGCCTATGAAGACCCACGATATTGTCCGGTGTGTTAGGGGAAGGCAGAAATGGACAGGGAGCAGTGAATTTATTAACATGGAACAGTGGTTGTGACAGTGGGCTAAGGGAAGGTGTCCCAACGAAACCTATTGATGTAATTGTTAAGCCAGACAGGAGAAACCCTGGAACCAATTGTTTAGACAAGGTGCTACGAGTAGCTCCTGTATCAACCAGAAACTGATCAGTAGAACCCAAAACATGTCCTGTAACGTAGAGACCCTTCTGATCTACTGGAACTTCAAATGGTTCCTTAACCCATCCTAGGCAGTTCTATGCGTAAGCAGAATCTTTCAAATCAGATGGCATATAATAAGACATATGATATTGGTTCCGTCTATCAAAAGTATTAAAATCATTCTATTCACGCGCAATAGTATCAAACCTAGCAGAATCATCCATGCTTCCTCTAGGCCCTGAATACCCTGTACGATTTCTTATTTGCCCCCATCCACGCGGATACAGCTGATCACACAATGCTGGACAATCAGAAGCCCAATGTCCAAATTTCTTACAATACGCACATTGATCACAAGACAAAGTTGGACGGGCATAAGGGGGTAAAGACGGACCATAGGACACACATCCACTTCTGCCACCACCTCTAGAAGGCGTGCCATAAGCCTGAGCTAACATAACCTTCGTTTTTAATTCCTTAGTCTTCTTATCCTCATTACCCTTAGCTTCCAATTCCTGCCGTCCATAATACTGGGTCATAGTCAAAATAGAGACCGGGTAAGAGGTAGTTCATGAACTCTCGCTGGCCTTTGGGCGACTAGCTATTCCCGGCAACATGTTTGCGACAAATTTGTCGACAAACAGATGCCTGCCTGTGTCATCTGTCAATGACTGGCCCCTAAAGTCCTGGAATGCTTCCTCAAAGCGTGTGAAGAAATCAGAGACTGAGTCATCTGTCTTTTGCTTACAAGATGCTAATATATTCCAGTCTATCTTTTTAGGAGGAATGATTGATTTCAACATAACTAATATAGCTGCGGGAAGATCTAAAATTCTTTGGCATGGTTTCTTTGCGGGTTCCCTTTCTACATCCATCAGTTCTAAGTCTCTCCATATCGCCCCAAAAGTCGTATGGTCATCAACTCTACGAATAGTCCTCCACATATCAGGGGGTAATATCAACCGGAAAAACATATCGATATCAGGCAGAGTCATGGTACAAGAACTAATGGCTCCTTCAACTTCCTCATAAAAAGCGGCTGGATTTTTCTGCGGATCGGGCAAAGCATATTAAGTGCAATAATGTCTGCTCTATTCTAAGGAGTGTAAACCCAAATATAAACAAAATAACCCTTTGCATCAGTGGAATCCTTATTATCATCTGTTCCCGCACCCTTAGGAGGGACATACAAAGGTGCGGCTTCGTGCAAGGGTTTCCCATGAACTACCACATTCTTATCTTTTTCGGAAGCAGTACCCTGTGTCACGGTGGTCTGAGATGTATGTGCAGCTGCTGCATCTGCAAATGGAATGCATCAGCAGGTAGTTTAACCAAACGTCTGATTGAGTCAGCCACCTGAGAAGAGGTAAAAAAACTGTCACGCAATTGTTTATGATCCTTTGCTATATCTTCAGGTCCAACTCTATAGAATGCTTTCGAAACCGTTCAATTACCTCTGTGGCAAATACCTCTGTAAAATATACAGAAAACAATGGTAACGGCTTAAAAGAGCGCACAGCACAGAGTCCAGGTATACGTAATTAAACAATATGTCAAAGTGGTGCTCAGGAAGAGGTGGGGGACTGGTTACCACAGTCTCCAAGACAAACCAATGGTCCAAACAATTACTGTGATCCTCCGAGCACTCAATCAAATATCAGAAAGTCTTTATATAGTTTTCACTATTTCTTTTAATATCCAGTCTTCCTTCAAATCCAAAATCCAGTTTTCATCAAACGATTACTCGCAGCCAACGCGTTTCGTCAAGTCCGTATAGGACAAAATTGACTTCTTCAGGGCTGCAACCCAAATACTTATAATCAGTCTTGATTTACACAAATTAAAAATTATAAAACAAAACAATTTATACATTTCTCAACATAAGGATCAATTCAAAGTTGCTTTTTCAACCCTAACTAAGGTCTAATATATGGTTACAAGTATTTACACACCGATTTCGTAAAGAAGGAACATATGTGCCAAGAACATGATCTCCACATTACTTTATGTAAACCATTTACATTTCAAAACATCACTAGCTCCAATTTCATACGAGTCATATGTAAAGAGTATAGGGTATAAGGTTGTGGTCCCCGATAACACCCATAGCTAACAGATTCTCCAGATTGTAATAACAAATCAATTGTCAGTAACTCACCTATTTTCAGATAAGTTTCTACACTCTAATCGTCCATATGTAGTATATTTAATAGATATCAGATATCGTCCTATATTTTGTAGTATCTTGTATGTGCCAACACCTATAAGTAAAATTAACAAATGGTGCTGTCAGTACTCTATACGCAATTCTTGTTAGGTCAAATAATAGTTTGTACGGGTCAAGTCTAACCAGTTTAATTATTGATGGACCGATAGTTACACTCACCAACTCGTAAAGGAATTATTGTGTTTAAATTCAAACGTATATTAGTCCTCCTATAGTCTTCAGTTCCAAGTTAAATATCTTCCGAATATCAGAGGATCGATCAAGTGAATTCCTAAAGTAAATTGACATCAGTGTCAGTGCTCTTCGTTAGGCATGTGACGGTTTAAGCAGAGTATCAACAACCAGTTGCATATGTCAACTATGTATGCCTCACCTTTCACTTCAGTATCTGCGCGTACCCATAATATTAAATCTTCTAGTAACTTTTATATTCTTGAGTGTCCTCTACACGAGTCCGTGTCTAGTAAAGAAAAGAGGGTACACTTATGAGTTCCAAATCTACCCTAATAAGTAATCCTAAAGCTATAGTCAGTTCAACGTGCTCACCGTTATTTAGTCCGAAGCGTTCCGACTTTGGCGTTCAGCACGGGAGCCATCTTAGAGTATCAATTTATAGTAATTCGTACGGGCGCCATCTTGTAAAGTCTTAGTCCTAATACAAACCCGGCGAATATACTATAGAGTCGTGGTCCCGTCATATTTGAATGGGTACAATTGAGAGCTGTAGATATTAAATCAAGTTATTGTTATCCGTTGATACTATGTTGCCGTCAACTCCTGGTCAAATATCGACATCATGTGCAATAGTTATTTGCACATGCTGATACATGATTAATTCGTACGGGCACCATCTTGTAATGTCTTAGTACTAATACAAACCAGGCGGATATACTATAAAGTCACAGTCCCGCCATATTTGAATGGATACAATTGAAAACTGTAAATATTAAATCAAGTTATTGTTATCTGTATGCTATTATGTTGCCGTCAACTCCTGGTCAAATATCGACATCATGTGCATTAAGTTTTTGCACATACTGATACATAATTAATTAATCGGTCCTGTTGTTGTGTTTACCATTATTGTAATTAACTCCTAAAATATTAATCATAATTACAATACATTGTTTGAGGTTGTACAAATACTTATATATTTATCGTAATCTATCTCACATGTGTAAGTGTATACTATGGAGTATCTCAATATTATATAAGTAATTCCGGTGTCTATTTCTTGTTAGCTCTCTCTTGAACCTGCAAACCACAGGGGTCCTCAGGTATACCACAACCTTTCCCTGTTGTCAGCATTAAACCATTATCCATCAAATGTACGTGTTCATAGCATAAAACAATTCAAAGAGGTGGTAGGTTCAAAAAAGTTATACAGTCCAGTTGGTTTCTGACATCAGTAAACAATACCCAAGTATATACTCGCTTTATAAGTCACTGTCCCTTCCCGTTCTATAGAGTTTTCAGTGTTGGGAGACGTTAGTATAAACTAAATGTAGAACAAAACAAATGGTACCAGCATTGTTTTCTATAGGTTTCACTCTACTGTTTTCCATATTCTCTCAGTTTCCTAAGTAGAACTCAAACTCATGGTCAACATTAAGGCCACATTCAACCGCTTTCAATCTGATCAGCCAAAGTACCTCCCTCTTTCTCAATGCTAGCAATCTGTTGCCCCCTCGCGGGTCTGGTCTTATGTGGTCAATCCCATGGTAGGAAAAGGAAAAGACATGTTGGTCCTTATTTTCAAAGTTCTGAACTATATGTGACGCAATTGGGTAGCGTGTGTCTCCATTTTTTAATGCCCTAAAGTGTTCAGCGATTCTATCTCTGAGCCTTCTCTTGGTACTCCCTACATAGATTTTGCCACACGTACATGAGATCACATATACTACATATGTTGTGTCACAATTTATGAACATGCCAATAGTATATTTACCAGAGTTATTGTATTCAAAACACAAGACCTTCTTCATTGCCCATCTACATGATATACATCTTCCACATTTGTAGAAGCCCTTAAAGCTATTCAACCAGTCAGTTTTATTCTGTTTGATCGGGTAACTAGGACTCAACATGTTCTTCAGAGTTGTGCCTCTTCTAAATGTCACACTAGGCCTATCATAAATATACGGTTTCAGGTCGTTATCTATACAAAGTAGGTGCCAATGTTTGTCCAGGATAGTAAATAGTTTCGAGCTGTCCATCCCATAATTAGTTATTAGTCTGACCTTCTGATCATGTTCTTGGCACATATGTTCCTTCTTTACGAAATCGGTGTGTAAATACTTGTAACCATATATTAGACCTTAGTTAAGGTTGAAAAAGCAACTTTGAATTGATCCTTATGTTGAGAAATGTATAAATTGTTTTGTTTTATAATTTTTAATTTGTGTAAATCAAGACTGATTATAAGTATTTGGGTTGCAGCCCTGAAGAAGTCAATTTTGTCCTATACGGACTTGACGAAACGCGTTGGCTGCGAGTAATCGTTTGATGAAAACTGGATTTTTGATTTGAAGGAAGACTGGATATTAAAAGAAATAGTGAAAACTATATAAAGACTTTCTGATATTTGATTGAGTGCTCGGAGGATCACAGTAAAAACCTCTGTAAAATATATTTGCTCTCTGTCCTAGGATTTTTGCACGTCATCTCAAAGATCAGGAGCAGAAATAGTATCACGAGCAGCTTTGCGAGCAGTGGATCTAAGGCCAGCCGCACGGTCAGCGGTCAACATAGAGCGAGTTTCCTGCAACTTATCCTGATCTGAAGGAGAAGCCTCATCCCCTGAATCATGGCCAGGAGCAGGGGGAAAAGTATATGGAGGTGGAGAACGGTCTAGCAATAGGGAATCATCCTGTGGTTTATTAGGGAGAGGATAGGGGGGTACCAAATAGGGTATTGGCTATTTACCTGTAAATGACGCTCCCTATCCACGCTCTCCTTTATTTCCTTCATTTCTTTATTTTTTAATACTAGTGCTTTCTCATGAATACTTTTATATTGTTCCTTATCGAGCAAAGCTTGAGCTTGTCCCATTTGTTCACGCACTTTTTTCTCCCACATTCCTAAACAGTCAAACATGTCTTGCCTAGTCTTTTCACTTAAACATACATTGTTCCACATACTGAACCTTTTGAAGTTCAAATGACCCATGCATAGGCCAACGCAACTCAGGATCCTTGCTAGTATATTTATTCCATAACATGCTGTACATCATAAAAAAAATACCATGTTTAATATACATATCCCTATTTGGTGTCCCCTCCGGGGGAGCCGGTTGATTCCTGTCAAGTTCCAAACTGGTACCACTACAAGAGCAACACATTCTACGAAGTGTGCTAAGAACAGGCATGCCAAAAATAGTGCAAAAGACGCAGTATTATACACAAAGTGACAATTAGATCACGATGTGGCATTCAAATCTTATACAAAAGTAGAGAAAAATCTCCTCATTACCTTCCTAGATAAATTTCAATTTATATATATCCAAATCCAAAACTTCGGCCAATGTATATACAATTCCAAAAGCGTCACATCAAACGACCTTACCAATCACAAGTCTCCAGATTCCAACTGCCAAGTCCTGAATCGACCAAATGGTCACTGCACGGCGAACAAAAGAAGAAATCTCAGTCGAGGACTGGCACCACCTGGAGTGTCAGAACGGAAAGAAAGGAAAAACTTTGTGGTTGCCAAGACGCAGGTCTCCACGGGCATTGATCGTCTGCAGCGAGATTCCAATCCTTTGGTTCGACCACTCCTTCGGGCATCCGAGTCGCCGATAAGCCCCACTGGTGGGCCCAAATTTGTCGTGGTGGACCTCAGCCAGGCCTACCACTGCTAGGGGTTCACCATTCTCTGCACATATGTCCTCAGACCAATAACTAGATGTTGGCACGGAAACTGAAATGTAAAACAAGAAGTTTATTAAACCTCATGAGGTGGAACGTCATTCACACAAGACCCTTCGGTAGTGTATGAATTAGCTCACTGAGTAGAAGGTTCATGGACCTTTTATACCCACACAGGGGCTAAAAAGAAGGCAGTATATGTACACATAGGAGAGTCTACATACATAAATGGTCATATAGAAATGCACAGTCAACAGTAAGGAGGAGCTAGAAGACAGTTACAGACTAAAACATGTGTATGAACAGTTACAGTTTCTTCTGCGCATGTGCAGAGTAGCAAAGCCTAAATATAGCCAGTCCATAAGCAGAGCACAAGGGTAAAGGATAGCAAAGAAGGACAGAGCACATGGGGAGCACATGGCAGACAAGATGGCTGCCGGAAACAAGATGGCTTCAACTTAATGCTAATATTGATCGCTGTCAATTTTCAACAATCTGGCCAAAAGCGTCAGTCAGCAAAAAACTTCTGTTTTTTCTTTCCACAAGCTCCCGTGTATGGCAAGCCAACTATAGTGCTCAGGAGAGTGAACGGCAGAGGACAGGTTATTTCTGTTCTTTAGTTGTTTGACCAATTTTATAAATCAACCCTTTCTCTTTAAGAAACAGGGTCCCGCTTTTAAATCATCATATTTGTTAAATGCCTTTGATGATGTGTGTGCCATAGTAGGGATATTCACTTGGACTGCTGTGAAGGTCCTTTTGGTGTCACTCTTTGAACTGGAAGAAGAATTGTCTAACTGACTTACAGGGTTTAATCATAAGCAGTTAGATTTCCTGAAAATGTATCTAATTTATTTTCTCTGTGGGCTTTTTTTCTGTGGCGTAACAATACTTGAGACCTCCCCCCCTGCAAAGTACATGCCGGGGGCCCTGTACTCCAGACCTAGTCAGGAGTTCTCTGCCCAGTAGCCCGCCGCCTGAGAACAGTGCCGGTGGGGGCCATGTGGAGCTAGGGTGCCCCCCCACACAACAGGGGCTGCAAGGGCTAATGGTGCCACTTATTTCGTAGAGCTGATGAAGCCTTGAACAGTAAGAGTCCTGAGGGTCTGTTGGAGAAGGCAAAGCTGGTTTTAACCATCTAATACAGATCACTTCAATTCAAATTATATAGGGCTGTGCCAGAAGACACATTTTAACAGGAGGCTCTCATTGTTATCCCATATTGTCACCGTAAGGACCACTATGCTACTGCAAAAGCTCTTTTATCTACATTTTTTCTGCGAGATAATTGGTCAAAGACTGGGCTGCAGAACTCTGCAAAAACAAAGTGGTTGGATCCCTGCAGTTTACAGGGGTTTTCAACACCTAATACAGCAGATTGTGGCACAATTTGGCTTGGACCAGCAAAACTATTGCATGTGCATAGCATTCCAATCTGTAACACAACAGACATCACCCAATTCAATGGACGATTCTTTGTTAACCTGCTAGGTGGAGCCATGTTGTCTTATAAAAGCCTGTGTGTCATGGACATTCTGGTAGCTTCATTTGTATCCAGACATTAAGCGCTGCAGCTATCGTTAGTGCAATGGCTCTTGGACCCTGTCATGTGAGATGCCCTGAGGAACACAATTATGGCTTTATAGTACCCACAATGTTTGGGCAGGTAGGGCCTTCTTCTTGCTTGCATTAGAGGGCAACATCTCAGGCTACACTGCTGCAGAAAATGTGCCCTTTTACACTACGTGCCTACCATACTGAAGCACAATCATTCTGAATGTCACAATTGTACACTTTTATTTGGTCAAAATAAACATGTTCTGTTTGGAGATTAAAAAAAGGGTATTTATTAACAAGAGTATAGAGTGAGGAAGCCTTACTCTGCCACATATTGAAACTATCTTGAAATAATGTGTGTGTGCTATGTCCTTAACAGTGGTAAACACATCTTCAGTGAGTAAAATATCTCTGTCAGAGAGCTGATGATCAGGTCAACTAGGGAAGGGAAGTAGTAAGATACTAGAAAACATTTACAAAAGAAAGCTGGCTCAGTGAGTAAAGTACTCGCTGCTGACATCTATAAGATCTACTTGCGCTGGTTAAATCGCAGCAGGACCACCTAAGCCTTTCTTCCTTCTGAGGTTGATAAACTAAATACGTTTAAGTTAGGTAATAGTAACAGTAAATGTACAGCTCTTAGATATAACTAAAACTGCTGTTCCAAGCACTATACAAAAAAATAAGTCATCGTTATTAACCCCATGGCTGCTAAGGCAATTCCCCTCCTGTGCTGGGATTTGCTATATTTCATTGTTTTATGACGAGCTGGGCTCGTCATCAGTGTACGAGGAGGCTACACCATGACGAGCCCAGCTCGTCATCAGCTTGGAAGGGGTTAAGCTGAGTGCACGCACCACTGTGGTTATCACAGCTCACAGCACAGCAACAGCCCAAGCAGCACCTGTTAAACTGGCAATTGATTCATTTTAAACCTTGTTATGGTGACATGAGGTTCACACAATGTTGGTAGTCAGGAAGAGGCAAATTTAGGATTACTTCTCTTCCCATTCAGAATAGAGGTAGTTTAGCATTTGGAACTGAGCTGCTCATTTTGGGGAATGTGGCGCACATGGCTGGCCTCCAATGGTACATTTGAGCTAAACACATGAACGGAATGCCCCTGGGGAGCTCCAGTGGGTCTGATTGATTCCACCAGTCCCATTCATTGCTGCTATGCTGCCCATGTGTGGAGATCTGTGGCTACCACAGCCAGGTCCATTCTTGCCATGTCCTAATCTGCCATGCGATAATGTCTTATCAATTGATTTTCTTGCGACTTCAAAAACATCATATATCTGTGGCAACACTTCGGCATGGATTGCAAGAGTGGCTTCAGATTTTTCGGCAGCAGGTGGAGGGTAGAGTTTACTTTGAATAGGCATCCTATTTTTAGAGTTTCTGATTTTTCTACCTTTCAAATCTGCCAGAACAATTAAAAACAGATATTCAGAGCAGTTCCATTTGTGGGTATTAAGACTCGAATAAGTATAATTTCCCTTGTGACCATGCAAATGCATAAAAACAGGTGCACAGCATTGCTGTGCTCGACTACAGACATTTATGTCATGACCCCAGGCCTTCAGGTCATCCTTTATATGAAAGGAGATGTTTTCCTTCACATTGTCGATGGATATTTAGCAGTGGCGGCTGGTGACATTTGAAATTGGCGGGGCGTAAAATTGGCGGTGGAGAAAAGTCCATATCTTATTGTCCTGTATTGGCACCCGCTCTCCACTCAAGGCTTAAAGACAAAAATGGTTCCGTCGGGTGGCGGAATAAATTGCTTTTGAGTAAAGGCTAAGTTAGCTCATAACACAATATAACAAATAAAGTTCAATTAAATTCGATTAAACCTCTCTGAAAACAGATGTAGTTCAAAGCTTTTATATAGTAAACAAAGTCACATTTACAAAACACCGGAATTACTTCATTCCATTTCAGTTTCAATGGCGGCTGGTGACATTTGAAATTGGTGAGGCGTAAAATTGGCGGTGGAGAAAAGTCCATATCTTATTGTCCTGTATTGGCACCCGCTCTCCACTCAAGGCTGACATAACAAAAGCTGTATAATGTCCCTGCGTTATGTGCGACACGGTCCTTCAACCAGTCTATTTCAGTCAACAGCACAGCATGCTTGATTTTTTAATTTTATATTTTGTGTCTTAACAATAAATGACACCGGTGAAAAGGCGGAGCCCTGCAGCAAGGGGCGACACATACCACTGCTGTGGGCATGAGTTTTAATTCCGGATGCAGGCTGGCTGCGCCCAGCACAGGGTATTAGTCTAGAGGAATGTGTAATCTGGATAAACAGCCTTTTCGTGCTCCTCGCCGTTAAGGTGCCCGTGGTGATTGTGGTATGTCATCTTGAGGTTCATAAAGTGGTTTTTATTCAATGAATAATAATGTCTTTGAAAGGATGGGGCTCTATTTTCCGCTGCAACATTAAATCACTTCGAAGAGCTCGCAGTACACTTATTTGTTTACAGAATTAGCCTGTAGCGCTGCAGCGACACAGACGTCTGCCAAGTTACTTCCCCTCAATTTCCCCACCCGCGCCCCCTCCCCCCTGCCATGGAGCCGAATAGAGAGCGGTCCTGTAATGTTAGCCCGCACTGTTCAGACTTCTTTGTAATCAGGTGCACTGATCTGCATAGTTACTTTTCTCAGGGTACTTGTTAAGGAGTGGTCGAACTGCATTAAAAATACAGTATAAATATAAAAAACTTACCTTGGCTTCCCGCGCTGACTCCCGACTCTAGTCCCGAGACTGCAGACTCCCGCCGTTCTGGATTTTGAATGCCGCTGCTGCGCCTGAAGTGGTGTGGGATCTCGTCACTGAAGGCTGCAGGCAGCCTCCCTCCCCTCCATGGCAGCCGGCGCTGATTGGTTCGGCCGGCTGCCCTAACCGCGTCATTTCTCCTAGTCTGCATCCTGCAGAAAGGAGAGTGGGAGGAGGCTTGGGGGAGCGGCTTGCCCACTGTTGCTAATACTGTCTGTTTGGACAGCCTCTCAGGATGTCCAAACAGTCAGTATTAACAACAGTGGGCAAGCCACTCCCCCAAGCCACTCCCCCTGCCCTGAGGCTCGAGTAACCTTACCAGGAAGTTCTGCTGACTGCTTTCTCGCCGTGCGAGATGGTCAGGCAGAAACAAATGGTAGTTATAAATAAATAACTACCATTTGTTTCTGCCTTCTTCTCGCACTGCGAGAAAGCAGGGGGTGGGCGGCGCCCAAACGCCCCCATGGATGAACCGCCACTGATATTTAGCCACGTTGGTGATCAAGATGATAAAATGGAATATCAATCAGAATATTGCTAGATTTTTAGTTAAACAACTCACATTGGCTTAAATCGGTCATATTGGCCCTGCTCTTTGCTCTTTAAAGTATATTATCTCACCAGCATCAGGAACTGGTTTTCTGAGCTCAGAAGTGGATGTAGATGTTACAGAAGGCATAAAACCTCATTTACGTAAGACACCATGGTGTGAAGGCCAAGCTGTGTGCGGAACCTCTGTCTGCTGTGTTCAAGCAGCCTACCATGAGGCGTGTGTGGCCTCCAGCATGGACACAGCAGCAGAAGTCACACCTTGGGGCACATTACAATGCAGAGGAGTGAGAGCGAAAGTACTGAGTTGGCTGGGGGATTGAAACGTTCCCGACTTGACACTCTTGTGACAAAGTAAGAGTGCACATTTGCCATATATACATTGAGCTTTTTCATGAGTAGAGAGATCTCTGGCCTCAACTCGAGGCAGTTGTCTTCAACCCCCGTGCTACTGGGAGCTCAAGTCACCTGCATCCACTGCACTCATGCACGATTTAATTTATGAGGCTGCTACGCCGGTGAGAGAGTGTTGTGATGTGTGATCTACAGCTACTGCGTGCTGAGGGGGGCCCTGGAGGCTGGATCACAGGGGCTGCGGGGCTATGTGAAATTTTTTACACCCATGATGTGACTGTGACAAGTACAAGTCCTGTATGCCCAGCCCAGCCCACCCCACCCTAAGACTGAAAGACTACGACTCACCTGAGGCCTGCAGCTGCGGTCACAGGCGCGGGCGGGTAGCAGATTGAAGGCTGGCTAGCTAGCAGTTATTAAATTATGGCCACATGATCCCTCTCGGACGCCTCACATCACGCGTACTTTTAATTGCACATGACAATACGACTAAGCCCAACCCCACCTTATGCTCCACCCTAAGGGTGAAGACGACCACTACGCAGACAGCACTGACACATCTGTGCACCATTTAATTTATTTGTGTGCAGGGTCCCCCCCGCAATGCGTGGTCTGCGGGGGCCTGTGTTACGCCCCTGGCTTTCTTGTGTTGTGAGGCAATAGGCTCCTATTCTTTCGGATCATATGGCGCTTCTTTCCACCATCCCTCAGTTGTTTGAGTGGAATTGTGGCCTTTAAAAATGCTGATGGAAATAGTTACTTTCCTTCTCAAAAACATTCTTGCTGACATCTCGCATCCAATAAAGCCTCGATCTTGACTAAGCGATGTCTCTGAAAGAGAGTCATCTTCACCCCATTTAAAGTACACAGGGCCTCAGATGTAAACAATGTCAATATGCTCCTCACTGTTTCCTCTGTCAGGAATAACCAAATTTCCCACAGTCATAGCAATGTGGTCCTTGGGGAATGAATAACGGGATGAAAGGGCTGATTGTTAAGCAAAATGTTCCCATGCTTTACTAGTGTTTTTATTACATAATAACATTAATTGATTAAATGGTAATTCATTCATATTTTGAATTTAATTAATTTCTTATTTTTGAATGCTATTAATTTGTTCAAAACTTTAAATTAGCTGATGAACTCTGTTGAATTATTAGGCATTTAAAAGTAATGTTTTCTAAATTAATTAATGAAACTATATTTACATATTTTAGATGAGAGTTTGAGGGACAGTTATTTTTTCAAATGGTAGCATGGTTAATTGAAATGTAGTTTTTTAAAGTTCTATTTTCTTTAAAAAAAAATATTTTTATTGTTTTTTTTTACAATTACTACATATAACATATAACATAAAATCTTCATCGCATTCTCCATCAAGGGATTACAGCCTATGTGGCTTAACTGCTGGTGGTACAGTTTAATCATAGGGCACATCAGCTTGACCGTCCCTGAATCAGTTCAAACCCACATATAATATATAACATATATACCGTGGCGCTATGTGCTGGGGGTGACCGTCAGGCAAATCGGATCAAGATAAAATATTTTTTTGACCGGCCCCCTTTCGCCTATCTACTCTGAGACAAAAAGAAGGAAGATAATAGGGGGGTGCCTTGCTCTGGTGGATGGTGTGGAGAAGGGCCCTTTGGTTGATTCTGACTGGGGGTTCGTAGGGGACAAGGAATTTATCCAAGGATGCCCACATACCCCTATTCGGTTTTCTCAATGGTGAGTTTCGTAAGGCTGTGATGTCAGCTCCTCTCAGGAATGTCACCCAGTTGAGCCAACCCCTGAAGGTGACTTTGGAGGTGTCCTTCCATTTGGTGAGTACTATTTTGACTGCTGCCATTAGAAGGAGATCGATGAGGTTTTTGTCATGTTGTGTGTCAAGATCAGATGTTATGAAAGCGTTGGTAAGTGATGTGAACTCTTCTTTAAGTGTGCACCCTAAGGCTTTATTTATGAAGGTGAATATTTTTCCCAAAATTTTTCTGACCTTTGCGCAGTGGAATATATGGTGTGCCAGGCCCCCTGGTCTTTGTCACAGTTCCAACAGCGGTCGTTTTCCCTCAGACCCAGGGCCGCTCCGCGCACCGGGGGTCTAGTAGGCCTTGTGCAGAAGCCAGAATTTTGTCTGAGCTAACACCGGGGAGATCATGTTTTTCGATGGGCACAACCATAGGTAGTGGCTCTCCTGCTCATTAAGTGCGGTGTCTAGGTGTGAATCCCAGTAGCTGGTTGTCTTATTGTTAAGAGTGGAGGAGATGGATCGGAGCAGTTTGTATATGTGGGACACCTGGTGTCCCACTTTGTTCAGGTTCTCCATATACTGGATGATTGAGGGTTTGTGTCTTGTTATTTTTGATTTGGTTAGGGCTGTCCTGATTTTAAGGAAGTTGTAGAGTTCTACATCTGGAAGGTTAAGCTGTTTTTTAGCATGTTGAAGGTGTAGGGGATTCCAGACTAATCCTGATTTGTCTAGTACTTCTCTGGTGGTGTGGATGTTGAGTGGCATACACTCCGATTTGTCTCTGTTTAGCTTGTATCCGGAGTGGGCAGAGTATTTACCAATGATATCCATGAGGGCAGAGATAGAGGGCTTGGGGTGCTCTGTGACAATGAGGATGTCGTCCGCGTAATCTGCAAGTTTGGTTGTGGCTTTGTTGATGGTAACTGTTGGAACTGGCCCTTCTTGCAGGGTCATCCTCAAACTTTTTGCTTCTTCCTCCCTTATTTTTTCATGACCCATGGCTGTTGGCAATAGGACTCTGCACACTTTACCACTGCTGATCAGTGCTAAAGTGCATATGCTCGCTGTGTAAATTGTTATTGTGATTGGATATACATGATTGGCATATTTGTATCACCATGAACTCCCTAGTAAAGTGCACTGGGTGTGCCAGGGCTAGTGATGACAAATGCTACTAGTGGGCCTGCAGCACTGATTGTGCCACCCACATGAGTAGCCCTAAAATGGTGTCTCAGGCCTGCCACCGCAGTGCCTGTGTGAAGTCTGTGAACTGCCATGTCCTCCTGGTCGGTGTCCCCAATTGATCAGGCCTAACCCTTCCCTTTTTGTGCACATTAGTCACCCCTATGGAAGGCCCAAGGTACCCCCCTGGGCAGGGTGCAGTGTACTTGCTTTGGTAGTGAAAGGCAGCCATTTTCGTTTTTCACTATTGTAAGGCTATCTTGCTACATAGGTTAACATGCGGGATGCCGGCTACAGTGGCTACCAGCATTTCTTCCCTTAGGAACAAGATAGGACATAAGAATTTAGTGTCCCTGAACTCAGAATTTAATAACACATCTATTAGGAAAGGTTGTTTTTAAATCCTGTGTTTGAGATCAGCACTTTTAGAAAGTTGCTGTTCTCTTGTCTGACCCTTCTGTGTGCCTTGGCCTGTTTGTGTATTGACTGTCTGGTTTGAGAGTGACAGGGGCTGGGGATTCCCCGGGAGGCTGGCTGAGTCAGCCCTAGGCTGAATGACTGGATTTGCAACCTGAGTGGTGGGAGGAGTTAGCACCTGGGCCTGAATAGGGCTGTGCCTGCCTGGTACAATGCTGGCTCCAACTCCTGCTGGGCGTCTGACGACCCTGCCCCTCACTCTGAAAGGAAAGGAGAAGCTAGGAAAACAAAGTACTCAAGAAACACCCAGAACTGGTTAAGAACGGGCTCAGGGCCCACATGCACAAAGAGAACAAAGACTTTAAGGGGTATAAGTACAGGACCCCTGACAACAGAAAATTAAATCATCCTGGAATCAAGAAGGAACCTCTGCCAAGGAGAAAGCTGAATCTGAAGAAGGAAGACTGTCCTGCTGTTGCTCTGATGGACTGACCTGTTTCTTTGCTGCTAAGGAGAGGGGAAGGACTTTGCTGTTGTGCTGTGTCCCCTGTCTTGAAGGAATCTCCAAGGGCCTGAGAAGAGCTGGCTCCCTGTTCTGAAGTCCCAGGAACAAAAGGACTTCACCCCCAACTTCCCTGAACTCTGCTGAGAGAGTTCTGTCCTTCCTAGAGTGCTTGATCCAGTTGTGGGGCCTCTGGAAGTTGTACCTGTGCTGGGAAGCTTGAGAGACTTTTGCAATTGAAAAGTGTTGCATCGCTCGCTTGCGGAGTGCATCCCCAACGTCGCAGCGTCTGTTGCCGCTGCCTGAGCCGTCCCATCCTTCGTTTGCAGGACGCACCAGACCGGTGCGGGAAAGTCTATCATCGCTGCGAGTGTCGTCGCAGAGCCTGTCGTCGCTGGGTGAGATCGCCGCACTGCTTGCTAGCGGATTGCATCACATCGCTGCGAGTGTCATCGCAGAAACCATCGCATCGAGGAGCTGCGAGAAAGAAGATCACCGCAGGTCCACTCATTGTCGCCCCGGAGATCGTCGCAACTCCAAAGATCGTCGCATCGTGCCTTTGCGAGAACAAACTTCCTACGGAACCTCCGCACCGGAATCCATACAAGTGGCCTTCCTCCCCATACAGACCGGATTCGTCGCAACACGCCCGCTGCTGCAGCGGGGCTGTCACATCGCCTCCCCAGGGTCTCAGGAGCAACGCATCGCTTGTTTTCCATCGCACCAGCTTCTGCTTTTGGAACTTTGTCGCAACTGAAAGGTACTGTAAGTAAACGTGACGCAACTGTGAACTTTTCACGCATCTGTGGATTATTTCATCGCAACCTAAAGAACTTTTATTACAACCTTAAGAACTCTTTTGAAACCATATTCTTGAACTGTGTATGTTGGATTTTTGTTGTTTTGGTCTTGTGTAGTTTAGATTAAATACTTTTATTTTCCTAAACTGTTGTGGAGTCAGTTTGTGGTGTTTTCACTGTGTTACTGTGAGTGTTGGTACAAATACTTTACACATTGCCTTCTGATTAGCCTTGACTGCTCGTGCCAAGTTACCTAGAGGGTGAGCAGGGGTTATCTCAGAGGGTGTCCTCCTCGCCCTGACTAGAAGCAAGGGTCCCTATTTGGACAGTGGTACCTACCTCTGCCAACTAGAGACCCCCATTTCTAACAGTAACCCCCAGCGTATCTCTACTGGCTACAATATCTCTGATCAGGGGTTTCAGCACCAGCAGAAACAGCGCGGGGGTAGGGGACATCCCTGTCTTGTCCTATGTTGAAGGGTGAATTGTTCTAACACTGCTCCGTTGATAGCTATCTGCACGCTGGGGTTTGCGTACAATGCCATCACCTTCCACGTATATTTATCTCCCACGTTGTACACCCCATGCACTGTTCTAGGAAGTGCCATGACACTCTGTTAAACACCTTCTCTGCGTCTAGTGTAATTGCCACTGCAGGTTTATCAGACTTGGTGGATTGTTCGATAACATAGCACAAGAGTCTTGTGTTATCATGAGACATACGTGACTTCATGAATCCTACTTGTGAGTTGCTAATCAGTTGGGGGAGTACCGTGTGAAGTCTTACGGCTAGGATTTTGGCATAGATTTTTCAGTCTATATTGATAAGTCAAACGGGCCTGTAGTTTTGGGGACCTTGTGTGTCCTTGATTTCTTTAGGGATAACTATTATGTTTGCTTCCGACATGGACTTTGACACTGTTCCCTCCCCTCACAGTGGATGAACACTTTTTTTCATAGTTGGGAGTAGGTGTGTTCGGAAGCTTTTATAGAAGGAGGCCGTGTATCCGTCTGGACCCGGTGCCTTATTGACTTTAAGAGACTTGATCGCCATCTCAATTTCAGTTGTGCTTATCTCCCGACCTTGTGACAGTGCTTTATCGTTTGTTATCTTAGGAAGGTCTAGTCTGGCCAGGTATGCGGTACAGCCGTCCAGGTCTAGTGTATCGTCACTCTTGTAGAGCTCCTGGTAGAACTCACTGAACGTTCGTAGGATGTCCTTGTGCCTGGTGTGAGTGTTGTTATGTGAGTCAGTGATGGATGCGATGGTGTGTTTTCTTTGTTTGTGCTTCAGGTATGACGCTAATATTTTTCCTTTTTTGTTTGCCTCGCATAGGTTAATCTCTTTATATTTATTTATCAACGGACCAGCCCTTTCACTCAGGATTTTGTTGTATTCATATTTTTTTTGTCTGTTCTTTTAAGGCATTATAATTCCTTGTGTCACTGCTGTGGGTAGCTTCTAGGATTTTGATATATTTTTCTAGTTGGTCTAGGTGTATTTTAGCTTTCTTATTACGTTTGGCTTTGATGTCTATTAGTGTCCCCCTGACTGTTGCTTTAAGCGCGTCCCACAGAGTCTTGGGGTCCATGCCTGGCGTGACCTTGTGTCTAATGTAGTCCTTAATGAATTGTTATATTCTGATCTTGTCTTCTTGGTTTGCCATAACATCATTGTTAAACCTCCAGCTGCGGGTGAGGTTCTCGTTGCGTCGCCCCGCCAATTGTAAGCTGATGTCAAGGTCTGACCTGTGCCTACCTGAATTATAGGAAATACAGGACTGCATCTCCCAGAAGGCCTTCCTTCTGGGAGGAACAGGAAGAGCATTTAACCACGTGAAACGCTGGGTAGCGTCGTACGTGATTCTTGTCTTTTGGCAGCTGTGGAGAGTAGCCGACGCCCTGTCCCCGTGGAGCTTCTCGAAGTTCGGGACCGCGTTCGCGGACATAGCTACTGCCCCTTTCCCCCCAATTGTGAAAACAGCGGCTGCTGTTTTCCATTCTTGGATTCCTCTTGTCCGCTTTCTATTCGGCTGAACGGGAACGCCTATTGTGTACCGCGACCATGCCGGCTGGTTAGGAGATGCCGGATTGCCACCTCCTTCCCGGCGGAGACCGTGTTCTGGTTCTTGCTGGCTGGTAAGGAGACGCCGGATTGCCTCCTCCTGCCCGGCGGAGACCGCGTTCTGGTTCTTTGTCGACCAGGAGACATCGGATTGCCCCCTCCTGTGTATGTCTGAGATGGCTGTTTTGCCTTCGTTGCTACTCCTCGGCTGAGTGGGTTTTTGCATTCTTCCTTCGGCTCCTCCATTCCCGGCTGGGAATTGCCGAGCAGCTATCTACTACTCCGGTGGGAGATTACCGGAACCTGCACAGGAGAGGCCAAGGAAAAACCTTGATTGTTCCTCATTCTGGGCAGGGAGACCGGTAAGATCGGAACCATCTAAGTGGATAACTTTCTTTGTGTTGAATTATTCTTCCCATATTTCCAGCATCTGAACGAGGGCGTAAGCCACAGGTATCTGTCCTGGATATTATTTCTGCTCTCGCTTCTACTCTATGATTGGTTTTTGGATACTTCAATCCCTTTTGGGAGGATGCTGAAGTTTGGCCTTATTTACTGTTATGGGTGGACGATTAATGGAATGTATGTTGTGCAATTGATATGAGTCTGTGAGCATTGTTTGCGGCCAATTGATTCGTGAGTTGTGTTTTGAATCATAGGTGAGTCCTACCTGCGGGGAGAGAATTCATCTTGTCGCAGGGAAAGGAAGAAAGGTTTAATCTCCAGATGTTGGTTAACAGGTACAGAAAGGCACCAAGTGAGAAATATAGGAGAGTAGTCAGGAAACTCATGAATTAATTTTTGGTTTCCTTTGCTAGAGATATCCCTTTTCCAACGATGTTCCCACCCTATCCTATCCCTCGCCTGATTACTTCCGTACTCTGTATACTATTTAGACACCAGAGTGCGGGGAAATCTGGAGGTGGACCCCATTGAGCATCTTCCTGATCCTTAGGACCCTGTTGATTGTGACAGAATCATGTACCCAAGATGACCTCTCCTCCTGGTCAGGAAGATCCTCGTGATGGCCAGTTTAGAAGATGTACTACAGGCACTGGTCCTGGTACAACGAGAACTAGCTACCTCACGGGCGGAGACTGCTGCTCTGAAAGAGAGATTTGATAGACAGACAAGAAATCCTTTTGACGCTTCAGTAGGTGCCCAGCAGATTCAGGTGACGGTTCCTCCATCCATTCCGTTAGCTAGCCCCGAGAGGTATTCAGGAGACCCCATAAAATACAGGCTTTTCTGACACAAATCACTTTAAATTTTTCTTGCAGACCTGCTTCTTTCCCGACGAACCTATCTAGAGTAGCCTTCACCATTTCTTACCTAACCGAGGATGCAGCCAATTGGGCCGTTCCTTTGGTCAGGAATGATGACCCTTTGCTAAAAGATTGGGTTGCCTTTTGAAGAGAATTCGAACGGGGGTTCGATCGGAGGGTCACCACACTTAGCGCCGACAGGGAACTTCTGGAGCTACGTCAGGGCAAGAAGGATTTAGTTACCTACATGACTACGTTCAATCGATTATTGGCCGAGACCGCCTGGTCGGGAGAAAAAAGAATGGCGCTTTATTATCAGGGGTTGAAGGACGATAATAAAGACGTTCTTGCGCAAATAGATCTGCAGCCTACCACTTGCACTGATTTGATAAATCTGACCTTAAGATTAGATCATCGACTGGCCGAAAGGGGCGGAGATCGAAAAAGGAGTGACAGGATTTCAGGAGGATCGGAGCAGGCAACCCGGTATCTTTCCACATCTAGAGATACCCTTCCGGAGCCTATGGAGGTCAGAGCTGTTAGGTCTCCTTTATCCAGAGCTGAAAGGGAAAGCCGTAGGTCCCAGGGTCTCTGCATGTATTGTGGGAAAAAGGGGCACTATGTGAAAGAATGTACCCTTAAACCCAAGAGACTAAAACCCTCCTATGCCAGTTAAAACGTAGCACTCACTGTGGTGGAAAATTCCGATACCAAAAGTAAACCTGTAGCTGGGAATGGTTCTGAAGGGACGGAATGGAGTTTGCCATCCTTGGCGGCCATTGACTCCATAAGCATAGTGGCACACATGGTATTGTCTATGTTGCTATAAACAAGAGAACAGCAATTTCCCGTGCAGAGCATGATTGATTCCGGAGCCACCGGACGTTGTATAGATGATGGGTTGGTCCGTCGCCTGGGACTAGTAAGAGTATCCCATGACAAACCTGAAAAGGTGTTGGCAGTCGATGGCACCCCGCTAAAATCAGGCCCGATAACAGAACACACCGAGGTAGTGGAATTGATCCTCACAGGTTTTCCACTAGATCATGTAGAATCCATTGTTTAGAACATTATTGAGGCCCCACAATATGAGGTCATTTTGGGTATGCCGTGGTTAGGGCAACACAATCCCACCATGGATTGGAGGCTCAAGACTATCAGCTTCCTCTCCGATGAATGTAAGAATAGTTGCATAAAAGACACTGATTCCCCCACCTTAGCTTTAGCCCACATTTATCAGGTAGCCACGGCAGTCGAAAAAGTAGTAGAGTTGCCCTCGGAGTATAAGTAATACAGGGAGGTGTTCAGTGAAATCAAGGCGGAGACTCTACCACCTCATCGCGAATATGACTGTCGCATTGATTTAATAGAGGGGGCAGCTCTACCATCCTGTAGGTTATACGCCTTTTCCGAGCCAGAGACAAGATACTTACAAGAGTATCTGGAGCATTTCAGTTCTATAGGTTTCATTCGCCTGTCACGGTCCATCAGCGGCCTCCCCTCTTTTTTTACAGCAAAAGTAAATGGCGATCTCAGATTCTGTATCGATTATCGGTTTTTGAATAAGAATACTGTAAGAAACCGCTATCCTCCTCCACTCATCCTCGGCTTGCTAGATCAAGTAAGGGAGGTCAACATCTACACCCGGTTGGACCTCCGTGGGGCCTATCACTTGGTAAGGATCCGCGAGGGCGATGAGTTGAAGACGGCATTCAAAACTAGGTACGGGTTGTTGGAATACTTGGTCATGCCGTTCGGGTTGTGCAACGCCATGCAGCTTTCCAGTATTTTCTCAGTGACGTGCTAAAGGAATACATAGACCAGTTTGTCATAGTCTACATCGATGACATTCTGGTCTATTTGGTTTCTAGGGCACAGCACGTGAGCTATGTCACTCTCATTCTCAAAAGGTTACTTGACAACAGTCTTTACCGTAAACTCAGTAAATGTGAGTTTAATGTTTCAGAGGTGGAATTCCTGGGGGTTATTTTGAGTCCCGAAGGGTTTTGAATGGCGGAGAGGAAGGTTGAGGCAGTACAGCACTGGCCTGTGCCTAAAACTGTGAGAGATGTACAATGTTTCATGGGGTTTTCCAACTATTACAGGGGATTTATCTCACAGTTTTCTCCGTTGGCCTCTCCAGTGACTAGATTGTTAAGGAAAGGAGTGCCGTTTGTGTGGCCCGTTGAGGCCCTGGGGCGTTTGAACAACTGAAAAAGGCATTCAGTACAGCTCCAATCCTAACACATCCCCAGCTAGAATTACCGTTTGTTGTAGAGGCGGATGCTTCTGATCAGGCGGTGGGGGCTGTTTTATCCCAGAGAGACAGACGTTCGGGACAATTGCATCCGGTTGCCTTTTTGTCAAAAAAGCTGAATCCAGCCGAGAATAACTACACGGTGGCAGAAAAAGAACTGTTGGCCATCAAAAAGGCTTTTCAGGAGTGGCTGCACTATCTTTGGGGGGCACAGCATCCAATACCGGTCTAGTCCGACCATGGGAACTTGCAATTCATGAAGACCTCACGCCATCTTTCACACCGACAAATGTGGTGGATGCTGTTCTTCGCAGAATATGATTTCGTAATTACTTTTTGCCCAGGGTCAGATAACCGTAAGGCCGATTCGCTTTCTAGACAAGGAGAAAATGCTACTCCAACGGGAGATACGAGTCATCATATCTCCTGATAAGGTTCTATGCACAGTTACAGAGGAACACTTCCTGGATCAAGATGCCAGTCACAAGACTCAGGTCCAGTGGCAAGTATGGGCAGGACAAAGCAAGCTCCGAACCCTTAAACATGGGTTGCCCATGTATGATGGAAAACTATACTTATCCACACATCCTATATGCCTGAAGGCCTTTAATTGGTGTAATGATGTAGTACTCGCAGGTCATCCTGGAAAGAAAGTGTGACGCGCCATTTCTGGTGGGAGGGTATGGCAAAGGACGTAGAGTTGTAGATCAGCCAATGCGATACCTGTGCCTGAGCCAAAGGATTGCAGGCCAAGACCAAAGAAAAAGTTATGCCTCTACCCTCGCCATCACAACCATGGCACACAATCAGTCTAGATGTCATTGTTGGCCTACCCTCCGATCAGGGATGTAATGCGATCTTGGTAGTGGTCGATAGTTTGACCAAAATGGGATACTTCATCCCTTGCCATAATTTACCTTCTGCAAGCCAGACCGCTCAGCTGTTGCTAACACATGTGGTGAAGCTGCATGGAATACCAAGGGTCATAATTTCCGACAGAGGTCCTCAGTTTGTGGCACAGATCTGGCACATGTGATGCAAAGCCCCCCGTGTGGAAGACGCCTTCTCCACCAGTTTCCATCCTTAAACGGA
Source organism: Lissotriton vulgaris (assembly GCF_964263255.1). Lineage (NCBI taxonomy): Eukaryota > Metazoa > Chordata > Amphibia > Caudata > Salamandridae > Lissotriton > Lissotriton vulgaris. The sequence goes on along the minus strand of NC_141689.1, from coordinate 1,195,615,628 downwards.
TGGACAGACCGAAAGACTTAATCAGAATATCAAGAAGTATCTGAGGTGTTATTCCGAGGAGGCTGCGCTTTACTGGGTATCGCTATTGTGGTTGGTTGAACTGTCCTACAATAATGTCTGGCACAGTTCCGGAGGGGACACTCCATTCAGGGCTAATACCGGATTTCATGTGAACACTTTGCCTTTGGTGATCCCGAGCGAAGCCCAAAACCATCCTACAGTAGCAGCTCATGTGAAGACTCTCCTGAAAACCCACCAACAGATACAAAAGTCGTTGGATCAGGCAAAGACCTCTTTTGAGAAATGGGCCGACCTACACCGGCAAGATGGCTCTACGTATCATATAGGTGACAAAGTATGACTTTCTACGAAGAACATACGATTCCGCTATCGCTGTATTTTCCATCCTCGATACATTGGTCCTCATACCATCCTTCGAAAAATAAACCCAGTGGCCTACAAGCTTAAGCTGCCTGCTTCTTTGAGGATACATCTGGTATTCCACTGTCGCTTGTTGAAAACCGCAAGGGGAGCACGGCGGAAGGCGGTGCCACCAGTGTTGAGGGATGGTCAACTGGAGTATGAGGTACGCCGGATTCTGGATTCTAGATATCGCCAGGGTCAGCTGTGGTGCCTAATCTCCTGGAAAGGGTATCAATCAGAGGACGATTCGTGGGAACCCTGTTCTGCGGTACATGCCCCTCGGGAGGTCCGTCTGTTCTATTCATGCTACCCTGTGAAGCCTGGTGCTAGGAGGTACTTGGGAGGAGGGCGTACTGTCAGGGTCTGACATGTGCCTACCTGAATTATAGGAAATACAGGACTAGATCTCCCAGAAGGCCATCCTTCTGGGAGGAACAGGAAGAGCATTTAACCACGTGAGACGCTGGGGAGCGTCGTACGTGATTCCTGTCTTTTGGCAGTTGTGGAGAGTAGCGGACGCCCTGTCCCCACGGAGCTTCTTGAAGTTCGGGACTGCGTTCGCAGTCATAGCTACTGGCCCTTTCTCCCCGTTCGTGAAAACAGCAGCTGCTGTTTTCCATTCTTGGATTCCTCTCGGACGCGTTCCATTCGACTGAACGGGAACTCTTATTGTGCACAGTGACATTGCCGGTTGGTTAGGAGATGCCGGATTGCCCCCTCCTTCCCGGCAGAGACCGTGTTCTGGTTCTTGCGGGATGGTAAGAAGACATCGCATTGCTCCCTGCTTACCGGCGGAGACCGTGTTCTGGTTCTTTGTCGACCAGGAGACGTCGGATTGCCCCCTCCTGTGTATGTCTGAGATCATTGTTTTGTATAAAATAGAAGAGAGGGGCTCGTAATAACCCGTAGGGAAATGGAGCACCGATATACTGAAAAGTAAAACAAGAAGTTTTTCCCTATGGAGATATTATTTCCTGCTCCTAAATCAGGACTCAAACTGACAAACACGATCCACAACATTCATTTATCTTGCATTCTGTTGAATAGGAGAACACTTACCAGAAAGGAACACAAACAATCTATTAAAAAAGTATACAATTTATTTTAAATAAAAATACAAAGATATCAATGAATAGTCAATTAAAAAAGGAGCAGGAAATAATATCTCCCATAGGGAAAAACTTCTTGTTTTACTTTTGAGATCATTGTTTTGCCTTCGTTGCTACCCCTCGGCTGAGTGGGTTTTTACATTCTTCCTTTAGCTCCTCCATTCCCGGCTGGGAATTGCCGAGCAGCTATCTACTACTCCGGTGGGAGATTACCGGAACCTGCACAGGAGAGGCCAAGGAAAAACCTTGATTGTTCCTCATTCTGGGCAGGGAGACCGGTAAGATCGGAACCATCTAAATGGATAACTTTCTTTGTGTTGAATTATTCGTCCCATATTTCCAGCATCTGAACGAGGGTGTAAGCCACAGGTATCTTTCCTGGATATTATTTCTGCTCTCGCTTCTACTCTATGGTTGGTTTTTGGATACTTTAATCCCTTTTGGGAGGATGCTGAAGTTTGGCCTTCTTTACTGTTATGGGTGGACAATGAATGGAATGTATGTTATGTAATTGATATGAGTCTGTGACCATTGTTTTCGGCCAATTGATTCGCGAGTTGTGTTTTGAATCATAGGTGAGTCCTACCTGCGGGGAGAGAATTCATCTTGTTGCAGGGAAAGGAAGAAAGGTTTCATCTCCAGATGTTGATTAACAGGTACAGAATATCACCAAGTGAGAAATATAGGAGAGTAGTCAGGAAACTCATGAATTAATGTTTGGTTTCTTTTGGCAGTTGTGGAGAGTAGCGGACGCCCTGTCCCCACGGAGCTTCTTGATGTTCGGGACTGCGTTTGCAGTCATAGCTACTGCCCCTTTCTCCCCGTTCGTGAAAACAGCAGCTGCTGTTTTCCATTCTTGGATTCCGCTCGGACGCGTTCCGTCCGGCTGAACGGGAACGTTTATTGTGCACCGGGACATTGCCAGCTGGTTAGGAGATTCCAGATTGCCCCCTCCTTCCCGGCGGAGACCGTGTTCTGGTTCTTGTGGGATGGTAAGGAGACATCGGATTGCTCCCTGCTTACCAGCGGAGACCGTGTTCTGGTTCTTTGTCAACCAGGAGAGGTCAGATTGCCCCCTCCTGTGTATGTCTGAGATCATTGTTTTGCCTTCGTTGCTACCCCTCGGCTGAGTGGGTTTTTACATTCTTCCTTTTGCTCCTGCATTCCCGGCTGGGAATTGCGGAGCAGCTATCTACTACTCCAGTGGGAGATTACCGGAACCTTCACAGGAGAGGCCAAGGAAAAACCCTGATTGTTTTTCATTCCGGGCAGGGAGACCGGTAAGATTGAAACCATGTAAGTGGATAACTTTCTTTGTGTTGAATTACTCTTCCTATGTTTCCACCATCTGAACCAGGGCAGAAGCCACAGTTACCTTTCCTGGATATTATTCCTGCTCTCGCTTCCACTCTATGATTGTTTTTTGGATACTTCAATCCCTTTTGGGAGGATGCTGAAGTTTGGCCTTATTTACTGTTCTTGGATGTACAATGAATGGTATGTATGTTGTGTAATTGAAATGAGTGTGTGAGCATTCTTTGTGGCCAATTGAGTCACGAGTAGTGTTTTGAATCATAGGTGAGTCCTACCTGCGGGGAGAGACTTCATCTTGTCGCAGGGAAAGGAAGAAAGGTTTCATCTCCAGATGTTGGTTAACAGGTACAGAATAGCACCAAGTGAGAAACATATGAGAGTAGTCAGGAAACTCATGAATTAATGTTTGGTTTCTTTTGTTACAGTTTCCCTTTTCCACTGCTGTTCCCACCCTATCCTATCCCTCGCCTGATTACTTCTGTACTTTGTATACTATTTAGACACCAGAGTGCAGGGAAATCTGGAGGTGGACCCCATTGAGCATCTTCCTGATCCTGAGGAGCCTGTTGATCGTGACAGCTGATGCATGAGTGATCTGAGATTGTTCTAGCCGCAATTCCCACGTGTTCTATTAAGTGTGTGTGTGAGCCCGAGATTAGGATGTGGTCTATTCTACTGTAGGAGTTGTGTGGGTTGGAGTAAAATGTGTAGTCTCTGGTGTTGTAGTTGCCATGGGCCTTTCAGGTCAAATCCATTACACATATTCTTTAGAATGCTATGTGAGGCTGGGGGGAGGGCGTGGGCCTGTGATTGTCTGTCCCGAGTGTAGTCTAGTGCTAAGTTAAAATCACCTGCCAGCACCGTCATATCGTTTTGTGGGCTTGCTTCCAGTCTCCTCGAGACTCCCTCCCAGAATGTGGTGTCGTCTGTATTTGGGGTGTATGTGTTCACTACCTGGATGGTTTTGTCCTCTCTTTTCATTGTGTTATTAGTAGCCTCCCTGCCTCATTATGTTGGTGGTCTTCAATTGATATTTTCGAGTTCTTATTTATCAGTGTGATCACTCCTCCTTTCTTCCCTATCGCCGGTGAGCGGGTTACCTGTCCTTTCAATCTTGCCCTGACTCTTGCTGCCTCCTCAAGGGATAACTTGGTTTCTTTTTAACAGTGTGATGTCCCCTTTGGTCTTGGCTAGGTAGTTTAGGATCTTTTTCCTCTTGACCGGGTGGTTGAGGCCCTTCACATTGAGGGAGATCATCTTTAGAGTTGCTAGCAAAGATGGGCTGTTAATATGTGTCATACTTTATAGTTTCGCTCTCCCCTGTGTGAAGTTATGTACATGCCCTTTTGTTTTGCTAGTGTTTCCCTCTGGACCCAGTGTGCTCCCCCTCCGAACCCTCCCTTTGGTACCAACTTGTACCACCTCACACATATTTCCGTGATTCTGTTTTTATGGGGAGTTGTAACGAGCAGGGAGTAGATTGGGTGGGGAGAATGGAGGAGAATGGAATGTGTCAGAGTAGGTAAGTGAGACAGACATTGCAGCAAAGACGAACTAGACGAACAAGACATACGCCCCCGGATCTTCCCCTCCCCCCTTCCCCCATCCCCCCTCTTCCCCCTCCATCCCCATCCTATTTCCTTGCACACTGGACGTGCGACGGCAAATTCCCGCTCCGTCCTCCCTGAGAGTATTATGGTTCTATACTAGTCAGGAATTCGTAGGATGCTCCTACTTCCTCTTTTTGCTGCACCATCGACTGGTATCACAGTTATTAGGTATTTTCCTTATCTTGCATAGTGCTACCCCCTCATTACTCCCTTCACCCTGCAACGCACCCCGTGGTCCTATTGTTAACTGCATTGAAAGCAAAGGATATAGAGGCAAACAGAATATAGGCTCTCGTTCTATCCAACTTTTGGTATACTGCATGTCCTTGTGAGTGTACGCTACACCGTAGTGCTGGCGAGAAAGTTCTTTATGAGTCTTGTCACAGTGTCTTGCGGTAGCTTTGTTGTTTGTTGTTGTATTTGGTTAGGGCTGAGGTGTGTTTTTGATCTGAGGTAGAAGCGGTTGATGTCCTGGTTGAGGCACTTTCTTATATTATTTTAGGATAGTGATTTTGATCCCTCACATGTATGCTCTTTCCTCAGTGCTTTTAGAATAGTAAACTTGGACCTTCTTGCTCTTTGTTGGACTGGTTTGGAGTATTACATCTGCCCCCATCCCCCACATTCAATTGTATCCACATTCCTCAATGTTTTTTAGACTGAAGTAGAACAGCAAATCTGCCTCCTGCACTTTATTCAATGTTTTTGGACTGGAGTGAAAATAGTAAATCTGACATCCTCTAGTGTTTGCACTTCGCCAATGTTTGTAAGACAGGGGTTTGAATACCAACTCTGCCCCCAGACCCCACCCACACTGTATGGGCTTTCTCCAATGTTAGATTAAAGTTAGAATAGTAAATCTGACCACCCTCCCCATATATGCACTTTCCACAATGTTTGGTAGATTGAATATAGATTTCTAAATTTGGGCCCACCATTCATCAATGTATGTACTTTGCCCAATGTTTCTTAGACTGGGGTTAGAATAGTAAATCTCACCCCCACAAAGTATGCATTTTCAAGAATGTTTCTGGGGTTGTGGTTAGAATAGTCTATTTGATTTACATTTATTAACAGTGTTTTTGTCTCATTCAATTTTACTGATTTTAATTGGACTTCCAATATGTAACTCTGATTCAGTACTTTGCTATGTCTTGTGAAATTATCTCTGAGAACCCACAGGAAATGTTTGTCGTAACTGCATCTTTAGCGCAATTCCAATGACATGTTATGGTCATTCCATATTTTACTTTTGGGGATGGGTGAAATTCCCTTTTTCGCATCTGCAGCAAGTGGATGCAAAACTGCTGGTGTAACTCCAAACGGTTATCGAGGATAGTAAAAAGGGAGGCCTGCAGGTGAAATGCCCTGTAAAATAAGGATTCCTTTTTCTTGACATTGCGGATTGCTATGAACAAGTAATTCTTGTGCCGCCAAACACTGTCAGGAACCAGCTAATATAAGTCACTTAATAGTATTTACATTAACTTTTTTACAATGGCCAGCCCCCAACAGGAGTTTTTAAAGAAACTTTCCAGTAGGGGATGTTGCTTCTTGTGCTCCCACATATATGCAAATAAATATTGTAAATGTAGAACCTTGTCAGCCAAAAGTTAAATATAGTGTTTCACGTTTCATTTTATTGTCTCATTTTCAGAATATAGTGTGAATTTACAGAAGGAAATCACATTTTAGCATGTATTGCTTCCTTAAAATGTTGTTTTCCATTTAAAATTGCAATTACAATCTTTCACAGTGCTCCATGGAAGCACATTTCAAATATTAGCACATTATTTATTTCCCAACAAAAGACATATTTCTCCTCCACTTCTGTTTCAGTAGATATTGGGATTATGGGCAAGAGAAAGTGAGGCAGAGCATAGCCTGCTCAACGGTTGGTGGAAGTTCAGACGGTGGTTAATGTATGCAGGTCCTTGGTTCCATATAGCCTTCTGTGCATGGGTCAGCAGCTCGAATTGGCATATCCTCTGTATGGGGAGCGAGGTGAGTTGCCTGAGGTGGGGTGCTATGTGGGTTTGTCAGGGAAGGCCGAGGATAAGTCTGGCTGCATCGTTCTGTACGGTCTGAAGTCTCTGTAGGATGTGTGTAGTGACACTGGTATAAATATTATTTCAGAAAAAAATATATATATACACTTTATCAAAACATAAATTAAACTATTAACCTTATTACAAAATTATTTAGCTATCAAGTAATTATTGTTCTAGCATGCCTATAGATATTGAAATAGAAAGCACAGAAACTAATGACTAGAAGTAGTCTCATCCATTGGCAATTAATGTAGGCTGTATTACAAAACATCTTTTTTTAGCTTGGCTATTTCATTGAGGATCGGGACCAACCATCTACATCGCCCCAACCTAACCCCAGGTTCAAGGCCGTGTGTGTTTTTCTTAAAAGAATATAACCATGGTCATCAAAGTAAGTTAGATAGTAACTCACTCAGTAGACATGAAGCCTATTTTGAGTAAAATTACACCAAATAAGAAAACTCTCGATTGGAGCAGCAATTAGACTTGGTGACATGAGCAGTAGGTGTCCAACATTTAAGGGCCCAGATGTTACCTAATTCTAAGAAATTTGAAGTGGATAATTATAAAATGAAATGAATGAAATAAAAAGACCATTTGTTAAGCAAGATATCTACCCTCAGGCGTCATAGCGCTACAGACAACGTGTGCAGGCGAACAGTTAAAGACTATTCAGATTTATTGAAGAGCAGAGTTTTTAGAAGCTTACGAAAGGGGAGTAAATTGGGCTCTGTTCGCAGATGGAAGGGAAGGGAGTTCCAAAGTTTGGCCGAGTTTTAGGAGAAGGACCGACCACCACATCTGGCTCTTGTTATCCTGGGTACTATGGCGAGGAAGGAAGATGCTGATCTGAGCTGTTTATTCGGGTGGTAGGAGGTAATCAATGATTGAGTAATGGCAGGGCCCATCTTCCAAAAGGCTCGGTTAGCAGTGCACAGGGCCTTGAATTCAGTTCTTTCCCTAACTGGAAGCCAGTGGAGGTTCTTTAGTCCAGGTTGGTTGTATGTCATGACAACACGTGGTATTACCACGCGTGCCATTGCAACGCAGGAATTACAACGAAAGTCGTTACGTCTTTCGCTGGAGGGCGCTGGATAGTGGAATAGTTTAATTTTCTATTCCAACTCCAGCCCACGTTGACAGTAGGGAAGGAGTTGGATAGAAAATTAAACTATTCCCTATCCAAGAGCGCCCTCCAGCGAAGGTCGTTGTAACGACTTTCGTTGTAATTCCTGCGTTGTAATGGCAGTGCGGGGTAATCCCCACGTTGTCATGGCTGTTTGCCATGCAAGGTGGACTTAGTGGCCCCTAAATAGAGAGCATTCCCAAAATCCAGGCATGAAAGGATGAAACCCTGGACCATAATCTGTTTCGCCTGGAATGGCAGTAGGGGGAGAATTTTTCAGAGAAGCCTGATTAGACCATAGCAGGTGGCTGCAAGTTTAGCTGCTTGGTAGTTAAAGTTAAGGGAGTTATCCAGCCAGATGCCCAGGCTTTTGATTGTGTCCCTTGGCAATGGAGCAGGGCCGAAACAGCTGGCCAACAATGAGTCAATGGTAAGTTTGGGGGTATTGCCTAAGAGCCTCAGCTCAGTTTTGTCTCCGTTCAATTTGAGACAGGAGAGTGTCATCCATTTGGCCACCTCTTCCAAGCATCCAGTCAGGTTGTTATGGGCTGGTTGAAGGCCACCACTAGTGGAGTGTCGTCGGCATAAGTGATGATTTTTATCCGGAAAGGATGGATAATCTCAGCTACGGGGCTCATATATATAATAAATAGTGTAGGGCTCAGGGAAGAGCCTGAGGCACACCACACCCCAAAGGCTTGCTGAGGGAGGTGATTTCACCCTCAAAATCCTGGAAAGAGCGGTCTGTCAGGAAGGATTAAAACCAGGTGATGGCATTTCCCAAGACTCCATGCTGGTAAGTCGGTGTAAGAGGATGTTGTGGTTTACAGTGTCAAATGCGGCACTTAAGTCAAGGAGGATGATTGCTGCACAGCCTCCTTGATCCAGGATCTTCCTGGCCTCTTCTGTTACAGCAAGAAGGGCAGTTTCGGTCCCATGCATGCGGCGGAATGCTGTCTCGGAGAGGTTGAGCAAGTGGTTGTTCTCTAAGAACTCTACCAGTACTGTGTTGACATGTTTCTCAAGGATCTTGCTCAGCCAAGGTAACAAGGACATTGGCCGATAATTACTGGGATTATCGTGGTCTAGGTTAGGCTTTTTCAGGAGGGCCTTAACCATGGAGATAGAATATTATTCTCATTGACCTTGACACTGTCCTGTCCTCTTAGGGACTCACTTCTGTAGGTGATAGTGGGGAGGAGTCTTAATTGAATAACCGGTAATAAAGGGGTGAGGCTAGGGCCGTTTATTTTATGATTATGAGCACTAGACACTGCCTCTCTTATGGACCCTGATGATCCTGAAGGCAGAACGTTTCCAATTAGCTGAGCTATATTTGTGTCATGTCTCAAACCCTAGCCAGTCCGGCATGGTGAAAAAGCAAGGGTAGATAAAAAATATTTTACCTGTTGCTTTTGAGACTAAATAAGGCAGTGCCTATTTACATTGTGCCCCTAACAGTATATTTTTAATAATTTATAATTTGGTTGATTAATTGATTTTTGTAAAGCTCTAGTGATGCAGAAGGATAGACCAAGAACAAGGGCAATACAGTGAAGTTTTTGGTGGAGCTGCAGTGGATTCTGTAGATGTTTCCTGTCTTGTTTTTGACTTGTGTGAAAAGGGGTAGCTCAGGGCCGGCTTTAACACTGATGGCGCCCTGTGCGACAATGTCTGTTGGCACCCACCCCAATGACAATCTCTGCCACGGATTCCCTCTCTAGCACCATTTAACAGTGCCTCTCAAGGCTCCATAACCACTGTCTCTCAGATTAATTTAGTTTTATACCATCACTCATACCAGTGTAAGGTGTCAGGTCACTTTACACCACACAGATTGGACAGAGACAATCATAGGTGTGTAAATCAGTGTATAGCACATGGTACATCGGACAGGACTGCAAGGTGTAGTGTAGGAGTGGCGTCATCGATACTGGTAGGCAATATAGTTTGGGTCCTTATTCTGAAAAAGCACAAATTCAAAATTTAAAACATAACATCATTTGTTAGGGGTTCTCTTTAATAATAAGAATTGAGTCCTGAATGAACCCTTTTCACAAGACTAGGATGATGAAGACTGGGCACAAAAACATATAGCTCTAACATATACCTTGGAGTTTGCATGCAGCTTTTTGATGACCGTTAACAGCTCAATGTTCTATATTAGGATTTTGACTTATAAAGGACAAGTTACAAAAGAAGCTCTCTTACAGAAGCAGTAACCCATTTACCTATTTACATTGTATGCACTTTGTTATCTGTATAGTACACGTTCTTAGCAGCACGCATTTTAACCCTCTGTGCTACCTTAGTATGAGTCAAAACTTCCACTAGGAAAACCCCCAGTCTCTTTCCAGGAAGACAATGAATCACCAGAGTTATCTTAACATTTTAATTGATGTCTGAAAATGGCTGGAGGCCAGGAACCCGGCAGCAGGTGCTTGTAAAAGGATAATATACATTTTCAAAACCGATGCCCCTTCCCCCCCCCAAGTCAACGCCCAGTGTAGTGGCACTGATCGCACCGCCCTAGGGCCGGCCCTGCTCAGAGTTGAAGAAGACCCCAAGATTTCTGACCGAGCCTGAGGTAGTCAGGACCAAAATGGGCAGATTGCTTGTGGAATTCAAGCTACGGAGTAATACCAGAACCCAAAGGTAGTGCTTAATATTTGTCCTTTATTGTAGCAGAGAAGTCTTGATCCATAGACTGAGGAGAGGCAATCCTTAATGCTACAGTGATTTCCACGATTATTCAAAATGTTGGTTTGTATTGGTCTGTCATCTAGTATTTTAAGTAGACACTGAAGAGGATTTATGAGAGGCATGAACACATTGGTTACAATAGAATGTACCTAAATTCACCTATTGAGTATGATTTTCAAGTAAGGAATGGAATCACTATACCAAATGAGAAATGCAGACAGATAAAAAGGAATATTTTTGTTCACTATTTTGAGAACTGCTGTCAAATCGAATTGGATCAAAGTATAACCCTAGCCCTGGTGCCTGTTGGACAGACATTCTTTGGTGTTATTAATTAGTGTAGATTGAGTACCATAAAGCATTTTTATGTCCGGTAGATGGCATTGAAACTTGTACTCTACTTTAAGTAGACAGTGAAATTAGAAGTCAGACCTATTAGGAATCTGAGTGAGAAAATAAGCCTGTGATAGATTTGTAATTTGCCAGGCTCTCTAGATAAGCATTTGGTTTCTTGAAAAGCAGACATCTAAGTCACATTCAAGAATTTTGGGGTACCACCACAGATATTGAGAAGACATTGACAAAGTCATTGATGACTGATGTGATCATAGATTTACAGAGTTGGATGACTGTTGTAGTCAAATATTCTAAATGTGAAACACTAGGGGCCCGATTCACAGAATGAACTTAAGACTCAATCCTAAACTTACTACTATTTTGGTATTCACAGAATGCACTTACTACTTTTGGCATTCACAGAATGAATTTACTCATTTCGGTATTCACAGAAGTTAGTAGTCCTAACTTTAGGACTCCTAAATGCCTTCTGTGAATATTGAAAGTCTTAAAATTAGGATTTTTCTCAATTTAGTAGTAGTAAAGTTAGGACTCCTAACTTTAGGACTCCTAAATGCCTTCTGTGAAGACCGAAAGTCTTAAAATTAGGATTTTTCTCAATTTAGTAGTAGTAAAGTTAGGACTCCTAGAAGTCTAGAAGTATGTTTTTTTTGTGTTTAAATTTTTTATAGAAATATTCAAAGAAAAATACAAATATGATAACAAAGCAGAAAATATATCATAGTAAGTGAATGAAAATATAAGTGATAATAAATCTTACGTTGAATATAGCAAATATGAGGAAATAAATAATAACATATATTCCATAATCCGATATAAGGTAACAGTAGAAAGAGTGATGGACAAATCATGATATAAAAAACAAAATAAAAATAAAAGGGGAGAAAAAAAAGAAAGAAGAAAGAAAGAAGAAAAGAAAATTAAAAATAAAATAAAATGAAGGAGGAGAGTACCAGAGCAACAATGGCAGGTGAGGGAATGAATTAGGAGAAAGGGGGGGGAAAGGATAACTATAGTAAAGTAATAGAAAAGGAACCACAGAAGGAATAGAATTAAGTAGAGATAGTATGTGGAGGAGAAGAAGTAGTAGATGTGGAGTCATCATCTACCGTGGTTTCCAAGAAAGTGAATGTAAGACATTGTTCTGCATTCTGTCCATCAACTGTGTTTTTTGCAATTTTCACCACGAGTGGGCTGAGTATGCTCAGACGTGAGTCCCAGGCACTCCACATCACTGGAGTCAAGCTATTCAGGCTGAAGAAGGCTGATAGCCAGAAACCGGTCCTTGGATGCTTGATTCCGGTCTAGGAAAGACATGGCTTGGTAGTTCGGGCTGGACTGTTCCCATGAGGTACAGGGTCAAGGCTGATTTGCATATAGCCATTGTCTGACCTAGGGTGGTGTGGAGTGCAAAAAAACGATGGATTTAGGCCCAGATCTTTGTACTGGGGTGAATGTAAGACATTGTTCTGCATTCTGTCCATCAACTGTGTTTTTTGCAATTCCAAGAAAGGGGACCAAATTTGGAGAAAAATGGAAGCCTGATCCTGAAGATTATAAATTGTGCGTTCGTGTAAAGCCGTTTGCATCATTGCCATCAACCATTCTTCCTAAGAGGGAGTTGAGGGAGGTTTCCAGTGACGTAGGATACAAACTTTGGCCGTGGCCAAAACAGTATGAAGGAGACGAACTTGTGGTTTGGAAAGCCTCGGGAAACCTCGAAAATCTTGTAGAATAATGGTGGCGGGCGTAAAAGGTAATGGGAACGACATTGTAGAAGTCAATGTCTTCCCCACAAAAAGCCAAAAGGATCTAGTACGGGGACATTCGCAAATGATGTGTGTTATGTCACAGCCAGAGGCAGAACATCTCCAGCAAGAAGTATGTGATAACAACTTAGCTTGGTGTAACTTAACAGGAGACCAATGCCATTCATGGAGAATTTTGAAGATACAGAATTTAAGACGAGCTTCCCGAACACCTTTGTGTAATCCTTCTAAAATTTGATCCCAATGAATATTAGAGTACACAATTGATAAATGGGATTGCCATTTCATCTGAAGAGCATGTGAGAGAGGCTGTGAGAAGAGAGGATGCAGAAATGTTTTATAAAGACCAGAAGTCACTCCTTTAAGATTTCCCCACAACTGTAAATAAGACAAAATGGGATATACTGAAAGCAGTTCTGGTGGAGAGCTTGTTTTGTGGTACATTGTTGAAGTTGGATATATTTAGAGGATTGCAAAGGTGGTAGATGAAATTCCTCACAAATTTGGGAAAAAGATTTAAAAGTTCCATCATGAAAAAGTTGATCTATAGAATAGATGCCAGCCTCTTTCCGTAAAGGCCAGGACAAGGTACGGCCACCAATACGAATAGCTGAATTATGCCATAGGGGAGCTTTAATGTGAATTCGCGAGTTAGATTTTAGTATGTGATGACCTCTCTGCCAAGATTTATGCATTGCAGATAAAATAGGGTTTTAAGGATCTAAAGAACTAGTCCCTGTACCTTATAAAAGGGATAAACATAAATCTTGAGCCAAAAGGTGACATTCAAGTGGAACCCATTGAGGGATATCTTTAGATTTTGGCAGGAAAGATGAGAGTTGAGAGATATGAAGGGCAAGTGAATAATGCTCAATGGAAGGAAGACCCAAACCCCCATGTAGCTGAAGGGCCTTTAATTTGGCCAAGGCAAGACGTGGCTTAACCACACCCCAAATAAAGAGTTTTATTTTGGAGTCAATGGATCGAAGAGTAGCTAGGGGAATGTGAAGAGGAAGCATACCTAGAACATAAAGAAATCGTGGTAAAGTAACCATCTTAACCGCTTGAACTCTTCCCCAAAGAGATAGTCCCAGAGCTTTTCATTTAATCAAAGTCTCTTTGCATTTGTGTAAATAAAGGAGTCAAATTATCTGTGACCATATTATCTAAACCTCTATTAATTATTATTTCTAGGTATTTAAGACGGGATGGTTGCCAATGAAAAGGGAAGCCAGAAATTGCTGACTTAGTAGTACCAATTGACATGGGTAACGCTTCACTTTTATCCCAATTTATTTTATAACCTGAGAAAGAGGAAAAATCATTGATAATTTGAAGGAGAGCGGGAAGAGAACGGGGAAGGTCAGTAAGAATGAGAAGAATGTCATCGGCATACAAGTAAGTTTTAGAATGGCCAATTAGAAGAGGGACACCTACAACTTCTTTAGATTGTCGTATTGCCACAGCCAGAGGTTCCATCGCTAAGAGGAAAAGAAGAGGGGATAACGGCCTCGTCAAATAGGAAAAGGGGTAGATAAGAAACCACCACAATTGACTTGAGCTAGTGGACTATCATAAAGCAAACGCACTTTATCAATAAATTGATCACCCAAGCAAAACCTTTGCATGACTGTAAAAAGGTATTCCGATTCAATGCGATCAAATGCTTTTTGAGCATCAAGGGAAAGAATCAAAGCATCTTCTGTGAGATGTTTAGCTGACCACAAGGCATGAGATAAAGTGCGGAGATGATTCCGAGATGAAGGACCTGGAACGAAACCCACTTGTGAATTATGAATTAAGGAAGGTAAAACTTTACGAAGACGGGATGCAAGAATACTAGCTAGTATTTTAATATCAGAGTTCGAGAGAGATATAGGCTGATAACTGCCACATAGCAAGGGGTCTTTGCCAGGTTTTGGTAAGACAGCTATAATTGCTTTGTTAGAAAGAGATCCTAAAGAGGATTCCTCATCAGCTTCTAGAAACGTGGCGTGTAAATTATCGATCATATTCTGACCAGTCCATCTATAAAATTCAGGAGGGAAACCATCCTCTCCTGGGCCCTTATGATACGGCAAGGCAATTATAGCGGAAGAAATCTAATCGCTTGTAATAATACTATCAAGTAAAGCTCTATCGTCATCCAAAAGTCTTGGAAGGTGTATTTTATCTAAAAAGTTGGACATTTTATGTTTATCTATATGATCACTCAGGGAGTAAAGAGATCTATAGAAGGAAGCAAATTCTTCAACTATTTCTTGTGGCCTAATAAGTATGTCGCCATGACTGGATTTGATAGCTGGAATGTCCATAGCAGCCTCCCTCTGACGCAATTGTGCAGCCAATAGCCGACCAGCTTTTTCCCCCTGTTCGTAATGTCTCCCTTTCATTTTTTGCAAGGCGTATTCAGCCTTAGAAGTAAAAAGACTATTAAGAGACATTCGTGCCTGTTCCAATAACTTACGATTCTGGAGGGTAGGATTTGAAATATAGAAATGGGAAAAATGTTGAATGTCTTGTTCAACTTCTGCTTGTTTGGCAGCATTGTTTTTGTTAATAAGAGCAGCATCGCGCATTAATTGACCTCTGATGGTCGCTTTAGCCGCTGCCCAGACCGTTCTCTTAAAGGAAATTGAATCCTCGTTAATAGTGAGATAATCTTGGAGGTGCGATTGTAAAAGAAGTTTACCTGCAGGTGTCTTATATTTGTTTATGCTCATTCTCCATGGTTTGCGTCCTGGTCTAGAGAGACCGAAATCGAGGGACAAAATAACAGGAGAGTGATCGGATATGGCTGCTTCTAAGATTCTCAAATCTGTAACCAACTGAACTGCCTTTTGTGATAGAAGGAAATAATCTAGACGAGAAAATGTGCCATGGACGGAAGAAAAGAATGTGTACTCTTTATCGTGTGGATGACTAAGCCTCCAGTGATCAACGAGACCATTGTCGACGAGAATATCGTGTAAAATGGCTCTATCAGAAGCGTTAACATTATCAAGATGGCCTGTTTTGTCGAGGACAGGATCTGGAACCAAATTCCAATCCCCTCCAATGAGGAATTGAGAAGCATTGATTTCTGTGAGAAGACGATTCAGTCTAAGGAAAAATTGTTTTTTGGCACCAAGCAGAGCGTTTATAGAACCGAGACAGATGAAAGTGTTTCCAATTTTCTATTTAACAAAAACATATTGACCCTCCGGATCAGACCATGTCTTGGAAATTGTGAAGGGAAGTGACTTCCGAATAAGGATGGCTACACCACATTTACGAACAGGAGTAGGGTTGGTGGGATCAGTTTTGGAAATACTACTATGAACAACCTTTCCAACCCAGTCTCTACTGATTTTAGTAGATTCAATATCATCCAAATGTGTTTCCTGCAGTAAAGCAATGTCCACATGTTTAGAGTGTAAATATGAGAGAACTTTTTTCCTTTTAATATAGTTGGTGAGACCATGAACATTCCAGGAAATCACTGATAGAGGATGTATTTGAGATATAATGGAAGAAATGAAGAACAAAATAGAGAAAAAGAGAGGAAATAAGTATACAGGGGAAAATGGATAAAGGTGTTACTCTGGATAGCAAAAGACAAAGTGTGTAAAAGTCCGATAAACTAATAAAAGAGAGATAAAAAGGGAAAATAAGAAAAAGGAAGAAAATAAAAGGATGAGAGAAGTTTTAGAAAAGCAAAGTAAATATCCTATATAGAAAGAAAAGAGAAATAAATAGAGTAGGGAAGATAGAGGAAGTGGAGAAAAAAATAAGATAAGAAGAAAAAGAAGGAACTAAGACTATTACCAGCAGTTCTGGGCGCACTAAAGCAACGTCGTGGGACAGGACCCCATCTGAGATGAGAAGGATATGGATCAAATAAATAAAGGATAATATGGAATATATGAAAAATGTCAAAATGTAAAATATTCAATGTAACATTATCAGTACCATAATAAACTCGAACATATTATGGTGTAATATTATTATGGTGTAATATAAAGCCATGAAATAGGAATATTGACATCTTCAATATGATATAACTATGATAAAAGATTAAGAGAGTATTGCAATAAATTAAGACAGGAAGTGTGGAGAAGGAAGAAAGTCATAATATATAACATAAGGAATGTGAACATCCATGAATTAATGAAGGTAAAAGAGTGAGATACATAAATAATCGAGAGACAAACAAAAGTTATAGAGGCATAAATGACAAAATACAAGAAGAAAGAATAAATTGTAGGATAGAATATATAAAGCAAGAGGAAGGAGGAACATGAGAAAGAAAGGAAAACATGTAGAATAAGAAGTTAGAAAAATGAAATGAAGGAAATAACAAACCTTACCTACAAACACATACAACAATTAAATAGCAATACCAACTACAACCTTTAAATAACTAAGAATATTAAATATGCAATGTCAAATTAAGTAATACTAATATCCCCAAAGGGAGGAGATCAACAATGCAAAAAAGGATATGCAACATGATAATTGCTATAGCCTAAACATGCTAATGCTAAGTAAAGAGTACGTAATAACAGTAGATCAGATACTGCAATATTGGAAAGGAAGCATAAGTGACTACATTATATGATTAAAAATACATAAAGCATTAAAATAAACAATTGAACAGCAAAGAATAATTCAGTCAGCATCTGAAGGTGTTTTAAGAGGTGATCTAGACTTGTCTTTCTGCGGTTCCTTAGTAAGAGTAGAAATAGAGTGCAAAGCTGAAACCCTATCATCCTAAGAACGATGAAGACGGTTTAGGTCTCTACCACGCTGCCTGGAAGGACTAGCATTGCGTGGATGATGTGTTGACATATGTGAGGAAGTAGAAGAAGACGATTGAGACTGCTCACAATGTGAAGATTGCGTTTCCATGTCGTGAGATTTGATGTCATCCAAAAATTGTTGCAGAAGTGCAGGGTCAGAGAATTCTTTAGATTCTCCATTTCTGGTAACACGAAAGCGCGCAGGTTCAAACAACCCATATTTGATATCTAGTTGACGTAATTGAGGTTACATGGAAAGGAATGCCTTCCGTCGCTCATTCGTCTCTTTAGAAAAATCTGCAGCTATATGAAAAGTATGACCCTGAAAAAGAAAAGGACCTCTTGAGCGAGCTGCAAGCAAAATTTGTCGAGTTTGTTCATGCCTAAGAAAACAAGCAATAATTGGTCGTGAGCGCACAGTGGAACCTGGACGTGGAGGACCAATTCTGTGAGTGCTTTGTATTTCAAGAGATGGAACAAAGGAAATACCAGTCATTAGTGAAAGAGTGTCGCAGAGGAACAATTTCATGTAATTCTTTTCAATGTTCTCCGGAAACCCAAAAAACTGACATTGTCTCTTCGACTGCGGTCTTCCAGATCGATGATTTTGCAGTGGAGAAATAGAAGGTCCTGATCCGAAGTTTGAACAGTATCCAAACGATTCTCCATAGCCAGTATTTTAGAGTCAAGACTTTCAAGTCTAGTATGAAAAGTGGTGAGGTCTGCCGTGATCGATTTAGTTTCTCCAGCCAAAGATGTGATTGTGATGTCTAACCCGTCTTATCGACGATTAACCCCAGAGATCTCCTGCAATATTGTTTGCATGGTATAGGACAATGACTGATCAACGTGAGGTGGCGAAGCTTAGGAGACAGTTGATGGTGGAGACAAGTTCCCTTTCGTTGACAGATTGTTAGAGTGCTTCACAACTTCAGTAAATAGTGGTTGTTTAGGGGGTTTATTACCGTTCCTGGTGTTAGACATTGTCAGTTTGTGCTTCACAGATGCTTTACAGAAGCGAATTGATTTGGTAACGTTATATGAAGCAATGATGAGAGCAACTTCGCAATGGATAACAGGAAGCAAGAAGAATAATATAATATAAATTGCAATGTCACAGACAGAACTGAGTATATATCATGTATAAAAACAAAAGATAAATTCTATGCAAAAAATATGTCAAGGATGGGGTATACACCATCTAAGAAAAAGTCAACAATCACTCAGTACTGTAACAAGTAATCATGTGTAGACTGCGACAATTCAATGAAGAAAAGGCCTGTAACAAGAGAAGGGTTAGTGTCAAAATCAGATATCACAAAACATCAGGCCTAGCGACATTGAAATGGATAATGCATATCGAATGTATAAATAATACACTTCAAATCAACAAGCCTTAAGCAAAGAACGCTGTTACATATGAAATAAGAAGTTGTCATATACGGACTCGAAATCCAAGGCTGGCAAAATGGAAAGGAAAAACACATTAAGAGTGTCACAAGAAAACTGGCTCTGGCATATATGTAAGCTCATTACAGTAAGAGAACACGTTGTGCGCCATAATGCATCATGAGAAAAGAACAGCATACACAGCAAAGGTCAATTAAAGCAAGAGGTAACACGTTGATGACTAATGAGGAGAGCTGTAGGAATCCTGCATGAATAAGGAAACGTTGTCACAACAGTAAAAAGAGGCGCAATGTGAGCATGATTGCACACAAAGAACAAGTAAGCGCACTCTTGTGAGGCGAGGAAATTTAGGACAAGCGTTTTGTGATAAAATATCTCTTGAGAGCAATACACATAGTAGAGTTATCCTCTTCATAAGGCCATATCGCAAAATAACATGCTGGAGTCATTTAAAATGGAATGTATAACATATAAAACATTACAGAAAAAGTTGGCCCTGAGGAGAACATAAGCAAGCTTCCAGCAGAAAAGGTAATTGCGCTGCATTTAAGTCATGAGGAAACTGTCCTTGGCGCAATATATGAGGAAAAAACAGCATGAATAATAGCACCTGCCTTTTTCCATAAAAAAGCCATGCAGAGAGAGAGTCAAAGTGATTGATATTGGAAAACACCATTTAATATACATGGAGTGAGGCTCCAGTGCAAAGAAGGGCACTTCATAGAGGTAAATGTCAGTTGGTGTTTTTTTTATATATATTTTCCCCCTTCCTTGTCTTTATCGTTCTCTTGTGATAAAAAGAAACCTTGCTGGTGATGTATATAAAAGCCTCTCTCTATTGCAGCAGTAGGAGGCACTTCAGAACAGGAACCTGCGCAATGGTAAAGGAGACGCGGCCCTGTAAAGCTAAGAGGCGCAGCCCTGTAGTAAAAAAGGCGCAGACCTGTGATGCGAGGAGGCGCGGCCTCGTACCATGCGCAGGTCCAGGAGTGCATCAGCAAAGTGGCGGTTACCTCACCGGTGTGTGTGGATGAAGAGGCATCCCCGCGTTGTCAAAAATGTAGCCACCAGGACAGTCCACATGCCCTCCGGTGACAGCTGGCCGCGAAAAGAAGAGTCCGGCGGCACAGGTAAATGAGAGTCACTCGTCAGGGGTCCGTCCCACAACGGAGCTCGACTCTCAGGCGGCCATCTTCCTGCGTGGCCAGACCACGCCCCCGAAGTATGGCTTTTTTTTCTGTAAGTTTATGGCCAATTTTCTGGATGCAATACATTGTTTATGAGGATGGAGATATAGGGCCCGATGTAGAGTTTAGCCTGATTGGATTTGTCATTGTGATGGAGTGAAGTACTTTGTCACCCTGAGGGAGTACCCACCCGCCAAATTTAGAGATGTCCACCATGCCAGTGTCAATTAATTTAGATTTTGATGGACGGGTTTGTCTGCATGACTGAACCATAGGGCAGACTTTAATTTTATTTTTTATTTTCAAGAACAAAATCCCAAAGCTGGAGTTTATTTCTGAACATAAAAAACAGCAATGACCCCTTCGCCAATGGAATTTTCTCCCATGGTGTGGGGGTCATTTTCTAGTTTTCACTGCCCCTTGCCACCAGGATGTACTGGTGGTCACGGACAGTGAAAACGTGCCATTTGCTCGCCCACTCCAAATGGAGCTGGTAGACAAATGGCAAAACCTGTGTCAACCCTTACTCTGTTGGGCCGTTGGAGCTGTATGTCGACAGCAGAGATGGAGTAGTCTCTGTTGTCGATCTACTTAAGATCCACCTGACTCTAAATGGTTTACTTTGCGACGGAGTACCCTTTCCACCAAACTCTAAATCGGGCCAATAATGTTGTTAATCTCTTTCAAGGACTCTTGCTCTTCCAAAAACAAACTGAGCTCAATAGAGAAATATTTGTTACACCATGTTTTACCTGATTTAGCCATCTCAGGAGAGGGCTGCACATCAAAGGGTGATGACTCTATATGTTTGTCAGAGCAACAAATGAAGGTGAAGCATGAAGGATTACTTTGACATAATGGTGTTAAGAATTTTGGAGACCAGGGCTTTGATTTACAGGTTGATAGATGGGCACTCCATCACAAATGTAAGGATTTGCCTTTGCCACCTTTTTTGCAGGCACATTATATTTTATGGCACTTTTACGAAAGCAGATGGCATATTCGTGATATTTGTCACTGAGTACCCTACCTGCAAGCTAAATCAGGTTCAAAGAGAAGATGGAGCACTGAAGCATGGTCGGCGCAAACAACCATGGGACTCTGCACTTTATACAGGCCAATAGGAGTCATTTGAATCGTTTGTCATTGGCTAAAATCTTAGGGGCATATTTATGAAGGCCTTGCGCCGCCGGTGCGTCACTTTTTCCCATGTTAAAAATGACGCACCGGCGGCGCAAGGCCTTCATAAATCTGCCCCTTAATATGTTGTTTTAAAAGTGATGTAAATGTATATTTGAGATTTTAATGTTCATATGTTTGTAACTGTATACATTGTAAACATATGGGGTTGAAAGATGTGATCATGGATTGTTGTTTTGGGTTATTGAAAAAATATTGTCTACTTTTTATGAATTGTATATACATTTGTATACGAATTTATTTATTGGAAATAAGGTATTTTTGCCTGAACCACTGTGACACTGTGGCTATAGCACACTGACATTCTGTTAATTTTTTTACCTTCATTCTGTGTAGTACCATTAACCGTCCTTCAGCAACACTTGTTAGGATGTGCCTAACTCTACCATGCTTGATGTTGATTTACCATAATGTTTTGTGGCGGTCTCACCTTTATTTTTGATTTTACGTTTATTAGCTAGTCAAAGTGAGCTCATGAACTTGGAGGCATATGTGCACGTGCATGGTGCAAGGGCAAGCTTTATGCAACTTATTCCTGCGTGTTCAAAAGATACGGTCACCGCAATACAGTTTAAACCAGAAACCATGCCTGAACTGGAGCTGTGCACGTTAGACCTACTAATTTGCCATGATGTTTCTTTGCAGACAGAATTTTTTTTCTATGTTCAACACAGAATTTCGTTTCCTGTGATCTACGTTGAAAAGCTGTCTCGGGCAGGTATATTCACTCTATGAATTCCTTATTTGTTTGATCTCAGTGCGGTGACAGGGCTTTCATCTCTCGCCCCTGCTTCCTCCCGACTCCAGGAAGAAGGCAAATCTTGTCATTTCAAACTAATTGAATCTTGCGGAGATGCTGGTTCACAGCAAACCTGTCTTTTCCCTGGTGATTCATTCCGCCATCTTTGGTGCTGATGGGAGCAGGTAAATATGAACCGGGGCAGATACAATGTGTTACAGCTTGTCATATTCTTTTCATGTACTGTTAAGTCTAAAGCAAACAAGCAACCCTTGTACAATATTAATGTGTGAAAGAAGTGTTCTCCACAGGTCCAAAGCATCGCAGGATCCGCATCAAGCTTGTGTTTTTTTTGCTGTTGTTGTGTTTTTTAGATGAATCTGAATGCAGCCCTTCCTCCTAAGAGCTTTTTTCTGTGGAATGCGAGGTTAGGGACAGAGCTACTGACTTTGGAACTGTGAAACCAGGTTCGAGTATGGCGTTGGCTCAAAATCCTGTGATTTTGGGAAAACCACTTAATATTCCGTGCTTAAAAAAATAAAAATAAAGTGATTTTGGGTAATATAATTAGTTCTCGTGTAGAGTGCTCCAATATCTTCGGATTGAGTTCACACTATATAAAAGTTCAAAATAAATAAAAACGAGGCTGTACACAGGGACCCTTTTACGTAAACACATCGAAATAAAAATTGTTTTGTGCGAGCTAGCACTGGAAGCTGCACCGTCCTTAGGCAGGAAAAGTATGACAATGTTGGATTGCGTGATGCCAACGAAAAGCACAAAAAAGTCACGTGCCCGTGTTTCGTCTACGCAATGATTACCAGCAGAAAAACTATTAGGTTGTCCAAGAAAATGTAGAAAACGTAAAATGTTAACAACTTTCGACATGGGGCAAACAAACATTACTGTTTAGAGGGTTTCAATCAAATAGATACATAAATACATACGTAGCATGACCATTAATTAGGATGGCGTCACAGCACCCTTCAGTAGCTCATGGCAAACGTTTCCATCCAAGAACGAGGAAGTTTGTGCTCAGTAACGTGATTACATTAGTTCTAAAGTGTGAGTTACAGGGCAGGAGTCGGGGCTACGCCTGTGTGGACTGCTTCCACCAATTATTTTTCACAGGGTGAACGCCGTCCACCCTGCCAAGAATTTGGGCCCCACTGTATAATTTGCTGAACTCGTCCTGGTATAATTTCCAAACACCGGGACACTTTCAGCAGCGCCTGCATGCTGTCTGCTTTCCAACTGCCACAAGCAACAAAGTGCAGGAGAGGGCGGGGGCTTTCTTATTTAAGACTTCTACTGGGTCCATAACAAAGGCCGAATTTGAGGAGTCATCAGGCCTCCTTTTGTTCAAGGCTCTTGGTTTGGAGCAGCCAGAAGCCTCACACCTGATGCAAATGAAGCAGAGGGAAAACAAAGGCTGGCACCTTGTTAGCACTTCACACATAATTAAGAGAGGCAGCTTTTCTCTTTGTTCAGTCCCTGTTTTGTAGATATGCATGCACTATAAGAATATCAGATGTGTTGGTCTTTCCTAGCATTTACTTATATAGAGCTTACTTCCTCTGAGGAGGCGTTGAAATAATTTAGGTACCACTATTTTTTCTTCTATAGCCCTACCCATTCTAATGCAGGGTGTCAGAGCGCTTTTCATCAACACGTGCATATTACATGTACAATAAATTATTTGTTTGTAAATTAATATACAGAATGCGTTACATAAAACTGGGGGATTGCAAGGTGTAGAAGTCACATATCATCTTCCATAGTTCACTGTGCTATTATCCTTGCAAAGCGCTCCAACGTACACAATGTACCTGCTAAACATACATGCGAGGGCTTCAGATCTGATGTCACTTCCTGTGATGTTACTTCATGTAAAGTCGTGGCTTGTGATGCCACTTTCAATGATGTCAATTCCTGAGATGCAACGTGTGATGTCATGTGCTGTGATGTTGTGCGCCATGATGTTGCGCACCGTGATATCACTTGCATACTACCTAACTAGGTTAGTCCCCCACTTCTTTTTTTTAGGACTTGTGCTCTGATGAGTTGTAAATTATTTGATGGGTGAGAGGGAAAGCTGTACCAAATTGCTTATGTAGTTCCCTGGCTTGTATGGGTGCTCACTGCATGACAAATGAAAGTGTGTGTATGGTAAGCAGCTGATGACAACAAGTGCTGTTGGATGCCTTAGAAGCCATCTAATTGCCTTTTGGTCTGCGTAGGATTTATGCTTATGGTTCTTCTGCCTTCAGGTGTGCTGTTTTAATGCAGGGTTTAATTTCGAGGGTCGACTTCCGCAGTACTTTATTTGTAAAATATTAAGCCCAGGTGCTCAAATGTTTGTGGGATGCCACACCCACTTCCCCCATGTTCCACCCACTTCCCTCACTGGTTCCACCCACTTACTCTATTGGCTCCACCTGCATCCTCAACTGGCACCGCTGAAAGCCTGATGTAATACTTGATCTGAATTTCAGAAAGGGAGCCTTCCTCAAGTAAGGTTTGATAGGAGGTTCCCACCACCCCTGAGGGAAAATGTAAAAAAGTCAAATCAAAAGTGCTTTCAAAGCACAATTTTGGAGTAAAGTGGCTAAAATGATTAACAGGGAACAAGGTTGAACATGTACATCAGGGTGTATGTCTTTATCCCACAAAATGTATACAGCACTGAGTAAAGGTACTTAGTGTCCCTATAATGCACTCCTTAAATGGTCAGGATGACCGTATTCAATTAAAGAAATTCCACAAATAGATTTCTACTGTTTTTTCTTTCTGAAGATTATCTTGTTTATTTAATCATAATGATACTTATCATATATGATGGTTCTCTTCATTTATACATGTATCTTAAATTCCCAACACATTATGTGCATAATCCCATAGCTACTCCCAATGCATTTCACGTCAAAGACTATTCATCAGGGGATTGTCGTCCTGTGAATAAATGGATTGGAATCAACATCAAGAAATCGGGCCTTCTAGCAAGAGCAACTTACAATTAGTACGGTTCTTCAATATAGTGTATTAAACATCATACACATGTACATGTGTCAAAGACCCTGCGGTGGCAAATGCGAAGTGCTCAGTGAGACAGGGAACGTGCTAAAAAACTCCACACTGAAGTGTGAGACTTAGTGTCATGCTAAATAAAAAGTCATCGTAAAAATGGTGATTTCAGCAGCGGTAATCGTGCAGCTGTCTTTTATGGACGATACTGTGAGACTCGGTGACATGCCAAAAGGGTCGTGAAATAATGGTGTGCTGCAGTCATTTAAAACTCGGTGATGTGCTGAGTGAAGAGACGTCATAAAATAGTGATTCCAACGGCGGTAATCGTTGTGTGGTGGTCGTTATAAACGAGACTGTGAGACTCTCTGACATGCCAAAAGGAAAAAGCATTGTGAAATAGTGAACTTTGTGCTGTGGTCATTTAAAACCGGCATGGTGAAGAACAAAGTGCTGGGAGGAGTGAGTTACTGGGCGGTTTAGCTACCGTTCTCACCTGGTATTACCCAAGCGCACTTGTACCACCTTGGGCCCCAGTCTAGTTTGTGGCCCCTTACGCTCCATTCTTGCATGTGCCACCTCCCCGTCCTCATGCCCCAGTCTGGCTTGTAGTATCCAAACACTTCAGTCTGGTGGGTCACTGCTCATTAAAGCTTCCTTTTCTTTGCCATCTTTCTAATAATAGCCGGTCCCTAAACATCCGAAACCTGCAGTCTATGTGACCTCAGGGACCTGTGTTCAGTACAGTATTTGTTTACAAAGTATTGGATTGGCTCACTATGCAAAATAACGTTTGATAGTGGGGGCCACAGCTGCAGTTCATCCTCCACTGCTGCTGGCTTTAACTTTAAAGAAAGATTTATTTTGCATCGAGTGGCACTAGTAGTGGCTGCATTGCAGCATCTGATGAATAATGGGCACTTTAATCATAAGATGGTGGCTGCCTGTCGCTGGCCTTCCAAGGATTGGCATTGCAGCCTCCTGACCTCCAGGTATTTTTCACAGGGCGGTGGAGATTCTGCACCTGATCTGTGTGGAGTTCTGGACTTTTTGGTTCCGTCCAGAGGTGTCAGGGATAACACCAGAAGACCCCGGAGTTCCACCTGTCTCGGTGCACAAATAAACAGAAACACGGGCTTCTCGATGGTGGCGTCAAAGACCAAAGGTTTATTACTGCAGGGACACAGAAGTCACAGAAACTACACACGGGCAGTATCTAGGAGCCTGTTCGATTTGTACAAAAAGGGTTGCTCCTTATATACTAAAATTTGAGCTTGAGGCAAATTCTTTACATGAAATACATTCCCAAACCTTTGTGTCCTAAACAATAAATATTTGGCGTTGCACAGGAATCGTCGACAATATCTGATGTCAAAACATTACGAACGAGGGGTTCCCACTTTTCCATCATAATCCCATGTCAACTTTTCATTCAAGACCCGGACCGCCTCATCGTAAATTTCGTTACCTCCCCCTAATAAAGGCCCAGAAGGAAAGGAGCAGAGCCAGGTGCAGAAGATAGAAAAGCAGGATAAGGGATGTTTGTGGGTTGTAAATGGGCAAGGCTACCAGCTTCGGCCGCCTAATCATGATCAGGCCAACGAACACAAGAACCAGTATAGCAGGACTGGCCTCGGGCAGAGGAGGCAGCCTTTGTCGAGTCATGCAGCTACAGCGTGTTCTGTTCTAAGGTGCACGTGTCACTGGAAAGGTGAATCGCCGGCTAAGCCTACGTGTCCTTAATCAAAATGAAGTAATCAGAGGTTATTGCGTATGTGAGGGCAAGAAACACAAAATGGCTGCCATGATCTAAGATGGATGCCATGGGTAGTTCGGAAATGTGTTTGTAACAGGAGTACTCTTGCTCGTAGCATAGCGAAAACACCAGGATATGCTAAATGGATCATTTGCGGTTCGCTGATACCAATATTATGTATTTCCGACAATATTGAAAACACGGGTTCAAATCGTCACGGAACCTCAGACCCTCCTTTTGCCCTTACATAGGCAATTACTCAGTCTATGTCAGAGTCTAATTCTATGCTCATCAGGTCAGTGACATGCTGTTGTATCATCATCCTTTCTCGTGCCTTTTCTCCAAACGCAGGTGGTTTTCTAAAACAGGTTGCAGCACAGAGACTACACAAAGCAGGACCACACTGGATAATCAGGCAGCATGAGAATAGGAATACTAAGATGACACCAATGACCATCAGAACCTTCCATCCCCACGCTGATATCAGAGTCCACAACCACTCCATGAAGGACCAGTTTCCCTTGTCTACGTGTATAGAGTCGGAAATCTTGTGTAGCTTAGAGATCGCCTCATAGACTGTTGGAGCATTATTGGGAATAAAGACACAGCAGCTCGATTGGATCATTCTGCATACCCCACCTCGATCTGCAAGAATTACGTCTAGAACCATACGGTTCTGCAACGTCATGAGTCTATCCGCCTGAAGCTCAGCTGTCAAATTGCTAAGGGCACCAGCAGTTTCGGTAATAGTAGATTCAACTACCCGTGTTAGCTGACGTATGTTTCTACTATTGGCCATAGGCCCCCAGAACGGAAGGAAACCTTTGAAGAAGTCTCCAGCTTCCTGACCAGCGGTGTCTTCCTTGCTGAAAACACCTCTTGCTACTCTGGTCTTGTGATAATCAGATGAAGCAGTGTATGTCGGAGGCAACAATCGGGCAATATAACATGAACCTGAAAAGTCAGCAGGCAACCATGTATACGCTCTGTCTTGACAGATGAAGTAGGTACCCCTAGCAGTAAGAAAAGCAGGGGAAGAGTTAGACGGAAACACATAAGTCTCAACGCACTCACTCCTCCCTAGCTGAGCTCTCGGATTTCTCCCATTACCTTGCAAACAGACCTGACCTCGGTGAGGTACGACCCATATTGGAGTGGAGCTTTTACGCTTGCTTTCTCCCAAACTAAGGCGATACTCTGAAGAATTCCAACTCAAATATACTCGTAATTCGTCTCTAGGGTAAGATGGAGTATTATTGACGTCCTTGATCATGTCAATAATTCCCTGGACTAAAGCTTTGTTGGCAGAGTTATATTTAGTGGAACGTGGTGGACGCGGAGGATAGGTTTCAAGGGCATAAGCAAAGATGGTTTGAAAGGCCTGAAATGATCCATTATAGCTAAAAGGCAAAACCAGATAGGGAATGCCTTTATCCATAGTGTGGGGTATCAAGCCACACACCCAGCAGTCTGTAGTGTTAACTACCAGTTGGTGTTGGTGCAAGAGCTGTACGAAAGTGTTATTGATAAATTCTGAGCGTCGAGCTTGCTCATGTTCAGGAAACGAGTGAAAAGAGTGTATAGAAGAAACAGTAGAGGTAGCAGGATCAAGGGGAGGTACTGTAGTTACTGGCACAAAGATTAAATTTATATCAAAAACGATTCCACCCACCAACGTTATTAAAACAATTAAAAATGTAATAGCACATTGCATCAGAAAACATTTACTATGAAGGATTCTGTAAAGTCTGTTTCTGCGAACATAAATCACATTTTCTCGTTGCAGCGCAGGAAGCTCCATCTTCTACAATCCGCTCGCGACCACTGATGATGTGTACGTAGATGAAAATGCCTCTATCAGCCCTGGGAGTTCCCAGAACCAACAGAAAGATCGACCTTGTGTCTGACCCCCGCAGATTCAACTAGGCACACAGCCACGACCCTACGGCTACCCAGACGGCAAGGCAATTTTAAAAAAACAATAAAACAATAGCAAACTTCCTGGCTGGAGGCAAAGTGTTAAAATTTCAAATGTGTAAAATAGGCAGTTTCCTGCTTTATTTGTCCATATTGCGAGATCGTAAATTGTATCTTAATTTTGCAGGAACTGTTTGATCAGGAAACAGTATGTTGTCAGCAGAGGTTACAATGTTCAAGTTCGCAGATGGCAAAGTTTTTTCTGATGCAGAGGGCAAGTGTTCAGGAATCAAAGAAGTAGTTTCAGGAGGAGAGTCAGAGTTCGAAGTGTCAGTTATCAATTCGGCATCGCTGAAAGGGACAAACTTGGGTGTTCGCTCGAACTCAGAGGCACCAATTCCCTTCTTCACCCAGTTGTCATAAGGAAGTGGCAAGGGCACACGTTTGACGTGTGTCGCATGGATCCAGTGCTTGCGACCAGCCACACGAACAGCAGTTCTCGTTGTTAGCAGTACTTGGTAGGGGCCAACAAATCTGGGCTGAAGGTTCTTCGTCCTCGCAAAGTTCCGCACCACAACGTGGTCACCTGGTTTCAGCTGATGACCTGGACTCTCCGGAGGCTTTGGCAATGCATCGAAAACCTGTTGGTGAATAAGACTCAATTTAGCAGTCAAGTCGTAAAGGTAATCAATCAACATTGGATATTCCAGAGAACAAAATTCCTTTGGCCTTGGCACTCCCCAAATATTAGCGGGACGACCAAAGACAATTTCATACGGACTAAGCCCTACTCTAGAATGCACAGTCGCTCTCGTGGATAACAAAGCCAAGGGTAGTGCGTCTGGCCAGGATAAACCCGTGGATGCCTGTATTTTAGCGAGTTTTAGTTTGAGGGTGCCATTGTAACCCTCAACTAAACCAGCAGACTGGGGATGGTTTGCACTGTGGAATTTTTGTTTTATTCCTAAACCGGCACACACACTCTGCATAACTTTCCCTATAAACTCACTTCCGTTATCTGACCATACAATCCGTGGCATTCGGTACCTAGGGAAATATTCTTTGAGAAGAATTTTGGCAGTTGATAGGGCAGTGTTGTCCTTTAGTGGATATGCTTCGATCCATCTGGAGAAAGCACAAACTACCACCAGGACGTACTTTAAGGTATTGCACCGATCCATGTGAATGAAGTCTAACTGAATCACTTCAAAGGGGCAAGAGGGTGGAGCGAAGTGACCAGCAGGAGTAGGGATTCCCTTGCCAGGATTATGCATCAGGCATACCATACAATTTTTCACCACTCTTTCTGCACATTTACTAATCCCATCATTCTTCCAGACTGGAGCCAACATCTTACATATCCCTTTAGAACTTATATGTGCTACTCCATGTGCCATTGTCACCACTGCAAGCACATACGCATCAGGCAACATCCAACGCTGTTGTTCCGACAAGTCAATCCAACACCCACTCGAATCCAACTTGCCCGTACTTTCTTTCCATGCACGCTTTTCCTCCTCAGTTGCCTCTTTCTGAATCTCTTTCACGCTTTCCAATGTGTCCTCACACATTCCAGACTCAGAAATCCATCTTGCAGACGTTGTCACATACATTCTACTCATTATATCTCTAGCTGTCTGTTTAGCGGTCTCATCAGCAAAAGCATTCCCACGACCGACATCATCCGTGATTGCTTTATGCGCACGGCATTTCACAATCGCAACTTCAGTCGGCAAGGTTAGAGATTGCAACAAGTCGTTAACTAGCTGACCATGTTGAATCTTAGTCCCATGGGACGTAATGAAACCTCTTTCTTTCCACAAACGGCCAAAATTATGGGCCACGCCGAACGCGTACTGACTATCTGTGAACACATTCACTCTCTTTCCCTTAGCTAAAACACACGCTCTCGTTAGAGCGATTAATTCTGCAGCTTGGGCAGAATTCTGACTCACTCTTGCAGTCTCCACAATCGTACTCAAAGTCGTTACTGCATAAGCAGCAGTCACATCACCATTCTCCAATTTAAAGCATGACCCATCAACGTACAACGTGCCATCTGGATCTGACAATGGGGTGTCTTTTAAATCAATTCGTCCTTTTGTCTCCTCTTCGGTTCTGAAACAGCAATCATGGGGCTCGGAATCACTCGACTCTTGATTAGCCGGCAACAGTGTTGCTGGATTCAATACATTGCATCTTTTGATCTGAATATGACTCGCTAGCAGTGTCAGCTCGTAGCCAGATAATCTAGCACTGGTAAGGTGTTGTGTCTTGGTTCTGTTCATGAGTGTATCCACAGCATGAGGAACCATGACCACTAGCATGTTATTCATCACCAAACTAGCAGATTGTCGAATGGAAGCCGCAGCTGCCGCTGTAGCTCTCAAACAACTAGGCAACGCTCTAGCTACCGGATCTAATGTTGATGAAAAGTACGCACAAGGGCGTTGTTTATCACCGAATCTCTGTGTCAGAACACTCAACGCGCAACCTTCTCTCTCGTGAACATAGAGCGTGAATGGCTTGCTGTAATCGGGTGTACCTAATACAGGAGCTGAACATAGTGCATTTCGTAACTCAGAAAAACTCTCCTGACATTCAGCAGACCATGGCACCGGACTCGGAACATTTTTCCCAGTCAAAGCTACCAACGGTTTTGCTAAAAGAGAAAAATTTGGGATCCACTGCCTACAGTAAGAGGTAATACCTAGAAAGGCACGTACTTCTCTCTGTGTGCGAGGAACACTCATCTGCGTAATTGCTTTTATTCTCTCTGGGGTCAACTTCCTTCCCTCCTTTGACAAGAGATGACCTAGGTAGGTCACTTCTTGGCAGCAGTGTTGCATTTTCGAAGGTGACACCTTGTGATTCAAATTAGACAAATGATGCAATAACGAAATCGTAGCTGCTTTGCAAGTTTCCTTGTCATCGGCAGCCACTAGAAGGTCATCTACATACTGCACTAGAGCAGAACCTGGAGGAAGTACAAAGGAATCTAACTGACTTTTTAATGCCTGACTGTAAATGGACGGACTCTCACAATAGCCTTGTGGAGCGCGTTTAAACCTGAAGCTTCGACCTCCTAGACAGAAGCCGAAAATATCTCTGCTTTCCTCGGCTATTGGAATGCTGAAAAAGGCATTCTTCAAGTCGATGACTGAAAACCATGTAGCTGTTGCAGGAATCAATGTTAACAATGCAGTAATGTCTGGAACTACAGGAAACTGCGGAACCACAATTTTATTAACCTCTCTGAGGTCGATAACAAATCTATATACTGGAGGCTTTGAAGGATCAGTACGTTTCAAAATTGGCAATACAGGACTATTACAGACATTTCCTCTAGTTTCTTCAACCACCCCTTTCTTAATCAAATCTTGCACGATTAATAAAAGTGCACGTTCGCCTTCACTAGAGATTCTGTATTGAGGAATTCGTGGAAATTTGACATTTGCTTTCAAAGTAACTACATATGGTGGTATTTCTAAAAGGCCTACATCGTTAGGACCAGTCGCCCAAAGAGTATCAGGGAGTGAACGCAGCTCTGGCGGGAGTGCATCCATTGACAAGTACATCGGAGAGGTGATTTGTTTACCCAACGTAAGCTGTACTCCTTCCGGAGAACAGTACAATGTCGCATATAGGCGTTTTAACAAGTCTAAACCAAGCAGATTTTCATTACAACCTGTCGTCAAAATCAGGGGTGCTTTCAATTGACACGGTCCAACAGAAATAGACAAAGGACCAGATACAGGGTTGTAAACAGGGGCGCCTGAAAAACCTATAGAAACATTTGTTAAGCCGGACAAAGGTGCGCCAGGGAGTTTCGCATGAATGATAGAACTTTTTGCGGCACCAGTATCCAACAGAAACGGTTCGACTACACCTGATGTTGCTACTGCGACATAAGGCCCACTCTGATCCACTGGAACTGATACTACCCCCTCTCTCTGTCCATGGCTGTCCTAGTACTCATTTTGTTGAAATCCCTCAACGTTTTCACAATAATCCTCAACATGATACTGTTGAGATCTATTTTGTTGGGCAGACTGTCCATTTCGCTGATCAAAGTGATTGGAAGGGCGATCATTTGTTTGTGGAGGCATAGTACCTCGTCCTCGACCTCTAGAATTTTGCACAAAACCACCACGACCTCTCTGAGCTGCTGCTGCGCTATTTAGCGCTAAGACTGGACACTCATTCTTATAATGTCCTTCTTTCTTACAATACGCACACTGATTCCACTGGTATTGTGGTCTCTGAGAACCATAATCTGTCCTTTGATATGATCCTTGCTGTGTATTGGTCTGATTCATGCGAGGCGGATATGCTTGTTGCAGAAGAACTTTAGTTTTTAAGTCTTTCGTTTTCTTATCTGATTTCTCTTTCTCCTCTTTATCCCTATTTTCATAATACTGTGCAGTTGCAAGTATTTGCGCAGTTGTAGAGACAGCCCACGCACTCTCGGAATCTTTTAATTTATTGCATAGCTCAGGTAGCAAATTGTGTACAAATTTATCGACAAACAATCTCTGTCCTCCTTCTGTGCTCATATCCTGACCACT
This sequence comes from Lissotriton vulgaris, assembly GCF_964263255.1. Classification (NCBI taxonomy): domain Eukaryota; kingdom Metazoa; phylum Chordata; class Amphibia; order Caudata; family Salamandridae; genus Lissotriton; species Lissotriton vulgaris. Next base: position 1,195,582,584 of record NC_141689.1, on the reverse strand, counting down.
GTGATCTACAAAAGTTTCTTCGAACCTCGTGAAAAAGTCGGAGACACTTTCGTCTTTCTTTTGCCTGCATGCGGACAACTTGTCCCAATTAACACGCAATGCTGGCATCAGAGTCTTCATTAAGTCGATTATCCTACCTGGAAGATTAGCAATTAGAGGTTCGGGTTTGGAACCACCTATCTGCTGACCATCCGCTGCAATGATAGCTGCCCAATCACCACCTAGAGCAACTGGATGATTCTCTTTACGAATTTTAGCCCAAATTGGTTGTGGAACTACATTCCCAAATAACATGTCAATGTCCGCTAGATTCATCACACAAGCCTCAACTGTTTGTGCTAACTCCTTATAATATCCGGCAGGATTCTTACGCGGATCTGGCAAGGCCTGTTTCACTGCTAACACTTCAGCTCGCTTCCATGGAATGTGTATCCACACTCTTTGGAATTGGGCCGGAGCGCCAACAACACCATTCACTGCGTCCGCTTGAATAGCTTCGCACCAAATTGGAGGAACCTCCCTCATTGGATATTGGCGATTCTGCTTCGTACTATTTTTCTCTAAGTCCCTCGGTGAACGAAGAGATGGATCATTCCTATAACTTAAAATCAGTTCCATCGCTTCTTTTATATTTTGACCTACTATCATACCTGCAGCAAACTCTTTCTGAACCTTAATTAAGTCTTCTAAATTCAATTCAGAGTCATCTTCTTCTAGTTCCTCACGTAAAAGAGAGCACATCTCGTCGAAGACATATCGTTCTACTCAAGAAACCAACAGCGGACCCCACCGACCTCAAGAATTACCGCCCCATCTCGCTCCTCCCGTTTCCAGCCAAAGTCATCGAGAAAACCGTCAACAAGCAGATGGCCGCTTTCCTCGAGACGAACGGATCCCTCGACCCCTCACAGTCCGGCTTCCGAGCCAACCACAGCACCGAGACCGCCCTCATCGCCGCCACCGATGACATCCGAGCCCTGATGGACAACGGAGAAACAGCGGCCCTCATCCTCCTAGACCTCTCCGCGGCATTCGACACGGTCTGCCACCGCACCCTAGTACGGCGCCTCAGCAACGTCGGAATCCAGGACAAGGCGCTGGAATGGATCATCTCCTTCCTCAACGGAAGAACACAGAGAGTCCGCCTACCACCGTACAAGTCAGAGGCCACCGAAGTCATCTGCGGCGTCCCCCAAGGATCATCTCTGAGCCCCACCCTCTTCAACGTCTACATGAGCCCCCTTGCGGCCATCGTACGCAAACACAACCTCAGCATAATCTCCTACGCCGACGACACCCAGCTGATCCTCTCCCTGACCAACGACCCCGCCGCCGCCAGAGCCAACCTACACGAAGGGATGAAAGAGGTAGCCGAGTGGATGACGACCAGCCGCCTGAAACTGAACTCGGACAAGACGGAGGTCCTCATTCTGGGCTCCTCTCCCTCCGCCTGGGACGACTCCTGGTGGCCTCCCGCCCTGGGCACCGCACCCAAACCGACAGACCATGCACGAAACCTGGGCTTCACCCTGGACTCCTCCCTCTCCATGACCAGGCAAGTCAACAACGTCTCCTCGGCATGCTTCAACATCCTTTGCATGCTACGGAAGATCTTCTGGTGGATTCCCACCGAGACCAGGAAGACCGTCACCCAGGCCCTCATCACCAGCCGACTGGACTACGGCAACGCCCTCTACGCCGGTACCACCGCCAAGCTCCAGAAGAGACTCCAGCGGATCCAGAACGCCTCAGCCAGACTCATCCTCGACATCCCACGAACCAGCCACATCTCCGGACATCTGAGAGACCTTCACTGGCTCCCCGTCAACAAAAGAATCACCTTCCGCCTCCTCACCCACGCACACAAAGCCCTACACGACCAAGGCCCGAGCTACCTCAACAGCCGAGTCAACTTCTACGCTCCCAAACGCCACCTCCGATCAGCCAACCACGCCCTCGCCGCCGTCCCCCGCATCCGAAGAGCGACTACAGGAGGAAGGTCCTTCTCCTACCTGGCCGCCAAGACCTGGAACTCCCTCCCTCCCGACCTGCGCCTGACCCAAGACCACCTCTCCTTCAGGAAGAAGCTGAAGACCTGGCTGTTCGAGCAGTAGCGGCTCCCCCCCCCCCCAGCGCCTTGAGACCCTACGGGTATGTAGCGCGCTCTATAAGTGTCACTGATTGATTGATTGATTGATCGTTGTGTTGGTTCATTCCATTGCATAAATGTATCTAGTACATCTCTCGTACTATATCTCCTACTCTTCGAAATCCATCGGAGAGCCGTGGAATCTAATATTCCCTGTTCCTCAGTACTTGGGAGCTGACTACGCCTCTGTACAGAGTCAGAAGTAGGTGTCTTAATTAAAGATTTATAGAAAGGAGACAGAATGTTAAAAACAGAATCAGTGATTCTTCGACGAACGGAGAGCGGAGTCATAATGCTAGCAGATGTAGAGAACACAGTAGCAGTTGGAACAGATAGTACAGGGACAGTAGAAGCATCAAGTAAGGTAGCTTGTGAAGTAGTAGGTGTAAGCAATATAGGTATAGGTAAAGAAGTCGGCAACCCAGGAAGAGGTGGTGCCGTAGGAACATTTACATTAACCACAGGAGGTACAGGAGCCTGATTCTGAGGGGCAGGAGCAGGAATACCAGGTTGTCCTGCAACCGGCAATTGAACATTTGGTACAGGTGGAGCCGTAGCACCTTGTGCATACGGTGGTGGTGACCATAACAAGTAAGAAAACAGAGGATCGTTTTCGGGGTCCTCTACTATCTTAGTCGTACTCGATGGCAAGGCTGGGTAGCACTTATCTATCGCTAAGTTACGCTCTCTAGTAGCTATCTCCATTGCTTTCTCAGACTCGTTATCTTGCAGCTGTTTAGCCGCTTGTTCTAAAGTTAACTCTTGCTCTTTCTGTTCTTTCTTCAACCTTTTAATCTCTCTCTGTTTAGATTCTTTTCGCCAGTAACGGAAAGAATCAAACATTGCCGGCCGGGCTTTCTTCTTAAACAATTTTACTTCTAAATTGTCAAGAACTTCAGGTTCAAAACTAGCATGTAGTGGCCAACTAAGGACACCATCTTTTTCAGTGTATCGGACCCACACCTCATTATAAGATATAGGACCCACTCCAAACTTACAATAAAGATCATATAGGGGAGTTCCGATCGGAGGAACCAGACATGAGTCCTCCAACCGGGAATCACTGTTGCAACCAAAGCACGACAACATACAATTTTTCCGACTTACCATTTTATAATCCGGAACACAGAACAAACAAACACAAACAGGAATGTGCACTCGAACCAAGAACTTAGGCCTACCAAAAGCGAACAAATGTATCGATACCCAAACTAAACCAATAGATTATCGTAACCAGAACAACCAGTGATAATCTAACGAAACCAAACCAAACCAAGAACTAAAAGGATTTTAACAACCCTTACGAAGTAACCAACTAGCAACCACTAAATACTTAACTGAGGCACTGAAGACGTCACCAAGGAGAAACCCGTCACGTTTCGCCGTACTAAGGACTGCACCTCGGGTCCAAGACAGGGCGACGGTCAAGGCAACGGACCACTGCGGCCGTCTGAACGGGAACCCTCGTGGAAGAGAACGTCGGGCCACATTTGCGATATGCCGGGATCGATGAAGTGGGGCGCCTCCCTCAGGAATCTTCACACGAAGCTTCTCTAACTCTTCAGGCTTTTGGACCGGTACCGAATGACGTCGCCCCACGTTGGGTGCCAATTGGAGTTCTGGACTTTTTGGTTCCGTCCAGAGGTGTCAGGGATAACACCCGAAGACCCCGGAGTTCCACCTGTCTTGGTGCACAAATAAACAGAAACACGGGCTTCTCGATGGTGGCGTCAAAGACCAAAGGTTTATTACTGCAGGGACACAGAAGTCACAGAAACTACACACGGGCAGTATCTAGGAGCCTGTTCGATTTGTACAAAAAGGGTTGCTCCTTATATACTAAAATTTGAGCTTGAGGCAAATTCTTTACATGAAATACATTCCCAAACCTTTGTGTCCTAAACAATAAATATTTGGCGTTGCACAGGAATCGTCGACAATATCTGATGTCAAAACATTACGAACGAGGGGTTCCCACTTTTCCATCATAATCTCATGTCAACTTTTCATTCAAGACCCGGACCGCCTCATCGTAAATTTCGTTACCTCCCCCTAATAAAGGCCCAGAAGGAAAGGAGCAGAGCCAGGTGCAGAAGATAGAAAAGCAGGATAAGGGATGTTTGTGGGTTGTAAATGGGCAAGGCTACCAGCTTCGGCCGCCTAATCATGATCAGGCCAACGAACACAAGAACCAGCAGAGGAGGCAGCCTTTGTCGAGTCATGCAGCTACAGCGTGTTCTGTTCTAAGGTGCACGTGTCACTGGAAAGGTGAATCGCCGGCTAAGCCTACGTGTCCTTAATCGAAATGAAGTAATCAGAGGTTATTGCGTATGTGAGGGCAAGAAACACAAAATGGCTGCCATGATCTAAGATGGATGCCATGGGTAGTTCGGAAATGTGTTTGTAACAGGAGTACTCTTGCTCGTAGCATAGCGAAAACACCAGGATATGCTAAATGGATCATTTGCGGTTCGCTGATACCAATATTATGTATTTCCGACAATATTGAAAACACGGGTTCAAATCGTCACGGAACCTCATGTGGTTCACTGTAAACTCGCTCGGCTGTTGTTAATCCACAAAACCGTGTCTTCCCGGAGTGCCATGTGCTGTGGGGTCTAGGGTCTGGCTGCCATCAGCTGTGTACTAACCCTGGGTGGAACACTATGCTACGCTTGCAGAGAGTGCGTAGTTTGCACAAATACGTGAATTACACGTAGCACGGGGAAAAAAGCGTAGTGGGCATTTTTTGCTCGCTTGCAGTCCTCATCGTCAAGTTGGCGACTGTGAGTGGGCAAAATGACCATCCCGACTTTTTCCTCGTTGGCGATCAGCAGCATCAAGTTGCCATTCACAAGTGTAGAAAATAAACCTCCCGCCGAGACTCTCAACGAGGGGAGGTCAGGTTTCTTATTGCGAGTGGTCGCGTATGCTGGCGACCGCTCGCGATGAGAAACTACCAGTCCGCATTGAGAAAGCTGCCACTCGAGTACAAATCTACTCAAGCGGCAGAAAACAACCGCTTGCACTGTGCAAGATGCCATTTGCAATGATTGCACAGTGCGGATAAGCATCCGGCACTGTTCAATCGGTGCAAACAGCATTTTCCCTACAGCACTATGCAGTTCGCGTAGCTACGTGAAGTGCGAAGTGCACTTCGTGTAGCAAGGCGTAGCGCTACTACGCGAACTGCGCCCAGGGTTACTGTGTACCAGCGTTCAGTGCTTTATTTGTCTACAAAGCATTGAAGTGGCTCATTATGCAAAATAACGATCTATAGATCAGGGCCCACACCTGCAGTTCTTCCTCCACTGCTGCTGGATTTTAACTTTGAAGAAAGATTTATTTTTCCACAATAGTTAAAAGCCAGCAGCAGTGGAGGAAGAACTGCAGCCATGGGCCCTGCACTATAAAACGTTATTCACCACAATGAACCATTACTTACCGGGACTGCAGGACAGCATTTTTAGTTTTAACGCCATGCCTGAGGGGCTGATTCCCCCGCTGTGCTGGGGGCAGGGGGCACGCACAGCTCCCCTGTGCTCATGACGAGGTCAGCTCGTCATGAGGCACGGTGGTCGTGTGCTCATGACGAGCTGAGCTCGTCACAGCCACACCCGTTTATGTAGAACGCTCGCACAGCAGGGGAATTAGCCCTGCGTGTGGGCAACCTAACGGTCATGACAAGCTCAGCTCGTCATGAGCACACAGGAACCGTGGCTCATGACGAGCTCGTCATGAGCATGGTAGGGGTTAAATAATCTGAGAGAGATGTCTGCTGCACGATTTTTGTTTGCTTCGTCGTTGGGTGATAAACTAATACTGTAGCTGCAGTTTGCTGGGCCGGCCACGGACTAAAACACTGCTCTTTGATCTGACTCTAGGCCCAAACTTGACGACTCGCCAACGAGGGACCCAGGACAGGCTACTATAAAATTTTACAATTGTTCATTTGTAGTGCACTAGGCTGGTGCACTACCAATGAATGATTGCAAAATGGGATGTGACCTACACTACGCTGAGGAGGGATCCAGGCAGTTTCACTTTCTGGTGGTAATTTGTGGGTGAAAATAAGGCGGACACCGGGCTGCAAACATCCCATTTGAAATATTTTATGCCCAAGCAGACACATGTGATATTAACTCTTCACAGGGGAGACTGGGACCCAACTCTGAACTTAGTGAGCAGCACACATAAATGTTATTACATTACTGATATCAATGTTGCGTGTAGAGTAGACTAGAGAGTGTAGACCCGGTCCTGAGAAATAAGTGCCAATGCTAAGCACTGGAAAGCACCGGCACAAATTAAGCACCGAACTTCCGGTTCCTATATTTGAACAAAGTAGATGATTATGTTTTGGATTAATTTCTAACATGTGAAATCGATGCACATATTCTGGTTAACTCGACACCAAAAAGGCACGTTCTGAAAAATCAATATATGTCAACAATATGGCTGAATAATTTCATGAGGTTCGGGTGAAATGTCCATTACGCTGGCACATGCTCTCCTAAATTCAGAAATTTCGTGTTATGCTTATTATGCGAAATTCTGAAAAGATGTTATTATGCCGCATCCTGTAATTATACGCTGTTCGTAGCAAAAGTTTATCGCAAGCATATGGGGATAACATGTATGACCAAAACGCAAGCAACTGCTGTTTGCAATGCTTGTATTTCTTGTGATTTTTTTTGTGACCAATGAGTCTTCACTTTAAAATGGACACAACAATGTATTGTGCACTAAACATACAACATCAAATGCCAGTTTTTAATTTTGCATAATACAACGTACTTTTTCTGAAATTTCACATAATCACGTAAATGCAAATTACGTGAATTTTACATACGATTATATTTCAGTAACAATGCGTATGAAATTTACTAACTTTCTGTGATTTTGTCAACATAGGGTTATTAATAATGACCACCAGTGGGTGACGGGTTTCGATTTCTGTCACCCAGACAAAGGCTGAGGATTCAGGTGAGATCCTGTACATCATCATGAAGATATTATATAACGGAATATGGAAGTAAAAAATTGGACACACTATAAGTTTGCCATCATGTTTATGTATACTGTAGTGGGCAAAACTGTGAAATATCATCCACATCAAATATAAGTTTTGAAAAACTATAGGTCTTATTTAGAGTTTTGCATACAAGTTACTCCTTCATAAATGTGACTTTTCCTGTCCACGTTATTATAAGTGCCATAGGATAAAATACATGAGTAATAAGGCAGACAAGACATCCGTCATGTTGGGACGTTCATCACATCTACCAACCTCTTAATCAGGCTCTATGGGGCTTATTAACAAACTGTGTTTTGTAGTATGTTTAGTAGTACTACAATAGTACTGCTTAACATACTACAAAATGCTATTAAAAAAGCTACATACAGAGCTTCCGTCTTTGCCTCTCCTATCTGTATGGATATCTCTCCCCCTTCTGCAGAGTCTCTGCACATGTAAGTATATATTTTAGTAGTAAATGTTGAAGTGACAGGGAGGAGTTACTGGAAAATGAGAACAGTTGCTACGGCAGGAGAAGGGTTAAGGGAGGAGTAAGGAAAGGTTTAGGGAGCTTTCAGGTGGAGTTTAGGGAGTGATGTGCCACCATACATAAATGATTAAGTCCATTCCTATTCACAAATAGAACTTCTAAAGTTACTATAGATAAAAGGGCGCATAACAGGAGAATGTGTACTCTTAGCCAACCACTGGAATAACAATACCCTCCCATAGAAATTAACACCTTCAGCGCGGCGCGAATTTTCGCGCTGTGCTGAAGGTTCTAAGAAACGGGCTTGGTCGTGACAGAACGGTTCCGTCATAAACACAGCCAAATCGGCGCTCATGACGGAACCGCTCCGTCATGAGCGCCGAAGGGGTTAATGGATGTAGGGACTTAAAATAAAACCCTATAAGAAATGATGTTCTACTAAATTAAGATATATAAAACAGTTACAAATAATTTAGTGCAAAAGTTTATCTAAAAAGAAAACAAATATGTAATTTTATTGTAACATATTTTAGTATCTTTTTTATTAACAAATGGTGTAACCTTTATTTGACTAAAATAATATTAAATTACTTTTAAATAATTCAATACTTCAGTTATAATAATTGTTAATACATCATCAAATTTGCCTTTTTTTAGGTTGAATTTTGTACAAAAACTTCAGAAAAAAATATTTTAATGTAATTCAATACATGAAAATTTTACATTTTAAGGTTTAATTAAGTTAATAGTGATGTAGTATTTGTTTTCATTTAAAATAAACATAAACAAATAATTTTCAATACTAGTTAGCCTAACAAATAATTGTATTATTTTTTTAAAGTTTTTTTTAAATGTTTTACTTTTCCTTATACTTTGCAATAGTGAGATCTCCCTCGCCCACTGGAGCATCTGAGCTTTACTCTAAGCATCTGAGCACATTTTTTAAAACATAGTAGCAGTGTCCTCATTATATTCTTTTAATAAAAAATATAAAATGTGACACTGCTTCCGTTCTTCACATTAATGATGAGAAACTAAGTGTAATACCGACATGCAGCCCCCCCCGATCTTAAAGAAATGTTAGGCATTTTTCTACTGTGCTTGTTGGAAACCTGAAGCTGTTTGGGTCTTGGGATGTTCCAATAATTATTCCTCAAACTTGTGCCTTTTTTCCTACGATGTGTGCTAGGAGTCGGATGAGTGACTGATACCCGCAGATGGTTGCAGAATGTTTCTTACGTTTTTGGTCATTTTGCTGTTTGTTCTGTGATGCAAGGTGGTCATGTGGAGACAGTCACCAGCAGGCCACCACAGGCATGTGAGTATGTATGGTCTGGAATCCAGTTTGTCTACCATGCTGTTCTGTGTGTGGCGTAACTAGCAAGCCACCATTTTGGTTATATATCTGGATGCACTCTCACATGTTCTTCATTTCCAATGTCTTTTTCTACTCTCCTACCTATCTTGTGGGTATTGGAGCCATAGGGTTGACCAAGACTGTTGTACTAACGTTTTGCACACATTTTGTACCCAATGTGTAGTAATGCTTCTCAGATGCTCCGGGCTGAAGGCAGCACAGCATGCATTGCTTGTTTTTTCCCCATGTTCTAATGGTTTTCTTAGAGATTTGGTTGTTGGAAGTGTGAGGTGATCCCCGATTTATTCCTGATGTTTGTAGGCATTTTTTTATTTGGTGTGCCATGTGTATGGGGAACTTGGGTGTCAGAGGCCTGGGAGTGGAATCAGGTGTTTCCTTTGGTTGGTAAAAATATGCTTAATATGCTTTCACGTAATTTTGGGTAATTTCGGCACATTACATGATATTAATACTAATTATGCAAAATACAAATTCATATTTTCTTACTATATTTTTGAGCTGAAAATGGATTCCCACATTATTTTTTGGCTTGAGGAAGCATTTAAACAAAAGCACTGAAAACAACAGCCACTTGCATTCGGTTGTCATTGTGAGTTTGCTGAAAAATGTTGCTGTGAATGTCACGCTCGCTGTCGATGTTTACCGTAAACGATGCATACTTATGTAAAGTGGTATTATGCCTTACTTACAGGAATTTGTGTATCAAATGGCACAAATTACCATTTACCAGCGGTGTAGCTAGACCTTGGGCCAGCCGTGGTGGTATTTGCGTTTGCTGCCCCTCAGTGGCCACATGAAAGAGCAGTGCGGGGGCGCTGGTGCGACTCCTGCATTTGCCGCCCTTTGATACCTGCAGGTAAGTGCAGGGGAGGGAGGTCGCATCTCCATCCCCCTTTTGCTACACCACGGCAAATCCCACTTGGGGTGACAAATGTAAAAAAAGAAATCGATGGCAGAATGTTGATGATTGTCAAACTTTCACCCTAGTACAGAGATCTGGGCCTAATCCATCGTTTTTTTGCTCCCCGTGCCATTCCAGTTTAAACCAAGCCATATGCAAATCAGTCTTGGCCCTGCTCCACATGGAAACAGTCCAGTTATTTTGTGATGGTCCTATGTAATGGTGATGGAAACAGCCTGTGAGTTCATGAATAATGTACACTATGCAAATTCACTCCCTGGAACAGAAAGACTTATTTTTGAACGCTTGTATCATGCAGGGGTTGGCTGCACCTGCTTTCCAAACTGTTGCTTTGATGGACATGATTAACTCTCTTCTGTCATCTACCTACAGACATGCACATGTGTAGATCAATCTTTTCTTTCGACCTCTAGGCCTGTAGCATAGCAAGGTTGTGCTGGGCCATAATGCAAGAAAAGACAATGGGCCCTCTGGACACCTATCTCAATACTAAAAATCATCCATAAATGAGATGCATTGAGCCTCTCAATTCCTGCGATTGGTGCCACTGCACCTGCTGCACTATTCACAGCTGTTACTCTGCTCTAGTTTGTGATTTGCGTAGTAAAAGTATTCCTGTATCATGGACCGTAGGTGTTGCGAATGTAAACGTATGGCAAAGACCGACATCCGTGGACGGTTAGACGTTTGCGATCTGCTTTAGAAATCAAATTAACTATAACTATAAGATATATTTATCCTCCCTGGAATCAAAATATACACTCCGGTCTGAACACTTGTAACCTGTATGGTGCGAACCCTCCCTTGTTCTGTGTAGATTGTTTTTTTCCTATCGTAAGCAAGGCGTAAAAACCCCAATACAATACATCTTACAAATATTGTAGAGTTGATGAAGGAACAGGAGTGCTTTATTGCTTATTAAGGCGATATGAGCAATAAAAATAGATGAAACTTAAAAATAATCATTTTTTGAAAAGAAGTCCCAGCACATTCTTTTCAGTTAAGGTCTCGCGTTATGAAATATTATCCCTCTCATCGACGAATAACATGTTCTTCTGGTGTTCGGGTCGGCAGAATGGCAGGGAGCCTTACCTTGTTTCTCCTGAATGTGACACCAGTTTGCATCTTTGATGAATCGCGCTCTGCGACTCGGTCACTTTGTATTGCAGACGTGTTTCCTTCTCGACCATGCAACACCTTTCTCTCTTTTCCTATATATATGTCGCACAAAAGTATTTCCTATGACTCGAGCATATAACTGAAACAGCATTGCTTCACGTAAGATAAATCTCGATTCTCTAAGCAAAAAGGGCATCACTGGGTAGGAACAGTCCAAAAATCCCTAGAATTTCACGCAAAACCAGATCGTCTGAAGTCACGCAAAAAAAAAAGTGCAGCCGGGGATATATTTATTGAAGACTTGTATCGCCCTTGCGCCACGCACCGTGGCACAAGAGGGAACCAACTCTCAAGTTAGATTCATCAAGCCACACAAGGTCTTGCGTGGGGCAGATTTACAAGCCCCTTGTGGCTCTTTTGCGCCGCCGTTGCGTCACTTTTGTGACGCAGCGGCTGCGCAAAAGATGCTCCATGGTGCAGGCTATTAACAACGTGATGCATCTGAGAGATGCGTCACGTTGTAAAGCCCTGCGCCTTAAGGAGGCGTTCTGGTGCAGGGGGGTCGTTCCGGCGCAGGAACGTCTCCTAAAAGTGGCTGAGTGAAATCAACAAGATTTCGCTCAGTCACTTTGGGGCCCATGCTGCGTCAAAACCCTGCGCCTGCTTGAAGCAGGCGTAAGGATTGACGCAGCATTAGTAGAATGGGCTCCCCAGAGCATTGCTGGAGCTGCGTCGCGCATGCGACGCAACTCCAGCAATGCGATACCTTTACGGCACAGATGCGTCACGCATCTGTGCCGTTTTTGCCCCATGGTGCGCCGCATTGTAAATGCGGAGCATCATGGGTGGTGGAGGCATGTCGCACAATTACTGGCGCATCCCTGCTAATTTGCAGGGATGCGCCAGTAATTGTAAATATGCCCCAGAGTAACACAATGCAGCGCAAATCGCTGCGCTGCCTTACTCTGCCCCAGGGAGGAGTTCCATGGGTGGAGCGTGGGCGTTCCCACGCATCCACTCATGGATTTTACTGGTTGACCTGGGAATGCGTCAAATTGCTACACCTTCCCAGGAGAGGGGTAATGAGGAGAAATATTTCTCCTTTTTACTCCCTCTTTCTAAGTGTGCTGCATTCAGCAGCACAAGTAGAAAGAGAAAAATGCTTCTGGGGATTGTATTTGTGCAGAAGGGTGCCTCTTCCTGCACGAAAACAATTCTGCTTACAATGCAGGCACCCTTGAACCATGCCACAAAGGTACCTGGTTGGCGCGTAGCACTGTTAGCAGCACATTGTGCACCAGCACAGCGAAAAAAAAGGAAAGCGCCCTATAATGTTAATAACAGCGCATTCCTGCCCTTTCCCTATCACGTAGAGCAGCACAGCAGGGCGGCTTGCTGCGCCTCATGATTTTTTTTATAAATATCCTGAAGCTTTGCATGTATAGCAGCAAAGAAGCATATATGATGTGCAAAGGATACATCCCATATTTACATTTGTAATGTCAATGAAATCACTCATTCATGTAGAGATTTGTACCGAAGGGTGTGTTCACCTATGCATCATTGGGCAGTGCTAAATCAGGTTTAGAGTCCAACAACATGGCATTTTAGCATGAACATGAGCATGAACCTTGACATAAGTGCAAAGTGATATGTAATAAATAGTGCCATTCATGGGCGCTTGTGTAGCACAATACTGCAGCTTCTCCGAAGCACTACATTTTTATTTCAGTAAAATTTTTATTGAAAATTATATTTACATGGTCCGTAATATATACATGGGAGGTGATCCACAGGGGAAAAAGAAGAAAACGCCCTGGGGGGCAACACAAGTCCATCATCTTGGCAATTAGTCCTTCTGACTGTGGCTGTGCAGTTCTGGCAGTGTGTTCCGTTAGTTCGTGCCCTCGTATCAATAGTCTTTAGTTTCCCCCTCCGACCCCCCCTGATATCTTTCTTATTGTTTTACGCACGTTAGTTGATTACCCACTCCCCTAGCCCCAGTGGCCAGAAAAAGAGAAGAAGAGAGAGTGGAGAAGCACAGAGTGGGGGAATATTTCCTGGTGCGGTGTATGGGCGGTGTCTTCTTGATGATCTATGACTCAGTTGAGGCTCCTGTGGTTGCGTTGCTTGTTGCCGTTGCTACGGCGGTTTGTGTGAGGACAGGTAGTTGTCCAGTGATCGCCACATTTCGCGCACATTTTTATAATTTGAATTCTGATGAAGGGAATGGAGTAATGACTGATGGCAGCCAGTGTGAGCCTGTAAATTGGAAGGTACCCCTCTAACATTCAGGCAGTGATAAATATATCTTGCAAAAGAACAGATTGCCTACCTATATTCAGTACTGGCCTAATGACTTGTATTTCATTAAAATATCACTTGCATTACGAAAATAAAATTCTCTTAGTATTTATCAGATCTTAATTCATCTTATTTAATACAAGTCTACAAAATATAAATCTACAAAAAGTACATTTTACTTCACAATCTACCTTCTCCTAATTTTCTTTCTTACTGCAGTTCTTTATTAACAATATCACACATTTTAAATATTATGTGTCTGTTAAACATTCACGTTTGTATCACATTTTTTCCCAAATGTTACTTTATAACCAGGCGTTGTTAGTTCAGTTCCAGACGCTGGTATCTGTTGAGACAGCGTTTAGCGAGCTATTATATTTTCATTTTTTGCAGCTTTATATAGTGCAAACAGACCACAAGGTATTAGAGCGCTTTACATGAGCACCAGTTATGTTACACAAGGACACATTCATTTTGGTACGCACTGGGAGATGAATTGATGTGCCCAGAATCACATGAACACCAGAGTGTGGATGTTGAGGCCAATCCCTACATCTTCTCCTAGAGATCGACTTAACCCTTCGCGCAGGACTACAGATGTTAGAAAAGACTTAGGCTGGAGGGAAAAGGGGGGCACGGAAGAGAGAGACATACACACCTGCAAACTGCCATTGAAAATCCCAGAATGGATTTCAGAGGCACAGCATCTAAGGTAAGGATATCATGGATATCACCCCATCGCAAGACCTCTGCAACTCCCTCGCCTCATACTTCCACAACAAGATTGCGGACATACACAACAGCTTCAACAACCAACCAACGCACACCACGACCGAACAACCACCCCCCACCACCACCCTCAACGCCTGGACTCCGATCAGCACCGAAGACACCATCCGCACGATGAACTCCATCCACTCCGGATCGCCGACCGACCCCTGCCCTCCCCACGTCTTCAACAAGGCCGACGCTGTCATCGCACCCCACCTGCGAGACATCATCAACACATCCTTCGACACCGCCACCTTCCCTGAGAGCTGGAAGCACGCCGAACTCAGCGCTCTACTCAAGAAACCCACAGCGGATCCCACCGAACTCAAGAATTACCGCCCCATCTCGCTCCTCCCGTTTCCAGCCAAAGTCATCGAGAAGACCGTCAACAAGCAGCTGGCCGCCTTCCTTGAGACGAATGGATCCCTCGACCCCTCACAGTCTGGCTGCCGAGCCAACCACAGCACCGAGACCGCCCTCATCGCCGCCACCGATGACATCCGAGCCCTGATGGGCAACGGAGAAACAGCGGCCCTCATCCTCCTAGACCTCTCCGCGGCATTCGACACTGTCTGCCACCGCACCCTAGTACAGCGCCTCAGCAACGTCGGAATCCAGGAGAAGGCTCTGGAATGGATCATCTCCTTCCTGGACGGAAGAACACAGAGAGTCCGCCTACCACCGTACAAGTCAGAGGCCACCGAAGTCATCTGCGGCATCCCTCAAGGATCCTCGCTGAGCCCCACCCTCTTCAACGTCTACATGAGCCCCCTCGCGGCCATCGCACGCCAACACAACCTCAGCATAATCTCCTACGCCGACGACACCCAGCTGATCCTCTCCCTGACCAACGACCCCGCCGCCGCCAGAGCCAACCTGCACGAAGGGATGAAAGAGGTAGCCGAGTGGATGACGACCAGCCGCCTGAAACTGAACTCAGACAAGACGGAGGTCCTCATCCTGGGCTCTTCTCCCTCCGCCTGGGACGACTCCTGGTGGCCTCCCGCCCTGGGCACCGCACCCAAACCGACAGACCATGCACGCAACCTGGGCTTCATCCTGGACTCCTCCCTCTCCATGACCAGGCAAGTCAACAACGTCTCCTCGGCGTGCTTCAACATCCTACGCATGCTACGGAAGATCTTCTGGTGGATCCCCACCGAGACCAGGAAGACCGTGACCCAGGCCCTCGTCACCAGCCGACTGGACTACGGCAACGCCCTCTACGCCGGTACCACCGCCAAGCTCCAGAAGAGACTCCAGCGGATCCAGAACGCCTCTGCCAGACTCATCCTCGACATCCCACGAACCAGCCACATCTCCGGACATCTGAGAGACCTACACTGGCTCCCCGTCAACAAAAGAATCACCTTCCGCCTCCTCACCCACGCACACAAAGCCCTACACGACCAAGGCCCGAGCTACCTCAACAACCGAATCAACTTCTACGCTCCCAAACGCCACCTCCGATCAGCCAACCACGCCCTCGCCGCCGTCCCCCGCATCCGAAGAGCGACGACAGGAGGAAGGTCCTTCTCTTACCTAGCCGCCAAGACCTGGAACTCCCTCCCGACCGACCTGCGCCTGACCCAAGACCACCTCTCCTTCAGGAAGAAGCTGAAGACCTGGCTGTTCGAGCAGTAGCGGCACCCCCCTACCCCCAGCGCCTTGGGACCCTACGGGTATGTAGTGCGCTCTATAAATGTCTTTGATTGATTGATTGATGGTCTCCACCTAAGGGTATGAGAGCACAGTCACTAAAGAAACAACAACATGTATGAAACATTGGACATGAGGGTAACCGGGTGCAAGAACAACCGGGTGCAAGCAGAGCTTATGCTGTAACTAGCATCAGAGGACTGCATCCCCCCCACCCAGCCCCCACAGAA
The DNA here is from genome assembly GCF_964263255.1 of Lissotriton vulgaris. Lineage (NCBI taxonomy): Eukaryota > Metazoa > Chordata > Amphibia > Caudata > Salamandridae > Lissotriton > Lissotriton vulgaris. Next base: position 1,195,566,545 of record NC_141689.1, on the reverse strand, counting down.
GCTGAAGATGGAGAACCACGCTACACCAGGAGAGAATGCCTAGACAAGGAAACAAACTGGCAAGAGGATAACAAGCAGGAACTAACCACAAAGAGAAATGGAGCCAGGGGACCGAGGGGAACCGGTAAGGTAGATAACAACAAAGGTGAATAGTTTTTAAATTTAACTATGTATTGTATATGAAATGTTACTCTATTTAATGAATGAACTGTCTTGTTTATGTACTTTTATGATTGTCTCAAAAAACAATCGAATAAAGTCTTTTGGAAGATTGCATAGTCGTTTTATATAAGAACAGGGTGTTAAAGAATAGATAACTATTTATTTACAACACCATCTACAGAACGTATTATTCAGCACTCCTGATAAAACATGAAAGATGATCCAAACAAATCACTGTATTATCATCTGTATGTTTGAGTTGGCATATTAGCATTTAGTAGTAATATACTACAAACATAATCGGCTAATAATGCACAGTGAGTAAAAAAACGTTAATCTGTCTTCCACAAGGAACCCGTGGCGATCCCGAAAATCTGTTAGACAACAAAGCCAAGAAGAATAATCAATTACCTTCTTTAATTAGAATAGAACATATCGTAGTCATTATGCTAATATATAGAATAAGGATGGAGTATTGCTCAGGGACTCTATAGAGCATCAAAACAGAGTGATGGATGGAATGCTTGAATTCGTTTCAGATACTGGCGATCACTCTGGCCGCATCTGATCCATCAGGATTCTTTAACCTGCCCTCACATTCAACGTCTAAATGAACCATCTGTGACTTCACTATGGGGGCATTATTAGAGGAGCTTCACATTTCCCTCAGAAAAACTATTTTATAAGTAAAGAATGCATCTATACATACATTTTCGTATTAATAGACTTGGATGACATTTCAGTTTCGTCTGCAAAAATTGCATGATTTCCGGATTTTTGTGTTACGTTTGTCACATGAAATTCTTTGAAATTACTCCATTACTCCACATTGTGCAATTGTGCCTAGTCCTGGTAAACATTTATAGTGAGAATGCCATTCGCAGTGAAAAAAAAATTCTGAAACTGCTTGGGCAGGAACGTAACTCAGGCCCCTGTGGTTGCGGAAGGGGGGAGGGGGGCGGTAGGAGGGCGATGGGTAACTCTGCAACGGGCACCCAAACCGCCAGGCGAGCCCCAATCAGCCTAAGGCCAAGGAATATCTGTAAAATATTGGACAATCAGTACCTCATCACATTCTGCAAGGGGGCCCCATCATTTTGTGTCACGCCATTGTGCACGTGAACAACAGAACGCCAGCCGCTCCTGTTTACAGTGCCCTTTTTGGTTCTCTTTAAGCGCGAAATACGTTCTAGCCTCAACAATTGACCGCTGTAGTGAATGAAAGCGTTCTTGTCAGTAGGTTTGACATTTAGATCGGTTTTCAAACTGCCATTCTTCTCCTCTGTCAAGTCAGAAATGCAACCTTCGTTCATGATTTATTGCCGGTGAAGCATATGTTCTGGGCACAAGCATTCAGCCATTCACTTACACTGTTAAGAGTTTCCTCTCCCTTCCAGATAAAATATATTTTGTATATATATCTGGACCATTTCTATGCATTTTCTAAAAAAGGAGCTAGCTCGTTAAACAAAATTATTTTATTTCATAGTTGTTGAATTTGTGGAAGTTTAATTTAAACCTAGGTTTTCTGATTTTAAAGTGGGCATGCTTTGTTTTTTCAAATCCTGTCTACAGATACAAACGTTTTTAGGACTGTATTTGTTTTTTTGCTGGTTATAAAAACTTCATCTTAAAATGCGGTCTAAAACTGAGGTAACATAACAGTCATGCTTGTAACAAATCACAGGGCACAGCACTATTGTTGTGTGGTTTCTTATATATGAAGGCAGTGCAGGTCATGGCATGGCCTCGGAGCTTTTCAAACAGAGCAATGTAGAATATGTGATCGTGATACTGTTTTACATGCAGGGAGCTATGCACAACAAATCTATGCACCAGGAATAGTCTCCCAGAATGAAGAACAGTCCCCTCGCCCAGTGGGAACACCCAACCCACTAAACGTCAATGTCTCTTGACAAGGACTCAGCAAAATTTCAGTTATGCCATTGTAATCAGAGTAATTTCAGTAATTAAGCGTTATGCTTGTGATACGAAACTAGCAAAATTATGTAGTTATGCCAGCTTGAGTAATTAAGAGTAACTTGGGGCAAAAATTCTATTTCATGAGCACAGGAACAACAATCTAAGAGAAAGTAAATGAGCGGCTGCTGGCTAATGTTGCTTGTGTCTTGTAGTATTTAGTGCTATTTTCTTAGCACAAAATGCATCCTCTCGCCCATTTTGGATGCAAGGGTGCATTTTACACTAAGAAAATAACACTAAATCCTGGGTTATGGATTATTATGAGCAATTTTGTTTTAATGACGCTAGAGAGAATTACAACAGTTATGCCCACCCCTACTCCTGACACGATTTAGGGACACTCTGGCAGGCTACCATACTGAGCAGCACATTATAAACAGCACAGATCATTTGATGGACAAGTAACACAAACAATGATGGGCACTGTGTCTTCTCACAAACATTTAATTAGTGCCACTTCATTTCGCAATTTATCCTTCAATCTGTGGTGTTGATTTGCTATTGATTGGAGGCACAAGTATGCACTGATTGAGATAGAACATGTTAACGCTTGTCGTATTCTTTTCATGTCCTGTTAATTCTAAACCAAGCCAGCAACCCTTGTACAATATTACTGTGTGAAAGACATGTTCTCTGCAGGTGTAAGGCGGCTTCTGTGCCCCGTCAAACCGGTTTCTGTTTTCAGGTGAACCATATTGTAGCCCATGTCCCTTGAGCTTTTTTCTGTTGGATTGGATTGGATTGGATTTGGTTTTTGTATAGCGCGACAGCTACCCGCAGGCATCCTAGTGCTTAGCAAAATACAGGTGTGTGGGGCGGGTCAATTTTATCTGCTGAAGAGAAAGGTTTTTAGTTTTTTCCAAAGTGCAGAAGGTTGGGTTCTGAACGAATCGAGATTGGGAGTTCCAGAGCCTTGCTGCGTTTGTTGAGAACATTCTTCCTCCACTCCTTTCTCTTTTGAACCTGGGTTTGATGACTTGAAAGGTATGGGTCGACCTCAGTTGTCTGTTGGGGTGGTAGGGGGTAATCAGGGTGTGGTTCAGGATTGCTCCTTTCCTCCAGTAGGCACGGTGGGCAATGCACCTGCTTTTAAAATTGATTGTGTCCTTTACTGGCAGCCAGTGGAGGACTTTTAGTTCAGATTTCACTGATTGGCGGCAGGGAATGCGCAGGAGGGTGCGGGCAGCGCAGTTTTGAATCTCCTGGAGTTTTTTCAGGGTTGATTCGGGGGCACCTAGATGAAGGGCATTTCCGAAGTCCAGCTGGGAGAGGATTATTTTTATTTATTTTATTTATTTTACAGATTTGTAAAGCGCATGGCTGCCCGTAAGCGTCCCATCGCTAGTGATAAAGAAACCAGGTGCGAGAGGGAAGCGTTATGGGAACAGCCAGGTCTTGAGTGCCTTACGAAATGAGAGTAGGTTGGGCTGGGTCCTAATGTCTGGGGGCAGTGAGTTCCATAGCTTGGAAGCATTATAGGCAAAGAGTCGACCTCCAGAGCGGGCCTTCCTGATTCTGGGTACGGATGCCAAGTTGCAGTGTGAGGAACGTAAAGTTCTCTTGGTATTATAGGGAGTGATAAGGTTTTTAAAATAGGTGGAGCCTTTCCATGAAGAATTTTGTGTGTTGTGCATAATGCCTTAAATTGTATTCTCTCCTGGATGGGCAGCCAGTGCAAGGCGTTCAGGGCTGGTTTGGCTGAACAGCGACGATGAGTTCCTGTGAGAAGACGGGCGGCAGTATTTTGTACTGTTTGGAGTTTTGATAGTACTTTTTTAGGGGCCCCCAGATAGAGGGCATTGCCATAGTCTAGGCGGGACAACACAAGGCCCTGAATCAGGAGTTTTTGAGATTGTGTTGGGAGTAAAGGCAGAATTTTTCTGGCGGTCCGTAAAAGGCCATGACACACACCAGCCGTTTTTCTTGCTTGGGTGAAGAAGTTGAGACCTTCATCCAGACAAATTCCTAGACTCTTGATTTCCTGTTTAGGATTAGGTGGTGTGCCCATACAGGGGGGCCACAGGGATTTGGGTTGGTAGAGTGACTGATTGCCTAGAACCATATTCTCTGTCTTGTCATTATTAGGTTTAGGATGTGAGATGCTCATCCATTTAGTTATGTCACTAAGACATTTGTGGAGGTTGGTGAGAGATTGGTCTTGCTGACTTAGGGAGACTACCAATTGGGTATCGTCAGCGTAAGTTAAAAGCTTGATCCCGAATGGGGTGACGATCTTCTCAAGGGGGGACATGTAAACATTAAAAAGGGTCGGACTCAGGGATGATCCTTGAGGGACCCCACAGCTGATGGCAGTGGGCCTGGAGATAAAATTACCATCTGCTACCTGGAAGGACCTATCGTTCAGGAAGGATTCCAACCAGGACAGTGCCGTCCCTGTAATTCCAAGATCCCTAAGCCTATGGACCAATGTCGAGTGGTTGACGGTGTTGAAGGCTGCGCTCAGGTCCAGGAGTATCACTGCCACTGATCCTCCTGAATTGATGATCTTTCTTGCCTCTTCGACAACCGCCAACATCGCAGTTTCTGTGCTCTGGCTGGGCCTAAATCCCGTCTGGGACGGCTCCAGGAGACCATTGGTTTCAAGGTATTCAGAGAGTTGATGGTTGACATATTTTTCGGCTATCTTGCTGATGCCTGGGAGCAAGGAGATCGGCCGAAAATTGCTTAATTCTAGTGGATCTAAGTGTGGTTTCTTAATAAGGGCTTTGACAATTGCTTTTTTCCAGCTGGGTGGAAAAGCACCATGGGTAAGCGAGGTGTTAATCAAATTTTCCAGATGAGGAAGAATGGTAGGAGCAACTGATTTTAAGATGTTAAAAGGTGCGGGATCAGTAGGAGATCCACTTTTGATTGAGTGTAATATTGGGGAGAGAGTATCTATTGTCAGGGGGGCGAAGTGGGTCAATTGATATGCTGTAGTTTGGGGTGTGGAACTAGGTGGATTAACAATGGAGAGAGCATCGGATGTTTGTGATGGAAGGGAATTAAGAATGTTTTTAATCTTTGATTCAAAAAATTCCGCAAGTTAATTACATCGGTTTGCTGAAGGCTCTACTGGAGGGGGAGGATCAGGTGCTTTGAGAAGTTTTTTAGCAATTTGAAACGTCTCCCTTGAGTTGGCGGATGATTTGATTTTTTCTTCGAAATATTCGACTTGTGCGATTTTAAGTGCCTTTTTGTAGTTAAGAATGGTATGTTTATATTCAATTTTTTTAATAGGGTCGAAATTTTTTCTCCAGCCTCTTTCCGATTTCTTACAGATTTTTTTCAGAAGCCGCATTTCCTGGGTGAACCATGGGGAGGTAATTTTACCTCGGGGCTTACAGGTAGATTTTTTAGGTAGAGTTTTGTCCAATGTCTCTTCTATCCATTTTGAGAACTCCACGTCGGCGTGAACAGGGTTGGAGACAAGTCTAGGAGGGGAGCGCTCTAGATTTAACTTCCATTTTTCTGGGTCTAGGGTAGCCCAGGAACGAGTGGGCTTATTAGGTAGAGATTTAGGGTGTATGATGTTATATAGCTGCCAATTCAGTGAAATTAAAAAATGGTCAGACCATGGTACCGGAGTATGATCTAAGGTAGTAAGATCATTAATGTTGGAAAAAATGGGATCCAACAGGTGGCCCAATGAATGGGTAGGTTGTTTACTTTGTAGCCTAAGCTGAAGGGTTTCAAGGTCTGCTATTAGATCAGAGGCTAGTTTGACTTCATTTTTATCGAAATGAATGTTAAGATCTCCCAGGATCATAAAAGGAGAGTGGATGGCAGCCAGTGTGCAAGTGTGTTCCATGAGAGATTCACTGAACTGACCCATGGGTCCTGGAGGGCGATAGATAAGAATTCCTGACAAAGATATACATGGGGAGATTTGAATAGAGAATAGAACATTTTCACAATCTAGGAGGGGGATGCCTTGCAATCGGCAGGAAAGATGGTCTTTATAGATTATAGCGATACCCCCTCCCTTCCCTTTGGATCAGTCTACATGTTGAATTAAGAAGCCAGGAGGAAGGGACTTGACAATGTCCGGGTCAGAATCTGGTCCCAACCAGGTTTCTGTTAAAAAAGAACGTCTAGCTGACAATTTTCTAAAGTGTGGTAAATTTCTATTGAGTGTTTGGGGAGTGATCTGCAATTAATCAGGGCCATGTGCATTAGGATGGAAGAAGTTTGTTGAGGCACAGTAGGTGTAAATTTGTACGGACAATAGAGGCAGTGGTTGAAGGAATTATCCCCAAGTACAGAGTGTAAGCAAGGGCCCTTTATATCTCTATTCAAGTGAAGCAAAGCATCTCTCGAGTATCTGTGCGTAAGGTGGAGAGCATTATCTATAGTATCTGGCTCTGAGCTCTGCCTAGCGTGGACGAGTGAAGACGAGCTTGCCTTAAGCGCGCCTTCGGCGCGTAAACGTCTCGCCCGCTGCGCTCGTCCGCTGCGCTTCCGGTAGATGCACAAGCTTTATGGGAGTGAGGAGGGTGTAGGAAGGGGGCGTGGCCAACACAAGTGGGCATGTCTTATGTCTCTCGGAACGGCGGCGAGAAGGACAAACACTCGCCCGCGTCAGCGCTAAGTCCGCTGTGCGGGGGATGACTGTGTTTGAAGGGATGAGTGCTCAGAGTGTAGGTGAGTTCTTTTAAAATCAGAATATCACGAATTAAAATATTACACAAGCTCTCGCTACTCCCGGCTTCCGCCTCAGGAGGTTCCTGTTACTATGTGGCGCTTGTAGTCAGCGCGCTTTTATTTACCTTGGTCACGGGGGGCATGGCCAACACAAGTGGGCATGTCTTATGTCTCTCGGAATGGCGGCGAGAAGGACAAACACTCGCCTGCGTCAGCGCTAAGTCCGCTGTGCGGGGGATGACTGTGCTTGAAGGGATGAGTGCTCAGAGGGTAGGTGAGTTCTTTTAAAATCAGAATATCATAAATTAAAATATTACACAAGCTCTCGCTACTCCCGGCTTCCGCCTCAGGAGGTTCCTGTAACTATGTGGCGCTTGTAGTCAGCGTGCTTTTATTCACCTTGGTCACGGGGGGAGTAGCCAACACAAGTGGGCGTGTCTTATGTCTCTCGGAATGGCGGCAAGAAGGACAAACACTCGCCCGCATCAGCGCTAAGTCCGCTGTGCGGGGGATGACTGTGCTTGAAGGGATGAGTGCTCAGAGGGTAGGTGAGTTCTTTTAAAATCAGAATATCACAAATTAAAATATTACACAAGCTCTCGCTACTCCCGGCTTCCGCCTCAGGAGGTTCCTGTAACTATGTGGCGCTTGTAGTCAGCGCGCTTTTATTTACCTTGGTCACAGGGGCGTGGCCAACACAAGTGGGCGTGTGTTATGTCTCTCAGAATGGCGGCGAGAAGGACAAACACTCGCCCGCGTCACCGCTAAGTCCGCTGTGCGGGGGATGACTGTGCTCGAAGGGGATGAGTGCTCAGAGGGTAGGTGAGTTCTTTTAAAATCAGAATATCACAAATTAAAATATTACACAAGCTCTCGCTACTCCCGGCTTCCGCCTCAGGAGGTTCCTGTAACTATGTGGCGCTTGTAGTCAGCGCGCTTTTATTTTATTAGGCCCTGGACCATGATCTGTCTGGCCTTGAAAGGGAGGAGCGGCAGGATTTTTCGGATGAGTCTTATATCCATGCAGGTGGCAGATAATTTGGTTGCCTGGTGTCCAAAAGAGAATGCGCTGTCTAACCAGATTCCTAAGCTCTTGATGGTGTTCCTGGATGGGGGTGCTGGGCCTAGAGCTGGTGGCCACAGAAACTCAATGAGTTTTTGTGGGGAGTTACCCAGTACCATTAGCTCTGTCTTGTCGCCGTTTAGTTTCAGGTAGGACTGGCTCATCCAGGTACTTACTGCTTCCATGCAACCTCTGAAATCACTAGGACATGAGGAGGGATGAGTCAGGGTAACCACCAGTTGCGTGTCATCCGCGTAGGACACAACTTGGACACCGAAAGGGCAAATTATTTCAGCGAGGGGGTGCATGTATATGTTAAACAGTGTGGGGCTTAGGGACGAACCCTGGGGGACCCCACAACTGAGTGGTTTACTGGGCGAGGTGGTATTGCCCTCGCAGACTCGGAATGAGCGCTCTGATAGAAATGATTGTAGCCAGGGCGCTGCTTTGGATGTTATCCCTAGTTCTGAAATTCTGTGAAGCAAGATGTCATGATTCACAGTGTCGAAGGCGGCACTGAGGTCCAATAAGATAATGGCAGCAGTGCCGCCCTGATCCACGATCGTTCTAGCTCCTTCTGTTACAGCTAGTAAAGCGGTTTCTGTTCCGTGCATGGGGTGGAACCCAGTCTGTGATGTGTCCAGAATGCTGAACGAAACAATGCAATGCATTGAGATCTTTTCACACAAAGAAGAAAAAATGCATGTATTCTATTTGTGTGGTGCTAGCTCTTGAAGCTGCATCATCTGTGAGGCAGTGGCTTTTTTCAGGTTCACCCCCACTTTTTGCCACACATTCTCACAATTAGGTACTTGTGTAATGAACCAGAAGTGCACTGAGCCATGCCAAACAGGCCTCATTGCCAGTGCTTTGCCCTTTAAAATGTGTATGTCTAATTGGTTTACCCACAATTGGTATAAGTTAACTTACTTATAAATCCCTAGTAGATGGTACTGGGGGGACCTAGGCCTGTAATGAAGTTCCCAGTCTGGACTGCAGCACTTACTTTGTCACCAAGTGTTTGACAAAGCAAAGCATGACTCCCAGTCTGCCATTGCATACTGGCAGATGAGTTTTTAAGCTGTTAATGCAACTTTGTCATTTAAACCAACAGCAAAGCCCAACCTTCCTTTTTAATATTTATAAGTCACCTCTAAGGTAGGCTTACTGAGCCCCAAAGGTAGGGTGCCTAATTTAAAAAAGATGGACATGTGCTTTATTAACCTTACATGTCCTGACATTAAAAACCAGGTATTGTTGTTTTTACTCTGTATAGGCTGATGGCCCCATTGGGGAGTATGGAGTTACATGTTGAAATTAGGGTAACCAGACTCCACATTAGCGGTCCAATGAGGACCATTAATTGACAGCCAACTCACAAGTTTGATATTAAATTGAGGTACACCACTCTTAAGACCATACTGTAGAAATAAAGAATAGCAACAGGAAGACCCAACCTCCTAAAGAAGTTAAGTCGAGTAAGGATTACACAAACCAAAAGCTCTGCCACAGCAACACAAAACAAAAAAAGCAACACCTGATGTTCTTTCAGAGCTCACTGATTCTCCCTACAATGCATTTAAATCATTAGAAAGAGCACAATTTAAATGGAAGAATCATCAGCACTCATTAATAGACTCGTACAGATATTTTATTAAATTTCATTTTTGGATTAGAGATTCAAAGTTCGTAATAACAAGCAATTACTTAAAAAGTTTAGTCAAGAAAATGACAATTTTCATGAAAGTGCCAAGCATTTAAGCAGGTGTTCAAATCTGTAACAGCCACAGAGTTACAGGGTCCTATCACCATTAAGGTGGAAGGAAAGTTTGTTGTCTAATAGCTCAGATCCTCAGAAGGTGGGGAAGGGTTCCATTTAAAGTCCATTAAGGGTGCGTCTCTTAGCATAAACAAGAAATAGGGAAAATGGAAAAAATAGAAATGGTGGTAAAAAAAGCTCAGTCCATCGGCTATCAACTGCAGCATAGACCAATCACTTCAAAGTTAGAGAAAGTTCAAAAATCAATCAGCATAGGTAAAATTTGAATGGTGTCCATCAGCTGCAAAAATCAATGGTGTTCCTTGGAGTTTCTTCTTTGAAAGGTTTTTTAGTTCATCCCAATGCGGTGGCATCACACCTCCATGGAAAGATCATCACATGTCCATAGTCACATATTGACATCTAAGAAACTCGCAACATCAAGATGGTTTCCCCTTCCTAGTCACGGGAAAGAAACTATAGCTTGAGAGTCCACAGGAGCCTAATATCAATCAGAAAGATACAAAGTAGACTATTGAATACAATAGCTGAAATTCTATTCCCACAGTAACATTTTGCGGTGCATGTTGAAGAAACATTCAGTAATGTCAGAGTGTATGCAAAGAATATCAATGAGAGGTACCCCTTAAGAAACTCAAGGGAAATGAGGTTATCTAACCTGACAAAAAACTAAATCCCCTTGAGAGAGTCGTGGGAATGCATTAACACATTGTGCGGACAATCACAGTAACATGAAATCTATTATTAACACGAAAATATATTGTACAAATTATTTATTAGACATAAATAGTTAAAAAAATTTCATAATACAATTGAACAAATTACAATACTAAAAGAAAAATTACCATATTACTTAATCAACTATGGCCTGCATAATTGACTAGACAGACAAAAACTTGTAAAACATAAACATTGAAAAATACAATTTGTACATTTGTAGCTCACAGCTATTATCACCTATATTTTATCATCACAGAATTCAATATAAATATAGGTGATAGAGACTCAAAATTGTACTGGGAGTGCGTCGACGCGTTTCGGTGGTGAGTGCTGGTTTGTTCCACCTTTTCCAAGATGGTTTCTTAGTTGTCTGTCGTGGCTGAGGGTCTGATACAGCACCCTATATTTTATCATCACAGAATTCAATATAAATATAAGTGATAGAGACTCAAAATTGTACTGGGAGTGCATCGACGCGTTTCGGTGGTGAGTGCTGGTTTGTTCCACCTTTTTCAAGACGGTATCTTAGTTGTCTGTCGTGGCTGAGGGTCTGATACAGCACCCTGTTGATAATCTCGAAGGTGACCTAGGATAGGTAGCAATGCTATTCATCTTATATCTGAGGACTCAGCTTGTTATTCTTCTGTGTAAGTAAGTCTTAAGCCCTGGAATGACAGGGGCTAGAATAAAGTGTCCTCAACGTTTTGTTTCCCTGCCAGAATAGGTATAGGTCCTGTATTCTTGTTGTAAGATCAAACGGGGGTGAAGTATGTCTATCTCCTCGCTTGGTATTCCAGTAAAATTCTAAAGGGCAAATTGTAGAGGTATCCAGGCCAACGGATAGCCGGCACTGGGTGTTGTTAAAAACGTCTTAGTGCAGGCAACTTCAGAGGGTTCCGATGTGGTTTCAGCCAGGTCACTAATATGACCTTGCAATACGGATCGTGTCTCGCATGAGTATACTCAATCCAGAACCCCAGCAGATGCGAGACACGATCCGTATTGCAAGGTCATATTAGTGACCTGGCTGAAACCACACCGGAACCCTCTGAAGTTCCCTGCACCAAGACGTTTTTAACAACGCCCAGTGCCGGCTATCCGTTGACCTGGATACCTCTACAATTTGCCCTTTAGAATTTAACTGGAATACCAAGCGAGAAGATAGACATACTTCACCCCCGTTTGATCTTACAACAAGAATACAGGACCTATACCTATTCCGGCAGGGAAACAAAACGTCGAGGACACTTTATTCTAGCCCCTGTCATTTCAGGGCTTAAGACTTACTTACACAGAAGAATAACAAGCCGAGTCCTCAGATATAGGACGAATAGCATTGCTACCTATCCTAGGTCACCTTCGAGATTATCAACAGGGTGCTGTATCAGACCCTCAGCTCCAACAGACAACTAAGATACCGTCTTGAAAACGGTGGAACAAACCAGCACTCACCACCGAAACACGTCGACGCACTCCCAGTACAATTTTGAGTCTCTATCACTTATATTTATATTGAATTCTGTGATGATAAAATATAGGGTGCTGTATCAGACCCTCAGCCACAACAGACAACTAAGATACCGTCTTGAAAAAGGTGGAACAAACCAGCACTCACCACCGAAACGCGTCGACGCACTCCCAGTACAATTTTGAGTCTCTATCACTTATATTTATATTGAATTCTGTGATGATAAAACATAGGTGATAATAGCTGTGAGCTACAAATGTACAAATTGTATTTTACAATGTTTATGTCTTACAAGTTTTTGTCTGTCTAGTCAATTATGCAGGCCATAGTTGATTAAGTAATATGGTAATTTTTCTTTTAGTATTGTAATTTGTTCAATTGTATTATGAATTGTTTTTAACTATTTATGTCTAATAAATAATGTGTACAATATATTTTTGTGTTAATAATAGATTTCATGTTACTGTGATTGTCCGTGCAATGTGTTAATGCATTCCCACAACTCTCTCAGGGGGATTTATTTTTTGTCAGAGTATATGCAAATACAGGACAAATAAGCAATATTTCACTGCAGTAAAACAACCCATTGTATTAAATCAGGGGAAAGTTCAGCACTAGAGAGAAAGCATTTAATAAATGGCCTTAAGGTTAGCATGGCATGTTTAAATGAAATGAACTTTGACTTTACTTCAATATAATGAAATTAAATCAATTCAAAGAAAGAATGTATAACCTTTCACAAGTTAATATTACATAGAGATGGCTAATGTTAGAAATACCCTACTACCACAAATGTTCATGTTATTCATATAAATGCACATTTTTCACATTAAATTCTACAAAATTCGTTTTTAATATCCCACAAAATATAGAGTGGGAAATATCAAGCTTGTATTTTATTGCTTATACATTTTTGCACTGAATTTTCCAACTGATGCACATTGACAGAAAGCAAAAAAACACTAGGCCACTTCGCTCAACATGAAAATTCCATCAAGATACGTTAATAAGCAACTTGTGCATAAGGAAAACATTAGTATAACTTTGTTTAAAGGTATTAGTTCATGTACTTTTTTTGCATCGCACACTTAAAAGCACGCTTTTACGGTGCTCCCACTACACTTGTCTCAATTTCATGTGTCACATTGTCTAACATGTGCAACATGTACTTTCAAAATTACGTTTCTTGTATGTATAAACATTTTGTGTATTATGATTTTGAAAATTGTGCTTTATCATTTGCATTAAGCCTGACTTGTTGCTCAAGTCAAATTCAATGTAACCTATGTACAAATGACAACTTTACAAAATTGCCACTTTGTTATCGAAAGATTCCAGTAGCCATTCCTGGTTGCACACAAGCTGCTGTCCTCGAGACAGCCTTCTGCCCTCCCAGGGTGAGGTGAGAATGACTTTCAGGAAGAATAAAATAGGACCTGCTGAGAAAAGAGCTGTGACCTCATCCTGGCAGGTTGACCAGAGTTGGGTGTCAGCCAAATAGGTGAGCTTTAAATGGAAAGCCAACTTTGAATGGGAAATGGTAGTTACATATGCTCTTTTGTTTTAGGAGACAGGCTGGCATCTCAGGCAGAGAGGGGAAAGCCATTGCCAACCCCCTTTTTAAAACGGAGTGTAGCCTCCAGGTAATCACACCTGTGAGTTGAGCTATGAGCTCACCACACCAAGAGAAGAGTTCTTCCATTTTGGTAGTGGGCAGGATAGTGCATTCTGGGCTTGCAAGATGCCACACTTCACAGTAAATCAACATCACTAGGGAGGAGGCTTGATAGATCGCTAGGTAGTTGCCACATCCCCCTAGGCCTGTAGTGCTAACAAATGTAGCACATCTAGCACCCAGACCTCAAATCCTGTTGTTACTGAACAGAGGACTTAAGAAGGACTGACCTGCTGTTCCCTGTACCCAGCAAAGAGAGTATTTACAAAAGGCTGGACTCCACCTGCTTCACCTTAGACACTGCCTTTGGTGACCGGCTCATGGAAAAGTTATTCACAAGACTCAGGCAGAGAAGGTGACTCCAAGAGTCTGACTCCTAGTAACAGCCACAAGGCCATAAAGGCAGAGAAACCTTCACCCTTGAGAGGCTAGCACCAAAAGGTTTGACACTAAGGACCAGCCTGGGAGACTGACTCCTTGACCTCAAATGTTACACCAAGTCTTATGGACTCAGGAGAGTAGTCAGAGTGCAGCTTGGTTGCCCAGCATGGACGTTACTGCAAGTTAATGGGAACCACTTGTTTTGCCTGTAACTGGAGACCAGTAGACCAGTGGCAACTGTTTTTGTTCTAGATTTCACCTCAACTTTTTGGAACATCGACCTCTGAGGCCATATTCACCCCTTGTACTCAGGGCTGGCTCTAGAGTCAGAGGCACCTAGTGCAACAATCTTTTTTGGCACACTTCCCTTAATGACATTCTTTTTCGCAGACTCCTTCACTACCAACCTTCAAAGGTGCACCTCATCTCACTACACACCATCTCTCACATGCATATTTTTAGTTTTATAGTGCTACTCATACCAACCCAAGCGTGTCAGAGCACACCTTATACAGAGGCAATGAATCTTGCATGTGTATATCAATCGTCTATAGGACAAGTTACACAAGTTACACAAGACAGTGCGGATTACCATTCTGTATGGTACATGTTCTTTGCAGCAGGCATTTTAACCCTCTGTGCTACTTTCTGATGAATGAAAACTGACACTAGAAAAAATGTTATCTCTCTCCAGCAGAAACATTAATCACCTGGTTTATCTTGACATTTTTATTGTTGCCTGTAAACTGCTGCTGGAGACACAATGAAACAGCAGGCGCTTTTAAAACAAACGTTATTTCTGAACACAGCGCCTCTCTCAAGGTCAGTGGCAGGTACATCTGCACTGGTTGCTCCTCCCTAAAGCCGGCCCTACTTTTACTCAAGTACCAAGGGCTGGCCACGGAAAGATCCCCAACACATTGGTCAGCACCCTTAGGTTCCTTGAGCATCTTCAGTATCCTGTATCCCTTGCATCAGGACCACTCCATTGACTTCTATGGCGGTTCATGCATAGGATTCAGGACTGGACTGGAGACTGCTTAAGGTGGCAGATAACTGTCCCATGGGACCTGACTGGTCCCAGTGACTGGCTCCCTATCAGAGTTGGTCTCCGCAAGAGTGTCTACACTGGTGTTTTGAAGTTGCTTGTTGTGGCTAACCCTAAACTGTGAGGTGTTGTAGATTACAAAGATTATTTGCCTTTAGTAAAAAGCATTAATGTATTGTTTCTTTGAAAATGCATAACTGGGAACCCTCTGGTGGATTTTTGTCTTTGAGGTGTCTATTTTAAGATAAAAATACAACATATTTTTAGAAAATGGTGTTGGATTTTTATTGTTTTTGGTTACATTCTTATTCAACTGTTTCAGTACCTCCTAATGCTTTACACATGTTTCTTTGATAAAGCCTAATTGTTCTCATCCGCATCTACAAAGGACTCAGCTAAGGTTTAACAAGCGAACTTGCCTATACCTGGTATGGGTGTGTGTTAATATTACATGGGAAGGTCACACAACCACACCATATAATAATCCCCATTTTGACACACTATCTTATATAAGGAACAAAACATTTAATACATTTGAATTGCATGATATCAATACAAACACAAAAAGTATTTGCCTTTGTATCAACTATGCAATGACTAACATCAATAAAATAGAGATGCTGGATACAAAAATTTGGATATAAATGTAAGATTTTTAAAAGTCTTCACCATAGGTCAAAGAAACACAGAGGTCCATAGGCTTTCAATAAAATAGTCATCGTTAATACACACTTGTTTTTCATTCGATCTAGTATTAATGCTGCATTGCCTTTCAGTAGTACAGGGTGCGACTTTCTAAATGTTTCCATAGCAAGCCAGGAGGTTTGTGGTCAGTAGTGTTAGTATTACTGAAATAATGGTTGTAATGTGGTATACGTTATTTGGTGGGTGAGTGGGTGAGCAATACCAAATTGATGAGATATTTCCTTGATTGGTGCGGGTGTACACCACCAGCAAATGTATGTGTGAAATGTATGCTGATGGTAGCAAATGCTGTTTGATGCCTTAGTAGCCATAACATTTCAAATCTGGTCTGTGAAGGATGTATTTTAGGCAAACAACACAGTTGTTTTCCAGGTTTAACCTGACTATGAGTTTAGTGATAATGTAAAATAGGCAAGATCTCTCACTTATCAGACAGAGGGAACAGCTGTGTCATTTTGGGGAGAGGTGACTCCCATTTGCAAAACATTGCTTTGTTGGACATGACTAAAGCCACATTATGATATGTTGTGTGGAAGTTTCTCTAACTCTAATCCCTAGGCTTTGCTTTAAAACACTGTTCTCCTCTTAACTGTTATAATTCAATAGTATGTGTATGCTTTTGCAAAGTTCTACAACTGTGCTTGTAGTAAGAATGCTCTGGATGATGAATGTTGGTGTGGGGCAAAGCAACATGGTTGGTCCCTTTGAGTAGGTGCCTAGCATGGCAGTCGGTGATGTGCTCCAGCAGTGACAAAGCAAACACAGCAAAAGAGAAAATAGAAACACATTTAAATGTATACCAAGGTAGATTTATTGCAACATAATGTTATGATAGAGGGCAAGAAGGGGCCCATTGTTAGGTGCTGTCATCAGAAATTTGTATCATGATGGTCAGGACAGGTATCTTTAAAAAACAATGTTTTAGTAGCATTGCAAAGGTCAGATGATCATGAATATTTCTGAGGTGGACTGGAAAAGAGTTCAGCAGATACACTGTTTGTACAATGGAAGATGAGTTTTTGTTCTTTTGAAGATTGGTATTTCTATTTAGAGCTCAATCTCTGAGTAAACACTTCTTGACTGATGAATTTGGAGTATCTTTTTGATTGAGATAGATAATTGAGATAGATAAATTCGAAGTAGGGCATGGCAGGTAATGCAGTGAGTACTATAGAAAACTCTCCTGGATAGAGGAAGCCAATATAGAACGCTATAGCAATACCATATTCATACATACATGCCTGTTTAGGTAAAAGTTAAAAACTGACTTCATTAAAGAACGGGAAATTAAAATGCATTAGCCATCCACAGCCCAGCTTTCTCTCCTCTTACTTACTAAATTTATGTTTGTCGTTGACCAAGTACAGTGCTCTTGTCCTTTTGGCTAGATTTGCATTATAGCAAAACCATGTACATCCATATATATACATTGGCAGTGATCACAGAAATGGCTGAATATTATTTCTTCGATTCATTGGAGCCAACGTTAAAGAAATTCATGTTCAATAAGGCAAGAGCATTGACACGCAACAGGCATGTAAGCTCCAAAGCAATAGTGGGCTGAAACTAATTAATAAAGATACGGAAGCGAAGCATTCTCTATAAGAGACTTAGACTATGGAATGTTATCCTAACATCCATTTTAAACTAAGATCCAAGCCAGCAATCTGCCCCAGGGTGACTGCTGGGCTCTTCTTAGAAGAGGGGTGAAATTCTCAGCTCAATAGGGCACGAGGTTGAGTAATTACATTTGCTAATTGTTCTTTTTGAAGTATTTATTTATTCATAAATTATATTTTCCTAAATTTCAATTGCATAAGGGCCAGGATGAGAAGGGAGTGATAAAATGCTGAGAGGAGCAGAGAGGTCATTACTGTCCTCTGAAGCAGACTCATTGTCAATGACCTGGTTTTTGAGATCATCCAAAATAGCGATGCAGATGACTGTTTACAACAAAGACAGAAATACTGAATATTAGCCAAAAAGTAATGTGCTTTGATGTATTGATATAACAACAAGAAGGCTGCCTTTTTTATCATCTTACCTGGGAAGGGTAAATAGGCAACCATTCTCTCAGTTCTGGGTTCTTGGGGATGATGCCAGGCATAACCTACACCCTGAAGGCTTGACAGGAATCCCTGGTGGAGTGGAGACTGATAAGTTATAATTTTCAATGCCACGAAACCTAAATGTCCTGTTTACTTTGAATTTAGCTGTTGCTAATGTGTTCAGCACAATTTCTTTTTTTTACATAGAAAACTAAATATATATTCAGTAGCATCTTGTTTGGTTTGATTGTTTGAATGTGTTTACTTGTCTTTTTAGATAACAGGTTTCAATAGCCGTCACATTTCACATGATGGTATGGTGCTTGTAAATGTTTGTACTCCAAATAACTAAGGGGCATATTATCAAGGACCGGTGCTAAAATTATCGCCGTTTTATCGGCAGGAAACTGCTGATAAAACGGCGATAATGGTTTTGATAATACCCCCTTGTTAATTCCCATAGAAGCCCATGTTAACATCAGAACATGGGCTTCTATGGGAATTAACAAGGGCGTAATATCAAGCCCATTATCGCAGTTTTATCGGCAGTTTCCTGCCGATAAAACTGCGATAATTTCAACACCGGTCCTTGATAATATGCCCCTTAGTGTTCCACGCAGTAAATGCCTGTTCTCACTTTACAGCAGATTTTCACAAGGTATGTTTAAGTTACAATTTTGCAAGTGTTGTGAATGTTTCATTGAAATAACAACAACTACCATGATGCTTTGTTTCAGTTTTGTGAAAATAATAATGTCATTTAGTTTTGCTCATTCTCCCTTTCCTATCAAATCTTCATATATGGTAAAGGTTCATTTGTTGATCAATCTCTATTAAAGGTTGTCTTTTGGAAATTGTCTGTGTTGAATTATGTATGTTGTCCTTTTCTTTTCATTTAATTGAATTGACGTCATTAGTTTCACAAATCGAAGTTTGTTGACCTACAACATTTACGCCATTTAAAATTGTATGCTGAATATAAGTGGCAAATGTGAAAACTTAACTCTGCTCTGTTCATATGATGACTAATGCTAAATATCCCTCTAAGTTGAGGAAATGTTTACATTTTTGGCATGCTAAGCCCTGGTATTGCTAATTTCACAATTCTCCTATTTAATGTCTTGTGTTGAATGGTTGGTATATTTCATGTCTCCTTACTAATTTATTTTTTTGTTTCAGGGCATCTTCTTACCTGTTTATTTGAGACAGTATTGTATGAAACAAATATTTTGTGTAATTAATTACAATTGCACTGAAAGGTTTAATCATGATATTCCATTCATTTTCCCTTTTAGGTTGCTGCTTTGTTTTTTGCTTAAAACTCATTGGCTGTCATTCAGGATACACCCACTCCAGTCCAATATCAAGCTTCCAGGGAGGACGCCAATCCTGAAAGTCTGTATAGAGAGGAGCAGTCTGGTCCATCTGATCTGCCTGGGATGAGGGCACTAGTGAGTCTTGCTCAGCCCACACCTACACCTTCTACCCCAGCTGTTTCAACATCTCAGCTTACATATACCTTCACTTCCTGTGTCCAAAGCAACATCAGACTGATCTTGTGCCCCCAGTCCTTGATGCTGTAGAGACAACACCACAGCCACCTCCAGTTCAGTCAGGGACCAGTGGGATGGGGCATACTAGGTCAAGGGCATATGGCAGTGGAGGTAAGGGCCCTGGGAGGGATTCTGTGGTCTAGCATAGTGAGGCCACTGAGATCACTGTCACCAAGGCCGCCATCAACCAAGTGTTGGGATCCCTCCATCAGACATGAGCCATGATGGGCCAGGTCCTTACAGAGCTCCGGGATATGAAGCAGTTGCAGAGGGAGCACAATTTACAGATGGTGAACCACAACTCAAATTTGGGCTTCCTGACTGGGATGCTGCAGGACATTTACACCCATCTATGCAGCACTTTCCCAGCACCATATTCCCCTTTCTGCTGTCCTACTACATCTGGCCCAATTACATCTGCCTCAGCAACAGAAAGGGAGGACAGCCACAAGAGGCAACAACTGAACCTACCTCAGTCCCTGCAACTGTGGTTCCACCAGCCCCCATAGGAGAACACGTTCATCCAGCCCACCAGGAGAGAATGGCAAGACCACCACCCCATCACCACCAGGAGACGCAGCACTTTATTTCCTCCTCCAGTGTATGACTACCATTCACTCTGTGAACTATTTACTGGACAAATGTACTGTTCTGATGCCAGTTGTATTTTGAACATTGGACTTCAAACTAGTTGGGTCTTCAATATTGGTTTCATTCACCATGAATGACTTTTTCTAATGTTGTTGCTTTTTGGTTTTCATCCTGTGTTAGTTTATTTGGTTTAATAAAAGGAAAACTAACAAAGTCAAAGACTGGTTTTGTATTACTTTGCTCTATTCATTGATAATTGTCCTCCCATCATACATTTTAAAATGTATAAAAACTAATTTAAGTTAGATTATTATTGATTTGCAAGTTGGTAATGATTCACCAACTTTTAACCATGACAACAAAATACAGACAAAAACTCATCAACTAGTATTTTGATAAATTTGAAAAAGATTTGTCTGACTATTTTTACTGAAACATAGTCAACCATGCATTACACAAATACTCAGTGCCATTTTTCCATTTCCAATTCCAGACTTTGTCACCATGGAAGAAGGTGATATAATCAAAACATTCAGATTCTATTGGCAAAATATAATAGAGTTATGTCTTCAGCTGGAGCCAGATCTTCTGTCTCAAAATAGAAATTGCACAAAAATAACACCAAGGCGGTTATTAGGATTGCGGATTTTCCGCATCCTCTAGGCCGGCAGAAGCCACCACCGGCCCGGAGGATGCGGAAAATCCGCAGCGGACCCACCAAAGACCCACCGCCACATTAGGATGGCTGGTGGGTCCTGGTTTCCGTCCGCAGCTTTTCCGCCGCGGCTGGCTTACAACCGCGGTGGGAAAGCTCTGATATGGTGACGGTGTCTGTCAGACACTGTCCGCCATATTAGGATGGCCTGTTTCAGATGCTTTTCCGCGGTGGGTTTTCCGCCGTGGAAAAGCATGTGTAACTTCACTGCGGGGGTCGTTGCGGGCCCCCTAGGTGAAGGGGGGGTGGGGGGTGCACATGGGGGGGTACCGATGGTACCCCCCTGCATTTGTATGCGGAAAGCGGCAGGCACCGCGCTGTGCCTGCCTCTTTCTGCATACAAATGCAACACCTGCATTTTTAACATTGCTGCGGGTTCAGCTTGAAGCTGCACCCGCCGAAATGTTAAAAATAGAGGATGTGACCGCCAGGGTGGCGGTCACATCCTAATTGCACAGGAGGGAACTCCGCATGCCATGCGAAGGTTCCCTCCTGCTCTGGGGTCACGGACGGACGCAAGTCCGAACGCGATCCTAATGAGGCCCCAAGTATCTAAAATTGTGCCAGTACTCAATTTCGTGGCCAGAGATGATTCCAATACATTCTTGCAGTATCTGGGGGAATGCCACAACCAACTTTAGGTGTTGTGCAACAAAGAGATTTTCCACAAATAATGAGATACATCAACAGCTTCATACACTTAACACAATATGAGCCCTTTTGCAGTGTGAAGAGAGATGTTGAAGAGAGATTAATAAGCTTTGTTTTGCCTACAACTTGTGGTTACACCAATTCAAGCAGAACATATTAGCTTGGTGCCAACAATTCAACAGTAAACAAGTCCAATGCAATCTTCAAACTTCCATTAAATCACTGTGCGAGTTGTCTCAGTACAAGATATGGACACACAAAGTCTGTGTGTTTCTTCTCCAGGATCAACCCATGTTCCCGTGGCACTTTGCAACTGCAGCATATAACTGCAAATGCCAAAACACTGAAATGTCCAAATGAAGATGACATGGTGATGGATCCTAAAACAGATTAAAATAAAAGGATTCATTTTAAATACATTACACATTAGACATTTTCTAAGAACAATCAAAGAGAAACATTCAAACTGACCCCAGCAGTCAATGTGCCAACATCTTGATCAACATACATCTTTGGCCTGGATGTCATCAACTTTTCCCTTTCTGAAAAATGTGCAGCACAGACTTTTCTCCTCATGAGTTGTAAAGTTGGTTTAACCTTAAATTCATTATAGATAGATTTATACTTACCCTCAGGTTAAGAAGTTGTCTATAACATCTTGACATAAGTCAACTCCTTCTTCACCACTACCATCTACATTTGTCATTTCAACATTCTCACCAGATGGCCCTTCATGGTCTTCATCCTTTGTGATGTTATGGGATGTTCCATCGCAGGGTTATGTTGTACAACATGTAGCAGTCCATGGTAATTAGTCACACCTTATTAGGTGAGTAGAAGAGGGCTCCACCTGCCTTGTCCAGACAACGAAAACTGGACTTTAGTAGCCCAAATGCCCACTCTACTGGTCTCTGTGTTCTTCAATGGGCCTCCTTAAAGGGGACTTCCCTTATCATTGATTGAATCCTCAGCGATTTCAACAACCATGTCCGATTAGGATAAGCTGAGACTCCTAAATGGAGGAAAAAGAAAAGAGACAAAATATGAAACACAACTTCAGATTATTCATCTTGAAATTACCCAAACAATATTATGTCAGATTGTACTTACCAACAAGCTAGGCCCTTTCAGGTCCACGTTATGGCATCTGCAGGGGTATGCTGCTATTTCGTAATAAAAAGGAATCATGGTCTGATCTGGGGAAATGCGCACATACACTTGTGATGTACAAATCAGGTTAGCAGACAACTGGCATATTAATTGAATGGGAGTGCTGCTGATTCCGGTAGACTTGTTCCTTGGTGTGTGGTGGCTTTAAGGCAATATGTGTACCGCCAGTTGCTCCCACCGCATGGGTAGGTGACCCAAACCATATAAATCACCCGTCAAAATTGTAAAATCCTCATATTATGGAACCCGGATGAAGCTGTTGATGTGTCTCATCATTGAAAAAAGAACTTCTTGTAGAACACCACTGAAAGTTGGTCATGACATTCCACCAGATACTGCCACAGTGTATTGAAATGATGTTGTGGCCACAAAATGAAGTGCTGCCATGAGTATGGCAATTTGTGAATAGATGTTGGATTTTTATTTTGAGGTAGAAGATTTGGTTCCTGCTGATGACTTAAATCCAGTATACTTTGCCTTTGTAATCTAAATTTCTTTATAATATCCCATTCTTCCATGGTGGCAAAGTCTGGAAATGGTCGGAACACCTGAGGCTGTCATCTCCTTACTCTCCTGGGATTCATATGTCTGCATAACAAAATGACAACATTTAAAAAAAATGTGTTTGTTGATATCTTACAAAAATATCATGTTTTGCAAAACGTACATATGGTTTCCTAACATATCTTAACACAACATGTAAAATTGGTTTATGTTTCTCACAATTATCATTTTTTACATGTCTATTATTTTGACAATAATTATGTGTAAGTAATAATATTTACACATTTGTTTATTTTTTTTCAAACAAAATACAGTCAAATGAAGTGCAAACAACATCGTGCAACTATCATATTAAACCACAATAGCACACTAAATATATATTTTTTATTTTTTATTGATGAGTAACATTATTAGCATTTTGTATGTGTAAACAAAATACACTACTTGACAATCTAAAATGGCAGCCGCCTGACCTCGCCTTCAGGGCATTGGAATTAGTTGACCGCAGCAGAAGTTCACCACCTAGTGGGTGTGAAACACCACTACAGATCCAGCCATAGGCTGACATGTGTGAAATCTACGTACAACATCTAATGGATGTGTCCGTCACCATTGATGACAATGTATGAGGTGTGCATGTACACAGCGTTTCAAAAAAAATATCACTTGCCTCCTAACACTGCAGCCAACAAGACCTCCTTAACTTTTGTTGCTGATTCCAACCTTTGGGAGCCAATATTAGTACTTAAGAAAACCATAGAAATTCACTGAAAAAATAAAGGTTACAGGGACATTATAGTTAGGCTCACATTTCACTTGTACAAAACCAGTGAAATTTAGCAGCACCCACTGACACCCCTGTATAACTTTGCATACTCCCACTCCAAGTACCACACTACCATTTTCAAACCCATCCAAACACACATTACAATTACTTAAAAGCCAGTCACTGATTCATAGACCAACACACACATCCACTCACTCAGTCATACAGCTATAAATATACCCACTCACTAATACAGGGGCTGATATATACAGACATACACCCATACAGCCTCTCACATACTGAATTAGTCACACAAAGAGCTACTCACACACCTACTCACTCACCCACACAATCAATGACACAGCCACTTACTCACCCACACAGTTACACACACTCACACACTTACTCATACAGATAAAAGTGAATACTCACTCACCTATACAGTCACTGACATAAGCATAAATTCACCCATACAGTTAAATTCAAATTCACTCACTCACCCATGTAGTTACTCCCATAACACATCACTCACATATACTGCCTTTCACATACCCAGTTACTCACCCATATGCCACTGACACATGCACTCACTCACCAACACAGCCATATACACATTCACTCTCCATACAGCTACTCACATACACATCCACTAACCCATACATCCACTGACTCACCCACTCACTTATCCATTCAGGCAGTCACACACCCACTCACTCTTCCACACAGACATTCATACAGACATACAGGTATGCATACAACTAATCAATCACCCATACAGCTACTCGTGTACCCACTCAGCAACCCATACAGCCACTGAGACACCACCTAACAGACTGATACAGACATTCACACAACCTAGTCATTCATCCATACAATACATGAGACACCTAATCACTCACTACAATCAGTCATGCATCCACTGAATCATCCATACAGGCACTCATGCACCCACTGATTCACCAAAACATCTTGGTATATATATTTAACAGCCATAAACCTTTTAAAAATACCCGGTCACTGAATGATGTAATCAGTGATGTTATAAGTGATGTCATTTGAGATGCCATCAGTGATGTCATCAGTGATGTCACTGACAATGTTATAAGTGATGTAATATGTGAGGTCATAAGCAGTGCATTACGGGGGCTCGAGTTATAGTTAGCTCAGCTAACTATAATGGCGGATTTTCTCATGTTTTGTACGAGTGAAAGCTGACCCTAAATATAATGTCCATGTAACCTTTGTTGTTTTCTGTGAATTTTGAAGGTATTTTAAATGCCAATTCCTAAGTATAACGTCCCTGTAGCCTTTGTTTTTTTTCAGTGAATATATATATATATATATATATATATATATATATATATCCAACCAAACGAGTCGCTGTAGACACCTGCCACTTGTCAAAGGCGGGCCTCGGATGGGATAGCGAATCCCAATAAATCCAACCAAAAAACCTTCTCCAGTCAAGAAAAGAGATCCGGGCCACTTGGAAGTGCAAAGTGTGTTTTTATTTAATGGCTTTCTCGACGCGTTTCGCAGTAAGATCTGCTTTTTCACGAGACAGAAACCAAACAGGAAGTGCTCAATATAAACAGTCACATGGTATTCAACTCATACTCATGGAAAACAGACTATAGGTATATCTACGGGCTGAGTCCGACAATAATACAATATAATGAATTACACACGATATAGCTGTAATTGACAGTAAACGTAGATTTGGCAATTATATGCAACAGTGAGAAAGTAATGCATGGAATTTAGTGCAAAAAATAAAGATTGTGATCGCTCGGTTACGGTTAAAACTCAGAAACGTGATGACCTCACATCAATGATTGCACTAAAGCCCAAGTGGGCACCGTAATGCATGGTACACTGCATAAATAAATGCAAAAAAGGGGGTCCTTAGTCACCGTGACAGTTCTGAATTCAGTCATTCATACTATCAAAGTGTGCTGAAAGGGTCCGAGCATATGGTACCTTCACCATACTATATATATATATATTTCTATTTTTTTTTCCGCTCCACTCGCACCATTATCGAGTAACTCTTTCAGGCGGGTGCTGCCGCGCGTTGGTACATCGCGCAAATATTACAGCTCCTGGAAACCTCCCACCTCGGCAGGAAGAAAAGGCAGCACTCCCGGGGTCATTCAAAACTGATTTCTAATCAGAGATAAGACAAGCGCGTTTCGGAGAAATCTCCTTCGTCAGTGTCTTAGGTTTTGTACGAGTGAAAGCTGACCCTAAATATAATGTCCACGTAGCCGTTGTTGTTTTCTGTGAATTTCAAAGGTGTTTTAAATGCTAATTCCTAAGTATAACGTCTCTGTAACCTTTGTTATTTTCCGTGAGTTTAATTATTTTTTGAATGTACAGACTTTGGCTATTTATTCATAGTCTTTCGTTTGTTTCATGTGAAAAAGCCTAATGAATTACTAGTAGGAGGCAGCAATGTTGAAGTCCGCCCTTTGTGTTGATTATTTAAATCCAATCCAGGTAATGTGACCTTACCATGTGATCAAGACTGTAGGAACAGTCGAAACGCGTAATGGTGGACAGGCTCAGCAACATACTTCAATAAAGCACCCTGTTGTTTAGCACTGAAGTTGGGTTCAGCTCTTCGTTCTTTTGACCGATTGATTACAATAATTGGTGGCGCAGGCTTGTGCCGGGACGAGCTTTGTCTCATACGTCGCACTGTGAAGGCTTTCAGTAGTGCGAGTTGAACCCCTCCCTACAAGCGGGCTCGGCGGCGGAGAGCTTTCAGTTCCAGTTTGGGGATTGATTTTACATAACTTCGGCGAGGAGTTTGCTGCCTGGAGCCCCCGGATAACTACAGAGTCCTGCCTTCACACGGGAGTCGGAGCCTTCAGTTTCAAGTGAGGCGCTGGCGTGTACGACAGCCCAAGAAGGTAGGAGACGTCAGAATTTCCGGTGGGGAGTGTGCCTGAACATTTGCGGTGTACATACGAGTGGGAAACTCGAAAACAACTGCCGATGTTCGTAGCGGCGGTGCAGCCTTAATTTTAATTGCTACACCTGAGCCATGTCTGCGGAAGCGTTACGGAGCAGAAAGGAGGCGGCTAGCCTCATTTTCGTGCAGCCCCCGGCTGGGGGTACGGAAATCCCGAGACAAACCGTACAAGATAACACCAATCCTACCATACGGGAGCAGTTTAGAAAATTGGAAAAATTAATGCTTAAAGAACAGTCTAAGTGGTGGGAGAATAAATCCCTGAACATGTATTCACAAGAGCACAGGGTACCGAGAGGACTCAGAATTAATTTAGCACCAAGCTACGAGACACCTGACCCCGACATGCTTACTGAATGGGCGGAGGCTAATTTGGAATCGTCAGCCACATTAATGACTATTTTGGTGAGATATGCAGAGTCTGACCGAATTAAAATCCAAGCCCAAATTGAAAAATTGGAGGAAGAAATAGCAAGTTTGGGTTCCAGTGAAGCAATCGATAAAATGAGGGCGGAAATGGTGTTTAGAGTTAAAAAAGAAGAAGAGGTGATCAAGAAACGGAAAGCTTTTAAATTTGAGCGGGATCACTTGGATTATCTCAATGGCCAAATTTTCACTTATGCAAAATGTTATGAAAATGTTAAAACCAGGGCCAGAAAAACACGCAGTACGCAGCCGGACAGTACTACAACTGTCCCCTCCTCATCAGATGCGAGCTCACTGGGCAGTGAATCGGAAAATGAGGGAATAAGAAACACAGATTTGGGGTTTACCAAACTGACACTGGCACAAGAAGTCAGTGTAATGTGCCAGGATCGTCGAGAGACTTTGAGACCCCGATTTCCAGCTGGCGGGCCAAACGCACAAGGAACAACAAGAAGTGCAACGAAAGGCGCAAGTGCAGGGCCTGGAAAACCCGACAACAAAAAACAGCCGCAAGAACAGAAAAAGCGTTGGAACAAGAAGACCACGAAGAAGCAGGGGTCAGTACCAACGCAGTAGTGAACTTAACCCCATTTGAACTTTCCGACAATGACAAAAAGATCTTGAGCCTCGGTCTAACATATTGCCCTCCGTGCAACTTCAATTATGCAGATACTAGAATGGATGCTTTTAGATTTGTTAGGAAGTTAAAACTTAAGAAATTCTTCCAACAAAAACCTGCAGGGAAGATAATTCCAACTGTTCCAAATAGTCCAACCCTCCTTAATGTTGATGATCGTACAGATTTCAAAGAAATATGGGCTTTACAAGAGGAAGGGGGGACATCGGGACAAATTCCTCTTGTCACTTCAAGAATAGGTATTGCAACATGTGTGACCCCCTTTAAACCGAAAGCAGTATTTTTTCCAATAGCAACCCATGACAACATAGATGTCTATCAGGATTTGGTCACAAAAGATCTCAAAAAACTCTATACAACCACGAATAAAAAACATATGGTGATAAATAAAATGAACCAAAGTTACTATACATTAATAAAAAAACTGGAATCAGACAGCACCATTATAGTCCGCCAAGCAGATAAAGGCGGAAACGTGGTTCTCTGGCCGAGACAAATGTATATAGAGGAAGCCGAATCACAACTAAATGATCAATCCTGTTACAAAAAGAGTAACTTGGGAGCAATAAAACTGGCATGGCAGGATCAGAAAGCCAAATTGACTACATGGAGGAGTTCTAACCTGATCATGAAAGAGGAATTTGGAATTTTGAAAAAAGAGTTTCCAGTTATTCCTACGTTTTACTTACTTCTAAAGATACACAAACAGATTGAAAATCCACCAGGGCGTCCAATAATTTCTGCAATAAATAGTTCAACTGAAAACATGTCATCCTATATAGACTACTTTTTGCAGGATTATGTAAAAACTTTGAACTCCTATGTGCAGGACTCTTCAGACTTTATGAGGAAAATCAAAGATGTATCATGGCAATCAGGGTGCATATTAATGACGCTAGATGTTTCATCTTTATACACAGCAATTCGACATCATGATGGTATAGCAGCGGTGAAATATTTTCTTAACAGACGTTCGATTAATTTTTCAGCACATAACAATATGCTTATCTCCATGATTAGAATGTGTTTAGAACAAAACTATTTCTTGTTCAACAATCAAGTCTACCAACAGGTACGAGGAGTTGCGATGGGGGCCTGTTTCTCCCCCAGCCTAGCGTGCCTGCACATGGGTTGGTGGGAGGAACAGGTCCTCTGGGGTAAACATCGCATCACGAAGAAAAACATGTCCCCTTATACCTTCGCTACATTGATGACCTGTTTTTAATTTGGCAAGGGTCTCAAACAGAGGCAGAATTGTTTGTTAATCAATTGAACAGGAATGATTTGAATCTAGAATTCACTTCAAATATAAACACATCTTCGATATATTTCCTGGATTTGGAGGTATATATTAAGTCTGATACAATAGCAACTAGATTATACAGAAAGCCGACTGCTGGCAATACTGTTCTTCATGCGTCAAGCCAACATCCCCCCCATCTAATACGCAGCATCCCTTTTGGGGAGATGTTGCGCATTAGAAGAATTTGTAGCACAGATGATGAGTGTCTGAAAGCTCAGGAGGCTAGTAAATCTCGCTTCCTGGCTAGGGGTTATTCTTTGAAGACAGTGGAAAAGGCCATGACTCGCTCCAACAACATGACGAGAGCACAGGCACTAGTTCCTAGAACAAAGACAGATGTTTCCTGCACGAGGAACAAATCAGAGTCATCTAGAGTCATAGTTACCTACAACAAAAAACACAAGGAAATTCGAAAGATTTTCAGCCGCAATTGGGACCTGATAACCGGGGATCCGGTTATTGGGGAACTAGTTGGCAGAAAACCCGAATTTTCCTTCAGAAAATCTATTTCAATGGCCGACAGACTGGTCAAAAATCATTTAGATCAACCATCATCTAAAACCTTTATGGCACTGAGCAAAGGTTTAAAAAAATGTTCGGTCTGTAAGGCTTGTAAATATGGTTGCAGTAGGAAACACTATATGACTCCTTTCAAAACTGAACCTCAGCTAATCACTAAACAGCTTATCTGCAAGACAGAGTTCGCTGTCTATGTGCTGCAGTGCCCCTGTGAGCTGCGGTATGTGGGTAGTACCCGCCTGACGGCTCACAGGCGGATATTGCAGCACATAAGAGCAATCAATACGAAGTACCAATCTTATCCCGTAGCTCGCCATTTTGAGAGCACCCACGACAGTGACCCCACCCTAGACATCTGACATATTATGTCATAGATAGTGTCTTGCCCCTGAAAAGGGGTGGAAATAGAGATGAACTTCTTAGGGTCCTGGAGACGCGCTATATTCTTGAATTAGACAGTCGCACTCCAGGAGGGCTCAACGCTAGCGAGGATCTGTATACCTGTTTATGACAACATTCTTATAAGCAGAAATTATAAATCACCAATGCATGATACTTATGGGACCATTGGGAGTTATTAATGAATTGTCTACATTAAGTATGATAAATCACTCTCTATTGATTCAGGTCCTATAGTACATTATTTTTGGGTGTATTCTTTACATGGTATACATTTCAACTTCAGGATTTATTTGCTTTAGTAGGGGCTCCTACTATAGTTTCTGTGTATTGAATATTTTCTTGGGATTATCATGAATGCTTTTAACTATATGAATTCTGCACTATAAAACAGCACTTGCACTTTTTCAAATTATTTGCACTATGTTATGATTGCTGCTCTTTACCATTTGCATTGGATTTTGGTGTTACAAAAATTCATAAATCACACAAATTGTGAATTAGCACTAAGTACTTTATCATAACTAACCCTGGGCGGAGTTTGCGGAGTGGGGCTTCGCGGAGCTACGCGAAGTGGGTGAGAAACGACGCCCACCTCCGCACTCCGCGTAGCCCCACTCCGCAAACACCACTGGCCGCCAGCCCCGCCACCCGCCTCCCTCCCGCCCTCCCTAAATACTTTGAAATAAAGGAATAAAATAATTTAAAAAGAACTTACCTTGCCGCCGCTGCCCGCCGCGTCCCCGGGGCTCGCTATCTTCCGTCTTCTTTACTGATGCGCATGCGCGGGCGGCCGCGCATGCGCATTTTCTCGTGAAAATGCGCATGCGCGGCCGCCCGCGCATGCGCATTAGTAAAGCGGACGGAAGACGGAAGATAGTGAGCCCCGGGGACGCGGTGGGCAGCGGCGGCAAGGTAAGTGCTTTTTAAATTATTTTATTCCTTTATTTCAAAGTATTTAGGGAGGGCGGGAGGGAGGCGGGTGGCGGCCAGCTACGCTCCGTCTGCAGAGCGTGCGTAGTGCCGCCTGGCGGCACTACGCACACTCCGTGCACGGAGCGTAGCTGGCCGCCCACCGTTAATCATAACCCCACAGGGGGTATATGTAGTCTTTTTTGAGCTTTTTCCGTTGGAAACAATTTGAGATTTTTTCTATTAACTTCAATGAAAAGTTTTTAGTAAATACAATACATATATTTATTTATTTATTGTAAATATGTATATATGTCATACTTTGCACAATTTTTTATCTTTGAGCAAATGTAAATACTCACTGTGAGTTTAATTAATTTTTGAATGTACAGACTTTGGCTATTTATTCATAGTCTTCCGTTTGTTTCATGTGAAAAAGCCTAATGAATTACTAGTAGGAGGCGGCAATGTTGAAGTCCGCCCTTTGTGTTAATTATTTAAATCCAATGCAGGTAATGTGACCTTACCATGTGATCAAGACTGTAGGAACAGTCAAAACGCGTAATGGCGGACAGGCTCAGCAACATACCTCAATAAAGCACCTGTTGTTTAGCACTGAAGTTGGGTTCAGCTCCTCGTTCTTTTGACTGATTGATTACAATAACTGGTGGCACAGGCTTGTGCCGGGACGAGCTTTGTCTCTATATATATATATATATATATATATATATATATATATATATATATATATATATATATATATATATATATATATATATATATATATATATATATATATATATATATATATATATATATTCACTGAAAAAACCATAGGTTATAGACCATATATAGTTAGGGATTAGCATTTAAAAAACCTTATTTTATTTGCACAAAACCATTGAAATTCCATATATAGTTAGTTGCACTAACTATATATCGCGGACCCGCAATCCACTGCTAATGATGTCACATATTACATCATTCTTGACATGGTCAGTGACATCACTGATGACATCACTGATGACATCTCAAATGACATCACTGATGACATCACTGATGACAACACCCAGTGACTGTATGTTTCTGTAAAGTTAAAATATGTCTTACATATTGAAGAATGAGTGGATGTATAAGTGTCTGGATGAAGGATTTAGTAGGTGCATGACTGACTGTATGAGAGAATGATTAAATGTGTCTCACTGAGTGCATGGGTTAGTGATTAAAGTGTCTTAATTTGGCAATCATTATTTATGTTCTTCTGTAAACTGCTGCATGTTTAAATCAGTAGCTATATCAGTAACTATATGGGTTATTGAATGGTTGCCCAAGTATTTGTATGGGAGACTGAGTATGTGTGTGGGTGTCTGGGAGGTGTATAACTCTGTGCATAGATGTGTGAGCAGTTGATTCCCTAGGTGTATGGTTTCAAAAGTGCATGTAGAAACAGCTGTATGGACAGTTGACTGTGTGCATGAGTATATTGGTGAGTGAATGGATATCTCAGTTCTACATGTCAAAGTAAGTACATATGTAAAACACACTCCATGTGAGAGTTGACATATATAAATAACTGAACATAAGAGCCAGTGAATGTGAGAGTGGCTGTATGAATCATTGTGAACTTGTATCAAGGATTGTATAAGAGAGTAAATATGTGTTAGTATATGTTTGAATAAGTAAGGTGTGTATAACTGTATAGTTGAGGAAATGGAGGTGTGATTGATTCCTTGCATGACTGACTAGGTGTGTGAGTAACTCCATGGATGTGTGACAGTCTGTGAGTGCCTGTTTACACTGAGTGTATCTAAGGTTATATTAGAGTCTGAAGATGTATTATCACATAAATGATATCATCAGTGATGTAATCAGTAATGTCAAATGAGATGTCAGTGATGTCATCAGTGATGTCATTTGAGATGTCATCAGTGATGTCATCAGTGATGTCATTTGAGATGTCATCAGTGATGTCATCAGTGATGTCACTGACCATGTCA
Organism: Lissotriton vulgaris; assembly: GCF_964263255.1. NCBI lineage: Eukaryota > Metazoa > Chordata > Amphibia > Caudata > Salamandridae > Lissotriton > Lissotriton vulgaris. The sequence goes on along the minus strand of NC_141689.1, from coordinate 1,195,533,748 downwards.
AGAATGATGTAATATGTGACATCATTAGCAGTGGATTGCGGGTCCGCGATATATAGTTAGTGGAACTAACTATATATGGAATTTCAATGGTTTTGTGCAAATAAAATAAGGTTTTTTAAATGCTAATCCCTAACTATATATGGTCTATAACCTATGGTTTTTTCAGTGAATTTTCAAGGTTTTGTAAATGCAAATTCCTAACTATATATGGTCTATAACCTATGGTTTTTTCTGTGAATTTCATTGGTTTTTTAAAAGCTAATATCTATAGCTGTAAAATATATTCTTTATTAAGTGACGTATCACGTAGCCCGTGAGACGCCTCATGATGCATCGCATAACCGTGACGTATCGTCTCTGCAGCGCAAACCAAACCCAAAACGTAAGCGCGCCAGAACACGCTTAAAGATATATATATTTTTTTTTTACCTTAATTAGACAAAATCCACACGTGCACATATCATAAACGTTCAAAGAACACAATATGTCGGACTCCCGTTACGCTGCCGGTTAGCTGCCCGGTTAACGTACCAGGAAGCACCTTTACCGCAAAAAATCACAATTTTTTTTTTCAGCCCCCAGGGAACTTTAATAGCCCCCTCATCAATCCTAGGGGTTCAGGAGGGGTTTGCCTTACCCCTTTCATTCATTTACACCTTTTTTTTTTCCACCTCTTGTCTCTCGATCCCACAGAGAGACAAGATGGCGGCCGCTCCGGACTGTTTACAATGTTGACAGCCAATCAGCTACACGTCAGACTCCCGTTACACTGCCAGTTAGCTTCCCGGTTAGCTGCCCGGTTCGCGTACCAAGACGCGTCTCTACGGCGAAAAAAATCGGAATTTTTTATTTATTTTTTTTGGGCCCAGCGTGACTCTATAATATCCCCTCATCAATCCTAGGGGATCAGAAGGGGTCTACCTTGCCCTCTTTCCTTCATTTCCCCCTTTGTTTTGGCCTCCTCTTGTCTCTCGATCCTTTTTTTTTTGGGCCCAGCGTGACTCTATAATATCCCCTCATCAATCCTAGGGGATCAGAAGGGGTCTACCTTGCCCTCTTTCCTTCATTTCCCCCTTTGTTTTGGCCTCCTCTTGTCTCTCGATCCTACCGAGAGACAAGATGGCGGCCGCGCCGGACTGTTTAGAATGTTGACAGACACCGGAGAGCCAATCAGCTTCGCTTCGCAAAGTTCCGATACGCGAAAAGTAAGCGGACCGGAGCGCAGCCCGGAGTGCTGTTACAGATATATATCTTGTTTTAAACGTTAATTTCTCAAAATTCACTGAAGCACATATATTGAGACCTAGCAAAGGCACATCGGGCTAACAGTCCCTACAATTTTGCCAAGTTTCGTGGAAATCCATTCAGCCGTTCGGGCTAAAAGTGAGTCCAACCGCCCTATGGAAATTAACATGGGAAAAACGCGTTTTGGGACCCCCCTTTTTTCTCGGCCCCCCCTTGACGAACCCCCCCCAAATTTCCAGGAGCTGCTCAGAAACAAAATGTGCCATTTTCCTGAAAATTTCAGCCAATTCCGTCCACAAACGCCAAAGTTATTAGACATAGAATTTTCAGAAATCCCATAGGGAAAAAATCCTAACTATATATACCTACTGGCTATCGCCAGTAGGTAATATATATATATTCTCCATGTCAGGATGCCCCTGAGAGGATGCCCACTCGAAAAGTACTCTCCCTGGATTGAGGCGCTAAACACAAAACCGCCTCCTTCTTTCGATCTTGTGTAGCGGCTTAACGCGTTTCAAACTGTTCGTTCTTGATCACAAGCCTTGACACACAGGAAACAGCAAACAAAATGAATGGCACCTGCTCTTTATTCAAAGAACCCGCCCTGTGGGCATGGACTTCTGCCCAAGTGAGCGTATGCCATAAAGCATCATGGTATTGGCAGAAGTCCACGCCCACAGGGCGGGTTATTTGAAGTTCAACAAACTTCAAATAACTATATTTAGGAATCAAATGTGGAAAATGTTTTGCTCCATACTGAAGTGTATTTGAGATATATCAAGGCCTATGTATTTACTTATGCTGTAGAAGTCAATTGTCAATCTACCCCAAAAACAGTTTTCTTAATTTCTTCAATAGCATAGGTATTGACATAGTGGGTGACACATTGATAAGCTAATTCAGTACAGAATCCACATAATTTGAAATATATTTAGTTACTTGAAGTAAGTGCTACCATTGTGAAATGCCCAAACAAAGGAACCAGGCTTTCAGTTTATACAAATATTGGTACAACATTACAATATTTGTTGACACATTGATTCATATTTTCCTTTTTGTGAATGAATATGATGCGACTTTTGGATCTTGTAAATGCACTGTACAAAGGTATTTTTGGTTTATTTCATTTTTGGTGATATAAATTCACTATTCTAAACAAGAAAACCCAACCATTCACATGTGTTAAACAGTTCTTGGAAGCCACTGTGGTTTGGGCGCTGAGACCACAGACAACAAGGGACCCAGTGGCACGGAGGGGTAGTGGGTTCAATGGAGGACTCCAGTTCAACATCATCATCTTTTGAGGTCTTCACAAATGAGCATTTTCTAGTGGTGGAGAACCCTACTGGAACTCTACCAACTGCATCGTTGTCTGACACCCAGAGAACCATATCCACTCTGCCTCGTCCACCCCTCCAGTTAGCCAAACCCATCCCCCTAAAAGGGGTGGCATCGCCCTCGCTGCAGAAACATCTCTGTAGGCCAGATGGCACTCCTGAATGCCACCCAGGGGCTTAGTTGCCACATGCAATAAATTGGAGATTACCTGGAAGGTATTCACAGGACTATGTCTGGCCTACAGAAGGCTTATCAAGGTCTAGTCTCCTCACTGACCACAGCCTCCCAACCATCCTAACCGTGGGCCCCACCTCCTGCCCCTTTCCTATCCCAATTCTCTATTCCTAGCCCTGTCCCAAGCACATTCACACCTTTGCACACACCCACTCCAACTCACACAAGCAACACATCCGCACATAGAGACAAACATACCAAAAACTCAGGCACAATAACAAACAAAATACCTGCACCACACCTACACCATTCCCCACCAACACATCCAAATGTACCACCAGCACACCCACAGACACCCCCAATACCACAACCACATGCACCACTACCAGCACACCCACATATACCCCCACCACCACACCCACATGCACTTCCACCAGCACACACACACAGATATCTCCCATCATCACATCCATGTGCACCATCACAAGAATACCCACAGACACTACACCCACCATCACACCCACTTGCACCACCACCACCACCACTAGCACACCCACAGTCACCACACCCACTAACACATCCACATGCACCACACCCACACCCAGCACCTCAACAGAACTCCTATCCACAGACAAATATACTTTAGAAACCACACCCAGAAAACACAAACACCCACACTCACACAAACAACATAGATATAGGAAGAAACACACACACAAACATACACCAAATGCACCAGACCCACAGACACCTGCAACCTCAATAGACACATGCACATCATCCACTACCACTCCCTTTACCTCTCAAACCCAACTCCCTGCCAACCATCCTACCTTTTTTCCTCATGAAGATGTCATTTTTGTCCTTGCCTTGAGCCCTTCCAAACTCAACGGCACCCCTCTCATAGGCTAAGCCGCCCCTTCTAAAACCCAACCCACACTCCCATACCAAAAAACAGCCCTTCCAAAGCTAAAACCATCCCTGCCAAAACTATCCCTCCCAAAGCATAAACAACCCCTCCCAAACTGAAGGCCACCCCTCCCAAACCCAACCCCCTTCCCCCCAAAGAAGATTATTGAGGTGCCTGCTCTGTGCCCACTGGATGTCCCTTCCTGAGGAGATTCCACTCAACAGTTAATTAGGAGGCAACCATAGTGATAGAGGACAACGGTGCACTGAACATTCTATTGAACTGCGATTTAGTTATTAATTTTATTTGAGAGACGTATATCTGTGGTGGAATAAATCAGCATTTTATTTTCACCAAGTTTGTTCAGACATCAATTCTCCTAGGCAATTATTTGATTCCTAGCAATGTTTCTGACTATATCATGAAGTACATATTTGTATTTACCATTATGGCAGGTATAACAACATTTTTTTGATGTTTACTATGTTAAGTACATACAATGGCTTAAATAGTATTTGATGGTCATTTGTATTTAGGTGCAGACATTCATCAAGCTAATGGATACTTGCAACAACATAGATGCTTGAAATTAGTTTTTGAAGTGTTTCTACAGGTGTGTTTATTTCACCTTGATTAGTGATAAGAATAAACACATATGTATTACACCTTAAAATATAATGTGACTATTGAATTTGGATACAATGCATGACTTGCACTAGCCAAGGGGAAATGTTACATGGATGAATGTGTTGAATGATTCAAATTTGGGACTGTCATTGATTTTACAGGTAGTTGATAAGAAAAGGTTACACATATTTAATGCAATTTCGATGTCATGCTACATTGCACTTATCCCTATGATGTGTAATGCATATTCTATTGATTTGACAATTTTTGAAATGTATTACACATACACTGGTGCCCTTTTTATTTTTAGAGTGATATCATTTTTTTGCAAGTGCCGATTTTTTAGAAGGCAGTTTGCACCAAATTTAGAAACACAATGTTATCACACAGGGGAGTGTCTACATTTCTTGCACGTCAAATTTTCACACATGCATTGCACATTGGTATGCTATTGCTTGTGAGAGAGATTTAAAAATACATGAGTCCAGTGCAAATGTTAACGGACAAGTTAAAGCGTTACAGATAATGGAGGAGCTTACTGTCGATCCCGTCCACAACGGCGTTGATTTTGTTCATCATCAAGCAGAAGCAGCAGAGGCAGAACTTGAAAGATTGGGTCCATGGCAGAAACGGAAGTGTCAAAGTGAGAAAAAGTGAGTTTCTGCCTTGAATCCCTTCCAAATCGCCAACTCAGGTGTGGAGGTTTTACTGCCACAATCACGTTGGTGGGAAGGCACATTTTTATTGACCCAGCAGACGAACTGGCTGTCCTTCCTCGGACAGCCACTTTTGCTTATGGCACCGTCAATGCGGGTGAACTTACCTGGCAGAGTCAGCAGCACTCCAACGGTATTTTGGCTGTCGAACCGTCAGCATCTAAATGGAGCGGCCAAACTGCCTAGTGGGTGGCCAGGGACTCCGACAGAAAAGCGATGGTGGGACCATTACTGCCAAGATATGAATAAGGCCCTCAGTCACTTTTGCGTCAGAGTACCCTGTCTGCCAAACTCTAAATCAGGTCCTGAGTCAATATGCTAGTGATGCTTCACGGCGTCTATTGTGGGGAAGATTGATTTCATAGGGCTGCATTCAGGAAGGGTTAACCAATCATTAAACTCATCAAAGATAAGAAAGGGACGGGTACTGAGAAAGAAGTTTGCATCTCCATCTAAGGGATACACATATACAAGCAGAGATGACACCAAAGGTTAGAATTTAAAATTAGGATTTTGGGATTATGCAATCCTCTCACTCCCAGCCTTTGTTGTTGGGTTGTTTCTTGAGTATGATCTCTTATCCATGTAGATAGCTTCACAAAGACAGCTGCATTGTTCACAAGCCCAGTTAAAATCTAAGATCAATATGAAGATCATCTTTTAAGGTAATGATGGGTCTCAACTTAGATCTAGCTGATGAAAAATTCACTGGTAATGCAATAAAAGGGCTGCAGAAAGAGAGATGAGGTGTGAAGAGTGTAGCACATAGACAATGCAAGAAGATAGATGAGGGACAGGGATCAGATCTTGTGTGGTACATCTGGGGTATGAGAGATTCAAATGTGTTGTGTGGGGAATAGAAGAAGGGGAATGGTGAGTAAGAGAGAAGATATGATATAACATTTATCATGCCAGTGAATGAGCAGGAGAATTGTGGTTTAAGTGCGCTCACAATGTAATAGGATAGGATGAGGCAGAGCAAATGAAAGTTAGGACTAGTAAATGGGTGCCAGAGGTATGATATAACTTGGAGAGATTTGTGGCAAGGATACTAAACTGAATGCAAGCATGGTCGTGTGCATCTACTCTCTAAAACTGCATTGTCCTAGTGACAAGGCTGGATGGTGGAGAGAGACTGTTTTCCTGCTGGTAAGCAAGTGCAAATGCAATAAGCTTGTTGCATCTGTATGGAGAAGCAGTTTACTATGTAGATGGGCTGGTCAAGGTGACAGTCATGCAGGGGTTATGGGTCTCATCCTGACTGTGAGTCACACTAAAGACAAATTAGTCATTAGGTCGCACTGATAAGGAGGTTAAGGTAAGAACAAAATGGTTTGAAGATAAGAGGTAGTTAGCACCAAGTTGGTAATTGAAAAGGTTCCCCAATTGTTCCCAATAACCTAACAATTCACAAGCAGTATCAGAATTCATTGGAGATAGTGGGTTAACTGAATATCCAGCCTGTTTTGGAAAATTAGAGAACAATAACAGAATGAAGGTGTTGTACACAATAGTATGAAGAACCAGAGGAGGAAAGATTACAGATCTTGCCATGTGCAAGATAACAAAATTGGGCTGGTTTTTCAGTGAAGCAGCAACTTCTAAGTTACACCAGGTAAAGGTGTAATGGTTCATAACACGGAGTAGATTATTTCACTAAGCAAGGTCCACACACAGAATGAGCAATGCATCTGAGTTGGACAGTGATTCAGAGGAAGTACCAAAACAAAAAGTGAAAACATTACATAGGTGGCAAAGGAAACTGTTCGCAAGTGGTATGCAGACAGTTGATAAGTGTCACTTATGGCATCAAAAGCAAAGTGATGGATTGCATGTTTGAATTAATCTCAGCAAAGGGTAATCGCTCTGCCACTTCTCAATCCACAATTTTTTGCCCACCATGCTACCTTAGTTTGGATCCAACCCTATGCAAATCAGTCTTCACCCTGCTCCAATGTGAACCATCCAGTCTGAGCTGCCAAGCCAGGTCCTCCCTGAATTGGAACACAAGCACCCAGGAAAGGCTTTGCAATTATTAGGGCTCATCAGCCAGGTATAGATTGTTTCGAATGACACAGTAAGCATGGGACCCATGTCTAGGTATACCCGTCACACTTATGGTATCAAAAGCAAGGTGACGGATGCAATGCTAGAATTATTCTCAGCCATTGGTAATCTCTCTGGGCCACAATCCAGGACCTTTTTCATCTTTTATGAGACATAAGTAGGTTGAAACTGGTCTCGGGCTTCTTGTGTTTCCTCTAGAGGGTCACTGGCAGTTCGGGCTGGACTGTTCTTATTTGAGCAGGACAAAAACTGATTTGCATACGGTTAGGGTGACCAGGCATCCTGGTTTGCCCGGAAAGTCCCAGTTTTTCACCAGCTGTCCTGGAAGATTTCCATAAAAATGCCTCATGTCCCGTTTTTTTGTGAGGGTAAACTGAAAACAGTGAGTCACTCTTTTAGGTGTTCCAAAGCAAGGCTAGTAAGCAGCTATTATGAGTAAGCAACTAAATTAATGGGTATAATGCTGGTTTTAAAAATTACATTTTATTTATTTTCTTAGTGTCACTTCTGTGTTTCTATGGGGATGAGGGTTGTCATTCTTTGCCACTTTATTGTTGTGAATTTGTAGTCCTTCCTCTATTTTTGCTAAATGTCCCGGTTTTTGGGTCGCATGATCTGGTCCCCCTACATAAGGTGGGACACAGTTTAGAATGGCACCGTGAGCAAAAAACAATGGCCTGCAAAGCAGCCCAGAGTGTTTACCTGTGGCTAAGATAAATTAAAGCTTCCTTCTATCACCTTGTTATTTTTGCAATAGATATCACCTAGGCATGAAGTCTGACAGTGGATGCAGTAACCATTTCCAAGCCATTCAAAGTTGTTGAGGGCGAGCAATTCATTGGCTTTACTGGGAGACAAAGAGAGGAAATCTCAGCGGCCAAGTGAGGTAAGTCCCTACTGTAGGCTACCAATTCAAGATGATCACACAATGCACGACTGTAGTGTGTAAAGTAGAAGTCCAAGGACACACTACCTCAGAATTTATTTTTAAAGTTTATCAAATTGCCAAACTTCACACACATTTAAAAACAAGACAGCCATTTGCCGCAGTGAAAATCTGTTCCTATGATGAAAACAGCCTGTACAGGACAAGGTGCTGCAACTGTTGACTTGCCCCACTGCAGGACAGATACCGCCTGAACTCACTGGGCCGTGAAAATCATCATTCCTATGTAGCAGATTCCAGGGGCCAGCGACAACCTTCCACAAGACTAACAAGACCAGTGTTGAGTTTTATGCCTCTGTTATCCCTTGCAAGGGATGCTTAGAACTTCAGGTCCTTGGGTGTAATTGTACAACTGCAGTCGCCTGTAGTATGGTTAAATGGGGTACTTTTGAAAAACAATGGTGCTTTTATGAAGCACTTGGCTCTAGGAATTCAGAGCCAGGGCACTGGAATGTCGATGGCAGGTTAGTTTGTGCTTCCAGACTGCTGGGACATGCGTGAATAGTGCTGAGGCCTGTGTTCACCTATATCGAGTGGCCAAATGCAGGGCTAGTGTGGTCAGCAAGTGTCAGAGAGCAGGGAAAAACAATGTAGTCTGTCTGTCGTATCTTGGGGGGAATAAGCTCGGTTGGGAAGAGCAGGAGCTGCAAAAGAATATCTCCCTTAAGTGTGCCTTTTCGGCAGCTCCAATGCTAAGGATGATCAATACAGGGAAAAGAGGCAAAATAAATAAAATAAAGTAGCCTGGCGATGGGCCAGGCTACTTTATTTATCATTTATGGCCTTCCTTGTCAAGTTAAATGTAGGGACAGGTTCTCATTGGCCCCACCCTCTTTCCTGTCACTGACCTGGGGTTTCACTGCAGAAGGCAGGCTGCCCCAGAGCAGGTTACATCTTCATTTGGGCCAGACATCTTTGTGGTATCGATCTCTAAGGGCAGGTAGTGACTTATAGCCAGGATTGAGTCGCAGGTTCTTTAGGCCTGGCTCTCAGGTGCACAGACTGCTTGGTTCCATTTTTGTCATGGTAGAGCCATTTTGGCTAGATGTGGGATACCCAGGAGTTGCAGATGGTTTGTGGGCACCTTACTTCTTCTTGATAACTAGTGCCTGCTCCAAGGTAGAATGGCTCTCTGTAGAGGGATACACCAAGTTAAAGGAGCCCTGTGCCAAAGATGCAGCAGTGATGCAACAGCGGGCAACAGGACCAAAACTCTGCAGGACTGTAGCAGTTTATTTAGTCTTCTTATGGGGCTTGCCAGCAGGTGCTACTTTCTCTCCAGTAACATTATGAAGGGATGGATACAGTAGCTTGAGGTAAGTAGTGGACAGACATCAAGGGTCATCACTGATATGGAGCATCACAAAGCAGGCTTTATCGCGATCCAGTAGCAGGCAGGCACAGACCACCTCCTTTGCCTTTGTAATTGTGGTATGTTAATGTCACAGCTGCGGAAGGTGCTGGGATGACTAGAACAATAGGCTATAGATGGAACACGTGTGAGGAAATGTAAGCCCAAATTCTTTTTGTTAACATAGCCAACCATCCTAATGACACCTGTGAGGGATGTGTGGTTGCATGAGCAAAGGAAAGCTCTCTCTACAAAGGCTGTATAAGGACATGTACTCTTGAACTTTGAGTGGTAACACTTAATTTTTCTAAACTAGCAGCAACTGTTGTAGAAGGTCCAGAATAAGATTCGAATGTGTCTATATTTTTTGCATATTTGTCTTATTATCATTTGCAATTTTTCTATTGATTCATCCTCTCTCTCAGGACATGACCATTTAATTGATACCTTCATTGCCTTTTCATTCTCTGCAAAGAGCTCAAACTAATAGGAATAATTGCAGTTTCAACTCTATCCATCCATTCTCCCATCATGCTTAAGTTGATACTGTATATGTTTCACATGGGCTCATGGATGTCTCTGCAGTTAGACAACTTATCCATGTGATCTTTATCATTAACAGAATTCTAAGAAGGTAGACAGATGGGAGATGCCACAACATGGCAATCTCTAGTAGGTCTGGGGGTAATGTTAGTGATGACCGAGTAATTTCTGCAATTCCATGTTACTCTTTGATGCAGAATTACCAATATTAACCCAACTATGGGAAAAAAATCCTAACGCGAAAGCATTTTGAAATTGAGGATGCATTTTGCACCATGAAACTAGTGCTAAATTGCAGTAGTAAGTTGGGGGAAAATCTGATCCTAGGCGCACATCCAACACGAGTGAGTGGCTGCTCGCTTACTATTCATATTCTGTTGCACTTAGCACTAATTCTTAGTGCAAAAAGCATCCTCTAGTCCAATTTGGACATGAGGGTATATTTTTGAGATTAAATAATTGAAAATGCAGAATTACTCTTATAGCATAATTCTGCATATTCTTGGGGAATTTTCAGGTAATTATGCATGACTATGCTACATGGAATCATGTGAGGTATGTCCACTGCTTCCAGCAAACTACAATTGTAAAACCTTGGCAATGAAAAGCCATCCTCATGGATGACCTGTATTCTGAAGTATAAGACATTAATCTAATGACTTCGGCCAAGTCAGCACAGCCTTTCCTGGCTATGACTTACATTTTCAAGCCTACTACTGTGATATTGCAATAAATTGATTGAGTGAAGCTGTAAATGCAGCAAGAAACCACAAATCCTTTGCACTGAGACAAATCTAGGTGACCGCATCTAACCAACTAATTTCAGAGCTCCACCTAAAACCTCAAGATGCAGTTCAGTAATGTGAGAAAATGTTCATTCTGCGTAGTCAGCTCCATTTTTGTAAAATGGAGCTGCTGTTTTTAAAACTATGCACACTGTGGTGCTGCTGTCCAATCCCCAGTATACGTGCTTGGACCGCTGAAACATAGCAAAATTGGCTAATCCCTAGTAGCATATTTAACTTTCCATGAAGGTACATGGTATATTGAGTAAGAAAACACACCAATGGCTCAGAAAGTTAATTGTCACCGGTGGACTGCTGCACCAGTTGTGTCATTTACAAGGCTGACAAGGAAAACATGACTTCAGTCATGCATGTGTAACCTGACTACAGCAATTTTAAACATGCAGGCAGTGCTTTAAAAATAAATATTATGACAGGAAGAAGGGCTTACTTTTAAGTATTAAGTAAGTCACTACTAGGTAGGCCTTGAAGCCGCCATTTTAGGGTGCCCGTTATTTATAAGAGGAACTTGTAGGAATTTCATTTTTGCATGCTCCCACATTGACTAGCCCTCAAATGCTGGTTTCAAATGTAGGACAATACTACAGTGTGCTTTGTTGCATCAAACAGGTGCTTAGTGTCAAGGGTAATAATCACAATTAACTCAATTAAAGAACTGTTAATCTTCTGGATTAGTCAGAACACACCAGACAAGAGAACTTACTTGATATGTTGTAATTTTTATATATCCATTAATTCATGGTATATATGGCTGTTGTACATTTATATCACAGGACAAAAAACATTTATAAAAACAAAAATCACAACATATAATGTGAAGATGTAACATAGATTTTTACAACGGGTAACATGCACAAATCTGGACACTACAAAGAATGAAATACACAAACTAAGCAATCATTACATATATTGTTCATTCTACATCCTATGTTGTCCTTAACACTGATTGCTAGGGTGTAGTGACTGTGGACATGATATTGGTAAGCGTCATCTTTTCGAACCAGGGTCCATGTGTCAATTAGAAAACATCATGCAGGTCTACTTCAGGACTATCAAGAGTACTACCAACAGCCTATATGGGTAAAAAAATGATTAAACGTCAGTGTGGTGTGTGGGGGCATTTTATTGCCCCTTGATTATGTTAAAAAATTGACCCAAGAAATAGCTGACTTAAAGAAGGAGATTCTAGAAGACATGGCATTAAGTAATGCTAAAGAAGCACTTGAACATCTAGAAAAAACTGTTATTGAATTCAACACCACCACATTGAATACAAAATTGGACAAACTAGCTAAGGAGGTTAGAGCTTATGACAAAAAAGTTACCTATCCTTATCTATCAGAAGAGTACTATCAACAAGATAGCCAGGGCTTCTTCACCAACAGAAGCAGACAGTGACCAAGAAGGTTTGCCACCTTTTCCAAGTCCCATTTAGAAGTGGTTCTGACAGTGACATGGAAAGGTCAGGCACCAGCAATAGCAGTCTCATTCACAATCAAACAAGAAATCCCTTTGGGACACCTTTTTGTAGTGACACAACGTTCAACAAACAGTAAATACAAAGACAAATAAAATTACCCAATACTGTACTCATGAGGCAAAACACGAACGACATTATGAAAAATCCTGAACAATTTATTACACGGTGCAATATTAAAACATAATATTTCAACAATAAAAATAACGGGGAAGAGCATTAAGAAAGGAAACATAGAATCCTATTAGTAAAAAAGGAGTTGTAAGCAGAAAATTACATTCAGCGTAGACGTCAGAATTATTTTCTAGACCCTATATTATACAATCCTCCTTTTGTCAAGCGACACGTTTCGGTGGATCATATGGTCAGACCACCTTCATCAGGTTTATATATAAATTCTTCCCCAGAATTTCTGAAAATGAGAAAAATTATCTTTAAAAAAGGCATTTCGTGTGGTTAGCTTTTTTTCCCAAATTACAACACTATTAGTACAATTATAAAAACATAAGTACAAAAAAAATCATAATGACATCGTTATATTGCCTCAAACTTTCAACAACAGTATTACATACACATAAAACATTGTTACAAAGACAGATATGAAACTATACAATCAAAAACATCTAGGAACATTTCATCACATTTTATCACAATTAATAGATTTTTCTCTCTTCATATTGTTATGCCCAACCAAAAAGTCAAGTGGCACACTATACTAAAATGCAGTAGCTTCTAACATACGGTGTAGCTAATACTTACTTCCATATTTATCATTGCTTGTGTATAGATGAAGCCCTCTCAATAATAGATTAGCATATGCTCACACAGTGGACCAAAGTATAAGTATGTATCGCACTTAATAACCTATCGATTCAATAGAGAGAAATGAGTGAGTACCTCCTGGAAAAAATCACATGAGGGAGCAGCAACAACACCCAACTTATGAAGAAACGGGTCTATGCTCACATACCTTGAGGTTTAAAAACAAATCAGCTATTGGTAGATAGTTCCCAAATCAAACGAACACCATCCTCCATCCAAAGAGTTAAAGAACTTCTTAGACCCAATAATCTATTTTGGAAAGACACAAAAAATAATAAAGAGTATCTATTTCCTGGTCACCCACCTAAATAAGTGCTTGGAGATAGTGTACGATGAAAAAATCACAGACGGTGCTCTGATAAAATCGCCTATACGAATGCAGGAGCCACTGTGAACCTAAGGACAATGAATACACAAAGGTCCATACATTTCGTATTCATACAGCCTTAAACTGAAAAAGCAGTATTTGCTCTTATACCTACATTAATATAGGATTACGGGCTATACAGGGACACACGGTAGGAGGGAAAAGTTTCTAATGCGACCCCATCCTGCATCGAACAGAAGTGCCGAGAAGCAAGATGCCATACCTTCGTGGTTCCGCTATTTTATATTATCGGATACCACCCAAACAGCACCTAAGTTGGATAAAGAATAGAGAATAGGGCATAAGCGTCCCTACTATCAAGCTATAAGGGAGTTACAATACTCTACTCCAAACACGAACGGTGTGTAAACTTACTTGGACTAATTTAAAATGCTGGCGTCCAGTGTGTAGATCACCATCACCTTCTGAGAAGCGCCGTAAACTTAATCCCGTCATTTAAATACTTACACGAACGCGAGAGAATACTAATACAGAACAGCTGAGTATGTTGCTTAGTAACTCAAGCTGCCACGGACATAAACAGCAAAAAGGGTCTGTAGCTACCATGAACATAGACAGCAAGAAGGGACTGTCTGTTACGTAGGACCTCTTTGTTTCACCAAGTTTGTTCCGATCCAATGTGGCCGACAATGTTGTATATCGCCAAAACCTTCTGGATATCTGTATACCCATGAGCATAATGTTACACGCCGACCATATTCATAAAACAATTCTCCTTTATTGTGGGAATAATGTTTCTCAGATTATGTTTTAATGTCGGTAGAGTGACAAATCAAATCCTAGCACGACAAAAAACCATACAAGTATCTAAATGACCATATGCATTCAAAAATGAATTTCGAAGGGGATCCTAGGCTAATTAGTCCCAAGACAGACTATACAATTAATATAGATATAGAATTAATATAGATAAACTTTAATGTGTATGTCTTACTTATACTGTATAATAGGTCTGAAAGTGGAACTGAGACAATACATATTTCTCACTCCAAGGACATACTCAAGTCTATACTAAAAAAATACAAAAATACCCCATTCTAGGTTGATAGAAATAATCCATCTACAGAATCAGACAATTAGCCGATATGTCGCATAAACTGATATAATTTTAGTTGTCCACTAGATAGGGATCTAATAGATAAAAGTATTCCCTAATAGTATGGAAGAGATTGATTTAGTTTAAGCGTGTCTCCATAGACTTTCATAGTAATAACGCCTAAATCAGAGAAGGCTATTTCAAGTTAACTACGCCCAAGATTCACAGTGCAGACACAGGGCAAAAAATGAAAAATGAACAAGAGACAGAAAGCGCCAACAGTACATCTAAACGGCACCAATAATTCTGTCCCATTCTTCTCTTGAGTTCAGGCCATTTCTAACGGTATTAAAAAAGGAGATGTGTCAGTGATGTTACCACCCCTCTTGCCTATTTTCACTTTTCCAGGATGAACCACTTAAATTCATTCTCCCCATGGTTCTTCTCTAAAAATGTGTTACAATGGGAGCTGTAATCTTTTTGGTCTTTATCGCTGATCGATGTTCTTGAAAGCGAGTGTGTGCTTCTCTACCTGTCTCTCCAACATAGCAGAGCCCGCATGGGCACTGGAGAAGGTAGATAATATTCTTGCTTCTGCAGTTATTGTGCGTTCTGCATTTTATAGTCATTCCATTGTTGGAAAACTCTGAGGCAACTACACATTGGGGGCATATATTGCATGAGCCACATCTCGAGTTGCCAACTACTTTGGTGTTGTCCAATATTCTTTGTGAATCAGAGATATTCTCCCTATAGGTGTGAACTAATAAGTCATGTAGATTTTTATTCTTTTTGAATGCATATAGGGGTCTCTCGAGGGATACATCTTCGTCGTGATTCAAAATGTGCCAGTTCTTATTGACCAAATTTTTTATCTGATTACTAAAACCAGAGAATTTGCTCACAAATACAATTTTATTCATAGGGCCCTTATTTATTTAAATGATAATAATTTGATAGGGGCCCCTCCCTAGGCCATAATCGGCCCCGGGGACCCCATCCCCCAGGGCATGGCCTTTTTTTAGTTTGATATAATTGGAGGGGGGCTACGTTCTGTATAATGAGCGTGTATATGGGACTAATCAGTGGGGAGAAACCATGTTTATTTTGACCATTCATGCTGCAAGGTGTGATGAAACATACAATGCTTTGACTCTTTTATTTTAACTCACTTTATTATCGTTACATTTTATTTTTATTTTTACTTCTTAATTTTCGTTTTGTAATCATCAAATCTCTTTTCCAATCATGAAATGATATCTTACCACATGGACATAAATAACTAATGTTAATTTTTTTCAATTCAATGAAAAGTAATTGTCAATTTGCAATTGTTTGGATAAAGAAGGGTGTCATCAAATTGTGTAGGTTATTAAAATTAACCATTTAGATTAAATGCTACTAGAGGCAAAGAAATATGTAATAAATGGTTTAGCTATAGGGTGACATAGCTAAAGATTGAAATGCTTTGGAAACACAGCCACCAGAGGCAGCTATGTGAAAACATATGATGCTTGAACGATCCGAAAAGCATAGTCAAAGTCAGACAATGGACTGTCTGAGATACGGTTATATCATTTTCTAACATTGGAAATTTGCGCAATGTGGCTTTTTATTTTATTTTACTTGTGCATTATATTTTTAAAATGTTTAATTTTGGATGATATACTTCAATTGGAAACGATATATATATATAAAAAAACGATTTGAAAAAGTCTTGTACACTACAGATACCATAATGCCTTGGCTAAATATTAACAGGAAATGATGTCATAAAGAGAGAGCTGAAACCTTTGAGGCGGGTAAACTCAAGAAGTACAGCACCAATCACAACACCCAATACAGCATTGTAAAGGGGAGTTGCAGCAGATGGACCTAGGCTATACAGGTGGCCACCATATACATTAGAAACGTCAAAGAACCTTAGGGGTAAAGTAGTCCCTTGTGGGCGTGGTTGTGGGCATGTCAAACTACACACATTATTACTTTGTGGGCGTAACCCTTGTCAGAGGGGCGTGCGCGTGCCAAAGTACACACTGAGAGGGCCGTGCCACAAATATGATAACAAAAAAAATTCTGCGTCATTCAGTAGCGCGCCTTTCCATTCGCGAGTTGTAATCACTTCTCACATGTCCGTATAGACGTCCGTATACAAACCAAAAGGTGCGCCGCATTCACGCACATTGCCATTCATGCGGAGTTAATAATATATGTTGTGAACCAAGCTTTCTGGGCATATGCGTTAACGTTCTCCACCGGGGATAAAACACAATGACAATAAAAAAGGGCGCGCCTGACGCAAGCAATGTGCGCGCACATTCACGCTTCACCATGCCCTTATCATGATAGTGCGACGATAAGTTTGTGCGACGATAACTTTGTGGGCATCAGCTTACTCACAGGGAGATGCGCTACATTATGACGAAATAAAGGGGCGCAGCTTTTGCTGATGTGGTTCGGATCACTTCTCAGATGTACGTCTACAAAGAAGCTGCGCCGCATTAAATGAGCCTTCACATCCAAACGCCTATTCTTCAATAACGAAATTAACATTCAATCATTTACTTACGTTACATTTGGGACAAGTGGCTGCATTAACAAAAAGAATAAAGGGGCGCGCAAGCGCAATATTCACTCACCGCGACATTCACGCTCCAACGGCTACAGCGGGAAGTAAAGGCAGCCTCACAACAAGACGTTGTAACAGACTTCAATATTTACTTTGAAGCACAGATTCACGCAGGACTACACTTAAACATGAGGACGCACACACAACCAAAGAGATGCAAATACGGCCCAGCTAACAAGCCACATATGTGAAACACAACGCGTGCGCTGGGACTCAAAGCAGCCCTCGCAAGCACACAATCACGACGGACAATACTTAAACCTGAGGACACACACACAACTAAAGACCTGCAAATATGGCCCACATACCAAGACACAGATAAAAAAGGATGATAATAATGCTGCATGCAGAAATTTGAAAAACTAAACGTTAATAAAATACCATAAATTGAAGGGGCACGGTCACATTAACGTCTAACTCAACGCGCTTGGAAATTACATAACCAACACACTACACAACAGTGAAAAAATTGAAAAATTAAAGCTGAGGACGCACAGAGAACTAAGGACATTCAAATACGGGACAGCTAAACAGGCACATTCAAATGAGATGGAAAATGTTTTATAACGTGAAATTTTAAAATAAATTACAATTTGCCATTACAAACATTACACACATAACATTTCATCCCCGGACAACGTCGGGACGGGCTACTAGTATATAGATATAGATATATATAGATTTATATATATTCACAACAGGATCCCAAAGGTACAACTATCCACAAGAACGGCGAAACACCAGAAAACAGACTCCGTGGGCAAAGTTCAAATAGTTCAAAGTTCAAATAGAGTGTTTGTTTATTCAAACATCAGATGTCCAAATAACACATTTCGGCCACCAGACTTGCGGCCTTGTTCACATAGCGCGCTAATGGTAAGTGAGGCATATATGTAGAAGTGGCAGTGGCAGTATTTTAACTATGTTAGTCATAGTGACTAGGCATTTTGCAATGTGTGGTGACTATTGGTAAGACGCTGATGTGCTGTAAACCAATATGGTGACATCACGATTTACTGCAGTATGTATTGACAGGGTAAACAGATTATGTAAATACCGATTATCAAGCATAGCCAGTGACTACCAATAGAGTCCTGTGAGAGGAGTGTGGCAGTAAGTGTGGAAATATAAAATGTTTAAAATACAGTAAGCAGATTGCATGTATTAGCAAGTTCTCAAAGATAAAGCCACCCGCATGTAAAACTGATTATCTTACACTCCACTTAAACTCCACAACTGTGTCATCACACATAGCGAGAACTGCTAAATTACCAGACCGCAACACTATAATCACATGGGTGGCAGAAAGTCCAAATTTGGAGGAGGTGTCAAATTAGAATGACTAGTGATGAACTGTGCAAGTCAATCCCCAATAGCCTAGTTGCAATAAGTAATAGAAATTCTTAAATGCAGGGGTAACTACCACTAAATTCAGCTAATATTAATGGTGTGAGCGAGGGTGAGGTTTCCCAGTAGGTAGTCACATTTAGGATCTTGTTTCTATTCAAAAAGCATTTTTTCATCTGCTAATATCTTTGGCACCATTTGACAACTCTGCAAAATTTTCAAAGCTAATCACCCACTCACGTCAGCTGCTGTGTTGAAAGTTTTGGATGATTCGTCAAGCGGGGGCCGAGAAAAAGGGGGGTCCCAAAAAGTGTTTTCTTCATGTTAATTTCCATAGAAAACTTTAGACACGGCTACAGCCCGAACTGCTGAATGGAATTACATGAAATTTGGCAAAAAGGTAGATCTTGGTTCGGAAAGCACTCTTTTGTTAAATAGTGTACATCCATCCAGTTGTTCCTGAGAAATTGAAAAATTACTCAGATATACAAATATGGCCATGAAGGATCCGCAAACCCTCCTGATTTCGAGCCTGAATTCTGATTGGCTGCCAACAGTTCCAGCCACATGGTCAGTGACATCACTGATGACATCACAGAATATATCTCAAATGACATCACTGATGACATCATCCAGTTCAAAATCTCATGCACCTCCTCACACAATATAATATTTGATACACCCACTGTAAATACAGCCTGCCATTTTTTAAACCATTGATACACCAGTCCCAGTTACTACATATGCACTCACTGATTCCTAGGCCTACACACACACATCCACTCATTCACTCATACAATAACTCATACATACAGCCACTCATCAATACTAAACTATCATATGCACTCAAACAGCTATACAGGCACTCCCACACCACCACTCATCCATGGAGTTACTCACACACCTAGTCAGTTATGCAAAGAATCAATCACGCTCCCATTTCCTCACCTATGCAATTATACACACACCACCTCACTTATTCAGACATATACTAACACATACTTACTCTCTTATACAATCCCTGATTCAAGTACACACTCATCCATGCAGCCACTCTCACAATCAATGACTCTCAGGTATAGTCATTTATATACTCTAACTCTCACATACACTGCCTTTTACATATGTAGTTAATTGGACATGTACCCCTGAGACATCAAATCTTTCGCCAACATACCCATACACACACTCACCCGCCCATATAGCTGTTTTCACATGCACTCTTGAACCCATACACCCAGTGAATAAATCACCCACACATCTATGAGCAGAGTCCACACCTCCCACCCACACACACACACTCAGTCTCCCATACAAATACTCACGCAACCAATCAATAACCCATATAGATACTCATGTAGCTACTGACCAACACACGCAACAGCTAACACAACAACAGATATACTGATACACAAATTCAGACAGTTTAGTCACTAGCCCATGCATTCAGTAAGACACATTTAATCACTCACTTATACAGTCAGCCAGGCACCTACTAAATCCTTCCTCCAGGCACTTATACACCCATTCATTCTTCAATACACCTTGGCATATATATACACCATATTTAAACTTTACAGAAACACAAAGTTACTGGATGATGTCATCAGTGATATCATTTGAGATGGCATCAGTGATGTCACTGACCATTTCATGATTGATGTAATATGTGACCTTGCGGTGGGGCGAGTTATAGTTAGCTGAACTAACTATAATGGGTAAAAATCTATTTACAATATGTTCATTGGTTATTAATTATGCTGTAACGCATGTTGGTACTCCCTGGACCCGCGACTGCGGTGCATGCCAGGGGTAGAGGTCGCCCTGGAAACTACAAACTTTTCACCACGCACAGCGGCCGGCACTTCCACTCCAGCCTTTTCACAAAAATCCAACGATGCAAACGTGTGTGCTTAAATTTCTATTTAATCATTTCGGTTCCAGCATGTTAAATAGATGGAAACATGGATCAAAAACCCAACACTGTCCATAACAAAATACTTTAGAACATTCAGATTGTTGTTATGTTCTAATTTGACGTTTCGGGCAACAGGATATGATGAGTCCGAGTTGACAGTTGCTCTTAAATGCTGTAAGATGCGAGCGTGTACCTGGAATTTCGTGCTCCCTACGTATTGGAGACCACACACACATGATAGGACATATACCGTATGGTCTGTTTTACATGTATAATGTCCTCCTATCATGACAACTCATCTGAAAAGGCTTTTTTGTAGGATTTGGTGTTGATCCCGAATCTGCACACTCTACATGTACTGAGCTTGAAAAAACCTTTTTTAGGAGAGAGCCAAGTGTCTTTATTATAGAGCTCAGGACTGTTTTGACCAGATCACTCTTCATAGAATGAGCTTTCCGGTAGGTAAAATTGGGTTTAGATGGTAAAACATCCTTAAGAACTCCATCTGTCAAAACTATTGGCCATTGAGAATTAATAATCTTCCTTATGGTACGTGACTGTTTGTTATACGTAGAAATAAATCTACATTGAGAATTGGATGTATCACTTTCCATATCAGTGATATCAGATCTTAACTGTGTGCTTTCGTCAATTATTGGTTTGGGGACCACACTTAGCAATACCGATCTTTCCATTTCATTGGCTTTTTTCATTGCCAGATCTAATTTGTGAGCATTGTACCCCCGAGCCAAAAGCCTGAGTTTGGCATTCTCCTGAGACTCTTTCAATGCCCTCTCAGAACTGCAAGCCCTCGGAATTCTCCAAAATTCACCTTAAGGAAGACTGGCTATGGTGTGATGCGGGTGGAAACTAGAGGCGTGTAATAGAGTTTTGCCTGCCGTAGGTTTTTTGTACAGGCTTGTTTCTATGTTCCCCTCCTGAACAAAGATCTGAATGTCCAAGAAGTTGGTGGAATTGGACTCGATATGGGAAGTATGAGCTCATTGATATTAATAAGCTCAACAAACCTACTGGCTTCCTCTTTGCATCCCTTCCACACAATAAACACATTGTCTATATAACGCGACATATGTATCACGTGCAAGTCATAAAGTCATAAAGTGCCCTGTGCTTAGTCCTGAGGACATGCTCCTCCCACCGGTCGCCAGTAGGTAGTTATAGTTAAAACCTAGTTTCCATAGGAAATCCGCATTATTCTATTTGGAATAATTTTGGCGCCGGTGGACGAATCTTCGCCAATTTCTCTAAGAATATTGCCTACTCTGCTCTGCTCCTTCCCTGAAAGTTTGGAGGTGATTCATCAAGTGGGGGCCGAGAAAAAAGGGGGGTCCCAAAACATGTTTTCCCCATGCAATTTTCCATAGGGACCTTTAGCCAGGGCTACAGCCCGAACGGAATTACACCAAATTTGGCAGAGAGGTAGATTTTGTTTCGTAGAGTGTGCTTTTTGTTAAACTGTCTAAATCTGTTCAGTAGTTCCTGAGAAAATCAAAAGTAAAATCATAGCGATATCTAGAGACGGAGTACAGTACGCATACCTTCCCGAGCACGAGCTGCATGCTGATTGGCTGTCACCTGTCTGTCAACATTCGAAACCAGGAAGTGTTGGCAGCCATCTTGTGCCTTGGTAGAAACGAGTAACAAGAAAAAAGGGAAACAAAAAAAAAAATCGCGGAGTACGCCTACACAAAAAAAATTAAGGCACCACTCCGCAAACGCGCCCCTTCGCACATTTGCAGGGGTGAACTAATTCCCCTTGAATACTGGGGGTCCCTGGGGGCCAAGTAGCCCACCAATAACCTCCAGTATGCGCCAGGGGGCTGCCTTGCAGAGACGTGCAAAGAAGCCACGCCCCTTTTTACACCTCTCTACAACGCAGCCCCATGGCGCACACTGGAGGTTCCTGGTGGGCTAATTGGCCCCCCAGGGACCCCAATATGCAAGGGGTTTTAGTTCCCCCTCTGTAAACGTGCCAGGGGCTGCGTTGCAGAGAGGTGTAAAAAGAGGTGTGGCCTCATTACACCTCTCTGCAATGCAGCTCCCTGGCGCAAACTAGAGGTTCCTGATAGGCTAGTTGGCCCCCAGGGACCCCAATATGCAATGAGAATTAGTTGCTCCTCTGTAAATGCTCCAGGGGGCTGCGTTGCAGAGAGGTGTAAAAAGGGGAGGCCCTCATTACACCTCTGTGCAACGCAGCCCCCTGGCGCATACTGGAGGTTCCTGGTGGTCTAGTTGGGCCCCAGGGACCCCAGTATTCAATGGGAATTAGCTCCCCCTCTGCAAATGCTCCAGGGGGCGCGTTTGCAGAGTAGTGCAATCTGTCACCTAAAGCCTTGCCCCCTCCCTGCAAATGTGCCCCCTGGCGCGTTTGCAGAGGGGGGGAGTAATTTCCCTTGAATACTGGGGGTCCCTGGGTGCCAACTAGCTCACCAGGTACCTCCAGTAAGCACCACAGAGCTGCTTTGCAGAGTGTTGTAAAAAGGGACGTGGCCTCATTACACCTCTCTGCCATGCAGCTCCCTGGCGCATACTGGAGGTTCCTGGTGGGCTAGTTGGCCTCCTTAGACCCCCAAGGTGCAAGGGAAATTAGTTCCCCCTCAGTAAACTCGCCAGGGGGCTGCGTTGCAGAGAGGTGTAAAAAGGGTTGGGCCTCATTACACCTCTGTGCAACGCAGCCCCCTGGCGCATACTGGATGTTCCTGGTGGGCTAGTTGGCCCCCAGGGACCCCCAGTATGCAAGGGGAATTAGCTCCCCATCTGCAAATGCGCCAGAGGGCTGCCTTGCAGGGACGTGTAAAGAGGCCACGCCCCTTTTTACACCTCTCTGCAAGGCAGCCCCCTGGTGCATACTGGAGGTTCCTGGCCCCCTAGGCAGCTCAGGAGGTCCCACAAGGACCCCCAAAGCCCCCTCATTTTTTTTCTTTAAAAATCCCAGGGATAAGCGCAGGGTACACGTACCCTGCCGATCCCAAAAAAAAACATTAAGGCACCTCTCTGCAAACGCGCCCTCTGACACATTTGCACAGGGGGAAATAATTCCCCTTGAATACTGGGGGTCCCTGGGGGCCAAGTAGTCCACCAGGAACCTTCAGTATGTGCTAGGGGGCTGCCTTGCAGAGTCGTGTAAAGAGGCCATGCTTCTTTTTATACCTCTCTCCAACGCAGCCCGCTGGCACATACTGGAGGTTCCTGGTGGGCTAGTTGGTCTCCAGAGACCCACAGTATTCAAGGGGAACTAGTTCCCACTCTGCAAACGTGCCAGAGGGTGCGTTTGCAGAGTGGTGCAATCCCTCCCCTCAAGGCCTGCCTCCTCCCTGCACCACTCTGCAAACGCGCCCCCTAGCGCGTTTGCAGAGGGGGAAGTAATTTCCCTTGAATACCGGGGGTCCCTGGGGGACAACTAGCTCACCAGGTACCTCCAGTAAGTGCCACAGAGCTGCTTTGCAGAGTGTTGTAAAAAGGGGCATGGCCTGATTACACCTCCCTGCAATGCAGCTCCCTGGTGCATACTGGAGGTTCCTGGTGGGCTAGTTGGCCCCAGGGACCCCCAATATGCAAGAGGAATTAGTTCCCCCTCTGTAAACACGCCATGGGGGTGCGTTGCAGAGATGTGTAAAAGGGGGCGGGCCTCATTACACCTCTGTGAAACGCAGCCCCTTTGCACATACTGGAGGTTCCTGGTGGGCTAGTTGGCCCCCAGGGACCCCAAGTATGCAAGGGGAATTAGTTCCCCCTCTGCAAACGTGCCAGGGGGCTGCATTGTAGAGAGGTGTAATGAGTCCACGCCCCTTTTTACTCCTCTCTGCAATGCAGCCCTCCGGCGCATACTGGAGGTTCCTGGTGGGCTAGTTGGCCCCAAGGGACCCTCAGTATTGAAGGGGAATTCGTTCCCCCTCTGCAAACGCACCAGGGGGCTGCCTTGCAGAGACCTGTAAAGAGGCCACGCCCTTTTTTACACCTCTCTGCAAGGCAGCCCCCTGGCGCATACTGGAGGTTCCAGACCTCTTAGGCCTCCTTAGGGGCCAGCATTCTTTTATTTATTTTTTAATAAATCCCAGGATACATGCAGGGTTTACCCTGCCGATCCCAAAAAAACCCATAAAGCTACTACCCTGCAAATGCATCCCCTGGCGTGTGTGCAGAGGGGGAAATAATTCCCCTTGAATACTGGGGGTCCCTGGGGGACCCACCAGGAACCTCCAGTATGCCTAGGGGGCTGCCTTGTAGAGACGTGTAAATAGGCCACGCCCCTTTTTACACCTCTTTTCAACGCAGCCCCCTGGCGCATACTGGAGGATCCTGGTGGGCTAGTTGGCCTCCAGGGACCCCCATTGTTCAAGGGGAATTAGTTCCGTCTCTGCAAACATTCCAGGGAGCGCGTTTGCAGAGTGGTGCAATCCGTCACCTCAAGCCCTGCCCCCTCCCTGCACCACTCTGCAAATGCGCCCCCTGGCGTGTTAGCAGAGGGGGAAGTAATTTCCCTTGAATACAGGGGGTCCCTGGGGGCCAACTAGCTCACCAGGTACCTCCAGTAAGTGCCATGGAGCGGCTTTGGAGAGTTTTGTAAAAGGGGGCGTGGCCTCATCACACCTCTCTGCAATGCAGCTCCCTGGTGCATATTGAAGGTTCCTGGTGGGCTAGTTGTCCCTCAGGGACACCCAATATGCAAGGGGAATTAGTACCCCCCTCTGTAAACACGCCATGGGGCTGCAATGCAGAGAGGTGTAAAAAGGGGCGTGGCCTCAATAAACCTCTCTGCAATGCAGCTTCCTAGCGCATACTGAGGTTCCTGGTGGGCTAGTTAGCCCCAGGACCCCCAATATGAAAGGGGAATTAGTTCCCCTCTGTAAAAGTGCCAGGGGGCTGCGTTGCAGAGAGGTGTAAAAAGGAGCGGAGCCTCATTAGAACTCTGTGCAACGCAGCCCACTGGTGCATACTGGAGGTTCCTGGTGGGCTAGTTGGCCCCCAGGGATCCCCAGTATTCAAGGGGAATTAGTGCCAGGGAGCTGCGTTGCAGAGAGGTGTAATGAGGCCATGCCCCTTTTTACACCTCTCTACAACACAGCCCCCTGGCACATACAGGCGGTTCCCGTGGGTTATTTGGCCTCCAGGGACCCCCAGTATGCAAGGAGACTTAATCCCCCAACCTAGAACGCACTACAGGGCGCGTTTGCACTGTGGTGAAGGTAGGGGGCAGGGCTTGAGGTGATATGTGTGCAAACATTCCCTGTGGCGCATTTTAAGTTGGGGAATTAATTCCTCTTCAATCCGGAGGTTCCCTAGGGGCCAACTAGGCCAACAGGTACCTCCATTAAGCACCACAGAGCTGCGTTTCAGCATGTTGTATAAAGGGGGCGTGCCCTCTGAACACCTCTCTGCAACACAGCTCCCTTGCGCATGCTGGAGGTACCTGGTGAGCTAGTTGTCTCACAGGGGACCTCAGGATTGAAGAGGAATCAATTCCCCAATCTAAAATGCGCCACAGGGCGTGTTTGCACACATGTCACCTCAGGCCCCACCCCCTTCCTTCACTATTGAGCACAATATTCCTCTAAAATCCGATTTACTCACCTGTTATCAGGAGAGACCTCAGTGCTGCATCTTTCAACCCACTACTGATCATGAAAAGTAATTCTAATCATAGTTACAGTAACTTGAATTTCCTTCTATAGGCTAACATTGAGTGATTTCACTTTAAAAATTCTCAAAGTGTGCAGTTTTGGAACTTTAAAAAATTCCTCAAAAATCAGTCGAACTACGAATTCCGATTTACTCACCTGTTATCAGGAGAGACCTCCGTTCTGCATCTTTCAGCCCACTACTGATCCTGAAAAGTAATTCTTTTTTTTTCGTATAAAATATTTTATTGAACAAAAGCAGAGGTAGTGTTTAGCAGACAGTCATGAGTTACAATCTTGACATAGAATACGTACATCACAGCAGTGTACCACAAGCACGATTACGAGGGGGGACCAGGTCTAGCCATTGCCATGTCCATTGAGGGGGAAGTACCGAGTTCACCTCTATAAATGTTCCATTGTCCTCATTTCTTATCCCAAACACCAGGACACTCCCTGATCTTGTAGACCGTTTTTTCGGACAACATTCACACATCCATAGCGGCAACCCACCTAATCAAGAGCGGTTTAGATTGTGAGCCCCAATGCATTGCTATTTCACGTTTCAGTAGGAGAAAGCCCAGAGCCACCCACTGCTGTTCATTCCAGTTAGATTTGTGGGGTCCCATACATTGAGGAGTTTGCATTTTTGAGTCAGAGGGACAGGTTTTCCTAGTGCATCAGTCATTTTTCGAGTGGCGCGCTCCCACAGGTCTTGAATCACCGGGCACTCCCATAAAATGTGGTAGAAGGTGCCAATCCGACCGCAGTTACGGAGACAGAGGTCAGATGTGTGTCTACCAATCCTGGCCAGAAGGGGAGCGGACATGTATGTTCTGTGCAATATCCTTAAGTGTATAAGTCTAAATCTGTGGTTGATAGCCAATTCGCGCGGGGACATCAATGCCGCCTGCCATTCAGCCTCATCCAAGATTCCGATGTCATTCTGCCATTTGTCTAGTAGAAGTTGGAAGGTGTTGGGCATATTATTACATAATTTATGGCAGGTGTAGGATATTGCTTTGGCCTGGAGGGGTTCTGACAGGAGTCTGTCCTCGAGGGGCGCGGATTGTGGAAGAGAAGAGAGGTCAGGGACGTTGGCGAGTATGGCATGTTTGATTTGGAGATAGGGGAAGGCCTCAGATTGGGCTAAGTCATGTGTCTTCTGGAGGTCTTCGAATGTCAGTAATTTGCCCTTGTGAGGCATGTCACCCAAGGTAGAGATGCCAATTGTGTCCCGCTTATCAAAGCCCTGATAGTGACAGAGGGAGCCCAGCTTATGTGAAGTCCAAAGTGGGGTGGATAATGTGAGAGTGTTAGCCCACCCGAGACGCTTGTTCGCACGGTGCCAGATTGTTATTGTGTGGGACATCGGGCCTATATACCGGGCACGAGAGTGTTTGCCATACAGAGCCTCAAGATATCCCCCACGACCCATCTGGTACCTCTCTAGGTGAAAAGCAGGGTTCGTGGGTGAACCATAAATCCATGAGTTAGTGGCAATCAATTGAGTAGCCCAATAGTAAATTCGAACATTTAGTAGGGCAATACCTCCATCATACCACCCCTGTGTAAGTGAGAGGAGAGCAATGCGGGGAGAACCGCCGTCCCATAAGAGGAGGCGGAGGTTTCCTTCGAGTGTGCTGAAATAGGAGTCGGCTATGGGAAATGGACAATTTTGCAGGGCATACACAAATCGAGGGAGTGCGAGCATTTTAAATAGGGCCGCTCTGCCTGGGAGAGAGAGAGGGAGTGATCTCCAATGTGAGATGTCGTTATGGAGCCTTTGAAGTGGGCCTTTCAGATTGCGGTCATAAAATACTTTTGGGTCTGGAGTGATAAAGATTCTGAGGTATTTGAATCCGTCCAGGACAATCTCAATTGAGTAGCCTCGTGGAAGGGGAGGGGGTGGGCCGTGCAGTACGTACAGTATTGATTTGGACCAATTGATGGAGAAGCCCGAGTATTTGCCAAAGTTAGTGATGAAGTGTAGCAGTCTGTTAAGAGAGGATTTGGGGGAGGAGACGTAGACGAGGATGTCGTCTGTGTAGAGCGAGATCTTGTCGATCGTATCGGCATTCCATCGGAGGCTGCAGATGGAGTTGCCAGTTCTGACCCAATGAGCCAGAGGTTCAAGGGTGAGTGCGAACAACAAAGGGGACAGAGGGTACCCCTGTCTTGTACCTCTGTGCAAGGGAAATCGCCTGGATGTATGTCCGTTAACATAAACTTGACCCCAGAGATCAGTGTATAGTAGTCGGATCCACTGAATGAATTTGGGACCAAAACCATAGCGGAGTAGGACCTCGAAAGGGTATGATCATTCTATAAAGTCAAAGGCAGGCGTAGCGTCAAGGGAAAGGATAGCTGCGTCTTCTTGAAGACGCGGTATCCTACTAATTACGTTGTAAACCCGTCGGAGGTTGAGCGCTGTATTACAGACTGGTAAGAAGTCCGACTGATCTTCATGGATCAAGGCGGGGAGGACTGTCATAAGTCTGGTAGCAAGGAGTGTCGCTAGGATTTTCACTTCGGAGTTGATAAGAGAAATTGGTCGATAGGACCTGCAATCATTAGCCGGTTTGTTAGGTTTACGAATAACCACTATTGATGCCAACCGTTGGTCCAGTGGCAAGCATCCAACATCTCAGCTCTCTTCAAACATTGCTTTGAGGTGTGGGAGGATCTCACCTGCCATGCCCTTTAGGAACTCGATAGGGACACCGTTGGGGCCCATAGCTTTACCTGACTGAACGGCAAACAAGGCATTACCAACCTCCTCTGCTGTGAGGTCTGCCTCCAATTCCAGCACTTCAGATTCGGAAAGAGTGGGAAGTCTCATCTCGGCCAGGAGTAGTTTAGACTCTTCGGCGCTATAGTGTGCTCTGGCTGTGTAGACACCTTCTAGGTGGGTGGCAAAGGCTTCTGCTATTTCACCCGGGTCCGTGACAGTAGACCGGTCTGGTGCGGTCATCTCTGGGATCCATCGAGATCCCTGCTCACGTTTTTTGAGCCATGCCAGCAGTTTACCTGCCCTGTCCCCCAGTTCGTAAACACAATGGTGGGTCTTCAAGAGCTTGGCCTGTGCTTTCTCAAGGGCCAACGCTTTGTATTCTAGTTGTTTCGTGCGGAGGCGAGTCGCCGTTTCATCTGTGGGGCTTGCATTGTGGAGTGATTCCAGATGGGTCAGGTCTGTTTCAACCTGAAGTAGGTGTTCACTCTGTTTGTGAATGTAGCCAGTTTTGAGAGCTAATGCCTTGCCCTTAAGTACTACCGTGTAAGCCTCCCATATAGTTATGGCCGATTTCACAGAGCCTACAATTGCCGCGAAGTAGTATTCTGTGTGCTCTAGCAGGCAGTCTTTTATGTCAGGGATTTTTAGGAGCCAGGGTGTTATGATTATGGGGCCGCGAGATCTCTGGCGGTAATGTGTGAATTCCTCAGTAAGTGGGGAGTGGTCAGAGATTCCCCTAGGGAGCCCTTCAGGGTGGCGAAAAAACTCCAGATCGGTGAGAGGGGAGAACAGATAATCTATGCAAGAGCTGCTGTTGTGGGCATTGGAGTAGTGTGTGAAGTAAGAAGTAGTCGGGTGGGACGAGCGCCATAGGTCTTCAAGCCCCATTGTCTGTGTGAATTCAGATAGATCAGAGCTCGGCTTGTGTGACGTGCACTGGGGGTGCCGATCCTGGGTATCATTCATTATCATGTTGAAATCACCCCCAATAAGTAGGGGTCCTTGTGGGAGATTAACATTATGCGCCTGAAAAATAATTCTAATCATAGTTACAGTAACTTGAATTTCCTTCCATAGGCTAACATTGACTGGTTTCACTTGGAAATTCTTCTAAATGTGGAGTTTTGGAAATTTAAAAATTTCCTCAAAAATCAGCCAAACTACGAATTCCGATTTACTCACCTGTTATCAGGAGAGACCTCAGTGCTGCATCTTTCAGCCCACTACTGATCATAAAAAGTAATTCTAATCGTAGTTACAGTAACTAGAATTTCCTTCCATAGGCTTACAATGACTGGTTTCACTTGGAAATTCTTCTAAGTGTGGAGTTTGGAACCTAAAATAATTCCTCAAAAATCAGTCGAACTACGAATTCCAATTTACTCACCTGTTATCAGGAGATAGCTCAGTGCTGCATCTTTCAGCTCACTACTATTCCTGAAAAGTACATTTAACTGTACTTACCAGTAACTTGAAATTCCTTCCATAGGATGTCATTGCCTGCTTTATAAAATATATATAAATTCAAAAAATATTAAATAAAAAAAGAAATATTACAATTTCAATATTTTTAAAAACTTTTTTTCAATTTATATAAAAAATATGTAATGTAATTTAAAAAATAAAATTTATAAAAATAAATACTTTAAAACAATGTAGTAAATTAGTATAAAAAATATAACAAATAATACATTTAAAAATTATCATTTACAAAACCTTTGAAATTCACTGAATAAACCATAGGTTTCAGCCACTTTATAGTTAAAAATTACCATTTAAAAAACCTTACAAATTCACGGAAAAAACCATAGGTTTCACACATGTTATAGTTAGGAATTAGCATTTAAAAAACCTTAGAAATTCACTGAAAAGGGGGAGGAACAAGATGGCGCCTGGCTAACGGCTGAGGAGAACGCTCCCGATGCCGGAATATAATGAGAACAAGAATCGTGCTATAAGAAAATTCTAAGGAATCTATGTACCTTATGGAGACAGTGGTATGTCATGGCAGTTTTGTGGAGTTTCTAGCAGTTGGGATATCTGTAACGGTGGCATCCGTGGAGGCAGCAGTGCGGAGGAAGCGGCGAGCTATCGGGACATCAGCGAGGGTCAAGAACAGCCCAGCTGAAGGAGTGGCTATCGGCGTGTTCGGTGTGCTCGGCGTGCTCGGCAGGGACCACAGAGGTGGAAGTGGGCTGATTAACAGTGCCCGGAGACTTCGATGTGAAGAAGCGAATGGAGCCGATGGTTGAGTGAAAGTCGGAGCCGGAGTCAGAGCTGAAAAAGCCGCACAGGCACAGCCACACATGGTAAGCTCAGAAAGAACCGGGACAGCCGATATTTAAAGATAAAACGCGTCGGCAAACGGGCTGAGCCACGAGCAAAGCAGAACTCTATATGGGCTGTGAGTAGCACTGGGGCTGGTGGAGTTTGTGCGACCCGTGGAGCTCTTGGAAATTGCGGACCAAGATTAATTAACTGTGTCTCAAGAGCTGGAGACAGAGGAGGGAGCAGTAGTGGTCTGGATAGAGATCCATTAAGGAATAAGCACTGTGGTAGGCTTGCTGGCTGCGCACAAGAACCTATACAAGTATTCATAATGGCACCAAAAGTCACTCGTGGGGGAAAGGGGAGACTGGTAGATACTGTGCAAAACGGACAAGTTGATCAAGGTGCAGGTATACACAGCACAGTCAATCCGGCACCCCAGAAGGAGCCAGTGAAGGGCAAGGATGCTAGTAGGGCCCCCGGTGAGAGCGGGGGGGGGCAGGCACCAAAATAATCACAGCTGAAGTGGCAGGAGCATGGAGTAATACTAGAGGAAAGAAACAAGGGGCAGCAAATAGAGTGGCAGCGACAGCCACAGGGTCTAAAAGCATTTCATGCTACTTCCCCCCGTCCAACAGCCTAACATAGCCAAAAAGAACGTGGAGCAAAAAGCAGGCATGCCAAAAAACAAAGATAGTATACATGAAGCTGAATCAATTCCCCAGTGGGGGGAGATTATGGATGCACGGGATCAGCTTGGTAATTTCCTGAGCTAGGAAGAATTGCGACTGCTGCCAGAGAGGGGGCGGAGGCGGAGGTGGAGGCTGTGACGTTGCTGACAGAGCTACTGGTGCAGGAAATCACCGCAAGCAGTGGCCCTAGTGGCCCAGAAGACAATCTAGACGCGGCTGATAATTTCTTTTCAGTCACAGATAGGTCTGAAGGCTCAAAGGAGGCCCCATCTGATAATGAAGTGAGTGGAGGGGAGAAACCCACAGACACCAGCCTAGCTTTGAGCTCGGAAGCGTCCAGCAGAGCTTCCTCAAAAGAAAAGGATCCTGCAACTAGGAGAAAGAGGCTATCAAGGCGGCAGAGAGACTCACAATCTCAGGAGAAGATTGCCAATGGACAAAGGCGGGCGTGCGGAACTAGTACGGAAGCAGGTCTTAGATGGGACTACTCAGCCACAAGAATGACTTATCCTGAGAATATAGCACAGGGGGCTGCAGAGGCGGAAACCCCTACACTTCAGCTGATCTTAGACTCTATAAAAGAAATGCATGATTGATTTGATTTGATTTGATTAAGGATTTCTAGAGCACGTAGCTACCCTCGGGCGTCCCAAGGCTAACGTAGCAGCTTGACAGTACTCCTAGGGATGGATTATTGGGGGAACAACCAGGTTTTCAGCAGTCTGCGGAATGAGAGTAGATTGTTTTCTTTGCGGATGCTAAGGGGGAGGCTGTTCCAGAGCTTCGGAGCGTTATAAGAAAAGAGGCGGCCACCAGTGTGTGCTTTCCTTATTCTGGGGACGCTTGCCAGAAACAGGGTGTCTGACCTGAGCTGTCGGGTTGATTTGTGAGGCTTGATGAGAGGTCTCAGCATTGGTGGACCTTTGCCTTGCAAGATTTTATGGGAGATGCACAAGGCTTTGAAGGAGATGCGCTCTTGGATGTGAAGCCAGTGAGGCGCCTTGAGGGAGGGTTTAGCTGAGCATCTAGATTTCGTTCCCGTAAGTAGTCTTGCTGCAGCGTTCTGGGCGTGCTGAAGTTTTTTTATGACAGCTACTGGTGCGCCTAGGTATAGGGCGTTTCCTTAGTCTAATCTCGATATGATGAGGCTCTGAATCAGAATTTTCCTAGACTGGGGAGGATAAGCGGAAGGATCTTACGGGCTGCTCGCATGAGCCCAAAGCAGGTGCCGGCTGTCTTTCTTGCTTGGGCTCTGAAGCTAAGGTCCTGGTCTAGCCAAAAGCCCAGGCTTTTGATTTCTTGTTTTGGTATGGGGGGGGTGCCCATACTGGGTGGCCAGGCAAGGGTTTTGGGGAGTTTGTTTGGGTCGCCTAGAAGCATGATTTCGGATTTCTCTCCGTTGAGTTTGAGCCTGGAGTCGCCCATCCATATAGATATATTGTGCAGGCAGGAGACTAGGTTCCCCATTGATTGATCGGCCTGGTTGATGGAGACGACTAGTTATGCCGAATGGAGAGGCAATGTCGTCCAAAGGGGCCATGTAAACATTAAACAATGTGGGGCTCAGGGAGGAGCCCTGAGGGACTCCACAGTTCAGGGGGAGAGATTTAGAGTGACCATGGCTGTCGGCCACTTGGAAGGTCCGGTGTTCCAAGAATGATTTTAGCCATGCCAGGGCAGTCCCCGAAATGCCCGTTTTTCGGAGGTGGTGGAGGAGGATGGTGTGGTCCACCGTGTCGAAGGCGGCACTCAGGTCCAGGAGGATCACTGCCACTGAATGGACCTTGTCTCCTCTGTTACAGCCAGAAGGGCGGTGTCAGTCCCCTGTCCAGGTCTGAACCCTGTCTGCGAGTGGCGAAGGAGGTTGTTAGTCTCTAGGAATGTTGAGAGCTGTTCATTTACAATTCTCTCTGCCACTTTGCTGATGCCTGGGAGGAGGGAGATGGGTCTGAAGTTTGAAGGGTCCAAGGGGTCTAGGTGAGGTTTCTTTATGAGTGCCCGCACTATCGCACTTTTCCAGTTGGCGGGGACTATCCCGCTGGAGAGAGGCATTTATCAGCCTCGTGAGAAGGGGGGATATGGTGGGGGCTACAAGTTTGAGTTTGCTGGGTCATCCGGGGAGCCACTATTCATACGATTGAGAGTGTCCAACAACCTCTTGGTGGAGATGGGAAGGAAGGCTTTCAGGGTTGGTGCCCAGCTGGGAGTTCGTTTGGGGGATAGGTATTGGGGAAAGTCATTATGATTTTTAGGATTTTGGCTGAGAAGAACTGGATGAGACAAAGATCGAGGGGAAAAAGAACCGATTAGCAACAAAGAACTTGCAATGTGCAATAAGAAAAGTGTCAAAGATATGTACAGACACAAACGCAAGGGTATCCCATTTGGAGGATCGTACAAGCACCTTGGAAGACCAGCAAGCAAAGGATATAGTTACGCTAAATGGCTACGAAAAACAGATGGTAGATGTCCAACGGAAATTGGAAGATCTGGAGAACCACCAGAGGTGAAACAATCTTCGAATTCTGGGTATCGAAGAAGGGGACGACGTAAGGGTTTATGTCCTAAAATTGATGAAAGGTGCATTCCCAGAATTGAGCCACTGGGACTGGGAAAAAGAGGTCCAGAGAGTACATAGATTCCCGATGCCCTTAAAGAAGAGTCAACAAAGAGCTCAGGATGGAATACAGAGACCAAGAACTATATTGATATATCTGGGCAATTATTTATTGAGAGAGGAAATATATGCCAAAGCCCGACCCAATGCCAAACGATCATTTGATAATCAAACTTCTTTCACAACTCCGGATTATTGCCATATAACAGTTGAAAGGAGATGGAGGCTGAGAGAACTGTTAGATCCATGCCACCAGATGGGATTACAGGCATATCTAATGAAGCCAACTAGGTTGAAGATAATCTATTAAAACACCACCAGAGTCTTCACGTCTGAAGTTCAGGCAAGAGCATATATGGACACGATAAGCTCCAGCGGACCAGCTAGAGAAGACCCATGAAGACCCATGTAGATCTTATGACATAGCTATATAGAGACAGAGGGATGGAAATATGAAAAACAATCGATA
The DNA here is from genome assembly GCF_964263255.1 of Lissotriton vulgaris. Classification (NCBI taxonomy): domain Eukaryota; kingdom Metazoa; phylum Chordata; class Amphibia; order Caudata; family Salamandridae; genus Lissotriton; species Lissotriton vulgaris. Next base: position 1,195,498,986 of record NC_141689.1, on the reverse strand, counting down.
TATGGGACAAAGGACGTGGAAGTAAATGGTGATATTGGTGGCAAGGGGGTTCATTGGGGGCTACCCGGGGGTCAGGGTACGATAGGAAATCAAATAATGGTCAAAGCGCTAGGTAATATAAAAAAAGCACGAGATGAGACAGACAAAAATCCGGCAGAGGGAGGCCGTCGGCCGGACTCCATCACAGAGACCTCAGGTCTGCTTGCTCCAACAGGTGGGGGTGGAGGGGGGGCAAGTGGGGGAGGGCTGTACAAGGAGGGAGGGCACAGGGGCGGAGAAGGGGGGCACAGGGGGAGAAAATGGGATAAAAACATCATCATCATTGAGAAATAAGAATGGTCAGAGGGATAAACACAGGGAGAGGAGAAGTAAAGATAAAAGGAAAAAAAACGATGCGGATAGTAACGATAAACATTTGTGGGTTGAATGATGCAAAAAAGCGAAAAGACTTGAAAGAATATTTAAGTGCGATGCATGCCGACCTTATATGCTTACAAGAAACCCATATCAAGGTCTCTCAAAAGGATCTATTAGAAAAACTGGGTTACCAGTTAGTAGCATATACAACACAAGGTACAAGAACACGGGGGTGGCAGTATTGGCTCGGGGTTGGTTTCTTGAAGTGAGAAGGCAGAAGGTAGATACGTATGGCCGATGGATCATGATGGAATGTTAGGGGCAGGGATTTACGTTCATTCTTTGCTCGTTTTATGCCCCCACAGTGGATGCCTCTGAGGTCTTTGATTATATCAGTGCACAAATGGCAAACTGGCCAGTGCCAATTATTATGCGTGGTGATTTGAACATAAATGGCCTGAATGGCCTATGGAAAAATTATCTAACAAGGTTTCTAGGATGAAAGAAAAAAAGCCATAGAGCATTGATACAGTTGATGCAAGACAACGGGTTAATTGACATATGGGAGCATCAAAATGGTAGTGGAGGGGGCAGCACCTATTATTCCGCCCCGCATAAATCTCTAGCAAGGCTAGATTATTTTCTGATATCACCCTCGATAGCATCTATTGCTAATGTCAAAAAACTGCCGCAGGTGATGTCAGACCATAATCCTCTGTCTTTAGATTTAAAGGTCCCATATCATTAAAGACAGGGCTTAAATTGGACATTCGAGAGAGCTCTGTTACAAGATGTCAAGTATGTTACTCAGATGGAAGGATGGCTCAAAGAATTCTTTATGATAAATAGAGGGACCGCCTCTCTGGCGGTAGTTTGGGACACTATGAAGGCTGCTGTGAGGGGTGAGACAATGAGCTATTCTATCAAACTGAATAAGAGGGAGTAGGAGGAGATCAAAGGAAAGATAAAGATAGTTGCCAACCAACCAAGACACCACGGGAATAACATATAATCTAGCTATTGCAAAAGCAGCATCGGGAGAAGTATTCGCCTCTAAAGCATCAGGAAAGTTTCTGACCTGGAAGCAAGACCAATATGAGTATAGCTAGCAGATTGGTCGGATATTAGCTATTCGAACACGGCAGGCAGCTATTTAAGGGGAGATATCAGAAATTAAGGCAAAGACAGGGGCTGTAGTAACAACACCAGGGGAGATATGCTCAGTATTTCAGAAGTTTTATCAGAAATTGTACGACCCTGATAATAGTAGGGATGACAATGAGATAGAGAGATATCTAGAGAGCGCGACATTAGAGCAGCTAACAATAGAGGATAGTAAGGCTTTGGAAACTAGCTTCACATTGGAGGAAATACAGAGAGCAATAAAGGATCTACCTGCAGGGAAGGCAGTAGGTCGAGACCTAATACCATTGGAATTCTATAAAAAATGTTTACACTGTTTAGAAGAAGATATTTATAACCTCATGACTAATATACAAAAGGGAGTTGCACCTCCGGAGTCATGGGGAGAGGCCACAATGGTTGTATTTTTTAAAAAAAACAAGCCCCCAACTGATCCTGGGTCCTATAGACCTATAAGTTTAATGAATAGCGATACAAAGATATACTCAAAGATTCTCGCTAGTAGATTGAGCATGGTGATTGGCAAGATTATCTCTCCCTGACAACATGAGTTCATTACCGGTAGGGGGACAGCAGAATATATAAGAAGGGTATGTACATTATTTGATGGAGTGGAAGCCTCACAAGACCCTATGGCGTTAATATTGTTGGATGCTGAAAAAGCATTTGATAGGGTCTCGTGGGGTTTTCTCTGGGCGGTGCTAAAAAAAGTAAAGCTGGGGGATGGTTGTGTAGGGGCCTTGAAGGCTTTATATAAAAATCCAAGGATTAGTCTAAGAATTATGGGAGAGCTAAGCAGGGTAATAAAATGTGGACATGGAACAAGGCAAGGGTGCTCTTGTTCTTCGCTACTCTTCGCCTTATACATAGACGCATTTATAAGAAGGATAGAACTCAATGGAAGTATTATGCCAGTTATTTTGAATGGGTATGGAACTAAAATCTTGGGGTATGCGGAAGATCTGGCCATAACATCTACCGACCCGGCTCAGGCAATAGTGGAAAGAGAGAGGGATGCTGGATTCTTAGAGAAAACAGTGAGACAGTATTGGCATCTCTTTGTTCAATAGCAATTCGTGGCTCAGCCTTGCTGTTGGGGGCCCAGACCCAGTGGTGGTTTTTCGATAAATTAAATCAGAGCAAAACACAAATAGTAGTAAATCAGAAAGTTGAGATGGTGGACCAGAGAATAACGGAGTCAGCTGTCTGTTTGGGTATAACAGTAACATCTGATTTATCAAAGATAGTGGAAAAGAACATGAATCCGAAGATAACAAAAACTAAAAAAGACTTAGATAGGCTAAAGAAGCTGCATTTAACTACAATAGGGCGGTGTAACATAATAAATATGCTGTTTTTGCCAAAAGTGCTGTACTTATTTAGGACCATCCCCTTAAAATTTAATAACAATTGGTTTAGGAAATTAGAGGGAGTCATGAACCGATTTATATGGGCGAAAGGTAAAACACGACGAGGACTGAAATATTTGTCTTTATCGAGAAACCAGGGTGGTCTGGCGGCGCCTGCCCTCAAAATGTATTACTGGGCCACTGTTTTACAATACATCAGGGGGCTATTGGGTGGCAATGTGAAGGATAGGTGGAGTGGAGAGGAGGGTGCCCCGAATTTATATGAGTTGTTAGTTAGTATGAGTGGCTGCTAGTGTTCAATGAAAGTAGTTACTATAAAAAAATAAGGTTCAAGACTCTAGCCGCGGCAATGTCAGTATGGTCCATGATTCGGAAGAAAATAAAATTAGGGAGGATAAATTACTATACCCCTTTATTTAACAATCCATCATTAGCTGGGATCTTCCATGATCATGTAATAAAGAGATGGGATATGGCAGGGGTCAAAACTATAGGGGATTTGGTAGGCTTAACAGGCTTAATAACATTTGAGCAGGCGCAGCAGCTACACAATTTAGAGCGAAGAGACTTTTTCAAATACTTGTAGGTCAGGTCGGTCTTGATAAAAAATCAGTGAGGCGATATTAACTTTAAACAAGAAGAAGTAATCGAATATTTGAGAAGCAAGGAAGGTTGTTCTATATCTCAACTATATGGGGAAATCGGCAAGTATGAAGAGGACGATTGTGTTAGGATGTGTGAAAAATGGAAGACTAAGCTAAATCTATCAGGGACAGAGGCTGAAAAATCCCTTACATTATCTATCTCAGTGCTAAGAGTAGCGAATCATCAAACGCAACGATATAAAACGATACATGAGCTCTATTATACACCGTATAGAATTGGCCAATGGGGTGGAACGACCGGGATAGTATGTCCAAGGTGTCAATCGGTGCAAGCTGACACTATACATATGTTCACCTCATGCCCTGCTCTAGATATATTCAAAAGATCTTTAGAGCAGTTTTTGGAGAAATCTTTAGGAATCGTCATGAAATTAACGGATGAAGTTATAGTTCTTGGGGAAGCAAGGGATGATGTTGTAGTCCCCCATCATGAGTTTGTATATTTAGCAATGACACTTAGCCGGCTATGTATAGCAACTTTGTGGAAGGATGTAAACCCACCAACATTTCAACAGTGGATGTCACGATTATTGGCTATATTTACATTAGAGAAAGTGCTCTATGAAAAAAAGGGGTGGAAAACAAATCAAGTAGGGAAAAGGATCTCGGCTCCAATCATAGAATGGAAGCAGAGGCTTGAAGAAGGATAGTGAGGACATTTTAGGGGATTGAAATTACTCTTTAGTTAGTATATGTTAAGTATAATGAATTCTGGCATAAATGGGTATCTTTCTTGGACAGAATTTTTTTTTCTTTCTTTGAAAGTCAAGATACTTCTCTACTGTGTATATTTTGGTAATGGTATAACTTTGAAGTTGATAATGAATTGTTATCTTGATGATGATGAATAAAAAAAAATTCAAAAAAGAAAAAAAAACATAGGTTTCACATACATTATAGTTAAAAATTAACATTTAAAAAACCTTAGAAATTCACTGAAAAAACCATAGGTTTCACACACGTTACAGTTAAACATTAGCATTTAAAAAAATCTTAGAAATTCACTGAAAAAACTATAGGTTTCACACATGTTATAGTTAGCTTGACATTTCACTCATACAAAACCATTGAAATTCCCCCGTTATAGTTAGTTTATAACTTGCGCGCCCGCAATGCACTGCTGATGACGTCACATATTACCTCACTCATGACATGGTCAGTAACATCACTCATGACATCACTGATGACATCTCAAATAACATCACTCATGACATCACTGATGACATAAACCTTGTAAAAGAGTGGCAGACCTGCTCTCACCCTAATATAACCTTTGATACACACATTAAAAAATAGAAAATAAAAATTTCAAAAAAATTGAGATACCAATACCAGTTTCAACAACCTATTCAGTAATTCCAACATCTACATACACATCCACTCATTCACCAACATTTCTATACAGCCACTCATACATCTATACATCCTGTTACACACAGACACCATACATAGTTACTCACACACATACTCACACATGCAAATAAACTATCAAACATCCATTTACTTGCATATACAGCTATACACACACCACTACACTTACTTCTACAGAAACATACACATACTTACTCTCTTACATACACATACTTACTCTCTTAAACAATTACTTATAGAAACAAATACTTATTTATACAGGAACTCTTCCAATCTCTCACTCTCATATAGACTCACTTATATACATCAATACTCACATATACTAGTTTAAAACATATGTACTTACTCAAAAAGACACTATTGGGACTGTCATTCACTCACTAACACACCCATACAAAAACTCATCCACCCATACAGTCTTGCACACATGCTGTCTTCAAAACACATACAAATAGTGAGTCAGTCATTCATGCATCTATCTGTCATGAGTGATGTCCCTGACCATGTCATGAGTGATGTAATATGTGACGTCATCAGCAGTGCATTGCACGCGCAAGTTATAGTGAGTCCAACTAACTATAACATGTAATTTCAATGGTTTTATGTCAGTAAAATTTCCAGGTAACTATAACTGGTGTGAAGCCTATGGTTTTTTCAGTGAATGTAATAGGTTTTTTAAATGCTAATTCCTAACTATAACTGGTGTGAAACCTATGGTTTTTTCAGTGAATTTCAATGGTTTTTTAATAGCAAATATTTATAGGTATAAAAAGTGTAACATTTTAAAACAAATTTTATATTGTATAAATATGTTAATTTATTTTTATTTTGTGAAAATTTTTGACCCCGAGGCGCTCCCGGGTCACGTACCGGTGAACGCACCGGTAAGTGCAATGTTACGGCGCGCCCCGGGCGCGTACCGGTGAGCGTCCGGATAGCGCTATTGCCGCAAATGAAAACCACATCGTGACGTATCGCGTAGCCCCCACGCCACGCCTTGCATCATAAGACACGTATAGCGTAGCCGCGAGATGCGTCTTATGACGCACCACGTAAGCGCCCGAGCGTATACGATCGCGCAACGTAAGCGCCCCGACGCGCCCCGGGACGCGCCTAAGGGCGCATAGCGTAAGTGCGTCAAGCCATGTGACTTTAAAATAACACTTTTCATTGGTTCAGAAGTTTTTTTTTTCAAAATTTTGAGAAACCCACCCATTTCTCCCACTATTGATTTGCACTTGGAGAGAGCAAGAGGTGTTCTGTGTATTTTCTTCTCATAATTTTCCCGATCTACAGCAATGGCTGCAAGGGAGTCATCCAGCAGTGATTCAGATGGTTTTTTGCCTGAGGACCCTCCTCTCCAGAAAAAAAGAACCACTTCATCTGGAAATTTTATGACATCCCTGAAGGACAAAAAAAAGTTAATGCTGGTAAAGTAACCTGCAAAATATGTGGCAGTATTTTATCCAGAGGCAATCCTCAAAAAAAATATAGCTTTGGAAATGCCAATTTAATTAGGCATGTCAAAAGAAGACACCCAAATAATTATTCCAGAGAGAGTGTCAGGGAGCTGGCACGGAATTTCCCAAGAGATGGCGGCACCACCTCCACTGGTGGAGCAACACCTTCAGGAACAACACGTGGAAAAATGGTCCCTAACGTGCAGCCGGTCTTTGCAGGCATTAAATTTCTATGCGTGGACTGTGACGAACTGCTCTGTTATGGGAAGCAGAGCGTTGAACTCATTGCTATAAAGAGACAGGAACACCACTGCTCCCCCAGTCCCTAAATTTTCACATTTTTTTGCTCCTGTTGAGCAGTTTTTGAATCCCTGTTTTTGTTTTTCCCCTGAAAAAAATTAAAAAAAAATATAAAATCATTTTAAAAAGTATAAAAAAATATAAAACAATAAAAACAAAAAAAAGTTCTTTTCAGAACTACCTCCATTTTATAAAAAAATGCATTTTTTTTTTAAAAAAGTGTCATTCTTTTTTCTCCATGCTACGCTACCCGGTACGCGTACCGGGCGCTCCCCCCGCGAAAATCGAAAAAAAAAAAAAATTATTTTTCCTACGGGACCCTTTTTTTGCCCCCACATCAAACTTAGGGGTTCAGGGGGGGTGTACCCTGCCCCCTTTTGCTCATTTCACCCTTTGATTTTTGCCACCTCTTGTGTCTCAATCCTAACGAGACACAAGATGGCGGCCACTCCGGACTGTTTCGAATGTTTACAGACACCCGTGAGTCAATCAGCTTTCCGCACGCAAGTCGCGTGTCGCGCCCCCGTGCGCTCCCCGGTGCGCGCACCAAAGTGCGCCTATAGATATATATATTTTTTTGAACCTAAATTACTCAAAATCCACTGGAGCACATATCTTGAGACATAGCAAAGGCACATCGGGCTACCAGTCCCTACAATTTTGCTAAATTTGGTGGAAATCCATTCAGCCGTTCGGGCTAAAAGTGAGGTCGACCGCCCTATGGAAATTAACATGGGGAAAACACGATTTGGGACACCCCTTTTATCTCGGCCCCCGCTTGACGAATCCCCCCCAAACTTTAGGGGAAGGACAGGAGTGTCACAAGGCACATTTGAGGAAATTTTCAGGCAGATTCCTCATCCGGCGCCAAAGTTATTCCCAATAGAATGTTGTGATTTTGCATTGAAAAAAATCCTGACTATAACTACCTACTGGCGACCGCCAGTAGGTAATATATATATATATATATATATATATATATATATATATATATATATATATATTCACTGAAAAAACCATAGGTTTCACACCAGTTATAGTTAGGAATTAGCATTTAAAAAACCTATCAAATTCACTGAAAAAACCATAGGTTTAACACCAGTTATAGTTACCTGGAAATTTTACTGTCATAAAACCAATGAAATTCCACGTTATAGTTAGTTGGACTCACTATAACTTGCGCGTGCAATGCACTGCTGATGACGTCACATATTACATCACTCATGACATGGTCAGTGACATCACTCATGACATCACTGATGACACCATCCAGTGAATATGTGTCTTTCTGAAAAATAAATATTAGTGAGTAATGTTTAAATATTTAAATATATATATATTAGTGTTTCACTTTGTGTATAAGTGGCTACATGTGTTGGTAAGTAGCTACATGCTTATGTATATGGGTTATTAGATGTTTCTCTTAGTATCAGTATGAGTGTCTATATGGTTTGGTGGGGGTATTACTTAGCACATATATGCATGAGTGATTGACTCTCTGTTTGTATGTGTTTTGAAGACAGCATATGTGCAGGACTGTATGGGTGGATGAGTGTGTATATGTGTTTGTTAGTGAGTGAATGACTGTCTCACTAGTGTCTTTATCAGTAACGACATATGTTTTAATCTAGTATATGTGAATATTGATGTATATAAGTGAGTATATGTGAGAGTAAGAGATTGAAAGAGTTCCTGTTTAAATAAGTATGTGTTTCTATAAGTGATTGTTTAAGAGAATAAATATGTGTAATTTTCAATAGAAGTAAGGTCGAAGTGTGTGTATAACTCTATATTCAAATAAATGGATGTTCAATAGTTTATTTGCACGTGTGAGTATGTCTGTGAGTAACTTTTCGATGATTGTCGGTGTGTAACAGGATGTATAGGTGTATCATTTCATATGATGAGTGAGTATATGTATGAGTGGATGTGTATATAGATGGTGGAATTACTTGTTGTAACTGATATGGGTATCTGCATTTTTTTTTAAATTTCAGTTTCTATTTTTGAATATGTGTTTGAAGGATTACATTACAGTGAAAGGAGGTCTGTCACTATGTCACAAGGATGGTGTCATCAGTGATGTCATGAGTGATGTCACTGACCATGTCATGAGTGATGTAATATGTGACGTCATCAGCAGTGCATTGCACGCGCAAGTTATAGTGAGTCCAACTAACTATAACGTGGAATTTCATTGGTTTTATGACAGTAAAATTTCCAGGTAACTATAACTGGTGTTAAACCTATGGTTTTTTCAGTGAATTTGATAGGTTTTTTAAATGCTAATTCCTAACTATAACTGGTGTGAAACCTATGGTTTTTTCAGTGAATTTCATAGGTTTTTTAAATACTAATTCCTTTGTATATCGAGTTTCTAACCTTTTTCTTGTTTTTACAATTTGCTGTTTTTTTTTAAGTATTCATTTTTTTTATATAATTTTTTTCTTTTGCGCTCTGGGTGCGCGCTCCGGGAAGCTTTCAGCTAAGCTCTCCGGTAAGCTTTTCGGTGAGCTCACCTGAAAGCGCACCCAGAGCGCTACTGTCGTTCGTGAAAAAAAATATGAATGAAAAGTTAATAATAATGCAAAACATTTCGTACCATACAAATAAAATTAGTTTTTTTTTATAAGGAAAATGATTATGCATTTCTGTAAAAGTTTGATGACGTCACTTCGGCGCGCAACGTAAGTGCCCTCGGAAGCGCCTACGTTCGCGCCGCGTAAACGCACGCAAAAGCGCCTACGATCGCGCCACGTTTGCGCCCCGGAAGCGCCTACGATCGCGCTGCGTAAACGCACCCGGAAGTGCTCCGGAGCGCGCAGCGTAAACGCGTCGGGTCATGTGACCCTAAAATAACACTTTTCATTGGTTGCTAACAGTTTTTTTTACAATGAATGAAATCCCCACCCATTTCCTTCACTTCTTCTTTCACTTTTGTGACTGAAAGACCTGTTTTTTGCACCTGGATCTTTTGTGAATTACCATGGCTGCCAGAGAATCCAGCAGTGAGGATGAACCTGAGTTCATCAATGAAGAGCCTCCTACCCCAAAGGTGAAGGAACATTTCATCTGGAAATTTTTTAAGTTTCCAGCAGACCAGAAGAAGGTGAATGCACCGAAAGTGGAGTGCAGGATCTGCAAACAGGTCCTGTCACGGGGTGACCCCCAAAAAAAGTACTCTTTTGGGAACTTTACCATGATCCGACATGTGGAGAGGAGGCACCCCCAGAATTTTGCCCGGGAAAGTGTCAGGGCTCTGGCACAAGAGGTTCCCAGAGATGGGGCCTCTACATCAACCGGAGGAGCAACTTCTTCTGGGAGAGAGCAATCGCAGGAGCAGGTGCCAAACATACAACCTGCATTTAACCATGGGGTCGTCAGATGCAGATACTGCAATCAACTCCTCACCTATGGGGAGCAAAGTGTCCAGCTCATGGTTCGAGCATTGGAGAACCATCGCTGCCCTTCCCACCCCTAATTTTTTTGTTTTCTTTTTGCTCCTGTTGAGCAGTTTCCATTCCCTGTTTTTGTTCCTGTTCAGTTAAAAGAAGAAAACCAAAAGTTCTTTTCAGAACTACCTCCAATTCTCATCAAAGAGCTATATTCTTAAAAAAATGAAGAGTAAGTGAAATATAGTGCATTGATAATTGAAAGGAGAATGAGTAAGAAAGAACAGAAAGGTATGAGAGGTGAAAGGAAGTGAAGTAGGAGGAATGAAAGAAGGTGAGTGTTAGAAAAGAAAGTTATGAGAAGAAGAGTGAATATGGGGAATGTTGATATTCAATGAAAATGTTGAAAAAGAACAGGAGTGTTGAAGGATAAGAAAAGATGCATTGCTGGAGTTGAAGGTAGAAGGCTTCATTTATGAAGCCATGAGTCACTTTAACGCCACCAAAGCATCACTTTTTGTGACACAACATTCCAATAAAAAATGCACCTTATTTATTCATATTTACAAAGTGGCGTTTCTTGGTAAATACATCACTTTGTAAACCCCTGTGCCACATTATTCCTACCTCAGGTGTAATGTATGCAAAAGGGACGTATTGACGCAAGAAACGGTCGTAGAGGTGACACAGTGAATAAACTGGAGGCCTCATTTCTGAAAAGTGACGCATCGCTACGTGAAAACAGCGATGCGTCACTTTTCTGGACGCACTCCTTATGACATTCCAGATATGTCATATTTAATATATGACTAATCAATTCGCAAGGAGTTACAGATATGTCAGTATTTCTGACGTATCTGTAAACACAAAAGTAACGCATTGCTGGAGTGCGTCACAAAAGTGACGCAACTCCAGTAATGTGTCCTTTCACATGGAAAAAGCACCATGTGAAAGGTCTGCTGTGAAGCAGGCGCAAGATTTTGACGCAACAGCATCCTAAAAGTGACGCAGTGAAATCTCAAAGATTTCACTGCGTCGTTATTACCAAGCTTTTTCGGGGGAACACCCCCTCTGCATGCATTATACCTGACGCTATTTTTAAAAAGTGACGCATCTAGGTACATGGGTCACTTTTTAAAACTCTGCGCCACATTATATCTGCGTCAGGTATAATGTATGCAGAGGGGGCAATGCCTCGCAAAAAGCTTGGTAATAACGACGTACTGAAATCTATGAGATTTCTCTGCGTCACTTTTAGGATGCTGTTGCGTCAAAATCTTGCGCCTGCCTCGCGTCACTTTCATGTTTACAGATATGTCAGAAATACTGACGTATCTGTAACTCCTTGCAACATGATTCGTCATACATTAAATATGACACATCTGGAATGTCATAAGGAATGCGCACAGAAAAGTGACGCATCGCACCAACAGTGTAAAAAAATGTGCCTCGTTGCACTATATTTAAAGGACGCAACAGCATCCTAAAAGTGACGCAGTGAAATCTCAAAGATTTCACTGCGTCGCTATTACAAAGCTTTTTGCGGGGGAACACCCCCTCTGCATGCATTATACCTCACGCAGATATAATGTGGCGCTTGATTTTAAAAAGTGACCCATCTACCTAGATACGTCACTTTTTAAATATAGCGCAACGAGGTGCATTTTTTTACACCACTGGTGCGATGCGTCACTTTTCTGTGCGCACTCCTTATGACATTCCAAGTAACGCATTGCTGGAGTGCGTCACAAAAGTGACGCAACTCCAGTAATGTGTCCTTTCACATGGAAAAAGCACCATGTGAAAGGTCTGCTGTGAAGCAGGCGCAAGATTTTGACGCAACAGCATCCTAAAAGTGACGCAGTGAAATCTCAAAGATTTCACTGCGTCGTTATTACCAAGCTTTTTGCGGGGCAACACCCCCTCTGCATGCATTATACCTGACGCTATTTTTAAAAAGTGACGCATCTAGGTACATGGGTCACTTTTTAAAACTCTGCGCCACATTATATCTGCGTCAGGTATAATGTATGCAGAGGGGGCAATCCCCCGCAAAAAGCTTGGTAATAACGACGTACTGAAATCTATGAGATTTCTCTGCGTCACTTTTAGGATGCTGTTGCGTCAAAATCTTGCGCCTGCCTCGCGTCACTTTCATGTTTACAGATATGTCAGAAATACTGACGTATCTGTAACTCCTTGCAACATGATTCGTCATACATTAAATATGACACATCTGGAATGTCATAAGGAGTGCGCACAGAAAAGTGACGCATCGCACCAGCAGTGTAAAAAAATGTGCCTCGTTGCACTATATTTAAAGGACGCAACAGCATCCTAAAAGTGACGCAGTGAAATCTCAAAGATTTCACTGCGTCGCTATTACAAAGCTTTTTGCGGGGGAACACCCCCTCTGCATGCATTATACCTCACGCAGATATAATGTGGCGCTTGATTTTAAAAAGTGACCCATCTACCTAGATACGTCACTTTTTAAATATAACGCAACGAGGCGCATTTTTTTACACCACTGGTGCGATGCGTCACTTTTCTGTGCGCACTCCTTATGACATTCCAAGTAACGCATTGCTGGAGTGCGTCACAAAAGTGACGCAACTCCAGTAATGTGTCCTTTCACATGGGAAAAGCACCATGTGAAAGGTCTTGCGTCAGTCTAACACCTGCTGTAAAGCAGGCGCAAGATTTTGACGCAACAGCATCCTAAAAGTGACGCAGTGAAATCTCAAAGATTTCACTGCGTCGCTATTACAAAGCTTTTTGCGGGGGAACACCCCCTCTGCATGCATTATACCTGGCGCTATTTTTAAAAAGTGACGCATCTAGGTACATGGGTCACTTTTTAAAACTCTGCGCCACATTATATCTGCGTCAGGTATAATGTATGTAGAGGGGGCATTCCCCCGCAAAAAGCTTGGTAATAACGACGTACTGAAATCTATGAGATTTCTCTGCGTCACTTTTAGGATGCTGTTGCGTCAAAATCTTGCGCCTGCCTCGCGTCACTTTTATGTTTACAGATATGTCAGAAATACTGACGTATCTGTAACTCCTTGCAACATGATTCGTCATACATTAAATATGACACATCTGGAATGTCATAAGGAGTGCGCACAGAAAAGTGACGCATCGCACCAGCAGTGTAAAAAAATGTGCCTCGTTGCACTATATTTAAAAAGTGACGCATCTAGATAGATGCGTCACTTTTTAAATATTGCGTAACAATGCACATTTTTTTACACCGCTGGTGCGTCACAAAAATTGACACACAGGCGGCGCAAAACTGGCAGCGCAAGGCCTTCATAAATATGGTCCTGGATTTTCCCAGTGCTTCGCTTCCCGGTGCGCGTACCATGCGCTTCCCCCGCGCAAAACGAAAAAAAAAAAAAAAAATGTAATGCCCCGCAGGACCCTATTTTAGCCCCCACATCAAACCTAGGGGGTCAGAGGGGGTCTACTCTTCCCCCTTATGGTCATTTGCCCCTTTTTTTTTCAAACCCCTTGTGTCTCGATTTTACCGAGACACAAGATGGCGGCCGCTCCAGACTGTTTAGAATGTTTACAGACACCCAAGAGCCATCAGCTTTCTGCGCACAAGTCGCGTGTCGCGCCAGGAGCGCACTCCGGTGCGCGCACCGGAGAGCGCCTATAGATATATATATTTTTTTGAACCTAAATTACTCAAAATCCACTGCAGCACACATCTTGAGACATAGCAAAGGCACATCGGGCTACCAGTCCCTTCAATTTTGCCAAGTTTGCTGGAAATCCATTCAGCCGTTCGGGCTAAAAGTGAAATCGACCGCCCTATGGAAATTAACATGGGGAAAACGCGTTTTGGGACCCCCCTTTTATCTCGGCCCCCGCTTGACGTATCCCCCCCAAACTTTCAAGGAAGGACCGGAGCTCGACGAGGCCCTTTTCATGAAATTTTCAGGCAGATTCGTCAACCGGTGCCAAAGTAAATCCAAATAGAATTTTGAGATTTAACATTGAAAAAAATCCTAACTATAACTACCTACTGGCGACCGCCAGTAGGTAATATATATATATATATATATATATATATATAGAGCAGCAGCACTGGAATAAAGAAATCACATCTTAATTTGGTGGTCCGTGTCCTTTCTTACCTGGCATCTGAGGGAGCATACAGAGCAAGGAGATCGGAGTTAGTGATATATATATATATATATATATATATATATATATATATATATATACACTGAAAAAAACACAGGTTTCAGGGACGCTATAGTTAGGCTGATATTTCACTCGTACAACACCATAGAAATTCAGCCCGTTATAGTTAGCTGAGCTAACTATAACTCACGGCCCCTCAATGCACTGCTGATGATGTCACATATTACATCACTCATGACATGGTTAGTGACATCACTGATGACATCACTGATGAGATCACAAAGGATTTCACTGATGACAACCTCCAGTGACTGAATGTTTCTAACAAGTTTAAGAATGTTATAGATGTAAACACCAAGGTGTATTGAAGAATGAGTGGGTGTATGAGTATCTGCATGGATGATTTAGTGGGTGCGTGACTGGCGGTATAAGTGAGTGATTAAACATTTCTTAGTGAATGTATGGGTGAGTGACTAATCTGCGTGAATGTGTGTCAGTTGGTGTATAAGTAGCTGCAGGGGTTGGAGAGTAGGTATATGAGTGTCTATATTGGTTATTGATTAGTTGTCTGAGTACCTGAATAGGTGCCTGAGTGTCTGTGAGGGTAGGTGAGGTGTTGTATGACTCCCTGCATGGATATATGAGTGGGTGAAACCCTGGGTGTATGGGTTCAAGAGTACATCTGTGAGGGACTGCATGGGTGAGTGAGTGTGTGTATGGCTCTGTCAGTTAGTGAATAGATGTTTCAGTTGTATATGGGTGAGTAACTGCATATGTGAAAGGCAGTATATGTGAGTGTTGGTGTATATAGGTATGTGTGAGTGAGTGATTGTGAGAGTGGCTTCATGGGTGAGTGTGTGCTTGTGTAAGTGACTGTATATGAGAGAAGGTATTTATTATCATCTGTATGAATAGTGAGTGTGTTATTGTCTCTATATGGGTGAGTAAGTGGCTCTGTGATTGAGTGTTAGAGTGAGTGAGTAGGTGTGTGAGTAGATCTATGGGTGACTGACAGTGTATGAGAGACTGTATGGGTGTACGAGTGGATATATTAGTGGCTGTATTGGTGAGTGACTGTAGTAGTAGTAGTAGTAGTTTATTTGTTGATTAATTAAAATCATTACAAACAACAGGAAACAAATTCAATGTACAATCTAATTAAAAAAAGAACGATAAAAAATACAAAACCAGCACATTATTAAATCCGAGATGAGCTCCACAAAAACACATATACATAATTGGCTCAATTGGAGTAAGTTAGTTTTCTAATAAGCAATTTAACAGAAAAAGGAATAAAGTGCAATGTGCAATCTAGATCAAGATAAGCAACAAAGATTTCTGATAAAGCCATTTTAGATTAAAAATAAGCATAATACACTGCCCACCAACCAAATTTGGTGTACTTTGTACTAACAGCATTCAGGACATTAAGTTATAAAAGTACCATGTGCGAGCGGGGCAGGTTTAACCTCGACTTGTACTTACTAAAGCCAAGACTGTTACTATTAATCAGGTAACACCGAGGATTAAAGTGGCAAGTGCTAGCAGTAGATATTATCCATAAAGCAGGTATAATCCACTACAGGGTGGAAACGTTAAAGTGAGGTTGTACAATTATAAAAATTATGCTTATACGTGCTTTAAAATAGCCCAGAGGTCCCTAAAAACATTTAAAATTATTATGTCATCAACATTTTAGTTAACTTTCATAACAGGCCGATGTCTTCCTGACATAGTTTTGTTTTAGATATAAGGATATACTTAACAAACTGATGAATTAAAGTAGCTGTAATACCTCTTAAACATACAATAATTGCAGTTCTGCTGGTTCTTACTCCCATTTCCTTAAAAATCGTCTTTAAAGTCATCTTTCGTTATGCAAGCAGTTTTGGGCACAAAGTTACTATGTGCTGTAAGGTTTCTTCATTCTTGCCACATAATCTACAGACATTTGCTATCATATATAGGGACACTATTAAATGCTCAGTAGGGAGCTTCCAGACATTAGAAGAGCTGAGACCCTAAACTTCTGCGTACAAATGCACAACACTTTCACATTCTCGGGGGCATTGCTATACCGCCCTCCCGGCCAACCCACGCAGTTTCTTGCCAGCGTAGGGGAAGTGCTGGGTGATCTGACCCTCAGGTACGCCAATTTCACCCTTCTAGGAGATTTGAACCTCCATTTAGACAACCCTAATGACCAGTACGCCTCTAGTCTCAAAGAAACGGTGCAGGTTCTGGGACTAATGCTAAGGACTTTAGAAGCTACTCATGAGGCGGGGCACACCCTTGATTGCATTAGCTCCAATCTAGATGAAATGACAGTAAAAGACCCCGTACCACAAGTCTGGATGGACCACTACTTTATTGAATTCAATATTGATTTAAAGGGCAATGAGATGATGGCTAAGGAGGTAGCAAAAAAGGGGAAAACCCTACCTAGTTGGTGGAAAATCATGGAGCGCCCTGAACTTGGTAGATGGGCCAAGGGGAGTAAACCAACTCTCTCAGGGAACACCACGACAGACTATCAGAGGTTTGACAGATGGATGACAGAGATTGGGAATAAGATCAGAAATCCAGAAAGAACTGGTACCATAGGGAAAAGGAGACTATCCGCTCCCTGGTTCTCTGACAAACTTAAAGAACAATTAGTGGAAGTCAGACTTTTAGAGCAAAAATGGCGACGGGGTCATGAGAATGAAGTAAAGGAGATATATAGGAGTGCTAGGAGATTCTATCATGCCTGTATTAAAACTGCAAAAATCAAGTATTTTACCTCCCGCATCGAAGCATCTAGCAACAAACAAAAAGAAATTTTTTAAATCGTTAACAGCTTCACTAAGCCCAAAGTTCCAACCCAAGAGATTCCACCTTCCCAGACACTGTGCAATGACATAGGCAACTATTTCACCCAAAAAATAGACACCCTCACAAAAGACTTTCCCCAATTTGAGAAAGAAGAGCCTGGGAATGAGACGGATATGAACCTGCATCAACCCAGATGGGAAAGCTTCAGCCACATTAGTCTAGAAGACTCCCTTCAGGGAATATCCGCCCTAAAATCAGGATCCCCTTTTGATCCCTGCCCCCTACATTGTTAAATCTATAATACATGAGGTCAATCCATGTATTAACTCCATCATCAACTCGTCCCTCCCGTCAGGGAAGATCCCCCCACAATGGAAGGTGGCGGCAGTGAGACCGCTACAGAAAAAGGCTCTACAGGACCCTACAACCTTGTCCAATTCACGTCCCATCTCCCTTCTCCCTGCTATTTGCAAAATTACAGAATCTTATCTTAATAAACAATTGATGGCATTTCTGGAAGAAAATGATATTCTACATCCCTGTCAAGCAGGTTTCAGGACTCACCACTCCACCGAATCTGCACTTCTGTCATCTACCGAATGCATTCATGCTGCATTGGATCAGGGATAAATGGCTGTCCTGATCCTATTAGATCTCTCTGCAGCATTCGACACGGTTTCCCATGCTATCCTTTTACATCGCCTTACTAATGCAGGCATAGCAGGAACCGTACTCGAATGGTTTAAAAACTATCTGGCGCACAGGCGTCAGATCGTTATGCTGGGCAATCTCTGCTCCGAAGAAAAAATTATGAAAACAGGGGTCCCACAGGGTTCAAGCTTGAGCCCCACTTTGTTTAACTTATATATGGTCCCCCTATTAAAATTAATTTCTTCCTTTAATATTAGCACAATTGCCTACGCCGATGACACCCAGTTGGTTTTGACTCTTGATAAGAACCAATCTAATGCGGAACTGACATTGAGAGAATGCCTGTCAGCAACCTTTAAGTGGATGACACACAACCACTTAAAATGTAATTCGGCTAAAACAGAGATTGTGCCTTTTGGTCCTAACAACTGTTTTTCTCCGCAAGATTGGTGGCCCGAAAAGGTAGAAGCCCCCACAAAGACTATCAATGCAGCATGTAACCTGGGCATTAAATTTGACAATACCCTGTCATTTAACCAACAAGCCAAAGAAGTAGCAGGGATATGCTTTAGTATCATTAGGGTCTCAGAAAATTCTTTGACCTTCTCCCTCTGAGTGCCAGACGAACGGTTGCTGTAGCACTAATAACATCTAGGCTGGACTATTGTAACAGTCTGTATGCAGGGCTAAATAAAGCAGCCCTGCACAGACTTCAAATGGTCCAGCACGAAGCCGCTAGGTTGGTCCTCAGACTGCCTAGAAAGTCCTCGGCCTCTGCAGCATTGGATACCTTACATTGGCTCCCAGTACATAAGCGCATCCTGTTTAAGGTTCTTACCATCACATACAAAGCCTTCCATCATCAAGGCCCACTGTATTTGCACAAGTACTTTAGACAATACCATCCATCACGGGCACTCAGGTCCTCCACAGCAAATTTGCTCCATGTTCCCAGGTTTAGGATGATGACTAGAGGAGGAAAATCCATAGCAGTTATTGGCGCCAAGGCATGGAACAAACCACCTCCGTCCCTGCGTCAATCTGCAACAGAGCAAAAATTCAGAAAACTATTAAAGACATGGATCTATTCTCTCTCAGACTCCTGATGCACAGAGTTACTTTGATCCTCCCCGCAGACAGGTAGTTTTTACCATTGACACTCTGCTGTTAACTGATATCTAGGAGTCGATGCGCCAAGATGCCCCTTGGAGTGGTAGCGCGCTATACAAGTGCCAACTCACATCACATCACATCACATTAGATGGCCACTTTTTCCCATTTTGGGATTCCATCTTTGGTTGGGTATCTCCCAAACCTTAACAACATAAATTTATTCTTAATTAGAGGTTTTAAATGAAATTTCAGATAAGGTTGCAGATACAGTTTAATAAAAGAGGTAGCAATTAACAACATATTTTTTTTTCCCTTAGTTCATCTTTGTCCATTATACAAGACAAAAGGGCTGCTGATTGATTATTTTTTTTTTTTTAGACCATTTTACTCCTTGTTTCATCCACTAATTTTAGGCATTCAAAAGTGTGTAAACATTCGTCTAAATAGGTTTGCCAGCTCTTCAAATGGGCCCCTCTTTGGATCTCAAGCCAACACAGCTAAGCCAACGAACCTTCCTCGGATCTGGATAATAACAGTAAGGACTTTAAAAATGTAGATTGTCTGACTAGACACTGTTTCTTCAATCCAAATTTGAGTCTAACATTTGCACGGCTAATGTGTTTTGGGATTCTAAAGACCGATTTGTATGCCCTTATTTCTATATAGTCTAGTAATTTCGCATCTTTGCCCCAAAAAATAATAGAACCATAGATGACTGGCTTTAGGAGTGACTGTATGCGTGATTGAGTGGATGTGTATATAGACCTATGAATCATTGAGTGGGTATGAACGTACTGATATTGTATGGTCAATGGTTGCAAGAATGGTAGTCTGCAATTTGGAGTCGGTATATGAAAGGTTATATGCAAGTGTGAGTAGGTGCATCAGAGATTGTGTGGATGATATCAGTGATGTCATCAGTGATGTCGTCAGTGATGTTGCTGACCATGTCATGAGTAATGTAATATGTGACATCATCAGCAGTGCATTGCGAGTCCGTGAGTTATAGTTTACTCAGCTAACTATAATGGCTGAATTTCTCTGGTTTTGTATGAGTGAACTGTCAGCCTAACTATCACTTTCCTGTAACCTATGGTTGTTTCAGTGAATATCTAAGGTTTTTTAAATGCTATTTTCTAACTATAACGTCCCTGAAGCCTGTGGTTTTTGTCAGTGAATTTATAAGCTTTTTAAATGCTAATTCCTAACGATAACGTCCCTGACACCTGTGCTTTTTCCAGTGAATTTCTAAGGTTTTTCAAATGCTAATTTTGAACTATAACGTCCCTGAAACCTGTGGCTTTTTCTGTGAATATATAGATTAAAGCTCTGGGGAAGCTTCTTGTTGCCTATGTGCGGTTCATTTAAGGAACACACCCCACCGAGCTGGATATACAAGCGGCCGTCCTGCCACTGAACCTGCACCACTCCATGTTCTGGGGGCCACGGAGTCTCAGCAAATATGGCTCTTTGTGTGAGATAACAAGCACAGATTTTAACCTGCCTCCCGAACTGAGGTTCATGGACAGCCGAGTATTTTGCATTTATTTTTCGAGTGCTTCCATCTATGGACAGTAATGATGACTCCATCATCCATAATACAACCCCTTAAACTCATCCAGAGGAGCCAAATTTGGCGGACAAAACCAGCATACTTAAACGGCAGGTGAAGTCCATCAAGCACTTGAGGGCTGCTTTTCCTAAGAAGAAGGGATTACCCGAAACGCGTCGGACTGTGGCCTGATGCATCATTTATTTCAGTGAAGGTGGCAGCGTGGACTGTTTATTAAAGCTCTGGGGAAGCTTCTTGTTGCCTGTGTGCGGTTCATTTAAGGGAAACGCCCCACTGAGCTGGATATATATATATATATATATATATATAAATATATGCACTTACCCTAACTATATGTACCATGTGCATGGTAAAGGCAATGAGTGGTAAAAACCTTGTTGTAAAAATTGTTTCTGTATTTAAATCAGCCTGCAATTAGATCTATTTCCCAGTCAACCATAAATATTGATTCTTGATTGGTGCTGGTGTTTTACTTTTCTTGGTGCTTTTTGCCTAAAAACTTTAAAACTAAGGGGCTTATTGTGATGTCAGGTGGAATCACTTCTGCCCGACTCGGTCATGTGACTGACCAACACCCGGTCGGCAGTCCCAACCGACTGATTTCAATGCGTCTGAACACAGTTCGGTTGCAAGGTCCCTTTTCTTAATGGGAGCTTGTGTTACACCTGTAAACCAGCTATAACACAAGCTCAAGGTGCCTGCCACAAGGTGCAGGGATTAACAAGGGGTCCTCCAACAACAGCCCGTGCACCAAAGGGGCCCTGCTTTGGGCCCCCAAACATGCTTTCTGACATGGCCTTGCATGGAAACCATTGTGGAAACAGTACATTGTAGTCTCAAGGGCGTATAGGCCCGCCCTGGAGATTACAGGTCCTCTTTCAACTGGCGTACGGGCTCTCTGAGCCCATCGGAAGCCAACCGGATGACTGACTGGTTTAGTTTCCTACCACCTCCAACATAATAAGGCATTCAGAAAATAAACCGACTGGCCCATTACGATGCGGTCCTAAAGGCTCTGACCACAGGTCATAACGTAATCCGCCCTTCAAGGTCTTTGGTCACTTTTATTGGATTTTATTCAGTTTGTTTTATTTTTCTTATGCATTTGTTCTTAAGTTTTAGAAACTAGCTATGACATTTTTATTTTGCTGTGTTTAACTTTTCATGTTTTTTGTGTTGCTAAATAGTTGATAGATTTTCCGAAATTAGGCCTGTCTCCTCTGTGCCACAGCAACCAGGGTTTTGCCCAGCATGAAATTATTGAAACTATGGGCTTGACCTTACAGGGTTTGGGGTTTTATTTCCTGAATAGGACTCAAATCTTTGCCAACTAATAACTTTGGGGTATATTAACAAGTCCCTTGCTCTGCCGGTATGTCACTTTTTAAATTGGGAAAAAGTGGCATACTGGCGGTGCAAGGGCTTGTAAATAAGCCCCCTAGTTTGTTACCACTGAGACCCAATCAGCTGGA
Organism: Lissotriton vulgaris; assembly: GCF_964263255.1. NCBI lineage: Eukaryota > Metazoa > Chordata > Amphibia > Caudata > Salamandridae > Lissotriton > Lissotriton vulgaris. Next base: position 1,195,477,144 of record NC_141689.1, on the reverse strand, counting down.
ACACATCAAGGTTGCCTGCTATCTGGTGCCAAGGACAGTTCCTTAACATTTCATGCCAGACAGGTGTTTTACTGTGGGACTGAACTTTCTCTGTAAGTATGATCCATTACTGTCATAGTATCTAAAGCAACATGGGGTTCTGATGCCTAGATGTTCCCCCTGATGATTAGACGTGCTAACAGAGTCCTGGTATACAGATTTGAATGAGTCCACTTTTTGTGTTTATCGTAGATTCTTCAGGGAGTCCGTCTTCTGTGTAAGTAGGAAGTCCACTCTACTCCTACCTACAGTCCGCTTTCTATTTTGTGACTATTTTCAGGTGTATTCACTTTACCATCTTTAGCGCAGTACTTATACTGGCAAATTTCTAAGGGATGGCGATCATTTTCTGCACACCGACTGCATGACGGACGCTCACGCCGCCACTTTTGACTTCTAAGGGCATTATCCTGCTCTTTCTCGATCTCCGCAGGTAAGCGCCACATTTGGTATATCCCCCCTTACTTGTAGATATTTCGCGGCCAGAATAATTTCGTGTTACGAGAATAGACCTCTTTTGTAATATTATATACATATCTTGACTCTCTAGTTGCTGATCGCCATACGTAGTCTTTGAAAGGAAATCCCCACTATACTGCGGCTTACCATTTATCCCTGCAAGATCAAGCAATAACAAGGTAGTTACAATGTTAACTGTACCTATCCAGAATCACGTAATCGCAATTAGGGATTCATTTTCATTTTTACTTTTTCTTAACTGTCCTCTGTCGCATGACTCCGACATAATATGTATTTTTTCGGTTCTCCCATCTCCATATTTTGCCTTTTAGATTTTAGCGTTTTTTTACTTACTCGTTGTGTGAGGATTATCAGCTTTAAAGCCTCCTGCAGCGCCCTAAGGATACACTTACAAGGTGCGTACATAATGTAGTCTGTTAATTAACCTCATTAGTTGTTGGTTTCTTTAACTTTTTGACCGACACATTTGCGACCGTGCCATGTATTGATTACATTTGTGTGCCTTGTCACACAATCTCCTAACTCAGTAACCATCGGGTGTAACCTACAGCTATGTTAGCGAACATGAATTACGGAAGTATTGTTTTAGCATCTTTTCGTATATTATGATACATCAGTATTTGGTTAACCTTTTATATAGTTTAACACAGTCAATTATCAATCACCATTGACCTGACTCTGGTTGCCTTTGATGTAACTATATCACATTATAGATGGACATAGACCCGCTATTATCTGGTGGCAGGATTAGTACATCCTCTTGTTTTGATACGATTTTGACTAGACCTTTGTCATCCTTTACCATTTGTTCAGTGTGGCTAGAGTTTTGGGTCCCACATGTCTGTGTCATCATGCAATATGTCCACCTGTTATTTTCTTACCTTTTGCTCTATCAGCCCAGAAACTACACTCCAATTGATTATTTGATGATGTGTACGCTTTAGGAACATATTCGGTTTGATGACCTCTGTACCCATTGATTGCTCAAGAGACTTGTCGTTCCCCCAGTCTATACAGCTTGGGCCATCTTACAGAGAATAGTGAGTATAGATGAATATGAGTGTATAAATAGAATGAATGTATACATGTAAAGGGAATTGTCCCTATTACCATCATGACTGTATGTTTCACTGTATACTGTATCTTCTCAAACCAAACCCCCCCGCCCCTTTTGTCCCCCCCCCCTTAGTTTTTGAGTATGGCACAATCTTGTTTATTACTATATCAAATTGTTGTGGCAACATGATACTACTTTTTCTTTTGGCAGTGAATACTTGGGTTTAGGATCCAAAGTGGAATTGTGTTTGATGTGTCTATGTTCTTTTTACATGATGAAATAAGAAGGTTAAATAAATCGTTTTGATAATTTTTAATATGTATTTCAGATACCATCACTTTTGTGTGGCTCCTGAAGAAGGCGTCTTTACGCCGAAACGCGCGTCGAGTTGCACTCGCCACACTGTGATTTTTATAAATTTAATGATATTGATTTTCATATGTATGTTTATAAACTAATTAAATGTATGTTGTTTAAGCCTTATGTCTATATTGTATGGTTATGATTATGTCATGTATGTATATGATTTTTAACTGTCTACATTAAAGTTTTGATTATTTTTTTAAAACCTTTTTCTTTACCTATAGTATGGCTGAGATACCCGCCACCCCCTCTCAACACAATCCCCAAGAATGGGAATACGGAAACATTTCTGAACTTTTGGAAGGCGGGAGGGAGTTACCCTCCCGGCCGTATTTATTAAAATATGAAACAAAATTAAAACATTAAAATAACAGTTTCATATCATGTACAATTTCATTTCCACATTACGATGTTTTGGCTGACCTTAACACATTTCTAATACAAAGGTTCTCCTAGCCGATACTAACATCCTACAAATGCATTTTGAAATTGAAATTGTACATCCTAACGTTAAGGGCCAACGGCAAGGTCGTAACCGGTGTCAGATCCCTAAACCAGAACTCCCCCCTCACTTGTGAGGGGCAGCCGCACAGAGGACTGCACCTCATGTGCACATACCAATTTCCCTTTTCTTGACGGGGGCCCCAATTAACTCGACGCCATCTTAGTGGTCGTCCGAGGACTCGTGTGAGGTGTCTAGAAGGTAGCGTAGACCCCCCTCCCCACCCCACACAACTTACCACATCTGCCGTCGCAGATGTCCTGGCCCCGGGAAATTCCCAGGAGGGGCCCGTAGCCCCTCCTATCCAGGGAGGGGCCTTGACCGCCTTCCCTTTCCTTTCGGCGTCCCATCCTTAGAAGGGACCGCCTCCCCGTTGAGGGGGCCAATGGCCACCTCCCCCCGGGCGCTCCCATCCGTAATGGGTGACGCCCCCCCTAGGGATCTTCCAATTACTGCTCACCGATCATGACCTTACCGCCACAGGCCGGATAGTTGACCGGCTATCCGGACCCCCCACAAAACTCCTACCTAAAGGTCATGCTGTAAATTCTTTAACCAAGCTACGAGGTCTCCTATGAGTAAAGAATTCCCCACTCGGGACAAATGGACCCCATCTTCAAGATACATATGGTCCCCCCTGATACACCCATGAAGAATCGAATGCAATGTACTTGTACGGAACAGTCTACCCAGCTTGTTATTCATCTTTTTCACAGAATGGTTTAAAGCAGACACTGAATTAGCCCCCCGCCACACCTTCCGTGGAATCATATGGGACCATGCAATCGTGCACCCTGGAACCCTTCTCGATAACCAACTTACTGTGGATAGTATCGCCTCGAGAAGTAGTCGTCTACCAGTGGTCACCAAATCATTGCCCCCAAGATGCACTATGATTATAGATGGCGGTGACCTTGTCCGCCCTAACAAACCCTCGAAAAAAGGTTGAAACTGGTCAATACAGAGCCCGCCCCTTCCGTAGAAGGTCACCCTGTACCCGTATTCCCCAGCCATGTGAATCATGTCACCTGCTTTGAATACGTCCGCAGCACGCCTCACGTATGAGTGGCCCACGACCCACACCACTTTTTCCTCAGCCGGTGATCTTTGACCGCTGGTTCCCAGGTGTCGGGTCGACTGCACAGTCCGCCCCGCCTCGTAAGCTTGCGAAACTGTAAACCAAACAAAAACAAGAAGCGTGAGTACATGATATCAGCTTCACAACATGTGCAACCGCACATACCTTTTGTAACAATTCGAGGACCAACGCCCCAATTGTTTCACCTTTTCCACACTCAGACCCCTGGCTGTAGCCTCTGTAGCAGCCCCTATCCGGAAGGAATGGGCCCCAAACTCGCCCGGGTTCAAGCCCGCGGCCGAAATTGCCATTGCAAGCACCCGCTGGAACTGAAACCTCGTCAGTGGGGTGGCATCAGCGTGTCTCAACAAGGTCCCCCCCCATGATGCCGCCCTCTGCGCCAAATATTCCTCAACGCATACGACGGGGCACATGGGAGATCCGGGAATCCGATGGACTACTACGCTGTCCCCGATCGCACCCTGATCGGTCTTGGACCTGGCAAACGAGACAATCATCGTCTCCCCCTTAACTTGAATGTGCTCTCGGCACAGTCCCCCCCCCCGTATCCTGCTTGTTCTTTGCCACCAGTTCGCTTACCCGCATAGCCCCATGGAATGCTAATGCAAAAGCGGCCCGGAATAACACTGTTTCTGACTGGGATGAACATGTCGCAGGGAGTACGGACAGTAACAGGGCCAACCTTTCCAGACCTATCGGGTGCCTTTCATCTACTCTCAAGGCGTTGCCACCCACGCAGCGCTTTCTGTACTACGAAAGACGCTGTAGGGTCCTGGATACCATGAGCCCGTGCCATGAAGGAAATGGCGGCCCGATGCCTCTGGGCCGTGGCTACCGATTTGCCTGCCTGATGTAATGACAGCAAAAACTTTACGACAAACTCTTCCTGGCCCCAAAGCTCCCCCCTAGCAGAACCCAAAAAGGACCAATAGGAACGGAACGCCCCTTCATATGCCTTCCTTGTCCTGGGTGCTAAACTCTCTCCCACGAGGTTTTGTAGTTCGGGGCACCGAGAGACCAGAGAGCTTCGGGAAATGGTGCCGCCACCGGGTCCGCTGTGGGCAGAAAACCCCAGAAGGCCTGCATACGGAAACGAGAAAGCGCATCAGCAGCCTGATTCAGCACCCCTGGCACATGTCTCGCCCTAAAGAGCACGTTCAATTGCATACATAGTAAAACAATTTCCTTGAGCAATCTCAGAATCCATTTGCATCGTTGTAGGAAGGGGGAGGCTCTAGTTGGCGCAGTGCAACACTAGCGACAAGCAGGGACTCTCTCTTCCTCGTCAGGGCTGAGGGTTACCTTCCAGACAACCTCTGCTTACCCTCTAGGTAGTGTGGCTTAAGCAGTCGTAGGCTAATCTTTGGGGCACATTGGGTTAAACACTTGCAACAGTACACCTTTACAACCAACCCACCACACAACGAGACCAGACTGTATTCTTGTAAAAATATATATCTCTTTATATAGATTTTAAGCAGGCTTGTGAATACAGTCAATAACTTTATGAAGACGGTTGCAAGTTACGTAATTCGGGTTACCACAGTTCTTATGGAAGTTCTCTTGAGGTCCGTAGACCGGTGTTATTCAAAGTTCTTGTGGAGCCGGCGGCTTCCAAGGGATCTGTCCCACGTCGCGTTGCCTTCCCGGGGTCGCTGATCGTTGCGGCTCTTCGGAGGAGCAGGTCACTGGTCGTCCGGGGCAGCGGTGTTCTGTGGCGGCAGGGTCCTTTCCTCGCCGTCCGCTCCGACCCTGGAGGTGGCGGCTGTGCGGTTGTGACAAGTGGCAGTACGGTCCCCAAGTGCAGGACGTACCCAGCCAAATGTCAGGGTAGCTGTGGGCTCACAGCTGGGCTGTCGGGCAGGCTTACCGACCTTGCGGACTCTCGTAGGGCAACTGTCCGTCCTTGCAGGTGAGTGACTGCTCGCTATGCAGTCCCCTCGATAGCTCGGACCGGACGGGTCCTCCTTTGCTTTGCTCTCGGGCTCCCGGTGCAGTTGCGGTCACGGTGTTCGGGCCAGCGGCGGCTGGTCCTCACTTTGCTTCTGCTGTTGCTTTGGGCCCCGGTCACGGTGGTCGGGAGGAGGTTGATGCCTTAGAGGAGATTCCTCCGTCAGTGCTGCGGCGATGGTCAGCCCCCGCAGTCGCTTTCCAAGGGGGTAGCGTCCACTGGTCCTGGGACGCTGGTCAGGGGGCAAGTTCAGTTGCAAGCCCTTGGAGATCTCTTTGCAGAGTTTGGCACAAGTAGCACAATAGTCTTTTCGTAGTCTTATTGTCTTCCTCTCCTTCAGCAGCAAGGCACCAGACACAGGCAAGAGTCAGCACCCTTCCTTGTCTCTCACGGTCCTTCTCGTAGGGCAGAGTCTTTCTGTGGCCCAAACCGGATCTAATTTTCAAGGAGCAGGGCTCCGTCTTTTATAGGGCAATTCTTTTGTTCTCGCAGGCCAGGGGGGCCTTTGCATAGCCACTTTCAGTTCTGGAGTACCCCCGTGGGTGTACTCCGGCTTCTGCTTTCAGTGTGAGGGGCAGGCGCATCAGACGCCCCACAGGAGGTGGAGCCAGCATTGTCCGGACAGGAGTGGCCAGAGTACCTTGTTGATGGGAGCTTCGCCCGTCCTGGGCCAGGTGCCGGCAGAGTCATCCGCCGCTCCCCAGGAGGGTGGAGCCAGCATTGTGGAGGTCGAGCACAGTGACAGCTCGAGTCAAGAGGCACTCCTACCTCCCACTAAGGTGTAATCTGCGCATTCACCACCTGTCATCCCTCCAGCCCTGTCACTCACACATCCCAGACAGTCAGATACACATCAGCAGAGGCGGCTGAAATGGTTAAGCAAGCAAATGCTAACTTTCTAAAAGTAGCATTTGCAAACCCAGGGTACTGAAATAAACTTGACTACAAGAAATATCTCCTTATCCTGAGTTCAGGCATACTAAACATGACTCACTACCATGCTCCTTGAGTCTGCGGGGATTATAGGGTGTAATAACCCTCGCAGCTCAGTCTGGCCTAATGGAGCAGGTAGCCTTCAGTAGTGAAATACGGTCTTCGTTGTAAGTCACTACTAGGACATGCCATGCACATCAAGGCTTGTCCTACCTTGCACCTACAACGCACCCTGCCCGCAGGCCTACCATAGGGGTGACTAATATGTAGTCAAAGGAAGGGTCGGTGCTGGCAAGTGGGGACACTTGCCCAGCTAGCGTGACAGTACGAGACCGCACGCGGGTTCTGCGGTCGCAGTTCCCAGACACATCTTTACAGCTGCTTCGGTGGGTGGCGCAACCAGCGCTGCAGGCCCACCAGCAGTATTGGCATCTACAAGCCCCGGCACTCTCTCGTGCGCTTTACTAGGGACTAACAGTAAATCCAATGCACCAATCATGGATACCAATCATATGTACAATTTACAGTAGGGAGCACTTGCACTGCGGCACGGATCAGCCGTGGCGCAGCGCCCTGAGTATCGGAAAACCAGCAAAACATCGGAGGCACATCAGCAAAAAGTGGAAGGGAGACTCACGCCAAGGTGCCAGGTCTAACATGTGTCCCCTCCAGCTGAAATGTGGGGGGAACTACCCTTCCCCAGGGAGTTCCACATCACTAAGGCGGAAAAATCTGGACAGACCGTCAGCGCTGGCGTGATCGGTGCCAGGGCGGTGTTCCACCGTAAAGTCCATACTCTGTAGAGAAATGGACCACCTCAACAGTTTCGGGTTCTCACCCCTCATTTGCATCAACCATCTGAGGGGCCTGTGGTCCGTCTGAACTCGGAAGTGAGACCCAAACAAGTAGGGTCTTAGCTTCTTCAGCGCCCAGACCACAGCAAATGCTTCACGCTCTATTGCACTCCACCTACTTTCCCGTGGAAGTAACCTCCGACTTATGAAGGCTACGGGTTGGTCAAAGCCCTCCTCAGTCATCTGTGAAAGAACAGCCCCTACACCATGCTCTGAAGCGTCTGTTTGCACAATGAACTCCTTGGAGAAATCTGGGGCCAGGAGCACGGGCGCCGTGCACATGGCAGTCTTCAGGGTGTCGAAAGCCTTCTGACAGGTGTCAGTCCAAATCACATTCCTGGGCTGCTTCTTCGAAGTCAGCTCAGTCAAGGGGGTCACGATCGTGCCATAGCCCTTGACAAACCTCCTGTAATACCCAGTGAGCCCCAGGAAGGCTCTCACTGCCGTCTGGGTCTTGGGGGGTTCCCAAGCCAGGATGGTTTCGATTTTGGGCTGCAAGGGGGCTACCTTGCCACTCCCAACTTGGTGTCCCAAGTACACCACTGAACCCTGCCCAATCTGGCACTTGCTTGCCTTGATTGTGAGGCCTGCTCTGCGCAGGGCCATCAACACTTCCCAGAGGTGTCGCAGGTGTTCGGGCCAGGTGCCGCTGAACACCGCGATGTCATCCAGGTAGGCGGCACTGAACTCGTCCAGTCCGGCCAACACCTGGTTGACCAATCTCTGAAAGGTGGCAGGGGCATTCTTCATTCCAAATGGCATAACCCGGAACTGGAAATGCCCATCTGGTGTAGAGAATGCAGACCTCTCCTTTGCCCCATCGGTCAAGGCGATCTGCCAGTACCCAGACGTCAAATCAAACGTGCTGAGAAACCGGGCAGCCCCTAGCCGATCAATGAGCTTGTCAGCTCTGGGGATGGGGTGCGCGTCAGTCTTCGTGACTGAATTGAGTCCTCTGTAGTCCACACAGAACCGTAGTTCGGGTGTGGCTCCCGGCGCAGCAGCCTTCGGAACCAAGACCACGGGGCTGGACCAAGGACTGCTGGAAGACTCAACCACCCCGAGGGCAAGCATCTTGGAGACCTCCTCCTTGATGCAGGCCCGGACCCTGTCAGTTACCCGGTAAGCCTTATGCTTCACCCGTAAGCTGTCTCCAGTGTCCACATCATGGACGCACCAATCTGTGACACTCGGAACCAGGGAGAACAGGTCTGGAAACTGCCCCAGCAACTGGCGGCAGTCCTCCTGTTGTTCGGCGGTCAGGGAGGGTGAGAGGTTAACTCCATCCACAGACCCATCCTTCTCACAGGCTACCAAGAGGTCCGGAAGAGGCTCCGACTCCTCCTCCATTCCGTCATCGGTTGCCAACAACATGCCCACTTCGGACCTTCGCAAGTGGGGCTTGAGGCGGTTGACATGTAGGACCCGCAAAGGGTTCCTGGGCGTCTTCATGTCCACCAAGTATGTCACGGGGCTCTTGCGCTCCACAACCTCAAATGGTCCTGTCCACTTATCTTGAAGGGCACAGGGCTCCACTGGGGCCAAGACATACACCTCCTGTCCAGGCTGAAGCTCGACCAGAGTGGCATTCTGATCGTACCACCGCTTCATTTCTTCCTGGCTCGCTTCCAGATTTGCCTCGGCAAGTTGTCTGAAGCGTCTGGTCTGGTTTCTGAAGGCCAGCATGTAGCTATATACATTCTGGGGAGGTTTCCTGGGAGATTGCTCCCAGCCTTCCTTTACCAAACTCAGTGGTCCTCTCACGGGGTGACCGTACAGCAGTTCAAAGGGGCTGAACCCTAGGGACTTCTGTGGTACCTCGCGATATGCAAACAGCAGGCATGGCAAGAGGACGTCCCACTTACGCCTCATCGGACCTTCCAGGCCCATGATCATGCCTTTGAGGGTTCGGTTGAATCTTTCAACCAACCCGTTACCTTGGGGATGGTAGGGTGTGGTGAACTTGTACGTTACGCCACACTCCTGCCAAAGGGACTTCATATATTTCGATATGAAATTGGCCCCCCTGTCGCTCACCACCTCTAGAGGGAATCCTACTCGTGAGAAAATTCCCATCAGTGCACGCCCCACCACGGGAGCCGTCACTGTCCTCAGAGGGATGGCTTCAGGGTACCGGGTGGCATGGTCCACCAAGACCAGGATGAACCTGTTGCCCATGGCTGTCTTGGGGTCCAGAGGCCCAACGATGTCAATACCCACTCGCTGGAATGGCGTACGGACCACAGGGAAGGGTTGGAGGGGAGCCTTGTTCTTCCCTCCCGTCTTCCCACTTGCCTGGCAAGTCGGACAGGTTCTGCAATAAGCGTCTGAGCTTTTATGCATTTGGGGCCAGTAGAAGTGGGTGACAAGCCTGTCATAGGTCTTGTCCATCCCTAGATGTCCTGCTAAAGGCACATCGTGTGCCAGACCCAGTAGGAAGGCTCTGAACTTCTGGGGTACCACCAGCACACGGGCTGACCCAGGTTCAGCAGCCTTAGGCTCCGAATACAGGAGGTCGTTCTCCCAGTACACGTAATGTGTTTTGGCCTGAACACCATTGGCCTGGTCTGCAGCCTGTTGCCGCATACCCACGAGAGAAGGGCATTCTTTCTGCTCCCTGCAGAATTCCTCCCTGGAGGGTCCTCCTTCTTGCTGCCAATGGGTCAGCTCAGGCAGGTCCCCCAGTTCGGCGATCTGTTCCCCAGTAGGCTCCAGGGCATCCCCCTCAAGGTCTGCCTCCTCCTGGACCGTAGGAACTTCAGGGGCCGGTTTCCCACGCCCCCTGCGCCTTCTCCCTAAAGCCGGTTCCTGGGCCTCTCCATCAGGCCCCAGGACCTCTCGATCACCCTTACTGGCTGCCATTGACCGGGTGGTCACGCACGCCCAGTCAGGCAGACCCACCATCCACAGGTGAGTCGCTTTCTCCACCTTTTCCCAAGGGGAGTGCTCCAAGTCGTTCCCTAGCAAACAGTCAACAGGCATGGTTTTTCTTACACAGACCTGCAGAGTACCAGAGACCCCCCCCCACTCGAAGGGAACTTGAGCCATCGGACACTGGCTCTCAGAATTATCAGCATTGATAACCCTACAGTAGGCATGGGGTACAACCTGCTCTTGAGACACCAGGTGCTGCCTCACTGCAGTCACACTGGCTCCTGTGTCTCTAAGAGCCTCAGCTTCCTTGCCATTGATGATCACCACCTGCCCATATTTCTTAGTGTTAGAGGGCAGGTAGTTCGTAGGGATCATCTCGCTGTCCCCTAACGAGACCAGGGTCATGTGAACGGGATCTCCACCCCCCGGGACCATCATTTCTTCTCCCAGGTGAACGCTAGTCACTTGTCGGGGCGGAGCACCAGTGGGTGCAGGTTTTCCAAATAGGCGACACTTGGGGTCACTGGATATGTGCCCAGGCTCGCCACATTTGAAACAATTGAAGGGCCCCTTTGGAACAGGTTTACCTGTCGGGGCCCCATTCTGCTTCGGGGGTGGGGGAGGCTGAGAACCCTGCTGCGGATTCCCTTGGGAACTACTTTGGGGGCCTTTTTGGAACCCTTTCTGTTTTCCCCCTTTGTCCCCCCCACTCTTCTGCTGGGGACCCTGCCCACTCTTGGCGGAATCTCCCACGGGACCCTTGTGGACCCTGGTGCTGAGCCAGCGGTCCGCCTCCTCAGCAAGCTTCCTCGGGTTGGACAGCTTGCTATCGATCAGGTGTTGGCGTAACTCAGGAAAACAGTGATCAGCCAAGTGCTCCCATGCAATTAAATCAAAGAGACCTTGAAAATCATTAACTTTGTTACCTTTCACCCAACCATCCAGTGCTCTGCAAAAGTAAGTCACATACTCCACATACGTATTCCCAGGCCGCTTAGTACATCCCCTAAACTTCTGTCTATACATTTCAGGGGTAAGCCCGTACCTGTTTAATAAAGCTTCTTTCATGTGGGCATAGGATCTCTGATTCTCAACGGGCAAATCTAGCAAGGTATCTCTCCCTTCGCTAAGGAACCTTCCCCACAACCCCGCTCCCCAATCCTTGTCAGGGACCCGGTGGGAGGACATGGCTACCTCGTATGCCCTAAACCACTGTCCTATGTCATCCCCCTTAAAGAACTCCTTAACTACGTCCTTTGGGATGTGCACTCTTGACTCTACCTGCACTGGCGATGTGCTGCCACCAGAGGGAGGCCGATCCAAGTCTCTCTCCTTGAGACTTATCTCCCTCATCTTGATTTCATAATCCATCTGGTGCTTTCGCTCTTCCAGCGCCATTCTTTTGGTTTCCAGCTCCAGCTGGATCTTCAATTCTGCCAACTTTCTTTCGTGATTCCGGGTTTCCTTCCTGTCCGCCAGCTCCTCTGGCGACAGGCCTTTACCAAAGCTGTGCTCGCTGTCTTGCCTCTCGAGATCCATCAGATCCCCAGGTGCATTCTGCTCCGGCGTTGCATTCTGCTCGGCGAGGACGTCCTGCTCCTCCGGGGTCTTTCTGGACTCCACCCAGGCTTTCAGGGCCTTGTAGAGCTCCGGCTTGTTTTTGCAGCCAGCGTGCGGAACTTTGAGTTTCCTACAGAAAAACTTCAGTTCAACTCTGGTGTACTTATCCAGCTTTGCGGCGTCCCACTCCACCTCCAACACCTCAGAGGTCGTGGACTCCGCTCCATCCAGGCTCTTTGTGCCCGGCATGGTTTCGGCACGCGGAATCTTCTTTCAGAAAGCAAAGTCTGTGGTTTAGTAACTGCACCGTAATCCTTGTGTAGTGGTCAGAAGCTCAGGTATAACTATCGCAAGTGTAAATTCGAAATCCTCACCGCTGCGTCCAATGTAGGAAGGGGGAGGCTCTAGTTGGCGCAGTGCAACACTAGCGACAAGCAGGGACTCGCTCTTCCTCGTCAGGGCTGAGGGTTACCTTCCAGACAACCTCTGCTTACCCTCTAGGTAGTGTGGCTTAAGCAGTCGTAGGCTAATCTTTGGGGCACATTGGGTTAAACACTTGCAACAGTACACCTTTACAACCAACCCACCACACAACGAGACCAGACTGTATTCTTGTAAAAATATATATCTCTTTATATAGATTTTAAGCAGGCTTGTGAATACAGTCAATAACTTTATGAAGACGGTTGCAAGTTACGTAATTCGGGTTACCACAGTTCTTATGGAAGTTCTCTTGAGGTCCGTAGACCGGTGTTATTCAAGGTTCTTGTGGAGCCGGCGGCTTCCAAGGGATCTGTCCCACGTCGCGTTGCCTTCCCGGGGTCGCTGATCGTTGCGGCTCTTCGGCCGAGCAGGTCACTGGTCGTCCGGGGCAGCGGTGTTCTGTGGTGGCAGGGTCCTTTCCTCGCCGTCCGCTCCGACCCTGGAGGTGGCGGCTGTGCGGTTGTGACAAGTGGCAGTACGGTCCCCAAGTGCAGGACGTACCCAGCCAAATGTCAGGGTAGCTGTGGGCTCACAGCTGGGCTGTCGGGCAGGCTTACCGACCTTGCGGACTCTCGTAGGGCAACTGTCCGTCCTTGCAGGTGAGTGACTGCTCGCTATGCAGTCCCCTCGATAGCTCGGACCGGACGGGTCCTCCTTTGCTTTGCTCTCGGGCTCCCGGTGCAGTTGCGGTCACGGTGTTCGGGCCAGCGGCGGCTGGTCCTCACTTTGCTTCTGCTGTTGCTTTGGGCCCCGGTCACGGTGGTCGGGAGGAGGTTGATGCCTTAGAGGAGATTCCTCCGTCAGTGCTGCGGCGATGGTCAGCCCCCGCAGTCGCTTTCCAAGGGGGTAGCGTCCACTGGTCCTGGGACGCTGGTCAGGGGGCAAGTTCAGTTGCAAGCCCTTGGAGATCTCTTTGCAGAGTTTGGCACAAGTAGCACAATAGTCTTTTCGTAGTCTTATTGTCTTCCTCTCCTTCAGCAGCAAGGCACCAGACACAGGCAAGAGTCAGCACCCTTCCTTGTCTCTCACGGTCCTTCTAGCAGGGCAGAGTCTTTCTGTGGCCCAAACCGGATCTAATTTTCAAGGAGCAGGGCTCCGTCTTTTATAGGCCAATTCTTTTGTTCTCGCAGGCCAGGGGGGCCTTTGCATAGCCACTTTCAGTTCTGGAGTACCCCCGCGGGTGTACTCCGGCTTCTGCTTTCAGTGTGAGGGGCAGGCGCATCAGACGCCCCACAGGAGGTGGAGCCAGCATTGTCCGGACAGGAGTGGCCAGAGTACCTTGTTGATGGGAGCTTCGCCCGTCCTGGGCCAGGTGCCGGCAGAGTCATCCGCCGCTCCCCAGGAGGGTGGAGCCAGCATTGTGGAGGTCGAGCACAGTGACAGCTCGAGTCAAGAGGCACTCCTACCTCCCACTAAGGTGTAATCTGCGCATTCACCACCTGTCATCCCTCCAGCCCTGTCACTCACACATCCCAGACAGTCAGATACACATCAGCAGAGGCGGCTGAAATGGTTAAGCAAGCAAATGCTAACTTTCTAAAAGTAGCATTTGCAAACCCAGGGTACTGAAATAAACTTGACTACAAGAAATATCTCCTTATCCTGAGTTCAGGCATACTAAACATGACTCACTACCATGCTCCTTGAGTCTGCGGGGATTATAGGGTGTAATAACCCTCGCAGCTCAGTCTGGCCTAATGGAGCAGGTAGCCTTCAGTAGTGAAATACGGTCTTCGTTGTAAGTCACTACTAGGACATGCCATGCACATCAAGGCTTGTCCTACCTTGCACCTACAACGCACCCTGCCCGCAGGCCTACCATAGGGGTGACTAATATGTAGTCAAAGGAAGGGTCGGTGCTGGCAAGTGGGGACACTTGCCCAGCTAGCGTGACAGTACGAGACCGCACGCGGGTTCTGCGGTCGCAGTTCCCAGACACATCTTTACAGCTGCTTCGGTGGGTGGCGCAACCAGCGCTGCAGGCCCACCAGCAGTATTGGCATCTACAAGCCCCGGCACTCTCTCGTGCGCTTTACTAGGGACTAACAGTAAATCCAATGCACCAATCATGGATACCAATCGTATGTACAATTTACAGTAGGGAGCACTTGCACTGCGGCACGGATCAGCCGTGGCGCAGCGCCCTGAGTATCGGAAAACCAGCAAAACATCGGAGGCACATCAGCAAAAAGTGGAAGGGAGACTCACGCCAAGGTGCCAGGTCTAACAATCGTGCTGCCTGACTATTGATACACTCAACCACGGTCATGTTATCAGACCAGAACACCACAGAGTGATCCCGAAACCCCTCAGGCCATGTTTTCAAGGCCACCAGAATAGGGAACAGTTTGAGAAAAGCAATGTTACTTGTAAGCCCACACTCGTGCCACCATGACGGCCACGTTTGAGCCGACCAGTGATTACCAAATATGGCGCCAAAGCCTATACTCCCCGCCGAATCTGTCCACAGCCCCAACTCCTCGGAGGACACCGCCGGCTTGTTCCAGACAACCCGACCATTGAAATCCGCCAGGAATGCCAACCAAATGCGCATGTCCTGGCGAATCTCTGCCGAGAGCCTCGTGCGGTGGTGCCCCTCTTTAAGACCGACCATGGCTTGTGCAATCGAGCGGGAAAAAGGGCGGGCCATTGGCATTACTCTAAGGGCAAAATTCAACTGACCCACAGTCTGCTGCAATTGATGCAAATTCACCTTAGTCTCCCTAATACATGTTTCAAGCGAGGCCCTGAATTTCCTCACCTTTTCTTTGGGCAACCGGAAGCAACCCTCTTCGGAATCGAGCTCTATTCCAAGAAACTCGAGCGAAGTTGATGGCCCCACAGTCTTACCTGGCGCCAATGGCACACCAAACTGACTCATCAGACCACAAAATTCTTTTAAAGCCTGTGCACATTCTGGGTCCCCGGCTGCCCCCAGGAACAGAAAATCGTCAAGATAATGCATAACATGCTGAAACCCCGTCATCCTTGTGAATGCCCATTGCAGAAAACAACTGAATTTCTCAAAATAAGCACAAGATATGGAGCATCCCATTGGCATACATTTATCCATGTAATATCGCCCCTGAAACATAAAACCAAGGAGACGCTGATCGTCTGGGTGTACCGGGAGCAACCGGAATGCTGACTCGATGTCTGATTTGGCCATCAGCGCTCCGGACCCCAGGCGATTCAACATGGCGACGGCATCATCGAAAGATGCGTACCGCACCGAACACACCTCCGGGTCTATCGCATCGTTCACCGAAAGACCTCTCGGGGCTGACAAGTTATGTATCAATCTAAACTCACCCGGGTCCTTCTTGGGGACCACTCCCAAGGGTGAACAAACAAAATTAGCAACTGGTGGCATGTCGAATGGTCCGGCAACCCGACCCCGGGTCACCTCCTTCCCAATCTTCGCTTGTACCACCGCCGTATTCTGCAGGACCGACAGTTGGTTCCTACAATGTGCTTTACCCTGAAAATTCCCCACTGGGATGCGGAAACCATACGAAAAACCGTCTCGCAACACCCCAGCGGAGACATGTACCGGGTATTCATTGAGCCAAGGAATCATTGCCATGGTATCAACCGGGGTAGGTAAAGGCGCCCCTCGGACTATTTCAGACCTGTTTGGCGCTTCCCCTACTTCCGTTATCACCCGTTTTGGCTCTGCACATGGTCTCGGGATGCGAGGACTGTCCACACCCCCCACAGTCGTGCCTAAACTTGCATGACCCCTGGGGCCTTGTACACTTTCCCCTGTTAAAATTCCAGCAGACCCCTTTTTTACCTGTATTGCCATTCGACCTTGAGTGATGCTCGTTACTTGAACCCACTCGAAAGGGCGCCCCAGATGAATGGCGGGAAAACTCGCCCCCGTTTCCCCCCAACAATGGCGCCTTTGTCATGCCTGATTTCTCCATTTTTTGCCAGGAAATGGAGTCGTAACAATCCCACGTCAGAGATGTGTCGAACTCCTTGGCCTTACGAAAAATATTATCATAACAAAACCACTGATTGCCCTCATATGTCTGAGAAAACTCCATAATACGTGTCTGGTACACAGGTAACTCGGCCAACAGTTCAGGCCTCCGTTCCCCCATAATTGAAGTGAATATGCCAAAGGCTCTGCCCCAATTACCTATCGTCTCATCGACTCTAAAAGCGGCCATCTTGGCGCGCCAAACACTCGGGTGCATAAACTCTTTTTGAACTTTCACGTGCTCAATCTCGTAATGATCAGTTAGTAAAGAAAACATGTTTACATATTTCTCAGCCCATATCCTCTCCTTGATTTCCATCGGAATATGCTGAGCCACTTTCTCCCTTCTCGAGGGTACTGACCGCTCCCCCGCAATCGGCAGTAGCTGCTTACCTGAACCAGAAGCTGTAACCGTAGTCGCTGCCGAACTCATGCCCGCTGCGGGTTGACCCACTGGAGCCTGCGGGGGAACAAAAGGACATGGAGCCTTTGCAGCCTCTCTTGATTGCCGCAACTGCCTCATTACTGCCCTGGCGTCATCTGCCGTAGCCCCCTCACTCTCTTTCCCCAACCACGCTGCCAGCTGTGCAGCCAACTCGGGAGGCATATCCTCCCCGTTCACAGGGGTGACTACAACGGGAATTGGTTGCCCCTCCTTCGGGACCGGGATCGGCGCCTCAGTCGGTGTATCAGGGTGCGCCGGCGGCGCCTCGGGAACCGGGGCCTCTTCCCCAGTTGCTCCCTTCTTGGCCCTTCTACCTCTCCCGTTAGGGACTACTCCCGGCAATGCTGGTCCGACGACTCGCTTAGGGCCCCCTACACCGTTCATTGCCGCCATCTGTTTCTTCATATCGGCCATGTCTTTTACGAGCATGCGGAGCATCTGATCGGTTCCGACCCGCTTTCCGGCCTTCTTGCCCGGCATTGTCCAACGATGATTCTCTGAAAGAACAAAGACAAGAATTAAAACGCTCAAAATTGGCTCTTCGTTCCGTCTCGAGCTCACGTGCAGCGGGGAGGTGCAGCTTCAGAGCACAGGAACAAGAGGATGCTTCCTTGGCTTGTCGCTCCTTTTATCCTTCTTCGGGCGGGCGTAAACCCGCCTCCGCCCGCCTCCGGGGGCGTGGCTGGCGGCTTCAGTGTCTAGGACAACCCACTCTTGGGCGGGAAAAAGCGCGCCCCGGCTACGCCGCTTTGGGCATACCAGCCGAGACTCGCCTCCCACCCAAGATGGCTTCCCGGGGGGATCGGGGTACTCCACCATACGTTCGGGGGGACCGAGTGGTCGCCCCTTTCCATTCTTACTGTCAATTGATAATACTTGTTTTGCCACTGCCATTGACTGCCTAGGGTGTTTTTCACACAACCTCCGGTGTTGGCCTTGCCCCTCTGCACCAACCCTGCGGTCCCCTTGCGCAGCTTGCACCACAGGCTGCAAAAGCCCTATCTGACTCCTGTTCACCCTGACCCCCACTAGGTACCCAAACCCAGCTGCCAGCACCCCTGTGGATTTCCCTCAATCGCCCCCCTTCCGGGGCCACCCCTGACCCTTTTCATCTGGATCTCATTGTCCAGGGAGCTATTCCTCTCCCTGCCTAGCCTAGCTCACCTCTCCTCTGTTTCTTGGACCAGCCTGCGCTGTTCTGAGATTTTCTCTTCCTGATCAATATCCTGCCATTTGCTAGCCCGAACATTGACCAGAACTCCAAGGATGGAGAAATTCCATGTCAATGATTTAGAGATGCAGCCACAAGCGGGGATGTTAGACCTGCTGTCCCCTTGTGGCTCATCTCATCCATGTCTCCTGCCCCAGCCACCAACTATGTCGACCTTTCATGGGGGGTTGCTATAGAGACCCTCCTTCACTGTTATTGCCTGTAACTCGTTGGGGCCCTATCCTCATCTGGGAACTTGAAAGATCCAGGGGCACTTCCTGATCATGACCCTCCTCACCCTACATTGCCACAAATCTAGTCAGGCTGCATTCACACACGGACTGTGGGGCAGAAGCCTGCAAGCTGCTCCACCTCCCAGGCAGCTTGTATCTCAGTGCCGGTGGGAATGTTGCATCACCACCCAGACATCAGCCAGGACCCCGTGCTGCAGCAGATCGGCTCTGCCGGCAGGCCCAAGGGTTCTTAAAACAGCCCACACCGCCTCTGCTTTCTCCGCCATGACAGAGAAAGCTGCAAATGTGCACCGTACTAGGCCTCCCCAACTGCCCTCAGACCACGCACAAGCTGATCAGCCTGTGCACATAGGGGCATGAGCCAGAGAGAGCCTTTCTCTGGACTCCTATAGGTAGCCCCACACTAAGCCCTTCCCGCCCACCACTTAACCTATCCTGTCCTGCCAAGTTGTTCTTCCCCACGAACGATCCCATGGGAAGACTAGGCTGAGCACTGCTTTCAACGAGACCCTCCATTCCTGACAAGGTGCTAAAAAGCCAGGGCCGAAATGGAAAGAAAAATCAGCTCCTTACTGAAGATGGCTGCACCTAAAATGGGCAGTGAGGCCTGGATTGGTGCCTCTGGGTCCATCCTGCTCTGAAAGCAGCCCCCTGTGCTTTAGGCCTAACAGGAAATTCCAGACTGGCAAGTCCTGCCCTCAGCAAAGTTCTGCTTCTTCCGTATATTGCTGCAAAACAGTTAATGCAACTTGTGATTGTACAAAGAGCAACAGCTTCTTAATTCACTTTCTAGATGGCCAAGTAATTCTCATCAAGTACTATCCACACAGCATAGGTTAAACAACACACAAAAACCATTTGTGTTTTGGTGCAAGTGTGAAATGCAAAACGTTTCAGAACTGAACCAAAAACAGTGAACCTGCGCCAGAACATCCCTTAATCGTCAGCTGTCTCGCTGAGGCAAACAAAAGTATGGTACGTGCCCCATATGTACTACTAAAACAATCTCCAACAGACACAGAATAGAAAAAAAACATATGAGACATCAGGCCCATATTCCTAGGGGAGAAGCAATTTGAACTTTACTGTGGTAGACTATTACTGGCAGCGGCGGCCGGCACAGGTAAGTGCGGTGAGGCGTGGTAGGGCAGGGCAGGGGTTAAGCCAACAGACAACGGAATAGGTATTATTTATTTATTTAATTTTACTTATTCCATCGTCTGTCGATTCCCAACCCCCTCCCACCCGCCCCGCCCCACAGCGTTTACCTGTGCTGGCTGCCGCTGCGTAGGGCCCAGAAACAGATTCCATCAAGGAGCTCCCACTCCCTGGGGGTATAAGGAAAGAGGGTTTAACAGCAGGAGCAATACACACACTTTATGGATTCCACACAAAGCAAGATCTGCTAAAAAAAGCGCAGCATGACTGCATGAAATCCTAGCCCCAAATGAAAACATGCACAAACAAGGGGCACGTGGAATAATTCATAATGTTGCCACAGATATCATGCAATTTATATGACATTAGAATTTTTCGGGGCTTACTCATTTCAAATTTAAATTTGTACTGGAGGGTGTACTCCATGTGCAAATCTTTTTTGCAAAACACTGCAGTTTTGCCTTTGTTAGTGAGAGTCAGATGACAACATCAGAGAGATCATGATATTGGCATCTCTGCTCTCTCCCTTTTTCTCATGCAATGGAAGATTTTTTGTTGTGACACTTTTGTAAATATACCCCTTTGTGAATATTTGGCATTACACAAATGTTTTTTTCTCTCGCAAAATGCAGCACAAGCAAATGTTCACCTTTAGTAAAACTTGGCCTAAATTTATTATGGCCAGAATTGAAAAATCCTGTATCTTATGAGGTTCTTTTTCTCTTATATAAGAGAGTTGCCAGCCCTTTTTAAAAACAATTCTGCTTGATATCTTCCTATCGGACTGAAGAGATCTATCTATTCAGGTTTACTTAATTTTCGAATGTCATTATTTCTGTTCTTCGTTGACTCCTCTTTCTACTTTGTCAGGTAATTCAAACATGTTACCCTTTTAGTGTAATAAGATTGATTTCTCAGCAGATAATGAACACATTAAATTGCTTTGGCAGCCCTTACCAGAGAGATAACTCTCTCAGTCTGCTTTGAATAATGGATCCTGATTTCCCATGCTTGCTAATAGGGACATGTTCACAGGGAGCACGACGCTAGGATTTCTCACGAAGTAGCAACTTACTATCCCAGCAGACAGCAAGTCAAATTATATACAGTTTTGCATTTCTTCTTCTCTGTCACATGAAAAGTAATTTTCAACCATGATTGTATTCCGTCGAATTGTTTCTGTTAATAGCATTTTTGTGGCCTTCATGTTTTGTATTTGAGATGGATAAAGGGCATAAAACACGCTTGTCATGTCTATCAGGGACGTTGAGGTAACAAAATGCTTGGCTTAGGGGAGGTGACATCACACACACTTTAACCCTGAATCTTCCCATGAAGTGATGTCACATAACCGTAAGCCTGATGATATCAGACAAGAATTACATCTCTGAAGTTTAATGATAACCTCATGATTAATGCAACAATACAACACAGACAT
Source organism: Lissotriton vulgaris (assembly GCF_964263255.1). Lineage (NCBI taxonomy): Eukaryota > Metazoa > Chordata > Amphibia > Caudata > Salamandridae > Lissotriton > Lissotriton vulgaris. Next base: position 1,195,456,456 of record NC_141689.1, on the reverse strand, counting down.
ATGTTAGTTGTAGGTACACCCCGCTAAATGATATGCCAGTGGACATTACTCCTTCTCTTTATATTGCATAAAGAATTACATGTTTGTCAGAAAAGAATATATGGTCACAAAATACCTAACAGCAATGGAAAACTGAATTATTTATAGCAAAAAGTATCTTGATTTGATAGTTCCTCAAGTATAATACCATGATGAGAAATGCATCAATACATCGTAGAGAGAAAAAACAGAGAGAAGCAAAAAAAATAGTTGTTAATTCAACTTGCTTTAATTGATACGGCAGATATATTGAATATTATCTATGTTCACTTCTTAAATTATTCCTTTTTGTAAATACATTTTAATTCATGATCATTTAAAAGACCCTATCACTAACATATATTTGTATTTTAGTTCAGTTTTTATTTAATCAGAAGAGTGCACAAGGCACTGCTGAATGTATCCAATTTTCAAACCCTAAAGTATTATGTATTCCTTCTAGTGAAAGATGCAGAAAGCAACCAGGGCATATCATGACATTGTTTACCTTCTGTTCTTTCAGTGGTATCTGGTAATCTTGGAAATTGGTAGTAAAGCACCATTTTAACATTAATCTGATAAAAAGTAGGGTTGGAAAAGCACCCTTCTTGCAGGGTCACCCCAAACATTTTGCCTTCCTCCTCCACTTTTCTGACCTCATATTTGTTGGCCTCAGGACACTGAACACTCTACCACTGCTAAACAGTGCTAAAGCGCATGTGCTCTCTCCTCTAAACATGGTAACATTGGCTCATACCCAATTGGGATATTAAATGTACTTATAAGTCTCTAGTAAAGTACACTACATGTGCCCTGGACCTGTAAATTAAAGGCTACTAGGGGGCCAGCAGGATTTATTGTCCCTCTAACTATGGCTCAGGCCTGCCATTGGAGAGCCTGTATGTGCAGTTTTCACTGCCATTTCGACCTGGCAAGACAACCTGCTTGAAAAATCAACCTAGAACAAATGTCCGAGATACTGTGTGCACTACTGTTCCTTAAAGCTGTGCGACATCCTAATGAAATACAATTATTGAAACAGTTATCTTAGAGTCGTACAAGATGAAATTATAAAGAATAAAATTTCAACAAAGAAACAATTTAGGGCCATATGTATGAAGGTAGCAAATAGCGATTCTGTAATAGCGATATTTAAGAAATCGCTATTTCAGAATCGCTAATTGCTATGTATCAAGAAAATCGCAATTTTGTATCGATTTCTTGATAGGTACAGCAGGTGCTACTGGGCAAGGTCAGCAGTCAGTGGGCATTCGGACAGGGCGGTAGGTCCTAGAAACCATGCTTCTCTGTAATGTGGCACTCATCCTGATACTGCAGCCTTGACTCCGGTAGTGGGGTTCTCACCCGACCTGTGGACAGCAGAGGGGTTACAGTTGGGCACAGGAGCCAGCACACAGGCCCATGTGGAGGTACCTCCTGGCAGAAGGTTCTGTCACTTTAAGTCCATGCTCTGACTGAGCACATGGTGGCCCAGCCCCCTTATTTATACTCCCCTCACCCCACCTACCAGACAGTGCCAGAAGCTTCTAAAAGCGTCTGGGGAAACTGGTTCTAACTGGCTCAGGGGGAGGAGTAGAGCACCCTGGGTGCCAGACTTTCTCTACAAAAGCTGGGATCGCTGGATCCAACAACTAGAAGGCTAACCCACCACAGTCAGGTGGCACCACACACAGCCATGGCATCCATTTTAAAAGCGACATTTTACCGGGGTACATTTTTATAATGGGGGAATTACAGGTGCGTACACAATTGTTTCACATTTACCATCGCATCTCACACCACACATAGCCTAAACATTTCTCTACCATGGGGGAGACATCCTCAAATTGGGGGGTGAAAAGCGAAAAATTTTGGGAAAGTCCAACATGACTCTCTCCAGTCAAACGCCAGGGTAGACCGATCATTGCCTTGATGGGTTTCCCGGCTTGGGGTGAGAAAACGTTGACAGGTCCGCAACTGCAGAGGCACCCACAGGTTCTCCACCACTCTGGAACCCGATCGTTCCCTCTCTTAAACCTCCCTTGACCAACTAAGTTACCCCACTGGTGCTCTCTAGATGGTTGTGGCCAGGACCGACCCCTAGGCCGTCCAGATGTCTCTGGCCCTTGCTCTCTCACAGAGTGGGGGGCTTTATCCCCAGGCCCGTAGTACCCATTTACCACTCTCCTTCTCCTCCTTGCAGTTCCAAACTGCCACCGGTCCTCCCACCTGGGTCCGCACCCTCAGGCTGACCAACAATCAGGGGTGAGGCTCTCCTCCCACTACCTCTCCTTCTGGGGTTCCGCCCTACCCTCCTATGTGGGGCACTCTCAGACCACCACTCCCTCACTCGTTCAGGGCCGTGGCCCTTCAACTGCTCCACCAGCCCAGGGTCTAAACCCTTAAGCTGCACCGGTGCCAGGGGCGAGTCCTCCCTCTCCCTGCACCCCCTCCCAGAGTTCCGCACCCTCCCAACTGGAGTAGTTCCCCTGGAAGACAATTCTGGGGGGCACTGCTTACAGATGTCCCACCCGCCAGGACAGGTAGTACTTGTCCCTGGCCTCCCAACCCAGGATGATATGATGCTATTGTTAACTGCGGTGGGGGGTAAGCTCCTCGCCATTAAGGAGATTGCCATGCTGGAGCTCTTCATGGCTGGGACTGATTTTTGGATTAAATTTGCTCCTCTCACTACTTTATTGCCGGTTAAACCCAAGATAATCGGCAGGCCCACATATTCTTTAAAAATAGGACCGGAAGAAGGTTCTGAATCACTGGCGCCCTGTGAACCACCCTTTCCCTGTGGTGCTACCTCGGATACTAAAGATCTAACCATAGTTAGTATCTCCTCTAATGTACCCTTCATAGCCCGCACCTCAGCTCTCAGTGTAGCAACTTCTTGGGTCATAATTTGCCATTCTAAATGTGAGCCTGGGACATTAGCTTGTTCATGTGGGGGTAGGAATTGTTTGAGTTTGTTCTAGCCTTAGGCAATCCTCTTCTTCTCTATTCGGCCTTTGCAAGTCTCCAAGTGGTTGAAATTTATTTGTGGAGATAACTATTGGATCTATATGGGCTTCATAACCTACACCTGGGGAAAACTCACCGTGCTCAGTTACAGTTGGTAGGGTGGCACTAAGTTCCTGCACCCCATTGTTTGTGTTGGATATTTGTTTCTTGCTAGGTTTACAAAACATGTCCGGGATAGCAGGCTTCACAGGCTTCGCCGATAAGTTCTCATTTTGGTTAGCATTATTGCTGCTATTTACGTGTTTCATGGGAGTTGATTCTAAAATGACTTCACACTCACTGATAAGAGTGTCTATTCGGTCCAGGACACAATTGTTTGCAGCAGGTTTCTGTGTTTTTTTGCCTTCTTCCTGGTGTCACGTCTAACCCCCCTCACTCCCTTCCCCACTCTCTTCCAGAATCTTCAGTTTCCCCATTTGTCTTGGGTACAAATATACTAATAATGGCTAAGCGGAGATGACTGAAAGGCCCTGTCAGACCTGGGAATCACACTTCTTCTAGGCTCCAAAAGCCTTGGTAATACAACACAAATGCTAGTGATGGAGTAATTAGATGGTAGAAGGCAGAGGACTGTATTATACTGTGTAAAAGAGCCAAGAATCCATGAGTCCCAGGGCAAACACAATTAAAAGGACCAGGGTGCAATCATGCAACAGAACAGTACCTTAAGATTCACAATCTAAGTTAGGTCCACACCGGGGCGCGGAGCGAAAAGGGGGAGGCCCAGCCCTGCCACTTCCTGGCAGTGACGGGCAAGGACGGGTCCGCCCTTGGCCCGTGTGCCACCCGTGCGCGTCCCGCTTTGCGGGTGGCGGTGCGCGCTTTTATGCGCGTGACAGCTCCTCCATGGCCAGTGATGGATTCTGAGAGCAGGAATTCCCCAGCAGCAAAGAACAAAGCAGGCAGCACACAGAGCACAGCGTTCTTGGAACCCGCGTTGCGGGTGGCGGTGCGTGCTTTTAAGCGTGTGACAGCTCCTCTCTGGCCAGCGAGGGATTCTGGGAACAGGAGTCCCCCAGCAGCAAAGAACGAAGCAGGCAGCAAATAGAGAACGGCGTTCCTGGAACCCACGTCGCGGGTGGCGTGGCGCGATTTTAAGCGCGTGACAGCTTCTCCCTGGCCATCAGTGGATTCTGGGAGCAGGAGTCCGCCAGCAGCAAAGAATGCAGCAGGCAGTAAACCGAGAAAAGAGTTCCTGGAACACACGTCGCGGGTGTTGATGCACGCTCTTAAGCGCGTGACAGCTCCTCCCTGGCCAGCGTTGGATTCTGGGAGCAGGAGTCCCCCAGCAGCAAAAAATGAAGCAGGCAGCAAACAGAGAACAGCGTTCCTGGAACCTGCATCGCGGGTGGCGGTGCACGCTTTTAACTGAGGACAGCTCCTCCCTGGCCAGCTATGGATTCTGGGAGCAAGAGTCCCCCAGCAGCAAAGAACGAAGCAGGCAGCAAACAGAGAACAGCGTTCCTGGAACCGTTGAGAGTATGGTTTTGCTATTCACTTTAAGTTGAAACCCTGCCACCTCAAATATGCCTTGAGAGTCGGCAATAATGGGGTCTAGGGTGCAGTTAATAGATTTGTTTACTATTATACCCACACCCCCACCTCGACAGAGAGGTCGGTCAAGTCAAACTGTCATAAAGCCTAGGGGACAGCTGACACCAGGTCAGGTCCCTGATTCTCCTTGGTCCAAGTCTAAGTAATGAACAAACATTCTAGATTCAGCTTTGGGATCAATTCACAGACCTCTGCAATATGTTTAGCCTTGGGACCCGCATTGATTAAAGCGCATGCAATCTCCTCCTGGACATAACTACCACTTTTTTGCCTCACACTATTCCTTGTTGTTAGGTGAGGGCCCTGCCTGCTTCTTGTTTAACACAGTGTGTCATTTACAGCTATGGCAAACAATACATTTCAGTGTTCACAAGATTAAGGACAGCACAGTCCTCCCTACTAACTTTACAACCCCAATTCAATAAAGCGCAATAATATCAAATGCTTTTACCCTCTTTGGGAGAAGTATCCAAGTATGCAGCATTTCTGGCTCCTGGCACAGTCCAGGCGCTGACTGGCGCAGATGGGCTAGCCTTAGTCGCACCAGCGGCCGATCCGCACTGTGGCCCTATTTTTTTAGAGAATAGGGCAAATTAGCAGGTCAGCACTAGAATGCTTACCTGCTCTTCACCAAAATGGTCGACAAGGAAAGCACAAGATCTCCACCTCAAGAGAAGAGATGTGACAGTGCGAACTTTAACAGGCTCCATGTCATGCCCCAAATCTAACAGGATAAGTACAAAAAGTATTAAAAAGCAACCAACCTTCAAACCAAGAATTAGGATGTGTGACTAAACAACTGCAGCTTAAACCACGACTTCCTAAACCACAAAAGTTAAACAACGAACTATCCTTAACCACTACTCATTTTAGAACAACTTCCTAAGCAACGAAAATAGTTTAATTCGCCAATTATTAATTGACACCAGTATTTTCTCTTAAATCAACATGTTTAATATGTGCCCATCAGCATGCTCAATCGAGCAGAGTAAGATGAAAGGATGTGCTTATCTTCTTAATCTCCTAACAAGTGACCAGCACAAACGCATCAAGCTGAGCTCGATATTCTGACTTGGCTGTTTAGGGTGTTTCCCGTTATTAGAGGGTCGTGGATGTTAAAGTGAATGATTTACCTAGCATGCTTAAAGGCTTAAGCTGCATTCTTTTTTTTTATTTGGATGGTAAAAAATTGCGCCCCTAGGTTTTATTTTATTGTTTATGTAATAATATTCTATTGCTGTATTTGTTTAACTATAGGAATATTTTCTACTGATAGAGACGTATTTCTCAGTGTAATGGGGGAGAGGGGTGGTCATCCAGATGGAAATAATTACTGTCAAATTAAAAAAATATATATTTAAATAAAAAAGGTAGGTTAATTTCAGTGAGATGATCACTCAGCTTTCTGAATCCGAATTCATGGCCCGATTCACAGAACTAACGTAAGGCAAAATCCTAAACGTACTACCATTTTGGTATCCACAGAAGGCACTTACTCATTTTGGTATTCACAGAAGGCACTTACTCGTTTCGGTATTCACAGAAGTTAGAACTCCTAACTTTAGGACTCCTAAATGCCTTCTGTGAATACTGGAAGTCTTAAAGTTAGGATTTTTCTCAGTTTATGAGTAGTAAAGTTAGGACTCCTAACTTTAGGACTCCTAAATGCCTTCTGTGAATACCGAAAGTCTTAAAGTTAGGATCTTTCTCCGTTTAGGAATAGTAAAGTTGGGACTCCTAACTTTAGGACTCCTAAATGCCTTCTGTGAATACCGCAAGTCTTAAAGTTAGGAGTCCTAACTTTACTACTCCTAAACTGAGAGAAATCCTATCTTTAAAACTTCCGGTATTCACAGAAGGCATTTAGGAGTCCTAAAGTTAGGACTCCTAACTTCTGTGAATACTGAAATGAGTAAGTGCCTTCTGTGAATACCAAAATGAGTAAGTGCCTTCTGTGAATACGAAAATGGTAGTAAGTTTAGGATTTTGTTTTAAGTTAGTTCTGTGAATCGGGCCCAGAGTGCGTACTCTGCTTTCTAGCAGTGAAATGTGATATTGAATAGTTAAGAATCCTGAAATTAAATCTTTGAATTCTTTGCTAAATCCAGAACTTTAACGGGCCAGCACCCAGGAATAGAAATAACACCTGCCTCCAAAAGGCCTATTTTTACTAGAGCAGTCCCTCTATAGAGATGCACACCCGGGAGACAACACATTTAATTGGATTAGAAGTAAATAGCTACAATTAATGGGGGTCTGCAACCCAGCTACAGAAGGAATGAGAGCGTAAGCTGTGTGGTTAGTAAGGAAAAAGAAAATAGCCTGTGGAACAAAGAACATATAAAAAATGCTTTTCCATTCAATTGCAGAAAAAGTAAAAGGGTGGCAAATACCATAGCAAGCAGCTCTAAGGACCTGAAATGCTTAGTACTGCACTTGTCTTCACCTCTTCCTCTCAGTTTGCAAAGCTAACATCACCCACCAACATACATATTCTGTGCCACATTCTTTGTGGAGAAACTGACAATATAAAATTTCAGACGTAAACAAGCAATTGAAGGAAGCAAGAAATCATCTCCCAAGACACAAAGGGCCAGATTCTCAGAATCTGGCCCTTTGCGAGTGCGATTTTTGCATTTGGGATTCATCATCCCAAATGCAAAAATCGGTAATAGCGATTTCGCTATTTTGCGAGGAATTACATTTAAGGATCCTCTATTTGAGATTCCTTAAATGCAATTCATCATCCATTTTATAAATGCGAATTCGCAATTTCGGCCCGCTATTTACCGCGAGGTCAAACTCGTGGTAAATAGCGAAATCTTAGAAAAATGCTTTTAAAAGCATTTTTCTAAGTTGCATGTTGCACACACACATGTCCTTTGGACATGTGTGTGCGCAACGCCTGTTTAAATTTGCATTTAAGGGGTGCTACAGGGTGTCCTTTGGACACCCCTGGCACCCTTTAAATCGCTATCTTATTTGCGAATAGCTAATTGCTAATCGCAAATAAGGAATACTCCCCATTCATTCCTATGGGCCTTTTGGCCCATAGGAAGGAATGGGGAGTTATTCCTTATTTGCGATTAGCAATTTGCTAATCGCAAATAAGGAATATGTAGGAACCGCATTTTATTTTGCGATTCCTACATGAATCCCGTTTTGCGAGTCTGTAATAGCGATTCCTTATGAATCGCTATTAAAGACTCTATAAACGGGTCTTTGATGAATCAGGCTGAAAATATATTATCGTGTTGCCCATGAGCCTATGTGCACATCTCATAATTCAGATTCTACTGTTCTGAAAAGTCGTTGTTGCGACTTCGTGGTTCCGACCTTCGTGATTCAGGCCTTCGTGATAACATCACTTTGTTGAATGTGAGTCTTCGTTGTTTAAACTTCGTGGTTCCGGTTATTCATTGTTCTGACTTCATTGTTTAGGATGTTTCCCCAAGACTTGACCTCATTTTTTCCAGATGTTCCATGGTTGTTCCCAGGGCTTTAAGTGGGATGAATAAACTAGGGGGTCTCTCAAAGGGGCGTGGCCAGTGTAATTAGGGGCGTGGCTTTTTAAACACTTAACGCTAAAAATCTGTGTTTAGCATAGTGTGCCGCCCGACTTGTATTTTTCTTTTTCTTTCATTGCATCAAGATATGTGATACAGCAAGTAACATCATACCTACAACAAGTAAGCGCTGGCTCCTTGGGTGATGCTGCATTTAACGCTCGCCAGGGTTTTTACTCCTGAGTAACCAGGAAGCAGGTTACTTCCTGGCTAGGTTGGTGTGCTGAATGAGTCCCCCTTCCCTGAGCCGGTGTTACCTGTGAATTCCTCGCCTGGATTGATTTGGCTGCTAAACGCTGTATTTGGGACCTCTCTACTAGCGTCCTTGCCCGCCCGCCTCCCGCTCCCTGAACACTCACCTGCAGCGGCAGAAACACCGAGTGGAGCGCGGTGCAGGGGCAAGGAGACTACATTTCCCATCAGCCCTAGCGGCACCGGCCGCGTCAGTTTCGCGCCAGGAGGCGCTGAAATACGGAGACACCCCGGTCGAGGGGGTGTTACCTGTGAATTCCTCGCCTGGATTGATTTGGCTGCTAAACGCTGTATTTGGGACCTCTCTACTAGCGTCCTTGCCCGCCCGTCTCCCGCTCCCTGAACACTCACCTGCAGCGGCAGAAACACCGAGTGGAGCGCGGTGCAGGGGCAAGGAGACTACATTTCCCATCAGCCCTAGCGGCACCGGCCGCGTCAGTTTCGCGCCAGGAGGCGCTGAAATACGGAGACACCCCGGTCGAGGGGGTGTTACCTGTGAATTCCTCGCCTGGATTGATTTGGCTGCTAAACGCTGTATTTGGGACCTCTCTACTAGTGTCCTTGCCCGCCCGCCTCCCGCTCCCTGAACACTCACCTGCAGCGGCAGAAACACCGAGTGGAGCGCGGTGCTGGGGCAAGGAGACTACATTTCCCATCAGCCCTAGCGGCACCGGCCGCGTCAGTTTCGCGCCAGGAGGCGCTGAAATACGGAGACACCCCGGTCGAGGGGGTGTTACCTGTGAATTCCTCGCCTGGATTGATTTGGCTGCTAAACGCTGTATTTGGGACCTCTCTACTAGCGTCCTTGCCCGCCTGCCTCCCGCTCCCTGAGCACTCACCTGCAGCGGCAGAAACACCGAGTGGAGCGCGGGGCAGGGGCAAGGAGACTACATTTCCCATCAGCCCTAGCGGCACCGGCCGCGTCAGTTTCACGCCAGGAGGCGCTGAAATACGGAGACACCCCCGTCTCGCGGGACGCCGGGCGAAGCCCGGGCAAAGGGCGGGTCCTCTGTGGCCCTCAGTGGCTGAGGTAGGCTGGGCTGGGCCCGGTTATTTTCATTGACTTTGTCGCACTGCATATCATATATGTTTGGCTGCTTGAAGGAGGATTATTAATTGAAAACACTTCGTCGCTCCCTCGTATTCTACCGCCGATCAGTTACTGCTGCATCTCCAGAACTATATTTATTCTTTTATGAACATTGTATTCTTTCGTATTCACTCTTCTGGAGGTAAATCACTTCTATAACATTATTTTGTGGAATAAGTCTGCAGAAGATGTCTAAAAAAATACGCTCAGGAAGGGTAGTGGGAGGAAAACCTGGTGCAAAAATAGATACCACCCGCACAAGAAACAAATCTGTGAATAATCCCCCGCTGAAGGGTCAATGCCAACTCTTTGAGCTATGGGATTGGCCTTCCCCTAAGAAGTCTAATTTTGCTGCAAAGGAAGCTCTCCGTGCCTCGGTCCAGGAGGATCATACTCAAGGTATCACAGACCCTTCGCATCCTCATTTGCTGCCCGTGCCACCGCAAACAGTAGCAGCGGTGTATCCTTCCCCTGTACATCTTGAAGGGAAGGGGGAGAGTAATCTCGGAGTCCTTGTACCCGAAGGAGAACTTGTGAATCAACCATCTATGCCTCAAGCCCTTCTGAACGATAGGTTGGGTGGGGATTTGTCATCATTATCCATTGATCTTGAACTCTGTGGACGCTATGTAAATACAGCTAAACTGGAGACTCAGGACTCTATTAAGCCCTCAGGGGGTGCTACTCCATCTGGACTAATGTTGTATAGTAGTACCCCTTCGTTAAATGGACAGGATATGTCCGACCTGTTAAATGTTTCCAGGAGTCCGGGTCTCAATCTATCTGGTATCTGCCGTCCAGCGGAAGTTTGTAAAAAACCGATCTCTGAATCCATGATTGCTTTGGAACAATTACTAGCCTCCATCTTTTTTCTCCTGGGGAAATTTGTAGGCAGCTCGGATTGTATCCTGGATTCAGTTACCCAAATACTGAAGACACTGTTACAAAAGTCGCCAGATATGAGGAGTGTTTCCCCCTCCATGGCTGAATCCAGCTCGCCAAAGGGGAAAATAAATGTGCCTATAGTGGATTCTAACATGAAGGCTGCAATAGCAGTTTTGGAAACGCACACTGCAGTTCTGCCCCCAACCGCAGTGCCTAATTGTATTAAGAACTCAGCTTTAGAGATCAAGGTAGAAAATAAATCTACTTCCGGCCCTAAAGTGGTTCAAGACCTATTCCCTATCTTCATGTCTGAAAACAAAAAAGAACTTACTGACGATAAACAAGAGGTAAAGGTAAAGAACAGTAAACATAGAAATAATAAAGGGAATAAAAGGAAACCAATCCGAAAATACAGGAAGAAAAGGCAGCGACGGATAATCTTCCAAAACTCTCCGGTCACACTGGAGAACGAAGAAATAGACTTGGATCCCACTTCTACATCCCTAAAGGTGGAAATTGAACTGTGCTCACCCACTTCTACATCTTTAAAGGTGGAAAGTGAATTGTGCCCACCAACGTCTTTGGAAGTTATGCCGCAAATGGGGGGGCCCTCTTCCAAGTCTTTTTCCATCGCCTGCGATAAGAGGCCCAACCTTATATCCACCTGGGGCCCTTAACCCTTTGGCCCCTCCTTTCTCTTCTGACTTAGAGATTGGAGACCGCTCCCTTCCTGCGCGCCATTCAAAAAACTCAAAGGCTCCTGTTGATACTCTTGTGTTAGACTTCTTACCTTTATTTGATGTTGACTTACCTCTAAACAGAGCATGGCTTCTTAAACGTTTTAGTGAGATTGAAAGTCTTCACCACATTCAATCTAGGGATATAGAGTTAGTCTCTCTGTACGGTGGAGCCAGGGTATTGAGTATAAGGGTTAAATTCTACTCTCCTATCATTGTAAATCTGATATTACAGCAAGCCGAGAATTTTCAACGCACAGGTATTGATATTCTCCCTATTTTTAACCTTGGTAATACAAATCCTTCACTTGGGATGGTACTAAGGGGTGATGAACAAAATGGGGTAGCTTCCCCTTTTAGAGACCTGAAGATTTGGGTCTCTAAGGGAAAACGTTCGGTCTCTCAGGTAAAGCCACTTCCGCTTCCTCAGAATTCCTCCCTCATAGAGGATAATAATCGGTGGAATTGGCTGCACAGTGCCTTATCTACAAAAACCAAAGATAACCCCAAATTGTTTCATCATCTTTAACATCCCATTGAAAATTATTTCTTGGAATGCTGCAGGGATTCACAGTAGCCCAGAGAAATTTGATCTCTTATTTTCTCTAGGAGCAAATGTGATTTGTATACAAGAAACCTGGTGTATCAATATGCTGGATGTTTCGAAGGATTTTTATGCCTTGGAAGTGCCAGCTGCCCCTTCCAAGAAAGGTCACGCTAGGGGGGGGAATTGCTTGTTTACTATCAAATACATTGCAGTGGAGATTTTCCCATTATATCGACCCTAGTAAACTTTTTCACGCCATAACTATTGAAAATTTGTTTAATAATTGTATAAAGTCACCCATTGTAATCCTCAATGTGTATATTCCTCCAGAAGAGTGTTTTAATTCTATATTGAAGCAGGTATGCCGAAATATTGATCAAATTAAAAATGTCTCATCCCCTCCGGAAATTATTCTTGTAGGAGATTTGAACTGCAAAATCTCCAATGCTAGTCTAAAACTTTTTAGAAATAAATCTAAAGAAGAGGCGCATTTTGTTCCCCAACCACTCTTCCCTGATAAGTTAGTGACTAATAAAAGAGGGAAGATTTTGCTAAAAGAACTAGCGGCCGTAGACGGACTTATATTAAACGGGAGATTCCCGTCCGACGTGCCTGCTAAATTCACACATAAATCCCTTTTTGGGTCTTCTATCTTGGACTATGCAATCGCGGACTATGGTCTGTTCCCTTATATTCAGGACCTTAAGATTATACCTACTTCCCTGAGTGACCATAGTATACTGTTTATAACTATTTCTTTAAATCCCATGACCACTGCGCCTTGGTCCCTTAACGGCAGTGATGCTGCTTTCCACGCTTCCTCGGGAAGGTGCTTCTGGAATCCTTCCGCCATTAATGGGGTACCGGATTTCTTATCTGAAACCTTAATAGAATTAAATGAGTGGCGTGGGCATGAAATAGTTTATTTTGAAAAATTCATGCGAAACATCATTTTACATGTAAAAAAACTTCTCACCCTAGAAAAGGGGTAGTGGTGCCTAGTATACTGCGTACCCTGAACAAGGAAATAAATAATCTAGTCCGTGAACAATATCTAGATAGAGTTATGGAACGTGAAAAAGAAATTTCCAGGCTAAAAAGAAAGAGATGCAGACTTAAGGCGAAAATAAAAAAGGAAAAGGAGGATAATGTTTGGATCAACTTGAGGGAATCTGTCGTTCATGGTAGGATCAGAGAATTTTGGGCAATAATCGGGAAGGGATGTGGTATTAGACTAAGTCCCTCTCCCATCCCTATAGCTGAAGAGGTATGGATTACCTATATTCGGGATCTTTATGCAGGGAATAGTATTGCAGGTGAAGATATCACCCTAGACGCAACACCTGAAGGACTCATCAATTATCCCTCGGAAGAAGAAATTGAGATGGCTATAAAAAACATGCGTGCCTCCGGGGCAATGGGCCCTGACGAACTCCTCATGACGGTCCTGAAACAGGATCCTTTAAGGTGGAGTAAAATCCTGTATCCACTGTATAAAGCCTGCTTTTTGTCTAAAACGGTACCTGCCTCCTGGAGGGGAAGTATCTTGGTCCCTATTTTTAAGAAGGGAACTAGGGATAGCCCCAGCAATTATCGTCTGATAGCCCTCCTCGACTCCATCGGAAAGGTCTTTTCGAAATGTCTTTTACATTCCCTCTCCGATTGGGTCGAGGAGAACAATATCTTACCGTTTGAACAGACTGGCTTCCGCAGGGACCACGGTACATTAGACAACCTCACCGCTCTCCATGTGGTTACTGATAAATACGTGCAGGTGAGAGGAGGGGTGGTGTATGCCGCTTTTATTGACTTCTCCACAGCGTTCGACAATGTAGATCGCAGAACGCTGTGGAGAAAATTGGCAGCTCTTGGTGTTCCAACTTATCTGTTGGAGCTGGTTCAGTCTCTCCATACAGAGACCTGGTATAGGGTCTTTGTAGGGGGCGAAAGGGGGCTATCTGATCAAATTCCATCTTTGAATGGCCTCAAACAAGGATGTTTATTGGCTCCCCTTTTGTTCTCCTTATATACGGTAGACCTACCCGCCGTCTTGTCTGCCAGAGAGGGCATTGCCCCGGTGGTGGGGGGGACCCCTATATCCTGTCTGATGTACGCCGATGACGTCCTTATCCTTGACCTGACCCCTAATGGACTTGCAAATCGGCTACATGCTCTTCATGTCTTTGCTGCTGCCCATTGCATGAAGATCAATATATCCAAAAGTAAAATTATGTGCATAGCCGGTAAGAAGAAGTGCCGATCTGTAAATTTTGGTTAGTTTATCGGCGGCCAAAAATTGGAGGTTGTAAACTCCTATACCTTCCTGGGAAAAATCATCACGGCTAACTTGAGTGAGAGGCTCCATATTGAGCATAGTTCACGCAAAGCCCTCGCCCAAGGCAAAGGTCTATATTCCCTCTATCAGGCTACGGGGAAAAGGCACTTCTTGTGCTTATTGGAGGTGTATAGATCTAAAATCCCCGCAACAATACTGTATGGCATAGAACTTATAGAGGTGAAATATTGGGACTTTTGCCATAAGATTGAGGGGAAACTTCTAAGATCTCTATCTTCCCTAAATACTGCGTGCTCTTTGGCCGCCTGCAGGATCGACTTCGGTCTTAGGAGCAGCTGGGTACAGGGATTATGTGCCCTAGTAAGATGGGTGGCCTGCCTGGCTAGAGCAGATTTAGGGACGATGAGAGCCCTCCTCAGAAGTGAACTATTGGGTAATTTTAAAGAGTTTTCTCAACTTGTAAGTAATTTTAGAAAAGCTGTAACCCTTCTAAAATTTGATGAAAACACTCTGTTTTTGTACTCTCCCTTACAGTTAAAACTCGTTTTAAAAGAGGCCTCGTGGGACCTATGTTTTCAATCTGATAAAAAGTTAATCTGTGAAAAAAGGAATGTAGACCTTCTCCTTAATTCCTATGTGATGAAGTTGCCCCAAACCTATGTTACATGGAACCTGCCGCATGGTATTCGTAGATTTTGGTTTCTTTTACGTTACGACTTAGTACCTTTAAATCTACTCTTATCCAAATGGTATGGCTCCTCTTCTATGTGCAATTTATGTAAATTGAGTACCCAGGACTGTATGCATGTTTTACTGATTTGCCCCGCGCTCCGTAAACTGCGTCTCAGATGGGTAAAATTTATTTGTATCCGCCTGGGCATTTCCACCTTGAACGGCTTTCTTCATGCACTTTATTGCCCTCCTAATGAAATGTTCTGTTTCCATATTTTTAACTTTTTTAAAGGTTTGTTAGCTATTTATTAACATGCTTTTGGAGATGTTTGACTTTGCGACCTGCTGTAGATTTGTCTTTGTATGTTAGTTTTGTACTTAAACATGTTTCTCAAACGTCATAATCTTTGATATGTATTTGTCTTGCTTTTTACCCTGTAAATTTTATGTGGCCCTCTTTTGAGAGCCAAAACATAATAAATAAAATTGAATACAACAAGTAAGGACTATAGGCTTTGTCAATGGTTATTAGTTGCATAAGATAAATAAGCTGCAACTATGGCTTTTTACATATAATATTTAAAAAGCTTCCAATTAAAGCCCTCGTGACACTACCACAATATTGCTGCTCTTGCGTTTCAGAAAGAGAAGGGAAATCCAGAAAGAAAATGAATCTTTAAAGGATTTCCCTTTCCCAACACAACGCTCACCTGGCATGACGTCATGACGTAACTTCTCTGCTACTGAGAAATGAGCAGCGCACATTGATGTGCCTGCTGTCTCGAAACGGGTCTCTCTCAGGTTGTTTTGCGCCCTGGCACTTTTTACCGGACTGCAGTGACAGCAAACTGCTGTCACTGCAGTCCGGAACAGAACCAGACCGCCTGTGCAAGGGCTCAAAACAGATCCCGATTGAGACCCGTTTTGAGGGCCTCTTAAAAAAACTGTCGGTGCTCAGACTACTTGAGACCCGGCCCACTTAAAGCCCTGGTTGTTCCTTATATTAAAACGACTTCTAGTAAGTCAGGGCCAGCCTTCAGTCATACATACCACCCTATATGTCACTGTTGTCCTCCCTTATTCCAGTAACTACTTAGTGTGCCACCTACAGCATTTATTTCACAATACTGCTATGCCCAAGAATTGCTTCCAGTATGCCAGTATCAGCATTTTGCAAAGGGTCCCTCCTGAAAGGAAGAATTACATTTAGGGCCTTCTTAAGACTTTGGTGGTCCAACCACTGGCCAACCGAAGCAAAAACGCAGCAAGACCACTACATCAGCAGTCTTAACACTGTCGTATTCTTATAAGCCTATGGGGCTGGTGGTGTGCCGGCTGCAGTCTTGCGATTTCTTCTTGCTTCTGATCACTGAGTGAGCCTGAAGCCTATGCAGCAGCCCAGCAGTGCCTGCACCGTCATGCGTGCACTGCTGGTTTGCACCATGTTGTGCATGCCACACGGTGCATGCATGAAGGAGCAGGTGTAGGGGGGCTCAACATGCCACATTATTAAATGGGCAACATCAGGGGGTCCTGTTTAGGGGCCCCTCCTTCCCTTTCCACCAGCTTTTTTCTGACAATTTTACCGCCATGTAAAGGCTTGTGAATGCTCAAGTCGTAAAATGAATGGCGGTGCTGGGCTCAGCACCGCCTCCATTTCTCCCCACTTTGAACACCGGCAGCACTTCAAGATCCAGGATCCTAGCAGTGGCGGCAGTGTTGTAGCGGATGGGTTGCCGTCTGACTACCGTAAGCATAATACGGCAGTCAAATCTCTGCGGTCGTCGAGGTAAGACTGCAACCATCAATTCGGCAGTCTTGAAACTGCGAAACTCAAAATGAGGCCCTTAGTATGTTTTTATCAACTGCAGACTTGCAGGTATTATACTACTGGTGAACTCATGTTCACTTCCTTTCACTCACTCACACTCATTCATTCTCCCTCTGGCTTACTCTTACTAAAATAATCATAATTTGTCTTTCGCTCATTCTCACTCCAAATCATTCTTACTAAGACTCACTCATACTTTGTCATTCACTCACAACCACAAATTCTCTCTCAGCCTCACACATTCTCACTCACTCATATGCACATTCACTCTTAATCTCACTTACTCATACTCACTAACTCACTCCCTCTCACTCTCATTCTCACTGTATCACTCACACCTATTCTCTCTCAGTTTGACTCACATATTCTCACTAACAGTCACACTCGTCACATTCACTCTCACACATTCTGCAGTATAACTGATTCTCATTCACAGTCCCTCCTCTAACATTCATTACACTCATTCTTATCCATTCATTCCCTCTCATGCTCACTTACTTCCATCAATTCTTTCTCTAACTCACTCTAACTCACTCCTACTCATTTACTATCACCCAGTCTCACTCACTGTCACTGATTCACTCATCTGTGCACACAAACACACACACCCACACACACACGCATGTATCTAGATGCATGTTTTCTCTTATACAAACACACATTCACCTGCACACAAGGACACAATTTACGTTTAGAAGCATTTCATTTAAATTATCTGAGCTGTTAGCAAATACCACGTTCCTGCTTCTGGACATATTTATTACAATACAAGTGAATACGACTATTATTCATTATTAATATAATTAAAACTGGGCTATAAACAAGCAAAGTAGAGCCAAAATGTCCATAATGCCAAGCCATTCCAGCATCTTGGTGTGGTTTTTCCACCTTTGAGGCCAGTCACGGGGGTGTAGCTGCAACTCCTGGTGAGTCGTGCAACTCCTGGTGAGTCGTAAACGGCATCCATGTGTCCATTTCCCATCTCGTAGCTCGTTCTTTCTATCCCATTTGTCTCTTTAGTACCCGTGTGCATCACGTGCATCCCCTCACTGTCTTTCGGAGCTCTCACAGCGTTCTCCTACCCTTCATCTTTTTCTCTTTGTGCTGTCTGTTTCTCTCTATCATTTATCTCCTCCTTTTCTCAGATGTCTGTCTTTCATGTGCCCCCTTTTCTGTCGCCTAATTATCACCTCTTACGTTTCTGTTCCTCCACTCTATTTCTTTCTTATTTGTCTCTAATCTCTGTCTTTCAAACATCTCTCCTCAATACTCTGACTCACCTGTTTATGTCTCTCTCTTTCTCTCTCTCTCGCCTCTTCTCTCACACACATATTTGCCCCCGGTTTGTCATCTGTCATTTGTCTTTCTCCTCTCTTCTGGTCTCCCCGCTCCCTCTGGCCCTATTCCTTTTTTCTCGCCTCTCTGCCTTATTTCCCTCTCCTCTGACAATGCCCAGGGGACGGTGAGTGATTTAAGGCGCCTGTGTACCAGGTTCTCGCAAAGAGCTACAATAAATCAATAAATTGCAAGTTTGTAATTTTAATAACACCTTGCTCTGTTCTCGTTTAGCTGTTATTACATTCCGCATAACGCGCTGCAAAGGTAAACCCGACCTCAAGACCAGAAATGGTGGAAATTATTCCATGACAGCCAGAAACTCATTTTGCTCCTTAATACAAATGTTTTAAAAATAACCTCACAAGGGCTATTTTATCTTGTATTTTGTCACTGTTTTAGCTATCGCTTAGGTCAGGGGTCGCCAGGACAGTGCCAGGGGTTGCAAGTGGAAGGCAGAGGTTACAATTGTGACCCCTGGCAACCCATTAATGACATTCATTCATTCTGTCTGACTTTTCTAAACTGGACACACATTTTTTTTAGATGTTATTTATTTCTGAATAAATATTTATAAAAATGTTCGTATTATTTTCATTTGTCTTTGAAGTAGAAAATATTCACCATCATAACAATAAAGTATGCCTTAGTAAACCCCTTTTATTTACTGTCTCACTTGCTTTATTTTATAGCTCATTGGTTCATCTTCTCTGTCGCTGCTTCTACATTATTCTAATTCCCTCATATTCTTTTGTTGACCACTATTCTCTCTTTCTTCTACATAACTCTCTCTGCCCCTCTCTGTCTCTGCCTGTCTATCTTTATCGTAATCCTGCCATTCCTGTCACCTTCTCTCAGTGCCTGATTTGAGCCTGTGGTTACAGGTGGGGTGCAGCAATATTAATTTTTGAGGACTGGAATTTATTTTTCCTCAGCAGACTGTGTTCTGAAGCATGAGAGGGAAGAACGCAAAAGTGGGAAAGAAGGAATAATATACATGCAGAAAAAACAATGATCAAGAAAGAAAGCATGGATTAAAAGACCCCGCACAAATGAAAAAAAGAACCAGTGAACGTCTAATGGCAGATTAAGATGGCGTGATGTAGAGTCAAAACAACGCAGCCATAGTACCCTGACCATTGATACTGCTGTCTACAGGCTTCTGAGCAACACTTAGGGCCTGATTTAGTGTGTGGTAAATAAGGATACTCCATCACGAATGTGACGGATATCTCGTCTGCTGTATTACAAGTGCATTATGATTAGTGTTCCTGGTTTTATGGTATTTATTTTTTGCCCATTTTATCTGTATTTATCTATATTTATTTTGTGTTTTGTGTATAGATGAAGTGGTAAAACTGTACATTTCCATATCTATTTAACTGATAGACGTGCACTCATTGTTTGATGTCTGTTGTGTTTTAGATATTTAAGCTGCCAAATATTACATAAAAATACATACACTGGTAAATACTAGTATAATACCATAAATGTATGTTGACATATCCCATAATTTAAAGAAATGTCAAACTTTTTAAAATTCTAATTCTGTCCATCTGCTCAGCTGATGGCCTATAATTCATTAACGACAGCACGGAGTGTCACTTCAAATAAGGAACATTTCCTGTATTTATCCACTTTTAAAAATAAATGCAGACAGAAAACACATTGTTTTTTGTCTGTTAATACCCATAAAGACAGAAAACCGGGAGCCTTAATTATGATATAATAGACTTCCAATATGGCAGATGGGATATCCATCATGTATGAGATGGAGTATCCCGGCTTCCAAACTGTGTAGCAGGCCAATCTGTGTTTTACAAGTTAATCGCTGCCCTCTCTTCTCCTATTTTCTCTTTCTTTATCCCTATCTGTCATGATCTCCTGATCCCTGCCTCTCTTTCACCAAAGCCTCTGTCTCTTTAGGTTTTGATCTGGCGATTACAGTATGAAGTGCTGTTTCGCCACGAGACCTATAGTCACCGGCTCTGCTTCCCAGGAAACAGGAGATGGGCACGCGCAGCATGCCGGAATCGGATCAGGTCGCGCGCGTGAACATGCGCTCCAATTCCAGCATGCTGTTCACAGTCCCAATGGATCAGGACGTGCGCACACACACACGCGCGCACACACACAGACAGACACACGCACACACAGACACACGCGCACACACAAACACGCACACACACACGAAACACAGACACACACGCACACACACACCTGCACATACCCCCTCTCCCCCCACTCACTGGGCTCTTTCTGTGTGTCCCTCTCTCCCTCGGCAGTGGGTCAGTCTCGGCAGCAGGCGGGGCTCTCCACAAACACAGGAGCCCCGCTAGCTCACATGCTCACTTCCGGCTGGCTTCATGGGCACTGGAGCGCAGGGTAGGCTCCCGTCTGCTTCCTGTCTTTTTGCGGCCACGCCTCGTCCCAACACAGGTTGCCTAGCTTCCTGTCCAAGCCGCGTTGCGGCGGTGAGTTTCTCAATACGTGACTTGTTCTGCATGTAACTAAATGCCATGCAGTGTGACAGGTTATGGCAGATAATTGAGCAATGGGTGCAGCACGACCTCCTTGGGAAGAGTGTCATAAGACAGATGTGTTTCTGAATTACAATGCTGAATGTTGTTTAGATTCTAGTGGTACTTGTGTAGATATTGGTGTGGATGGACGTCTAAGCTAGTATCCAGTCACTGTGGGGAAAATTATACAGCTAAAGGACACAGGTGGGTGTTGAAAGGTGGCATGATTTTATTTGTTTCGGCTCCGTTTGGAATATTACAGATTGACTGTTGCTTTTGATAATAGAGATCCGAACGTGTGTATCTTGTCAGGCAAGCCGAATTAGAGATGTGTTATCCTGAAACTTGGATAATTGATTCTTCCAATCTGCTGGGTTGTAAATTATTCTTTTCCAAGGCAAATATGTGTTTGACAGGTAGACTGAGAGGCCAATCTGTTTTTTTCCTTAGTTGTAAAGTTATTTTTTTTGTACTAGTAACAGCTTGTTCTGTGTCATTTCCACTGACCAAAGCAAACATTTTCCTATTGATGTTCGGAGAACATCTGTGAGAATCTTCTGCAGAAATATTCCTAAGCATTCAACATTCATACAGTAGACTACAATACTGGCCTTTTGGCGAGGAGACTAAACAAGTATGGCAAATTCACGACCTCAGCTTTACAGACTCAATACCTGATTGTCGTGGCAAAATAGTATTGCAGCTACTCAACAAGCGCAAATATAAGGTTATTGAAAGACTTTAAGCACAGTTGTTGGCCCTTTTAAATGAAAGAGCACTATAGCCATATCCAGCCTGGAATAGACCTTTTTTCAAAGGATACATTGTGAGAATATTATTTGTTTAGAATATTAGATTATATACAGCTGTCTTTAAAACGTACATAATTATTCCATCTGTTTGCACCTGCTGATTATTAAAATACATCTTACGTTTTTGGCTGGTGGGTAGAGAGCAAACTTACCAAGATGAGCTTAAACATTAAGAATGATGAGGTCATTCATATATGGCGTCTAAACACTCACCTCCTCCCTACCCCCAGTGGTCTGCCATTGTAGTGCTGTGTGTTGTATGTACTTTATTCGATATAAAATATCATAAAAGCATGAGCAAGATATTTTTAAGAATAGAAAGTTCAGCAATTCATACAACAATAAACAATTTAAAAGATTTGTTTAAAAAGTCAGTTAAAAAAGAGAAATGTATACACTATATACAATAAAAACAGATATCAGTCAGTCAAAGAATCTTTATACGATTTAGTTAAAAATCAAACAAAGAGAATAAAAACATTTATGTACAAGTAAACACAATTAAACAATATTATATCAATCGAATTCATGTGGCGAGATATGTAAGCAAAAAACAGGATTATAAAAAGGAGTATACAAAACAATTCATACGGGGAAATCTTATAATATCTTACGTGATCTTGATCTAGCCGCCGCCACTAAAAAGTTTGCCATACAAAATGTGATATGGATGTTACACAATGATTGGAGATAAAACATGGCTGGTCTAACCTGGGAGATAAAATAGGTAACAAATATTTTTTTCTCTGATCAGAAAAGAAATCACAAAACATAATAAAGTGCATGGTATCCTGTACAGAAAAATTATCACAAGCACAGGGCGGTGCTGAATCTGGTTTCGCCCATGTGTTAAAACTTCCCAAATAAAAATGTATAAGATTAAATCTAAATTTAGTTAAAAGGAACCTTTGAAATGGCTTGGTGACAAAACATAGATATGGTTCTAGTGCGATGGAATTCACTAGCAAATAGTGTCGTCTCACTGCAGGCTTTTGCATTTCCCTTTCCTCTCGACACACTCTTACCCTTGACATAAATTGTTTTTTAATGGTATCTACATCTTGTTTCGTAATGCCAGAGGGGTCTGTAAAGAGTTCCGGGCGGCCCAGTTCCATAAAGGACTTCTTCAGGTAGGCCATCCATGGTATTCTGCTGCTATGATCCAAAGACATGACTTCCTTCATTATCAAATGATTAAGGGTTAGTTCTTTATTGAGCCATGTCCTAAGCCAGTAAATTAAAGGTGCCAAATTTAACCTGTCATTAACGTAATCCAGACCCACTTCTGGATGTATGGAAAAGGTTGGTGTCGACTGGGGAACGGACAAGAGGGAACGTAAAAATCTATTTTCAGCCTTTTGGATAGATTCCAGACATACATAACCCCATAATGGTGCGCCATCCAGTGTCACTGAAAAAACATTTGCTGTTGTAGACCTTTAAGAGGGCCTCCATTGGTCTAGAACCCAGCCTTTTAGCGAAACCCAAAAGGGCCGTTGATGTCCTAGTCACCGCCAGGCTTTTGGCCCTTACCTGCGGGCCCCAGGTACCCTTGTTATCAAAAAGCACCCCCAGGTAGGGAAAAACAGAAACACTAGAAACAACTTCGCCCTTACATGTGAAGGTTTTGACCAGGGCCCTTTTCCTCTGGTGGTCAACAACCATGGTATGTGACTTGTTCGAATTAACCTTCAGGTCTAGTTGGTCCATGAATGTGCCAAAGGCATCCAGGAGCTGCTGGAGACAGACGCCGGTGCGGGCTATCAGCACTGCGTCGTCCGCCTATAGGAGAGCAGGGATCTTAACTTCTCCTACACGCGGAACGTCTCTGGCCACTCCCTCTAGATGGCTACCTAGGCCGTTGATATAGATCGTGAAAAGCAGGGGGGCCAGTATGCAGCCTTGCCTGACCTCTCGCATGGAGTTAAAACGGGACGTGCATCTACCTTCTTTTGTGACCCTCACAACCGCAAAAAGCTCTTGGTGGAGTGAGGCCATGAACCTAACCAGTGCCTCGTCAATCCCAATCTTCAGAAGGATGTCCCACAACTTAGACCTGTTTACCAGGTCGAAGGCCGAGAAGAGGTCCATGAACGCTAGGTACAGAGACCCCTCCTTGGCCACCGTATACTTTGAGATCAGAAGGTGTAAGTTGGAGCACTGCTCTATTTTTCCTCTCTTCTCTCTGAAACCGTATTGGATATCGTCCAAACCTCCACAACTCTCCAGACTATCCCTTAATCTGGCCAAGAGGACTCTGCCTAAGATCTTGATTGCAGAGTCCAAAAGAGATATGGGTCTGTAGCACCCTGGGTCATCCCGCTGCCCCTTCTTAAAAATGAGAACAATTGTAGAGGTTGCCCATGTGGATGGAAGAGGGTTGCTGTTTGAAGCTGTAAATAAGTTAGCTAGAATGCCCGCCCATAGATCTGGAGAGTGTATATAAAAATCAGCCGGCACCCCGTCTGGCCCAGGGGCTTTGCTCCTAGTGGTGGCCAGAATAGCTTTCTCAACCTCAACCTCAACCTTGTTAAAGCACATTGGGATGGCCTCCCGGACTGTCTTGTTAAACGGCTGGGCAACCGTACCATTATCTCCATAGACTGTTCGAAAATGTGCCAACCGTTTATCATCCGGGATGACACAGTCCAAACCTAGGTTGGACGAGTCAGAGTAGAAAGGCTGGTTAATTACGGCCCAAAATTGCCTGCTATCCCGCAAGATGTCAATAGAAAATAAATTCTCCCAGGCCTCGTTTTTAATTTTATCCTGCCTGGCCTTGATAGCTCGTTTATATTCTTTTCTTAAGAATGCAATGTCTGTCCTAACCCTTGGGTTTGCTTTAAGCGCCGCCTTTAAAGATTTTTGGGCTTTCGAGCATGAGGCATCAAACCAGCGGCAATGTTTATTTTCCCCCTTCCTCAATTTAGCTGTGAGATTAGAAGAAATGTTACTGCAGATGGTTTGAAAGGCATCCATTATCTCATGGTCTTGGGAGTCTGGGTTCTGACAGATCGTAACCTGATCCTCGATTTGTGGGAAAATATCAGCATAAAAATTGTTAGGAACCACATTTGTCCACTTGAGCCTTCTTCCTTGGTCTATTGTGCGTAGAGCAAGCCCTGTGTTGATTTGACCCGGCATCGGACCAATGGAGTCCCCCCAAGAGACCTCCAAGAGAACGGGATTGTGGTCACTAAGGGGAGAGGGGACAGTGCAGTAAAAGAGGGCCCTGTTAGAGATAGCTGGGGTCACAAATATATAATAATCGATTATTGTGCCTGGGACTGTCCCCTTAAAGGTAGGTGTTCTAGACTCCCCTTCCGTATTCGTGGGTTCTGCAAGATTGAAATTAGCCAAAAGTTCTTCCAACTCTTCGCCTGATTTGGTATGCTCGAAGTGGGGTCCCTCTGGTCCCGTAACCACCATAGGGTCGGTTAAGCCACAGATATCATTTACAGTTGGCATATAAACAGCATGTGGTCCCTAAAGACGCTAACTCTTACTGAGCTTTAAACGTATCAGCCAGGCGTTGCCCAAGTATTTTGCTACCGCACAGATCATGCTAAGGGAGGAGGTGTCTGATTTAAACATGCGTAGTGCTGCCCTATAGTCAGTAAACCCCAAGTTTTTGCATATAGGTTTCAGCCATTTCCTCCGGGCAGCTTTATAAGCGGGACATGCGAAGAGGAAATGGGGAAGCGATTCTAATGTTGCTTGGCAACCTGGGCAGCTCACAGAAGCCAAGCTATGATTCCTCCAACCCGCTACAAATTCATTAAGTGGGAGCATTCCTAGCCTGAACTTCGTGTATAGCAATCTATCACTGGGAGTTTGTATAAAATCAAAATAGTGCTCAAATTTAGCAACCGGCTTATGCTCTAAAACCTGTTCAGTGAGGGTCCCCCAGTTGGGTTTTCGTGCCTCCACCCCTTTCACCCATTCCCAGTATGCCTTCTTAATATTTTGCTTGGCTGGCGCGGTCTGGGTTGCCCAAGCCTCTCCGAACCCAATTTCTATTACCAACTGCTTTAATTTACCGATCCACTTGATCTTATTCCCTAAGTCTAGGTGAACAATCTCACTCAGTGCAGCCGCGTAATTGGCCAGTTCGGGAGTCCTTCCTAGGCGCACCCAGAACAATAGTGGATGTAATCTATTAATATTTGTGAAGGACTGCTTTCCCAGGTCTCTACGGAGCGGAGTCAGAGGGGTAGATAGAGGAAGAGATACCAGACCCCTTGAGCCATTGTAGTGGTATTTGATCAGCTTAATGTAGTAACCTGCCGTCTGCTGTACAACTTGCGTGGCTCAGAGGATAACCAGGTGGTGAGTTAATTCATTGACCCTGTTTCTTTTGTCTTAAGCACTCTACGAGAATTCATGTGTTTTCCAGCTGTCTACCTAGTGTGCTTTTGTTCCACCTCCATGCTGCTCTTGTGTGTGTCTCCGCTGCACCCATCTATGATGTGCTCACCTTTGTGTGCTCTCCCCCCTCCCTTTGCTTTCTCTCTGAGATTCTTCCTCCAGCTCGACGTTGGTCTGTCTCTCACATGTTTGCTACCCCATCCCCACACTCCATGTTGCTCTCTCTCTGTCTCCCATTTGCTTTTCTTTGACCCCACCTGTGCCCTCTCTGTTGCTTTCCCCCACAAGCACACTCCACGTTGCTTCTCCTCATCAGCACCCATGTCGCTTTTCCTTTCCCGGACACTATGTTGCTTCAGTCCCTGTGTTGCTTCCCACCACCCACTTAAAAAAAAGCATTTGCAATGCAATAGGTCTCGCATTTACGCAAGTTTGAGCTATTGCTATTGTAAATGACGATGCCTTTCTTTATGTTTTTAAAACCAAAACATAAATAAAAGGCATTGTCATTTACAATGCCAATAGTTCAAACTTAAGTAAATGCGAGACCTATTGCATTGCAAATGCTTGTTCTTTCTGTCTTATCCCTACCTCTTTTTCTACCCCCTTATCTTTTTTTCTCGCTTGTGCACAATATTCGTCTCTCTCTCTTCCTCTGTCTCTATTTCTTCTCCCTGCATCTCCCTCGCATTTTTATCATCCTTGGTCCTTCTGTTTCTCTCTCCTTGTGTCTATATGTTTCTGCCTTACCCTCTCCTTTGCTATCGTTCCAATCGATCACTCACTAACAAATACTCACAGGAAACATAGTAATATAATTAAGCATGGGCGAATTTTGCGAATCTCGCGTTCGCGAATTTTGCGGATTTGCGAACTCGCAATCCGCAAAATCTGCGAATTCTTGCAAATTTGCGGATTTTTTTTTTTGTGTGTTCGCAAGGATTTCTGCCAGTTCGCGAGGGTTTCGTACCAGTTCGCAATTGCGAACTTACATTTCGGCGCGCAACGGTCGCGAATTATGTTGTTTCTACGTCTGGTTCATCATCACAGGTTCCCAGCACCCTCTGTTTCACCACGGCAACCCTCTGTTACATGAATGCCACCCTCTGGTTCATCATTACTGTAGATTATGGGGGGGAAAAGCAAGCACACCAGCCCTGCTTCAACTGAGATGAATTAATTTGGGGTTAGTTTATTAATGTGTCACTGTTTTAAAATTCCAGTCTGGCACCTGCTTCCTTATCTGTAATTTTGCTTTCTGTTGCAGTGCATTTTTTTCCCCAGGACCTTTGTGGCCTACTTGTAGCTATTCTATGAGCCTGCTGTGAGGGTCAGAGCAGGGTCATACAATTGTTGCAACTAGCAACTGAATTCTGGAGGGGCCCCAGTCAGGAAGCACTACCGGGAATTGTTACTAATGATGAGTTTGAACTCTTGCCCCTGCCGAGTGCTTTCAGTTTTGAAAAACTCGTTTTTCTGCAATTTCGCGGGGTTCGCGGGGCGCGAACACGCGCGATATCTCATTCGGAAGCCGCAAATTCGTGCGAATATGCAATTTGTTTTTTTTGCGGCGTGTTAGTTGGCAAGGTTTTGTGCGTTTTTGCGAGCCGCTCATAGCGCAAGGCGGGAAGTTACCCTCGCGGTCGTTCAAGGGCGCAGCCATCTTGTTTGCCTGACGTATTTCCGTTTCCGGGCGCGAAGTGTAATCTCGCAA
Source organism: Lissotriton vulgaris (assembly GCF_964263255.1). Lineage (NCBI taxonomy): Eukaryota > Metazoa > Chordata > Amphibia > Caudata > Salamandridae > Lissotriton > Lissotriton vulgaris. The sequence continues at coordinate 1,195,429,227 of NC_141689.1, read as the reverse complement.
AGTCCGCGGCTTGCCAGTACAGTTTCGCGCGTGTTCGCAAGGAAAATCTTGCGCGAACTTACCCGCGCGGTCGTGAACGGGCGCGGCCATCTTGTTTCTCATTCATTGCTATGGTTCTGGGCATGGTCTTTGTATCCTCTGTCAATCTCTGCCATCCTTTGCTTGTTTGAAGTTTTTTTTAATCTATTTTACTTATTATCTATCCCTCTATTTTTCTAGCCCTATATTTTTGTGTTTACTGCTACTCTTGGTTAATTTTAAACTACTTTTGTAAACTCTTTTCTTTTCTTCTCTTCCCTATTCTATTTTCTTTATTCCTTTCCACCCAGACCATGGTGAAGGGAGCCGGGAAGCATCCCGAGAAGGGGAAGGGTCCCGCACCCCGTGTCCGGCTCCCGTGCGGGCGTTTGAGGGGGGAGCTAGTGATGCCACGGGAGATCTTTACCCCGGAGGAGGTGGGCCAACTCGTTTTTTATGTTCAGCGCCGCCTCCCCAGGACCATCATGGGATGCGGCAAGATCAGTGCCCGGTACGGGGCCCGGGAGCGCCGGAAGCGGTGGGAGAAGGTGTGCCAGGCCATTTACCACCACTCTCGGGTCTGGCGCACCTACAACCAGGCCACCCACCGCTGGACGGATGTCCTGACCCGTGAGCGAGATCTGCTCGACCTCCTTGGCCTTGAGATCCTCGGGCTTGGTGAGTAGTAGTAGCTATGTCTTTACTACTATGTTTTCTCCTGCTGTGTTATTATATTGCAAATGTTTGTTTTTTACCAAGAGCAATAATGCTGCTCATTACATTGTAGGTAAATTATATTTCAAAATCTTCGGTGCATTTCAGGTACACTGCTCTCCTTCTTCTCAGTAGTGTTGCTACTATGCTTATTTGTTTTAGATTTTGTGTTCATTTCATTGGCCTGTGAAATTATGTATGAGTGTAGTTGAAAGAACTGCGTAATGCTACACACTAAGGTTCAGATTTTTAATTACCGGCGCATCCCTGCAAAGTAGCAGGGATGCGCCAGTAATTGTGCGTCACGCCACCATCACCCATGGTGCGCCGTATTTACAATGTGGCGCACCATGGGCCCAAAACGTCACCAAAGCGTTACGCATCTGTGCCGTAAAGGCGGCGCATTGCTGGAGTTGCGTCGCAACGATGGTGCAGCTCCATCAATGCTCTGGGGTGCCCTATCTCCCCAATGCTGCGTCAAGCCGTACGTCTGCTTCAAGCAGGCGCAGGGTTTGAGTCACGCATCATTGTCCTCAAAGTGACTGATTGAAATCTTGTAGATTTCCCTCAGCCACTTTTAGGATGCGTTCCTGCGCAGGAACGCCCTCCCTTGCGCCGGAACGCCCCCTATTGGCGCAGGGCTTTACAACGTGATGCATCTCCCATATGCGTCACGTTGTTAATATATGCCGCACCATTGCGCCTCTTTTGTGGTGACGCTGCGTCACAAAAGTCACGCAACAATGGAGCAAAAGAGCCGCAAGGGCCTTCTAAATCAGCCCCTACAGACTCAAGTCCAGTCCTTCCTTTGTACACATGGCGATAAGAAGAAATAGTGGTGGTGGATTAATAGTTTGAGTATTTTAATGACTGGTTAATGTAGTAGGAAACTTTAGTGTTGTTGCTGATCTTCAATCATGATGGACTTTGGCTGTCACTTTGCGTGCTGCGGACTGCTGCCTGCCAATCCTAGGCAAACCTTTTTAGTACTTTGTTTAGTGAGTTACATAGGGTAGTTTCTAATTCGACGGTCCGCAAATCAAGCAATACTAAAGTAATGACGTAGTCGACCACATGAGATTGGTCAATAATATATCCCGTGGAGTCGTTCCCTATTTGCTATTTCGCAAAAATATTTTGTTACTTTGTTAGTTCTTTTGAAATGTTTGATTTGGTTGAGAAATATCATCCATGTTTTCTGTTTTTCTTTCTTTCATGTTGTACATCAGCTTCCCCCAGGGGCAAGAGGAGGACACAGGAGGAGGAGGAGGAGGGTGCTGTTGACGATGCAGGCCAGGACCGGGCAGGCGAGGACTCCTTTGCTGGCCCCAGTAAGTTTTAATTTTAATATAGAGTACTTATTTTTTCCTAGCGTTCCTCATTCGATTTTTTCTAAATCGTCTTTGATCTTCTTGTAGACAGGATCTAAATTCTTATCCTGCCTCGACTATGACTCCGTGTGGTATTACTAGATTATTCTTATTAGTCTGTCTGTGTAGCTAACTAAGATTGCACATTTGGCATTTCCATTGGACTCCCATTCTAGTCAGCAATAGCTCTATGCACTGAGTGCAGTCCTCTGGGATTGTCCATAATGTCTTTTCAAGTATTCTAAATGTTTATGCTTTGACCATTGCCAACAATAAAAAGGTGAATGACCACCACCAAGAAAGAATAAGATACTACTTTACTTTTGGTTTGGATAGGAGGACAATCCATTCTACTACTGTTGCAGGGACAAATCTGCACAAACAGAACTATGGACACAAAATAATGCATCGCTTAGCTTATCAATTATAATAGGTGCTGTAACTGTTAGACTTTCCACATACCTCAGTTATAACAGACTTTGTAGTTGAACCCCCAATCTCCTTACTGACTAGATAGTGTGGCAGAGTCATTTAGCTCCCAAAGTCACCGATGGCAGAGGCACGGACTCATGCTTGCAAAAATTCGAAAACCTTTAGCTCATCCACTCTAGTCTGGAGGACCAAAAACCACAGAGTCTATTTAAGTTTAAAAGCTTTATTAAAAGTAAACACATTTATTAAATTCAAGTTTGTCATAAAAGTGAACGTGTAACTGAAAATGGAAAAGTGCTTAGTGCTGACGATTAATTGGACACATTTCTTGTGGTCGAGCCGAGCTCTCACCTGGTTTGAACTTGATCCTGCTCATGTTCTTAGAAGTCAAGGTTCTGTCTGTTAGGAGAAAAAGTGGTGCGTGTTAAAAAGTAAAAAGCAAACATTCATCAGTTGTGCCAAAAAGTGCAGCAAGACAACAGCCTTCCCTGGAAAAAGGGACATTTTTACTCTAGAGTACACAGTCATAAATTATTAAATTGTACACTGTTTTTTTCACATTTCTTTCTTCCTCCTAGACCAAATATTATATAGTAGTGAGTGGTGTATTCTAACATTATTAAATGTACTTTGTAGGTGGAGCATCTGGAGACGGGGCCAGCGCGGAGGTGGTGGTGGCATTGGACGAGGAGGACAACTCTGGGGAGGAGGCAGTGCAAGTGCCGGACAAGGACATGCCTGTGAGGGTTCACATGGTGGTGGCGGGCAGAGGTAAGCTATACATTCCTTAGTCATTGAGATTGAAGACTGCAGAGTGTGCTTTCTGCACGGGTGTATTATAAAAAAAGCAGGTATTAGCCTCCTCTAAATGTACTTCGACTTAGCTGTGAAGTTTTTGGCGAGAAGAATCCCAATCAGATCTGAGGTGAACTTGATGGATGGGATGAACGAAAAGCGAAAGAAGGGTGTAAGTAAGTGTGGAAGCACGAGAAATGTAATGATGACTGGCAAAGAAGAATGATATGTGTTTGCTTGGTCCCCGAGGTGGCTGGGAAGGTAAGAAAATGGTATGGTGCATGGCTGGGTGAATGATGAAGCAAGGATGGGTGGAAGGAGAACAGCCTGGGTGGGTGAGACAGAAACTGTATGTGTGCAATATACTTTGAATGGATGGATGCCTGGATCATTCATGGTACTATCTGACTCTTAGATAGCATATGTGTATCTAGAGAGAGTAGACGGTCACTGGATGAACTAAGTATTACTTTGAAGAGCATGTAACACCGCACCCGCACGTCCGTTCCAGTGTAGGAAAGGCAAGGAAAAGAAGTTGCAACGTTGTCCAAATACTACCATGAATAGTAGCAGTAGTTTGTATTGCAACTGCAAGCACAGCATATATCCGGGTATTACGATGGACATTCCCTACCTCTCTTAATAACTTTAGTTTAGTAGTAGTACGTCATTCATGTGTGGGGGTATCACTGTTCACTCAATAATAAGCAAAGCACCTAAAGTCATCCCATATGTCATCAAATACATTACATGTGAAGTGATAGATAATCAGATAATTTAGCTTCTTCATTTTCCTTTTCTAATACTCATTTGCACTGTAGGGTGAAAGCTAAATTAATTAAGCAGTAGCCCTTTTAACAGAGTATTCTCAGTGCCACTCGTAATAGAAAAGTAAGAGCTTCACCACCTGCATGTACTGGACCGGTACAGTAACGCAAGTCTGTCTCACTCACCATGGTGTGCGTCTGTTTTTCTCGGGTGCAAGTTCACTACGCTGGCATTATGCCGGCTTGCATAAGATAACGTACCAATTTTCTTAAACAAGAGAGAAGAAGAAGAAGAAGAGTGGTGCACTGTCATAGTCGACTGTAATGGAAGTCAATAGTGCTCGTAGAATTTGTTCCTGAAACTCCCACTAATGTTAGAGCAAGGATGAAGAAGTCGGAGGTTACATAGATACTGTCCTCAATAGTTATGTACTGTGCTTTCAATTTGCTACTTGTACTGTGACAACTTTCTGCTCAATCATTTTGTGTTAATCTTAAGGAGCATTGGTTACAGACTATGTCTTTCTTTTTTCATGTAGTTGCTCCTTCCAAATCCAAGACACCATCAAGGAGGAAGGAGCTGGCTCGAATGACCCGGCAACGGAGGCTGGATGCCACTGTCGCTGAATATCGGCGGCTGGTGGCCCTGGAGGAGGAGGAGACGCAGTCTGGTACAACAACAACGTCCACTAGGACAGCTGCATCCTCCTCCGTGCGGGCTGCCAGCCAGCGCAGTGCTCCAGTGGTACGGAGCCGGGCTACCAAAGCCAAACGCCACCGCCCAGCAGCAAAGAAAGCAGCTGCCCCTCACAGGATTTGCAAGGCACACCGGCGCCGCTTATCCCTCAGACTGTCCTACCTGGAGCAGGAGGTGCATAACTATAAGAACGTGGTGGAGGGCCTCCGCTTCGAACTTGCCACCCTCCGCAAGGAGCATGATGCCCTGGCTGCTAATTCCAACAGCACCCTGCCATAGTGTCCCTTGCCCCTTTTTTAGAGACTTTTGGGGGGTGGGAATTGGGAGTTGGGAATTTTTGGGGACTTTTGAAGGACAATCGTTGGGGTTAGGGAGGGTCTTGCGGGAGATTCTTTTGTTAGGGCTATAAAAATATACTTTTTGAAACTTTATCTGACCATACCTGTTTTTTACTGCTTTTGAGTCTGGTGGGTGGGGGTTTAACAGTAAGTTTGTTTTCCTGAATAGTCCTAGGACTTTAGTAGTACTACCGTCAATCCAATCTCTTGTCTCTCCTAATACTCCATTATACTACCTCCAACCAAACGCCTATCTTACCTGTAATTTCTGTTTGCAAGTAGGGCTAGGCCCAGGGCTGGCTCCACGGGAAACAGCGAATAAGGTTGGCAATCCTGGGCGGATAAAATTTCCTCATAGCGGTGGTACTAGTGGTGTGACACAGTGGCAGTTGCATGCCTATGAAAAAAAAGAAAATGAAATCTGGTTTGTCCTCCTGAGCAATACAACGATACAATAGAGAATATAGCAGGTGACAGAAGTACACTAGAACAGTGCCACATTGTAGCCTAACAAATGTTAAAGTATAACTAATTCGGTTGAAGTTCTTTGACATTAGCCATGGGTCTTTGTCAATCAGAGTAAGAATATATCCTCGGATTTCTTCACCAGCCTGTGGCTATCACCTTATCCTCCCCAGCAAGTGTGTGGATTTATTGCTGTAATTTAGTCACACATCAATGAAAACCACACAGCCCGGGGGAAGAGGGTTAGGGTTTGAAAAATGGATGGGTACGGGGGTTTTTGGGAAAGGTTTTGGGAGACAAGAAAAAATAGCACAGCATGGACAAACAATTGTGAACATAAACAAATCTTTGGGTACAAACCTATCCATCAATCTTTGAAAGTGCATGCACTACTGGAAGCATGTCAGTGAAAAGTAAGTAGTACTTTCGACAACTGTGGAAGAAAGAATGCGACAGTACAGGGCGTGTGTGGAATTATTGCTAACTATATTCAACATAAGGTCTCTGTTGCCAGATACCTGAGAGCCTTGCTGGTCACTATAAATCCATTCACAACACTCAATGGGGTTGGTCTGGAAGGTATAGTAGATAGAAAAGGAGAAATTGCTCTTTTTCTAGGTGTCCCCTCACTCACCAGGGTTGCCCCTTGGTGACATGCTTCATCATTGGGGCCATCCCAGTCCTCTACGGGCTGGGGCATGCTGCGACTTGCGAATTACATAGGAGCACTTACAAATGACTATGTGTGGTGCAGATGTGATAGTGGAGTGGACTAAGTGATGTGTTAAGAGATCAATTTAGAAGCAGAGAGAGATCCAAGAAATGCAGTCACAGTCAGAGAAAAAGACAAAGGATACTGTATCTGTATGTTGTTGTAGTTGTCCTGTTGAATTTGGTAAGTAAGTTGCCTGCAGAAAAAAAATCCTCTTATTAGCGGCACTCCTCCATTGCAGCCGACGCTTCGTCCATCGATGTTGGTCACCACCAGAAGACACCCTGTAAAAAAAGCACAGCATGGACAAACAATTGAACATAAACAAATCTTTGGGTACAAACCTATCCATCAATCTTTGAAAGTGCATGCACTACTGGATGCATGTCAGTGAAAAGTAAGTAGTACTTTCGACAACTGTGGAAGAAAGAATGCGACAGTACAGGGCGTGTGTGGAATTATTGATAACTATATTCAACATAAGGTCTCTGTTGCCAGATACCTGAGAGCCTTGCTGGTCACTATAAATCCATTCACAACACTCAATGGGGTTGGTCTGGAAGGTATAGTAGATAGAAAAATAGAAATTGCTCTTTTTCTAGGTGTCCCCTCACTCACCAGGGTTGCCCCTTGGTGACATGCTTCATCATTGGGGCCATCCCAGTCCTCTACGGGCTGGGGCATGCTGCGACTTGCGAATTACGTAGGAGCACTTACAAATGACTATGTGTGGTGCAGATGTGATAGTGGAGTGGACTAAGTGATGTGTTAAGGGATCAATTTAGAACCAGAGAGAGATCCAAGAAATGCAGTCACAGTCAGAGAAAAAGACAAAGGATACTGTATCTGTATGTTGTTGTAGTTGTCCTGTTGAATTTGGTAAGTAAGTTGCCTGCAGAAAAAAAATCCTCTTATTAGCGGCACTCCTCCATTGCAGCCGACGCTTCGTCCATCGATGTTGGTCACCACCAGAAGACACCCTGTAAAAAAAGCACAGCATGGACAAACAATTGAACATAAACAAATCTTTAGGTACAAACCTATCCATCAATCTTTGAGAGTGCATGCACTACTGGATGCATGTCAGTGAAAAGTAAGTAGTACTTTCGACAACTGTGGAAGAAATAATGCAACAGTACAGGGCGTGTGTGGAATTATTGATAACTATATTCAACATAAGGTCTCTGTTGCCAGATACCTGAGAGCCTTGCTGGTCACTATAAATCCATTCACAACACTCAATGGGGTTGGTCTGGAAGGTATAGTAGATAGAAAAGGACAAATTGCTCTTTTTCTAGGTGTACCCTCACTCACCAGGGTTGCCCCTTGGTGACATGCTTCATCATTGGGGCCATCCCAGTCCTCTACGGGCTGGGGCGTGCTGCGACTTGCGAATTACGTAGGAGCACTTACAAATGACTATGTGTGGTGCAGATGTGATAGTGGAGTGGACTAAGTGATGTGTTAAGGGATCAATTTAGAAGCAGAGAGAGATCCAAGAAATGCAGTCACAGTCAAAGAAAAAGACAAAGGATACTGTATCTGTATGTTGTTGTAGTTGTCCTGTTGAATTTGGTAAGTAAGTTGCCTGCAGAAAAAAAATCCTCTTATTAGCGGCACTCCTCCATTGCAGCTGACGCTTCATCCATCGATGTTGGTGACCAGAAGACACCCTGTCCACTGCCTGCCTGATGCTGAATTGTGGCTCGCTAATGTGAAGCCTGACTCCATCCTTTTTTCCCCATTGCACAGACTGAAACCCGGCCTGTAATTATTCAACGAAAAACAGGAAGTGATATAATATTACAACACCACTGATAAATAAATATAAGGTATGTAGGCTGTGGAGTGCAAAAAGTCCCACTTTGATTTTCCTAGTAGACAGTACTATATTTTTGAAAGTGCGTACTCTGTCAGAGTCACCTTTTGAAGGATGAATAAGTATGGGCAAATTAATGTAGCGGATCTTTCCCCTCAAGCTAGGTGTCCTGTAAACTGTGTTTTAGAACAAAATTAGATCTTCCCAGCAGTGCTCCCACCCAGACCCTTACTAAAGCCAGTCGCAAAAATGTAGAAGACCCCCAATCAAATCTAAAAAAACTAGGCCTAGAGGAAAACTGGTGACAAAACGTACTTTGAAAGTAAAAGTAGGCCCAAGTACCCCCTTACCCACCGTGGATTGCATTCAAACCACTTGCAAGCAACCAAGCAAAAGTATCCATAGCCAGCATCGCTCCAAGACTCGAAAACCCCCCCACCCAAACACATGCAATAGAAATACTGCTAACCCTAACGAACCCTAAGTTAAGAATAGTGGCAAAGGCTTTCTTTAACTATGCCAAATCCCCCCTTTCCCACCTTGGATTTTCTTCAAATGACTTGCAACCAAAATTACACATTCTCACGAGTGCTCTAAGACCCCAGAACTCAGTTGCAAAAATCTAGAACACCCCGAAACACATGCAATTCTGCTGCTAGGGCTAACCCTAATGAACCCTAAGTTACAAAAAGTGCCAAAAGGCTTTTCCGCGAGGATTTTGTCCCAACCACTTCTACCCGGTATTAGACCTTCCCAGGAATGCCCCAAGACCCGCCAACCCACCCGCCAAGAAGCATAACACCCCCAAACAGGCCAAAAGCAAAATCTCATACTTGCAATATTTCTCGGCCTTCGGTCCAAACGCGCTGCGCAGCTAGGCCATAAGTCGGGGTTGCCACCACGGATTTCCTGAAAAGCAAATGCAATCAAGATTAGAGTGTCCCAGCAGTGCTCCCAGACCCCGAAACTCACCCACAAACACCAGGAAGCCCCCCAAATAGGCCCCCGAAAACGCTACATTGAGCAAAATGTCAGAAATAGCCAAAAAAAATTCGGCCTGGATTTTGTCCCAACCACTTCTACCCGGTATTAGACCTTCCCAGGAATGCCCCAAGACCCGCCAACCCACCCGCCAAGAAGCATAACACCCCCAAACAGGCCAAAAGCAAAATCTCATACTTGCAATATTTCTCGGCCTTCGGTCCAAACGCGCTGCGTAGCTAGGCCATAAGTCGGGGTTTCCACCACGGATTTCCTGGAAAGCAAATGCAATCAAGATTAGAGTGTCCCAGCAGTGCTCCCAGACCCCGAAACTCACCCACAAACACCAGGAAGCCCCCCAAACAGGCCCCCGAAAACGCTACATTGAGCAAAATGTCAGAAATAGCAACAAAAAAAATCGGCCTGGATTTTGTCCCAACCACTTTTATCCGGTATTAGAGCTTCCCAGCAATGGCCCCAGAGCCGTCAACCCAGGAGAAAATGAGTAGAAGACCCCCAAATAGCCAAAGAGCAAAAGTACAAAAATGGGGACTTGGTCATTTTTTTTCCAAATTTCCCAAATCACTCCGCGTGCGCTCTGCAGCTAGGCCCTAACTCCCCTCTGCCACCATGGATTTGATTCAAATCTCTTGCAAAGTAAAGTATATATAGCCAGCAGTGCGCCCAGACCCCAAAACCCACCCACAAACACCAGGAAGCCCCCAAACAGGCCCCCGAAAACGCTACATTGAGCAAAATGTCAGAAATAGCCAAAAAAACTCGGCCTGGATTTTGTCCCAACCACTTATTCCCGGTATTAGACCTTCCCAGGAATGCCCCAAGACCCGCCAACCCACCCGCCAAGAAGCATAACACCCCCAAACAGGCCAAAAGCAAAATCTCATACTTGCAATATTTCTCGGCCTTCGGTCCAAAGGCGCTGCGTAGCTAGGCCATAAGTCGGGGTTGCCACCACGGATTTCCTGAAAAGCAAATGCAATCAAGATTATAGTGTCCCAGCAGTGCACCCAGACCCCGAAACTCACCCACAAACACCAGGAAGCCCCCCAAACAGGCCCCCGAAAACGCTACATTGAGCAAAATGTCAGAAATAGCAACAAAAAAAATCGGCCTGGATTTTGTCCCAACCACTTCTTCCCGGTATTAGACCTTCCCAGGAATGCCCCAATACCCGCCAACCCACCCGCCAAGAAGCATAACACCCCCAAACAGGCCAAAAGCAAAATCTCATACTTGCAATATTTCTCGGCCTTCGGTCCAAACGCGCTGCGTAGCTAGGCCATAAGTCGGGGTTGCCACCACGGATTTCCTGAAAAGCAAATGCAATCAAGATTAGAGTGTCCCAGCAGTGCTCCCAGACCCCGAAACTCACCTACAAACAGACGGAACCCCCCCTAAGAGCACCTCAAAGGCAAGCAAGTCAGCAAAAACACTAAAAAACTTGCGCCTCGGATTTGGTCCAAAACACTTTTATCCGGTATTAGAGCTTCCCAACAATGGTCCCAGAGCCGTCAACTCACCTGTAAAGAGGTAGAACAACACCCCCACAAGTGCTGAGTCTTTCTTCATTGGGCGTAAACCAGCCCTCTGGTTTGATGGAAATAGGAGTCTGAAGGAGGAGGATAGAGGAGCATGTTCTTCTGAACTTATGAACCTGAGGAATGCAGACTGCGGCAACTTCAAATCAAGTAGCAAACCAGTGAAGACAGTTCTGCTGATGGGCTTGTTTTTGTGATTATCTGATTAAAGTTTGAAATATATTAACTGTGCACAACAAAGAAAGACAGACACACAGGAATAAAAGTGAATAAGGACGAAAAAGAAAGTTATTGATTCGTTGTCTCATTTTCAGGGCTCAGTATCACGTCCAGGAATGAGAATAAGGCTTCGTCATCATACTCTGCGAATTCAGGCAGGGTGAGCTCAGTGTCACCTGACAGAGTAGAAATTCCCTCATCTATGTTGCTGGCCACCTCGTCTTCACCTGGCGCGATTTCTCGTACTCTGAAATCTGGTGGTATGAGGTGCTGATTCATCTTGATCATTGTTAACCTCTCCACATTTTTGGGCGAGAGGCGGCTCCGTTTGGGAGTTACAATGCCACCAGCAGCACTGAAAACACGTTCAGAAGACACGCTTGTGAGTGGGCAAGACAAGTAGTTTAAAGCCAGGTTGGTGAGCTGTGGCCACAATTCTTTTTTCCCATGCCAATACGCCAATGGGTCAGAATTAACATAGACCTCTGTTGAGTCATTCAGATAGTCCTTCACCATCGACTCAAGGTCCTCATCCAAGGTTCCTCCACTTTGCTTAGCTCTTGCTGTGCCCCTGACCTTTTGAGAACCAAACCCACGCAGAGCTAGCCAATCCTCTTCAGCCTCCAATGTTTCTGTTGTGTCTGGTGCAGATGATCCCGTTGCCGGTGTCTTTAACGGCTGAGAGGTCACTTGTGCCACAGCCACAGGTGCAGAAGTGGATTGTTTTGACTGGGGATGGCCTGCTGATGTACTGCCATTTCCTTCAATTTTCAGCCGTTCTCTTTCAAACCTCTTGGCTGACAAGGCTAGCCAATGTTTGTACTTTGGAACATGTTCATCATCAAAAGGAAAGAATGCTTGGCCTGCCAGCGCCTTTTTGTAGCGTGGATCCAGAATAGTAGCACAAATGTAATGCTCTTCTGAGTGGATCGTTTTAAGACGTTCATCACCTTGTAGGAGCTCTAATAATTTCGCAGCCAGAACAAAAGAGTCTTGGTTTTTTACATCTTTTTCAAACACAGAACACACCTCCTTCAGTTGGTCCTCCAGCATGTACAACAATGGGATAGCTTTTCCCAAATTACAGTCCTCCTTGCTGACTGCACGCGTGAATAACTAAAAAGGACGAAGCATGCGTGTCAGGCTTTGAACTATGTTCCATTGCGCCGCATCCATCCTCAGGTCCTCTGTACCCTCTGTCAAGAAATATTGATCGAGTACCGTATACTGTTCATACAGACGCTCAAGCATGTAGAAGGTTGAGTTCCAACGTGTTACCACCTCCTGGATGAGTGCTTTCACTGGCATTTGACGTTGATATAGCAGGCTCCTCAGCTGCTTCCGGGCCTTAAAAGAATGGCTGAAATGGTTGCACATTTTTCGGCAGGTGTCCAATACTCTGTACGCTGCACTGCCTTTATTACCCAAGAATTTTTGGACAACCAGGTTTATACAGTGCGCCAAACACGGCACTCTGAAATAGTCACCCTTCCTCATGGCCTTAACTATATTGGCGCCATTGTCCGTGGAAACATAACCAACCTGGCGTTTTAGTGGGGACAGCCAGTTAAGGACCTTTGTGTTAAAGACATCCAAAATGTTTTCTGCTGTGTGACGTTTCTCCAAACCAAACATGGCTAGTGTTGCATGTTTCCGAGCAGCTTTAAAAACAATGTGCGTGTCAACACCTGTGTTTAGCTTTGCTTTAGCCCCTGAAAAAGAGACCCAGTGTGCAGTGATGCACATGTAATCAGCGCCTGCGCCACTGGTCCACATGTCTGTTGTCAGATGTATAGTGTGAACAGCACTCTTCTGCAAAGCTGCCCCAATCACCTTCAGAACATCTTCATGTAGTGCTGGAACCGCAACTCGGGCAAAATAGAACCGGCTAGGAACCTTCCATTTAGGGCAGAGCTCTGCCACTAATTCTAGAAAACCAACCCCTTCTACAAAAGAAAAAGGGAGAAGGTCCAGAGCTAGCATTTTAGCCAGCTTAGTGTTATACAGACGCATCAGTGGGTGGTTGCGTTCATATTGCGCTTCTGTAAACAACATCTTTTTAATGTTGCCCTGGACCAAGGATTTACGGGATGATGATGATATCTTCGACCCAGTTATGCTCGCTGATGAACTTTTCCGCATTGATGTCTCACTCTCTCCCACACTCTTAGTGTGCCTCACATGGGGTGTGCTGCTGACAGGGGTACTGGGTGTAAGTGAAGTGTTTGAATCGTCTTCTTCCTCCTCGTCATCATCAGATGAAAATTCAACGTTTTCATTACGTGCAATTCCGGCTTCCTTGACCGCCTCTAGGTGCGGAAACCATTGGACAGGGTGCGCTCTCCTAAGATGACCTCTCTGGCCTCCGGTACCATAGTTGGAACCAAACTTACCACGACTAACTCGAAGCTCACAAATGCTACAAATGGCTACGTTTTCCATTTTTGGGCAAACACTAAAGAAGTCCCAAACTGGAGACTTGAAATGTCTTTGGGGGCCGGAGGAGGCGGCGATACTGGTGGTGGTGGTCCTGCTGCTAATGCCAGATGAAGTGCAGGATGTGGATTGCCGAACTTCAGTACATTTTGCACTTTCACCACCACGAATTGAGGTCGAGGTGGATGGAGATCCCTTCTTGCGAGGAAGAAATATGGAAGCGGTAGGTGTTGGTGTACTAGTTAACTCCAAATGTAATGATTGTTGTGTTTACATTTCCATTGCCTCCTCGTCGACATCATCATCACGCTCAGCAGCTTCTCGGGATAGGGTCAAAATGTCTCTTTGATGCATGCCCGCTGGGTCTGCAGTGCCCTTTATGATGACTGGATCGTCGTCGTGAGAGGCTTTCTCAGCAGCAGTATCCGCCACTTCTTGTTGAGCCTCATCACACTCCATAGCTATGAGTTTTTCGACGACCTTCCTTTTACGCTTAAGTACCTTTGTCAGATCATGGTGTGCCTCACTCTCAGACAGCTGTGATGGTTCCCAATTTTCATCCAGTTCATCAGAAGGAGGTGGGCTTGAAGAAGATGTAGACACCCCCTTGATCTTTTCCTTGCTAGGGATGTAGAAGACAATGAATGATCATCAGGAGGAGTGGCTTCCTCAAATGATACCTCGGCTTGATTGTCGATTTCCTGATGTGCTCCAACTTCGGGAGGAACAACTATTGTGGGCACTTGTGACCCTCCATGCACCTCTGTTTGCGCATCTCCTTGCACTGCCTCTCCTTCCACATGTACTTGGGCTTATACTTGCACATGTGGTTGTTGTTGCGGCTGTGGTTGTTCAACACTTGTCAGATGAGTTACAACAACCTGTGTTGATTCAGGGACATTGCTGCTACTTTCTTGCGATGAGCCAACATCACTGGTCGATGGTGATTGGAGAAGTAGACTGACTGCCTCTGAAGCACTCAAGGGCTTTGACTTAAGTTGGCGTGGTGGTGGAGGCACTGAACCCAATGGAGCGGGGGTGCTGCTCCCAGCTTGGTCCCCAGCAGATCCTGCTGCTGCAGGCATACTTTTTTTTTTGCTCCCAAAAAACGTGGCGGTTGGCACACCAGCCTCCTTGGTAACTTGCTTCTTCTGCTCCTTACTAGCAACTTTCTTGCTAGAGGAGCTACGGGGAACTTTTTTTGGGGCCATCTTCTCCAGAGCAGGTCAGACAGCAGGCCGCAGTTGCACGAATTGTAGAGTTGTCTGAGGCCAGACGTGACGTTGCGTGACGTTATGCTGCACACACACACCGCTGCAGGACTTCTTCCTGGCACTGGTGGTTCTCTTGAGTCTTGTGCACCTAAAAACAATGGAAGACAGAGGAACATCAGTTCAGTTATACACCCCAAAAAAATCGACAAAAAAACCCAGAAAAATCAGCACAATCCCATTCCATCCATGCCCTCCATGATGTTTAAGTTCAAGACACCCCACAGAAAGACTAGGCCCATACTAGACTCAAATACCCCTGGTGAAAAGGCCACAAGTACAGCCCCAAAAAGAGAAAATCACTGAAAAATCAGCACAATCCCATTCCATCCATGCCCTCCATGATGTTTAAGTTCAAGACACCCCACAGAAAGACTAGGCCCATGCTAGACTCAAATACCCCTGGTGAAAAGGCCACAAGTACAGCCCCAAAAAACGAAAATCACTGAAAAATCAGCACAATCCCAATCCATCCATGCCCTCCATGATGTTTAAATTCAAGACAACCCACAGAAAGACTAGGCCCATGCAAGACTCACTACCCCTGGGCATAAAGGTTGAAAAGTAGGCAAAATGGTTGCAGGCCTAACAACAATACCTGCATTCAAAATGGCCACTTGCCTCCCAGCACATGGCCAGGGCCTGTAGCAGCACTCAAAATGGCCCCCAGCCACATGGCCTGTCCCTCCCCATGAACACCCCCAAAAACCGAAAAACACTGCAAAATCGCTATCCTAATGAGCCCCTTAATGAGTTTCATACATTAGGCATAGTGATATCCTAATTGTGATGCAAATAAATCACAATTAGGTAATAGTTATTCCTAATTTTATCTGACTTGCTAATAGCTCAATCAAATGAATCATTTAAACAGCATTAGTAAAGTGCAACACTTTCACCCCTTGGGTATCTGACCACTGTCTCTCCATGGAAGAGCATCATCCTGAGTCTCTTTCAGAAGTCTGCCAGCGAAAAGGGCTGTACAGAGCTGGAGGGGAGGGTCGTTTCAGGTTTTAGCTGCGATGTAGGTGAAGGAGCGGCCACAGCTATGGTTGCGACAAATGCAGGAAGTGTGTGCAAGAGCGCAGGTGTCTAGTAGGATGGTGAAAGTTCCGTTGATGGTTAAGATGGGCAGGTCGTAGGGCATGGAGGGCTTTGTAGTCATGTGTGTGTATCTTGAACTGGCATCTTTTCTGGGCGGGGAGCCAGTGGAGGTCTTTCAGGTGTGGGGGGGAGTTACTCAGCACACTTTCACTGGTTTTTCGACATTTGGAGCAGCAGAGCCTATCTAATATGAACAAAAACTTAGCAGTATGATTATTAAAGTTGTTTTATATTTCCGTATTAGTCAATGACACTATAGGAAGTGCTCAGGCAAAAACGTTTTAAGATAGGTACCCTTTCTCACAATATTTTGTGTTCATAAAAATTGAATTACAGTGACTTTATAGGTATAATGCAAAACCTAAGGGAACACTTAATTTTCCAACTGTATATATTTTTGTGTATTTGGGAAAATCCTCTTTTTGCGTGATCCCCTCACTTTTTTGGACTGATACTGTAGGGGGTTTTACTCTGTGTACTGGGAGTCTTCTGTCCAGGTCCAATTGCATGTGCTCTGACCCCTAAAGCATGTTGAATTGGCTTAATGCCAGATTGGCACACCAAACTTACTTATAACTCGCTAGTATATGATATGCTGTGCACCCAAGGCCTGCAAGTGGGTCTGGGCGATTGTTTAATGATGCCGGAGTATTTGGAGAAATTTATGAAATTACCAATAACTTACGTGATGTGAAATTACTAACAATTATGCAATTATACTAACTTGAGTAATTAAGAGTAATTTGGAGCAAAAATCCTACAGCAGGATCACAGGAACTCCAAACTAAGAGTGACTGAGTGACTTCTGGTGACTGCTGCTCATGTCCTGTAGCATTTAGTGCTATTTCCCTACAGCAAAATCCATCCTAGCTTCATAAGTGCTTTAATTTTCCCACAGGGTGAGATGACTGCCAATTGTGTGGGAGACTCAATTGCCCTTAATTCATTGGTCCACAGAGCATTGATTTGGAGGAGCAGGGGCTCCAACATTCACTGCATTTCATAAGCTCTTTGATTTCCCTTAAGCGTGGGACTCCTGCAGATCATATGTGGGACTAAATTGCCCACAATTCATTGGTCCACAGAGCCCTGGGAAGGAGGAGAAGGTGCTCCAGTACGCACCATGCTTCATAAGTTCTTTGATTTCCCCATGGCGAGGGACGTGCCCAGGCGCATGCCCAAGCGAAGGTTGGGCCAAGAATGAACTTGTCTGTGCCCATCCATGGCCTACTGAGGTAGGGCTTGGCCCCTAGAGATGATTTTTCATTAGTATGATTCATTGTAGAGATTGAGTCAAAGTACAATATGGGTAAGCAGTGGGTGCCCTCTATGAAGAGATTGCTACAGTTGAGGAGAAGCTTGGCATTGGGGGAGAGAATAATGGTGCTCCTGTGGCCATTTCTACAGATGCTTCTTTGCAAATGTTAGTAATGAAAAAAGAGATATTTGGTGGGAAAAATGACGAGTACTCATAAAAATGGGACAGTTGGGTGAACAGCGAAATGTGGGGCCAATGGAGAATAACACATTTCATGTTGGAACTGGTGAAAAAGGTTTGGTTTGGGCTACACAAAGAAAACTTCTCATTAATAAGGAATCAGATATGTCCTCCTCTATTTTAGCAGAATGGTTTGTCAAGATAAAGCTGGTATTGAACAACTCCTTGCATCCTATATTTGTAAGATTAGCCTCTATTGAGAGATATGTTACGGGACTGAAAGAAAATAAAGCAAAATTACCTACACTGGGGACAACAGGAGAGGAGTTGCCAGCTTCTATTCCAGGTCCAGCATGGTAAATGCACCCTTAAGTGGGAGAGAGTTATAATGACTGGACAGAAAGTGGATTGTTTTCAAAATTTTCATTCTCACAGGTCTCTAAATGGGTTATCTGAGATGAAGGGAACAGATGACCTAGTAGTCTCCTCGATTTCTAATAACTTACAGATGGAAAATTCTATTAATAAGCCTGCAATTCCAGCACCTGGGAAAGATGCATTTACTCGTCAACAGACTGATCCATCTATATGTTGGTGTAAATGCTGAATTTCCTGCTGGAATCACCCCTATACAGTCATATTGACCAATGTTCTGCCACTTCACAAAGGTATGAAGGAATCCACAAGGCAATTGGTGAATAAAGCGGCACAATAGAGTGTTAGCTAAAGGTATATACTTATTCAACCGTAATAGGATGATAAGGAGGGCTGAGTGGAATGGCGAGGGTCCCGTCATTCTTTAAAACCCTTCATTATAATTTGCTCCACCACAACTCCAAACAATGTCCTCAAAAGGTATCTTTCAAAAGAAGAAAAAATTACTTCTTAGCAGAATCAACTTTCCTTTTCTTAAGCCACATAAGATGCTGAGCCAAAAAGGACCTCAGACATTCAAGGGAGAAGCACGAAGACTGCTACATGACAAATCCAATATGAATCTGATGTGTTGTTCCATCTGGACAAGGAGTTCCAAACAGTCCACACCATTCAGCCTGGATATAGCCAACATGCTGACGTCCTTACCCAAACACTGACATCCTTACTCAAAAACTGTTTGATTTTTTATTTCTCTTATATTCTTTTATAGATTTACCAATTATAATCATACACCAAGCTTTGTAGGGTGGTTTAGATTTATTTTCGCTTGTCAGCCGACCAGCACCACCTGACGCGTTTCGGTCTCTACGGAGACCTTGCTCACAGGAAACCGTCATTGCATTTTTTTACAATGTTTAAATAACCAGACATCTTCTATGTCAACAAACCACTTCCTGTTTGACGCACAGGAATAACCGAGAGTGCGTGGAGATTCGACTCCCCTTACGGGGAAAGTGGAATTGATGTAACCGCGGCTTGGTTCTGCCGCGCTCCGAGTGCACCGCCATAGAGCGCCTGGTGGCCCGCCCTCTGGACCAAACGGGAAGATAGATATATATATATATATATATATATATATATATATATATATATATATATATATATATATATATATTACCTACTGGTGGTCGCCAGTAGGTAGTTATAGTTAAAACCTAGTTTCCACGGGAAATCCGCTACATTCTATTAGGAATAACGTTGGCACTGGTGGATGAATCTTCGCGAATTTCTCCAAGAAAATGGGATGCTCTGCTCTGCTCCTTCCCTGAAAGTTTGGGGGTGATTCGTGAAGCAGGGCCCGGGAAAAAAGTGGGGTCCCAAAACGTGTTTTCCACATGCAATTTTCCATAGAACCTTTAGCCAGGGCTACAGCCCGAACGGCTGAATTGATTTACACCAAATTTGGCAAAAAGGTAGAGTTCGGTTCACAGATTATGCTTTTTGTAAAATGCTGTAAATCCGTTCAGTAGTTCCTGAGAAAATCATAAGTAAAATCATAAGTATATCTATTGGCGCTTAAAGTACGCGAACTGTCCGCTTATAGGTCCGCGGACGTATGCGTACCTTTCCGAGCACGAGCTGCATGCTGATTGGCTGCCAACTGTCTGTCAACACTCCAAACCAGAAAGTGTTGGCAGCCATCTTGTGCCTCGGTAGACTGAGGCACAAGAAAGCAGTGAAACAAGTGTGCAAAACACACAAAGGGGGCAGGGTAGAAACACCCTAGGCCTGCCCAGGGGGTCCCACAAGGACTTCTAAGGCCCCCCCATTTTTTATTCAAAAACTTGCGGGGTACGTGTACGTACGCGTACAGGTCTGCGTACCATACGCGTACCCCGCGATCTTTCGAAACGCAGTCAGGGGCTGAGTTGCAGAGAGGTATTAAAAGGGGCATGGCCTCATTACATCTCTCTGCAATGCAGCTTTCTGGCACATACTGGAGGTTCCTGGTGGGCTAGTTTGCCTCCAGGGACCTCCAGTATGCAAGGGAACTTAATCCCCCAACTTAGAACACCCTACAGGGTGCATTTGCACAGTGGTGAAGGTAGGGGTTGGGGCTTGAAGTGATGTGAGTACAAACATGCCCTGAGGCACGTTTTAAGTTGGGGAATTGATTCCTGTTCAATCCAGAGGTCCCCTAGGGGGCAACTAGTCCAAGAGGTATCTCCAGTAAGCGCCAAGGAGCTGTGTTGCAGAGTCTTTTCAAAAGGGGGCATGCCCTTTGAACACCTCTCTGCACAGAGCTGCCTGGCGCGTACTGGAGGTACCTGGTGGGCTAGTTGGCTCACAGGGGACCTCAGGATTGAAAAGGAATTAATTCCCCAATCAAGCTCACTACTATTCCTGAAAAGTAAATTTAACTGTACTTACCAGTAACTTGAATTTCCTTCCATTGGATATCATTGCCTGATATATAAAATATATATTAATTAAAAAAATATTAAATAAAAAAAATTACAATTTCAATATTGTTAAAAAAATGTTTTTCAATTTATATTAAAAATATGTAATGTAATTTAAAAAAAAAATTCTAAAAATAAATAATTTAAAATAATGTAGTAAATCAGTATAAAAATAGAACAATTAAAACATTTAAAGATTATCATTTACAAAACCTTTGAAATTCACTGAAAAAACCATAGGTTTCAGCCAGGTTATAGTTAGGAATTAGCATTAAAAAAACCTTAGAAATTCACTGAAAAAACCATAGGTTTCACACACGTTATAGTTAGGAATTAGCATTTAAAAAACCTTAGAAATTCACTAAAACACCATAGGTTTCACACATGTTATAGTTAGCTGGACATTTCACTCATACAAAACCCTTGAAATTCCCCCGATATAGTTAGTTCAGCTAACTATGACTCACATTCCCGCAATGCACTGCTGATGACGTCACTTATTACATCACTCATGATATGGTCAGTGACATCACTCATGACATCACTGATGACATCTCAAATGACATCACTGATGACATCATCTGGTGAATGTGTGTCTTTCTGAAAAATAAATATGTTTTATATATGTATATCTAAAGGTCGATGGAAGAATAAATGTGTAAATGATTGTCTAAATGGATGGTTTAAAAAAATATATTCTATAACTGACTTATTAAGTGTATCTTAGTGAATATATGTATTAGCGAGTAATGTTTAAATATGTAAATATCTATATCAGATATTTGGAAGAGAGAGCAGGTTAACCTGCTCTCTCTTTCAAATAGGAAAGCAGATTGCTTTTCATCAGAGAGAGCAGCATGTTAGCTGCTCTCTCTGACAAAAAGCAATGCCACTCACGAAGGACACGGGGAGCCGGCTGAGACCGTGGGGGCATTGGGGCTCATTCCACGGTCCCCAATGTTGTATCTGAGCCCTGGGGATGGGGTCCCCGAGATAATAAAAATTAGTGATAGGGGCCATTTTTTTTTACAGTAAGCGTACCAAGCGCGGCTGTATGATGTACTGTGCGAGGTTCTGAAGTTGTCCCGTACGCATACCTAAGCAAGAAAAAGAAAAATAATTTTCACATATTTATCAAGTTTATGTGTTTAGATGTTGGGTGGCTCTAAAAAGAGCCTGTGTGTTTATTGGGAGATTTTAGTACCTACAAGTAAGTACCGATGCAGAGTCTAAAGTTCAAGAGGAAGACTCTGTTCCCGTCATCTGTAAAATGGAAACCATCTCTTCTATAGATGCTATGCATATTGAAAAGCAGATTGTTGTTGCAAATGGACCCCATTCTATAGTCTCGGAGAAAAGCAGAAACAGATTAATTCACATGTTTCCTAGCTTTCTCAATTTGTGGACAGAATTGATTGGACCAGTTCCATTTCTGCCTTTGGCATATATTAGAATAGACAAAGGTAGTTTGGGGGAAAAGTGACGTCAGTTCTGTAAAGGTTTCCTTCATAAACATTTCCAGACCTATCACCGCCACCACAGTGCACAATTATGAGGTCAGGGTGTTGGAGATGCAAAAAGGATTTCACCAATGGCATCAATTGGTGCCACTTTAACCCTCTCTGTCCAATCCATATAATGTATACATTTGGTAAACTTAGGTCTTTGTGATTTCCTTTCTGTTCTGCGTACCTTTGGCTCCAGAAAATATAGCTGTGTCCCACAATCCACACTCTAAGCATCTTGAAGAGAGGTCTGGATGCACTTAGATGGTCTCTGTAAATGAAATGGCAGTTTGAAAAATAAGACTTTTCTAAAATGGTGGATAAGATGCAGTTTTGAAAAAAGCAAAGAAATGATTGGTTGTTTGAAAACATTTTATACAGAAAATTAGGGTGCAATTTTCTGTTTTTAAAAGCTTGATTTTTATTGGATAACGAAAAGTGATAGAAAAGAACGTTACCTAATATAAACTCGTATATTGACAAGTCAAGCACACTTGCTATTTTGATTTACAACATTGTTTGATGAACTTTTCACCTGTGTGCATAGTTAACTGTTCCCTGAAGTGTTTCTATGGTAACAGGCAGAAAGCGGAATGGGGTAGGGTTGAAGGTTTTGTCAGTTGGAAAGGGTTAACAAATTCAAGGAATATAAAAGTGTGTTTCATTTTGATCTAAAGCGGGAATAAATGTGATTTGTTATTTATTTGCATATGTATGTAGATTGAATGTGTAGATTGACAGGACAAGTTTGCTATTTGACCCCCCAGGGCTGTTCAAGGGGTTTCACAATGATCCCCAAGGTCAAAATCTTTTTTTTTTAAATCACGGTATACACGTATGGTACGCGTACGCCGTGAAAAAGAACAAAAAAACGAAACCTGCTTTATTGTTAATTAGCCCCCAAGGGGGCCAAATCCTGGGGCAATGTTTTTATTTATAATGGTGGGCCACCCCCGGGGCTTTCATGATATGTATGCGGGGGGTCTCACGGTCCCCCTGTAGCCCCGGGGACTGCCACCCCCGGGGCTTCTTTTAAAAAACAAAATGTTGTGTGGGGGGACCCCACCACCTCCCCAAGGCTCTGATCTTTAAATTGGAGGGTCTGTGATGGACCACCCAGCCCCGGGGACCACCACCCTCCGTGGCTTTACAAATTATGGGAGGGGGGCCGCCGGCCCCCCTCCTGGAGACTTTGATGGCCCTGAGAACTGCCACCTCCCAGGGCCGGCTCCTGCAGTGTCCCGGGGTGCCTACCCCCGGGTCACTGCTGTTTGCTAGGGTAGGGTGGGAGCCTAGCAGTTCCCGCCCTACCATAGCAAACTGCTTTCGTATTTGGAAGAGAGAGCAGGAAACCTGTTCTCTCTTTCAAATAGGAAAGCAGATGGCTTTTCGTCAGGAGGAGCAGCATGTTAGCTGCTCTCTCTGACAAAAAGCAATGCCGTATCCTGAAGGACGAGGGGAGCCGGCTGGGACCGTGGGGGCCTTGGAGCTCCCCCCACGGTCCCCAACGTTGTATTTGAGCCCCGGGGGATGGGGTCCCCGGGGATAATAAAAACTAGTAATAGGGGCCATTTTTTTACGGTAAATTTACAGTACGCGTACCAAGCGCGGCCGAAAGAGGTGTGAGGTTCCTAAGTCGTTCTGTACGCGTACCCAAGCAAGGAAAAAAGAATGAAAAAAATATGTTTTACAGATATCTATGAAGCTTATGTGTTTAGATGATAGTTGGTTATTAGAAGAGCGTTTTTCTTTATTGGTACTTATAAGTAAGTACCTTTTGCAGAGTCTAAACTTGTTGAAGAGGAGTGTTTTACAGTATGCTCAACTTTTGACCTCTGTGGACAGTTGACTTTTGCATGATGTGTTGGGGGTAGAGTTCATAGTTATGTGAGTTGGAAAGGGTTCAAATGTCCAACCAATAGAAATGTGTGTTTGGTTTTGAGTTAATGTAGCAATTTGATTTCTTATTAATTTGTATATATGTGTAAATTGAGAGGGAAAATGTGCCATTTCTTGGCTTTGCTGCGAACACTGAAGTAGAGAGATTCTGTATAAGAATATCTACTGTGTGACTGGCATTCTTCTTAATCTACAAATCAATTTGAAAGGTGAGTTGATAACTTGTAAGGGAATGTATGTGCTGCATTTTGTTTTTAGTAAGAGTAGTGTGTTTATCCTACTAAATTGTGTAGAATCACATTCTGAGTTTGTCTGAATTTTGATAAATATTGTGATAAAACCATTTGGTAAGTTAATGTGTTTAGTGAGTAAGCTTTGTGCAATAAAGTACAGTAATAACAAATTTAGAATGTGTGCAGTCACGTTTTCAGTTGTAGAGTAGTTAATAGTGTTGGTTGTTTAGAATTAGGCTTGTGTTTTAAGTCTACAATTTCCCAGTCAGTATTCATACATTGCTGCATACACTCTGGGGCAGATTTATAAGTACCTTGTGCCTTTTTGTTGTTGTATTGTGTCAGTTTTCTGTTGTAATGTTGGCACAAATAATGCAGCAAATTGCCTATGTTTTTTCAAAATGAGTGAGGGTTGTCCCCTGAAATGTACTAGTTGTATACATGGAATGTGTGCACTCACTAACCGTTTTAGACTTGTAAATGTGTTTTGGTGAAATGTAAGGTCTTATATTTTTTGTCTAGAATCAGATTGTGTGTCTGTGTACATTTAGAAATTACATTGGCCCTTTTTTAACATTCTCCCCCTCTCTCGTCATACTCCCCCTCTCTCTCCTCATGCTCTCCCTTCTCTCCTCATACTTCCCTTTCTCTCCTCATACCCTCTTTACTCCTCATACTCCTCCATCTTCTCATACTCCTCACTCTCTCCTCATAGTACCGCTTTCCGTCTAAAACACCCCCTCTCTTCTTATACTTCCCTTTTTCTGCACATTCTCACCTTTTCTTTTTATACTCTCCCTTCTCTTTTCATACATACCCCTCTATGCTTATACTCCTCTTTTCTCTTCATACTTGTCCCTCTTTTTCATACTCCCCTTTCTCTCCTCATACTCCTCCTCCCTCTCCTCATACTCCCCCCTCTCTGCTCATATTTGTCTTTTCTCTCCTTATACTCTCTCCTGTCACCTGATATTCCTCTCTCTCTCCTCATACTCCCTTTCTCCTCATATTCTCTTCTCTCCTCATACACCCTCTCTCTTCTTATATTTCTCTTTTCTCCACATTCTCCACTCTTTCTCCTCTTACTCTTTCTTTTCTCCTCATATCTCCCTCACTCCTCATACTTCCCCATCCTTTCATACTCCTCCCTCTCTTCACATTCTCTCCTTTCCACATACTCCCCCTCTCTCCTCATACTCTTTTTCTCTCTCGCCTCATACTCCCCCCTTTCTCCTCACACTCTCCCTCTCTCTTCTTTTTCTAGGACTGTTAAGTGCATAACCAGACACACGACCAAACTCCGATGCTTCCCCTTCAATTTCCCTAATAGCTTCTGCAGGAGCTGGGGTAATAACTGCAACATCATTCGCATAAGCGAGTACTTTACACCCGCCACTCACAATCTCTACCGGCAGAATAAACCTGTTTGCTTCAAGCCTCCGAAGCAGGGGATCCATATACAGTGCAAAAAGTAAAGGTGAACGCGGGCACCCCTACCTCGTACCTCGTTTGATTTCAAGCGTCTTCGTATACTCAGTGTTTACACTGACTCACGCTGTAGGTTCTATATATAGCGCCTGAATAGCCTTTATAAATCTGTTGCCAATGCCTGCCCATCTTATTGCAGCCCAGAGATAGTCCCAGGAGACCCGGTCAAATGCTTTTTTAGCATCAAGCAACATAATCAACATCGGGTCTCCTGTGAACTCCGTAGCATCGAACAAGGTTATAATCCTACGGATGTGCTGGGTTGTCCCTCTACCAGAAATAAAACCATGCTGCGTTTTGCTAACCAACATACCTATCACACTTGACAGTCTAGAGGCCAAAACTTTAGAAAAGAGCTTAGCATCCGAGTTCATTAACGATATAGGCCTATAAGACCCCGGATCTGTCAAAGGTTTACCCTTTTTAAGTATAATAACTATCTCCGCTCTAGCCCACGACTTTGGAATGGAACAGCCCCTTTGTGACTGCTTCAATGTTTCGAACAGGTCCTTGGCAATTATTTCCTGGAAAATTTTATAAAATTCGACAGGAATCTGGTCCGGACCTGCGGCTTTGCCTGATGGCAGTCCTGCCAGGGCGGCCAAGATTTCTGCATCAACCAGGGGCGAGTCCAGCTCTTCTCTATGCTCTTGTAGTAAGGAAGGGGGAGGGATACCTGCAAGGTAAGCCTGAATTTCCATGGGGTCCCTAAGTTGGTCTTCGTTATAAAGCCTAATATAAAATTGTCTAAACACCTCACAGATCCCACTCGTGTCAGTTACCACTTGACCAGAACTGTCCCTAATCCCCTTAATTTCTCCGAGCGCCGATTTTTGCCTAGTCCGGGCTGCCAGGGTATGACCTACTCGCTCGCTGCATTCATAGCAATGCTCCCTCCTTGCTTCGTATGAGGGTGCGACCTTACTAGCTATATTTTCCCCGCCGCTGCCTTTGCCCATGCCACCTTGACCATGATTTCTTCTAAAGGTGTGCCTACCTAAGAAAGTGCTGTCAGCTCCTCCTCAACCCCGACCAAGGTCTTGTTCAACTCGGTTTTTCTTGCCTGTTCCTGCCTTCGTCTAAATATGCTAAAGCTCAGGGTTTCGCCACGGACTCCTGCCTTAAAGGCGTCCCAAGTATTTCCTGTGGAGGTGCTTCCCCAGTTGATATTCCAAAATACTTTTATCCATTTTTTCATGTGCAACACATAACTACTGTCTTTTAAAAGCCCACGCTCAAAAGTCCACTTGCTCTGTGGCCTAGTTCTTATTGCATCGTCTAAGGAGAAAACCAAAGGATTATGGTCTGATATAATGCGTAGAAGTTTTTCAATCTGGGAGTGTGCTTCCACACACTTTGTGTCACTTTTTTGATGTAATGTTGGCAAAAATAATGCA
The DNA here is from genome assembly GCF_964263255.1 of Lissotriton vulgaris. Taxonomy (NCBI): domain Eukaryota; kingdom Metazoa; phylum Chordata; class Amphibia; order Caudata; family Salamandridae; genus Lissotriton; species Lissotriton vulgaris. The sequence goes on along the minus strand of NC_141689.1, from coordinate 1,195,402,730 downwards.
GCAAATTGCAAATGTATTTGAAAAATGAGTCAGGGTTGTCTACTGAAATGTAGTAGTTGTATACATGGAATGTGTGCAGTCACTTAACCATTTTAGACTTGTAAATGTGTTTTGCAAAAATGTAAGGTCTTATATTTTTTTGTCTAGTATCAGACTGTGTGTCTGTGTACATTTAGAAATTATATTGGCCCTTTTTTCACATTCTCTCCCTCTCTCCTCATACTCTCCCCTCTCTCCTCATACACACCCGTCTCTCATTATACTCCCCCTTTCTCCTCACACTCCTCCTCTCTCTCCTCATACTCTCCTTTCTCTCTCTATACTCCCCCTCTTGCCTCACACTTCATGTCTCTCTCCTCATACTTTCCCTTCTCTCCTTATACTCCCACCTCTTTCCTTATACTTTTTTCTCTCTCCTTATACTCTCCCTCTCCTTATAATCATCTTCTCCCCTCATACTCCCCGTCTCTTCATACCCCCCCTCCCCTCCCGCAATTATAGACCTTTATTCAAAAACATGGGTCCAAATTAAAATGGGAGATGGCCGAAGTCTAACAAATAAAATCACCACCAAGAATGGTCTGAAACAGGGGTGCGTCTTGGCCCCCTGTTTATTCAATATATTCACAGCCGACCTAGACAACCACCTACGTACAACACTGGGCTATCCCCCAAAACTGGGGAATGTGAGAACGGTAAGCCTGCAATACGCAGATGATATTGTGTTGCTCTCCCAAACGCCTTGAGGCCTACTACGACTGATAAACAAATTGGCAGAATACACAGACCTAAACCAACTCCAGATAAACTTTTAAAAGACAAAGGTCATGTGTTTTTCCAGCCCATAGAAAAAAATACCAAAATTCACCTGGACCATCAACAGCAATAGTTTGGATCGTGAGGAGACATACAAGTACTTGGGACTGATTTTGGACAACCACCTCAACTATAAGCATAACCAAGAACATCAGAAAATTAAAGCCAAACAACTTCTGTTTGCATTCAAAACCCTGCAAAAAAAACTCAGTGTTAGCTCCACCACCCACTTATTAAAAGTCGTGGCATCAAAATTTCTACCCGCAATCACATATGGTTCTGAACTATTAAATGCAAAGGATGCAACATCATTGAACATCGCCCAAATCCGCCTCTTCAAAAAACTGTTTAATATCCCGCCCCACATCTCACAAGACCGGATAAGACTTGAGTTTGGGCTAAAAAATCAGACTATGGCAAGACAGGGAGCGCTGGTGAAATACTATTGGAGAATGCGTGCTGCTGAGAACGATTCCCTGGTACACTATTGCTGACTGGAGGTCGAAAAGCATTCATAACTGACCAATTCGGTCTATTCGCACTTAAGAAAATTGATTGAGTTCTTAAAGCTAGAGGTAGTATGGCAGACCGTACAGTCCTATTTGGAGTTAAAACAGTTAACCAAATGCAACAAGACCAGGATAAAGCCACGCTGTCCACGAAAACAAATGCATGGACGGTCCTGCCGACATACAAAAAGCTAAAGCCCCAACCATATCTTTCAGAACACTTTGCAAACCGAATGAAACACCAATTAATGCTACTGAGACTAGGAGTGTACCCAACTAAAGACTTAACTCCCAAATGGAAACGCACATGGCCCTCAATGGACTGTTGCCTTTGCGGTCAAGGCGATGAATCAGTGCTCCATTTACTCTGTATTTGTCCGGCATTACTATCCGAACGGAAAAGATTGCTGCGGCCGTTATTGATAAAAGAACAGATAAGGAAATGCAGATCAGCAGTAATAAAATGTTTAGGAGGGTCAACAGTGCAACTGGCATGCAAATCACTAAAACCTTTAAGTCTAGCTGCAAAAGCGCTAGAAAAGAAAGATACAGAACAGGATTTAGGAAATGCTTAGACATTTACCTCAAGTAAACATAAGTACTAGAATCGGATTCCTTGAGCTAGTATAACTTCATAAGACTAAAAGGCGCTAATTGAACCCTCGCTTCCTTTGTTTTATTGATCAAAATGTTTTAAAAGAAAGCTTACTTACTAAACCAGTATTATTATAACATTTTAAGTCACAGGTGCTCATGTGTTTTAGCGGTCATTCCGCTCTTTGTATGGTTTAAACCAAATCAAATAAAGTATTTTACTTACCTTACTCCCCCCTCTCCTTATCTTTCCTCCTCTAATCATACTCTCCCCTCTTTTCTCATTCCCCCTTCACTCCTCATACTCCCCCATTTGCTCATACTCCTCCCTCTCTCCTCATACTCTACCCTTTGTCCTCATACAGCGCCTCTCTCTTTATAATCCCCTTTTCTCCACATTCTCCCCCTTCTCTTGTCATACTCTCCCCTCTCTTTTTATAGACACCTGTCTTTCTTTATACTACTCTTTCCTCCTCATACTCGCCCCGCTTTCCACATACTTCCCCCTCTCTCTTTATACTCGTCCTCTTTCGCCTCTTACTCCTCCCCTCTTGCCTCACACCCCATCTCTCTCTTCTTATACTCCCTCCTCTCTCCTTATACTCCCTCTCTCTCCTCACATTCCACCTGTTTCTGCTTCTGTTCTCCCTTCTCTCCTCATACTCCCACCTCTCTCGTCATGCTCCCCCTTCTCTTCTCGTACTCTTTACTCTTGTCATATTCCCCCTCTCCCCTCATAGCTTCCAGTCTCCTCATACTCCCCCCTCCTCATATTTCTCCTTCTCATACTCCCCCCTCTCTCCTCATACTCTCCCTTGTCCTTATACTCCCTCTTCTCTCATGTTAGTCCTTCCTCTCTCCTCATATGTCCCCCTCTCCTTATACTTTGCCCTCTCCTCATACTCCCCCCTCTCTGCTCATAACCCCATCTCTCCTCATACTTTCCCCATCTCCTCATAGTACTGCATCTCTCCTCATACTCCCTCCTCTCTCCCCATACTATCCCCTCTCTCCTCATACACCCCTTCTCTCCTTCTACTCCCCCTCTCTCCACATTCTCCCCCTCTCTCCTCGTACTTCCCCTTCTCTTGCTATACTCCTCTTCTCTTCTCATACTTGCCCCTCTCTCCACATATTCCCCCTTATCGCCTCATACTGCCAGCGCTCTCCTCATACTCCTTCCTCTCTTTCCCCTTGTACTGTTGTAGTGATGCATTTAGTAGCATGTACTAATCCATTCTCTGCTAAAAAGTTCAACTACTGATAAATTGATTAAGGTACGCTTCATTCAGATGTAGCTCTTGAAAATGTTATGCAGTATGTATGTACATCTGTTATCAGTTACACAGTTGTTTTTTATACTTAGTCATTTTACATTGTATTCATTTAGTAATAGAATAGTATATTTCATATATTTATTTTTATAATGTTATATATATATTTTTATAACAGATTCTATTTATCAACATATGCCTTCATAAAGTGAAAAGAGGAATCAACATAATAAAGCTTATTATTTAAAGAAAAGTCATCCACAAGATTTACCTGAACAAGAATGTGTGAACAAAAAGAAAAAAACTGGTAAGACAAGAAGGTTGTTTTGAAGAACTTATCAAACACTAGGAGTAGTGTGGACAATGTCAAAAATAGAAACAGTGTACCTGCAACTAAAAAGAAAAACAAGAGAAAAGAGAGAAACAATGGAAAATTATCTTGTGAACAAACAGTGTATAGTAAAAGGAGGAAGAATCAATTTCAGGAAATTAGAAAAATAATGTTTTATAATAGAGTTGTGTCGAATTTGATGAAGAAAATGAAGAAAAGTAAAAGAAAAACAGCATTTTATAAGAAGAAGAAACGTATAGAAAACATAGTTGAGAAGGCTTTTGAATTGAAAAACAAGTTGTTTAGTTTAGTAATCAGTAAAATTCGAATGAAGGCCAAAAGTAAGTGGAGAAGAGTAATTAACAGAAGTAATTTTTCTGATTTTTTGTGGGTGAATGGAAACAGTTCAAGTTCTGAGCCTTTTTTTAATGAAGAGAGTTATTTTCAGAATAATGATTTGGTGCATGCAGTTGCCACTAGTGGTATTGCTTATGAGGTTAGAAATGGTTGTCCTAAGGATAAAGAGAAAATTGTTCCTAGAAATGCAAAGAGGTGTTAGCTGATGAAGTTTTAGGGAGTGGTCCAAAAGCTCCAGTGTACAGTTGGAACTGCAGTAGTATTTGTAGTGTACGGCAGGAATCTATTTATTTTGTATGCAATTTCTTATGTGAGTATATTCAGAAAAGTGTTAAACAAAAGATTAAGATGTTGCAAGGACTAGGCCCTTGCAGAGTGAGAGAAAATACTGGTTTGCAAGGTCATTCTCTTTCTTGTCTTTCTAAAAAAGGTATGTCAAAGTGTTTTTCACCATTTCAGGATGTTAGCAGTACATCATACTCAAATGAGGAAATTAGTCAGAACATTATATTATGCAAAAAGTCCAGCACTAAAGTTAAAAAAGTTGAACAGTGCTCCTTTGTGTGGATCTGTATAAGATGTAATGAATGTTTGTGATGAAATTCAGGTTAGTTACTTTGGTCCTGCAGAAGACATTGCAGAAACTGATACATTAATAGAAGGAAATGTGGAAGAAAATGTACAACATTGTAGTACAGAAAATTTTGAAGTTTAAGTTGATTTCAGTTGAAAGACCAAATTATTTTTGTATTTGTTGTTGAGGAACTCATTATATAAATCAGTCCAGGACTGTTGATTTGTATTTAAATTGTGGAAAGGAAAATAATAATGAGTGGAAGGATTTTGCAACTTATTTGTTGGTAGAGAATTGTTTTGATTTGGGTTCTGATCAGCGTATTTGTAAATATTGTTATAACAAATTAGATTAGAATACAATGCCTGCTCGAGCTGTGCATAGTAGTCTTGAGTTGGTAAATATTCCTTCTGAACTGATAGATTTAAATACCTATGAGTCTATTCTTATTCAATGTGTGCATCCATTTCAGGCTATTGTTAGTATGGAGCCTAAGACAGAGAAATTGCCTCCTTCAGATTTACAGAGAGGATTAAAGGGAAGAGTTGTATATTTGCCTCTAGATTTAAAGAAAAATATTGAATCAATTGGTGTAGTAAATGTAGAAGATGAACCTTTAGTTATTCTTGTTAATGGCGTTCCTACTAAGAGTAAGAAAATCTGGCAAGAATGAGTGGATGTTAGGAAAGTGAAAAAGGCAACGTTGTGTCTGGTAAAAAATAGTCAATACTATAAAAATGTGTATGTGGGAGAAGAAGAAATAACTGTAGAAGAAGATACTGACTCGTCATGTGGACAAATTGAAAAAGTGGATGTGTCCAGAACTGAAGAAATATACGAACAGTACAGTGTTCATCCACTTCATTCCAAAGAAATGATGTGGAATACTATAGCTTTTTTCAAAAGAAAGAAGCAAAGGAAAGTCCCATTGGTGTATGGGAAGAAAGCTTGGAAAGCGGACAATATGATGACCAACGTGTGCAGATTCCTACATCTGAATACCAGACATCAAGATTAAATGCAGAAGATCCAACATTTCAACAATGTATTCCGTATTTGTTTCATCTTTTGTTTGAGAGTGACTTGTCTGGACTTTCATATGCAGTCAACCATATATTGAAAACAGGTGCAAAGGAATTTATGGATAAAGTACAGCAGAAAGATAATGTTTTGGAATCTCAGCTGATTAATCTCATGGCATGTCAGTTTGGTACTAATGAGTACTGGTATCGTCGTCATGGAGAACTTAAATGTATGCTAAGGAACTTAGGAACTCCTACATGGTTCCTTACACTAAGCTGTGCTGAATATGCTTGGGATGATTTACTTCAATTTCTTCGAGAGGCAAATCCAAATATAGTAAATATTAAATACAAGACACCTGGAGAATTGTGCTCTTTGGATTCAGTTAATGTATGCAGGTATTTGAATCATAGATTTGAAGCTATGATATCTTTTATCACCAATAAAAAAATCCTCCTCTTGGAGAGGTTCTGGATTTCTTTTGGAGAAAGGAGTATCAAGCAAGAGGTGCTCCTCACATACATATGCTAATAAGGAACATAGATGCTCCCAAATTTGGAACACATTCAGATGATACTGTGTTGTCTTTTATTGAAGAATATGCTACATGTGCTATACCCAAAAGCACAGAAGAAAAGGAATTAAGACAACAAGTCTTACGATTCCAAAGTCATCGTTGAGGCAAATACTGTCATTGAAAGTACAAATCCAAAGACAAATTCTACACCAAACATAATTTTGGATTTCCACGTCCTGTAATATCGAAATGAAGAGTGAACAGTTTTATGTCATCTTTGCGCAATACTATCACAAGCAAGTCTCCCAAAAATACCTTCAACTTAAGAAGAAATAAAGAGTCAAAATACATAAATGACTACAACCCAGTTATTCTGTCCATGTGGAATGCTAACATGGATATTCAATACGTTGCTTACAATTCCACTGCTGTTGCTCGATATGTAACATCCTACATAACCAAATCAGAAGAAACCAAACTGAAGGAAATGTGGGAAGAGATTTCTAACGAGAAGAGTCTAAGTAAGAAATTATGTAGTTACAGTTTGAAGATGTTATCTCATTGAGCAATTGGAGCGTATGAATGCTCAGATCGCTTATCATCTGCAAGTCTATACTCCAAATCTAGAAGAATCATTTGAGTGAGTCTAGGTCTTGCTCCAACACAAAATCAACTACTTAAATCTGTACAAGAAATTGAAAATTTAGCTGAAAAAGAGCCAGAAAGTACAAATATTGTGAAAACAAATATGTTGGATACATATTATCCAAATAGAAGTCACCATCTTGAGAACATTTGTCTCTATGAAGTGCTGCAAAACTATATTTTTAAACAGAATATTACAGAAAACATCAATAATGGTATACATGCCGTGATTGGTTCTGAAGGTTGTTCGGTGAAGCAACGAAAAGGACATTTGATTAATCACGGTAAACTGAGTTGCGAAACTCCTGACAAAAGGGAATTTTACTATTTAGTTCTTTTACAACTCTTCAAGCCGTGGCTTTCGGAATTGGAATTAGTTGGAGATTTTGAGAGCTATGAAGATTCGTTCAACGCAACTAAAGATACTATACAATGTCCTGTTTTTGCTAATTATGTGAAAATGTTAAACAACGAAATTGAGCAAGAAGCTGCAGTTGTAGCTGAGATTGCTAGAGACAGTTCTCAAGATAGTCAAGCTTCTGCTCCGTTGAGTTAGGATCCACTAGGCGAACCAATTGTCCAAAATAAAGCAGCAACTGCTATGGATGAGGTGAAAACAGCAATGTACCAAGCTCAAGAAGCTGTAACAAACGTATGAAACTTGGAAGAACAACTAAATGTTGAGCAGAAACAAATATATAACCAAGTGAGAAAACAGATTGACCATGGATTACTTCATGAAAAGAAAGAGTGCTCTTGCTCATCATTTCAACCTATCCAAATGTATGTTCGTGGACAAGCTGGAACAGGAAAAAGTTTTTTTAATTAAAGTAATTACAACTTATCTAAGAAAATAACTGAGTCGCATTTGTCTTGTGTTGTCACTGCTCCAACTGAATCGCCAACTGGGTTGGCAGCACACAATATTAAAGGAATTACTTTACATTGTTTACTAATGTTTCCAGTAGAGCATGAAAACAAATTGGAATCCCACAAGCTATCTGGAGAAGCTTGTTGTAAATTTTCAAGAGTCTTGAAGAAAATGAAACTTCTCATTATTGATGAGGTAAGCATGGTATCAAACTTAATGCTTGCCTTTGTGCATTTAATAATGCTGCAAATTCTTAAAACAGAGTATGATGTTTTATTTGGAAGAAAACAAGTCATAGTTTTTAGAGATCTACTACAACTTACTCCTATAAATGGACAACCAGTGTTTAAAACACTGACGCATGAAGATACTAGAACGTCTTTGGGGAGCATTGGAAATGTTCATTTTTGGTCATATTTTGAGTATAAGGAACTTATTACAAATATGCGACAGGCAAATGATGCTGATTATGGAACTATTCTTCAAGATATAAGAATTGGAAAAGTGACTGAACATGGCAAATAAGCGTACAGAGAAGATTACTTTCCAATTTGTTTCCAAATGAAAATATTGTTCCTGAGAAAATATATATGAGAATAGCAGCAAAAAAACCTGTAATCTGCTTAATGCCAACAATGCGTGAAAGTTCTATATTCAATTAAGACATTTTAAAGTTGGAAAATGAAGAAATTATAAAATTGAAAGCTATTGATAAAATAGAGCATGAAGGAATCATTATTATTTTGACAGAAAAGTTGAAGAGGAAATTGAATTCTTTAGAGAAATCGATAAATAAAACTGCTGGTTTAGAAAAGAATTTATATGCATGTGTAAACTGTAGGGTAACTTTACAATGTAATTTGAATGTGGAAAAAGGTTTAGTAAATGGAGCATTGGTAAAGTTGTTGATTTTGTTAATTACATAAATAGAGATGATATTGAATTTTTGAAAATTAAATTTGATCAATTGAAGAAGTACAACAATTAAGTCGTTGTTCAGATCGGTTTTTGCTTGTAAAAGATTTGTATGTTAGCAGAAAACAGTTTCCTGTTTCTTTGGCGAATGAAGTGACCATTCATAAATCTCAAGGTTTAAGTGTAGATAGTGCTTTAGTGAAAATTGGAGGTACTGTGTTTAAATAGGGTATGGCATATGTTGCTTTGTCTCAAGTCAGAACTTTATCTGGATTGTTCTTGATTGATTTTGATGAGAGAAAGATTAGTGCAGATGCAAATTGTGTGAAAGAGTATAATAGGTTAAGAAGAGAATATGCTCCCAATTTAGGTCAATACCCAGTATTTGAAAAGCGTGTGGTAGGTAGAAAAAGAAGATATGAGAATATCTGGAGTGAAGCTGTAAAGAAAGAAAAAAAACAAGATGAAGTTGTGATTGCAAGCAAAAAGAAAAAGGACACTGTTGAAGAGATTATTGGTTATCAGTTTGAAAATAGTTCTGGTGTCAACTGCTATGCTAATGTAGTTGTTAATGTTGTTTTTTTTCTTGACAGTTTGCAACAGCAATTTGTTGAAAATCTGGAAAAAAGATTTCTTTCTTTGTTGTATTCTGTCTATGAGAAATGTAGTAGTGATAAAAGTAAAATACAAGGCGTTTCTGATATTCAAAATGTTTTGGACATATGTTCTGGTTCTACTTAATTTACGCAGAATATTCAGCAAGATTGTCGGGAATTTCTAATGTATATGCTTGTTGTATTGGTAGATGAAGGTATAGATATGGAAAATCTTTTTGGCTTTTCTTATAAATGGCAACATGACTGTGAAAATTGTTTGTTTACATGTAGCACGAACATAGACACTGAAAGATTTATATATTTAACTTTACCAGACTGTGAATCAGTGTATTTTAACAATCTAGTTAGAGGAGCAAGTCAAAACATGGAGTGTCGCCAATGTAAATCACAAATGTCATCAACATTATTTATACTAAAGTATGGAAAGTATGTAATTTTAATGCTGCAACGTTGTAGAGCTGATGGAAGAAAATTGGAAACTTTAATTAAAAATGTTGTAGCTACTCAACAATCAATATCAGGAAGAACTTTTATAGCTGTAGGAATTAGTTTACATGATGGGCCTGTCCGAAAGGTTGGATACATATTAATTATAGTCAATTGGTTTTTAAACAACGTTTGCCTAAAGAGTTACCAAATTCTTACCTAATATTTTTGAAGCCAAAAGTTTAGGAACAAAATTTTTCCTTACAGGATTACTGTTGTTAAGGTAGGCTAGTCTGGTGTTGTAGAGTACTTTGTGAGAGAGGGTGAGGAGCTTGAAGATGATCCTCTTGTCGACCTTGAGGCATTGTAGGTGTATCAGGTGGTGGGTGATGTGGCTGCAGCAGGGACATTGATGATCAGTCGAGCGGAGGTGTTTTGGATTTGTTGTAGTCGTTGTAGGTGTTTGGCTGGAATTCCTGTGTAGAGTTTGATGCAATAGTGTAGTCCGGTGCTGATGAGGGCCTGTGTCATTTTTCTTCTTCTTTCGGTTAGGAGCCACGTGTAAATGTTGCGGAGCATGCGTAGGGTGTTTTAGCAGTATGAGGAGACGGTGTAGACTTGCTTACACATGGAGAGGGAGGAGTTGAGGATGAATCCTAGGTTGGGTACATGGTCGGGAGGTGCTGGTACTGTTCACAGTGTAGTCAGCCACCAGGAGTCATCCCAAGCTGAGGGGGTGGGTCTGAGAGTGAGTATTTCCATCTTGTCCGAGTTGAGGTTTAGAGAACTGATCCTTATACAGTTGGCAACAGCTTTCATTCTCTCATGGAGGTTGCTTTTGGTGGTATGTGGCTCCTTGGTGAGGGAGAAGATGAGTTGGGTGTCCTCGGCTTAGAAGATAATGTTGAGGTTGTGCTGGCGGGCCACTTGTGTGAGGGTGGCCATGTAGATGTTGAATTGCTTCGGGTTGAGGGATAAGCCCTGGGGGACGCAGCAAATGATGTCTGTGGTTTTGGATCAGAAGGATGGGAGGTGGATGCTGAGGATTACTATTGAAGAACTTCCAAATTAAGAATTTGACATATACTATTTGGCCATGAGGAAAAGTATGTAAAAACATTAAGGACTCCTTGTTATATATTTTGTCAGCATATATTTGTAAGTAACTTTATTTGCAGGGTATGAACATTAATGATAGTCTTTTGTTATTTTAAGATTGTTTGAGATGTCTCATAATTACGTAAGAAATTGCTCTTAGAAAAAAAACATTTAACATGTTTTATTTCTATTTTTTAGATTGTTATTGAAAATGTTGAATGAGTTTTTTTAAGATAATATTATTGATTGTCTTTTTTTTGTCCGGTGTTATGTGATCAGTACTATTGAACTCACTGTTTCTAGTGAAATTCAATATATTCTAAGAACAGCAAAAAAGGCAAATGAAATGCTTTACAAATTATTTTGTGCTGTAAAATATATATTGTAACTGTATTTTTTTTTGTCTTCCACAGATGCTAATTTTATAATATATAATTTTTTTATTATTTATTATGTTTAAGGTAAGTATAAGTAACTATTAAAAATGGTCGATGGGATGTGCTTCTACAGAGCTGAAGTAACAAGAGATGGATTGAGTACCTATCTATGCAAAGATGGTTTGTATTTTTTAAAGACATTTAAAAAAGTTAACATATATACGGAGTGTACCTGAGGCCCGACTATTTTTTACCATATATTTAAAAAATGACAGAGACTTTTTTTATCGAGATTTTTAAAATGAAACATGGGTTCAGAACAGTTTTCTGCAACATATCACTATGGTATTGAATAGAAAGACATGCTTGACTAGTAGAGATGAGAGACTTTTAGGATTAAAAGAGATCAAATTATTCTCATAAAATATGTCACAGAGAGTGTTTTCAAATACTCTTTTATGTTTAGAAGGACAGGATAAGTTAGTGTGCGTAGTTTTCTTCTCTATGTAAATACGTCCTCATTATACACAATACTTTGTGTTGAAGTGTTGTTCTATACCTGTTGTTGTGAGTATTTTCAACTTATATAAGGAATCACTACTTTCTTATTATGTGAAAATGTGACTACTGGATAGGACTTTAAAAATTAATGTGTGTGAAAAAACACCTGAAGTATTCAAAAACTAGTGTGATAATGGTACCGAAATATACACAGATACATAGTGTTATTCTGGACAACCAACAGTATTCCTTGTATTTTACTACAACACATTAACTAGTTTGGAAAAGGTAAGGTGAATAAAAATATTGTACATTTTTTAGTACTGCATTTTACTATAACAGCCTGAGTCTTTTCCTATAGTCATAAGGAGTGACTGGTTTGAAAATTAAGAAAATGTAAAAACAGGACATTCATATAAATAATTATATGTATATAACCTTATAAAGTAGTAGAGAATAGTATTTATATAATATTTTTAAGGGAAAAATAGTTGATAAAGCTAGTTTTGTGTTATGTATTAGGAAAACTGATAAAATTAAGTGTTTATGTTTTTGTACAAGGACCTAAAACATAACAAATTGATTATGGAAAAACAACAGAACAATATGGAAGACGGTTTGGAAATTAGCACCAGTCTCATAGAAGAGCTAAACATACATTTCACAGGCAGCGATAGTGAAGAACAAGAAATTAGTGCTGCAGATATCAGCTGTGATTTCCAAGATGAAAGCTTTGATGCTGATTTTATGGAAGCATTAGATGATATCAAGATTTTTCAACATATAAATTCCGAAATTGATAACCAGGAAATTGATATCAATGAAATACCTGATGACATTATTTTAGAAGCTCTGTTAAATTATGAGTTGTTAGAAGTATATATTTATCACTATATAATAATAATGGTTTGAGTACTATGTACTAAAGCATTCACTGTACTAAAAGGGAAGCACTTATAGATTCACTTATATATTCTTTACATTATTCTATGAATTCAAAGTATGCAAAGTAGGTCTCAGGGTATGGACTGCTTTAAACCCCTATACACTATGCATGTACTCTTCTATGCACCTGAACACTTGTGTTTTAAACCTTCAATTGCCCAGTCTGTATCCTTATACTTCCTCTAAACACACTGAAACTGCTGTTTCTGTATTGTAGTGAACCATACAGCAGTATGTGCTTATGTATACACTGTGCTAAAAGAGAAGCAGTTATACATTCAGCCAGACACTCTTCTTGCAGAATTGTAATCATTCAGTCAGTACCCAAGTAATCATGTGGCAAAGTAGACCTAAGGGCATGGACTGCTTCAAATGCCTATGGACTATGCATGCACTCTTCTATTTACCTGCAAACTTGTCTTTTAAACCTTCAAATGCCCAGTCTGAATCCTTACACTTCCTTCAAACACTCTGCCACTGCTGTTTTAGTATTGTAGTGAGCCATATAGCAGTATGTGCCTACCTATACACTATGCTAAAAGTGAAGCAGTTATACATTTAGCTCAACACTGTCCTTGCAGAACTGTAATCTTTCAGTCAGTACCCAAGTAGTTGTGCAGCAAAGTAGGCCTTCGGGTATGCACTGCTTCAAATCCCTATGAACTATGCATGCACTCTTCTATGCACCTACAAACTTGTCTTTTAAACATGCAATTGACCAGTCTGTATCCTTACCCTTCCTCCAAACACTCTGCCACTGCTGTTTCAGTACTGTAGTGAGCCAAACAGCAGTATGTGCTTATCTATACACTGTGCTAAAAGTGAAGCAGTTATACATTCAGCTAGACAGTGTCCTTGCAGAACTGTAAACATTCAGCCAGTACCCGAGTAGTCATGCAGTAAAGTAGGCCCTAGGCCATGTACTGTTTTAAACCCCTATAGACTATGCATATATTCTTCTTTCCACTTGAAAACCTGTCTTTTAAAACTTTAATTGCTCAGTCTGTATCATTACACTCCCTCCAAACCCTCTGCCACTGCTGTTTCAGTATTGTAGTGACCCATACATTAGTATGTGCTCATCTATACACAGTGCTAAAAGTGAAGCAGTTATACATTCAGCCAGACACTCTCCTTGCAGTACTTTAATCATTCAGCATTTAAAAAACCTTGCAATTTCACTGAAAAAAAACATAGGTATCACACATGTTATAGTTAGGAATTAGCATTTACAAATTCACTGAAAAAAACATAGGTTTCACACATGTTATAGTTAGCTGGACATTTCACTCAAACAAAACCATTGAAATTTCCCTGTTATAGTTAATTCAGCTAACTATAACTCGCCCACCCGCAATGCACTGCTGATGACATCACATATTACACACTCATGACATGGTCACTGACATCACTCATGACATCACTGATGACATCTCAAATGTCATCAGTGGTTTTGTATGAGTGAAATGTCCAGCTAACTATAACATGTGTGAAACCTATGTTTTTTTTCTGTGAATTTGTAAGGTTTTGTAAATGCTAATTCCTAACTATAACATGTGTGAAACCTGTGGTTTTTCCAGTGTATATGTATGTATGTATGTATATATATATATATATATATATATATATATATATATATATATATATATATATATATAAATATATATATATATATTACCTACTGGCGGTCGCCAGTAGGTAGTTATAGTTAGGACCTAGTGTCCATAGGAAATCTGCAACATTCTATTGGGAATAACTTTGGCGCCGGTGGACGAATCTTTGCGAATTTCTCAAGGAAGATGGCCTTCTCCGCTCCGCTCCTTCCCTGAAAGTTTGGGGGGGATTCGTCAAGTGGGGGCTGAGATAAAGGGGGGGTCCCAAAACGTGTTTTCCCCATGTTATTTTCCATAGGCCGTTTAGATACGGCTACAGCTCGAACGGCTGAATGGATTTATAAGAAATTTGGTAGAAAGGTAGAGCCCGGCTCGCAGATTATGCTGTTCTTTGAATGGTATAAATCTGTTCAGTAGTTGCTGAGAAAATTAACTTTGAAAAAATATATATTGGGCTACATTGGGCTATATATATGTTAGAGCCCAATGTAGCCCAATGTAGCCCAAAGATGGCCACCAGAGACAAAAAAAACAAATGTAGCCCAAATATCAGCCAGATGTACCCCAACTATAGCCCAATGACAGAATGTCCCAGAGTGTTCTAAAGAACAACTAGAGTGCTAACAGTCTTACTTATGACAAAAGTATGGCACACCTAAAGTCATCTTGATTGGAATAAAGTGTTAACACTTAAAACATTTAATTTTCAAAGGAACAAAATGAGGGGGTTCATTTTGCCATAGAAATTATGATTAGTGCTGAAGAAAGAAAAATTAGGGCACATTTTGAGTGACTTCTCAAATCCTCTTATATTTCATGAACAAATTCTGATATGCAGTCTCCCAAGATGGCCACCAGAGACAAAAGAGCCCAAATGTTGCCCAAATATCAGCCAGATGTAGCCCAACTATAGCCCAATGACAGAATGTCCCAGAGTGTTCTAAAGAACAACTAGAACGCTAACAGTCTTACTTATGACAAAAGTATGGCACACCTGAAGTCATCTTGATTGGAATAAAGTGGTAACACTTAATACATTTAATTTGAAAAGGAACAAAATGAGGGGTTTCATTTTTCCATAGAAATTTTATAGATATATATATATATATTCACTGAAAAAAACCATAGGTTTTAAACACGTTATAGTTAGGAAGTAGAATTTAAAAAACCTATGAAATTCACTGAAAAAACCATAGGTTTTAAACCCGTTATAGTTAGGAAGTAGCATTCAAAAAATTTATGAAATTCACTGAAAAAACCATAGGTTTGACACATGTTATATTTAACTGGACATTTTACTCATATAAAACCAATGAAATTCCCCCGTTATAGTTACTTCAGCTAACTATATCTCACGCGCCCGCAATGCACTGCTGATGACGTCACATATTAACCAATTTGTATTTTTCGAGCAAACTGATGAAGATACTAATTAAATATGCGGAAATTGATCATCTGCAACTTTTAAAAGATATGGAGGAAATAAATGAAGAACTAAAAAAGTTTGAGCCCAATGAGTTAATACCGAAAATGGAAAAGGAAATTCAAGAGCGCCTAAAGGTACATTAGGAAAAAATAACAGCGCGGAAAGCGTGGAAGTTTGCACGCAATAAAGATGACTTTGAAAATGGTAAAATCTACACGTTCGTGCGCAAATTCAAAAGTGCCAAAACGCCTGAAAATGAACCAAAAATCTGCCCTAGCAATCACCAAGACAACATCAAGGGCAGGAGCAAGCAGCACGACACACCGAATCAGAACCAGGGGCCAGTGAGACAGAGTCAAACAGCAGCAATACCAGCCGTCTTTACTCTGATGAGGACCTCAGTGGGGGAGCTGGCATGGCAGAACCTCAACTTGTACTCAATTAAGGCGAAGAGGTTCATTTTTTATTCAGCGCCCGCCTCCAAACTCTACGCCCTCGCAATCCACAGGCGCAATTTCAAAAAGGACAAGAATCAACAGAAGCCGCAAGCAACGCCGGAAAAAGCACAAAACAAAACAGCAACGAAAAGAAAAAGCAGTTCTGGCACAACAAGAAATAAAAAGGGCAAAAGACAATACAATTGTCAATTTATCAGCGGCAGTAATAACATCAGCGGAGGAGCAGCTACTGAGCCTTGGTCTTACCTTTGGCCCCATATCAGACTTTAGTTATACTTCAACCAGACTTGACGTCTTTTGATATATCCGTAAATTAAAGCTGCGGGAATTTTTCAACATTAAAGAAGGTCTAAATGAAATTGAAAGTAATGTGACAACAGCACCAAAGACAGTGTTGGAGGCACGAGATGTCAGAGGTCTTCTTACACTGCAACAACTGGGGGATTCCACTGGAAATATTGACACCAACACCGCTTTGTCTACCCAACAAGAATTGAGGGAAGCGGAGATACATCAGATTGGAGGAGGAGCAAGCCCATTCAAGCCCGCTTCCAGTTTCATTCCCACCATGCCAAGAGACGCCATTGATTCTTTCCATGAGGTGGTCACGGCAGACGTCAAGAAACTGTATCACCAGGTGAAGCACTGCAAGAGAATTAAAATGTCTAAGGAAAAACAATACTGGGCTCTAGTCACCAAACTTAGAAATGACCACCAAATTATTGTTTGTAGTTCAGATAAGGGAGGCAATATTGTCATCTGGCCCCAAACACAATACATTGAAGAAGCTAATAGGCAACTCTCAGAAGCGGTCTGTTATCAAAAGACAAGTATGAAACAATACGAGTTCGCTAGAGAACAATTGAAAAAACTCCTTTTTAAATATAAGAGAGAAGGACTGATTTCTAGCGAGGAATTTAAGTTTCTTCATGTTGAACAGCCGGTCATGCCCAGGTTTTACCTTATTCCCAAAGTGCATAAGGGCAAGTCTCTAGTTCCAGGGAGGCCAATTATATCAGCCCTAGACAGTATAGCGGAACACTTGGCACAATACACTCACTATTTCTTGCAATCCCTGGTTACAAGTCTGCCGACATATGTAAGGGATACAGGTCACTTTTTACAAAAATTGAAGAACATTGCGTGGACAGAAGATTGCTTACTTGTTACGTTGGACATCGAAGCCCTTTATACAAGTATAGACCACCAAACAGGGCTTAAAGCACTGGAACACTTTCTGAGCACAATACCAGTGCATTGTTACAACCACAACAAGATGTTGGTTTGAGTTTGTGAGTTGGAGTCTGTACCATAACTATTTCATGTTTGGTAATGATGTCTACGTACAAAAAAGAGGTGTTGCCATGGGAGCATGCTTTTCTCCCAGCTACGCGTGTTTACACGTGGGCTGGTGGGAGAAGCGGGTCCTCATGGGGAAACACCACGCAGTGTTCGCAGAGCATGTAGAAATGTGGGTTCGTTATATTGACAATGTGTTTTTAATTTGCAGGGGCGATGAAAAAAGTGCAAAAGAATTCATCAGGACGCTAAATAACAATGAGGAAAATCTCAAGTTCACATATCATATGAGTAAAACAGCAGTGGCCTTTTTAGACGTCAAGGTTTTTCTCAAAGCAGGTAAACTGTCCACCACCCTTCACAGAAAGGACACATCGGGCAACACAACCCTCCATGCCACAAGTGCCCATCCCCGTCATGTCATTGACAATTTCCCCTATGGGGAGCTACTCCGCCTGAAAAGGATATGTAGTAGTGATGAGGAATTGGCATCCCGCACTACAGAAGCATTAGACATGTTCAGAGAGAGAGGTTACAAGGAGAATATATTGAGAAGAGCGGTCAGTAAAATGAACCAGAGACCTAGAGAAACACTGTTCAAACTGGTGGTCCCAACTACGGGGACCATGGAAGATTCGGACGAATCTACCATCAGGTTTATTACTGCATATAGTTGCCAGGACAGAAAGACTGATGCAGTGTTATCATCTCATCCGCCAAACTCACCCAATATTACGTTTCGGAGGGGACCCTCCCTACATACACATGTTTCCAACCCTTTCCCTGAACTGTTAAAAAAGAAGTCTTGGTTTCCAAATGTACACATTTTTACAAATGTACCAGCTGTAGGGCATGCAAATTTGGGGTTAATACCCAATATTACACTACTCCATTTTGCCCTACTCCATTGCCGATTAAAGGAAATTACGGTTGCAAAACAGAGTATGCTGTTTATGTTCTGGCATGCACCTGTGGCCTGAGATACGTGGGTAGTACCAGGCTTCCGGTGCATGCCAGAATATTGCAGCACATTCGGGCAATCGTTAACAAAGACAGCTCCTATCCCGTGGTGAGACACTTTAAAAGTGTGCATGGGAATGATCTACAGTGTCTCAGCTACTTTGTCCTTTCCTCAGTTCCAAGGCCTAGAAGGGGAGGGGATAGGGAGAGGATGCTCCGGCAATTGGAATCGAAAATGATTCTGGAATTAGATTCCAAGGTACCAAACGGGCTGAACACTACGGAAGATCTGTACCACTTTCTGTAAAGACATCAAATTTTTGGTTTGGTACATGGTCATATTTCAGCCCAGTTATCCCAACCTATTGGCAGTATATGGAGAGTGTTCCTGATTGGGCCATCCCCTGTTGTATAATCTAATAATGTTCAGTTTCTGTCCGACACCCAGTATTCATTTAATTCATTCCTTCTTTTAACTTTTTGCAGTGATGGATCCATGATTCTCCTGCATCACACAGGTTGCACTTTGAACACAGGAGGGAGGGGAGTTTTTTCCTCCCAAAAGTAGGACACATAAATTTACTGCAGAGGAGTTGCCATCGGAGTTTGATGTCCCCAACGTCGGTCAATTTGTAAATACATCATATGGGACCTGTTTCGACCTCAGCATAGACTGAGTTCTAAGCAGCACTTTAATCTTTTGCGTAGAATTGCACATTTGTTAGTGAGGTTTACATTGCCATTGTTTTGCACATCCCATTGGGACCACTATAATGATGAAATTTACAAAAATATTTTTAAAGGTAGTTTTAAGTATGCATATTATTACTTTTTAACCATGAAATGATTTATATTTTACATATATATTTATTTATATTTATAGGTATATTTATAGTGGTATATTTACAATTGCGACATTTTTGCACATGTGTAACTGCACTATTGAAACGCACTTTAAATATTTTGCTTATATAGGACCTTAAAACAGTCTATTCCATCCAGCATTTATGCAGATATTGAAGTTCTGTGAATACGACAATAATCCCCTTTTATTTACAAATGTGTAATGGCTGCAACCCCTGTTTTCAGCATTTCGATTTTGCCTACTAGTATTTTTTTTATTTTCATTATCACATGGTGTGTACACAATCAGTTAAAAAGAGGGAATTGTGGGTAAAATTTCTGATGTGATCAAAGGCAACTGCCCGAAACGCGTCGTCTGCTACGCTGCTGAATTTTCAGGAATAAAGAAACCCTTTGCCACCATTAGGGATTTGTTGGTCTTTTGTTTGATCGGCGAGGCATTGGAGATTCCAAGCTGACCTTTTGAGTTGATACATATATATATATATATATATATATATATATATATATATATATATATATATATATATATATATATATATATATATTCACTAAAAAACCATAGGTTTAACACATATTATAGTTAGGAATTAGCATTTAAAAAACCTTGCAAATTCACTGAAAAAAACGTAGGTTTTACACATGTTATAGTTAGGAAGTAGCATTTACAAAACCTTTTAAATTCACTGAAAAAAACGTAGGTTTGACACATGTTATAGTTAGATGGACATTTCACTCATATAAAACCATTGAAATTCCCCCGTTATTGTTATTTCAGCTAACTATAACTCGCGCGCAGGCAATGCACTGCTGATGACATCACATATTACATCACTCATGACATGGTCAGTGACATCACTCATGACATCACTGATGACATCTCAAATGACATCACAGATGTATTGTATATGTATAATTAACGTTACGAGACAAATGGTAATAATTGCAGCATGGCTAAACTCTTTTATGGTAAATATTCTGTGTTGTTATAAATGGTGCTAACTTTTATTGAATTGTGCATTCAATGAGTAAATAATTGTGATGATGGTCTCATACATTGACTGTTTTATTTTTTTGTAGACACCCCCGAAGAAGGGTTAAATCCCGAAATGCATTGGGTGCTTTTTAAATAAAAGACGTGACATGTGGAAACCCTCTTGTCTCCTGTGTTTGCATGAAACATCTTCACGTTGGATTCAAATGGATAAAATGAATTGAAGTAATTAAATGAAAGGTATGAAGAGCAAATTGAAAAAAATATAAAAGAGTAAGTTGACATTTCACAAAAAAGATTTGATTGATTGGATTCATTCAAGTAATGTTGGCTGTGCTGCTTGAAGGGGAACCGAATCTGAGTTCCCTTAGTATTCTATTTATATTGAAAATCAAATGCACCATTACAATGGGCATTGGCTACTGAAACAACCTCCTCATGGCTCAATTACCATCAATAAACATTAGGTTGTGCAAAACTATGCAACCTGCTCTATCCTCAACTGGACTTGCTTGTCAAGGACACAAATCTCTTTTGTCAATCAAAAAAAGTGCCCACTTACAAAAACTATTTCTCACCCACAAATCCATCTGTGGCAATTGTTCATCTTATCTCAAGAACAAAGGGCCTCTGACAGTGCTTAATTTGTAAAAATAAATAAGTACCAGTGCCCTTGTCAGGAACCCTCTGCAATTTGTCTACTGATTGCCCATGTCATCTCTGCAAGTAACAGTGCCAACACAACTACTAACCATCACGCTCCTACACGTCTGACAATTTAGACTATTACAGGGCCCCAAAGCTATAAGGCTGGATTGGGCAGCAGGTATTTGTCATTTCTTATGCATATTATATTAATAAATAACTGCTGTTGTGCTCATCTATAAATTAGACAGACAACACCACTATGTGGCAGACTGTCATAATCGCGTTGATCGTTAAGTGCCGGTGCTAAGCACCGGAAACTATTGCCTCAAGTTAAGCACTGCGCATCTCATCAGTTGATTGCTAAGGTTGTCATCACAATTCAACCATATATTTCACTTTAGAAAAGCCAAGTTCTGTGCTCCTTACTATTTCTGAAAAGAGTGTCCTCCTGAAATATTTCCTTCCAAGTAGCATTGGCTTCAAAACCGACCATATAAGCATCCGTAAACAGATGTAAGCCTACCTCTTTCTCAACATCTGCAAACTCCTATAAAGTTTTGCATTCTTGTCAAAATAACTTCAACTTCTTGGAGGTCACGTTCCAACACTGTACGAAAAAGAAATGCACATAAAATAATAAATCATGTACGTGCTTGACTATCCTAAAGTTCAATAATAGAGACTATTATATGTTAACAATCATGTAATGTGTATTCAAAATGTTTATTTCACATGCTTAAAAGATTGCTCAAGTTACTTTTCGCATTTTATTTCATATTGCAAGCAGTCGGATGGCATTTAAACCATCTTATTTCAGTTCAGCACTTAGTTAATCATGCATTGTGAAACGCATGCCTCCCCCATGCTGAAAAGATGAAAACCTGGCTGCTGCACTTGAAATTGTTGCAAATTAGAAAAAATCCCAGGGCATTTTCAAAAGTGCTTAATACAGTTTAACAGTGTGAAAACGCAGCACGGTTTCTTTTCTGTGAATTTAATCTTTACAACTTACATGGCTTTTTTGTAATTTTAAGAACTGTATGATAAAACGCCAACCTTTAGATTAATGGTCCATTGCTTTCAGTGATTTATTTGCAGAACACAATACAACTTTCTAGTTCAGTGAGATAGAAAGCCTGAAATATTAATATTCAAAGCGTGTATTTAGGGACAAGTTAATCTCATTTATTTCTCAATTTTGTTCAGTTCGAGGGGCTTGTACAAACTAAACTTTATGTAAAATAATTCACCCTTCCTAATGCATTAGCATCTCATCAATTTGATTCGCTTCTTCAGCACGTTTCAAAATGCTACCACCCCAGACTGATCAAATCTGTTCATGACTCAATTCAAATGTTCACTCTGCTGCGAGTCAAGAAGCAAAAAAGCTTACGTTAAAAAATTGTGGACCATATTATCAAGAAAGGGCGATACATTATCGCCGCTTTTATCGGCGATATTGGGCTTGATAATATGCCCTTGTGAATTCCCCTAGAAGCCCAGGAGAGGCAGTTTCCTGCCAATAAAAGGGGTGATAATGTATCACCCTTTCTTGATAATATGGCCCTATATTCACGCTGTTACATGGCACACATTAAAGACATTTAGAAAAATTAGCATAACCCACAGTTGCACACGCCATTTTCAAAAGGTATTGTCGCCATTTCAAAACAGAAGCAGAAAATATTAGTAAAGAAAGAAGTGATACAGTGTTTGCTGCGCCTACTTGCTTATCTTTGGTCCTTCAATGGACAGTGTTATCTATCTGAGGCCTGATAGAAGTTAGCATTAACGGTCAATCAAATTTCAATTAACAGTGCAACCATTTGGCTACACAATGAGGACCAGGAATCGGTAGCCAAGTTCCAAACATTTAATACAGGTTAATAATAAAATTCAAATAAACAACTCTTAATACCACACTGTAGAGATACAGAATGACAACTGGGATCCTCAGATGTTGTATCCAAAAAACAAGTAATTTTGTGATGGTTATGCTGAACAAATATATCAGAATCTGATGCTCGGAGAATGCTCAGAGAATAATCTAAGGTTCGCTCTCCCATACATTAGTACTCACACAGCATGCGCTCACTAGCATTTTTCGACTGAAATCCGTGGAGTAAGCGCAGGTCAGTATCACAAAGCGGGTTTGGAATCCCTTTCTGCAATACC
Organism: Lissotriton vulgaris; assembly: GCF_964263255.1. Taxonomy (NCBI): domain Eukaryota; kingdom Metazoa; phylum Chordata; class Amphibia; order Caudata; family Salamandridae; genus Lissotriton; species Lissotriton vulgaris. The sequence continues at coordinate 1,195,379,903 of NC_141689.1, read as the reverse complement.
ATGGCCCAACTTTACTATCTTCATACATTGAAAATTGCAGCTATGCTTGTGCTAAGGAGCAATATTATACAGAGATATTTAGAAAGAAGGGCATGCAGATAGTTTCATCGGATATGCTTGTGAAAATAAGCTAGCTTTAGTACAGAGCAAAGAGAACAAGACAACTTTGGGGTGCCTTGTAAGGGATCCAAACTGGCAACTTGCATAGGGCCACAGTGTGTCAAACGTTATTGGTTCGCTTCATGCGGTCACCTTGTGAGGATCCGATATCACATGTTGGAAAGGAAAATGAGCTGGAAACCGCTGTAAAGAGTGGTCTTTTAGCAAGACTTTGAGCAGCCAATATCCATTGATGAGTTTGAAAGCACCCCAGGAAATTGGCAACACCCTCAGTAAGCTTTTTTTTTGGACGAAAGGGTTTGGTGGAGGGGACGGGGCATAAGTACCTCTTAGGTACCTCTCGGCATGAGGTCCCACACCCTCCAGGGCCCTGCTACCTTCTCATACTATGATTCTTTGTTTTTTTTTCCAACAGGTCCGAGAGATATGTAATCAATGCACACCCTAAAGTACAAATTTCCCCAAGAGGACAACTGACCTAGGGTAACCCATGTAAAAAGGGTAATTTCCCAGCAATTATCCATGTTACTTGTAATAATATGTCTCAGCATTCCGCACTTGCTCCCTGTTTGGGCTTGGTTTCCACTCACATTAAGGTTTCTCTCCATACTAGGTCAAAATTCGAACTTTATGTGAAATTCTTTGGTGTTTTTACTGTTCTCTTCACACTCAAATTGCAAATATTACAACATTTGATCAAAGCTGCACCAAGTATCACTGCTGCCGGCCGTGCGATGGCCATCACAAACGGGTAGCAAACCTAGGAGCAATTGTGCTGAGTATCTGGTGTGGAGTAGTGGACACACAGAGTCCTTGAATAGCAGGCCTAGCCCAGCCTGGGCAACTTCAAAAGGTCTTTTACAGTGAAACCTGAAGGGAGTCCTTAAATGCTCCTGAGAATTAAGCTGACCAAATTAAGAAAATGCAGCACACTGAGATATTAACAAATCACAACTTTGGTGCACAAAACGGGAACAATTTAAATCTGACATGATTTACATTAGATCATTTATAGAGTTAAATACCCTGAATGATTTTTGCAGTACTTGGGGTATAAATGCTCCTAGGAGGATGCAAAGGCTATGGCAAAAAGTATTAAGCACATGTGTTGAACGAGAGATACCTGGCTCAATCAATCAATCAATCAAGAAATTTATATAGCACGCTACTCACCCGGGGGTCTCAAGGCGCTTGGGGAGGGGGGTCTGCTACTGCTCGAACAGCCAGGTCTTGAGTTGCTTCCTGAAGGAGAGGTGGTCTTGGGTCTGACGGAGGTGGATGAGGAGGGAGTTCCATGTCTTGGCTGCCAGGTAGGAGAAGGATCTTCCTCCCATGGTGGCTCTTCGGATGCGTGGAACGGCGGCGAGGGCGTGGCTGGTAGAGCGAAGCTGGCGGGTGGGAGTGTAGAAGGTCAGGCGGTTGTTGAGGTACCTGGGGCCCAGGTCGTGGAGAGCCTTGTGTGCGTGGGTGAGAAGTCGGAATGTGATTCTCTTGTTGACGGGGAGCCAGTGCAGGTCTCTCAGGTGTCCGGAGATGTGGCTGTGCCGGGGGATGTCCAGGATGAGTCGTGCGGATGCGTTCTGGATGTGTTGGAGTCTCTTCTGAAGTTTGGCTGTGGTTCCGGTGTAGAGGGTGTTTCCGTAGTCCAGTCGGCTGGTGACAAGTGCCTGTGTGACTGTCTTCCTGGTTTCGGTGGGGATCCAACGGAGGATCTTACAGAGCATGCGTAGGATGTTGAAGCATGAAGATGATACGGCGTTGACTTGTCTGGTCATCGAGAGGGAGGATTCCAGGATGAAGCCCAGGTTGCGTGCGTGGTCTGTTGGTTTGGGTGCACTGCCCAGGGCAGGGGGCCACCAGGAGTCGTCCCAGGCTGAGGAAGATGGTCCCAGGATGAGGTCTTCCGTCTTGTCTGAGTTGAGTTTCAGGCGGCTGTTCTTCATCCACTCGGCTACGTCTTTCATCCCTTCGTGTAGGTTGATTCTGGCGGTGGCTGGGTCGTTGGTGAGGGAGAGGATCAGCTGAGTGTCGTCGGCATAGGAGATCATGTTGAGGTTGTGTTGGCGTACGATGGCCGTGAGGGGGCTCATGTAGATGTTGAAGAGGGCGGGGCTGAGTGAAGAACCTTGTGGTACGCCGCAGATGACTTTGGTGGCCTCAGATCTGAACGGGTGAGGCGGACTCTCTGGGTTCTTCCGGCGAGGAACGAGATGATCCACTCCAGAGCCTTCTCTTGGATTCCGACGGTGCTGAGGCGCTGCACTAGGGTGCGGTGGCAGACAGTGTTGAATGCTGCGGAGAGGTCCAGGAGGATGAGGGCCGCTGTTTCCCCGTTGTCGAGCAGGGCTCGGATGTCATCAGTGGCAGCGATGAAGGGAGTGGTTGGCTCGGAAGCCGGACTGTTTCCCCATCATGTGCTTTGTCCATATCGTTGACATGTCTTTCAGATGCACTGATCTCTCTCTCCATTTTCCCTTCTTTGATTCTTCCAAAGATGTCAAATGTTTGCCATCTTTTCAATGCCTCTCCATCACCCTACCAATGTCTCCCTAAAGACTACTTTCCATCCTTTACCTATATTTAGTTTACATTCACAAACTCATTCTGATGTCAAAATGTCTTGTCTCTGAAAAGTATTTCCTCTTGATCATACACTTAGGAATGTGGCCTCTTCCTTTACACTCGCATTCAGCATTGACACACTGTCTTATCATTTCAGGCTTGAGGCTCACTCCCAGTGGCCTAACTCAAAATGAGGTATCCTACCTGCAGAATGTAAAGGGTGCCCCTGAGTCTCCCATATGTCTTGGATATTCATTGATTGCGGCCCAACTTGGGCCCCCCTAAAGGGGCGAGGAGGCACCTAAACGGTTTGGGGCTTATGTTACGCCCCTGCTCACTCCTTGTTAGACACCCAACTCTCGCTGCTTATCGGAGCTGGCTATTGGCTCACTTGTGATCACCTTGTAAGAGAAAGAAACATTTACTGAATCCTGAAAGCTTGGCACTAAACAGTGGATGAATCATTTCCCTTCTTAATGAAAAGTATGCACCCAAACAATCTTATCTTTACCCAATACCCCCATCCAGTCCTTTAAGTGGGATACAAAAGGTGGGAGGGTATCTAAGAGAAGTATGGCCAAAGAAGCATAGCTAGAAATACTTTTAAAGAGGTGTGGTCTATGCAATGAAGGGGCTAAAAACATATTTAAAAAAATACCGGGGTGTCACACTTCATGCAATCTCACTTTTAAGCAGCCGGTGCGTCACTTTTTGTGACGCACCTGTAGCGTAGAAAATGCCCCTTGTTGCGCCACATTTATTAAGTGACACATCTAGGTAGATGCGTCACTTTGTGAACCCCTGCGCCACATTATACCTGCTCCAGGTATAATGTATGCAAGGGGGGGGCGTATTGATGCAAGAAAGGGTCATGGAAGTGAAATCTATGAGATGTTACTGCGCCACTTCAAGAACTCAAATGCGTCAAAATCTTATGCCTGCCTCACAGCAGGCGTAAGACTGACGCAGGCCCTTTCACATGGGGCTTGCCCCATTTGAAAGGACACATTGCTGGAGTTGCGTCACTATTGTGACACACTCCAGCAATGCGTTACTTTTGCGCCTACAGATACGTCAGAAATACTGACGTATCTGTAACTCCTTGCGACATGATGCGTCATACTGTAAATATGATGCATCATTGGTGTCGCAAGGAGTGCGCAATGAAAAGTGATGCATCGCTGTTTTCAAGCAGCGATGCGTCACTTTTCATAAATGAGGCCCCTGGAGTGGGCAGAAAGTGACCATTGCGCCAGCTGTTAGATTGTCACAGATGGACTATACATTACACAGTGTTAACTTGACCTGTCTTATGCTTGAAACCTTCCAACGCATAAACTGTAATCTGAGCATTACAAGCAGGTGATGTCCCTGTTTTTGTGCCAGGCGGTGTGATGGATTTTGTATGTCGAGCTACCCCCTTCGTCTCCTCTCCCCTGATCCTTCGGATAGCTGCTAGTATACTCCTACCTTGAACCACAATTTAGAGTAGCCTGGTCCATGTTCGCAGCCCCTCGTTGCTTTGTTTACCTTGTCTGCATTCTTTTCTGCGAAAGGTGTATTTATGTGTTCCCGTTCAAGACATCTAATCTTTATGGCCGTTGCCAAGGGTAATCTAAGTACTGGTGGTATGTATTTGCTCCGTGGGCACCTACCCACATCTGCTGTTGCATTAAGGAGTTTGAGTGTGGGAGAGAAATTATTCTCGTTTTTAACAGTGTTCTCTTTCTATCCTCCTCCTCCTTGTTTTGTTTGTATTTTTCCTGTGCTCAAAATTTATTTTCTATTGTTTGTCTTCTCCTGTTAATTTAACCACTAACTCCATTAATAATAGCTTTCTTTCCCTTTGTGGTTCCGTTGATGTCCTTCTCTGTGCAAGCCAAAACATTTGCTGTTGTTGTTTTTTTTGTTTAATTTTAACTGCAGTCTGTGTTCATTAAGTATTAGCTCCTCCTCCATAGAATCCGAAAGCCATATGCCCTCCATTTGCTGCTACAAAACATTTAACTTTCATGTAAATATCACAGCCTTTCTCATCCAGTTTCAAATGTTTCCTTCTCCATACCATTCAAAAAATGTAGGGCCATATTATCAAGAAAGGGCGATACATTATCGCCGGTTTTATCGGCAAGAAACTGCAGATAAAGCGGCGACAATGGGCTTGAAATATGCCCTTGTGAATTCCCATAGAAGCCCAGGTTAACACCAGAACCTGGGCTTCTATGGGAATTCACAAGGGCATATTATCAAGCCCATTATCACCGCTTTAGCGGCAGTTTCCTGCTGATAAAAGCGGCAATAATGTATCGCCCTTTCTTGATAATATGGCCCGTGGATGCTTATTTCAAGCTTCTGTATTTCGAAGTTCAAAACTACCCCGATTTGCATATGTGTGCCACTTTTTCGTCTATTTGATTCACTAATAGGGTTCCCTTTTATTTTGGTGCCCGTGCATATTCTCACCCAAATGCAACCCTGATAGTAGGCAGCCGACTAACCATTCCTTTGATATTTACTAAACAGTAGGCAGTTGAAGTATACCTGCTACTTGATACCAAATGGGTCTTTGGACATATAACTAAATGCATGCAGGAAATTTGATGTGTTTTCGCTGGCATAATGAAGCTGGTTGTTGGTGTCTCATCATTTTAATTGGTTTCAGTTGGCGATTTTTAAAAAGTAGATGTGTACATTTTTTTGTTTCCTGGACTCTCATGCTAGTGTCCAGCAGGAAGTTTTTGGATCTAGTCAACTGACTTCTCCGTTAGTATTGGTTCTTGGTTTGTGAATTCTTTTGACTGTATGTTTTTTCACTTAAACATTTGGGATTTTTTTTAGAAATGGTAAGAGCTCAGGCTTATGTACCAAAGAAGGCAGTGCTTCATATTCCTCCATGTATTTGGACCTCCTTTTACTACTAAATACGTTTGAAAAACAAATGCAATCTTTACCCACTTTCAGTGTCGTTCATAGTGAATCTTCATGTACTTTTTTCATTGTTTTTGCATGTTTTTCTTGAATTTAAATATAACAGGCCAATGTTTCACATAGTGCTTAAGACTGTTTCAGCAATGCATATTTTTGCAGTAACAGGTACGTGGTGGTAAACATCATGACTTACACAGGATCACACACTTGGTAAAGTGGGATCCCCAAGAATTAGGTGTATTTCTTCCATTTCTTAAGACACCAATTCACTCATTAAACTTGCCATCTGCGCATGTACAGTTTTAACATTTTTGAAGAGTCTTTATAATATTTTTATTAAATAGCACATAAGTCTATCCTTGGGTGTGTGTGGCCCTTTACCAGTGGCACGTAAAGTAATAGTAGATGTTGTGGCACCCGGGATAATGCTTGTTACTCTATGGCAAGCCACAGCATGAAAACACATATTATTATTATATTGAGTTTTATATAGGGCGAACTTGACCCAAGACATCAGGTATCAGAGCACTTTACATGAGCACCAGTTTCGTTACAGTTGAGGGCATTAATTTTTTTTTGTTAGGCACAGGGAGATTAAGTGATTTGCCCAGAATCACAGGATGTTGAGAGTCGTTGCTGAGACTTGAAACCAGTTCCCCAGATCCGAGGTAGACCGCTCAAGCTGTAAGGCTACATCCTCTTCCCAATATACCAGTGTTTGCGGTACCATGCATGAGATGTACTCATCGTGAAGCTGCAATGGCTATTTTCTTTTTTCTGATTTTCCATTCCAAAATTGGAAGTTGTCCTTCTTGGAGTGGCACATTATTAAATCGGTGCAGTTGTTGAGCCAGAATCCCAATTGAGAGGCATCTAGCAGGTTGTTTCTCTCCCTGTGTTTGGTGAGCTGTTGGTTGATGGCCTTCTCTAGGACTTTGGTGGGGTACAGGAGCAGCGAGATGGGGTGGTAGTTCTGGAGATTGCTGGGGTCTGCAGAGGGTTTCTTGTGGAGAGGTCTGACCGCTGTTTGTTTCCTTACGTTGGGAAAGAGGGTTCTGGTGATCGATGCGTTGAGGATGGTGGTGAGGTGGTGGCTGATCTTATTGCTTCCTCTGTTGTGGTGGCAGTGAAGGCAGGGGTCTGAGAGTGCTCCGGAGTGTAATGAGTTAATGTATATTGGAGGTCCATTGGATAATAGAGGTAGATACAACGTTGGACCACAGTAGGGTGAAAGGTTCAAAAACCTCTAGTCAACTTTATGAGTTGATGAGAAACAATGGATTAGGCGCACCTAAATGAAATGGCCTCATCTGATATGCCAGCTAACTTTACTTTTAAAAGAGGGAACTATAAAAATAGGTTGTACTATACATTTGAACTTTGGCACTCATCAATGATAAGGTTGATAGGCATTCTGAGGGCCAATTCGTATTAACTGTTATACTGCCATTGGTGAAATGGGACACCTTATAGACATACTTGGCAACTGGCAAATTAGAGAACACTAAGAATGAAAGAAGAGGGGGAATCAGTATAAGATGTGATAATAATTAAAGTGAGTCTAAATATGTGCACTTGAAGATTTCCCCAAATGTGATAATGATCCTAAACTTACTTGTGAACCCGGCATACCTGTATTATAAATAGTGGCTCAATAGTTGCCTCAAACCTACAAGTGTAATGAAAAGTAGCCTGTGCCCAATAGTTTGATGGTGACTACAGGAAGTGGAAGATGAAGTTTCTATTCATTGTGAATAAGGAATAATTGAAGGGGGTTAGCCATGGTCAAGATTAGAGAAACAGTTACATAAAAACATTATTTGATTTAAAAAGGGATCGTTTTCATTCAAGGTTGGTGTGAATTACAAGAGGTGGCTTTGGGGAAAGGGTAAACACATTTTAGTACTACTTCAGCTTAGCAAACTGTTTACTACCCCAAGTTTGGGGTTGGTCTATTTTCAATGCTTTGTGGCTGTAAATGCAGTTGCATACCATTGATACATTGGCTAATGATTCAGTATTTGTGTCAATATTGATGTTGATGTACGCAATAAAACATGTGCGCATAAAAGCAAAAGCGAATCACTGTTGTCGACATCACCCAATATCCCCTCACCATCAACTCAGAGCCAGAAATATGTGGTCAGGCAGGCCCTGCGACTCAGACCTGAGGCAACTGATTGACAGTTCACAGGTCAGGTGGCACGTAACCAGCAGAACAATTGCGCGAGCAGGAAAACTCCAGATTAAGTCCACTGATAGGCAGTGACACCCCAATGGCCCAAAGATATTGGCCCCAGTAAAATGCACATGGCCGGAGGGCGCACATTCTAAAAACACTTAAAGTTAGATGCCACATGAAATTAAGAACACTCAGCCAATCAGGACACAGCACACACAGTGATCACAGGCTCCCCATGCCAGACATCTGGGCACGTTACGCTCTGGCCCTCATTGAGTCCACGCAAGGTCGAGACTCACCTGCATTTGTCATCAGGTGGAAGTAATTCATGGCTCCATGACTCGGCCCACATTTCTCTCCCTAAACAGGATCTATAAATTGTTTTATGATGCTCCAAGTAATGTATATAAAGGCACTCAAAATGATTGTACTTGGAGACAGACCTTAGATCACAACTCTGCAACTGTGCTCCTGGCCAAAGTGTTTGATTAGCACAACTGTTTCTGTTTTGCCAAATGCCTCTTATCTTTGTTTTTTTCAAGGTAAATTCATATTCAAGCAACATTTGAAAGGGATTCCCTTGACACATCTGTTAGAAGTGGGGGTCTCTAGTTGGCACAAGTAGGTACTTGTGACAAATAGGGACCCTCTCCTCTAGTCAAAGTAAGGGGTATTACACTCCTAAAAAAACCCCTGTTCACCCTTTAGATGGCGTGGCGCAAGCAGTCAAGGCTTATTTCAGAGGCGGTGTAAGTTAAGCATTTATGACCACATACAGTAACCCAGTGACAACACTACAAATGGACACCACACAGGTTTTATCTCAAAAATAAGTTATACTTTATATAGAGTTACCACAAGACCAATAAACGACAAAAAGAATCCACAGTACTATTAGCTTTCTAGGGTTCTTGTTAAAAATGCTTAAGTCAAGGTTCTGTGCGATTCGGTAGCCCGGACGGGCTGAAGCGTTGTTAAAAATAACAGAGTCTAGCAAATCCAGTGGGCTGCGTCGGTACAGGCCCACTCAATGGTCAACAGACTCAGTCACAGTACCTTTTACTTGGGGCAGCCGGAACGGATGTGCGAGCCGGTTCTGGTGATCGTCGCGGTGCAGAAAGGAAGCGTTGCAGGACACGTTGTCCCTCGATGCAGTGCAGGCAGCGGCCTGTTGACTGAGTCGGCAGATCCAAGGCTTGCGTTGCAGGGCGAGACGGTGCTTCGACAGGTGCTTGCAGCTTGCTGTGCGGCGAATGAGTCGGAGTTCGGGAGCTGCTGTCGATCAGTCCGGACAGCGGTGCGAGTGGGGCAGTGGGTCGCAAAGCTTACGAGGCGGTGCCCAACTCCGGTGCGGTCACAAGACTCGAAGTCAGCAGCAGTGCCCACGTCGATCAGACCAGTTCGATTCGGTGTAGCGAGGCGTTGCACTTCACGATCTCCTTCAAGTCGCTGTGCAGGCCACGGCTCAGTGACGGCGTCAGGATGGAGTCGGTGAGCTTGCGTTATTCGAGGTGGACGTTGCTTGATGCGGTGCCTACAGAACACCGGGCTGGTCGTGAGAGTTGGTCACAGCTCCCTGCCTCTGTAGCCACTTGTTTACAGCAGCAATTCACAAAGGCTGGTGAAGTCCACTGGTCCTGGGACTTCAGTCAGGGAGCGAGCTCTCTTCCAAGCCCTTGGAGATCTTTGCACAAGTTGAAAGAAAAGTCCACAAAGTTCTTTCTCCTCTCTTTGGCAGTCAGGCAACCACTGCAGGCCAATCCCCCAAGCAGCACTTCAGCTTAGGAATAGTCGCTCCTCAGTTTCTTCAGGTTCCTTATCCTCAGCAGAAGTTTTGTCTTGTAAGTTCAGAAGTGATCTAATTTCATGGAACTACGGTCCCAATACCTCTACCCCAAAATCCTTTGTTCTCTGAGGGGAGAGGGGCCTGTGCCAAGTTCGAGCCAGTTCTCCTTTCCTTTCACAGTGCAGGGCAGGCACATCAGACGCCCACAGGAGGTGGAGCCAGCATTGTGGAAGACAAGTACAGTCCTGGAGCACTTTCTTGACAGTCTTCCTTCTCTTCTTTCAGTGTGCAGGGCAGAGACATCAGACGCACCACAGGGGGTTGAACCAGCATTGTAGAGGGAAGGCCCAGCCCTATTCAGGTCCCAGGTGCAACTCCTCCCTCCTATCTAGATGCAGATCTCCCTATTCACCACTGGGCACCCCAAGCCTGTCTCCTGGAATTCCCCAGCCCTGTCACACACAAACCCAGACAAGGAATACACAACCTCGCAGAGACAGGCTCAAATGGTTAGGCAAGCAAATACCTTCTTTCTAAAAGTGGTATTTGCAAACACAGAATATTAAAATAAACGTCACTAAAAGATGTATCTTATTATTCTGAGTCCAGGCATACTAAACTTGAATTTCTACCATGTTCTCTGAGTCTGCTAGGATTATAAAGTGTAATAATTCTAACAGTTCATTCTGGCCTATGGAGAACAGGTTGCCTTGCAATAGTAAAAAACAAAAAGGGCTGCAATTCACTGTTAGGACATGCCACACACATCAGGGCTTGTTCTTTATTGTACTTACAATGCACCCTGCCTGTGGGCCTGTCATAGAGGTGACTAATATGAAGTCAAGGGAAGGTTTAGGGACTGGCAAGTGGGTGCACTTGCCCAGTCAGCATGACAGTACCGGACTGAACGCAGGCTCTGCAATGGCAGACCTTAGACACATGTTGCAAAGCCGCTTCTGTGGGTGGCACAACCAGTGCTGCAAGCCCACTAGCAGTATTTGGATTTACACGCCCTGGGCACACTCAGTGCACTGTACTAGGGTCTGACAAGTAAACCAAACATCCAATCACGGAACCACTAATTAACATCAATTTACAGTGGGGAGCACTGTGGCACTGGACAGCAGTGGCACGTGCCCAAAGCATGTAACACCAGCAAAAACACATGAAGCAACAGCAAAATGGAAGGGAGACCCACGTCAATGGTGCTAGGTCTAACACGTTCTGTTTTTCCAAACGCCTCTTATGGTTTTTTTTTTCAAGGTAAATTCATATTTAAACAACATTTGAAAGGGATTCCCTTGACATATCCCTTTCAAATACCGAATCGATATCTATTCACAGCCCCATTTTTGGAGTGAAACTTTACTCACTCCAAAAATCTGATTCCAAGAAAGGAAAAACTTATTTTGCATTTGCAACTGCTCCTATCTTGCAATTTTAAGTTTTTGCAACCTTAGTCAGTCAATACTTTATTTTCTTTACAACCATAAAAGTGTATACAACTCTGCAGTGCACAGAAAATATAAAAAAACATTGTACAGCCGAAGTCAACTTTCATGGGTGGTCAATACAATAACTAAAAAGCATGTAAAACCAAGTAAATCATACATAAGACTGCTCAGCAATGCATTATCCTATTGATAAAGAATACAGAGAAAATGTATTTTAAAGGACAATCATACGCATGGACCGCAGAAAACCCCTGGAAACAAATCAAGAACATAGAAGACTTTTAGGCGTGTGTGGCTGCGCTAAGGGTAGTCTAATAAAAACAGCAGGTGATAGAGGAAGGACAGATATTAGCACTGGCTAAAAACATATGCTAAAAAAAAGGTTTTCTAAAAAGTTAAAAACATATCAATGCAGATAATGTGAGTTTATACGGGGTGAATCCCTGAGCATTCGTACAACAAAATGAAAGAGGTCATGGAGGGATTAAAACCTAGCTTAGGGGGTGGGGGCAGGAGGTAAGGGAGCTCAGTCCAACATTTTACTTCTAATGCTCCAGCTTCAGTGTAGGTATTTGGACACTGCACAGATAACAGGCTGCAGGGACTCTGTGCGAAGGACCCTAGGAGCTACCTAATGCTGTCTACAACCGAGTTGAGTAAAACTACGTTAGTACATCTGGCCCAAAGTTCCACTAAAACACAAAACTGAAAATATGTCTTAGACAAAAATATTTATGGATTAACAATCTAAACACAAAGGAGATGTTGATGATGTTATATACTGTTGTACAAGATCATATTACCTTTGAGACATTTTACAGCAAAATGACCAGTCACAGATGGTGTTGAAAAGTAATGCATTTTTCTTGTAATCTGTTTGTTTTAAGAGAAAATGTAAAGAAGTTTTTTATTTTTCCAAATTTTATATAACGCAAACTTGACCCAAGGATATCACAGAGGGTACATGAGCACCAACTGCATTACAGACTGACACATTTATATTTTGCTAGGCATGGGAAGATTAAGTGGCAGATTTATAAGACCCCTGTGCCGCCAATACGTCACTTTTTCTGACGTACTGATGGTGCATGTTACTGCTACAAGGATAGGAAAAGCCACCCTGTGTGGCTTTTCCTGTCCTTATAAATATGGCACCTTTACACGCAGCACTTTGCGTGAAAGCGGCGTTCCATGGGTGTTGCTGTGGGTGATCTCACGCAACACCCATGGAACAAGACACATTTCCAGATTGATGAGGAATCGTAAATCTGAAAATGTGTCTCAATGCTGCGCCACCCTAGGGGTGGCTTAGCGAGTCGATACGAGGAGAAATAATTCTATTTCTCCTCGTTTTACCTCTTTCTATGTATGCTGCATTGCACAGCATGCACTGAAAGAGGAAAATGCAGGTAGTGATTGTTTTTGTGCAGGAAGGTGCCCCTTCCTGCACAAAAACAATCGCCCCATGATGCAGGCATGCTTGCACCATGGTGCACGGGTGCCTGTGCCGGTGCATGGCAGTAGTTTGTTCACCAGCGCAGGAGAGAGCACAGGAATGCAACATATTAAGCCAAAGGGCTTGCGCTGCCGCGCTGCGTCACTTCCTTGTAAAGCTGCTCCTAAGTGTTTTGCCCAGAATTACAGGATGCTGAGCGTCTCTTGTCGAGAGAGACTGGAATCCATTTTCCCAGCTTTGAGGTCGACCGCTCTAGCCCTTAGGCTGCATCACTGACGAGGTAACACCACTGTCATTGAAATATGGGATCACATCTATTGTGTGCAACAGGGAATAATAGCAACTGGGCAACTGGGGGGGGGGGGTGGGGTGCGGGGAGCACAGAAGTGTTCCCTGTTCTGGGTTTTTGTTGAATAACATCCGGGATATCTGCAAGTATTCCCACTGTTCCATCAGATGATTTTCTCTGCTCTCAACAAACAAGGTCGCCATGGAAAACACTGCAACTTGTCTTCCCGATGGGGATTTGGGATTACCAGGGACACTCATAAGGAGACTCTTTTTATACTAATTTATATGGAAACCCCACATTTGTCCTTTGACTTCACATCCATAACATTCTTAATTGTTAAATATTTTTTCTGTGGCTATTCAATTCCTTTTTATAACATCAAAAGCAAGTTACTAGCCTTTGATATAGGTCACTCTGATCACTTATTTTTTAAACACAGCAACAGCGGATTCAATCGCTGTTACAAAGTACTTCATTTTTGATGCCATGATTCATACATAGTCGTCCATTTTTCCATTACTATATTACACTGTTTATTTGACGCATGTTTTTCTTCTCCCTCTCTCCATTACCTGCTTTCTTTCCTTTATACATTTGCACTCTTGACCAATTGGCATCGGTTTCGAAAACAAATCTTCTACATTAAGTACTGTGCAGACTGAAAAGGGGGAAAGTTATGGAGGTGGGGCACAAAAAAGTAGTTGATCAGCTATTGTGCAAATTCTCATAGAAAATGTCTTCAACGAAAACTCAGAAACAGCCAAACTAAAATCCATCTGTTCTGGAAGGATGTTGGTGCTATGTCCATTTTTGGGGCACTTTAGTACGGATATACTAATTAGAAAGCACACATCAGTTGCCCAATGCTCTTGTGTGAGGTACAGATAAATATAGGCTAGCCTTTTTGAGAAAGTTAGAACATTTTATAAAACATAGAGAAAGCCTGTGATTCGCAGAATATTCCTGCCATTATCAAATCAAAATAAATCTGATTGACTGGAATTCGTCTGAAAAAAATTCACTGAGCACACATCCTTATTCAAATCAAATAAAATCAAAATGTTGCTTTATTCGGTTAAAAGATTTAAAACCATCAAAGCACAAAACAGTATTTCATTTGGAAATTATTCATAATTAGATTATTATATACAAACAACTATCACCACTAAATATGTTACAAAATGACAATGCTATACAGTTGGGTACACATAAATAAATAGAATAAAACAGTTTGTCACCCACAGGGTATTCCAAAATCCATCTAAATACTCATTTTGATATCAACTTTTAAGCTAAAAGATGTCCATGCAAGAAGGGGACTAGAGTGGGCGGATTACGGTAACAGTAACTTGTTTCGACATCTGATAGCCCCTGTAATGTAGCTCGCTACCCCAAAACAGACCACCACAGACTCAAGCATCTGTAAATAGGTCAGAGCCGGTCTGACTTGCTCAAATTTACAGCCCCTTAATAATGGGATAATACATTTCCTACGATGAAATACATAAAACTTACAAAAAAAGATCATATGAAGCATATCTTGCTCAGAACAGTTATCATATGGGTAGGGCCCCAAAGTCCCACTTTTAGCAAAGCCTTTTGGAAAAGATAACAGCCATGGAAGCATATTGTGCTTAAACCTTAATAGCACAAAGAGTTGAAACGGCTTATTTATGTAGGTTAAGTACGGCTAGATATCTTTCCCCATACTTAGCATTACAAAACTTCTCACTGATGGCTTTACCAATTCCTCTCCTTCCCTCTGTAGCTTTAGCCTTTTCAGGAACTGGAACTTTACGGCCTTTATGGCCGTTTTGTTTAAGGCCCTGGGATTCGTAAACAGCTCAGGGCTACCCATTGAATCCATTTGGGTTTTAATGTAACGGATCATGGGAATAGCAAAGGCCTTGTCTAAGGACAGACAGTCTTGAGTAATTAGTTGATTTAGATTCGGAGCTTGCTGCGCCCATATTCTCAGCCACCCCAGTAACAGGGCCACGGTGATCTGATCTGAGATATAGCCAACTCCTAAGTCTTCATGTACATTAAAAGTGGCTACAGTTGAAGGGAGCGACAACACTTTTCTTAAGAAGATGTTTTCTGTAATTTGGATCTCGCTCACATCAGTGTAACCCCACACCTCACTCCCATATGACACCATGGGTACACACTTAGCATTGTAGATTTTCAAAAGAGCTGGTAGTGGCTTACAGCCCAACCGTTTAGCAAAACCTAACAGGGCACCTGAGGCCCTCGCTAATGTGTTCTTTTTCAAAGTGTGTAGTGCGACCCATGACCTTCTGTCATCAAAGACAACCCCCAAGTACGGGAATGTAGGTACTTTAGAGAGCGCCTTCTTCGCCCGCCCTCCACCTACTGACATAGCATGTGATTTTTTAAAATTTGATGTTAGATCTAAAGAGTCCACAAAATGTATAAAACAATCTAAAAGAGATCCCTTGCCGTTCTTGCCAGTAAAACAGCGTCGTCCACAAATAATAAAGCTGGAATCCTTTTTTGGCCGACTCTCTGGATGTGTTTACTTGCTAGAGTTAATGCGTCCCCCAGATTATTTATGTAGAGCGTGAACAACAAGGGCGCCAAAATGCACCTCTGCTTACTCCTCGCTTTACAGTCCATGCATCAGTCAGACTGTGATTCTCTTCGTAACGGACTGCTGCACTGGTGTTCTCATGGATTTCTGCTAGGAAGGATATCAATACAGGGTCGAGCCCAATGTCAGACAGGGAAGTCCATAGTTTTTGCCGATTTACATGGTCGAAAGCAGTGGACAGATCCATGAATGATAAATGTATGTCCCCCTGCTTTGCGACCATATATTGCGACCATATATTTCCCTATAACAAGGTGTAGATTTAGACATTGGCTAGCAGTACCTCTTCCTTTTCGAAACCCATACTGCAAGTCCCAGACCACAGAGTTCTCTTTCAACCAATATGACAGTCGGTCTAAAACGGATTTTCCCATTATTTTCGCAGCCGAGTCCAAGAGTGAGATCGGCCGGTAGCATGCTGGATCTTCTCTTGCGCCCTTCTTGAAGATTGGGACAATAACTGCTTTACCCCAGGACGCTGGGGGGCTGGATTTGGTAGCTGCATTAAAAACAGAAGTTAAAATCTTTGCCCAGTATTTCGGATCAGCCCTGTACAAGTCCGCTGGAACCCCGTCCAGGCCCGGAGCTTTCCCCTTTGCATTGGACTCAATTGCCTCCAATACTTCCTCTTCTGTGAAAATAGTTTTGACAGCCTGTGCGATCCCCCCTCGTGATATAATACATGTAGGGTTTGTTTCTGCATGAAGACCACTAAAATGCTCCATCCACTTTTCTGGGGCAATGAGACAATCCTTATTAGTGTTATTCGTCTCATTAAACAATGGGCTATTAATCACTTTCCAAAATGTTGTGCTACTCTTCAGAACACTTTGGTCAGTTCTTCCCATGCCATATTTTTCAACTCAATTTTCCTATGTTTAGTAGCATTTTTATAGGCCCTTCTAGCCTCAGCAATCTTATGTGAGTCCCTACCGGGCTCTTTTAGAGCTTCCAGAAGCGCTGTGTGCGTATCACTGCAACCTTGGTCAAACCAATTTTTCAACTTTCTACAACTAGGTTTACTTTTCCTAGTCAGGTTTGCCGCTACCTGTGCTGTTATGCAGTTATAAGCACCGAGGACTTCAATTGGGTCTGAATTTGTATCTATACATGTACTCAGATCCTCAGCATTACTCCTGTACAGATCTTCTACAAAGTCCGCAGGGTAATCACTTCCCACCTTAGTCTCCGCCCCTGGCATGTAGTGGCTATATTTGAAATTTTAATAGCTGTCAGAGCATTTTCACTGTTTAGGGCCCTGATGTTGATTTCCAGGCTAAGAGGATTATGATCACTTAATCCATTTTGTGTGACACCAAACAAACCTATTGTGTCTATCAAAGGGGTTGAGATAAAAATATATTCTACAATGGACTTGTGACCTTGACCCACAAAAGTCGGGACAGGGAACAAAGCTTCACCTTATGAAAGGGCAACCAAATAAAACTCAGATAAAAGACTCTCAAGATACATCCCGCTCTTGGTATGCTCAAAATGGGTACATCCCCACGGGTCATATTCAGAATCAACATTCTGTAGGCACTTAAGGTGACAAACATGGATATTAAAATCGCCAAGAATTAACAAATAATAGTGTCCCTCATTGTTAGCATTATATTCATCTAAAAACACTGACAGTGCTCTTAAGTGTTCCAAGTCATCAATTCTGGTGAAAGAATTATAAAAGTTTACCACCAGGAGTTTGGGCAAATTATCACCCTCCAGTTTTACCGCTAAAATATTTGCGGAGCTTGTCACCACTATCTCAGCTCTATACAGTAGATTAAGGCTAAATAATAACAGAAGACCCCCCTAGATCTCCCCATTGGCGATGGTATTGCAAATTTATTAAACGATTGGTAACCATCCAAATATTAACATTCTCTAGAGTCCCACGTTTCTTGCAGTGCAATAATATGGTATGATGAAAGAAAAGCCTCCCAATTTGGGTCCCCTCTTTTTGAGCGCAACCCCGCAATGTTCCATGATAACATCGCCATCTTGTTTTCAGTCACATCCTTATTCATTCATATGTGATGAAGATGGTAACAGATCAAAGGAGGTAAAATTGCAAAAGTATGTTTTTTTTTTACTGAAACAAACATGCTACACCTGTCACATGTTCAAATAGTCGAAAATGTGTAGCAGGTTACTGTTCTTAATAAAAGTGCCCTAGATTGTAAAAATTAAACAACAAAAAAACTCCAGATGTTTCTGATGTTCCTGAACATTAGAAGGAATAAAGAAAGAAGAAGCACAGTGGGAGGGCAATACGTGCAAAATCCAGAAGTGAGCGAGTCTTGGCCCCATACATTTACATGCAATCTCTCATTGGCTATCATAGCTCCTTGGGAAAACTTGACGTAACATGGATTCACCCTAGAACACAATCCTTCACAGGACGTGAATTATCTAAAGCACCTCTGCATCAAGTCTTGAAAAAAGGGTTGAAAAGCAATGTACAACTTTTGAATCCACCTCTGTTCTGAGAATTAGCAGTAATGTGTACTCCCAACATTAGCAAATTACCCAGGCCTGGACGGACATATTAGGACTTCCTTTACCGGTGTGTTAATTTGTGTAAATTGGTCTTGCAACATTTCATGACGTTTCTTGAAAATGTAATGAAATTATGCAAAATTATGCTTTTATCACATAACGTGGTTTACTTATCATTAGCTTTTTTTTTTGTAATTAAAGATCATACTTCTCATGAAAAAAGTCATGTTACTGGCTAAGATAAATATAACCTGAAAATGTCTCTTGGGGAGACCTATCATTCGCAAACTAATTTTCAGTGGGTGAAAATTACACAAAACCGAGTAATGCAAAATTTAGATACATTTTGCATATTTCTCATAGATTCAAGGAATTTCAGAATTTAACTTCTGGAATTAAAATTTCTCCCAGGCGTAGCTTTCTCCCATCCCTACCAAACATCTTTACAAAATCCTCTGCAGGATTTCTCAAAGTCCCTGGAAGGAAGTGCATGGTCACCCCTGCCCAATTTTCAATATCTGCTGCCATGGCCTGGATGAACCTTTCAACGATCCCTGATGTATAAGGGCTGTAAAGTGATCATCAAAGTCCCTTCTTCTTCCTCACTGTCTGCCCTGTCCCCAATTTTTTTAGTGAATCTCTCAACGGATCTGGGGCCGTATTACACATTGGGCACACTGTCCTTGTTTGCATTGCGGTGGACCTTTAATAATTATGCAAAAAGGGGCCATGCACCATACTGCAGATTATGTACTGTTCCCAGGGCAGCCACAAACTGGCGGCTGCCCAGGGGGAAGAGCGTTGGTGAAAGGCAGACTCACTATTTGAAGCAGCCGGTCCATCTTTCACTGTAAAGTCGGCACCAAGCCTCCTTTAGAAAGAGGGACAGAGATGCGAGTGACTGCACTTGTATGCAGCGGGAGGATCCACAAGACCTCTTTCCTACCATGCATTGGTTACCCTCAGGGGCACACTGACTCTGCACTGCCTCTTTGTGGCACGCAGTTGATGCACCTCCTGACAGCCTCTTTGTTTCTGCTTCCGTGATCATAATATGGCATGTGCACAGAGGCAAAATGTTTCCCTCATTATCTTGGGACTGTCTCCAATGCTATTTATGTGAAGCCCACTTAAAACGCCAGTGTGATCTGTACTGCAGATGGGACCGCACAAGCATCTACAGCCCCTTCGGTAACGCCCAGCTACCACAGGTTTGCGGAAAGTGGGAACACCCTTCTGTTTCGCCCGAGGAACTTTAACCCCTTCGCTGCGGCCGCGATTTTACCACTGTGCGGTAAACAAAAGAACAGGGCGGGGCCGTGACGAACCCCAGCGATCATCAGCACAGGAGGGGTTAAGCAATACTGACCTGATTTTCATGGGACTACATGGAGCGTTTCCAGGATCACAAAGTGGGGACATTGAGGTAGTCATCATTTCTCTGGAGTCTGAACCGGAACCCAAAGGTTCCATAATGGAGCTGGCTGCAACAGCACGACAGCAGGATTACTGGGAGTGATGCAGGAACACTGTAGCAGTCAACCTTGCCCAGCGAGCTTGTGGGTGGAATGGGGGAATTTTTATTAAAGTTGTGGCGCACTATAAAAAACAAAAAAACTTTTTTTGTTAGGGTTCGAAATGGTTGTATGTTTTTTCTCTATGCTCCCGTAGGAAAATAATGATATGGCTTTAGTGCAGCTATAATGATTGTCACTTGTAATCCTGCAGGCCATATATGTATTACAGACATATGTAAATTTTGAGGCACAATCAGATAACGTATTCTTCACTGAATCACACATTTATGGGTTCCGAAGCAAGGGCTAAAATCCAGATCGTTCTGCTCTAACTAGGCAACATTTTTCCATATGAAATATATTGCTTGCACATATTAAAATTATCAACATTAGCCCTAGCAGACTGCCCATGAGTTCCTTTTACAATTCGTCCCGCCCAGATTCCTTGTATCTGCACTTCTGACTTTCAGCTAAAACACCATAAATGCAAATGGCCTCTAGAGATGCCCCAGGCTTATAACTTGTATTAGAACATGGAACATTGAAGAGAAGGGAGTGCCTCTGTGCCAATCTTGGTGGAGATAAACCATTTGCCCCAACATTCCAAAATGTGTCTTTCTGTTTCTCCATTTACAATTTAGAACATTCTGCCCTCCTTAGAAGGAATGTTCTAATAGCCCGATTGCCCCTATGTCTTAAACTATACCGGTTGTTAATATCGCCCTCGTTATAAATCCTCGCCGTTCAACTCAGGATCAGGGGCTTTAACAGCCGTTATTGCCCTTGGCAAAGGGCAACAATGCTAGATTACATAATCCAAGGAAAAAGGAGAAATTAGTCTCTCTGACATTCTTGGGTCTACACAGTGGCATAGCTAAAAGGATGAGAGGTGCGAAGGCGCAAGGTATTTTTTCTTTTTCTTAAATGCTATTCTCCCTCATAGTCGTCTGTTGCCTCCACCCCACTTTTCATTGTCTGTCGTTCTCACCACTATTACCTGCACCGACGGACCCAGGCAGCAACAACTCAAGCTCCGCTACTGATTAGCCGCTTGTCTTTTTTCATGCTTTTGAAGCATTGTGTATAATATCTTTTTCAACGTGTCAATAGATATAAACACAATACAATTTTCAAGCACTGCACCTAACACACTGTATTCATTCTGTCAATTGCGTTAGTGACAAAAACGTGCTTGGTATCGATCTTTCAAAGTGTTTAATCAAATAGTTTTATAAATTCATATTGATCTATGTTATGCAGGTGAAAACATTCAGAAAGAACCAATCATTGCTTTTAGCATGTAGAACCCTTTAAAGTGAATTTAGTTTCTAACACTGCAGCTAGTGTTAGTTATTTCCCCACAGCATCCCTGGTCTCATTGTAAGGTCAAATTGAATATTATACTTTATTATTGTTGGTTGCACCGCGGAAACAGATGAAGGAAACATGAACCAATCAAAGGCCTGCAGTCGTTTCTTGGCCCTGTTCTACACTTTTCAATGTGCATGGAAAAGAGGCATTAGCCAGATTTTTACTTACTTTAAATGTATAAATGACATACAGTAACTGAGTAACTCTACATTTGGCGAGTTACTCAGTGGAAGCAAAAATGAAAAAGAGCCTTTTATAAAGAAGATGTCTATAGTACTTCAGGAATATTCACTAGAAGAGCCTAGCACCAGATGAGAGGTCACAGAGGTCAGTGGGAGGAGGTTGAAGCCATCTATATTTCTCAATAGTGGTGTAGACTTTTTTAGCACTACTAACTGAAAGGAGTGTGCTTAACCTTGACAACTAGTTATACCCTCCCATACTTCATCAACATAACTGTATTAGGTACCTCAAAATTAGACTGGATATTCAAAAGTAGTTTCAAACCCCACCTGATACGTTGGAGTCCTTTAAGCGTAAAGCAGACTGTTGGTCCAAGGCCTTTCAATTCCAACTACTTTAAATCATATAATCTAAATTTTTGTGAGTGTTCTGTTATATCTATGAGTCTGTTCAGGAGATGGCCGTCTACAACCCTGGAACATGGTCACTTCGATAGAAATCCAACTGGAAGTCATAATAGATCTTCTAGCATTTGCCCTAAGAGAAAATCACTGGATCTTCTTTCTTGAGGTAAAACTGTGAATATTCCTGTTCCTTCTCTCATTCCTGACTTGAGCTCTGGTCCAATGAGCACAACATTGTTTCTTTCACAGAGCAGGCTACCAGATCATTGGTAGGCACCACATAATCAAACTTAATTGACCATCATGTGCTCCACCACCTTTCTTCTGACTCAGCATGTCTTGAACAATCCAAAATGGCAAAAGCCTCCCTTGAGGGAGAAGGTTGGTGGTGTCAAAGCGTGTTTGTGCCAGTGAAACCTTCCCCACATTTTTCTAGTGCAAACTCTCGGAAAAACAAGGAGATTCCTTACCTCATTTGTAAATAACAGGTTGAATGATTCCTAGTCAAGCCCGGAGAAAGAGTTTCAGTCAAAAGAGACGACGCAGATGATACCCCACTTTACACCTACTTACAGTTCCAAGTAAGGCCTGGGAAATATCTTTCCTTGTAAATCTTTTGCTGTGCTTCAAGCCTTATCTTAATTATATTTTTTCCTTCTAGCATAGAGGTGGGATTTAGACCTATATCACCTCTGAATGAATACATCTAAAAATGTACTTGGCTTCCTATCAGAAGTATGATTCCAGATTTGAGAGTTAAGGGTCTGAGAAATTATTCTTGGCTATAAAATAAACTTTAACAGAGAGAGCAACTGCAGACATGACCTGTAAGCTACCCGTGTAGCTAACACAGAATGCATTTGGTTATCCACCCCCAACTAATGCAGTTACTGACAGATACATCAACTTAACTGAGAAAGTACCCCAGTCATATTGGATGTTTTACATCTTCATTTAACCAGTTGTGATTCTACTCTGGTAACATGCCATCTCTACCTGCAAATTAGGGGAACGCTTGGCTGTAATCGCCATAAACACAGAAAAGGCTCTAATCCAGTTGATCAATGGCTACTCCACCTTAAATCTTGCCATTTCTCCCCGCCATTCCCTAGGCGACATCCAGTCTTTCTGCTTCCTAGCATACTCCATTTCCCTGTTATCCACTAGCAACGAAAACATATTGACATATTTGCCCGCCCAGATCAAATCCTTCTCTTCCTGTGTTACATGGTGAACCAGATTTTCCCTCCTGGAGGGTATTGTGCCCACACCTAGTACTGGTAATGCCACCTCCTTACCACTTTCTGCGGCCTGGATCAACAATCTTGTCCTTTCCGGAGTCGCTGCCCAAACATGCTGCTTGTGGAGTTATAGGCGCACTGGGCCCCCCCCCGCCACCAGGGGCAGTCATGATCCTTGCTATCATTTTTTTGCGCCTCCGCCAAGGGATCCTCTCCCACCTCCTTTGCACCCACTGAAGAAGGTAACATCCCCTCTATCTGTAGCCAAGGGAGTACTGCCGTTATCTGCGCTGCCAGCTCTGGAGGCACCTGACCAACCACTGGAGGTGCGGAAACTCGGATAAGGGATGTCGTGCCAAGTACCGAGATAGGGTCCGGGTTAAACATGGGTACCAACAGGACTACCGCTGGGACCACCAGAGGCACTATGCTTGGTGCTGGTGCCGGTGTGGCAGGAGCCACCGGGACAACAGCTGGGACCACCTGAGGCACTATGCTTGGTGCTTGTGCTAGTGTGGCAGAAGCCGGTGTTACCGGTACACCGACCGGGGTTAGGGTAGTAGGCATAGCAACCAACGGCGGTGTAAGCCCCCCATCAGGGACCCCCCTAGGAGGACCCCCCTGCTGCTTGGAGACCCGACCGCTACACTTTTTGGCCCTGACCCGCTTGGGCAAAGCATCCAATTATACCCTGGGCTGCGGGGCACTATTATTCGCTTGGGTCTCCCAGATGACCCAGCCTGAGCATCAAACCTCTGTCTGAGCTCAGCCATGCTTTTACCTATCTTGTCCACTTTACCCCATCTCCTGTCTATTGCTGCCATACTGCAGCCCTGCAGCATATGTTCCACGCGGGAACGCTTAGCGCCACGTCTACTAGCCATCCTCTTTTTACCTTGCAGCAGGTAAAACCACCTACACTTATGCCAACAGTATGAGCACGATGTATTCCTGCACCCATCAGGACATGCCTGGCTTTTACCTGTACCAAGTTGGAGGTACACAGACTGGCAGTAAGCACCATGCAACTGTGACCATGACACACCAGCTAGCCTGGGTGTTGGGCGAGTGCACTCTAGCCCAGCGTCCCAACAGAAGCAGTGAAATGCAGGCCTGCCTGTGTCCCCAGATTGCGTTGTCCACTGTGTCGGTCCCCGCAGTCCTTGCAACCATGCCGCTCTCACCGAAGTCCTACGCTGAAAAGACGATCAGCAACCAAGGAAGTACGTTGTACAAATGCAATGCGAACAACCTCCAAGCTGGGCAACCCAGAAATGGGCAAGCTTAACTCTCACAACGCGATTAATCCCCTTCCTTTTGAAGACACTCACTGACCCACCACTGTGTTTATTAAACAATGTCCTTTTATTGCCACACTTACTCTAAAATTGTCAAAGTGCAATACGCAAAACTGCCCTGTGTATCTCCTCAAGTTCTGTAAAATTAGAAGGCTGCTGATATTTCACATGTGGTCTCCCCTCCAAGTACTAGCCAGGCCTGACCCTGCTTTGCTTTATTTAACCAAGGGTTTCACATGTGGTCCCCCATCCGAGAACTAACCATGTCCAACCCTGCTTCAATTGCTATCTACCTCGTGTGCCCTTTGAATAGATGCGTGCCCTTGTACAGAAAGCGAGCGTTTAATCTGCTGGCTGCTTCTCGTACTTCCACGGGCACTGCAGTTTTTTAAAAGGCCTACAATGCCTAGCCTTTTGCAAGACTTCCGCGATAAATTGGCCTCCGAATGTCCCCACTCGGGCCGGGCCCTGTGCACGTAGCTGCCTCACTGTGTAATGGAACCCCACACAACTAGCTCGCACCACTCGCTGAAAACTCGTTACGAGATGGTACAGCGGAGCTGCCCTATCCAGTCCACTCTCGCCCGCATGAATTCACGGACATGCTCCTGTCTGCTCCTCCCACCTTCGCCGAACCTGTAAGGGGAAACACAAAAAGAAGAGCTGGTCCGAATCCAACGACGCTCTCATTGCGCTGGGTTCTGAAAGACAAAAGAAAAATTATTGTGCGCCTCGCGCTGAGGCAAGGAGCATAACCTGGGAGTGCGGGAACAAGAGGGTGCCTCCCGTGCTCCTCCGGCATTTTAACCCCTCTGGGGCAGACCAGTTGCAACTGGTCCACCCCCCTTGGCTCCCCCCTTTGACCCGGAAGCAATTGGCTCCGGGTCAACGAGGGAGCCTGCACCAATCGGTGGGGGGGCACGCCATTAAGACGCGACGGGGGCACACCCCACCACCGATAGAGGTAGGGGAAGGAGGGGGCCGGTGTCCCGCCATACGTGCGGGGGGGCCGAGCAGCCCCCCCTTACCTGTTGGTAATTAACTAGCCAAACTCAAACTCTACATCCAAACGCTGCCCTAATGAGGCCATGCAGTTGTTCCAAGTATTTAGACTGTGGAGCACTATCACTCACTACGCATACTAAAAAAACCTTAACAAAACAATCACACATTCTTTTCTACGATAGAAGATAAATCTAACCCACACCTGGCAAACTAACAACTCTTGTGCCTACAACACAAGCTTACTTTGATCTGGGATTTTATGTCTACTCAAAGTCCAGCTCATGAGATTTCGCTTAGGTATTCAGCCAACCTTGGACCAGCTACCCCTTGGTAAAAAGAGGCAAAGCTACCCTGCAGACTCTATGGTGAGGGCAAAGAGTCACAAACACACATATTCTGCATCTGCCCGGCCATGTTACGAGATCGTAGAATGCTACTGCGGGCGCCTTTAAACAGGCATCCATTGGAACAAGGAGACAAGACCTTTTTGCTTCACTCAATCCAGAATTTACCCATCTCAACATCAGGGTGCTAAAGTTTCTGGAAATATTTGAAGACAGAATAACGGCCATAACGGAGTCCCAAAGGTCGCCTGCAGCACTGGTGAATTAGACCAGACACTGGGACATATGTCTATGCAGACAAGCCCTTATCACTGCACCTAATTCAGAATTTACCCATCTCAATATCAGGACGCCTGGAAATC
The DNA here is from genome assembly GCF_964263255.1 of Lissotriton vulgaris. Classification (NCBI taxonomy): domain Eukaryota; kingdom Metazoa; phylum Chordata; class Amphibia; order Caudata; family Salamandridae; genus Lissotriton; species Lissotriton vulgaris. The sequence continues at coordinate 1,195,354,285 of NC_141689.1, read as the reverse complement.
CTCTAAGGCTACAATAGACCCACAAAAGCTGCCTGCAGCACTGTAGACAATGAAGAAGTGTGGCCCTTGAAAAGATGTTGAGTCTGATCATCTAAACAAACTGATGACAGCTAGTCCATCCATATGACTGCTGCAACAGACGATTAGAATGACAGACAAGCTCAGTAACGCCTCTCGATTGTTCAGGCACAGCAAAGCCCAATGTTTTTTAAAAAAAATGCATTTTAACTTTTCTATGCTTACATAAATGAGTAATCACAATGCATTTGATTTTATTACCATTTTTGGTGTTTTTGCGCGGAGGGTAGGGGCTTTAATTAACTATGCACTTTGAAAATAAAATGTTAATTTGAATTTGATAGATATAGACACAAACAGTATTTACTATGTATTAGCTATGTTGCAAATATGATATTTTGGCTCCTTTTTTAACAAACGTTGGGGTCAAATTACTTGTCTTCTGGAAATAGATGTTTTAAGGGACAAGCACTGCCTCTGGCCAATTTTCTCTTTCAATTGATAGGCCTGAACTTCCTTCTGGGTTAGTTTTGAGGCGGGTCAGTCATTTTGAGGTATAAATAATATGCCTGCGCAGCACTTTGACATCCTTTTGAATGATTTGGACCTTTCTGAGTGGGCCATAGATGTTTTCATGTTTGTGCATTGACATCCCTTAACAAAGATTAGACTTCGAACATTGATGCAAATACTGTATATGAATAATGCTGAAACAAATATTAGCATCTATGCAGAATCAATAAAACATGTATTGCATCATTTAGAGAGTGGAAGGAACTGAATATCCTCTGCTTACGAACAAAAAATTGCCTAACAAAAGGAATAACAAACTAATCCATGGGGATATGTGCATAATAGTGTACGGAACAGTACAGGGATAGTGGTGCATGTGTAGGTACGTGTTTGTCATGGGGGAGTTTTGTGAGGATGTTTCTGGTGGGCTAGGTCTTTATATTTGGGAGGAGACATCCTTTACATCAATGCGATACATCGCATGCCATTACAACACAGTTGTTACAAAGACCGCGTTGTTACATCGCAAACCATTACAACACAACCATTACAACACAAGTCATTACAACGACTTCTTTTATTTTATTTAAGAAGTTTTCTATAGCTCTGTCCAGACCCAGGGGTATTGGAGAGTTTTACTTTACAGTAGGTGCATAACATATAATCATCAGATACCAAATAGAGGAGCAACATATCAACCGACGAGCGTCAAAAATAAAGAGCAATACATTGTAGTGCAGGACATTTTTGGCTTTGAGGTTCTTCAGAGTCTTAGGGTTGAAGCAGAGCTCGATGTCTGCTGTCTGTCCTAAGCTATCCACCTCCTAGGGAGCTGTTGAGGAACAAGGTTTTGAGTTGGCTTTTGAATTCAACAAAGGAGGGAATGGTTCTGATGTGTTTTTTGAGTTTTATGAGTTTTATGAGTTTTTTCGCCATGTACTCGGGTTTGCCGGTGTGAAGAGCTTTATGGGTTAGGCAGGCTATTCTGAAGCTAATCCGCATTTCGACTGGAATCCATTTAAGTTCCTTATGTGCAGGGGAGATATGATCGAATTTCTTGATATCGGTGATCATTCTAGCGGCCGCATGTAGCATTGTTGTGGTGGGAGCCAGATGTGATTCAGGAATTCCTGCTAGGACTGTGTTCCCATAGTCCAGTCTTGACAGTACTGGAGATTGGGTGGCCTGTTTGAAATCATTGGTTGGAATGTAGGGTTTTATTTTGTTCAGTAGTCTGAGGTTAAGGAACGCACTTTTGGCTGAATTATTAATGTGTCTCGTCATGTTAAGTTTTGGGTCTAGGATGATGCCTAGAAATTTGACAGAGTCTGCTAGAGTGAGATTCCCATTGAGTGCATTATTAGCCTTTAACCATTCGGCGATTTGGGGGTTATCCTTCTTGTTCGAGATGAGGAGTGTCTCAGTCTTGTCAGGATTTAGTTTCAAGTGGTTGCTCGTCAACCAGTGTTGGACATCTTTCAAGACATCATTTAGTCTTTCAGTGTCTTTGAGAGAGGTAGTTTCCAGATAGATCTGAGTATCATCAGCATAGAGATGGAAGCGAATGTTGGCTTTTCTGAGTAGTTTGGAGAGAGGTTCCATGTAGATGTTAAAGAGTTGCGTTGAGAGCACTGAGGCTTGACGGACGCCCTTGTTGACTTGCTGGAGTTCGGAAGAGAAGTTTTTTATTTTTATTTTTTGTGTGCGATTGTGAAGAAAGGAGGAAAACCATTTAAGGACTACCTCACCAAGACTAGCTCTTTCTTAGAGAGCCCTTTTGAGGAGTTTGTGATCAACAGTATCAAATGCTGCTGAGAGGTCAAGGAGAATGAAGAGGCAGCATTGGTCAGAGTCTAGTGATCCATGTATATCGTCCACGATGTTGGGAATCGTGGTTTCTGTACTACAGCCTTTTCTGAAGCCAGACTGGTGGAGGTCCAGGAAGGTGATGTTGTCCAGGTGCTGTGTTAGTTGATGTAGTACGCATCTTTCTAGTGTTTTAGAGAGCAGGGGAAGGCTCGCCACAGGTCTAAAATTGTTCAGATCTGTCGGATCTAGGCCGGGTTTTTTCAGCAGGGGGTGACTTGACCCATTTTAAGGCAGTCAGGAACCACTCTGTTTTTTAGGGAGCTATTTATGATTGTGCTCCAGAGCTGTGCAAAGGCGTGCTTCATTTTTTTGGTCAGTAGGGGAGGAATAGGGTCTAGGACATGAGCTGAGGGTTTGGAGGTGGGGATCAGCGTGATTATCTCAGTTTCTTGAACGGGAAAGAAGCTGAGCCAGGAATTGACAGGGGAACCAGGAGAAAGATCATGCGGCCCAGCCGTGATGCTCTTTGTGAGCTTGTTGATGAAGAAATGGGCAAAATTGTCACAAAGTTCTTTGGACGTAGGGGGCAGAAGGTGTTGGATTTAAAATATAACACCTTCTCTACTGTTGCACATACTGGAGTTGGAATAGTAAATAGTACTATACCAACATCCAGCACCCCCTACAGCAAGTCATTATAACGACTTACGTTGTAATGGTATGCGATGTAACAACGAGATCGTTGTAACAACCGCGTTTTGTAATGGCATGCGATGTACTGTATGCAATGTAACATCACATATTCATGTTTGGAAGCATATTCTTGATTCTGTGGAGGAAGCCTAGGAGTGCAATGAGGTTGTGAGGATGCCAGAATCCCTTTCAGAGTGCAACTGGGCAAGCAGTAGCTACTGGACTTAACCGTGATGGTTGAGGCCTTTTACTTCAGGAGTCCTGGGGCCCAGCCTCCTATGGGCCCTGAGTAACTGAGCTAAATATTATCCCATACAGCGCATGACTATCAGTGGTAGCACGAGTCGAGCAGTCAAAGGCTCATTATTGGAAGGTAAGTGACAGGCTTACACAGGCTCATAACTCAATACATGCAGCACTAAAATGATTGTCCAGAAAATACTTGTTTTTAGTAAAACAAGGAGTATTTACCGTAACTGCACAGTGCATGTAAAATACACTAAATAATCCAATTATCCCAATTAAATTCAGAATCCTCGTGCAGTTCAGTGCGGGATCCCTAAAACACTCTGCCCCTTCTATCAGAGGTAGCTATTCCCATTATAATGCTGGAGTTGACTCCCAGATGAAACCCATGCCAGTCGCAAGCACCTCAAATTGCATGCTTTACCTTAAGAGTTCAACAGAATCTTGGGGCTTAATTTCTCCAAGTCCTCAGTGGCCCAATGGCCCAGTACAGTCTTACTCAACCCAGTGCAGCCAGTGACCCCAAAAGAACTAAGGTGCTCCTTCATGAACTCCAGTCTACCCTTTCTGCAGGGTCGCAATCTCTAACAGTCCTCAACGTCGAGCTGGGCATACTCAGTACTGGGACAGCCCACGTCGGTGTTGGATGTCTTCTCACGTTTCCATCAGCATTCGGTACTTGTTCTTTACAGCATTCTTGGCATGAAAAACCAGGGCAAAGACCCTGTCTCCATGGTGGCTCCCTGCCTTATATTGTCATTATTGCTAATATTGCTTAATATTCTCCTTATTATTAATTGTGCTCTAAATAACAATTATAAATACTTATGTGTGATAGATTCATCAATTTTATTCATGCCTAATTTTTGTCATTTCAAGGCTTTCATCATATCACATGGATAGAAAGGGAGGATTAAGACACCGTACTTCATCCTGAGACACACCATAAATCACGTGTACAGTGAATCTATTTGCAGAACAAGTAATTGCTATTCCTAACTCCTTGTCCTCAGGTTTTTGTTGACCCATTTTAGGTCAAAAAAAGATTTTAGATGAAGTGGTCTCACCCACATAATGTGGGATGCTTCATCATTGGCCACCACTTCCACTCTGGTAAGATGATACTACCAGGGCAGACTCGACCTCAATTGATGGGGGAGAGTTCTAAATACTATTTTCCTGGATAATACATGGATCTAGTTTATATAAGGTATAACACAGGCATATGCTTTATTATGTGGCACTTCAGGTATGGTAAGAATGTGAATAAACAGATTACTGGATGTTTAGGTGTAGCATGACCCCATCATCCTTTCAAAGTGCCAATATGTTTCTGCCCACTTTGGGAGACAGATAACTGGTCAGGGGCATTCCTCGGGGTAAAATTATTCTACACTCTAATTCTCTGAGTATATGTTCGTAGAAATATATGTATACATTGGAAGGTCCAGAATGTCCTGCCTCTCCTTGTTTGAATTTCAAGACCGAGGGTACAAAAGCATATACGTTTAGACAGTACAATACCATGCATCATGCTGGTATGATGACAATTAATGGAAAAAGTATTCAATGACACACCACATGATGGGTGGTACTGTAAATCACAAACACAAACACAACATGGTCAAAGTTGCAGCTTCGTGACAGTCAGCCTGCATGCAAGTATATATTTTTCCCCTACTTTGGGCTACTCTTTACACCACAAGAACAGTGCTTAAATGTATACCTCTTGATAAGGAACTATATGATTGCTAAGAAAGGCCCATTATACCTTGATTTTATGGATCTTAGCCACCCTTTGATTGAGTAAATTGTTACAAACTTTGGTGCATTCTGGTTAAGTTAGACCTTTCCCATTTACTAGTTGAATTTCTTTAGGCTTTGCATGATGGGGTCAAGCATCATCTAGATATGGTAGAGAGGGTGAATGTACCCAATCTTTCAGCTTGTCGCAGGGTGTCATTCAGAGATGTGTTTTACCCCCCATTTTATTTCCTTTATGTATTAACAGGTTGCACTTCTTTTTACCTACATAGGGAAATTACATATAAAATGTTGGAAATGGCCCTTTTTGCGGGATTATCCCTAAACTTTCTGCTTCTTCATCCTTTGTTTTTCCTGACCTGTGGCTCTCTGTGTAAATTATTATGGTGGTTGGTTATCCATGATTGGCATATTTGTTTACCAGTAGGTCCCTAGTGAAGTGCACTGAGTGTGCCAGGGCTAGTAATTCTACTAGTGGGCTTGCAGTACTGATTGTACCACCCACATAAGTATCCCTGAAAAGAGGACTCAGGCCTGCCACCGCAGTGCCTGCGCACAGTTTGTTAACTGCCATTATGACCTGGCCGTGTACCCACATGCCAGGCCTTACCCTTCCCTTTTCTTACACATAGGACACCCCTATGGTAGGACCAAGGTACCCCCCTTGGCAGGGTGCAGTGTATGTGAAAGGTAGGACATGTACTGGTCTGTGTAACATGTCCTGATTGTGAGATACTGACAATTTCACTGTTGATAGGCTATCTTGCCCATAGGACAGAATTGGGACTGCTGCGTAACAGTTTTACAAGCATATCTTCCCATAGGAGTAAGATAAGAAATTAGAGTCTGGCATCGCTGAACTCAGAATTTGATAACACATATTTTAGGAAGGATGTTTTTTAAATTCTGTGTTTGAAAATAGCACTTGTAGAAAGTGGCTGTTTTCTTGTTCAGTCTTTCTGTGTGCCTCTGCCTGTTTGTGGATTGATTTTCATGGCTTGAGAGTGACAGGGGCTGGGGTGGCTCCAGGAGTCTGGGTCAGTCATCACTAGGCTGAATAGGCTGATCTGCATTTGGAGTGGTCGGTGAAGTAGCATCTGGGCCTGAATAGGGTTGTGCCTGCCTTCCACAATGCTGGCTCCACCCTCTGTGATGTGTCTGATGGCCCTGGCTCATACTAATAACGGATGAAGTTGTGCACTGGCATAGTGCACCCTGAACTGGTTTGTCCTCGGTCCAGGTCCCCTTTCACCTAGAGAACAAAGACTTTTGGGTATAAATATGAGAGCTGAAACCCCTGTAATTTAGATCATCCTGGAATTCAATAGGAACCTTTCCCGAGGAGAAGAGTTGGGGAAACTGAAGGAAAGGACTGCCCTTGTTGTGTGTTCCCGGGCTAACCTGTAGTTGCTATTCTGCCAAGGACAGGAGATGGACTTTGCTGTGTGCTGTGTCCCCTGTTTAAAGAAGATCTCCAAATGCCTGATGAGAGCTGGCCACCTATTTTGAAGTCCCATGAACAAAAGGACTTCACCCCCAGCTCCCCTGAACTCTGCTGTGTGAGTTCTGACATGCCGAGTGTGGCTAACCCAGTTGTAGGGCCTCTGGAGGGTGTTTGCTGCTGTTTAGGATCTGGAAAAAGAAGAAGCGTGAAAAGAACTGCAGAACTTGTTGCATCACTTTTCTTGCGGCACGTTTCACCGGGGCATCTTGACGACGCAAGAAGATTTCCATTGCATCACCGTGCCCCTGCAAAGATTGTTGCAGCACCTGTCGCAGCTGCAAGAACCGACGCATCAATAGATCAAGGTTGAAGAGGACCGACGCCGCGCAACACTGCTTTGATCGCTGTTTTATAACGAAGATATACACATCGTACCTGTGTGAGATGCTTTCCCGATGCATCACTTGCGAACCTGAACCAGCACGAAGACTCGATGCATTGCTTCCCCTACAGACCGGACTCAACGCAACCCGTCCGCTGCTTGCAGCAAGGCTGTCACATAGACCTCCTCAGGGTCTCAGGGTTGTTGCATCTCTTTGTTTTCCGATGCTGCAGCTGTATGGCTTGGGAACTTTTGTCGCATCTCCAGGTACTTTGGTGCAAAGTCACGCATCCATGGATTTCTATGGTACAAGTTCTTAAAACCTTTTTGAAATCATATTTTTAACTGTGTATGTTGGATTTTTGTCGTTTTGGTCTTGTGCAGTTTAGATAAAGATACTTTATTTTTCTAAACTGGTATGGTGTCCATTTGCGGTGTTAATGTACGTGTTGGTACAAATACTTTACACATTGCCTTTGAGATAAGCCTGTCTGCTCATGCCAACCTACTAAGGGGGTGAGCAGGGGTTATCTAATGTGTGTATCCCTCTTACCCTGACTAGAAGCAAGTGTCCCTATTTGGTCAAAGGTGCCTACCTCTGCCAAATAGAGAACCCCATTCCTAACAAAAAGTAAAAGCAAAATATGTACCAGCCTTACTTTATGCCAACGAAGCTGTCTTGCTTTCGTGCACAGAGAATGGCCTTCGCAGTCTTATAGATCCTTTTGTTAAATTCATTAATGATTTTGACCTAGAAGTAAATATTGCAAATACACATTATATGGTATGTGTCGAACAACACAGCAAAACCGTACCAATTTTGATTATGCGGCAAAGCATTAGGCAAGTTAGTGAGTTCTCTAACCTAGGTGTTATCTTTGATTCTCGTGGCACTTGGGTACCCTGTATCTCCATACGATGTTCCTGTTCTACTGTACTATAGTAGTAAACCGATTCTGCCTTTAAAGGAAGTGTATAAGCTTAAATGTTTACCAATCATGATTTTTGGGTCATCTATATGAGCGTATCTGGATTGTTCACGTTTACAAGAGGAGAATTGTTTCTGTAAGAGATTTCTATGTGTAGGGCCAGGCAGTCCCTATTTTGTTTACATGAGGAATTGGCCTTAACGTATGTGGAAGACCACATAAAGCTTGTGCCACTCCTCCTCTGGATTGATTTAGTGGGGAATAAACATACTGAATTTAATTGCATAATCATTACTGATTGTTTAGCTTGTGATTAGGAGTACAGGACCCCTTGATCAAGTTACAGCAGAAGTACCACTGAAACACTGGGAACACCTGAGCTCAATTTGTCCCCACATCTGTTGCATAAAGGGGAGAGTTGTAGGGTTAAAAAGGCATTTTTGAGGTTTGCATCTGCTTTAGAGAGGCTAAGGTATTTGGAAAACCATCTTTGAGACAGTCTATTATGTTTAAGACATGTGAGGGTATAGAACCTTATTTCTCCCAGGTTAAAAAATGTCTGGGAAAGATCACTCTTGACTAGGTTTTGAACGCGCTCTATCAGATGCAACCTCTTTTTTCCTTTGGGACAGTATAACACAAAATCTATCTAAATGTGCTCATGTGATGAAATCATCCTTTCAGACACTGATTAACTTTACTATTTTTTGGAAATACTTTGAAACATTTAGACCGAGAATTGTACTGCCTATTTTAAAATCTCGAGGTTTTTGACAATGTAGAACAGCCTTTTACGTTCTTTGTATGTTGTCTTATCCCTCTGCGTGCTTTTCTGTGGGGGCTTTCTTAAATAATGCACTGTGAAGGCACAATTCAATTAATTTTTAACCAAATTTATATATGATTTTCTGAAATGTATTTCTGAGGTATTTTATGTTGATATGTTTTATTGTTCTTTTATTATTATTATTCAATAATCGAATAAAGATGATGCAGATGATGAAGATGAAATGTATGTTAATCTCCTGCAATTAAATGGACTCTGCCCCTCTTAGACTGATGGAAGTTGCCCCGCCTCCTGATATTTACCACTAGTTGTTTGGAATTTTATTCATTTTAAGAAAGCATGGCCCATATTGCAATTGGGTGCACTTTCCCTGTTTGATACATTTTGCACCTTTGAACAAGTGCACCAGGCAAAATGTTTTCCTCGTTTGCATTGGAATATGCCCCTTGCAATGAGGAAACACCGTCTCGCGATAGCACTGGTGCAACATGTGCACCAGCACTATCAGTATTACAGAAGGGGCCACACAAGCCATGTGTTCAATGCATTTTCTTGTTGTTATATATATTGGTTGCAATGATTTAAATTGTACAATAAACTTTTTACTTACTTTAAAAAAGGCTTTTATGTACAACCCACCACTCTGTCAAATGAGGAAGAGAGTCGGATATATTGTTCAAGCTCGATGCAGCTAACTTCTTTCAAAAACTTTCAAAAACGTTCAATATAATTTTAAATGTTGACATTATTCCTCTCCTAGTTTAGGAGAAACACAATGTGTTATTCTCCTAATTGCAGGTGGTGTATAAAAGGCTGGATTTTAAGATGTTTTAAGCTTCAATCAATAGGAAATGCTCATATTGGGCGGGTCTTGTGCTCAGTCTCATAAGTATATCACCTGCAGCCCAGGGCCCTGCATATGGGCTTCACTCTCCTCCATCAATGTAGAAGGGTTTAGAGTAATTCCTCTTACCAACCTCAACGACAGAACATTAAGCCACCCCCTCACATAATATTAAACCACCACTTGCACATAACATTATACCACCTCTGGTGCTAAACATTTAACAACCCCCCATTAAAGGGTAAGCCACCTCTAGTACCTACCATTAAACAATACAACACACATAACATTAAACCACTCTCTCACATAACATTAAAACACCCCTGCACATAACATGAAGCCTCTCCTGGCACATATCATTAAGCCCTCCATCTCCAACTTTAAACCACCGCTTTGCCAGAATATTAAACCAATCTGGGAGTATAACATTAAGTAATCTCTAACATATAGCAAACCACACTTTAGACATATTATAAACCACACGTGGCACATTAGTAAAACACCACAGGACATATTAAGTCAGCTCTGGGACATAGCCCTACTTAAACGACAAATAATACATTCGAAAGGGTGAGTTGGGAATTATTCTCACAAAGGCAAGTCATTCACTTTATGTATAAACCTTAGTCAGGCTGTGTTTTGTTGATGTCCTTTCTAATTCGATTTTAGTTAGGTCTTTATTAAAGATGCATTTTTTACACTTTTAATTAGCTGGTGCCTGATATTACCGTCCTTCTGCAAGTGAAATCTGTAATTTTTTAATCGAGTGTGGCATGTATTTTTCTGTAGAGCGGTCGATCGTACACACTTTGCAATGTAACCAGATCGATTATCATAAAAGACCATGCAGTTTGAACACATGCACAGGCGCGATCTCCTTAAAGACTACAATGCGAGAAGAGCTATTTGCAGACCAACATTGTTATGTCATTGGTTACGTGATGTCATTGCGTATGTGACGTCAGAGCCCAGAATCCCGAGCTGTAGCAACCAGAACAAAAGGCAAATTCTGAAGTGAGGGCATGATTCTCAGAAGAGCGGGTGACAGACAGGAAGACAGAGGTCCACAAATACCCAGCTTAGAGGATCCAGCTGTCGGGGACCTGCACCGACCGAGGGGTCACAAATCCATAGGCAGTCCAATCAACAGATATCAGGTAAGCAAGCCACCCAGCCTTGCTCGTAATAAGATTACTTAACAAGGACGTAGAAACTGGGAGAAAAAATAACGAATCATATCTTGGTACCACATAACCGAACATCTTCCAACTTTAGAGTACTAGACAAGAGATACCCGAGTACTGAAATTAATATCGATAACTACATCAATTCAGGGGCAGATTTATGTTGCCTGACGCATCTCTGCAAATCGGCAGGGATGCACCAGGAAAGATACGGCACGCAAGTTTATCCTTGCGCCACCCATGATGCGCTGCATTTACAATGCGGCGCAACATGGCGCAGTAATAAACAGATGCGTGTTGCATCTAGGGCATGAAATTGGCGCAGTACTGAAGTTGTGTTGCGTACGGGACGCAACTCCAGCACTATTCCAACTTGCCCTATCTCTAACGTGGTGCGTCAAGCCTTATGCCTGCTTCAAGCAGGTGCAGGGTTTTGACGCATCAGCGTTGGGCAAGTGACTCAGTGAAATCTTGTAGATTTCACTCAGTCACTTTTCAGGGGCGTTCCTGTGATGGAACGCCACCCCTGCGTGGAAACGCCCACATGAAACCTGACGCAGGTATTATGTGGCGCAGGGCCTTACACCGTGACACATCTCCATAGATGCGTCACGATGTAAGTATGGTGCAGAGATTATGCCGCCGCTGCGTCACAGAAGTAACAAAACGGCGGCGCAAATGTGCAGCAAGTCCGACATAAATCTGCCCCTAAGGGGCAGATTTACAATAACTAGTGCAGCCCCAGGGATGCACCAGTCATTGTGCGCCGCAGCTCCGCCACCCTTGGTGCGCCACATTTACAATGCGGCGCACCATGGGGCAAAAACGGCACAGATGCTTGACGCATCTGTGCCGTAAAGGCGGCGCATTGCTGGAGTTGCATCGCAAGCGCAACGAGCTCCAGCAATGCTCTGGGGGGCCCTATCTCCACAATGCTGCGTCAATCCTTTCGCCTGCTTCAAGCAGGTGCAGGGTTTTGACGCAGCATGGGCCCAAAAGTGACTGAGTGAAATCTTGTAGATTTCACTCAGCCACTTTTAGGAGGCGTTCCTGTGCAGAAATGCCCCCCCCCCCCCACACACACACACAGGAAAGCCTCCTTATGGCGCAGGGCTTTACAACGTGACGCATCTTCCGTTGTAAATACCCCGCACCATGGCGCATCTTGTGCGCCGCCGCTACGTCACAACGTTGTGACGCAATGGTGGCATAAAAGAGGCGCAAGGGGCTTGTAAATCTGCCCCACAATGTTTAGTGACTGACGTATCGCAAATTGCATAGTTGTTGTTAATGAGTTTGTATCCGCGTGCTTTTTGTCTAGGCGTCATGGCGTGTTCAGGGCAGTATTGAAAATACCAAATATGAAGGTATGTGTGGGCCGGATTATGTTAAGGTCTGAGATCAGTACTAGTTTTCCCAAATAAATAAACGTTGTCTCATTTACAGCCCACTGGGAAATAATGCATTTTATAGGTTTGATTCATGAACTGCATTTTGTAGTATGTGAAATATTATTTCAATAGTATCACTCACTTACTACAAAATGCTATTCACAAACCTATTTCTCGTGATCTCCGCATCCCCCTCTCCTACCATTTTAGTGCATAGATCTCCACCAATGTGACACATCCACAAAAGGTTAGACTTATGCTGCTCGCAAACAACACTTTTAAAGTTATTACAGCACAAAAGGTGTCAAAACATGCTTAAATGTATTCTGGGCCATATTTCCAATGTGTTAAGCATCTCATTTGGCCACTCACATGTAATGCAAAACACTCCCATAGAAAATAATCTAGGCACGGAACTAAGAATAATACCAGATAGTTAATAGTGTTAATTAAATAGGTTTGAAATATAAATGATATATACTGTTTTAGTTATAACAATTATGTATGATCAATTATTTTTATATTTTTATAATTCAACAATAAATATAATTTAAACATCATTAAAAATAAACAATTACAAAATTAATTAAACATAAATTTTAACAACATGCAAAAATAAAATAAAAAAATTATAGTCTAGGTGGATATTATTTTATTAGTTTTAGGTTAAAAATAAACATTTAAAGTATTTACATGTACATTTATACACTGTATTAAAATATTTAAAATATTTTTCCATAAACTAATAATTTTTCCTATACTTTTCCTGAGGGAGATCTCCGCCACAGTGATGAAGTGCTCCACCAACAGGGGCAAAGTTACTAATATTAACTTTACACTTTGAAATTCTGTTGTATGAAGATTGATCTCTGATTTGAGGGGATGGAGACGTAAGCCTGCTGCCAGTTGTAAATCTACAGTTGGAAATGGAAAGTAGTAGAAAAGTGAAGAAGATCACCTAGGTATAGTAGTACTTGTACACAAGTAAATATACATTTGAATGTTTACCTTTGCAAATCAGGCCTATGTATTCAGGAGAAGTACAGCGTATAAAAGGAAAATCCTGAAAAAACACGTTTTCCTAAAAATAAGAATTATTCATGCATGTGTCAGAATCCGATTTCATGACAAGTAAGAATGAGGAGAAAAACATTGTTCTGATAATGTGGTGGTTAGATGGTTGGATATGTAGTACAATGCCATGTTTTGAAATTAACTTACTCACATGAAATGAAATGAAATGAAATGAAAATGTGACTTGTAGAGCGCTGCAGCTGCCCTGAGGCGTCCAGGCGCTAAAACAGAAGAAGCCCTCTTGAGGTTACTTTATTAGGCATTAAACAGCAGGGTTTTTAGCTGTTTGCGAAAAGTAGTCAGGTTGGGGTTGTTCCTCAGCTGCAGAGGGAGGGAGTTCCAGAGTTTGGAAACATTATACGAAAAGGAGCGTCCTCCTGCTCTGGCTCTGCGGATTCTGGGGATCTCGGCCAGGAATGCTGTTGAGGAGCGAAGGGATTTGTTGGGCCTGTAGGGAGAAATCAGGGGGCGATTGATGTCTGGGCCCGTTTCCCAGAATGTCTGGTGGGCGATGCAGAGTGATTTAAATTTTACTCTGTCCCTGACAGGTAACCAGTGCAGGTCCTCCGGGGGATTCCCAGCAGCGCTCTGGCAGCACAATTCTGGGTGCGTTGGAGCTTCTGTAGGGTGTAGTCTGGGGCTCCCAAGTAGAGGGCGTTATTAAAGTCCAAACGAGATTGGATGAGGCCCTGTATAATTATCTGTTTGGCCTCAAAACAGAGGAGGGGAAGGACTTTCTTGATCACCCTAAGGAGGGCAAAACAGGTGGCTGAGATCTTAGTGGCCTGTGTGTTAAGGCTCAGAGACTTGTCGAGCCAGACACCTAAGCTTTTGATGTTGTCTCTGGGGGGTGGGGCCACTCCCATGCTTGATGGCCAGATCAGCTCTATGGAGGCGGGGGAGGCTGGGCCCAGGATCATCAGCTCAGTTTTATCGTCGTTTAGCTTTAGGCATGAGCTCATCATCCACTTCTTTACATCCTCCAAACAGGCCACTAGGTCTGGTGGCGACTGGAGGCCGCTCTTCTCTGCAAGGGAGACCACCAGCTGGGTGTCGTCCGCATAGGAGATGATCTTGACACCATGCGGACGAACAACCTCAGCCAGTGGCTTCATGTATGCGTTGAAGAGCGTAGGGCTTAAAGAGGAGCCCTGGGGGACTCCGCATCCCAGGGGGCGAGTGGATGAGCGGGATGTGCCGTCGAAGACCTGAAAGGTTCTGTCAGATAAAAAAGAGTTGAACCATGTCAGGGCATCTCCGGTCACTCCTAAGTCGGCAAGGCGGGTTAGCAAGATTTTGTGGTGTACCGTGTCAAATGAGGCACTTAGATCGAGGAGGATCACTGCCACTGATCCTCCTCGATCCAGGAGCCGTCTTGCCTCCTCAGTCACAGCCAGTAAAGCGGTCTCTGTCCCATGTTTGTTACGAAAACCTGTTTGGGAGGAGTCGAGGAGGTGGTTTTCCTCGAAAAACGTTGTCAGAGTGGTGTTGACATGTTTCTCCAGAATTTTCGACGCCCAAGGGAGTAACGAGATCGGGCGATAATTACTGGGGTTGGCCGGGTCAAGGGAAGGTTTCTTCAATAGAGCCCGTACCATAGCATGCTTCCATGTTGAGGGAACCGTCCTACTGGTTATAGAGGAGTTCATGAGATCCAGGAGCGTGGGGAAAATAGCAGTGCTGGCAAGGTTTAGTGAGCCTGGGGGAGCAGGGTCGCACGGGGAACCGGATTTTATTTGTTGTGCCAGTTTCTGTACGGCTTCCAGTGTTATCAGGGTAAAAGACTCCAACCACTTGGTCGGGTTTGCTGTCAAGTGCAGGTTTTGGCCAGGGGAATCAGTGGATGGATTAGGGAAGGAGAGATAAATTTTATTAATTTTTTGGAAGAAGAATTCCGCCAGATCATTGCACTTGGTCGGTGAGTTGTTGTTGTCTGTGACCGGAGGCAGGGGTTTGATCAGGGAGTTAACTATGCGATAAATTTCTTTGGATTTGGATTTTGCCATGGTTATTTTAAGATTGTAGAAGGCAGCTTGCAAGGATTTAATTGCCAGCTTATAGTTCCTGATCATTTCCCTATAGGTGGCTTTTTCTTCGGGATTGTATGAAGTGCGCCACTTTCTCTCCTGTCTTTTACAGAGACGTTTATGGTTCCTGAGCTCTTCTGTGTACCAGGGAGCTGTTTTGCTGTGTCTCTTGGATTTTGGTGCGTGTTCTGGGAGGACCCGGTCCAGAGAGGTGGTTATCCATTCCTCGTATTTTTTGTTGTTAAAGGTTGGGTCTTGGGAGAGGGAGGGTCTCGTGGTACATAGAGCTTGTACCCAGTTGTCAATGGGGAGTTTAGACCAGTTACGAGTTTTCCTCGTGGTAAATAAGGAAGGGGGTGGTTTACTCGTGGTCCAATTGAAAGCTATTAAAAAGTGATCTGACCAAGGAAGTCTGGTTATGCTGCCCACTTTAAGCTGGTCGCAGTTGCTGAAGATTGGATCTAGCAGGTGCCCCTTTTCGTGTGTAGCAGATGGAACTCGTTGCTCGAGTTAACATGCGGCCAAGCTTGACTGGGTCTCTTGTGCCGAGGGGTCTAGTGGGTTGTCGAAATGAATGTTGAAATCTCCGAGTAGGGAGAAGTTGGAGGGAGAGACAACCGACTGGGAGGTCACCGAGAGTAAGGATGTATTGAATTGTCCTATGGGACCGGGAGGGCGGTAAATGAGAATACCGGTGAAGCAGGCATTGGGAGAAAATTCGATGGAGAAAGAGAGGTTCTCACAATCCTCAATATCTTCCGATAAGTGGCGACAGGTGTAGCTTTCTTTGTATATTCACATAAGTGTAGTGCACCACTAAATAGACTGCTAATGGCCATGCTTTTCAGCTTCTGCTCAATATTGTCACAAACATTCTCATAGTCATTCACTTCTGCCCAATGTCCTCATTAATATTACCACAATCACTCACTCTAACGCATGCGTCTTCTAATTACGTCATGCATGCACTAGGCTGAGTGCAACTCTGAGAGAAGATACCATTGACAGGGCTGGTCTGAGATCCAATTGCTGCCTAATCAAAAATATTCAGACCAGCCCTGCAGCAATAATGAAACTCACCACTGCTCCCGTCCTGACTCTTTTGTGTTTCTTTCTTGCATTCACAGCTCTTTCTTTCACTCTTACTTGCTCTCTTGTTTCCATACTTTCCCTGCTGCTATAAACCATGGGGAGCTACAGACATAGGCAACAGTCACCAACCTTCATAAATCAGCCTCCAATGCCTCCACTTTACCTATGGAATAACTGATCTAATAAATTCCCAATACATCCCTGACTGAGGTCATAAGAGACAAGTTGTTAACTCCAGGCACTTTTTACTGTAAATAAAACACTAATCTTACCCAACTCCCATGTTTCCATCCCATAGAATGGAATCACTTTTCAAAACTTTGAAACAGAAAAACACACTGGAGAGCAACATTGTATCTTATAGAGGGTCTTAGACCCGTGTTTCAGTCAAGCAGCCGCGGCCGGCAGTGGGAGTATTTGCAGGGCGGTGACATGGGGAGGGGGAGGGGCAGGGTGGAGGATAGTAATATGTGGATTATGGAGTTTTACAGGTAAGTAAACATTTAAATAAATTAAACGAATGTCATTGCGCACACTGCATCCCATTTGGTGATGCAGGGCACTCAAGGAAATTCGTTTTATTTATTTAAATGTTTACTTACCTGTAAAACTCCGTAATCCATACATTACTACCCCCCACCCTGCCCCTTGCCCTCCCCACATCACCGCCCTGCAGGTATTTCCACTGCCGGCCGCGGCTGCAGTCAAGGTATACAAATATTAAAAACCATACAGCTTTTGGGGAAGAAATAATCTCTTGAGGCTGGTAGAAATTATATGTGTTTTTCAATGTTTTTTTTCTTTAAATCAGTGAAGGTGATTTTCTATGCTTCAATCTTTCTGTAAAATATATTGTTGTTGGAAGTAAAAGTGCAGTGTTCGGTCCCATTGTTTTAGCCCACTTCATACGTCCCATACATTTCTAAAAATAATGTTTACTAGGAGAATATCATGAGATAATTATTCACCACCCACATATCCTGGTGCTAGCAAGGCGGCATTTCACATATATCCTGGTTCTAGCAAGGCGGCATTTCAAAGTCAAAGTCAACTATCACATTACAATACCATGCAGAAGGCCTGGGTTAGACTAGCCTTAAGGTCAATCTGGCATTGACAGATGGGCTGGTCTCATAGGTCAGTGTGGGGGCGTTTTTATGGCTGTTTTTGGATCTGTTTTATGGTCTGGGGTCAAGTATTTACTGTTGATTTCCCTGATATTACCACAAACATTGCCTGCTGCAAGCACACATGAATGCAGTCTCTAATTCCTGCAAAATACCTACAGGAAATGTCTGTACAAGGTAAAAACTGTGCTAGTTTGCAAGTGTGGGACACTTCTTTTTACAAATCTGATTTCCTAATGTGGACCTCATTTGTTTTGGGGCCTGAGCCTATTTTCTGTGTCCTAGTCAGACCCTGCAGAATGTTAATTGAGTGCACCTTAATCTTTATCATTACTGTTTGCTTGATGAATTAAAGCAGATAATAGTTCCATATGATCCCTGTGGTGACTGATATGCCTGTATAGACTGTGTGAAATGCTAGAACCATGATGTCTCTCCCTGAGCCTTAAATGTGCCACAACATTCGTGTTTATGATGTGACTGTCAATCAGGTCCATTGGTTCTACAGGACTCAGCCAGGACCAGCCAATCAGATTTTTTTCCTGTTGTTTTTCTTTCCCCACAGAACTCCATCAGCAACAGATATCTAAACATTTTGAACCTTGATTTCTCAAAAATGGCTGAACAGATTTACACCAAATCACAAAAAGCATACTTTCGGGGTAAACACCTAGCTTTCTGCCAAATCTGATGTATTTTCTATCAGCCATTTTGGCTGTTTCTTAGTTATATATTCCAACAGGAAAATAAATCAGGAAAACATATTTTGAGACTCCTCTTTTTCTCGAACTCCGCTTGACATATCATCCTTAAACTTTCAAAGATGAAGCTGAGGTGGATGAACTTTGGATCGTTTTGTCGTAATGTTAGTAGCAAAAGCACTCCTTTGCTATTAAAACTTGGGCCTAATGATAACCACACAGTGTGACTCCCAGAGATAGGAATTCCTCAGATTTTTGCCCATTAATACCTTTATGCCCGTTTGACGAATCTCCACAAACCCCGCAAACCTCTAGCTTTTTCTACATTGGAAAGTAATGCAAAGTTTCATGGTTTTTAGTCAAGGGGGCTCATGAAAAAAGAGGGGTCCTGAAACACATTTTTCTCTCAATTCATTTTCAATAGACTTTTGTATTGGACGTAGCACCAAAACAGGCAGTTGGATTTCCATGAAATTCGGCGTGATATAGATTATAGTATGCATCTGATCTTTTTTGGTAGTACAGGTAAGTAGGGTAAGTATTTTAAAAGTTATAAATCATTTTAGCTAGTGATTTCTGTGGCCGCTATAGTTTCACAAAATGTTTGCAAAATTACTGTAGTTCATGCCCATTCCAATGCATAATGTGATTGGCTAATGTCTGCATTTTCAAAAGCTAAAGGAAACAATGTTGTTTTAAGTACATTTTGACTGTGTTTTGGATTGGGCTTGGATATGGTAAGTGTTAGATTTATCACTATTTCCTACCCATTATGACTTTATGAATGTAGTACTAGGTAGGGAGAATGATTTAAATATTTCTATATAATTAACAGATATCACGAAGTACCACAGTACTATCCAGGAAGTACAGGGGTACATAAAGTAAACAAAAATGTAAATCAATTTAAATAAAACTTTAATGCACCATATTTCACAGATAGAGTCCACTATAATGTAGTTACATTTTTTTTACATATTTCCTTCTTTACAAAAAGTCTACGGAACACCTAAAATTTACCATGCTATTTTAAAAAAAATGAAAATAAATATTACAATTGTTTATTAAATATAAATACTCTTTGCTACAGTATATTTCACTAATATATTGCACTAAAGTATATATATTTTTATTTTTCACTAGCTGTATCCTGCCACGCGTTGCTGTGGATCAGTCTGGTTAAATGGAAGAGAAAGTAAAGAGTAAGCGCACGTTTCCAATATGTTTAATTTCACAATGCTTGTGGGCACACAATATGTTTTTGTGACTATTGTCACTTTGTGTATATTTAATCAGGCGCTAATGTTGCAAAGTGACCAACTCCTCCCCTCTCCATCCACCCACTTCCTGGTCTGGCATCCTGACACCAACTGTTCATCCTAATATATGTAGACTATTGTCTCTATGCGTCCTTTCTTCATGTTACAAAGAGAACCAACTCCTCCTCCTCCCTCCACCCACTTCCCGGTCTGCCATACTGACACCAACTGTCCATCCTAATATATGTAGATTATTGTCTCTATGCGTCCCTTGTAGTTGTTGCGCAGCAACAAAATCGATAGGGCCTGTTTGGCCTTTCGATTAAACACGCGCGTATTGAACACACGTGTATTCAAATCCAACGTTGTGTATAAAAAAGCATGCGCTAATGTTGCAAAGTGAGCCAACTCCTCCCCCCTCCCTCCACCCACTTCCCAGTCTGCCATCCTGACACCAACTGTCCATCCTAATATATGCAGACCATTGTCTCTATGCGTCCTTTCTTAATGTTGCAAAGTGAACCAACTCCCCCCCTCCCTCCACCCACTTCCTGGTCTGCCATCCTGACACCAACTGTCCATCCTAATATATGTAGACTATTGTCTCTATGCGTCCCTTGTAGTTGTTGCACAGCAACCAAATCAGTAGGGTCTGTTCGGCTTTTCAATTAAAAACATGCGCGTATTGGACTCACGCATATTCTAATCCAACATTGTGTATATATAAACACGCACTTATTCAAATTCAACATTGTGTCAAAATTTCAAATAAATCGGTGAAGAACTTTCAAAGATTTAAGATTTTGTACGAAGGAACATTGACATTTTTATCTGTCTGTTCGGGCTTTCGATTAAAAACACATGCGTATTCGACACGTTCGTATTAAAATCCAACATTGTGTATATAAAAACACCACCGTATTCGAATCCAATGTTGTGTCAAAATTTCAAAGCTATCAATAGGGTCTGTTCTGCCTTTCGATTAAAAACACGCGCGTATTGGACACCAGCGTATTCTAATCCAACAATGTGTGTATATATAAACACACGCTTAATTGAATCCAACATTGTGTCAAAATTTCAAATCAATTGGTGAAGATCTTCCAGAGATTTAAGATTTTGAACAAATAATCATTGACATTTTTATGTGTCTGTTCAGGCTTTTGATTAAATAAACACGCGTATTCGACACACCTGTATTGGAATCCAACGTTGTGTATATAAAAACACCCCCCTATTCGAATCCAACGTTGTGTCAAAATTTCAAAGCAAATGGTGAAGAACTTTCGGAGATTTGCGATTTTGAACAAATGAACATTTACATTTTTATTTATATAGATGTTTCCTGTAGTTATCACTAAACCTTGTTGGTAGTAGCGTAGTTCTCCATAAAAAGTCTTAAAAAAATATAGAAAAATATTCAATAATTTCAATAACTCTTCCCACTTTAATAAAGTGGTAATATGTAGGGAAAACCAATAAAAACCTTTCACTTAGATTTATCTAAGGCTCTAACCCAGAACGCAGCCAAAGTGTGCTGAAAACGACACATCTGCATTTTATGTTTTGCAATGACAGCCATTAATCATAACATACTGCCTTGCTATCAGCATATACCATGATATACTGCAATGTTACCATGGTATACAGTGGCACAATATGTATCTGAGTATTTTAAAACTTTAAAACTTTAACACTACTAAACATATTTACACCCTCTACCAAAAATAAGCATTTACACTTCATAATCTATATTCCTGCCATGTTACATCTACATCTATTCACCAACTTTCATGCTACATCTGTGTGAAGTACAAGACTCCACTCTATGTTACTCCACTTTATGCCACACCACTGTACGCCACTCAATTGTACCCTATTCTACTTTACGACACTCCACTCTATGTCACGCCCAGCATACGCCACTCCATACACTAATCCACTGTACACCGTCCACTATACCCAATCCACACTATGTGATTCCACTGTCCAGCACTCCACTGTATGCTGTTACACTCTAAGCCACTCCAATCTAAGACACCAGTCTACGTCACTCAACTGCATGCCCCTCCACTCTACTCCACTCCAATGTATACTATTCCACTGTATGCAATTGCACTCTATGCCACAAAGCTCTACGCTATTCCACTCTATGCCACTCCAGCTACACCAATCCTGTCTGTGCCACTCCACTGTACACCACTTCCCCATATGCCACTTTACTGTACGCCACTCCACTCTACAGCACTCTACTTTTCCCTATTACACTCTACACAACTCCACTCTATGCCATTCCAGTCTAAGCCACTCCAGTGTATGCTACTACACTCTACACTACTACACTCTATGCTATTCCACTATATGACACTGAAAGTCACTCCACTGTATGTCACTACACTCAAGGCTATTCCACTCTACACGACTCCACTCTAGGTTGCTCCACTTAATGCCACTACAAACTACGACTCTCCACTCTACTCTACTCCACTCTATGCTATTCCACTTACGCCAAACCACTCTACACCACTCTAGTCTATGCTACTCCATTGTATGCCATTCCACAGTATGCTACTCCACTCTTTGATGCTCCACTGTGTGCTATTAGATTCTACACCACTCCACTCTACACCACTCCAGTCTACGCTACTTGAATGTATGCCGCTTAACTCTATGCTTCTCAACTCAACGCTGTTCCACTGTATGCCACTCTAAGTCACTCCACTGTATGCCACAACACTCAACGCTATTCCACTCTACTCTAGAATACTCCATTGCATGCCGATACGCTTGATGGCACTCCACTGTACATCAC
The DNA here is from genome assembly GCF_964263255.1 of Lissotriton vulgaris. NCBI lineage: Eukaryota > Metazoa > Chordata > Amphibia > Caudata > Salamandridae > Lissotriton > Lissotriton vulgaris. Next base: position 1,195,332,189 of record NC_141689.1, on the reverse strand, counting down.
TACACTCTGCGCTATTTCACTCTACGCCACTCCAGTCTACTGAACTCTACTGCATGCTAATTCATTAAACGCTATGGCACTCTATACTACTCTACTCTATGCTACTCCACTTTACGCTATTTCTCTGTGTGCCATTCTACTGTGCACTATTCCACTAGAAGGCACTCTGCTTTACACCACTCCAATATATGCCACTAAACTGTATTTAATTCTATGCTATTACACTGTTCGCCACTACACTCTGCCTCAATCCACTCTACAACACTACACTATACGCTATTCTACTCTACGCCACTCCACTCAATGCCACTCCAGTCTTTGCCACTCCAATCTAAGCCATTCCACTGTACATACTCCATTCTGTGCCATTCCACTCTGTTATTCCACTTTATGCAACTCTACTCTATGCTACTCCAGTCTATGTTATTTACTCAATGCCACTCCACTCTGTGCCACTCCACTCTACAACACTCCCCTGTATGCTATTCAACTCTACGCCATTCCACTGTATTGTACTCTACTCTATGCCACTTCACTCTACACCATTCCACACTCCAGACACCGCACTACTGCACTCCAGTCTACTCTACTCCACTGCATACCACTCCACTCTACAGTACCCCACTTTACGCAATTCTAATCAACCCCATTCCATTCTATGCTATCCCACTCTATGCCACTCAACTCTACGCCATTCCACTGTATGGTATTCCACTCTACACCACTCCGCTGTACACCACTCCACTCCATGCGTCTTCACTTAAGGCTATTCTACTGTAAGCCACTGTACTGTACCTCACTCCATAGCATGCTATTACACTGTATGCCACTCCACTGAATGCCACTTGACTTTACATCACTTCACTGTATCCCACTCTACTCTATGCCACTCCACTGTATTCTATTGCACTCTACACCACTCCAGTCTACACAACTCCACTGTATGACACTTCACTCTATTCACTCCACTCTTCGTTACTCCACTCTAGGCTATTTCACTGTACGCCATTCTACTTAACTCTTTTCCACTCCCATCTAAGCCACTCCACTGTATGCCATTCCATTCTAACCCCACTCCACTCTACACCACTGCAAATTTAGAAATTCTAAAGTTTATGGTTTAAATTTATTTTTTACACACCACCTTTAAATCACCACAACTTGATCTAATCTGTCTATATAAGCCAAATTTAAACTTCACAAAGATGACCATTTCTAAAATTATTCTTATACCATAAATGTATAATAAACGCAACAATAGGTATGAGCGGAAAATCCGTTCCGCTCACGGATTTCGCGAATTTACTGAAAATCCGCGAGATCCGCGAGCGGCGGATTTGGGGGGCAAAAGTTCAAGCCTGTTGAACTTTTAACTATTTTAGGATGGCGCCGGCAAGCTGCCAGCGCCATCTTAAAATAGTTACTAAGTTAGCTTCAACAGGAAGCACTAATAGATAAAATAAAGCAGGTGCTCGAGCACCTACTTTATTTTATCTATTAGTGCCCTGATGAAGCTAATTTAGTAACTATTTTAGGATGGCCCTGGCAGCTTGCCGGCGCCATCCTAAAATAGTTACTAAGATAATGTGTGTTTTGTCGAGGCTGGGTAGGTGTGCGTTCTCCCCATATCTATCATCGAAAATTAGCTATGATGCTTGATGGAGGCCTTTGCATAATTGACTTTCACAAGCTCAATCCCTGTGCAGTTCCTGTGACCACGAGCTTCTCTGATCCGTGCCTGTCCTTTTATACACACAAGAGGCATGTGAACGCGCATATAATCCCCGTACATTTGGCCCCTCCCCACACACTAGTGGTGTGTGCACCGTCTTCGCGCCCTTTACCCACTTGATGGACAGCTCACTCGAGGGACCCCGGCGCTCTTTGGTGTGATGGCAAAGTTAATCAGCCCCCAAAAAATGCGTGTTTTGTCGAGGCTGGGTAGGTGTGCGCTCTCCCCATATCTATCGTCGAAAATTAGCTATGATGCTTGATGGAGGCCTTTGCATAATTGCCTTTCACGAGCTCAATCCCTGTGAGTTCCTGTGACCACGAGCTTCTCTGATCCGTGCCTGTCCTTTTATACACACAAGAGGCATGTGAACTCGCATATAAGCCCCGTCCGTTTCGCCCCTCCCCACACACTAGTGGTGTGTGCACCGTCTTCGCGTCCTTTACCCACTTGATGGACAGCTCACTCGAGGGACCCCGGCGCTCTTTGGTGTGATGGCAAAGTTAATCAGCCCCCCCAAAAATGTGAGTTTCGTCGAGGCTGGGCAGGTGTGCGTTCTCCCCATATCTATCGTCAAAAAATAGCTATGATGCTTGATGGAGGCCTTTGCATATTGACTTTCACAAGCTCAATCCCTGTGCAGTTCCTGTGACCACAAGCTTCTCTGATCCGTGCCTGTCCTTTTATGCACACAAGAGGCATGTGAACTCGCATATAAGCCTCGCCCATTTGGCCCTGCCCCTCACACTAGCGATGTGCACCGTTTTCCCGCCCGGCCATTACCCACACAATCCGCAAAATTCGCGAATCCGCAAATTCGCGGATTTTGCGGATCGCGAATTCGCAAATTCGCAAAATTCACGAATTGCGAATTCGCAAAATTCGCCAATGCTTATGCAACACCTTCAAAATATTGTAACTCATGCACCTTCATACAGAGTGTATTGAACTCTTAATAACACATGGCACTACTCATGTAATTACATCTGCCATTATGACATAGCCATAATCATTACAGGTGGAAATAGATAAGGGTAAACATGCAAAGTGCTTGCTACATTCAGCACAGCTGATTATGTTGTTTTGCAATGCTCTTGGAGGAATTGAGAAGTAATGGTCCTTATTTAGTAAAGTATGTCAGTATTGTTATATAACAACATCACAACTGACTAATTATGCTGGTAGTGCAACATACTCATCATATCTCCATTTCGCAAAGGACTGTGCATCACATACAGTCCTAGATGAATGGTCCTCCACTAACATAGGGTATGGGTACATAAATGGCAAATAGATGGCCTTTTTTTAACCAGTTCCATGCTGGAGACGGAACCGCTCCGTCACCAGCCTCGGACGTGCTGTGCTGGTGACGGAGCGGTTCGGTCACGGCCCGGCCACGCTGCCTGCGCTGCACTGATTTTGCGGCTGCGCGGCACGTTATATTGAGCGGGCGGGGCTGTGACGGAACCGTTATGTCACAAGCACAGCGCGCCCGAGGCTCGTGATGGAGCGGTTCCGTCACTAGCATGGGAGTGCCGCAGGCCCCCCCACCCCTAGCGTTGCGGCGGAATTTCCGCCGCAGCGAAGGAGTTAAGTACAGCTTAAAAAGCAAATGATAATGAACATGATTGGTGGTACCATGAGAACAAATGGCACATTTTAACTCTAGAGTGGGGATCCTCTGTCCTTTCATCCTTATACCATATATGATGCATATTTGTGCAATCCATTTGTTCGGTAACTTTTAGGCATAACATTTCTTCAGATGTTGTAGCGTAGTGAATGATAAGGTGAAGAAAAACAAATTGAGTTGCATTTGGTGCAGTGCTATAGGTCATATAAAAAGTAATAACAATCATCCTGTGGGCCTTGGGTATTATACATTTTTAGACTTGGCACCATTGGCGTGGGTCTCCCCTGCATGTTTTGCTTTTGCTTCCTGTGTATTTGCTGGTCTAGACGCTTTGGTCACTTTCCCAATGCTGTCAGTGCCAAAGTGCAAGGGCTCCCTTTATAAACTGTTGTCATGGATTAATGATTCCATGATTGGTATATTTGATTTACTAGTCAGATCCTAGTACAGTGCACTATGTGTGCCCAGGGCCTGTAAATCAAATGCTGCTAGTGGGCTGCAGCAGTGATTGTGCCACCCACAAAAGCAGCCTGTAAAATGTAACTCTGGCCTGCCAATCCAGAGCCTGTGTGCAGTCTGGGACTGCCATGTCGACTTGGCAAGTGCACACTCTTGCCAGTCCCTAACCTTCCCTTTTCTTATATGTTAGTCACCCCTAAGGTAGGCCCAAGGTAGCCCTGTGGGCAGGGTGCGCTGTATGTGAAAGGTAGGACATGCCCTTGTGTGTGTGTGTGACATGTCCTGATAGTGAATTGCTGCCAATTTCATTTTTCACTATTACATGGCTACCTGCTCCCATACGACAGAATGGGGAGTTTGTTTATAACATCTTATAAACATATCTCCCCTTGGGAACAAGGTAGAAAAATAAAGTTTAATATGCCTGAACTCAGAATGTTAAAATGCATATTTTGGTGAGGGTGAATTTTACTTTCTGTGTTTGGCAATACCACTTTTAGAAAGTAGGTATTTTCTTGCCTAACCATCCAGTGTGCCTCTGCTAGGTTTGTGTATTGCATGTCTGGCTTTGGATAACAGGGGCTGGGGAGGAGCAGTGGCTCCAGAGAGCCTAATTAGTCAAGGCTGGGCTGAATAGGCCTGGTCTGCATTTGGAGGGGTGGGACAAGTAGCACCTGCACCTGAATAGGGTTGTGCCTGCCTTCCACAATGATTACTATACCCCCCTGTGGTGTGTCTGGAGCCAGGGCTCACATTGGCAATGAGGCTATTGTGCACTTGCAAAGTGCCCCACAGAACTGGTTTTGGCTGGGTACAGACACTCTCTTCCTTCGGAGAACAAAGGAATTTTGGGTATAAAAAGAAGGGCCCAGACCCCAGACTTTTAGATCACTTCTGGGAATCAAGAGGAACCTTTGCCAAGGAGAAGAGCCAGAGAATTAAGCTTAGCAGGAATACTGCACCTGTTCTGTTTGCTGTCTGGGTTTGGCTTGCAGTAGCTACTTGCTGCCAAGGAAAGGAAAAAAGGACTTTGCTGTTTGCTTTGTCACCTGCTTGAAGAAAAGATCTCCAAGGGCTTTAAACTGAGATTGCCTCCTGTTCTGAAGTCTCAGGGACACAAAGACTTCACCAGCAGCTCCCGTGAACTTCCTTACTGGAAGTTCTGACCTGCACGAGCCTGCCATTGTTTTGGGCCTCTAGAGAACTGTTTTCAGCAGGGAGCTGGAAAATTGACGCAACTTCAAAGAAGTGAGACGCATCTGCACCTGTTTCCGACGCATCACCGAAGAAAGCGTCGCAGGACCCGCTGAAGGCTGAAGAAATTGACGCAAGCCGCATCGAGTGCACCGATCTTCGAAATCTAAGACCAACGCACCGATTTCAATGCAAGGCCTGCTGTGCAGCTGCAAGAGTTCATGCATTGTATTGGATCGTCACATCCGTTCGAGGCGCCAAGTCTGTCAGAATGTTGGGGGACGCAGTAAGAAACAGATGCATCAACTTACCACGCAGTAAGAAATGGAGGCATCAACTCCTCTCCAGTAAGGAACAGACGCATCACCACCCCTGCGCTGCAGTAAGGAACTAAGGCATCTTATCACCCAAAGCAAGGAACTGACACATCACCTTCCTTGAGTGTAAAGAACCAATGCATCACCATCCCTGTGACCCTGTTTTGTTTGCTTGCATGATGCAAAGTGTTGCTTCTGCAATATGCTTGAACCAAACTATTTCTACCACCTGAAAGTCATATTTGTATTACTGTATTGTGAATTTATGTTGTTTGGTCTTGTCTTGGTTTAGATAAAGATTCGTTATTTTTTTTAACTGGTTTGGTGTCCATTTGTAGTGTTTTCACGGTATTACTGTATGTGTTCACAAATGCTTTACACATTGCCTCTGAGATAAGCCTGTCTGCTCGTGCCAAGCTAACAAGGGGGTGAGCAGGAGTTATTTTAGAGGTGTATTCCCTTACCCTGACTATAAGCAAGGGCTCCTAACTGGAAAAAGGTGCCTACCTCTGCCAACTAGGGACCCCCATTCCTAACATACATGATCAGGCAGCATGTTATGATTTGCAAAGATGTTTCTTAACTTCTACAAAAAAAAATGTATGCATATGTTGAGTACACAAGTTTAATGCAACATAGATAATTTGTGAAACTCAAACTTGACGCAGACTTATTACTGCTGATTACTTTTTCCTGAGTAACCATATTAGTACTTTTGAATGGAATATCATTGATATTTCGCTTGTACTATCATACATGACTACATCCATATGTTTTTTTGGAAAAGATGATACATTCACACACCTATATATTCTTGGTTGCCTCCAACCTTTAATCTACCACTGATAACTTTGAGACCAAGCATCTCCATTGTAGACAGCACTTTCTCCTTCCAAGGTTTGAGTGGGTATTATGTTGGGGGTTCCCCATCAGTTGGCATTGCATGTTTCTCCTTTCACAACACTATTTCTAATACCTATCTTTTCAGGTTCTGATAATGTTTCATAACATCCTCCATCTCAATTGGTAATGATGACACTGCATTGACTAGGTCTGTGATTTTTTTTTATAGACAGGTACGCACTTTAGGAGTTTTTTTAGCATCTCATGTCTACAACTCTATTGTGGTGATTCATTACACCATCAGCAAGTGCTTCAAGTTCAGGGTCTGAATTAGTATATTTATGTTTCCTGCTACTGTCCATCTTCTTGAGATAGGTTCGTGCTTGCTCAACTGATGTTGTCTCTGGAAGGATGGATGTGGATTGCAAATCCTGTTATATTCTCTTACATGGGTGGCAAAATGGAACCCTCCTTCCAGTTTTTTCTTTCCAGTTGATTGAGAATATTTCTGCCGGCTCCAGAGGGTGTACTTATCTGTACATAGCCAATTTATATTGTTGTAGGCAGTTATTTATCTGAGGGAATAGGCCTTTTGTTCAGTGGCTCTTGAAATGGCTGCTTCCTCATATTTATTGCATGTGCATTACTTTCAACATGTAATAACTTCCACATGTGGTAATTATCATACACAGTAAATATCTATTACTGTGATGTGATATCTATCACATGCAGAGATTTCTGCATCTGCTAAATAATGATATTGCCGGGTTTGGTACCAACTCATGATCACATGCTATTTACACCATGGTATAGTTGTTCAACGAATGTGACATTTCTCCGCAATTTAAAGCAAAACTTGCAATCAGGCCCAGGTTCATTAGTGCAGTGCCGTTTTAAAAAAGTGGAAATGACATGCTCCTAGGCCCCTGCAGCCAGGACCTACACCCAGCTCCCCCACAGGTGCCCTTCCCCCTGCTGATCACCTTCAGCCATGAGCGGCTATGGAGATGGATGTGCAGGGCCGACTACATGATGTGACCACATAAAGCGTGCCATTTCTAAAATATAAAAAGCTAACCTATTTGCTTTATTAAAGGGTCAGCATGCCAACATGTACAAAGCAGACCTCTTATCTATGTCAAATAGTCACCAATAACCATAATCAAATGTATATTTTATAAATTCATACATTGTAATGTCTACTAAATGTAATTGTCCTAAAATATTTTCAATAAAACCTTAAAAACAAAACAATAATATATCTTTTAGTCAAAAATTCAGACCACAAACTGCAGCCATTGAAGCAACTACAAGAGGTTCCTGCGCGCTAGCTGAAGAGGACACAGCTCCAGCTCCGAGTGCTTTAAAAAATATGATAAGCTGTCATGGGTTCATGTATTCAAAGACCAAGAAGACTTACTGTGATTTTTTTAATGTTACTACAGTACTACTGCACTTCCTACAGCCCTCCACAACATTAAAAAAATTCTTAGTGGTGCTCCTGCTCCTTTTATGGGCAGCACCAAGATCAAAAATATATTTTAAAAAAAGACCTTGCAGTCCAATATGTGCTGCTCCTGATCTGGAGCAGTAAATGTTAAATGAGAGGCTACTCCGCTGATTTCACATGTTTTTTTAATCCCTTTTTATATTGGGAGTAGGTCTTGTTGTCCCCTGCCTAAGCCTTCTCTGTAGGGGTGATGTTTAATTTTAGTGGGTGGAACATGTAACCCCCTCCCCTAGCCTTCTGTAGGCCCAGGGACCCCCTTGTTTGGCACCTTTTGATGAATCTTCATGAAATTTCCAGAACTAGTTTGCCACTCAAAATTCAAAACTAGCTTTATTTGGTAAAAGCATTCTAAAATACATCAAATATAAAAACATTAAAACATTTATCATAAATCATCACAATGGGATATAAATAATTTATCACAGTGAGAAATAATAAAAATTCATGTAAGGTTCACTTACAAGCTAGGTTATCATTATACATAAAGTGCTAAGTGCATTTTGGGGAGAAGACCATATTTATCTTTGAAGTCAAGAAAAAAGAAAAAATTTGCCTTGGAATTTAAAACTCTATGCTAAAAAACGTTAACATTTCCGTAGACTAAAATCATTTCATTTCCCTGCCCAATTCAATTACTACATTCTAGTTTGCCACTCACTTCAGCTGCTCTTATGAAAGTTTCAGATGGATTTGACAAGCGGGGCTGAGAAAAAGGGGGGGGGGGGTACCAAAAAGCGATTTCCCCGGGCAATTTTCCATAGCGATATTAGACACAACTACAGCCAAACTACATCAAATTTGGAAGAATGCTAGATCTGTGTTCAAAAAGATCTTTTGTAATTTGGTGTAAATACGTTCAGCAGTTTTAAGGTTATTAAAGAAAAAGATTTATAGCTATCTAAGTATATGGATCCATCTTGGATTCACCCTGGTGAATCCGTGCATTCACACATCAACAGCAATGCAGTGATTGACTGGCCGCAACCTGATAGGAAATTTGCGGCTGGCATTTTATGTGTCGGGACTCAGTCTTGGGGACTGAAATAAACAATGAAAGTAATAGAAGGGGTCAGAGTAGTGGTACCCTGACCCAATAGGTGTGATAGTAGGGTCACGAGGGACCCCTGATAGGCAAAAGAAATTTCCCGAAATGTTTGTTTCCCACATGCTAGGATCCATGAATCCATCGCGGTGCTCAACATAGCCCCCTATGTTATTTCACAACACATACACGGATCTAGCGCCAATTGGAAAAAATATACACACTACATCTCATACACACAATCACAAACCCATACAGCCACTCACAAACACACTTACACATCGACAATAGCATTCACACACCTGCTGACTTACCCACTTAGCCACTCACTCACCCTCTGACAAACCCTCTCACGCAACCACTCACACACACTCACACATCCACACTAGCACTCACACACCTACTCACACACTCACCTAAGCACTGACACACCCACTCAGGTATCCATCCAGCCACTTACACACCCTTTCACAGATCCATATAGCCACCCATCAAGCCACTCACACACCCTCCGTAAAACCACTCAAACACCCTCTCATAAACCCATACAGCCACTCACACACCTACTCACAGACCCATATTGCCACTCACACACCTATACAGCTACTCGCACATCCCCTCTCACACCCACCCACATACCCATACTGGCACTCACATCCTGATTAACAGACTTAGACGGTCATTTACACACCCACTCAAAGACCCATAGAGACACCCACTCACAGACCCTAAAACCACTCCCACACCTACTCACAGACTCCCATACAATCACTCACACACTCCCTCACAGACCCATACAGCCACTTACACACCCTCAGAACTCCTTAAACAACCATTCACAGACCCATACAGTTACACACTCACACGCCCACTCACACTGACACCCACATACTCTGGCACAACCCATCGAGCCAATCAAACACCCCTTGTATTAAATGTGTTGTTATTTTGAATGAGTGCTTTTGGTATGGAACCGATCAGCGGATCTATTGTGGAGCTTAAATGTGTTGCTGTTCTGTATTGAATCTGTGCTTTTGCTTGGGGATCCATGATGGGTCCGCAAATCAGAGTGAAAAATTTAAAAAAAAGGATTTGAAAACAAATTGAACCTGTGTTTGGAAAAAAGTTTGGCTCTGAAAATGGCCTATGGGTCAGATTTAGATCTCAGCAGACAAGTTACTCTGTCGCAGTGGTGACGGATATCCTGTCCGCCAAAATATTAATCCCATTATGTCCAATGAGATTTATATTTCGGCAGACCTAATATCAGTCACCGTTGTGATGGAGTAACCCATCTGCCAAGATCTAAATCAGGCCCTTTGTGTTTATGATGTATAGATGATAATCACACATAAAACAGGATGCAGTCTATCAAGTTGTTGTGGAACAACCTGTTGCCTCTATCTGTGAAATGGATTCAATTTTTTAGATATATTTAGTCTTTATCGAAGCGTAAGATGTTCTGGTATATAGAGCCCATGTTGTGGTCACGGAGGAAAAAAGAAACAGTTTTCCTGACATTTTTTCTGGCTTTCTCTACTTGTTGACAAAACTCTGTTGACCCCCAGCATTTCTGTCTTTGGCAAATGCTGGAGAACACCAAGGCAGTGTGTAGAACATGTCTAATTATTTTACAAAAGATTTCCTTCATTAAAATTTCCAGGCCTACCCTAGTAATTGTGCCTAAGTCATTACCACCACAGTGCACAATCATGAGGTCTGGATGTTTGCAATCCATGATGCTTTCAACCAAAGGCAGCAATTCATACCACTTTGACCCTTTCTGGCCAACCCAAGTAATGTCTTCATTAGGTCAACCTACGTTCCTGTCAATGCCACTCTTTCTAGTGCTCCCCCTGACTATAGCCTACAATCTACATTTTGAAACATTTTGGAAACAAGCAGTAGTCGCACACAGGAAAAGGCTGCAGCCGAGTGAGGCAGTTTTTAAGATGAAAAGGAGTTAAAATGAAGGACAGCACCTAAAATATAAAAGAACATATTTGATTTGATGGTAGACAAGGGCAGGGAAATAAACTTCGCTAGATTTTAAAAGAAATAATAACTAACTCTGTGATTGGCTTTGAAAAAATAAAAAAGTTATGTTGTTTGGGATATATTTGGAATTGCAAATGGTCAACCACACTTGCTATAGTTTAAATTGAAGCTAGGATGCTGCTCAGAGAAGGTCTTGTGAACTTGTGACCTAGTGTTAGCAGAGAGTGTTCCAAACATGGTAACTATGGAAAGGGGCCTAAACGAGTGTGGGGGAAGGGAACACACGAGACTGCACTATGAAACTTAAACGCACCGGGATGTAGAAACATTGCTCATTAGGGAGTATTTGGCTTCTAATTAAGTACCTTTTACAAATAAAAAAATTGAAAGCATTAACAACAGATTGTTAAATGTTCCTAGGGGATTCCTTGTGGATCCGCAGATCCTCTACCAATTTACATGGGGGGCCTGTGCTGAGCGTCACAGTGTAACTGCAAATCTGCCTCGGGAACTTACATCTCAAAAGACCAGACCCCTGCATGGAAGCAAACGTGGCCAACACCACTTTGCAGACTCTGTGGTCATGCAGAAGAAACTTTGATTCATCTTCTGTGTAATTGCCCAACCCTCACAATCCTGAGACGCTACTATCTTTTGCATATATTCCGCTCATTTCAAGTTAGAACATGTCGGCCGGCAGTTATGCTAGTACTGAACAGCCAGCAGCTGCAGACAGCCTGTAGGGCCACCAGATTTCTTCAGAAGGCGAGCCTCCTAATAATGCAAACTGAAAAAATGGCGAACAATGGTATCAAATCAAAGGATTAAGGATTACAAAAGACGCCGATTTCAGCAAATGTCAAATTGTTTTATTTTTTTATTTTTTCTGTCTTTCCTTTTAAAACAGAGAGTAAATGTAGGTTTTCATTAATTTTTCATTTGAATGATTTTATGTTATATTCTCTTTGCAAATTTTGTAAAGGTTTTAATTACCCTATACAATAAAATACTTACTTACTTAAATCTGCTTCCTCTCCAGGGCTAAATGTAAATTTTATGCTGGGTCGCTCCTCCAGCCCCGGGGCTTAATATGAAATTAATGCAGGGGGCCCTGGGACCACCACATCCTGGGGCAAAAATTAAATAAAATGTGGGCCCATGGAGCACCCCCACAGCCATAGGGACCACCACCTTCCTGGGAAAAATTTAAATAATTAAAGTGGGGCTGTGTGACCCCCTGTAGCCTCAGGGACCACCACATCCCAAGGGCTATGTCAAGCAATGGAAGGGGACAACGGCCCCCCTCATGAAGCCATAGATGGCCCTCGAGACCGCCAACCCACCAGTACCGACTTCTGCTATTTCCCGGTGTGCCCCACCCTGGGACATAGCTGTTTGCTATGTCTTGGTGGGAGCTTTAACACTCCCGCCAAGACATAGCAAGCTGTGCTTCATTTTGCGCAAGTGAGATCATTTAGCTATCGCTTGCTCAAAAAGGAGCACAATTGCTCTAACTGAGAGGAAGCTGCATGTTAGCAGCTTCCTCTGTGTCAAAGCAATTCTGGCTCCTTTAGGAGGCACAAAGTAGGCAGGCACTTCAGGGGACTTGAGGCTACCCCGTGTACCCAACACTAGAAAGCAGGTGCCCTGGGTGGGACCAATGTGTGTAAGAACAACAGGAGAAAACCCATAGACCTCGTTGGGATGGGAGATATCGTGTAAGCAAAAACAATTCCCAACAGGTATTATGTGGAGACAGTTTTAGAAATGTATGCAATATGCATTACAAGAAAGGAGTAAACAAGGAGTCAATTGATTTTTACAAAGGTAGTGTTATTTACCAAGAAGCAAGGGGGATATTTCACATGACAATACAGTTAAGACAGCACTGTACAGAGCGGATCATGTGACAACCCAGTGACACTTGGTGCAAAGTGCTATATACAATTGGTGATGGTGAAAGTGCAAGTGCTAAAAACAGCTGCGTAGTCGACGCACAAATCAAAATATTTACATCAAATGATGGCTTCACAAAGCAAGTTGTAATCACTTAAAATGCAATTATTTATATAGAAGCACAAAACGTGATATGCGTCGTGTAATTCAAGCTGTACAGTCGACGGCGTTTCGATCCCCCTTATTCGGGATCGTCATCAGGACAGGGTTGTCGATGGAAACAGTGCTGTGGGCAGAAAGGGCAGTTTGAGGGGAGGACCACGCGTTGGAACTGGGGAGGGAAAAGTGAGGCAAGTGGAGTAGTGATCAAGTTATTATCATGAAGGTGAATGTCAAGATGTGAATGAGGAGTGATGGGGGTGGTGGCCGGACCAGGAATTGTCATAGTGTAAGTAGGGGGTGACTAAGGTATGATTGGAACAGTAGAAGGATCGGGCAGAGGGCATATTTACATGTGACCAGTGATATATAGTGTCAGTGGGGTCATGGCGAAAAAACACGTGAGTGGACGGGGAGTGCCGGACGTGAAACCAAACAGCGAGAAACTTACAATTATACCCCGGTAACTGAGCGAGGGTATAGGAAGTCCGGGTGGTCGCTCATGGGTCGCGGACTGTGGAGGAGCAAAGGATAAGGAAATGTCAAACATTGACCAAGTTAAAAGGTGGAGAAACTGGATGCCTCAATAGGTAGAATTACCTGATCGTTGAGTTATATCCGATCAGCGGGCGGGACTTGATGTGCTTAATGGGAGGAAAAGGAATGGGAATGAGCACGGGCCGGAGGCATGGTGGGGCATAGATGGATCTCAAAGTACGATCGCTCCATGCGTGCGTGGGAAAGTCTTACCTCACTGAAACAGGGCGGTCAGAAGGCAATCGGCGCTCATCTGGCGGTAGGGCTGTAAGCAATGAATGCTCGAGCTACCTGTGTCCGTAAGACGCCAGCATATAAATCAGGAAGTGGAAGGCTGGGGGCGGAGACCTGGGATCGCGAGAGGCAGGGTGGGGGGCGTGTCGCGGCGTTGCCGGGGTTACACTAGCAAGCAGGAAGTAGTTGGGTAGAGGAAAGTTAGCGGGACAGAACTGACAGGTCTGACACGATGGAGGCGTGTCAAGGAAGCGTATGCGCGGGGTAGTACACGCCATGGTAGACTGGGCGAGAACGGAGTTAAAGATACAGAGTTTTTCCTCTAGATTACCATGCAAGGCACTTAAAAGTAGTGAGGTCAATCAACGGTATCCCAACATGGTATGGGAAGTAACACATTCTCGGAGTTGGTTTGAAAACCGTCTGGTTATGTACATGACAAAAGTCTATAGGGGAAACATGAATTAGTACCCCAATGGTATAACAACATTGTATGGGAGGTTACATATCGTAGGAGTTGGTTTGAAACCGGATGGTTAGGTACATGACACAAGTCTATCGGGGAAACATGAATTAGTATCCCAATGGGGGGAGAGAAAAAAAGGCCATGATGGTAGAGTCAAGGGCACAATATACATAATACATCAACTGTTCATTTCTAGAGAGATGCAAGAGCTTTCAATATATGTTATAACATCATGATATGGAAACCAATTACAGTACATGGGGCTCAACTGGTACCAAGGTTTGGAACCGGATGGTTAAATAGAAGGCAGTTGTCTATTTAGTGCGGTAATGGTATTAAATAGAGATGGTGTTTGTCCACTCGTCAAGAGTGTTTAACCCATGGTTGACCGAGTCAACCCGCGCAATCCATTTACATTCTGCTCTATTGAGTAGAGTGGACATGTTCCCCCCTCTGATGGGTAATGTGGGTTTCTCAATGACCATCCATCTCAAGTCTGGGTGGGACCAAGATAGGGTCCCCGGGCCAAAATCAGCTTGAGAGGGGTCGCTGCTGTGACCCTCTCCCAATATTTATTTTTTACATAAAAATAGAGGCTGGGCTCTGGGGATGGGGTCCCCGGGTCTAAAATCAGCCTGGGGAGAGGGACTGCACTGCCCCCTCCCCTATTCATAATAGGCCTGGACCCAGGAGATGGGGTCCCTGGGGACAAAATTGGTCCAGGGAAGGAGGGACAGGTGTACTCTCTCTCCCCGAATACATAACATTTTTTAAAAAGACCAGCAAGTCGCTGGCAGCTCTGCCCCCTTTCTTCAATACTCTGCAAACACGCCTCCTGCTGTACTGTTGATTGTGTGCTGAAGTCCCCTTGGCTGCGGAGGGTCCATTGTGGCCCACAAGACCTCCTGTTACTTCCAGTAATTCCCACATTGTGAGATTTCTGAGAGTTCTTCGGAGTCCACATCCCCTTTCTCCACCACTCTGCAAACGTGCCTCCTGGCACACTACTTGTTGGAGGATGAAGTCCCCTTGCCTTCTGAGAGTCTTTGGAAGCGAGAAACCCCTTATATTACCTCCAGTAAGTTTAACACTGCGGGATTGCTGAGATGTGGTTTGAGGCCATGCCCCCTTTCCCCACCACTCTGCAAACATGCCTTCTGCCACTCTACTAGTTGGCGGATAAAGTGCCCTTGAATGCTGAGGATCCTAGGGGGCAAACACGCCCTCCTGTTACCTCCAGTAAGTCTCAAGCAATGCGATTGGTTACAGGACTTCCGGGGCCAGGCTCCCTTGCTCCAGCTCTAACTCATACAGATACTAACTTATACTCACTCACCTATTCAGTTACTGACACAAGCACACACTCACCCATACGGCCATACTGACATTCACTCACAAACCCACTCACTCAACCACTCACTCATATGCATACTAACTCACCCAGACAGCCCCTCTTATACTCACCCACTAACTCTTACAGCCACTGACTGGAGTGGAGAAGTGTGGCTCAATGGTTAGAAGAGGCTGACCATGAAGCAGAGGTCAGACCCGGGACCAGGGTTCAATTCCGGACGCAGCAGGGTCTTGAGCCCAAAATGTCCACGGACTCGATAATTCTCGCTTCGGTGCCTGCTCGAATCACGTGTTCACACTCTGCAACTCCGGGCAATAGCTTGCTTAATCTCCACTATGGCCCCCCGCGGCGGGATGCCTGGCTTTCACCTTGGGGGTGCCCAGTACGGGTTATCTCACAGGGAAAACCAGGACGGGTTCCCAAAGCAAGCGCTTAGAGACCGTTGGTGATAATGCGCTATATAAATAAATATAAATTACAATTACAATTACTGACTCAATAGCTCACTCATCCAAACATGCAGTCACACACCTGATCACCCACCCATACAGATACTGAGACAATCATACAGGTACTAGGACAACCACTCACTCAACTATACAGCCAGTCGCATACCCACTAACACACCCATACAGCCACTTTGACACCAACTGGCAAGCTGCTACAGATAGTCACACAACCAGTCACTCATTCATACATTCACTCAGACACCTAAGCACTCACCTATAAAGCCAGTCATACACCCACTGATTCACCAGTACACCTTGGTATATATATTTAACACTGACAACATTTTTAAAACACTCACAGGATGATGTTGTCAGTGATGTCATCAGTGATGTCACTGACCATGTCATGAGAGATGTAACATGTGAGGTCATAAGCAGTGCATTGTGGGGCATGAGTTATAGTTAGCTCAGCTAAATATAACTGCTGAATTTCACTAGTTTTGTATGAGTGAAACTTGAGCCTAACTATAACGTCCCTGTAACCTTTGTTTTTTTTCAGTAAATATATTCAGATATTTATTTACATATATAGATATTTATTATATATTACTATAAATACCCAGTGGCACTTAGGTCAGCTCTTCTACAAGAAAAGCGTTTGTTGTATTGCTAATAACTTTAGCACCGTTTGATGAACTTCCACAAACCTTTCCGAAAATGGTTCTGCTTCTTGACTACTTCATGCATGGAATGTTTTGGGGTGATCCATCAAGCGGAAGTCGAGTAAGAAGGGAGGCCCAAAAAATCCTCATGCTTTTTCCATAGACTGCTTTAAGAAGGACTACAACAAAAACTGCTGAATGGAATTGCACCAAATGTGTCAAGGAAGTAAGATCTTAGTCTGCAGGTTGTGCTTTTTGTGATTTAGTGCTAATTGGTTCAGTAGTTTTTGTGATATTACGCTTGGAAACAATATAGATATCTGGACTGTTGGTTTTGAGGTACTCTTGCAAGTGTCCCATGGGAATTTTTTTTCCCTTGGGCCAATTCGCTCCTGCGGGAGTGAGACTTCTTTGGGAGCGAATGCTCTGATTGCCTGCCAGCAACATGAGAATTTTTTTTCCTGGCATCCATTACAGAACTAGTGAACATAGGCTAAATTGCGCTTTAAGGATCGACCTTTGTCTGCTGATTAAACAACCTGGAATTTAAAGTTATGGGAAATATTCCTAACAATAGTAGAGAAAAGTGGATTTTTGTGGCAAATCAGGCTTTAACTATAAACATCACATATTATGAGATCAATCCTGCAGTGGGGTGTTAACGTTACCTCATATGTCAGGGAAACTGGTATCCACTCTGGAGTGATGAGAGCTCAGTTTTCTGGAGACCAATGAGGCCTTCAGAAAAAGCAAAGAAAAGCAGAAATCTGTCAACAGTTTAAGGACAATTGGCCTAATTTATATGTTGGCCGTACATATACTCTCTCAAAGCGGAGACAGAGTATACACACTGGCAACATAAAAGTCACCTCTCCCAAATTAGAAGCGGGCGGACTGTAGGTTTGGCTACAGAGGTGACTACTCCATCACTGTCATAGCCAAACCTCTCAAGGCTCATTGGAGTATGGTCCTTCTGAGACATGGATATATGCCTGCCCTCTAAATCATGATGGGTGGTCTTATAGCCAATTGCTTTACTGCCCCTCACCGGTGGTGAGGGACAGTAAAATGGTAATAATGCTCCCATCACCATAGGGGATTCCATTTTTTAATTTCCAAAAGAAAAATTCTGTTTTGAGATTTTCATTTTGAAAATTAAAAATGAAAACTGCCTGGTGCAGGGGTGAGTCAGCATGACGTAGCCCTGGGTCAAACAACAAACTACATTGACAGGAACCGCCATGATGGCGGTTCCTGTCAGTGCATTATAAATAACCACCTGCATGGCAGTCATTTATAAATGTGGAGGTCGGCTCTTCCACTAGAGGCGAAGAAGTTATTTACTCCATCCTTCAGCTGAATAAAGGGCCATCCACCCACAATTAAATCAGGTCCAAAGTCCTGGATAGTGTGGCCAGTCCAAACAGCAGCAGGAGCTAGCTCTCTTTTGAGTGGGATACCATTACATTCAATGGGGTAACCCAGTAGGACCTGGGTGTCGATCGGTATAGAAAACAGTGGTCCTAGACACTTGAGATCAAATTCTATAACATTGAATGAATATAGAAGTACTAGTAGGGACATACAAAACAATATTGGCCACTTCAAAAGGACCTGTATTCATCAATGTATTCAGCCATGCTAAAGTATTAAAACATGTCAACAAGTTCAAAGGCAAAATATACAATTCATAATGTCCATACGGTTATCATCAAAAGGAAGGAGGTGCAAACATGAGTGCTCAAGAGAAAAATAGAAAGAAATGAAAATGAGTTGCCATCAAGAGGGTAATTCAAAATAGTAATAGGAATCCCTGCTCAGAAACCATTAAAATCAATGGGGTAACCAAGTCGAGTCAAAGGATCTGGGTGTCGATCGGTATAGCAAACAGTTGTCCAAGGCACTTGTTATCAAATTCTATAGCATTGAATGAATATAGAAGTACTAGTAGGCACATAAAAAACAAAACTGGCCACTTCAAAAAAAATTCAAGTAACAAATAGAAAGAAAAGAAAATGAGTTGCAATCAAGAGGATAATTCAAAATAGTTAATGTATAAGGGATACAACGTTGACATCCCCTGAATAGGCCAACACCCTCTCCTGAGCCCCAATACCTGAATCACAGATGAGATCACACTGTGAAGAAACTGATGAATGAAATTTACTGTATTTGATGATATGTACAGGGGTAGGCCTGAATTGCGAAGGAAGACCGTGTTTCCGATTCTAAATTGGATCCCTTATACATTTAGGGGCAGATTTATGAGGCCGTTGCGCCTCTTTGCGCCGCAATTGCTTCACTTTATTTGACGCAACTGCGGCGCAAACAATGCGCCCTATTTACAACGTGACGCATATAGGAGATAGGTCACGTTGTAAAGCACTGCGCCATAAGGAGGCGTTCCTGCGCAGGGGGGGGCGTTCCTGCGCAGGAACGCCTCCTGAAAGTGGCTGAGTGAAATCTATGAGATTTCACTCAGTCACTTTCAGGGCAATGCTGCGTCAAAACCCTGCGCCTGCTTGAAGCAGGCGTAGGTCTTGACGCAGCATTGTGCACATGGTGTACCCCTGAGCCTTGCTGGAGCTGCGTCGCTCTTGCGACGCAACTCCAGCAATGCGCCACATTTCTGGCACAGATGCGTCATGCATTTGTGCCGTTTTTGCACCATGGGTGGCGGAGTTGTGGCGCACTGTGGCGCACGTTAACTGGCGCATACCTGGGGATGCGCCAGTTACCATAAATCTGCCCCTAACTATTTTGAATCACCCTCTTGATGGCAACTCATTTTCTTTTCTTTCTATTTTTCTCTTGAGCACTCAGTGGCCAATATTGTTTTTTATGTGCCTACTAGTACTTCTATATTCATTCAATGTTATAGAATTTGGTCTCAAGAGTCTAGGACCACTCTTTTGATTGGGGTCGTAAGGCCCTATTAATCTTATGTTTGGATACAATTTCTGAAGCTCTCACTCAAAGAGAGGAACATCTGGGTACCCATCCTCTTTGGATGCCCCCCACAGGTGCTACAGAGCAGTGATAGCCCAGACATTCCGTTCACTGTAGGACCTAATATGGCCAGCCATCCATCATCACAGAGAAAAGTAGCACTGAAGCTCAAGTTCTTGAGTGTCGCACCTCAAACCTAGAGTAACACTCCTTGGCCAAAGGGACACTTATAAACACATACCTTATGATACTGCTCTGGCTAAAAAGACACCCCATAACTTGGTTTCATTAGGGGCATTGGGTGATTTTTATACTGATGTTATAGAGGATCTAACAAGAAGGTGAATTACTGTACACTCTATTGTGTATTATTTCCAGTAGGGAAACTTTCACTCTATCCACTTCTACCTTATGAGCCCATGATGGAGAGTCTCTCTTTGATCCTGTGGAACTCAGACACTAAGGACCTAAATAAAATGTTGGGCGGACTTATGTCCACCCAACACCGTTGCAGAAAGGAACTGCCTGACATTAAGTTGGTTGTTGGGACCACAGTATTCTATTGTGATTTCCCACATTAGACAATTCTTCATGACCCCTTGGTCCTCCTCAGAGTAGGGTCCTTCAAAGGAAGCTAAATTTGCTGGTTTTGCTTGTCTCTGGGGTTTAGGGCAAAACTCAGGTCTTTCTAAGAAGGAGTCTAAATTGTGCTTCGATGCCTAAACTCATGAACTAAGAGAACCTATAATACAGCCAAAGACTCTGGTTCATGGTACACCATTTAGATCCCCTAAATTCTCCTTTCCTGAAAGCGGATTTCCTAACCTCTCTTCATCACAAGGGTCTCTCTAACCCACAGCTTTCCAAACTGTGTGGCGCGACACATTACTGTGTCGCGCCCCATATGTAGGTGTGTCGCGCGATTAGATGATCTGACGTCTGCCGGCAATCGGCAGAGCCGGGCTGCAGGGGCTCTAGAAGGGGGTGAAACAGCAACAAAGCTCTATTAACATGCACAAGGTCTTTAACGACCTGTGAAATGCTCGGGTGCGGCTGTGAGCGGGCCCGGGATGCCACGCACGACAGGGGGGGGCTCTCATTTTAAACAAATCCCCTGGTCTGGATCTTTTTCTACAACGTGTGCTCTGTGAGGTATCATTGATGGCAGCACCCGCACTGAACATGATCCCCGCGCTAATTCAGCCTAGTTCCATACAGAGAGCCGCACTCCTAAACTCCAAGAATCAGATTTATAGCGCCTTGACTGCAGAGCGGTGCACGTTGATTTACACATCGCATGTAAATTACGTTACCAGATTTTCCAATCATGCAGGACGTAAAGTAGCAGATTTAAAACGCCTATGCATTACATCCCATAAGTCATTGAAATTACCTCATTCTGATGAATTATGTGTGCCTCTGAATGTGAATGTGAGGCCTAATCTCGGTCTGATTGGCTTTTCACAACTCATTCATCCCTAAACAGCACACTATATAAAAATGTTTAGTTTCTCTGGTCATTCTGCAGTCTTAGTAGCCTCCTCATTTGGAGATTGTCTCTCATTCTACTGCAAAGTCCATAAACCTGCGCCAACGCCAAGAAACCTTTTGGTGTACGTGCCATATATAAATACGGTATAACATACCAGAACCATCAGCGCTCTCAGATCACTCTCGTGGTGTGATTTCACCCTTAAAGCAAGCCAGATGCCTCTCGTAGACTTCAATGACATCGCCGGTCTTTCCTCACTTTTCACTTGTTCTGTTATTTGTCACTGATGTGCCAAAATTTCATCTAAGTTGTTGGAAGGCCTCGTCAAGCCGAAAAAGACGCTGCTATGGGAGCAGAGTGTTATGCTGCATTCCCAACCCCCCCCCAAATGACAGTGATTTTCATTTTGTGGAGAGGGTGGTTGTTCCACACTGTTGCAGTTTGTTATGCAAAGGAAGAGTGTTCACCTACTGAAGTTCAGCACCAATATCAGAGAGCCTGTGATGGGCCGAATATGTCAGCAGGCTGACAGCGCAGTAGTCTATTAGGTACCATGAAACATGCCCGGTGCCTATCGGATAATTCTGCATGAAACTGTTAACCAGTGGAAGCATTCATTGCCCCCCCTACCATCCCCCCCTGAAAGAAGCATTTGACCTCATCCTCATTCCTTCATGAGGGCCCAACAGGGAGGGAATCATGGATGTCCATCAAGGGTAGTCTGGCATGCCCTTGGTACCCGTGGACTAACCTGTCATGAAGGCAGCACGGGGAACATGACATAAACAAAGGTTACCAAGGTTACAGAAGGCTTTTTTAATGTCTGTGGGGTGGTGTGTGGGGTGTCTGGGGGTTGTGTGTTTGGGGTTGGTGTGTCTGTGGGGTGGTGTGTCTGTGGGGTGGTGTGTCTGTGGGGTGTGTGTGTGTGGGATGGTGTCTGTGGGGTGGTGTGTGTGTGTGTGGGGTGGGGTGTGTGTGGGCCGTGTGTGGGGGGAGTGGGGGTGTGTGGGGTGTGTGTGTGGGGGGGTGGTGTGTCTGTGGGGCGGTGTGTGTGGGGTTGTGTGTGGTGTTTGTGTGGGGGGGTGGTGTGTCTGTGGGTGTGTGGGGTGTGTGTGGGGTTGTGTCTGGTGTGGGGTGTGTGTGTGTGGGGTGTGTGTGGGGGTGGTGTGTCTGTGGGTGTGTGGGGGGTGGTGTGTCTGTGCGTGTGTGGCATGTGTGTGGGGTTGTGTGTGTGTGGGGTGTGTGTGTGTGTGGGTGTGTGTGGGTTGGTATGTCTGTGGGGTGTTGTGTCTGTGGGGTGGTGTGTGTGGGTGTGTGGGGTTGTGTGTGGGTGTGTGGGGTTGTGTGTGGGGTGGGGTGGGTGTGTGTGGGGCCCGAACCCACCATAGGTGGTTCTGGCTCGCTCGCTGCGCTTCCTTGCGCTACCGTGTCCCCGAATTTTTTTTTTACAAAAAGGTGTGTCACCAAAATGAAAAGTTTGGAAAGCTGTGCTCTAACCGTTCTATCAACGTTTATTAATCAGCTGAATTTTCTGGCTCATTCTTCTTTGGGACCAGTCCCCATAGCTAAGGTAGCTTTGGTGTGTAGTGTGATAAAAGACATTTGTTTCTCCCAAATCACTTTCCGGAGATAAGTTATAATCTGATATGCCAATGTGCTTCTATCCTTCTTGGTTCACTCGCCCAATAATGGCGTCCGCCCTCATAATCAACTTTTCCTCAAACTTGCCATGATTTTGTGCTTAATTTCACTTAATATAGCTGAAAAGGGTTTCAGATATTGATGCTTAGTCTATTGTGGCCGGATCATTTTCCCTAGATGGAAGTTTGTTATACAACTCTGAAAACTAAAATAGGATGTTCCTCAGACCCCTAGCTCTATATTTCAGCCACTCCTAAGCAATTTGTGTCAAGCTGACTCAATCTATGTGAGTGCAATACAGCTTCTCTCTGTCCCTTGCTAACTCTCAACTTTAATCTCTTTCAGGAAATCACATCATGCCATTTCTTTTCCTACAACAGTCTGTTGGCTTTGTTGTGTTATGATGGAAACAGTCATCAATGTGACTCTTTTGGCACCCATTTGACATGTTGGCTACAAAGCCTATGTTTTAGGATGTGGTTTGCCTGACATTCTCATGACAACTGACTAGACTAATGCCTTCTCATTTCAGGCCTTTTAATTTAGGACTATTGAGCATTATGCACCCCTCGTCCTTTGTCCCTTTTCACCTCCTGTTGTCCATACAACCGTTTCCTAATGCGCTCAATGAAAATCGAGACTGTGTTGCATAATATGAAGTAGATATTATATCCCATCCCCTTTACCCTTGTTTGGGAATACTTGGATATTGCATGACAGGTAGTTTTACTCTCTTCATGTCTGCTGCAAATTTCTCTTGGCAGGTGGTATCTTCCTTACTGTTGTGTTTGATTTTATTTTGTTATTTTTTCAGATTGCAAATTTCAATTAGGTGCATAGGTTCATTGCGGAGGCTAAATTTGGCTGTATGTTGTTCCATCATGTCATTATAGTTTGCAATTTGTTTCCTCTCTGCCATTTCCTAGCTTTGAGGACTGGTTCCTGGCCATGACTGCTGTCTTCTTCCAGTGCTGGCTACTCTCGTAGCTGGGTATTCTGGGTCTCTCTTTGGAGCTGTTCTTCAATTGATTTTTCTCTCATCTATACTAATATAATAAAGAGAGAGCCCAAACATTTGAGGCGGATAATCTCAGGAACCACAGCACCAATCACAACACCCAATACAGCGTTGGAAAGGGCAGTTGCAGCAGAAGGACATATACATTTAAAAGGTAAAAGAACCGTGCCAGCTAAGTAGTCCCTTGTGGGCGTGTCTGCGTTGTGCTGTGGGCGTGTGCTGGAGGCGTGACAAACGCTGGGGCGTGTGGTACGTTCCGCCCTTCATGCCATGTCTCAAATCGTGTGCTAATCCCACCCTGCTCCCTTTAAATACCCCTGCACCCCATAAACATAACCCACCCTTACTCCTTAAAATACCCCAACACCCTTAAACACTAACCCCTCTTAACCCTATAAATATACCCTGTACCCCAAAACCCAAACCTATCCCTAAACACTAAAAATACCCCTGTACCCCAAAACCCAAACCTAGTCCTGAACCCTATAAATACCCCTGTAGCCCAAAACCCAAACCTAGCTCTGAACCTAAAAATACACCTGTACCCCAAAACCCAAACCTAGCCCTGAACCCTAAAAATACCCCTGTACACCAAAACCCAAACCTACCCCTGAACCCTAAAATACCCCTGTACCCCAAAACCCAAACCTAGCCCTGAACCCTTAAAATACCCCTGTACCCAAAAACCCAAACCTACCCCTGAACCCTAAAAATACCCCTGTACCCCAAACCTAGCCCTGAACCCTAACAATAACCATGTACCCCAAAACCCAAAACTACCCCTGAACCCTAAAATACCCCTGTACCCCAAAACCCAAACCTAGCCCCGAACCCTAAAAATACCCCTGTACCCCAAAACCCAAACCTAGCCCTGAACCCTTAAAATACCCCTGTACCCCAAAACCCAAACCTACCCCTGAACCCTAAAAATACCCCTGTACCCCAAAACCCAAACCTAGCCCTGAACCCTAAAAATACCCCTGTACCCCAAAACCCATACCTATCCCTAAAACTACCCCTGTACCCCATTACCCAAAACTATATCTGAACCCTTAAAATACCCAAACACCCCAAAGCATATACCTCAGTACCCAAAAACATATACCCCTATACCCATACTTACCTTATCCAAACATAAAAAAACATGCTTTTACCATTCATGCATTTACAATGAATTTCGTTGTAAATGTATGCGTGGTAAAAGCATGTAAAATGTAATGCCATGCGTTATAATGGCATTGCGGAGTCATGGTACTTTCGTAATGAAAGTATGCGGAGTGATGGTATGCAGAAAGAAAGTTGCAGAATAATGGGTTTTTACCCTCCCCGGTTAGTACATTGTTGGCACGGCGGCCCACATCTCCAGCAACATGCTCATATTTTTTCACCACTCATTTGAAAAATGCACAGGTTTCTCTCATTGATGGCCAGCACCTACATACACTTTTAGACACTACTCCCTCCACAAGTTCTAGAATTGCGTACTTTAGAGCTGGGGAGCTACGTTCGAATCTCGGCATCAGCTCAACATCCTGTGATTCCAGGCAAATCGCTTTGTCTCCCCGTGCCTACCACAAATTAATGTGTTCTTCTGTAATCTAAATTGTGCTCATGCCATGTTGACGAGTTTGCTCTATATAATATTGCAAGGAAAATAGAGTAGGGAAACTCGAGTTCACACACTACTGAACGTGCACTCTTAAGTGCATCAGCAGTGCAATGTGAATCGGAGTGTTTCACAGGCCTGTAACAGATAAGAAATGCTATCAAAACAAAATCCTACAAAACAATATACTACTGGCCGGCAGCAATTCATAACCGGACAACGTCGGGACGGGCTGCTAGTTGGATAATAAAAGTGGAGTGGTTCTTCACAGTTGTTTCTCTTCTTCGCTAGGAATGTTTTTCATGGCATTATTTATCACCAGGAATATTTTTCAAGTGTGTCTCTATCTGACTTTATAATAGGGAAGCCCAGGAAGCCCAGGCAGACCGACGCACACGCTGTGAGGGGAACGGCCAGCATCAGCAGCAAGGGCTGCAAGTCACAGCAGCCTGTGGGGCCAGAGACGCCTCTGGCCGCGCCCAGAGGCTCATTAAAGCTGTGGTGGGCTCCTGTAGCGCGGGAAGCCCAGGACGACCGATGCACAAACCATGAGGGGAACAGCCAGCATCCGCAACAAGGACTGCGAGTCCTAGCAGCCCGTGGGGCCAGAGATGCCTCTTCCCGCGCCTGGAGGCGCATTAAAGCCGTGGTAGGCTCCCGCAGAGCAGGCCGTGCCTAGGGAACAGCACAGGCCAAGGGCTGGCCTGTCTGTGCTCATCTGCAACCGATCGAGGCTGGGCTGGGCCGCCCCCCTTGGTCCCTGCCAAAAAAATAAGCGGACTTGGTCTCTGAATAGCACTTGGCCTAAGGTCAGTGCCCAAATAGCCCTCTATACATCCTACTGTATCGGTGGGCTCCCTCGTTTGCTTGATTTTCATCTGGGGCTAAATAGTCTAAGTATCAGTGAAGAGAAGGTGCCCTACTGCTAACAGTGAACACACGTGGTGACCCCACAGCATCTATATCAGCAAAGTAAGCCGAAAAAAAGTAGGAAAAATGGGTAATCGAATCTGTGCTGGCACTCCCGAAAGCCCATCCCACCTCCATTGACGGGATGTTTAGAGAGAGCAATAGGAGTGATGGCAACAGCAATAGAGTAGACTGAGAGACTGCTATCACTCACCCCAAACCTGGAGCTTCCTTTGATAGATTTGGATATATCACAAGCACCAGGACCCTTGAGTATGCAGGAGAGATCCTAACAACCCGCAGAGTCAGCTGGGTGGACTGGAGACCCAAGGTTATGCAGGGAGACTGTATAGTGATACATTTTAGAAATCCATTAGTCGCCGGCAAAATCCTAAGTAGGGATGACTGGAGACAGGAGGGGCCATAAGCACCCTTCGGTTAGATTACTTTTACCCTCCAGGAAGACCCCAACAATTTAGAAGGCAAAATGGCTGGGAGGGGAGACCTTTACATCAAAACATTCAAACTGATAACTTAGATTATGACCAGCCTAGGCAACCACTCTTCAATATTCCCACAACACACAGATTTGGTGTTCTAGAAGGAGTAGATTGATTTGAGCCCAAGGGGTATGGGTTGAAGGAACACTATCACCAGAGAGAGTTACACGTGAAAACTGTCCAAGTAGTGGTGATCATAGGCCAGCTTATGACACCAAGAGAGGGTGAGATCAGTGGGAGGTTGAGTGGGACATTAGGAGACAAAATTGATGGATGTAATATGGCTACAACTAACAGTCAGTTTTATATCGCCATCAATGAGACCACCCAGAAGTTAGATTTGTTTACTGGCGGGACCCCTCACCCACCCTCCCCTGAACTTGCTGTCATGGATAGACTGCTGGATCCATCGAGGCTGCGAGTCCTATCTTGGAACACAGCTGGTCTAGCCCCCAAGATGGATAATCCCGAATGGGGGAGTTTTATTGAGCAATTTGAAATCTGTATGTTCCAAGAGACATGGGCAAGGGGGAACATCCGTAAATTAGGCTACAATATGTATAGCGTAGCTGCATCATCAGGGGGAAAGGGAAGGCCCTCAGGGGGGCTTTGTATCTGGGTGGGTGTACATTTGGGTTGCACACCTATACAGCTAGAAACATCATCAAATATCATTCTGTATGTCCTCCTTAACTTTCCATCAAGGATCACAGTTGCTCTAATAAATGTCTGCTCGAGGCCAGTCAGAGTAGTCAAGAGTCAAAGATACTTGATGAGCTAATGACTTTTCTTGATACTATTCCAGATCACCACCTGGTGATCCTAGGAGGGGATTTCAACTGCCAGTATGAGCCCTTAGATGGTATTATCAAAGATAACCCTTATGAAGAAGATTAACACTGGTCTGTCCCAGAAACTACTTGTCTGCTAGTAAGAGTCTGGACCACTCTGGTGCTCCAGATGAATTATCTTGTATTTAAACACTCACTGAGGGCATGTAACTGTAGAACTAAGTCTGACACTCCAGGTAAACACACTTTTAATAGAATTGGACAAGGCTCCTTAATTGATTATATTCTGATTGATATAAAATCTTGGCACAGGGTAGTAGACTTCAAGATCGAGTCATTCACAATAGTGATCACAATGCCTTCATTTTAGAGTTGTTCACACTAAGCTCTGGGAGTGCTACAGGTTTGGTCATGCCAGCTGATGGAAGATTGACTCTTACTATCTGTAGGAAGAGATTCCGATGGGCAGACATAAGTCAATCCCAAGAAAAGTTAGGCACCCTGTATCAAATCGTTATTCCAATTCTTATGATCTCAATGCAATCTGTTTCAGCTGACAGCACCTCAATTGAACCATTGAAGGTCGACCTGAACCATTATAGGCTAACGATCACCATGGCTGACTTTTTCTTCCCAATCAAAAAAAAGAGAACTAATAGGATACGCTTTCATCCTTGGTATAATGAAAGATGTCGAAAGGCCAAAATAGCTCTGATTTCTGCCATTAAGGCCAATGATTGACCTCTGATTAAAATCAATAGAGTGGCCTATCGAACTGGTATTGATGAGGCACAAAACGGTTGGAAAGCAATAAGTGGGAAACCTTGAGAAGCTCCTTGGGCACCCATAACATGAGGACATTTTGGAATACGGTAAACATGGGTAGTTACAAAGGGAAACTGGCGATAGAGCCAAATTTAGGGGCAGATGTGTGGAAGGACCATTTTGAGTCTCTCTCCTTGAGGGTAGAGATAGACGTTGATGTAGTGGATAATGAACGTTACCCCTCACAAGCCGAATGCTCTAATGCACTCACGCCCACCCCTCAAGCAGCAGACTATACCCCGATGATCACACTTAAAGAGGTAACCAGTGCTTTCAGTCAAATAGCACCAGGTAAGGCACCAGGGTTAGACAGGATACCTGGGAACTTGTTCTGCAGTGAACCTACCATCTGGGCACCATATTTTTGGATTTTATTTAACGCTGTCATGCAAGGCATGGCAATTCCTGCTAGCTGGGCTGGGGCAGAAATAATACCAGTTTATAAAAAGGGATCCCCACTGCTACCCACAAACTATAGGCCCATAAGCCTTATTGACATTAGCCCCAAAAAATGTGCATGTGTGCTGATGTCCCACCTGTTGAGCTGGATGGAGGAGCATAAAGTTCTTAGCCTGTTCCAAGCAGGGTTCAGAGGAAAAATGTCCACACTGGACCAGATCTTCAAGCTACAATCATTACACTGGAAGACCGTGCGTATGGAGGGTGGCAGCCTATATCTAATATTTGTGGACCTGAAATCTGCATTTGATCTGGTGCCAAGAGACAAGTTGTGAGCAGTCCTGCTAGAGATGGGAGTCCAGGTATATTGATGCCAAATCATGAGGCGGCTACACAAAGGAAACTACGCCCAAATAAGATTTGTCAAAAGCGGGAAACACGCCACTCCCATCCCTGGTGTCCGCAGGGATGCGTCCTTGCCCCGAACCTTTTTAGTCTTTTTGTAAACGGGCTAGTTGACTTTTTAAATACTGAGAAGGATTTATATGTACATAAGTTGGCAGCACGTAATATCCCGGCCATGATGTTTGCTGACGATACCCTGTTATTAACAAAATATCCTATGGGTATACAGAGGGTTTTAAATAAATTTGACGCCTTTTGTAAGGAAAGGGGGCTTGGGATTAACCTATAAAAAACAACATTTATGGTGTTTAACTCAGCTAAAAGTACCCGATCAAACCCCTGCTTGGATGGCAGAACCCTAGGGAGGGTATCTGTCTTTGATTATCTCAGCATTACGATCCCAGAAAAAATAAACTGGGGGAACAAATCAAAAAAACTAGCCTGAAGCTAGCACAAACAATAAGGGCCTGATCAAGGTATTTCAAAACTCTAACTATAAACAGGTGGGCCCAGTATTGGAAATATATAAGGTACAAGCTAGAGGTGCTGTATATGGAGCAGAAATGTGGAGTCACTGTCGCCCTGACAGCCTTACACTTGCAGAAAACACCTTTGCCAGACAATTGTTTGGTCTCCCCTGCAGCTCCCTTCTCATACCACTACGACTAGATTTGGAGGTCAGGTCAATTGCAGAAGAAGTTTCTCTCAGACCTCTCTTATTCTGGCCACACTTGTGGGTCACTCCAGAACTGGCTGAATATAGGGAAGGACTAAGAGAGTTGATGAGTATATCTGGGGCGGAGACACTACCATGGCATACCCATATCCAGAACACTTTCATGACCATGGGACGAGGTAATCTGTGGGATAATCCAGAAATGACATGTCCCATAGTGTCAAGGAAGGAGCTAAAGGACTTATTTTGGGAGTACAAATTGGCCCAATTACAGAGTAATCATTCATTAGGCAATCTTACTGCAGCTTTTTGGGAAATTAAAGAGCAGTACATATTAGAGCCGGCACTCAACAACATCAAGCTGGTTACCGCAAGGAAGCCCTATTTACAATTCAGGCACAGGGTACTGCCACTGGGTGCTTTTGCGAATAAATGGGAGGACTTACAAACTCTGTGTTGCCCGGCCTGTAACAGCGTAGAAGAAACAGAATACTACATGTTTTTTTCTGCTCTGGATATAAGAAAGCAAGAAAATGATGGTTGATCCAGATATGTAGAAATTTGGGAACTAGGCAATGCTCAGAGGCTTCAGGATACTGAAACATGATGCTTGCCTACCTATAGCATTTTTGGTGGCAGGCTTCTTATTTTCCATGTGGTGTACCCGAAGAGTATTCCTAAAACTAACCCCCAAAGATGATGATTAAATCTTTGTACACTCAATTTTTAACTGAAGGTGTTCTATATGAACTGTATGCGTATTTTAGTACCATTTTAACAATGTATTTTTAACCTGATTTACAGTATACCGACGTGTGGGAGCCTATGACAATGTTAACAGCCTTCTCATTGATTGATACAAGTATTTTATATAAAAACAAATATTTTATTCTTCCTGAATGGTTAATCCAAGAGGTAGAGTATGGGCTAATTAAATATGGTATTGCAAATTGTACATTTATATATTGCACAAGCGCTTTAATGTAGCCAGTGACGACGTAATAGCCTCCTTATTGACTGATACAGAACTTTATACAAAAAAGATAAATTTTTTGTTCAAATAGTCGATCTGAGAGATAGAGTACGAGCTTAATAAATATGATATTGTAAATGATATATATATGCACTGCAGAAGCATTTTAATGTAGACAGTGATTTAAAGATTGATTGCAAGATAGACTGCTGCTGGTTACATTGTGTGTTTACTAGACAATGTTGTTAGATTTGGGGGTCTCTAGTTGGCACAGGTAGGTACTTGTGACGAATAGGGACCCTTGCCTCTAGTCAGCATAAGGGGATTACACTCCTAAAAAAACCCTGCTCACCCCCTTAATAGCTTGGCACGAGTAGACAGGCTTATCTCAGAGGCAGTGTGTAAAGCATTTGTAACCACATACATTAACCCAGTGACAACACTTCAGATGGACACCACACAAAGTTACCACAAGACCATACATGACACGAATACACAATACTGTTACTTTAGGATGGTATATGTAGCTTAGTTAAGTTCAGTTCTTAAGATGCAACACTTTGCATCAATATACCTTAGGTTGCGTTGCGCTTCCTCGAGAAGCAATGTCACAGTGAGGGAAATGCGGCACGCTTCTCCGGGGATGCGAGAAATTCTCGGTTCGATGCGTGGACAGTAGCGGCGACACCCTTGCTCCGCGATGCGACGACAGCAGCTCCACTAGCGACACTCTTCTCCCACGATGCGTGAAGCTTCTGCACGATGCGACAGCTACAGCGGCGAAATCCACGATGCAACGGCAGCAGCTCTGATGGCGGCGCGCTTCTCAGGGATGTGAGGCACTTTTCTTTGATGAGGTGCAGTGTGACCGTTCCAGCGGCGGCACCCTCCTTCAGGGTTGCCACAGCAGGCACAGCGACAGCGACATGCTCCGATCTCGTTGCAAGACTCTTCTCTTGATGCAGTGCAATGCGACAGCAACAGCGGCAACACCCTCTTACAGAGTTGTGACGGCAGCAGCAGCAACAGTGACACGCTTCCTCTTCGTTGAGGCACACTTCTCTCCGATGCGGTGCAGTGCGACAGTTACAGTGGTGACACCCTCCTTCGGAGTTGCGACGGCAGGCACAGCGATGGCGACATGCTTCTCGATGAGTCACACTTCCAGCTCCTTGCGACACGCAGTGCCTCAGAAGGCCCGAAACAACAGCAGGCACTTCCAAAGAACTCTGGGGAGCTAGGGGATGAAGTCTGTTGTCCCTGAGACTTCAACTGGAGGCAAGCTCTTTTCCAAGCCCTTGGAGATCCTTCACAAGTTGAAAGCAAGGTTCACAACGTTCCTTTCTCCTTCCTTTGGCAGTAAGCCAACCACTGCAGGCAAATCCCCCAAGCAGCACTTCAGCTTGGGAATAGCCTCTCCTCAGTTTCTTCAGGTTCCTCTCCTCAGTGAAGGTTTCTAATTGTAGTCCAAAGTGATCTAATTTCATGGGATCAGGGTCCCAATACTTGTACCCCAAAATCCTTTGTTCTCTGAGGGGAGAGGGGCCTTTACCCAGTCCAAACCAGTTCTGAAGAACTCTGTTTACCAGACTTCTCCTTTCCTTTCACATTACAGGGCAGAAACATCAGATGCCCCACAGGAGGTGGAGCCAGCATTGTTGAAGGCAAGTACAGTCCTAGAGCACTTGTTTACAGGACTCCTTCTCTTCTTTCAGTGTGCAGGGCAGAGACATCATCCGCTCCCCAGGAGGTGGAGCCAGCATTATAGAAGGGAGGCACAGCCCTATTCAAGGTTCAGGTACAACTCCTCCCTCCCATCTAGATGCAGATCTCTCTATTCACCACTGGGCTAACTCATCCTGTCTCTTGGTATCCCCCAGCCCTGTCACTCACAAAACCAGACAAAGGAATACACAACCTAGCAGAGGCAGGCTTAAAAGGTTAGCCAAGCAAATACCTACTTTCTAAAAGTGGTATTTGCAAACACAGAATGTTAAAACCAACAACACTAAAAGATGTATTTTATCATTCTGAGTTCAGGCATACTAAACTCGAAATTCTACCATGTTCTCTGAGTCAATTAGGATTATAAAATGTAATAATTCTAACAGCCCATTCTGGCCTATGGAGAACAGGTATCCTTGCAATAGTGAACAACGAAAATGGCTGTAATTCACTACTAGGACATGCCACATACACCAGGGCTTGTCCTACCTTATACCTACAATGCACATTGCCATTGGGCCTACTAAAGGGGTGACTGACATAAAGAAAAGAAAAGCTTTAGGGATTGGCAAGTGGGTGCACTTGCCCAGTCAGCATGACAGTACCAGACTGCACACAGGCTCTGCAATGGCAGACCTTGGACACATTTTACAAGGCTGCTTCTGTGGGTGGCACAATCAGTTCTGCAGTTCCACCAGCAGCATTTGGATTTACATGCCCTGGGCACACTTCATGCAATAGACTAGGATCTGACAAGTAAACCAAATAGCCAAACATGGAACCACTGATTAATACATCAATTTACAATAGGAAGCACTTGCACTGTGGCACTGGACAGCAGTGGCACAGAGCCCAAAGCATCTAACACCAGTAAAAATACTTGAGGCACCAGCAAAAATGGAAGGGAGACCCTGACAATGGTGCCAGCTCTAACACGTGTCCCCTCCAGGTGAAATGTGGGGAGAACTACCCTAACTCCTGGGAGTTCACATCACTAAGGCGGAAAAATCAGGGCAGACCATCAGCGTTTGCGTGTTCTTCACCAGGGCGGTGTTCCACCATAAAGTCCCTACCCTGTAGGGAAATAAACCATCTCAACAGCTTTGGATTCTCACCCCTCATTTGCATCAACCATCCGAGGGGTCTGTGGTCTGTCAGAACCCGAAAGTGAGTCCCAAACAGGTATGGTCTCAGCTTCTTCAGCGCCCAGACCACAGCAAATGCCTCACGCTCAATACCACTCCACCTCTGTTCCTGTGGAAGTAACTTCCTGCTGATGAAGGCTACAGTTGATCTAGGCCCTTGTCATTCATCTGTGACAGAACAGCCCCCACACCATGCTCTGAAGCATCTGGTTGACTGATATACTCTCTTGAGAAGTTGGGTGCCAGGAGCACAGGCGTCGTGCACATGGCAGCTTTCAGGGCCTCAAAAGCTTTCTGACAGGTGTCAGTCCAAACCACTTTCTTGGGCTGCTTCCTGGAAGTCAGCTCTGTCAAGGGTGCAACAAGGTTGCCATACCCCTTTAAAAACCTCCTGTAATACCCTCTGAGTCCTAAAAAGGCCCTCACCTCTGTCTGAGTTTTGGGTGTCTCCCAAGCCAGGATGGTTTCAATCTTCGGTTGTAGGGGTGCCACCTGGCCGCTCCCAACTTGGTGTCCCAAGTACACCACAGAACCCTGCCCGATCTGGCACTTACTCATCCTGATTATGAGGCCTGCCTTCCGCAGCGCCAACAACACTTCCAAGAGGTGGTGCAGATGTTCCTCCCAACTGGCACTGAACACTGCGATGTCATCCAGGTAGACGGCACTGAACTCATCCAGTCCTACCAAAACCTCGTTGACCAACCTCTGAAAGGTGGCAGGGCCATTCTTCATCCCAAAGGGCATAACACGGTACTGGAAAAGCCAATCTGGTGTGGAGAAGGCTGACCTCTCCTTTGCCCCATCAGTCAAGGTGATCTGCCAGTACCCAGAAGTTAAGTCAAACGTGCTGAGGTACGGTGCAGCCCCTAGCCGATCAATGAGCTCATCATCTCTGGGGATGGGGTGGGCATCAGTCTTCGTGACTGAATTGAGCCCTCTGTAGTCCACACAGAACCAGAGTTCGGGTGTGGCACACGGCACATCAGCCTTCGGGACCAAGACCACTGAGCTAGCCCAAGAACTGCTGGAGGACTCAATTACCCCTAGAGCAAGCATCTTTGAGACCACCTCTTTGATGCAAGCCCTCACCCTGTCAGTTACCCTGTAAGTTTTATGCTTCACTAGTAAGCTGTCTCCCATCATGGCCTCCCCAATCTGTGACACCAGGAACCAGGGAGAACAGATCAGAAAACTGTCCCAGCAACTGGCAGTCCTTCTGTTGCTCATGGGTCAGGGTGGAAGAGAGGTTAACACCATCCACTGACCCATCTTACTCTGAGGCGGACAGGACGTTAGGAAGAGGCTCAGTCTCCTCCTCCATCCCAGCATCTGTTGCCAAGAGCATGCTCACTTCAGACCTCTCCAAGTGGGGCTTAAGGTGGTTGACATGGAGGACCCTTAAGGAGTTCCTAGGAGACCACAAGTCCACCAAGTAGGTAACTGGACTCTTGCACTTCACAACCTCAAATGGTCCAGTCCACTTTTCCTGGAGCGTGCAGGGCTCCACTGGGGCCATGACCCACACCTTCTGTCCAGGTTGAAGCTCTACCAGAGTGGCATTCTGGTCATACCATTGCTTCATCTCCTCCTGGCTGGCTTCCAGATTCGCCTCAGCGAGTTGCCTGAAACGCCTAGTCAGGTTCCTGAAGGCCAGCATGTAGCTATATACATCCTGGGGAGGTTTCCTGGGAGATTGCTCCCAGCCTTCTTTGACCAGACTCAGAGGTCCTTTGACCGGGTGTCCATAGAGTAGCTCAAAGGGACTGAACCCTAGAGATTTCTGTGGCACCTCCCGGTATGCAAAGAGTAGGCACGGTAAGAGGACGTCCCACTTACGCCTTATGGGTTCCTCAAGACCCATTATCATGCCTTTTAGGGTCCGGTTGAAGTTTTCAACCAACCCGTTCTCTTGGGGGTGGTAAGGAGTAGTGAACTTGTAAGTTACATCGCACTCCTGCCACAGGGACTTCATATACTTGGAAATTAAGTTGTTCTCCTGGTCAGACACTACCTCACGAGGGAATCCCACTTGGGAGAAAATTCCTATCAGTGCTCGTCCCACCATGGGGGCCGCCACTGTCCTCAGAGGTATGTCTTCCGGGTACCGGGTGGCATGGTCCACTAAGACCATGATGAACCTGTTGCCCATGGCTGTCTTGGGGTCCAGTGGCCCCACAATGTTAATCCCCACCCACTCAAAGGGGATACTGAACACAGGGAATAGCTGGAGAGGAGCCTTGAGCTTTCTCCCACTCTTTCCACTTGCCTGGCAAGTCTGACAAGTTCTGCAATGAGTGTCTGAACTCTTGTGCATTTGGGGCCAATGAAAGTGGGTAACAAGCCTCTCAAATGTCTTGTTCTGCCCCAAATGTCTTGCTAATGGCACATCATGAGCCAGCCCCAGTAGGAAGGCTCTGAACCTCTGAGGTACCACCAGCACACAGGCTGACCCAGGTTCAGCAACCTTAGGCTCACTATACATGAGACCATTCTCATTCTCCCAGTAAATCAAGTGTGATCCTGACTGATCACCTGTCACCTGGCTTGTAGCCTGTTGCTGCAAGCCCTCAAGAGAAGTGCATTCTCTCTGCTCCCACCAGAATTCGTCCCGGGAGGCGCCTCCTTCTTGCTGCCAATGGGTAAGCTCATGCAGGTCCCCCAGTTCAACTACTTGCTCCCCGGTAGGCTCCAGGGTATCCCCTCAGGGTCTACCTCCTCCTGGGCTGTGGGAACTTCGGTTGCCGGTTTCCCCTGCCCCCGCCACTTCTCTCAAATGGCAGGTTTCTGGGCCTCCCTCTCAGGCTCCAGGTACTCTTGAGAGCCCCTACTGGCTGACAATATGGGGTGGTCACGCACGCCCAGTCAGGCAGTCAAATCATCTTCAAATGAGCAGTCTTCTCCACCATTTCCCAAGAGGAGCTCTCCAAATCATTTCCCAACAAACAGTCAACAGGCATGGCGGGCCTCACAGCTACCTGAAGAGTACCAGAGACCACCCCACTCAAGGGGAACCTGAGCCATTGGACATTGACTCTCTGTGTTGTCGGCGGCAACAACTCAGCAAAATGCATGCAGGATAATCTGCTCTTGAAACACCAGGTGACACCTGACAGCTGTCACATTGGCTCCTGTATCTCTAAGAGCCTCCACCTTTTGGCCATTGATGGTCACCCACTGCCCATATTTCTTAGTGTTCCTGGGCAGCTGAGCTTCTGAGACCATCTCACAGTCTCCTAAAGAGACAAGGGTCATCTGTGCGGGACCCCTCCACCTTGGACATCAATCTCCTCCCCAAGGCTACACTAACCAACTGCCGGGGCGGAGAACCAGTGGGTGCTGGTTTACCAAACAGGGAGCACCTGGTATCATTCGCCTTATGACCAAGGTTGCCATACTTGTAACATTTCAGGGGCCCCTGGGGAACAGGACTACCTGTCAGGGCACCTTGCTTCTTCTCAGGGGGAGGCTGGGAACCTTTCCCTTGGTTCCCTTGGGGATTACTTTGGGGCCCTTTGCGGAACTCCTTCTGTTTACACTTGTCCCCCCACTCTTCTACAGGGGACCCTGCCCACCTTTGGCAGAGTCTCCCACGTGACCCTTGTGGACTCGGGTGCTCCCCAGCGGTCCGCCTCCTCAGCAAGCTTCCTAGGGTTAGTCAGTTTGCTATCTATCAGATGCTGGTGCAGCTCTGGAAAGCAATTATCAGACAAGTGCTCCCATGCAATCAAATTAAAAAAACCTTGAAAATCATTAACCTTGCTGCCCTTTACCCAGCCATCCAATGCTCTGCAAAAGAAAATGACATATTTAACCAAGGTACTATTGTCTAACTTTTTGCATTTCCTGAACCTCTGTCGATAGAGTTCAGGTGTCAAACCATATCTAGACATCAATGCATCTTTCATGTGTCTGTATAAATTTTGGACTTGAGAAGGCAAGTCTAACAGTGTGTCCGACCCCTCACTAAGGAACCTTTACTCCCCAATCTCTCATAGGGACCCGGTGGGAAGACATTGCTACCTCATAGGCTCTGAACCACTGACCAATATCATAATTTTAATAAAACTCTTTCACCAAATCTTTGGGAATATACACTCTACTTTTTACATGTACTGATAGTACGCTGCCACCAGAGGGAGTAACCTCCAAACTTTTGGTTTTAAACTCCAACTCCCTCAAAACTTTTTCATGCTCAAACTGCATTTTCTTTTCTTCTATGTCTAATCTCCTATTTTCTAATTCCAGTTGCCTAATCACCTTGAACTTGGTCATCTCCATTTCATGTCTTCTTGATCTCTCTCTGCGCTCTAATTCCTCTGGAGACAGACTTTTGCCAGAACCAATGCTACCTATGGGGGAAGGTACTCTCCTTCCTCCTGAGCCCACTGGCTCTTGCTGTTGCAGAACTGCCAGGTCATCCTCCTCAATCTCAGGAGTTTTCCTTGCTTCTTCCCAGGCCCTCAGCGCCTTGTAGAATTCTTCCTTCCCCCTGAAACCAGAGGTGGAAACATTTAACTTTTTGCCGAAGTACTCCAGCTGTTTTACTTTGTAGCTCTCTAGCTTTTCTTCTTCCCATTCACAATCAATAGAGGCTATGGATTCTGTATGTCCTATGATAACTGAATCAGGCATCTTTCAAAAATAGAAATTCCAAAAAGAAATCTACCAAAAAGTATGTGGTTGCGTTATGGTCTGCACTCACTAAGTAGTGTTCACCAGTCACTGCACAGAATCCTTACCGCTGACCACCAATGTTAGATTTGGGGGTCTCTAGTTGGCACAGGTAGGTACTTGTGAAAAAATAGGGACCCTTGCCTCTAGTCAGGATAAGGGGATTACACTCCTAAACAACCCCTGCTCACCCCCTTGGTAGCTTGGCACGAGCAGACAGGCTTATCTCAGAGGCAGTGTGTAAAGCATTTGTGACAACATACAGTAACCCAGTGACAACACTATAGATGGACACCAGACAAGGTTTTATATAAAAAAATCTGTATACTTTATATAGAGTTACCACAAGACCATAAATGACACAAATACACAATACTGTTACTTTAAGATGGTAGATGTAGCTTAGTTAAGTTCAGTTCTTAAGATGTGACACTTTGCGTCAATGTACCTTATGTTGCGTTGCGCTTCCACGATGAGCAATGTTGCAGTGAGAGATTTGCGGCAAAGTTCAAGTACAAAGAAATAAAGAAGTGAAGATCTTCTAGATGTGGCACACTTCTCCGGTGTTGGGAGAAGTTCTCGGTTCGATGCGTGGACTGCAGCGGCGACACTCTTGTTCCGCGATGCGACGGCAGCAGCTCCACTGGCGACACTCTTCTCCCACGATGCGTGAAGCTTCCGAACGAGGCAAAAACTACAGCAGCGACATCCTCGATGCGATGGGAGCAGCTCCGATGGCAGCGCTCTTCTCGGGGATGTGGCTTTTCTTCGATGCGGTGCAGTGCGACAGTTCCAGTGGCGACACCCTCCTTCGGAGTTGCGACGGCAGGCACAGCGAGGGCGACATGCTCCAACCTCAGTGCGAGACTCTTCTCTCGATGAGGTTCAATGCGACAGCTACAGCAGCAACACCCTCCTTCAGAGTTGCAGCAGCAGCGACGGCGCCATGCTTCCTCTTAGCTGCGGCTCGCTTCTCTCCGATGTGGTGCAGTTTGACAGTTCCAGCGGCCACACCCTCCTTCGAAGTTGCAATGGCAGGCACAGCGACGGCGACACGCTTCTTCTCGATGAGTCGCGCTTCCAGCTCCTTGTGACACGCAGTCCTAAAGAAGGCCCAAAACAGCAGCAGGCCCTTCCAACGAACTATGGGGAGCTGGGGGGTGAAGTCCGTTGTCCCTGAGACTTCAGCAGGAGGCAAGCTCTTTTCCAAGCCCTTGGAGATCCTTCACAAGTTGAAAGCAAAGTACACAAAGTTCCTTTCTCCTTCCTTTGGCAGTAAGGCAACCACTGCAGGCCAATCCCCCAAACAGCCCTTCAGCTTGGGAATAGTCTCTCCTCAGTTTCTTCAGGTTCCTCTCCTCAGTAAAGGTTTCTTCATGTAGTCCAAAGTGATCTAATTTCATGGGAACAGGGTCTTAATACTTATACCCCAGAATCCTATGTTCTCTGAGGGGAGGGGGGCCTTTGCCCAGTCCAAACCAGTTCTGAAGCACTCTATTTACCAGACTTCTCCTTTCCTTTCACAGTGCAGGACAGAAACATCAGACGCCTCACAGGAGGTGGAGCCAGCATTGTGGAAGGCAAGTACAGTCCTGGTGCACTTTGTTTACAGGACTCCTTTTCTTCTTACATAGTGCAGGGCAGAGACATCAGCCACTCCCCAGGAGGTGGAGCCAGCATTGTGACAGGCAGGCACAGCCCTATTCAAGGTTCAGGTGCAACTCCTCCCTCTCATCTAGATGCATATCTCTCTATTAACCACTGGGCTGACTCATCCTGTCTCTTGAAATCCCCCAGCCCTGTCACTCACAAAACCAGACAAAGGAATACACAACCTAGCAGAGGCAGGTTTGAAAGGTTAGGCTAACAAATACCTACTTTCTAAAAGTGGTATTTGCAAACACAGAATGTTAAAACCAACTTCACTAAAAGATGTATTTTATCTTTCTGAGTTCAGGCATACTAAACGTGTATGTCTACCATGTTCTCTGAGTCAGTTAGGATTATAAAATGTAATAATTCTAACAGCCCATTCTGGCCTATGGAGAACAGGTAGCCTTGCAATAGTAAAAAACGAAAATGGCTGTAAATCACTAGTAGGACATGCCACACACACCAGGGCTTGTCGTACTGTATACTTACAATGCACCCTGCCCGTGGGCCTACCATAGGGGTGACTGATAAGAAGAAAAGGGAAGGTTTAGGGACTGGCAAGTGGGGGCACTTGCCCAGTCAGCATGATAGTACTAGACTGCACACAGGCTCTGCAATGGCAGACCTCAGACACATTTTACAAGACTGCTTCTGTGGGAGGCACAACCAGTGCTGCAGGCACACCTGCAGCATTTGGACACACACGTGCTGGTCACACTCCTTGCACTAGACTAGGGTCTGACAAGTAAACCAAATAGACCAAACATGGAACCACTGATTAATACATCAATTTACAATAGGGAGCACTTGCACTGTGGCACTGGACAGCAGTGGCACAGTGCCCAAAGCATCTAACACCAGCAAAAATACATGAGGCAACAGAAAAAATGGAAGGGAGACCCACGCCAATGGTGCCAGGTCTAACAAATGTCATATGATGAATGTATATTTTTTATTTTTTTTATCATAAATCAAATGAAATGTAAGTTATTGTACAAATGCTTTTATGGTCGAATTGGCTGAAATGAAGTTTCACTGAACTGAACTGCACTGAACTGATATATTGCTGGTGGGAGATGTATCTATTAAAGAGATACGCAATTAATACTCGCCTTGTAGTCTTTAAGAAAGTCATGCTTTTCACTAAACAGACTGGGAAAATCTCTGTTATTGGAACAATCGTGAAGTGGAGTTTGCATTTAAGGTAACCTTAAACATCAGGGAAAGCAGTGTCCACTCTCTAATTGCAGTGTGTTTATTGGATCAATCGAGGAAAAAGTGTCCTTCAATGTATCGAGGAAGAAATATCCACCATGCCCAAAGGCAGTGAGGATGCATTCCATCGGAAGGTGCATCATTGAAAGCACCAAAGTATGAGAATCTTTAAGGTCCACAAACAGGAACAAACACCTTACTTTAGCCACCAAATTATCTGCATCTTTGGAGTGTATGACTTCCTCCCAGAAAATGCATGGTGGAAATTACAGGAAGGTAAGTTTCTAGAAATTATGTGCATTTATTTATGATACCAGGTACATGGTTGCAAACACAGTAAAGGGTGCAGTTTCAACACAAAAACTATTCAACTTTTCTTCTGATATGATAGTCCATTGGGTCCATTAGTTTATGGTTTAAGCAGGCATTGATGTGCCTTATTTTGGAACCCATTCCACCTCCAAAACTCTCTCTGATATATGCTCTGTCCAGCATTGTCAAGGTTCCTAATTCATCTAATGTCATTGTCTTTTCTTTCAGGCCCTCTCCTTTAGGCCTATTGAGCATGCTACAGCCTTGGTGCATTGCAGGCTTTAAAATGCATATTGTATGTGCCTATGTTTTCCTTAAAATGGAGCTTTTCCTTGCCTGTTCATTAAAAATAAAGGAACTTATTTACAAGAGGCCTGTACCACTGGAGCATCACTGTTTTTGATGCATCGATGGTGCAGGCATTTCAATCATATCCAGGAGGTGAAGCAAGCTAGTCTGCATGGCTTTGCATGTCCTCATAGATATGGAGTAAGGCGAGGCAGCACAAAATGCAGCATTGTCTCATTGGGGACATTCCTCGTGCTATGCAGTGGGTGTTCCCACACAAAACACATTGATATAATGATGCAAGCATAACGAGAAGACATTTTTGTTCTATATGTGCTGAATTCTGCAGCACACATAGAACGAGCAAAACACCTCCACAGATTGTTGTTGTGCAAGAAGGTGTTCTTTCCTGCACAAAAACAATCCTGCCAACAATACAGGCACCCTTGCACCATGGTGCAAGAGTGCCTGCATTGGTGCTAGGCACCAAATTGTGCACCACACAGCCTGAACAGAAAGGAATGCACAGAATCTTGTAAATACAGTGCATTCCTGCCCTTTTAAATTGGCGTAAGTCAGAGCAGCAAAAAGACTTGCAGCACTGCCCTATGTCAATGTTTTGTTAATGAGGCTCTTATTGTTGGATGGATGGTACTTTGCAAGTTAGGTTAGCGGAGGAAATTATCCCCGCCATCCCGATAGACTACCATCCATCAAATTTAGAGGTAACAGCTAGCCCAGAAGCTTTCACTGTACTTTGAAAGGAACAGTTGTTATGGCAGTTCCCAGATTTCTTAGGTTTTTCAGAAATAAACTCCAAAAGAGGGTGCTTTTTTAAACAAATAGCTAAAGACACACATACCAGCCTCCCAGGATGTGGGGGATTATTATTGATTTTCTCTTCCTCACCACCAGATTTTTCCTGCTGGTAATGGACAAGAATAAAGACACTACACCATCTACCCTAATTAATCCAAGTGGTGTAATGCCCTTCCTTTATCAACCCATCCGTCAGCCCATACTAAATCAGAGGAAGTTTTCCGTTGATTCAGCTAATGGGGCACTGTCAACAGAAACTTTTAAAGTCTGCCAGTCTCTACATGGGGTGGGCAGAATGAGGGTTTGGAGGACAGGGTACTCCATTAATTTTAAGATTCAGGACCCTGTCTGCCAAACTCTAAATCTGGCCCTTAGTTTCACTGGGAGACACGACTAACCTTTTTGATGTATTGCTGAGGGGATACCTTAATTCCACAATTCTTGCCTTGCACATTTATTTACGCTAAAGGCTTACCTGGGCACTGTGCTTTTGGGAACTCTGGACAGCCCTGCAGCACCTCCGGCAAGACCGTACCGCTGGTGGTGACGCGGACGGTCCTAAACTTCAACCCCCAGCATTCCCGGCACTTCAGAGGGCCGCAAGTGCTTGTTATCATCTTTAAGAGCCAGGAGGCACTTAAAAGCACGCCAAGCCTCCCGTGGCGTGGGACGCGCGCGGGCGTGCCTGGGCGCTGCCCCGGCTGAAGCCCAGGCCAAGGGCGTCCATGCCCGTCGTAGCCAGGAGGAGGCAGGGCTGGGCCACCCCCTTTCCCTCAGGCTGATCGGAACTCTCAAAGACTTGGTTAGTGATTGTGACTTTTATTAAAATTTCGCTTATACTTTTCATTTTTCTTGAAAGTTGGATCTTGTGACTTAAGTTAATAATGAGCAAGAATAATCATAAGGTAACGGGGGCTACGGAGTTGTTGGAACACTCAATGCCTTTCTCATTAGAGCGGAGTCCGTCCTCATACTGGAGCTCCTCTAGCATGTCCTCAGTTAAATCTGGATACATCTGCCAAATTGATGTCACAACCAGCTTCTGGGCCCTCTGTAACATCTAAAGTTGTTCCCTCTACTACAGCTAGAGATTCCATTGATGTTACTCTGTCCCCAGATAAAATACTT
Source organism: Lissotriton vulgaris (assembly GCF_964263255.1). Lineage (NCBI taxonomy): Eukaryota > Metazoa > Chordata > Amphibia > Caudata > Salamandridae > Lissotriton > Lissotriton vulgaris. Next base: position 1,195,288,561 of record NC_141689.1, on the reverse strand, counting down.
ACTGGCCATCACCGACAAATCCAGAAAAAGAAGGGGAAGGGTAAGGACATAGTTCCATCTAAGAAAAGGAAGGCGGGCGCGTGCCACTTACTACGCATCAGGTTAGTAAAGTGGCAAAAACCAGAGGGGCTGCTCATGGAAAGAAAGGTTGTGTACAAGTGGTCAATATTCCAAAGGTCTCTAATCCAATAGCCAGCAGTTCCCAGGCCAGTTCTAGGCAGATGCCAAGTGATTTGGAGGGCAGGCTTCTAAAAAAACTTGAAGATAAACTATTGGCTATGTTTGAACCCCTATCATCAAAGCTTGAAGATATTGCACAAAGACTTAGTTATATTGAGCATCAACTATCACTGTCAAAATGTAGTCCATCTGATGGTATGCTCAGTGGCTCTATCGCTCCTACTGGAGTGCCAGCGTCTGTACCTAATCCGCCCCCTAGTGACACCTGTGTGGCTGCTAAAATTGTCACACAAGCCCCCACCACAAATTATGGGTAACATACACGTCTCTGATGTAACTGCCCCATGTGGGAGGGAACCACCCGGGATCACTAGTAGAAGGTTAACACAGGGTGACCTGGGTGGTCATATTTGTAATGACAATCTCAACTCACCCCCTGAGGCTGTGCCCTATACCATTGTACTCACCAATGTACCTCCCCTGCAACCCGGAATCGAGGAAAATTGGGTGTCACTTAGGAATAAGGCCCTTCATTTAGTAAATGCCAAAACTGGGCTGGGTGATCATCTTTTTAGGGGTTTTAAAATGGTACGTAGAGTTGCCTGGATAGGTAAATCAAGGAAATCAAGTAGTGGTGATTGCATGGTGGTGAACTTTGGAACTCAAAAAATATTGATGTGGTTGCACACAGGCTTCATTTAATCTTTGTAAAGGATTTTCCAATGTTTGTAATGTGCCTCCAGAGGTATCACTTTGTCGACCCAAAAGTGTTCCAATATAGATATCTGAATGCGAACTCTAATTAAAGTGTACAACCCTCTGAGCACTCTGTAAGTGACACCATGTCACGGTTCAAACAAATCTTTTTTTTATTAAAGAGAAATCAAATAATCTGAAAAGTAGACCAAAGTTTGTTTTAGGTTGCTTCTTTCTTCAGATTTTATTTTTCAGGTCATATGTTGTAAATCGCATATATATCTTCGAATTACTGTTTTCAAAAACAACGAGATTTTTATCCATTATTTCCTTCCCAATGCATTTCGTGCCATTTTGGCATTTCGTCAGGGGAATGTAGCAAAAATGATAATGCATTTTATCAATGAGGGTATCACAAGATCATATACTTAGTAAACAAAATTATCATACATGAAGGTGTAAAATTGTTCAGCAATATTCTATTCGTATTCTTACTACATGAATGAGCGTGCTCTGAGTTTGTGAACAGGTAAGTTGTTTTAATTCAATTTGTATCAACAGTGTGTTATTAAACATGCTCTTTAAGGTTCGTAAGTAGCTGGCTTGTGAACTTGAAAGTAAAGTGACCTAATTGTAAAGTAACTCAGGTGATTTGTATAATAAAAGGCATGGTATAAAACATAGTTCATGTGGTCTTATACTGAAGTGTGTCCGTCATATACCTGAATCGGGTCGCTGCCCTAAAAATAAATACATGTGTCGGGTAAAATCTTGCCAAAAAATAACAGCAAAATCTAATGAAGCAATGGTGCGGGAAAACAATCGTGCGAACCTAAAATGTCCTGTGCAAAAATGCTGAAGGCGTTTCCTTACCGGAATATGTGTGTGTAGAAGTTTCGATTTCGCTGCTTGCTGATCAGCCCGGTTCACAACTGCTTTCTCTTGCGACCGCCGACACGCGCTGATTGAATCAGTGCAGACGCAGCACGGCCGATTCCTATGGCCGGCGAACATTGAACTCCCCAGCAAGTATATATCAAGCACGGCTGATCACTACGGCTGGTTAGAACGCTGAAGTCTCCAGCCAGCTCCTCCCAGCAGTCCACACTTTATTTATACTGCGACTCCCCAAGCTGCCTCGGGTTATCCTCCATTCGTGGGTTACAAGGTTTCAATACATCCACGATCCTTCCAGCACTCCCCTATTCAGACAACCAGTCCTGAAGATGATCCAAAATGCTCTGGATCAAAACGCCGTCGACCTAACAGCCTGACCAATAGGCGCACTTCTTCTACGTGGCTCTAGATTCAAATTAAATCAACTGTGCCCACTGTGATATCACAATGTCACATGCGCCGTTAAGCCACTCACTGTAAATAGTTTGCACTTTATGCACAGTGCGCCAACAACGCTGTCTTCTTTTCACTTGCGCCGCCACCTGCACTTTTTTCACGTTTGCTGCACCAAGTTCTATGTGGTTGTCATACATTCTAATGCAGTGCTGTTCTTAACTGTATATGTCCGACCTTGAAACTAATGTTACCACATAAAGATGAATAATTATCTTCTGACTTAAAAATGAGTAATCTCCTTCTTGTCCACCCGAGTAATGCTATGTGCATGCTATCTAGAATTGTCTATTAACTTTTACCTTTCAGGACATTGTTTTCTAGTTGCATCTTACCTACCCAGTCCTGACTTGGTCTATGGGTTATACTCCTGTCTTGTGTATAACATATAATAGTGGGCATTGCTCTAGTCGCATTGACTATTTTATCATAAACAAGGAGTTTTGGTCAAAATTGTTAGACATGGTGGTAGAAGCCCGGCCAGAAAGTGATCACAATCCTCTTTTATTTACTTTGCGGGCTTTGGAATTAAAGCATGTTGATGAGTTGCCACCATGTGTAGATTTTGTAGAAGGTTATCTGTCTAATGATACAAGATGCCTTAACTGGGCCAAGGTTGCACTCAACCCTGAGCCAACACCATAGTTGTTCTCCAGAAAGATGCTGTACTTGGGGTACATTTGGACAGAGTTGGCCAGGCACATGAGCTTCATTTTAATCAACTTAGAACTTTTTTTATAATGAAAAACAAAAAAGGCCCCATATCATCCAATCATAAGGCTGCAGTTTGGTATAACTTTAACTGTCGCCTGGCCTATAGAACTTTGGCAGTAGCAATTAGGAGCAAAGAACTGGTCGCAATAAAAGAGAAGAGGCAGGCTTATGCCGTCATCTCCCCCTCCTCTCAGCATTACACAGCAGGAGGTAGAAAATGCTCTCCTCCAGGTCCCCAAGGGTAGGGCTCCTGGTCTTGACTGCATTCCTGCAGACCTTTTTCTCCAAGATCTGGACTCCTGAGCAACGTATATACAATTGCTAATGAATGCTATCAACAAGGGAGCGGCGATACCTAGCTCCTGGGCAGGTGCAGTAATCCTTCCTATTTTCAAAAAGGGGGACCACTCCCTACCAGGAAATTACAGGCCTATAAGCCTGATCGATTGCATTCAAAAGGTATCGGCCAGAGTGGTTCTAGGCAGAATGCAGGCTTGGTTGGAGGAATGCCATATCCTTTCCGATTTACAAGCAGGGTTTCGACAGGGTATTAGTACAGTGGACCAGGTTTTAAGGTTTGTTCTTATTAACTGGTGCACTGTTACCCCTAGGGAAAGGCTCAATCTATGCCACCTTTGTGGACCTTAGGTCTGCTTTTGATTTAGTTCCACGCCCTAAGCTGTGGCATAGCCTTTTAAAATTGGGTATGCCATTGGATATCTTGGCTTTTGTTATCAAACTGTATATGGATAACTATGCCCAAGTTAGATGGGATATGGCAGGTAGTACTACAGAAAAGTTCCCGGTAGAGAAGGGTGTAAGGCAGGTGTGCGTATTGGCTCCCACATTATTTTCAATATCTATAAATGGGGTTTTGGAATACTTTCAAAATTATCCCACGGATGCCCAGAGTCTAGCAGGGCCAAAGATCCCTCTCCTAATGTTCACCGAAGACACCCTCATTCTCTCTAAAACAAGACAGGGCTTACAACGTGCCCTCCTAAGATTTGAGGAGCTCTGTGCGGACCATGACCTCGTTGTCAATGTTGACAAAATAAAGTTTATGGCCCTCCAGAATTCTAATAAAGTCATCGGTGAAGTTAGAATGCAGGAGGGTATTTTAGAGCAAGCAGAGACTTATTCATACCTAGGGGTTAATATGGACAAAAAACTCAGTTGGAAGCCACAAATAAAGAGCCTAAGAGACATGCTCAACTATCGGGCGTGTTGCTTAAGGAGCATTGATGCTCTTACACTAAACATTTAGCTCCTGTTCTGCTGATCTATAATTCTAAAATTGGTGCTTCAATCCTTTATGGTGTAGAGTTATGGGGGCATGTAAATTTGGAATCATTAGTGGTGGGTCAAAATACATTTTTAAGGTCGTTGATTGGCCTTGCACAATTGACCCCACTGGTCCCATTATATTTAGATTTGGGATGTCACTCCATTACGGATGTGGCACATTATAGGTTAGTAGTATATTGGAGGAGACTCTGGGTGACTTCCGAGTTGGCCAATTTTGCCCTGGCCTTTTTAGAAGTCAGGGAGTTGGATGTAAATAAGAAAATTGCATGGTTTAGTTGTGGTAGAAATATTCTCTGTGAGTTGGGGTTGAGACGCTTGTGGACCTCCCCAGCCATAAGTACATTCCCAAGTAAAGCAGAGTTAAAGGCAGCCTATTGGCACAAAATACATCTTAGACGGTTTACAATTTCTTCTAGTTTTACCTTTTCTAGCACCTGTCTTGAAATTAAACATGAACCAAAATTTGAGCAGTACTGGTATTTAATCACTTTAACACGTGATAGAAAATTATTCCATCAGTTTAGAGCAGGTACCATACCCACTAAGGCCTTTATTTCAAAGTGGTCCAACTTTGATGTAAGTAGTAGTAACTGCCCTTTCTGTCCGGATAGGGTAGAATCATTGCCTCACATTTTTTTTGCATGCCCTGCATATTGTAAACCGAGGCGACGCTGGTTGAAACCTATTTGTTTAGCCTTGGGTACCAGGGCATATAGTGAGGCATTTAGAATACTTAAAACATCAGTAGATGGCCCCATCACGGTAGCTACAGCTACGTTCTTGGGTTGGGTGTGGGTGATTCGTTGGACCGAAGGGAGGCATAGGTAAAGTCACTCCCCAGCCCATTAACCGATATTTCATAATTATTGTATTATGTATTTTATTGTGTGATTTGATGCTTTTTTAAGAGGAAACATTTTTAACATGTAAATTCCTGGCCGCAAATATAGGATTTAGAGTTTTTTATTATACTATTTATTGTCTTAATGATTATTACATGTCCTTGTACAAAACAAGTGTGGTGATATAGTGATATTATGTTATGTCCAACTTGGCTTTTATGTCTGTTTTGTTATAACTTTTGTGATTTTCTAAAACAAAATAAAGTTTATAAACTGAAACTGTATTGCTGAAAGCTGTAACTATTAGAAAATATACATGAAAGAATATATCATTGAGGTATGTATGTAGCTTCAGAGGTAAGAATATGAAATCTATATTTACCTGCGTGCACTTATCTTCATAATATTTTGGTTCACAGTATTTAGTCCACAATATGTTGGCCGCACAGTACCTATTCTTTGATACCAATATCCTCATTATGTTTATTGCAATCTTGAGTTTCACTGTACAGAATAGAAAAAGTCTCAATTGGCTCAATCTTGAAGTGGTGCGCTGTTTATGGCAACCTGATATATTGGGGAAAGTGGTGTCAACTCTTCAGTGGTGCAATCTCAACTTTCATCAACCAATCGTCCTGGTGTTTATTGCAACAATCGAAAGAAGGGTCTCACAAAATAACTGGAAAAATGGTATGCACCGTGGAGTACAAAGGGCTCACCTTACAGGTTCCATTTATATTGGTGGTTTTTCTGTCATTAAACAGTGAATTATGTTTACGGTGGACTTTCTAAAACCAGCCTAGTATTGGAATATGTAGTTTACCACAATCAAGAGTTTCAATCAAACGTAAAGCACATTTAAAAAATCACCAATGAATGTCAATCTCTAGTTTCCAGTTAGAAACTGTTGAGGGTGAAGTCCAGAAGAAGTCACAGCATCAAAACCAACAAAATATGTGATAGACCGGAAGGTGTAACACAGAACATGTATAGTGTGAGTATGTTGTTTGGAGCTTAGATTCTTCATAAATAAACAAGAATAAACAAAAAGTTCATGAAACATTAACTGTAAGATTGAATGATCAGTTTGATAACTAAAAGAATAAAAATAATATAATATTGGCGAACAAAAATGGCGAAAGCATGGATGAATTTTGGCCATATAATGCCTTCGCAAAATAACTGTGGTAGTAGACAGGCGAAATATGATTAGCACTACAGGATATGTGACCTATTGCAAGTTTTGTTTCTAACAATGAGCTTATGTCAGGTTGTCATATTTTTTAAATGATAATGACTAACTAGTTGCAATAATAAAATGACTGAGAATAATAATAATTGTTTGCAGGTAGCTACACTCTATTGTATACAGTAGAAGAGATTATTTAATCTACAGTGCTGACCAAATAAATCAGACAGGATCAGTAAAAGATAATTTGAGTCTGACTTTTCATTTTAGTGCCTCTGTGTCAAACCAGGCTACTTCGTCCCTTACCTTGTCCTGTTAGCGAAGCCTTCTGGATGACGTAGGTGATTTTCGCAGAGACGCAAGGGACCAACTTCCCAAATGACTAACTAAACACTTACTGATCTTAATTTTACAGTAAGAATTAAGCTAGAAATAGGGGAGGAGGGCCGGTACTGGACGCTGGCTGGTAGGTTGATTTCTTGCTGTCGACCTGCGAAGCAACAAGTATCAAAGGTGTAAAAATAAGGCTTTAAATCTCTCTCTCCTGCCTAACCTATAGAGACTAACCGCCCGATTCATGAACCTAAATTGCGCTCGCAAGGGGCCGGATTCTGAGAATCCGGCCCTTTGCGAGAGCGATTTTTGCATTTGGGATTCAGCATCCCAAATGCAAAAATCTCTAATTGCGATGTCGCAAATGTGCGAGGAATTACATTTAAGGAATCTCTATTAGAGATTCCTTAAATGCAATTCAACATCCAATTTACATTTGCGAATTCGCAATTTCTTGCCGCAATTTACCGCGAGGTCAGACCTCGCGGTAAATTGCGAAAACTCAGAAAAATGCATTTAAATGCATTTTTCTGAGTTGCATGTTACACACACACATGTCCCTTGGACATGTGTGTGTGCAACACCTGTGTGAAATTTCATTTGAGGGGTGCTACAGGGAGTCCTGCGGACACCCCTGGCACCCTTCAAATCGCAAGCTTATTTGAGATTAGCTAATTGCTAATCGCAAATAAGGAATACTCCCCATTCATTCCTACGGGCCTTTTGGCCCATAGGAATGAATGGCGAGTTATTCCTTATTTGCGATTAGCAATTTGCTAATCGCAAATAAGGAATCAGTAGAAATCGCATTTTATTATGGGATTCCTACATGATTACCGTTTTGCGAGTCCTGAATAGCGAATCGCTATGATTCGCTATTAGGGGCTCGCAAAACGGCCCGTTGATGAATCAGGCTATAACTCCCTAACCAGTCTTCTAGTTTTGAGAGTTTTAGCTTAAACGCCTACCTGCGATCAGTGGTGTCTTGGCACACATCCAGTATGTCTTGATCTTGTCTTGATGGTCAGGTATTTGGTTGTTTTCTGGTGGTTGATTCTAGATGCGTCTTTATTAGGATTTACTAAAAGAAACAAATGAAACTATTAAACACTTTCCCTTCTTTACATCAAAGCTTACTTATACCTCTCTAACCTTCACTTACTTGTAAATGTTTCTTAAGTCATGGAATGAGGGATTCTGTAGAGTCTTGTGCCTTGACCTGGTTTACATTAGAGAAAAAACACAGGAAGAAACTCTATCTACGCAATGGTCTAACCTTTACCACAGGCCTTTCTTAAGCATCATCAAGACATGAATCTATTTGTAAAGAATTAACAAATAATCACTTAACATTACAATATTTTCTTGTAATGCCTTAAATCACTATAAACCTTTCAAGCCCTTTAAATAAACTTGTGGTTCTGAAGAAATGTCTTTGTTATCTTCTTTCTTGCACCTTTGAAAAAAAAGAAGAATGTTCCAAAAATTGTACTTGGCCTTTCTTGCGATGGGCGCCTATGAAAGTATCAAGAATTGTACTTATCTTGTTGCATCTTTGTTTTTACAGGAATCGGGATCAAGGAGACTTCATAGAGAAGACTTCAAGCAGCTGACATTCTTCAAACAGGTGAGTTCCAGCGAGAGCCTCCAGACGCGATCCTTCCTCGAGCAAAAGCGAAAGTCAAAGTTTCTTTTAGAAGGCTGGGTGCGGTTTAAATAGTAGACCGCACCCAGAGGACACGTGCGCACGAGCACGCTCTGCCAACGTGAACAGTTCGTCTTAGCGCGGCTTTATCCAAATAGAACTTTGAATTCTGTTCAATGACCTGGACAATTGTTAGAGAATAAATGGCGAGAAATAGGGCCTGATTCACAAAGGGCCTTTGCACTTGTGGTGGAGGCCCACAGACATAAGGGAGTCCCCACATTCGGGGTGGAATCTTTGCAATGAGAATTGTCATTGCAGAGATTCTGCCCCAAGTACAGGGACTCCCCCAAGACTGTGGGATCTCTGTCACAAGTGCGGAGGCCCTTTGTGAATTGGCTCTGCTACCATTTCCAATGTGGACAAGTTAATATTGGTAGTTAAGAAACTGGATAAAAGGTGTTATATTATGTTATATACTCTTATAACGCGCACAATGTCATGGCGCGAGTCAACGAGGAGTCATCGAGCTGTCACTAGGGGAAGAGGTATGTTTTAGAAGTTTCTTAAAGGCCAACGGGTCTTGGGTATTGCACAATAGAAATGGAAGGGCATTCCATGCCTGGGCAGCCTTTACAGCCAGGGAACAGCCACCCATCTTGTGGCAAATAAAGCAGGCACTTTCGCTAATAGAAGTACTGATGAATGTAGTTATCTCAAAGGAACATAAAAAGAAAACCGCTTCTGCAAGTAGGCGGGACCATGACCATGGAGGGCATGATGGGTGATATCAAAGGATTTGAATTTGACCCGATCAGCCACAGGAGGCCAGTGGAGTGAGCGGAAATGTTTGTGCACGCTACTCCTCTTGGAGATTCCAAGGAGCAGCCTTGCGACCACATTCTGTATGGCCTGGATTCTATTCAAAGAGTATCCCAGGATTCCCACATACAAAGCGTTGACGTATTCCAAATGAGAGAGGATCAAGGCACGGATGACTGTCTCTTTAGCAGACCTAGGGAAAAGAGGAGGAAAGCTCCTTAGTGTTTTAAGAAGGCCAAATCAGCTGCCTGAAAGTTTCTTTACCTGGGTGGAAAAAGAAAGGTTATCCTCAAACCACACTCCCAGGTTCTTTGCGGATTTTCCATTGGAAGTTGGTAAGGGGAACCCAGGAGGCCAGATTGTATCTCTGAAGCCAGGGGTGAGTTTACCATAGAGGAGAATCTCTGACTGTCTTCATTACATTTGAGTTTAGGTGGCACAAAAAGGTAGAAATGGTTCCAAAGTTTGTATATTTTTCAAGATAATGGAGAAAATAAAGTATATTTTACTTATATTTTACTTGATGGAACATTAAATAATGAGAATGTTACGCAGTGGCAGCTCCTCAATGAGAGACCTAGGATTGAGAGCTCCATACTTTCTCTCTTTGGAAGTTGATTAAACAAAATGCCCATATAGCTACACATACGAATGATGATAGAAATGGAAAGGCACTAATTGACTCACCTGCTTTTCTTTTCTAGGCTTCCTGTGCTCATGCATATTTGCAGGTATGAACAGGTAGGCTGTCATCAATCAGCATTTGACATGCCAACGATCTCACTGTCAGGATGTATGCAAGGTCATCATTCCGGCAAAGTGATGATATTTAATACTGAACTTCACCCTCCGATGATATGTCTATAAAGTTCTCCTTGGGTGCTTCAGGATGAAACCCTGCAGCGCCGTTGGATACATATCCATCTGGGCCTTAAGCTATGATAGTCCACCCTTTCACAAATTATCGCATAGTGAGTTGGAGCCAGTCCACCAAGACTCACTGACCTCTCCCTGCCCTGTGATGAGACATGAAAGGGTGGTGTTAGAGGCTGTAGGCCAGATGCTGAGTCCTGGAACCACATCCACATTGTATCAGCATGAGGTTTGTAGAAATACAATGAAGGATCTAGTTCACAGCTTCCCAAGTGTACTGTCCACTGAATACTGCAGAGGGGCATGCACTGTGCAGCAGAACTCTTCAGCTTTCAGTCTGCTGCATTCAGAGCTCCTGAGAGCCCAGGAAAAGGTAGGTTCTGTTAGAGATAGATGGAGAAATAAAAAGAAAATCTTCTAGGGTGCCTATTATCTGAAAGTAATGTGAACATGTTCAATTGGTTGATCAGCATATGTAAAGGTTGACTGAGGGCCAGTGTAGGCTTTAACTAATGGAGGAACTTGAAGCTTTATGGTGGCATCAATAAAATACGATTGCACTTGTGATAAAACAGATAGGATATCTGTCACATTTATGATGGAATAACCAGTCTGCCAAACTACAAATCAGCCTGTAAATCTGTTTGTACATTTTACAGGAGAAACAGCCTTTACAACATGGTCAGAACCACTTGTGCCTTTACCAAGCAGACTTTACAACACATGCGTTTTTACCACGCATGCCTTTACCCCGCAAAATGTTACAACAAATATGCCTTTACCAAGCATGTCTTGACAATTAAAATGTAAGCAGTTTGCAGGTAAATTTTTATAAATATTTGAATTGTATAATATGTATTATTAGTGGTTTGGATAGGTGTGGATTTTTGAAAGCAAAAGTATTTTTAGTGTGGGTGTAGGTTTTTGGGTGGCAAGGGTATTTTTAGGGTAACCATTGAGGCATGTGTGGCAAAGACATATGTGTGGTAATGTATTTCGTAGTACCTGCATGTGTGGTAAATGTGCACAAGTTGTAATGGCCTTGTTGTAAAGGCATATGTGGTAAATGGTTCAGTGACATATTAACCACAACACTAATATAGTGCTACAAAAATTTCGACCCCCCCAAAAATCGATTTCCTATACTTATAATGTAAATGACAAAAGTATGAAAAAATATCGATGTCACTAATATCATTGTTAAAAATATTGTTTTTTTACATATATATATTTACAAACATAAATAAACGTTAAGGGAATGATTATGATGCAGCCCGTGAAGGCTTCAACCAACGGTCGGAGCATTGATGGCTGCATCATAATGGGCCGCTCAGTTTACTTTCTGACCGCCTTATTATGATCTAGGTGGTTGGAAAAAAAACAGCCAGTTGGCTTCCAAGGGTGCTCCAGGAGCACGTTGGCCTGTCGGAAGCGGGCTAGTAATCTCAAGGGCAGGACTTTCCGCCCTTGAGATTATGATGCCTGGTTTTCAAATTGTTTCAATCATTATTCTTAACCCCCTTGGGATTCTTTCCACATAAAAATTCTTTTGTAGGGATTTGTGCTCCCACCATTTGGCTTGCTCATGCTTCATGAGTTTCTTTAATTTCCTAAACGTGTCCCTATTGCTTGTTGTTCCTCCTTGTGTAGTGCTGCTTGATGCTTGTGCCAACAGGACCACCATGGGGGAATTGCTGAACATCCCATCTGCTGCTGCCTCACGGTCCCGCAGCACTTCAGTGGACATATTAGTTGAATTTGCAAATATTAAACATAAGAGTGTATTTCGGCACTGTTAACCCTCTTACTAAGCATATCTCTCATCCTGACTATATTCATGCTCCTACCTTAGTGTAGTGAAAATCTTGCTGCTCACCTGCCACACGGAGCCATTCGGAGATCATCTCGCCGCCGGACGCCACTTCGCACCTGGGGCCCTGACGCTGTGGTCTCGCCGCTCCACGCCATCGCGGCGGCTGGAGACTACAGCTCCCAGAGGGCAGTGCGACGACTTCCAGCTGGCCACTTCCTGACGCTGCGCGCCCGGAGGCGCTACTTAAACAGGGAGTCCCCTCGGTGGAGCGGGAAGAAAATCTTGCTGCTCACCTGCCACACGGAGCCATTTGGAGATCATCTCGCCGCCGGACGCCACTTCGCACCTGGGGCCCTGACGCTGTGGTCTCGCCGCTCCACGCCATCGCGGCGGCTGGAGACTACAGCTCCCAGAGGGCAGTGCGACGACTTCCGGCTGGCCACTTCCTGACGCTGCTCGCCCGGAGGCACTACTTAAACAGGGAGTCCCCTCCGCGTCGCGGACGGCGCCGGGCGAAGCCCGGGCAAAGGGCGGGCCCTCTGAGGCCCTCAGAGGTCATCAGTGGTCGGGCGGGCCACCCCTCTAACATTCCTCTTGAAAGGTGAGCATCCCATCTGGTTAATAAAATGGGCGACTGTAACGCTATTAGCAACATCACTGATGCATTTACCCAGGGCGCTGAGACCGCTGTATCTCTCATTACATCTTTTGAGACATTGATAGACACTGCATTTAATGAGATCGTTGAAACTGAGAGGAGGTTTTCAATGGGTTCACTGACTATTAACCAATTAAGCGCAACAGGCAGTTTAAATGGTAACATGCACATAATCCCTGAAGTCATCGTGGTCAAACCATCGCATCCTGCTGTTAGTGTGCCCATTGTCCTTGAAGACGAAAATACTGTCACATATATAGCCCCAGACGTAGCCCCTGACCCTGCAACTACTGAGGTCACTACTGAGGTCACTGAGAACACAGGAGCTAAGCGAAAAAGGGGCCCAGTAAAATTAACTTACAACAAAAGGAAGCAGCCACTTAGGAGTGCTAACCAACCAACACCACAAAGCATGTGGAACAGGGGAAAGAAACAGAAGCAAAATCAACAGACAGTATCCGTGCAGGACCAATCTCATCTGGGTGATGTCGTAGCTATAAATAACGACGGCTCAAATTCAATGTCAATCTCCACTCAGACTGAACTCCCCAATGCAAATAGTTACCACTCCAAATCAGAAGGGAATCTTATTGAGACCATTGTGGATACAATTTTTAAGCAACTTGAAGGTCAAATGATCAAACAATTTAATAATATTTTTAAAAGACTTGACAGACTGGAAAATTTAATTAAAAATGACGACGCCAAGAGAAAAGGCACAGTGAGTCTGGATACATTAAGAGTTGAACGTCTGCTAAAAGACCTGGAATCCACCACCCGTGCGCTTACCAGTGGCGATCACATTACCAATAGGGCTAAGGAACCACAGGCTGCTACTAATCCACCACCGACCATAACATCTGCGGTGAACAAAAGCATAAGAGGAAGAAACTCGCCTGACTCTTTGACTAAACCTCCTCTGCCTCCCAGTGCTGTTACCAGCGCCCCTGATCCCTTGACTAAATCTTCCCCCTCTCCCAATGTTGTCAATGGAGCCTCAAATAAAAATCACAAAAGTAACCCTGTTACAGGCACTACAATGCAGAAGGCTTCTACGAATTCCAGCCAGCGTCACAATAAGACCCCACATGAAGACACCAGGCCTGTCAAACATCAAGGCCCTGCCTTACATCTTCCACCTGAGGCATGTCCTTATGTCTTAGTTCTGGCTGGTATCCCACCTCTCAGGGAAGGGCAAGGAGAATCGTGGGTCCAATTGCATAATAAGTGTATAGACTGGCTAACGAAGCACAAGGGGGTGGGTTATGACATTTCCAAAGAGATCATATCCACACGGCGAGTAACTTGGGTAGGTCCTCTTTTCAAAAACATTAATGGGGACTGTATCGTAATTAACTTCAGGAAACCGGGCACTGTAAAATTTTTGTTGAATAAAAACTTTGTTCAACATGGCCCATCTACTGTGGTGACCCCTTGACCGTTAAATTACTTTTACCGTCCCCCACACAAAATGATGCAGCCCCCACCTGTATTCCCATTACATAACAGGTTTTCAATATTCCATGACTTGGGAACACTGGATTGACTGTCCCCCACTATTGACAAACCTGTTTCCGTGTGTTCTTCTATTGACCAGACAGTGGAAATATTATCTGAGGTACTTCCGCCAACACCCAAGACCTTTTCACCTAAAACACCATGTGAACAACAGGGGCATATTACAGCAACACTTTCCCCAGGAATTGACCAGGGCCCTTGCTTGAGGCTAGATAAGAATCTGTCAATCCTTAGCTGGAATATTGCCGGCCTGAAGGCCAAGATGGAAATTACCTCCTGGAAGGACTGGGTCAATTGCCATGATGTATTAATGTTTCAAGGAACCTGGTGTATCGATTTGTTATTTGAGGGGTACAGCTGCCATAATAGGATTGTTTCGGCCCCCCCGTTTGGTCGTCCTAGTGGGGGACTATCTATCTGGGTCAAAATATCTGCAGAAGTTAAAGTTGACATACTCCAAACCAATTGTCCAAGTTTTATGGCATTATCATATACCCAAAGGACAAGGCTATGTTTGATCAATTTCTACAATAACGACTTTTTGTCCCAACCTAATCGCAATTTTATTCTTTTATTTGATTTTATTGATGGAATTATGGATGGACAGAAATACTGGAAATTTGACGGCATCTGTCTAGGAGGGGACTTTAATGCCCATATACATTCGAGAAATCCCTCATGTAGAAGAGGTACAGAACTGTCAAATCTCCTTGCAACTAGAGATCTTGTAAACTGCATGGAATATGTTGGTACGGAAACTAGTGCCGCTCCATTTCCCACTTTTATTGGCCATGGGGGCCGTACTACAATTGATTATGTTTTTGTTTCACCTCCTGTCGCTAATGCTTTAACAAAGGCTGAAGTTGTATGTAAAATTTATAGCGACCATTACCCTATTGTTATTCACCTACTACTCCCGAGGGGTAAGTGCTTACGAAATAAAATAGGTGCTAGAAACCTGGAGGTTTCAACTGATAAATTGAGGGTAATTTGGAGGGGCATGGATAACAGGGGAATCCTAGCAAAAATCATTAAAAAACACCCAGTTCTGATTGAAAATTGTCTCACTACTGATGACCACGGGGTTAATATAATTGCATCATTTACTGAACTCTGCTATGTAATAAAAGGTGAGATTTCCAGACCTGCTTCAAGTAAAGCTGAGGAAACACCTAGATGGTTTGATGCCCTTTGTTCAAAGGCAAATAGGAAGTTGAGAGCTGCCCTAAAAGCCGAACCTAGGGATATACCACAAATAAGGTTACTCAGAGCAGAGTACAAACTTACCCTACGTACTAGATCTAATGAACTGCTTAAGACTCACTGGGGTTCTTTGGCACGCTCGGCCGAATTGAAAGACACTACCGGGTTTTGGAGGGAGGTAAAGAAGATAAGATCTATAGGTTCAAATCTAACGGAAATCAACTGTAACATCACCGGACCTACGTGGGTTGAACATTTTGCTAAAATTTATGCCACACCAGACAACTCCTCTTCAACCCTCATCCCCTTAAGCCCCCTTAATATCTCTGTGTCCGAGGTTGAGGATGCCATATCTGAAAGCGCAGGAAACAAAGTGCCCGGCCCTGATGGGCTCTCAATTGATCAGTTAAAGTGTGAGCTTGATTTTTGGGCTCCACTGCTATGTAATGTTTTTAATAATTTAACGAATGAACAAATTCCAGAAACATGGTCTTGTAGTACAATCGTCCCCATTTTCAAGAAAGGTGACAGACTGGACCCTGGGTGTTACCGCCCCATTTCGTTAATCGATAACACCTTGAAAGTTCTGGGGAGGGTTATCTTTAAAAGGATTAGAACCTGGGCGGATAAGAGTAAGATCCTACACCCCAGCCAGCTCGGTTTCCGTAGCAATGTTGGCACGGTGGAACAATGTTTGAACTTGAGTCTAATTATGGCAAAATATAATATTGCTAAGAAATTCCCTCAATATTTTGGTTTTATGGACTTAAGTTCTGCATTTGATTTTGTTAACCGTTCCCGTCTATGGTCCTCCCTTCTCGATTATGGTTTGGATGATTACTTGGTCCACTTTTTAGCTTTTTTACATAGTGATCTAAGAGCACGTGTGCGTATTAACCAATCTGGCGAAGTTTCTGACGACATTAGCATTGGTAGGGGGGTCAGACAGGGTTGCGTGCTGGCCCCCCTCCTCTTTATTCTTTATATTAATAACTTGAGCTGCTCACTGAGTATTTTAACAAAAGATGTACCCCATGTAAATGGTGTCCCTATACCTACCCTCCTTTACGCCGACGATGCAGTCCTGATGGGCCGCACACCAAAGGCACTTCGCACTTTAATCTCAGGCTTTGTCCTTTTTATGGCAGACTTAGGCCTGACCACTAAT
Source organism: Lissotriton vulgaris (assembly GCF_964263255.1). NCBI lineage: Eukaryota > Metazoa > Chordata > Amphibia > Caudata > Salamandridae > Lissotriton > Lissotriton vulgaris. The sequence goes on along the minus strand of NC_141689.1, from coordinate 1,195,272,249 downwards.
TTTAAAAAATCCCTAATCATGAGTTGTGGTCCCAAAAAGTATAAAATTGTCGAGATTAAATCAGGGTCAAATGTTTTGAAAAGCACTTGCACTTTTCCCTATTTGGGGCTGCTATTTTCAAATACTGGTTCGTGGCAAGCACATGTATCTTATGCTAGGAACAAGTTGGGTAAATCCATAAACTGTGTCACCTCCTTGAGACAACCCAACTATGCTGATGTGATTACACCACTAGTTAAGATCTACCAAACCCAATGTATTCCAACTGGCACTTATGGCGCCGAGGTTTGGGGTAACACAAACTGCACCCATATCCAAACTGAAGAAAATAGGTTCTGTCGGAAGGTGCTGGGTGGGGGTATATGCTTCCCTTACTATGTATGTCACAATGAACTAAATATTTCATATATAGAAGATTTTGTAAGATCTAGACCAGCACTCTTCTGGCTAAAGATATGGATTAACCCAGCTGCCACTCTGACCCGATATATAATACTGGACTGTTTAAAATGTGACAGGGCACACTGTATACCTTGGTTAAAAGCGGTAAAAGATTGCCTCGACAGCGTAGGACACGGTTTTTTGTTCACTTCACCCAGTCTAATAAATCGTTCCCACAAGACCATTATTCATAGGGCATTATATCATTTGTATAGAGAAGAGCGGGAAAGGAAGAACTTGTCTAAATGCACTGTTATGAAATACATGGCCTATTCTGAACCTCACATTAAACATCCAGGCCCCCCATACAGGTATTTATGTTTGCATCTTGGCAGATGGAATAGGAGCTTACTGTTTCGCTTCCGAGACGGGAGTATAGTAAACTTACTAAACTTCCCCTTGGGTTACATGAAACATTCAGAAACCCTGAATTGTCCATGTAACCCTAACATGAAACAGAGCCTTATGCATTTTTTGTTTTTCTGTGGTTTTTATAAAAAGCCTTCTGCTCATTATTTAATGCCTTACTGCAGAAAACATGAATTGACTAGCTTTAGAATAGCACTGAGGTCTTTTCTATCACTGGGATCAGATGAAGTAATATTCAGGGTGAGCTGCTTTCTCAAAGCTGCCGTTAGATCACGAACCACTTTATATATCGATGTATAACTATCGCACACTGCACTTTTTTTATGCACTTTAAAATTCCTTTTTTTGCACATTTTGCATCTTTGCACATCATTAATGTGGACCTATTAACGATGCTGATATTATTCATCCATTTTTTAACTATGTTTGTTAGAAAACATTTTTAATTGTATATAATGCTGTTTTTAGTAAGGAGGGACAATCTGTGTGTAAATGTGAATCTGAAATTGATTAATTGGTCTTTAATCTATTTCTCAGATGTCATATTACTGTACTGTATTGTTTTTGATTGTATTTTGTCTGTACTTTTATGGATGTTTTTATTCCAAATAAAGATCTTTTGACTTGACTTGACTTAGTGTAGCTGACGCCTCTCTGGTCCTCCAACTCAGGTTTCTCATTTACAAAGATGGTGCTGTCAGGGGACTGCTGCGGCCTTTCCTCCCATATAAACAAACACACATATATATACATATATATATGCTCCAAACGTAACCTGACAATCAGAGCGCCTCAGCCTCTCGGGTCGGAGCCCATCATAAATGTGTCAGCCATCTTCCATATTCCAAAAGAAAACACGCACTCTTCGGTACTCGAGACAGGCCACATCAACCGTGCTTCATGAAATCCTTTATTGTAAGGCAGAAAAGCATTACGTGTTTTACAATAAGTCTTAATCATATGCAAATATTCCATGGGTGGGTTTTTTAGCTTTTAAACAACGTGACTAAGAACATTGAAGAAGGACCAATGCCCACGTAATGGATTAAAAGAGGCAGTAAGTGATGATTTGTAAAGTTTTAAGTAGTTCCATTTTGCAGGGATATAATATTCTGTTTTTCAATTCCATACAGGTAATTTCATCAAAAATATAGTATTTTCTTACTTTTTCCCTCCAATTTAGTATGTTCTGAAGTTATCTGGACCACCACATCCATGATGCACCATTACTGCCGTTTTTTAAACACATAAATCATTCAATGTTGTTATTGGCAAAACTTTTCACTTTCTTTCACTGTGCACCAAACACCTCGAATAAAGCCTTTAAACGGACAGTTCCATGTTATGGCTGAATTTTTCCACGATATAGCACTGTGATCTTCCAAAATCCAAAGCAGAGTTTGCTACGATCGGGCGGGAGACGTGCTCCCGCCCTACCATAGCAAACAGCAGTGTCCCAAGGGTGGGCACACCGGATACAGCAGGAGCTGGCCCTGGGGGGTGTTGGTCCATAGGGCCATCAAAGGCTCCAGGAGAGGGGCCTGCAGCCCCCTCACAACATTTGAAAAGGCCCGGGGAGGTGGCGGTCCCCGGGACAGCGGGGGAACGTGTGCCCCTGCAAATTTATCAATAAAAGCCCCGGGGCTTGGAGGTTTGGATGCCCCCCACATAAAAAATCAAAGCCCCTGGTGGTGGCGATTCCCAGGGCTGCGGGGGGCCGTGTGTCCCCGCATATCTTTGTGCAAAGCCCTGGGGGGTGGCGGTCCCTGGGGCTATGTGAGGGGATTGGGGCCCCTCGCACATTTTTTTTCTGCCCCCAGGACCTGGCCCACCGGTGCATCATTCTTTTTATTTTTGCAGCTGGATCTGCGCACCCAGCACGCATCTTGGAGTTTAAAAAAATATTAAAATCTTTTTTTGGCCCTGGGAGAACTTGTGGGACCCCTTAAGCAGGCCTAGGGGATCAGGGCGTTTCAACCCTCCCCCTTTTTTGTTTTGCACCTTTATTATACTGTTTTCCTGTGCCTTGGTTCCGTTCAGCAGTTTTCCTATGGAAAATAACATGGAGAAAACACATTTTTGGACCCCCCTTTTTTCTCGCCCCCGCTTGCTGAATCACCCTGAAACTTTCAAGATAGGAGAGGACCAGAGCGCCCCACAAGTTAAAAAAAATTGCTTAAGATTCGTCAACCGGCACCAAAGTTATGGGGAATATAATGTTGCCACTCCCATTTATTATGCAGTACAAAAATAATTAAACTCTGGACGCATACGAAAAACGATTCCCTCTACAATAAACAGTACGGAAAGCATTGGATTGCGCAGGGGTAACATGTACTATTCCCACTCTATTCAGTTTAACATTAGGGAAAGTGTTGGATTTTGTAGCGGTAAAATTGACTATTTCCACTCCAGTCACTGCAGCAGCACTAGGGAAAGTGTTGGATTGCGGTGGGATCAAATTTACTATCCCCACTCCAATCTGTGCAAAAGGAGGGAAATTATTAGATTACAGATTGGAAAAATATACTATTTTCACTCTAGTCAGTAGGGAAAGTGTTGGTCTGTGGATAGGTTACATTTACTATTCTCAATCCGACATTACAACAGTATGGAAAGTGTTGGCTTGCAGAAGGGTATAAATAACTATTTCCACAGTATTGTAAAAGTAGGGTAAGTGTTGGATTGCAGAGGGGTGTGATTTACTATTCCCACTCCAGTCAATGCAACAGTAGGGAATATTTTGGATTGTGGAGAAGTTACATTTACTATTCCCACTCCAGTCAGTGCAACAGTAGGGAAAGTGTTGGATTGTGGGGGGTAAAATGTTCTATCTCCAGTCAGTGCAACAGTAGGGAAAGTGTTGGATTGCGGAGGGGTAAAATGTACTATTTTGACTCCAAGCAGTGGGGAAAGTGTTGGCCTGCGGAAGGGTAAAATATACTTTACCCACTTCACTCTATGCACCATTAGCGACGCAGCATTTAAAATTCACAAATATAAAACATTTAAGATTATATAACATTTTTAGGGATTTAAATGAAAAAAATTATATATCATTTTGTTTAAAAAAATTAAACAAATTACATATGTATTACATTCTTTAATAAACATTATAAATTAATACAGGCATTACTATTATAAGTAAAATACCAAACTATGGGGCACATGACGATGTTGGTACTCCCACCCCCCAATCACAATGTATCCGCTGTGTGGAAAACTGCTCAATAACACAGCGGCTTGTGCTGCAGCCCTGCTTGGGGCCCCTAAAGTCCGTTTCTGGCTACCTTTTTATGTTGATGGGCTAGCCATGAACAGGCAGTCGGAAAGGGACATAGTAATACTGACAGCAATGCCTGAGCAGGCACCGCCTCCATTCAGGATCACCATCCTGACTGCCACCCCACCTGGATCAGTAGATCCTATCGGAGGCAGTGGTCTGTCCCCTGACAGTCAAGGGCCCAACTGCCTGCATCGTAATGGGGTTTGTTGATGTCAGTCCCACCTGCATCATAATAATGCCCTATATTTCCAAAATAGGAAAAAACAATAAATACAATACTTTTTTAGTTAAAAAGAATAATTAACACATAACAATAGAAAAACCCAATTTTTGAAAAATATGTAAAATATTATTACATGTGCTATTACTTAAGTAACTTCCTGCCATACCTATGCAAACTACACAACACACACCTAAAATATATTTTTAAAATATATTTACACATTTTACATAATTGTCATTAAAAAATATTAATAACAATTACCTAATAGTAAAATTGTTATATTTAAATACATTCTCACCTTTTATATTTACAAAACCAACAACCCCTTATATATTTTTTAAAGATGTTAACTTCATAATTTACATAATTAATCATCAATTAAACAATTAATAATAATGAACTAAAATGAAGTTCATTATATTTTATTAACTTCCCATCTTTCCCCCCTACAAATACAACTCACATCTAATATATAACACAAACAATATCTTAATTACACAATTTACATAATTAATTATCAATTACATAATTTTTATAAATCAGCATTGATTAAATACTATTATCAATTTCCTTCACACCCTTTGTTGGGAGGCTATTTCTTTTGTGTGTTGAACTGATATGTCATCAAAGTCCCATCTTGCAGCCTAGTCAAGTTATTCTTCTGGCTTGGCAGTTCGGGCTGGACTGTTCTCATGAGGGACAGGGTCAGACTGATTTGCATAAGGCCATGTCTGAACTGGGGTGGTGGAGTGAGCTAAAGAATGATGATGGATTAAACCCAGATAAGTTGACTGGGGGTGAGTGTTTGATGTGCTCAAACGCTCCGTCCATCATCTCCTTTGGTATCAATAAGTTATTCTTCTGAGCATATGTGGGGCTAAAACCCGGGAGATATCAGTCCTGACAGAGCCTCACCAGTGATGAAGTCTTTCTGTGCTTTCTTAAAAAAAGAGTCAGTAATTCCTAAATTATTTTGCTACTGAGCTCACAGCATACAAGAATTGTGTTGAATTCTTTTGAAGCATTGTCTTTTTCTTTTCTTTAGGAAATCCGGGGCTGCTGATCCTGAGCACGAGAACAATGCTGTGATGCTGACAGGATCCAGAGGCTTGATGGAGGGAATTCAGGTAAGTGAAAAGTAGAGAGACCAAGCAGGGAACAGGGGTGGGCATGCTTTTTAAATAGAGGACGGCCTTATCTATTTAGTGCACCTGTCAGGGTCAGGGAAAGTTCACTGTGAACCAGGGGGCAGATAAGCAATTGCATCTGCTAGGATCAAGGAATGTTCAAGTAGAGCTAACAGCATCATGGAACATTCATTGTGAACCGGCGGGTTGATTACCAAATGCATCACCAGGGTCAGGAAATGTCCAAGCAGGGTTATTATTCTTGAAAGTGATACCTCATGAGTTTAATTGACAAGGACACCTGTTATTGCTGTTTGTTCTGGAACATTTGCAATAAACAGAACAATTGGTTCTGACAGTTACTTAGCATTAACGTGATCGATCGGTGCACCTGACAAGGTTCAAAAACTTTCACAGTGGTTATAAGGAGCTGTGTGTTTTTGGGGGTAGTTCTATCAGTTGTTTGTGGAGGTCAATAACTCCCCCATACCACTCAGAATGGAGCACATGGCAAACCAAATCAGAATATTAACACACTAAATGCAGGGAGTAAGAAGGAAGCAAACGTGACTCAATCTCATAGGCTCCTGGAGGGTTGCGCAGTGGCTAGGACCATGACAACTGAGAACGTTGCTCTTGCATTGGTTGCCTGATTGGAGACAGCCCTGAATCAGAAGTGCGATCAGACCAGGGCTTTAATGATATAATCCACCTCTCAGCTGCATTCATCAAAGGAGTACTTCTACTGATTGTCCTGGAAAGCTTGCCTGTGACTGAGATTCAGCCCTGCTGACTTTAATCTCTATCGTTCAAAGTGTGGTAGCCTGTTTTACAACAGACTGGGTTCCTGATACATCTTGCAGAGTGTCCAGCCTGTGAACCCATTGCAGCAGTAGTCAACATATAAGCACATCCTGTGCCCCCATCTAACCCACTACAAATCCTTACTGGGGACAAGAACTCTGAAATCCTGGAAGGACAAAGACTGTCTCATGAACAATGCCTAAATCAGACTGTCAGGAACTGCTTCATGAACATTACCCACATATTGCCCATAGTGGCAGGATCTACCTTATAAACATTGCCCAGGACCAAGTAGTAATTGGATGCATGTACAGTTGCACTCGCATCCATGTGCAAATGTAGAGTGAGCAAAGTAGAGCATTTTGCGAAAGTCTTTTGTTAATTACAGATGGGGTGGTTGGGCATTACTACTATTTACAAAACACTTCTTGCTGTTTGGACTCCTTACCTGATAGTAGCATGCCATGAAGCTGGCTCTTAGGGGGTCCGGTTCCCGACTTCACCTACAAATACGACCTGATTAAGAGCGCATAGCAATGTAACTTATCTGATTTAAAGTGCAGTCTTGAATATTTACAGAGAGCACTTTCGAATGATATTTACCTGATGTCAAAGCAGACTTATATTCACTAAAACAAAAAGAGCAATGATTAGTAACAGTATATTAGAAATTGGGTTTCTGGTTGGCTAGGGTATGCACCTAAGCCTGGCTGAACCTACCACTCTATTAAGGAAGTTACACACCCACGATAATTCCTACCCACCCCCTTGGTAGCTTGCTAGAGCAATTAGGCTTATTCCAGAGGTGATGTGTAGAGCATTTGTGTAACACTGACACACTATGCACACCACAAAAGAGACTCCACACAAGGTTATACTAAAATATCCTTTGTAGTATACATAAAACACTTTATACCATAATCACATAAATCACTTTGCCAACTAGGCAATTTCAAGACGTCACATACATAATAAAATCACGATACCACTAGGCAATGATTATAATGGCATAGGTAGTGCAATAAGATAATTACTCATAGATTGCACACGTTAAAAAAAATATCATCACTTTACAAAATATGCAGATCCTGAAATTATACTTGTTATCCTGTCATTAAAAGGCCTAGTACAACATGAGTCATAACATCAGGGCATACATATAAAGCAATTAGAAAGGAGGCAGACACAAGTCACCAAATCACCACCATATGAATAGTACTACTGTCAGCCTCATCAGGCAATGGGGTGCCTCATTCCTGTGCTCCTATTAAGTACAATGCTGTAAGTTCTGGTTCCCAGGGTAGAGTGCAAGAATCCACATTTAACACCCAGCCTCCTCTGGGCACTAAACTGCAAACTATTTTCCTAAGTGCCTCAGGGACCTTGGCCCCAGAACAACTGCTTTCCAAACAGAAGGGTTTGGGCTGATACTCTAGTATATGTTCGTGGCCTGTGGGATGTTTTCCTGCCTACCTTGTACGCCCCAGACACTCCTGCGTGCCTACTCTGTCAATTACAGATTATTAAAAAGAAATCCTTGCCATTTGCGACTAGGGACCTCTGTGGAGTCCCCCCCCCTGCCTTCACCACACTAAGCAAGTGCTCCCCAGGTACATTTGGAAAAAGAGATTGGATGCGGGGGCACGCCCAATGCCAAACTCGACAAGGCCACCCTGCCTGGTCCCTCATGCACCAAGCAAACCCCTGCAGCCTTCCCCAGCCCGAGAAAACACTGCTCCGAGTCACAGTGTGTGTAGGACCCTCCGGAGCTTCTCAGACCGAAGACAATACAATGGAGCCGGCAACTGGGAGACCTGTTGGAGTCTCCTCCTTCAGGCGGGCAAGAGTACTGGTATGCAGCTGCCTGTGATCATGCAGAGCAGCTGTGAGTGATTTAAGGGGCTCAATCGGCCAACTGTACATGTCACCAGGATGGAGGGCATGCCCACACCCTTCCGTGCACTTTGGAAGGACCTCACTGGGTCCCATACCTCAAGCAGCACAAGGCGGCTGTCCGCAATCATGCGTTGCAGCTGCCACAATGAAGGGTGTCCCTCCAGCAGCATGCCCACTAGGCAATTTTTGCGGGTCTCACTCATGGGGCCCGCGTGGTTAGCAGGTCAGAGATGCAACATAGGATAGGCTCCCTCCTCCTCTGCGAGACCGGCCACAGCTCAGAGTGACCTCTCTATTAGTTGTGACCCTTGTCGCTCAGTGATGCCCTCCACGTTGCCAGACACCACGTGCTCCTTGAGCCTGGGGTTTCCCCCAAGGCCACACAAAGTCTTGGGAGGGTTAAAACACATGCCGCTCCACTGTAACTAACTGGAATCAATTTTGAGCACTGACTCTCCCTGGTGTTCACCAGTCCGGACACACTCCGCAATCTTCCTGATACCCAGCAGAAACAGGGAGGGAACATGACGACAGTCTCTGGAGACAACTGGGGCACAAGAGCAGTAGGCAGGCAGGCCAGCACAGACTCACTTGGCAGAGTGGAAGTCTCTTCAGTCGCCCAGCAGGTAGCAGGATAGTCCCATAAACTCAGCAGTCCAAAACGGCAGTTCCTCCTGGCAAACAGCAGTCCTATGGTGTAGAGCCAGTGTCAGGACCCGAAAATCGGATTCCCAAATATGTGGCTCCGTATTGATCCAATCTGATCCATCTATCCCTGTCTGCATTACATGGACAGAAAAGGTCCGAAACTGGAGAGACAAGATGGCCGCCACAGTGGCCATGATGAATTGAGGTTGGAGTTCTAGTCTTTACGTCATTACTGATTCTGAAGGCTATGAGCAGCGCGCGAGCGCTAGAGACTACGCACTTCACTAGAGTCATAGCCTGGAGAGGACCTACGTTACTAGCTCTGGTGAAAAACTTTTTTCCTTCGTTTAAAATTGTTGAAGTACTCCACTCGTATTTAGCGCAAGTGTAGAGGAAGTCCTTAGCGTGTAAAGGCGCAATAATTCAAGCGCGTGACTCAACCCCTTAAGTCCATAGTCCTAGTCAAATTTGTCTGAGGTAAAAGCAAGTTACCGACGTCGGCTGAAGAGAAAGGCAGAAGCTTCTGATGTCGTCTGAGAAGAAGTCAAGAGTCGGTGCCCTCGGCTGAGGAGAGAATCCTAGACTCGAAGAAGCTTTCAAGTGGATACGAAGCTAAGTAAAGGGCAGGCGTTTTTGGTCTAATAGAAAAAATAGATAATCGAATTTCATACACAATGTTAACAACAGAGAGGAGTCGCTGTAAATAGTTTTCTGGAAAAAGTGAGAGAGAGAGAAAGGCTGTTATACACATGTTAAAAAAGACTGAGCCTCGCTAAAGACAAGGAACAGAATTCATACTTACCCAAGCCTAAATCTTGACAGTAGATGAGGAACTCCTGTTAAGACAAGAAAGGAAGAAAGGTTAAGTCAAGAGCAATATCAAATAACTACAATAATCATCTGAGCCCCAATTCAAGGAACTCTCATCTAGTTAGTGAAGTAAGTGCTAATAAAGATAGAAATAATAAGGTTGGCCAACAGTGTAGTAATAGGAAGGCAATAATGTATTTATTTATTGTTGAATCAATATAGTGACAACTAACTAGAAGAGAGAGAGAGAGCAGTCATACTACAGCTAAAAGAAGAGAAGCCAGGTCCAGAGACATAAGGGTGGGTGAGCCCCTTTTTTCAGTAGAAATAGTAAAGGCTAGTGTTAAGGAGAGTAGGGAAATAATGGTGTGTTCATTTTCTAGGTTTCCTGGTATGCAGACAGCAGAGAAAGAAGTAGTCTGAGGAAACGAGTCCGGACCAGTCTCTTCTCTGTTTATTATTTTATCCAATTCCCCCTTCCCTGGAGATGATGTAGGAAGGTTCTGTAATAGACCTGCTGGCATTGTCTTTAGGGATTTGGGTACTAGCATCTCTGCTCCTGTGCAAGAATCAAGAAGACATAAGGTAAATTACTTGGAGCCCTTGTCGTAATTTGACGATGGCTGGGTTAGCGCTTAGCTTTGCTACACGTTATTCTCCTTATCTTGGCCTTACTCGAAAACGCCATTTTGTATGTTACGGCGGCCATTTTAGAAAATGAGCCGCCTCGTGCCCAGCGTGCCCTTTAGTCCTTTGTCCGTGCCACTGACCACTCGAGTTTGCCCAGCAACAGGCTATTTTTAGTAACGGTCAAGCCTGTACATGCGCAGTTCCGACTGACCAGTCACCCCTTAGGAATGTTCCGCCAAACTGACCGGTGGAGTTGTAACCCCTCCCATGAGTTGGCTGGGTTCCAAAAATGACCATATATGTACCTAAAACTCTGTAACCATGTACCGCCTACCTTTCTTATGTTTGAAAACTGTATAAAAGAAGGACTCGCACCGATGTTCGGTGTGATACTTCTTGCATTGCCGAAGGGTGCTGTAGGAATGTACCACCACCCCATGGGGTCTTAATAAACTTGTCTTTTGCATTTTCCAGTTTACGTGCCAACAGTTCTTTCGGTGTAGTGGGTATTCTGCGGAGTATGTAGGCCTGGAGAACCCAATACCACACCCTGACAGAGTGAAGTGCTCAAGTTTATTTCGCACCCGAGCAGAGATGGCAGAAGGAATTGATGTCCAATCCTTAGGAACCATCTTAAATGCTATTCATAAGGAACTGGGAGCGGTCAGGGAGGAAAATCGAAATTTAAGGCAGGAGGTAGTGAGCGCCAGAAAGGAAACAGCTGAGTTGGCCTTGAGATTACATCAGTCTAGTAGTTTAGAGAGAGTGGTCCACGAGTCCTTATGCATGTCTAAATCCTTACACATGCGTCGTGTTTGCCTGGCACTGGTTGCCTGACACTTTTTACACGAATGGCAGGCACTACTCTAGGCATGGTTTGCTCACCGGAGTGGTTTTGCGCCGTGTTCGCCTGGCACTGATTGCCTGACACTTCTTTACACGAATGACATGTACCACCTTAAGCATGGTATGGTCACCTGATTCTGTTGTTTTTTTACCTGGGAGTAACGCAGCTTGCTAATCAACGTTTTATGTGTCCTATTGTTTCTCCCTGTAAATACAGGCTTTTAAATTCAGGCAAGCATCGAATGTCCTGATGATGATCCACAATCTTAACTGAATCGAAACGCCGTCGACTAATTATGTAGTCTAAACACAAGTTCACAACCTTGTGCAAAAATCATGTTTTTTCTACATATGTGAAGCAAATAGATTGTAAAATTTCATTTTTTGCTCCTTCATTTTCCAATGCCTGAAAATTTCTAGTTAATTGTATCGTGTACTGTTTGTCTAGCCTTGTGGATACAGGACTGTGTCCCACTGCTCAACTGTTGGTTTGTTTATTTTGAATTATTTTATTATCAAATAAATTGCGAAGTCCGGCTGGACTTCATGTTCATTATAGCGCACATTGTAGCCTATAATTACTCTAAAGGTTATTCTTTCTTGTCAAGGACCGTAGTTGTTTACTTTGATTGATACCCCAGGTCCTTGCTTACCTAGCGGGTTCCCTTGTTTCTTGGTAATACCCAATTATACCCTTAGCAGCTCCAGAAAGGTTTAATGGGGATCCGCAGAAAGCGCAGATATTCCTCTCGCAATGCTCTCTACATTTCCTGTGCCGTCCTTCCATTTTCCCTGACGCGCAGTCTAAGGTGGCCTTAATACTCTTGTACCTAAGCGGAAATGCAGCCGCCTGGTCCATGCCTTTAGTCTCCTGAGAAGATCCTTTGTTAAGGAGCTTTGAAAATTTTAAACAAGAGTTTCTTCGTATATTTGATTGTCGGGGGATTTCTTAAGTGGTGGATAATGAATTGCTTGATTTGCGACAAGGTAACCGAGACCTAATAGCATACCTGGCCCAGTTCAACAAGTTGGTAGTGGAGACCGATTGGCCCGAAAGCAAGCGAGCAGCAGTTTTCTACCGCGGGCTGAGAGACTTTGGCCCAAATTCCAAACCGACCCACCGAGATCTCAGCCCTCATCGACTTGGTTCTTGAAATAGATTTCCGTCAGGGAGAGCGAAGAGGAGAAAAGAAGAAGGATTTTCGAGCAATCGTTCCAAGATTCGACAGAGCCCGGTCTGAAGGCACCAGAACCACGGAGGCGACACAGGGTACCGAACCAATGCAAATTGGAACCATCAGGGGACCGTTGACAAAAGAAGAAAAGGATAAGAGAAGAACAAATAACTTATGCATGTACTCTGGGTCTGGTGGACATTTCGTCCGAAACTGTCCAAAGAAGCCTAAAGGGACTTTTAAGCCGAAGGAAAACTAACAGCACCACCTGTGGACAGAGTTGAACGGGTGGGTGCAATTTCAGAAATAACTCCAAACGAACATCGAGTGGCGAATACATTGCAATCTGCGGCTCCACATTTAATCCTGTCAATGAAGGTTAAATTCGGATTGACGACCTTAACTGAAGTATCAGTTATGATAGACTCAGGAGCGACAGGAAATTTCTGTGACTTGCAATTTGCAGAAAAGGTGGGCATCCAAGCTATAAGAAAAGCGAAGAGTGAACCGGTCCGAGCGGTAGATGGAACTCATCTTTCAGCTGGCCCCATCATGAGTCATACTGAGCTAATTCAATTGATTACCAATGACGGGCACCAAGAACAAATTCAGTTCAATTTAATAGATGCCCCTCAGTTCCAACTAATTCTTGGTCTGCCGTGGCTCACAGAGCATAACCCCACGATTAACTGGAGCTCCAGAACAGTTGTAATGGATTCAAGTTATTGTCGTGAAAATTGTTTTGATTCAAAAACTACAGGTGTGGAGAGTAACCCAGCTCTCTCCTTGTGTTCTGTGCGGCATTCTATGTGTGCAATTGATACGTACCAAATTCCGGGGGAGTATAAGGAGTTTGAGAATGTATTTAACGAAGTGGAAGCAGAACACCTACCTCTGCATCGAGTTTTTGTCTGCAAGATAGATTTGGAGCCAGGAGCAAACTTGCCATGCAGTCGTGTTTACGCATTGACGGGGAAGGAACATCAACATTTGAAAGAATACCTGGACAAATATCTAGCAAATGGTTTCATCCGACCATCGCAGTCACCCGTCTCATCGCCTTTGTTTTTCGTGCCGAAGAAGGAAGCGGAATTAAGGGTGTGTATCGATTATAGAGCCATTAACAGGATAACAAAGAAAAATAGGTATCCCTCACCATTGATTTCGGTCTTGCTGGACCAAGTGAAGGGATCCCAAATCTACACGAAGTTAGATCTAAGGGGGGCCTACCATCTAGTTCGAATGCATGAAGGAGACGAGTGGAAGACGGCATTTCGGACTAGATTCGGGCTATTTGAATACCAAGTAATGCCATATGGATTGTGTAATGCCCCAGCTGCATTCCAGCATTTTATTAATGATGTCCTGAAGGAGTTTATAGATCAGTGTGCCATTGTGTACATCGACGATATCTTGATTTATTCACCTGATGTGACAAAACACCATGAGCAGGTGAAAGGAGTTTTGAGAAGACTGCAAGAGAATAAATTGTTCGTAAAACTGGAAAAAGGCGCCTTTGATGTTTCTCAGGTCGAATTTTTGGGATTTGTTCTTTCACCATCTGGCATTTTGATGGATACTCGAAAGGTGGAGGTAGTGACAACTTGAAATCTCTGACGAGTGTAAAAGAAGTCCAAAGTTTCATCGGGTTCGCCAATTTTTACCGAAGATTCATTAGTGAGTTTTCCAGAAAAATCCTTTCCCTCACCAAGTTGCTAAAGAAAGGAATTACATTTGAGTGGTTAAAGGAATCAGAGGAGGCCTTCCAATCCTTGAAGAAAGATTTCACTACTGCACCTGTGCTGCTTCATGCCAACCCGTCAGAACCATTCTACGTAGAGACCGACGCATCGGATCAAGCTTTAGGAGGGGTTCTGTCTCAGCGCCACAAGACCACGGGTCAGCTACACCCAGTAGCTTATCGATCCAGGAAACGGACCCAAGCTGAGATCAACTATACCATTACAGAAAAGGAGTTACTGGCCATTAAGGATGCCTTTAAGGAGTAGCAACACTACTTGATGGGAACTCAGCATCAAGTAACGGTGTTTACTGACCATTGTAACCTAAAATTCTTAAAATCCGCCAGAACACTCACACCAAGACAACTTAGATGGTCCTTGTATTTTGTGGATTATGACTTCGTGATTACCTTTCGCCCTGGAGCACAAAATGGAAAGGCAGATGCACTCTCAAGACTAGGCACAGAATCTCAGAGAACAGTTACAGACATTCAACCGATCATTCCTGAAACAAGGTTTATTGGAGCCACGGTCTCAATCAATATGCAAAAGGCCATTGCTGAGAACATGAGTCCAGAGGCTATGCAGAACTGGGTAAAAGAAGATTCAAACAGAATTATCATTCACCAAATGCCATACCACGGAGATGCCTTGTATGTGCCAACCGCTGAACTTCAGCACCAGGTGATGCGCGAGTGTCACAATGACAAGTTAGCTGGTCACAAGGGAGAGAACAAAACTGAGGAGTTAATCAAGAGGCACTACTGGTGGCCTTGGATATCGGCGGATATTGAGAGTTATGTTAAGGTCTGTGACATCTGCGTGCAGGGGAAGTCAGAACGACAAGCACCGAAAGGATTGTTACAACCCTTGCCTACCCCCCCTATCCTTGGCACACAGTTACACTAGATCTCATTACTGATTTACCTTTGAGCCGAAGTTTTGATACAATCCTAGTGGTGGTGGATGCATTTTCTAAGATGGCCCATTTCACAGCCTTAAGGGGAATACCTTCTGCCAAGCAGTTAGCAGGCCATTTCAGTTCCCAGATAGTCAGAATCCATGGTATACCCAAAGTTGTCATCTCGGATAGAGGTTCCCAGTTTGTGTCCCACTTCTGGAGGGCCTTTATGAAAGGGTTAGGAACTAAAGTTAGGTTCTCCAGTAGTTATCATCCGGAAACTGATGGACAAACTGAGAGGGTGAACCAAGAGTTAGAACAATACCTTCGGCTATTCCTCCTGAAGGAGGAAGCAAACTGGTCAGATTATTTGTGGTCAGCAGAATTCGCCCATAACAATGCCAAGAATAGTTCGACAGGGTTCTCCCCCTTCTTATTAAATTATGGCAGACATCCAAATGCGACTATTCGACAAATGGAGATAGCAGTTCCTGCGGTCAAGGAAGTCGTTTCGCATTTGAACCAGATTCAGCAGAAGGCGGTAGATAATTTAAGAATAGCAAAGGAAAGATATAAGGTTTATGCAGATCGAAAGAGACGAGCAGGGCCTCCATTGGCACTTGGAGATAAAGTTTGGCTGAGTACAAAACATTTGAGACTGAAAGGAAATCGGAAGTTTCAGCCTCGTTTTATTGGCCCTTACCCTGTTGAGAAACAAGTCAATCAGGTCACCTACCGACTAACACTGCCTTCCAAGATTAAGATTCATCCAGTCTTTCACGTATCTTTGCTCAAAAAGGCACCCACAGATCTGAGAACTCAATCACCCCCTAAGCCGATCCAGTTCAAGACAGGAACTGAGTTCGAAGTAAAGGAAATTCTGGATTCTAAGAAATCCAGAGGAAAATTATACTACTTCATCGACTGGAAAGGTTATGGACCAGAGGAACGGTCATGGGAATTAGAAGAGGATGTTCATGCTCCCCGGCTGATTCAATCCTTTCATCGACGTTTCCCTCACAAACCCAGAAGGGAGGAGCCTGCCTTGTTGGGGGGTACTGTCAGGACCCGAAAATCAGATTCCCAAATATGTGGCTCTGTATTGATCCAATCTGATCAATCTATCCCTGTCTGCATTACATGGACAGAAAAGGTCCGAAACTGGAGAGACAAGATGGCCGCCACAGTGGCCATGATGAATTGAGGTCGGAGTTCTAGTCTTTACGTCATTACTGATTCTGATGGCTATGAGCAGCGCGCGAGCGCTAGAGACTACGCACTTCACTAGAGTCATAGCCTGGAGAGGACCTACGTTACTAGCTCTGGTGAAAAACTTTTTCCTTCGTTTAAAATTGTTGAAGTACTCCACTCGTATTTAGCGCAAGTGTAGAGGAAGTCCTTAGCGTGTTACGGCACAATAATTCAAGCGCGTAACTCAACCCCTTAAGTCCATAGTCCTAGTCAAATTTGTCTGAGGTAAAAGCAAGTTACCGATGTCGGCTGAAGAGAAAGGCAGAAGCTTCTGACGTCGTCTGAGAAGAAGTCAAGAGTCGTTGCCCTCGGCTGAGGAGAGAATCCTAGACTCGAAGAAGCTTTCAAGTGGATACGAAGCTAAGTAAAGGGCACGCGTTTTTGGTCTAATAGAAGAAATAGATAATCGAATTTCATACACAATGTTAACAACAGAGAGGAGTCACTGTAAATAGTTTTCTGGAAAAAGTAAGAGAGAGAGAAAAGCTGTTATACACATGTTAAAAAAGACTGAGCCTCGCTAAAAACAAGGAACATAATTCGTACTTACCCAAGCCTAAATCTTGACAGTAGATGAGGAACTCCTGTTAAGACAAGAAAGGAAGAAAGGTTAAGTCAAGAGCAATATCAAATAACTACAATAATCATCTGAGCCCCAATTCAAGGAACTCTCATCTAGTTAGTGAAGTAGGTGCTAATAAAGATAGAAATAATAAGGTTGGCCAACAGTGTAGCAATAGGAAGGCAATAATGTATTTATTTATTTTTGAATCAATATAGTGACAACTAACTAGAAGAGAGAGAGAGAGCAGTCATACTACAGCTAAAAGAAGAGAAGCCAGGTCCAGAGACATAAGGGTGGGTGAGCCCCTTTTTTCAGTAGAAATAGAAAAGGCTAGTGTTAAGGAGAGTAGGGAAATAATGGTGTGTTAATTTTCTAGGTTTCCTGGTATGCAGACAGCACAGAAAGAAGTAGTCTGAGGAAACAAATCCGGACCAGTCTCTTCTCTGTTTATTATTTTATCCAATTCCTCCTTCCCTGGAGATGATGTAGGAAGGTTCTGTAATAGACCTGCTGGCATTGTCTTTAGGGATTTGGGTACTAGCATCTCTGCTCCTGTGCAAGAATCAAGAAGACATAAGGTAAATTACTTGGAGCCCTGACAGCCAGCAGCATCTGGTTACAAGCCAATGAAGAGTCTAAATCATGGGGTGACAGGCCTGTACTTATTCTAGCATAGTCTTTGTTCTGGGGGCAACTCAAATAACTTTTAGAAGTGCACACCATGCCCCATTCAATCCCTACACTACAGGGGGGCAGAGCAGGCATTGTCAATGTACCTAGGTCATTGCCACCACAGTGCACACTCATGAGGTGGGGAGCTTGGGAATCCACAATGGATTTAACCAAAGCCAGCAACTGATGAAACTTTAACCCTCTCAGGCCAAACCAAGTAATTTGCACATTTGGCAAACCCAAGTTACTGCCAATACCTCTTTTTACAGCAGTCTCTTTAGCCCAATAGATATAGCTGTGGCCCACAATCCATACTCTAAGTATTTTGAAGTGAAGGAGCAATAGAAGTCAAGAGAAGTTTAGTTTTGCAAAGGATAAACAGTTAAAATGGAGGTGTTCTTTTAAAAATATATATATGTATTTCATTGGGTGCTGTCAGCATGAAAGTGAATAACGTTAGGTAGTGTGTTGGATGCCTTAGGAAGAAGTTTTATTATTTGCTGTTGTTTAATAATAGTAATATAATACAGACATTGATATACCTTTGAATCTGTGTAGTAAACTACACCTGTTGTATCTCATTTGGAAGTAGGATGTTCATTCTAAAGTGTGCTGTGAACTTTTGACCTCCTGGTTCCACTGGCTTGTTAGCTTCACTGAGCTAAGAGTGTATTGTGTTAAAGAGACAGCAATTTTTTTTAAAGTTGAGGAGTGATGGCACAATTTAAGTAATGGCAATCTTTCTTTTGCAACTCAGGACTATGTAAGAAACTAATTTGTAGTATTTTTTTTAAATGAATCTAGATATTATTTTAAACTACCATTTTTTTCTGCGGTTTCTCTGCGATCATCGCAAAAACATCGCAAACCCTCATAGATAGGAATCTCTTTTTGAAAGGGTGAACAGATAATAACCAATCACAAGTGGATATAGTGCAGTCTAAAATGAAAGACAAGATTTCATTTGCTGCCTTTCTCATGATCACATAGTGCAAAGCTGAAGAGGCATTTCATGGTTGCTTTGTATGAGAGTGGTGTACCATTCTTGTGCTTAGTTTTTACAAATCCTAAAAGTGTCAAAACTATCAAAACTATCCACAAAGAACTGAAACACCAATGCAATCTTCAAACTGAACTCACTGGTATGCACGTAACTTTCCTTTATAAGAAATGACATTCGAAATAAAGATGTATATGAGAATTTGATAACAATTAGAGTATCACAGTGATATAAAAAAATATGTCAGATGATCTGTATCTATTAGAGGGTATGTGTTTAAGAGATTAGTGGGGAATGTTTTGGAAAGTAAGATAAAAATGAATTAGTGCCTCTTTATTACATTGTGTGCTTTATTGAAAATACTATTATATTATTGTGGAAAGTTGCAATGAAAAACTAAGCATGTATGAAATGATAAACATCATGTGTAGAAGAGCAACATCTGCCACTTGCATTATGAGATTTGTAATACCTTTAGAAACATTATTAAACAGCGGTAGTGTAGTCTCAAATAAAAGATGACAACATGTTGTCTGCATATATATGAATTAGAAAGAAGTAACACCGGTTAGGTATGTGTTGGAAAGTGTTTGTCAATGTGGTATTTAACGTATATAACTGCTTTGCATTTGCTCAGATGTTGAGATATGGTTCTTGTGGTTCAGATAGCTATATATACCTTGAGACTTTGGGCCCGATTCACAGAATAAACTTAAGACTCAAGCCTAAACTTACTACTAATTTGGTATTCACAGAATGCACTTACTACTTTTGGCATTCACAGAATGAACTTACTACTTTTGGTATTCACAGAAGTTAGGATTTTGTCTTAAGTCTGTCTTAAGATTGTATTAAAAGACAAACTTAAGACAAAATCCTAATTTCTGTGAATACCAAAAGTAGTAAGTTCATTCTGTGAATGCCAAAAGTAGTAAGTGCATTCTGTGAATACCAAAATAGTAGTAAGTTTACGATTAAGTCTTAAGTTCATTCTGTGAATCGGGGCCCATAGACTTTACTTAAAGATGCAGAGAAGTTTATATGTTCGAAGGTGTACTTCTCATAAGAAATCGCACATATGTTTACATGGTGATCTATGTTCAGTAAGGCTGATAAAAATGTCATGTATATGGTGAGGGTAGTGTTTTTTCTTTAAATATGGTTTGTTTACAATTGAGAAGGATTAATAGTGCAGAATGCCTTGAGACTTCTGGTGCTAGCTCCATTTGGAGTGTAACGTTTGTTTGAGAAATGCAGAATTGATGTATCAGAAGTATTTGAGAAATGATGCGGTTATACCATTCACAAAAGGTTTTGTGCTTTGAAATTTTTTGAAATGCTGTTTTCCATTTTAGAAACCTACAGATGCATGTGTATGCACAGTAACAAAGCAATGTATGCTCCTAGAGAGCCATGTATGCAATTTTATACTAAGTGTGACATCTAGACTTCACTCACACATAGCTCAGTAGAAAAGCATCTATACAGTACAACAGATTGTTTGATACTGACAGAAAGAGATAACCAACGAGTCAGCTATATAGCCACAACTGTTATGAAGGTACCTTCTTAGACAGTCAGGCAATATTCAGGCACTCATGCAATCACCCAACCACTAGTGAGGCAGTTGAGGAAATATAAATTTTTGGTCATGTTATGTTCCCTAGCGCGTACCCCACCGACTCCATGTACCAGCTTAAAGTGCATGTAACTTCCCTCCTGTGTCAGCTATGAAGACGCAAATACATTTGCGTCCAACGTTAACTTGTCCTCTTTCAGATCCACCCTGAATGGATTATATAGTCCGTTCCTAAGTATGCTATGCCACCGTCTTTTTGTAGTGTACTTTACATGTTTTCCTGCTCTGGCAGAGTAGGCCCTGAATTTCTGCCATCGAGCCTCTTTTGGCTCCTGACTCTGACAGCCTCTGCCCAGGCTACCTCTGTACCCGTGAACTCTGACTTACTTCCAGCGCGGCCCCTCGCGCTCAGCTCAGCCTGCTTTCTGCCAAGACTGACTATAACCTTCGAGTTATCTGTTCCGTTCCTCGAGAATGCATTCCTGCCTACTAGCTTCAGTAAACATCCTCCCCAGCTGCAGAGCCAAAGGGCCGACCTGTCTCAGTGCAAGTAATTCATAGCCTCTGTTACCATGCTCCCATGGAAGGCCTCATGCCCCCACGCTTCTCATGCAGACACTTAGGCGCTTATACACGCATCCACAGTTAGCATAGAATAGCTTCTGCCCTAGAGACCTTTCCGCCCAGATAGTATGGTTCCTAAACATCAGATATCAGATATGATAGAAGTACAAGTTGATCTGACATGCCAGACTTCTGTCTCTTTCCGTCAGTGTAAATGTCAAGTCCCCTGCACCCCTTCAATCACACGTCATGCAGCTGCGCGCGCATCCAAGCTTCCGATTTCTGCTGACATTGCAACAATTCTGTTAGCACCACCCCTTGGTGCCACCCACTTGCGTCACCTATCAGTGACGTTTCTAGCACACACCTCCAGTTCACGCCTAGTTCACGCCTCTTGATTACGTACTAGTACCACGTGTATACTGTTATCTTGTCTTCTCTCAGCTGTTACGCCTCTTGCACTATTACTTATGATGTGAATTAAGTATATAAGCTATGTATTGTTAATAAACTGTAGCGCGCTCATCTATCCCTTCTGACACCCCTGTGGTGTTCAGAATCCGATATCTTGGTCACGACCATTCCTCTATGAGGAATAAAACCCTTAGAAACTCTAACACCACGGACTCTGTCTTTTTTCATCCGATCTGAGTTATTATTGATTAAGTACTTACCTGCATAGAAATTAAGAGAGTAAATTAATTATTTACGTCATTTTGGCGCCCGAATAGGGACCCCTCCCCCACCTCACGCGCCGGTTGGCGCATTGCAAGCTCTGTCCCCTGCCATCAGTTAGACGGAACCGACGCGTACTGGCAGGATTTCCTGCATCTCCCTCTGGCCCACGGAGGTGACGAAGACTGCGATCAGCGCCCAGACGAGGCGGTGAGGAGTGCGGAGGATCCCGACCAGAGCCTAGCCGAAAGAAGCAAGGTCCGAGGTGTCAAGAGGCCCACCAGGTTTCCGAAGTTTTCCGAGGTTTTCCGAAGTTTTCCGAAGTTTTCCGAAGTACCGAGTCGAGTCCAGTCGAGTTTTCTGAGGCCTTCTGTTTCCGTGCTTCCCGGTGAGTACCATTGCTGGGACGTATCTAGACGGGTTTGGGTACACAAGTCCGGTCTGCACTGTTTTTAGGCAGTGTATCTGTACTGTTTAGCAGTATATCTAGTATTCCGAATTTCTGCACTGTTACACCAGTGTATCTGTACTGTTGAGCAGTACATCCAGTATAGGGGGGTAGTCATCTATGTCTTAAATGTCTTCTTATGTGATTAATGTCGTGGTATGAATGTGACCGTTTAATGTGCATTTTTGTGTTTCTTGTATAAAGTAGCTGTAACCAGTATTAAGTAGTAAGGATTGAGTATTCAGTAATAAGTAAGCAAAATGCCGTTTTTCACCAAGTTAAAGCAGATAGGAACTAGGAAAGGGATACTGGAGGAAGAAATTCCTATTCCCCCTAGGGACACTCCAGGTAACTTTATGTATCACAAACATGGCATAGACGCCATATTGTATCTAGACTTATGGGCCGATTACACCAAGCACCTAGACGAAAGACACAGATGGCCTGTTACCGGAACATGGGATGCCGAGTGCATCATGAAGGTAGAAGAAGCATTATGGAAAAAGAAAGCTAGACAATCCCAGAAAGACGCCATAGAATTCTGGCGTAAGGAATCACATAAGCGTGCTGAGAAAGCACTCCGTAGAGAGGACAGACTTAAAGAATCAGAAAAAGCCCAAGAAAATGAATTAGTTATTGAAGGGATCCGAGTAAAAACAGAACAAATAGACCGTGCCCGAAACAATCTTGTAAACGGAATGTATCTCGCGGCCGAAGGTACACCTGAGGCCCTATCAGAAATACCGAAAAACTTACCGCCACCATTAGTTCCAACTAAAGTAATGCATAAAACTACTAAAGACATATTCCTAAATTCATATTTAGAGGATGTAGCACCAGCTTACGCCAATCTGCCTGTTCGTGCCCTGCCCACTGACAGGGACGGGGGTGGCACTACGCCCCCAGATCATGTTCCGCCGGTACCGCGACAGACCTCCCCTGTTCCGCCAGCTCCGCCACTTCCCGCACCCAAGATTGACCTACCGAAACAAGTCCTACCTGATCCTACTAAACGACAAATTCAAGTTCAGATCCAGACTCAGCAGGGAGATAATGCCCAAGCATCCGCTTCAGGAGGTGCGACTGCGGGTCTTCGGACCCCGCCATTAACACGCAGATTCAATTTCAGGGACACGCAGAGTCCTCTCACGTTCCAGTCTCCCCGCCTTGACGCATTAAAGGAAAACATGTCAGTTTGCAGATATGATCCAGTACCCGGAAAAAACGATCTAATGATATTGGCATCACTACGGTTAAGATCTGCCACTGATATCTTGTAATGCTATGTAGGAATGAAGGAACGGCTAGATAGAATATATGAGTTTGTTCAGACAGGGAAAGACCCTGACAGTATCAAGGATGCAATGGATAAACAGAAGGTTGATATTCAAGCACAAATACTCCGATTTTTCATAAATTGTTTAATAAGAGAACGAGACAGGCCTGAGACAGATCAAAGTGAATTAGATGCACTAAACAAGTGGGGTCAGAACATAGCCGATGGAAAACATGACAGGGGGGCTTGCATAGCCAGTATGTACAAGAAAATTAGAAAAGCAGTGATAACGGTACACCATAAAGGGAATGACAAAGTTTCCTCCGAGGAGGAAGAAGAACTTACAGAACCAGGAAGGACTACAGATACTATAGCGTATGTAGGTAAGGGAAACTACCTTAGGAAAGGCATCCGTCCGGAAAACAAGAGAGTTTTTCTCTCTGCTTTAACAAACCCGAATTCTTCTGAACATCAGTTCCAGGAA
This sequence comes from Lissotriton vulgaris, assembly GCF_964263255.1. Taxonomy (NCBI): domain Eukaryota; kingdom Metazoa; phylum Chordata; class Amphibia; order Caudata; family Salamandridae; genus Lissotriton; species Lissotriton vulgaris. The sequence goes on along the minus strand of NC_141689.1, from coordinate 1,195,248,837 downwards.
ACTGATAAAAGGCTTCGAGACCGAATGGGGTACCATGTACTCAATTCTATGGATGAACAGGAACTAGCCCGGTCAGCCGTGTTATGGGCCGAAAACCCAGACATATATAATGATGATACGTTAGCGCAGACATTCTTGAACCTTTCCCCAGACGAGCAGAAATTAGCAGGTGTATACATGATTCAGCACCTCCTCATCAAGTACAGAAACCACCATTCCGATCCAGGTCCCTTACACGAAACATTAGAAGCACTACTCATGGATAGATGGAGAGGTTTCAGTACCAAGTTAATACAAATAATTCTAGAACAACGACATAAATATAACACCTTCATAAGCTCTGAATATGTTCCCGCCCCGCCTCCAGAAAGAAAAATGTATCACATGCAATGCGGTAGTGGCATTGAAAGTCAGAACCCCTTACGAGAAGTACACCCAGTTATGGGTACGGATAACACCTTGAAACGTGTATATGTACACACACCATTGACTAAGTTAGAACTATTAGAAATGAAGAAACTAGTCCTGTGTCATGATAAAGACCCTGCAGGTTTTCACAGAGAGCTTAAAGACATGTTACTGATGGGGGATTACACGTATGATGATATCATGAAAATGTTGAAGGTACTGTTGCCCACGGGCATTTACGAGAAATTAAAAGAAAAAGAATGGGAGGTGGGGGACACAAAGATTGCATGGGCAGAGATAGAAGACGAAGAAAGTAAACGGGTCCCAGGGTTAGGCCTTGGGGATAAGACTAAAGCATTGCCCGGATTAATAGTACAGGTTTTGCCAAGATTATTGACAACTAGAAAGGAAGATTGGGACGCCATCTCGTCCTGTAAACAGAAACATGATGAGGATACTAGTGACTTCTATTCAAGATTCGAGAAATGTTTCATTATAAATAGTGGCCTACAACCAAGCAGCGAGTCATATCCACACCTTTTCGTATCAAAATTAGTCGAGAATTCCCTACCATTAGTTAAAAATAGAGTGTACAAAGTTGAAAGTACTTGGCAGGCAAATACGCCATCCCAGATGTTACAAATGTTACAATATCATCAGAACAGAATTAGAGAAGAACAAGATCAGGAACAGAAACGTATGAAAGACACGAAAATGAAAATGTTAGTAGCTCAGACGGTCCCAGCCGACGGTCAAAGAAAAGGTGGGACCCAGACAAATCACACTACAGCTCCCGTTAAAGGGACATGTAATTATTGTAAACAGCCAGGTCATTATGTACATGAATGCCCAGTCCTGAAACATAACATTTCAACAGGTAAAACTAAAGAAAGACCGCATCCGCCTAGACACGATCAGGTCCAGCAACAGACCTCACAAAATGTACAGCCAATGCAGAGTACACAGCCTATGCATGCTCCATCCCACACAGCGCAGACAGTAGCAGTACCACAGCCACAGCCCATTGCCGCGACTCAGCAAGTTTCACAACAGATGTACCAGTATGCCCAATCTGCATATCCAGATTACCCCCGATATACATGAAATAGCCTAGAGAGGGAAGGTGGTTTGCCTCTTATTGAAATTCCTGTAGATCAAGAAGGTCCTTATGTACACAGTCACGTATTGGGAAAAGACAGAAAGTTTTTAATTGACACAGGGGCAAGCCGCACTACAATCAGTCATAATGAAGTCCCAGGGGCACCCCTCTCAGGCTCACAGAATGTTTCCCTTGGTTTTTCAGGACAACCTATTGTAAATGAAGTATCGGAACCAGTACCGTTGGCTGTGGGTCCATTATCACGAGTTACAGATTTGTTACTTACGAAATCATGCCCAGAAAATCTGTTAGGAATTAAAACACTGAAGGCTCTAGGAGCTATAATATGCTGTTCCCCGGAGGGAGTTAGACTCTTTCTACGGGATTTCAAGGGTCATTATGTTTTACGAGAATTTGATGTCAGATTGAAAAATGTACCAAATCACCTATGGGCAAAAGGCCCAGCTGACGTAGGTTGTATGCATATCACTCCATATCGTGTTACACTCAAGACAGGAGTTGTTCTACCCAGAATCAGACAATACAAGTTACCACCCGATGCTGTAGTGGCTTTACTGAAAATCATTGAAGAGCTTATTGCCCAGGGAGTGGTCGTAGAGACTGACTCCAATATCTGTAATTCACCTATCATTCCAATTCTTAAACGTACCGACCCCAATGCACCGCCAGTATATCGGCTGGTGATTGATCTTCGAGAACTGAACAAATGCATTTTACCGCAGTACCCTGTGGTCCCCGATATCTCTTCCCTATTGACTGCTATTGATTCAGAAGCAACGTTCTTTACTGTAATTGATCTCAAGAACGCTTTCTTCAGTGTACCTATTGATCCGGAGAGCCAATATCTCTTCGGATTCAGTTTAAATGGACGAAGTTTCAAATTTTCCCGCGCACCTCAAGGATTCACAGAAAGCCCCAGCATCTATAGTCAAGCACTGAAAAGACAACTAGATTGTATTCAAATGCCAGTTAACACCGCTTTACTGCAATACGTCGATGATCTACTGATCACCGCACGAAGTGAGCCCGAATGTGAACAAGCATCATTGACAGTTTTGCATTTCCTGGCCGACAAGGGACACAAGGTGTCTCCTTCGAAGCTACAATTCTGTGTTCAGCAAGTTGTATACTTGGGTCACTTGCTGTCCAAAGTGGGGAGACAGCTCACTCCCGATCGCATTCAGTTAATTGTAAACATGCCACGACCCCAGACACAAAAGGAAGTGCGGGCCTTTATAGGCCTCACCTCGTACTGCAGACAATGGATTCCTCAATATGCATTTCTAGCTAAACCACTCATCCAGTTAACGACGCAGGAGGCAGCAACTTCGATTGCCCTCCCTTGGACTCAGGAACATACACAAGCCTTTGAGGAATTAAAGAAAGCATTATGCCAAGCACCAGTTTTAGCGACACCATGTTACAACAAACCTTTCACACTTTTTGTTACAGAACGTGACGGTACAGCATTGTCTGTCCTCACTCAAGACCAAGCAGGTTCACATAAGCCTTGTGCATATTTTTCAAGTACATTGGACTCAGTAGCCCAGGCACTCCCTGCGTGCTTAAAGTCAGTAGCAGCAACAGCGCTAGCAATCAGACAGAGCGACTCAATTGTTCTAGGTCATCAGTTAACAGTACAAGTTCCACATTCCGTAGAGGTTCTTTTAAACAGAACCCAAACTCAACACTTGACTATAGCACGACTGACAGGTTACGAATTGACACTATTCCAGCCACACATAGAAATCAGACGCTGCAGTATCCTGAACCCAGCAACACTGTTACCTACAATTATGACAGATCCAGCTCCGCATGATTGTATAGAGATCATTAATGCAGTAACAAAGCCCCGACGAGACTTAACAGATGTTCCATTGACAAATACAGACCTGACACTTTATGTGGATGGTTCATGTATGAGAACAAGTACAGGAGAATTAGTGGCCGCATATGCCGTGACCACTGAAACTGAAGTTAAAGAATCACATCGTATTGATACATTATCTGCACAAGCGGCAGAGCTCATCGCTCTGACCCGAGCCTGTATTCTAGCCAAGAACAGAAATGTCAACATATACACTGATTCCCGTTATGCGTTCGGAGTTGTACACGACTTCGGCATGTTATGGCAAGAACGAGGTTTCCTGACCTCTCATGGTGCCAAGATCCAACATGGTCCCCTCATTCAAGCATTGTTAGAAGCAATACATCTGCCTTCGGCCATATCCGTCATGAAGTGTAAAGCACATACTAAAGTCACAGATTCTGTTTCCCAGGGTAACGACCTGGCAGACCAGACAGCAAAACATACAGCACTGACTCACACTCAGACAACTGATACGACAAAGACAACAGAACCGACAAACTGTATGACAGTCAGGGATCCCACACTAGATGTTATCGACATTCAGACACATGCTACTCCAGAAGAAATAAAGAAATGGATTGAACAAGGAGGGATCCAAACAGATCAAGGTTGGGTGACGAAGGGAAAATCTACATGGTTTCTCCCTGACTCTATGGTTCAAGTCATGATAAATACAGCACATAGCCCAGCACACCTAGGAGAGAAAGCGATGTTAGACAGTTTACAAAATCTTTGGAACAATAAACACTTACGAGCAGCCGCAAAACAGAAAGTGCGTACTTGCATGATCTGTTGTCAGTTCAATCCAGGTAAAAGCGTCCCTGTAGAGCAAGGTGGATTTCATCCTCCCGATCACCCTTTTGAAGTCCTCCAGATGGATTATATCCAGATGGACCGTTGTCGAGGATTCAAGTATGTCCTTGTAATTGTTTGTGCTCTGTCCCGCTGGACCGAAGCATACCCAGTCCCAGATTACACTGCTCCGACCACTGCCAAGCAGCTGGTTCGTGAATTCTTCCCACGATACGGCCTGCCTCGTGTCGTGTACTCAGATAACGGTCAGCCATTCTCATCTGCATTAATGAAAGAAGTTTCTTTACTATTGGGATACCAGTGGAAGTTCCATTGTGTCCGACATCCTGAAGCCGCAGGCCTTGTAGAAAGGCATAACCAGACACTAAAGATCCGCCTTGCCAAAATATGTCAGGAGAAAGGGGTCGACTGGATAGTCGCCCTGCCAGTGGCACTATTCTACATGAGAATGGTCGCCCATTCGAGATCAGGGCTATCCCCGTACGAGGTGGTCTTTGGCAGACCACCGAATATGTGGGGGACGCCCATTCCGAAAAAGATTACTGATGTTGATTGTAATATGTTGACAGATTACCTTGCCTCCTTGATGTCTGCACTCCAATCATGTCGTTCACAGGTTGCCGCAGCCTTCCCTGACAACACTGATGTAAAACCGCACGACGTCCGTCCTGGCGACATTGTACTGGTGCGCAATTTTGATAGAAAGAGTCCGTTGGAGCCCCGCTGGAAGTCGCCGAAGACCGTCCTTCTCACCACGAGGACCGCCGTGAAGATCGAGGGGAGAAAGGGGTGGGTTCATACGAGTCATGTGAAAAAATTCTTTGGACTGAAACCTGATCGAGACACGTCCACCCCCACCAAAGACTGTGTCGAGCCAAAAGACTTTACAGAATCTGAACGAGAAAAAACTCCCCAAGAAGAATATCGCATGAAACTCCGATCTAGCAAGTCAGACAGTTTAATTGTTTAAGTCCTCCCCTAGGTGAATCGGTTAAATAGTTTCTGACATGTATCCCCTAGATCGAGATAGAGAGAGAGAGAGAGAAGCCAAGAAACGTACATATTGTAAATCACTTCGTAGTCACTGTATAGTGACCCTATTAATCATGTTTATTCTGAGTATTTTAATTATTATTACTAGCATCGTTTTGCCTATCTATTACCCTATTTTCAAGCGTGAACAATCTGCTTACAATATATCTGCTGAACACACTTTTAGTGAGTTACCTCCACATGAACTTTCCTACAGACTTGCGCTGCGCAACAACACATTCATTAGTATGCTACACCATTCTCATCAAACTAACAATGCTACAAATTGCTGGATATGTGGCCGACTCCCTCCCTACCAGAATTACAAGGGAGCTCTGCCCCTCTTTCCGTACCCGTTCACCCACAATGGCTCCTGCGGTGCATGGTTTAAAATAATTAATTCCTTAGATCCTGATATTGCTGTTTTCGATGGGGGTTGGGTTTGGGGAAACCTGAACTTAGTCCTGCTAGACGTCTGTTACCCCGATAAGGAGGGACTCCCCACTAGAATAGGAACTGATCTAGAAAATGAAGTATATGGATTAGGTAATTATACAATTAGCCTTATGATTCTTACTGTCGAGTCCGAAGCTGCACCAGTTCTACCCATTATGTCAGTATTGCCAGTCACTGGTGAATTATGTATCAAGAAGAAAGGTTCAGTACACTTAGGCCATAGTAAATGCACTACTGTGGTCGAATTCAGTGATCATGGAAAATCGTCCTTTAAAGCTATTAGTCATTCTTACTTTGTTTGTGGTCATACCGCATACATACGTCTACCTCCAGATTGGGATGGTACTTGTTACATTGCATTCCTTCTGCCACCTGTCTTCCTAGCTCCCCCTGATTACCATAGAAATACCAATCTAGTAAAGAATAGACCCAGAAGAGATATCCCACTTGTCGACTACACAGAAACGGCATGGGAACAGTACACCGATTTTAATAAAGGATTCTTTTTCTTTTTAGGACCTGTTCAGAATAGTAAATTAATACGTAGATTAACTAGAACGCTTGAAGCAGTAGTGAATGAAACTGCCTCCGCCTTAGGTAACTTAACAGAAGAGCAGTCCGCCATGCGGGTTGTTGTCCTTCAGAACCGTCTTGTTATTGACGTCATCTTGGCAGATAGAGGTGGAGCCTGTAAGGTCATCGGGTCAAGTTGCTGTGTTTTCATACCACAAAACGCACCATCTGTATATCAAGCTATCACCCGTCTCCATAAAATTGCAAATCAGATACATCAGAATCCAGGCACCTGGACTTGGTCCGGTTGGTTCTGGACAACGTTAACAGCTTGGGGATGGAAGATCCTATCCTTCCTAGGCATTGGCCTAGTCCTAGTATTTAGTTGCTGCCTGTGCCTACAGTGTGGGCCAGCGATTTGTGGACTGTGTGCCACTTCTTGTATTGAACATTCCAGTTTTCTCTCAAAACGCAAACGAAAGAAAGAAGAGCAAATGATGTTGCAAGAACAAACTGATCGATTTATGAGGATCGATATTTCATGAAGGGTCCGTAGGGAACAAGGAGGGAATGAGGAAATATAAATTTTTGGTCATGTTATGTTCCCTAGCGCGTACCCCACCGACTCCATGTACCAGCTTAAAGTGCATGTAACTTCCCTCCTGTGTCAGCTATGAAGACGCAAATACATTTGCGTCCAACGTTAACTTGTCCTCTTTCAGATCCACCCTGAATGGATTATATAGTCCGTTCCTAAGTATGCTATGCCACCGTCTTTTTGTAGTGTACTTTACATGTTTTCCTGCTCTGGCAGAGTAGGCCCTGAATTTCTGCCATCGAGCCTCTTTTGGCTCCTGACTCTGACAGCCTCTGCCCAGGCTACCTCTGTACCCGTGAACTCTGACTTACTTCCAGCGCGGCCCCTCGCGCTCAGCTCAGCCTGCTTTCTGCCAAGACTGACTATAACCTTCGAGTTATCTGTTCCGTTCCTCGAGAATGCATTCCTGCCTACTAGCTTCAGTAAACATCCTCCCCAGCTGCAGAGCCAAAGGGCCGACCTGTCTCAGTGCAAGTAATTCATAGCCTCTGTTACCATGCTCCCATGGAAGGCCTCATGCCCCCACGCTTCTCATGCAGACACTTAGGCGCTTATACGCGCATCCACAGTTAGCATAGAATAGCTTCTGCCCTAGAGACCTTTCCGCCCAGATAGTATGGTTCCTAAACATCAGATATCAGATATGATAGAAGTACAAGTTGATCTGACATGCCAGACTTCTGTCTCTTTCCGTCAGTGTAAATGTCAAGTCCCCTGCACCCCTTCAATCACACGTCATGCAGCTGCGCGCGCATCCAAGCTTCCGATTTCTGCTGACATTGCAACAATTCTGTTAGCACCACCCCTTGGTGCCACCCACTTGCGTCACCTATCAGTGACGTTTCTAGCACACACCTCCAGTTCACGCCTAGTTCACGCCTCTTGATTACGTACTAGTACCACGTGTATACTGTTATCTTGTCTTCTCTCAGCTGTTACGCCTCTTGCACTATTACTTATGATGTGAATTAAGTATATAAGCTATGTATTGTTAATAAACTGTAGCGCGCTCATCTATCCCTTCTGACACCCCTGTGGTGTTCAGAATCCGATATCTTGGTCATGACCATTCCTCTATGAGGAATAAAACCCTTAGAAACTCTAACACCACGGACTCTGTCTTTTTTCATCCGATCTGAGTTATTATTGATTAAGTACTTACCTGCATAGAAATTAAGAGAGTAAATTAATTATTTACGTCACAGTCATCACATCAGTGATTCGGTATCCATGGAGTTATTGAATTACCTAGAAACTATACATGTACTCTTCTAATCAGGCATGCAGAAACGATGTAGTCATTGAACTATGGAGGCACTACCTATACATTCATCTAATCACCCAGACACTAACCATTTACTTATGCAATTAACAAGGCTGTAACCATGCAGTCATCGTAACACCTGTGCAGAAGCTATGCATTTATCTAAACACACAGTTACAACCCATACAGTCATTGAAATACTGGGGCACATAAATGAACACATGCAAACGCTCAGGTACTACTCATGCACTCATCTAATTTACAGAGTACCATTGTAGTAAACCTGTTATCCATCCTGTAGCTATGCACTCATTTAATTACTGTGGGAATACTCTTGCACTAATACAATCACCCCAGCAGTATACTTACTTTCATCCAATCTCTCATGCATTAACAATGGGCTCAAGCACTCATGTAATCAGCAAGACACTACTGATGCACTTATTAAATTATCCAGGCACTACCCATGTAGTTATCTAAAAACCCATGCACTACCTGTTCACTGAACCAAAACACATTGGCAGTAGCCACATAGTTGTGCAATCACTGAAACACTAGTCATACACTCATCCAATCTGCTAGGTTCTATGCGTGACCTTAAACAATCATTTATGTGCTATCCATTCACTCTATATATCACCTATATACTATCTATGCTCTCCTGAATTCACCCAGCAACTGAGGTTGCAATCATTTAATCATCCAAGCCCTATCAATGCATGCATTGAATTATGTAGCCATCAGTCAGGCACTTATCTAATTATGCAGGTACTACTCATGCACTCGTCCAAACACCCAGATAGTAGTGATATACTCATGCAAACATGCAGCAGGAACTATCCAGATATGGAATGGCCCATAGAGCTCTGATATACTCAGGGTATCATCTAGGCACTAACTGTATCCTCAAAGAATCACCTAGGTACTATCTATGCACCAATTCAATCATTTAGGGAGTATTCATGCATTCTTGTATTCAACCACAGAAACATGTTTTTAAACGTTTTACTGCAGTCTTTTAGAAGAATCTGGTGGAATATGTATGCAAGCTGTGACACACTCTTTACATGTAGTTGGAAGAATTAGTGAGGTACATGCTTTGATAGAGATTAATGTGCAGATTGTTACATGCACCGTTTCCCAAAATTTTCCCAAAATTTTAATCTGATACATTTAAGAAGAACAGTACTGAGATACTAAATACACCACTAACACAGTGGTCGAGAGGCATCAAATATCTTTTCTTATTTACAGTGTTGAGACACTGTATGTACTAGTACACTTGGGGCTAAATTTACAAGAAAGTAATGCAGTGCCATTAGGTGGCACCATGCTGCAGTAGTTTCAAAGCACAGGAATGCAAAATATTTACAACAATATGATGGCTCCCTATGCTCTACCCTGTGATGGTACACAACTGTCTCCCATGCGCCAACGGAGGCACCCTTGCACCACGGCATGCTTCTTTCATGCAAAGTGCTGCCTGAAAAACACCTTTATTTATAAGACCATAAAAAGCTAAGCAGAGTGGTTTTCCATGGATTTGTACATATGGAACACCACATTACGGCACATGTGTGTCAAAAAAAGAGACGCTCGGGAAAGTGCATGGGGCTTGTAAATATGCCTCCTTGCTTTGATGTTCATTTTAAAATGTACTACAGAAGGGATACACTGTTCTTTCACCATGTATAAGTGAGAAGTGAGATATGCTGTAACTGTGTTGTACAACAGGTTGCTAAAATGTTAAAAGGTAACTAATAAATATAGTGTTGTGTTTTGCTCTGGGTGTGTTATATTGAAGTAAGTAAGTGCATGTAGTACTATATCTGTGCTGCTCTGTAGATTTAAGACACCAACATAACAAAAAAACTGTAATTAGTAGAGTAACTGGTAGATTCGCTAGGGTAAAAATTAAAATATACTTTTTTAGTAGAAGAGTATCTACATAATTGCACCGAAAATGCCTACAAAAGCTCAGACGAAAAAAACAACAGAAACAACTACAGTATATTTGTAGAAATGAGTTACAAAAGGGGCAAAATGCAGAAAATGTAGTGAGAGAAAAAAGAGCTACTGGTAAGAGGACAAAGTCATTTCTTAAAAATATATGTAGGCATTTGCAAAGATTACAAAGTAAAGAAATTGAAATTATGACTATGAGAAACAGTAAGAGTGGACAAAGTGTACATTTCAAGAACATAACAGATTGTGAAAGACACTTACGCGCCTTAATCAGGAGACAGAAGCAGTTTAAGAAAATCAGAGCAAGAATTATTTATAGTAGAGTGGTTTTAAATCTACTAAAAAATTTGAAAAAGTATAGAAAATGGGGATATGCACTGAAGCAGAAAGAACAAATTGAGAGAGCAGTTGATAACGTCTTTGTTTTAAAGAGAACGCTTTTAATTGTGATTCTAAATATAATCACAACTCTATACAAAATAGTGTTGTGCATGAGGGGACAAAACCAGAAAAAAAAGATTAGTGAATAGAAGTAACTTTTGTTCAGTTTTAGTGGAGAATGGATATATACTTCTAGTACAGAGCTGTTCTTTAATGAAGAAAGCCATCTCCAGGATAACAGATTAGTTCATTCTATTGCTGAGAGCGGACAATGTTATGCAATGAAGAATGGCAGACCTATAGCAAAAGAGGTGATGGTACCTAGAAATGTAGAAGAAGTTATTGCAGAAGAGGTAGAAGGGAGGCAAAGTCAGATCCCTGTATACAAATGGAATTGTAGTAGTGTTTGTAGTTTTAGACAGCAATCCATTGATATATTGAGGAAATTCCTATATAATATTTCCAAGGTGATGCTTAAAACACAAAATAAGTACTTTACAAGGTTTGGATCCTTGCTCCCTGAGAAAGCATGCAAATTTGCAGCTACACTCGTTAACTTGTTTATCAAAGAAAGTTTGCCAAAGCACCTTTCATCATTTTACGATGTTAGCTGTACGCCACCCAACAATGCAAGCTTTAGTAAGGAGGATGTACTATGTGAAAACTCCTGTTTACGTTTAGTCGAAATGAATAGGGCACTTTTGCATGGAACTGTGGCAGAGGAAGAAAAGGTTTGTGACGAGGTGCAGTTTTGTTTCTTTGGTCCAGAGCAGGACTGTAGGGAAATTGAAGATAACAGAGAAGTTGTAGAACAGGACATAGGTAGTACAGTTGACAGTTTGGAGAAGAGATTACAAAATCCAAGACAGTGTGTGCTAAAAAACCAGAGTATGTTTGTATGTGCTATTGTCACACTCACTACAAGAATCAAACGTGGACTGTTTACTTACATTTAAAAAGTGAAATAGAGAATAATTATAGCTTGCAGATATTTGCACTGTACTTATTTGTAGAAGAAAGATTTGTCTTCTCCACATGACAAGTTGTATGTAAGTATTGCTACAATAAATTAGAGGATAATAAAATGCATGTAAAAGCTGTGCTTAACAAGTTAGAACTTGTTCCATTCCAGGAGCACTTCCAGGTTTAAATATTTATGAGTCCATTCTGATCCAAACTATGCATCCATTTTAGGCTATAGTATGTATGGAGCCAAAGACAGGCAAGTTACCCCCAACAGAGCTGCAAAAAGGTCTAAAAGATAGAGTAGTATATTTGCCATTAGATGTCAAGAAAAACATTGAAATGGTAGGCATAGATAGAGATTTAGAGGAAGGACTAGGAATTATTGTAAATTGTGTGCCTACTAAGAACAAGAAGATATGGCAGGAGATGGTAGATGTTACCAAAGTTAAAAAAGCAACTTTATATCTCGTACAAAACCATGTGTACTACAGAAATGTGGAAAGCCTGCAAGATGTCATACATCTGGAGGATTAGATATTTCCATCAATAGACCATATTGAGAAGGTGGTTCAGTCCAGAACAGAAGACATTTATTAACATTATAGCATCCACCCATTGTATTCTAAAGAGGGTATTGGTGATGCCATTGAGCTGTTTCAAATGAAGGAAGCAAAAGGAGCTCTATTAAGTTTGTGGGAATTTTTGGTTGAAGCTCAGTGTTTCCCAAATCTGTTTCCTACTGGAGTAGGTGGCAGGTGTGATGAGTGGCCTGTGCAAATATCTGCAGCTGAATATAGATGTAGTAGACTTTTTTCAGAAGATCCTAAATTATGTCAGTGTATTCCATATTTATTTCACCTATTATTTAAGAGTCACTTTTCTGCCCTCTCATATTCCGTAAATCATATTCTAAAAAAAGGAATTAATTTGCATAATATATCAGCAAGAGAACTTTTGGAAAAAGTTCAAGGAAAAGATGAACACTTGGAATACAATTTCAGTCAGTCAAAATAACTTTATTCGATTCATTTGAATCATAAAGGTTTGCATACATACATACATTTTTTTTAAACATACATAAAAACTTATGAAAAGGTCTGGCCTAAAATACATATATATAAACTTCAGAGTTTAAAATGTTAAAAAACAAACGTTGGACTCTGGTTACAATTCATAGCATTTCTTAATTAGTAAAGCAGTTCGAATGAAGTTGAGCACACAAATACAAATGGCAGCAGTAGATAGAGATCGTAAATAGTTAAAACCCTCTTTGTAAGAACAGGGACGAATCTCGCTCAATACAGTCTTAATAAAACATGCCCTTTGGTCTTTGTTGAGCTTACACAACAGCACAAAGAGCATTGTGTTTTGTTGGGCTGAGTTATTGCACGGGCAGGGGGTCAGTCTCTCACACCAATGTGCCTGTTTAGAAAAAGCCACAAGAAAGTGCAATTTGCAAAGATGAAATCTAGTCATAAGGAACGTAATTGTACATGAATAGTAAAGGACAAATACAATTGTGGATGGTTTGGGTGCCCATCTACGCAATTTTATGTTCCACAGTCCCGATTAGACATACTTAATTCAGCATACTATGCATTTTTTATGATCAATTTCATATTAGATCCAATACAGTCAGGAATATCATAACAGGGCCCTATCCCAATCGTATTAAAATTGTCTTTAACATATCGAAGGCAGGGGATAGCAAGAGCCTTTTCAAGGTTCAAGCAATATCTAAGGATACTCCTTGAAACTGATAAATCCTCAGAGGTCCAAACTTCCCACAGAGGATCAGTGGGGTGATGTTTATTCTATCTTCTACAAAATCCAACCCCACTTCTGAGTGTCAGAAAGATGTAGGGGAACTAGTCAGGATCATTATTAATCTTTTTAAGAATTTGTTTTCCAGGATTTGTGTCTGAGTACTTTTGTGATGCCCCCATAAGCCTGCCCCGTATGGAGCTTCTAAAAGGCATTTGGATTTGTTTCGGGTTATCATTTCTACAAATGGCTTATGTACCAATTTACAAGCAAAGTGAAACAGCCCTTCTACTATTTGGCTAGAGTGTTGGACCCTAGTCGCAGACTCGCAATCAGTTGCTCCCAACTCAGTTTATTATTAAAAACATTATCCAAGTAAGTAAAATTGGCAACCTTATCAATAGTCTTTTCCTTCACCACTGTCCTTGTTTTGATCTGGTTAGGACAACACACCATGATGAAAGATTTACTAAAATGTACTTTTTTTTTTTTTTAATTTTTGAAAACCTTTATTGTGCACAAGGAAAATTAACAAATACGGGCCTACAACCATCTGGCCGGCCACGAACACTCAGTTAAGCACGAAAGCATACATTATGGCGATCCAGTACTGCATCAGAACCGTATGCATTGAAAGAAAGAAAAACTGGAGGATATCGCAGCACCGTGGCGCAGGATGAATGAAGGTTAAATTTTAAAGTTTTTTGTTATGCAACTATCGCACAGGCCGTATTGTTCCGTACTAGCAAAATAAGAAAGAAGAACAAGGTCCATGTAGGTGGGACACGACATTAGCAACTATAGCAAGCAATTCGCATATCAACAATCAGGTCCCCGCCAGGCAGGATGGTACACAATATCCATGCTACAAAGTAGCGTCTATAACCCATTCACACTACCACTGCCACCCATCACCCAGCACTCCCTACCATGGGCAAAAAGGTGAAATCATAGAGGAATAAAACAGGTCCCATAGAAACTAACAAAAAAGAAGTATAACCCCCCACCCTACACACATGCAGAGGCTATGGCCTACCCCCCCTCAAGCAGCGTGCCTGTCGCCCTATAAACCCGAAATTTAGGAAGAAGAAAAGTCGGAAGAGAGAAAAGGAGACAGCAAGAAACGCCAAAAGGAGGAAGAAAGATGAAAAAAGGGAAAATGTCACTTTTGACTATAGGGAGGGAGAAAAGAACAAGCTAATCTACCACTCCCAAATAGGGGAAGATGGCGGAGAGGAGCCCACCCAGTAGCCGATCTCCCGGACTCCCAGTCATCTGCAACCCTAGTGCCTTGCGGAGTAAACAACCAGCGTCATGCAGGAGAGGAGGAGCGATTCTAAGGAAGTGGGCAAGGGGAACCGAAACAGTCCCAACCCGTCACCGCCCGCCACTGTATCTAACACATTGAGTAAAGCCCAGTTGTAAATATTACCGAACAGTCCCGCCATGCAATCCGCCACCGCCCCGGAAATTCTAGTAAGCAATTACAATCTCGGTATAACTTGAGACGGGGCGAGGCCTATTAAGTCACACATTTCAGCATATATTCACTGGTTTCCGTTCCGAGTCCCCGCCAACCTTTCAGTCCCGGTCCCAAAGTTCAGCGTATCAGCCCTGGCCAGAGCGCGAGCGTCCCTCCAAACTCGGCAACCGAGGGGGGCCAGCTCCACAAAGTACCTGAAAGCAAAATGGCCACCGCCGATGAGGATGAGGGAAGAAGAGGCAAAATGGACGTCCTGCAGTAGCAGCCGAACAGCAAACCATCAGAAAAAGTATCCCCGAGTACCAGAGTAGAAATCCGGGCCAATGCTGGAGAAAGGGCACTCGGGAGGCAGTAAACGCAGGGGGATACTTATGTAGCGGCAATGAGGGTAGGGGGCACAGCACCAATCCTAGAAACAAAGTTCCAAGTTTCGCAGGGAACTGCAACAGTGTATCCCCATCTGAGTCACCAAGCAGTCCTGTGCCGGAATCACAGCTCCGGAAAACAATCGCCCCCTCACCTGCAGCAGCCGGCGCCACAGTATCCTCCGTGCCCGTGTCAGCTGGGAAGGTCGATTTCGCACCGCGCCAGGGATCAGCCACACAGTCCCGTTGCAGCTGTTGCACCGCACCGTCCATCCGGTCTCCAAGCCGCGCAGAGAGTGACCGCAGTTCCACCCTAAGTGCAGCGAGTGCATCCATAATATCCCGGAGTGTCAGCTCCCTCTGAGCGTTGGGCTGCCGCTCCGTACTCGGCGGGTGTCGTAATGGAGCCTCCAGGTCACCGTCAAGCGGCGAGATAATGCCAGTGGGCGAGTTAGCCATCAGCGCTGTGAAAGAGGCAGCCGCCATTTCGGTCATCCAGGAAGAAGGGGGCTGCACTCCAGGAGGAAGCCAAAGTGGACCCAGGGAGCTCGGGGCTAGTCGTGGGAGCCGAGTGAGACAGGAGGGGTGCACGGGGGGGGACACCACCGCCGCGCAGCAAGCAGGGGACAAATCGTGAGGCGACCCGCCCAATGGCTGCCGCGGGCCGGTTACAGCGTCGGCCAGTGGAGCGAGAACTGGAGTGAACACCGCTCCTCAACACTTCGGCTCACCGAGACGGGACTGTTGAGTGCACCGCTAAGATTTCATCCCAGGCCCCCAGCACCGGCTCCAGAATCAGGGATGATCTCATTCCCAGGGTCGCAGCAGGCGGCAGCCGCCCCGGAAGTCCGCGACGGCAGGGAGTGGCGCCGGTCTCAGAGCGCAGCCATGGAGCCCAGCGCCCGGCACGGCGCTATCTTCGGGAATCCGGCAGGCAGGGACTCCGGAAAAACACCCAGAGCATCAGCGCGATCGCGGCCACTGTCCGCGGCTGCAGAATCACGGATATGCGAGCAGGATGTGGGTGCAGAACGCACTAGCCAGCGGAGCCGGGAATCGAGCGTCCGTTCAGGTCGCCATCTTGGCTCCTCCCCCCTAAAATGTACTTTTAGGTCCAATTCCAACATGAAGTCAGTGACAAAATTTTAGGTTTTTTGGATACTGTTGGCCATCAAAACCATTAAAACAGTGTCATCAGCATATGATAACAAATGTACTAATTTGCCTCCTATGCTAGGAAAATCTAATTGCTGCTCTAGCAAAAATGACTCCAAACCATTTGTGTATAAAAGAATACAAAAGGGGCCAGTATACAACTTCGGCAAACCCCCTCTGTAGAAACAATTGACTAACGGCCAGATTCATCAATGTGAAGTTTTGCAAGCCTGAAATAGCGATTCATAAGGAATCGCTATTCCAGACTCGCAAAACGGGATTCATGTAGGATTCGCAATATTTTTTGCGAGTCCTACTGATTCCTTATTTGCGATTAGCTAATTGCTAATCGCAAATAAGGAATAACTCCCCATTCATTCCTATGGGCCAAAAGGCCCATAGGAATGCATGGGGAGCCATTCCTTATTTGCGATTAGCAATTAGCTAATCGCAAATGAGATTGCGATTTCAAGGGTGCAGGGGTGTCCAAAGGACACCCTGTAACATCCCTGAAATGTTAAATTACACAGATGTTACACACACACATGTCCAAAGGACATGTGTGTGTGTAACATGCAACTTAGAAAAATGCTTTTAAATGCTATTTACCACGAGGTTTGACCTCGCAGTAAATAGCGGCCCAAAATTGCGAAATCGCAATTTTTAAATGTTTCAAGAATAGCATTTAAGGAATCTCTAATAGAGATTCCTTAAATGCTATTCCTCGCAAATTTGCGAGTTCTTAAATAGAGACTTTTGCTTTTGGGATGATGAATCCCAAAAGCAAAAATTGCACTTGCAAAGGGCCAGATTCTCAGAATCTGGCCCTTTGCGAGCGCAATTATGCTTGATGAATCAGGCTGTTTGTCTTTTCATGCCCTGGACCATAACAAATGACAACAGTAGTAGAGGCATGTAACCTGTGCAGCAATGTGTTAAGTGGTTCCTCCAAGCCCATTTTTTCCATTAATTTCCACAGCTTCCCCTGATTTATTGTATTGAATGCACTGGATATGTCCATGAAGGCCAGGTGGATTGACCCCCCCTGGCCTTCATGTACTCAGTGATAAATTGAGGCATTGTTTGTTTGTTCCCATACCCCTTCTGAAGTCTTATTGTGTATTGGAAATAAGTCCAGACGTACAAGTATTACCCTCCCCAGGACTTTACACTTGATATCAATTGAGGAGCTGGGTCTGTAACATACAGGATAATTCCTGTTACCTTTTTTATAGATTGGCACTACTACTTGCTCTTTCCATCATGAAGGAATGCAACCGACTGTTGCTGCTTTAAAGACATTAACTATCAAGGGGGCCCAAAGTTGGATATTGCTTTTAAACACATCCAAGGGCCTGGTGCTTTCGAGGAGATAACCTCTTCCAGGGCATCCTCAACCTCACTTACAGTCAGGGAAGAACTAAGTGGCATATTACCAACAACTAGCGATAATTATCGCTATGTTGGTTTAGTGGAGATATTTTTATCGCCGAGCTGCGGTGATTTTTATCGCTTAGGAACCTTGCTATTATCAAGGTTTATCTCCTAAGCGATAAAAATCGTCCAAAATGCATGAATATCGCTGAAAAGTCAGCAATATTCATGCATTACCGAGCTAATGCTCTTAGCCATGTTATCCACCTACCATTGGATAACATGGCTAAGAACTGCTCAGGGGCAGGTGTTAGCTTTTGGAGATATTCGCGCTTAGCGCGAATATCTCCAAAAGTTGGCAATAGGAGATAGCGATGTTAGCGACTGTTTCCAGTCGCTAACATCTTGGCACGCCCACTTTGCATGTCATTAGTGATAAATATCACTGACATGCAAAGCGGGGCCAAGATGGTCGCTATCTCCTACTAGCTGTCGCTAACTGGTGTTAGCGTCAGCTAGGTAATAGGGAGATAATTTTATCTCCGCTTTCTTGGCTTTCAAAGCCAAAAAAGTGGAGATAAACCCCCTTGATAATATGCCCCTCAGTTGGTATGCAGTATCCAAATTAATTACTGCTTCTCCCCTTTGGTCTTGTGGTGAGATGTGGTTTGGGTTAAATATTTTGGAGAAGTGGAGTACCCAAGCTACCCCGATATTGTCGATTCCATACCCCTTGCTTTGTTAGTGAAAAGGGGACGGTTAATAACTCCCCAGAAACTCTTAGAATCCCTGAGATTGCTAGCTCTACACAATCTTTCCAGGCCAATCTTCTCAGTTCAAACCTTCTCTGGCCAATAACACGTTTATAGGTTTGTCTTGCTCTCTTAATTAAAGTTTGGTCCTGCAGGGTTATATGCAAAGCTTTCCTAAGATCTTTATGTGCCCTGGAACACTCAGCATTAATCCATCTTGGTTCCTGTGATTCTCTCCTTTTCACTGACTTTGTTCAGTCTTTAGCAATTTTTTTACAAATTAATTCAAAGTCCTGTATGACCACATCTGGGGTGAATCCTAATATAAACATGACATGATTTGGCTTAAATTTGTTTTAATAATATTCTTCCCAAATTGAGAGGATTTATCTTACTCCATTTTAGTCTCACTCCCTGATTGGGGTTATACTTAAGTGGGTACTTATCACACATATCCACCTTCGCCGTTACATACAAAGAAACAGTGAGGGGATTGTGGTCGCTGGCAGGGTTTGGTTTAACTGCAAAACTATCTACAAGACATGCATATTTTCTAGAGATTAGCAACAAATTAATTGTACTTGTCTTGCCTCTACCTTATCAGTTGGACACTGTATACGTGGTGTACTAATCAAGGAGTCAACCAAACATAAATAGTTTACAACAATGATGGAATTTAATGCTTCACCCTCAGAGTATGTTATTTATTTATTTTTATTTTTTTTAAAACCTTTATTGATGAATGCACAATACACAGCGTCTGCCTACAACCCCGCAGGGCCGGCCGCTATGACATAAACCAGAGGAACGAAGAGTAAATTAGGAGACAGTACGCTGCTAGAGCGATCTTTTAGAGTCCACATTATCGGGCAAAACATATCACCATACAAATAGGATAGGAAAGGTTTAATTTTATGTTTTCGTCGAAAGAACAACAACACACAAACACATGGTAGCATAGTGGCAAGGGTCGCTGGGGGGGGGGGGGGGAGAAATTGACCAGTAAAGAAGTACATATGGCAAGAAGGGGGGCGAGCACGAGAGGAAAACAAAGCGTGTAGTGAAATTGGAGGAGGAACGCAAATCATGGAGAGGAGGTGAGAGGAACCTCATAGTCTAGCGGGGGAGAGCAGATATCTCCGCGATACGCATTCCACTGAGCCCAGACTCTGGACCATTTCCTTGGACGCCCCCGCGCCTCATACACAGTTTTCTCCCGAAACATGGACCAGTCCATATTCTCTTTCCAGGCACTGAGCGATGGCAATCTAGGGGAGCCCCAGAGCTGCGCGATGTCTCTCTTTGCGACCATGTTGCCCAGGGTAACCCAAAGTGTCTGGGCAGCATTGCAATCAGACGGTTCCCACACGTTTAACAGACAACGTCTCGCTTCGGGAAGGAGTGGGATCCCAGTGACACGACTCATGACATCATGCACCCTGGACCAATAGGCCACAATCATCGGGCATTCCCAAAGCACATGAAGAAAGGTTCCATCCATCCCACACCCACGCCTGCACCGTCCATCCGAAACCAAACCCATTCGCACCAGACGCATTCCAGTCAAATACACTCGGTGGAGGATCTTCAACTGGACAAAGCGAAGCCGAGCCGGAATAGCCACCTCCTTAGGGGAGGACACAGCTGACTGCCAGTCCTCGTCGTCTAATTCGAGTCCGTCAACCGTCCAGGAAGCCCGGAGCTTCTCAAGTTGGTCAGCCCTGTTGTTGACAAGCTTTTTATATATCAAGGAGATAGTGCTATCGGGGACGTGGCCGTCTAGAACACGATCCTCCAGAGGGGAGGACTGTGGGATATCGGTGCCAGATGGAAAGACGGAGGACAAGGCGTGTCTCACCTGCATATATCGGAAGTGCTCTCTATCGTCGAGCCGGTATTCCAATTTCAACAACTCAAATGATTTAACCGCGCCCCGTGCCCATAGATCCTCCACCGTGCTAATCCCAATCATGTCCCACTTCTCAAATCCCTTCGTCTTCCACAGGTTGCCCAACCGGTCTGAATCGTATAGTGGCGTCATACGTGTCAGTCTACCACCCCAGCCCGTGGCCACGGTGGCGTCCCTCCATGCCCGAACTGCACATTTCGTCGGGCCCGTAAGAGTCGAAAGGGTGCCTTGGAATAAAGAGCCCTATTAAAATTGCCACCGGGTAACAATAGCTTATCCAAGGCAAAAGCGGGAGCGGGCTCCGGAGCGTACGTCGCATGGTTGATAGCGCTCAGGTGCGAGGCCCAGTAGTACCGTCTAATGTCTGGCAGCGCAATACCACCTTCATACCAGGAGAGGGTAAGCTTGGACAGGGCAATGCGGGCACGGCCATCCCAAATCAGTTGTCGCTGTAGACTCTCAACTTCACGGAAGTAGCGAGCAGGGACAGGGTCGAAAAAGTTCTGTAGGGCGTAAAGGAATCGGGGGAGCGACATCATTTTAAAGAGTGCCGCTCGGCCCAATGGGGATAAGGGCAATTCACGCCACCGTCGAACGTCTTGCTTAAGTCTTCGGAGCGGAGCATACAAGTTTCGCTCGTAGCGGACCGAGGAGGTCATGGATATATATATCCCCAGATACTTAAAGCCGTCGGTAGCTACCAGAATGGGAAACCTGCGGGGTAGAGGCGGCCGAGTCCCAGCTATAACGTAGACACAGGACTTAGTCCAGTTGATGACAAGTCCCGAGTACTTACCAAAGGACGTGAGAACGTCGAAGAGAACGTTAAGCGACTTTTGAGGGGAAGTGAGATAAAGGAGGATATCATCCGCGTACAAGGAGACACGATCCTCGAGGTCTGGAGACCATCTAATACCTTTAATAGAGGGTTCCCACCGAAGCCATGCGGCAAGGGGCTCGAGCGCCAATGCGAATAGAAGCGGGGAGAGCGGACAGCCCTGGCGCGTGCCACGGCCTAAAGGAAAGGGGTCAGAGCATCTACCATTGACCGCGACCTGAGCCAATGGCCGTTCGTAAAGGAGTTTGACCCATGCGATGAAATTAGGGCCAAAACCAAATTTAGCGAGGGTAGCCCAGAGGTAGGGCCATTCGATAGTGTCGAAGGCCATTGTGGCGTCCAAGGATGCGACCACAGCCGGTTCGGCGAGAATTGGAGCTCTCGCGAGAACACCGTGGAGCCTACGCAGATTGAGGGCAGTATTCCTGTGGGGGATGAAACCGGATTGATCCGGGTGGATCAGGTCGCAAATCACCTTGAGCAAACGATTGGCCAGCACCTTGGCAAGGATTTTAGGTTCCGCATTAAGGAGAGAGATGGGGCGGTATGAGGCACAGCGGTCACGAGGCTTGCCATCCTTATAAATGACCACTATAGTAGCAAGGCGCTGTTCGAGGGGGAGGCTTCCAGCCTCAACCGCCTCGAGAAACATGCGGTGCAGGTGGGCGGCCATCTTGTCCGGACAAAGTTTGTAGAGTTCAATGGGCAGTCCATTAGGTCCCATCGCCTTTCCCGAGCGCAGGGTTCGGATAGCAAGGGCAATCTCATCAACGGTAAAAGGGGCCTCCAGAGCAAGGCCATCCTCATCCGAAACAGTGGGCAGGGCAATGTCTTGCAACAGGAACCTGGAATCGGCCTCATCACGATCACTAACAGGCGTATAAACCTTCCGGAAGTGGTCCACAAAGCAATCAACAATTTCCGCAGGATCAGAGACACTCTCACCAGACTCGCGAACAATGACAGGCACAACACGACTCGCTCGCTCAGCCTTATCCAACCACGCCAGGAGCTTGCTAGCCTTGTCACCCACATCATACAATCGGCCAATTTGATTCGCTCGCATCAGTTTAGCAGCATCCGTGACACAAGCTTTATAGTCAGCTTGCTTCAATTCCAGAGTGTGCAAGAGTGCAGGCGTGTCATTCCCACCCAACTCACTTTCAAGCGCAGTGATCTCAGTTTCGAGAGCCAGAACAGCCTCCCTCTTCGCCCTACGCTCTGCAGCAATGAATGACAGGGCAGAGCCCCTAATAACCGTCTTGAAGGCCTCCCAAAGAACAGTAGGGGAGGTGACCGAGCCCACATTCTCATTGAAGTAGCAATCAATTGCCTTAACCAAGTCAGAGCGGAGCCGGGGGTTTCGGAAATGCCAGGGAGGAATCGGGGGGACCCTGTTGCCAAGTGGACCACCCACAGAAATCCTCATCAGCAAGGGGGAATGGTCGGAGATACCCCGGGGAAGGTGCTGTACCTCCCGAACAGTGGACAGAGTGGAAGCTAACATGAAAAAATAATCGATACGGGAGAGGCTGCCATGCGCACCAGAGTGAAAAGTGTAGTGCTGGAGTGTGGGATGCAGTGAGCGCCAGACATCTACTAAGCCAAAAGTATCAGCCATCTCACTAAGCCACATCTGGGATGGCAACAGCACCCTAGGGGGAAGTCGATCACATTCACCGGACATAACAGAGTTGAAGTCCCCGCCCAGGATTAACAATCCATCCGGAGGCCCAAGGAGAGTCCTGCCAAGATCGGCATAGGTGGTAGCCTGGAGTCCCGGGGGAATATAGACAACAACAAATACGATCTGTTTACCCTCCCACCTCCCAGAAACAGCAGCATACCGCCCACGGTCATCAAGGATAACATCGTCAATAGCAAAAGCAAGGGAAGACTTTACCATAATACCCACGCCCCGGGACCCAGAAGTGAAACCAGCATGTGCAACCAGGCGATATCCCCGGCGGTCGAGGGCTCTACAAGCATTTCCAATTAAGTGGGTCTCCTGAAGGAACACAACATCAGGGGCATGGCGCCTCAGGAATTGCAGTACAATGCCCCGCTTGATCCTATCACCCAATCCGTTTACGTTCCAAGAAAGAACCCGCATTTCACCCCCCCCCCCATTGCAACAGAAACATTCCACCCCCTCCCCCTCCACAACCCATGATTCGGAATGATAGCAAACTGTGAAATACCATGAAAACAGAGACATAACAAACTAAACGAAACACAACCCAGTACCCAGGAACCAACCCCCAAACAGAAACCTGTTGCAACACCCACCTCCCTGCACCCCTGCTGACTAAAAAGCCACCCCCAACTGCAGTGTGCCTGTCGCCCCATCTTATCTACACAAAGAACCCCCCGATGAGGAAGGGAGAAATCACCCGTTCCCGCACCGCCACGGGCAATACTATAAAACACAAAGTTAGTTTACTCAGGTCAAAATGTAGTCTCAATCAGGACCTCCGGGGCCCCATAT
Organism: Lissotriton vulgaris; assembly: GCF_964263255.1. Classification (NCBI taxonomy): domain Eukaryota; kingdom Metazoa; phylum Chordata; class Amphibia; order Caudata; family Salamandridae; genus Lissotriton; species Lissotriton vulgaris. The sequence continues at coordinate 1,195,225,323 of NC_141689.1, read as the reverse complement.
TACTCCTGAGCCGCTGCACCACCTTCCGCACCACCAGGGCCTCCGCTCCCAGAGTCGTCTGCCGGCAACGAGTCCAACCAGTCAGCTGCACGGTCAGGCTGATCAAAAAAGTAGGCACGTTCTCGATATTCAATCCGCAGTCGGGCCGGAAACAGCATGGCGTATTTCAGCCCCCGATCCCTTAAGCGACGCTTCACTCCAAGGAACCCTGATCGTTGTCGCTGCACTTGGGGTGTGAAATCAGGATAGATGGAGACAGAATTGTTATCGTATTTCAACGGGCCGTGTTTACGGGCGGCCTGGAGGATAGCGTCTCTGTCTCGGTAGTGAAACAGTCTTGCGATGATAGGCCTCGGTGGGCTTCCTGGTTTCACTTGTCCTCCTGGAAAACGATAGGCGCGCTCTACGGCAAAGAACTTACTGAGTCCTGCCGGAGCAAGTTTAGCGACAATAAGTTCCTCGACCAACAAGTCGATCGAAGCAGCACCAGCACATTCCGGCACTCCGACTAGGCGTATGTTGTTCCGCCTGGCCCTGTTGTCATAGTCCTCCATCCGCTTGAGCAGCAGATCGTGCGAGGCACGCAGATTCCCAATCTCAGACTGCGCCTCCGCCATGTCCGTCACCAGACTCGACGCTTTAAGATCCAGAGCCTTCACCCGCTCATTTGTTTTGGCTAAATCGGCCCGAATAAGAGTTACATCCACAGCCACAGTGTCTATTTTGGACACTACGGCTTCGAATTGCTGACTCATATCGGCCTTAAGTCCAGAGATGGCAGCCAACAGATCTTGGAGCGATACTTCCGTAGAAGACGGCATGTCCGTGTGAGGTCCTTCAGCACCCACGCTTGTAACACCGGGGGAGCCTCTCGGCTGGGTGTAGCGTTCGATCATATTGGACTGGATCGAGCCCCCCCGGGTTGCAGCCTTCCTGCGTTTTTCAGCCTCCGCTTTTGTTGCCATATCGCATTCGATGTTTGCCGAGTAGCCAGGAGAGGCAGAGATACGGAGGAAAAATCCAGAAACTCCGGCGTGCAGGTGAAATAGGAGTATCGTGGCCTCCTCGCCAGTCCTAAGATGGAAAGTGTGGACCGTGAGGGCAGCAGGCGAAGGCGAAGTAGGAGGAGACAAGAACAATGAGGCTGGAAACTGAAAGTGAAAGCAGTACACCTCCGGTGGGCCAGATGCCAGGCAGCCGCTGTTGTTGAATTACAGGTCGGCCACAATAGGTAGCCGAGTCCCCGGTCGCGCCCGTGGGCAGGCCAAAAAGTTGAAGATGCCAGGAAAACGGTCCCCAGTGTCCGATTGCGACCAAAAAAGGATCGTCAGCATCAGTAAAGATAGCGCTTCAAAAGCCCGTCGAAATGATCAGGATAAGTGAAGGATAGATAAAGAAGGGTGGCGCGGGTCTCGGGAGCTCTCTGCTCACGCGACCATCTTGGATGCCCGCGTAGCTCCTCCTTCAGAGTATGTTTAAAGTGTGATAAGGGTGCAAATCTCACTATCAAGAACCCACATACTTCACTTTCAACATGCCACCATAATATGCAATTAAAACCGCCTGCCCGAATTATACACAAAGGATAACATTTCACTGGAGCCTTGTTCTTTGAGTCAAAAATATTGTAATACCAGTGAACCAGTAATATTGTAGCATCAATCAAATCAGAGTTCTGAATAAGCTGGTACCAAGGGGAATCAGATATGTTCTCTATTTTCACTGACCCATATTTAATAGAAATCAATGTCACCAATTCACCCTTTGCTCTCCATGTGAGTGATGGTGTTGCCTGGACGTTAAAGCAACAATATCCATCTATGTCAATATCGTTCCTGCTCCAGGTTTCCAGGGCACAATTAATGTCAAATGTCTTAACATATTGTAACCAGGTCTCATCTGTTAGCTTTGAGGAAATGCCCCCGATATTCCAAGAGAGGAGTCTAAGGGGATGGATGTTATGATCCTAGCCCGCTGTAACTTCCCCAGTGATATTCTAAATAACTGGAGCCTCGGGCAAAATATCAATATTCAGTCCTATACTTCTTTCTCTCCCAATACCCGAGGGTAAAGAGGGGTATAAACTATTTTCAGACTCATGATCATATGTGTAAAGGGAGGCAGCTATGGTATCTGTTAAATTAGGGACTTTCTCTTGTGCCTTATTAAGGGTGTCCATTTTATCCAAGTGTCTCTCAAAGGGAATTCATCAATCTATATCTGCAAGTCCACTCAGTCCCCCAAAACAATTGGGGTAGAACCAAGGAGGGTGGAAAGGGTGCTTGTTTGCCCGTGTGAACCTCTCCCCCTCGAAAGTATGCCATGAAGGTCTGGGTGGTTGGTAGAAAAAAAACAGGGGTAAGAGTGTTATCCCCCCTGAAATTGCGGGCCAATTGACCATTCTATTTAGTGTTGTCTTGACCAAGACTGAGGATCTAAATAATAAAACTATACAGTCTCCAGGGAACGTCTTAGTGGATTATCCCACCCACCCTATCCGACGCACAATCTTAAATTCTGGGAATAACAAATTATTATTATTCCCCATCTTTGCACTCAAAAAGTGCATTGAATTATTCTTCAATGTTGACCGATGCTCCGAATCCCCGGGCAACAATGGAGGAACATTGGTCAATACCACAGTGTATAGAGTTGCTTCTGGTGGTAAATGCACATTGTTACGAGGGTCACAAGAGCCTGTATGGTCAGGGATCTGTCTTTCTATGGGGCCCATAGTCTGAGATCTCTCAACCTCAGAGAGATTAATCTTATCAATATGGGTTTTTCTTGGGGTGCATATGATCTGCCCCTGCTCAGTGGTCGATCCTTCTATCTGATGTGATGTCTCATTACCCTTTAACAGAGTACATTCTGCCCTTGAGCCTGGCGCATCTTCTCGAGGTCTCAGAGGTGGTCCTGGATGATGCACACGTTTTTCCTCACGGCAATACCCTGAGGTGGATCATTAGGAGAAATAACCTCTACCCTCTTTTGAGAGTGATCATGCAAGGTTGGGATGGACCCACTAATCACTGGTTTTTCAAGGCTAGTTAGTCTTTCCTCGATTTCAGTTAACTTTTGCAATATTGGGTCAAAAAGGGTTGAGACCGTTAACTCCAGTTTTTTCCAAAAATCTTCCCCCTCCTTGGTTGGTAGTGCTCTCTTAAATACCACATTTTTTACAATCGGAGAAGGCCCCTGATTATGTTCTTTCCCAGCAGGTTTGCTCCTCCATCCTAACGGTTTAGGCAAGAGGTAGTTTTGTTTACTAGGGGCCTGCCCTTTCCTTTTCATGGCTGGAAGTGCCTGGCTATTCCCATGCTTGGATTTTGCTTTTTGGCCCTGTTTCACTACATTTGGCATAATGGAACTACCAGATGTACCAATAGTATCAGCAGCATTAGTAAATTCTGTGAACGAGACCGTAGAGTGTAGCATGCTGATATGCAATGTGTTTTCTTCCAGGTTAGGTTGTAGCACAGGGATAGTGGGAGCAGATATGTTGTGGGAGTTTTGGGGCTCCAGTAATAATCTACGCTCTATGAGCTCGGTTTCATGAATGAGCGCGGACTCAGCTCTCATTAAAAAAGCATCCAGAGTCCCCACAGTCGCATTCCTACGCCGTTGCCACTGTTGCCGCCTTTGCCGCCGTCCACAGCCCTCAGAAATCCTGGCAGGTGAGCTCCTCAAAATCTTTCCAAATCAGTCTCCATTAGATCTGTCATTGGATCTGCCGGGATTGGAGCCAGTAAATGCGGCTCTGCAGAAATCCTAGCGGGGAGCCAGACAGGCCAAGCGGGAGCAAGCGGAACAAGAAAAGTACAAAACGTGGCTCACTCGCAACACACATACAGCTCTACCCCTCGTAGCATAGCCCCTCGTAGCGTTGTTCACTCACTCAAAAGTACAATTTAATAAACCTAATGGCATGTCAGCTAACCCTGGGCGTAGTGTGTGGAGTGGGGCTACGCGGAGCTACGCGAAGTGGGCACAAAACTACGCCCACCCGTGCACTCTGCGTAGCCCCACTACGCGCCGCCCGCCTCCCTCCCGCCCTCCCTAAATACCTAAATAAAAGGATAGAAAGCTTTTAAAAACACTTACCTTGTCCGCCGCGTCCCCGGGGCTCCCTCTCGCCGTCCCGCGATTCGCGCCGCCACCGATTCAGATACTAATGTGCATGCGCGGGCGCCCGCACATGCTCATTTCTTGTGAGAAATGCGCATGCGCGGCCGCCCGCGCATGTGCATTAGTATCCGAAATGGCGGCGCGAATCCAGGGACGGCGAGAGGGAGCCCCGGGGACGCGGCGGACAAGGTAAGTGTTTTTAAAAGCTTTCTATCCTTTTATTTAAGTATTTAGGGAGGGCGGGAGGGAGGCGGGTGGCGGCCGGCTACGCACCGTCTGCGGAGCGCGCGTAGTGCCGTCTGGCTACGCCCGCTACACAAAATGCGTAGGAGACGGCACTACGTGCACTCCGTGCACGGAGTGTAGCTGGCCGCCCACCCTTAATGTCAGCAGGGACAAATGAATATTGGTATCAGTGTCATGGTGAACTGAAGTGCATGTTGAGGAACCTTGGAGTACCTACTTGGTTCCTGACGCTGAGTTGTGATGAATATGCATGGAATGACCTGCACAAATTCTTGCAGGAGGCAAATTCAAATATAAAAGACATTTATCTGCAGATGCCAGGAGAACTGTGCTGACTAGACCCAGCAAATATTTTTTAATAATAGATTTCAAGCAATGATGGCTTCCATCTTGAATAAAGCAAAACATCCTCTTGTTGAAGTGATAGATTTATTTTGGCGTACAGAGTACTAGGCTAGAGGTGCTACCTGTATTCACATGCTGTTGTGGGTAAAAGATGCCTCAAAGTTTTCAACAGACAGTATTGAGTCTGTGTTACCTTTTATAGAGCAGTATGTAACTTGCTCCATCCCTCAGGAGAGTAGGGACAACATTTTAGGCGAATACGTTCTACGATTTAAAATTCATAAATGAGGAAAATACTGTCAGTGAAAATACAGAGCAAAGGGAAATTTCATACAAGATGTTGTTTTGGATTCCCACAACCAGGTATCTCACATGAAAGACCAAACAGCTTTTTGTCTACAGACAGACATACACTTACAAGGAAATCACAGAAAAATACGTACAACCTAAAAAGAACAGAGGCCTCCAAATACATTGATGACTACAATCCTGTGATTCTGAAGATGTGGAATGCAAACATGGATGCAGAGTTTGTAACAGACCACTGAACTTCTGTTGCTCGATATGTTACATCTTATATAACAAGGTCAAAGGAGACTAAAATGAAAGATGTAGGAGGAGATTTCAGCAGAAAAGAGTCTTACAAAGAAATTGTACAGTTTTAGTTTGAAAATGCTTTCTCACAGAGAGATAGGCTCCTATGAATGTGCACACTGGTTAAGCTCAGCTTGTTTGTTTTCTAAATCTACAGGAGTTATATGGGTGAGTTTAGGGCTTGCTAATTGTCATAACAGGGTACTGAAGTATTTTCCTGAAATTCAATATCTTATCGAATTTGAGCCACGCACTACAGATATTTTGAAGAGTAGCATTCTAGATACATATACTATGCAAGAAGAAGAAGTCATCATCTGGAAAGGATGTATCTTTATGAAATACTTCAACATTATGCATTCTTGTCTGTGAAAACAAAGATTAAGGTAAATTTGCTGTGGCTAGATGTGAAGGATGCTTGGTGAGACATAACAAAGGAAATGTAATCAACCATCGAAAGTTAAGTTGCCAAACTCCAGGCAAAATAGAGTTTTTCCATTTAGCCTTGTTACAGTTGTTTCAGCCAAGGTGGATGAAAGTGAGCTACTTGGCGAATTTGACTGTTATGAAGATTCATTCAATGCTGTGAAAGACAGCATAGAGTACTGTGTGTTTCCAGTGTATCTTCAAATGTTGAGAGAAGAGATTGAACAAGAAGAAACAATTTTTGATGAGATAACAAGAGAGAGTTCTCCGAGCAGTCAAAGTTTAGAATCTGGAAGTCAAGTTACTCTTGGACAGGCAATCATTGAAAATAAAGCTGCAATAGCTATGCATGAAGTGGACAATGCAATCCAGCAAGTAAGATATGAAACTTTGGATCTAGAACTACTAATACAGCAATTGAATGCTGATCAGAAAGAAATATTTGAAGAGGTAAATGGTAAAATAGAACATGGATTTCTTCATGAGAATAAAAAGTGTGTATGTTCTACATATAAACCAGTTCTATTGTACAAAGGTTGTCAAGTTGGAACTGGAAAAAAGCTTCTTGACTAAAGTTCTGACAAGTTACCTGCAGAAGACAATAGATTCCGATTTCTCGTGTGTAGTCACTGCACCAACAGGCTTAGCTGCTCATAATGTTAAAGGATTTACCCTTCATTGATTATTAATGCTACCTGTTAAACATGACAACAAATAGCAATGCAATAAAGATGTGGTGATGCTTGTCATGAAGTAGCAAGTGTATTAAAGAAATTAAAGTTACTAATTATTGCTGAAGTCAGCATGGCATCCAACTTAATGCTAGCTCTTATGGATTTAAGAAAGCAGAAAATATTAAAAACTGACTACAATTGTACTTTTTGGAGGAAAACACTTAATAGTCTTTGGAAACCTGCTAATACTAACTACCATGAAAGGAAAACCTGCATTCAAGAAACTACTACATATTGAAACAAGGAATTCACTAGGAAGCATTGGAAATGTAAACATTTTGGAAAATATGCGCCAAGCATCAGATATGTATTATGCAGATATAGTAAAGGATATAAGAGTGGGAGTCCTCACAAAAGAGGGAAATACAGTATTACAAACCTGTCTCATCAAAAATAGGTTTCTAAGTAGGATCACTGACATATTATCGAGGGACATGAAATAGAGTACCAAAAATATCGGCGACAAAATATCGACAGACAGAATATCGACTTTGTATCTACAAACAGGTAAGTACAAAAATATCGAGTAAAAAAAATCGTTTACAAAAATATCATTTGTAAAAATATCGACTTTATTAAAAACAATGTTAAATTAAATTAAAATGTTAAATGATTTACAAAAATATACTTAAAAATACTTAAATTACCTTATAATCATTAAATAATTAATTAAGGTTATAAAAAAACTTTTTTACAGTCATATATGTTAAAACATATATATATAGTAACATAATATAATTAAAATATATCCAATATTATTACCGTAGGATAGCAAAAGTATAAAATTACTATTCCCACTCCAGAGAGTGTAACAGAAGATAAGGCGTTGGATAGCGTAGAGGTAAAAATTACTATTCCCACTCCAGAGAGTGCAACAGTAGGGAAAGCGTTGGATAGCATAGGGGTAAAAATTACTATTCCCACTCCAGAGAGTGCAACAGTAGGGAAAGGGTTGGATGGCATTGGGGTAAAACTTACTATTCCCACTCCAGAGAGTTCAACAGTAGGGAAAGCGTTGGATAGCGTAGGGGTAAAAATTACTATTCCCACTCCAGAGAGTGCAACAGTAGGGAAAGCAGTGGATAGCGTAGGGGTAAAAATCACTATTCCCACTCCAGAGAGTGCAACAGTACGGAAAGCGTTGGATAGCGTAGGGGTAAAAATTACTATTCCCACTCCAGAGAGTGCAACAGTAGGGAAAGGGTTGGATAGCGTAGGGGTAAAAATTACTATTCCCACTCCAGAGAATGCAACAGTAGGGAAAGGGTTGAATAGCGTAGGGGTAAAAATTACTATTCCCACTCCAGAGAGTGCAACAGTAGGGAAAGGGTTGGATAGCGAAGGGGTAAAAATTACTATTCCCACTCCAGAGAGTGCAACAGTAGGGAAAGCGTTGGATAGCGTAGGGGTAAAAATTACTATTCCCACTCCAGAGAGTGCAACAGTAGGGAAAGCGTTGGATAGCGTAGGGGTAAAAATTACTATTCCCACTCCAGAGAGTGCAACAGTAGGGAAAGCGTTGGATACCGTAGGGGTAAAAATCACTATTCCCACTCCAGAGAGTGCAACAGTACGGAAAGCGTTGGATAGCGTAGGGGTAAAAATTATTATTCCCACTCCAGAGAGTGCAACAGTAGGGAAAGGGTTGGATAGCGTAGGGGTAAAAATTACTATTCCCACTCCAGAGAGTGCAACAGTAGGGAAAGGGTTGGATAGCGTAGGGGTAAAAATTACTATTCCCACTCCAGAGAGTGCAACAGTAGGGAAAGGGTTGGATAGCGAAGGGGTAAAAATTACTATTCCCACTCCAGAGAGTGCAACAGTAGGGAAAGCGTTGGATAGCGTAGGGGTAAAAATTACTATTCCCACTCCAGAGAGTGCAACAGTAGGGAAAGCGTTGGATAGCGTAGGGGTAAACATTACTATTCCCACTCCAGAGAGTGCAACAGTAGGGAAAGCGTTGGATAGCTAAGGGGTAAAAATTACTATTCCCACTCCAGAGAGTGCAACAGTAGGGAAAGCGTTGGATAGCGTAGGGGTAAAAATTACTATTCCCACTCCAGAGAGTGCAACAGTAAGGAAAGCGTTGGATAGCGTAGGGGTAAAACTTACTATTTCCACTCCAGAGAGTGCAACAGTGAAGAAAGCATTGGATAGCGTAGAGGTAAAAATTACTATTCCCACTCCAGAGAGTGCAACCGTAGGGAAAGGGTTGGATAGTGTAGAGGTAAAAATTACTATTCCCACTCCAGTGAGTGCAACAGTAGAGAAAGTAGATACTTCATATATTATTTTAAAAGATATATATATTAATATCTATAAAAAATTTAATTAAAAGTAAATACCACTTTAATATAATATAATAATTAATTAATTACAACTACTACTTTAATTTAATCATTACAATTAATTATCTATTAACACTAATTAATTACAAATTAACATTAATTAATTAGTAATTAAACAGTTACTTAACAATTAAAATCTAATAAATACACACAAAAATTAACATATGTAATTAGTTATAATTAAATTACTTCCCACCCTATACCCCTATGAACCCACAACCCACTACAGAAATTAAATTACTTAAATTAACATAATTATCAATTAATCAATTAAATAAAATTATTTGGCATTTAAAATGTAATTAATTACCAAAAAAATATAATTTAACAATTAATTATAAACAAATACCAAAAATAAATTACCATATTTAATTAATTATAATTAAATTACACTACATAAATTAACATATTTAATGAATTATAATTAAATTACTTCCCACCCTACTCCCCTATAAACCCACAACCCGCTACAGAAATTAAATTAGTTAAATTAACATAATTAACAATTAATCAATTAATTAAAATTAATTGGGAATTAAAATGTAATTAATTACTAAATATAAACATTAATTAACACTTAGTTATAAACAAATACCAATAAATAAATTTACATATTTAATTAATTATAATTAAATTACACTACATAAATTAACATATTTAATTAAGTATAATTAAATTACACTACATAAATTAACATATTTAATTAATTATAATTAAATTACACTACATAAATTAGCATATTTAATTAATTATAATTAAATTACTTCCCACCCTACTCCCCTATAAACTCACAACCCGCTACAGAAATAAAATTAGTTAAATTAACATAATTATCAATTAATCAATTAAATAAAATTAATTGGCAATTAAAATGTGATTAATTACTAAATAAAAATTAATTAACAATTAATTATAAACAAATACCAATAAATAAATGTACATATTTAAATAATTATAATTAAATTACTTCCCACCCTATTCCCCTATAAACCCACCCACAACCCGCTACAGAATTAAATTACACAAAATTTAAATAACATTAAATTTATTAATTAAATTACATTATAACATAAATAAACACTTTTAAAACAAAATTTCGATTTTTTCTTATCCTATATTATGTACTTCGATATTTTGACTATCTATATTTTAAAATTCGATACTACATTACTTACCTTCAAAACGATATTTTTGATGTCTATATTCTGTCCAATCGATATTCTGTCCAGCCTATATTTTGTACTCGATATTATGTCCATTCGATATTTTGTAGTCGATATTTTGTCTGTTTACCTTCTAATTAATGGTTCAGCTGCTGAAGTAATGTATCATTTTGTTAAGGAAGAGAAGTCATTTTTGTTTGTTGTTTTTTTGCAGCTCTTGAGGAGTGTAGTAAACTCAATGAACAATGTTTGCAACTGGAAAAAGTAGGGATCATCAAAATTAGAGCAAATGATAAAATGGATCATGAAGCAGTTACAGTTCCACTAACAGAAAAACTGCAATTGGCATTAGATAGTTTAGAAAAGTCTGTGTCAAAAACAGCAGGATTCAAAAAACTGTTACATATCTGTAAAAAATGTTGTGTAATATTGCGTCATAATTTAAATGTTGAAGAAGGGCTAGTAAATGGTGCAATGGGTTAAGTTATGTTAAATATCGAAACAGAAATTATGTGGACTACTTAGCCATAAAATGTGATGATATTGATGAAGGTATGCAGTATGGTAGATGTGTTGTATGTTCCCATCTTGTGAAAGATGTGTATGAACAGCGAAAGCAGTTACCAGTATCTTTAGGGTATGCTGTAACTATTCACAAATTTCAAGGTTTAACTGCAGAATCAGGTCTTGTTAATATTGGTAGTAGTGTATTCAAAGAAGGGATATCATATGCTGCTTTGTTGCGAATTAGACCATTGTCTGGTTTATTTCTGATTTTGATGAGAAGACTGTAATGCTGATGTGAGCTTTGTAGCGGAGTATAATCAGTTAAGAGCTCAATATGCTCCTCATTTAGGCCAGTATCCTGTAGTTCAGAAAGCAATACAGTATCCAAAAGTGAAAAATATCAAAACAGTCTATCAGAGTTGAACAGAAAGATGAACAAAAAGCAAATAAAGAAGGAGGAAAGAAAAGAAAACTAGATCACAATGAGGAAATACAAGGCTATCACTTTGATAATAAATATGGATTGAACTGTTATGTAAATGAAGTATTAAATGGACTATATTATTTGCCTCATTTTACAAATTCTATTAAAGAAATGGGAGATAAAAGCATATCTACACAACCATGTAGTTTACTTCAAGTATTAAGAAGTGAAAGAAGTATTATACATTCTGCTGCTATTGGAATAACAAAACTCACTGATGGCTGTACTGGATCAGTAGTGTTTTCTCAAAACGTTCAGCAGGATGCTCTAAAATTTCTAATGGTAATGCTAGGAGCATTATATGAAGACGATGTGAATATCAATGAATTATTTGGTTTAACTTATAAATGAACCATAATTGTGAAGATTGTGAAATTATGTTTAGCACTGAAATCAATTCAGAATGATTCCTGTACTTGACATTACCGGATTGTAAAGCTGTGTCATTTGAAGATTTAACTACAAATGCCCATAAAAATGAATGATAGCACCTGTCCAAACTGCAAATCAGAACTTAGGTAAAAGTTGTTTCTACAAAGACATGGAAAATATATCATAGTTCTGCTACAATTATGCAGAGTGGATGGTACTAAATTAGGAACTGAAATTACAAATATTAAAGCTGCACTAATTTCCATCTCCCAAAAAACTTTCACAACTATAGCAATCATATTTCATGAAGGAGTTAATATAGCCTCTAGACACTACACAATATATTTACAATGTCAAACAGGATGGACAGAGTGCAATGACATACAAGTGACATTCAAATCAAGATTACCCAAAAAATTAACAAACTCATATCTGGTATTTCTAGAACCGGAGTTCTAAGGAGTATCTAGGATAGGACCATGTGGTATTTTGTTGAAATATGTATAGATTGTGTGTTTCTGAGACATTATTTGTCCTATTGTCTACAGCAATCTGTTAGAAATGAAGGACACTTTTCAACAGCAGGAAAGGAATTTGTAAATATTTGAGGACTACATTGTATTACTGCGTATAAAAAGTAAGTGTAAGTACTATAATATCAGTAGCCTTAAGTTACATGTGAAAAGTTTCTCCACCACAAAAAGAAATCCCCTTCTTTTTTTGCTACAGCAAGTTCTACATAGTACTATGTGGTATGTTTTTCATACCTGTACTAAGAACATTTCAGACATCATTTGTCCTAAACTGGGATGATGTTTACAAAAGGATATGCAAAAATGAAGACTACTTCATACTTGTTGGACATGTTGGTCCAGATATATAAATATCAGACACTGTTTTGACGTATAATTGATTTCATTAAGGTAGTAGCCTATCAGCAAGCCAGTATTAAAAAATCTTGTAGTGAGTGTAGTGAACAATATGACTTAGTTGAGATGATCTATTGTACACATTTGTTTTTTTTTGTTTTTACAATCCATTGATTGTTTTTCCTACTGTTTAATGATGAATCTTCATACAAAGCACTGTTGAAAGTGAATAAGTATGAAAGCTGAAAACAGGAAAAAACAGTAAAACATTTGTCTATGTTGAATTAAAGATTTGGTTAAAAAATATTATATGTTGTTTGGTTAACTAATGTTCAAAATGAAATTCTAATACATTGTTGTATGTTTCTATTTTTTCTCAGTTGTTGGAGGTCAAGATATATTACATATGTCAAATCACCTACCTAATGATAGATTCATTAAGTTTCTACTCTTGTACTCATCCCATCTCCCAGGCACAACAGTTGCACTTGTTCAATTATCCAGCTGCTTTGTATGCGGTCATCCATTCACTCAAGTACTGCACTTGAATTGATCGAATCTCCCAGCCACTACTCAGGTACGCATCTAATCATCCAGGCGATATCCAGGCACTATGCAATCACCTAGACACTATATATGCACTCATCTGTTTACTGAGGTACTACCCATGCACCCAACCAATCACCCAGGCACTACTCATGAACTCATCCAATTACCCTGGCAATACCCATGCACTCATTCAATCACCCGGCACTATCCGTGCACTCTCCCAATCACGCAAGCAGTGTCCATGCATTCACCCAATCAACCAGGCAGTATCCATGCATTCCCTTAATCACCAAGGCACTGCCCCTGCACTCATACCAATGACTCAGGCACTACCCTTGCACTCATCCAATCACCCGAATGTTACTCTTGCACTTATCCAGTCACCTATGTGCTACCGACACACTCATACAATCAACCAGGCACTACCCATGCACTAATCCAATCACCCAAGCAGTACCCATGCACTCATCCATTCACCCAGGCACTATCTATGCACTCTGCCAACCACCTAGGCACCATCCATGTACTCATCCAATCACCAATACACTATCCTCGCACTCATCCATTCACTGAGGTACTACCCATGCACCCACCCAGGGACTTCTGATACATTCTTCTAATCACCCAGGCACTATCCATGCACTCATACAATTGCCCAGGCACAACCCTTGTACTCATTCATTCTAGGCAATACCCATGCACTTATCTATTCACTCAGTCATATTCCATGCACTTATCCATTCATCCAGGCACTAGCCATGCACATGTTCAATCACCCATGGACTACCCTTGTACTCATCCATTAACTCAGACACTACGCATGAGCTCATTCATTCACTCATGCACTATCCATACACTCATCCAATGACCCAGGCACTATGCTTGCACTCATCCATTCACTTGTGTACTACCCATGCACTCATCTATTCTGCCAGGCACTACCTTTGCACTCATCCATTTACCCAGCCACTAGCCATGCACTCATCCATTCACCCAGGCACTACCCATGCACTCATCCAATCATCCAGGCACTACCCATGTACTAATTCAGTCACCTAGCCATTATCCATGCACTCATTCATTCACTCAGGTACAATCCTTGCACTCATCCATTCACTAAGGAAGCCAGGTAACAGCGGTGGGGTGGTGGCGCCAGATGGGAGAGATTTTGACAGCTGACAAAAAGGGAAAATTAATTATTTATTTAATTTTTCCCTCGGGGTCATCTGTTGAATCCCCCTCAACCAGGCCCCATTGCTCATTCCTACATGGGCAGTGCCTGCACTGAGGCACTACCCATGTGCTCCTCCATTTACTCAGGTACTACCTTTCACTTATCCATTCACCCAGGTACTACCATTGCACTCATCAATTCACTCTGCCCTACCCTTCCACTCACCCATTCACTGAGGCACTACCCATGCACTCCTCTATTCACTCAGGCACTGCAAATGCACTCATCTATTCACTGGAGCACTACCCTTGCACTCATCTATTCACTCATGCACTACACATGAGCTCATTCATTCACGTAGGCACTAAACATGCACTCATCCAATGACTAAGCAACTACCCATGCATTCACATAATTGCCCAGGTACTACCCTTGTACTCATTCATTCACTCAGGCACTGCCAATGTATTCATCCGTTCACTCAGGCATTATCCATGCACTCATTCATTTACCCAGCTATTATCCATGCACTCATCCATTCATGTAGGCACTATGCATACACTAATTCAATGGCTCACGCACTATGCTTGTACTCATCCATTCACTCATGAACTACCCTGGCACACATCCATTCACCAAGGTATTAACCATGCACATACCTAATCATCCAGGCACTTCCTTGCACTCATCCATTCACCCAGCCACTGCCCATCACCCAACCACTACCCAATGCACTCATCCAATCACCCAGGCACTACACATGCACTAATTTATAAACTTAGCCATTGTCCATGCATGCATCCATTCACTGAGGCACTATCCATGCACTCCTCCATTCACTCAGGCACTACCCATGCACTCATCCATTCACCCAGGCACTACCCTTGCCCTCATCCATTCACTCAGGCACTATGCATACACTCATCCATTCACTCAGTCACACCCATGCACTCATCCATTTACTGAAGCAATAGCCATGCACTCATCAGATCACCTAGGCCCTACCTATGAACTCATCCAATCCTCCAGGCTCCATCCATGCACTCACCCAATCACACATCCCCTATGCATGTATTCACCCTATCACCAGGGCACTATCTATGCACTCACCTCATCACCCAGACACTACCCATGCACTCATCCCATCACCCAGGCACTACTCTTGCACTTATCCAATCACTTAGGTGTTATCCTTCCACTCATTCATTTATTCAGGTACTACCCTTGCACTGATCCATTCACTCAGGCACTACCCATGCACCCATCCAATAACCCAGGTACTTAACATGCACATATCCAATCACTCAGGCACTACCTATGCACTCATCCATTCACAGAGCCACTACCCACTTGCTCATCCATTCTCACAAGTAGTTCCCATGCGCTCATCTAATTTAGGTCAGGGCGTAGTTCACAGTTTTGTTACACAGAACTCCTCGAAGTTACAAAAAAACTCGAAGTTCCGCGAGTGTTGGAGTGCAGTGTGATCTGCAGTTGGTGCTGGTATTCCTCCCGCTTTATAAATTCTACCAGAGCGGCAGCTTGCGCTCGCAAACTTACCGTGCGGAGAGCAGAAAACTACTCAAACTCCGCGAACTGAGTGAAGTTCACTACCCAGGCCTAATATAATTACGCAGGCACTTTCCATGCACTCACCCAACCAGCCACAAAGTATGCATGACCTCATACAATTACACAGGCACTATACTTGTACTCATTTATTCAATGAGGTGCTACTTATGGACCCATCCAATCCCCAGGTGGTATTTTTGCACTAATCCAGTCATGCAAGTGTTACCCATGCACTCATACAATCAACCAGGCACTACTCATACACTCATCCAATCGCCCAGGCAGTACCCATATACTCATCCATTTACTCAGGCACGACCCTTGCAGTCATGCGATCAACCAAGCACTATTCATGCACTCATCCATTCAATGAGGTGCAATGCATGCACTTATCAAATCACCCAGACACTATTCTTCCACACATATAGTCACCCAGGCCCTACCCATGCATTAATTCAGTCATTCAGGCACAGCCCATACACTCATCTAATTGCCCAGGCACTATGAATGCACTCATGCAAACACCCAGGCACTACCCTTGCATGCATACAATGACTCTAGCTCTACCGATTCAGTCATCCATTCACTTAGGAACTATCCATGCACATATCCAATCACCCAGGCACTTCCCTTGCACTAATACATTCACTCAGGAACTATGCATGTGTTTATGCATTTACAAAGGCACTAACCAGGCACTCTTCCAATGACCCAGGCACTACCCTTGTACTCATCCAATCACCTAGGCGATGCTCTTGCACTCATCCGGTCACTTACGTGCTACCTACACACTCAAACAATCAACCAGGTACAACTCAGTCATTAATCCAATTACTCAAGCAGTGCCCATTCACTCATCATTCACTCAGGCACTATATAGATGCACTCTCCCAATCAGCTATGCACTATCCATGAATTCATCCAATTATCCAATACTATCCTTACACTCATCCCTTCAATGAGGCACTACCCATGCACTCATTCACTTACCCAGGCAATATTTATGCGCTCATCCAATCACCCAGGCAGTACCCATGCACCCATCCAATCACCCATGCACTACTCATACATTCTTCCAATCACCCAGGTACTATCCATGCACACAATCAATCAGCCAAGCACTACCCTTGCACTCATCGATTTACTCAGGCAGTACACATGCTCTCATCCATTCACTCAGGCACTACCCATACATACTTCCAATGCCCCAGGCACTACCCTTGCACTCATCCATTAACTCAAGAACTATGCATCTGCTTATCTGTTCTCTCAGGTACTACCCATGCACTCTTCCAATGACCCAGGTACTACCCTTGCACTCATCCAATCACCCAGGCACTACCCTTGTACTCATCTGGTCACCTATGTGCTACCCATGCATTCATACAATCAATCAGGCACTGCTTAGCAACTAATTCAATCACCCAAGCAGTACCCATTCACTCATCATTTACTCAGGCACTATCATTGCACTCTCCCAGTCACCTAGGAACTATCCATGTTCTCATCCAATCATCCAGACACCACCCTTGCACTCATTCATTTACTGAGGTACTCCCCGTGCACTCATTCACTCACCCAGGCATACTCATGCACTCTTCCAATCACCCAGGCAGTACTCATATACTCATCCAATCAACCAGACACTGCTCATGCATTTTTCCAATCACCCAGGTACTATCCATGCAGTCAAACAATCACCCAGACACTAACCTTGCACTCATCCATTTACTCAGGCACTATCTATGCACTCATCCATTCACTCAGGCATTATCCATGCACTCATCTAATCACCCAACTACACCTGCACAAATTCAATCACCCAAGCACTACCCTTGAGCTCATCCATTCACTCAGGCAGTACGCATGCTCTCATCTATTTACCCAGGCACTACCCATACACTCTTCCAATGACCCAGGCACTACCCATGCACTCATTCACTCACTCAGTCATTATCCATGAACTCATCCATTCACCAAGGCACTACCCCTGCACACTTGCACTCATCCATTCACTCAGGCACTATGCTTGCACTCATCCATTCACTCACGCACTACCCATGCACTCATCCATTCTCCCAGACACTAGCTATTCTTCCATTGAATCGCTCATGCACTACCCATCCACATATTCAATTAATTGAGCACTACCCATGCTTTAATCCATTCACTCAGGAACTACCCATGTACCCACCCATTCACGTAGGCACTACCTAGGCACACATCCAATCACCGAGGCACTACCCTTGCACTCATCCATTCACTCATGCACTACCCATGCGCTCATCCATTTACACAGGCACTACCCATGCACACATCCAATTACCAGGCACTACCCTTCCACTCATCCATTCACGAAGGCACAGCCCATGCATTCATCTGATCACCCAGGCACTACCCTTGCACTCGTCCAATCACCCAGGCACTAATCATGCACTCATTCTTTCACCCAGCCATTATCCATGCACTCAGACACTACTATTGCACTCACCCATTCACTCAGGCACTATCCATGCATTCCTCCATTTATTCAGGCTCTGTCCATGCACTCATCCATGCACCCAGGCACTACCCATGTACACATGCAATTACCCAATCACTACCTTTGCACTCATCCAATCACTCAGACACTACTTATGCACTCATAGATTCACCCCGGCACCACTGTTGCACTCATTGTAACATCCATGCACCAGTTATGCACTCATTCCAACACATATGCATACATTATCTTTTTTTACTGCAAATAGTGGTTTAAAAAAAGTCTTTTTTATAATAACAAAAATGGCAAACGGTACATGAGAAATTGAAAAAGCATGCACTGAAAAATGTGCAAAACATATTAAAGGGTGAATAATTAGCATGTGTGTTTTTTGCAGCATTGTGAATACCTGTTAGACACTGCTCACCAGCACTTATAACAACACTTCAGTCCATGCAGTATGCAGCCATTCTTTAAAACTCTGGAGCCATATCTGTTGCAGTAGTCTGCACCTCTGAGGTGACTTTCTGGCCTGGAATTGTTGCTGCTGCCACTGAAATAGATGGTCCTCCAGCTTCCCTCTGCTTGATCGCCAGTTGGAAATGTTTCTTTCTTCGTTTTATTAAGTCCCATTATAACATCAATAGGCATTTGTGGGCTTGGTTAGGCAGATCAAGCGGACAACTCCAATATATTCTCCCTTAGAGGGTCTGGGACAAGAATGTGGTCCATGTTACACTCTAAACGAGGTCCACAGCCACTAGCTGTTTATCCAGGGGGAGTTTTCTCCTCTCAGAGGTTTAGCTAATGATATCTTAATCATGGAACCCTTTTCTCATTTGTCCCTCTATCTCCACCCTTCATGCTCATTATTTTCCATTTCCCAATGATCCCAAATCTCCCAAAAGTTTAATCTTTTCTCCAATGAACTCTAGAGTTTTTATCCTCCGAATTGATAATACCCATTCAATTTTTGTTGGACGAGTAGGCAATACCCATTTTATACATATGTCCCTTCGTGCAAGCAACATTAGCACAAACATAGAAGATTTTTGTTTCTTGAGTATTTTCACTAGTTTACGACTTCCCTCTACAACCCCAACTATTACAGTTGCTAGGCTTACCTTAATGTCTTCATCTATTATCATGTTGACCATCTTACCCACATCTTGCCAGAAGGTTACTATCAGAGGGCACCGCCTAAACATATGTGTATCGTCGACCTTGTCTTCTCCGCATTTGTGGTATTTTCTCACCTCTTGTCTCCCCAGTTTAGACAGCTTCTTCGGTATCCAGTATGCCCTGAGCACTTTGAAGAGATGAATTTTTCTGAGTGGAGCGGACTCTATGATTGACCAAGAAAGTATTCATTGATACTTCCCATAAGTCTTCCATCTGTAGGCTTGGCCTGTCCCTCTTCCAGTTCTCTCCCAGCATAGAATAGGGTTCTTTTCCCACCTCTATCAGAGTTCAATACCATTTTGCAACTTCTTTTCATTGAGGGGATCTTAATTGATGTTCTATCTCATAGTCCTTCCTTCCCCTACTTTCCCCAATTCTCTTGCCCAACTTGACAGTTGATAATACTTGAATTTGGAAAGATGTCCTACCGTTGATTTTTCCTACGGGGTTCCAGGAAACGAAAGTATTTTCCTGCAGAACTTGACCCCACTTATTTATTTCTGCTTCAGCCAATGGAACTACTAATTTATCTAGAATACATCTGGCGGTGCCTGGGGAGTTCCAAATTGGGGCAGAGGAACAGTAATATGGTATTGCCAGGGACCGTTCTGTCTGATGCTATGTCTTACATGTGGCTTTCAAGATCTGTGGCCTGACCTTTCTAAAGTATTTTGGATCGCCTAATTTATAAAGAAAGAAAGCTGTCATCTATGTATTTTACCTTGTTAAGGCCTTGAATTGTGGGATATAAGATTCATTTTCCCAAAGAAAAGATCTGAATGTCTTAAACTGAAAGGCCCAATAGTTTATAAGATGATCAGGACTAGTGATTTCCCTGTATGTCTCCCTCCTACTCAACTTCTTCCAATTAATTCTTACTCCTTTGGATGACCAGATAAAACTACTTAATTCACCTTGTAGTTTTTTTAAAACATCCAAGTTAAAATCTAAGGGAATTGCATCGAAGATGAAGGTACAATTTGGCAGTATGGACTTTTTAAGTAAATTTGATCTTCCTAGAAAGGTAAGAGGGAGACTGCTCCACCTGCATCATTATATATCTGATCTCATGTTTCACCAATGGGGTAGGGCAGAGCATAATCCACTCAATAATTCTAATCTTTTCGATAGTTGACTAAATATCCTGATTCTTTCCCAAATTCCTTGGGGTTTTAAAAATCTCTGGGAGGGATTTCTCCATTTCAATGGTATTGATCAGTAAGTCATCTGCGTACACTTTTTTCCCAACCTCTACACCTAAAAGGGCTTATATTTAAATATGATTGTATTTTGTTTGCCAGAGACTCAATATAAATTATTAAAAATGTAAGGGGGACAAAGAGCAACCCTGAAGCGTCCCTCTCTTAATTATTATTTGATCTGTGAGATTTCCATTTACTGGAATCCTAGCAGTAGGGTTACTATAGATTGCTGACACAGCTCTAGAAAAATCCTCCCCCAGGTCATGTTTCCTAATAATCCATTGTAGGAAGGGCCAACTAACCCTATCAAATGCCTTTACAGCATCAAAGTTAAGGACCCTCAGAGGAATTTTACTTCCTTTATTAACGTCTATTGCTCCAATCAAATTGTGTATTGAATTATGTAGATGTTTCCCTTTAATAAAACCCTTTTGATCGATGTGTATTAACTGCTCGATAAAACTCTTGAGATTCTGGATATAAATCTTATAATTGCCGTTTAAGAGAGATATCGATCTATATGATTCGCAAAACCTAGGGTTATTATTTGGTTTTAAAATTATACTAATTGTGACTTCTTCACAGGATTGTGGAAGTTCTTTTCCTTCTATAAAGGCAGCATTTATAATTTCCTTGTACCAAGGGGCCAGTTCTTCCTTCAGAGCTCTGTATAGTTCATGGGGGAACATGGCAGCCTGCGGATGAGTGGGTTGAGAGCTCTCCAATCTTTCCTCTGACAAGGCGGTGGTATCCAGTGATGTGCAGAGCAGTGAGAGGGTCTGTTTGGGTGAAGGGAGCTTTAAAGGGCTAAAGGTCTATTGAGGATTAATTGAAAACCACCTTTCCAACGTGCATGCAGTGCCCGGTATGGCAATAGGAAGTCTGGGCTGCCGCGGGTACTCGTCTACGATGCTGAGCTGGAAGTGGGTGGAGGCAGCTGCGCAGCTATCCTGTGATTGGTGTGCTTCAACTAGGAATTGATTCCGGTTTTCCAGGCAGTGCCTTTCAACCAGCAGGTATATCGAGAGGCGGTAGGGAGAAACAGCTAAATAAAACAACTCTGGATGCACCAGAGGAAAGTCAGGAAGTTTCAAATAAGATGAAGACTTACATATGACTCCTGGAAAGAAGAGAAGCGGGAGGAGACCTGCAGGATTTCCTGTTGGTTCCCAAGTATCAAGGAAAAGAACAGGCAAACCAATAGTAAACAAACACAACACAGAGGTAAGGATGTTAGAGGGAGCTACATGGGGGCAGGTAAATAGATATGCTCTAAGGAATAAGCACATTTTAGAGTATCCTGTTGCTTCAGAACAAACCCTAAAAACACACATACAACAGGACTCCCCTATTTTACACCCCCAACAACTAAACTGGATAATCCACCAGAAGACTTGCAATGTTACTTCAAAGAGCAGTCTTTGAGAGGGAACCATTCAAATTCATTATCACCATCATTAAAGTCATCTGATATACAGGTAAAAAAACGTAAAAACCAAAATTGGATAGGCATGGCTGATATAGTGGGAGGTGAGTCCGGCTTACATATAATGGTAAACATGGGAAAACTGGAAACCTCAAATAGATTTCAGGTGGTGCAGACAAAGAGTTAGAGGAACAACCCCAGGATAAGGTTTCAATGTTGCACCCCGAACCCCCCAGCAAGCAGAAAAGGACCTGCATCTGGAGGTAGAAAATTGATAACCTCCCTGTTTAGTTAAATAAAAGGAAGGTTTAATACATCGGAAAAGAATCAGGAGTAGATTCATGAATTGTGCTTGAGCTTGTAGATCAAGATAAACTCCTTAGTGGAAAGATTGGAAATGATTGAAGTTTCTATGGAGAAGCTGAATAGGGAGGTTAAAACAAATTAAAGAGAATTTTGTTCCCTTAGAAAGTGTGAAAAGTACTTACAAGAAAAGATCGAGGCCCTTCAGAACGATGCAAGAAGAAACAATATAACGATTTGATATATTCCAGAATGGTTTGAAGGGGATAACATAAAGAGATCCATGATAGGACTGGTAAAAGAGTTTATCCCAAATCTTGAGACTAGCACGCTTGAGGAAGACATACAACATATCCATCAAAATCCTTTTCACAAATCTTACGTTAGGAAGGTGCCCAGAAAGATATTATTATATTTTAAAACATATGCGCCTTATGAGAAAATACCAACAGAAGCCATCAAAGTGGGCACTTACATAAAGGGAGAATGGTCTTTCAAAATCAAATCAGATATATCTAGAGCTACTCGAGATAGGCAATGGGAGTTGGGTACATTTACTCATGAATTAAGAACACTGGGAGCCACAGCCCAGATGTGCTTCCCTGCCACATTGAGTATAATGTGGAATAATAAAATGAACAGTCTTAAGGACCCAATAGAAGTGGAGACCCTGATTGAGCAAATCAAAGCACACCAAAAGAAATTTAGTTGAATAAATACTGGAAGGATTGGAGAACTCGAATAGGGTAACCTCCATGACAATACCCGATGAATAAATTGGAGGGTTCCGCAGGATAGGAGGGGGCATGTTTATACATAAAGTTTTGTTTAATTTTTAGCATAGGGTGGGGGAGCATGTGGGAAAAAAAGAAAAAATAAGTACCTCATTCTTAAAAAAATACAGTTTCATAGGGACTTGAGCCTTTTCTCCGCCCTTACACATACCAAGAGGGGAACATGACAGACAACCCAAAGACAGGACCCTAGGGATCTTAACTTGGAATGTTAATGACCTTAGTAACAACAAAGCCCCTGCACTGGAGACAAACAGTAATGTCCAGGTGATTTGTGGTTTCAATACGAAAGGTATACTATGCACATCAAGATTTTCACAGTAAATCAACCATTCAGTGCAATGAGAGAATTCAAAAATTGTAAAGTTCTTGGTGTGTGACACCGGTTTAATGTTCCTCTGTACTGGCCAACACGTGTTTCATCGCAGGGAAACAGACTGCGAATCTTCAGGGCTGGATATAGATACAAAAATTGCATTTGTAAGGGTGTTCTACACAAAAATAAATTAAAGTGGTATGTGTGACCAGGGTGAAAAAGGGCATGCCATGGAGTGACATTGTGTCAATTGTGACTTGAAAGGTATTACACAGGTGACTTTAGTGCGGGTGAAGTGTAATATTGATACTAAGATGTATCCACAGTTTGTGAAAGTGTGACATTATTCTGAGAATCTAGAGCATTATTTCGAAAAATGACCAGTGCGAGAAAAAGTGAAGGTGGCGGAATGAATAGTGAGTGTTTGTGTATTTGTTAAATATCGGGTACAAACCCCCTTGTGACTTACAGTGACTGTTTAAAAGTACATGTAAACTATACTGTTAGACATATTTCATTTAATGGAATATACCTAAACATAGGTTGCTCAATACATAATTCATTGGAGATAATCATAGTATCACAATCACTTATAGATAGCATTATATGTCTTAATAAAGCATTGTTTACTTGACTGGATTGTACTTGTTTTATGGTTCATAAAAGGCTCGTGTGGCTTTCTTGGATAGAGAACAAAGCCTGACGGGTTTATAGTTTTCATGTCTAGGGGGAGTGTAGACTGTTAGGAAGAGCGACATATAATGTGCCCGCCACTGGTCAGTGAGAGTGCTAAATAATCTGTAGAAAAGGGGGGGGCATAATGGAAAAGGAGGATATCTGGAAAGTAGGTGAAAGGAAGTAAGAATTTTGTACACCTAAAAGAACACCAACTATAATAAGCCTAGTTCGTGTTAAACCACGTGGTGCGCGGTGTTATGGTAAAATGATGAGTAATTAGATGATTGGGGCAACAATGGTCTTGGTAGGTCGTACCATTAGAAAAAGGAACAGGTTACAGCACTACAAAACTCACCCTCATAAATTATGGACCGGAAATGGTGATGTGGCCAAAATATACATAATGCATATTTTATGATAGTATATACATAAATGGTTAAGTCAGAAAACAAAACAACCCCACCAACAAGTGCCCTAATACAAAGGGTCATATATCCACCATATTCTTGTTTCTCCACTTTTTATACAGGTGTATCCGCCTGTCTTTGACTCTGAGCGTTACTGCGCTAAATCGTCTCCTCCCGGTTATGGCCTTCTTAGAACACTAACGAGGTAGGATGACTAAACGAGTGGGTGTCCGTCGCCTGTGTTTTGTTTTGTTTTCTGACTTAACCATTTATGTATATACTATCATAAAATATGCATTATGTATATTTTTAGAAATTACCGAACAACGCGAGCAACGTTTATTTTCTACATATCTCACCCATATCGGGTTGGCCACATCACCATTTCCGGTCCATAATTTATGAGGGTGAGTTTTGTAGTGCTGTAACCTGTTCCTTTTTCTAATGGTACGACCTACCAAGACCATTGTTGCCCCAATCATCTAATTACTCATCATTTTACCATAACACCCCGCACCACGTGGTTTAACACGAACTAGGCTTATTATAGTTGGTGTTCTTTTAGGTGTACAAAATTCTTACTTCCTTTCACCTACTTTCCAGATATCCTCCTTTTCCATTATGCCCCCCCCCTTTTCTACAGATTATTTAGCACTCTCACTGACCAGTGGCGGGCAAATTATATGTCGCTCTTCCTAACAGTCTACACTCCCCCTAGACATGAAAACTATAAACCCGTCAGGCTTTGTTCTCTATCCAAGAAAGCCACACGAGCCTTTTATGAACCATAAAACAAGTACAATCCAGTCAAGTAAACAATGCTTTATTAAGACATATAATGCTATCTATAAGTGATTGTGATACTATGATTATCTCCAATGAATTATGTATTGAGCAACCTATGTTTAGGTATATTCCATTAAATGAAATATGTCTAACAGTATAGTTTACATGTACTTTTAAACAGTCACTGTAAGTCACAAGGGGGTTTGTACCCGATATTTAACAAATACACAAACACTCACTATTCATTCCGCCACCTTCACTTTTTCTCGCACTGGTCATTTTTCGAAATAATGCTCTAGATTCTCAGAATAATGTCACACTTTCACAAACTGTGGATACATCTTAGTATCAATATTACACTTCACCCGCACTAAAGTCACCTGAGTAATACCTTTCAAGTCACAATTGACACAATGTCACTCCATGGCATGCCCTTTTTCACCCTGGTCACACATACCACTTTAATTTATTTTCGTGTAGAACACCCTTACAAATGCAATTTTTGTATCTATATCCAGCCCTGAAGATTCGCAGTCTGTTTCCCTGCGATGAAACACGTGTTGGCCAGTACAGAGGAACATTAAACCGGTGTCACACACCAAGAACTTTACAATTTTTGAATTCTCTCATTGCACTGAATGGTTGATTTACTGTGAAAATCTTGATGTGCATAGTATACCTTTCGTATTGAAACCACAAATCACCCGGACATTACTGTTTGTCTCCAGTGCAGGGGCTTTGTTGTTACTGTGCAATTTGTGTGGATCTTTGAGGTCCAACCTTGAGCGGTTACGAGGGATTACCGCCCGCCCTTTTTGCCTGGACTGCTGTACTCTATAGTAGCATACACTTTGCGGCTACCCAGGTGCGCGCCTTGTCATTTCTGGAAAACCCCAAACCCTCCCAGTTGAATCATAATGTTAATGACCTTAGGGTTGCTAGCAGGCGAAGGACATTTTGGAGTATTGGAGATTATCGAGTAGTGAGATAATGATAATACAAGAAACCCATCTGCTGAAAGAAGAATGGATACATATTCTGAGAAAAACAAAAATGGGTTGAACATTTTGTTTGTACAAAGAAGGAGTGTTGCATAAAAGGGATGGCTATTCTCAAGTAGTGCCTACTTGAGGGAATGTATGGTAGATAAAAGGGGAAGATGGGTTGTTACCAAAGTTAACTTGTATGATAATTGGTTCACTATTGCAGGATATTATGGCCTCTATACTAACGATCCAGTGCATCTTCAGGGGTTATACAATCTTCTCATGGATATAAATGTTCCCATTATTTTGGAGGGTGATTTAAATGTCTTAATTGACCCAGTCCTAGACAAATCCTCCTGCAGAAATACAGTCAATAGATGAGAACTATCAAATGAAGGAAGATCTTGGCTTGATTGATATCTGGAGGGAAAAAGGTAGTAAGGATAACAGATGTACGCTCTAAAACAAAAAATATGGGCATTCTTCCAGAATAAGCTTCTTTCTAGTAAACAGGAGGATTGGTAATGATGTCATAAAGTAGAACACATAGTAGAACATATTTTAGACCATTCAGCGGTTAGCCTGGAGTTTAGCTTAACCCAAACTTTTACACAAAATTGATGGACTTTAGATCACATTCTACCATTGGATGCTGATTTAATTGAAATACTGAAGAAAGAAACACACAAATTCTTTCAGATTATTAGCCTCTCAGCCCCGCTGCATATACTGTTAGACTTGTACAAAGCTTTTATAAGGGCACGATTAATTAACCTCTCCATTGGCCAGAGTAGGGAACGGAAAGCCAAGATCGAGAAATTTGAGTTTAATATGACTAAGTTTATCAAGGAATTAGAGAACTCTCTGAATGTACAGGACCAGGCTTGAATACAGGGAAACTTGCAGGAAGCAAGATACAGCTTATCACGTTTTCTGGATGAGGGAATTAAGAAAAAATGGGAGGCTAGTAAACTATCCCTTTATGAATATGGGGAGGGCTGTGGTAAACTGTTGGCATGGAAAACTAAATCAGAATTCAATAGGAACAGGATTATAGAAATTTTAGATCCAGAGACAGGTAAATTGTGTAAAGAGGACAAAGAATTTGAAAAGGGTTTTGTTCAATTTAAAAAACAAATGTATAATGAAGATAAAGTAGTAACCTGGGAACAGTTACAATATTACTTTGAAGAAATAAATATCAGTAGACTGACTAAAACCTCAAAAGAATTCCTCTGCTCAGAGATAAGCTTTTGAGAATTAAGAACCGAAATGGGAAAAATGAGACGCTTTGTATGATAGGTTTTTAGATGATATATCATGGACGTAGTGCTACATGAATATTTCTTGTTCATCCCTCTAGAGAGGGTCTTGTCGCAGATTGTGCATTGCACAAGTTTGGCAACAGTCTTTGATTCCCCAGATGGGATTTTGATAAAGTCCCATGCAACACTAGCTCTCTTTTGTGGAAGCTCCTCTCCTTCTAAATCTTCAATCCCCACGTCCTGCACATCCTGGTCTTATTGTTGTTGCTGCTGACCCCATCTCCTTACAGTGTTGCCATTTTTGAAGCAAAAAAAGGTCAAACACTCTCCACACCAAGATTGATCCACCTACTCAGAATAATGTTCTATAAAAGATGATTTAAGAAGAAGGAGTTGGTGTGTACTTCCTATTGAATTTGCTGAAATGTATATTATCCAATGATATTCCTTGCTTTCCCCACCATGTGATAGTCTTAGAAATACAAAACACAGATTAAATTAGTGTCCTTTAAAAATGGAAAGAAAAGCAGAATTTTCAATACTATAATAGTGAACAGCTATACTAAACTTGTTTACAATACCTGTACATATAAGTTTCAGAGTTGTTGAAAAATACGTGCTTTCTGCGATTACCAACGTCATTGCGACTTCCACTGTCTTTGCGGAAATGGAAATAAGTGTTTGAAGATGAATATTCTGGAACCTCACTACAAAATTATGAGTTTGAAAAGTACACTAATAAACCTCTACTGTTAAATATACTGTAGAATATGTCTATATATATGTTTTATACTTTGTACAAAGCACACGCTCTTCACAACTACTGGCGTCACCACGATGAAGTCTGTAGTCCCGAATATACGTTTTTTGTAACAGTGGCTGTCTTCTAAATTGATCACACAAAGAAAAGTTAAAACAATATATTACTAAATATTTACACTTAAACGTTATTTAAACTTTATTAAAAAAATGTCTTAAATGTATTTTTCAATATGTGAAATACATTTGCTGATCACAGATTCTGCACAGTAAATGTGACAATGTTGTGCAGACTTAACAAAATTACTAAAAATAAAACCAGTTATTAATGTACTTTCTGATAAACACATACGAAATCAAAAAATGTGTGGTAAAATTTTTACCCAATTATAGAAAGACAATACAAAGATTTTAGAGGTTCACTTACAAAAATGGAAGTTACAATTAGGAAATAGTATTTAAAGAAACTTTAGAAACTAAAAAACTAAGTTTACAGGGACTTTACAGTTAAGAATTAGCATTTAAACAGGTTAGAAATTCACAAAAATAAAACAAAGTTTGGTGAAAAATGCACTGGAACGTTTCAAGGTGGGAACCCCTTTTTGCTGCCCCCTTTCCTCCCCCCACTTGACGGAACACCCCACAAATTTCAAGAATGGAGCTGAGGTGGATAAATGTTTTTGGGGAAAGTTTTGTGAAAATTCATTAAGGGTGTCAAAGTTATTAACATACCAATAAATGTTCCGGCTAGATGTGATAAAAAGATCTGTTATTATTTTTAAAAAACAACTTAGAAATTCACTGAAAAAACAAAAAGTTAAAGTAAAGTCATGCTTAGATGAATATGTTGGTGACAACATTAACATTTTAAATTAAAAAAAACGGAATTTATCCAGGTGCAACTTGCAGCCCCGCAATGCGCTGCATATGACCTCACCTATTACATCATTTATGACATGTTCTATGACATAATTTTTGACATCACTAATGAAAGCTCCAAATGAATGTAATGTCCAAATTGGACTTCTGTAAGGGTCTATTACTGACTGCACATCAATACTTCCTAAACAGATTGCAAATTCTACAAAACACAGCTGCAAGACTCCTGCTAAATATTCCTAGACACCACTAGGTAGCAACTGAAATTAGGCACCTTCATTGGCTCCCTTTCAGACAGCGCACATCATTTTCAGGGCACTCTGCATTACTTACAAAGTACTGCACAGCTCAGGACTGGACTTCTTCCAACAGAACTTCAAATGGTGAACCCCAAGTCATACTTTGCGCTCCTCCGTGGCCAAACATGTCCTTACTCTCAAATTCCTATGCTCCACCTGGGGAAGCAGGATCTTCTTCTTGGAAACAATAACTTATTGAAACACCAACCCACCCCACATTAAGAGTGCACCCAATCGTATCCTCTTTAGGAGGCTCATGAAATCCTGGCTCTTCAAACCTTTCGCTGCTCATGACGAGCTCAGCTCGTCATGCAGTACACTGGTCGTGTGCTCATGACGAGCTGAGCTCGTCATGAATTATGGACTATAACAATTTCCAGCACAGATGGGGAATTGCCTTAGCAGTCATGTGGTTAATACCTGCTTACACTGTAGAGCTCCTGCAAGTTCTCCTCTCCTGTATAATAGCTAGCGCCAAGGCATTCCTGGGCTTTAGAAATATTTTTAATATAACATAACATCACTAATGGCATAAGTGATGGCCAGGCCCTGCGGCAAACCACCCAGAGGCATCCAATCCCACACAGCGCATGGCCTTTGGTCGTGCACAGCAGTGGGTTGGCAATGGTGCCTGGCCTGTGGCCCCAGAGACCCATTCCCCGGGATCATGTTTTCCTTTTAAGGGGAAGAAGGTCATGTGCCCCCTTTCCCCAAGCCTCATTAGGCCCTAGGGACCCAATTCCCCAGGACCATATTATTTTTTAAGGGGGCTGCGGGGTACCTAGGCTTTGTTTATTTTTAAAGGAGAGGAGGTATGTGTTGCCCCTCTCCTTGAGTCTATTATGGACCTGGGGACCCCATTCACACACACACATATATATATGTATATATATATATTCACCACCAAATCGCCCTTTGAATTGGAGGAGCTCACTCGATGTTCTGCCATCCAGCCTGTATTTTATGTAGCCAGCTTTTCGAAATGCGTGTTCATTTGCATGCTGCCTACGCGTTTCAGGGCCTCAAGCCCCTTCATCCTGGGCAAAAACGACACACCTGAGACCTGCACATTGCATTTCCGTTTTTTATTAAACATGCCCGCCCTCCATGGGGGTGTTGTTGTTACACTTTCCCCAGATGCATTGTCGGGTATGCAGTCCTATGTGCAGGTAAGTTCATCTCCTTTGAGTAAGTTCAAGTGTTCGTTTCCGATTATTTTACATTAATTACTCTGAGTGAGCCACAAATTCCATGGCAGAACATCGAGTGAGCTCCTCCAATGCAAAGGGCGATTTGGTGGTGAATATATATATAGAGAACTGTGTTGGGTTTCCTTATGCCTTATTTCCTTATGGGACTAGGCAGTGGTCCGGACCTGTTCCCAAACAGAAAACATTGGCCCTGATTCAAAGTGCGACAAACTGGTACTCCATCACAAATGTGTTACAAATCCTGTCCACCGCACTACAAGCACATTTTCCAAATAAGAATAAGGCAGGTAAAATATCTGTCACACTCCAAATGAATGTCTTTCTTTTTAAAGCAGTGCTGGATCAAGGACTGCTTTAAAAAAAGATTGGTATTTGGAAATAGAAACACAGAGATTGCGGTCTTCTGTTCCTTGCAGACCAATGTCCCTATGTTTGTAGCTAATTAACAGGGGTCACAAATAGACGTTGCCTAATTCATATTTATGAATCAGGTCTTTCTGCAAACTGCATAGCTAGAAATTTTGCAACGTGATCTTTCCCTAATAGAGTTAAGTCAGGAATAGAAGTTGGAAAAGGAATGTAAATCTATAGAATACCAGGGGATCCTATGTGAGGTAAACCTTCCAGCAGTGGTGTACAGACTGGAGAATTATATCAGTAAGTGGAATAGCTTACCATCTCTAGTGGGAAGAGGTGCTTTTTTGAAGGTGGATGTATTACTCAACTTTCTTTACGTTTCTTGAACATTGAATGGGACCTTTTTTTTACTAGCTCTGCACTCTGTCCTGGGAAAGTAATATGGGTGTAATAGTTTTCCACTATGAACAGATGATTATTTCTGTTGAAGACTTTGAGTTATACTATTGAGTAGCACAATCTTACTGGATCTTGTTCTGATTCACCTATCTTCTGCATCTTTCACAGGTGTAGGTATGGTCTTTGGTCATTCTATAGCCTTCCTTTTGATGCTGAAAGGATATCTAAAGAGTTTCTACTGGCTTGCAATTTCTCACCCCCAAAAACATATATACCCTGAAGGACAATGCTTTAATGCAGAGGCATTGACTGAAAAAAGTAGAACACATCCTCTTATGTTTTGACTGCACTGTCAGCTCAAAGGGACTCCTAAGGAGTAGTTTCCAGTTGCTCCAGTTTTACTCTCCCACTAAGCTGCTGTAATAAGAGGGCATTACATGTATAATCCCCTTCTTGTGTACTGAGTCTGTCAAGTCTTTATTGGTAGGTTAATCTGGGGCTGTGAAGAGATGGACAAATGATCGTGGCTATGTAGAACCTTATGTTTAATGGACCTACTGCTGTCAGAAGACCACATATGTCTCAATCAACAGAATACACACGCTCAATAATTTCAGTTATATGCACTAAGTTTACTATATCCCAGTTCACTTGCGAAAATGTGACCCTTCCTCGGATGGTCATTGCCGGAGATGTACAGTACTGGAGGCTGATTTTTTTCACTTGATATGTCTTTATCAGTCAGTTTAAGTTATTGTAAGATGGGATATTTGCTATCCTGCCTACGAATATAGGTGGGCTATATCCCTTGTTAGCATTGCTGAACTAGGTTGCAGACCTTCCCCGCATTGATAGTTGGTTCCTGGCCATGACTTTCCTTGAAAAGCGAAGAATCTCAATGAGAGGAGTCCTCTGCCTATTCATAAGACCTGGAAATATTGTAATGATATGTCATAAGCCTT
Organism: Lissotriton vulgaris; assembly: GCF_964263255.1. NCBI lineage: Eukaryota > Metazoa > Chordata > Amphibia > Caudata > Salamandridae > Lissotriton > Lissotriton vulgaris. The sequence goes on along the minus strand of NC_141689.1, from coordinate 1,195,193,119 downwards.
TTCACTCCTCATTTAAGAGGAGCAAATACATATGGACAGGACCAGAAACATATGGAGACAGCTGCAAACTTACTGCTAACTGTACAGGTAGCATCTTGGATGTTATCTGTGTCTTCTATTTTCGCTTGTCCTCCTGCATGCTTCAGGGTTTCTGGTGAGTAGTTGTTATTAAGAAGTATTACATTGTTCCTACTCAAGACTCTACATTCTATGTACTTATCTATAACTTTATGGACTCTGACTTTCCTGACGCATTGTACTGTGATCTTAACTAGAAGTGTCTTGGGTAAATACCATGTTGATCTGTAGCCTGGTAAGGCTTGAGTTGTTGAGTCTTCAATAAAAGTAAGTATAAAAAATTAATGTCTTTGCTTTCAGTTGTTTATTACTTGCATTAGCTAAAGTTCTAATTGCAGCAAGAACTGCTTCTCATTTTGTTATGCTATATACCAGTGTATAATAACACATTTTAATACTCCACGGTTGCATAAATTGACTACTAAGACCCAAGTTGAGCCCTTCCTAAAGCAAACCATTAGTGTTTCTGTCAAGTCTGACAACGTATTTAAACTGGCAGTTCAAATGAAATAGCTTTTGAGTGGATTAGATATTCTTTTACATTTTTACCGCTGCTCATGCCTACAAGCCTTCTCAACAGGTTTGGGTGTCATGAGAAGTCTGCTGGGTGGGCAAAAGTCATTAGCAAATTAATGATGCATTATCTCTAATGAGATCAGCGTCTCCACACTGCACTCCTTTAGAACTGCTTCTTAAAGGTCTGTGGTATGTATTCAATCATTCAGTTATTGTCAACTGTGTAATCAGGAATTATTTATTTTAATGGTTTTTCCATGTTGATCATTGTGTTGAACATCACACATATCCAATTCCAAGCAATTGGAGATAAATAGTTATTATGAAAAGTACATATTGTGCTGGAGACATTAATAAAGAACCATAGGAATCTAATCAAATAACATGGATGAAAACTATGCAGTGACCTATGTACATATTAAGCATAGAATAATGTAACTATAAGTAATATGCACATTTGTTAAGCATATTTAAAGAATATCTACATTTTTATAAACATAATGATTATACATATTTATACAAAGGCAGGGGATCCTGCCGAAAGGTGTCATGGCCTCAAGCAAAAGAGAATAAAGGTTCTTACACTGTATGTTGGAGACTGCTGTGTCGTCATTCCGGTGCAGGAGCAGAAGTACTGGATTTGTTTGTCTATACTACTATTATAAAGAGAGAACACACACCTTTGAGCCAGGTAAACTCGGGAACCACAGCGCCAATCCACACACCCGATACATTGTAGAAATTGTCAGGGTGTGCAGATGGACATAGGCGATAAAAAATAAAAAAAAAACGTAAATTTAAAAATATAACTTTTTTAAAAAAGTAGTGCCCTGAAAGTAGCGTCGGCCGTGACGCTCTGCTGGCCGCGACGTAGCACTGGCCGCGACGTGCGTGATGACGAGCGGCGGAGAAGTGAGGAGCGCGGGGAGAAGCGGCTGCTCAGGTGCGTCATGACGAGCGGCGGACATGGAGCTGCGGTGAAGTGAGGAGCGTGGGAAGGAAGCGGAAGCTCAGGTAAGGTAAATGCACATTGGAGTCAGGGCGGGAGGGCGTCAGGGCGGGAGGGAGTCGGGCGGGAGGGGGACAGAGCGGGTGTGCACAGAGGGACGGGTGGGAGGAGTCGGGCGGGAGGGAGTCGAGGAGGGGAGGGGGTCGGGAGCGGGTGTGCACAGAGGGACGGGCACGCAAGCATCAAATGGTGCCCCCAGCCCCTTTCTGCCCCAGGCAACGCTGGGGCGGGCTGCTAGTTGATTTATACAAGGAATATACACATATCTGGATGAATACTTATAATCAAATTAAAAGCTGATATACACAGAGATATGCTGTGATTTTGTGTTTGAGTATGGTGGTAATGTAGGGAAGAGCCAGCTCTTGAATAGTCTTCTGAAGATAAAATTGTTATCGATAGATCTTATGTTTGGGGATAATGAGTTCCAAAGATAGACTGCTTGAACTGAGGAAGATGTGTCTCCTATGGTAATTTTCTTGTATGGTGGTATTTTGTAGCAAGGTGTAAATCTGGAGTGGAGGTTCCTTTGTTGAATGTCTTTGGTGATTTTATTTCTGATGAAAAGCGACCCTTTTATGTGTATTGCTTTGTGGGTAATACAAAGCAGCTTGAGTGTGGATCTTCTGGCAACTGGTAACCAATGTAGGGTCCTCAAGGCAGAGGACCCTACATTGGTAGGAAAGTACTTAGATCATCACAACCATTAGTGAAAAGAACGTCTACGTATTTGAGAGACAAAACAGACTATTTGAACAATATTTACTCTGTTGTTCTTGAGGAAAACATCAGTCCAATTCTATGCACCTTCAACAAATGTTCCCTATACACCTCTCTTGCCCATAACCAAGGAATTGATGCAGTAAAATCTCTACTGATACTGCAGGAGAACGATGAAGATTTGAAAGTGCTTCTGTTGGAGCTGCTACATATTTCACTTTTTCATAGCTACTCTACTTGGAATGAGAAATACTATCTCCATCTGTCGGGACCATCTTTGGGCAATTGCACAGCTCCTTGCTATGCCAATATATTCATGTATCGGTACGCAATGGATAACATTCTTCACAAAGCAGAGTGGGCTCAGAATTTGGTCACATACTGGTGAAACATAGATGACATTTTTTTAATTTGGAAGGGACAGGAGGTTAACTTCTTACAGTAATTAAACGATTAAATGGAGTGGATGATCACATTAAAGTCACCAAAACGATCAGTCACAAGAGTGTGACATTTTTGGATGTAAAGGTCTCAGTACAGGGTAGAAGATTGGAAACAGATGTATTTACTACGATTTCTGATCGGAACAACCTTTTACATTACAACAGTTGTCACCAGAGAGCACTAAAACAACATTTACCATACTCACGACTATTATGCATAAAAATGATTTCATCCATTGATGAATAATTTGAGGCAAATAGCACGAAATTGATGGAAATATTCAAAGAAATAGATTATCTGATTAGAGTTATTGACAACGCAGTATAAAGGGCCAAAACCAAAGAAAGGAAACAAATATTAACAGAGAAAACTCTGACATGCAATTTGCAAAGACAGGTCTTTGTTTCCAAATACTCAACCTTGAGTTTTCACATCAAAAAGATCATGTTAAAACACTAGCCTTTGGTCTATACTTAGACCGAGTTCAAAGGAATTTTTGAGAATGATCCCCTTTTCTCATATCAAAGAACCAGCAACATCGGTGAATTGTTAAAGAAATCATTGAGAGATACCAGAAAGGTATATAGAGGGACTACTCTATGTTTAAACTGTGGCCACTATAAAAACTTCATCAAAGGAGCAACAATGACATCTCCCACGAAGGGGACTTTCATAAAGCTTTACACCACAGTTACATGTGACTCAACTAACGTAGTGTACATGTTAAAGTGTCCATGTGGCTTAGGATACGTGGGGAAAACAGAGCAAAAGATCAAAACCCATATCACTGAACAAAAGAGCAATGTACAGAATCATTATGATAAATCTCCTGTCACTGTACATTTCACCAATGTGTCGGTAAAAGAAGAAAGAGACAACAAAAAATGGCTATTACAGCGAGAACTGTTCTGGATTTCCAAACTGGGTATGTACAATCTGAAGGGATTGAATGAATGGCTGGACTTCAGCTGCTACCTGTAACAATAATTGATTACTGTTGAAACGCTTTGCATATATAATCTGTCACATTTTCTTTATTTTTTAACACTAGGTTATTTGCATTGTTTATTTGGCGTTTTTAACGTGAACTCATGAGACCACGGTGATGGTAGTGGTATCAACATATCATCTGTTTAAGGTGCACCATGTTTTTACCATTCTAATAGGGCGGTTACTTTAGGGGTTATTTGGAAGTGATGTGTGGGCTTGAAGTCCTTCTTTAGTTTCACTGATATACACCTATGAAGTGCCAGAGGGACTGGGGTTGTTGTACTTCGGTCAGTGCTTCACTGTGTTGGAGAGCCAAAACACAGAAAGGTATTTGTATCTATGGTCGTTATTGCATAGCGCATTTCTTAAAAAACCCTTGATACTCATGTGTACTTGTATTTTTGTCGTGCACAAACTTGAAACTTATTCTAGTCTTTTTTACTGGTGTTGGGTAATGCGATGCGGCACGGTTTGACATGGAACTCCATCCCCGTCCACCTACGTCTGACCCAGGACCACATCACCTTCAGGAGACACCTCAAGACCTGGCTGTTCGAGCAGTAGCAGCACTGCCCCCCTCCCTCCAGCACCTTGAGACCCTCATGGGTGAGTAGCGCGCTCTATAAAATTCTTGATTGATTGATTGATTTGCGTTTACTTGCATGCATAGGCAGTTTGTCCTTAAATGTTGAGAGAAGATTACACACTCCACCGGATAGAGTAACCAAAGGTAGAAATTTCATTTCCGAGACCCCTGCATGCACTTATCTGAAAACTAGAGTCAAACACAACGTTCGTATATTACACTTTTCTTTGAACACTGCATTGAGTCGGTTCGTTTCTGAACTTGTCATTTTGGAAGTCGCTGACATAAAGGCATGGTTGATTCTGGTTTCTTCTGAATCACAACTGATGTTAACACCTCATGGGTCACTTTGAATTTTCTGAATGCTTTTTATTTAATTCGCTGACAACTCTTTTGTTTTGGATTATGGTACAGTATTTTTTGGTTTTCTATTTCCTGAAACATTGATTATTGCTTTTGTACTAACTTTCAGAATACATTCCCCTGATGAAGGGCCTAGTCCTGAATTGTATTGGGATTTGTGTACACATTAAGAAAAATGGGATAAGATGCATGTGATGTCCAACACAACAATGATAAACATGGGAAAACATCAAAATAAATAATTCCTGATAACACAATTGACAATGACTCACTGATTGAATACATATCACAGAACTTTAAAAAGCAGTTATAAAGGAGTGCATTGTGGGGACGCTGATCTCATTTAGAGACAACACATCCTTAATTTACATTGTTTAATGCCCTAGATCAGAGAGCGATACCCATGTGCACCCTATACTTGGAGAAAAGCCTTACCATAGACCACTATTGTACCAAGAGGTGTCACAAGATATAAATTTGCAAAAGTCATTAGCACAAATCCAAGGTCGGACCCTGGGCACACACAGGCCCACAACATTTGCAAACATAAAGATGCCTGTGGTAGACACACTTAGGCTTTACACTGTACACCTTGAATCTTGGATCCAGTTTGGACACCTGTCATACTCACTGTTACTCTGCAATGCATCTTCGCCCACCGGGGATTTCCACACCAAGTCCAGGCTACGGTATCTCTTGTACTGTGTAATTACACCAATGGCCTCAACCATGGATCAACTTTATGAACTATGAAAAATTCACAATGGATTCAGAACTCTGCTGCCAGGCTATTCCTACATGTAAAGCCACATGCCCACATATCCTCTACCTTGAGGACCCTACATTAGTTACCGGTTGCCAGAAGATCCACATTCAAGCTCCTTTTGTATTACCCACAAAGCTATACATGGAGCAGGGCCGCTTTTCATCAGAAATAAAATTACCAAATACATTCAACAAAGGATCCTCCACTCCAGATTGACACGTTGCCTCAAAATCCCAACATACAAGAAAAATATCATAGGTGACACATCTTTCTCACTTCAAGCAGCCAAACTATGGAACTCATTATCCCCAAACATAAGATCCACGGATAACTATCTTATCTTCAGAAGACTATTAAAGAGCTACCTCTTCTCTACAGTACCACCATACTCAAACACAAAAGCACAGCATATCCCTGTGTATATCAGCATTTAACCCCTTCTATGCTCGTGACGGAATGGTTCCGTCATGAGCACAAGTTCTAGTGCGCTCATGACGGAACCATTCTGTCATGAGCACATGCTCAGGAAACCCCTCTGCTGCAGACAGCAGAGGGATTTCCCTTTTTTGCCTGGGGGGGTGGGGAAGAGCTTCCCAAACCTCCCCAGGCATATTTTGGAATTTCATTGCAATGACGATCGCGCGCATGGCGCGGGATAGTCATTGCAACGAAAGCAAAACTGAAACTTGGTATAAGCTTCTCAGTTTCGGTGCTTCTGGGGCTATCTTAGTCCCCCGAGCAACGACAAAGATGGGAGAGGTATCATTGGAAAGTGGAGAATCTCTCCTTTCCAATGGTACCCATCCCTAGTGGGTTGCACTCACTAGCACCAGGGATGGGGAGTGGACCCTTGGGCAAGGCCTTTGCTCCCCCATATTGTTTTTGGTCGCAACAGTCTTTCTGTCCCCCTTGGGGGGCAGATGGGGGCAGTAGCACCTAATCTGCCCCCCTAGGGGGCGGAAAGCCCACTAGGAACCAGGGATTTTTTTTATTGACATTGGGGTGGGTGCTGACCAAAAAGGGCATGGCAATGCCCCCACCCCCCAGAGAAATGTAAGTCTTTCTACCCCCCTGGGGGGTGATGGGGACAGTACCATTTTTTTATTTGACGTTGGGGTCGGGGCTGCCCAAAAATGGCATGGCAATGCCTCCCCGAGTAATTTAAGCCTTTTTGCCCACCTGGTGGGGAGGAAAGCCTACTAGAAAACACAGATTTTTTTATTGATGTTGGATAGGAGCTGCCCAAAAAGAGCATGGTAATGCCCCTCCAGAGAAATGTAAGTCTGGGGGGGCAGATGGGGCAGTAGCCCCAATCGGCCCCCTTGGGGTGTCAGAATGCCCACTAGGAACCAGGGATATTTTTGTATTGATGTTGGGATGGGGGCTGCCCAAAAAGGGCATGGCAATGCCCCCACCCTGCAAGAAAAGTCAGTCTTTCTGCCTCCCCCTGGGGGGGAGATAGGGGCAGTAGATCCCAATCTGCCCCACCGGGGGCAGAAAGCCCACTAGAAATTAGTTTTTTATTGATATTGGGGTGGGGGCTGCCCAAAAAGGGCATGGCAATGCTCCCACCCCCGAGAAATGTCAGTCTTTCTGCCCTCATGAGGGGCAGAAAGCCCACTAGGAACCAAAGTTTTTTTTATTGATGTTGGGGTAGAGACTGCCCAAAAAGGGCATGGCAATGCCCCCACCACCCTGGGAAATATCAGTCTTTCTTCCCCCCTGGAGGCAGATGAGGGCAGTAGCCCCCAATCTTCCCACGGGGGGGTAGAAAGCCCACTAGGAACCAGGGATTTTTTTCGTATTGACATTGGGATGGGGGATGCCCAAAAAAGACATGGCAGTGCCCCCACCCCCTAAGAAATGTCAGTCTTTCTGCCCCGCCGAGGGGGCAGAAAGCCCACTAGAAACAAGTTTTTTTTATTGACGTTGGGGTGGGGGCTGCCCAAAGGGGCATAGCAATGACCCCACCCCGAGAAATGTCAGTCTTTCTGCCCTCCAGAGGGGCAGAAAGCCCACTAGGAACCAATATTTTTTTTATTGACGTTGGGGTGGAGGCTGCCCAAAAAGGGCATGGCAATGCCCCCTCCACCCCCGAGAATCGTCAGTCTTTCTGCCCTCCAGAGGGGCAGAAAGTCCACTAGGAACCAGGGATTTTTTTTGTATTGATGTTGGGGTTGCCCAAAAAGGTCATGGCAATGCCCAGCCAGAGAAATGTCAGTCTTTCTACCCCCCATGGAGAAGAAAGCCCACTAGTAACCAGGGATTGTTTATTTTATTGACGGTGGGGTGGGAGCTGCCCAAAAAGGGCATGGCAAAGCCCTGCCCCAGAGAAATTTCTGTTTCCGCCCCAGGGGACAGATGGTGGCAGTAGCCCCCAATCTGTCCCCCCTGGGGGCAGAAAGCTCATTAGAAACCAGGGATTTGTTTCTATTGAATTTGAGGTGGGGGGGGCCAAAAAGGGCATGGCAATTCCCTCCACCTCGCCAAAAACACGCAACAGTCTTTCTGCTCCCCCCAGGGGCGGCAGATGGGGGTAATAGTCCCTGATCTGCCCCCGGGGGGGGGGGGGCAGAAAGCCCACTAGGCACCAGGGATTTCTTTTTTAATGTAGAATTGGGGGGCACCCAGAATGGGCATGATAATGTCCCCACCCAAAAAACAAATACCACAGTCTTTCTGCCCCTTCCATGAGGCCCCATATCTGCCCCCGGGGTGTAGAAAGCTCTCTAGGGCTCAGGATTTATTTATTTTTATTCAGGGTTGAGGTCAGCCTAGAATGGGCATGCCAATGCCCACACCTCTCCAAAATACATGCCACAATCCTTCTGCCCCCCCGAAGGGCGGATGGGGCAGTAGACCCAGATCTGCCCCCGGGGGGAGAAAGCCCGCTAGGGGTCAGCGATTACGTTGGCATTTTTTATGCATGGGGGTGGGGCCTCTACCGCCCAAAAACATAGCCACAGCATTTCCCCTCAAGGTGGCACAAAGCCCACTAGGCTCAGACTTGTTATTAGCAATGTGCCTACCTGTGGATTTTGGGCCCTAGCACAGCCGGCACATAGGGAAACCTAGCAAACCTGTATATTATTTTTAAACTAGACACCAAGGGTAATCCAGGATGGGATGACTTGTGTGCCTCTCAGGCTCTCACCAGGTTCTTTTATCCAGGATCCTTTTCAAACCTTAAAGTTAGTTAAAAAACATTTTCCTCAGATTTCTGTGATGAAAAGTTCTGGAATCTGCGTGGATTCACAAAGTTCCACCCACCCCGCATTCCCCAATGTCTTCTGAGAAAAATTGCACCTCACTTGTGTGGGTAGGCCTAGTGCCCGCGACAGGAAACGGCCCAAAACACAATGTGGACACACCACATTTTCACAGTAAAAACTGAAACTTTTTTTGCAAAGTGCCTAGCTGTTGATTTTGAACCCTAGCTCTGCTTGCACCCAGGGAAACCTACCAAACCTATACATTTTTTAAATAGGTTTACTAGGTTTCCCTAGTTGCCGGCAGAGCTAGGGTTCAAAATCTACAGCTAGGCACTTTACAAAAAAGGTTCAATTTTCACAATAAAATTAAAGTGTGTCCACGTTGCGTTTTGAGCCGTTTCCTGTCGCGGGCACTAGGCCTACCCACACAAGTGAGTACCATTTTTATCAGGAGACTTAGGATAACATAGAATTGTAGAGCAACTGTTATTACCTATTGACTTTTGATGCATTTCTGCCTTCCAAATGAAAGGCAATGAGTAAAAAATAAGTAATTTTGAAAAATGACCTATAATTCTCATGCTGGTATAGGTCCTCACAATTTCGCAAATATGCAAGTATCAACTGTTTCTAAATTATATAGTTTGTTCCAATTTCAGAAATACATAGTTGCCTTTCATACCAATTTTTCCATGCATATATTTTCCCAAATTAATTGCTATATACCTGGTAAATAATAAAAAAAAAACATGACAAGACGCTGCTCAGTTATTGGTTCTAAGTTTTTCGGGTTCTTAGTGAACCTACAAGTCCTATATATCCCCACGACTAGAAAATTCCAGTGGATGTAACGGTATATTGCGTTCAAACAGTTGTTATAATTAGAAGAAGTTACAGGTGAAAACATTGACACAAATGGCTGGTTTTTTAACTAATTTTCAATTTTTCCTATCTTCAATGGTTAGTTTCTATAAAGAAACCTTGAAGGGTCTACAAAAATGACCCCTTGCCAAAATCAAAATTGTGTCTACTTTTCTAAAATGTATAGTTTTCCAGGATCCATTATTGCTTTTATACCCATTTCTACCATTAACTGGAAAGAGGTTGAAAGCACAAAAAATAACAAAAATAGGCTATCTCCTAGAAAAATGCCAAAACTGTTAAAAATTTTGGTTTTCTGACAAATGTCTGCTTGTCCCTGAAAGCAGGGAAGATGGTGATTTCAGCACCACAACCACTTTGTTGATACTGTTTGCAGGGAAAAAAAAACAGATGCTTTCATCTGTAGCCCTTTGTTCCCATTTTTAAAAAAACAAACAAATGTAGCTGTATTTTGGCTAATTTTTGAGTTCCCTCCAGGGAAATCCACAAACCCTGGGTAACTTTAGAATCCTCATGATGTTGGAAAAAAAGGACACAATTTTGGCATGGATACTTTATGTGGTCTAAAAGTTACAGGGGCCTAAGCACGAACTACACCAAATAGCCCAAAAAAGTCTTATCACAGGGGGAAAGGCCTAGCAGCGATGGTATTAATTTGATAATGCTTATGCATCTAGATATGTGTATTTTTTTTTTATAAATATGTATAATAATAATGTTTATAAATATGTATATATTCTTTAGGTCTGCTTAACAAATGTGCACATTACTTATAGTTACATTTTTCTATGCTTAAAATGTATATAGGTCACTGTATTGTTTTCATGCAAGTTATTTGATTAGATTCCTATGGTTCTTTATTTAGTTATCCATCGCAATATGTCAATTTGATCATAACTATTTATCTACAATTGCTTCACCATTGAATTATTAAAAAGAAAATTAACACAAATAAATTTGCTCAATTACAGCAACACTTGGAAGTCTGAGTTTATGAAATACAACTTAAAATCAATATATTACCTTCCTTATACATGTGTACCTTCCATGCACTTATGTATCTATATATTTATTACTTTTTTCCCACTGCAAAAAAAAGAAATAACACATTTGAGTCACGCTAATGCACTACCTTATGTCTACCTCCACTCTCTGACACCTCCCAAACCTCATTCTACTTCTATGATCTAAAAAACAACCCTTTCTAGACTCTTCCCTCCTCTATCCCTCCTTGTATCACCCCAAACCTCTTGTTACCACTAAGATCTGCCAAACAGCCAGTTCTATACTCCTGCCTCATATATTCCTCCTTATACTCAGCTGAGACCTCATTTAACTACTATGATCTCCCTAATCCATTTCTAGAGTATCTTCTCCATCTCTCCTTAACTCATCCTAAACCTCCTACTACTACTATGATCTCCCAATAAACACTTTATAGACTCTTTCTTCTTCTATCCCCCATCATCCTTTTCAATCCAACAAGGTTACTCAAATATTTCCCTATGATAATTCCCCACTAACCTTTTTTGGGTTCCAGAGTAGCAGGCCACTCACCAAAAAGCGATTCACGCCTCTTTCGGGGAAGTAAGAACTAAATAAATACAATTACGATTATAATGGTTCCACTGTGAGGATATCTGGTCTTTGATGCTGTTCTATTTGGCTTATTATGTACACCAAGGAGGCTAACAGTCACTCCCAAGAACACTGGGGAAATAGAGACAGGGAAAAACTCATCACTGCATAGCACCCTCTCTTGGATCTGGCATAGATTCTTCTCATGCATTCGACCCATTAAAAGAGTAGACAAACAACATTACTATTTACTCTCCTGAAGTGTATAAGATATACCTTTCAGAACAGGGTAATACTCCTGCTACATGGGCTTGTGAATACAAATGATTCACCAAACACAACAGGTGATGGACCGAATGTGGATCAATGTCACACACTCACCCCAGTCCAAAGATCTGGGCCCAAATCCATTGTTATTTTGCACTCCACACCACCCTGGGTTAGACGATGGCGATATGCAAATCAGCTCTGACCCTGTGCCCCAAGGGAACAGTTCAGTCCGAACTACAAAAGCCATGTCCTTCCCAGAACGGAATCAAGCATCCGAGGACCGGACCGGTTTCGAGGTAACACCTCTCATCAGCCCGGCTAGCTTGACTCCAGTGGTGTGGAGTGCCTGGGACCCACGTCTGGGCATCCCCAGCGCACTTAGGGCGGAATATGCAAACACAACAGGTGATGGACCGAATGTGGATCAATGTCACACACTCACCCCAGTCCAAAGATCTGGGCCCAAATCCATCATTATTTTGCACTCCACACCACCCTGGGTTAGACAATGGCGATATGCAAATCAGCTCTGACCCTGTGCCCCATGGGAACAGTCCAGTCCGAACTACAAAAGCCATGTCCTTCCCAGAACGGAATCAAGCATCCGAGGACCGGACCTTGATCTACATTCTGTCCATCAAATTGTTATTTGTAATTTTCTCCCTGAGTGTACTGGGGTAGCTCAGACGTGGCTCCCAGAGCCTCCACACCACTGGAGTCAAGCTAGCCGGGCTGATGAGAGGTGTTACCTCGAAACCGGTCCGGTCCTCGGATGCTTGATTCTGGTCTGGGAAAGATATGGCTGTTGTAGTTCGGACTGGACTGTTCCCATGGGGCACAGGGTCAGAGCTGATTTGCATAAAGCCATTATCTGACCCAGGGTGGTGTAGAGTGCAAAAAACGATGGATTTAGGCCCAGATCCTTGTACTGGGGTGAATGTAAGACATTGATCTACATTCTGTCCATCAAATTGTTTTTTGTAATTTTCTCCCTGGGTGTACTGGGGTAGCTCAGACGTGGGTCCCAGAGCCTCCACACCACTGGAGTCAAGCTAGCCGGGCTGATGAGAGGTGTTACCTCGAAACCGGTCCGGTCCTCGGATGCTTGATTCCGGTCTGGGAAAGATATGGCTGTTGTAGTTCGGACTGGACTGTTCCCATGGGGCACAGGGTCAGAGCTGATTTGCATAAAGCCATTATCTGACCCAGGGTGGTGTAGAGTGCAAAAAACGATGGATTTAGGCCCAGATCCTTGTACTGGGGTGAATGTAAGACATTGATCTACATTCTGTCCATCAAATAGTTTTTTGTAATTTTCTCCCTGAGTGTACTGGGGTAGCTCAGACGTGGGTCCCAGAGCCTCCACACCACTGGAGTCAAGCTAGCCGGGCTGATGAGAGGTGTTACCTCGAAACCGGTCCGGTCCTCGGATGCTTGATTCCGGTCTGGGAAAGATATGGCTGTTGTAGTTCGGACTGGACTGTTCCCATGGGGCACAGGGTCAGAGCTGATTTGCATAAAGCCATTATCTGACCCAGGGTGGGTTAGAGTGCAAAAAACGATGGATTTAGGCCCAGATCCTTGTACTGGGGTGAATGTAAGACATTGATCTACATTCTGTCCATCAAATTGTTTTTTGTAATTTTCTACAAATGATTCACCTGCAAAATATATTGTGAAATATCACATTCAAGCTCAACTCCTATGAGTGTAATGATTTATGTATACAGAAGTTAATCCTTCAAATACCTTGAATAATCTTGAATGTGGTCCACAGCCTGTTCAGAAATCCAAATCAAGTATGTGAATCAAAGTATGTTGAAGGAATTGGAGATTTCCAGTCAACAGACGAGAACATATCCTCATGCACACATAACTTTAATAGAGTGAATCATGAAACGGTATTGCATTTGAAGGTTTCCAGGTTCACACAAACACAGATGGTGGTATTCCAACAACAAAGGGATTTCCTATGATTATTCAGTCTTCAAACTGTGGGAGACACTAGCAGACAAAAATGCAGCCACAGGGAAACTATGTTATTCAAGGTAAGTTCACATGTTTTCTTGTTTCTTATAAGATCTTCAGTCCGTGGCTACCATCTGGATTGGAAAAGATACACCAGCCACTTATTATTTTGGATTCCATCTTAAAAGTATATAACATACTTAAATTTGCTTTCAATATTATTTAAATAAATCAATATCCAAAGTTTAATGTTCTTAATAGGTAAAATGTAATAAAGTGTCTCCTAATGCCTTTGTCTATCTACTTTCATTAGCCCCTGTACACAACTGAGCAGTGGCAACTGGACCTGCAAAGGACTGCGCTGTTGGCCTCTGACTGACACTCTGTGAGTCTCTAAGTGCCTCCCTTTGGGTCCTGAGGTGCTTTAGAAGTGAACACTTGCTGTGGACTGGGACTTAAAATACTAATTCAGGAGATAAAATCTTTGACCAGGACAAACCTTATCAGTGTATCCTAACCATGCTTCATCACTGACTGCTTAAAATTGCACCTAGGTCTCGTCTACAGTGACCATTGACTATCGTTGGTGCTTTCTGCATTTTGGTGCTATTTCTACTTAACACTTTACAAATTCATCTCTCAGGTTCCCTTCTGGAATTTTTCCATTATGTTGTCATTTATTAGATTTTACCCTTTTTTAAATTTGATTCACATTTTTTAGTTTTGCAATTTGACCATATTACTGTTTTTGTATTGCATACCTACTTTACCTATTGCCCTAAGTTATTGCTGTATGGTCTGTGCGATACCAACCAGAGGGTTAAGCTCAGGTTAAATTTGTGACTTTGAGAGTTCACTCTGACAAGGGTCGTGATTATTTCTTGAGGTGGTTAGATGCCACTGAATCCAACCCACATATAGTTAGCATTATTAAGGACCATGAACTCAACTCAACTCCTTGAAATATCTTTGCACCAATATGTAATTAGATTTAGGTAGGTTGAAAATATGTATTAAAAATACACATTATTATTTTAGGACCAACTTTGTATTTTTACAAGCGTTACAAAAAAAATCAAACAAGTTAGGGTAATGTTAACAGTGATCATTTTAAGATTGCCAATACTTCATATACATGAGATGGTTCTTCAAACCTCAATTGATTTTGAGAGCAATACTGAAACATCAATATTGAGTGGCCATCTAGGCCATTTTTCTGTACAGAGCTCAATATTCATCTGAAGTATGTCCACAAAAGACCTGAAATATTCTTCTATTAACCCTCTAAAAATAAATGCATCCCCAGCGGACTAGGAAAAGCCCATCCCAACACAGGTGCTAAAAATAACATATTTGCACATTTCCAAGAAAATTGTTGTCTGGTAAATTGAATCTCTAGAACAATAAAGCTCTTAAATATCTCATTGTCAAATAGCCAGCATTCAAATTGCAAAAATGTTTCAGTTGTGGCATGAGGGAAGATTGGAAATATGGGACATTGCAGAATTGTTCAAATGTTTTCAACCACAATTCGATTTTTTTTTTTTATATTTCAAAATTTCAAACTTCACCCTAAATATTGCATCCATTGTCTAAAATTGAAGGTGTTTTCATAAACACTTTGGTTTGAAAATCACAACATAAAATATGGCAGGTGCTCTGAAACTGTTGCCATCAAGAAGGGTGGATCCAAACTTTTCAATTTAAAAGGCCTTCATTCAGACGACGCCCAATATCAAAAAATGCAAAACGAACAGATGATGAAAGGAATGCTGAACTACGCATACATTTATTTCAGTCAACAGATCTGGATTCACTCCATCGTTTTTTCGCCCACTACACCACTCCAGTTTAGACCCAGCCATATGCAAATCAGTCTTGATCCTGCTCTGGGACCAGTCCACCCCGAACTGCCAAGCTAGGTCCTCCCTGGACCAGAAACAAGCTTCCTGGAGCTTGTTTTGGGGTTTCACATCTCATCAGCAAGGCTTTCTTGAATGCAGTGGTACAGTGAGCACAGGACCAACGTTTGATCATACCCTTTCCACTCAGGGTGACAAAAGCAAAAGGAACAGATGATGGACAGAATGCTGAACAATGCAAACTCCCCCCCCCCAGTCAACAGATCTGGGTTTAATCCATTGTTTGTTTGCCCACCACACCACCCCACTTTAGACCCAGCCCTATGCAAATCAGGCTTGACCCTACCCATCATGGGCACAGCCCAGCACAAACTACCAAGCCAGGTCCTTCCTGGACCAGAAACAATCATCCTGGGACATGTTGATTCTTTAAACAATGCAACTCTTAAATATCTCATTGTCAAATAGCCAGCAATTAAGATGCAAAGATGTTTCAGTTGTGGTGTGAGGTAAGATCAGAAATCTGGGACAGTGCAGAATTGTCCAAATGTTATTAACCACAATTCGATTTGAGGTGTTTTTGAATATTTCAAAATATCAAACCTCACACTGCAAAATGCATCTGTTGGTTAAAATTAAAGGTGTTTTCATTTGGTTTGAAAATTGCAACATAAAATACGGCAGTTGTTCTGAAAATTTTGCTATCAAGAGGGGTGGATCCAACATTCTCCATTTAAAAAGTCTTTATTCAGACGATGTCCATTATAGAAAATGGACATTTGAAAGGTCCCAGTCTCACACGTTCAGTGTTAAATGGGAAGCTTATAGCTTTATACATTTTCTCAATTCCGCATCTAATGTGAAAATAACTCAGTTCAATTGAATACAAAACTACTAGGGACATAGAGGTATATGCAGGAAACAAATACAAAATGTGGGGAAATAGTCATTTTGAACAGATAAGCCCCAACAATAAATGTAAGGGTAGATGTTTCCAAATCCTTAAATACTTTTCAGCTTTGCAACTTAACTTCTGCTGAAAACATGTAAATAGTTGTCTGCAATACTTTTTCCTAGTAGCTTAATTTTAGTTTTTCAGTGTTAAAAATATTCTGGGACATTTTTCATCTCTTTCGGAATCTCGACATATTTACGTTGGCACCATACCTCCCCAAATCTTACAGTTTGGTGTTTGTCCTTGGAGATTGCAAATACAAGACTATCAATGGATAACATTACATCTTTGGCATATGCCATGATTTATATTGAGCAAGCGAGATGTATCAATGAGGGTATCTATAAGTGACGGATCACATGTGGACAAATCTGACAGGTGTTGCGGTCAATTTTGAACCATATCAACACTTGCCCATTAATCCAAAATACAGCCTTATGGTGGTGATATGGTCCTACACCACACCATATATTTCTTAGTTACATCTAAAGCAACCATCACTTTCACAGGAACTCCCTCTCAACTCAATCAAATTTTTAGTCTGCACCCAAAAAAGCTAAAACACAAAGTTACTGAGGTACTTTGGGCCATTAGAAAAGACCCATGGCTGCATTGGGTTGTCTGACTGTGTGTCTTCCCAGTACTAAACAGTGATTTATTATTGACAAGGTGGCTCTCATGGAAGTCAGGTTACAGGCTGTCATACTAGCATAGACTTTGACAAGTGAAGTTGTGTATGAGCTAGGAAAGTTTGAGGAATTTCCCTTTTTAGGGAATACCAATATTTTGTTTTGTCCTAAGATGGTGGAGTGGTATGTCTTTTCATCCATGACATAGTTATACCACTGATGCAATTGCATTCATGCCTGCAGCAGCAACTTGGACATTCCATCATCACTGCATCTAACTCTATGTAAGGTCAATTGTTTTGTAATCTGTACTTCCTGAGTCATGCTCAATAGTGTTAATAGATATGGCTGACCTCTGTCCCTAACACCACTAAAACGTTCTCTGAATTTATACACAAAAAAGGTATTCACCATCATTAATTAAAGTTTAATTACATCAAAATGTACATGTGTCATTGCAAGTTTCCCTACCGAAATCAGCAATAATGTCTCTTCTGTACTGGATACCAATAAGAATACCCAAATTAGTAGTCTGGCACACAGAACAGAAGATGAGGTTTTGCGGAAGACAGGGACCTAAGGAGGTTTCTTTCTCCTATTGGCTTTGTGTTACTCAAATCAGCAGCAATGGATATACTCGCCAAAGATAAAGTTGAATGTGTCCTATAAACAGGATTGGTAGTAGAGCAATGAAAGAGAAAACATTTCTGATTGCCTATGTCATACATTTAAATGCTAAACAAAGAGGGCCTTATTTATGAAGGCTTGTTATACTTTTACACTGCCGTTACATTACTATTTGCGACAAAGCGGCGGTGTAAATAATTCGCTACATTGTGCCATATTTGCAATGTCACTTATCTAAGCAGATGCACCACTTTGTAAATGCCTGTGCTACATTATACCTGCGTCAGGTATAATGTATACAGAGTGGGCGTTCCCACGAGAAAAAGCCTAGTAGAAGTGGCATAGTGAAATCCATCAGATTTCAGTGCTCCACTACTAGGACGCTACTGTGTAACAAACTTGCTCCTGCTTCATAGAAGGCGCAAGGGTGATGCAGTGCAATGGGAATAGGCCTCCCCCATGCATTTCTGGAGTTGGTCATGCTTATTACACAACACCAGCAATGCGTGGGTTTTGCGCCAGCAGATACATCAGGATTCCAGACATATGTCATTCCTTGTGACATGGTGCACCTTACAATAAATATGGCCCATCCATCATGTTGCAAGTAGGGCACACTGAAAAGTGTTGCGTTGCTGCTTTCATGCATCGATGTCACACTTTTCATAAATGGGGCCCAGAATCTTTTTGAAAATCCAAATGTTATTTAAATGGAGAATCTTTTAAGAACTGGTTTGTCAGCAATACCTTCTTCAGTTTCTTTTCCTGAAGATACAGGCTTTCAACTGGCTGAATGTTCCTTGCCATCAATTTTACAGATCAGGACAATATTCATCTGTGATTAAATATTAAAAATGTTACTCTGCAACTACTTTTGGTTTGTGGAGTACACACTATGGCCCTCATTTATGAGTTTTTGCCATGGGGCAGTATCAAAGGCCTTCCTGCTGTGCTGATCTACAGCTAAAGAAAAGGGCAGGAATATGCTGTATATATCAGATATGGAGCATTCCTGTCCTTTTCCCATGAGCCGACACACAGTGGGCTGCCTTGCACCAATGTACGCACCTTTCCGCCATGGTGCAAGGGTGCCCGTGTTGCGGGATGATTATTTTGTGTAGAAAGGAAAAACTTCCTGCACAAAAACAAGCACAAGAGGTTTTTTCTCCTATCTATGTGTGCTGTAGAATGCAGCACACATCGAAAAAGAATGAACGAGGAGAAATAAAGATATTTCTCCTCATTGTGCCACTCTTAGGCCTGCCATGGGGAGGCGTAAGTTTTTGGCGCTGCCTCAGAGTTATGATTTCTAGTAAATCTGGGGCGGTGTCTAAAAAAGCAGTGGCTGTTGCTGGGAATGCCCACAGCAACACCCTTTGCATACCCCATTAACTTAGAAAATTCAGTTAAAGGGAACAACATTTAAGAGGCAGCAATAGCCTAAAAAAGTGGCTTAGTGCTGCCTCATAAATATGGAGCAGGCTTCTGTGTCACGGAACATCACAAAAAGTGACATTCTGGTGGCGCAAGGGGCCTCATAAACAAGGAGCTATGTGGATAAAGCCCATTAGATGAAATGTGTCAATCTTTATTTGCTGCTGGGGAATCATTTATGCAGATAACATCACACCTCTTTTTAGACGTTGCTAGGCAATATGTTTTTGTTTGCACCTCCCATTAAATCCTTTCCTTTTCTATGTATCCAAATATAGGGCCCGATTATGATAGCGGATAATCCGCATCCTCCGGGCTGGTGGAAGCCACCACCGTCCGGGAGGATGCGGATTATCCGCTGGGGACTGAGAAAAGACCATCCGCCAAAATTGGATGGCTGGGGCATCTTTTTTCCGTCTGCCGCTTTTCCTCCGCAGTCGCCTTCCGACTGCGGCGGAAAAGCTCTAACATGGCTGGCGGTGTCTATCAGACACCGCCAGCCATATTAGGATGGGGGCGCTCCTATGCCTTTCCACAGCGGCATTTCCGCTGTGGAAAGGCATACGGTGTTTTCTTCGGGGGCCCGTTGTGGGCCCCCAGGGGTGAAGGGGGTGGGGGGTGCACATGGGGAGTACCTATGGTACCCCCCTGCCTTTGCGTGCACGAAGCGGCAAACACCACGCGGTGCCTGCAGCTTCGTTCATGCAAAGGTAAACATGCATTTTTTAACATTGCGGCATGTGCTGCTTCAAGCAGCACCCGCCGCAATGTTAAAAATACAGGATGTGACCGCCAGGGTGGTGGTCACATCCTAATTAGCATGGAGGGACCGCCGCTGCCCCTGCGGACGGTCCCTCCTCCTCTGGGTTGGCGGACAGACGCACGTCCGTCTGCCATCCTAATAGGCCCCATAGTATTGAAGCCATGAGAAACCTGTTTTTGCTGCAAAAATCTGGTGAGCCTTACCCCGCTACTCACTCTGTCCACCCCATATCCCCTTCCTCCGAATCCTGTCTAATTCCACATTCACATCTGGAGAAGAGCATTGCTGTTCCTAGTGTGGACAAGCTACATGTCGGACTTTAACCATGATGGACGAGACTACATAAATGTAACAAAAATAAAGAAAATGAAAATACCGGATTCATAAACATCAATAAACTCTATATTGTTATAATGTTCTTTGTGGTGAATAGACTAGGCCAACAATATTACGACCTGCAAATACCATATATCATGCCATCATCCACTAAACCACTTGATACACCCAAGACATGCTTTTTCTGTTTGAATATATAATCTCAAATAGGTGAAAGGTTAGTTTCCTTTATACTGAATTGGTATTACTATAAAACCTATCATGGGTTTGTATTGGTGAACTGAAAAACAATGTTTGATCACCGTTAATCCATACTAATATGATAAAGAGAGAGCCCAAACCTTTGAGGCGGGTAATCTCAGGAACCACAGCACCAATCACAACACCCAAAACAGCGTTGGAAAGGGCAGTTGCAGCAGAAGGACATAGGCTATGCAGACGCCCACCATATACATTTATAAGGTAAAAGAACCGTGCCTGCAAAGTAGTCCCTTGTGGGCGTGTCTGCTTTGTGTTGTTGGCGTGACAAACGCTGGGGGCGTGTGGTACGTTCCGCCCTTCATGCCATGTCTCATATTGTGTGCTAATCCCACCCTGCTCCCTTTAAAAAGCCTTGCACCCCATAATCATAACCCACCCTTACTCCTTAAAATACCCCAACACCCTTAAACACTAACCCATCTTAACCCTGTAAATATACCCTGTACCCCAAAAACCAAACCTATCCATAAACCCTAAAAATACCCCTGTACCCCAAAACCCAAACCTAGCCCTGAACACTATAAATACCCCTGTACCTCAAGACCCAAACCTACCCCTGAACCCTAAAAATACCCCTGTAGCCAAAAACCCAAACCTAGTCCTGAACCATAAAAATACCACTGTACCCCAAAACCCAAACCTACCCCTGAACCCTAAAATACCTCTGTACCCCAAAACCCAAACCTAGCCCTGAACCCTTAAAATACCCCTGTATCCCAAAACCCAAACCTACCCCGTAACCCTAAAAATACAGCTGCACCCCAAAACCCATACCTAGCCCTGAACCCTAAAAATAACCATGTACCCCAAACTCCAAATCTACCCCTGACCCCTAAAATACCCCTGTACCCCAAAACCCAAACCTAGCCCTGAACCCTAAAAATACCCCTATACCCCAAAACCCAAACCTAGCCCGGAACCCTAAAAATACCCCTGTACCCCAAAACCCATACCTATCCCTAAATCCTTCAACTACCCCTGTACCCCATAACCCAAAACAATATCTGAACCCTTAAAATACCCAAACACCCCAAAACATATACCTCAGTACCCCAAAACATATACCCCTATACCCATACTTACCTCATCCAAACATTAAAAATAAAACATGCTTTTACCATTCATGCATTTACAACGAATTTCGTTGTAAATGTATGCGTGGTAAAAGCATATAAAATGTAATGCCATGCGTTATAATGGCATTGCGGAGTCATGGTACTTTCGTAATAAAAGTATGTGGAGTGATGGTATGTGGAAAGAAAGTTGCGGAATAATGGGTGTTTACCCTCCCCCGGTAAGTACATTGGTGGCACGGCGGCCCACATCTCCAGCAACATACTCATATTTTTTGACCACCCATTTGACAGATGCACAAGTCTCTCTCATTGATGGCCAGCACCGACATACACTTTTAGACACACCTCCCGCCACAAGTTCTAGAATTGCGAACTTTAGAGCTGGGGAGCTACGTTCGAATCTCGGCATCAGCTCAACATCCTGTGATTCCAGGCAAATTTCTTTGTCTCCCCGTACCTGCCACAAATTAATGTGTTCTTCTGTAATGTAAATTGTGCTCATGCCATGTTGTCGAGTTCGGGCTATATAATATAGCAAGGAAAAATAAAGTAGGGAAACTCGAGTTCACACACTACTGAACGCGCACTCTTAAGTGCATCAGCAGTGCACTGTGAATCGGAGCGTTTCACAGGCCTGTCACAGGTAAGAAATGCTATCTAAACGAAATCCTACAAAACAATATACTACTGGCCGGCAGCAATTCATACCCGGACAACGTCGGGACGGGCTGCTAGTTATATATAAAGGTAAATTAACTAAGGCATGCCCAGGCACTTGCACAGTAAAATGCAATTTAGTACTGTGCTTTTGTGCCTTTATAATGTATAGTAAATAGGAACTAAATTTTGCATCACATTGTACCAGGCAAACGCCAGCGCAAAACTATGGTACATCTTTCCTTAAGTCGGGTGGGTTTAAGCAAATATTTGACTGCTCCAAGGGCATTTGCAGGTTCAATCAGCTGTTGCACTGCCAACTCTTTGCACGTGTTGCAAGTGCATGGTTCAACTAGGAAAAAAGGAAAAGCCCAAAAGCTACTTTTGTTGCTCTTTGTAGGGTATTGATATGTCTACTGTATCTTCGGATGAAATCCCACTCTTTCCATGAAAGACAGGTTTGCTTAAGAGCATGCATTACAAATGTGAAAGAGCGGAAAATCGTATCTTACATGGGCTACCTGTCAGGAGTGCAATGTAATCTCTTGTAGTATCCACTCATATATTATCCAGTGTTGGTGAATTTAGATGTTAGAAGAAATGTGAACCAATTAACCTGTTCTTGTGTAATTAATATGGTTCAATGTGTTTAGAGAATTGTTCCTACTCAAAATGCTAATGATTTTATGGAGATGTTGCGTAAATAACATGATGTATTCATTATTTTAGCCTACGTTGTACACTTGATTCTGCAGTGCATTTTTAATGTTCTCGTTTCTGAAATGTTATTTGTTTCCATGTTTTGCATGTTAGTTGGACGTTTTGTAGTGAAGAGTAAGGGTATTGTTCCATTAGATAGTTGCAAAATAAAGGAGTTCAAGTTAGTTTGGCTTGGCAAAGATAAGGTGGAGGGAGGTGCTTTCACACAAGAGAAGGAGGGAAGACCAAGGACAAACGATTGCAGAAACATGGAGAAGGCCATGGAAGCAATCAACATCATGGAAAATATTGTGGCTGAGCCTACTGTACAGTACGTGTGCGAAAGGCATTATGAGACATGTGCTCAACACAACTTTGAGTATACGATGGATTGTAGAGAGGGACAGATACCATATTCATCTTTGCCTTCTTGAGGGAGAGCACATGAGTCCTAGCTTGCTCCTTTTTTGCTTGCAGGTTTATGCTGCTGACCCATTGTTCTGACCGGGTTTTTGTTCCCCTTTTTGAGTGAAGGTGACTTTAGCTTGCTATCATTCTAATAGGAGGATTAGAGCCTCAGACCTGGCCTATTTACAAGGTGTTTGATATAATTCCCTATTCTTTACTTTATTCTAGGACCTATAAATTTATGTTAGGGGATAGATTCCTTAGTATTAGTATTATTCCGTCCTTTTGTAAAGCTACTAGTATATTTCTGATGGAGTTATGCTTATTTTGGGCCTTGTAGGCCTCGAACGAGAGAGACTCCATCTTTCTTTCTGCCTCAGCTGCTTGAGATGCTTTTAGGTCAAATGTAATGTTTTAGTTATAGGGTGTTGTTCGCTTGGAGAGAACCGGCTCGGGCTGGCCCTCATTGAAAGACTGTATTTTTCTTCGTGTCGAAGACATAACATCAGGCCAGCCGGTTGAGAACGTGTCCTTGGCACGGGGTGGTACAAGAATTTGGTGGGTGGCAGGTTACTGGCCGGAAATGTCCATGCATGAACACGGTTCTATATTAGCGAAAGCACGGAGAGTTCAGAGAGTCAGTTAGTAGACAGCAGCTAGTCGTTAGCATTATTGCAGTTAATCAACTTAAAGCAGACAGTGGCCATTTTGAAGTCCGAAAAAGACCGACGGCTGATAATCTCTCAGAAAGATTGAAGTTACTTTAGTTGGAGCAGCTGGTGAGCTTTGATACTAAGATCAGAGCATGCAGAGTGAAGAAGTCAGCGGAGCGAACGAGTACTAGAGCGGCAGAAACTGATTTATAAGATCGAAGTTGGAAGGTGAAGATAGTCCGTGATCGAGAGGAGAGAGGAGTAGTGCAGAACAGCGAGAGTGAAACAGACAAAACAGAGAACAAGAGGGAGGCTCCAGTGACTTGGAGGGGAGCAGAGGAGACAGAGCATAGCGGTGCAGACGTGTATCCGTGATTGCAGGGGTGATCTTAAAATGAGCCAAGGCACAGACGAGAAGGGAACCCAGATGACAACTGAGTCCAGACTTCATACTCATAAGGTGACGTCGACCCTTTCTTATTAGCGTGCACACACATTCTAATTCTTTTCTTTGCTTTTCAGGCTATATGTTATATAGCAGTATTATATTGTTGTTATAATTTGTTATTGTGTAATAAAGGGACCCCAGTTCTTAGTGAACCATTGTGTGATTGTTATTTACAGGATACAGTTAACCTTTCTTCTAGTCAGATGCTGTTATGTGGACGGATGTGTTTCCCGTCCGGGTAAGTGGTAACTGAGCAAGGGAGCAGGGAGCAGGGAGCACTTGAATCAGAAAATAACCTTTGCATATCGTAATTCGGCCATTCTTGTGTGACAGGATTAAACTGTATATGAGATATTCCCAGTAGTACATAATGAAACTTCCCAACAGAGAGAGAGAGAGTTAAAGGTATCAATAGGACAGTGATCGTTGTTGTGTAGCGGCGTTAGTGAGAGCACTGGGAGACCCCAGTGTGTATACCCACAAGATTGTGGCTTGTGTGAGAGAGTGAGAGCATCGTGAAAATACGGTGTGTATATATCCACAGGATTGTGGCTTGTGCGAGAGAGTGAGAGCATCGGGAGGATACGATGCTTATACCCACAGGATTGTGGCTTGTGTGAGCACTGATTGTGGTCAGTGTGTAATGGTAAGTAATCAGAACTGCCCCCTTTCCCTATGAGTAGGAGGGTAGCATAGTCTGGGCCTATGTTGCCGCGAGGCTATAAGATATGAGTGTGGTGTAGAATATGGAATTCCATAGCAATTAGTGATTGTTTTTAGTAATCCCTATGGATTTGGTGGTGTTTTAGATAATCTAAGCTTGTATATTGCTAATTCCCCATCCTCAGGTAGGTACCCAGGTACCGTGGTAAGTACGTCCTGAGGAGGGAGGTGGTTACATTTCGGCGGGGTTTGGGGTGTCTTGGTGAGCTGATTCTATCTGGTCTGAAAATCCGGTCGTTACATCTGGCGTCACGAACCGTTTACGTAAGCCTGTTAGCGCGGTGTTGTTTTTATCTTGTTGGTTTGCGCTTGGCGCGTACGGAGTATATTTTGTACATTATTTGTTTATAGTTGTATATATCTTTTTCTTTTTTGGTACGATGTTCTTGAGAAGGTCAAAATCTACTTTTAAATTGCCTGTTGAAATTCCCGGATGGGAATCAACGCCTTACGAGGCATTGGCCCGTGAGTGGGCTGATTTTACTGGTTTGAGTGAAAATTGGAGTTCTTGTTTGGAACTGGCAGATCCGACTAATGTGATTGCTTGTTTGCAGAAAGCACCTGTTGTGAAGGGTGATGAGCTTCCTATTTTGGGACGCAGAGGTTGGATTGTTTTATCTGCGTACAGGCTTGTACATGAGACATTTTTGAAGTTACAGAAACAATATGCCGATACTGAAGAGAAGTTTGTTGAAGTGCAGAATGCTCACACTCTTTTACGATGTCAAAATAAATTGCTTGCCGACAAACTCGAGACTTATCAGACAATTGCTGAATGAGCTACTGTTCGTATTGCTAAATATAAATATAAGAATCGTCGTGGTCGAGTTTATAATCAGAAAGTGCGTCTAGTCATGGCAAAAGCCAGACTGGACTGGAACCCTGATGAATGGGATGGTAATATCTGGGACTCAAATGATTCTGGCTCCTCGGCTGAGGAGTCTGACAGACGCGAGTATTCTCGCACCAGACGTGACTGTAAATCTAATACTTTTGACAAACTTGATGATTCCGGCGACCATGGTCGGTGTTCTAAATCGGATGACATTTCTCGATCTGAATGTCCCTCCAAATCTGTTGATCGAGCTCCTTCTGCTGCTCGTATTGAGATTTCTGCGCACCCGGTTTTTCGTCGAAAATTACAGCAGGCTCCTGGTAATCCAAATGGTATTCCTTTGGATAGTTTAGAAGACTTTACACAACAGGAAATTAGTGACATTTTGCAACGATTTCGACAGCGGCCCGGTGAGGCCTTGCTTACATGGATGGTGCGTCTCTATGAATTGGGTGCTGCTGGTATCATGTTGGATGCGGGAGATGCTTTAAAATTTTGTTCTTTGAGTTCTGATTCTACTGCACAAGATCATTTCTGAAACTATAATGGTGTTGGTCAAATTAGTCTGCTTCATTTAGCGACTGATGGTTGTAATCACAAATACCCTACTGAATCTGATTGGCCTCTGAATGACAAGCCATGGTATATGTTACGTGATGCGGCACAAAGACTGAAGGAGGAGGTAATGAAAACTGCGAGTTTTCTGAGTACTTCTGACAGGTTGTTGGATGGTTTGTTGACATCTTCTGTGCGGAATCGCATTATCCATTCTTCCCCTGTTGCATATAAACAAGTTATGATGACATTGTTGATCAATCAGACTGGTAATGCGTTGTCCTTAGTGCTTGAATCTGTACGTCAGTTTGGTGAATTGGGCGAATGGCTTAAACCTGAAAGGCAATCCAGACCTGAGGGTCGTACTGCTGGAAATTATCAGTTTTCTAGACGTGATATGTTTCTTGCCTTGCTGGCTAACGTGGTGAAGAGAGAAGACATTGATGGTGAACCTAATAATCGCTTGTGGAATATGTTTCGCAAGCGTGGTTTGGACCGGAAGGAGGGTGCTCAACGTGTACGGAAGAATGAATGTGATCGTGAATATTCTGATGACAGTGGGGATGATAGACGTCGTGATGATTCCGATCGGCGTGATAGACGACGGAATGAGCAAGATGTGTCCCCTCGGCGTGAGAGAGAGAGGGGGAGAGAGGGGGAGAGAGAGAGGGGGAGAGACGACCGTGTTGAAAGCAGATACAGAGATGAAAGGGATCAGTCCCCTGAGCTGAGGAGAAGAGAAGAACGACACAGATTTTCTGAACGAAATTCACAATACCATGTAGATGACAAAAATCCATTTCGTAATGGGGATGGATATGAACAGGAAATTATATCGTCCAAAAAATGTGAAAGTATTTACCCTGATTTGTCTTGGTTGTCAGAACGCAATAAAAATGACTAGGAAATAGGTCAAGCTCCAGTACGCAGTTGGGCTCACAAAGATAATAGACCCTATGTAGATATTGAAATTTTTTGGAGACATCGTAACATACAAAGGGCCCGAGCATTGGTAGATACAGGAGCGGAGGCCACTCTAATTCATGGAAAATCAAAGCAATTCAAAGGACAATTTTTCACAATTACTGGTTTAGGTGGAAAGGAGACTCCCGCAGTACAAACAAATATTGAGATGAAAATAGGTAGAATTCCCCGAAAAGAATATTCTGTTTTAGTTGTGCCACTTTTGGAATACATAATTGGAATTGATATTCTAAAAGGTATGACTTTGCATTTAGATGATGGTTGTTATCAATTTGGAAGTAGAGGCTATATATCAACCAGACCTGTACGTGTTGGCCGTTTGAGAATGCCTGCTATAAAAATTCCCCAGGCTACAAAAGTCATTTCCCAAAAACAGTACAGTATTCCAGGTGGTCACGAAGAAATTAGTGCAACTATTCAGGATTTGGTGAATGCAGGAGTTATAACTCCAGTTACTTCTGCTTGGAATTATCCCATTTGGCCTGTGCGTAAAAGTGATAATTCTTGGCGTATGACTGTTGATTACCGCGAATTGAATAAACATACACCCCCTTTGACTGTTGCAGTACCAGATATGATTACTTTAATTGAAAGAATTCAGAAACATCCAGGAGTGTGGTATGTGTCTATTGACATTGCTAATGCTTTCTTTTCGATCCCAATTGCACCTGAGTGTCAGGAGCAGTTCAGTTGTACATGGAATGGACGTCAAATGGCGTTTAGAAGTCCTCCCCAAGGCTATGTACACCGTCCTACGATCTGTCACCGGCTGGTGGCGGAACATTTATCTGAAATACCCATAAACCCACAAATACAGATTTGTCATTATATTGACGACATTTTGATTCAAGGTGAGACACAGGATCAGGTTCAGACTCAGTTAGATCAGGTTATCAATCATCTACGAGAAAAAGGTTGGGAAATCAATCGCGACAAGTTACAAGGTCCATCACAAAGTGTAAAATTTTTAGGCATCAATTGGCATAAAGGTAACAGAGAAGTGATTCCACAGGTGAAGCAGAAAATTCTTGATTTTGCAGTTCCTCGGAACCGAAAAGAAGCCCAGAGATTTATTGGTTTGTTTGGTTTTTGGCATCAACACATCCCACATTTGAGTCAGATATTAGCCCCTTTGTACAGAGTCACTCGTAAAAAGAATGTGTTTGAATGGAATAAACCGCAGCAAGATGCATTTGATTTGGCGAAAGAAGTGATCCAGTATGCTTTGGATATGTGGCCCGTACGTGATGGTGATGTGGATCTGAATGTGTCTGTGCAAGGTCCTTATGCAAATTGGAGTTTGTGGCAAAAGCAAGGCAGAAATAAAGTACCCTTAGGTTTTTGGACTAAAAAGTTACCTGATGCTGGTGAGCATTATACACCTTTTGAGAAACAGTTACTTGCATGTTATTGGGCTCTGGTGGATACCGAGCAATTGACTTTGGGACATGATGTAATGTTGAGACCTGAAATTCCTATTATGCAATGGGTTTTGAGTTCGGCGAAAATTCATCGAATTGGACATGCTCAAGAGGTGAGTGTGATTAAGTGGAAATGGTACATACAAGACAGGGCATGCGTGGGACCGAAAAGTGTTGCGACGTTACATGAGCAAGTGGCGCTGGCGCCATCGAATGAGACTGGGAGTGATTGCTCCGTACCTATAGTACAGGAATCCCCTGTTAAGTGGGGTAAGCCACTTGATGATCTGTCCGCGGAGGACAGAAACCATGTGTAGTTTACGGATGGTTCAGCGAGGTACATAGGAGAGAAGAGGCATTGGAAGGCAGTGTCCTATAATCCTGTCACACAAAAATTGCTGAGTACGACTGGTGAAAGAAAAAGTAGTCAATTTGCTGAATTGTATGCTGTTTACCAAGTTTTAAAACAGGAACTACCTGGTACGTGTCACATTTTTACTGACTCCTGGTCCACTGCTAATGGACTGGTGGTCTAGTTACCAACATGGCATGCTCGCAATTGGGAATTGCAATCTAAAGAACTTTGGGGTAAAGAATTATGGCAAGAA
Source organism: Lissotriton vulgaris (assembly GCF_964263255.1). Classification (NCBI taxonomy): domain Eukaryota; kingdom Metazoa; phylum Chordata; class Amphibia; order Caudata; family Salamandridae; genus Lissotriton; species Lissotriton vulgaris. The sequence goes on along the minus strand of NC_141689.1, from coordinate 1,195,163,803 downwards.
ATTTGGGAATTGCTTCCGCAAAGTACTGTTACAATCTTTCATGTGGATGCTCATACACCAATAGACTCCCTTGACAAATTCTTTCACAACATTGCAGATGAGAAATCTAAAATTGCTGAGGCAGTGGTGGACATGCAGGATTCTGATTTGGTGGGATTGGTGAAATGGGCCCACCAGAGAGCAGGACATTTTGGAGAAAGAGCCACTAGCAGGTGGGCCACTGACCGAGGAATTTATATTCCTCTAAATTTGATCAAAGATACTATACTGCATTGTCCTATCTGTTAACATTCTAGACAACGAAAAGTACCCCAAATTGTTAGAGGACAGTTACACCGAGGTAAATTACCTGCTCAGATTTGGCAGATTGATTATATTGGTCCACTCCCTATGAGTAAAAATTGTCAATATATATGCACCATTGTCGACACGTACAGTGGTCTTTTAGTGGCCTTTCCTTGTAAACGAGCTACCCAAGTAAATACCATTAAAACATTGGAATTGCTTATGCTGTATTATGGTGTCCCATTTCAAATTCAATCTGATAATGCATCCCACTTCAAAGGAAGATTGGTACAGGAATTTTGTGTGGAGAATAACATTGAATGGGTGTTTCACATACCGTACTACCCACAGGCAGCAGGCCTTGTGGAGAGAATGAATGGTTTGCTAAATGATCAATTGCGTAAATTGACTGATAATAAATATTAAAATTGGAGAGAGTATTTGTTTCAGGCACTGTTAATCTTGAATAATAGTCCCTTTTTAAATGCTGATTCCCCATTTAATGCGTTTATTTCCTCCAACTGTTGATGCTCAACCGAATACAGTCAAAAATACTGTGATGTATTGGGAAATTTCCCCTGGAGCCCTGGCTCCATGCAGAGCAACCCCAGGTATCGCAGGCTTGGACCTGCATGCCATGAATGACATTACTGTAAAAGGAAGAGACCGAGTTATCATTGAAACTGGCATTGGTGTCTGTATGTTGGTAAGAAGTGGACTAATGGTACCAGGTTTGTTGTTGTTGTTTAGCAATACCAATCACACAGATATAAATGGAACAGGAAATCACATTACTGGACATAGGCCAACCATTATAGTCATTTAACAACCGGCAAATAAACCAATATAGCACACATAACACTTAAATTCAAGTCAGGATTAGGAAAAGAAAGCCAGAAAATTGTTTTTGGGAAAAATATATATCATTTGTGTATTTATTCAAGTATTCACAATTTATCACAGTCATAACAAATCATTTAAAAAATATACATAGAGTATATTATACATTTCATTAAAAGCATAAAAAGTCACAAAAATAGACAAAACAAACATTGGCTTTCAATCTGACCAGAACCCAGGAAACGCTGACGGAGTAGGAGCAGGGAGGCCGAATTCAAACCCCAAGCGGCAGGAGAATCCCCGCCAGGGTATGAACGCCAAAATTGAAACACAAGCCAATTGAAAAGCTTGTGATAGTACTAAGTTGCCAGTTATTAAAATCTGGCATTTTTGAAAACCAATATCGGTGGCTCCTACTACCAGAGCGTGAATCTTCCCTATACAAATACAAGAGATCAATACTGTGTATGCTACATCAAAAGCATTGCGAATTCACAACAGTTACTGTCCGGATTTTACAACCGGCCGCTGGCACTCCAGGATATATCTGGAAGCCAATATTAAATACAGAACTTGGTCCTGAAGAAGGTTGTTTATTGTTAGCCCTTAACCGAAACGCTGCGTCGACCCCTGTTCTTACGAACTTTTAAACCAATGTTTGTTTTGTCTATTTTTGTGACTTTTTATGCTTTTAATGAAATGTATAATATACTCTATGTATATTTTTTAAATGATTTGTTATGACTGTGATAAATTGTGAATACTTGAATAAATACACAAATGATATATATTTTTCCAAAAAACAATTTTATGGCTTTCTTTTCCTAATCCTGACTTGAATTTAAGTGTTATGTGTGCTATATTGGTTTATTTGCCGGTTGTTAAATGACTATAATGGTTGGCCTATGTCCAGTAATGTGATTTCCTGTTCCATTTATATCTGTGTGATTGGTATTGCTAAACAACAACAACAAACCTGGTACCATTAGTCCACTTCTTACCAACTTAGTGGCAAATGTGTGGGACATCTTTGTTTTACAACATACTTCCCCTGTCCCAAATTTGATAGATAAGGGGGCCTCCTTTTACTTTTTATGATTGGTGTCTGTATACCAACTGGAAATTGTGGCCTAATCGCCCCAAGATCAGGCCTGGCCTTAAAAGGCATTCAAGTGCTTGGAGGTGTGATTGACTGTGATTATCAGGGAGAGATTAAGGTACTCCTGCTGAATAGCAGTGAGGTTGATTTACCGATTCATAAAACTGACCGCCTTGCTCAATTGCTAATAATGCCTGTTTTCAGTGGTATGATTCAAGAAGGCACCGCCCCGACCTTGTTAACTGTTCGAGGACAAAAAGGTTTTGACTCCACTGATAATCCAGGAGCGAGAGTGTGGGTGCAATCGCCTAAAAATCCCCCTGAACAAGCTGAAATTATTGCAACCGGTCATGATAATACAGTACTTGTCATGAGACCAGGGAAAGATAGCTGGGAAGCTGTCCCAGCTGACAAATGTAACTTACGAGAATGAATAATGCCTGTATTTGATTTTCTTCCAGATCATTCTCTGGACTGCTGTTGCAGGATGTGCCGGCGTTGGACTCCTTTTGGCCTGCTACATCGGTAAAGGAAGGAACCCCCAGACTCTGGTTGACTGGAGAATCAGAGTGCCACGTTCCTTCGCTGCATGGGATTCATCATCTAACTTTTGGACAACCCTAGCACGGAGAGTAACAAACTCCCCACATTTCTGTTTGCCACCGATGCGTTCAATAACTGACATATTAGCAACCTGTTTGGTTGCCGTCCCGGCTTCTTTGGAGTCCCTTGCCCATATTTTCAATATATCAAATGCCCGTCCTAATATTATTCTTGGTGATTTTGCGACTCATGAGTTCTGTCCTTTATGTACTGTGCTATTGGATCCAGTACCACTGATTCATTCTCAAATAACTACATATAATATCACGCAGGGTGATTTATGTTTTTTCCTCACATGTGATCCAAGCGCCATAACTGAATGTGTTTGTTTAAAGTTAAAAGGTGCTACTTCATTTACAGATCATGAAAAAACTTTATGTTCCCGGAGATCATCGAAGTCCTGTGTTTCAGTTAAAAATAACATGACCTGCAAAAGTCTTGTAGTTACCCCTAGCCACTATCATACAATGTTATTACCTTCTGGATGGCTTTTCTCTTGTGGCAATACATCTTGGCCTTATATCCCTGCAAATATTACCGGAGGACCCTGTGCTATTACTAGATTAAGCTTGCTAATGTTTTCTTTACATCCTAATGTGCATTCCCGTGTTGTCTGTGATGCAGTAATGTTGAAGGACAATTGTGATTCTACACTACATTTATTTTCTGAATCTGAATATCTTAGTTTGGCTTTCTCTATTTTGGGTGTCCCTGCCCTGGCGGCATACAATGCTAAATCTATTGGAAAAATGGCCTGTTTGATGGTTAAATCCATCAATCACACTTCTACAATTGTATCTGACATGCTATTGGACGCCCAGGGTAAACGTAGAGCAATTCTACAGAATAGAGCTGCTATAGATTATCTTTTACTCAAACATGGACATGACTGTTCTGACTTTGAGGGTCTTTGTTGTTTCAATTTATCTGACCACACTAGGTCCATTTAGGCTCAAATTGACAAACTAGAGGACTTAACCAAAGAAGTTAGAAAACACATTGACCAGGGTTGGTTTGACTGGCTCTTTAATTGGTTACCAGATTAACATTCCTTACATCAGATATTAGAGGGTATCCTGGTTACTATTAGCATTTTAGTTGCTATTTGTTGTTTTATTCAGTGTATTCCTTCTTTACTTCAAACTTGCAGATGCAGTACTAGAAATAGATCTGTCAGTTTTGTTTCGTATTATTCTTCGACAGATGTTAGTTCCATTTAGCGAATGATTAGTAGTCTAAAGTCAAGGGTGAAATGTTCTGACCGGGTTTTTGTTCCCCTTTTTGATTGAAGGTGACTTTAGCCTGCTATCATTCTAATAGGAGGATTAGAGCCTCAGACCTGGCCTATTTACAAGGTGTTTGATATAATTCCCTATTCTTTTCTTTATTCTAGGGCCTATAAGTTTATGTTAGGGGATAGATTCCTTAGTATTAGTATTATTCCGTCCTTTTGTAAAGCTACTAGTATATTTCTGATGGAGTTATGCTTATTTCGGGCATTGTAGGCCTCGAACGAGAGAGACTCCATCTTTCTTTCTGCCTCGGTTGCTTTAGATGCTTTTAGGTCAAATATAATGTTTTAGTTATAAGGTGTTGTTCGCTTGGAGAGAACCGGCTCGGGCTTGCCCTTATCGAAAGACTGTATTTTTCTTCGTGTCGAAGACATAACATCAGGCCGGCCGGCTGAGAACGTGTCCTTGGCACGGGGTGGTACAAGAATTTGGTGGTCGGCAGGTTACTGGCCGGAAATTTCCATGCATGAACAAGGTTCTATATCAGCGAAAGCACGGAGAGTTCAGAGAGTCAGTTAGTAGACGGCAGCTAGTCGTTAGCATTATTGCAGTTAATCAACTTAAAGCAGACAGTCGCCATTTTGAAGTCCGAAAAAGACCGACGGCTGATAATCTCTCAGAAAGATTGAAGTTACTTTAGTTGGAGCAGCTGGTGAGCTTTGATACTAAGATCAGAGCATGCAGAGTGAAGAAGTCAGCGGAGCGAACGGGTACTAGAGCGGCAGAAACTGATTTATAAGATCGAAGTTGGAAGGTGAAGATAGTCCGTGATCAAGAGGAGAGAGGAGTAGTGCAGAACAGCGAGAGTGAAACAGACAAAACAGAAAACAAGAGGGAGGTTCCAGTGACTTGGAGGGGAGCAGAGGAGACAGAGCATAGCAGTGCAGACGTGTATCCGTGACTGCAGGGGTGATCCTAAGATGAGCCAAGGCACAGACGAGAAGGGAACCCAGATGACAACTGAGTCCAGACTTCGTACTCATAAGGTGACGTCAACCCTTTCTTATTAGCGTGCACACACATTCTAATTCTTTTCTTTGCTTTTCAGGCTATATGTTATATTGCAGTATTATATTGTTGTTATAATTTGTTATTGCGTAATAAAGGGACCCCAGTTCTTAGTGAACCATTGTGTGATTGTTATTTACAGGATACAGTTAACCTTACTTCTAGTCAGATGCTGTTATGTGGACGGATGTGTTTCCCGTCCGGCTAAGTGGTAACTGAGCAAGGGAGCAGGGAGCACTTGAATCAGAAAATAACCTTTGCATATCGTAATTCGGCCATTCTTGTGTGACAGGATTAAACTGTATATGAGATGTTCCCAGTAGTATATAATGAAACTTCCCAACAGAGAGAGAGAGAGTTAAAGGTATCAATAGGACAGTGATCGTCGTTGTGTAGCGGCGTTAGTGAGAGCACTGGGAGACCCCAGTGTGTATACCCACAGGATTGTGGCTTGTGTGAGAGAGTGAGAGCATCGTGAAAATACGGTGTGTATATACCCACAGGATTGTGGCTTGTGCGAGAGAGTGAGAGCATCGGGAGGATACGATGCTTATACCAACAGGATTGTGGCTTGTGTGAGCACTGATTGTGGTCAGTGTGTAATGGTAAGTAAGCAGAACTGCCCCCTGTCCCTGTGAGTAGGAGGGTAGCATAGTCTGGGCCTATGTTGCCACGAGGCTATAAGTTATGAGTGTGGTGTAGAATATGGAATTCCGTAGCAATTAGTGATTGTTTTTAGTAATCCCTATGGATTTGGTGGTGTTTTAGAGAATCTAAGCTTGTATATTGCTAATTCCCCATCCTCAGGTAGGTACCCAGGTACCGTGGTAAGTAGGTCCTGAGGAGGGAGGTGGTTACGTTTCGGCCGGGTTGGTGGTGTCTTGGTGAGCTGATTCTATCTTCTTTGGAAGGCTCTAACCACTGACACCTTTTCTCATGCAAACCTTTTAATTACCTGCTAATTTAGGGTGGGGATAGATAGAATTAAATGTTTTATACTGACAAAGTGCAGATGCGGGGGAAACTGAACTTTTGCTTTCTAATTTCTTGCATAATAGTCATAGAAATCATTTTTCTTTTCATGTTGCGCCAATCTCTTCGGAAGATTTGGAGTTCTTCTGTATCCCCTCTATTTTTATACTCTCATGCTAAGATTTGTGTATGTCCAACTATTTTTTAATTTGTAATGAATTTGACTAACCTTCATTTGGTTGTCGACTTGGGTTATTGTGTAGCCATCCATGTGTTATACCGTGTCTTAAATTGATTCATAAAACTTTTACTTGCCTTTACACTTTCAAGCTGCTAAAAAGAACTATCGAAAGATCGACTTGGGAGAAGATCTTAACAAATAGGCCCAGGCCTTTTTAAATGAATGACAGCCTGAGCCTTCTGCAAACTCTGAAATCCCCAAACAACAGAGGCTACAATGCCCATGGTGGTTTTCTTAGTTCTCAAGCATGTTGTGGATCTCTTTCATTTGCTGTACTATCATTTGGGTGATTGAGCGATGATTGTTCTTTTTTCCTGAACGTCCTATACTAATTGATATCCCCAATTGTTGAAGACATCTCAGTATGAAACATCTTGGCTTTCAAAACGTTCTAATGGGTTTCTTCATGAGGCAATGTAAGCAGCTCAAAGATTGCAGGAAAAGAGGACTTTGTACACTTTCTCATCTGGTATAAAATAGAGCCCTTTTAGATGCACTGTGGTCTGCTTCTGGGACTCATGGCAGGGGAGGGGTATTTTTTCAAAAAGACTAGGGGCTGGGCAGTAAGGCACAAGCGACCGCTATCAGGGCTCAGAGCAGGCGTCAGGGAAAACCTTTACCACAAATATGCCTTTATCATTCATGCTTTTACAATGGAAGTTGTTGTAAATGTACGCATGGTACAAGCATATTCGTAGCAAAGGTTATGTGTGGTAATGGCATTTGCATTGTAGCACATGCGTGGTAAAGGCATGCGTTGCAACAGAATGCGTTGTAACATCATACAACATTTCAAGAGCACCCATATGAACTCCTAACATTCATTAATCTGCACCCATGTGACTTAGAAAAAAATACATGGATGCAGATGTATTAATTACTTTGTGAATTAGACCCTTTGTGTGCAGGTACCATGTAGGAAAAAGGCCATCTGACTGGTCTGAAGACGCCAAGCTGTTTCCCACTCCAAAAATGGTGAACATTTATTAAATGCTTTTCACCTGTACCATAAGGCTCAATATTATCTGAGCTATAGTCCCTGCAATAGACCCACTATCAAAATTGCTCACCTCACTCTTTCCTTTCCTTCACCTTAAGGGTAAGTGGGCTGGTACTGAATGCCTGCTTCTTTTCTCTTGTTTCTCCTCATTTGCGTTCACCCCCGAAAGAGCCCACCTTACTGTCTGTAGTTTTTTTTACATCTATTTGACCCTCCTATGGTTGAAAGCAAATGTATCTAACATAGATCTATTCATCATCATTGACAACAGCCTTACTGGGGTGACAACAGTTTCTTGCCTGATTCCAAATTACTTATTCATATATAGTGCTCATATTAGCCATATAGTGTTTATATACGCCATCAATTTCACTCTCCCTTGAGAGCTTGAGCACACATAAGCTCAGATTTACCACTATTTTGCAGTCAATTTTGCGTAAAAAATGACAAAAACCAGTGTAAAATGTTTTTATTTACTCTCCAGTGGAAAACTCATTTTATGCTGGAAAGTTGCTTGAAAGTAACACAATGCTGTGCAAAGCAGTACTTTGTGCATCACGGTGGCGATCCATGGGTTGTACACAGGTGTTCCCATGAAAGTACCTATGGATTTTGACTCAAAACCCTATCTACTAACAACAGTAGACAGGGTTTTGCACCAAAAATGCAATGCAACATTGAAGCAGAAGTTAAAAGAAGAAATTATTTTATTTCTCCTAACATTTCTCACTCTGCAAGTGTGCTGCACTGTACTGCACACATTCAAAATGGGAAAAGTTTTGAAGTTTATCTAGGCATAGGATTTTGTACTGGAAGGGTAGCCTTCCAGTACAAATCCTATGATAGACATCAGACACGCACACACACTTGCTCTATGGTACAAAGGTGTGCGCAGGGCTCTAGGCAGCATGATCCTGCGCTAGGGCTAGAGAATGATATTTGTAGGTATGGTGCTTTCCTGCACTCTCCCTGTTACACAGGCAGCACAGAAACTTTGGGTGCAACGCTGCATTCCATGGCATGTTTTTCAAACTAGGCCATAGTGTGGACAGCAGTGTAAATAAGGCCCATATTTACTAGAGTTTTGTGCAGCACAAATTTTTGAACCATTACAAAGACTTGTGGGTGCAGTGCTACATTGAACTACCAAATGAGAGCACCCAACCACTTGGTGGTAAAAATAGGGACACGGCCATATTATCAAGCAAGGGCGATACATTATCACCGCTTTTATCGGCAGGAAACTGCCGCTAAAGCAGCGATAATGGGCTTGATAATATGCCCTTGTGAATACCCATAGAAGCCCAGGTTCTGGTGTGAACCTGGGGTTCTGTGGGAATTCACAAGGGCATATTATCAAGCCCTTTATTGCCGTTTTAGCGGCAGTTTCCTGCTGATAAAAGCAGCGATAATGTATCGCCCTTACTTGATAACATGGCCCCTAATTTTGCTGGTGCTGCGAAATTCCATCTTGTTACCAAAAACATGACCTGCATGAGACACCCATGCACTGCTTAATTTGAGGTGGTGGTTGAAGGTGGGGACCACCAGCCATCATTTTTGGGGACAAGCACTTATTTTGTGTCATCAGAGTTTGAGCCAGAGCAAAAGAGAGGAAAACACAAAAGGAAGCAGGGAGGAAGAGAAAGAAGGAAAAACTGTCACAAAGAAAGCAGGGATAAAAATTATCTGAACGAGTTAGCTAAAGGGGAAGGGACTATCTGGTTGAGGCTAAAGAGGCATGAAGTGGAATAAAGACTACTCTGCTTTGGTATTGAGCACCCCGACATTCCATAGTGCATGCTGCGGGCTTCTGAACAAAACACCAGACACCTCCACTTACCCAAATTTAGCACTACGCCCATTGCCCTGCAAAATTTAAAACCATTACCTTCAGCACTGGCAAGAGGGGCAGAATCCAGGGAGATAAATCCAGCCCCTGATAGCCTGCCCTTACATCAAGTCTCAGTAAACACCAGCCATCAAATTGATTGGTTTCCCTATTGGGACTGTAATGCAGTGGGCCACAGGCCCACATTCTTTGGAAATAAGCACACAGACACAGTAGTGTGGTTACTGGAAATGGCCAAGGGCCTGTGCACCCAGCCCCTTTTATTATCAGGGTGACCTGACCCGTGACGCCTGTCCTGGGTGGGTGTACAGTGTATTACATCGCACTCTTGAGCACTAGAACGTGTCCTGCAAGACACTACGTGGACTTGCTTAGGGGGGGGGGGATTAGCATGAACTCAGGACCAGTGCATGCAAGTATAGATATAGTAATCTTTACAAAGTATTACACCACTCCTAAGCACCCTAAAAGGTAACACTATATATAACATAATATATCATGTACTGTAGTCTCTGCAAAGTTAGGCTTCACAAGCAGATCAAATTCTCCGGAATAATTGAACGTTTGTAATACAAAAATTTGTCGACAAATGAACATTATTCTAAACAATAAATCTGTGCTGTCCTCAACTAATTCAATAACAATGGTGAAAATGCAGATGCATACATTTAACAGATTATCACCGAGTGGAATGGAAGTAGATTTAAACAAAACGAAGTGGGAGGTTGTAACAAATCGTCTAACAACGTTTGACTTGCCTGTGTCGCAGCGAATGATTGCACAGCGTGATGTTTCTAAAAGAAAGCGTATTTATTGTTAAATATTCAATATTGGAAAGTTCACAGACGCGTCCAGGTGTGTCTATTTCTTCAAAACCCTTAAAAGCCCTAAAAGGGGCATATTAATGGAAATATACACACTCTCAGCGGAGGAATTTTCATTCTGCAGGGACAGCAGTGATGCTGTGTCGACCTAAAAGAGTCATTGGATATGAGCATCACGGGCTTCTTTTGATGGCACTACACCTGGCAGAGTAGCTGCAGAGCCTGCCAGAGAGTAGTCAAAGCTAATTGAAACTGAAAATACTGGCACACCTGCTACTTTTTCCGACTCGGTCTGATGTACTGAAGTAGACAGAGTTGAGAAAGCGGTACTCTAACTTTGTGGATAGCTTAAAGCAGCAGCGAAGGACCAGTTTTGAAGCATGTGAGCTGTCACAGGATGTTTACCACTGGGGGAGTTGTTATATGGGGCATCTTAACAAGGCTGACATTTCAGAACTGTAACACAGCCTCGCTGCGGTGCATTGCCTTTTCTTCCCGAGAGGAGTCGAAAAAAGAGAAAAAAAGATGCAAGGGAATATCACAAACGGCCCAGGCAAGGAACCCGTTATTTTCTTTGGATTTGAAAATTAATAAATGTAGTTCTGGTCTATGTACAACATTGTGTGTTCATGCAGAAATTCAGGTTTTCGGGAATTACCAACTTTTCGTGCTCGGACTTATCAAGGCCATGCGCATTATTCGTATGCTAGAACTTTCTGAGGATAACGTGAGATGTGACTTGGGAAGCTGGGTTGTTGCCTTTGTGATTGGCTTTGCTGCCAGTATCATGCTTTAGGGATGACGTTTTGCTTCATTACTCTTTGCTTTCTACAGTGGTACTATTTTCATTGGCTTTGAATTTAGAGAATGGAAGCCCGGTTTTCTGAGAAATCGTAAAGTGTGCAGTGCATCAGTCGATGGCACTTAAGTGAAGCGTCTGAAGTAGAATGTATGCACTGGCTATTAAACTCATTAAAGATGCATATTTGTTAATAAGTGCAAATGTCAATTGAGACATCCTTTTTGTTCAGCCATAAATGATTATTGCTTTATTATGGCTCATGTCTGTAAAGTTGACATATTGAAGTTGAAGTGAATTGATTAATTAACGTCATCATAAATTCAACAAATAAAATAAAATTAAAAAATGCATTATGATACAATCAAAGCAACAAAAACAAAAAACTGTACTGGGAGACAGAAGGACCAAGTTTAAAGGACACCACAAAATCTTTACATACATTATAAAAAGCATAATTTACCAACGGAGCATTGCTCCCGATATGCATGTACATACACAAGTACAATCCATAAATGTAAGTAATCATGCTATCATTCTTGGATCTGACCCACTAAGTGCAATAGTAGCAAGTTTATCAATTCTTACTCTGGCTTCCCGAAATAATGGTTGTAAATAATTATTTCGAAACGAGTTAGAACAGAACACGTAGATATCAGGTGAGTTAAAGTTTCGGGTCTAACGTTACAGAGTCTGTAATACCGTTTAAAGACGCTTTTCCAACGTAATCCACATTAAAAACACAGAGTGACTGAAAATTTTAAAGCAGCAAATCAACAACAAGTCAAAGTGAAAAAAAGAGTTCTCTTCTATACACCCATGGTTGTTGCTGTCGAGTTACCCATGTCCTCTGTGGCACTTTGAGCCAGGTATGGCTTTTTGACAAGCAGAATTTTAATTTATGCAAAATGTCGTAGTTTTATCTTTAGGAATATAGACTTACAAATCACACTACGTTATAAAACTGCAAAAACCCAACATTAGTCTCACATTATCATGAACAGAACGGGATGTTTCCTATGTTGACATGTTCCCCCTTGCCAGGTTCTGGGTATCACTTTGTTCTCCAATATGCAGTTCCCCTGAAATGTCATCGCCCAGTGTTCTACATATACACACATCCACTGCTCCCCTGAGGAATATCACCTGATAGTGCTCCCCTGAGACACATTGCCCAGAATTTTCATGAAGTGTGTCACTGGTGCTTTCCTGGTGCATATCACCCCTTGCAGTGTCCGATGCTTCACTAGTGCACTTCACCTTATGCCTGTGCTGCATAACATACTCCACTGATGTACCTCATCTTGTGCCCCTTGCTCCAAATGATTGTACGTATGATTATTTGTCATTGGATGTCGATGAGGCATGTGTTATTCGTGATTGATAGTGACCTCATAGTTGTACCTTGTGAAAATTGATGTCTCTGTGTCTGTTGGTCAATGTGTAACTGTAGATGTACGTTTGCATGCTGTGTGCCTGTGTGATCATACACTACACAGAAGAAAAACCTATAGGTCAATGCATGTTCATATGTTGTGCATCTTGGCGCTAGCCAATTATTCCTATTCAATAGTGTTAAAAGCTGCAGAATGTGTATACCACCCTCGATTATCACACCATTTTTCATTGATGCCATATGCTTCTGGGAAGGAGCACTTAACTGAAGCAGCTGCTGATATCAATTTCCTGGAAGAAGTATAATGTTGCTGTTTACATTATTCTATTTACTTCTTGGTTATAGCCTTGTGAAGTCCATACGTGTGTCTTGTGATGCAGGTGTCTCATAAAGATTCCAGTTGGTGAATTCATACTTTAGATGTGTGAGGGGGAGTCAAGATGAATTATCTTTATTTGCCAACAATACAAATGTATTATTTGATGTTTGGTCTGGTGAAATGTTTCACGTCAGTACTCAGGTATACGTCATACAGGGGTGATTTTATATTTCTTATATTAAATATCTTTTTTATTCAGGCACAATGTCTTATAAAAAAGCGAATTCAGCTACTTTTTCCAGCATTCCTTCAAATCAAAGTTATTAAATTATAATTTCAAAACCTCAAAATCTTAATTTCCATTACATTATGACAATCAGCAATTCTGGCCCCTACATAGATTGCATCTTATGAACTCCATGTATTCCTAGAAATACTCCAATTTAATAAGTTCACAGGAAAAATTAATTATTTGATGTTTGATATCATGAAATATACTACATCAGTATTGAGGTATACGGCATAGAGGGATGATTTTATACTTCTCATATTAAATATATGTTTTATTCATGCAAATTTAAGTCACGATTTTCGTCAATTACTTCTTAGGTATAGACAATCAATGTTTTAGCTATTGATATTTTCTCCTTGAAATATTTGTAGTCAAAATGTAGATTCTAGATATAAAAGAAGAAAAAAGAAAATGTGCATTGTAATTTGGACAAAAATAATATATATGCTGAATGTAGAAATAATGAGGAATAATTTAAGGTTAAACCTTTCAGTGTGAAAAACTACACATTTAAAAAATGTAATCGAGGTAACTGGGGAGGTCAGTAGCCATCAAGGACAAATTCCTGCAGTTGGAATTAATGTTCTCCAAATGGAGTGAGCTGAATGAGCATGGTCAAACAGTGGTATGTAGATCATAGAAAGTATGTACAATTAAGGGTTACATTAAAAAAGATCACAGGAATAAATGGATGTCCGTTTGATATCTGTAACATGGCTTTTGGAGATGAGGTAATTTCCATATGCTTTACATGGAAATGGAGAACAGCCATTTGAGTTAAGACTTGTAGTAAAAACATCATGGCAAATTCAATGAAATGTGTTTTGCAAATGTAATCAAATGTAATTTCTAAATGCACACAATTGCAAAGATAAAAAGTTTAAAAATAAACAGATATCTAGAACCAAGATGCAAAGGGAAGTTTTCTTCAAGTTAATGTAACAGTCAAACAGTGAAAGAATATGAAAGTTAGGTCAATGCTTAGTTGCAAAGGAAATAAGGTAAGAGACCATAATAATGAAAACTGTGTACACAAAGCACATACAAAGAAATATGCTTTCAATAACAAACATACAAATATATAAATATTATTCCTGAGCGCTGTAATGGTGATTGTCACAATTGTAATCAATGTTGCAGACAGTGAATCAGCTCAATTTAGATCAGCAGGTCTGGATCCAGATCCGTGGACCAGCATGGCTGATGTGAGAAAACGCTTCCTTAGAACATTAGATTTGCTTAGATTTAAAAAGTTTGATTTGCAGATGTCTGCAGATAAGAAACCATGGATATCCACAAAATGTTGGTGCAGATTTGCCTCAAACATAATGTCTTTATGACTAATATGAGCACCTGTTTACATTGTAATTTTTCAAAAAGTACCAACTGAATTTACTGCAAACTAAAAAGCTATTTTTTTTCGATAAGTACTAACTATGTCCTTTGGTCCAATTCCATTAAGCTGTTATTCCTGTATCGAATACCAAAATAACCTATTTGTTAAAAAATGGGAAATCACACTTCATGACACACACACACCTTTTTGTTCTTGGACACCTATGATTGAATTGCACAAAACATGCCTTAATTGATCCAAAGTAGATGAACTATTTGTGTAAAAGTTATTAAAAAAATAAAACATGCATTTCCTAGGGGATCTGAATTAACCAAGTACCAGTCATTACATTGCTTTCCATTACATCATGGAAAATTACTACACAATTTTTTCTACACATATAAATGTACAATGCAATGTAAAGTACCACTATGAAATATATATTTACCTTGTAACTTTTTACAATGCCTATATAATTTACCATTCGAAAAAGCCAAACTGCATTATTTAATTTTATAAAAGAAAAAAAATCTATGTTAAAGTCATATTGCTAATTTATAGTAATTTTTAAGATATCTTACAAAAGTGTTTTCTATTTTTGGTAAAATCCACAGCCAATATAGAGTCTACATTTTCCCATTTAAAATCTCAAATAGCATATTAAAACACCTACAAAAATTAAGTTTAGTATTGTATTGATTGAAAGAAAAAATCTGATTTAAATGCATATTTTAAAATCAAGATTGGTTTTACACCTAAACGACTATGGGCATAATTCCAAGTCTGGTGGTCCACGGACCGTCAGACTCATGAGGGTGCGGTGGTGGTGGTTTTCCAATTGCCCAATTGTTACCAGGGCGATCGGGCTGCCCGGGACCATTTCAACTGCCACAGATCCCTGGCGATGGCGCAGCAGTCGTGAGGCCGCAATGTGCTTGGCAGGACCGCTGCGGTCCCACCAAGTTTTTTGCAAGTTTTCTCTCTCTGCCACTGTTTTCTTGGCGGTGAGCCCGCCATGAAAACTGTGGCTGAGAGGAAACACCTGTTGTCTGAGGTCTATGGGGTGCATACAGATGGGTACATGTTGTGCCCCCCTGTGTGCATGCACCCCAGTACTTTCATGGCATGGACTGCAGAAGTCTCCTTGTTATTACACCTTCTACATCTTATTGAAGTCTTTGTGTTGTCCTTGCGCTGCCTTGCATGACACAGGCACAACACAAAGGCTTAGTTAATCTATTCCTTAATTTGTTGAATGTTTTCCCTAAGACTGCAGTAAGATGTACAAGGCCACATACGCAACCATTTGCCCTACCTTTTGTTGCTTTGTATAGAAATGTGTGGAAATGGTTGGCTGTCCATGGGTGAGCACATACGTTCCATGCACCCACACAATTATATAATTACAAACGTTTCTAAACCTCACATTGGGTCAAAACTGTATGCCTCACAGAAAATGTAATAACAAGAACAATCTTTCATTATGCTCATTATTTCCTTTCTTTTCTTGATGCATTTTGTATCATGAATAGAAAGAGGAAAATGCCTCTATGGATTGTTTTCGTGCTGAAAGCTATCCCTTCCTGCACATAAACAATCCTACCTGTAACACAAGCTCTGTAGCACTATGATGCAAGGATGCTTGTGTTGGGGCTAGGCAGCAGACATTTTGCCAGTGCTAGGACAGAACAGAAATGTTCCATACCTTTATAAATAGAGAGCATTTCTGGGCTCTCAGTTTCACGCAAAGCAGAGCAGCAACTTTTCTTTCTGTCCTGCATTGCGTGAAACATTAGTAAATATGCCCATCCAGCTCATGGTAGCACTTCCAAAGAGCATCTGGTTCAGTGATAAGGGAGGTGTCCAGCAACCTCCCTACATGTGATGCTCTACATATAGCTGGTAAACCAAATTTAAAATTAATAATTAGTAGAAAAAGAGAGGCCAGTAAAATAAACACCTCTCAGCCCAAGACATTTTGTCATATTAACATTCATAAATAGTTTACTCTAACACATAAACATGAGATATTTCTTGTGTATGATAGCAAAAGCCCTCAAAATTAGTATTACAATTTAGCACACTCCATAAGTGAGTCACATTAGAAAATAGTGAAACTTGGATGTTTAATGGAAGATGTAACCCCTTTACTGCTCGGCCATTTCTCACCCTGTGTGAAGCTTTTTTTGTCTATTTGGGGTAGTTCGTGCTTAGGCCACCATAAATTTTGTCCACATAAGGTTCCCACTCCAAATTTGTGTCCTTTTTTAACATTCTTGGAATTCTAAAGGTATACAGGGTTTGTGGGTTCCCCTGGAGGAGATGGAGAAATCAGCCAAAATACAGCAAAATCTTCTTTTCTAGGTAGGAAAAATGGAGAAAAGGTGCTGCAGAATAAAGCATTTGTTTGTTGCCCTGCAAATGGCATCATCAAAGGGGTTGTGGTGCTACAATTTCCATAGGCTAAGCTTTCAGGAACAGGCAGACTTGAATCAGAAAATCACATTTTTGAAACATAGTTTTGTCATTTTACTGGGACATAGCCCATTTTTCCTATTTTTGTGCATTCAACCTTCTTCCAGTTAGTGGTAGAAATGGGCATAAAATCAATGGTTGATCCCAGAAAGCTATTCATTTATAAAAAGTAGACAATATTCTGAATTCAGTATGAGGTCATTTGTGTACATCCTTCAAGCTTTTCCTTTAGACAGCAACAGTTGAAATAAAAAGTTATTGAAATTGAGTTTAAAAAACTGCCATTTGAGTCTGAGTTTTCATCTGTAACTTCTAACTATGAACGATTTTCAAAAGCAATGTATTGTTATGTCTGCTAGACCCTCTGGTTGTGAAAATATATAGGACCTGTAGGTTCACAAAGAACCTTAGACACCCAAAGCCAAAACCTGAGCTGCACCTTGCAATGGTTTTTCATTGGGTGCTTGGAATACAGCAATTAATCGGGTACAATATAAATCATGAAAAATAGATATGAAGGAAACCCATGTATTTCCAAAAAGGACATACGATATAGGGGCATATTAACAACAGACATGTCGCTGCTTTTTTGGTGCGAAGCGCCGGAAAAGCGGCAATCATAATTTCGCAATATTTACAATGCGTCGCTAACATGCATTAGCGCATGTTAGCAGCAGTTTTCCTAATGCCTCACCTTGCATCGCTAATTAGATGCAAAGTAGGCGTTCCTGATGAAAATAGCATTGCAATATGCACTGACACGGCTTCACCAAATTAACAGATCGGCAGCGGACCCACGAAGAGATGCCTGAACTCACGCTAAGCCCTCATTATCGCCTGATTTTAACATCTGCAAAAAAAGCAGGCTTAGCATTATATCCTATCGGAGGTGGATTATGAAGTTAAATCCACACTTTAGTATCAGCGAGCTCTGCCATTATCGCTGATCATTTATCTCCGGATTTCTCGCTTTGAAAGGGTTTTTAGCCGCTATCGCTGGATTTTATATCGCCAATGCCCAAAGCATTGTTAATACAGCGCTATCATGGCGATAACATCAATAGAATAGAAAACCTGCTTAGCATGTTTAGCGATAATTATCGCTATGTGTTGTTAATATGCCCCATAGAGTTTAGAAGCAGTGGTTATTTGCACATCTCTAAATTTGTGGGTACCCATACTAGCATGTGAATTACAGGGGATTTCTTAAAATGACTTCTATTTCAAACACTGTCCTACATTTGGAAGGCGCAAATGCAGATAAAAGACAAAAGGTAATAACACATGTTCTACTCTTCTGTGTTTCCATAAGTCTCCAGATAAAAACAGTACCTCAATTGTGTGGGTAGGCCTAGAACCCACAACAGGAAATAGCCCAAAATGCAATGTCGACACATCACATTTTTCCCTGAACACTGACCCTTTTTTTGCTATGTGCCTAGCTGTGGATTTTGGACCCAGGCTCAACCAGCACCTAGGGAAACCTAGCAAATCTGTAGATTTTTAAAACTAGACACCTAGGGGCATCCAAGACGGGGTGACTTGTGTGGCTCTCACCAGTTTCTGCTACCCAGAATCTCTTGCTAACCTCAAGTTTTGTTTAAAAACATTTTCCTCACATTTCTGTGATGGTTTCCGAGGGGACCCACACACTTCCTTACAACCAGCATTCCCCTAAGGCTGCTGATAACAATGGTACCTCACTTGTGTGGGTAGGTTTTGTGACCATGACAGGAAACAACCTGAAATGCAATGTGGATGTATCACATTTTTCTACTGAAAACTGTGTCTTTTTTCCATTGTGGGTTGCTCTACATTTTGGACCCTAGCTCACCTGGCCAGTAGGGAAACCTAGCCAACCTATACATTTTTGAAAATTACAGGGTATCCAGGGTGGTCTGATTTGTGTAGCTCTCATCTAATTTTTTAGCCAGAATTCATTGCACACGTCAAACTTTCACTAAAAATACACATTGTCCTCATATTTATATGATGGAATGTTCTGGAATCTGTGCCGAGCCATGAACTTCAATTGACTCAGCATGCCCCAAAGTGTTCTGTTAACAATGGTACCTCACTTGTGTGGGTAGACCAAATAAGTGCGACAGGAAACAGCCCAAAACCCAACATGGAAGCATTGCATTTTTCCACAAAAAATTGAGAGGCATATTATCAAGACAGGCGATAAAATTATTGCTGCTTTAGCGGCAGAAAACTGCTGCAAAAACAGCAATAATGGGCTTGATAATATGCTCTATGGTATTCAAATTGAAGCCCATGTTAGATGTGAAGGACATCTAACATGGGCTTCAATTGGAGTTAAGTGTCCCTCTAGGTCTCCTGTTAAAATGATACCTCACTTGTGTGGGAGGGCCAAGTGCCCGCGAAAAGGAAGGACCCAAAACATATTGGTGAGACATCAAAATTATCTGTCACAAAACAAATATTTTTTGCTAGGGGGCACTGGCGTTTTTTGTCCCAAGCTCAGTTGCCATCTAGGGAAATTTACCAAACCCAGACATTTCTGAAAACTAGATGACTGGGGGAGTACAGGGAGGTGTGGCTGGCATGAATTCCTCAATGTTTTCATAACCAGAATCCCCTGCAAACCTCAAATGTAGCTAAAGTGTCACATTTTCCCCACATTTCTTTGTGGGAAAGTTATGGATCACCTGCCCGGCACAAAGTTACTACCTGTCAGGTCTCCCAATAAAAATTGTACTTCAGTTGTATGGGTAGGCCAAGTGCCTTTGACAGGGAAGGACCCAAAACATATTTTGGAGATATCAAAAGTATCTATCACAAAATGACCTGTTTTAGCTATGGGTGCACCTTTGTATGGAAACCTACCAAGCCTAGACATCTTTGAAAGCTAGACCCCGGTGGAGTCCAGGGAGGTATGGCTTGTGTGGATCCCCAAAAATTGTCTTACCCAGAATCTCCTGCAAACCTGAAATTTAGATAAAAAATCCAAATGTTCTCACATTTCTGTGTGGAAAATGTATGGATCACTGGTCCAGCACATATTTCCATGCAAGACACACTTCCCTGGGCTCCATACAATAGTTTTGGAGTTATTAAATGAAAAATACATTTGTGTATCTAGGGACGTGATTCCACCACAGATTCCTCTGAAAACATGCAGAGATCTGATTGGGTGCCAGCACTTCACCAGGAAGTGTTGGCAGCCATCTTGGGACTCAGACTCAGTCAAGTTCAAGAAAAAAGGCAAAAAAATAGAAGGGGGCAGGGTAGGAATGCCCTGATCCCCTCTAGGCCTGATGGTGGGGTCTGACAATCTTTGGTAAAATAATTTTAAAAAAACAAGCGTGGGCCACCACATGTTTTTTTTGCAAATGCCCCCCATTTGGGCCACGGCCTGGGGAGTGGATTACTAATTATAATGGGGAGAGGGATGCACTTGACTACCCTTCCCAGGCTGAGTTTGGTCCCCGGTGTCTGCTTTCCCCTGGGGCACAGCCATACATACAGAGGGGGAGAGGGGATGTGTGGCTCCCCCTCCTGGACTGATTTTGGACCTTGGGATTGCTACATCCTGAGGCCTGGTAACCCACACACTCCTCAGGCCTTTTTTGGCTTCAGGGACAACAACCCCCGGTGCCAGACTGTGCAAACAAAATGGAATGGAACCATGCTGCCACTCTCCTGGAGCCATCTTTGGCCCTGAGGACCCCATCCCCCAGGGTCAGCTCAGTTATGCCTGGGGTCCCTACCCCAGGACATACTTGCTCACAATGTTGCAGGCAGGGAATCCTATGTGTGGTCTTGCTTGGTGGGAGCAATCAATTTAAAGCTACTGTAAGCGACAGCAACCTGTAAGTTGGCTTCCAGCAGGTGGGAGCACAGAAAATGCTCCAACACGCTGGGAGCGGACTTTTAATCTGTTTCCTTGCCTGCTGTGAAGTGGGCAAGGAAATAGATAAAAACATTCTCCCAACTGCAGAGAGCAGCATTTTAAGCTTGTTTTTGCAGGTGGGAGGAATGTTGGCTCCTGGCAGGGGTCATGTTGGCATTGGGGCTCTCCCGCGGCCTTCAACGTAAAGCCAGTGGGTGCAACGGTTGGGCTCTAGGGCACCCTCAATATAGTGAACAGGCCCAAGGAGATGGGGTCCATAGTGCTAATATTGTCAGAAAAGGAGAGCTGTGTGCTCCTTTCTCCATTAGTGTCTGGCTGGGCCCCAGGGGATGGGTCAGAGGATGCTGTGTGTCTTCCTCTCCCTTTAGTTACTGTCCAGGACCCCAGAGATGGGCCCCCCAAGGCCAATATTTGCCTGAAAAAAGGGGCTGCATGCCCCCTCTGCCTTTAGTGTCTGGCCAGGACTCAGGGATGGTGTGTGCCTGAGGGAGGAGGGCTGCATGCCCCCTTTATTTACTGGTCAGGTACAGGGGAATGTAGTCCTTTGGTCAATATTGGCACATAAAGGGGGGCTGCATGCACCCTCCCCCTTAAGAATAATGTTGGGTCTCAGGGGATGGGGCATCTGTGGCTAAAATTGACCCAGGGAGGGGGGCAGTTGGGCCCCCCTGAGGCTATGCAAAGCCCAGGACTGCCACCTTCAGGCAGTAACATAATTATATGCGGGGCGCCTTGCAACTCCCCTACTTCCCCAGGGATCGCCACTTCCCTTGTGCATGAATTTGAATCAAAGATAACTCTCCAGAGGACCTGCACATTTGCTTCACCACTCTGCAAACGCACCTTCTGGTGCCCTGCTGGTTCAGGGATAAAGTACCCTTGGCTGCTGAGGGTCCTTGCGAGTCATCAAGACCTCATGATACCTCCATTAAGCCCCACACAGAAGGATTGTTAAGAGTTCTTTGGAGGCCACGCCCCCTCCCTCCACCACTCTGCAAACGTGCCTCCTGGTGACTTACTGGAGGTATCCCAAGGATCTTAAATAGCCAAGGGGACTTTATACCCCTACTAGTAGTGCTCCAATAGGTGCGTTTGAAGAGTGGTGGAGAAAGGAGGGTGACCTCCGACAACCTCTCAGCATCCTACGGTGTGGGACTTACTGGAGGTAACAGGAGGGGTACTTCCAGTAAGACCCGCACAGTGGGATTGCTAATAAGTATTTGGAGGCTCCACTCCCTTTCTCCACCACTCTGCAAACATAACTACTACTTAAAAAACCATAATAAAAAAGCTAAAACAATTAATTAAAATACATTTTACAGTAGGAGATTATGGTGTGACGAAAATCCGAAGAGTTCACAGAAAAAAAGAACAGGTGTTTTCTTGTCTTTGTTTTCTTCTGGTCTGTAGCAGAAATGGCCAACTTGGTTGATGTGAAGCTCTCTCATGAGTCCAAAAGCATTGTGAGCACAAAGAGGGTGGCAGCCAGGTACTGATCTTCATTCCTGTTCAGCAGATGGATGTGTCTGTAGCCTGGCTTCAGCGATGTTAGGGGCACAGTGTATTGTCCAACAAAATCATTTCTCGATGATGAATCGTGGTCTTCTACAACAAATCGCACTATAGCTAGTTCATGTACATCAATGTCGAAGAGGAACTGATCATTCCACATTGGGTTAAAACCATTGTTTTCAATAACTTTGGTTTGCTTTCTCTCACAGTCGCGTGCAACACCATATATCTCCATGGTGACGAATGGATCAACAATACAATTTTTGCTTTTGTTCTCCTTAGGCAATTGCTTGGCACTAATTATCATAACATGGAATTTTTTGTTTGTCCTCCACTTTCCATCTGTGATGGATCTTGGATTAAATTCAGCATTCTTTTCAAGCAAGAATTCTGGTTTCAGAATATAGCCAGGTGAGCCATTGTCCCGGAATCGACCCAGATAGATATCCATCTCTGTGCCAGGCGTCTGGAAATGTAAAGCAACTATTTGGCAGCCTACGTTCCACATGTCCACTGGATTGTAATTGGAGGAGTCAGTTCTCCAGCCGGTGGGATAGATCCTACTCAACTGCCTCGTGTTATGAACGATGAACGATGTCCCTGAATCATTAGCCAGCTTCTGGGCTTTACTTTCTACGAATGACGATTTATGGGTATTTTTATACAAGTACGGTAAATGTTTTAGTACATTTTACCTTCTTATGGGTCTAAGTTAGTGAAAGAGACTGGAGATAAAAAGTGAGAAGTTATGTCTGAGGCAAAGTCATGGCTACCAGTGTCAGAGACTTCATAAATGGGGAACCAAAAAAGCACAGCTATTACACCAGCTCACACTGATGTATTACATCAGAGGTGTCTGACCCGGATGAAGTTTAACAAGATGTTCAGTGAGTATTCAGTCATCAGTGTGTTGTATATAGCAGTGACCTGTAGCCACTGCAGTCTTTTGTATCCACGCGCTCTCACTTAAGTTTCCTCAGCAGATTTCACTTTGCCTCCCTGCTGATTAGTAGGGCAAGTTGCATTGTCTGAGGCACACCTGATAGTGAAGGACGCATGTGTTGCAGTTTATTCTTATAGAAATGTGTATGTAACAAAGTGGGAAGGCACTACGCATTTTAATGAACATTTTTAATGAAAATATATACTGACATGCTTTTATTATTTTTAAGTAATTATTAATAGGGACTGCATTGGTGCGCTGATACAGTCCATGTTACGCAAACAGATTCTGTTTTAATGAATGAGAAGTGTGTTGAACTTGTATGAAGGACTGTTGTGAATTTCCCAGCAAAAACTGCTGGCCCACTTCTTTGTCTCGGGGTCAGCATGGCGAACCAAGACAACCTGTAGCAATGAATGCAAGCATATAAGGCTATTCTCTCTGCAGTGGTTTCAGATACATCAATTGTTTATGATCGTGCGACATGTTTAGCTCTAAAATGTTTTACATCAGCCTCGGCTACCACAAAGGCGAACAAAGATATTGGCTATATGTGTGGCGAGCGTAGTAAATCAGTTATTTAAATGTGCAGTTTATGAATATGCTTGCTCACAGGTTAAAGGTTCCTTTTCTGCTAGGGTCATCTCACTTTTTTCTAGGTCATGCTGGAAAAGCTACTAAAATGTTAACTGTGCCAAACCAGGATATGCAGTGTTACTTATCTACCTATCTGGCCTTTTCTTTTTCCGCTCTAGCTCTTCTTGATCACCTCTCCGTCTGCCAATCTCATGATTGCCCTCTTTCTCTCCAAAATTATTTGTCTTTACATTTATTGTTTATAGTTCCATCTCTGTCTTTCTTTTTGCTTTTCAGTTGTTGCACCTAGTCTCTTTATCCTTTTATCTTTCTCGAGCAAAAGATCTCTGTGTCCATCCATAACCTGCATAATCCAAGATTTCAGCATGGCTTCAACTGAAGTTGTTTTTCAGAATTTGGCTATTAAATATCAAGATGTTATTTACATAGAAGCTACGGTTTTGTGATGCTTAAAAGTGTCCTACTATCATTTTATAGTTTTCTAAAGTAGGAACTGACATTTAAATCTGTCTTTACAGATGCGCAATCTAAAGCATTCTGAAATTTATGTAGGCACCATTATTAAGAGTAATCTTCTTTGACATAATTTTTTGTAACGTATAGAATTGGATAATATTATTTCTGTCTCAGATATTCTATTTTTATAAGTTAATGTTTACATGGGACTAACGTGAAGCCGCCTTACAGACTGTTAAACGAATCAATGTTTGTGAGACTGTCTATTGACTGACCAGTCATTGCTTTCTTGTCCTAAATTTAGTAATAAAATGTGATGATGCTGAAAAAAAACCACATAATAAATCAGTGAAAAAAACAAAGGTTACAGGGATGTTATAGTTAGAAATTAACATTTAAAAAACTTTAGAAATTCACTAAAAAAAACAAAGGTTACAGGAAAATATAGTTAGGCTCAGGTTCCCCTTGTGCAAAACCAGTGAAATTCAGCTATTATACTTTGTGAGCTAACTATAACTTGCACCCCCACAATCCACTGCTTACGACCTCACATATTACATCACTCATCACATGGTCAGTGACATCACTGATGACATCACTAATGACATCATCCAAAGTATCTGACACACCCACTCACACCCCCATATAACCTTACTTCAACTTCCACACTACCATTATCAAACCTTTTCACACACCCATACCAGTACTTACATTCCCACTCACAGATTCCTAAGTCTACACACATCCACTCACTCACCCATACAGCCACTCATACACCCACTCACTCACTAATACAGCCACTGCCATATCCACTCATATACCCATACTGCCACTCACATACTGTCAGTCACCCATAGAGCTACTCACACACATACTCACTCACCCATAGAGTCAATTACACAGCTACTTAATCACCCATACAGTTACATATACAGCCACACACTTACTCATACATATACCAAGACATACTCACCTACACAGTCACCGACACAGGCACACACTCACTTCTACAGCCACTCTCAAAATCACTCACTCACTCTCATATACTCCAACACTCACCAATACTGCCTTTCTCATATGCAGTTGCTGAGCTATATACCACTGAGGCATCCACTCACTCACCGACACATCCATACACACACTGAGTCACACATACAGCCCCTCACGTATGCACTCACTAACACATACATTTACTGACTCACCCACTCACTCATCCATACATGCCGTCACACATACCCTCACCCACCCACAGAGACACCCTTAGACACCCATACAATTACTCAGAGAACGATTCAATCACCCATACAGCCACTCACGCACCCATTCACACACCCATACTGCCATTTAGACACCAACTGACACACCAATACAGACATTCACACAACCAGTGGATCACACATACATCCATTGACACACATATTCACTCACTTATACAGCCAGTTACACACCCACTAAGTCATCCATACAGGCACTCACACATCCACTGATTCACCAGTACACCTTGGTATATATGTCCACTCTCTCCTGTCCCCATTGGTTTATTTTGCTGCCACTCTCTTTTGCCCTCCATGCTCTGCTGCATCTGCTCCTCCTCTCTCCCCCATATGGTCAGTTGTGAAACCCCTACCCCTGCCCTCTCATGCCAAAGTCCAGCCCGACCCATCCCTTCTCTACTTCATGGTCCTTTGTGCATACCCCTGCCCCATCCCTCTTGCCCATCATGGCCACTGTGCTGTCACTAACCCTCGTGCTTGCAGTGCATTGCCTTCTGTGCTGCCACTGCCCCTCACACCTTCCCTGTGTGACCAGCTTGATACCCCTGACCCCCTCCCACCTTCCCTCTGTTGTCTGTCTGTATGCCATTATAGTCTCACTGTTGCCCTCCTTGGTGGTCAGCTTGCTGCTCCAGCCCTGCAAACTTGCACCTGCCCTCCGTTTTCTATCCCATCCCTCCTGCCTTGTCCAATCTGTTGTCATGCTCCTGCCACTCCCTCCTACCCTCTGTTATCCAAGTGCATGTCCCTATCCTATTACACCGGCACTCAGTGATCCAATGTACCATACTTGCCAACATTTTGAACTTGGTAAGAAGGAGATTTTGAAACAAAAACCTGGGGAATTGATTGTCCCAATTGACTTACATTGAAAAAGAGGGGATTTTAGACAGGAGACGATAAAATAAATCACTTTTGGGCTTAAAAACATCGGCAATCTCCTGCTTGAATCTGGCTTGTTTGCATGTATGGTTGTACTGCCACTGCTTCTTCCTTTTGCCCTCAATGGTCTGTTATATTGCCACAGCCTCTCTTGCTTGTCCTGCATGGTTGGATTGTTGCCCATGCCACCCTTTCTCTTGTCCTCCATGGTCTGTTTTGCTGCCACTGCCCCTCCCGCCTGCCCAGCATGGTCAACTTTCTGCCTCTGTACCCTCATCTCGGCCCTCAATTATCCGAGTCTGACATCTTCCTCCCCACAATATTCTAATGAACAACTAGATTGCTATCATTCCATTTTGCTTTCAGGTGGAATGCCGAACATCATCTTGATGTAATCAGAACTGCAATACCTAACGCATTTCCTTTAAACATTATAAAAATGAATGGATCTTATTCCCATAGAAATTATAATTAGTGATCTAACAATTCTCAAAAAGCAACAAAGCACTTTTAAATGATTTGCAATCTTTATGTTTTTCTATCCACTTGATCCCTTAATTATATGTTGCACTTAGGGGACAGAATGTGGCGTTACTGCAGACTTTGCAACTGGGGAACCAGGTTTGAGTTTTGGCATCAGCTTGACATCCGTGATTCTTGGCAAATCACTTAATCTTCTCATATCTAAAGCCTAAATGGAATGTGTCTGTGTGTAATGTAACTGATGCTCATACAGAGCACTCCAATACCTTGAGTCAAGTCTGCTCTATATAAAACAGCAAAAAACATGTAAAATAAGTGTTTTGCACTATTCTGTCCTTGGGCTACATGTGGGTGATATT
Organism: Lissotriton vulgaris; assembly: GCF_964263255.1. Lineage (NCBI taxonomy): Eukaryota > Metazoa > Chordata > Amphibia > Caudata > Salamandridae > Lissotriton > Lissotriton vulgaris. The sequence goes on along the minus strand of NC_141689.1, from coordinate 1,195,136,787 downwards.
TATGCTACATTTGTGCTCTTTTCTCTCTGGTGGCGATTTTGTGAGTCTTATTTGTTATGAAGCTCACTAACCCCCTCATTTACTTCAGTATCCTCGGTAGAAAATGCTTTCAGTATTTCACTTCGATTCCATCAAGATGGCCTTCAGATGTGCCACACTTTTGGCATAAATTTAGAATGTTAACACTCAAGTTGATCATTAGAACACTGTAGTAAACTACTGATCACCAGGGAGTTAACTGGCAGTCTGATGCTGGTGTTGAAAATGCATGTTTCATTGTAAGTCAGAATGTTTTCATGAAATAGAAGAGGAAGATAGCTGAGAACTCACTTAAAATGTGTCCAAATTTTTTTTTCTGCAGAACTAACCATAATTTCTATGACAACATGAAACCCCTAATTTTGCTCTTTTCTAAATTAAATGTTTAAAGTTTTACCAGTTTAATTCAATCAAGATGGCTTCAGGTGTGCCACAATTGTGTCAAAATTAGGACTGTTAGTCCTCCAGCTGTTCTTTAGAATCTCACATGGGCTGCCGTGGAACACAAGGGAATCAATTTACAGGCTGCTCCTATTGAAGTACAACTGGAAGATATTTCAGAACTCACTTAAATAATGTCCTAAAAATTTTTTCTGCAGCACTAACCATGATTTCAATGACAAAATGAAACCCCTCATTTTGTTTCTTTCTAAATTAAATGTTTTAAGTTCTAACAATATGATTTTATCAAGATGGTTTCACTTGTGCCACACTTTTGTCATAAGGTAGATTGTTGGCATTCTAGTTTTTCTTTAGAACACTCTGGGAGGCTGCAGTTGAACACAAGGGAACCACTTGACAGCCTGCTCCTGTTGGAAGTACATGTTTTACTGAGAATGTCAGAATTCATTCTAATATGGCTAATAAATATAGTTATAATATACAGAAAATATGCTCTCATTTTAGCTTCCAGAGCATCTTCCATAACCTCTATGGGAAAATCATGAGAAAACAGTTTTCTCTCAAACATGATTCATGAAATCCCAGCAGAAGGTTTTTTTACAGGTTGAAGTCACCCTTGTCCAAATGTTTTATATTATAGCTAAATCTGTTATCACCCTTTATAAGTTTTCCTTTTTGTGACCCTCAAAATCTGCCTTTCACTACAATGCATTTCAAGGGGTGCTGTCAATTATATTGGTCCCAAGATGGCTGCTATCAACATCTGGTTGAAAATGCTGACAACCATTCAGATCTCAACCTGAGATCTTTGCTTAGGCGCCGTCCAGATATATAAATGTGGATTTCCTTTAATATCTTGAAAACTACTGAACAGATTTACACCACATCAAAATGTATGCTTTCTGGACGAAGAGGTACCTTCCAGACTAATTTGGTGTAATTCCGTTCAGCAGTTCTGGCTGCAGTCATGTTTAAAATCTCTATGTGAATTACGAAGAAGAATGGACAGTTTTTTTACCCCCCCTTTTCCTCACCCCCCACCTCATGGATCACCCCGAAACTTTACATGAACAACAAGACCTAACTTGACACTTTTTGGGGAAACTTTTGTGAAGATGTGTCAAACACTGCCAACGATATATGTAAGCAAAAAAATACTTTTCCAATGGAAACTAGGTCCTAACTATAACTACCTAATATAGGTGGTGGTCACCAGTAGGTAGTTATAGTTATGATATAGTTTCCATAGGAACAACATTTTTTGATTTGCCAATAACGTTGGCGTTGATTGGGGTATCCTTGCGAAATTTTCAAAACTGTTTGACGCTCACTTCAGCTGCTGTCTTGAAATTTCGGAGTGATCTGTCAAGCGAGGGCGGTGACAATGGGGGAGTCCCATAAGATGTTTTTCCCATGTTAATTTCCATAGGAACTTTAGACAAGGCTACAGCCCGAACTGCTGAATGGAATTACACCAAATTTCTGGAAGAAAGGTAGCTGTTGGTTCAGAATGTGATCCTTTTGTGAATGGTGTGAATCCATTCAATAGATTTGGAGTTATTTAAAGAAATTTCCAGTTGTATATATAGGGATGTGGTGTATCTGTGACCCCTCCCGATCTCATGTAGCAAACTGATTGGCTGCCAACACTTCTAACCGGGAAGTGTTTGCTGCCATCTTGTGACTCGGTTAAACCGAGTCACAGAAAAAAAATGTAAAAAAAGAAATGGGGGGCGGGGTAGAAACACTCTGACCCCTCGGCCTCTTGGGGGTCCCACAGGGACCGCCAGGGCCCAAAAAGCATTTTTTAAACAACTTCAGCAGGAGTGGCACTCGATCCGCGAATCCCACCTATTTCTTCTTTAAAGAACAACGCGCTTCATTAAGTATTGGCCCCCAGGTGGGCCAGGTCCCGGGGCATTTTTAATTATAGGAAGGAGGCTCACAGGACCATCTCGCAGGACTTCCTGGGGCTTATTAATGCCTCGGAGAGCACTACTTCCCAGGGGCTTCTTTTTGTTTTTTAAACACAGGGAGGCCAGTATGGTGGTGCTCCCCCGGGGAGCACCACATCCCCTGGGATTTTTATTTAATAAATGGAGAGTCTCTTGGTCCCCCACCTAGAGACCACCACCTCCCTAGGGCTCTTTGTTTAGCAAATGCAAGGGGATGTGAATCCCTGCAGCCCAGGTGCCGCCACCTCCCCTGGGCTTTTACTTTAAATAATGCGGGCGCTGCACAGACCCCACCACAGCCCCTTGCACGGTCACATCCCCAGCCTTTTGTAAATTTAAGTGGTGTGATGCGCTATCGCCCGCAGTTGCAGGCACCACCAGCACTCCAGGGCAAAATTAACATTAGAGGGGAACACATACCCCCTCATGGAGCCATAGATGTCCCCTGGGGACCACCATGCCCCAGAGCTGGCTCCTGCAATGTCCCAGGTTTACTGTCATAAATGTTAAATAGTGCCAGGTTTAACTATCAGTAAACTTTTTAACCAAAACTTTTTTTAAACAAGATAAAGACTGCTTTCATATGGTGTGAGGTGCCAACATACATTGCAAACAGGTTGTAACATTGCAAACAGGTTGTAGCTTATACCAAATGACCAAATGCTAATGTCAAACATTTACAACAAAAACTAAAGCTTCTCTTTACAATACATGACTCACCTGTACGTGTCTATGAAATGGGAATGTGGAACATTTGTAGTAAAGTGCTATGTACAAATGGTGTATAGACTGCAGTTTTATAAGGTGCACATATTTCTTTACAGGGGTTCAATGAAAATCCTTAGCATTATATATCACTGAAGAATAAGTAATGTGTGTGTAATACATTTACAAATGCATAAAGTTATTTTAGAAATATCTAAAACGAGTTTTTAAAAATTATGGATGGTAATGCTTAGAAACTGCTTGTGTTTGCTCATGAATACATAATGGAGAGATGTAATTTGTTGATGTTGAATTCTGTATTGGATGCAGTGCTTGACAGATTCACCTGATTACAATGTATAATGATCAAAGTTTATTTTAGTTGGTATTCATGGTTCAATAAATTGGCAGTTACATTAATATCCACAAAGTCATTAAGCTTCTTTTGGAGCTAAATAAAAGTTAAAAGAAAACAAAGTAAAAGAAAACATGGTATTTTACTATATATGGTAATTTCACAGGTATGTTTAGGTCCTGCTTGTTGCAAAAGATTACGTTCATTAGCACTGAAGAGGTTATAGAAATTTGGGTGTAGATGCACCTCACTGAATACATTCTAGTGTGAAAAGGGTCTAGCAAAACTGCAAAATTCATTGGATGATGTCATCACTGAGGTTATCAATGATGTCATTGAACATGTCATAAGTGATATATTATGTGAGGGAATGAGCAGTGCATGACGGGGTACAAATCATAGTTTGCTAAATTATAACTGGTGAATGTTAGTGTTTTTTGGGATTAACATATTATGTAATGTGTGACTTTGTTACCTAACTGTAATATTCCTTTACCATTGTCTTTTCAATCAATTTCTAAGTTTTTTTAAACATATGGTAACATTTTAACCTTTGAGTGTTCAGGGAAATTATGTATTTTTAATCGTATTCATAAACCTCTCTTACTAAGATTAGCTTGTGGCCATTCACAGCAAGGTGTTGGCCACAAACACTGTTGGTAGCCAACCAGGCTGTGTGAGGCTGTGCCTTGGCCACAGGGTCTGGCCTGTGGTGAGGCCTTGCTTCCTACCCCCCTAACTAGCAAATCCTCGCTATGCACATACTTCATCAATGCACAGCGAGGGGTTGAGTACAGCACCTGCTCAACTGTCCATGAACACTCCGCTCCATCTATAGAAAAGAGAAACTTGCATTCCCCGCAAACAAGGGGCAGATGACAAACAGATGAGTGTAAATTAAGAAGTAGGAGTAAGTCTACCACCTCACCTGGCCAACCACCAATACTGCAGCAAATTCCCATAGGAAATACCAGAGGCAGGGACTTATGATAGAACTCCATAGAAAAGAATGTTAAATTAAATAAATTTATTTCAACCATTTAAATAAATATATAAAATGAATGTTATGTTAACAAACTAACCATAATTCTAAAGTCATCCTAGTTTATGATAAAGTATGTAAAAACATTGTTTGATTGAAAAATAAGTGTACATTTCATTTAAATATATTTTAAAATAATTATATACATAACTTTTAGTAACATTTTTTAGACATTAAATAAATATAAACATTTGACTTTAGCTGATATTTTTTCAATAATCATTAAAAGTATGAGGGATAGTAACAAAGTGTATTAATTGAAAAAAAGCTTGTTGAAGGTTAATGTAAATTTATGTTATACATTTATTTTTAATGTTGAACAAAATAAAAAAGCTACAGCACTAGTTCTTATTTTTGAATAAAATATTTTGTACACCTTAATTTAAATTAAAATTATTTTTCAAAGGTTTAAATTTAAAGAAATCACACTTAAAGCACCCAAATATACTTTTCTGTTATGTATTAAATATTAAAAGTGATGCATAGAATTAGTTCAAAATTAATTTATGTAAAATCGAATAGAAAATATTGCTATGTTAATTTCAAACTTCAAATATTTATTAGAACATGTAGGGGCCTATTACGATTTGGTAACATTCCTTACAAATAGCCGTACGGAGCATATTTCCCGTATGAATCGTACCCTTAAACGTCCCCGTACGTACGATGAAGTACGATTCGGACCCAAAGCAGATCTCCGTACGAATCGTACGAAAGACCATACAACTTAAAACTCTGTACAAATCGCATTCGGAACACGCAGTACGCGACGTCCGTATGGATCGAAGCAGCATTTTCTGACCCAGCAAGTATGATTCGTCTCGTCAACAATCCGTACGACTCTTTTCTACGGGAGCTCAAAACGTCCGGAAAAGCAGATTTCAACTCGAACCGCCTAGGAAACTGACTCCCCCGGGTATGGTGCGTACACCCCATGATTGCAGGGGTACGGTACATAGGGGTACGGTGCATACACCCCATGATTGCAGGGGTATGGTGCATACACCCTATGATTGCAGGGGTATGGTGCATTCACCCCATGATTGCAGGGGTACGGTGCGTACACCCATGATTGCAGGGATACGGTGCATATGTGATTGTGTGGCTCTCCGTACGAATCGCTCATACGCGACGTTTTCCGTATGAATCGCGTTCTCATTCCCCGGTCCGCATCGTACTTGTCGGGCTGTACAGCATGTTTACGATTCGTACGGTTCACTGTGAGGGTCTGTGTCGTACGAATTTTCCCTTGCTTTTTGTACAGTTTGCAACGATTCGGTCGTATATTTTTCAAACGAATTGTACTACGTGATTCGGACGGAATTGTACGAGTCGTACGGAAAGAGCTACGGATTCGATTCGGTCGTTCGATTGGTTTACCGAATCGGAATCGGTTCCTTAATGTTATTTATATTTTTGAATAGTTTACACATTCTATTTATTTTTTATTTAACATTATTTCCTATGAGGTATTATTTTAAGCATCCACTTCCACTATTTTCTTTGGGAGGGTTTTGCAGCACCAATGGTTGATGGTGTGCGGTGCTCAAATTACCCCACCACTGAGGTGGAGTACGTTTTCTTTTGTTTTGGTTACTTGTTGGCTTTAGTAACTTTAGAAAGTCAGTTTGTGAATGACAATGTGCATAATATTTTTTGGGTTGGTGCATGCCCTCCCTAATCTCCACCCTAATCCGTGCCTTACCCCTCACCAATATCCTCCCATTTAATGCTAAGGATGCAACTTTTTCCATCCACTACAGCCCCTCCCACATTTACTACTAAGTAGTAAAGTTACATACATGAGGATGTCCCCACCAACAAGATGGAAGAGGTGGAGTTGGAGATTAACACTCGTAGGTTTGAAAAATGTATTTTGTAGTAAGTAAGTAGTTCTACTGTAGCACTCCTTTACGTAATACAAAATGCAGTTTGGGAATCAAGCCAAAATTGAATGGGTAGGAAATTTAGGCAAATCTAGTGTCATTGTATGTCAATAGGAAAATAAAATGGTCTCTGTGGGCACATGAAGAGCGTTGTGTAAAAAAGACCACCTTGTTACGAGAAAGTAAGGGGCATTTTTATGAGCCCCTTTGTATCGCTCTAGCATGACGCAACGCAGTGCAAGAGCAACACAAATTATATTTATGAAGCCACGTAAGGCCACCTTGCGTGGCCCTGAATGACTTCATAAATCTAGAGCAATGCAATTTACTGCAATTCACTGCGTAGCATTACTCTGCACCAGCAAGGCATTTCCATGGGTGTTGAGTGGGTGTTCCCAAGCGAAATCCATGGATTTGAATGCATTCCCAGATTTACCATTGGAAGACCTGGGAAAACGCCAAAAACTTACTCCGCCCAAGGTGAGGTGTAATGTGGAGAAATATCTTTATTTCTCCTTGCTTTTTCCTCTTTCTATATGTGCTGCATTCTGTAGCATACATAGAAAGAGGAAAATGCCTCAGGGTTTTTTTTTGCATAGGAAGGTCTCCCTTCCTGCACAAAAACAATCCTCCTTACAATGCAGGATCTCTTGTATCATGGTGCAATGGTGCTTGAATTGGCGCTAGGCAGCCAAAACGACAGCAGTGCAGGGGAGAAGGCAGGAATGTGCACATTGGCTTCAATACAGCGCATTTATGCCCTGTCCCCTGTCACACAGTGCAGTGCAGCACGGTGACTTGCCGTGCTGCACTGTGTGTCTTGGCCCAAAATATTGCTCTAATGTTTTTGAGACAGAACACACTTCATTTAAACTGACACTATGTCTATGTCCTGTTAACTGTGGAAATGTCTTCTGTTAAAGCCTTGTATTTTTTCTCACAGAATAAACCACGCATACCATGAGCCTAATTACAAGTTTGGCAGTTTGTGAACCACCGTACCTGTGGTTGCAGAAAAGCAGCTGCTATAGGGTGGTACTGAGGAGTTTCACAGGCGTCTCTATTGGCTTTCTAACTAACCGACCCCAGCATTTGAACCACTGTCTTAAGGTTGGCGGCACAAGGGATTTGGGGTGCATACTCACCCCTTTCCTATTCTTTCAGTCAGAGGTCAACGTAGATCCCTTTCTCCAGGCCCCCCTTTCTCAGCAGCATCTTCATTCCAAGGAATACGACCCTCTTTACAGCGATCTACAGGTAAGTCCTTTTTGTACCATATACATATTGCCTGGACCACCCACATATGTGTCGGAGTATAGCAATAGGTAGGGGTATTTTTCCACATATATCATGCATATGTGTGCATACGAAACATATACAGTTGAAATGCTCACACAGGCATCAATATATATGGAAAAACATTCCCCACCACTGCAAGACTACTGTGGCCACACAGGGGGCACCGTGGTCCACTTGTAATATGGCGGTGGAAAGACCGCCAGCACTGCAGTGTTCTAGAGGCTGCAGCATTGGGGAGGTCAGACCGCCAAACTCGCAATCGAGCCAAAAGTCTTTTTTTTATATGTGCTATTGTATCTTTTGTCCCAGGTCATCCAAATGTATGTGTGATTAGAGGTGTGATGTTACTATGTGCTAAAATCAGTGGTCTCTTAATTTAGCAACAGTGCCTTTAGATCAGCATGCTTAGTCATGATTTTTAAATGAGTTTGGAACATGATGCATAAACCGCGAATAGCTGGCATTGTGTTTGATATTCTTCTGAGAGAAGAACTGTGGCAGTTTAACCCCTTGTATGCTGATGACGAACCCCAGCCGTCATGCACTACGGTGCTCGTGTGCTGATGATGGCTGGGGTTCGTCATGGCCCGCCCCTGTTCGTTTGTTTACCGCACAGCGGTGGAAACGGGCCAGCAGCGAAGGGGTTAAGCTTCATTTCTGGAAGGAAGTCATTTTGAAATCAGTAAATCTGTGAATTGCCTACACAGGTATGTTTTTTGGCTGACAACAGAGTAAAGGACATGATTTATTAGTTGTCCATTTCTGCTGCCTTACAGATTAGTAATCACTGGAGCTAGAGTGAAACATGGTTTGTTCATGATTGTTCAGAATCTATTACAGAGACGTTTTCTCAGTTATGTTGTGATCATTCATCTAAAAAAAGAAGGTCTTGGTGGCATTAAAGCCGGTTTCTCATGAAATGTGTTCTTTCCCTTCTTTTCAGGTCAATACTTTCAGTTGACTAGCAGGTTTGAGTGTTAGCATGTATCAAAAAGCGGGTTATCAATGTGGAAAGTATAGACCCATACCGACTTAAGGAGTGCACCCTAGCTAGGTCTCAAAATAAATCTCAGACAAACCCCATTCAACTCAGTAGCTATGGCAGAAGCAGTATCCAAATAAATGTAGTTTAAAGTCACAAATTACCAACAATTTTAAAGTGAAGCACAACACACACTAAAATTGTTTAGGATCTTAAATCCAATACACTAAGCCAGTCATTTATGCCTTCAGTCTTTTTCTGAAAGACACAATCCACCAGTGGAAAAAGGTCCAGGGTTGAAGCTAGCGAGGAGAAGTTGAACTTGTTGCTGTCAATTTCACACTGAAACCATTGGTTTAGGTCCGAAAAGTTCAAAACGAGACAAGTGTTGATTTCTTATGTTGCCCAGGTAATTTTGCCCCTGAGATAAATATTTGCAATCTCACCTCTGTCCAAGGTTTTTTACCTTTGGATTTAGTGACTGATTCTAAGTTTAGGCCTGAGGGGCTAAAATTAGACTTTGGGTCTAAACTTGAACTTCGAGTCTGTTTAGACTTTAGGTCTAAGTTTACCTTTGTGAATCGGGCCGTTTGAATATAGGCCTAAGTTTACCTTTGTGAATCGGGACCTTGAAGGGTTAAGAGTTCAGCGCCTAGAAGCACAAGGGTGACTGCACACTCTGAAGATACATTTGATGCCATATTAATGGCAGTTGATTGCTATACAAAAATAAACATAACATAACATAGCATAATATAACATAACATAACATAAAATAGCACATACTTACAAACTATCTAAATGTTAGACCATGGGTCAGGTGCGTTTTCTGAAAGTGCAATTCTACCATCTTAATGCTTTAAATACATCCACAGTGCTGCAAACGATATTTAAAATGTCATTTTAGTTCAGTTAAAAAAAATGTCTAACTCAAGGAAGACTTTGTTCCTCGACCTCCAATTTAGACCAAGAAACTAACTGTATTTGTGAACGTGCCAGCTCTTGAAGCATTAGTCTTTCAGCCCACGTGGTACCTCCTCCTCTTCCAGATGGCATCTGTTATATTCATGCTCATCATCGTGTTGACGTAGGATCACTGCAAAGATCACCAGGCTTATGTGGGAGAAAAAAGCTATTTGCAAAATAATTTTAAAATCATATGGGGAATTAGCTAAACGAGACTGCAATTAACACTGCGCTTGACAAGCTCCGTGTGTTTTTTTTAATGCTCTCCTTTCAATGCTACATTGAGCTGTTGATGAGGGTTAAGTACGAAAACTGATGTTTTAAAAAACTGCATTTGTTCAGTTAGTGATCCATATAAATGATTTTCCTGTTGTATAATTTCTGTGAAGAATGTAAAATCTTAGTAAATTTCAGAATACTTTTCACTGGCCAAAGACAGAGTAATAAATAAAACTTGCTTCTGTAAATTGCTTTTACCATGTTTTCACCTAAACTGTTCAGTTAGTTAGCTTCAATAACTAACGTAATGGTTCTCAATTTACTGACTTGGGAAGGATGGAGGCCTAAGCTGGTCCTGCTGGATTTTAAATGTTCAATCTGCCAATCACAGTATCACTCACTAAACCATCTTAATGGAACATTGGATGTTTGTAGATGGCTTTGAAATTTATTTATTTATTTATTATTTTGTGGCACACTGCACCCACAAGGGAGGAGGTAAAAGGAAGACCAGTTACAGCAAATTAACACACAGATGAATGTCAAAAGCCATCTTGTACAATTCATAGGGCTGAGCAAAAATGTAAATTTAATAATGATAGAAGACATTTTGCGTCATTGCGGTTATTACACTTCTATTTTCAATTACTTTTAGGGCCTTTTCACAAACGTTATTTGTAGTACTTTAGCAGTATTAGAGTAGCACTACTCAAGTATTACGTTATGTTATGTTAAATACATTTCTAAGGCGCAACTAACACCGTTAGGTTTCTTGGCGCCATAATGGAGAGAGCAGATGAGGGAGCAAAGAGACCGGTTATTTGTAGGATTCAGTGAAAAGAAAAGTTTTAAGGGAGGATCTGAATTTGGGGTACGGAGTGGACAACCTAAGAGGAAGGGGGAGGAAATTCCAAAAAGTGGGGGCCAAAAAAGAAAACTTAAGGCCACCATGTTTCTTCCTCTTGTATCTAGGAATTGATAACAAGGCCAATTGGGAAGACCGGAGAGTACGAGAGGGAACATAGGGGTGGAGGAGGGAAGAAATGAAGAGGGGACCCTGACCAGCAAGGGATTTGGAGATGATACAGCCCAGCTTAAATTTACAGCGGGCAGCTACCGGGAGCCAGTGGAGGCTTTTTAGGAGGGGGCGGACGTGTTGATCTCTTGGTAGAAAATGAATCAGGCGGTCAGCCTGGTTCTGGATCAACTGAAGCCTCCTAAGTTGGTAAGCTGGAATGCCTACATAAAGCGCATTGGCATAGTCAAGCCTCGATATGACTAGCGCAAGCAGGGCCAAGATGAGGGCCTCGGAAGTGAGTAGGCGGGAGATTTTCCGTATTTTCCTTAATTGAAAATGGCTTGAGGAGACTACCGCACTAATCTGGGGCGTCATAGAGAGATCACTGCTAATGACGACTCCCAGACTTTTGGCACAGTTAGCAGGGTGGGGTGGACTGCCAAGGCTAACAGGCCAAAAGGAAGAGTCCCAGGGGTGGGAGGGACCCCCGACAAGAACCAGCTTGGTCTTGTCGGGGTTGAGCTTCAGATGGTTTGAGCTCATCCAGTTGCTAATAAAGCAGAGGGTGTTTTGAAAGGTGGAAATAGATTCAGCCGAGGAATCAATGTTGAAAATTAGTTGTATGTCATCCGCATAATTGAACGCTGTGACATTGAACTGTCGGAGGGCACGGATAAGTGGGGAGAGATACAAATTAAAAAGGAGGGGGGATAGGGAAGAACCTTGTGGGACTCCGCAGGTCAGTTTGACCTGGGCGGCAGAGAACTGGGATAGCCTGACAGCTTGATGGCGTTGGGTCAGGAAGGAGCGGACCCAGGCCAGGGCGGTACCCTGGATGCCGGCCTCCCCGACACGGTCGACCAAAATATCATGGTCGACCGTGTCAAAGGTGGCCGACAGATCCAGGAGGACCAGAGCCTGGCAGATGTTAGCGTCCGCCCCCCTGCGCAGTTCCTCCATAACAGAAAGAATGACTGCTTCTGTGGAGTGCGCGGGTCTGAATCCAGCCTGCTGGGGGTCCAATACACTAGAGTCTTCCACAAAAGAACTTAGAATGTGAGCAACGTACGACTCTAAAACTTTACTAAGAAAAGGAAGGAGGGAAATTGGGCGGTAGTTGCTCATGATGGAAGGGTCTGCCGAAGGTTTTTTTAGAATGGCAACCACCTCGGCCTGTTTGAAGGATCCAGGAACCTCCCCCATAATCAAAGATTTGTTCAGAAGAGCAAGGGGGGGGTCTGGACAGGAAGTAAAAGCTTCTCGAAGGACCGAGGGGGGGGAACAATCGCTGGGAGAGCCAGAAGAAACTTTGTGGAGGAGTGATAGAAAGTTATCCTTTGAGATAGGGGGGATATGAGTGAGAGTGTGAGTGTGAGGATGGCTGGGGACACGGAAAGATGTGGGGACAGGAGGAACTAAAGTGGAGATGCTAGTTTTGATTTTGATGATTTTATCCACAAAAAATTGGTTAAGGGAGTCGCACAGGGGCTGGGAGGGAAGGGGGGCTAGAGTAACTCTTACCGGGCTAGATAGTTCTTCCACAATAGAAAAAATGTCTTTGGACTTATTGGAAGAATTCAGGATTTTACTTGAAAAATAACGTGATTTGGCCACAGTAATTGCTTCCTTGTACTCCTTCAACCGGGACGAGAAAATCTCTTTCGATTTGGGGGAGTAACCCCGGCGCCAGCGTCTTTCTGCCTGGCGGAGACCGAGTTTTTGTGCGCTGAGCTCAGCGGTAAACCACCTTTGGGCATCATGGCTGCGCCTCGTCTTGACAGGTTTTAAGGGTGCCACAGAGTCGGCCGCAGAGTTGAGCCAGTGTGTAAGGGTTTCGGACTGAAGGTCAGTGGAGGTGGTAGATCCAATGGTGAGTGGGGACGATGAGCTCAGAAGGGCAGTAAATTTATTAAGATCGGCTTTATTCCAATTACGTGCCAGGAAGTTGGATTGACGGGCAGCAGTAATAGGGGAAGACATAGCTAAGGTAAAAGTAATGAGATAATGATCTGACCAGAGACAGGGAAGAATGAGGGGGACAGAAATAACAAGGGAGGTGGTCCAAACTTGATCTAGAATATGGCCTTTAACATGCGATGGTGCATGTATATGTTGGGTACAGTTAAGACTCAACATTAGATCAGAGAAGGCGCGTGAGTCAGAAGTTTCATGGATGATTACAAAATGCATTCAGAAATTTACATGCACACACTTCCTCCTCTCCAATCTTTTCTCAGTGCAGAACTCCACCCTAACCACGGAAATCTCTGAGCAAGTAAGCCTATGTTTTTAATAGTGCATTTGGAAACGACGGGGGAGTGCCTTGAAAATAGGGAATACTTACTTTAAATAAAAGCTGTTTAGGAAAGGAGTAAAGATGGGTATAGATAGGCGCGGACGGGGTTTAGGGAAGGACAGACAGAAAACCTACCCACCCAAAAATAGTACAGACTTTGCTATTCACTGCTTTGCACTTCTAAAACTACTCTAACATCAAGGTGCCAAACAGTAGTAAATATATTTAAACTCAGACCTGGAGTAAGTCCAGCACCCCACATTGTCAACCACTGGAACTAAAAAACGCTTCCTAACGTTAAAATAAGTTTATTTCGAATTTTAAGAAATATATATCTACATTGTATTCAGTCTTAAATGGAGATATATAATTAACAAATAGATAATAATTCATCATACATTTTTAAAGGAACTTTTAGGAATGTAAAATTATTGTAACTTTCACATTTTGGGGAAAATAATAATTAAAATTAGCTCTATGTATAACTTTTGGTATTTTTTAATACATTTAAAATACAGATCAATATTTTACTGAAAATTATATTGTTAGATGAATACTTATATAATTGTACAATTAATTTAAAATCATTATTTTAGTACACCTTTAGGATAATAGTGCTGTACCATTGTTTTTATTATTAATATTTTAAATGATTGCAATAAATCTAAAATTGCTTACATTAATATTTAACATAGAAATATTTTTACAATTTGTTTTGAAGTTTAATATTTTTTTTTTACTTTTCTAGATGTGAAACGTAGCTAGAAGTAACTTGACACTGGTAAATTAGACTCCAAACCCTGTTTACAGAGGGTGAGAACACGTAAGTCTACACTTTGGAGTAACTTTACACTCTGAAATGGTGAATAAGCAAAAGTAGTAAATTTACTCCAAAGTGCAGGAGTACATTTACACATGGGTAAGCCTATATGTAGAAATGTAACTTTGTGAAAAGGGCCCATTGTCTTTTAGTTATGTGTTCGGGCAACCTGCCACAACTAATGAATCCGTGTATATTTAAAAAATACAGTCAATCTCAAACTATGTGGGTCTCAAATAAGATTGGTAGAAATCGTATATTTATTTACCTGGAAATATGGATAATTTTCTCCAAAAAACACATATTCTGTTAGTAATGCTTGGCCGTCATTTGCATGAAAATTATGTCATTAATACCCCTGTGTACCAAGGTCACACAAGTGAACTTTGTTAGTGCCTTGCGTGCAGCCATGAAACACATCCAATTTCACAGGTCACTGCTAGATATTTTATACTTGAATGTGCCTCTTGTTAATTAACATTGCATGCAATGTGTAAGCAGGTGAAAACAAAAATGATTCAAAATGCAACGAAATACACTCACACCAATGTTAGGGAATTTTGATAATTTAAAAAAATTCCCAAGCCTAGACTCAGATTAGACAATCAGTGAATTGAGCAAAGTAAAGGTCATTATGGACAATGACGCGAACAAGATGAATGAAGTAAGAAAATAAAAGGTAGGTTAGGTTTGTATGTGCATCATGGAAAATTGTTACACTGACATCTCTGTCTATTCAGTTTGGGAGTCCACTTAGGAATTAAACAGGACACAGGCTTTAGTAGTGGTGTGCAGAGGAGTGCAGTCTGCTATGTCCAATAATTTGGGAGTGGTAAATACTGACCTCTTCTGATTTGGCAGTTGGGAATGGAAAGAAACTAATAATCACAAAAAGGTTCAGAGTTGAGGCCTGCCTTTAGACATGGTTCTGTGAAGAAGTGGTTTGGCGGGGAACATGCTTTTAAACCAGGGATCCATCTGAGACATTCTTCAAAGCTCCCAGGTGGGGAGAGATAACCGGTCCAACATAATCAGAGGGCGTAGATCTTCATAGGGTACAACCTTGTATGAGACTGGAAGCTCTGAACACAGTAGCCAAGTTCCTGCCAAATAGAACAAATATTTTGGGGATAGTTTCACATTCAGACAGACATGAATGACTGCAAAAGTAAGATGGATAGTAGAAATTCTTCAGTGACTGTATAAAGGAGTTTCACCAGTCATGGGCTAGGGTACAGGATAAAAATGAGCACATACCACCACCTTACCAAAAATAGTTCTAGGGCAGGTGAAGACTCTGAAGAAGCAAGATTCTGTCAGGACATGCTTATGTAGAATTCCAAGGCTTTCCACTTGTACTCAGTGGCTGGAGTCAGTAGGCTGGCTTCTAGTACTGCCCTGGGTCACAAAATAAAAAAGAAGGATCAATTCTTTGTGAAAGAGCCTGCTGCCAAGCTGGGATGAGACTCCACTGGACCTGGTGAGATCCCTGGCAGAAGAAATACCTGGACCATAGGAGCCTTACCAGGAAGCCTGGGTGCTGTGGTAGAGACAAAGAGTGAAGTTTTCAGTATCTTGAATGAAATGGGACTTTGTATTTTTTTTTAGTCTTGAGGTTCACACAAGGTACCAAGGCTCCAAAAAAAGGCATGGAGCAGCCACCTTGAGCTTTAACCAGAAGATCTCAAGGCTACCACAGGACTGCCAAACAGAAGTATTCAACTGCCTTCCAGTTGTCATTTTGAATGTTTCTGAGAGCTAAAAAAGCAATTAAGCCTAAATGTTAAGCTTGGGATTAGTGCAAGACGGTAACATTAACCCAGCAATAAAGCAAAACTAGATGCCATAGAATCCAGCTTTGTCTTACTTGGAGGTTTTGGTACCAACATTGAATACTTCTGCTGGATCCTGAGCTCAACATATGCACCTTCAAAGGATTCTAGTCCCTGTGTTGTAGTGGGTTTCAATAACCTGCTTTGCCCTGCTGGAGGAGTCCTACTGACAGCAAAAGTAAGGCCCTGATTCCAAGTTGTGCAAAATAATTTGCATATCGGCCACACCTTATAAATACCATTAATTTGGGATGAGATGGTTAGCAGGAATGGTAAATATTTTTTTCTTCACATTTCAACATTGAAATGAGACATAATATGCAGAACTGGTGTTTAAAACACTCAATACCATGGTTTCTATTTTTTTCTGGGACTTTTCACTGATACATTTCAACACATTTGTCCCCCCAAAATCTGTCCAGCAAAAACTGTGCCAGTCTGATGATTATCACCAACTTGTTACACCTTTTTGCAGGAGAACAGGAATTTAGCGATGAACTTGAACTCAAGGCCTAAGTCTCAAAGTAAAACCTCTAACTGGTGTGACTCACAAGTCTTACCCAATCTTTCTCCATTACAATTAGTCTGTAATTAACTGCTATGCCTGATCCCACTAAAGAGAAAGCAATTTTGTATTAAAAGATTGCAAGGCCCATTTTAAGTTGAACAGGAAACACACATATTGGAGTGGTTCTTGGCAGGGAAAGGAAGATGGTGGGCTGACTCCACCGCAGTGAGCACGCATCCAGGACTTCTCCAGCATGGCCATATGCTCCCTGCCTGCCTGATATGACATGACCTGACTCAGCTCGGCAGATCCCCTCTCTCCCAAAACAAGTGGCTGACAAAGCTTTTAACATTGGTACACTAGCACACCGTCTGTAAATACTAGCATTCTTACACAAAACTGAGGTTGTTTCTCCTATCCAATGTGGTGGCGGCACACCAGGATTTATTGCAAGCATCTCTTGCAGATCAGAACAGCAAGGTGGCTGACCCGTCCTTGCTGCTTCGCGTCTTGAGCCGGCTGAATCCAGCTCCCTCATTCACTCCATCGCGGTCAAATGCTGTTACAGTTGCAATAGAGACTATGAATGATAATGTCTCAGCAGCTGCAGCAACAAAAAGGTAAGGTAGTGGACATCTCCAAGCTATTGAGAAGGGGTCCGGTTTTCTAGTCAGAAGACCGATTCTGAAGCTTCTTCAATCAGGCAAGGCAGCGAGCCACCTCCAAGCATGCAACGGGGAGCATACTGTCCCTGCAATATCTATGGTGGACACTTTGCTGAGTGCAGTGCAGGCAATGGATGAAGCAAGGGGAGCTGGGTCTGAATATCTTGATGCTTCAATCATGGACGATAAGTCTCCTAGTGTTGCTGGGACTGGGAGTAAAGCAAGGGATCCTGCAACAAGGTAACTGTGCTGGCCTGTACGCTTCTGATAGCTTTTGCAATGTTTCAATGCCCCTGCTGGGGCAGACACAACCATTGTTAATGGGGCAGTCTTGTAACTTTCTCAAAGTAGAGCTGTAGTGTAGTTCCTATATTCCCAAAAAGCTCTGCGCATAGGAATAATATATCCTATAGATTAGACATGGACTGAGATAGACTAGGTTTCTATCGAATATACTAAAATTAATAGTCAGTGCCAGCTAGTTCAGAGGTCACAAGAAACTTTCTCGAATTCACAAGAAGGGATAAGTTTCTGACAACCGCATAAACATGACAACTTTGTTTCTCAAGAATAAGAAATATATCTCTAGAGTTGCGGAAACAATAGATAAGTATTTCACTCAGTCAATCGTGCATGCTTCGTTTCAACAAAGTTTGCAGAGAAATAGAGAGATGGGTGTTTTCAATAAAAAGGTTTATTAATCAGTCTTCTTTCTCATGCAAGAGAAATGAACTGCTACAATTGTTGAGCAGACTGCAGAGTATAATGCGTACAGCGAGAATAGTATTATAAAATAATACTGTAAAAGCATTGTATGGTTTCTAAGCCATATAAAAATACATATAAAAATAACATTGACTAAAATACTCAACTGGTGCCTCTAAATACTCCTACCCAAAGTACCCAACCTAAGTCTAGTATGCGGGAAGAAGTAAGTATTGTGTAGCATATGTTTAGTTGTTTTTGCCAAAGGTTTCTCTAGGTTCTAATCAGCTCCATACCTTGATTTAGAATGAAGGAGGTCTGGTATCTCTGTCTCAGGACTCGAATCCCAACACCCCGCAAGGGGAGCTTGGAAACACTGGAGCTGGATTCTCGGCAAGAGAGAGACAGCCTCTTGATCAGTGCATCAGCTGGAGGGTCGGCTTCCTTCGGCACTTGCTGTAGCGAGCTGCGTCGGGCAAGTAGATAGTCGAACTGTCCTGAACCACTGTAGTTTGCCATAGCAAGTAAAGGCATATTTTTACCTTGAAGGTGTTTAGGAATGCCATAGTTTGACGTAAAGTCGGGCATAATGACATCAGTAAAGAACCCCTAGGGAATAGTTGTTCTTTGCAAAGTACACGAGTTCCTGGACAAATCAATATTCAAGCAAGGGAAAGTTCCCTAACAGCTTAAGCCGATTTTCCAAGAAATCGTTGTGACGTTTGGTACCGGTGGAAGTAGCCATGCCTGTATTTGGTCTGCATGGGCTATGCCTAAATAAGGGATTGATTTCTATGCCTATATAAGGGCAATGTGAATTGTACCTATATGAGGGCATGAATTGGGAAAATTCACTCGGAGCTCTAAACGCCACACAACAGAGCCTGGTGTGGCTGTTTTTGTAGAGGAATGTGAGCCGTGCGGAATACAAAGTTTGAGCAAGGCAGACATATGTGAACTGGCTATTGCAGGGTCAGGGGGTATTGTTGTGCGAGGAATGGGGTCTGCACCACTGGATGCCTTGGTTGGGGTAAACTGTGGGGATCCTGATATGTCGTTGGTTCATACAGAAACATCAGGTGTGGTGCTGTCAGCTTATTCTAGTCAAGGGGCATTTCAGTCAGTCAGTCAGTCAAATAACTTTATTTTGGCTGTTACTGCCATAAAATCACACAAAATGTAACATTATAAAAATAGCATCATAAAATATCACAACCCTACTAAGAAGAGATATAGATACAATTTAACAATTAAATCCCCATTAAATTTAAAGCATCAATACTTAAGAGGTCCCACCCCCCTCAGATTGGGGGCAAGATGACAGCCACATAGGTGGTTGAATGTTGAGCTACTGGGCAGTGGTGACAGGTTCAAGATTATGACCTTGCGATAATGTGTTATCCAAAGGAGAAACCGACACAGTAGACTCTACTCACTCCTCCTCATTTTTTGTCCCCGACCCCCCCTGCTCCAGATGTACCAGAAGTTATATTGACGCGATGTTCTGGGGGCCCTCTACTTAGCCATAGCTCCACGCTTTCTCAAACGCCTAATTAAGGAATACCTGCAGAAGCTCTTTGTCCAGCTGATCGAGGGAAGTGGTGGAGGAGTATCCGAGATGGCTCCAAAAGTTATGTCAGCGGCGCATCTAGGGCGGCTGCAGCGGTGGCTGCCGTAAAGCCCATGTAGAGGGCACAGCAGATGCGGCGGCGAGTGGCGAGAGCTCCTCGCCGCAAACGAACAAACTTCGCTTCCCGGACCCGCAGATACTCAGAAGGGGACGAGGCGGAGCCCCATCAAAGAGCCGGCAAGCGGGTCCCTCGGTTGTTGAACTCCTGCAGAGGGCCAAGGACTCAGTGGCTCCTGGGCTGGATAGTGGCGATGTGTATAACGGGAACAGTATCCAACATGATGAGGTGAGCCAAGCAGTCACCCAGGAGGTGCCTCTACAAGGCAGTATCGAGTGCGACAATGGGGGGAAGTATAGAGCGACGGGCAGTGGTATGCTCCTGCTCCCCCCTCCTGTGATTACCCCCTCTGAGACATTGGTAGGAACAAGCGGACTGCCTCCTATATCTGTATCTCTAGCACAATTGGAGTCCACAGTTATAGCCTATGTGAACAATAGTAGGGGGGGAGTGTGAAAGCTCTGAAAGCTCTGTAAGCAAGAGATTGGAGGTACAGAATACCGGAGATTCCCAGGCCCAGGAACCTGGTAATCAGCCCCTATCCAGCTCTATTGGGAATATATCAGTCGAGTTGGAAGGGGAAAAGGATAGAGATGAGGTAGAAAAGGAGCCTAGTGACTGCTTTTTCTCTCTATCTGAAGGAGCGGATTGGTCGGATGACATAATAAGCACCTCGCAAGGGGGTAGTAGCCTAGAGTCAGATGGGGTGGACAGCGAGGAGGAGCTCCCTTTAACAGCTGTAAAATCTGCACAGCAGAATGGTATCCAGAATAAGGGGGCTCACAATAAGGATAGAAGTGAGCTGACCTGGGATCATTCATCAGTTACCCCTCTCACAGGTTCTCCAAGGAAGGTACCTATCGCAGATGAAGGAGCCCCCCGACTCTGGACATAATACATCAACTCATCCTGGCTCACAGAGAGGAAACTAGACAAGATAGTCAGAAAGCCCAGGCGGGGATGAGGAAAATGCAGGGGGTTGTGAGAAAGCTGTTCAAGGCATTTTCAAATCTGGCCGATAGAGTATCCGACTTGGATGAAAGGATTGTCGGGACAGAAGCAGATGCATCTAGTGCCGTATCTATGGTGGAGACTCAGGGTGCTCAAATTAAAGACTTCCAGTGGAAACTCAAAGAGCCCAAGAACAGAAAGAGACAAAATAATCTTTGAGTGCTGTGCGTGCAGGGGGTCTCGAAGGGTCAGATGCCAGACGGTATGTACTTGACCTGTTTAAAGTGGCTTTCCCGGAATTGTCAGAATGGAACTGGGCAGCAGAGATCCAAAGGGCTCACCGCATTCCACTAAAACTTCGAGCACTGGCAAAAGAGGGGCACAGGCACAGACCCCAGGCCCTACTAGTTTTCTTTTGAAACTTCCTCCTGCGACATGCGATCTATGATAAAGCAAGGCCGGATGCAAGAAGATCAAGTGGTGGGGTCTCTTTCTTCGTCCGGCCCGACTTCGGTCATCTAACAGTGGAGAGGCGCTGGAGGTTGAGACAACTCATAAAGCAGTTTCAAGACAAGAAAATTCAGGTGTATTTTGGTCAACCCAGCGCAATTGAAAGTATTAAACAACGGTACCACCTTATACTTTGCGGCAGAGATTAAAGCCAAAGAATATTTGGACTCCCTGGATAAATAAAGATGATTTACCGAATTTTCAGAGATCAAACTTAAAGAGTATTTGGACTCCTTAGACAAATAGAGTTGTTCTACGGGCCTGTTTGGCTATGATGTGGGGGGTGAGGGGGAGGGGAAATTGGTATCATGTCAGAACATATATAAAGGTTAAGGGTTAGGGTGTGGGATACGTTTTGCAAATAGGAGCCAGTTGTGAGGGTTTTCTCTTTTGGTTAGGTATGATATTGATTTTCTTTTTGATGATTTAAGGGTCTGTTAGGGATAGATATTCACGGTGAGGTAGCCACTGCCCATTTATACGGCATACATCATATGCACAGACTTCAGTCTGAGCGTCAATGTGGGGTGGAGGGGCGAATTAAGCTAGGGAGGGTGAAGGGGGTCAGGGGTGGGGGGTGGGGGGAGGGTTGGAGGGGGGTTGCGGAGCACTTTTAAGGGGAGGTAAAAGAAGGTTACCCGGTACTTTGTTTTGTATTTCTTGATCAATATGCTATATGTATCAGTATCTTATTGTGTTGGAAGGAGACAGCTGTTAGGTAGTTTTGTACCAAAAAGCAATGGGGATGCTTAAGATTTGTTCTATTAATGTTGGAGGTCTGAATGACTAGTCAAAGAGGCAATGCTTGGGGTATTTTGCAAGAGCAAATCAGTTAGATGTAATCTGTCTACAGGAGACCCACCTACATTGGACAAAACATCATCTACTAAATATTAAAGATTTTGACTTGCTGGCATGCTCTACCCAGACATCTACTGTAAGAGGGGTGGCAATCCTGGGGAAACCATGTCTAAGTGGTACTAGCAGTTGTTTAGCAGATCCCTGGGGGCGATGGGTAATTGCTGAATTTAAGATTGGTGTCACACTGTGCGTAATCTATGGATCTAATTAGGACAACCCAGAGCTGTTTGACAATCTAGAAATAGAATTAGTGAATTGGGCATCCCCCTTCATTTGCTGCAGGGATTTTAATATCTCTGCAGATTTAATGGATAGTGATTGGGCTAGTATTTATAGGGGAAGCAAGCCCAGGGTTTATAGAGCTTTGTGTTCTCTGATTAGGTCATACAGTTTATTAGATGTTTGGGGCCATAAAGAGCAGCATGATCCAGGGTTCACATATTTTTCACACCCGCACAGAAATTTACTAAATTAGATTTTTTTTTATATCATCTTCAGAGCTGTCGAGGGTGGGGATTAAAAAACTTCAGAAACTCGTCTCGGATCATAATCCTTTGGTTTTAATATATGAAGTGGATAAAACTCCGAATTTTAGCTCCAGATGGACATTTGAGAGGAGACTGTTGGTGAATCCTAAATTTATAGAGCACGTAAAAAAATGGGCTGGAGAATTTTTTGATGCAAATAGGTTCAGTGCCTCCCGTAATTGTGTCTGGGGTGCCTTTAAGCCGGGATTAAGGGGGGATCCGTTCAGTTTTCTGCTAGGCAGAGGAAAGTAGATCGGAAAGAGCACGGGAAATTGGTAGGGCAGCTAATGGAGGTGGAGGAGCTACACCTGAGGGATTTTATAGGGGGAAAGGACACCAAGCAAAGCCTTCAAAAAATGTTGTCTATCAAGGCCAACCTGAATAAATGGATAGCACAGAAAAACGCAGACGAATATCAGGTGCACAGGGGTAAAATGTATGAAACGGGGGAGCAGGCTGGTAAGTTTTTGGCATTAAAAATCAGGCAGGGATTCAGTAGGAATATATCCCTAAAATCCATGAAGGGGATCAGGAGTTCATAGAGCCAGCTGATATTCGGAGAGTGTTTAAGAACTTTTACCAACATCTGTACAGTAAGGAGGATAGGGTAGCATTGGTAGGTGTAGAGCTGGTTGATATCGGCCATAAGCTGTCAGATCAGGATAAATTAACGCTCAAGGGAACCATGACTATGTGAATTGGAAGAAGCTCTGCAAGATCTGGTGGCTGGTAAGGCTACAGGGTCTGATAGCATTCACATTGAGGTACACAAGTGCCTGCAGGATGTGTTAGCTCCGCTTATGTCAGATTTATTTAATGGGGTAATTTGCTCTGGAAATGTCCCTGAATCCTGGAAAAGTACTAATATTGTTTTCTTTCATAAGAAGAGCAAGGATAAGGTAGACCCAGGCTCTTATTGCTGAATATCTCTCATAAATGCGGACACCAAAATGTATGCAAAGGTCTTGGCCAAGAAGCTGGGGGGGATCATCGGCAGTCTAGTCTTCCCATGGCAGCACAGGTTTGTACCAGGTCGTGACACCACGGATCACACCAGGCGGGCGATCACGTTATTGGACGCCTAGGATGCTGTGGGGGGGTCGGATCGCCATCATCCTTCTCGCGCAGAAAAGGCATTTGAACATGTCACCTGGAGATATTTATGGGGGATATTGGAGCAGAGGGGCCTTGGCCCTAATATTTTGAGGGCTATAAAAGCCATGTATGTTGAGCCAGTAGCAAAAATCCAACTTATGGGTGGCAGTTCTGAGGAAATTAGCATATCTCGAGGGACCCGGCAGGGGTGTCCCTGCTTGCCAATTTTATTCGCCCTGTACATTGACCCCCTGGTTAGAAAGATCTTAGACTGTGAGAGCATTATTCCAGTGGTGTGCAACGGGTTTGAAACCAAATTATTGGCATATGCAGATGATCTGGCCATAACAAAGCCAGATCCAGAGCGGGCTATGGCGACCCTCTTAGGGATTACTACGGAATTTGGTCAGTATTCTGGATACCATCTCAACGAATCAAAAACCCAGATAATTTGCTCAAATAATATTCCTAAGCAGGATGGCAGATATCTGGAGTCAGCAGTATATTTGGGGGTTAGGATCAGCTCTACGGTAGATACAACTGTTAAGGAGAATTTCTTGCCAGTACTCAAGGCAATTAGGGCAGACCTAAAAAGAATTGATTGTATACACCTGTCTACTATAGGCAGAGTTAATTTCATTAAGATGACTATGTTCCCCAAGATACTGTATCTTTTTCGTAGTATCCCATTGGTGGTTGGGGAGGAAGTGCTTAAATCTATTAAGGCAGCTTTTGCGAATTTCATCTTGCATTATGGGAAAATTAGACGGTCTTTATAGGTATCTTTCACTCCCATCGAATAAAGGGGGGCTAGCGGCTCCTAACATTAGATTGTATATGTTGAGCTGTCTTTTCAGTCAGATGGCTATTCTATTAGACGGAGTATCAAGCATGTCTAATTTTTTCCTAGGGTTAAGATACCCCCCTTCTATTTTTGAATTGCTGGTAGGTAAGGAAGCTACTGGCGCCTTGTTGCGTAAAACGGACAAACACTATTTTAATAAAAAACGATATAAGGTTTTGAAAGTGCCTGGAATGTCTGGAAATCCACCCACAAGCATCTGGGAATCCCAAAAATTAATTATTATACCCCACTCTGGAACTCTAGTCTGTTTCCTTATTTTAGTATGGACAGACTTTGGAGATTGTGGGAGGGTCAAGGGATCAGAAGATTCGGAGATCTGTTTGTTGGAAGTACGATGCTGAGTTTTAATGAGATTCAGGGAAAATATGGAATTTCAGCTTTGCAAGGCTTTAAATTCCTACAGATTCACCAAACATTAGTAGGGATCAGACCACCCATTTCTCCAGGGGGTAAAATCAATGTGATGGAGTATGTTTTGGGTGGGGATGTTAAAATTAAGTCAATTTCTAAAGTCCTAATTTCAATTCTCCACGATGATGGGGATAAAATCAAAGCAGCTTGGATGGTGAAATTAGGGGACCCAGATGTTGATCTGGATAAGGCTCTGCTACTAGCCGGGAAATGGTTCCGCTCTACGATTTCGAGAGCCCAAAATTATAAGACGGTATTCAATTTATATTTTACCCCGGCTAAGTTATTTAGGTGGGGTAAGAGGGAAGATGACAAATGTCCTAGATGCTCTGAGGGGCCAGCTGATCTTCCCCACATGTTTTATCATTGCCAAAAGTTAGTAGAGATTTTTTTTCAATATCCAGAAATTTTGGAAGGGGCTGCTAGGTATTAAGATCATCCTATCCCCTACTCTAATAATCTTAGGGCATGATAGTAACTTAAATCTAAATAAGGGAGAAGAGGTGTTTGTTTTTATGTCTGTGGCAATCCTTCTGATTATTTTGGCGGCAGGCCGGAAGGATACTGTGGTCCCCTCCTTCCAGATGTGGCTTTCTCGCCTGTTAGGGATTCAAAATATCGAGGCAGCCCTACATAGGGGAAGAGGTAGGAGAATGAGAGAACTCGGGCAAAATCTATGGGTCCTGTTAAAAACTGGAAAGAATCTTGCCTATAATACAAAATCGGGATTTTATGATGTAGAATCTGATTTTAGTGATTGGATTTCTGACTTAGTTGAATTTTTGTATTCCTTATGTATTTATATTTTGCGAATTAAATTGATAGGTAAGCGACATACCGTGTTCTTTTGTTGAATAAAGTCTACCTTTAGCCCCAGGGTTTAAACAACGCTAAATACAATATTAAATAAACATAATAAATGTAACAAACAATAATCCTAATATAGAAATAGAAAAATGAATAATATAACCAATAACAGTATAGTACTCCTTCAAATGATATTTTTCGGCTTTTGGCCCATTCTTGTTGTACGCTACAGAGCAAGATTACAAGAAGTTGTTCAACCAATACTCAAGCAGAGTTTGGATTGGCGATTAGTTTGCATTTTCTAATAGATGAGGTGAGATCTTTTTAATGTTAAGAGACTGAATTTGCCTGATATGATACAGCCATCATTAACATATATATCAGCAACACGTTTTTTTCCCCCCTCCTATTTCTAATAAGATATAAAAAATTAAAGATTGGAACAGTCGAGCTTTGAATTAAATGTCTTTTCCCACCAGGGGGGAACTGTTTTTTCCAGTACTTTCCCCTTTTTTCTGCTTTTTTGTATCATGATACGATTAACAAAGAAGATTGTTATATGGGCAGTTGTAATTACCTGACATTGGAAAAAATGATTAGATTGGCATATAGGCAGGACTTAATAAAGATTGTGAATAGAATAACTCTGTATAAATCACATAATTTATGAGTTATATCTTTTATTTTTCTTTTCGTATTTTTACAGCCCTGATGATGTCCCTGAAGGGATGAAACGCATAGGCTGTATTGTCTTCATATGAGATAATAAAGTTGAATTGAAGAAGAACACACACCTGCATTTGGATATCTTTTTTCATCATCTGTTTTGGATTACTGTCTAATGGCAAAAATGTTTGTTGCTTAAATCTTTTTGATACTGGAGATACTCCTTTGTTTATATTTTCTGTTCTTGATTATAGCAGCATTAGCGGTGGGTGGCTCAAAGTTCAGTATCTGCTTATTTGAAAATAATCAATAACAATTGTTTGAAAATATCCTGCTGTGCACACAATTCTAGTACCCTCACCGTACTCTTTCCATAGTCTAATAATGTTAGTAGGACAGTCACACCAAAGTTTTGCACCATACAACAAGGCCCCCCTGGCTTGAACCTTATGCATTTCTGCAGGGGGACCAATGACCTTTGTGGAACAACTCCTGTAGACTTTTAAAATCCCCCCGTTGCCTGGATTAGTTTTAAGTTTACCTTAGTAATTTGCGGTCCCCACTCCATTTTGTCATTGATGGTAAGATCCAAATAATTAAATATAGGCACCCTCTCTAAGGACCGATCGACCATTTTTGGGTGTGGGCAAATGATGGAATCAGCATTGAAAACCATATACTTTGTTTTCGGTATATTTATCTCCAAGTTCCTTTTCTTACAGAAATGGCTAAATTCCTCTAGGACACGCTGCATTCCCATAGGTGTTTACAGAGGAGCAGCGTATCATCCGCAAACATTAAGGCTGGTATTTTGCGGTTGGCAAGTCTTGGAGAATCAATGTCCTTAACAGCTAAAAGCACCTCAATTGAGCCATTTAAGAAGAGCGAGAAGAGTGTGGGTGCGAGCACACAGCCCTGTCTCACTCCCTTCTCAACGGGAATAGGAGCTGTTAGTACCCCGCTTTTTCCAAATCTTATTCTAGCAAAGGTGCCTTCATGAAGGCGTTTCAGCTTTTGACAAAGATAAGCCGGAGCTCCCATATCAAGCAATAAGCCCCATAACTGATCTCGATCTACCATATCAAACGCAGATTTGAGGTCCACGAATATTAAATAGAGAGAGCCTCCCTCCAACGTTATGGTTTTCCAATAGATAAGTTGTAATCTAAACAACTGATCTATGGTTGAGGTTTTAGTCCTGAAGCCTGCTTATAGGGGTGTTAGTATGTAATGATCATCCATCCAATCCTGCAATCTTTCCAAAAGAACACGGGCAAAGATATTTTGCGTTACATCTATTACGCTGATCGGCCTATAATTTGCCGGTTCTAGTGAGGACCCCTTTATATAAATGGGAATGATCTCAGCACCTGCCCAAGTTGAAGGGGGTGCCAGACCATGGAATATTGCATTCAAAAGGGTCTGCAAATATGGGGCCCACACTCCCTGTTCAGTTCTGAACAGGTCTCCTGGGATCCTGTCCAGCCCGGGCGCCTTATTTGGTAAAAAGTTGGCCAAAGCCACTATTACCTCGGCCAATGAACAAGGAGGTATCTCGCCAGGGGAAGCAGGGGTTTAATCACTGAAAGGTGGCCTTGTCTCAATTATTCCAATCTGGGGCTTAGAATATAAAAGTTTAAAATGGGCTAGCCAAACTTCTTCCCCGAGGTTTGGCTCGATTGCAGACCTGCCCTCAGTTTTTCCTGTCTTTACCAGATTCCAGAATCCTCTTATATCTTTGTCATCTAGGGCTTTCTTAATGGCCTGCCATCTATCAATTTTCCATTCTGATTTTGCTTCTAAAATAATTTTCTTTAAAAATACCCTTGCCACCCTAGTACATATTGTATCTCCCTCTCTCAGTGCGGTTAACAGGGCGCTCTTTGCATCCCTACATGCACTGTTGTACCAGGGGTTCTTTTCCCTTTGTTGGATTCCTTTTTGTGATTTACCACTTAAAAAACTCTGCCAGAGTCCAAACCAAATCCAGATGGTTTTTACCCAACTCCTCTTTGGGGTCAGTGGGACTACCACAATCTGAGATGGAACTTGGCTTTTCTAAGAAGGGAATGATTGATTTATACAAAGGGGCCATCGCTTCTGGAGATTGTACAAACGACCCCCAGCGAATTCTTTTGCCTCTATTGGTTGCTAATAAATTCAAAGGTGGCAGATTAGTCGGATCTTGCCCTTCTACCGGTTAAGACCTATCCAAGGTTACAACCAGCAAATTGTGATCACTTTCGGCATGGGTTTGGACATGGAAATTCAAAATCATGTGCCAGATTTCCATGTTTACCAGGATGTGATCAATAGTGGATGCCTGGCCATTCCTTATAAAGGTAGTTCCCTGGATTATTGGCCAGCAACCGACTGTTGCATGCCCTCAGCGAGTAACTGAGTGTTAATGAGGTCAGCTGTAAGACTAAAGGAGTCCTCCCCATAATCGGGTAAAGGTTACACATAGGAATTCCTCAAGTCGAGTCCTCTTTCCTCGTAATAGAATATGGTAAACCATTAAGGGGTTCGAAGTGGCAATTAAAGTCCCCTCCAATGATTGGAAATGTTTGCTCGGGCAGCGTGGGGA
Organism: Lissotriton vulgaris; assembly: GCF_964263255.1. Taxonomy (NCBI): domain Eukaryota; kingdom Metazoa; phylum Chordata; class Amphibia; order Caudata; family Salamandridae; genus Lissotriton; species Lissotriton vulgaris. The sequence goes on along the minus strand of NC_141689.1, from coordinate 1,195,108,125 downwards.
GAAAAGCAGCCAAGCAGTCTAACGTCTGCGAGGTCTGCCCGTGCCTCACAGGGCGGGAGTAAACATCAATAATAGCCACCTTTGGGAAATTACTAAATGAGAGAAGAATGCATAATATATCAGGGGAATGGGTTTCCAACCTTTTAACTGTACAGCTGAGATGTATACCGACCCAAATAGTAAGACCCCCCGAAGATCTCCCCCTTGGCCCCTGAATGGCTGCTTTGTAGTATGTAACAAACCCAGTTCTATGTAAGGGTTTCAGTCCCCAGGTCTCTTGGAGTAAGCAGATCTCAAGGGTATCAATGAATTCACCCCAATCAGGGAGATCCATTTTAGCATTAAGACCAGCTACATTCCATGACAAAATGCTTAGTCCCTGTGGCATTTGTACTTTAATACTCTGCAAGGCCGTAGGGGATACCCATCTTTCAGAAACCATGGGTGGGTTCGCTTCCTCTTCTCCAGGGGCAATATCATGAAAGGCCTCGATATAGCTATCATTTCTTCCTCTACTAATACCTGACCATTATTAATCACCGGTAGCTGGTTGGTAGCCATGTCTCCCAGCAACCTTTGTACTTTCAAAGCCTGAGGCACAAAAGTAGAATCCCCCCTTTAGGTATTATGGGCAGGTTCCCCCACCCTTCCAAGCGGAGTACTATGTGGGACTTCATGAGTATCATCAATAATACCCATAGGACTCACTTCTATCAACAATTCATTTCTTGGCACCAATGGGTAATTAGTAACCTCAGCTCCCTCACTGGCATTGGACAACCCTAACTGATTAGCCTTAGATAGGGAATATTATCCAATGGGGTTCATTCAATCTACCTGATCTAAAACACTGTATCTGTTACTTAAGGGAAGAACAGCTGGCAATAAGGTATCAAAATTACGACAATAAGGACAAACAGATAGAATGAGGGTCCTAGGGAAATTTTAAAGACCACGCACAATTACACTCCCCTAACTACAGAACATGAAAAACACAAAGTAACTGTGGGTCTACAAAGGCAAGTTGTTGAAAGAGTCTGACCACCAACCTTATCCTAGGTGTCCGCTGCTTTCTTCAGGAACGGAACTTCTCTACTGCAGTCGGTGCTGCGCCTCACCTGGCTGCGGCTCAGGCTGGAAGAGCACCTCTCTGCCCGTCGGTACTCCGGGCTTCCCTCTGGCCCATCTCGAGACGGCCCAAAGTGAGGCGCAGCACCGACATCCTACCAATTAGAATTTTGGAGGATTGTCAATTATTCAAGACGTCCAGGTGACACTTTTGGATTATATATACACTTGCAATTTTTCTATTTGTTTCACTATAATGCAGTAGCAAAGTTCTGGTCCTGAAGAAAGCAGCGGACACCTGGCAGGGTCCACATACTGCTGAAACATGTTGACCTTTTCTATCTAAATAGTAGCTATTTGTTGAAAACTACTATGTTCCCGCACTGGTTTTTATCTTTGAAGTATGAGAGGTATCTAATAAATTCCTTCCCCTCTCCACTCTCCAATTTTATATCTTTCACTTTACTCACTCACTCTATCATGCACTGCTTTTCAGTTATCAACATAAGGTTACTTTTCATACACTGGGACATCAGTTTATATAAAAAAAAATCCTCACTTATTATGGATGCAGGAATATCCTCCTCGAGTCCCAAGTGATGACAAGAGCGGCACCGAACGATAACTGATGGGTACTTTCACACTCTGGAAGTATCACTTATGTTTTGAGATTATGTTGTAGTTGGGATAAGGTTGGTGGTCAGACTCTTTCAACAACTTGCCTTTGTAGACCCACAGTTACTTTGTGTTTTTCATCAAAATTATGACATCTATTGTTTGGATTTCCTGCCTCAGCTCTAATTTCCCATCTTTCCCCTGAATAATCCCTGCTCTCAACTTGTGAGCAAGAAAGTTAGAAGTGGCTAAAGGGAAGGGACTGTATTCCAGTTAATGCCCGCGGTCGGGACCAATCGCAAATATAGATAACCACCCGCCTATCTCTAAAGTTAATCAAAATACAATCACCCTCGAAAACATTTCTCTCTTTGACCCACCCAAATTACTTTACGAGCAAATAGGATTTCACTAAACACCTGGGGTCTGTTCGTGTTAAGCCAGTGGGTGCACTTATTTTTTAGCTCAGTGTATGTCTCCTCCCTACCTCTTTCTAACATTGGGACCCCAACCAATACAACAACATAGGGAGCTGACTCAGGTGGTAAATCTATACATGGTAGACTATGTTTCCTTACACCAGTGCTTGGGGGCTTATGCGACAATCGCAGGCTTTGTCTTTTCTTTGGATTTTTTGATCCACGCCTGCCTCCTGGATAAGTGTTTCTGATCTCGCCCTCTGCAAATTCCCTGCACCAGCATATGTCACATCATCTAAATTAGAAGAAATGCCAGTCCCATCATTTCTACTTGGTGGGGCTAATATTAAGGTAGATGTTGGTGGGGTGGGAAGTAGGATAGTAGATGTTAATGGGTTACACATCACATTTGCTGTAGATTCAGTTAACCTAACGTTTCCCCCCGTGGGCTTTAAGGTGGAACCAGAGTTAGGTATAGCAACTGATTCAAAGTGCAGTCATTTTTCCTCTATTAGTGATAGTCTTTCAAGGATTGGCAAAAGCGATGATAAAAGTAGGGCCCTCAATTTGGCCCAATAACCATCTTTAGTATGGGATCAATCAATCAATCAAGACATTTATAGAGCGCACTACTTACCCGGAGGGTCTCAAGGCGCTTGGGGGGGGGAGGGGGTGCTGCTACTGCTCGAACAGCCAGGTCTTGAGCTTCTTCCTGAAGGAGAGGTGGTCTTGGGTCAGGCGCAGGTCGGTCGGGAGGGAGTTCCAGGTCTTGGCGGCCAGGTAGGAGAAGGACCTTCCTCCTGTTGTCGTTCTTCGGATGCGGGGGACGGCGGCGAGGGCGTGACTGGCTGATCGGAGATGGCGTTTGGGAGCGTAGAAGTTGATGCGGTTGTTGAGGTAGCTCGGGCCTTGATCGTGTAGGGCTTTGTGTGCGTGGGTGAGGAGACGGAAGGTGATTCTTTTGTTGACGGGGAGCCAGTGCAGGTTTCTCAGATGTCCGGAAATGTGGCTGTGTCGTGGGATGTCGAGGATGAGTCTGGCTGAGGTGTTCTGGATCCGCTGGAGTCTCTTCTGGAGCTTGGCGGTGGTTCCGGCATAGAGGGCGTTGCCGTAGTCCAGTCGGCTGGTGACGAGGGCCTGGGTGACCGTCTTCCTGGTCTCGGTGGGGATCCACCGGAAGATCTTCCGTAACATGCGCAGGATGTTGAAGCATGACGAGGAGACGGCGTTGACTTGTCTGGTCATGGAGAGGGAGGAGTCCAGGATGACGCACAGGTTCCGTGCGTGGTCTGTCGGTTTGGGAGCGGTGCCCAGGGCAGGGGGCCACCAGGAGTCGTCCCAGGCGGAGGGCGAGGAGCCCAGGATGAGGACCTCCGTCTTGTCTGAGTTCAGTTTCAGGCGGCTGGTCGTCATCCACTCGGCTACGTGTTTCATCCCTTCGTGAAAGTTGGCTCTGGCGGCGGCGGGGTCGTTGGTCAGGGAGAGGATCAGCTGGGTGTCGTCAGCGTAGGAGATGATGTTGAGGTTGTGCTGGCGTGCGATGGTCGCGAGGGGGGTCATGTAGACGTTGAAGAGGGTGGGGCTCAGCGAGGATCCTTGAGGGACGCCGCAGATGACTTTGGTGGCCTCTGACTTGTACGGTGGTAGTCGGACTCTCTGTGTTCTTCCGTAGAAGAAGGAGATGATCCACTCCAGTGCCCTCTCCTGGATTCCGACGTTGCTGAGGCGCTGCACTAGGGTGCGGTGGCAGACAGTGTCGAAGGCCACGGAGAGGTCTAGGAGGATGAGGGCAGCTGTTTCTCCGTTGTCCATCAGGGCTCGGATGTCATCGGTGGCCGCGATGAGGGCGGTCTCGGTGCTGTGGTTGGCTCGGAAGCCAGACTGTGAGGGGTCGAGGGATCCGTTCGTCTTGAGGAAGGCGGCCAGCTGCTTGTTGACGGTCTTCTCGATGACTTTGGCTGGAAACGGGAGGAGCGAGATGGGGCGGTAATTCTTGAGTTCGGTGGGGTCCGCTGTAGGTTTCTTGAGTAGGGCGCTGAGTTCGGCATGCTTTTAGCTCTCCGGGAAGGTGGTGGTGTCGAAGGAGGTGTTGATGATGTCCCGCAGGTGGGGTGCAATGACAGCGTCGGCCTTGTTGAAGACGTGGTGAGGGCAGGGGTCAGTTGGAGATCCGGAGTGGATGGAGTTCATCATGCGGACGGTGTCTTCGGTGCTGATCGGAGTCCAGGCGCGGAGGGTGGTGGTGGGGGGCGGTGATTCGGTCGTGGCGTGCGTCGGTTGAGTGCTGAAGCTGTTGTGTATGTCCCCGATCTTGTTGTGGAAGTAGGAGGCGAGGGAGTTGCAGAGGTCTTGCGATGGGGTGATGTCGTTGTTGCCGGTGTTGGGGTTGGAGAGCTCTTTCACGATGTTGAAGAGTTCCTTGCAGTTGTGTGCGTTGTTGTCCAGCCGGTCCTTGAATGCAGTTTTCTTGGTGGCGCGGATCAGTTGGTGGTGCTTCCGGTTGGCAAGCTTGAGGGTGGTCATGTTGTCCGCTGTTGGTTCCCTTCTCCAGGATTTCTCGAGGGCTCTGCAGTTCTTCTTGGAGCTCTTGAGTTCGTTGGTGAACCATGGGGCCTTCTTGCTGCCGGGTCTGCTGGGCGGGGTCCTCAGTGGGGCGAGTTCGTCCGCGCAGTTGCTGATCCACTTCGTGAGGTTGTCGGCGGCCTGGCTGGGGTTCGCTGAGCTGGCGGGAGGGTGCTGGCTCAGGGAAGCGGGGAGCTGGTCGGCTGTGATCTTGTTCCAGCTTCTTCGAGCAACCTGTTGCTGGTGGTGGTGGATCGTCGTTCTTTTGAAGGTGAAGTGGACGCAGCTGTGGTCCGTCCAGTGGAGTCCGGTGGCGTGGCTGAAGACGATGTCTTTGCAGGATGAGAAGACTGCGTCGAGTGTGTGTCCGGCGAGGTGGGTGGGGGTGGACACCAGCTGCTTGAGACCGAGGGTGGCAGTGGCGTAACGAAACTTGAGGGGGCCCCCCTGCAAATCAGATGGAGGGGGCCCCCTGCGCGGTGCGGTCCACCATGCTTCCCCCCCTCCCCCCCCCCCCGCGCTGGCGGCGTGGCCCACCATGTACCACTTTGCCCTACCACCCAGAAATCTAGCATATTTTGCTTTGAAACCTCCAACATTTAAATTCTTCTACTGGGAGACACCATTTAAACATGGAAATATCAGTAGTTTACGAATTGAATTGCAACCTAAAATTACCTTTTAACAAAAAAAGTGCAAAATATTGAATTGTGAAAGGTCTAACACAGATCTAGCTTGTCACTGAAAATGGCCACAAAACCTCCGTAGTTTGCCAGCCAGCCCCCTTTTTCTCATTCCCTCCACCCAATGCTATCAGGGGTTACAACTTGTGACTTACAAGAATCCAAGCTTTCCCACCACACCCACACTCTTTACTTCCTCTCCACGCCACCATGGATGTTCTGCAGTGAGCTCGAGTCGGGGTTCTGTTAAATCAGAATGATGACAGCACTCTCATAATTCCTTTAACTCTCTGCTCTCCCCTTCTTAGATTACGGTCTTTCTTTTATGTCTGGTGCTTAGTTTTTTGTTGGGTGTAATTTCTTATCAATTGCATGATTTCGCTCACAAGAAAATGTCACTCTCATAGTCAATCAAATGTCACTCATAATTATACTGAAAATATGAAAATGTCACACATCGCAATTTTAAACTTTGGCAGCTATGTTGTTATCTATTTACCAATCTAACATGTGGCGTGCTGTAAATAAAAAGGAACCAAAATCAACTGCGCAGGGCTTTTCTGCAAGCGGAGACTAGTGGCCCCTTAGCCCTTACCTTAGCAGTCCGACGATTGTCACGGTCCTCCTCGCCTCCACTTGTCCGGGCCCCTCGCCGTCGTCCGGGGCCCAGACAAGTGAAAAACAACATACGTACCTCAGGGCAGCTCACAGTCACTCACACGGCTGACGGGACCCGGCCGGGGACCCCCACCAGAATTCGAACTTGTCTTCAACTTGACTCTCGGGCAGGCCATTTCAAAGACTCGCAAGCAGGCGGGGCCCCCAGTCGCACCATTTCAAATGATTGCACGCTGGGGGGCCACGGCCGGGGCCCGCGATGCGCAGTGCGCACCATTTGTCAGAGGCAGAGCCTACTCTGCGGCAGTGCGGCACATCATCATGTATTAAGTCAGGTGCCCGGCGGGGCCCCCCAGAGCGCGGGGCCCCGCGTGGCCCCCCCGCAACGCGGGGGCTGCGTCGGCTTGTGTTACGCCCCTGGAGGGTGGCGAGGTTGTCGAGCAGGGTGATGGTGTTGCGGTCGTTGTTGTTCTCCAGGTGGAAGTTGATGTCCCCCAGGAGGATGTAGTCGGCGGAGGGGAGGGCATGCGGGCTGATGAAGTCGGCGATGTCCTCGCTGAATTGTGTGCGTGGTCCCGGGGGTCGGTAGATCAGGGTGCCTCTGAGGGTGGTTTTGGAGTCCGTGTGGATCTGGAAGTGCAGGTGTTCGGCGGTTGTCAGGGTGTCGTCGGTGTTGGTCTTGATGCGGATGGTGTCCTTGTAGATGATGGCGATGCCTCCTCCAGTGTGGTTGTCGCGGTATCTTCGGGTGATCTTGTAGCCCTCTGGGATGGCGATGGCGATGTCGGGCGCTGAGGAGTCGTTCATCCAGGTTTCCGTGAGGAAGGCGACGTCAGGAGCTGTGGTGTCGAGGAGGTTCCAGAGTTCGATGGCGTGTCTGTGGACGGAGTGGGTGTTGAGGAGGATGCACTTCAGGTGGTTGCTGTTGATGTTCGGCTTGGTGGGTGCTGGTGTAGTGCAGGTCCGGATGCAGGTGAACTTGCAGGCGTGGCAGCTGAAGGGTCCGTGGGTTCGTCTCGGGGTGGCTCGGTAGCAACCCGGGATTCGGCCGGTGTTGAGTGCGTTGAGGGTGGCGGTGTCGTAGGTCCGGCGGGTGGGCTGGGGTCTGTGGGGGCCAGGGATCCTGGCGCTGGGCGCGGTCCAGGCGCGGATGGGCGTAGACGGGCTTACCTTTGGCGCACCTTCGGCGCTCAAACGGTGCTCCCGCTGCGCGCGTCCGCTGCGCGGTCGCTCTGGGGGCGTCATAAGAGGGGAGCCGGGAGGGAGGGTGTGCGGGGAGGCGGGGATCGTGGGAACCAATCGGCGGGCAGGGGGGTGGGGTCTCGCAGTAATCCGGCGGGAAAAACCTGGGGGCTCGGCGGCGGCCCTGCGGTGGCTGGGGCGGCGCTGGGACGGCCCTGCGTGGCTGGGGCGGCTCTGCGGCGGCCCTGCGGCGGCTGGGGCGGCTCTGTGGCGGCCCTGCGGCGGCTGGGGCGGCTCTGCGGCGGCCCTGCGGCGGCTGGGGCGGCTCAGCGGCGGTCCTGCGGCGGCTGGGGCGTCGTGCAGATCGTGGCACAGGCAGCAGGTAGGAGGAGCAGGCAGGGGGTGTGGGGGCGACCAGGCCAAGGCCAAGGGCGCAGTGGTGGGATGGATGAGCGCCGTCTTCAGTATAGGATGGATGAGCGCCAACCAAGTCCAAGTTTGAGGCAGCCAATAGTAACGGAGGGTGCTGAGGCTCTGGAATAGATGACAAAACTGCAGTCTCTGACCCTCAAGTCCTGTTGTTTTTTTTAATTTTTGAGTTTTTTGGTCCCTGAGGGCCCCCTCCTTGCTTTCCCTTTGTCACTGGTACCGGCACTCATTCCGTGACCTGGGATCTGGATTTAGGTGCAGACCTTGTTGATACCCGAGAAGGTGTACTACATACTGTTCCATTTGTCACTGGAGCATCAGGCAGAGAGCTTGACAGAGGCTCCAGGTCTGTAGAAATATTCACTAATGTCATGTGCTTATCTAGGTTCCTGATCGATACTGTGACCTTATGCCCCTATTCGGCTATAAATCCATTTATTCCCTATATTGGCATAACCGTTCAAGTGCGATTTTCTGTAAAGTCATCTCTGGCCTCACACGAGCAGAGCCACAGAGCCACATTCCAGCATGACTCTCTGCTACTTCCTTTGCGACCAATTAGTGCAATGACAGAGCAGCAGTCACTATCTGATATTCCTAGATAACACTCCGAGTTCTTCAACAAGATAAAAACTTAGCAAACCTGGAAATCCCCGCTTGCTATGTTTTGATTAGTAATAGAACTCTAATGAGCAACTGATAACTATCACTTCCTAGTGACATCTTTAATTGACGTCTTATGTCCAGCAAACTTGCGTCAAACCCGGCACCTGTCAGGTATAAATATTACCAACGTTGCCTTAAGCAATGAGCGAACATGTTGCTGATGCCAGCTGCCTGCATGACCCCGTGTTGGTAAAAACTAGCACTCTGTCGCTGCAGCCTGCTATCCTGTGGTGGTGAAGCTACTGATTACCATTATCGCCGCTACAGCGCGACCTATGGTGCAGTACGCTTGAGGAGCCGTGCAGCCGTCCTCTGCGAAGACACCCAGCCCAGCTGCCCGCGGACGCTGTCACCCCTCCTTCCTCGACGCGCTGAGAGAAGCCGCTGCCTTTCTCGTGCAGAGAAATCCAGTCCCGGCGCTTCCAGTTTACCCTCGCAGGTGACTGGGATATCGAGAGAGACCCCTGAAGGAGATACCAATCCTCCATCATTCTATTCAGAGGTATGGTGTTGACTAAACCCTTAGACGAGAATTCTTGAAACAAACCTTGGCAAAACCAACTTAACTTAAGCTACTTACTTACTCCCCTTCTCACGTGTTAGGCTTAGGTCAGGCACACTGGGGTAGGCTTAGTTAGAAGCACCAGTTGAGTATGTTAGCCTAATGTATATATGACTGTATATATGTTTTATTACTTTTAAACCATTATATGGCTAAGAAACCATATCAATGCTTTTACAGTTCTATTTCGCATTACTTATCTTACTGTACGTACTTTTTATAATAACAGTTATTGCAATTGTGGCAATACATTTCTCTTGTATGAGAAGAAAGACTGTTCAATAAATGTTAACCCTTTATTGATACACGCCCGTCTCTCTATTCTCTACATACTGTGAAAGTAAACTGCACTAGACTGACTGAGTGAAATCTATGTCTATTGTTTCACACGACCCTAGAGATCGACTCTTGATCTGAGGAGCAAAGTTGTCATGTTGCACGGTTGTTGGAAAGCTGAATCCCTTCTTGTCTGTGCCAAGGAAGCTGATCACTTCCTATGCAGAGAAGAAAGTTTCCAGTGACCTCTGAGCTAGTTGGTAACACAACCCAATTAAGTTTAGCATAGTCAGTGGAGGCCTGGAATATAAGCAGTTCCACGTCGATACTACTGTTTATGTTATTCCAATGCGCAGGGCCTAGTGGGAAACTAGGAACTACACTACATGGCGCCCAACGTTTGGTAAGGCGATAAACTAACGCAAGACTTGTAGAGTAACTCAGTCGTGCATATTTCACACCCCTTTCTCCCGTAAATACTCCAATAGACGTCTGGAGTGGGTGAAAGGTTAAAATCCGCCCGACCTTAGTAGGAAGAGATTCCTATGTAAAGCTCTGGTTTATTCAACGTTGAAGGATACAGTGTTCCAAAATATTGTGCATCTAATCTTTGTCTCCTTGGAGACCTACTCTGCAAAAACTGCATTTTTAAAATGTCAGACAATGAAGAAGCAGCTAGGCTGGCTTCCATACTAATAGAGGAGGACTCGAGTCTCCTACAGGCAGACCCGGATGCTATTATCATCCCGGTCCAGTTAAGAAGATCTATAACTTTAAAACTTATAGAACACGGACTGACACCTCAAGGTGGTACAGTAATTTTCGTGATAGAGGCTCACGAGTATCGGCAGACAGAGGTATTCTATTCATGGATAAACTTTCCAGCGGTAAACGCTATAACACAAGAGTTTCACTATTACAAAATAGAGGAACCTCCGGGAGAGTACGCTCCTTTCGAGGAGGTTGAAATCCCACTTAAATTTCAAGAGCACCTGCTCTGGTTTAATGGCGCCCTAAAACACAATGATCACATAACTAGGCTCGGTCCACTAGGTAGACCAGGAGCCACGTGGCCGGTTCTAGCCAGCTACACACCACATCCTGACATTATAAAAATGTCTAGAGAAGAGCTGTTAGCACAGCTAAACACATTAATAAAAATACATAGGCAATTAGTCCAATATGTAATACGGACTGCAACAGTCCAGCCAGCTGTTAATACACCACAGCTGACCCCTCATCAGGGGAACACAAATAAAATTACACCACAGAACATACAGTCATGTCTTGGTAAAACACCCGTAAAACGGGAACAAATTCCTTTCTGGTTAGCCCAGAAAATCACTCAAATAGAGGCAGTATTTCCTGATACTACCCCCATTGAGAAACACAGAATCTTGACCATCTGCCTTCCTATGGGAATCGCACCACACGTGGAGGACTGTGACACTTGGGGTACAGTCTTTGCTTCCATTTACACAAAAACACACGGTGTTCCGTCTATGGCGGTAATACCAGACGTGCTAAAACAGATTCAAAATGAATTCGGTCCAGAACCCGCTTTAAATCTAGGTATGAAACTACTGAAAGATTTCAAGCAGGTCACGGCTATATTATTAGCCAATGTAAAGGGAGAAGCAGCATCTGTGGCGATTCGCCAGAAGTTGAGGGAAACAGATATAAAAGATCCTGTTGAACTTGCAAAAATCATAGAAAAATGCTATGAAGAATTAGGTAGAGACAGCTTGGGTGGGAAACCAGTTAAGCCCCAACTGCTCGAAAATCCAGAAAAATTATTTATTAAAAATAATTCAAACACTCCTAAAAAGAGCTGGGATGGAAATAAACAATCCACTCCCAAGGAAAAAGTTTTCCAGTCCAGAGGAAGGTCTCCTCGACGGAGGGAAAGAACTCCGACTCGAGAACGCCAGTCTCCCCAACGGGAGCCCTCTGAGAAAAGATATAACCTTAGAAATAGGGATAATATAAAAAGACCTGATAGATATCAAAGTATTGATACACGTCCCTCTCGATCTCTTCCACAGAATTCGGAAAGAAGAGGACGGTCAGACCCAGGAGAGCACACCAAGTCCAAAGACAAGGAACCTGCTCAAAATAAGAAATCTCAATTTCCTAAAAAGAAGGTAGCCAGTATTAGAGTAATCAACCATGCCGAGAATACTGAGGACACAGTTGAAAAACGGGGAGTGGGCATTGACAATGTTGGACAGTGCAGCAGAAATCAGTATAGCGCGCAAGATCTTGATGAGTCATCTGGAGACAGTGGACACGAATGAATACATTCAGGTTGAAACTGCCGACGCCAGACTTAGCGAGCCCCATAAAATATACGAAATAACATTGCGTATAGAGGGTGATAAGACTAGGAAAATTAAGGGTCTATTTTGGGATAAGCTCTCAAAAGGCTATGATATTCTGTTAGCTGAAAAAGATTGGCCCCCGGAGTTTGTCAGGGAGTGCCCTCGTGGCGAAGAAGTGATTATGCCTGCCTTCTCGAATCACATACCGATTCATAAAAAATACACATATGCAAGGAAATGGGCAGTAGCCCAGGCACCTGCATTGTATAAAAATCATGTAGGATGGGATGAGGATTCACCTCCTCACAAAATCCAACTAAAAAGTGAACCAACTGCCCAACGGCAGTATCCCATAAAGCAAGAAGCTAAAAAACAGGTCAGGGAGATCTTAGATCAACTTGAGTACCAGGGGGTGATTGAAACATGCACCTCTCAAATGAACAATCCTTTGTTTCCTGTCTCCAAGCCAGACAATTCATATCGTCTAGTTTTGGACTACAGACACCTTAATACATGTTGCAAAACTTTTGCAGTACAAAACTCGCATAGTGCAGCCCTAATGAATAACATAGTTAGGAAAAAATATAAAACGACATTAGACATTTCTAATGGTTTCTTTTGTCAAAACATTGCACCAGAAAGCAGATACTTGACCGCTTTCTCCGCATTTGGGTCACAGAAAAAATTCTGTCGTCTCCCACAAGGGTTCAAGAACAGCCCAGGACTATTCTCAGCTAGGGTAACAGAGTTACTACAAATCTATGATGATGAAGCATTATCTTACGTAGATGATATTTATCTCACAGACGACGACTTGGATACTCACTTGAAAAGAGTGAACACCATTATACTTGGGTTCGCAGCAGAGGGTTACAAATTCAACTTTAAAAAGTCTCGAATTGCCCATCTGACAGTACTGTTTTTAGGGTACGAATTATCAAGTGAAGGAAAAAGCCTAGCGGACAACTTCTTAGAGAAGTGCGCTGTACTCCAAGCTCCAAAAACGCTGAAGAATTTACAATCCATACTAGGTTTTCTGAATTTCGGAAGAACTTACATACTAAATTACGCAGAGAGGGTTAAACCTCTCTACGAACTAATAAAACCTGATTTAAAACAAATCAATTGGACTCAAAAACACACAGAAATTTTGAGATCACTGCAAACAGACATGTTAGCAAAAACAAAATTAGATACACGTGACAACACGATCGATCTTGTAATCCGAGTCATCCCAGGAAGATGCGGATTCACGTACCTAACCTCTAATGAGGGAGAAAAGGTACCAATTTCAATTAAGTCTCACTTGTACACACAAGCAGAAAAAACATTCAGTCGCACAGAAAAAACTGTGAACGCAGTGCAAATCGCATTAGCAAATGAAAGAGAACTAGCACACGGCAAACGGATTAATATCCTTACAGCGGAATCCGCCTTCGAGGCGCTATTCAGCCCAGTAAACCTGCCTACAGTGTCACTAGATCCGAAATGGATACAGTACATAGATTCTCTTGGAGCGGAAGACGTGAAATACTATTTCGCCCCGCAATACAAAGAACTGAATGATTTAGAATATGAAGAAGAATATCCTCTGCCAATCGAAATTCTGCCTCTCCCACAATACGCATGTATAATCTATACAGATAGCTTTGTACAGCATTTCAACGTAGAGAGAAAATCCTACGATGCAGCATGTGCGATCATTAAAGGTCGTTGGCTGTGCGGTAAATTCAGACCGAAAGTAACAAAAACTGAATCTGTAAGAAACTGTTCGGTTCAGAGAACTGAAATCAGATCTTTAAAGATGGCGCTCGAAAATGCAGAACGCGAATTCCCCACACTTATTGTGTGCGATTCTCATTTTTGCGTCAACTCTTACAACAATAAGCTGCAGAGTTGGATTGAAAACGACTACAAAGATGACACAGGTGCCACAATAAAGCATAAATTGCTCTGGAACGAGGTAGCTCTTTTAAGTAAAGAACTACAAAAGACTCACGTGATTCACGCACAGAGTCTTCAACGTGATGGCGTTCACGTTGCAGGGAATTCATTGGCTAATACAGCCACCGCGGAAGCAACTAACCCGGCTTCCGTAGCCACAAAAAAGCGTACAGATAAGTATATAGACGGGGAAACCATGCTAGCAGTAAAAACGACCGTAAAAGGCGACTGTGCAGCACTACCCGTAAACTATCCACTCAATTATGCATACATAATCGATGCAAACTCCGTTCCTTTTGCTCGAATCCCTGGAGTGGGGGATAGAGTAATTCCAAACAGGAGCAGGAGGGGCTTCCTCTTACTGGAAGCACACATGGGGTTGGGACTGAGACACCAAACAATCAAAGCCTCTCTGAAAGAATTGCAATCAGAGTACTGGTGGCCAGGAATGAGTATAGATATTCAATGTTTTGCTCAAAATTGTGAAAACTGCAACAGAGATCGCAGTAATGAACAGGCCAGGGTAGTTTCAGGATCCCTGCTAGACAGCATAAGGCGGTCTATCTGCGCAATCAAAGAAGAGAAGCGCGTCCCAGTGTACAACGTTTAAGACGAAAAGCACTTAAAAAAATGAGGCCTCCAGCGCTCGGCTGACGCTAGAACGGTTATAAAAGATTTGCGAGTCCATATCGGCACATACGCAATTACCACGTTCCATTCTGACCAGGGTCCTGCTTTCAGCTCTCGAGCTTATAAGGAGGCCATGGCCAGCATGGGAATTGGGTTGTGGTATTCTTGTCCGTCGCACAAGTGTGATAGAAAGAAAAAACCGGGACATAAAGCAATCTATAACAGCGAAGGTATTAGGTTCAGGCGCTGGGTGGGTCAAACATTTAATAAGTGTCCAGACTAGTCTTAACAACATGCCAAGAAATTCTCTAAAAGGTTTCAGCCCATACGAACTATTGTTCGGAATAAGAATGAACGTTCAGGACCTCGATAGTCAGATGTCAGTGGTACAAGAAGAAACAAAGCAGTTTGAAGTAAAAGACCGTTTGGCTGTTTTACAGGAACTGAATGAAACAAGAAAATCATTAAGCAACATAAAGTTAAAGCAACAGCCAAATACCACTGACGAGGCACCACCCGCAACAGCCCCAGCAAGGCCAGTCTGGATTCCAAAGATTGGGGATCTAGTCAGAGAAAAGATCGCGGTTAAGAAGGAATTTGGGCCTTCTTACAGAAAAGCAGTACCTGTCTTGGCAGTCACCGGAACAAGATCAGTTGTGCTACCGCCCCTTGCTGGTAAAAAGGAGAACAGAGTCGTGTCCATCGATCTGGTAAAACCACAAGCATGTGGCCTATAATCAACAGTAGGCCCAGTGGACTCCCAAGAAACAACAGAATACCCAAACTTGCAACAATCCAAGAGGTTCAAACTGAAAGACTAATCACATTCGATCAGCCTGCAGTGCACAATGAAGGACTATGCAATAATGCCATGGAACTCGTGCCTCTTGAAACACAGCTTGAAACAGTTCGTCAAGAAACAACACCAGTCTACAATGATGTGGCATCAGAAAGTGCTACCGATAGACAGATTGAAAGAACAATCCCATCAATTGACAGAACTGCCTCTGGTTATTTCATCAACTTCGACAACTTCTCTGAAGATCAAAATGACCCGGAAGTGATGCCAGAAACAAAAAAGTCTTTTAAAGAAAATACAACAGGACTCCTTCAACAAATCAAAGAACTATATCTGGATTCACCGTTGATTGAGCATTGGATTATCTCAGGGGTATTCATACTCCTACTATGCCTAATTTTAGTTTTAATTTTAGGGAAGTTCATTACAATTGAATGGACACAGCAAGTCAGAACATCAACCTAGTCCTGAAACCACACAGATCATCCCACGTGAAGAAAAGAGAACTGTCAACAGTAAATGTCACAGCAATTCCAATACCTGGTGGGGTAGTATGGGAGAAAACAGACTATGAGATCTATGGTCCGGTCGAAATCCTGAAGTATCCTCATCAACTAAAGGTTTCCTTAAGTGACTTTGTGACACCAAGTACATTCTCTGATGATTGGGACTTTAACAGTATTAATGACATGATGTCTGATTTAGTAATGTCAGCTAGATTCACAGATCATGATTATTTACAAGGTTCATCTAGTTATGAGCAGTTATTCTGTTACACCCACTATGGGGATCATTACTTGCATAAATCTGCACAGCCTAGAAATGTTTTTATGTATAATCAATGGGAACATTGTTCTACACCACCTAAAAGCAGTTCTAAAGCATTTTTTGAGAAATTCAAATATTTTTCAGGGTTTAACACAAGTGATGCAGAAACGTTTTATTATAAACTGTTAGATAAAACTGGGAATGAAAACAATGCTGACAAATTCTAAATTGATATATTCAGAAGCATTTTATGACACAATGATGACATTTGGTTTTGATTATTGGAAAAATAATATTGAAACAAAATCAATTTGGGGTACAAAAGATTGGCAGGTGCAAGGCATAGAAGCACTGTTTAGAACCTGCATGATACCAGAACAAATGTTATTTTTAAATGACACTGTACACCAAACATCTTGTCTTGGCCTAGCTAAGAACAAAGACCTGAAAGCACCGTCTATACCAAAGCCAATACCTGAAAATGCAACAGCTGATATTGAGTTAGACGTGTCACAAATTTTACATTTCAACAGAACACATCCTGATTGGAAAAAGTGGTTAATCTGGCCTACAGACACAAATAGCTGTCAAGATAGATTCCTGAATAAAACACAGGGTTTAAAAATGACCAGATTAGACTCAAGATATTCCCAGAGACAACATCCAGGAATTATAACCACATACAGTGTAGGGAAACTCTGCCTTGAATGGCTAACTACATCCACACTGGCTGAAATTAAGCAACACTTGTCTTTATTAAAAGATGGTGCTGATTTGCGCGATTTCATTCTTGGACCACGCAAACAGCGTCAAAAGCGTTTCATAGCGACCAGCATCTATGCTGCTTACAACGAGGCTTGGAAAGTAAAGCAAATTGAAACTGCTGAAAAGATACGAGAAATTGATCGTATTAATTTGGAAAAATCACTTTCTGTGGTAGACAATGGGTTAATGACTCTGTCTTCCAGAATATATTCTTTGGACAATATTGTATCCTCTGCCTTTGATGTGATAGACAGGGATTTGCTAATGTTACAACATGGCCAGTCTCAATTACGCTCTATTATAGAATTAGGCTGGACGCTGCAAAATCTTCGTTCAGGCTATGTGCCTTGGCGTCTGATAAACACAACGTCATTATTTTCCATTTTTAACCTTACTGATAAACAGATCAGTTTGGCACAGAAAGGAGCAGACTATACAATCTTGAGCATCGAGAAACTCGAGAGATTACCATTGACAATGTCAGAGAGTCCTGTCATTGAATGGATAATACACGGAATTATCACAATTCCGATTACAACTTTCCGATTTCATAAATGCCTTGAGTACATACCTGCTGGCCAGTATGAACAATTGGGTAAGGGATATGTTAAATCCGAATGGAAATTACCGTACACTCATTCTTGCTATAGTGACAGCGACAGAAATGTATTTCTTAGTGGTGACAACTGTAAACACTCACTAAGCGGTATACTTTTGTGTCAGGGTATTAATTTACACGGAGCATGTGATGGAAATTCAAACAACCTTTCATGCCACCAGCTAGTCACACCTGCAACTCAGATAGAGCCCTTCTTTATGCAACTCGCAAACGGGAGTTACATTCTAAGAACAGATCACAGGTGCTGTGGCCTCGCGCCCGGAAAAAGTTATCTAGTGCAAGTAACGTCCATGGTCAAATGTTGCATGCAAGCATTGTTCCCGAGCGGGCCTCCAGACATAGTGACTCCCCTCTGGCCTCGTCTGAATCTCTATTCTATACGAATTGATACATTAAGCAAAATGAAATCTGTGCTTTTACAGACAACAGTGCCTATAACGTCATCTAAAGAGACGTATGATCTTCTAGTCGCAAGGACGGCTACTGAGGTCCATGACCTTTTATCAACAAATTGCCCCGTGCATTTCGTACAAATGCTCGACCAACTCCTTAACATGTCTAGTGCTACAAGCATCCCAGGCATATTTAAGACAGTCTTTACGGGACTGCTAACACCCTTCCAGGCAATTTTGTGAATCTTTCCTAATTTTGTGCACTCCATCTTTGGTGGTATTCCACTATTTTTTGGACTCATCGCAGGGATTCTATTTTTGATCCTCCTGCTACGTTATGGCAAGCCTCGGCTCAGACATAGCTCCCATGGGAATGGAAGAAACAATCCTAGCAATGCGCTACAGGGACAGGATAACTAACGTCCTCGGATTGGCCAGGCTGAGAGATCTAAACATGACCTGGTTCCTTTCATTCAGACCAATATGGCAAAATTGCATTTTACCTGTGCTACGGTGTATGCTTTGCGGCGATGAATGCGTGTTGGACATCTGTCTTTCACTTCCATCAGCAGTACCAACGGACGTCGATACTTTGCTAAGTCCAATAACGGCTCACGCATTGTGTTGTCCCCAGCGGCTACCAATCCTGATGACGGCATTCGTGGAGACTCCTGTACTACAGGCAAGTGGTAACAGTGGAGCGAGTGACAAAAGCAACATCATCCAGGTACAACGTTCTGTGAGCAGAGCTGGTCCTGTCTTCGATGACAGCAATCATTCTCACACCTGCCAAGTTACAGCGCTATCTAATTTGGTTGAACTATCACCTGATTTTGTAGACCAATTCTTTGCGAGCCTGTCTGATACGATGTTCTCACCCACAGAGAAACAATAACTTTTGAGAAGCTTTCCGACACACAGCGTTCCCATGAACTCTGAATTCGGCCTTCAGTTTTGATCAACATAAAACTGCCAGGAGCTTTGGTAAACTGATTTTTCTTTGAATTGGACAATTTTTTTAATATTGACCCTTTCCTTTTGGCACGAACAATTCTTTGCTTAACGTAAAAACTATTCTTAGAGAACAGAAGCTTCACACTTCTATTTCTAAAAACACATCTAGAGACATAACAACATAACACCAGCCTCTAGCACACATATTATTACAATGCATTTTTATGTGATGATTTATCTCGCATTTCTTCTGTCAGAGATACTTCATGTGTAATTCTTTATGCATAATCGTTCATTGATTTCATATGCAATAATTTTTGAATGATTACTATGCTTTTAAAAAAACGTACAGTACCTAAATTCCATGTATTACAAGTACGCCTATTTCGAATGCATTTATGTATTTTGGGGTGGGCTATGTTACACCATGTTACACATGCATCTAATTGCTTAGTTTTAGTAATTTTGATGGACATGAATTCGTGGAGTGGGTGTCATGTGCTTATCTAGGTTCCTGATCGATACTGTGACCTTATGCCCCTATTCGGCTATAAATCCATTTATTCCCTATATTGGCATAACCGTTCAAGTGCGATTTTCTGTAAAGTCATCTCTGGCCTCACACGAGCAGAGCCACAGAGCCACATTCCAGCATGACTCTCTGCTACTTCCTTTGCGACCAATTAGTGCAATGACAGAGCAGCAGTCACTATCTGATATTCCTAGATAACACTCCGAGTTCTTCAACAAGATAAAAACTTAGCAAACCTGGAAATCCCCGCTTGCTATGTTTTGATTAGTAATAGAACTCTAATGAGCAACTGATAACTATCACTTCCTAGTGACATCTTTAATTGACGTCTTATGTCCAGCAAACTTGCGTCAAACCCGGCACCTGTCAGGTATAAATATTACCAACGTTGCCTTAAGCAATGAGCGAACATGTTGCTGATGCCAGCTGCCTGCATGACCCCGTGTTGGTAAAAACTAGCACTCTGTCGCTGCAGCCTGCTATCCTGTGGTGGTGAAGCTACTGATTACCATTATCGCCGCTACAGCGCGACCTATGGTGCAGTACGCTTGAGGAGCCGTGCAGCCGTCCTCTGCGAAGACATCCAGCCCAGCTGCCCGCGGACGCTGTCACCCCTCCTTCCTCGACGCGCTGAGAGAAGCCGCTGCCTTTCTCGTGCAGAGAAATCCAGTCCCGGCGCTTCCAGTTTACCCTCGCAGGTGACTGGGATATCGAGAGAGACCCCTGAAGGAGATACCAATCCTCCATCATTCTATTCAGAGGTATGGTGTTGACTAAACCCTTAGACGAGAATTCTTGAAACAAACCTTGGCAAAACCAACTTAACTTAAGCTACTTACTTACTCCCCTTCTCACGTGTTAGGCTTAGGTCAGGCACACTGGGGTAGGCTTAGTTAGAAGCACCAGTTGAGTATGTTAGCCTAATGTATATATGACTGTATATATGTTTTATTACTTTTAAACCATTATATGGCTAAGAAACCATATCAATGCTTTTACAGTTCTATTTCGCATTACTTATCTTACTGTACGTACTTTTTATAATAACAGTTATTGCAATTGTGGCAATACATTTCTCTTGTATGAGAAGAAAGACTGTTCAATAAATGTTAACCCTTTATTGATACACGCCCGTCTCTCTATTCTCTACATACTGTGAAAGTAAACTGCACTAGACTGACTGAGTGAAATCTATGTCTATTGTTTCACACGACCCTAGAGATCGACTCTTGATCTGAGGAGCAAAGTTGTCATGTTGCACGGTTGTTGGAAAGCTGAATCCCTTCTTGTCTGTGCCAAGGAAGCTGATCACTTCCTATGCAGAGAAGAAAGTTTCCAGTGACCTCTGAGCTAGTTGGTAACACAACCCAATTAAGTTTAGCATAGTCAGTGGAGGCCTGGAATATAAGCAGTTCCACGTCGATACTACTGTTTATGTTATTCCAATGCGCAGGGCCTAGTGGGAAACTAGGAACTACACTACACTAATTCCTGTGAGGACTGGCTGTTACCTACACCCGGAGTGTGGGGGCTGGAGCCCGACTCTATGTGTTGCTCTGGTGACCATGCAGACATCAAGCTCCCCAAAGAAGAGCGTTTTCAGTGTAGGGGGTCTTGCGATAAACGTTGCTTGGTCAGAGCTATTATGTGGGCCAACACAGAGGTTGCTCTGATTATGAACTGGTCCAATGTCCCTGGCACATTTCCTCCCGTTGGAGGATTCCTCCCCTTTCCTCCTCTCGTGGTCATCGCAGGATAGTGAGAAAATCAGCAGTTAGCCCACAAGCCCAATCCCCCTCGTCGGGAAACAAGCACAATATACAGAAAATTGACTGACCTTGAAATATAGCAGAATTTAGAGGGGGGGCCCGGCCGACTTCTTCCAACCTAGAATGGGCTCAGATGGACTCAAACGGGCCGGCGAGGATTATAGTAACCTCCTGCAGGCACAGATGAGGGCGCTGTCAGCGATGTCAGCGCTCGTGCTGCTGGGTCCTGAAGTCCTGAAATCCCTCCTAAGGCCAGAATCCACGTATGCAGTGAAATGTCCAAAGCGGCTCCCCAAGTTTAATGCAATATATAGTGCGCAGAGACAGAAAATAAAGGCAGGGTAGATTCCTGAACATATCCTGCCCCCTGTATCCCGCTGCGTCCCACTAGGCACAACCGCACTGACACTGGTGTGAGGCGGGGCAGTGGTCCATAGCGTGGTCCATAGCGCTGCGGGTAGTCGAGCCGCTCTCTCTCCTCTCACCGCCCGCCACTGCCTCCTTTAACCTCCCCCTCACCTCTACCGTGCTACCATGCCTGATACTGGGGGCTGGGAGCTAGCAGCCGCTACCGCTGCTCCGCTTTTAGGCTCCATTCAGCTTTAGGCTCCGTTCAGTTCCGGCTCAGGTACCTCGGACTCGGACTCCTCGGACTCGGGCTCCTTGAACTACTTCGCCTTCCCCATCCCACTCGCCTCACAACTGTGCTCAATGGCGCCCATATTGCACAAGGGGCAATTACCAATCCCCCAAATCTACTGTGAGCTACGTGGGTACATTTACTAATGCAAGGGAGAACCCAGGCAGAAAGAGTGTAAAGCCAAAGTGTTTAAGGACTGAGGGGGCAGCAAAAAAAACCATGGGGGGCTTGATAGCGATTGATCTACCAACCCAGTTACAACTCACTCCAAGGGAGGCTCGAAGGACAGTCTGCTGTGTAAATGAGTCACTTCCAAGGGGGAAGTCAAGGCTATGATGTATCTACTGTTTAACATTTACCACCCCCAGGCAGCCCAGCAAATCAGTCTCTGATAAGGATAGGCATTCACCTTCAAATGCAAATTCTAACTTAAATGCCACCCTCAGTCCAGATTCAAGGAAAGGTTCTGGGGATCTTATGGCTCTCAGGAAAGTGTTCTTTCTCTGTGTCTCTCCTGCAGAGGTATTGGATGCCAACACTCATGACCAGACAGACATATCAGACACGAAAGAGCCCTCTCTGTCTGCCATTCTTCAATTTTTTCAGGTGCCATGTACTGAGGCACAGGAACATTATGCGTAATCTAGAGCGAACAGCATTGCGCTAGAACAAATGCTATCGGAAGTAACTGGGAAATTTTCAGTGCTCTCTTCTGAAATGCAGAGCTCCAACATTGGGTAGCTGGGACTAGGGAAGTCCGCTCAGCTGCTGTGAAATCAATCACAAAGTAGAAGAGTCAAATTATGTCTGTCCAGAGTAAAGTTGAAGACTTGGAGAACATGCAACATTGAAATAATTTAAGGATCTTCTGAATACCTGAGGGGAAGGAAGGTCGGACCCTAGAGCTTTCGTTGTTAGTCTATTGCAGCAAGCATTTCCGGACCTGGCAGACTGGGATATAGATTCACAGATCCAGAAGGCTCATCGACTCCCTAACTCTATAAGGCAACCAGCCCAGTCAAAGTTTTCACATTTGCTCCTCTTGCTCATAATTGTTGGCAATTTTCTTTTTTAACGGCCAATTGTTTTCAAAGCTCATCCTGCATGCCTATAGTAGTGGATTATATGTCCATTTCTGTTTGTTCACATCTGTGCAAGGTTACATTGTACAGGCATTGAAAACTATGTCTGTTGTTGATCCCCTGAAAGCAGTCCCAGCACAGGTCTTCTTAAAGGAGCCTGCATGCCCCAAGGTTAGTAAAGATGGTCGATCACAGTGTTTTTGTTCAGAGCGTGAGGCTTTGCAGGCTCTAACTCTGTGGCAACCTCTGTCCTTGCACTCATAGAGTAATTAAATACTCATCAGAAATTAAGGTATGTCTTTTCTTATCTCTTTTCTTTTTTCTGTGCATTTTGAGTCTACAACTGTATAGCTGGGAGGGTTAATCAGGAATTTCTTTAATTGCAGACGGACAGGTGTCATGCTGTGGTAGCTCTGGCAGTGTGCTCTCAGAAGGCTACCACACCAATTGACAGCAAAGGGGTGCATCATTCCTTTTACCAGATAGTGGGTGGATGGGTTCAGGCTCAAGGGGTTCATGGGGGTTACAGGAGGGTTGCTTTTTCTTGTTATATATATTGGTTGGGGAAAGATATGTGGGGTGTCAAAGGAGTCAGAATGATCTGAAATTGGTTCTTACATATGGTTTAAAAATTGAGACAGGGAGGGATTCTGAAAGTAGAGACAGGGAGGGATTAGTAAAGCCAAGACAATACTCTGGCTAGTTTGAAATACATGTGCTGGAATGTTGCTGGACTGGATCAACCTAGAAAGTGCCAATTAATTTGAGAACTGAGAGGTCCTCATCCTGGGCCCCTCACCCTCCGCCTGGGACGACTCCTGGTGGCCTCCCGCCCTGGGCACCGCACCCAAACCGACAGACCATGCACGCAACCTGGGCTTCATCCTGGACTCCTCCCTCTCCATGACCAGGCAAGTCAACAACGTCTCCTCAGCGTGCTTCAACATCCTACGCATGCTACGGAAGATCTTCTGGAGGATCCCCACCGAGACCAGGAAGACCGTCACCCAGGCCCTCGTCACCAGCCGACTGGACTACGGCAACGCCCTCTACGCCGGTACCACCGCCAAGCTCCAGAAGAGACTCCAGCGGATCCAGAACGCCTCAGCCAGACTCATCCTCGACATCCCACGAACCAGTCACATCTCCGGACATCTGAGAGACCTTCACTGGCTCCCCGTCAGCAAAAGAATCACCTTCCGCCTCCTCACCCACGCACACAAAGCCCTACACGACCAAGGCCCGAGCTACCTCAACAGCCGAGTCAACTTCTACGCTCCCAAACGCCACCTCCGATCAGCCAACCACGCCCTCGCCGCCGTCCCCCGCATCCGAAGAGCGACTACAGGAGGAAGGTCCTTCTCCTACCTGGCTGCCAAGACCTGGAACTCCCTCCCGACCGACCTGCACCTGACCCAAGACCACCTCTCCTTCAGGAAGAAGCTGAAGACCTGGCTGTTCGAGCAGTAGCGGCACACCCCCCCCCAGCGCCTTGAGACCCTACGGGTATGTAGCGCGCTTTACAAATTTCATTGATTTGATTTGATTTGATTTAAACCACACATATTAGGAGTAACAGGGACACACCTAGCATATAAGGATTGGCTTGTGCTTAAACAATTGGGGTATGACAGCCTTATTTGTACATCTCAGACAGTGTCAATATGTGAGGTGGCTAATCCACACATTAGACAGTCAATATAGTGAAGACATAGGCAGATTTTAAGAGAAGGTGGGCCACAGTCAAACTGATACTTTACGGGCAGAATCTCACGATTTGTGTGGTGTATGGCCTGAATATGGATGATCCCGATATGTTTGTCTACTTAAGTCTAGAAATACTGGATTGGTCTGGTGAGCTAATAGTCATGGGGCATTTCAATTGTATAATTGATTATAGTATCAACAAAACAAACTGACAGGCTCACACAAGATGGTTAAAACTCGTGCTTCTATTCCAGGACGTAGGCTTATGCTCAGATTAGTCAGTGTATGGAGAACATTACTTCCTCAGACACCAGGTTATAATTATTCTTCTTCTCCCCATAAACAGTATTCACGTATTGACATGATCTTTACTATAGGGCAGTTATTGGGGAGTGCTTGTATAGACCCATGCCCAAAGATCACATCCGACCACAACCATATTATGCTGACAGAACAGGTCCTATTAGGAGGCAGGGCAAGTCATTGCTGACTTTTATTCCCTTGTTATCTTCTCACTAATGTGGAGTGTCTGACGTGTCGCAGAGTCCTACTGGGAGAATTCTTATGAATCAATAAAGGAACTGCAGTTTTTTTAAAGTAAAAATAGATCTATCAGCAAGCCAGCCAAATGTTTAGGGACTATTTGGAGTGAGAACTACAGCAAGGACAGGCAATACTCTCTAGAGACCCAAATGAGCAGGTTGTACACCTCAGTTTCTTTGAAAAGCAGCTTATGGTTAATCGTGGACTAACAGAGAAGATTGCTGCTAGTTACCAGAATAAAATGTTTCAATATGAATGTGGTGAGAAAGTTGCCCATCTTCCTGCACATTAGATTTCTGATAAAAGGATAGAGGTGATATAAAGTGCATCGAGGATGATGACGGGTTAGTTTATACGCATCCTCAATATATAGATGAGCAGTTCATGTCTTTTTGTCAAGGGGTCTAACGTAAACCAGATAGCCGTGAATATTCCACCATCATGGATTATTTGCAGGGGAGTCGCCTACCTCAGCTTGGTTCACAGCAGGAATCCGCACTCCATGGGAGCATCAACCTCTTGTAGATTGAAGCAGCTATCAGTGCTTTGCCCTCAGGGAAAGCAGCAGGGGAGGTTGCAATTCCACTGGACATTTAATCAGATATATGACATTGGGAGTATCACATGTTGCATTAACGTGCAGTTTTATTTCAGTTCCTTTCATGGGGTGATTAATAGAATTGCCTCTGATGATGTTATTGCAGGAACTGAAATAAAACTGCACGGTAATACAACATGTGATACTCCCAATGTCACATATCTGATTAAAGGTCCATGTGGAATGATTTACATTGGCAAAACAGAAAGGAAGGTGAAGACTCGCATCAACGAGCACAAATCCAACATCTGGTTGAAGAACACCAAATCAAATGTTGCAGTACATTTTAATGAAGCTAGACACAACATCTCTCAACTTGGCATGGGCGGAAAATCCGTTCCGCTCTTGATACTTGAGGTTATCAAAAAACGAGAGGATACTGACAATAACAAACAACTATTAAGAAGAGAGATCGCATGGATCTTTAAAATGCAATCCATGAAACCGATGAGACTTAATGACGTTTGGAATTTTCTTGCTTTCTATGAAACACCCTTTTGGGGGTCACATGTCATTTACCAGTTTTCAATAAAGCAGTATGACATTATGTTTCTTAACTTTAGTATCTTCTAACACCCAGCATGTTATTTCATAATATTATATTATTTATTCTATGCTTTTCTACAATCATCGTGACTTTATCACTAATCACGTTTTCACTTAAGCACCGTATTCCATTTATGTACCTTGTCTTCACTCAAGCTACATGGTATTATTGTTTACATTCACTCAAAATGGCGACCGATGTCGAGCTCACAATCGTCCTTTCTCGCTATCCATCACTACCCTTTTCTTATACCGCGATTTTCCCCTTCCGGGTTAACACTGTTACCACACACGCCGGATGGACCAGTACTAACTTTTGAGGCACCGAGCCAGTTAACCATCAAGTAAGTCGGCACTTTGTATCGCGTTCTAACTTAACATTCTGGCATAAAATACCGCTGGAAGTTGTAACTTTGAGCTTCATCGTTTCTGTTATTTTAGATTTTTCATACGTCGGAAGACACGTGAGTGCTAAAGACGTACCGCTCTAACTTTCACCCGATAATAGGCACTATAAATATCACTGCATATGATATGAATTCGATAATGACCTCACTTCACTCTAGCCAACACTCGTTATCGTTATTTAGATGTCGAACACTCGTGAGCACCCCCCACTGTTACCCACCTGCTTGCTACGCATAGCGTGACTCGTAGACTGTTTTCACCATATGTTTTGTTATTATTTCAGACACTCAGTGCTATATCTTTTATTTACTCATAGAGCTCCCAGATGAAGGGCATTACAAAAAGTTATCATGAAGATTAAATGATGACATCAAAATAAACCATTCACATCAACCTCTTGTGGAATCTTTTTTATCAAGAACCGAAGGTGTGCCCACATCACAAGGATGCCACCATAGTCTTATGGTGACACTTATTTGAATTCATTCAGAGACGTGTTTTTGGACGGACACGCCACCTGGTTGGAGCACCCCACCTTCTATACATATTGCGCAATGGATTAAAATAAGCCACAGTAACTAAGTTGTGCGTCCCCCACCTCCTTGTTTTGGTCACTCACATTTTTCCTATGAATAATGTCCCACCATTCCTTCAGGCAAAATTTAAGCTCCAATTCTGATTGCCACCTTCGGTGTGCCAGGGAGTTATTGTTATTTTTAACTTTGTTCAGAAAGGTGTAAATGTTGGACAGTAGGCTTTTGTCTGAGTTACGAGTGATGAACCAGAGCTCAAATTTATTGAGGGGGCGGCTTGCGTGTGGATGTACCTGGGGTTGAACGATCCAGTGGCACATATATTGCCAGTATGCATCTCTGGGAATCCCAAATCCTGACACTAGTTGAGAAAAGTCCATAATGCCATGTTCGTTGAAAAGGTCCCCTATTCATTTGTAGTTGGCCGCTTGCCATTTCAGGTATTCATTCCCTTTACTAGAGGGGGGAAGTCAGGGCTGCCTATGAAGGGGGTCAGGGGTGACATAGCGGTCAAAAGCCCACACTTCTCCTGTACTTTGTCCCACACCCTTATGGTGGACCTCAAGACCGGGGAGAGGTACACTTCAGGTGAGCGGCATCATTTTGGGAGCCAGGGGACCTTCCAAATATGCATGCAAGTGATAGCATGGTCAATAAAGCACCAGTGCTTTTCTGATTCCAATTTATACCACTCCGTCATGCAGCATAATTGTGCTGCCTCAAAGTATCGCGCCGGTGTGTGACCCCAAGTCCCCCATCCTTCTGTCTGAGATACATCATATGTCTAGCTATGCATGCCATCTTCCCTCCCCATATGAAGCCCCCAATGAGTTGCTGAGGTTGAGCCAGTATTCTAGGCGGAGGATGTAGCGGAAGCGTCTGCATTATATATTATATACGGGGTAAGAGAGTCATTTTGATAGCTGCCAGTCTGCCCAATCATGACAGTATGTGCTTCTTCTATGTAAGGAGTTCCCTTTGTACTTTAGCTAGGATCTCTGAATAGTTCACCTGAGTAATCTTCTCGATCGTGGGAAACCTCTGCAGCCCTAGGTACTTAATGCCACTGGAAGCCCATGCGAATGGGAATTGTGTCACTAGTTGTTGCTGGTCTGCTTTGGGAAGGGTTAGGCTAAGGGCAAGAGTCTTCTGAAGATTAATTTTAAAGCCTGAGATGGTACAAAAGGCCTCTATCTCCTCCAAGAGGGGGGCAGATAGAGCAATGGCTGTGCGAGAAAAATTACCACATTGTTCGCGTAAAGCAAAATCTTATGTTCTCTATCACCCATCCGAATCCCAGTGATGGTAGTAGCAGCCTAACTCTTTTGGCGAACGGCTCCATATAGACCGCAAAGAGTAGGGGGAGAGTGGGCACCCCTGTCTAGTGCCTTTACCAATCTAGAAGGGACCGGAGGCAACCCCATTTAGTCTAATTCAGGCCTCTGGTCCATTGTATATGCAGTTCACCGACTTCTTGTATCGCTACTAATCCTGGGCAAAGCACTAAGCTACGCTCGCATAGTTTGCAAAGTTTGCACTACTTCGCACTACGCAAACTTCACGTAGCACAGTGCAAACACGTGTAGTGTAGCGAAACCTAGTGCAGCGGTAATTTTTTGCTTGCTCGCGGTCCTCAACCTCAAGTTGGCCACCGCGAGCAAGCAAAATGACATCCTGGCGAGACTTTTTCCTCTTTCCCGATCAGCAACATCAAGTTGCCGATTGCGAGTGTGGAAAATAAACCTCACAGTGACATTCTCAACGCCGTGAGGTCAGGTTTCTCATTGCGAGTGGTCGCGTATGCTTGCGGCCGCTCGCGATGAGAATCTACCAGTCCGTGTTAAGAAAGCTGCCGCTCGAGTAAAAATCTACTCGAGCAGCAGAAAACTACAGCTCGAACTGTGCAAGATGCCGTTTTCAAAGATTGCACAGTGCCGGATGCTTGTCCGCGCTGTGCAATCATTGAAAACAGCATCTTGCACAGTGCGAACACGGTACTACACAGTTCGCATAGTACTACGTGTAGTGCGAAGTGCACTTCACGTAGCTACGCGTAGCGCTACTTCGCGAACTATGCCCAGCCCTAATCGCTGCCCAATGCTGAATCTGTGTAGGACCTGTCGCTGGTAGGGCTAGTGGACCTGATCGAATGCCTTCTTGGTGTCCACCGACAGGAGCACCGCAGGAATCTGAGTTCGCTGAGTTTAATCCAAAAGATGACATAGTCGCCTAGTCCCGTCGCTACAATTTTGTTCCGGGATAAATGCCGACTGATCTGGGTCCACCATTCCTTGCCTGTGGGGAGCGAGACGTGCCACGAGAATACCAGTAAAAATCTTGAGATTTACATTCAAGAAAGGAGATAGGATGGTATGATGCGCAATCTAGAGGGTCCTTTCCCTGTTTAGGTGTCACAACCACCTTCGCCATTGACATCAACAGGGCCAAGCTCCCAGTTGCACTAAAACTATTGAATAGTTGGATTGTGAGGGGGATAAGGTCTGACTTGACAGCCTTGTAGAAGTCAGCCGAAAATCCATCCTCTCCAGGGGCTTTCCCTGGGATGAGACCCTGAATTTCCTGCAAGACCTCCTCAGGTCGGACATCCGCTTCCAGCTTGGCTGTGTTCGTAGGCGGGAGGGGGGTGCACTGGTGCCCCACAAGTGTATTCCTGGGCCCCTGACGGATCTAATTGATCCGCTGTGTAGAGGGTGTTATAGAAGGTCTCAAATTTGGTTGCAATGTCTTTATCCGACAAAAGGATCTCTCTGCGGCCATTCCTAACCTCTACTACTCTACTATATGGCAGGTATTTGTCTGGGCTTGAAGTAGGTTTACTAGGAGTTTCCCGGCCTTATTTCCCCCCTTTGTAATAGCCCTGTCTGGTACGTAGAAGGGCATACTCAGCCTGATCAAGATCAAGGGCCCTGAGCCGTTTCCTCGTCGTGTTAAGTAGCTGGTGCATTTGGATTGCCCTCGTTCGGCGGTGGACCCCCTCCAACTCCCTAATCTGGTCCTCAAGGTGTTCCTGCTTATCTCTCCTCCTCTATTTATTCAATCCAGCCACAATAGCTATGAGCTGGCCACTTATGGCCGCCTTCAGCACATCCCACACTAAGGGGACCGCGACAGAGTCATCATCATTGGTAGCTAAATAAGTTTGTATCATGGAACGTATCTCGGTGACTTTAGGATTGTATGTGAGTAGTTTATGGTTCAACCTCCATGCTCTCTGGCGAGGAGATCCCCCGGCAGAAGCAACACAAGGGATATCGGGAGTGATCCAAAAGCGCCGCCGTACCAATCACAATGTCCTCCATAGCCCTTGTGAATCTTGGGGAGGTCCAGAACAAGTCTATGCATGCATAGATTTGGTGTTGTTAGACCTGACATCTTTTGGCGTGCTTACCCCTATCTTTTTGCCTCTGCCTCCTGTATTTTTCGATGCTGTG
This sequence comes from Lissotriton vulgaris, assembly GCF_964263255.1. Classification (NCBI taxonomy): domain Eukaryota; kingdom Metazoa; phylum Chordata; class Amphibia; order Caudata; family Salamandridae; genus Lissotriton; species Lissotriton vulgaris. Next base: position 1,195,078,043 of record NC_141689.1, on the reverse strand, counting down.
CTGGATTCGTTTTTGCTGGTTTAGATGCTTTGGACACTCTGCCACTGCTGATCAGTGCCAGAGTGTAAGTGCTCCTTATGTAAATTGTTATTCTGATTGGATATACATGTTTGGCATATTTGTATCACCATGAAGTCCCTCGTAAAGTGCACTGGGTGTGCCAGGGCCGGTGATGACAAATGCTGCTCGTGGGCCTGCAGCACTGATTGTGCCACCCACAGGAGTAGCTCTAAAATGGTGTCTCGGGCCTGCCACTGCAGCGCCTACGGGCAGTTTAGAACTGCCATGTCCTCCTGGTCCGCGTCCCCGCTGACCAGGCCTAACCCTTCCCTTTTCGTGCACATCAGTCACCCCTATGGAAGGCCCAAGGTACCCCCCTGGGCAGGGTGCAGTGTATGTGAAAGGTAGAGCATGTACTAGTGCAGGTGACATGCTCTGGTAGTGAATTACAGCCATTTTCGTTTTTCACTATTGTAAGGCTATCTTGCTCCATAGGTTAACATGGGGGATGCTGGCTACAGTGGTTAACAGCATTTCTTCCCATAGGAACAAGATAGGACATAAGTATCTAGTATCCCTGAACTCAGAATTTAATAACGCATCTTTTAGGAAAGGTGGTTTTTAGATCCTGTGTTTGAGGACAGCACTTTTAGAAAGTTGCTGTTCTCTTGTCTGACCCTTCTGTGTGCCTGAGACTGTTTGTGTATTGACTGTCTGGTTTGTGAGTGACAGGGGCTGGGGAATGCCCCAGAGGCTGGATGAGTCAGCACTAGGCTGAGTGGAGCAATTGCTACCTGAGTGGTGGGCGGAGTTAGCACCTGGGCTGAATAGGGCTGTGCCTGCCTGCCACAATGCTGGCTCCACCTCCTGCTGGGCGGCTGAGGACCCTGCCCCTCACTCTGAAAGGAAAGATGCAGCCAGCAAAACAAAGTGCTCAGGATCCACCCAGAACTGGTTCAGACCGGGCTCAGGGCCCACATGCACTGAGAAAACAAAGACTTTAGGGGTATAAGTACAGGACCCCTGACAACAGAAAATTAGATCATCCTGGAAATCAAGAAGGAACCTCTGCCAAGGAGAAAGCTGACTCTGAAGAAGGAAGACTGTCCCGCTGTTGCTCTGCTGGACTGACCTGCTGTTGCTTTGCTGCCAAGGAGAGGGGAAGGACTTTGCTGTGAGCTGTGTCCCCTGTCTTGAAGGAATCTCCAAGGGCCTGAGAAGAGCTGGCTCCCTGTTTCCGAAGTCCCAGGAACAAAAGGACTTCACCCCCAGTCTCCCTGAACTCTGCTGAGAGAGTTCTGTCCTTCGTAGAGTGCTTGATCCAGTTGTGGGGCCTCTAGAAGTTGAACCTGAGCTGGGAAGCTTGAGACTAAGCTGAGAAACTTGTGAAGCTGAAAAGTGTCGCATCGCTCGCTTGCGGAGCGCATCCCCGACAGTGCGAGAAGTTTCCCGCCGCTACGAAGGTCGAGATCGGCGCAGCGCCTGACATCGCTGCCGGAGCCGTTGCACCCTTCGTTTGCGGGACACACCAGGCCGGTGCGGGAGAATCGAACATCGCTGCGAGTGTCGTCGCAGAGCCTGTCGTCTGGGTGAGATCGCCGCGCCGCTTGCTTGCGGACCGCATCACGTCGCTGCAAACATCGCTGCAGAAGCATCTCACCGAGGAGCTGCGAGAGAGAGGATCACCGCTGGACCGCGCATCGTCGCGCATCTGTGGATCATTTGATCACAACTTAAAGAACTTTGATTACAACCTGAAGAACTCATTTGAAACCGTAACCTTGCATTGTGTATGTTGGATTTTTGACGTTTTTGGTCTTGTGTAGTTTAGAATAAATATCTTTATTTTCCTAAACTGTTGTGGAATCAGTTTGTGGTGTTTTCACTATGTTACTGTGAGTGTTGGTACAAATACTTAACGCATTGCCTCTGGTTAGCCTAGACTGCTCAGGCCAAGCTACCTTGAGGGCGAGCAGGGGTTATCTAAGAGGGTTATCTCCTCGTCCTGACTAGAAGCAAGGGTCCCTATTTGGACATTGGTACCTACCTCTGCCAACTAGAGACCCCCAGTTCTAACATTGGTGGCAGCGGTGGGATTTGAACTTGTATTTGTACTTGACCCACAGTAATTGGTGTACACCACTAGTGAGTGCAGACCATTACGCCACCGCATACTACTGGTTTTTGAGTTTTTGAATTCTGTTGTTGAGTAACTCTTCGGAAAGCATCATGTCTCTGAATGGGAAAGCGCCCCGTGAGGAGGCAGAGATAGATTTGGAATTCTCGATTGAAGATCTGTACTCCTACCCAGTAAAGCATCTTAGGTACTTCTGCCAGCAGTTTGAGTGCCCCATAAAGAGCGCCTACAGGAAGGAGGAGCTGCAGAAAATCTTGAAAACCTATTGGGAAGCACAGGAAGGAAATGATGTTGTGGATGTAGAAAGTGCTTTTCAAGGCAAAGACCTGCCAGTGGGCAGAGTAGGCTCAAGAGCTGGCAGCAACCACTCCAGTAGGGGCCTCACCCCGGAAGAGTTACAGGAAAATCAAAGAATAAGAGAATATGACCTGGAGGTCATGAAAATGAAGATGAAGCAATTGGAAGTAGAGAAGGCGGCGGAGGAGAGCAAGAATGCCCGCGCCTTAGAGGAGAAGAAATTGCTTTTGGCTCACGAGTTGAGACTGAAAGTGCTGGATCTGAAAAACAAGGAGGTGGATGCCAGTTCTAATGGTGGCAGCACGCAGCCAGTGCATGGGGGTAAAGTATATATTCCCAAAGACCTGGTACAGAATTACCATAGGAGTGAGGATATTTATGCCTGGTTCACTTCGTATGAAATTGCATTGAAGATGAATGATGTGCCTGACAAGTATTGGGGGGCGGGCCTGTGGAAACATTTTGAGGCGTCTGGGAGGAGTGCTCTAGAGCCCTTAGAATTGACAGGTGCAATGACCTACCCCAATATGAAGGAGGCCTTATGTCTCAGGTATGGCCTTACTCCAGAGCAGTACAGACTGCAGTTTAGAAACTCCAAGAAGAAAGAGTCTGAGACTTGGATGGAGTGTGTGAATGGGTACTCGCGTGCACTGGACGGTTGGATGAAGGGCAGTAAAGTAACTGATTTGAAGGGGTTGTTGCATTTAATCAGTTGGGAGCACTTGAGTAGTCTTTGTGTTCCAGAGCTGCGCCAGCATCTTTTAGACAGCAAGCTGACCGACCCCATTGAGCTTGCTAAGGAGGCGGACCGCTGGACCAGTACCAGGGTCCACAAAGGAATTGTGGGTACCACAGCCAAAGGTGGGCAGGGTCCCCAGCAGAAGAGTGGGGGGGGGACAAGGGTAACCAAAAGGAGTTCTCGTAAGGGCCCCAAAGTATTTCCCCGGAAAAGGATTCCCAAACCCCCAAGCCTAAACAGCCATGGCCCTCTAAGGGTAGGCGGGACAAGAGAAATAACCAGGGTCCCCCTACCTGCTATCACTGCAACGAGGTGGGCCATATTGCTCCGAAATGTCCCAAGAAGAAGCCTGCACCCACTGGTGCTCCCGCCCCAGCGTTAGCTAGTGTAGCTTTGGGTGGGGATTTGGTTTCTAGTGATTGGGGAGAGCTAGCGGTCATGACCCTTGTCTCGCTAGGAGACCGAGAGATGGTCCCGGAAACCTTACTGCCCTCTAACACTAAGAAATATGGGCAGAAGGTGACCATCAATGGGAGGGAGGTTGAAGCACTGAGAGACACCGGAGCCAGTGTGACATCCGTGAGGTGTCAGTGGGTGTCTGACGAGCAAATCATCCCTGGCGTACTCCGCCCTGTAGTGGCCGCTGACAGCTCAGTGCGCCTCTGCAAGTTAGCGAAGGTTTCCTTTGAATGGGGAGGAGTCTCTGGTCTTTTGGAGGTAGTTGTCAGCGATGCCTTGCCTGTGGACTGTCTGTTAGGCAACGACCTGGAGAGTTCTCCATGGAAGGACATAGAACACCGAACTCACTTGGAGATGTTGGGTCTGCCTGCGTGGATCTGCGTGACCACGCGTGCTATGGCAGCCAGTAAGGGTGAATCAGCAGAACTGGAGCCTGAAACAGTGGCCCAGAGACCTGCCAAGAGAGGAAGAGGCAGAGGGCGCGGGAAACCAGCCCCAGCCGTTCCCACGGTCCAGGAGGAAGCAGAACCTGAGGGGGATGCCCTGGAACCTACAGGGGAACAGGTGGCCGAACTGGGAGACCTACCTGAGCTGACCCATTGGCAGCAAGAAGGTGGTCCCTCCAGGGAGGAGTTCTGCCAGGCGCAGAAGGAATGCCCTTCCCTCCTTGGTCTGCGGCAACAGGCTGTAGATCAGGCAGCAGGTGGAGCAGTCAAAGATCACTATGTCTACTGGGAAGGTGACCTACTCTATAGCGAGCCTAAGTTTGCTGAGCCCGGTGCAGCCCGTGTGCTGGTGGTACCCGAGCGCTTCAGAAACTTCCTATTGGGTCTGGCTCATGACGTGCCTCTCGCAGGACATCTGGGGCAAGACAAGACCATACACCGGCTTGTCACCCACTTCCACTGGCCCCAGATGAGGAAGCACGTCGGTTCCTTTTGCAGATCTTGCCAAACCTGTCAAGCTAGTGGCAAGACTGGAATCAAGTTGAAGGCCCCCCTTCAACCCTTCCCAGTGGTGAGCACCCCTTTCGAGCGGGTGGGCATAGATATCGTAGGGCCCCTGGACCCCAAGACAGCCTTAGGCAACAGGTTCATCCTGGTCTTGGTGGACCATGCCACCCGGTACCCGGAAGCAGTCCCTCTCAGGACAATCACAGCACCCGTGGTGGGCCGTGCATTGATGGGGATCTTTTCCCGTGTGGGGTTCCCCAGAGAGGTGGTCTCCGACCGGGGTACCAACTTCATCTCTCGGTACATGAAGTCTCTGTGGGAGGAGTGTGGGGTAACTTATAAGTTCACCACTCCGTACCACCCTCAAGGAAATGGGCTGGTTGAAAGGTTCAACCGGACCCTGAAAGGTATGATTATGGGCCTAGCGGAGCCCATGAGACGTAAGTGGGACGTCTTGTTACCATGCCTTTTGTTTGCCTACAGGGAGATGCCTCAGAAGTCCTTAGGGTTCAGTCCCTTCGAACTCCTGTATGGCCACCCTGTCAGAGGACCTCTCTCGCTGGTGAAGGAGGGTTGGGAAAAGTCCCGTGGGAAAACCCCCCAGGATGTGTTCAGCTATGTGCTGGCCATCCGCAACCAGACACAACGCTTCAGGAAGCTCGCTCAGGCGAACCTGGAAGCAAGCCAGGAAGAAATGAAAAGATGGTACGACCAGAATACCACTCTGGTCGAGTTCCAACCTGGGCAGAAAGTGTGGGTGATGGCACCCGTGGAGCCTTGCGCGCTCCAAGACAAGTGGTCTGGGCCATACGAGGTGGTGGAACGGAAGAGCGAGGTAACCTACCTGGTTAACCTGAAGACTCCCAGGCAGCCCCTGAGAGTTCTGCACGTAAACCGCCTCAAACCACACTTTGAGAGGTCTGAAGTAACCATGCTCATGGCTACAGATGCAGGGATGGAAGAGTATAGCGATCCTCTCCCTGACCTCCTGTCAGTTAAGGAGCACGATGGGTCAGTGGATGGTGTGGTCCTCTCGCCCACCCTGACCCCAGAACAGCAGAATGACTGTCGCCAAGTGTTGGGTCAGTTCTCCTCTCTGTTCTCCCTGACCCCAGGAGTCACCACCTGGTGCGTCCATGATGTGGACACTGGAGACAGTCTGCCGGTAAAACAAAAGTTTTACAGGGTAGCCGACAAGGTCAGGGCCAGCATCAAGGAAGAGGTTTCCAAGATGTTGGCGCTAGGGGTGATTGAGCCCTCCAGCAGCCCCTGGGCTAGCCCAGTGGTCTTGGTCCCCAAGAAAGCTGCTACCCCCGGTGGCCCGCCAGAACTCCGGTTTTGCGTGGACTACCGTGGGCTCAATGCGGTCACGAAGACTGACACACACCCTATCCCCAGAGCTGATGAGCTCGTGGATCGGTTGGGAGCTGCCAAGTACCTCAGTACGTTTGATTTGACTTCGGGGTACTGGCAGATTGCCTTAACTGACGGGGCCAAAGAGAGGTCAGCATTTTCGACGCCAGAGGGGCACTTCCAGTTCCGTGTCATGCCCTTTGGGTTGAAGAATGCCCCTGCCACGTTCCAGAGACTGGTTAACCAGGTACTGTCCGGGCTGGAGGAATTCAGCGCCGCATACCTGGATGACATTGCGGTGTTCAGCTCCACGTGGGAAGAACACTTGCAACACCTCTGCGAAGTGTTGAAGGCTCTGCAGAAGGCAGGCCTCACTATCAAGGCCAGTAAGTGCCAGATAGGGCAGGGATCTGTGGTGTATTTGGGACACCAGGTGGGGAGCGGCCAGGTGGCGCCCCTACAGGCAAAGATTGATACCATTCTGGCTTGGGAGCCCCCCAAGACCCAGACAGAGGTGAGAGCCTTTTTAGGACTCACCGGGTATTACAGACGGTTTGTCAAGGGATATGGCACCATTGTCGCCCCCTTGACAGAACTCACTTCCAAGAAGTTGCCCAAAAGAGTTGACTGGACTGACGCCTGCCAAACTGCTTTTGAGGCCCTGAAGACTGCGATGTGCACAGCACAGGTGCTCAAGGCACCTGACTTTTCCAGTGAGTTCATAGTTCAGACGGACGCTTCAGAGCATGGTGTGGGAGCAGTACTCTCACAAGCCACTGAGGAGAATGGAGACCAGCCAGTAGCTTTCATTAGTCGGAGGCTACTCCCCAGGGAACAGAAGTGGAGTGCGATTGAAAGGGAGGCTTTTGCTGTGGTCTGGGCCCTGAAAAAGTTGAGGCCCTACCTGTTTGGGACTCACTTTCGTGTTCAGACCAACCACAGGCCCCTCAGGTGGCTAATGCACATGAGGGGTGAAAATCCAAAACTGTTGAGGTGGTCCATCTCCCTACAGGGAATGGACTTTACGGTGGAACACCGCCCCGGTACAGAACACGCCAACGCTGATGGTCTGTCCAGGTTTTTCCGCCTTAGTGAAGAGAACTCCCAAGAGGGTGGGTAGTTCTCCCCACTTTCAGCTGGAGGGGACACGTGTTAGACCTGACATCTTTTGGCGTGCTTACCCCTATCTTTTTGCCTCTGCCTCCTGTATTTTTCGATGCTGTGCTGGATTCGTTTTTGCTGGTTTAGATGCTTTGGACACTCTGCCACTGCTGATCAGTGCCAGAGTGTAAGTGCTCCTTATGTAAATTGTTATTCTGATTGGATATACATGTTTGGCCTATTTGTATCACCATGAAGTCCCTCGTAAAGTGCACTGGGTGTGCCAGGGCCGGTGATGACAAATGCTGCTCGTGGGCCTGCAGCACTGATTGTGCCACCCACAGGAGTAGCTCTAAAATGGTGTCTCGGGCCTGCCACTGCAGCGCCTACGGGCAGTTTAGAACTGCCATGTCCTCCTGGTCCGCGTCCCCGCTGACCAGGCCTAACCCTTCCCTTTTCGTGCACATCAGTCACCCCTATGGAAGGCCCAAGGTACCCCCCTGGGCAGGGTGCAGTGTATGTGAAAGGTAGAGCATGTACTAGTGCAGGTGACATGCTCTGGTAGTGAATTACAGCCATTTTCGTTTTTCACTATTGTAAGGCTATCTTGCTCCATAGGTTAACATGGGGGATGCTGGCTACAGTGGTTAACAGCATTTCTTCCCATAGGAACAAGATAGGACATAAGTATCTAGTATCCCTGAACTCAGAATTTAATAACGCATCTTTTAGGAAAGGTGGTTTTTAGATCCTGTGTTTGAGGACAGCACTTTTAGAAAGTTGCTGTTCTCTTGTCTGACCCTTCTGTGTGCCTGAGACTGTTTGTGTATTGACTGTCTGGTTTGTGAGTGACAGGGGCTGGGGAATGCCCCAGAGGCTGGATGAGTCAGCACTAGGCTGAGTGGAGCAATTGCTACCTGAGTGGTGGGCGGAGTTAGCACCTGTTATGTTATGTTATGTTACAAAAATTTTAATACCGCGCTCATACACCAATTGGTTTCTTGGCGCTCAAAGACAACAGGAGTGTGGTACGGGGGGTGTGAGCAGCTAACCGTGAGCAAGGCGAAACAGATGAGTTTTTAGGGATTTGCGAAAAGTGGGATAGTCAGGAGTGAGCCGAATAGGGAGAGGGAGGGAATTCCAAGTGACAGGAGCAAGGAAGGAGAAACGAGCGCCACCGTGCTTCTTACGACGAAACCTTGGAATAACCAGTAGATTGTGGGCAGAAGATCTGAGGTGACGGGAAGGAGTGTAAGAGTGGAGACAGGAAGAAATAAAAGCAGGAGCAGAAAAGAAAAGAGATTTGAAGACGGTGCAACCAAGCTTGAAAATGCATCGTTGCGCAACCGGGAGCCAGTGCAAGGTTTTTAGCAGAGGGGTGACATGTTGATGTCTTGGTTGCTGGAAAATTAATCTAGCAGCCTGATTTTGCACCAGTTGAAGGCGTTGAAGGTGGTAAGCTGGAATCCCCACGTATAGACAGTTGGCGTAGTCTAGACGTGAGGTAACCAGGGCCAAGATGACAAGTATAAGAGCCTCTGGAGACAGGTACCTTCGGATCTTCCCGATCCTGCGGAGATGAAAAAAGCAGGCCGAGGTGACAGCATTAATATGCGGTCGCATCGAGAGATCACTGGAGATGACCACACCTAGACTCTTCACAGAGTCGACTGGGCAAGGTGAAGGGCCGAGGGCAGGCGGCCAGAAGTTGGGAGTCCAAGGATGAGGGGACCCACCGATCAGGACCAGCTCTGTCTTACTAGGATTGAGCTTCAGCTGACTGAAGTTCATCCACTCGGAGATGGAAAGCATGGTGGATTGGAAGTTAGAGCGGGAGAGAGGGGAAGAGTCAATAGGAAAGATAAGTTGCAGATCATCTGCATAATTAAAAGTGGTAACAGAAGAGTGACGGAGGGAAACCAAAAGAGGCTGCATATAAAGATTGAAAAGGAGGGGGGATAACGCAGAACCCTGGGGGACACCACAGGAAAGTGAAGTGGAAGGAGCAGAAAAGGAGGATAGGTGAACAGATTGAGACCGGAGTTGGAGAAAGGACACAATCCAAGACAGGGCCAGGCCCGAGATCCCAGCATTTCTGACACGGTCGACCAAAATGTCGTGGTCGACCGTGTCGAAAGCGGCCGAGAGATCAAGTAATACCAGGGCCTGGGCCAAGTTCTTATCCGCCCCCTGTCTCAGCGTGTCCATGACCGCTGTCACCACTGCCTCCGTAGAGTGGGAAGGTCTGAAACCTGCCTGCTGGTCATCGAGGAAATGAGTCTCCTCGATGAAAGAGCTAAGGCAGCGGGTGACATAGGTTTCCAAGACCTTCCCGAGATATGGGAGAAGGGAAATAGGTCGGTAATTGCCCAGTACCGCGGGATCGGAACCGGGTTTTTTTAGAATAGGTACCACCACAGCGCTTTTGAAAGCATTAGGGACAGAGCCTATGGAAAGAGAACGATTTAGGAGGTCCAGAGGAGGGTCAGGGCATGCCATAAAGGCATCTCTGAGGATTTGAGGGGGACAGCAATCCTTGGGAGAGCCTGAGCCCACAGCCGAAAGAAGAGAGCGGAAGGTGTCTAAAGAAATCGGGGGAAAAACATTCAGGGAATGAGGATTCGAAGGAGGAAGAGCACTGGTGTGAGACGTAGTGATAGGGGGAATATTGTTTTTAATTGTAGTAATTTTATCGATAAAAAAAGAGTTGAGGGAGTCGCACAAAGCTTGTGATGGCTGGGGCTGGGGTGTGACGCGGTCAGGTAGGGAAAGTTCGGCGACAATAGAAAAAATTTCTTTAGTTTTGGAAGCAGAATTAATTACTTTTTGAGAAAAATAAGCAGATTTAGCAAGGATGATAGAAGTTTTGTAAGATTTAAGTAAGTCAGTGTAGATAGACTTAAGTGAGGGATCATAATTACGCCTCCAGCGGCGCTCAGCCTGGCGAAGAAGGAGTTTACTGGCCTTGAGTGAATCAGTGAACCAACGCTGAGCGTCGTGGGGTCGCTTCGATTTGATGGGTTTAACTGGAGCGACAGCGTCACTGGCATGAGACAACCATTGGTCCATTGCGGCAGCTTGGGAGTTCAGATCAGAGTGACTAGGGGGCAAAGTAGAAGCAAGGGTCGAATGGAACAAAGGAATGTCGGCGTGCTTCCAATTTCGAGCGGAAAAATTGAGAGTTGGAGGGGGGCGGGTGGGAGCAATAATTTGTAGGGTAAAAGAAATGAAAAAGTGATCGGACCAGGTACAGGGATACACCAAAGGAGAAGAAATATCCAAGTTGGTGGTCCACACCTGATCCAGGGTGTGGCCCTTGTTGTGAGTCGGAACAGAAATATGTTGGGAAAGATTAAGGCCGGAAAGAAAACCAGAGAAATCAAGTGACGCAGAAGATTCAGAAGGGTCGGATGGCCAGTAATTAAAGTCACCAATGATCAGGATCCTAGAAGAGTTAATGGTAAGTTGTGAAATGAGATCACTGAACAGAGATGGAAAAGAGGGCATGTTGACGGGTGGGCGATACACTAAAACACAAATAAAGGAATGTTTGGGAGAAGAAAATTTCAGCATAAGAATGTCGGAGCTCAGTATAGGAGTGATTATAGAAGAGGTAAATTGCAAGTTGGAGCGGATAATGGCAGCAACTCCCCCACCCGGTCTGCCAGAGGTCCTATTGGAATGGAGGATATAGTAGCCCGGGGGTATTGCGGCCAAAATGTCAGGGTATGAGTCCGCATGTAGCCAGGTTTCGGCGAGGAGCAAGATGTCAATGTTGCCCGCCTCAAGAAGTTGAAAGACCTCAAGCTGATGTTTGGGGAGAGAGCAGGTGTTCAGGTACACGACGGAAATAGAGCGCATACCGGAGGAGCTAGGCTTGGGAAGTGTGATAGAGATAGAGTTGGGGGGGAGAGTAGTGAAGGGAGCAGCCGGAGGGGTGCTGGGAGGGAGAGGGGAGAAAATACCATATGTCTGGGCGATGGCAATCGTGTGAGAGGATGGAAGAGCACGGGTATAACATGAACGGAGTGCGAATGAGGTATAAGTAATACGTTGGGCAGCGTGCATGGCCCCTAGCCCCGGTCGGCCGCGGACGGGCGCAGACGGGCTTGACTTATGCGCGACTTCGGCGCGAAGTCGGCGCTCCCGCTGCGCTCGTCCGCTGCGCTTCCTCCAGGTTGCCATTTATACTAATCGACGTTAACCACTAGACCGCTCACCTGCACGGTGGAGAGGCAGGGCGGAAGTGGTGCAAAGGCGGAAGTGACGCTCGTGCAGGGACCCTCCGCGCAAACGGCACTCTGCCGGGGCGGACCGGGGTCAAGAGCAGTGAAACGAGGTAAGCAGCAGGTCGGATAGTGCAGGATAAATGCGGGCGCAATGCAGCAAGAAACAAAATACGCGTTTAAAATAGACAGCCAGCTCGTAGTCAGCTGGAATGCTAATTAAAATAGAGTCACCGGCAGCGCGGTACACGCCCGCGGCCAGGAGCCACGATTGTCAACCTGCGAGGCCTGATGCTGAGCAATATATAGAAACAACCTCAACAACCACTAGACCGCTCACCTGCACGGTGGAGAGGCAGGGCGGAAGTGGTGCAAAGGCGGAAGTGACGCTCGTGCAGGGACCCTCCGCGCAAACGGCACTCTGCCGGGGCGGACCGGGGTCAAGAGCAGTGAAACGAGGTAAGCAGCAGGTCGGATAGTGCAGGATAAATGCGGGCGCAATGCAGCATGAAACAAAATACGCGTTTAAAATAGACAGCCAGCTCGTAGTCAGCTGGAATGCTAATTAAAATAGAGTCACCGGCAGCGCTGGTACACGCCCGCGGCCAGGAGCCACGATTGTCAACCTGCGAGGCCTGGGCTGAATAGGGCTGTGCCTGCCTGCCACAATGCTGGCTCCACCTCCTGCTGGGCGGCTGAGGACCCTGCCCCTCACTCTGAAAGGAAAGATGCAGCCAGCAAAACAAAGTGCTCAGGATCCACCCAGAACTGGTTCAGACCGGGCTCAGGGTCCACATGCACTGAGAAAACAAAGACTTTAGGGGTATAAGTACAGGACCCCTGACAACAGAAAATTAGATCATCCTGGAAATCAAGAAGGAACCTCTGCCAAGGAGAAAGCTGACTCTGAAGAAGGAAGACTGTCCCGCTGTTGCTCTGCTGGACTGACCTGCTGTTGCTTTGCTGCCAAGGAGAGGGGAAGGACTTTGCTGTGAGCTGTGTCCTCTGTCTTGAAGGAATCTCCAAGGGCCTGAGAAGAGCTGGCTCCCTGTTTCCGAAGTCCCAGGAACAAAAGGACTTCACCCCCAGTCTCCCTGAACTCTGCTGAGAGAGTTCTGTCCTTCGTAGAGTGCTTGATCCAGTTGTGGGGCCTCTAGAAGTTGAACCTGAGCTGGGAAGCTTGAGACTAAGCTGAGAAACTTGTGAAGCTGAAAAGTGTCGCATCGCTCGCTTGCGGAGCGCATCCCCGACAGTGCGAGAAGTTTCCCGCCGCTACGAAGGTCGAGATCGGCGCAGCGCCTGACATCGCTGCCGGAGCCGTTGCACCCTTCGTTTGCGGGACGCACCAGGCCGGTGCGGGAGAATCGAACATCGCTGCGAGTGTCGTCGCAGAGCCTGTCGTCTGGGTGAGATCGCCGCGCCGCTTGCTTGCGGACCGCATCACGTCGCTGCAGACATCGCTGCAGAAGCATCTCACCGAGGAGCTGCGAGAGAGAGGATCACCGCTGGACCGCGCATCGTCGCCCCGGAGATCGTCGCAGCCCCTACGAGATCATCGCATCGTGCCTTTGCGAGAACAGACTTCCCACGGAACCTACGCACCGGAATCTACGCAAGCTGCCTTCCTCCCCATACAGACCGGATTCGTCGCCACACGCCCGCTGCTGCAGCGGGGCTGTCGCATCGCCTCCCCAGGGTCTCAGGAGTAACGCATCGCTTGTTTCCACCGCACCAGCTTCCTGCTTGTGGAACTTTGTTGCATCTAAAAGGTACTGTGAGTCAGCGTGACGCAACTGTGAACTTTTCACGCATCTGTGGATCATTTGATCACAACTTAAAGAACTTTGATTACAACCTGAAGAACTCATTTGAAACCGTAACCTTGCATTGTGTATGTTGGATTTTTGACGTTTTTGGTCTTGTGTAGTTTAGAATAAATATCTTTATTTTCCTAAACTGTTGTGGAATCAGTTTGTGGTGTTTTCACTATGTTACTGTGAGTGTTGGTACAAATACTTAACGCATTGCCTCTGGTTAGCCTAGACTGCTCAGGCCAAGCTACCTTGAGGGCGAGCAGGGGTTATCTAAGAGGGTTATCTCCTCCTCCTGACTAGAAGCAAGGGTCCCTATTTGGACATTGGTACCTACCTCTGCCAACTAGAGACCCCCAGTTCTAACAGGTGTGCTGTGGAAAAGAAGGTGTATTCCAGAGCTGTGGGGTAGTGGCATCTCCAAGGGTCCATAAGCCCAACCTCCCACAGCCTCTGTAACATGGACTCCGAGAGGGACTGTTGTGTGGGGTTTTAGGCTCCGATTGAATTTTCCAAATTCATGCCCTTATATAGGTACAATTCACGTTTCCCTTTCATAGGCATAAGAAATCAAGCCCTTATTGAGGCATAGCCCGTGCTACCCAAATACAGGCATGGCTACTTCCATCCGTTCACCAAACGTCACAACGATTTCTTGGAAAACCAGCCTAAGCCGTTACGGACTTCCCCTTGCTTGAATATTGATTTCTCCAAGAACTCAGTTAGTTTTATAATGAACAACTAGTCACTAGGGGTTCATTCAAGACGTTCATAGGCCCGACTTTACGTCAACTATGGCATTCCTTAAAACATTCAAGGTATAAATATACCTTCACTTGCTATAGCAAGATACCGTGGTGGGGAACAGTTCAAATACATACTTGCCCTAAGCAGCTCGCTACAGCAAGTGCCGAAGGAAACTGACTCTCCAGAGAATCCAGCTCCGGTGTTTCCAGCTCCCCTTTTACGGGGTGTTGGGAAATCGAGTCTCCAACACAGAGATACCAGACTTCCTTCATTCTAAAGGTATGGAGCTGATTATAAACAAGAGAAACCTTTGGTAGATTCGTAGCAAAACTAAACCTATGCAAAAGACCATACTTACTTCTTCCCTTGTACTAGACTTAGGTTATGTACATTGGGGGTAGGCGTATTTTAGAAGCACCAGTTGAGTATTTTAGTCTATATTATTTATGTATTCATTTTATATATGGCTTAGAAACCATACAATGCTCTTACAGTATTATTTCATATTACTGTTTACGCTGTATGCATTATACTTTGCATTCTGCCTAACGATTGTAGCAGTTCACCTCTCTTGCATGAGAAAGAAGACTGTTCAATAAACCTTTTTATTGTAAACGCCCGCCTCACTATTTCTCTGCAACTCTGTATAAACAAAGCATGCACGATTGACTCAGTGAAATACTTAACTATTGTTTCCATGACTCTGAGAGATATATTCCTATTCTTGGGAAACAAAGTTGTCATGTTTATGCGGTTCTCAGAAACTAATCCCTTCTTGTGAATTCGAGAAAGTTTCTAGTGACCTCTGAGCTAGCTGGCACTCACTATTAAGTTTAGTATATTTGATAAAGACCTATTGAATTAAGTCCTATGTCAAATCTATAGGATATTTTATTCCAATGCGCAGAGCCTATTGGGAATATAGGAACTACATTACAGGACCCAGAGTGCCCCACGCGTGAACAGATCTGTCCAACTGGGCATCTGGGGCCAGATTGAAGTCTCCCCCAACCACCAAGTCCTCTTCCGGAGATTCAAGAATAGTGTCCAGTGAGTCCCGAAAGAAGGTTTCCTGCTGTTTGTTAGGGCTGTAGACAGAAGCTATCATGTATGTATGATCCCCCACTGATACCCTCGGTGCTAGCAGACTGCCCAGTGTTTTGGCATGTACTCCCAGCACTGTCCCCTGAAACTGCATTGCCAACAAGATGGCCCCGCCCTCTTCCCAGTCTCTGATGAAAAATACTGTCCATCAAACCATTTCGACCTGAGACGTTTCCAGCCAGCGAGCAGGAGTTGAGTCTCTTGTAAGAGGCAGATATTGCATTTGACGTACGTTAGCATAGCAAGAAGCTCCCTCCTTTTAATGGGTGAGTTAAGCCCCCGGGTGTTGAAGCTCAGGATAAGAACCTTAAGAACTGTCATTGGAGGATGTGTGGGAATAAGCCATGGCAAGACAAGTGCATGACAGTGGGCCTGAATAAGTTCTTCCTCCCATCCCCAATCACCCGCAAGGTCTAGCTGGTGGACCCGCCATCTCCACCGAGTCCCTTCCCACACCCACCCCCGCAAGCCATCCGCAGGGCAAAGTGCAGCAATCTCTCTGTGTACGTTGCATTCGTGGATCGAATTGCTCACCCTGGGGAGTCCGTCTATCCACCAAAGGTTTTCTGGCTAGAGGCGCTAGGTGCTGATGCGTATCAGCTCGCTCTATTTGTGCCCCACTAGGGATATATATTTCAGTGTACCCCAAGCTTCTTCATGGTATGAATGATCGCTCACACCAGGGCATATACCTACCTAAGTGGGCAGAATCCTCTGACGTCTGAAATATGGCAAGAAGAACAGGAGAGAGAATAAAGTTAGAGCAAAAAAGTCAAATGAAACAAATGATCTGCTGTATGATGGCAATGAATCGCACCATCGTGCATGGGTCCATGTGTCCATTGGCCGGTCATCTTATCCAAGGGGTTGGGCCCCCCTCACCAAGGCAGAAATCGCTCACCCCAGGTTTGTCTGACTGCCATCTCTGTCCATGGGCCCCGGATCAACGTCAATGGAGTTCACTCATTTGGAGTGTCACCCACACCCTCGCGGTTTTGTATCTGTTGCAGAAGAGCTTCCCTTTCTTTCTGGCTTTCTTGTTCAGTAGGTTTTGTGCTGTTCCCTCATCTGGGACCCCATCTATGGTTCAACTTAGGTGGCCGCTTAGTGATAGAGCCTTCCACCAGTGACTCCGGGCATCCTTTCTCCACGTCAATTCCAAGGATTCCCTGTGCTTCTTGGAGGGTTTTCTCCACTCGCAGCTCTTTATTCCAAATGAAAGATAGTCTGAATGGATGTCCCCATTGGTATCGAACACCTTGGTACTGGAGATATGTCGTGGCCGGCTTCAGAGCTTTGTGAGGGTGCAGATTGAGAGTGCGGAGATCCTGGAAAACTCGCATTTGAAGACCCTCAAACACCACGGTCGCCTTGTCTCGGTTGGCACTCATGATGATCTCCTTCTGCCGATAGGAGTGAAAACAGGTGAGTATGTCTTGTTGTAGTCCCAGACTGGAGGTGAGTGTGATCCAGGATGATCTCTCCATCTCCTAGTGCTGGTGCGGGGTGACCAAAAAAGTAGAACAACCACTCCTCCAGCCTGCCACCATCTACATGAAGTGACTCGCCTTTGATGCGGATCTTGGATCATCTTGAGCGCTTTCCAAGATCCTCTAGCCTAAGATAAAGCTCCTCATTGGGCTCCCGCAGGTCTAATAATTCCCGAGCTTGTTTTGTGATTCCTTCTTCTCTGCGGTACCCGCTCCATTCTAAGGAGCCCACTCGGTTGCCAACTTCTTATACCTCTATTCTCAGCTGCTTGATGTCTGAGGCTACATCTTTCAGCAGGCTAGTGAAATCCTCCCTTAGTGTGCCAAACAGTTTATCCATAAAGCCCTTTGTGACGGTTTGTCTGAGCGGTCGCCAGCCAGATCCATGTCTTTCTCGGAGGACTGAGCTGTTTGTTGTTCAGGACTGTGGCTCCCTGTTTTCCTGGTGCCTGGTTTCCGAAGGTCTTTCTTAGCTCGCTGCGTATACATTGTTATGGGGCAGCACCAGGTGGCCCAAGGGACTGCACAATCACTGGGCGAGTACCGTGAATCACTGATATGAAAATATCGACGTCAAAAATATTGGAGGTGGAATATTGACGTCAAAAATATCAAAGTCCTATCTACATTAAGGTAAGTACAAAAATATTGGGAAAAAATATCGTAAAAAGTATTGTTGTAAAAGATATCGTTTTTTTAAATGTTTAAAAATAATATAAAATTAAATAAATAATACCCATAATTAAAATAAACATAGTTAAACATATATTTAAAATTATAAGTAATACATATAATATAAAAAGATCAAACATATATATAATATAA
Organism: Lissotriton vulgaris; assembly: GCF_964263255.1. Taxonomy (NCBI): domain Eukaryota; kingdom Metazoa; phylum Chordata; class Amphibia; order Caudata; family Salamandridae; genus Lissotriton; species Lissotriton vulgaris. The sequence goes on along the minus strand of NC_141689.1, from coordinate 1,195,060,801 downwards.
TATATGTACTTGCTTAATAATATTTACAATTAATTACTCTAATAACATAAATTGTTAAAAAAAATTATACATTATAAATACATACATACGCATACAACAATAATATAAGTAAAAATATCAAAACTATATATAACAAATTATAAACAATTATTTTAAATAATTTAGAAAGTACATCAACTAAAATAATAAATATTAGATAGCGTAGGGATAAAAATTACTGAACCAACTCCAGAAACTACAACAATAGGGAAAGTGTTGGATAGCGTAGGGATACAAATTACTATTCCAACCCCAGAGGGTGCAACAGTAGGGAAAGTGTTGGATAGCGTAGGGGTTAAAATTACTATTCCAACTCCAGCGGGTGCAACAGTAGGGAATGTGTTGGATAGCATAGGGGTATAAATTACTATTCCAAATCCAGAGGGTGCAACAGTATGAAAAAAAGCTACTCATCAATTGATAAAACTCCCTCTACCAGAAGTCTCTTTCAGATAAAACGATGGAAGGAAAAAAGAAGGAATAAGGATGAAGGGATATGATCTAAAAATAAAAGGGAACAAAAGGAAAACAAAGACTAGTACCATTTAATCTACGCTCGCTACATATACAAGGTGAGCTATCACATTATATTAAATAGAGAGACACATGAGGTGGGGACGGGGGAGAGCTAGGAGCACTTACTTCCGGAATTTTCCGGGTAGTGAGTTCAGGGGTTTCCCATGGGAGGGGGGTCACGGGGGGGTGGGGGGTGGTAGCAAAAAAGGAAAAATATCCATTATCGATAAAGCTCCAATCATCACACTTTGTAGTTATTTTCTTCCAATTGTTCTTTTCTATTGTTGGCAGATAAGAATAAGCATGAGAACCTATAGGCAGGTACGCTTGATATTTAGCTCCTACTTTAAGAAACATGAGTAGGCCTAGGATTTTGTCCTGGAATGTTAATGGTCTCCGCACCAGACCACGGGCTAACAAAATCATGCAGTACCTTCGAGACGTGGACGCCGAGATCATTATACTCCAGGAGACGCACTTAACTGAAAGCGAGATATCTGAGTTAGTGAAGAGAAATAGGTGGATAGATTCCTCTATCTCAACATCTCAATCACTAAACACGCGGGGGGTTACAATTTTATTTAAAAAATCTTCAAACTTAAATTTAAAAATCTTTCAACAAAAAGTAGATAATGGAGGGAGATGGGCCATCACAGCTGTAGAGATAGGTGGGGCGTCTATAACATTAGCTGGTTATTACGGGCCAAATTGCGATGATCCTTCTGCATTAGAATCCTTATTTCAACACCTCTTGAGTTTTCCTGAGCCAGTGATCATAACTGGCAATTTCAATATCACTATCAACCCTTTACTGGACAAATCTACAAATAGCAGGCAACAAGTTCCCTCAAAATCTACAAATTGTCCACTGGGTTTAATGAAACAATATGGATATGTCGATATTTGGAGGCTGAGAGAGGGCCAAAGACAGAGTTTTTCTTTTAGAAATCTTAAATATAGACATAGCTCAAGAATAGATTTTATCCTAATAAGTAGATCTTTGGTTGATTCTATCATCTCAGTAGATTATATTCCATCTCATTTATCTGATCACTCAGCAATGAAGCTGGAAATGGAGTGGGGTACCAAGTCTACTTCCTCTAAACTTTGGTCCTTTGACAGGTCATTTCTTACATCATTAAAGGATATAGAATTCCTCCAGTCTGAGACACACAAATTTTTTACTTTTAACACGGATACAGCCCCTGCGGGTATAGTATGGGACGCCTTCAAGTGTACACTAAGAGGAACAGTCAAGAACAGGGTAGCTCACAGAAGAAGGCAGTACAGGGAAGAAATATCTTCTATTGAGAACAGTATGTCTGTCATTCAGTCCTGTATAGATACCGACAGAGCTTTAGATAATCATAACTTGTCCCTGAAACTCGCAGAGCTTAATGAGCCTAAAAACAACTTATCCTTGATAATAGAGGAGCGAGTCTTGCAGAAATGGGAGGCAAGCAAACTCTCTCATTTCCAGTATGGGGAGGGTGCAGGCAGGCTGCTGGCCTGGAAAATTAAATCAGACCGGGTTCGTAATAATATTGCCTCAATTACATCAGATAAGGGTACCCTCACCAGTGACGCTGAAATTAGAGAGACCTTTAAAACATTTTTCCAGTCAATCTATCAGGAAGATCTCAATATCAATACTAACGATGTTGGCAACTGGTTAGAGGGCATCTCCCTTCCCTCTCTGTCACTCGAGCAGAGCAAACTTTTGGAAAGGGAAATAAGTGCTGCCGAAGTAGAGCAGGCTATAAGGGGATCCAAAGGGGGTAAGGCGGCAGGAACCAACGGTTTACCGAGTGAGGTATATAAACATTTGATTTCAGAAATATCTCCAATCTTAACGGTTCTGTTTAATCAAATATTGAGGGAAGGAGTAGCACCGCCTGCCTCATGGGACAACGCCACAATAACGCTTATCTTGAAGCCAGGGAAGCCCCCTTCTGATTGTGGCTCATATCGGCCTATCTCAATCTTGAATGCTGATTATAAAATTTTTGCTACTATATTAGCCAAACGGCTTGGCCAGGTAGCCCCTGACATACTTCACTCTAATCAAAAAGGATCCATAAGAGGGAGACAATTATATGAGCTCACTTACGAACTAATAGGATCTATTGATGTGGCCATAAAAGACGTTCTCCCCTTATCTATTCTGACGTTGGATGCTACCAAGGCCTTCGACAGGGTAAATTGGTTATACCTGTCGGAGGCCTTGAAAAAGTTTAACGTTGGAGATAGATTTCGTAGGGCAATAGATTTGTTATATCGTAGCCCTTCAGCTTCAATTCTGATTAATGGGGGCCTTACAGCGCCGTTTAATGTAACCAGAGGAACCCGACAGGGTTGCCCCTTGTCTCCTCTCCTCTTTGATTTGTATATAGAACCCTTTGCACAAACATTAAGAGATAGCGCACTTATTAAACCCTTTATTTTTGGTGATTGGGAAAAAAAGGTGGCACTTTATGCTGACGATATAATGATTTTCACGTCAGATATTAATGCAGCATATCCAGAGGTTATAGACCTAGCTCTTAAATTTGGCAACGTTTCTGGATACGAAGTTAATGCTTCCAAAAGAGAGTCAATGACTTGGAACACTGACTTAACTACTTTTAATGAGTCATCTAGACCTCAATTACGATACTTGGGGGTAAATATAGTAAAAGACATCGACCTGATCGCTTCCTTAAACTTTTCTATAATAGCAGCACAGTGTCGTAAAAATATGAGGGATTGGTCACATCTTCCACTCACTATCCTAGGTAAGGTTAATTTAGTAAAAATGTGTATTCTGCCTAAGATCTCTTTTTTATTTAATTCAATCCCACTCTTTTTTGATCCCAAATTAATTTCTAAACTACAAAGCGCGATTTCAACTTTCATTTGGAATAGTAAAAATCCAAGAATTTCTTGGAAGAAAATAAGACGCCGCAGAGAGAAGGAAGGGTTAGCGGGACCGGATCTTCAGATCTATGCGTGGGCTTTTCAGCTTTCGCACGCACGCATGTAGCTAAAAATACCAGCAGCAACAGGGGTAGGCCATATGTTCTCTATGCTACTGAACTGTGAGGGAGTCGGACAGGGTAGCTTTTTGTTCAAATTCGGAGACCCAAATTTTTTTTTTAAATAAAACTGAAGACTTTAAAGGGGATAGCTTCCACATGGTACAGAATGAGGCAGGCAACTAAACTGGGGTATTATCTAGAGAGAACTCCAATATGGGACCTAACATCTCCCCCAGTTTGGGCAGAAGACACATTCACCCAACCATTAAGAGCGGCCGGCATCAATACCTGGGGTGACTTGTTTATGGACGGAACACTACTCCCTTGGGACTACTTAACAAATAAGGTCGGGCCAAGTTTGTCCAGATTCAAATTTATACAAATCTCAAGCTGGTCCCATGCATACAACACACAGACATCCCGGAGTAGCAGTTTACCTATAGGAGCCACTAGTGAATTAGTAACGTGTCTGCTAGATAGTCCCCCTGCAAAAAAGGAAATAGCTCTTTGGTATAAGAAGATCATGGAGGAAATAGATGGCAAATTTTGCCTCCCTGCAACATTATGGGCCGACGTATTGCCAGAAATAGATTTGGAGGAGCTTTGGTCAGATTCCTGTGTGGCACTGTGGGACCTGGTGAAGCCAGCTTGGCTACGTCGGAACCATCTCTTCACTATTCCCCGTTGAGACTGTCAAAATTCTCCTCGACAGGTACGGTCTCGTGCCCAAGATGCCAACTCGTTGCTGCATCTGATATCCACATGTTCTACGAATGTCCAGAATTAACAACATATTGGGAGTCTATAGGAAATGATTTATCTTTGGCATTGGGCTTTCACCTTTTCATAGATCTCGCTCTCGTCATTTTTGGCCTGAAGAACAAAGAACGTAATGCAGCTTCTAACCTCGTATTTTACTCCATTTTGGCAGCTCGCATAGAGATCTGTAGACATTGGAAGTACGCCCAGCCTCCTTCTATTCATGAATGGTGAACATCTGTCCTCCAGATTTCCAAACTTGATCTAGCTAGAGGTGGAAATCCAAGTAGGAGAGCTTTTTGGACACAGTTGGCACGGTCACATTGAGCCTGGGGTTTTTTTTTCCCCAGGGTCCTATGATTAATGCGAGCATTGCCAACCTTTGTTTTTAATGGCGTAGAGTCATTGAACAAATGGGGCTACGGTGTCACGGGCACTATCCTCCAATGAACAGCTCTAAGCAAGAACTTCCAGGCTTGTGTGAATGTACTGCTGGGATTTGGCTTCTTCCCCCTCCAACTAAGATCTCCCTCCCAGCTAACGCTGAGACGGTGCAGAAGCACAGCCGGTTTTCTTAGCTCTGTGGCATATTCCTGATTGGATAGATTGGAGCTATGCACGCAAATGAGGATAAAAAAAAAAAAAAAGGAAAAAAAAAAACTGTATGGAAAGTGTTGGCTAGCGTAGGGGTTAAAATTACTATTCCAACTCCAGAGGGTGCAACGGAATGGAAAGTGTTGGATAGCACAGGGGTTAAAATTACTATCCCAACACCAGAGGGTGCAACAGTAGGGAAAGTGTTGGACAGAGTAGGGGTTAAAATTACTATTCCAACTCCAGAGGGTGCAACAGTCGGGAAATTGTTGGATATCATAGGGGTTAAATTTACCATTCCAACTAATAGGGTGCAAGAGTAGGGAAAGTGTTGGATAGCATAGGGGTTACATTTACTATTCCAACTCCAGAGGGTGCAACAGTAGAGCAAGTGTGGGATAGCATGGGGGTCAAAACAGCTTACTAATAATTAAAATAATATATTTTTTGTAAAGAATAACAATTTAATTATTAAATTACAACAAATTAATTAACAATACCAAGAAATAATTTAAAAACAAATATTACCAATTAATAATTAAATAACAACTAAAATGAATACAAATAAATAATAATTATTAAATATATATTTAAAAAAAGACCAAAACAATAATTATTAAAAAACAATTAGCAATTAATAATAATGTATCGATAAACACAAATCAATTTTACAAAATCAAATGTAATTACCTGTTATTAATTATTAAACAATTCATTAAAAATACAATAATTATTAAACATGTATTACCAATTAACAATTGATTAACAATAGTTTAATTATCAATACTAAACACTAAAAATAATTTACTTAATTACAATTAAATTACTTCCTACCCTATTACCCTCTAACCTCACAAGACACTTCAATATTAAATTAATACACTTAATATAATTACCAACTAATCAATTAATAAAAATGTATTACCACTTAATAAAAACGTATTACCAATTTCTAATTAATTTACATAAAAATATTTATCAATACCAATAAATAAAAATTACATAGTTACGTAATTTCAATTAAATTACTTCCCACCCTATTCCCCTATAAACCCACAACCCGATACGGTACTAAAACGCATAATTTACTTAAATAAATTATTGCTAACTGCAAAAAATATAATACATATATATTAAAATTAGTACAAAAATTAACTAAGATTATGAAAACAAACATATAAAATAAAATACGTAACACTAATATTAATATCGATATTAGTAACATTGATATTTTTGTTATCGATATTACTAACTTCAATATTAACAAAAACTATATTTCTTACCTTCAGGTCAATATTCTGGTCGTCGATAATCTTGATTTCGATATTCCCTCCCTCCAAAATTATTAACTCGATATTATTGCCTGTCGATAAAAAAAAGAGATATTTACCAAGTACCGTATATCAATGAACTTCTTTCCTCCTGAACCACTGTCGGCTCACTCCTGCCCTCAGGGAATGTTCGTGAGGGTTGAGGTTTATACACCAACTCCCATAGGGCCTCTACTCATCACCTCGCCGACCATGACTACCTCCTAAACCCAATAGGTAGTGTCTCCAAATTAAGGGTCACTATATTGCATACAAAATGGCCAGCCAGCCCAGAATCTATGCCAAGTTTCAGGGGTAGTCCACGGGGCATGGTATGCTCTTCGTCTCCCCGGTGTTCCCAGCTGGGGCTTAACAGTGGGCCACAGTTCAGATAGGGCTATCGGCAGGGCAATGCAGGCCCCGGGAGTATGGAGATGGCCAACCAAAAATGCCCGGAGCCCAGCGCAGCCACCAGATTTGATCTGCATGAGTCCCAGTCCCCAGCAGGTTCAGCCTACCTGGTTTAAAAGGCCTGTGTACCGGTCGGCTGACCTTATCAGTGGCATCGGCTGGGTGTTGTGAACCTCTTGTTAATTTTTTGGGTCTAGCACAGGCCTCAACATCAACGAGTTGCAGGAGTGCCAACTACTTCAGAGATGTCCCACTTGCATTGGTTGTGCTTGCCTCTGCGATTCACCGGCCCCTCTGTCCTCCAAAACAGCATCCTCTGCTTCTCGTTGCTGCCTCTGCCTACCCACCCGGGTAGGGGCACTGCTAGCGGCCACTTCTCCAGCACGACTCCCCCGCACGGCCTTCCCCGAGATCACCGCTACGTCGGCTCGGGGCTCCCTCCAGGTCTTCACGGGGTTCCAGGGTTCCCCGCCCCAGGGGATACCTGCTCTGCTCCACGTGGTCACCCATGCGCAGTCGGGCCTTGTCAGCACCGCCCTCAGTAATCTCCGCAACCGTGCCGATACCCCCGGTGGTGTTATCTAGGCCACAGCCCCTATTCGAGCCACTGGTGTCACCGAAGCGGATCTCAGCATCGTCAGGGAAGCTTTTCCGCTCACACTCAGCCTGTTAATGTCCGGGCCGCAGGGCATCAATTCCGCCTGAATTGGGATCTAATTGATGCCATGTGGATGCCTTTCCTGGCCCTGGTGAGCGGAGCTCTGAAGAAACTGTGTTACTCTGCGGCCATGTTGACCACATCCCCAGCTACAGCAATTTAGAACTATTTGGATGCTCTATTATACACCTGGTAGTATTTCAAAATGGGCATCAACCCAAGCGCCTGGTAAATCGTACTGTCCGAAATGCTGCTGCTTTGCAGCAGACGTATCCCATATGTTTGTGGACCGTCTTGGGCTTAACCACTTTTGCTAACATCATGCCTGGGGTTTGAATATCAACTAACTGACAAGGAAATTTTGTTGGGGCATAAGCTTGGAGGTGACGACTACTTAGGGTCAATGATATTAATTATAATTGTCAGCGCTTGCTTATACATTGCTAGGGCTTGGATGAACACTCTTCCACTGAAAGTAACAGAATGGTGGGTGCTATCTGGTAAATATGTGACAGTGAATGAGCAGTGGCTAAGGCTACTGGACCCCGATCGAATAAGATGGTGGAAAGGATTTGGTCCAGCCTTCATTTGGAATAGGTCTCGGAATCTGCTCAGTCTCAACTGGATCTAGTGTAGATTTATTTGTCATATCTTCCTTTCAAAATTATCCCTCAATCTCCTATAATGTTTTTCTTTCCTCCTGTATTACTTTTTATAGTATCTATGGTTGTTAACGAATCATGATGGATTCTACGCATTTGTAGTATTGCTTTAATGAATTCTGACTCCAAAACTAAAAAAAAAAAGAAAACACACATATGTTTTTTTAGACTTGTATTGCTGATTATGGTGACCAGTGAATTACTCTTGCGCAGGGGATGCTGAACCCTTGAAGTGATAATGTGGATAACTGAGTAACCTGTTTTTTTTACTATTGGTAATATTTATTGTTTTCATTTTCGTGTATTTATGCTTGGAAATTAGAAAAGAAATGCTGTCTCGTATTAGAAAAATTGTAATATGCCAGGACTCTAAACTTGTTTAATGATTTGTTGTCTTTCGGGGAATTCACTTGATGAATATATTTCAGCCCCTGGCATTTAATGTGGACTGCATAACAGTTAATGTTTTTCTCACTGTGCAACTACAGAGAAGGGCCAACCATATGTAAACTAGCATGCGGCCTGCTCAATAGGAAAAGCCAAGCTAGAACTACTAGCCATGTTCCCTTTCAAAGGGATTGTAGGCAACTCCTGACCACTGCTGGCCTCATGGTAACTAATCATTCAAGGTAAAGCTTGGGTCTAATGGCACATTGAGCTACAAGATTTATGACTAGGTGTATGTATTGTACTTTGGCACAGAGAAAAGCAAACAAATCATAGATGGAATGTTTAAATTTATCTCAGCAACTGTTAATTACTCTTGGATGCATTTTACTCAATTTTTTTCTCATTGTGTCACTTTAGACAGGAACCAAGGATATGGAAAGTGTTAGACTTGGCACCATTGGCTGAGTCTCCCTTCCATTTTTTGGTGTTGCCTTATCGGTTTTTGCTGGTCTAGATGCTTTGGGCATTTTGCCACTGCTGGTCAGTGCCAAATGCAAGTGCTCCCTTTTGTAAATTGTTGTATGGATCAGTAATTCCATGATTGGTTATTTGATTTACTTGTCAGACCGTAGTACTGTGCACCATGTGTGCCCAGGGCCTGTAAATCAAATGCTGCTGGTGGGCTTGCAGCACTGATTGTGCCACCCACAGAAGCAGCTAGTAAAATGTGGCTCAGGTCTGCCATTGCAGAGCCTGTGTGCAGTCTGGGACTGCCTTGTTGACTTGGCAAGTGCACCCACTTGCCAGTCCCCAAGCCTTTCCTTTTCTGCATGTTACTCACCCCTAAGGTAGGCCCAAGGTACTCCTGTGGGCAGAGTGCAGTGTATGTGAAAGATCTGACATTTTCTGATGTGTGTAGCATGTCCTGATAGTGAAATACTGCCAATTTTGTTTTTCACTATTGCAAGGCTATCTGTTCCCTTAGGCCAGAATGGGCAGTTTGCTTATAACATCTTATAAACATAACTGACCCAGGGAACAACATAGTAAAATAAAGTTTAGTATGCCTGAACTCAGAATGTTAAAGTGCATCTTTTAGTGTGGGTGATTTTAACATTCTGTGTTTGAAAATACCACTTTTAGAAAGTAGGTATTTTCTTGCCTAACTATCCAGTGTGCCTCTGCTAGGTTTGTGTATTGCATGTCTGGCTTGTGAGTGACAGGAGTTGGGAGAGGGCAGTGGCTCCGGCAGTCTGATGAGTCAGGGCTTGGCTGAATGGGACCTGGTTTGAATTTAGAGTGGGGGGAGATTTCCTTTCACCAGCCTGGGCCAGGTCTGCTTTCAACAATACTGTCTCCACCTCGTGACAGGAAACTGCACCGGAGAGGACAGAACTGGTTTTAACTGGGTACAGACACTCTCTGCCTTCAGAGAGAAAAGAATTTGTGTGTATAAAAAGATGGACCCAGACCACAGAACTTCAAATCACTTCTGGAAAATCAAGAGGAAACTTTCCTAAGGAGAAGAACAGGAGAAGCTGAAGGAGAATTACTGCCCCTGTGCTGTTTGGGGTTGGCCTGCAGTTGGTGCTCTCTGCCAAGGAAAGGAGAAAAAGGATTTTGCTGTTTGCTTTGTCATTTGCTTGAACAAAAGATCTCCAAGGGCTTGAAAGTGAGCTTGCCTCATGTCTGAAGTCTCAGGGACACAAATAATTCACCACAAGCTCCCCTAAATTTCCTTGCTGGGTATTCCAACCTGCAAAGAGGTGCCTGCTGCTGTTTAGGACCTCTAGAGACTGTTTGTCACCGAATAATGGAGAAGACGCTTGACGCATACGCACAAGGTCCTGACGCATCGCCAAGCCATGGAGCAGAAGCGTGCCGCATCCCTACCGGGTCCCGGCACACACTCGAGAAAACTGTTGTAGCATCTGCCGTGCAGCTGCAAACGTTTACGAATCGACCGGATTGTCGCATCGCATCGGATCGTAGCCATGCCTCGAGGCGCCATCTTGCTGCATTGTAACCGGAATGCAGTAAGAAACAGACACATCCCCTCCTTTCCGGTAAGGAACAGACACATCGCTTTCCCTGTGCTGCAGTAAGGAACAGATGCGCCGCCTCCCCCGAAGGAAGGAACTGACGCATCGCCTTCCCTGCGACCCGTTTGTTTGTTTTGCGTGACGCATCTAAGGTTCTTTGTGTGAAAAGTGTCACATTTACAACTTGCATTGAACTGAACTATTTCTACATTGAAGAGCCTATTTTAATACTGTATTGTGCATATTTGCCGTTTGGTCTTGTTTAGATAAAGATCCTTATTTTTCTAAATTGGTGTGGTGTCGATTTGTAGTGTCTTCATTATATTACTGTATGTGTTCACAAATGCTTTCCACACTGCCTCTGAGATAATCCTGTCTGCTCGTACCAAGCTACCAAGCGGGTGAGCAGGGGTTATTTTTAGGAGTGTATCCCCCTTACCCTGACTAGAAACATGGGTCCCTATTTGGACAAAGGTACCTACCTAGAGACTCTCATTTCTAACACAAAGTAACCTTTGACGAGCTCTAACAGCAACAGTCCAATAAATAACGTACACAAATGCACCCAGAGACATATTTGATTTTTGTTTACTCTCATCATTAAGTTGCAGATTGAGTGCTAGCACTGATTTAGCTATAGGATGTACATCCAGGAATACCCACTCCACTTAAGTCTGCTTACTTAGGAAAAAGGTTGATGGAAATGCTTTAATTAATATTAACCATCAGTAATTATTCACAATGTTTCCCATGCCAGTGTTTTAGCTCAGTGGTGTCACCACAGAAGGAAACCAACCACATGCAATATGCAAACCACCAGTTTGCATAAAGGGCTTGGACTCAGTCTGGCAGTTTCTGAAACCCAAAATGAAGAAATGTATATCATGAAATGCAATAAGATGTGTAACTTAAGTATGCATGTAAACGTAACCAATAATTATTGTAAATTAAACCACTTTTGTAAACTGGCACCATAGTTTGCATGTGTGTACAAAAAAGTGAAACACGTGTTAACATCAATATTTTGAAAAAACATTGGTGGATAAACACCTCAGCAGTGAAAGGGAAGTTTTAATACAAACAATCTGTATAAGTAAAGCACGGGAAAACAAACACATCTAATGAAACTGAGGATATAGGACAACATATACGACCATTTTTAGCAGTCTCAAAGAGCAAATTGGGCCCTTTGCGAATGCTTAAATGGTCTGCAGCATGTATCAACCCTATTTTGCGAGTCAGTAACCTGTTATCTACTCACAAAATAGGATTTGCGAGTCGTTGTTATAAAGGGACATGCCAAGGGAGATCCTTCCTAATAGCAGGTCACAGGGGGGTGTACAATAGTTTTGTGACAGGAATGCAGTCACAAACAATCACAGTTTATTGCCTACCTCAAGTAGATAGTAAACCAGTCACAAACAGGAAGGGGTCCCCCAGGGGACCCCTTATCCTTTGTGATTGGCAGCAAAAATGTTTTTAAAAGCAGGCACTGGTGCCAGGGTCCACTGCCGCCTCTTGGAAAATTAAACAGAATGTTTCATTTTTCTTTTTTAAATGCATCCCATTTTTCTTTAAGGAAAAAGGGCTGCATTTTCTTTTTACAAACTACTTAAATGAAAAATCAGTCACAGAGATGGTGGTCTGCTGACCCCAAAAGGCCCCCAATCCTGTGAGTGCCAGCCATTCTCAATCGGTTGCAAATTGCGACCTCCCTCATGAATATTATTGAGGCAGGTCCCTTGTGACCTATTTGGGAATCGTAAACATTGTCTTGGACACTGTTGTACATGTAAATTTGTGACTGGCTATATGCGAGTCACAAAAAATCTCACTTTGTGAGTCGAAAAATGAAATGTTCATACATGTGGCCTCTAATTCCTAAAACTATTTGCAAGTGTACTTCAAATTTACAAGCTCAAAATAGCTTGATTTTCCAGGGAAAATTCACTTTTCCAATTTCAAAAATGTTGTTCCACACTGGTGAATCAATGTAATCACACGGGTATCTTTGTGAGAAAATGAAACCCCAGTTGGTGAAGAGCAGCCATTCAAGAGCAGTGATGTCTGAGAGGTTTAGGAGCAACTATGGATTTATACATTAATGAGTATTCGTGAACAATCTTCCAACCGGTTCTCAATCTGGAATATGTCAAAGATTTTAATGCTTAATTTGTGGGTGGTTTAATTAAACCCTGGTGCAGAATACCAAGGCTGGTTGTTTATTCCCAACCAGACACTCCCTGCCCTTTTTTCTCGCATTTGCAGGACCCTGCTTTCTGTATGTGACAGTTAAGCCTCTTTTTACACCTCTGTCGTCCTGATATGTGTGTATTTCTCTCTCTGCACTTGGTAAATAAATATCTGATAGGGGAAAAATAAGTGTCAGTCCCAAAAACAAGAGCCGATGCCCCCCACCGGTGACCACTGGCTCAAATTCAGCACTATATTTACTCTTGTGACGTGCACAAATAATCCTGGGTGGCAAGGAAACACCCCTGAAAGTTGGTGGGTGTAGATGAACAGATCTCTCCACGTGGAAAATTGTTTTGTATTGGGGTAAGCGGTTGAAAAAGCCACGCAAGTGCATTTGCACAATCACTGCAGATTTTGTTTACGCAGAAATTACGCATGTATATTTTTGCATAAGACAATGGAAATCACGTATATTTTCCAGGAATACACCTGTATTACTGCAACTGGTGAGGCTTTTTAGGCTGACCTGTGAAGAGTTTCGTGAATTCCTTAAATGTGTACATCTACAATCATGGACGTTTGTGTACTTGTGTGTACAGATTTTCTCATTTCTTTACGCAAGATGCCACTAATGTGGGAGTTTGTGTTAAAGTTGTAAATCTCTACAAGCTAATGCCTAACTGGATTTCTGATATTTAAATTTACTCGGGTCCTTAATGAACTATGTGAACAATTTTAATTGTTTTCTAATTTCTACAGCAATCAATCCTTTTCAGATGGCTATAATCCCAAGAGTTCAAATCAAAAATGTTCAACAGGGAATGCACACACATTTACAAATCATAATAAGTTCTCTAAATAAACCATGTTCGAGCTGCATGTTAAGCCCTGCGCATCATTAAGTCACAGTCTAAGCCAAATATTCAGTTTTGTGCAGATATAAAATAATTGCGGAGTTTTTAAGTCATCTTTCTTATTTGACCTAATTAGGGTGGATTAGCCCGTACATTCAAGCAAGCATTCTAAAAAAACAGAAACATGAATCATTCCAATTAGCATTCCCCACAAATATCAAAGTATTTAATGAGTAGGGACATTAATTGTAAAACAACCTTGACATCCTTTTTTGGTCATTATAATTTAATCCGTTTTTTTCCCTTTAATATAGTTCTACTTGTAATAGATTTTAATAAAGAAAAAGGCAACGCTTGAACACATAACTTCTTTGGTTGCTAAACAAGGTAACATTAGCTCTCAGTTACATTCTAGGCTCCGTGACCTCAATTGGGATTACAATTTGTGCAGCAATATCACACTAACCCCTAACATCCCCCTCTCCAGAAAACTTGCTAGGTTCAGCTCCTGTCTAGAAACAATATTCTACGTTTCCCTGGTTAGGACAAGAAAAAACTGCACTAACATGTCATTGTCCCACATTCCAAGTTGCAGAACTCGAAATCCGGAGGTAACAGCGCACTTTGGAAAAACTGCAGAAGAGAGTATCAGTGTTTTTTGGGTATGGTACTACCAGCCCAAGTAGAAGGGATCTCATAAAGAGCCTATACGTATTAAAACAACACTTGTTGTTTACAAGAGTCAATGCCTCTTTTAACCCCTTGGACACAGCGCTAATTCCGCTACGGTGTTGGGGGGGTGGGAGGTGAGCGAGGGACCACCATGCTCGTGACGGAACCACACCGTCATGAGTCATGGGCGAGCTGTGTTCATGATGGCGGGGTTCCGTCACGACTCTGCACACTCACTAATTCGCCCGCACAGGCGGGGAATCCGTGCCGCATGGGTGGAGCGGCCGCAACATGACGGAACCATGCCGTCATGAGCACACGCCGCCCGTGGTTCATGGCGGCGTGGTTTCGTCATGCGCATGTGGTATATTTACCCCATATATTTACACTTTGGGGTATATTTACAAACAACTGTCGCCACCACAATGTCACTTTCAGTGACGTTGTGATGGCGATAGCGGTCTCGCCTTATTTACAAGGTAGCATTAAGCCACTTAACGTGGCTTAACGCTGCTTTGTAAATAAGGCACCCTTTCATGCTGTATATTGCATGAAAGGGGAGGGCAATGGGTGTTGTGGTGAGCGTTCCACCACATCACCCATTGATTTTGACGCTGCCCCCTATTTACAAGGGTGGTGTAAATAGGCATCACCAAAATTAAGACCAGGGAGAGCCTGGTCTTAAACAGGCGAAACGAGGAGAAATGCTTTATTTCTCCTCATTGTTGCTGTTTCCATGTGTGCTGCCTTGTGCAGCACACATAGAAATAGCAAATTGCCTATGATTATTCATGTGCAGGAAGGTCCCACTTCCTACACATAAACAATCATTAAAAAAATGCCTTTTTGCAACTTCTATGTGCACTGCATGAAGCAGCACACATAAAAGGTACAAAACGGCATTTAAAGATTGTTTATATGCAGGAAGGGGGTCCTTCCTGCACATAAACAATCTTCCCTCAATGGAGGAAACCTTGCACTATGATGCAAGAGTTCCTGCTTTGGCACTAAGTGGCTGAACTCAGCGCTAGTGCTGGGGCAATTACAGGGCTGCGCTGCATTCTTGTGAATACTTCACATCCCTGCATTTTCAGAATAGAGAAGCATGGCTTTAGCAATGTTTACTTAATGCCACACTTCTCCATTCTACTGATAGTATGCCCCTTTAGGCCTGCACACCTCTACTCACAATCATTACCACTTACAAGCAGCACCTAAAAAGCTGGTTTCAGTTGATTAAACATGGACAATTTAACATCGAAGATGACCCCTACATTTTTGGCATTTTGAACAGGTAATAAAAGCGACCCAAGATTCGGAGGCCACCAGGCAGTACGCCAAAAGGAAGTGTCAATGCCGAAAAAGAGGTGTCACTGCCTCGGTCTTCTCAGACTTAGGTTTTAGGCAGTTTTTCGGCATTTAGCTGAAAATGTTACTCATGAAGTTGTAGAATTGTCGGGCCACCTTTTTGAGGTTGGAAGAGACTGACACCACTATTTGAGTGTCATCAGCCTAGGAAAAGACCGAAAAACCACACAACAGGATTAGCTCAATCAGAGGGTGACATAAATGTTGAAAAGGATGAGCCTTAACAAATATCCTTGCGGGACCCAGCAAGGGAGCAAGAAGAGGTCTGAGGTGAACTACTTGCTCTCTATGGGACAGGAAAGAGCTTAGCAACAATAGTGCTAGGCCCCTTATGCTGATGCTTTCGAGCAGGTTGTTCGGAAATGAGTGATTGACTGTATCGAACGCGACCAAAAGATCGAGTATAATCATGGCCGCCTTACCACAATTGTCAATAAAAGCTCTGATTTCCTCTGTGTCTGTCACAGGGGCAGACTCTGTGCAATGATTGGGTCTCAACCTGTGATATGAAGGATCTAAAACTTTGCGGTGTTTGAGAAAGGCCATGATATCTTGATTCATTGCCTTCTCTAGAATTTTGGCTGGCAGAGGTGGCATGAGATGGTCCTACAAATTGCATTGTGGAGATCTAAGTAGGGTTTTTTAAGAGCAGCAGTATAGACGTCTTTTTCCAAGCTGAAGGAAAATGTCCAGTGGTTAGGATTTTGTTCACAAGTGCTGTAAGATTGACTGATACCGTCACTGATACTGCGTGGAGTACCTGCAGGGGGGAGAGTCGGATGCCGTGCCTGATTTAGAGACTTGTATCAACTTTGCAAGCTTCTCCTCCATAAGCGGGGTGAAAGCAGTAACAACAAAGGAACCTTGATCTGGTTTGATCGCACTTGTTTCCTCATTTAAGCGAACAGCCAGGTTTGCCAAACTTGTATTAGCAATAAACTAAAAAAATATGGCATTAACTTTTGATAAGAAATAATGCGCTAATTTATTGCAAAAGGATTGACAGTTTTTTTATTGCTAAAATTGGACAGAGATTGGGCTGTGCTAAAGAGCTCCTTACTGGAGTTTTTAGTGCTGTTGATTTTGTCCATGAAAAAATTGGCTTTGGCTGCACATATTAAATTTCTTAATCAGGGACTTGTATTCAGTGTGTTCTTATTGATTATAGTTTAATCTCCAAGTTGCTCCTGGCACCTACACTTCTGTTTGAGTTCTCTTAGTTCCTAAGAATAGCATGGAGCGTAACTGCAGTGTCAATCCAATCAGCATAATTGGCTAAGAATAACTCAGCATTGTTTTCTAATATGTGATAAGACCTCCCCAGCAAAGTATTTAATTCTGTTCTATCTATTATTTTCCATGGTCGGTATTTGAATAATGTGGATGTATTAGAAGTTCAAGAGTTGTTGGTTGATATATTTAGCTTAGGAAACACCGCCTTGTGATTGAGCTTGTGATAATCCTGATGAATCGGTAGATTCACCAGTTGTGTAAGGTCAAAGTTATGCATACTATCAAATAGATCTTCTTTGTCCTTATCCTCTGGTCATTCCAGATAGAAGTTGAAGTTGCCCAAAACTGTAAAAATGGGGAATTATAAGCAGAATTCCATAAAATCCATTTAAGATTGTGTGTACCAGGGCTATCGGCTCTGTGATGGTAAAAATAATGCTTAGGGCCTCTTTGAATGTTCTCAAGCCATTATGCAAGAACTGAGGGGTCCATTAGGATGGCGGGCGGATCACACCCGCCGGGCTGGCGGTAGCCACCACCGGCCCGGCGAGGGCGATCTGCCCGCCATCAATGCCTGATTGACCCTCGCCATATTAGTATTGCTGAGGGGTCCGCAGCGGATGGAAAGACCAGCTGCCGCTTTTCTGACGGTCGACTCGTCGACCGGGTGGAAAACATTTATAATATGGTAGCGGTGTCTGCAAGAAACTGCCATCCATATTATGATCATGGCGGAGAGCAGCCTTTCCATGGTGGTGTTGCCGCCATGGAAAGGCATGCGGTTTCTGCTTTTGGGGGCCTGTTGCGGGCCCCCAGTGTGTTGGGGGTGCACATTTGCATTCAAAAGGTGGCAGGCAGTGCGCGGTGCCCATCACGTATGCATGCAAATGCACGGCATGCATTTTTTTGTATTGCGGCGGGTGCTGCTTACAGCACCACCCGCCGCAATGTAAAAAATGTGGGATGCGCCCACCAGTGTGGCGTGCACATCCTAATTTGAATGGCAGGACCGCCGCACCTATGGTGGGCGGTCCCTTTTGCCGTTGCAGTGTTGGGCGGACTTTTTCCGCCCGCCATTGTAATAGACCCCAGAGTTCTTAGATATAGTCGCCTTTGTCCAAGCAACACTGGGCACCAGCAAATAATGGGCTTTGCTGATTCTGTGTGATATTGACACTGGCAACATCCCTTGTTTACAGACCAGTTCTTTTTTTCGTTAGCCTTTAAGAGGTATCTAGCCCAAGGAATGTTGTTGTTCTGGAAGACTACTTTTAATGCTTCTCTAATTGTGTTGGGGCCCGCCTCGGTCACCTGTGGTGCAGTTTGATGATGTCTTGTTTGCATTGGTTGTCCAACGTTGGAATATTGAACTCCAACCGAATCAGTGTACGTCTGGTTGAGTAGAGAAGGTTGAATATCTTTCAGTATGCCTTTATGTGTAGTCGCTCCATTTTTTGGTTAGTTGGCCTGATAAAACAAGGTGACGGTAGCTTCGGATAGGTATCAGTTTAGCTTGCATGACCCATCGGATACCTTCTGAAGAGTGACTTTAGAGCTTGAAGTTTACTTTACATAGCCTGTATGTAACCTTAGCTGCCTTTACTTCAACCTCCTTAGCCTGCAAGCTTGAACTCCCGTTATCTATGATTCGTATTCCCAGATAGTTGTAAATGTTGGTGGTGGTGATCCTTAATGGTTCGAGATGTCATTCCAGCAGATGCTTTTTGGCTTTGTGGCCGAAGACCAGGACCTTCATTTTTTATGCGTTGGTGTGGAGTTTGTTATCCATATTTTACATGTGCAAGGCCTCCAATGCCCTTTTCATGCAAATTCTAGTGTGGTCCAATAATACCAGGTTGTCAGCATATTGCATAATAGAGAGTCTAAGATGGTTTAAGTTGGGTGGAAAGAGGTTAACATTCGATAGCACCTCGCCCAAGTCCGTGGTGTATAAATTAAACAAGGTGGGAGCAATCATGCAACCCTGTTATAACCCTTTGTTGGTATATATTTTGGCCGTCACATGAGTCTGCAAGAGCTTGGTGCGCACCCATGTGTCTGTTTGGAGCATAATTATAGCTGCCAAGAGCTTCCTCAGGGTGCCCCATTTTGCAAGCTTGGCCCAGAGAATGTTACGATCAATGCCGTCAAAGGCTTCACTGTAGTCAACAAAGCAGGCGTAGAGCAGTGGGGAGGCGGCTTCTGTTTCCTGAGTTGCCAGGTTAGACAGGGCGATGGTGTTGTCCAGTGTGGATGATTTGTGCCGGAATCCTGGATGGTGCTGTAGTATTATATAGTTTTAGCTTATCCAACCCTCTAGTTCTTTCAAGCGAGCTTTTGTGAACGCCTTCCCATCAATGCACAGCAAGGCAATCACTCTATAGTTCTTTGGTTGTGATGCGTTCCTTTTTGTAGATGGAGTGCAGAATGGAGCCTATCCAAGATTCCGGCACTGTTGAAGTAAGGAAGCATTGGTTAAATAAACTGTGCATGTGAGCGGCCCAGAATTATCGGTCTTTATTGAAGAGGCTACCCTTCTGGATACCTTTTAGGATAAAGAGGGTTTCTTTTTATGTTATCACTGTATGGGCTGCCTCAGGTTCGCCTGCGTGACTGCCCTCTACCTCCATGGGATTATCCAATGGTTTGGCCAACTTAGAGCTTTGTTGCATGAGCAGCCCATTCATTGGTGGGTCCACGTTCTCTTTTAGGACTACACCATGAAGGCTGCTGACGTAGCTCCAAAATTCCCTATTTTTGTTGAGCGCTAATATCTTCTATATCATTCTGTTTCAGCTGCCAGATAGTTTTATTGTGAAAGTTTTTTCACGATTTGCTGGGTTGTGTTTGTCCATGTGCACTTTCTCATCCTTTCTCATCCTATACTGTGTCTCTGCACGACAGAGCCTCTTTTTGCTCTCTTCAAGCTCCTTGCTGTCGTAGAGGGAGGAAAACAGACAGAATATTGAGTTTTTTATTTGGACTTGCAGTAATATTGAGTGCAGAATATCGGTATAAAAAATAGCTATTGTCAGAATATTGTTATAAAGAATATCGAGTCTAAGGTAAGTAATATCGTTTTTAACAATATCGAAGGTTATTAATATAGTTTTAAAAATATTGAAGTCATTATTATCATTTGCAAAAATATAGTAGTTAAAAATATCATTTTTTTAGTTAGTGTTATGTATTTTCGTATGTATTTTAAATGTATGTGTTCTATTTTTTGTCTTGTGTTTGTTTTTCAATATATGTATTACATTTTAGAAGTTATTAATTTTATTTTAAGTACGTTTTTTGTTTTAGTACCGTAGCGGGTTGTGAGTTTATAGGGGAAAAGTGTGGGAAGTAATTTAATTATAATAAATGTATTAATCATTTTAAGAAGTTTTAATTTTATTTAAATTAAATTAAATGTTGCGTTTTAGATCTGTAGCAGGTTGTGGGTTTTCGGGGAATAGGGCGGGAAGTAATTTAATTACAAAGAATTAATGAATAATTGTTATTAATAATATGTATGTATGTAATATGTTGTATTATTAATTGTGGTAGTTAATGTATTAATAATAATTTATTATTTGGTTGTTAATTGTTATTAAATATTTGGTAATTATGTTAATTGTGTACTTTTTTTAGGAGGATGTTGTGTGGTTGATAGGGGAGTAGGGTGGAAAGCAATTTAGTTATAATTAATTAATTCATATTTTTTTATAATTCGTATTTATTTATTTAATATCTTGTATTATTAATTGTGTTAATTAATGTATTATTAATTATTTATTAATTGGTTGTTAATAATTATTAATTAATTGGTAATTATGTTAAAAGTGTAATTTATTAGGAGCATGTTGTGGGTTGATAGGGGAGTAGAGTGGGGAGTAATTTAATTATAATTCATTAATTACTATTTTTAATAATTAATATTTAAGTTTGTAATATGTATAATTGTTAATTGTGTTAATAATGTATTATTAATTAGTTATTGATTGGTTGTTCATTATTAATAATTAATTTGTAAATATGTTAATTGTGTCATTTTTTTATGAGCGGAATGTGGGTCGATAGGGGAGTAGGGTGGGAAGTAAATTAATAGTAATATTTTTTAAAAATATTTTTATTATAACATTTTGTAAATGTTATTCTATATTGTTAATTGTGTGAATTAATTGTTTTATTTTGCTTGTGATTTGTTAATTAAATATGTTAATAGTGTCAGGTTTTTCCACATTGGTAGTGTCATTTATAGGGGATTATAGTGGGAGGTAAATTATTTATAATTAATAAATTATTTGTTAATTAATGGTAATTAATTAATTAATAAAAATTAAATATGCTAATTGTGGAATAATTTTGATGTCTGAGTTGTAGGGGTTATAGTTGTAAATTTTGGGAAGATATTTTTTAAAATTAATTTATGATTTGATGTTAATTGTTAATAATTTATTAATGTAAAATTAGTAATGGAAATTGTGTTAAAAAACTTTAATTGTGTTTTGGTGTTTATTGGGGTAGAAGGTGGAAAGTAATTTAGTTTAATTAAGTTAAACATTAGCTGATCAATAATATTTATTTATTAATTGATAGATAGATAATCTTGGTAATTGTTTTGTTTTTATTTTGCATGGGGATTTAGGTTCAATAGCTGAAATGATTGGTTTTATCCCCTCAGCTATCCAACACTTTTACTACTGTTGCACTGATTGGAGTGTGAAATAGTAATTTATTCCTCTAAGCTATGCAACACTTTCCCTACTGATGCACTTGCTGGAGTGGGAATAGTAAATTATTCCTCTAAGCTATCCAACACTTTCCCTACTGTTGCACTTGCTGGAGTGGGAATAGTAATTTTTACTCCTCCGCTATCCAATATTTTCCCTACATTTGCGCTCCCTGGAGTGTGAATTGTAATGTTATCCCCTCCGCTATCCTGTACCTTCCCTACTGTTGCACTTGCTGGAGTTGGAATAGTAAATTATTCCCCACCACTATCCAACACTTTCCCTAGATTTGCAAAACTGAAGTGGGAATAGAAAATTACACCCATCTGCTATCCAACACTTTCTCTACTGTTGCACTCATTGGAGTGGGAAGAGTAATTTTTCACTCTCGCTATCCAACACTTTCCCTACTGTTGCACTCCCTATAGTGGGAATAGTAATTTTTATGTCTCCGCTATCCAATACTTTCCCTACTGTTGCACTTGCTGGAATGAGAATAGTAGTTTTTTCTCCTTCACAATCCAACACTTTCCCAACTGTTGCACTCATTGGAGTGGGAAAAGTAAATTACTCCCCACTGCGATCCAACACTTTCTCTACTGTGCATTCGCTAGAGTGCGAATAGTATTTTTTACTCCGACGCTATCCGAACATTATCCCTACCGTTGCACTCCTTGGAGTGGGAATAGTAATTTTTTCCCTTTCGCTATCCAAAACTTTCCCTACTGTTGCACTCATTGGAGCGGGAATAGTAGATATTCCCCTCCGCTTTCCAATACTTTGCCTACTGTTGCACTCATCGGAGTGGGAATAGTAATTTTTACGTCTACGCTATCCAACACTTTCCCTACTGTTACACTATGGGGCCGATTCTGATCTGGGTCGGGAAGCACTCAGACCGAGCCAGATTTAGGGTGTTTTCCGACCGATCCGGACTCCTGCAGTCTGACCGAGCGAGTACGATGCATCCGTATGCTGTCGGACTCATTTCGGTGGGACTCCCATTGAAGTCAATAGGAGCCGGTCGTACAACCCGTACATGAGCTGCCATTGACTGAATGGGTACATTCCGGACAAGTGCGCCCCCTACAGTGTGTACGCGTCAGTGCCATCCACACCGTACACGTACATGCCTGTGTTGGTCCTGTGTCTGAGCCGTAAGTCTGCGGGTAACAGGGGTTCCGATGCGGACCCCCAAAGTCCAGCTCCGGGAGCTATTGTGAGCCAGAAGCTCCAACACAATCCGGCTGTCCGAATCGCGCATCATACTGGTTCGGTCGAAGTTTGCCTCCATTACGCGCCACGGTTAGCTTACCGCCGAGAGGTACGGAGCGGTTCGGACCCGGAATCGATTCGGCCGGACATTTCGCGCTTGTTTGCATCGTACTTTGTTGTCCGGACCCGTGTATGAACCGGACGGAAGTTCAGCCTCCGACTCCGAACCGCTAACCCCGAAACCGATTCGGAGCCCTTCCGACGAGATCGGAATTGGCCCCTTAATGTAGTGTAAAATGTAGTTTTAAAAACAAATAAATATTTTAATAATTTAATTTATATCAAATAGTTTTTATTTTTAATCTTATAGGTTTATGCATATATGTATGTGTGTATAATTTTTTATATTTTTCTAACATTTTATAATTTAATAAAATCATTATTCTGATCTGGGTCGGGAATCACTCAGACCGAGCCAGATTCGGGGTGTTTTCCGATAGATCCGGACTCCTGCAGTCCGACCGAGCGAGTACGATGCGGCCGTATGCTGTCGGACTCGTTTCGGTCGGACTCCCATTGAAGTCAATAGGAGCCGGTCGTACAACGCGTACATGGGCTCCCATTGACTGAATGGGTACGTTCCGGACAAGTGCGCCCCCTACAGTGTGTACGCGTCAGTGCCATCCGCATCGTACATGCCTGTGTTGGTCCTGTGTCCGAGCCGTAAGTCTGCGGGTAACAGGGGTTCCGATGCGGACCCCCAAAGTCCAGCTCCGGGAGCTATTGTGAGCCAGAAGCTCCAACTCAATCCGGCTGTCCAAATCGCGCATCGTACTGGCTCGGCGGAATTTGCCTCCATTGCGTGCCACGCTTAGCTTACCGCCGAGACGTACGGAGTGGTTTGGACCCGGAATCGATTCGACCGGACGTTTCGCGCTTGTTTGCATTGTACTTCGTCGTCCGGACCCGTGTATGAACCGGACAGAAGTTCAGCCTCCGAATCCGAACAGCTAATCCCGAAACCAATTCGAAGCCCTCCCGACCGAGATCGGAATCGGCCCCTTAATGTAGTGTAGAATGTAGTTTTAAAAACTAATAAATATTTTAATAATTTCATTTATATTAATTAGTTTTTATTTTTTATCTTATAGGTTTATGCATATATGTATGTGTTTATAATTTTTAATATATTTCTAACGTTTTATAATTTATTAAAATAATTATGTATTAATTAATAATAAGTACATATATATATATTACATTTTACATATGTATGTTTAATTTATTTTTACATTACATTTATTACTTATAATTGTTGACATTTTATTATAATTCTAAATATGTATCTTTTAGTTATATGTAGTATTTAATTTATTTGACATTATTTTGTATACATTTAAAAAAACAATATTTTTAACTTTGATATTTTTAAGGACTATATTTTTTTCTCGATATTTTAGTACTTACTGTTATGTAGATAGGATGTTGATATTTTTTCACATCGATATTTATGTCCCAATATTTTGTGAACACAATATTTTGACCTTCGATATTTTGTCAGTGATCCGCGGAAGGGGATGGGCCCTTTCCAGCATGTCTTCCTTTGTGTAAGGGTACCCTACCTACTGACACCGCTTTAAATAGTGAAGCAATGGTTTCTGTCCAGCAGGTCGCAATACCAGTTATGGATATAGCCTGCTTCCATTGGATATAGCTGGCCAGGCAGAAGGGACCCCATTTAATTATTTTTATTGTGGCGCGCATTTGGCCAGTCCGGAGATGTGCCTTGTGCATTGTGGAGCTTAAATTCAAAGGAATGGATAATGGATGATGGGCACTCCCTGTAGAATGATACACTCTATATTCTTCACACCTTATCAGCAAGACTTTACTCAACAAGATGTAATCGAGCGTGGAGATGTCTTTAAAAGTGGGTTCTGTAATCATGTTTGGCTGTCCTGTTTGACTTGCGCTCCCCAGCTGAAATTTATTGATGCAGGCCTCCATGATTCTCCGCCCCCTCACCCCTTTATTTGGATTCAGGCCGAGGTGATCTCTTAAGTTAAAGTCCTGTTCATGATGGATTTGTGGTCCAGATGTTCATAAAGATATTCTCTGATCTTGTCTGTGATTATCTTAATGTTCTTAAGTTTTTGTTTCTTTTTGGATTAAAATAGAAGTTGATTACTGCAATGGTGGTCGGTATTCCATTTAGGGTTAGTCCTGTTACGTTTATGATCTGGACATCGGGTGAGTGCGTGTGCCATTCCTTAGCTCTGACTTGTAAATTGAGTTTTATGTGGATCGAAATCCCGCTAGCTGGTCTTCCAAAAAGGTTTTTCTTGTGTGCCAAAGCATGAAACACCTGAAAGCCATTGATTGAGCTTGGTGGTGTCAGTCATGTTTCCTGAAGACATAGGATATCTCCTGTTTGATGGAGTTCCTTTGTGTCTTTGTCGGCTATTTTTGTTCTGAACCTGGCAACGTTCCAGATTATTATTCTAATCCCGGATCTTGTAGTCTCTTGCATCATCGGTTGCGTATGTCTCTGTACAATATCTAATTCCACCACTTTTATAAAGCTGGATGTTGATGTTATTCTCACCGTTTTAATTTTGGATCTGTTTAGTGCTTATTAATAAGCATTTCCGGCGTTGTAGTGTCTCTTCTGTTTGTGGGTCTATTGCCCATCCTGGATGCATTGTTGAAGATGGCGGTGTTCACCCTAACAAAATCCCCCTTTTTCCTGCTGACAAGGGGACGCCAGTTCATGGTGGCATCAAACACTACTCTCAAATATGAGAAGACATCAGTCTTAGGGACTGGCATCAATCCCACCACTAATGTGTAAGATTTACTAGGGCATGAACCTACTTGCATTACAAAGGATTCGTTATTGTTCACCAGCAAATCCAAGTACCACATGAATTGGACAAATGAATTCAGTGAGATTTACAGACCCCTGGCTGTCCTAAAAGTGAAGATGGCATCGTCTGCATATAATAGTTCTGGCAGGCTCCGTCGGCCCAACTGTGGACAGTCGATTTTTGTTCTTCAAAAGGGTCTGCTCCAAGTTGTTGATGTACAGATTGAAAAGGAAGGGGGCCAGAATACAACCCTGCCATACCCCTCTCTCGTTTGACTTTCAGATCTTTAGAATATTGTACCACTGCCTTGGTGTCTCTCTGTAGGTCTTTTAGAAAACAAACAAGGTCTGGGCTAAATCCTAGTGACACCGTGATCTGCCAAAGCGTTTATCTATTTACAAGAATAAATGCTGATTACAGTTCTATGAAGGCTAAATAGACAATGTCAGGGTGCACAACAGTGTACTTATTAAGTATCATGTAGAGGTTTAAACTCTGGTTCACTGTCGATTGACCCGGGCTGAACCCGTATTAGACATCAGACAGAATATTGTTGTTGTCTACCCAGCTAGAGAGCCTGTGGAGAACAATGCAGCCTACCGCCTTTACACCTGAGTCAAGTAAAAAAATTGGCCTGTAGCAATAGGTGCTATCCCGGTCTCCCTTTTTGAAGATGGGCACGATTGTAAATAGTGCCCAAAAGGCCAGACACCTGGACATGGCTGCAACGTTAATTACTGCGGTAGGGGCTTGTACCCAGGATTCCACATTTGAGATGTAAAGGTCAGGAGGTATCCCATCGGGCCTGGTGCTTTCTTGTTTGTCAGGCCTGCTATACCCTCTCTTACTTCCTTCAAAGTGAAAACCACATGGGGTCTGCCCTCACCTTGGCACAGGTCTACTTTTGCGGCTGAATAGAACAAAAACATGTCCTCAAAATGCCTTACTCATTCAGCTTCACTTATATGCGAGTCCAGTAGATTGGTACTGTCGCCTGCCAGAAAAGGATTATTAATGATGCTCCAGAACTTAGAAATATTAATCAAAGTGCTGGCTTCAAGGCAGACTTACGACTAGCCAGAACAGGTTTGTAAAGTCTATGACAGACCTTAATGGTGGAGGGAACTCTTGGTTCTGAACATTCTTTGTCGAAACATCTTGGGACTGCAAGGGGCACTGCGTCACTGGGGCATTTAATAAACTAGCAATTACACCTGAAATGGTGTTAAAAGCCTCTAAGATATCTAATGGCTTAGCTAGCATATCTATACAGGTTACAAACTCTTTCTGACACTGGCAGAGCAAAGACTCGTGAAACTGATCTGGCGAAATCTGTGCCCACTTCAATCTCCTCCCACCATCAGTCATTTTCAACTACCCCCTAGGTTCCACCCTGTTAGTTTGGGTTGCAAAAGGCCAACAAATAGACATAAACACTGGGTTGTGATCACTATGCACACTCTTCTGGATGGAAAAGTCTAAAATATGTGCATAACCGGGAGTAGATTCAAGAATACAATCGATGAATGACTCAGGCCCTCGACTAGTGAAATGAGGGTTATTGTTCTTGGTCTTAGGGGACAACTTATTCATGGCTAAGGTTAAGTCAAACTCATTTACAAGGGCATTAAGTAAGCTACCCTGTGACTTATGCTGTATATGCAGGCCAGTCAGCCGTGAACAACCCATACGTTTGATCCCTCTTTGCCTCAGGTCCCCACACATGTAAATATTAATATCTCTTGCAATCACAAGGTTAGTGTAGCTCTGTTTTTTAAACACAAGTTTCTCAGGAAGAATCCCATCTGGGAGAGGGTACAGCCCTCACCAAGAGAGGGTACATGTAGAAAAGTAGGATCTGCTTCTTATGGTTACCCCCACTTTTTGCTTGATGTCACACTATTTTGACAAGTCTGACTGGGATCCTGCTAATTAGGACCCCACTCTATCTGCTTTCTCCTTTAAAATCATTATGCATGTACTTTGGTACACTCCAGATTGAATCCTGGGGTACCCTTATAAGTCCCTTAGATATGGTACCCATATACCCAGGGCATAGGTATCTGAGAGGCCTCCCATGGGCTCAAGCATGTATTATGCCACCCATGAGAGACCATGCGAAATGGAAATACAGGTCTGCTACTGCAGCCTGTGTAAGCTGGTGCTTGCACCACTTACTTTAGATATGGGTTCACTCTATCTATATATGTCACTACACACCCACAGCAGGCCTTAACAACCCTGATGGCAGGGTGCTGGGTTTTAAGTGAGAGGGTGCCCCTGCATGAGCAGAGCCCCCTGCAGCCTTCGGTGACCACTCCTGTGTTGTCTGTGACTCAGCCAGACATAGAGCTAGAGGTGAATTGTAACCTCGTGGTAAATGCTATCTCGAAAACGGCGGAACCAAAACATGCCGTGTTTAGTTTCCAACACCTTGGAATCATACCTCCACACCAGTAACTGGTGTGGGAGGTATGATTCCACCCTTATGAAGCAAGCTTCATGGGGTCACTGTTCTATCCGGTGCCAGCCTTCTCGACCCAGTCAGCACATAATGGATGCTGCCCACCAGAGACACATTTATCCCCTCCTGCTGCTGAGCAAAGCTCAAGCAGAGGAAGGCAGCACAATAGACATCCTGTCATAGGGAAATGTGACCACCTCCCAGACTAGATTTAGTGTATTGAGGCTGGGTGGGTGCACCAGTCTGAGAGTGCTTGAAAGTCTGCACCTGCGGCACATTTGGTGTCCCTGTGCATTGCCCAGCTCAAACCCTTTTTTGGGAGCCATTGACTCCTACTCTGGCTCAAAACCAGACAAAGGAAATGGGTGTAACACCCCCCCTGTCCAGACCCTCCCCTAGGAGGGTCCCCTGAATCTGTCCAACCTTCTCCTGTGGGTACAAAAGGGCTTACCTGACTATAGCTCTTTAGATTTTAAGTGGACAATATTTTACAAGAAGAAACCACTGGCCTTCAATAGTCCAGACACTCTAGACTTCGCTGGACCTCGACAGGGCCCAACTTCATCTCTCTCCCTATCCAAAGCTTTGTCTGTGCCCCTGCTCCATACAGGATCTGTGCAGGACCTGTGGTGCACTAAGGACAACTGTTGAATCTTCCTTGGGGTGAAGGAGTCACTCCCCTGCAGTCGTAGGCACTGTAACGCAACTGCTTCTGCTCCCAAGCTCCTCCAGACTCTGAAGACTCCAGCAACACAGGAGGTGGGTTTTGAAGGTCTCTGGGGCTGATATGCCCTCTCAGCAACTTTGAGGCCAGTATCCTTTGGGGGGACTGCATAACCCGAACCCCTGTGTTCACCATAGATTTGCAAGTGCATATGCTTGTTGGCAATTCCTGAGCTAGTGTATTCAACTCTGTGTAGTCCTAACCCCGAGCAGTATTTCCACCAAAGAACTTTGGCCTCTTCACACAGAGTGCTCCGTGGGCTAGTACTTTGTGATCTTGCTCGCAACTCCTGGTCATTCGGCCTGTGGGTCCTCCTGAGGGTCATCTTGAATTCTGTTGGCCTTTCCTGGTTGTTCAAGATGTGCCCTGACTCCCCATTGCTTGGTTAGTCCCCTGGACCTTGCTGGTCCACACCGTAACCTGCTTGACCTTCCTGCATGGGTGGCTGTTGCCAAGGCTTGTTGATGCTCCAGCCAGACACTGACCACTCAGCAGTCGAAATCCTTCAGGGGACAGCTTGTATCTGGCTCCAGGTCATTGTTGACATCTCCTGGTCCTCGTGACTGCAGAATCAAGCATCAAGCATCCCTTCTTTGCACCTGAAGCACCTGACATTGGTTGGCATTTGTATACTGAGCCCCTGGTCACTCTGAAGTGACCCAGACTCTGTTCCTGCTGCTTTCAGGTGCTTCCCATCACAAATCCACCCTTGGATTCCTGCGGACACTTTCTTCCTTCCCGGCAGCAGCTCTTCTTTGAACCACAACATTGAAAACTGCAGAGGTTTCCGACGCCACTTCCGACCCATACACCCGGCTCCCCTGGGATAGGTAACTTGGGTACTCTGGTATCTGCACATTCAGAAGAACCCGGAGGCCATTTGGCTGCTTGATTAAAAGGGTCTTGGGTTCTGATGGACCTCTAGCAGGCAGTCAGTTGTAGCAATCAAGCCAACCTAATGGTGCATACCTGTTGTATGTATCAATGCCAGAGGTGAATACCTGGCATGTCCCTTGGCCTGAGTCATTTGGTCCACGCAAGATCCTGGATCGGAGAGGGAGCAGGTAGATAGGGGGCCTGTAAAAATAACCCATGGGCAGGGCCATGATGACTGAAATGGGTCCGATGCTTGTGGGCTGCAAAGTTGAAGCAAGTATTATTTTTTTTTTAAATTTTTTTAAATATATTTTTATTGCAGGAATTAGTAAATCGTTACAATATCGACCAGCGTTGTATCATAAGCAATATCAACAGAATAAAACCCTCTGGCCCCCCGCCGTAAGCTCCGAACACAGCCATCCGGCCCACAACCCTGGGGTCGGGCGGCGAAATGCAGTGGGGGATCAGTAGGATGTTTGAGCTGGTCCGGATAATGCACTGTCCGTCATCCGCTTTTCTAAACAATCCTATAAACCCAAAAGAAATCCCCCCCCCTCAAAGGACTACTAATCAAAAGAAAACCCACCCAACCCCACCATCAGCGCCAGGGAGCCACCTACACAGGATCTGCCATGGGACCCACGGGGAAAGCAATAGAACTATCAGTACAAACGTTTACCGGGACTCGGGGCGAGTCGCTCCTTCATCTTCGGAGTCGCTGGGGGCACAATAATCCCTGAGGGCCTGCACTAACGTTTCCCACTCCAACGCGGCCTCCTGCGCCTTCTCATTGCGTTGCCTCCAAGCTAGTTGATATCTCAGCGCGCTCTCCCCCGCCGCCCATTTCAAAAGCTCACTGTGCCATCTGCTGCCTGTCGGACCAACTTGCGCCTTCCAGTTCCGGGTCACCTCTCGTTTAGCAAGGAGGAGCCCTAGGTCGACAAATTTACTAGTAATTTTATTCCTGGGGGTATGGGGGAACCAGTGCAGGAGCCCCACCGCCGCATCGAATGATAAGGATCTCCCCGTCACCTCCTCCAGGGTCGCCCCTACTTCCTGCCAGTAAGATGACAGACCTGGACAGGCCCATAACATATGTAGGAGGTCCGCTTTCTGAGCCGGACATCTAGGGCACGCCGCCGAATTCGTGGCAAAATACCGCCTGATTTTCACCGGGGTCAGGTACGCTCTATGGAGAACGTAATAGTGGACCAGCTGAAAACGGACGTTGCGTGTGCCCTTCTAGGCTCGTCTCACTAATTGGGACCAAGTCGTCTCCGGGATCTCCCTACCAATGTCCTCCTCCCAGCGGTTTCTTAGAGTGGTGAGCGGAGCCAACCCTTCGTTAATCAACCTGCCGTAGAGGCAAGTGACCGCCTTCACCGTGCCCGCCGACATCATCACGTACTGGCACACCTGAGATAAGGGGGGTTCCTCCTGCCCGTTCTTCCAGTGTGCCTGGATCGCTCGCGCAATGGCCGAGTGTAGCAGAAAGTCACCACGGGGGATCTCGAAGCGGTCAATAAGATCCTGGAAGGACAAGAGCGCTCCGTCCTCGTACAGATCCCCAACCAGCTGCAAGCCGGCATCTTCCCAGGCCGCCAAGCGTGACCAATCCCCTCCATGGGGGAGGGCCGTCAACATCCCCAACGGTATTTCAGGCGCATATGGTATCCTCAGTTGGCCCCGGGCGTGGGCCCGGTTCCAACACAGGCGGATAGTCCGCTCCTCCATCGTCAAGTCCCGCAGGGCCAAACGCTGACGCAGCGCTATAAAGGATAGAACATGCCTGGCCATGCCCGTCCCCCTCCCGTCTTCCGGGCCCCGGAATTCCCTGGCGATCTCCTGGGTGTAGGTCTGGAACTGCGCCGCCAGATAATACTTTTCAAAGTCCGGCACCGCGAGCCCCCCCTCGTCTTTCGGCCTCATCAGGGTTTTGAGTGCCACCCGCCGGCGGCCCGAACCCCAGAGGAATTCCATGGAGCGTAACAGTCGAAACGTGGCCGGCGGGACCCAGATCGGTAGAGTCCGGAAGTAATATAATAGCCGGGGAAGCGCCACCATTTTAAGCAGGGCGATCCGTCCCGCCACCGAGAGCGGCAGCGTGGCCCAAAAGGCCATGCTGCCTCGGAGTGCTCGAATGCTGCGGGCAATGTTCCCATCTAGGAGGTCGGGCTGGTCGTGGTATACAAATACCCCGAGGTATTTGAAGCAGTCGGGTTCCCACCTAATCTCCCTACTTAGGGCAGGGGCGGGAGTGCCCCTGCGTACCGGAAAAAGACAGGTCTTGGGCCAGTTCACTCGGAGGCCCGAGACCTCCCCGAACTCTGTGAGCGCCACCGCCGCTCCACGTAAAGCGTCGAGCGGGTCCTCCAGAAAGAGCAACAGGTCGTCCGCATACAGCGAAACATAATGCGGACCCGCAGGTGTCCACAGGCCCGAATAGTGGGCTCCCGATCGAAGGTGCAGCGCGAGTGGCTCCACCGCCAGCGCAAAGAGAAGCGGGGACAGTGAACACCCTTGCCGCGTGCCTCGTTCTACTGGATACCGCGAGGAAATCAGTGGTCCCGCCCTGACCCTGGCCGATGCAGAGGCATATAGAACCGCGGTCCACCTGATGAAGCCCTCCCCGAGGCCGAATCTCCGCAGCACCGAGCAGAGGTAGTCCCACTCCAGGCTATCAAAAGCCTTCTCTAGGTCCACCGACAGGACGACCGGGGACGGGGCATCGACGAATGGTTCCCCTAGCAAACGGAACAATCTGCGAATATTCATAGTTGTGTTCCGCCGTGGGATGAAACCAGCCTGGTCTGCATGCACCAGGGAACTCATGTGTCCCAGCAGCCTCGAGGCCAAGATGCTGCTCAGTATTTTATAGTCCACCGTCAGCATCGACAGGGGACGATAAGACCCCGGGTCGGACGAGTCTCGGCCTGGTTTAAGGAGAGGAACCACCAACGCCTCACGCATCGAGCTCGGGAGCCGCCCCAGCCTCTTCGCCTCCCTGTAGACCACCAATAGTCGAGGGGCTAGGAGGTCAGCGTAAGCTGCATAAAACTCCACCGGCAGGCCATCCAGGCCCGGGGTCTTGTTTCTCGCCATCCGTTTAATGGCCCCGCGGATCTCCCCCAATTCAATGTCGGAGCCCAGGGCTTTCGCCACTTCCCGCTCCACCGTGCGGAGCTCCAGTGGACGCAGATAATCATCAAGCCGGTCAGGGTCTCGTGCGGAGCGACTACGGTATAAACATTCGTAATACTGCCGGAAGCAGCTAAGAATCTCCGGTTGGGTGTGTACCTCGGTTCCGTCTGCCTTACGCATACTTGTCGTCAATTGGGACTGGCGCGTAGGGTTTGCTAACCACACCAACAACGCGCTCGATCTGTCTCCCTCCGCGATGGATCGGACCGTGTAGGCCTTATAGTCAAAACAGCGGAGCCGTTCGACCTCTGCGGCCACCTTTTCCCTCGCCTCTGCCGTTTGCATTTGCAATTCCGGGTGTCCCGGACGGCAAAGTTCGAGCTCGCGGAGTTTCCGATCCGCTGCATCTAAGTCAGCTAGGATAACGCGCCTCATGCCCACCTTCTTAGAAATACAGTAACCCCTCACCACTACCTTAAAAGCATCCCACTCTAACGCTCTGGTACTCGCGGTGCCGCCGTTGGATGCAAAATATTCTAAAACCTTGTCCCCCAGGTCCGCCCTGAAAACACTGTCCTCAAGGTTCTCGGGTCGCAGCTTCCAGGTGGGCACCGCCGGCGGGCCGGGGGACCAGCGAAGGTCCAGCAGGAGGGGGTTATGGTCCGAAATGGTCCTGGACAAGTACTCAGACCGGACCGCTGCCGAAACCAGTTCGGGCGACCCAAGAAAGCCATCAAGTCTGACATGCAACTCATGAAGGCTCGAGAAATATGAATAATCCCTAGATGCGGGGTGATGCGCTCTCCAGATGTCCGTCAAACCCCAGCGGGTCTGCCAATCCTGACGACCCTTAGCTGTGCGACGAACCGGAGAATCGGGAAGCGGCGGATGCGAGCGATCCATGTCTACGTCCACTACAGAATTGAAATCTCCTCCAAGCAGGAGGGGCCCGGAGAAGAAGTGGGCCAACGAGCCCGATAACCTGGAAAGGAAGGCAGTCTGGTCTATGTTAGGAGCATATACACAGCAAACGTTCAAGTCCCTCCCTCCTAGGGTGCCCGAGATGGCTACATAACGCCCCTCCGGGTCTATCACTGTTCTCGTGACTTGGAAGGGGACCCCTGCCCTGATCCATATGAGCGCCCCTCTGGCATAAGCGGAGTACGACGTGGAAAAGACCTGCCCCCGCCATCTACGCTGTAGCGCCGCCCCTTCCGCCTTGTTCAGATGAGTTTCCTGCAGCAGCGCCAGTTGTACTCCCCTACGCACTAAATAAGCGTGGACCTTATGGCGCCTGGACATAGTATGAAGCCCCCTTACGTTCCAAGTGACACATTTCAAGTTAGCAACATCAGCCATTGTCCCACAACGTTCTCGCACAGTCACCCCATCCGGGTCCCCACAAAGAAAAGACATCATTCCTCCCAGCACTGATGGCGGCCATTTTCCCCAACCAAAACCAAACAACCCAAGAACGAACCAAACCCTCACCCACCCACCCCAGAACAGGACCCAAACTGCACCATCTAGATCCCATCCAAACCTCGCCTTCCAGCAACCCAATAACCCCTACTAATCCCACGGTCGCCACCGTAGGAAGGCCTTAAGGGCCAGGTGCGGGCCGGGCGGAGGCAGTGGGCCCTCGGCGCTCAGGCCACCGGGACTATATCAAGCCCTAAACAGTGCCAAAAACCTCTCTCGGGGCAGAAACAGGGGCACCCCCCCCTCCCACCCTCCATGTCAGCAGCAATGGACGGCAACCGCCTCCCCCCCGCCGGGCCCCCACCCAAAATAAGGCAGCACACCTCATTACCCTTGTCCATCCAAAAGGTCCTCCACCGATTTCGGTGTGATTACCGGTGTATGGGTACTATCAGTCATTGAGTCCTCCGATTCCGATGGTGCCTCCTCTTCACCCAAGTTTTCCTCCTCCTCAATGGCTTCGTTCCGTGCACCCGACAATTCCGACAATACTTCCAACACCCCCCTCCGCTCCGACGACGTCTCTACAGTTGAGGGCCCTCCCGTGCGGCCGCGGCGATTCCTGATCCTCCTGGATCGCCGTCTCTGTTCCGGCTCATCTGCCTGTTGGGACGAGGAGCCGAAGCCATCTTTCCCAGTCCTGTAAAGCTCGAGCCAGGCACAGACATCCTCTGGGGTGTCGAAGAACTGGGTTTTGTCATCGACTATGATACGGAGCCTTGCAGGGTAGAGGAGCGAGTACTGGATGCTCTCGCTCCTGAGCTCGCGCTTGACCGCCAGGAAGGAGAAACGCTTGCGTTGAGTCTCGTAGGTGTAATCCGGAAAGATGTTCACCTGACTGTTCGCCACTTTGAATGGACCCTTATGTCTGGCGGCGTTGAGGATTAAGTCCCTGTCCCGAAAGTGCAATAAGCGCGCCACCACCGGCCTCGGGGGGCGTCCCTGTTGTGGTGGCCGTGCCGGGACTCTGTGGGCACGCTCCAGAGTGTAGAAGGAGGATAGCCCCTCCGGGGCCACCGTGTCACGGAGCCAGGTCTCCAAGTACGTCACCATGTCGCCATCCTCGATCTTTTCCGGGAGGCCCACTACCCGAATGTTGTTCCTCCTGTTGCGGCCTTCCGCATCCTCCGCCCTCTGCTCCAGGGTCGCAATTCGGGACAGGGCATCCTTCATTGTCGCAGCCAAGGTTCGCTGCGCCGGCTCCAAGGTTTTCACCGAGCTCTCCACTTCCTTGACCCGGTCCGAAAGTTTGCCATGGTCCGCTCTGAGGAGGCCAAGGCTCGCCGCCACCTGGGCAATGTCCTGTTGGAGGGCCGATCTCGTGGTCGTTATCGCCTCTAGGACGCGGTCGAACTGCTGTTGCATCGACGCGCCACCAGAACTCCTTGGGTCCCCATGCCCTTCTTTGTCCTGGGCTTCCGAGTCTGAGGCGGTCGGGGTAGGCCCCTTGGCTCCTCTAGGTTTCCCCATGTCGCCGGGGGCACTCCGTGAAAGTCCCGGAGTAGGCGTCTCCGGGTGTAGATGTCGGCCACGACCCACCCGGTTACTGATCCTCAAATCGAGTGTGGGAGACCTCCTTCTCCAGGGCCTATGGAGACTTCCCCGCTTCGGCTCACGCCACCGCCACGGGGTCCGAGGGCACCGATGAGGGGGCGGAGACAACCGTCGTCGAGCCGGGCAGGCCCGCTCACCCGCTAGAGATCCGGGGTGAGGGTCACCAACTCCACCGGACGACGTGTGGCGCCAAAGTGTCGCGCCTCCCATGGAAGTGGACCGGCCGGGGAGACGTAGCTAGGTGCGGAGTCGCGGGACGGGCCACCGCCTGGGTCACAAGGCATCCGCTCCCGGGGTCTCCTATAACGTGGGCATCCACCCGGCCACCCAACCGAGTGCAAACTCGTTGTGGGAAGTCCGATCCAATAGACAGCCAGTGCACAGTGCAGCCGGGGATGGCGAAGTCGGGCGCAAGGCACTGCCTGCGACGCTCCTCCAAGTCAGTGGGTCCGACCAGGGGGACAAAGAAGTCCGGGCGCCATGTTGGGTCGCACTCCGCGACTCCGCAAACTTCGGTTTTACTCCGGAGCAACCCTCATCCGAGCTCCATCAGGGGCCTCGGCAGGTCGTCGCCGGTCCGCTCAGCAGAATGCGGGGTCTGGGGTGCCCCGCAGCCTCCGATTTACAGGATAAACCTGGGCTCAGTCCCGGAGCCGAGCTCTCAGGCGACCATCGCCATCGGCGCCCAAGCCACGCCCCCTTGAAGCAAGTATTATGTCCACAAATTGGTGATTATTAAAATGAATGATGATACAGTCACCATTCCATGCCCTATGGCCCTTCCCACCCAGCTTATTCTCCTCAACATGAGGATTTGAATTTCCACCCTCAATCCTGGGGCGGTCTTGGAATTTAGCCAATGCATCTCTTTGTTCTTAAGTTGTCCAAATTCTTCCTTTGCTCCCGCTGAGAGATCTGGGACATTTCCTAGAACTACTATGAAGGGAGGACATGTTGGTGGTAGATGTAGAGAACTCAAGCAACTAGTGGGGTTGTTGACGGAGGTTGTTTGCCTCTCCTGCAGACATCATGACTACGCTACTCCCAACATCTCCAGGGATACATTCATGGTGGTAAGACACCTTTCTAGTGATGATAGGCATTTGCCAATATGATCTAATTTAAGGTCCAGGACATCTGTAATAGAGGCCACAAAGGGCTCCAACAAGGCAATCAAATCAAGTTTGGATATAACCGAGGTCTCAGGGGAACAGGGATTCATCCTGTTACTTTTATGTCATTTGGCATTACTCCCAATGGAAGGGCACTTCCTTTATATCTCATTCCCTTCCCTGTCTCAATGTCCTGTGCGGGAATCGCGGAAGCCGCCCCCGGTCGGATAACTGAGGGGTACCTTGATCCGAATGTAAACCAGTTCCACTGCCCTCAATCAAGTCAATGAACAGCGGGTCATGGGATGTAATGGGAAAAGGATGTACTGAAGTTGTGAGGAGAGGGGCACTCATGGGGCAATTGAATGCCTGGTTCGCTGGGGAGCTGGAGAGACGTCAGGCAGCTAACTTTATCTCCTTGTCCAAGGCACTGACAGTGCTTTGTAAAAGAGCATCCATGGTTGACACTGTGGGGCCCATTATGATGGCAGGCGCACTTTGTCCGCCCGCCACCATATCTGGAAACGGGACCGCCCGCCATTGTCACGCCGGTCCCGCAAATGGCATAAGGATGCGCCCGCCAGACTGGCGGATGCATCCTGCATTTTTAACATTGCCGCGGGTGGTTCTGCAAAGAGCACCCACCGCAATGTGTAAAATGTGTGTTGTGCATTTAAATGCACAACATGACAGGCACCGCCCGGTGCCTGCCACCTTGTGCATGCAAATGCGGGGGATACCTGTTCACCCCCCACCCCTACGAAAAGCCTGGGGTCCCGCAAAAGGCCCCAAAGACAAAACCATATGCCTTTCCATGGCCGAGTCTCTGCCATGGAAAGGCATTTCACCGCCATGATGATAATAGGGATGGCGGTGCCTGCAAGCCACTGCCACCATATTCCTGGGCTTTTACGCCCGGTAGGCAAGCAGGCGGATTGCCTACCAGCGGAAAATCGGCAGCCGGTCTTCCCGTCCGCCGGGGTCCCCAGCCATCGTAATGTGGCAGGGGAAAAGTTATGCAGGCAGTAGATTTTGGCGGGCGGATCACCACCGCCATACGGGCAGTGGCGTTCAGCCGGCTATTATAATGATCCCGTGTGTTTGTATTTATGGGTATTTTACAAGATCCTCCTGCTGGCTTTCCCTTCTCCATAATGGCGTGCACAACCGACCTACATGGTCTAAGACTGTATCCTGCTACTACACGAACCCTATAAAGTTAGTTAGGCTGGGTTCCAACTTGGCTTAGAGGAATAAATTAAAAGCTGCAAGATGGTGCCATGTCAAATACAGCAGGTCAGGTGAAGGAAGTCTATTGTTTAAAAGGCCTCGATAGACGATGGGAAAGGTGCTTATGCTAATAAAATGAAGTGACATCCCAATTGAGCTGAGAAAGGGAAAAAAGGACATAGAGTGCCTACCGGCCTCCACAGGTATTCTAGAAGTCCAGGTTTCCTTCCTTTGTGGTCGAGGAATAGCTCCTAACAACCGGTATGAAATTGCCAGGGCCGAAGACCAAAGGGAGTGGCCCAGCCCAGCCTCCTCCAGTATCTGATGGATGCGAACAGGCCCGCCCTTGGCATGTGCTTCGCACGGGCACGTCCCGACCCACGGGAGGTGTAACGCACTTTGAAGTGCACGGGATTGCAGCAGTAGCAGTAGCAGCACAGGATTCTGGGACGCGAGTCCCTCAGCAGCCTTTGTGGACCTTCAGCACCTCCCCACACATGGAAGACTTTCCCACGTCATGGGTGGTGTAACACACTTTTAAGTGCATGCCGCAGGGATTGCAGCAGTGCCAGCACAGGATTCTGGGACGGCGGGTCCGTCAGCAGCCTCTGCGGACATTCAGCACCTCTCCACACACGGAAGGCTTACTAAGTTTAGGAGCAAACAGGAAACAGAGATGTTCTTGCTAGAATTCCACTTGGTGTTGTTCTTGCTGGTCGCACCAGCCATCTGTGGCAAGAGTTAGCTTGTACTGTGCCTTCATATCTTTTATTAGGAGCATTAACCATGCAGAGGGTAATCGGCAGTATGGCAAGCTGCTTCATATAAAAATATGAACAGCACTAGCCATCATTCTGCCACTCAAGCTATGGGCAGCAGTAGGAGCATATTCCATACTGTGCATGAGTAAATGTTGGAAAGTGTTCTTCATGTAATAGCATGGGCAAAAATGGGGTAGGCTGTCTTTATGTACAATAGGAATAATAGTAGTGCAAGTGTATTTTACTTAGCTAGGGGAACAGTAGGGTAAGCTAGCAGAAACACTAGCAACTAAAGTTCTCTCTATGCACAGCACAAAGAGCAGTAATCCGATACTCTTCCATGGACTTCTCGTGTGGCAGTAGTGCAAGGTTCCTCCATGTATAGCATTTGCAGCAGCAAAGAAAGCTTTCCTCAAATATGGCATGGGCAGAAGTAGGGCATGCTTCCTCCCTGCATTGTAGGTGGATCAACAGTACCAGCTTTCATCACACACAGGCAGGCACATCATAGACTCCACAATACAACAAAATTAGTGCAAACACTGGTTCTATGAGTGGGTTTCATTATAGAGACTTCGAATGTGCTAAGAGAGCTTTTAATCTATCATTTTAAAACATGAACTCTTGAACCTTTGAAATAATTGAAATGTTCAATTTTTATAGGTGCTCGGTGCACTTGTAAATTTTGTTGAAACAAATACGATAAAGGGAGCATTATAAGGACTAATTTAGGGTAACCGGTTTTGGGCTGATTTGTGTCCTAAATGGTTAAAGAACAGGAGCAGCTGTTTAATACCCTAGTTCGTGCTTTTAAATAGAAATGTAACATAATTTATCAACATCTCTTAATAAACGACAGAACACATGATAAAAACAAAACATTAAATAACAACAAAACAAAATGGCCCAAAACAAAATAATGAAAATAGAGCAAAATATACCAACCGTAGTACAATACAAGAACATAATGCAATAATCAACACAAAAACACCAGATTGTCAATTTTCGTGACGTCTAGTAGCAATATCCCTTTCTCTTTATTTACAAGGCGGCATTAATGCAGCCTTCTAAATAATGCCCTTTTTCAGGCTGCGCTTAGCGTGAAAGGGGTGTGCAAGTGGTGTTGCAGTGGGTGGTCTGCTTATACACCCATTGCTTTTTGATGCT
The DNA here is from genome assembly GCF_964263255.1 of Lissotriton vulgaris. Lineage (NCBI taxonomy): Eukaryota > Metazoa > Chordata > Amphibia > Caudata > Salamandridae > Lissotriton > Lissotriton vulgaris. The sequence goes on along the minus strand of NC_141689.1, from coordinate 1,195,020,766 downwards.
GCCCTCCCATATTTACAAGGATGGGGCACCAACAAAAACTAAGGCCAGATAAATTCTGGTTTGAGGAAGGCGATACAAGGAGAAATTTTTAATTTCTCCTCGTATTTTGCTCTTTCTTTGTGTGCTGCAGAATGCAAAACACAAACAAATAACAAATCGCCTTTCAAGATTGTTAATGTGCAGGAAGGTGTTCCTTCCTGGACCTAAACAATCACCCCTGCAGAGCAGGCACCCTTGCAACATGGTGCAAGGGTGCCTGCACTGGCGCTAGGTGGCTTTTTTAGACCCAGTAGTAGGGGAAACACAGCGGTGTGTCATATTTTTGTAAATCTGGCGCATCTCTGCATTTAGAAAATGTCGGAGTACAGCGTTATCAATTCTGGAGCAACACCACGATCTGGCACTTTATTGTAAATATCTCCCTTGGGTCATACTTACATGTCCCTATCGCCATTGAAGCATCACTTTTTGTTATGCTCCAGTGGCACAAATTACAATGTTATATCTATGAGGCCATGCAAAGACACTATGCTTGGCTTTGAATAGCCTCATAGATATGGTGTAAGGCACAGCAAATCAAATTGCTGTGTTGCTTTACTTCACGTTTGGGAGGTGTTCCATGGGCTTTGCAGTGGTTTTTCCAATGCAACACCCATGGATTTTTACACTTCCCCAGATTTACGAGAGCATGTAAACATGAGGAAGCGCCAAAACCTTTCGCCTCCTGAGATGCGGAGTAACGAGGAGAAATAACTTTATTTCTCCTCGTTTTGTCCTCTTTCTTAGGGGATATTCTCAAGAACGTGTGATAATTACCTCAAAATTACCTTAAGGCAACTATTCACTTCGCAGTCTATAGCGGGGAAAATAACTCCACACGGCGGTACCATGTGATAGGCTAATGATAACGCATCAAATGCCCGTGATAAAGTCAACGCGACGTCGCAAAAATGCAAAAGACGAACACGAAAAAAGTTGCGATGAGGCCAATAGTGATACAAAAATCAGCGAAAACCAGCGACAGGCCTGCAATTCCCACCTGTCAAGTGGCAAAAGGCACCATAAAAGCAGAACCAAAACAAAGGGATACAAAATAACCTGCGTAGCACCATGGATGCACCCGGACCGAGTGCAGAGGCCAACGTGAACCCCACAAGCCACACAGACCACCAGCAAGGAACCTCGGGGTCGGGGAAGGCCAAGGAGAAGAGGGAGAAGATGTACAGTCAGCAGGAAAACCACATCAGAGTCACGGAGGGCAGGTGACAGAACACTACCATCAACTGAATTTCAATTATGACAAACGTGAATGCAGTCGGAGTGTTGAGGAGGTCAATGGAGGAGGCCAAGAGGCACTGGCATGATGTGAAAAACGAAACCAAGCACAAACCTGCTGCCAACAGGATGGCAGCAAAGGCGACAGGAGGTCGGAGTTCTGAGCCACAGGAGGAGCTGGAGGAAATGGAGGCCACAGTCATCAGTGTGGAGAATGGCCAAGGAGTTGGGAGTCTGGACACAGCTCAATATGACCTGACACAACATCAACAGGGTGAGTAATGACCAGGGACTGGGTGGACAGGGGGAGATGGGCACATTGTCACACATGCACAACGATTTGTAGCACACTGCACAACCACAATGACCCAGGATCATGTCCCTGATTCCCGTGGCACACTGCAGCACACACACATAGCAATAACAGCACATCCACATTGATGACAATGTGGTACAAAATGCAACACCGACACTGCAGAACAGAGGACACAACTGGGTCCGCTCATGTGCAGAAACAGGCCAATCACATCTAATAAAGCAGGAAACTGTGAGATGGAAATGTATGTGTACAACCTCACATCTGTCATGTAGTCAAAATGTCCACTGTCCCGCATCAAATATTCAGCACCTCCCAAACAGTCCCAATGTACATTGTCATACAGTCTGCAATGTAACAAGAACAATGCGCCAACATACATGTCAACACAATGTCAATATGCATCTCCCCTTCACATTACAGAGGGACAAACAACACCTCCAGCAGAGCAGACCAGACAACTCATCAGTGATGCTGGAGAGGACCACCACACTTTCGACACCGATGCCCTACAACAGCTCATGGACATCTTTGGGAACCCATCTCCAGGAGCAGGGCAGCAAAGCTACATAGAGGAGACCCCAGCCCCTACACAGACCACACAGCAGGAAGCACCCACCAGCATGGCCGGCTCCCAACACTTCACTGGGGCACACATCGCATTACAATGCCAGGTGTCAAAATTCCAAAAGGAGGTGGCCGAACAGGTGCGGGTGGGGTCAGAGCTCATGGAAGCCGAACTAGATCACATACGTGGGTGCCTAAGTCCCATCAGGGACCACCTATGCCCCACAAAGGAGACCCACACTGCAACAGAGACACATGCATTTGCATATTTCATGTACTGAACCACGCCCAGAGCCCCTGAATTATCATTCACACACCCACTCTGGACCTGCATACAATGGCCCAGTCCACTCCTCTTACATATTGAGTGAGTAACAACAATGCTACATGTCCAAGGTCTTATCCACTGACTGCAGTGACATGGTTGCATCCGATGTACACAGCACAATGTAATGTTGTAGAGCCTGGGGCCCTCATGCATACATTATGACCACACAAACACACACAGATAGTTTGTGGAACTGGCTACGGGCACATGTGCCCGTGCCCTTTATTGGCAGGGTCACATGTACAGTGAAGCCTGTGCTGGATGTGTCGGGAGAGTGTAAGCCACCCCTCATGCAGTGGTTGGCGCTGGCAACAACTTGAACAGTGATTACTATTAAAACGGAAACTGAAAACACCAGCATTACAGAAACAACTGCGAAGCATCATGGTGGTAGCCGGAGCAAGTCCAGAGGTCACCCAATATGCAAACAGAAGTGTTCGTGAGTTGCAGTTCACAGAGGTTGGGGCACTAGAGGTGAGCATGCTCATGTGAATAAATTGTCTAGGATTGTGTCCCTTCGAGATATTCCTGATGCAGCTGCAATGGGGTGTGTCACACCTGCATCATCTTCCTCCTCATCGTCCCAGGTCTCCCACACTGCCTGAGGTGACTTTGCTGCGTGTGCTCTCCACAGCACAAAACTCAATCAGAAATGGTCCATGAGTTGTGTTGCACTGAGTTAGTGGCACCTAGAGTGATGAGCAGGGTATCAGGCAGATAATGGCATCCACAACAGGTGTGAGCAACTCTGTTAGTCTGCCAGTACAACTGTTCTAACTCTGGCAGGTAGCGTTTGGAGGTGGTCCTGGCAGTGGTGGTGTGTGCCTCCTGCGTTGATGCGATGTCCGGGCCGGTCAGGACTCAATTTGATGTGTGAGGCCTGGTGAACCACAGTAGAGGCCGGAGGCAGCGTACAGCGTAGAGACACAGACAGATGGCATTGATGACCCCAAGGCCATCGACCCTGAGGCCATCCAATATCCTATCAGACAGGGTCCCTGACTTGAGCTGTACAGAGTTAGTGGCCCAGGATGCACTGCAGCCAGCACAGGCACACCGCCATGGGACAGTGGCTTGTGGTGCACTGAGGTAGGGCCACGGTCACTGAGCGGGTCCTCGTCGATGTCGAAGGTGAATGTGTCGTAGGATTGTGTGGGACAGTGGAAGGTGTTCTTCAGGGCATGAAGCAAAGGGCAGAAGGAATCCGGAAGCAGAAAATTGAGGAGTGGATTGCTACAGCTTCGTCGTTACCACCAAGTCTGAATCATCTACATTAGGATGAAGACACCCCCCAGTCCATAGACTCAGATGCCACGAAAGTTCAACCAGAGAGTGTCCATGAATGTCGGGAAAAAGACTTAGTGGCACCGGGGCTGAGAGGGGATGCAATCTGCAATGAGGCTGGTACAATGATATAAACTCTGCCATGAATAAATCAAGACTCAGTCCCAAATGTGTGACCTACTCAACTGCAGTGTAGGCCGGAGGCTGTGGTCAGCAGGGGCCCACAGCCACATGTTGTTGGCTCGCGATGCACAGAGTTAGTGACACCAGGGCAGTTGTTGGTGTGTTCGATCACCTCCCTAATGATGATCCTTTTTTCCTCCTGACTGAAACGCATCTTCCTCTTACACCTCTCCTTGCATGCAATGATATGAACTCTGCCATGAAGAAATCAAGACTCAGTTCCAAATATGTGACCTACTGGAGCGCAGTGTGGGCCGAGGGCAGGTGTCCGCGAGGGCACACACACACATGGGGTTGGAATGCTATACACAAACTTGGTGGCACCACATCGGTGCTGGCCGCAGGCTTAGAGATTGCACCTGCACGTGGTGGGCCCTCTTTGACACACGCCGGTGTCGGCAAGTGAGCAGTGAGGCCTGGGTGTGCAGTCACAGGCAAGAAGGGTTCAGGACCAGCATCAGGCAACACCATTCACAGCGATGGCATGGCCTCATGGTAGGGGGAGAGGCACCGCCCTGGCAGAGATGTTGGGCATTCCGGAAGAGAACCACGCCCAGAGCTATGTGCTTTTTATTCACACCCCTACGCTGGCCAACCATACGCCGGGCCAGCCCACTCCGCTCAAACTTTCAGAGTGGCAGGTAACAAGCTACATTTCTTCAATCTTCCCTACTGGCTGGGGTGACATGGTTGCGTCCACTGTCCACTACACTCCAAACACCAGCGGTGTATGTTGACATGGATATGTGTGTGATCTGCATACTGCCGTCTGGCTATCACATCCACGCCACACTTGGCATTGTATACATTCTCATTCATTGGTCACTTGCCTCCTTCGCACATGCCTGGTCCCCACCTCTCCCCACAATCTGATATTGTGTGGCTGAGGTGCCATGCCATTGATAGCTTATGTATATGGCTGGCCCAGGTTCCCACAGTAAGTTGTGCTGTTGTATCTGGTGGGGAGGCATGTTGTTTGGCATGTTGTATTTATTTTATTTATTTATTTGTTAAGCCTAAGGGCGCACAGCTACCCAAGAAGGGTTCCCCGGCGCCAAGACGGAGCATTCAGTAGAGCAGGACCTTCTGTAGATGTTACTGATCAAACAACTAGGTTTTGAGTTTTTTTCGGAAACGCGTGTAGTTAGATTTTTTACGGATGGAGGTAGGAAGAGTATTCCAGATGGAGGGGCCTAGATAGGAATACGACCTGCCACCCATTCTTGAGAGTTTAAACCTGGGCACACAGAAGTTTGCAGCAGTTTGAGATCGTAAATGACGAGCAGGCACATAGGGACGCACAAGTGCTTGAAGATATTTGGGAGCAGTACCAGCTCTTATCCTAAACATATAGCTCTGGGCTTTGAATGTAATGCGATTCTCCACCCTGAGCCAATGTAGGTCACCTAGGTGACCAGAAATGCTGGAGGGCTTTGGAATCCTGCAAAGCAGCCTGGCAGCAGAGTTCTGGATTAGCTGTAGTCTACGTACCACAGCTTTATTTGACCCAAGATAAAGAATGGTGCCGTAGTCAAGTCTTGATGTAATAAGAGCATTGACTACGGTCTTTTGGGTGAAAACAGGCAACATCCATTACATTTACTTGAGCCATTTTAAAATGGTGAAACATAGACAGTTTGTTGGTGCATAGACAATGTGCAGTCTACAATGACACCCAGTTTACGGACATGGCTGGTCGGTACAGGGAGATTACCCATTTGAGTAGGCCAGTGGGAGGACTTCCAGAGATCTTTATGTTGTCCTAAGATAAGGACCTCCGTCTTATCATCATTTAGTTTTAACTGTTAGTTGTTCATCCAGTTAGAAATATCTGTGAGGCCCTGTTTGAGATGGGAAGGAGCTAATGGTCTAGAGTCAGAGAGGGAAAAGATGATTTGGGAATCATCTGCATTGGTCATTAGAGTGAGTCCAGCTCGATCTGCTATATCCCCTAAAGGTTTAACATACAAGTTGAATAGCAGTGGGCTAAGAATTGGACCTTGGGGTACTCCATGAGGTGAGGTAAACGTTTTAGAGCAAGCTGAAGCTGACATGATTTGGAAAGTGCGATTTTCTAGAAAGGAACATATCCACTCAAGTGCTGCACCACATATGCCAGTGTTTTTCAGCGTATTAATCAGCCTTTTGTGCGAGATGGTATCAAAGGCCGCACTAAGGTCTAATAAAATGAGTGCAACTGTTTGGCCTTCATCAAGATGCTTACGGATCTTTTCGGTAACTACCAATAGTGCTGTTTCCGTGGAGTATCCGGCCCGAAAGCCGGATTGAGAAGGATGGAGAGAATTATTGATTTCAGTGAAATGTGTTAAAAGTGACTGGACGTGTCTTTCTAGAATTTTTGAAAAGACTGGTAAGAGAGAAATAGGTCTATAATTGGATAGTACCTCTGGATCAGCCATTGTTTTTTTTAGAAGGGGAGTCACCATTGCATGTTTCCAGAGAGCAGGTACAGTAGATTGTAAAAGGGAAGTATTAAGAGTGTTGAGAATCACCTCCAGATGAGAATTTTCAAGTTGTTTCAAAATATTAATGGGAATTGGATCCATTGGTGATCCCGATTTAATACTTTCAAGGATAGTCTTAAAGTCATCCATATTAATGGGAGGCCAACAGTCTAAAGTGCACATAGAGGTGGGATAAGTTACAGTGTCATGTTGACTCATGGATGTGTTGGTGTCAGGGTTTGAGCTATTCATTTCCAGGATTATATTTTAAATTTTCCCTGTGAAAAATTGAGCGAGATTGTCGCACTGTAGCTCATTAAGAGGCCAAGGAGTTGCAACTGTTTGGGAACCTGCCAATTCTTTGACCATATTAAACAAAGTTTTTGAACGGTTGGTAGCTTCTGTAATAGTTTTGGAAACATAATTGGCTTTCGTTTTTATACAGGAAGTATGATAATTATTTCTAGCTTTAGTATATATAATTTTTTTCTCAGGTGAGTAGTGTTTGCGCTATTGCCTCTCTAGTGCTTTGCAATTTGTGTTTTCAATTTTGAGTAAGTCAGTAAACCATGGGGCTGGGGGACGATGATTATTGAATTTTATGTGAGGTGTAGGCTTACATGAATCAACGGCTTCAGAAAGCCAGGTTTGAGTGGTCTTAGCTGCAATTTCCATTTCGAGACCATTTGGGGGGAGATTGCCACAGAGAGCTTTATTTAAAGCCGAAAGGTCTAGTTTTTTCCAATTCTTCCTCTATGTTATCTGGAGGAGAGAGGAAGGGCGATTGGAACTGGAAGATCAAGAGTGAATTTAGATAAAAAATGGTCTGACCAGCATATAGGAGTTGCAGGATAACAACATACCATCTCGGAAAGACTCGAAAAAATAGGATCTAGTAAATGTCCAGCTTTGTGAGTGGGGCCAAAATTAAGAAGCTTAATATTCAGGGCTGCTAGGTCATCTATCAGGTTGTTACAAATATTGTTGGAAAGGTCTTCTAAATGAAGATTAAAGTCCCCAATAAGAGAGAAGTTTTTAGAACCAAGATGAAGCGGGTAATGTTGTAGGCGAAGGTGCTGGAGGACGATAAATCACCATGCTTGATAAAGTGAAATTAGGGGTCAAAGTTAATTTAAAGGCAGCTGCTTCACAATCTAGGATGTTCAAGGGGTAGAAACTACATTTCAGGTGGTTTTTAAAAATAATGTCAATACCCCTCCTGTTTTCAGTGCTCTATCTCTCCGCATAATGGCATAGTTAGTGGGAAGGGCTGTCGCTATGTCAGGGCCGGCGCTGTCGTGCAGCCATGTTTCAGTCAGAAAAAGAGCATCTGGCTGTTCTTCCCATAGAAGGTTAAAGATGTCCAGTTTATGCTTGGGCAGTGAGAGACAGTTTAAGCTAAAAAAAGAAAGTTGTCAGCAGCAGGGGCAGTATGCGGGGCATGCAAAGTGCACTTTATTTTAATGGGGGGATAAGGTTGGAACTTCAGGAGTGAAAATTTGCTGTTAGGGCACGTAACGCTGCCTGCGTGTTGAGCCCTTTAGTGTTGTACAGCCTTTAGATTTGGGGGGAAGAAATGCCAACAGTTGGGCAGATGAAAAAACCTGTATGTTTGGGGCTGTTGGAACAAGGGTCCAGGCCCCCGGTCCCGTTAGGGCCCAGACGAGTATGTGAGTTTATAACATGTGCAGTTCCAGTTTTGTAAGTTGCATGATTGTGGAGTTGAGGTGTGTGGTGTGTTCATTTGGTACTTGCCAACGAGCAGTGCATTTCCATGGGTGCCATTCTGGTAGCGCTGGTTGATAATGGACTGTCGGAAGATGTAGGTCTCATGCATATTGCCTGGGTAGTTGGCGATGACGTTGATGGAGGTTCCCTGGTGCTCCACTATTGCCTGCACATTGATAGAATGCATGTGCTTTCTGTTGCGGTAATTGTGTGCAGTGTCGCCAGGGGGTACAAGTAGGACATGTGTGCATTCAATTGCCTCCTAACACGTGCAGGAAGCCAGCTCTGGCGTAGATGCCTTGCTTGGTCTCCAGTTGTTCCTGCGCAGTGTGGGGGAAGTATAGGTACTGAGGTACCAAGATGATGATGGCATCCAAGACAGTTGTGAGGAACTTGGATTGAGCTGGCTGTGAGACTCCTCTTTCTCTGGAGGTTGTTGCTTGGAAGGTACAAGAGGCCAGCAAGTGCAGCACGGCCAGCAGCTTTGTCTGAGGTGGGATGTTGGTTGTCCGCTGTGTTGGTACCATCAGATTGTGGGCAATGATGTTCAGGATAGGGAGGATGGTTGTCCTTTTGAGCCTGTAGAAGGGCAATAACATTCTCTGGTGTTGAGTCTGTGAGGTTTGATGCATTTTCTGAAGGTCCGCTGTCTTTGTCTGCACTGCCTCTGTGGTGGTCCGGGGTGGGGTGGAGGGGTCCAGGGGGGTGGGGAGGGGCAGACCTGGGAGAGGTGGTGGTGGGTGTTGTGGCCCTGTTGGGGCTCCGAGCTGCATGATAGTTGGCTCCATGGCATCTGTTGATCTTCAGGTGTGGCTCTGGCCTGGGCTCCTTTTTCTGGTGCAGGTTGGCGTCCAGCTTTACACGAGGTCAGAGCAGTTGTTAATTTCCTTCTGCTAACGCTCCTTATTGCCTATTTTGGGTTCTTATCGCCGATCTAGCTGGTTGTTGTGAAAGTTGAGGAGTGGTGTTGTTGCAGCTTTTGCACGGGAACGCCTACTCTGCATCTTATTTGCGATAGCTGCCAGTGTCATCTGTGGCGATGCTTTTTGCAGCTTCTTTCGCAGGTAAACTGGTGATATTGGCTGTTGGCACCAGCTTGTGAATGGTGCGATGAATTTGTCGCCACTTTGGCTGCGATAAAGTGCCGATAACTCAACGATAATTCCTTGAGAATATACCCCTATGTGTGCTGCAGAAGAAAACGTCTCCCAGGATTGTTTTTGTGCAGGAAGCTGCCCCTTCCTGCACCATAACAATCCTGCTGACAACGCAGGCACCCTTGCACTACGAAGGTGCAAGGGTGCCTGCATTGGCACTAGGCTGCCAATATGGTGCCAGCACATGTGGGGAAAGGACAGGAATGCACATTTTTGCATAAATACGGTGCATTCCTGCCCGTTCAATTTTGGACGGCGCAGCAAGCTGACTTGCTGCGCTGCCCTACAGCAAATTCCCATAAATAAGGGGACCTGCTACCCTAATAAAGATTGATGCTTGGTATGCAGGTTCCCTCGTTATGCTGAATTTACAGAATTATTGTGAGCAATTTGTACAGTTAAGCCTAACGCCTGAACTATATATTTGTCCCTTACATCCCCGCAAGGTTGCCGTATCAATTGTCTTTCCAAATGAAAAACCTTATCTCTATTCGTCTTCCCAGTGCTAAAAGGCTAATACGGGAATAAAATGTGAAAGGGGAGCAAAGGTGCCCGGGACTTGTCAGCCGCTGATTTATTCGCAGATTGTGATGAAACGGAGGGCGCATTGCTGAGGAGAGCGGGGGGAGTAAACAGTCTCAGTGCTTGGAGATATTTCACTTGGAGCTGTGAAACGAGGCTGGAATTTGCTTTCGGGTTGCGCAGCTCTCTGAATTTTTGAAGGCCTTGATCAGCTAAAACGATGCCTCGCTCATGCGTCACTTCGCATACTTCTGCCTTCGTTTCCACTTAGAAAATCAATTTCTCTGCTGTCAGCGTCGAACTTGCCGGTTGGCTCGCCCCTCCTTACCGCACAGAGATCATGTAAAAGCATAAGCTCTACTGACTGACTGTCACGCACGTTGCCATTTTTATCGTAGTACTTAAATTATATTTCATGACGTTATACTTTTGTGAAGCCCCTTCTGGTTAGCCTTCTGTCACGACATTTCAAGGGAACATCTGGTGTATTCATTATAATAGGTTTTTAAAATCAAAGCAAATATTATTAAATAAAGGACCATTCTGGAAGGTCTGTTCTGTAGGAATGCTAAAGATGTTGGACTGGGTACAAAGGACGCTTCTTTGTTTATCTACACTGGATGGAGCCTGAAAGAGTTGGAGAGCTAGCTGTGTATCTCAATATACTGTGTAATTTCAGAAAATGTTACACGTGGCCTGGATATACACATTTTTCATGCAGTGCGGGATCCATACTTGCTGTATTACGTTGTGCAAGGACAAAAACGAATAAGGCCTCCTATGTACAATGATTAGCCAGCTTCTGGCGCCATCCCAGGCACTGTTGCACAAACAGGCTGCCTTGCACTAAGCAGTTTCGCACCGTGGTTCATAGGTGTGCGTGCTCTGCTTATGATAGGGTTTGTTCTGGCGGTATAAAATTCCAGTACGAATCCCTGTGTGTAGACAAACTACAGGTCAGGTATTTCCACCTTCACATGATGCAAGGTGCAAAAATGTGAAATGATAATTACTCAAGTCTAAGTAACAAACAAAATTACCTATTGTGCAATAAATGTAAGTATCACTGACACTTTTTACTGATAATTTTATTATTAACTTGTTATTATTAAGAATTTGCACAGTATGGTACATTACATGTTGTCACATATGAAAACAATACACAAGGAACATGTAGCATCCTACAGTTGCCAATGCAATTTAGAAAAGTCTTACATGAACCTTTTCTTGTGTGCCAGGGACCTCAATTCAATAGTATCATGGTAGAATGTGCAGTTTCACATCAACATAGCAAGCATACAGTGCATTATATCTGGGAGTGAACCACCCAAATTAAAATGTAATAACAATGTATCCTGGTGGCAGCAAAGCGTTAATGGGTGTGATCACCCATGACAGTCAGGAAAAAATAAAGAAAAAAAACAGGATTCGAGCTGATGACAGATTCTAATACTACCGACACAGAAATGTTTGTGTGATACAGACAATAATGCCAGCGAATCCAATTACTACTAACAAAAAAATGTTTACATTATAAGTCCACTCAATAATACATTTGCACCGCTGACAGGTTTATTAGCATTATCATACAAAGACATAATATATCTCTTCTCTCTCTCTTGCTTTCTTTATTTGGCTATGAAAAAGCCATAAAAGCACATGATAAAAAATACAATAAATATACATTAAAAATATCATAAGTCATTAGATGTTTAAAATATTGGAATGTGAGTAAAAGAGGTCAATAATGAACATAAGGAACATAGTTAGGCAGTAACAAGTTTCATCATCAGACTGAGTACGTGAGAAGCAATATGCCTTCATACAAGATCGTATCTTTCTCTTTCATAAATGGTACAAGAAATTTCCAAGTATATGACATATAAAAGAACACAGAAAAAAAGAAAGTGCAGCATACTTTGTTTCAAGTACTTGTTGCATGGGGATGTCCTAAATTCCAAGCCCCTGCTGATGCCTGCTTGGGAAGCATAAAAGATATTTTATCGTTCCAGCCCTAAAGCTGAACAATAAAGACTGTGTTCAGGCTTATTTTCGTGTTCCAAAGGTAATCTTGACTGGGCTCCCCTAAATTAAAATGGAGATAATCTAAAACAAATGAATGCCTTTAATCCATATTGTAGTTATCTTAATGCAGTACACCAAGAACACCAAGTAGCTTATTCTTCATTAAGAGATGCAATGTCAGTACACTGGTAACCACATGCGCGTCCGTTCAGTTGAAATCTTGAAAGGATTATTGTCATTGATAAATACTGGCATGTAGTCCCGATCGAGTAGACAGACCGCCTTGCATACCCAATAGGACTACACGTCAGTATTTATCAAAGGCAATTATCCTTTTAAAGATTGTAACTGAACGGATACGACGGTGGTTACCAGTGTCCTGACATTGCATCTCTTAATACAGAATAGGCTACTAGGTGTTCTGCAATAAGACAATTACAATATGTATTAAAGGCATTAATTTTGTCATGAACGTACCAAACTGATGCTACGGTGATTTCCTATATATCTATACCACATCTGATTACAGAAATAGCACCTTGGTTGAGGTGCTATAAAAGACAATTCCAACCCTGATGAAGTCCATGTTGGACGATACGCGTTGGCTGGGCTGATGCATTTGTTCTCAAATAAAGAATAATTGAAAAAAATAATCTCAAGACTCTTTGCGCTGTATTTTCTGATTTTGTTAATCTTATAATATTTGCAAATTAAATGATGTTTAATTACATGCTTGAGCATAATTGATGAAAGAATCAAGTTATAACTGTATGCTCCTTTTCAGAAGTTGATTCATTAGGTACAAGGATGAAGTCGATGGGTTACTGGACTCTTCGATGGAAGTGGCTACTTCCCTAGAACAGCCTAGGTTTTGTAACTCAACCCTTTCAACTTCCACTCCAACATATTTAGAACTTGTAATACTCTTTTAATCAAGAGATGATGTCTGAGAGTTGAGGGGTCAGTGGTAGCTCTTGACCATCTGGTTGTCGATCCTAACTACCTCTGCTTTTCCTTTAATAGGGAAAAGTAAAAATATAAAGAGCACTCCATACTGCTGACAGTTCCATCCAATTTGAAGATTAAAGAGTTTCTTCCTGCAACCTGCTGTCAGCTGTCTCAAATTGTCACATTGTCACATTGTGGAACCCCCAAGCCCATAGAGCTGCATTGGTTGTCAACAATACTGTAACTGGCTGAACCAGTGACACTCCCTTTTCAGAAGGTATTCTCAGTGTCAAATAGAGACCTAATGAGTAATCACTCTTGAGCTGTACCAGAGTTTTTTTTCTGATTCAACAGAAGTCCTAGGTTGAACGGACACTTAGAGACAATCTTCACGTTGAATTGTGCTGGGGAGATAGACTACTAGACAGTCATCCAGGTGTGGCATGAGTTGACTACCTTCTATAAGCAAAAGCTTCACCACTGGTGCAAGTGCCTTTATGAAAATTCTCAGAGAAGAGACTGGCCAAATGGAAAGGCTTTGAATTGAAAATATTACCCTCCTGCCACACATCTCAGAAGTGACTGACTTTTCCTAGGGAATGGCACCGGAAAATATGCAACCTAGAGAGTCATCAGATAATCCATTTTCATAAAAGAGGAATCACTCTTTGCAGAGTCATCAGTCTAAATGGGATGTACTGACCAAACGGGTTTACCCACTTCATGTATAGTACAGGTCGATAAGTATCATCTGGTTTTGGGAACAGTAATAACACTGCCCTTGATTTTTGTGAAGGATAGGGTACCTGCAAGACTGCTCCCTTCACTAGAAGATGTTCAAAGATGTTTAGAAAGGGGTCTGTTTTTACTGGTGCTCACGGTATTGGTGTTTTTCAAAACATTGGTTCTGGTTGCTCTCTTAGCTCTATAGAATGATAATTTTTTACTAATGATAGTGCCCCCTTGTCCTTTTACCAGCTTCTCGCATATGTCATAAACTGTGGCACCCAATACCTCTCCTTGATAGTCAAGTAATCTGTAATGATGTGCAAAATTCATACAGTTTGCTTTTGCATAATTATGCAAAAAATAGGCATAATAAAGAAAAATTACACTAAATTACATGTAATTACTTTAAATGTAAATCTGTCATTTCATGCTATATTTTAGCATATAATGAATACTCACCTCACTCCGGATCCCCGACCGACCCGTGCCCCCGCCACGTCTTCAACAAGGCCGACGCTGTCATCGCACCCCACCTGCGGGACATCATCAACATCTCCTTCGACACCGCCACCTTCCCTGAGAGCTGGAAGCACGCCGAACTCAGCGCTCTACTAAAGAAACCAACAGCGGACCCCACCAAACTCAAGAATTACCGCCCCATCTCGCTCCTCCCGTTCCCAGCCAAAGTCATCGAGAAGACCGTCAACAAGCAGCTGGCCGCCTTCCTCGAGACGAATTGATCCCTCGACCCCTCACAGTCTGGCTTCCGAGCCAACCACAGCACCGAGACCGTCCTCATCGCTGCCACGATGACATCCGAGCCCTGCTGGACAACGGTGAAACAGCGGCCCTCATCCTCCTAGACCTCTCCGCGGCGTTCGACACTGTCTGCCACCGTACCCTAGTGCAGCGCCTCAGCAACATCGGAATCCAGGAGAAGGCACTGGAGTGGATCATCTCCTTCCTCGCTGGAAGAACACAGAGAGTCCGCCTACCACCATTCAGATCTGCAGCCACGGAAGTCATCTGCGGCGTTCCTCAGGGCTCCTCACTCAGCCCCACCCTCTTCAACGTCTACATGAGCCCCCTTGTGGCCATCGCACGCCAACACAACCTCAACATCATCTCCTACGCCGACGACACCCAGCTGATCCTCTCCCTGACCAACGACCCAGCCGCCGCCAGAACCAACCTCCACGAAGGGATGAAAGACGTAGCCGAGTGGATGACGACCAGCCGCCTGAAACTGAACTCAGACAAGACGGAAGTCCTCATCCTGGGATCCTCGCCCTCCGCCTGGGACGACTCCTGGTGGCCCCCCGCCCTGGGCACCGCACCCAAACTGACAGACCACGCACGCAACCTGGGCTTCATCCTGGACTCCTCCGCGTCCTGTTTTAACATCCTGCGCATGCTACGGAAGATCTTCCGGTGGATCCCCACCGAGACCAGGAAGACGGTCACCCAGGCCCTCGTCACCAGCCGACTGGACTACGGCAATGCCCTCTATGCCGGAACCACCGCCAAACTCCAGAAGAGACTCCAGTGGATCCAGAACGCCTCAGCCAGACTCATTCTCGACATCCCCCGAAGCAGCCACATCTCCGGACATCTGAGAGACCTGCACTGGCTCCCCATCAACAAGAGAATCACCTTCCGTCTCCTCAACCACGCACACAAAGCCCTACACGACCAAGGCCCGAGCTACCTCAACAACCGCCTCAACTTCTACGCTCCCAAACGCCACCTCCGATCGACCAACCACGCCCTCGCCGCCGTCCCCCGCATCCGAAGAGCGACAACAGGAGGAAGGTCCTTCTCCTACCTGGCCGCAAAGACCTGGAACACCCTCCCGACCGACCTTCCCCTGACCCAAGACCACCTCTCCTTCAGGAAGAAACTCAAGACCTGGCTGTTCGAGCAGTAGCGGCACCCCACCCCCCCCCCAAGCGCCTTGAGACCCTCCGGGTAAGTAGTGCGCTCTATAAATGCCTTGATTGATTGATTGATGTGAAGGCACATTTTGTACTAAAGAAATTATGCAAAAAACAAATCCACCTTGATACAGCAGCTTGTGTACTATTGATCTGGTGAGTTCACAGTAAATGGCATGTACTTACACAAAGTGTTCCAATGGCACAATTTAAAGAATTTCCGATGACCATCATAACACTAAATTCCTGAAATTATGTGAATTTTGTCATTTAAATTTCATACACGCCTACTTAGGTGGTTGAGAATGAGGATGCTGGGGCCCCGGACGTTTCTCCCAGGGCAACCGCCGGCCACAGACTAGGCCCTGAAAGGGAAAAGAAATCTGCTAAGCCAACTGCTTCGTGTTTATTTATTTAAAAAAAGACTAGATTGCAGGAGATAATCTGAAAGGTTTTAAAATGTTCTTTTCCTCATCCAGCTCTGAATTAACCCATTAAGGCCTCACCCCGAATCCTCAAGGCCTGGAAAAGGAAGACAATGAACTAGGGAATCCTGACCCACGCCACGAATCCATAGCTTCATCCACAACAACCTCCAGGCTGCTATCCAAGCACCTGCTGCAGTTGCATGAGGACCATAGAGAATCAAACGCCAAGACAATAAAAAGTTTGCAAGCAGTTCCATCATGTGCTCTAGCAGAGACGTTTTAAAGCTCTGTTCTGCAGGCGGTCTTGCCCTGAGGACCTTTAATGATTCTTAAATAGATTTTTTTAAGTGCTGTTTTCCTTTCATTTATTTTTAATGTTGGTGAAGTGTGAGAGTCTATTACAGACATTTTGCAGGGAAATATGTGTTTATGTTTCATGCAATATCCATAAAAAAAGTTTATTTTAGATCAAAACAGGACCCTTACACGTGAGAAATTGGAGAGTGTCACAGAGATTATTTGCAGTAATATTACTGAGCTTCTGCTGTGTCAAAAATACAATATTGAAAACACACATCCCTATCCCTGAATATTAGATGAAAGCACATTTAGAATTTGGACCAGTGTGTCTGTGCACTGTCAGTGATCTGGCCAAAGAGGGCATGAAAGAGCTAAAATTGGATCATAAATTCAAAGGTGCACCAAACAGTGGATCCCAAAATATGTTTTGCCCAGGGCCCCCAAAATCCTTAAGATGTCCCTGTGCTCTATAATTACTGTCAGCTCCTCCCCCTCCTGAAAATAGTTATATAAGGACTGAAAATCCTTTAACAAGGTTTGTGCCGCATAAGAGTTTGGTTCTATAGCAAAATTTGAGGCAGCATAGTCGCGTTCGGTGTACTTACCACTTTTTTATCACATGGATCAGTCAACAGAGACTCTTCTGAGACTATAAGTAAGCCATGCTGGACGGGATTGAGTTCACGTTCCGGATTTGATGAAAACTGTAATGAACAGGCGCGCAACACCCATTGGGCTCCCAGGGCTTCAGGCCCCCCGTCGTGTGTGTCAGCCCGGGCTAACCCGTCTCCGCAGGCTGGGAGCATCTAATTGCAGCCGCACCGGAGTACTTAAAAGGTATTTAAAAGACAATTAATTGTAAATGAGGCTTTTGTTGTGTGTTCACCCATTTTTACAGCCACTCTGTTTGTGGTTGGAAGAATTAGGCCCCCCCCAAAATATTTTTCAGCCCCCCCCCCCCCGAAATTTGGCTCTAGTTGCCTGCCTTGTATTCAGTGCTTTAAATAGAAAAAAATAAGTGCAGGTACTCACCAAAAGGAGCAGTGGGCGGAGTTAAGGGAGGAGCTGAGGTGGGACATGGGGCGGGGTTAGCTTTTTGATTTTGCCATGTTGTATGTGCAAAATCTGCACGCATTATTAGAATGTCGGATGTATATGTCCATTAGTTATGTCACTAATAACTATATATATGGCACTTACTGATATGTGTTTCTTACTACCCAAAGTAGCCTTTTTAGTATCTTTAAAATAAGAAAAGATTGAGGAAATACCAGTGAGGTTCTAAACATATGACTTCTTGTTTGCAGGCAGGTCCTTGCTGCAGGGTCATAACTCACTAAGCTATATTACAAGAATCTTAACTTTTGACCTGCAGGTAACACAAAGCTTTATGTAACAAAAACAGTAATGTTTTGATTTGTTCTGCATTCCATCTATCAATTGTGTGTATTTTGCTCAGTTTGTACAGCACACACTATAGGTGGTATTTATTTATCAAGATAACGATAAAGGAAATGTGACGTCATCAAATGTTATGCTGTAAAGAAAGGCGCAGCAAGATACTGTAAGGTGACCAGTAGAAGCTCCATATTTCTTTTGTGAGTTTGTATGCGTTTGGTATGTGTTTAATTGTATGTGTGCATGTTGTATGTGTGTATCTAATGATGGAATGTGTGTGCTGTGTGTTCGTGCTTGTGGTTTTCGCAAGTGTTTGGGTGTGCATGCTTGGGCATGAATCTTTGGTGCATGTACATCTGTGCAGTATGTACTCATCTATGTCTGTGCATTATCGTTTGTGTGCATGTATCCGTTACTGTGTTGTGTGCCTCACTACTGTGTTTGCCTACGGTGCTTGTCTATTTGTGGAGTGTGTCTTTTATTTGTGCAACAGTGACATCGAGCATTTCATGAAAATTTGTTTAAAAAAATAATAATGAAAGTAAAATTGAAGGGTATCCGAAGAGTGTGTTCTTCCAAATGAGCTGTGTTCATTCCTGTTACTTATTCTAAAACAGCAGCCAGAGTTCAGTGCCTTCCTCCAACTTGTTTTCTCAACCAGGTATACAAACACTTGGCCCTTATCCGATATAATTAAAGACGTTCCGTTCCTAATTTCAAAAGCCGTGCCTCGTCGTCCCTCTACGTGATGGTTCTCTGGAAAGAGTTACTCGTATGAGGCGTTATCATAGTTTACAGAAATAACACATTTCACAACAAGATACTGTTTTAGAATGACGAGGGACTCTGGGAATATAAATCAAGTTGTAATGGCAGCCAGTGAAACACTTGCTTAATAAAACCGGAAGAACGGTGCCCCCGCCACCCATTTGATTTTTCGGCCCCACTGTGAAAAGAACAATGGATCCGATAACCACTCTGCAGACCCCCTCTCACGCCCGCTCTGAAGACTTCCAAAGCAGCTCACCTGGTTCCTGGTGACAAGCGCTCCCGTGTCTGTGATTAACTCCCTGCAGTGCTTGTTAAAGGTGCTGCAGAGGTATCACTGGAGGGATGACGGAAGCGCTGCCTGGGTTGAAGTCAGGTCCCATGAGTACCGGTACTCATGGGACCTGTGCCAGTACTCAGCACCGGTGAGTACCGGTGAATACCGGCCCATTTAAAGCACTGCTGGTAATGAAATGTATCGAAAGAATATCTTTTGTTTAAGAAACAAGGAAAATGTGTCTTATCTATACTCTTCCACTCTTTAAGGTTAATATTTTTTATGAGTAGTGGATGTAGGTGTCTGCACTGGTACACGAAGACAAGGTCACCTGTTGACATGAACAGGACTTGGAGAACCTGAAACTCTCTGCCTGTGCTATGCCTGTGCAGACTTCTGCCAATGCCCATGATCCATCAAATGACTAGTGACGGGACAGTGAGCCTTTAGAAACAACCATTGGAAGTTAAAAAGGCTGGTAGTATTTGGGAACATTGATAAAGTAATTAATACGTGCAGAACTACAGAAAAAAGTAACATACAAGAACAAAAAGCTGCTCGAGGGAGGCTGCGAGGTGCTGAGAGTCAAATCCAATGCACTAAGAATTCTTTAGGCTACACAGAACGTTTTGTAGGTAGACGTACTGTCAAATTCAGAAAATAGGAGCCCTGCGTAAAATATTGCTACCCCCACCCAACACTTGTGCACCAGACTTCATTGCAGTGGCTATAGGTTACATTAATTCAGTAAAGACCTCTATACTTGTTTACGTGCTTTTATGTCAGACCTGGCAGATCACAAGGAGCCACCATATGTCACACGACATCAGAGCTTTTCACACCTGTCACCCATTGAAGAACTAATATCACACTGTGAACACAAGGCGAGCTGAAAGCATCTAAATCGGATAGGTTTCCAGCTCGGGGGTGGAGGTTTTCCACAATTGAAGTCCAGTACTCGATTTACAACCACCCCAGAGCATGGGGTGTGCTTTTGTGCAGACCTTCCTTCTAATCCATGGTCCTCTTATCTCTCATCTCCTTGCACCTCCATTGCTGTTCAGGCAATAATGGGCTTAAACCCCACTCCCTGTTCACGCCCGCCTTTTTCAAGGCCACAACTCCTCTCTAAGATGCTGAAAACTTTGCATGGTTGCAGTTTTCGTGTCCTGCTGGAGACAAATGCCTGACTTCCTGGTAACCGAATTTAAGAAAAGAATATGCCCTGGTGCAGAAAAAATGAGTGCAAACATGGCAGATTGTGTAATCAACTACTCATTGATGCGATCATCCATTAGGCTAAACCAAATTCTGAAAAGGCCAACACACACCATTTCAACACTTTTTTTCTCCTTTGTTCCCGGTTTCTAAATTCAATATGAACTTGTGGTAGGGATACTTCAGATTGCGATAATAGCTTATTTTGATTTTCTGTAATTTTATGGTACCATTCTATAAAAATTATTTTTCTGGATTAGAGGTTATTTTGGACTATAAAATATATATGTTGTGAACTGGGCTGACAGCTCTCGATCTTTGAAACACACTCATGGTGTACTGTATCACCTCAGAAAATGACAGACACATTTCTGTAGCTAATTGAGCCTCATATTTCTGATAACCTCATAGTAGCAAAGAAGTTGCATTGTCAATAAATGAAGATTGAACTAGTTTCATTTGGTGTTCAGCACAGAAAAACTACAAATCAGGGAGCTTCTTCCTATAATGTTTTTCACTAAGTGAAATGCACCAGCATCCACTCCTACCTGGAAAAAAACTGCACTTTTTTATGCCAGAGATCTTTCCTAGCCCATCACAGGCAGGGACATGACGGGAAATGATCAACATTATGGTATGTAACTGTTACCACGCATCTTTTAGCACGAAATACTTTTACAACGAAACTATTACAACGCAGGACCCTTTACAACGAATACCTTTACAACGCATTACACTACAACGCAGATACTATTACAACACATGCCATTACAACGTAAGTATAGGTACGTTTATCTTTTTTTTAAAACATTTATTAGGGGTATTGGGTTTGGGTTTTGGGGTACAGGGGTATTTTTAGGTTTCAGGGTTGGGTTTGGGTTTTGGGGTACAGGGGTATTTTTAGGTTTCAGGGTTGGGTTTGGGTTTTGGGGTACAGGGCTATTTTTAGGTTTCAGGGCTGGGTTTGGGTTTTGGGGTACAGGGGTATTTTTAGGTTTCAGGGTTGGGTTTGGGTTTTGGGGTACAGGGGTATTTTTTGGCTTCAGGGTTGGGTTTGGGTTTTGGGGTACAGGGGTATTTTTAGGTTTCAGGGTTGGGTTTGGGTTTTGGGGTACAGGGGTATTTTTAGGTTTCAGGGTTGGGTTTGGGTTTTGGGGTACAGGGGTATTTTTAGGGTTAAGGGCTGGGTTTGGGTTTTGGGGTACAGGGGTATTTTTTACATATATATTTACAAATTCTTTAATTAAATTTCATTTAAATAATTAAATTATTTAAAAAAATTATTAATTACAATATTTTACAAAATTATATACTTACCTATACTTACGTTGTAATGGTATGCGTTGTAATAGTATCTGCGATGTAATGTCATGCGTTGTAAAGGTATGCGTTGTATGGGATTTTGCATTGTAAAAATTGCATGCTAATGGTATGCGTGGTAATAGTATGCGTGGTATCAACATATATCCCAACATTATTGACCTCACAGCTGGGACTAGTTTGTAGTAGAATAAGTGACAGTGTCATAAGTATTCCTTAGGTGATCCCTGTCACTGCAGCTGGACATATGGGGCCCGATTCACAAAAGTAATCTGAGACAAAATCCTAGCTTTACGACTTCCGGGATTCACAAAGGGCATTTAGGAGTAGTAAAGTTAGGTAAACTAACTTTACTACTCTTAAATGCCCTTTGTGAATACCGAAAGTCATAAAGTTAGGATTTTGTCTCAGATTACTTTTGTGAATCAGGTGCATACTTATTTAGGATAGCTTCTCAAGTAATCCCATGTAAAAGTGCTGTGCCCCTTAGACTGTCAGAGAGAGAACACAACCAGGCATGAGAACTTACCACTACATTGGCAAAGTGGTCTGCAGAACAAGGCTGTCTCTGCTTTGCCTTCCATAACAGGTAAGTCAACCTCACAGTGGCCTCTGTCGCCTCCTGCAAGAGTCTGTCTCAGTCCTCCAGTTTGTCCTGCTCCAGAAAATGTGTAACTAAGCAAACCATGCCAGGGAGAAGCCCTTTCATACAGTGTTTTCGTGTTAATTGTATAGCTCAATCTTCTCACAGTTACTATCACTAAGTCATTAAGGTGTGTAAAATATGCATTCATCCAATCCCAGGCCTTTCTGATAAGCACACAAAGTGATTAAATGAGTGAGAATGATAGAGTGAGATTGAGTGAGAGTAAGAATGAGTTTGAGTGACTAAGAATACATGTATTGTTTCAAAAGACAGTGGTCCCAAACATTAGCAAGAATAGGACAATCCGAATGAATATAGACCAAAATTGAAATCTTTATTTTTGCTGTCAAGCCGGACAGATTTTAGTAGTATAAATAGTTATATATATATCAAAGATGTAAAGCAATTACCAAGCGGGACACAGCCTGTGTCCAGCTATCACATATGTGAAAACATATGACGTACATATAAGGCAAAAGAAAGGGCAGTCTGTAAAAACTTCACATTTGTAACAGACGATGGTAAAAATACACTTTGCGTGATCTTTTCAATACAATATATAAGTCATCAAGTGCATATTGTCGACGACGGTTCGATCCCTGTTAGTATGGGATCATCATCAGGACTTATAAATGCATGCCTCGATGTAAAGCGAAATGACAGGGTCGTCAATTTAAAATAACTGAGTCAGGAGACTATTTCATATGGGGACCACTTGAAAGTTCCGCAGATGGGGAACAAGTCCCGAATATCCGGTCTGTTGCCGGTCTGGATAACTGGTGATACCGGCAAAGAAAACAGGCGTCCACCTCGATGGGGGTCTGTAAAGTCGGACGAGTAAATACGTACTCTGCCATACGTGTATGGCAGAGTAAAGAAGTCTGAGTGCAAGTGAAGGATTGTGAGTGAGAATAAGAAAGAGTGGGTGAATGCAGTTGAGCATGAGTGAGAGTGTGCATGAAAGTATTCTATGCTTCTGAGTCTGGCATACGAGAACACACCAACTCTTCTTCCCAATGACCCTTTCTGGAAGAAAATGAGCTTGCTGGCTGGAATTGTAGGCAAGTATTACTCCCCACAAATATCAAAGATCACTAGCCACCACTGAGTCAGGTCCTGAACAGTAAAACTCATTTCAAAAGTTGTCTCTGTAGCAAGTTCCGTGAGACAATGCTCTTGAGCAATAGGTAACAGTTGCGCACTCAATAGCAGTCAACAACTGTGACTGTTTTCAAGTGCAGAAACAAATGTTCTTCATTTTTCATTTGCAATGAAGTCAAACTCACTCACATTCAAAGGCTGCTTCTACAAACCCAAGATTTGACCATGGTCTCTGACATGGAGATGCAGATCTGTACAATCACTCAAACAAATATGAAAAATGTATTACAGATTCGGTCCATGTATCCCATATGCACAAAATAGATATCAGTCAAAATTAATGAGATGACAAGGTATATTTGAAAGCATCTAAAGAAAGAAAGGTGCGCAGTTCCCCAGTAGAGGATGCTAAAAGAATGAATCAGACAATGGGTGAAGGCACACTGAAATGGGGGGGAGCAATCCCTTTCGGAACTAAAACTCTCACACACCCAGCAAGCTAGGTGTCAAGCTTCATCATATGGGTTTGCTCCTCGTCGGGTCGGCGGTGCAATATCCGACGGGCACCCATAGAGGGGCTCTTTGACGGAGATCTTTTGTTCCTGCCGTATAGTGCCGTGGGTGTGAAGGTCCTAGGAAATAATGTAGATGTGAATGGGTGGTGTATTAAAAAAGGTTAGATAGTCCACTAAATAAGTTTAATAATGTGGTAATATTTGGAAGCATGTAATTTAATATGCTTTAGACCATGAAAAGGAGGTAGGAAGAGAAGTCAGATTCTGAGGGTGAGAAGGTGTTCTCCAAAAGATTACAATGAACAACACTGGCAATGTTTTCCCCTTTGAGTCATGTTCCTTTCATTGGCATTGTAACTCTCATTATAGTTGACAAGATGATGGTATTTGCAAGTTAGAGAACATTCTTGCTCAATGACAACAAAATGTCAAAAGAAGGACAATTCAGTAGGGCTGCTACTGAATAATGTTAGGTGCTCCAGAGGTTGCAGAGCTATCTGTTGAGCTCTACCTCCACATTGATCATTTTGGAGGATGTGCCGGAATACAAGTACCTGGGAGTCCTCCCGGACAGCAATGGGACTTTCAAGCCACACTTGAATCTGATACGGCAGAAATCACTCTCCCTTACACCTGCGTTTAAACGCATCAAAGGCGCCATAGGTTCCTTGTCCTATTTACCTTTGCTGAAAACAACACAGACTAAACTAATCCCTACCTTTGTATATGGTAGTAAAACCCTAGGGGGAGGGGATGGGTTCCACCTGGAGAAAGTCATCAATGGCGAGGAAGGGTGCATTTATCAAGCTCTGCTATAAACTTAAGGCAGCAACCTCAGGAACACTCAGCTCCCTCCTTTGTGTAGAAAGGAATGGGAGAACCACTGTTTAGCGAGGCCCTGCTTAGATAGTTCTCTGACATCACTAGGTCTAACGGAATAATGGGAATCCTTAAGCTCTTACCACCAAACTAAAGTGTTAGTTAACAAAAACATCAAGCCACGTTCACTGCTAGCAGACAAGAAGGTATTTTCCAAGCAACAGCATGCCTGGCTCACGCTGCCATCATATACTGAGTTGTAACAAAAAGGGTTTTGGCAATCATACAGTAAGGCTATGCCAAGAGCAGAGTTAACAAAAAAAGTTGCCAGTACTGTGCAATGATTTAGAGTTTTTGAAAAGAAAATTGAGCGCGCTGTCACTCAACCTCAAAGACCACTATTTCAGTCTAGACACTTTAGAAAAATATTTTATTCGATTGATTTCTTATTATTTTTGTGTTATTTTCATTTTTTCAAAACGTTAGACAAAACAGCAAGTGAGTAACTGCAACTTGTATTTAATACAACACCTGTCCGCTATTCGGATACAGTTATCAGAGTTGTAAAAAAACGAGGGATTCAAGGGTGTATTCAGACACGGAAAACAAGGGGGTGGAAGGTACCCAAGTTGCAATTCAAAAAGAACATGAAACATTAACACTCATAGACACCGATTAGACAATGGACAAACACATAAATCGGATCACGCAAAAGGAAGGAACCTCTATCAACAAAGATATTCAGTTTGAAGGCCCTATACTCAAGTCCTGTACACAACAGGGGGGCCTGTACAGTTAATGAAAAACAAACCAGATTGAAAAATTCTTTTGAATGAACGACCAACAAATATTTATATCCTTTAAACATTTTAAGTCATGTTTAGTCGCCAAAACAGAGTAAATCTGAAATATTATAGGTGAGGGGGTCGACGCGTTTCGAATCTCTGGAAATAACAGAGATTCTCTTCAGGACCAACAGACATAATCTGGAAAACAAAAATAAACAACCACTCAGTCAGATACATACATGAACAACCTTCAACTCGCATACGGGTCAGCACATTTCTCAAACATACCTGTGTAGTCTTATGTAAATGTCCAAGTCACGGGATCTGAAACAGAAAAAGTTGGACATGTCTAACAATGCATTATGAGCTGGGACTGTGCAGAGGGTGGGGTGTTACAGCATTTGTTTCGGGAGGTTAGTTGCCATAATCTACCACTGTCCACCTGTTCGCTCTTCACCTGCGCACCAAAACCAGGTGGCCAAGTCACTGTGACCTTTTGAGTCCTAAATCAGATTGCCAACCTTTCCTGCCTTGTGCCACACATGAGTGAGTGGGTCCTGTTCCCTGGATGAGGAGCAATATGACACTGCAATAATCTCTTACATACCAAGCAATTACATTTGCAAATAGCCATGATAATGCCTGGTTCACAAGTCATAAAGGGAAAAAAGGTAATTGACCTGACTATGCATTTTACATTCGGGGGCACTCTGAAAATGCAAAGCAATTGTGCTTCACTCACAGCACTGTTTGTAAATGACCATGGCAATAGTTCTATACAAGCAGCATATTTAACTAAGAGAGGGAGTGAGAGCATAAATGACAACAATGTTCTTCATACAGGAAATCCTACAAACTCACACAGTAATGGTTAACATAAATGGCAGGGTGGGAACATGCATGACATACAAAATCACACCACTCACCTACGGCGCAGTGAATGCCCTGTAAACTAGAACTCATAGAATTAAATTCACATAAAATGTGGGCCACAAACAATCACATGCATTCATTGCTCACCGACACGCACTAAGAGGAACCCCAAGCGAGGGAAGAGCCACATAATGCTGTCATCTTGGGGTCTGGACCAGAGAACCTATAATGATTCTAGTCTCAAGGCAATAAAATATACAAACAGCTCAACTCAGTGTGACAGAAACCAAGGAGACTCAAAGGTCACGGCTCCGTTGTACACAGGTATACAGAGTTTAAAGACATAAAACACATGGGCTCTGGTTGAATCAAGGTTGTAAGGTCCTGCAATGTTTAAAAATAGGTAAAGGTAGATTTGTTTGATGAAGCAAAACTCCTATGAGTCTACAGAATATTTTTCGTTGGAGCCAAACCTACAACAGAAACCGAGTTGGAGTTACCACGTTACTGATAACAGGAGTACTTGTCTCCACTAAATCTATTGTAGTAGTGGACACTGCTACAAGGGTGCATCTGTGGTCTGTGACCACACAGCGGCTATCGAAGGGCAGTCGGCCCTGGTGCAAATGGTCCAGCCTGCTGGAGATTGCTGCATATCGAACTCCTAGGCCTGCATGAGACGTGCCCAAAGACGAGGCCAAGAACGGATCGGTACCTGTGTCGGTGCCTGCTGAGGCGAAGGGTGCATGAGATGAGTCCGGTCCCAAAACTACAAAAAGTGCATTCGGGGCCTCGGAGCCTGTAATTAATAGTCTAGCACCAGCGGGAGTTCAGCAGTACAGGACGGGGTCCATAGCAAATCCATCAGCCCGTGCAGCTTGGACGCACATGAACTCCACAAAGCACTTAGCATACACTCTGCGAATGCCCCATTGCATGATTGCAGTTCCTTACCTTGTAAACTGCCTGCTGACTCCTTCACATATGGGGTCTTGCTTACAAGCTGCCAGGGATGTCCTAGATCATTCTTGTGTCTGACGGTGTGAAGACTAGCAAAAACACAATTAAGTCATCACTTTCTGCTGTCTTCTAAGGCCCCCTAGGCCTCGCAGATGCAGAACTTTACGAGGCGCCCTGACTTGATCAGATGCAGAATGAATTCTTATCTAAGCCAAATGAAGCAAAACGCAGAGAGCAGTTTTCCTCTGTCTGAAATGCTGGACGGAGTGAGGAATGGCTCGCTTTCTCCTTGGTACTTTAGTGCTGATTGGACTCCCGCATTTTGCGCTGGTGTTTTGTGCTTGTTTGTGCCGTTTGTATTTTTACTGAGACTTCTTGCCTTTGCCCACAGGTGCTTCCCTGCCAGGCCTGAACTGGGCTGCCCATAAGAATAAATCTTATGTCCTTCTGTGCAGCCGTGAACAGGCTGCACGCCTCTGCCTAATCAATAGTGCCAGGCCCCATTTGGGCAATTCCTTGGGGGGGCACTAATGACTCATGGTGAGGTGAGGGGTTTTAATACAGCCCTCCATTAAAGGGAAGCATATGGTGGCTACTGTGACCTCAGTACTGGGGCGCCATCTTAGACAGGATGCAACCACATTAACATTTAAGTGCTAGAGTGAGTGAACGATAGGGAGGAAGGGGAGGGCGGTGTCTATGCGAACACACAAGCAATCTGCACTTGTGAGTTATAAGGCCCACGGTCTTGAGCAAAGTGGCTAATATCATTAGATGAGACAGGCTACTAGTAAATTACCGTGCATTTCCACTCTCTTGTATTCTCCTCCAATGGCGCCCAACTCCACAATGAATACGCGCATGCAGAGAGCAGTCTCAGACACACAACAAGTCTTGTCTGCGCAGACTCGATTTCTGGTCTTCCTGTCTGCCACACCTTTTCCAACTTGTCACAGGGTGTGATCCTGCCCACACCCTGTAATGAGTTAGGGGAGGAAGGGGTACAACACACACCAAGCACAGGGGTTTGAGGCTATATGAAATTGCACCTATCCACTAGTGTCACTCGAATATCTGAGAATTTTAGGTGCTAAGGACAGGAGATCCAGACCCCTAGGTCTCCCTGAGACTAAGAAGTCTCAAACAACACAATTTGACACAATGTCCAGCACTCTATAAATGTATGGAGATGATCTATTTCTTTATCGCATAGTGGCAAATTAAACAATAATTATCAGAAAGCACCATATAATTGCAACATTTCAATCATTCCATCCAAGTAAGTTAGGAGTCTTCAATAGTTGGGTAGTCAGGTCTTTTATTCTGTTCAAAATGTTATCTTCATAAAAACAATGTTGTAGCCAGTGCCTACGCGTTTCGTCCAACCGGACTTCTTCAGGGCAGGTTAGTCACTGTTTTTTTGTGTTGTCTAGTCGAATGCGGTTTTGATGCCACGATGCTTCGACTCTACAGCCCACAACAAGTATTCGCCTTAATACTTGCACAACTACGCTGAGAAAGAAGTTTTAGAGACAAACTCCTTAGACGAAGCATCAGACTAGACAACACAAAAAAACAGTGACTAACCTGCCCTGAAGAAGTCCGGTTGGACGAAACGCGTAGGCACTGGCTACAACATTGTTTTTATGAAGATAACATTTTGAACAGAATAAAAGACCTGACTACCCAACTATTGAAGACTCCTAACTTACTTGGATGGAATGATTGAAATGTTGCAATTATATGGTGCTTTCTGATAATTATTGTTTAATTTGCCACTATGCGATAAAGAAATAGATCATCTCCATACATTTATAGAGTGCTGGACATTGTGTCAAATAGGGGAGGAAGGGGTGACAATGCTCTCCACTCCCTGATTGACGTTGAGGCTTGGCGAAACCAGGCTTGTTTTTAAAACTCCCGGGGCCAACTCTACCTCCACATCTTCAGGAGGTGGAGTCTAGGCATTAATGTTAGGTCTTTGCCGAGCTGATGATCTCACAAGCCTCAGGGCTGAGAGATTAACAGCCCAGCAAATACCCGCCTGCCCAGGGCCAGGGGAGCAAGGAGTTAAAGCACTGTCACATGTCCGCATTGATGTGGAGCACAGAAACAACGCTGATGTCTGTGAGTCAGGCAGACTAGTGCCCCCATTTTAGAAACTCAAATTTACACGGAAATGTATGTTTTTAATTAAAAAGCTGATTCTAACCATTGCTAATGCTATCTATCATTGCTTCATTTTTGTATGAATGTAAGGGGGGCGAAGCTCCGACGCCCGTGAACAGAAACCGCCACTGACTAGCACCTCAGTCATGCTTGGATATAGCTATTAAACCTCAACTTAAAAGAGCTTTCATGAAATTTCGTATGGAATGTCTACTAGTAAACAGTCTAAATATCGATTTTTTATATCGACAGGCAAAAATATCGAGTCAATATTTTCAGAGGAACAGAATATCGACATCAAGAATTTCGACAACCAGAATATCGACCTGAAGGTAAGAAATATTGTTTTTGATATTATCGAAGTTAGTAATATCGATAGCAAAAATATCGATGTTACTTATATCAATATTAATATCAGTGTTCTGTATTTTATTTTATGTTTGTTTTTATAATTTTAGTTAATTGTTGTACTAATTTTAAAATATATGTATTACATTTTTAAAATTTAGTAATAATTTATTTTGGTGAATTATGTGTTTTAGTACCGTAGCGGGTTGTGGGTTTATAGGGGAATAGGGTGGGAAGTAATTTAATGATAGTAAATTAATTAAATATCTTTTAGGAATTATTAAATATTTTTAATTACATTTTGCGTTTCAGTTCTGTAGCCGGTTGTGGGTTTTTAGGGGAATACGTGGGAAGTCATTTAATTGTAATAAAGTAAATATGTAATTTTTATTTATTGGCATAGATAAATATTTTTAGGTAAATTAATTATAGGTTTGTAATAATTTTTATTAATTAGCAATTCATTTTTATTAATTGGTAATTAATTTGTATTAATTGATTAGTAATCATATTAAGTGTATTAATGTATTAATGAAGGCTGTTGTGAGGCTATAGGGTAATAGGTTGGGAAGTAATTTAATTGTAATTAAGTAAAAGAAAAATGAGTGTTGAGTATTGATTATTAAATTATTGTTAATCAACTATTAATTGGTAATAAATGTTTAATACTTTTTTTAATGAAATGGTTATTAATTATTAATTGGTATTTAAATGTGATTTCTTTAAATTTATTTGTGTTAATCGATACATTATTGTTAATTAATTAATAATTGCTAAATGTTTTTTAAGAATTATTGTTTTTTGCTATTTTGCTATTTTTTTATTATTTATTTTATTTTTATTCGTTAAGATATTTTTAATAATTATTCTTTAATTATATGTATTTTATTTGTTAATTAATTATTTATTACCCCTACGCTATTCAACGCTTTCCCTACTGTTGCACTTTCTGGAGTGGGAATAGTAATTTTTACCCTCCCGCTATCCAACGCTTTCCTTACTGTTGCACCCTCTGGAGTTTGAATAGTAATTGTTTCCCCTACGCTATCCAACACTTTCTCTACTGTTGCACCCTCTGGAGTTGGAATAGTCATTTTTACCCCTCCGCTATCCAACACTTTCCCTGCTGTTGCACCCTCTGGAGTTGGAATAGTCATTTTTACCCCTATGCTATACAATATTTATTGTTTTAGTTAATGTAGTATCTAATTTATTTAAAATTATTTTATAAACTTTGTTAGATATAGTTTTGATATTTGTATTTATATTATTGTTGTATGCGTATATATGTATTTATAAATTATAAAACGTTTTTTAACAATTGATAAGTTATTAGAGTAATAAATTGTAAATATTATTAAGTATATATATTATAGTATATATATGTTGATTTATTGTTTTTTATGATATGTATTACTTACAATGTTGAATATATTTTAAGTATGTTTATTTTAATCAAATGTATTATTTATTTAATTGTATATCATTTTTAAACTTTAAAAAAACGATATTTTTTACAGCAATATTTTTTCTCGATATTTTTGCACTTACCTTAATGTAGATAGGACTTCGATATTTTTTACATTGATATTCCACCTCCGATATTTTTGACGTCTATATTTTCGACGTCAATATTCTGTCAGTGATTCATGCCTACCATCATATTTACACCTCTCCCCAGGGAAGCATGCAAACATGACAGAGGTATGCAGGCTTTGTGGACTAGCCCCCAAAATACTGATTCACACAATATACATTTTTAAATGCAGTATGGAAGACCATAAAACAATCTACCAACTGATTGAGGACCAGAAAGTGCTTCATTGATACAATCCCGCAATTTTAAACTGTTTCAATGGGAAGGATATGCAACTCAGAAGTAGCCTCGCGAAATACCTGGATAAACTTGAATGAAAGATCTCACGCCCCTCTGGGCTTCAGATAATCCCAGACTAGGCAGGTGCGGCCCGTCACCCTATGACAGAGGTGCAACAGTTACCAATGGTCGCTAGGGACCAGCATAATCGGACTTCTGCCGGGTCTCACAGAAAGGTCATACAGCCACAAAGGCAAAGCACTTAAGCACTTTTAACATTAAACTCTCAATTCATCTGATATTCCTTCAAGAAATTGTTTCTGCTGTGACCTGACTACAAGAGCAAATCCTTTCTTGCCTCACTCTTGCTCACTTCTAGGGGCCCATTAGGATGGCAGGCGGATCGCCTCCGCCCCCGCCACTGCCGGCCTGGAGGGGGCGATCCGCCCGCCATCCTTGCCGGAATGACCCCCCGCCATATTTGTATGGCTGGGGGGTACGCGGCGGACGGAAAGACCGTCCGCCGCTTTTCCGCCCCGGTCTCCTTGCGACATTGGCAGAAAAGGGTTTATATGGTGGCGGTGTCTATCAAACACCGCCAGCCATATTACCATAGGCATTTTCCAATGCCATTCCGTGGCCACAATGACTCCACAGAAAGGCATGCAGAGTCTACTTTGGGGGCCAGTTGCGGACACCCAAGGATTCCAGGGGGTGGGGGTGCACATGGGGGTACCTATGGTACCCCCCTGCATTTCAAAGGACAACGCGGCAGGCACTGCGCCGTGCCTGTCACATTGTGCTTTGAAATGCACAACATGTATTTTTGACATTGAGGCGGGCGGTGCATTCAGCACCGCCTGCTGCAATGTTAAAAATACAGGATGCGCCCGCCACTGTGGCGGGCGCATCCTGATTCCCCCCTCGGGACCCCCGCCCTTATGGCGGGCGGTCCCATCATCTTAATGACCATCCTAGTCTTTAGCCCTGCAATTGTATACAGATTATTTGCTGATTTGATCGATCTCTCAATGGCACCTAGTGCAAAGCTTTTTATTAATTGTGCATGTAATAATAAATAAATAAATATTGGCACATTAACAAACGTTTGCACAGCCACTCCCACAACCGAGCACTCTTACCTTAATAAATACAGCACAGCCAGGTTGTCCCAACATCAATGTTGGAGGCTGATAGTTGTGCTGTGGTCAGCTTAGGATGCTACGACTGAGCAGTGACATTTTAATAAACCTTGCACAGCCAAGCCCAAGACTGATTTGCTATTGAGAAAATGTTGCATTTTTTATTGCATTTTATGACTTTCTTTTTATCTTAGCGACTGAGTAATTATGTACTTGGTCACAGTAGCTCTGTATATTCTACATTTTATTATTGTTTTATTTTTTGAAGGTGTAACGGTTTTAATTATTACGCACTCTAGAAACATACTTGAAACTCCTCACTGATCACATTAATGATTGAGACAGTGCAGCAACTAAAATACAATATGGAGGAACTTCTCACAGGGAGAAGTCCTTGAAATGAAGTTTATAGACATAAATATACTGCTGCAATCTCTGTTTTCCTAAAATAGCGCTTCCGCTTGCCAACATTAAAAGTGGGACTATACTTTACCATGAAACATAGGAAATGTGCAGATGTCCTACCTCAAATAAAATTGCTTCTATGCCAATGGGAATCATGAATTTTAGCATGCATGCTAAGACTGATGAACACTTCAGGTTAATTAAAAAAGCAATATCCAGATTTGATTGTGTACTATATCAGTGCACGTTGAGATATGCCTGCACAAGGAAGTATTAATATTTGATGCAACAATACATGGTTATGTTTTCTCTGCTACTAATTCTTTTGCTGGGAGGCAACATGCTTCACAATAATTCCTTTACCAGCAGTCTCAAAAATTCTGCTTTTACATCTTCATGATCACTATCCTCATCATGCTCAAAGACGGCAAGCAGAACTATGTTGGCAGTGCTTTATTTGTGCATGTACATTGGATGATGTATATCATTACTTTAATTAGCATAAATAGAACAATCACAATTAAAATTATAGCATTGATTATTTGACATATTAACATTCCCTAGTGTCAAAAATCCACGCAAAAACGTCCAGATGCTATTGAGATTGAAAATGAGTTCGGTTTGAAGCTTGTATAGCTTCTTAGAAGTATTCCTGGGTCTTCCCAACACCTCTCTCAGCATACACCAACAACAATGCTGGTGTATGCTGAGGGAGGTGTTGCGAAGACAGGTGCCTCATTCAGAACCTACAATAGCACTAACTCCTCTTTTGCTGCTAAAATGTTATCTAAGGCAGTCGTTCTTAACCTGTGGTCTATAGGCAGAGATGTCACTGCTTCACAGCTTGCTTAAATTCTACAAAGTCATTTTCGACTTTGCTACACCACTGCAAGGGTCAGGGGGTATTTTTTCGGGCATAACCTTGCAAGGGCTTTGCGAAGTACACGTAGTCCACAGACCTCCTGTCTGCAAAACCCAGGTATGCACAGAAAAGTATATTCCTGGGAGACAGTTATGGGGTGGGGAGTAACTTACACCTAACTTCAACTCTGTCAGAGGACATGTGGCACTTTTCAGCAGAAATCGCATAAATAAAATAATGCACTTTGGGAGTGCAGTATACAATTTCTCCTTTTCAGCTTTATGCCCTTTATTAGCCAATTTGGTGAGGAGGTAGATGGCATCCACCTTGCCGTGATCTAGGATAACAGGTAGCAAAAGTAAATCATCAACTAAAGTGGAACTCTGGGGGAAGACCAACATGTCCAGATTGAAGGGGACTCTGTATATCATGAAGAAGCGCTACTGACTCTTCGTTTAATGGGATGAGAATTACATTATGGCAGAGATGAACCACAATGAAACATTGGGCATTTGAGCAATTAAAGAAAGGACAGTGCAAGATTGGGGATCACAGGGAAGCTTTGGATAACCAAATTATGAATCTCTCTAACCTCTTGGACACATATATGTTTGTTGGTCTTACCCACCGTGCATATTGCCAGAATTGGGACATTACATATACTGACAATAGGCACTATAAGGCCTTTGCTTAATCAAATCTTCCATTGTAGGGCGGATTCCTTCCTCTGCCTTGTATTTCACTGGATACTGAGGTATCCTAGATGGCATTCTTTGGAGATAAACCTTTATCTTTACAAGTTACATTGATGATATGAACCCCATACCTTTCTCCCCTGGCGACCACAATGTGGGCTGTACAATTTAGTTACATCCAGAAACATGGCAGTTGTATTCTCATTGTTTTTGAAAGTTGGTGCTCTCACAAATAAGTGGAAGCACTTTGATTTCCTGCTGTTGGATTATATTTAAAAACACACCATATGGAGTGCAACATACAGTACAGTTTACCTTGCAAAGAATTTCTCTTTCTAGCATTTTAACTGGGGAAGTTAGGCAAAAAATGAATGTTTACCACCAAGGGGTCCTCGGGAGCTGAGAACATGGCCAGAAATGGAATTTGTTGATTAGAAATACCAACAGCATCTGTAGACATGCCTGAGAGAAGTAAAGTTAGGAATTCTGAGGCTTCCAGAGCTGAGCAACTAGGGCCTGTATCAATAAGATAAGTAGTGTGTTTACCATTAATAACACAATCAACATATTGGCCCTTTGAGAGACTAGGATAAGGTAATCATGGCACGGTTGAACTCTCTCTAGCTGTCCTAAAGTTCAGGATAAGAATTTTGGATAAAGATTGGAGATAACTTCCATGTTAGATTCAGTTTTGGGACAATCTTGTTTCAAATGACCTTGCTGGACACAAGTGAAACATGAACGTTCCACTTCTGGAACCTCATCCCTGCCCCTTCTATACCATCTCCTTGATTTCCCACCACCCTGTCCTCATGGATGTCTATTAGGGGTTGCAACCAGTGGTGGCCGATGGATGTAAACTGTGATGGGGTGGGTGGGTGGACTGTGCAAGGGGAACAGAGAGGTGCATGGGAGGAGTGGAGCATGGATGGGAGAGTGCAGGTTTAAAGCCGGGATGGAGAAACCTAAGTGTGCATGTGTGTTTGGCCAGCTGCAGACGGCCAGCCAAACACACATGCACACTTAAAAGTGTGCACATAGCACTCCTCCTCCTCCCTCTCGAGGCCCCACCCCCCTTCACACAATGCCTGAGTCAGCCGGTAAAAAATAAAACAAGAGTAAAATATTGTTTTATTTTTCACCTGCTGGCTCTAAGCCAGTGGGTTGATGCTCCTCTGTTATTGCAGAAGAGCCACCTCAGGTTGCAACTGCAACCCCTAATCCATCCGTTCGACCCCTGCTACTTCCCTTGTGACCTCTGTCTGTGTGTCAACCTTGGCAAGTGCTCTGGTGGCACAAGATCCACTGCAGTGCGGGCAGCACTTAAAGCTCTTCCTGCAGAGACACAATGATGGCCTGCAGCTGGGCCTAGGTGGGGGGAAAGAACTCATTGCTATGGTGACCCCGGCCTGGCCAGCCGGCATTCGCATTACTTAATTTGATACATTGTCAGATTGCCAGCATCTCTACTTTCAAGAACAGCACAAGAGGCTCTTGATCCTGTACCCTGAGACGCTGGTGAACCTGAGCAAACAGCAGTGAGGCATATACTCCTGGGTAAGACATTTTGGCTTGCGCCCTTTTACCTTGGCTTCTCGCTCGGGTGCGTGCCACCCTTCATGTTTGTCAATGATTTACTTATGTATACAGTTACTTATCTATACAGCACCAGTGTTTGCACAATTACAAATGTCAACTGATCTAAGCGTCTGCCTAGTTTCTCTCAGGGGACCCTAGATCCACCACCCGCCGCAGTGCATTGCTCCACTTGTGTGCTAAGAAAATTGCAGATGAAAAACAAACACCTGGAGCTGAGTGGACCCAGAGACATGACCACATCTGCAGTAATCCACCTCACTGAGCAGCTCCTCCACTAACAGCCTTCGACCAAGGTGAGCCAAGTTGTTACCCCCTAAGTGCAGAAACCAGATTGCTGGTGGTCCCTTACTTTCTTTCAAAGTGCGGTTCACCAAGTTCCTGAATTGCCTCACGCTCAGTCCACCCTGCCCATGAAACACAATTTTTGCTACCAACTTACTTGCTCTGGCCTCGTGGGCCCTTGAAAAGAAAGTTTTTAAACAACAGACATATGATTGGCCAATGAGCCAGATTTCCTGCTGTTCCAGGGCCTAAGAGTTAACTTGGGCCATAACCTGAGCCGTTCGTTCCTGGACTGTGACCGCCGTTCTTCTGAGTGATAAGGTGACTTCTTCCTATCGTGAATGTAGCCTGGTGCAGACTTCTCCCCTGAGCCACAATATGAAGAAATTGAAAATGAAATAGAACAGTGTCAGTGTACCGCCCTACTGACAGGCTACAACATACACTACACCACATATCACTATTTAACTGTGTATTGCCGCAAACTTCCCCCTGAGTCACAGAAGGAAGAAATAGCAATTAACCTGAAACGGAACCTCCAAAAAAGCTGGTGAAGCAGTTAAACTAGAGCATGTGCAGCCGCACGTAGCGCTTGTAGCAGTTGGAGGACGATCTGCCTATCCTCTTGACTTGCTCCTCCCTAAGATCCATGGCCACTGCCTCCGGGGGTGCCCCAATCATTAACGAGTGAGTCCCAAAATTAGCTGAATCTAAGCCAGCGACTTGCATGGTCAATGCCATGACTCTCTTGAATTCAAAGATAGCGAGGGGTGACCTGTCCTCATGTACCAGAAGTGGCCCTGCTGTGGCACACGTCCGCTGTGCCATAAGTGTCTCCAGACTGGTAACGGGGCAGCATGCATTACCCCTAGTCCTGTGAAGTACTATGCGCACACCCATTCCTCACTGATCAGTCTTGGACGTGTGCCAGGAGATCCATACAAAGTCACTTTTTATTTTAACATGTTCCACCTGTAAGCCCCCTGCAAGTCTTTTTGTTCCTTGGTACCAGTTCCCCCACCCTGAAAGCGCCATAAAATGCCAGGCAGAATGCCGCTTGAAACAGCGTAACCTTCCCTGTTGAACGACACACCCGCTGCGAGGAGACCAACAACTTTGCTAATGTGTCCAATCCTATCGGTCTCCTACCGTCCGGCTGCACCCTTTGCAAGCGTTGCCATCCCTTCAAAGCCTGGCGGACTATAAAATTCTTTGTTGGATCACCTTCTCCTTTTGCTTTTGCAAAAAAGGATATGGCCGTAATGTGCCACCCAGCCCCCGCCACTGGGTGCCCCTTATCCCTCAAAAAACCAAGATAAGCGACCACCGAACCCAGGCCGTGCCATTTTTGTTCCCAACTGTCCTCCAAGAACTGACAAAAAGACCAAAATGCCCCTCATACGCTCTCTTGTACCTTGGCGCTAGGCTAGCTGCCACGAGGTCCGATAACTGGGGGCAACAAGCTGCCAAAGTAGTTCTGAGAAAGGTGTTGGGTGTACCGCTGCCTCTGGGTGGTGAAACCTGAACGTCTGTAGTTTAAAATGAGACAATGCATCAGAAGCATGATTTAATACAACCGGCAAGTGCTTGGCTCTAAAAAGTATATTCAATCTCATACACAATCTCTTTTAACAGTCGCAGGATCATGCTGCACGTTGCTGCTAGATTATTAATGCAATCCACCACTGCAATGTTATCTAACCAGAATATCACAGACTGGTCTCTCAATTGTTCAGGTCAAACAGCCAGTGCTACCAGTATGGGAAAGAGCTCAAGGAAGCTTATGTTACTTGTGAGCCCAGATTCTCTCCACCACCCCAGCCAACGCAGTGCGACCCATTCGGACCCCAGAATGGCACCAAAACCCTCGCTATCTGCTGCGTCGGTCATCAGTCCCAACTCAGGACTGGACCTGGGCGGGCTAGGCCAAATCACCCTTTCATTGAAATCGCGCAGAAATGTCTACCAGATGAGCATGTCCTGCTTGACCTTGCTGGATAGTCTTTGTGTGATGGTGCTTGTCTCTGAGGCCGGACATAGCCTGCGTAATGGTGCGGGAAAAGGGGCGTGCCATGGGGATTATGCGCAGTGCAAAATTCAACTGACCCACTACTTGCTGTAACTGATGCAGAGTCATCTTTTCTTTAGCTAAGCAGTGCTGTAAAGCAGCCCTGAAATCATTTACTTTCTCCTCCAGCAACCTAGACACCCCTTGGGCAGAATCCAACTCAATCCCCAGGAATTCTTTCTTTGTGCTAGGGCTCGTTGTCTTACTGGGTGCCAATGGCACACCGAACTCCTGCATGAGGGCACAGAACTTTGTTAATGCTGTCCCGCACTCCCCTGATCCTGGTGCCCCCAGGAAGAGAAAGTCATCAAGGTAATGTAACACCCATTGGTGACCTGTGTCCCATCTGAAAACCCATTCCAAAAAGGTGCTACATTTCTCAAAATAGGCACAAGATACTGAACAACCCATTAGCATACATTTTTCCACATAGTACTTTCCTTGAAATTGGAAACCCAGAAGGTGAAAGTCCAAAGGGTGCACAGGCAACAAACGGAAAGCGGACTCAATGTCAGATTTCGCTAACAATGCTCCCTGCCCTAGATGTTTCAGCACATCCACTCCTTGGTCAAAAGATGCATATTTCACACTACAAATGTGTCTGAAATCGCTTCATTCACAGAATTCCCCCTTGGCACTGAAAGATTGTCTTTTAAGCTGAATTCACCCTGTACTTTCTTGGGAACCACTCCCAGTGGTGAGCATACAAAATCTTTCATGGGGACGCTATCAAATGGGCCTGCCACCCTACCCAGTCTTCCTTCCTTCTCAATTTTTGCTGCTGCGATATTACCATTGTTCCGGACGAAAGTCTGGTTCCTGCAGGGTGCCACCCCCTTGTAACCCTGCGCCGGGATCCTGAAACCTGTCAGGAACCCTTCCCTGATCGTTTGTGCAGCTTCTGGGCAGTTATAAACATTTAACCAAGATATCATGGCGCTGATGTTTATGAGGAATCTCGTCATTTCAAGTGATATTCCCTCAATCCTGCTTTCTGGCTCCTTTCTCCCTTGACTTCTTGAAGCACATAGCCTTGGGTGTGTAACGTTACCAGTGAAGCCACAGTTATGCTTGAACCGACACGTGCTGGCGGCTCTATTACAGGTCCGCTTATTGAAATCAAAATGCACACCTTTTTTCCCTGTGCTCCCCGTACTCCCTGAGGTTCCTCCCGCATTGCCTGAGGGGCCTGAGCGAAAGGGCTGAAACCTAACATTGTCCGGCACCTGCCCCTGGAAGCTGTCTGATTGGCCCTGAACCAAGTGTCTCAAATGAATAAACATGTCCGTCTGATTCCATCTTAAAGTTGAATCATGCGACTTTGCTC
The DNA here is from genome assembly GCF_964263255.1 of Lissotriton vulgaris. Taxonomy (NCBI): domain Eukaryota; kingdom Metazoa; phylum Chordata; class Amphibia; order Caudata; family Salamandridae; genus Lissotriton; species Lissotriton vulgaris. The sequence goes on along the minus strand of NC_141689.1, from coordinate 1,194,981,181 downwards.
TTCTAAATTCCAAGTCGTGCTCCTTCCACATGTTGCCCACCTGAGAGGCCTGAGCTTCTGTTATCCTGTTCTGGTTACACGCGATCTCTGAGCCCACATCTGATGATTGCTGTGTAGATGGTAAAACACTGCACCCAATTAGCCAACTTTTCTTCCACTCTGTATTTCAAGGCCACAGTCACCCACTCCCTGGGGAGCATCCACTCCTTGTTTTTCTTAGCCTCCTCCCTTTGTGCCTCATCTATTAACAGTGAAAAAATGTTAACATGCCCCTTTCCATATTTTCTTTTGTTTCTTGCAACAAATACTGCCCTAATTGTTCCCTAGGTGAACGCAGTTCGCCCAAACCTAGCAGCGGCAGTGTTTTTGTTATACCTGCTGCTGCTGCTGTGTCAGCTGCCTTCTCTGCTTCTGGAACCGCTGGTGTGCATACTGCCACTGGACCTCCCCCACCAATTACTGCCATTGCGCCCACAGGTGTTGCTCTTCCCGCCGGTTCTGCCGGGGTTGACCCTCCCGCCGGGACTGCCGGCTCCCCGCTTGGCTTTGCCTTCCACATTTGAACCATTATTTGTCTTGCCTTCCCAATGGCATTGCCCCCGCAGCCAGATGCCTATCATCGCATAAACCCCCATAGGCGGCAAAGCTAGGCAATCAGCGAAGCGGTACACCTCGCCGGTCTCTGTGCATACAACAGGAATGTAACCTGCAACGCTCCTTTCTGTTTTCTTCTTTGATCTTTCTCTATCCTCTCTATCCTCCGGGGCGTGGGACAAAGGATGTCAACCAAGCAAAACAAAGGGGCGGCAGACGACATCGACAAGCAGAACTTGAAAGACTGGCAATCGGACTAACCCCAATAAGACTGGAAACTGGCAGCGAACCTCATCCCCCCCCGCCCCCCCCCCTGGGCGTTTTTCTTTTCCTTTATTTTTCCCTCTTCTTCCACCCATGTATATTCTATGCTCCATGTAAATATATATTTTTCTACAATAAAAAATTGCAGAAATGAAGATTTTGCAGAGTATGCGGAGGGTGTTGAAACATGTGGAGGATACGGTATTGGTCTGTCGGTTCATGGTGAGGGAGGAGTTGAGTATGATTACGAGGTTGTGGGCGTGGTCTGTGTGTGTGTGAGGGTTGCCGAGGGTGGAGGGGGGCACCAGGTGTTATACCACGCAGCGGGGCTGGATCCGGGAAAGAGGACTTCTGTTTTCTCCGAGTTGAGCATCAGACTGCTCCTGCTTATCCAGGATGTGACGTCTTACATTCCGTTCTGGAAATTGTGTATGGTGATGTCGGGTTCCATGTTTTCTGAGGATGGATGCGAAGGGGTTGTGTAGATGTTGAAGAGCGTGGGGCTGAGGGAGGATCCTTGGGGTAATCCACATCTGATCTCTGTGGTGTCGGAGAGGAAGGGCAAGAGTCTTATTCTTTGAGTGCGACCAGAGAGGAAGAAGCAGATCCAGTCTAGGGCAGTACCCTGTATGCTGGCATCATGGAGTCTGGCAGTTACAGTGCGGTGGGAGATGGTGTTGAAGGCTACTGAGAGGTCAAGTAGAATGAGGGCTGCAGTGTTGCCTTGGTTGGGGAGAGTGCAAATGTTCTCAATGGTGGTTAGGAGGGCGATCTCAGTGCTGAGGTTGCTGCAGAAGCCTGATTGAGATGTGTTGAGGATGTCGTTGAATTCAGTTAAGTTCATTAGCAGGATGTTGATGATCTTCTCTGTGACTTTGGCGGCGAAGTGGAGGAGAGAGATGGGCCGGTAGATCTTGAGGTCGGTTGGGTCTTTGGAGGGCTTCTTGAGGAGGGGTTTATTTACTGCGTGTTTCCAGTCATCAGGAACGTGCCTGTTTCAAGGGTGCACTTGATTGTCCATCGTAGTTCTGCTGTGCTGGTGAAGACGGCCCTGTGGAAGATGTGCCAAATCCTCTTTGAACAGAATACGATTTTTTCAAATGTCGGAGAATTGTTTCTTAAAGCTCATCTAACCAGAGGGAGGTGAAAGAAACGTAATTCTCCCTCCGCCACCTAGTAGAGACTCAAAGGAATAATAGCTGAAAAGGGAGAGTTCTCATCATCACTTAAGTGGGGAGATGGGAAACTCCTTCTATACAATCTCTCAGTGGTTTGTCTCAAATTTTCTAGAGTAATAGTGGGACTGTGTGAACGCTGTCTAATAAATTAGCTTCCATTGTAAAGTGAATGACAATGTTTTATTTCATCTCTGTGAGATTTAATCAATTACTTTTTCCCATCTCCAGGTTCTGATTGGTTTACCTTTAGTTTTTACACTAGCAAGCATATTGCAAGTCACCTCGGAGTTCCATGACCTCATATAAGCTGTCAGCTGTGGCCCTGATCCTATATGTGGTCCTGGAACTCCCCGGCGACTTGTACTAGCCTATTAATGTGCATTAGGCAGTATTTATCACATATGTTATTCCCTGCTCTAAGAGTGTCATCATCGAAAACTTCAGTGGACCTTTCAAACTATAGGTCTGAAGATGTGAAGTCTTTCTCTTGCGGCATTCCAGTAATATTTGTGATTATGTGGCCACAAACATTCATGAAGAAATGCTGGCATTCGACGCATATGCAGATTATGAGGATATGCAATGTTGAGCTTCCTATACAGAGATGAGGTTCTGTAAAAGGGCTATTCTAAACTGAAATGCCACCATTGTATGGTTACCCAGTGATGTTAATAGCCACCTGCAACAAATTACTAAATAATGTATTCATTACAAGCACGTTGCCAATTCAGAATGTGCCTGTGATGCAAATTGACGTGTTGATCGACAATACAGTCCAAGCTGCAAGCGCAGCTTTTTGTTGTGAAGACAGACAAGAATATGCAAATATCTGTGAGGACTAATCATTAATGAAACAAAGGCTAACCATCCTCCAAGCCATTAAAATTGATCCTCGTGTCGGTACAGATAATTACCTGAGATGGTACATTTATAAAGGAGATAAAATTAGAGCATGTTCAGCAGAGATAGTTTAATTTAACAGCACAGTCGCAGGTTTAAGTAAAGTGGTGAAACATTAACAAAAGATGAATCTCTTGACCTTGAAATCTGGCAGAGCTGCTCCAGCGAAAGGGCGCCTAACTGTGAAACATGGGGAGAGAAGTCAGAAGCTGATCCCTGAGGCAATATAATCTCGACCTTCCTTCAGTGAAAGTAGTAACATTTTTCGTAGCCAGCTCCAAGATAAAATGTAACCGTGGCTAATATTTTTATTTAGGGTTCCCAAAGGGCTCCATCTTCAGGTATATGAGGTCTCGAAATTACCCCTGTGAACGAGACAAGCATGTCAGAGTTTCCCTTTCTAGAGAGCTCCATAAAATTCCTAAATTAATAGCGAAACTGACAATTACATGTGTTTATTCAGCGAGTAAGCTAACGATTTGCTCGTGGAAGTGAGGGAATGTAAATGTATTACTAAAAATAGCAATGGCTTTTATATTAAAGGCACAGACGTATAAATACTATATTCATACAATCCAGCCCTGGCACATGAACCAGTGAACATTGAAAAGAGGCCCATCTCTTTAACAAGCATCATTAGCACCCAGCTCAAGAAAATAAATATGGAACAAATATGTAAAAAAAAGTCCAACAATATGGTGTTAAATGGAACTTATATCATACCTGGACCAGTCGATTCTATATCTTCTATATATTTGATTACTGTTAGGGATTCATTTTGAGTGCTGTATAGTGCTTGTTACATCAAACTAAATCATTTTGGACCTAGTTTTTCACTTAGCTAAAACTGCTCGTAGTCATGAGTGTTGCATGGCCAATTACCCTCAGTGACTGTGTAACAGAGCAAATGGCTTTCACTGGACTTGTTTTGCTCCTGGTTGATACATTGATAGCCTGGGCAAGAACATCCATACATGTATTGTTGTATTGATGCTCTTTATCACCACCAAGGACTCTGACTGTGTCTGTAGAACTGAAGACAGAATAACTCTCAAGTGAATGTACATGAGTGGAGCTATTGCTTCATGGTATGCTTTAAATTTGGAAAACGTTCAAGACTTTTAAGCACCTTCCTCTCATATCTATTGACTTTTGGGACCAGATGATCTACTTCAAATTGTTCACTTGCACTTGCTATAGATACGAGATCTTTTGGCCCTCCTTAAAAATTACTGCCTTTCTATTGGGAGTTTCAATAAAACTTGGTACCTGTCCTTATAAGGACCTTTTGCCCTGATAATGACCTTTTAGTTACCAAGTGGTTGAAACAATCCATACCAATGCAGCTAATGGAACACTATTATTTAACAAGTGAAGTGGGTAGAAAGGCTCTGTTCAGTCAATTTCTCCCACACTATCTACTGTTGTTTTTGTTTTAACAGTTTTGTATACCCATTTGTAGTGTTGTGTAAATAAGGAATGACAGAACTCTTTTAGTTTTTGATTTAATTTGTCGACCTGTGAAGTAAGTATTGGAGGGTAATGAAGTGATGCAAGTTTAGAACATTGAGTTCTTGCATACACGCTGGAGAATGGATACGTGTATAGCTAATCTCTGTGTATGCCGTAGTCATTGACGAGTGCCAGAGATGGGATAGGACATTATAACTGACAACAAGTAGGGGATATGTAACCTGTAGATTGACTGCACTCACCCAGTGAGTTTGCTGCGGTACAGCAAACTGCTTGTGCGTGCTACATGTGCCACAGTTGAAGTGCAGAATCAATGCTGGCACCTGTGGAGTCTGTGTAAAAGGTTAGCCCACATAGAAAGCATTATTGAAAATCTACACATCGGTGGCCAAGAATCAAATGAAAAGGGCCTCAAACAGAGGTACCATGCTACTATGCATTTTAATGGTATTTGTAATACAGAGTGATAATGCTAAAGGCGGATGCAGCTAGGTCTTTAAAGTACCATTTCGTGACAATCCAGTGCAAGTTAAGCTGTAATTCAATGTGCTGTGAAGCAGAGATCAACCAGGGAGTTACAAAGGAGATGTTTAAGCTCAAATCCAATTGAATATCATAATGTTATCTGCTTATCAACTCATTCAAATACAAAAAGACTTGTCTATTTACCAAAACAACTAAAGTGAGTCTTCATACCACTGCCTCCTGTGGGGTGGCCCCAGAGCGAGGGCTGGGTTTGTGCGTGTGGAGATGCCCATAAACAGCGCAGCCAGGCACCAAAAGCTGTTAAGTGGGGCTCAGAACAACTCCACAGCTCTTTAAAGAGTGAAAGTCAGTGAGGAGTCCAGAATAGTGGCAGGTTGTTTTTCCTTTTGGAGACCAAGAAGGAAATCACGTTTCCAGTTATCATCAAGGATGATCCAGAGTCTAGCACGTCACATCCACCTCATTAAGTTCCACACTGGTCTACAACACTGCCACTTTCTTAAAACTGCCATCATCATTTGATACTGCCAGAATACACAATATTGGCAATAGATGGACTGCTTAGATAGAGAATTTTGAGGATTACACAATTGATGAAACAGAGACCAAAAAGAGTATCAAGTGCCTGAAGAACATGTCTGGTGAAGTCGTAAAAGAGGCCATAAAAAAGATACCACAGGATGGTGAAGTGACATACAATCACATCAAAGCAGCCTTGAATTCATCAAGGACGCCAGAGAGTAGTTGAAACTGACAATGAATTTGTTGAGAGACTGAATCTCCTCATAAAGCATTGTAAGTTCAGGGAATTTATGATTAGAAAGTTACATGTGATAGAGTAATAGATTGATGTGTCTCAGATTCTTTTCGATGAAGAATGCAGAAGGAAATTCTGAGCTTAGAACAAGTTCTCAAGGCTGTCCGCATTGAAGAGTGTGCTAATCGACAAGCGGCTGACATGGAGTCTGGAGGTTCCCAGAATGCATCAACATGAAAAGTAAGCCAAAGCATAAAATTGAGGGATGCAAAGTGATGTCATCACAGAAAAAGTAGACAAGGATTGTCGTTTGCACACAACTATAGATATGCAACAGTTAAACAGATTTGCAATGGCTATTGCAAAGTGAACCATTTTGTGACTGTTTACAAGGTGAAGGGAAAATTAACTGCATCACAGAGTGAAGTCAAAATGACTGACCGAGCATTTCATCAATGTCGTTTGACACACTTCCACAAGGACAAGCGGCCACACCAACTGAGGCAAATTGACACCAATGAAGTCGATCATCATCAAAATCATCATCAAAGAGTTCCTCAGTATTGATTTCAAGTGAAAAGGAACAATGATAACTTCACAGTGTTGATGTTTACTTCAGAGAGACATGCACAGGTGGGACTAGTCGAATGTGAGAAAAAACCCACATTAAAAAAACATCAACATGAAAAAGCACCAAAAACCTACAAACATAGCCCACAGATTACCCTGAAGATAAATGGTGTTCGATACCTTTTATTATTGATAGCAGTGCATCTATCAACTTTATGCCTGGTAAGAAATATTGTGAATTGTCTCCATTATGCAATTGAGAACTGAAGTATATACATGGGCTGCATCGACACCTTTAAAAAGTAAAGATTCATTTGTAGTTACGATGAAACACAAAAAACAGTGGCACAAGCATCTATTTATGTACGTCAAGGTATGGCTTCAAGTGCCTGCCTTTTCAGTTTCAACACTGCTGCTGATATGGGACTGATATCAGTGAACTACGATATGAATGCTCATCATGAAATTGTAAGTCCCTCCTCATTTTGTGGGTTAGGAAAGCTAAAGACTATGAAAGTTCAGTTACATGTAAATGAGGATTTTCTTCCCATTGCCTGAAGACACAGACAAATTGCATTTCGCTTGCAAGAAGCTGTTGAAAGAGAACTTAATTTGTTGCTCAAACATAATGTAATTGAACGTTCCACTGATCCAATACTACGGGTTTCTCACATATTGGTAGTGCCTCAATGAGATAGTGAAGTAAATATATGCTCATTCGCGCTGACAATGACAGGACCGCATATTCTTGATGTGATAACTCAATTGAATGGTGCAAAGTTTTTCTCTTGACTTGACTTAAACAAACGACATCAACAGTTGGAACCTGAAGAGAACTGTACATACATCACAACCTTTTCTACACACATTGTTCTGTTCCCCCTATAAGTGGCTGAATTTTAATGTATCCTCTGCTGCAGAACTTTAAAGAGAATCAAGCAAGCCATCGGAAAAGCCACTGGAATGGCCTACTTTTATCCTAAGCTTCATCCAGAGGTCGTACTTGAGGCTAGTCCTGTCGAGTTAGGCGCAATTCTTGCACAGCACAATAGACAGCCAAATGCCTGAAAGCATATCGTGGCATATGCCAGCAAAACCATGACACAAACTGAACATGGGTATTCACAACCAGAGAAAGAGAGCTTAGCAGTGGTGTGGACTTGTGAATATTAAATTGGCTTCCTATATGGAAAAGCTTTCACATTGGTGACTAATCATTAAGTGCTATAGACAATATTTGTCAATCCTAAAGCCAACATGCCTCCTTGTATTGAGCGTTGGGGTCTGAGATTACAAGAATACAACTACACAATTGTTCACCATCCAGGGAAAGATAAAAAACTTGCTGATTAATTTTAAAGAGTGCCATTGCAATGCCCTCGTACCCCATCTAAGATGGTTTATGTCTACACAAATTTATTTGTAAAATCGAGCACATCAGCTGACATGTCACCAGAACAAATTGTCACTGCTATGGGCCAAGAAAGTGGAATGTTGAAATTAAAAGATATTATTGCTCACGAATCTTGGAACCAGTACTTTCGACCACTTACTAGTGACAATAAGTACTTAAAATTCAGAATTTTAAGAGATGAACTGTCTGTAACTCAGGAAGACCTCATCTTTCAAAGTAAACAAATTATCATTCAGGTGAGTCTATGACAACAAGTTATTGAAGTAGCCCATGAGGGACACCGAGCAACAGTTGCCACAAAGAGAGCTCTTCAAGACAGAGTCTGGTTTCCTCATTTCTACAAAATGGTTGAAAGAGAGTTAAAGGCTGGTCACTTATGCAGCTGGCTCTCATCACACATTACTCAGCACCCTTCAAACATTTCAAAATTGCCTAACAATGCTTGAGAGAGAATTAATGTTGATTTATGTGGTCCTCTTGAGAATGGACATCATCTAATGGATCATTGTTGATGAATACTCCAATTTTACACTGACAGAAGACATTTCATCCATCGCTCATAAAAAGGTAATTGAAAGATTAGACAGCTCCTCTCAACCACGGAACTCACCTAGCTCTATCATTCCAACCTGGAGCGCGTCCTTGATCAGCTGGCACCTAGAAAACTAAAAGAAACCAGAAGCATTCCCTCCAGGTCCTGGTTCTCCACTGACATCAACGATGAGCGTAAACTCCTAAGAGCCATGAAAAGATCCTGGAGGAACAACCCCACTGCCCGCAACCGGGACCAACTCAAGGCAGCTCGCAAAACCTACCTTAATCATATCAAGAACAAGAAGTCATCCTTCTTCAGCTCTGCTCTAGACAAGGCTAAAAACCGCCCCAAAGAACTCTTCATTATCATCAAGAACCAAACCTCCATTCCTATGACAGACAGCTTAACAGCGTCCAAAGCCCAATACGATGACTTTGCTAACTTCTTCAATGAAAAAATTGCATCAATTGACCAATCTTTCAGCGACCCGCCCTCCACCCTCATAGAGTTGCTCCCCACTGCTTCTACCCACTCAAGACCAACAACCGCAGCCACTCGCTGGTCTTCCTTCCAACCCATCCTAATTGAAGCGATAAGCGATCTCATTGCCACCGCTAATCCCTCGTCACAATCCCTTGATCAACTACCTTCGAGACTGACCAAAGACCTGAAACTTACTCTAGCCCCCATCTGGGCCAAGATCATAAACAGCTCTTTGAGCGATGGCTCCATTCCTGACTGCCTTAAACTAGGTCAAGTCACGCCACTCCTAAAAAAACTCGGCCTCGACCTTAAGGTCATGAATAACTTTAGACCAGTTTCGAACCTTCCGCTCTTATCGAAAATTATGGAAAAATATGTGCTGTCTCAGTTAACCCATCACCTAAAGATCTTGAATCTTCTTGACCCACACCAATCAGGGTTCAGAAAGGGCTGCAGCACAGAAACCGCAATCCTCAATGTGATGGATGACCTACACAGGTCGCTCGACTCCAACCATTGTAGCCTCCTCATCCTCCTAGAGCTCTCAACAGCGTTTGACACAGTGGATCATACCCTACTACTCAATGTCATCCAGAAGAGAGCGGGTTTGGAAAAGACAGTTCTCAAATGGTTCGCCTCCTTTCTCAACAACCGCACACAAGTAATCAAAATTGAAAGCTTCGAATCGGACCCCCTCCCCATTACTAGAGGAGTCCCACAAGGGTCAGTACTCTCTCCACAACTTTTCAACATCTACATGGAGCCCTTCACTACAATTCTAAGGAACTCCAACATTCCCTTTCACCTCTATGCGGACGACATACAACTCTACCTGGAAACCACATCGATCGCAGACATACACAGACTAAATGGCACACTCACAGAGGTCCTTGTAATATATAACAAAGGGACCCTCTGATACTGCTAGTTAGTTCCTAGGTCAGGGCACAAATATTATACAAATAACTTTATCCTAGGCAACTATAGGGTCCTGAGAGAATAGCAGGTACTATGAAACATCAATTATTGTAGCCAAGAAATAAATCAACTAATGCAGTGCACATAGTAATATCAACAATAAGAAAAATTATTATTCATGATCAATTTATTAATAGTACAAAAATTCTTAATCAAATCATTGACATAGTTAAAAAATCACACAGTTAATACATCATGGATGCACAGTTTTACAAATAACGACAATTTAAATGTATACATATATATTAAAAAACAAGTTAAAAAACCAAACAAGTGGAGTATATGATTTGTCTCTACGCGCGTTTTGGCGTACACACGCCTTCTTCTGGAGAACCACTTGGTATTTCTAAAATGATTGTGTTTGCAGCTAGTTCAGATTCTGAGTTTATCTGTATAGGGATGCTTTAAGTAATATAGTACCCTTTAGCCTGGCAATCCTGTCTTTTCATTTGGTTCCCTTAATTATTGGGTCGCAAGTTGTGATGTACCAAAATTTTCAGGTTGCTTCTTTTGTTTTTATTTTCAAAAAACACACACTTAGTTAGCGTTGTCTGCTGGGTGACTGATATTTTAACACATGTAACTTTACATCAGTAAAAAGCTGTAATGGCTATTTAGGAAATAACACTAAGCGTCGCCTTGGACTGGACCTGCAAAGATGGAATAAGGCTTGCAATATGGCGGTTCTCGAGTCCCAATGCGAGTTATTAGGGGCATAGATGGCCTCCTAGTCTTTATCTTGATGCTTGATAACGTTAGCACGCGTAGCCTCAGATGGGGGTCTGCTGCGGTATACTCACAGAGGTCCAACATTGGCTCTCATCCAACCACCTCAAACTTAATGAAGAAAAGACAGAAGTGCTCCTCATCTCAAACAAAGTTGAAAATCCCCAAATTCTTGAATGGCTCAAAGCCTTAAAAGCCCTCAATGGTCCTCTTGTACCTACAACCTCCGTCAAATCACTGGGGATCACTCTGGACCCCAAACTGGACATAAAAGAACACATCTCTAAAACTGCTAAAAGTGCTTTCCTTAACCTGAAACTTCTCTACAAACTGAAACCCTTCCTCCCCTCGAAGGACCTGAAACAGGCCACTCAGGCATTGGTACTCTCCAGGATTGACTATGGCATTGCTACTCTGACTGGAACAGCCAAATCTCACTTGCGTCCTCTGACTGCCACCCTAAATGCAGCAGCAAGAATGGTCACAGGAACTAAGAAATATGAGCACATCAATCTGGCTCTCAACGATCTGAGATGGCTTCCTATTAACCTACGAGCCAGCTTGCACACAGCTTGCCTCACACACAAAGCCCTGCATACAGGAAAACCGGAATATCTGGCCAACAAACTCAATAGAGCCGGTCAGTATAGGAACCTCAGAAGCTCCAACATGCTACTACTCATTCCTCTGCAATCACAGAAACGTAAAACATCTAACAGGTCCTTTGCGGGTAATGCTCCCAAGATATGAACTCCATCCCCCCCACATCAGGATGACCACCTCCTTCCCGAAATTCAAGATACTACTCAAGGCCCTCTTTCTTGAGCGGGCTGGATCTTAACGAGAATCCCTGGTCTGACTTTGATAGATCACTATCTCCATGGTGACTTTGATAGATCACTATCCCAGAGAGAGCCGGACGACTCTCCCTTGATCTCCGCCATGTTGTGCGCTCTTGTTGGTACTGTATAGACTTTTACTTCCCCATGTTCTCCCTGCCCTGCTTTCGACTTACTTGTCTTATTGATGATTATTTGTATTCGATTTGAAGCGCTCTGATACCTTCAGGTCCAGCTAGCGCTACACAAAACTTAAATAAATAAATAAATAACCATGGGGTGTCCCCGTGATCTTGAAGTCTGACAACGGCCCTTCCTTGAATATTCGAGGATTCTGAGACTTTCTCAGCCATCTCAACGTACAGATCAGAAAAGCCCTCCTCTGGCCTCAGGCCAATGGCCTTGTAGAATTATTCATGAAAGCTGTGCAGCATGCTGCATTAGAGAAGCTCGATTTCAAGGTTCTTTTGAATACCACTCTTCGAGCTTACCAGTGGACCCCTCACTCAACTACAGGGTAAAAGCCTTCCAACCTTAAAGTTTGAGAAAGCTATCACAACCAAGTTAGCTCAATAGACCATTGTTATATTATGTTAACAACTTGTAGATTGCCTGGTTCCATACGGAGTATCCCCACGCTAGGATTCCTGCCCTAAGATGGCCAACCTATAACTATACTTAGATAAGGTTTAACTGAACAACCACGTTTTAAGTTTTTTTTTAAGACCATTTCCGACTGTTCCTGCCTCAATACTGCTGGGAGGGTGTTCCACAGTCCCACCACTAGAAATTGGAAAGAACATCCTTCCATCAATGCTCTTTCTGCTCTGGGCACCACAGTGAATGCTGCTCCTGTGGATCTGAGACATCTGCTAGGATGAAATGGCTTCATAAAGGGATGTAAATATCGTTGTCCTTTCAAGTTCAGGATCTTGTGGGGAAAGCATTGAGCTTTAAAAGGAATCCTTTTCCTGATTTGGAGCCAGTGCAGTTTGACATGGGCTGAGCCCGTCGATAAGTGTCTGGGAATATTCAGTGGCAGCCTAGCGGCAGCATTTTGTACTCTTTTGAGCTTTTGTAGATTGCATTGTGTAGTATCCTCAAACAACACGTTGCAATAACCAGACGGTAGATCAAGAGAACTTGAATTACTGTCTTCCTAACCTTATCAGGACCAACCTAAGATCAAAGACTGTGAAAGACATTTACACAGACGATTCTGGTCGCAAACAAAAAATTAAAATGTATGCTAATGATCAACATCATGTGAAAGATTTCACTTTTAAGAGAGGAGATTGAGTACTCGATCCAGAAGTAAAAACCTGATGCTTTTTTCATGCTGGAGCCCTTTACTGCCACAACCACCAAAGGACACATGGTGACTGCCCAGCTCCTGGGAAGTCCCATACAAGATATTGTTCTCACTTCAGACATGTGGCTTATTACTCACCAAACATCGATGTCACAGTAGAGACTGGGTCCAGACAGACAGTTAATGATCCTGCGACTGCTGTTGTTTCCACCTCACGTATGCAGATCATTGATACTTTGACTGTCAGCTTCTGGTTTCTGATGACCTGATCAGGACGTGTGATCCAAGTAACATGAAGGCTCATTGAAGAATTATAAATCCACATGCATATGTAACTATTTATGTATTTATTTACTCATTTATATTCATTTTCTTATCATAAAAAGTTGTAACTTTTTATTTATCAAAGGGGGGTGTAGAATTGTGATAATAAAGAATGACTGAACACTTTTAGTTCCTCATGGACTCCATAGACTTGTAACATAAGCATTGGAGAATAATTCAGGTTTAGAATGTTGAGCTCTTGCTTTCACACTGAAACATATAGATGTGAATAGCTGCTCTCCATGTGTGGTACAGTCATTGGCGACTGCCTGGGCTGGGTAGAACCCTAAACATTTGTTTGAGTACCGAGTGGTCCCATTAAGTATTATTGTTTAGTCATATATAAATAGAATCTAATTGCTATTTAAAAGCAAAATAGTGTCTATTTTTTGTTCCTTGACAAAAAATAAATTATTTTGAGCTGAACATGAGTTCTAAACAAATTCTAACTGTACCTCAATGAAGCTTGTTTTCTTGTATTTACTTATCTCGGTTCCTGTATGATTAATAGGGTAGCTCCTGTCTATTTTAAGCGCAGTAGACAAGCCACATTATGCCAGCTCCACTCTTTGTTTGTCTGAATGCGAGGGTGGATTTGTTTGCAGCATAAACAGTTAGAAATTAACGAAGCTGTCTTTCACCATTGAGATAGGTGTTGGAAGCATTTGTATAAGTTTGATTCACTACTCGAGAGTTATTTTCTTACTCTAGGATAAATGTAGTTCAATTCGATCTTTAACACATTTCTCACAATGCAGTCACAAAAACTTCTCACCTATGATCCTCTATTGAATACTCAATGGAATCTCAATATTTCAAACCGTAGTGAAAGAAGGCCTTTCTCTCCAAACATACCTTTTCACATTCCCACAGTCAGCGCACCAAGCTTCCAAAACACATATACGTTTAGGTCTTGCTTGTGAGATAGACCTCTTTTAGTATTCTGTGTTTGTGAGAGGTAACTGATTTGTTTAACTTTAAACCGCCCCTCCCATTCTTCAATGGTAGAGTGTGTGGCGCCCTCCCCTCACCTTTGGTGCTTCACAATTGACGTAAAAACAGTTAATCGAAAAACCCAAATTATTTTTTGAATAATTCAGAATATATATTAGAGAGCTTTGCTCTGTAAACGAGAGATAGGTTTTTGGGCTATGAACAGTATAATTTTCTTGGTTTAAAATCACGTTACAGTGTGTGTGTGTGCGGTTCTGACAAAAGGTGCTTTCTATGCAGTTGTGGGGGGAGCCCAATATGTTTTTATATCTCCCCGGTGGTGCTTGGTTTAGTACACATTTTTACTCTATTCTAAACATCCTGGCGAACTTAGGCATAGTCAAATAAATTCCTGTAATTGCCGAACCAGCATTTGTTTCTTCCGTGGAGAATTTCAAACATTTCAGTAAAATACCGCGAGTGTATGAGGGAAACTTTAGAACAATCACCATTTTTTATGTAATTTATGTATGCCAAATGAAACAGCGAATCGTACTGATTGTTATATGTATATCTTTATTTTGTCAAGAAAAAAACAATCAAAATATATATATATAAAAAAAAGAAAGTCATCTTTCCATTGGTTATTTCCTAAAATCTTTGGCAACTGTTTAAAATGTGAAGGACACGACTTCTGATAACGTTAAGTCCCTATATTCCTGCAATGTCTCTTTGGAAGTTAATTATCGGGTGCTATGCTAGAAACAGAAACTTTATATTACACACATGTATGCTTAAGTTTGTGAGCCATTTCCAGTCTGCCAAAGAGGCTCAGCAGGCTTGCCTACAGGAGCCACAGACCCGATTGTCGACCCTCCATTGGATCCACTGTTCACAGTGGCGGTCACCCTGCCCTATTTTAAGTGGAGGACCATTACTAGTCTTGGTTAACAGGCATGGTGGACTTGGGCATGGAAAACAAAAAATGTCTCTGAAAAGCATGGCCATTCATATTTTGATTTTCTCGAGCACGCTCCTCCTTTGGAAGTTTATTTAAAAACAAAAAAATCAGATGCAGGCCAAAAAGCATGAAGGCCGCTCAGCATTTTGTCGTGCCTCTAAATAATACAACATGCTGCTGGATGAACAGTAGGCATAGAGATCCCTGCCAAGAAGATGGTGGGGGGGGGCGGGGGGGGGGGGTTCTAATTATGGAAGGCTGGCCTCTACATGTGGAGCAGAGCCAAAGATGCCTCTATTGACTTGAATTGCCAGAAACCGGTCCTCGGAAGCTTGTTTCAGGTCCAGGGAAGGCATGGCTTGGCAGTTCGGGCTGGACTGTTCCCATGAGGCAAAGGGTCAGACTGATTTGCATATAGCCATGTCTGAACTGGGGTGGCAGAGTGGGCTAAAGAATGGTGATGGATTAAACCCAGATCTGTTGACTGGGTTTGAGTGTTTGATTGGTTCAGATGCTCCGTCCATCACCACCCCCTTTTGTACCGCTCTAATGACTTGGTAGCTGGCAGGGTGCCTGCCAACCAAAAAATTACCCAGTTAGCTTTGTCACATGTAAAATGTCGCCCAGTGTAACATTTTGATATAATTTCCCCAGAACAAATCTGGGCCCTTCTTTAACTCTCCCCTACAGGCAGCATTACCAGTCTATTGGCAAACAGACCTGCTGCATCCAATATGCATTTGGAGGAAGCTTTGTGTCCACCAAATACTCAGATGCTTTCGCTTTCAGTGCTTCATGCTGCTTTGCGCTACTTAGAGGGTGCTTTTCAGCGCAAAACTTGTTTTGCGCTGAAAAAAAATAGCAAAAAAAAAGATTTACGCTTGTTAGCATCAGTTGTTTGACACTAAACCAGTGCAAAAGGTTTGAAAATCTCCCCCAAAGTAGCTCAGTGCTGCCCTTGCATTAATTGGCATTGGGTAGGCATTACTTGGGTGGAGCATGGGCATTCACATGCATCCACCAATGTATTTTGATACAAACACTTATAAACCTGGGTTTACCCCTAAACAGTGAGCCTACCTGACAGAGTTTTGATGAGGAAAAATATGTTTATTTCTCCTCGCTATTTTCTCTTTCCAAATGTGCCTCATTCTGCAGCACACGTAGAAAGAGGAATATACCTCTAAAGAGTTTTATTTTGTAAAAGCAAACATACCGGCAATGCAGGCACCCTTGCACTGCAGTGCAAGGGTGCTGGTGCTGATGCTGGTGCTGGGCATCTCACAGTGCACCAATGCAAGGAGAGAGCACAAATGCTTGATATTGTTGCAAATATGGAGCATTTGTGCTCTCTCCCCTGCGGAAACAATAGTAGATGTGCCCCTAAATTCTGCCAAAATATGAAAAGATAATGATGCTTGCCACTTTAACAGCTAGGGACCTTCGGCATTCATGTTGGTAGTGGAGTAGCCAGTGTGTCATGGGCAAGGAAGGAAATGCAGCAATGACCAGGGTTCAGTGGACCCTTGCATGCCTCTGGGCCCTGGTGTCACTGCACCTGCTGCATCAAAACACGTGATAAAAATAATGACTTTCTTTTTTAGCGAAGAGAAATGCATCAGATTAAATAGTGTGCCTATTCCGCTTTCTTTTGTTTGTTGAGACAATCCAGGCACCACTTGCTTGCAGATATCTACTCATATATTTGTAATAGCTGACACTTCATATACTCACTGTCATAGCTCAGAACTGTAATGCTTTCCACTAAAAGTAAAAATATGTGTTTTCCTGTAAACCCTAATGCATGCTTTCAGATATATATTTTTATTTTACAGATTACTCATAACTCTTTGAAGGTCAGGTTCTTTCATCTTGCTTCATTTCAAAGAAATAACATTTCATAAACATATATTGCCTGATATCCATTTCAGTCAAACAAGTCAGACCTTGCTAAACATTGCTCTGAAATCGACATTTCAATGACAACTATCTTGAGGAAAGAGTTTTCCTTGAAAAACAGTGCTCATTTATATGATATCCTCATTTCTTTTTAAATAAATTGTTTTCCATATTTCACTTCAATTTCTTTTAGTAAATACCTTCAAAACTATTCCTAACCCCCGTATACCCTAGCTTTTGATCCATTCCATGAGGGCTACACTGACCAAACCCTTATCATATACTAATCTAGTTCATAAACCTGTAATTGACAGCATCTCTAACTAACCCGAATTTCACTTGCTTCTAACCTTTACTCCAACCCTAGCTTTCTTCCCCTTTGTATGGCTTATGTCCACTGTCACTCAGCTAGAGTTGCTTAGAGGGTGGCCACTCACTTTCGGCACTCCAGAGATAAATTAACCTGAGCATGACATCTGGTCCTGAATTATGTAAGGGGTGCACTTTTTCTATATGCAGGTGTGAACCCATTACAATCAATGCGCTGTACCCAGGGCAGCCACAACTTATGCCGCCTGAGGATAGTGCAATAGTGAAAAACTAAGCGGCTGCCTTCAAGCCACTCTGTGCTTCACAGTTTAGGCTGCAACCACCTGCCCTTTAAAGACGAGACAGAGATCGCCTGAAGTCTGGTGCATTGAGTGACTGCACCTCCGAGCAGGTGGATGTCTAGGTAGTCCATGGAACCCCATTACCCTCTCCGGAGAAACGCCCTCAGGGGGCACAATAACAGTGCATCACCTTTTTGTGGTGTAGTATTATTATGCGTCCTAAGGGAGCATTTGCCTCTGCGCAAGCATCCGTATTCGGGTGCAGGCATCGGGGCAAAGTGATTTCCCCATTCCCTCATATATCCCCATGCAAATGAGGGAATGCCCTCTCTCGATAGTGCTGTAACTTGGCACTAAATGGGCAGCCCCGCTATGAGATGGCCTACAGTAAAGGAGCTCCAACCTAAGCTCCCTGGTCCTAGGCTCTACATCTGTGGAGAAGTGTGGCTCAATGGTTAGAGCGGTAGACCCTGATGCAGAGGTCTGGCTCGGGACCAGGGTTCAATTTCCATCTTTGCGGGTCTTGGGCTCAATTTCATTGGACCTGAAAATTCTCGCCTCGGTGCCTATTCTAACCATGGGTCCCACTCTGCAACTCTGGGCAATAGCTTGCTTAATCTCCACAATGGCCCCAACAGCACTGGGAGGCCTGGCTTCACCTTGGGGGTGCCCAGGAGTGGACATTTCAAGGGAAAAGCCAGGAAGGGTTCCACAGCGGTATGCGTGCAGCACCAGGAAACCCCGGTTGGAGTAAAAGTGCACTTTACAAGTACAAATTCATTTCATTTCATCTGCAAAAATCCCTGCTTGGGCCCAGTCATCACAGCCTCTTCATCCCCTCAGAGGAAAAAAATAGAAGAGTAATTTAAATGTGATCTGAGACAGGTAAATTCTTTTGAGATTACCTCATCTGCGAGTTCCACCAATAATTTAGCACAAAAGCTGCTGGGTATGGCCTTAGCGAACAACGCTGATCTGACCTAACAGGACAAAAGTTTGCGCCTACCGAAGATGCTGTTTCCAAGGAAAGGCTGTATGGAAGGAAAATGCAGCCCAGAAGATTGCTTATGGTGAACCATATTTCCCGGCAGTTACTGATGCCCTGCTACCCAATGAACAGCGACCTGAAACTTCATTGCATTGCCCCTGCTTCTCTCCGTTGTTCCCCTGCGACCTGCGTCGATCGAGCCTGAGTAATCAGACCCTGCAGCGGCCCCCAGGGTTGTTGCAATCCTCCACCTTGTATACTACCAGCTGCTCTCTGCCTGTTACTCTCGTCTCAGCCTGGGGTCCATACTCCTGCTGTGAGGCACCAACTCTGTGAGCGATTAGAGCTATTAGAGAGGGGAGACAATCCAGCTGCAGAGCCCCCCACACTTCACGGTATTGCCCTTACTTGATGCACACTGCGTCCCGGGTTGGCAGGAGGGAGGCAGTTTAATATTGCGTAAGCCTTGACCCACGATACGCACCTTCCTCACAGCACCCCTATGTGCTAATATCACTGTCTGGAAGCTTTTGATGCCCTGATCATGTGTGGATGTTTGGGCTGGACCTCTAAATGAAAATGAAACATTGTTGGGCAGGACAAAACGCTCGCTTGCTGCCTGGTTTGTGACTCTAGCTCCCAATTTTATCTTGAAGTGAATGGAACTTCCCACTTATGTTTTCAGAACACTGCGGCCATCTCCCTCTTCAGCCACTCAATCTACCCTAAAGACACAAAAAAAACAAAAATCACTGAAATAAAGGAAGGACCTTAATCCCCAACAAGCCATGATCTAAACAACTTAGCCACAGCATAGGAGATCCACCAGGTGGCTTAACTTTCAACTGCAACTTTCTCACATAACCTTTCTGAAACTTGATTGCTACATAGTCTCCCCTGGGTCCAGAAATCTTTTATGCTGATGTCTTCTTTCACCAATACCAGAGATCAGTTGTAACTAAACCCACCCTCATAAATCAGGCACATGGTTTTCATCGTCCATAATTCCTTTATGCTGACTTATTCTTTCACTACTACTAGATAACTACTGTAACCTATTCCCCCGCAAAATGTATAATGGATTTTCTATTAGCCCTTAAATCCTGCCAACTTACCCACATTAGCACTCATAAACACACCCATCCAACTCAGATTCTCTCCACCTATCTACTTTATCCCCCTCAGTCATGGTGTCAACCTCCCGCACTCTCCTAAGGCCTCACAGGGCAAGTTCTTAGAAAGATATGGTCCCAATTACCACCTCGTAATATTCCCTCTAAACCTCTCCAAATACACCCCAAAAAGATACAAGTACAAACTCCTCAAAGAACACCCAGAAACTTTAATTACAGACATTTACTACAGTACAGCAAAAGAAGGCCTTAAAACAGACTTTATCTTCCACTCCAAAAAGCTGGCCAAATGGAAAGTAAAATTCCAACAGCACTTACACGTAACCATCACAATCAACATCCTATATGGATGCAAACTCACTATATCCCCATCCCAAAACGTTTACGGAGAAATGTCAATTTTCATATACAGAAATGTTAAAATCATTATAAAAGCATATGAACAGAATCTCACCATCCTCCAACGCCACTTTCCTGCTCTTTGAACCTCCATGCCATCTGCTCACAACTCTCCTCTACCTCCTCTTCCAGACCACAACCGTAGCTGTCCCAGAAGAACCTAGCATGCCACAAACCCCAAAAACCATCTACTTCCACTACCCCTTTGCATCTCTTTCCATCCCTGAACCTCAAGAAGCTAAAATCAAACTGCAGAAATGTATTTCGCCTTCATTAAGGCTCACTTCCCCTACACCTTATTCCTCAAGAGCCTCCAACCACATCAGGCTAGTTCGTCCCATAGCCCAACAGTCAACCCCACTCTCTCTGATTGATCCAATCCACTCCCAAATCATGCCAATACTTTCTCGACTTAAACTTAAAATCAACACAATCTTAGAAGTATTCACTTCTATTTGGAATGACACCAAGATGCACTCAATCTCACTCTCTAAACTCACAACTCTGGCAAACACTAATCCTGCCACAATCATGCACTCCAACACGCCTTGCTCTACCCCTGGTAACTATCCCCTCCACTCAGTACCACCTCAAGCCCAGGCGAACAACTAATGGAACAATTCCGCTTCAAATAGAAGTGCTGAGCAACTCCCATCACAATGATCCGAAGCAACCCTGCTATTCTAACATTCTGATCATCATTGGCACCAGTAGGATGCCGCCAACCTATAACCCTCCAAAACCCCCGCCCTGTTCCCTTTCATCCAACCTAATACATCCCAATGGAGATCATCACCCAAGAAAACTGCATGTTCTGAAACTGCAGGTCAGCATTCCAGCACACCACTGAAATTTCAGAATGTATACTATTACATAAAACTGATATCTGCTTTCTGACTGAATCCTGGCTTAATGAACACTCATCCCTCATTATTGAACTCCTCACTCCATGGGTTTCTAAATCATTTGTCATGATCAAAAGGGCCGCATTGGTGGAGGTATTGCTAGCATACACAAAAATAAACTGTGCCTAAAACCCCTCTGAACCATAGAATACCCCACCTTCGAATATCTTGGAAATGAACTCTCCTCCAAAGGCTCTAATCCTATCAAATGTCCTGCCATCAATCACCCACCAGGAGAAAAGCCACAATCTTCAAAGATTTAACATACTTAACAATTGCTAAAATCCCTGAATGAATCAACAGCCATAATACTTGGAGACTTAAACCTTCACTTGAACTATATTGAAGAAACAACAATACAAGCCCTATCCACCCTCCTTCATACAAATGACCTCACACAGTTCTGCAAAGAGCAAACTCATAACAAAGGCTCGACCATTGACGCAATCATCGGCAACCATAAATCCTTAACCCTCCACTCTAACCTACCTACTAATTGGAGTGATCACAACCTAATTCTAATTGTACCTAATAACATTCAACCAAAGCACCCAACCCAAACTAATCGCTCAAAGCACCGGGTGAAAAACTTATACCAAATCCCTCAATCGGAATTAGAATCCCTAATCTGCTACCAAAACCTACCTCCTCCTGACCTCCCTTCAACCAATGGCCTTACCTTCCACTACAACAATAAAATGGCAGAAGTTCCTAACACTGTCACCCCATTTTAACAAAAAAAAACGAGAAGTATCCCCTCCAGCTCACGGTATGATATAGACCCTAAAATGGAGAGATGACAACTTGTAGTGTAGTTCCTATATTCCCAATAGGCTCTGTGCATTGGAATAATATATCCTATAGATGTGACGTAGGACTTAGGTCGACTAGGTCTCTATCAAATATATTAGACCTAATTGTGAGTGCCAGCAAGCTCAGAGGTCACTAGAAACTTTCTCGAATACCCGCACTTTCTTTGGGAGCAACGAGGGACTCGAAGTCCCAGGAGCCAGCCTGCTGCAATTGCCCTTACCTGTGCCTGCATTCAGCAGGGCCATAATCACCTCGCCGCTCCCGCTTTGCAGGAGCCGCAGCGTCTTTGCCACACTTTCTTTGGGAGCAACGAGAGACTCGAAGTCCCTGGAGCCAGCCTGCTGCAATTGCCCTCACCTGTGCCTGCATACAGCGGGGGCCATAAATCATCTCGCCGCTCCCACATCGCGTAACTCGCGCAGGCAAAGCCTGGGCCAAGGGCGGGCCCGTCTGAGCCCATCAGAGACCGGACGAGGCCGGGCTGGGCCCCTCCTTTAACCTCTTCGTACTGTAAGGTTAGTTCTCCTAAACAAAATATCTCCTTATCTGTAAATTATAATTATTGCTGAACGTTAGGCTCAGTTTTAAATCTATTATTAATAATGAGCAAGCATGATGTGAAGAGGCTAGACGCACCTATTGGTGGAAGCATAACAGGGACATTAGATCAGTTTATAAACAGGGCAACCTCCGTCCTTGAGAAAGAGATAGCGCTAACTGAGCGTTGCTTGTCCTTGGACCCGCATCTAATTAAAAGATCGTCACTAGGTTTAATTGCTACAGCACTTTCTCCGGTCAACTCCCTTGTAAATACAACTACGGCTACAACCAGCATCGAGGATAGCATCTCTGTATCCACTCCATCAAGCCTTCAGGAGAGCTGGGTAAAATCTTCTACAGCTACTGTAACCACTGTTACTAGTGTTCCCTTAAGATAGTCAGCTGGATCTTTGGAAAGAAATAAAATCAACAATAACAAATGCATACCTGACCCTTTAACTAAAGGGAAGAGAGGAGGTGGCTCTCAGAGGCCTTTAACAGAAAAAGCGCTTAGGATTAATAAAAATGGAGGACGTACTCAACCAGTCGTACCAAGTACTATAAGCACCCAGGCAACGGCCCCCCAGGTTTTTTATTTTGGAACATTGGGTGCCCACAGTACGAACTCCAATGAGGATATGTGGAGAAGGCTGGAAAATCTTTTGTCAACTCTACTATACCCCATCAGCTATAGACTGACCCGGATTGAAGATCGACTCACTATCGTCGAAACTCAGGCAAAATCACGTTTTTCAGCCCTCGAGGGTCTTTCAGCTCATTTAAAGCTCATACCGGGGACCTTAATTACCCCAACCAGTGAATTCAGTGTCCGCTCAGGTCACAGCTAAACTAAAGCGCCTAAATCGGAAAGCTCTGCAACCAACTGCTCCTAGTACGTCTATAGGCCCAGCAGTGGTAGTCCAGAGGAACTCAATCTCTAAGGACATTTGCGGTGCAGCAACAGGGAATTTGTCGAGTGAGTTTGCCCAAACGATTATGAGCCCTTCCGCTGATGGTAGAACGGAGGTGAGAACTGCGCCAACCAAGGTCTCCAGTTGTGATACCTGTCCCCTACCAAGGCAATTAAGCCCTCCTACTGACACCCAATGACTTGGAGATAGGGGGCATAATGTTGCGCATCTTAAGACCTCGACCCTCCGCCTTCCACCGGTAGCTGCCCCTCTTGTGGTTGCCTTAGCAAATGTTCCACCGCTACGGACAATGCAGACTGAAACCACTGATCAACTTATGTTAAAATCTGTGCATTGGCTTACAAATAGACTAAAGGATGTTGGGATTTGGGAGGAGGGAGTGGATAGGCACATGATTATGGCTAGATGAATTTCATGGATTGACTACTCGAGGAAAGAAGGAAAAAGTGACTGTGTAAATGTCAATTTTAATAAGGCACACATGCCTAGCTTTCTACTGGATAATCTGGGAGGGGTGGAAGGCAGATATATGGATAAGGAGTCTATTTTACCTTTAGGGTTTTTCTATAGACCTGGGCCCTACCTACCGGTTATGCTGAATTCCCATGGGTAGGGCAGGCAACTCCTGGTTTCACAAAATCATGTAACTAGACCACTAGAGGTCCCTCAGACTAACAGATTTTTTCCACTATCCGGTCTAGATAATTGCCATTGACTGCCTTTGATTACTTCTGAAAGGGACGTATACCATGGCAACCCTTCTATCCTCCACTACGCATAAGGAAGGGCTTCTAACAATCTGTAACTGAGTGTCCGGTGGGCTCAGAACTTGCATTATGTGCATTTAAACCCTTGGGTATTACTCCCCCTCAACTCTCTCTGATATCCTGGAATATAGTCAGATTTACAGAGTTCTGCAATGACCATGAACTTTTAGTAAATGTTGACAAAACCAAGTACATGGTGCTGCACAAATACAAACATATTAAAAGCCGAGTTGTAATGAATGAAGCGCTTCTGGATCAAATGGATACCTTTACTTATCTAGGTGTGACTAAGGGTAGGAGGGTGAATTGGACTCCACAGTTAGATTTCTTAGCACTCAGGCACTATCAGTTAGCAGGAGCCTTACTTAAAGAATATCGACTTTCTAGTACTAAACCGGTTGGTCCTGCTTTATCGATTTATAATGGGAAGGTTAGAGCCTCCATTATATATGGCACAGAAATATGGGGGTCTGAAAACCTAACTCCCCTCGTACTTGTGCAAAATAAGTTCCTGAGATCACTGACTACCCTGCCTCAATCCACCCCATCAAGCCTATACTGTTAGATGTAGGATGTGTATCTATCAATTAAGTCCCAGGATTTAGACAGTTAGCCTATTGGAGGCGGATCTGGACTACACCAGAATTGGCATCTTATGCAAATGCCCTTATGTACATTAGACAAGCTGTCCAGCCCTCAAAAATCAAATGGCTGCAGAAGATTAAGAATAATCTGACTGATATGGGGCTCCATCACCTGTGGTAAGATCCAATAAGGAATTGATTTCCCAGTAAAAATGAGTGTAAAGAACTTTACTGGGCAATGATTTCCAGGAAGACCCTGTCGATAGTAGACAGCAGTTCGCTCACAGGCATTTTCATGGAGCACAAACTTGTGACAGAACTAGAGGCCTACTGGAATTTGATCACTAAATCAGGCGATAGGAAACTCAACCACCAATTTAGAGTAGGGAGTCTCCCCATAAGATCTTTTACTGCAAAATGGAATAATTTCTAAGTTACTATTTGTCCTTTGTGCCATTTAAAGGAGGAGGCGATAACCCATGTACTCTTTGTCTGTCCAGCTTGTAAAGGTCCCCGTCACAGGTGGCTAAGGCCGTTGTGCTCTAACCTTACCACTAGATCATGCCTGAAAGCTTTTCGTATTTTGGTTTTGACCATCCGCCCAGATATTGTCATCGCTATGGCGAAATTTCTAAGCTGGTTCTGGGCTCTGAGACGGAAAAACTTGGAGGCTAGTAGAGTTTACTATGTGTTGCACGATTAACGCCCTGTCAGGCAGGCTCCCCGGCTAAATTATTAAGTGTTTTAATCTTTTTTTTATATAATATCTCTTTATATTATTAATAATTGTCAATTATATTCGATAATGTTGATATTACATTTTATGAGTAGGTGTGCTCTTATCGTGCTATTTATTGTTTTAGATGACACTTTGTTGTATTGTGTCTTTTATGATTGAAAATTATCGAATAAAGACTGATTGAACTGAAATGAACTTTCTCGAATAAACAAGAAGGGATTCATTTCTGACAACCGCATAAACATGACAACTTTGTTTCCCCAAGATAAAACGTATCTTCAGAGTCGTGGAAACAATAGATAGATATTTTACTCAATCGTGCATGCTTTGTTTCATCAGAGGTGCAGAGAAATAGAGAGACTGACGTTTTCAATAAAATTATTTATTGAACAGTCTTCTTTCTCATGCAGAAGAAATGAACTGCTAAAATCGTAATACTGGCTGTAAAGTATAATACGTACATCAAGAAGAGTATTATAAAATAATATTGTAAAAGCATTGTATGGTTTCTAAGCCATAAAATACATACATAAATAAAGAAAGACTAAAAGTACTCAACTGGTGCTTCTAAAATACGCCTACCCCAATGTACCTAACCTAAGTCTAGTACGAGGGAAGAAGTAAGTGAGGTGTAGATTACGTTTAGTATTCTTTGCAAAGAATCTATCCAAGATTTCTCTTAGGGTCTAATCAGCTCCGTACCTTGGTTTAGAATGAAGGAGGTCTGGTATCGCACTGTCTCAGGACTCGATTTCCCAACACCCCGCAAGAGGAGCTTTGAAACACTGGAGATGGAGTTCTTCGCAAGAGAAAAGACAGCGTCTCTCTCAGTGCGTCAGCTGAAGGGTCGGCTTCCTTCGGCACTTGCTGTAGCGAGCTGTGTCGGGCAAGTAGATAGTCGAACTGCTTCAAACCACCGTGTGTTTGCTAAGGCAAGTGTGGGCATATTTATACCTTGAAGGTGCCGAGTTTGACGTAAAGTTGGACATAATAACGTCATCAAAGAATCGCAGTTCTTTGAAAACTCCATGAGTTCTTGGACAAATAAATATTCAAGCAAGGGGAAGTCCCTGACTGCTGAAGCGAAGTTTTCCAAGAAATCGCTGTGGCTTTTCGGAACTAGTGGAGGTATCCATATCTGTATTTGGACTGCATGGGCCATGAAAAAATATGGTTATGATTTCTATGCCTATATAAGGACAAGGTGATTTATACCTATATAAGGGCATGAATTCGGAAAATTACACCAGGGTCCTAAAATGCTATACAACACGCACTCCACTTTATTATGTTCGACATTACTAAATTTAAGCACTAAAACATATCTAAAGCATGTGTTTATAATCCCACCCAATAATACATCAAATGCATTTGAAATGGATGCTCAGTAAAATGAGCATTTGTACTCTACACATTTGAAAGCAATGATTTTATTTTCAGCATGTAGTATAATATTGGTAATTCTAACTGAATTAATCATGAAAATTACATTTATGGAATGGCTCTTAAATACAGAAAGAAAAAGGTCTAGACCATCCGTAGCAGAATATATACACTGTTTTGGTTTGTGGATAAAGTCAATATTGTTTCTAGGAAGTATTCAAAGAATTCTTGTTCTCTAAGAATAGTTCTACTTTAAGCAGATTACTTTGTGCCAAAGTTTAATTTTGGAAAGAGTCAAATCAAATCGTAGAAAAATAGAAATCCAAAGTTAGAAATGTTTTGTTTTGAAAAACGAAGGTCAAATTCAAAGTTGATAGAACACTATGTGCTAATTTCAAAAGTTATTCTCAATGTCAGGAGAAAACATTAAATCTTCTAAGCTGGCAAAGAAATTGTCAACCACAGTAGGTGAAAGTTGAACCTCTTCATTAAGTAGATCAATCTTACACAGATGAGAACCATCGCCGTCAGCGCCAGTCGCATTAGCAATGTTTGCAGTAGATGGTACCTGTGTGCCTGTTGGTCCACGTATCTCACCATCAGCTGGATGTGCTGGTGAGACCTCAATGAATGCCGTCATCAGGATTGGTAGGCGCTGGGGACAACACATTGCATGAGCCATTACCAAACCAAGCAAGGAGTCAACATCCGTTAGCAGTGCTGATTGAAGTGTCAGACAAATATCCAACACGCATTCCTCTCCACAAAGCAGGCATTGTAGAACAGGTATGATGCAATCTTGCCAGATTGGTCTGAATGATAGGAACCACGTGGTATTCAGATCTCTCAAATGAGTCAAACCAAGAATCTGTATCATGCGCTCACAACACTCCATTGCCAGAGTGTTCTCCGTGGTAATCTGGGTATCGCTGGTGATTGGACTTGCCATATCTGAGCAGAAGGAACAAGAATAGTATTCATGCTACAAGTCCCAAAATGAGAGGCAGGCCGCCGAACACAGAATGCATGAAGTTTGGAAAAATGCCTAGTACTGCTTCAAAGGGTGCTAACAGTCCCCAAAAAATCGTCTTAAATACATGTACAATACCACTGGTATCAGACATGTTTAAAATATGGCCTAACATTTCTGCAAAATGTATGGGGCAGTTCGTTGATGGTAGGGCATGGATCTCTGCAGAGGCCCTTGCAACTTACAGATCATACGTCTCTTTGGACGAGGTCGGTGGCACCGTTTTTTGTAAAAGAATAGCTTTCTTCTGCTTAAAGTATCAATTCCTATAGAGGAGATGTTCAGTGAAGGCCATAGTGGTGACTACCCGTCTGTCTTAGTTTTAGGAAACAATACTTGCATACAAGTGACCCTGGCTGACACACTAACAAGATAGGCTATTCCTGGGATCATTCCACAAAAGCTGTGATCATTCAACATTATGTAGCTCCCATTGGAAAGCTGCCTAAAAATTGGATTTATCATTGCTGCTGGAGAACCTTGCAGGTGGCAGGATAAGTTGGTTGAAGAACCATCGCAGGCTCCATGCAAATTAATACCCTGACATAAAAGTGTACCGCTCAGTGTGCTTTTGCAATTTTTACCACAAAGAAATACCTCATTTTCCTCACTCCAACATTTGTGTGTGTATGGTAAATCGCAGATCGACTTTATGTACTCTATACCCACCCTTTCATACAGGCCTGCTGGTATGTGTTTCAAGCAATACTAAAACTGGAAAATCGTCACTGGCAATGTGATGGTGCCATGTATTATCCATTCTACGGCTGGTTTCTCTGAAACGGTTAATGGTAATCTTTCCAGTTTTTCCATGCTCAGCACTGTATACTCTGCTCCCCTCTGTGCCAAAGAGATTTGTTCATCTGTAAGGTTAAATCCAGTAAACAATGATGTGGTGTTGATTAGGCACCAAGGCACATAGCCTGAACAAATATTTTGTAACATCCAGCCTAGCAGCATTATAGAACGCAATTGAGACTGTCCATGTTGTAACATGAGCAAGTCCTGTTCCATTATGTCTATGGCAGAGGATACAATACTGTCCAAAGAATAATTTCTGGATGGCAGAGTCGTTAACCCATTGTCAACTACAGAGAGAGTTTTCTCTAAATTAATGCGATCAATTTCTCGTATTCGTTCTGCAGTTTCCATTTGCGTGATTTTCCATGCTTCATTATAAGCAGCATATATACCAGCGTATATGAAACGTTTATGACGTGGTTTATGAGGTCCTTGTAAGAAGTCTCTCAAATCAACGCCATCTTTAAGTAAAGTTAAGTGTTGTTTTATATCTGGGAGTGCAGATTTTTGTAGCCACTCAAGGCACAGCTTTCCTACACTGTATGTTGTTATTATCCCTAGATGTTGTCTCTGGAGATATTTTGGCTCTGGCCTAGTTACTGTAAACCCTTGCGTCTTGTTCAGGAATCTATCTTGACAGTTATTCATGTTTGTGGGCCAGATTAACCATTTTTCCCAATCAGGATGCGTTCTGTTTGTTGTAAAATATATTTCACGTCTACCTACTCATCTGTAGTGCCATTACTATCAGGTGTGGATTTAGGTATGGACGGTTTGTTTAAGTCTTTTATCTTAGCCAAGCCAAGACAAGATGTCTGTTGAACAGTGTCATTTAAAAAATTATTTGTTCTGGGATGATGCAGGCTCTGAATAGGGCTTCTAAACCTTGCACCTGCCAGTCTTTTGTGCCTCAGACAGTTTTTGTCTCAATGTTGTCTTTCCAAAATTCAAAACCTAATGTGAATAATTGAGCAAAAAAAGGCCGCAGAATAAATCTGCTTAGTATTAGTCATTAGTATTAGTCAACAAACTTTTCATTCCTGTCTTAACATTTTTAAAGTAAAATATTTCTGGATTTGTGACATTAAAACCTGAGAAGTATGGATATTTTTCATAAAATGTTTTTGAGCTACCCTTTGGTGGCATCGGACAATGTTCCCATTGATATAAGTAAAAACATTTCTAGGGTTTGCAGATTTGTGCAAATAATGATGACCATAATGATTAAAACAATACATTTGTTCATAATCTGATGAACCTTCTAAGTATTCATGTTTTGTAAATTTTGCTGACATTTCTAAGACTGCCATCATGTTATTAACAGTCTCAATGTCCCAATCATCAGAAAATGTGCTGGGTGAAACAAAGTCACTCAAGGAAACTTTAAATTGATGTGGAATCTTCAACACCTCTACAGGACCATGAATGTCATAATCAGTCCTGTCCCATGCTACTCCTTCAGGTAGAGAAACGGCTGTGATATTTACTGATGACAAGTCTCTCTGTTCGCGATGGGATGATTTGTGTGGCTTCAGCTGCAAGTTGATGTTTTTACTTGCTGTGTCCATTTTACTATATTTCCCATTTATCAGCATTCCCAAACTTAGTACAAGAATGAGCCAAAGTAGGAGAAAAAGCACGCCTAACACAATCCAAAGTTCAACCCATGGTGATACCAGATATGTATTTGCAAGTTGATGAAAGAGTTCTGTTACTTGTTCCTTGAAATTTGTATTTGCTGGCGTTGTTTCAGGTTTACTGGGATCCTCAGAAAATGTATCAAAGTTGATGAAATAGCCAGAGGCAGTTCTGTCAATTGTTTATATTGCATCAGGATTGCTTGAAATCACTGGAGCTACTTGATCCCTTGTCATATTAGTATAGTCAGATGCTATATCATTGTAGACAGGAGTGTCTTGACGAACTGTTATTTGGGTCTCAAGAGGTACACGTTCCATGCCTTTGTTGCATAGTTCTTCTTTTCTTACTGCAGATTCTTCAAAGATGATGAGTCTCTCAGTTTGAACCTCTTGGATAGTAGCAAGATTTGGTCGTCTGCTACATCTTTGGAGTCCACTGGGCCTACTACTTATTATCAGCCACATGATGTAGTTTTACCCGGTCGATGGATATGATCCTGTTCTCCTTTCTTCCAGCAAGGGGCGGCAGTAACACTATTCTTGATCCGTGGATTGCTAGCACAGTTACTGGTTTTCTGTAAGAAGGCCCAAATTCCTTCTTATCCGCTATTTTTTCTCTGACCAGATCCCCAATCTTTGGAATCCAGACAGGCCTTGCTGGGACGGGTGGATGTTTCTTCAGTGGTTGTTGGCTTCTGTAATGTGTTGCTTAGACTTCTTCTTGTTTCATTTAACTCCTGCAAAACAGCCAAACGGTCTTTGATATCAAAGCGTTTTTGTTCTACCACTGAAGTATGAAGATCAAAGTTTTCGACAATCATTCTAGTACCAAAAAGGATTTCATATGGAGTGATTCCAACCAGAGAATTTATTGGCAGATTATTTAAATTACGTTGGACACTTATTAAATGTTTGACCCACCTGTCATAAAATAGAGATATCTCTCAGTGGACTTTTGAGTGCATATACCAGCCAGTCTTAGTGCCGGTAGGGGGAGCTCCACCGGTTGCGTTGTTGTCGCCGTTAACCGACATTGTTTAATGAAAGTTGCAGAGCAAGTTTCAAGGAATCAAAGATAAGGTGCACAATATTTTGGAACACTATATCCTTCAGCATTGAACAAAACCAAAAACTAATACATAGGATTTTTGTCCTACTCAGTTATGGCAGATGTTATCTTTTCACCCACTCTAGACGTCTATTAGAGTATTTTACGGGGAAAAGGGGTCTCTGTGAAAAGCACGGCTGAGTTACTCTAGTATCTAGCGTTAAATTAGTGCCTTACCAAACGTTGGGTGCCATGTAGTGTAGTTCCTATATTCCTAATAGGCTCTGCACATTGGAATAATATATCCTATAGATGTGACGTAGGACTTAGGTCGACTAGGTCTCTATCGAATATTAGACTTAATTGTGAGTGCCAGCTAGCTCAGAGGTCACTAGAAACTTTCTCGAATAAACAAGAAGGGATTCGTTTATGAAAACCGCATAAACATGACAACTTTGTTTATCCAAGATAAAACGTATATTCAAAGTCGTGGAAACAATAGATAGGTATTTTACTCAGTCAATCGTGCATGCGTTGTTTCATCAGAGGTGCAGAGAAATAGAGAGTTGGGTGTTTTCAATAAAAGTATGTAATAAATAGTCTTCTTTCTCATGGAGAAGAAATGAACTGCTACAATCGTAATACTGGATGCAAAGTATAATACGTACAGCAAGAAGAGTATTATATAATATTATCGTAATAGCATGGTATGGTTTCTAAGCCATTAAATACATACATAAATAAATAAATACTAAAAGTACTCAAATGGTGCTTCTAAAATACGCCTCCCCCAATGTACCTAGCCTAAGTCTAGTACGAGGGAAGAAATAAGTGAGGGTAGCATAAGTTTAGTATTCCTTGCCAAGAATCTATCCAAGATTTTCTTAGGGTCTAATCAGCTCTGTACCTTGGTTTAGATTGAAGGAGGTCTGTCTCGGGACTCGATTTCCCAACACCCCGCAAGGGGAGCTTGGAAACACTGGAGCTGGATTTATTGGCAAGAGAAAAGACAGTGTCTCTCTCAGTGCGTCAGCTGGAGGGTCGGCTTCCTTCGGCACTTGCTGTAGCGAGCTGAGTCGGGCAAGTAGATAGTTGAAGTGCTCCAAACCACTGTGTGTTTACTAGGGCAAGACTGGGCATATTTATACCTTGAAGGTGCCGAGTTTGACATAAAGTTGGACATAATAACGTCATCAAAGAATCGCAGTTCTTTGAAAACTCCATGAGTTCTTGAACAAATAAAAATTCAAGCAAGGGGAAGTCCCTGACTGCTGAAGCCGAGTTTTCCAAGAAATAGTTGTGGCTTTTCGGCACTAGTGGAGGTATCCATGCCTGTATTTGGACTGCATGGGCTATGCCTAAATATGGTTATGATTTCTATGCTTATATAAGGACAAGGTGATTTATACCTATATAAGAGCATGAATCAGGAAAATTACACTAGGCTCCTAAAATGCTATACAACAAAAGTAGACTGACTGAAAGAATCTGAAGACAACAACCCTCACAGAACCATCTTTCCCTCATCTGATCAGAATGTCTAAAATTCAAGAAGCATATCTTTAGAGATAAATCCTTTTTCTTTTCCAGCTCAACTAGACCACTCAAGAAACAGACCTAAAGATCTTTTCATCATTATCAAATAACAAACCTCTGCATTCCCACAGCATGCATCTGAAGCTTCTGTTGAGCATTGGGAGGAGTTTGCCAAATTCTTTGCAGAAAAAAATAACACACAACAAACTCTCTCTCGCCCCTCCACTTACCCACTGCCCCCTACCTCTGCCTGTCCCCCTGTCAAAGATGATCTCAACTCTACCACATCGCTGACTAACGAAGGTCTCCCTAAACCCTAAGTGACTAGCCAGAACACCAAACAACAATAACAATGTTTCTGAAGAAGAGTTCATTCATTCATAAAACCATCAACTCACCTCTAGGATCCTCTTTCCTCCTCTTCAGTCAAAAATCTTAGACATATCATCTCCGCTACATTGACTAGAACCGGTAAATGTCTTACTATCTAGCAGCTCTATGCCTACCTCCCATAAGCTAAGTCAAGTCTCCCCCTAATCAAAAAGACAGAAGTCAATCCAAATGACCTAAACAACTATAGACCAATAACTAATCTTCCTCTCATTGCCAAAACTATCGACAAATGTGTACTATCACAATTAAACAACCACATTGATAAATTCAATCTCCTTGACACCTTCCACTCTGGGTTCAGGAAAAGCTGTAGTACAGAGTCTGCAATCCTGAACATAATCAACAGCTTACATAGATCTAGTGATGATGGTAAGACATGCCTGACTCCTAATTCTCCTGGACCTCTCAGCAGCTTTTGATATGGTCAACCACCACACCCTGCTAACCTCTCTCTCACAGCATGCAGGCATCAACTGAACTGTCCTACTGTGGTTTTCTCGTACATAAACCATTGTTCTCACCTAATCAAACTATGCAATGCCACCTCACTAGCTGTTTGTCCCACAAGCATTACCCCAAGTATCAATCATATCCCCTGCCTTATTCAACTCTACATGGAACCCCATACATACATATTGAAACTGGCCATGACTGCTTACCACCTCTATGCAGATGACATTCACCTCTACATCAAAATCTTAGCAGCTAATGACATCCAGCACCTGAACAACACTCCCATCAAGGTGCAATCCTGGCTGACCAAACAACATTCAAAACTCAGCCCCAACAAAACAGACCTTCTCCTCATCCACACAAAAGGAAAAATTCAACCTATTCACAATTGGTTCAGCAATGTAGATATCCACTGTAAGCTATCTATCTTCAAATCTGTGAAGTCTCTAGGGATTACACTTGACAAAGGCCTGAACATGAAATGCCATATTAATGCCTCAGCAAAAGTGCCCTTTACACTCTAAAACATCTAAAAAAAATCAAACCTTTCATCTCCCCAGATAATTTTAAGATGGAAATTCAATCCGTAGTCTTCTCTAAGCTGGACTACAGTACTGCTATCATCACAAGCCCACCAAAGAACCACCTTATCCCTATGGGGTCTACACTCAACACAGTGGCCAGACTACTCTCTGGGGAAAGACATTTTGATCACTTCACTCCCACACTCAATGAACTCAACAAGCTACCTATTTAAGCAAGAAGCATTTTTAAAACACTTGCATAACCCAAAAATTGTTTTACACAGAGAAACGGAACTACCTCACAAACAAACTATCAAAAACTGACCAAAAGAGGTCCCTGTGATTTTCTCACACTCTTGACTCCTCCAAAATTAAAAAAATTAAAATCACTTGCCTGTTCCTTCTCTGGGAAGGCACCTAGAAATTGGAATTCCCTAGCCAAGGATATACGCGACAATCAATCCTTATTCTACTTCAGAATAAAATGTCAGCTGGGACGACAGAAGGTTGCACGAGTAAACACTCGGAAGGCGGTAATACGGATAACAACATATAATAAGGGATATACCGACTCAATTAGAAGAGAAAAAACTAACAAAGACAAGAAACTATTTGGGGAAACTGGGATGGAATTACAACCGGTTAAAAGTTAACACTACTTATACCGACTAAACAGCCCTGTGGAAGTTGCAGCCATCTGTCATGGGCGACAAAACACATGTTGGCTGAAAAGAGGCTAAAGAGAGAATGAAACTGGAACATTTGAGAATAAACCTAATGCATAGAAAGACAAGAATTGTTGATATCTCTTATTTATGTAATACATGTTGACATTAGCGATTGCTGGGTGAAACAATTTTTGTATAAGCTGGGTGATTTTAGTCGTCCAACTGGGGAGTGGGTGATCGCTCCACCTCAAAGCACCGCACATATCTGAGTTCATGACACCTTTCAAGTGTTCTTCTGTAGAGCGCCACAGAACCTTCTGCAAACCTCACCTGTGGCAGTGTTTACGTGAGTTGCTTTTTTTGTACTGTTATCTAATTCATATTTAAGGCAGTAGCTCAAGATGGTTTTAATAGATCAGATGTAGCACTCTCTGCTGGCGGTAGTACTACTGATCTTGTACGCTGATAGCTAAGACAGGTACTGCTTTTCTGTAAGAAGGCCCAAATTCCTTCTTCACCGCGATCTTTTTTCTGACCAGATCCCCAATCTTTGGAATCCAGACAGGTCTTGCTGGGACAGGTGGTTCTTCAGTGGTTGTTGGCTTAGACTTTATGTTACTCAGACTTTTTCTTTTTTCATTCAAGTCCTGTAAAACAGCCAAACGATCTTTGATATCAAAGCTTTTTTCTTCTAACACTGAAGTATAACAATCTAAATCCTGAATTTTCATTCTAGTACCGAACAATAGTTCGTATGGAGTGAAACACTTTAGAGAATTTCTTGGCAGATTGTTAAGACTACGTTGGACACTTGTTAGATGTTTGATCCACCCATCACCCAAACCTAATACCCTCGCCGTTATATGTCACGGTTTTTTCGTTCCACAACTGCATTTCCCTCAGTATGGAAGGGAGAAGAGTACCGCAATGCAATGCCCATGCTGCTCATGGCCTCTTTGTAAGCTCAAGAACTAAACGCAGGACCCTGATCAGAATGTAGCATGCCAATTGCGTATGTGCCGATAAAGACTCGCAAATCTTTTATAACAGTTCTGGCGTCAGCCGAGCGCTGGGGCCACATCTTTAGTGAATCAAGTCTTAACAATTATGGGACCGCATTTGTCCGGTAGGACTTTTGCGCATAGTTACCCTGATGCTGTCTAATAGTGGTGTCTGGGCTGGTGTCTGGTCCGGTTCACAACTGCGATCTCTTTTGCAGTCCTCACAATTTATTGCAAAATTGTAAATATCTACGCTCATTCCCGGCCACCTGTATTGTGATTGTAATTCTATCAGAGATTTCAATATCTCTTGGTGCCTTAGACCCAATCCCATGTGTGCTTCTTGTATCAAGAAGATTATCCAGTTCGTGTTTGGAATAATTCTATCCCCCACTCCAGGGATTCGAGCGAACGGAACGGAGTTGGCATCAATTATGTATGTATTATTGAGTGGATAGTTGAGAGGTAATGCCGCATAGTCGCCTTTTAAAGAGGCTTTTACCGCCAGCATGGTTTCTCCATCTATTTGTTTTTCTGAACGCTTTTTAGTGGCTACGGAAGCCGGTTGACCAGCCGCCGCTGTGGCTCTATCAGCCAATGAATTCCCTGCAACGTAAACGCCATCACGTCGATGACTCAGTGTATGTATCATGTGAGTCTTTTGTAGTTCTTTCTGTAAAATAAGTACTTGTTCCCAAAGCTTTTTGTGCTTTATTGTGGCACCTGTGTCATCTTTGTAACTGTTTTGTACCCAGTTCTGCAAGTATTCATTGTAAGACTGAACACAGTAATGAGAATCGCACACTATTAGTGTGGGGAATTCGCGATCGGCATTTTCAAACGCCATCTTTAGAGTCCTTATTTTAGCTCGCTGAGCTGTACAGTTTCTGAATGATTCAGTTTTAGTTACAAGTGGTCTGAATTTACCTAAGCGCCAACGACCTTTAACAATCGTGCACGCGTTGTTGTAAATTTGCTTTTCCACAACAAAATGTTGTGAAAATCTGTCTGTGTAGATCACACTGGTGTATTGTTCTAAAGGCAGGATTTCGGTTGGCAGAGGATATTCAAATTCATATACGAGAAATTCTTGTGTTTTTAAATTTGGATCAAATTTGTATATTATGTCTGGTGCAGCTAGAGAATTAACCCACTGTATCCACCTTGGATGTAGTGCCTTAGCATTTGGAATGCTTGCTCTTGTTACTGCTTCTAAAGCAGGTACAGGAGAAACTATTATTATACGCTTACCTTGTGCGAGGGCTCTTTCTCTTGCTACAGCAGTTTGAACCGCTGTCAGAATTTTTTCTGTGGAACTGAATTTCATTTCAGCTTGTGTGTACAAATGTGATTTGTAAGCTATGGGTACCCTTTCTCCCTCATTAGAGGTCAGGTATGTGAATCTGCATCTTCCTGGGATGACTCGGATTACCAGATTGCGTTCGTTTGCGCTTGTTTGCAGTTTTGTTTTAGTTAACATGTCTGTCTGTAATGATCTCAAAATTTCTGTGTGTTCTTGAGTCCAATTATTCTGTTTGAAATCAGGTTTTATTAATTTGTAGAGAGGTTTAACCCTCTCTGCATAATTTAGAATGTATGTTCTTCCGAAATTCAGGAAACCTAGTATTGATTGTAAATTCTTCAGCGTTTTAGGTGCTTGGAGTACTGCACATTTCTCTAAGAAATTGTCTAGGCTTTTGCCTTCGCTTGATAATTCCTATCCTAAAAATAGGACAGTTAGATGGGCTATTCTTGACTTTTTAAAGTTGAATTTGTAACCTTCGGATGCGAACCCAAGTATTATGGTGTTCACTCTCTTTAAGTGAGCCTCCAAGTCATCGTATGTAAGATAGATGTCATCGACATACGATAATGCATCATCATCATACATTTGTAGTAATTCTGTTACTCTTGCTGAGAATAATCCTGGGCTATTCTTGAATCCCTGTGGTAGTCGGCAAAATTGTTTTTGCGACCCCCTTATTGAAAAAGCGGTCAAATACCTGCTTTCTGTTGCAATGTTTTGACAGAAGAATCCATTAGAGATATCTAATGTTGTTTTATATTTTTTGCGCACAATGTTATTCATTAGTGCAGCACTGTGTGAATTTTGGATTGCAAAGGTTTTACAGCATGAGTTTAGATGTGTGTAGTCCAAAACTAGACGATATGAATCGTCTGGCTTGGAAACAGGAAACAAAGGATTGTTCATTTGTGAGGTGCATGTTTCAATCACCCCCTGATATTCAAGTTGATCTAAGATCTCTCTAACTTGA
Organism: Lissotriton vulgaris; assembly: GCF_964263255.1. NCBI lineage: Eukaryota > Metazoa > Chordata > Amphibia > Caudata > Salamandridae > Lissotriton > Lissotriton vulgaris. The sequence goes on along the minus strand of NC_141689.1, from coordinate 1,194,943,391 downwards.
TTTTTAGCTTTTTGTTTAACTGGGTACTGCCTCTGTGCAGTAGGTTGATTTTTTAATTGGATTTTGTGGTGAGGAGAATCCTCATCCATCCTACATGATTTTTATATAAGGCAGGGGCTTGGGCCACCACCCATTTTCTTGCAAGTGTGTATTTTTTATGAATTGGTATATGATTTGAGAATGCAGGCATAATCATTTCTTCGCCATGAGGGCACTCCCTGACAAACTCTGGTGGCCAGTCTTTCTCAGCCAACAGGATATCATAGCCTTTAGAAAGGTTCTCCAAAAAGAGACCTTTAATTTTCCTAGTTTTATCTCCATCTATACGTAATGTTATTTCATATAGTTTATGGGGCACGCTAACTTGCGTGTCTGCAGTTTCCACCTGAATGTATTCATTTGTGTCCAGTGTCTCCAGAAGATTTATCAGGATCTTGCGAGCTATGGTCACTTCTGCTGCGCTGTCTTACATTGTCTGGGCCCACTCTCTGTTTTTCAGTTGTGTCCTCAGGATTCTCTGCATGTTTAATTTTAATACTTGCTACCTTCTTTCTGGGATATTGTGATTTTTTACTTTGATGAGCAGGTTCTTTGTCTTTGGACTTGACGTGCTCTTCCTTGTGTTCTGACCGTCCTCTTCTTTCCGATTTCTGTGAGGAAGTCTGAAAAGATTGAGAGGGACGTGTATCAATATCTTGGTATCTGTCAGGTTTTCTTAATTTATCCCTATCTCTAAGATTATATCTTTTTTCAGAGGGTTCCCTTTGGGGAGACTTGTCTCTTCCAACTGGTGACTTATTTCTCCGTTGGGGAGACCTTCCTCTGGACTGAAATTGTTTTTCTCTGGGAGTGGATTGTTTATTACCCTCCCATTTCTTCTTTTGAGAATTAAGGTTGTTTTTAATAAAGGTTTTTTCAGGATTTTCAATTAGTTGTGCTAATCGGTAGTTTGTACTGTCAAGTGTAATTTGAACCAAATCTCTACATGCTTTTGTTAATTCTTTTATTTTAACTAAGAGTTCTTCGTTTGGCATTCCTTCAATGTCTGGGTGTGGTGTGTAGCTGGCTAGAACCGGCCACGTGGCTCCTGGTCTTCCTAGTGGACCGAGCCTGGTGATGTGATTTTGATGTTTTAGGGCGCCTTTAAATAAGAGCAGGTGTTCTTGGTATGTTAGTGGGATTTCAATCTCCTCGAAAGGAGAGTATTCCTCTGGAGATTCCGCTACTTTATAGTAGTGGAATTCACGTGTCACAGTATGTGCTGCTGGAAAAGTTATCCAGGAATAGAATACCTCTGTCTGCCGATACTCATGTGCTCCTACCACAAATTCAACTGTACCACCTCTTGGTGATACCCCATTTTCTATAAGTTTTATAGTTATGGTTTTTCTTATGTTGACCGTGATCAGTATTGCATCCGGTTCTGTATTTTGGATGACTGTGTCTTCCGCTAGGAGTTGAGCTGCTAGTCTCACTCTTTCCCTCTCATCCTCACTATCTGACATTTTTTCTGACAGAAAGGTTTTGTTGCAGAGCAAGTTTTGAGGAAACAAAGATTAGGTGCACAATATTTTGGAACTCTGTATCCTTCAATGTTGACTATACCGTAAACTAATACATAGGATTTTCATCCTACTAAGTTTCGGCTGATATTAACCTTTTACCCACTCCAGACGTCTATTGGAGTTTTTACGAGAAAAAGGGGTCGGTGTGAAAAGCACGACTGAGTTACTCTAGTATCTTGCATTAGATTATCGCCTTACCAAACGTTGGGCGCCATGTAGTGTAGTTCCTATATTCCCAATAGGCTCTGCGCATTGGAATAACATAAAAAGCAGTGTAGACATAGGACTGAGGTCTCTAGGTCTCTACTGACTATGTTAGACTTAATTAGTTTTTGCCAGCTAGCTCAGAGGTCACTAGAAACTTTCTCGAATGAATAGGGAGGAGTTAACTTCCCTCATTTAGACAAGAAGGGATTAGCTTCTGACAACCATATAACATGACAACCTTGCTCCCCCAGAATAAGGAGTGAATCTCCAGAGTCATGTGAAAACAATAGACAGCTATTTCACTTAGTCATTTGTGCATGCTTAGTTCCACCAGAGTGCAGAGAAATAGAGAGACGGGCGTTTTTAATAAAAGGTGTTATTTTATTGAGCAGTCTTCTTTCTCGTGCAAGAGTAGTGAATTGCTATGATTGCAATACTTATCATGAAGTAAAGTGCGTACAGTAAAAGGAGTATTATAAAATAATACTGTAAAAGCATTGATATGGTTTATTAGCCATATGTCACTTCAAAATATATAAAATATTTACATACATAAAAACATTGACTAAACAAACTCAACTGGTGCTTCTAAAATACGCCTACCCCGGTGTACCTGACCTAAGCCTAATACGTGGGAAGGAGTAAGTAAGTTGCAGTTTTAAGTTAAGTTGGGTTTTTTGCCAAGAATCTGAATAAAAAATTCTCTCTAAGGTTTGAATCAGCTCCCTACCTTGGTTATAGAATGAAGGAGGTCTTGTATCTTGTTTCTCAGGACAGGATCTTCCAGTAACCTGCAAGGGTGACTGGAAACACCGGAGCTGGATTTCTCGGGGTGAGAAAAGGCAGCTTCTCCAGCGTGTCAAAGGGGAGGGGCGGCTTCCTTCGGCTCTCGCATCAGCTGGGCTTCGGATAAGTAGATAGCCGCTCTGCTCCACACCACTGTGTGTTTGCTTAAGGCAAGTGTTGGTATATTTATACCTGGAAGGTGCCATGCTTGACGTAAGGTTGGACATAAGACGTCAATAAAGATGTCACTAAAAACTGACTGTTCCTTTAGTGCTCGCAGGAGTTCAATGACAAATAAAAACAAAGTCATGGGGAATCCCCAAGTTACTGAAGGTTTGGTGTGTCAAAAGAACTCGTTGTGCTCTCTAGGAATCTAAGGTAGTAGCCTTGCCGTATTTGGGCTGCGTGGGCTATTGCTGAATATGGGTAAGATTCGTATGTGTTCATTAGGACATGATGTATCATAACCGCATAAGGACATGAATCAGGGATAATTAATTAGGGTCCTAGATACAATCACAACAATAGCTCAAGGTCCCGCGCACCCAGTTTTCCCAATCGGTAGGGCAAAGTGAGGACTCGCCCTGTACCAGTGCCTGCTTGCCTGCCCAAGTTAATCTTATCAATGATTTATTAAGTGTGACTAAGAAGGAGCTTGGTAGCACTATCAGGATGTTCACAAACAGAAACAGGAATCTGGGCAACACCACCATCTTCATTATGAAACCCTGCCAATCAAAGACACTCGCAATCCAATCCAGGTTTCAATGTCGTCTTCCAATTTGGAAACAGCTGTGCCCTAATTCTCACAGTACACTATCTCCGAGTCTGTGTGCAGTTAAATGCCTAAGTACCTAACCACATCTCCAGACCACTGCAGGGGGTAATCCATTTCAAATTGCACAGTTGCTGGAGTGAGTGCGAGTGCTATGGATTTTGTCCAGTTGACCTTCAGCCCTGATAATGCCCCGAGGTGCAACACCTATCAAAGGATCGAGGAGAGGTTGTTTTCTGGGTCCCTTACGTATAGAAGTGGTCGCTCGCTGGCCACGCACCCTTGAGGCCACGCCCCCTGCCCTGTTAAAAGGCGCCGCATTTGAAGCCTCTACAGAAACTAGATTCCCAGACCTGAGGCGGAAGCCGGGTTCTGGAGGTACGCTATCTTTGTTTTAAAACTGTGTAAATTGCTTTTAAATGTTGATTTGAAAACCTCTAAAAGCCTACCTGACCTCGTTGGAAAACCACTCTATTCCGCCCTCATACCACGCAGCCGACTGATCGCTGCTGCGGTAATTGTTTGTTGTTGTTCAGCGGCCGCCATCGCAGGCGTGCTCGCTAGCCACGCCCCCTTGAGGCCACGCCCCCTGCCCTGTTAAAAGGCGCCGCATTTGAAGCCTCTACAGAAACTAGATTCCCAGACCTGAGGCGGAAGCCGGGTTCTGGAGGTACGCTATCTTTGTTTTAAAACTGTGTAAATTGCTTTTAAATGTTGATTTGAAAACCTCTAAAAGCCTACCTGACCTCGTTGGAAAACCACTCTATTCTGCCCTCATACCACGCAGCCGACTGATCGCTGCTGCGGTAATTGTTTGTTGTTGTTCAGCGGCCGCCATCGCAGGCGTGCTTGCTAGCCACGCCCCCTTGAGGCCACGCCCCTTCTCTTCCCCATATCATGTGCCTGGGCAGGAAGCGCAGCGGACGAGCGCAGCGGGAGCGCCTAAGGCAAGCCTGTCTGCGCCCGTCCGCGCATGGACGGGCCCAGGGACCAGGCAGAATGAAGCATTCATCAGGTATTCCTCCCTCGAACTGCATTCTCTTCAGAATCCCGCTTTCCCACCCCTCGACCCGACCACACATGCTCGCCTAAAGGCCAGCAATATTCTATCTCACTATTACATGCAAGAACCACCCCCTATCTCATCTCAAAGACCTAAAACCAATAAGCTCCCCCGTAAAACCCAATCTCCAGACCCTCCGATGTCTCTATCTTAATACCAGATCTCTGGTTAAACACCAACTAGATATATTCCTGCTCCTGAAGTCGGATAGACCAGACATACTATTTGTCGCTGAGACATGGCTCACTGCAGACTCCTTGCCAGATATTCTCACGGCCCTACCATCAGATTATTACATCCTGTCAGCAAATAGAAAATCAGGAAAAGCTGGTGGAGGTGTTGCCGCCATCATTCATAAAGACCATACGTTTACCACCTTACCTCCCCTAGACTTACCAGATACGGAAAACTTAGTCATCAAATCTGATACCGACACAGGCACCATGGTGCTAGCATTGATCTACCGACCACCTACATCTATGCCTTCCTTCCCAGCTTCCCTGTCTGAGCAAATAGCAGGTCTAGTCGTCGACTATGACAAGGTTATGGTCATAGGGGATTTCAATTACTGGTACAACAACCCGGAAGCCGGACCTCATGCCATAGAACTTTTCGAGCTCCTCTCTAATTTAAACTTCCATCAACACGTCCTGATCCCCACTCATGAAAAGGGACATATCCTAGACCACATCTGGTCTCACAACATCTCTACCTCCTGCCCCACGGTCTCACCATGTATATGGTCTGACCACTACCTATTGCAATTCTCCATCACCTCTCAGGGTCACCCAAAAAATCAAGCGCCCTCGGGGGGGGTCAGCCAGGAAATGGAGATCCCTAAACCTCCAAGATTTCCTATCCACCCTGACCAACTCCATCCCTACCCGGGGACTAGACATCAATCTGATGGACAAAGCGCACACCGAGTGGCTCCTCTCTGCATGCAACGAACATGCTCCCCTCACCAAGTTCTCCCGCGCCCGTCGCATGGACGCCCACAGATGGTTCTCTGCTGACTTAAAAAAGCAGGAACTAGAACTCCGCCAACTAGAGAGGAAGTGGAGACATGGCTACCACGCCATAGACAGAGCATTACACAAGACAGCCCGCAAAAATTATAGGAGCTCTATCCTATCTGCCAAAGCAACTTTTTTCTCAGATAAAATCTCCAACGCCCAAAACAAATCAAGGGAAATTTTCAGAGCCGTAAACGACTTATGTAACGATTCCAGAACCTCTCCCTCTGAACCAGCGTCACAAATGATGTGCAACCGGCTCAACGATTTCTTCAAGGAGAAGATCGACATCATAAAAAACAGCATCCAAACCAACCACGCTAAGGCAGACTACCCGGACATCAGTAGAAATCCTAATACCCTTCAGGATATCCCCCCCATCGATCCACCCAAATTACTGGAACTGATGAACCGAGTAAAATCGGGCTCACCTAACGATCCCTGCCCCCCGCATATACTGAAAGAAGTTTATGCTGCACTCCCTCAGGGCATACTCCCCATCTTGAACACCTCCCTATCACGAGGAATAGTACCCGATTCCTTTAAAAATGCCACCCTGGTCCCTCTAATTAAGAAACCAGGTGCCGACCCCTCCAACCTCTCTAATTACCGCCCCATTTCCCTTCTCCCTTACGGCGCCAAGCTGCTTGAAGCCCATGTAACCAGCTGCTTATCCAAATTCATTGACACATCAGACTACCTGGAACCCAACCAAGCGGGATTCCGCCAGGCACACTCTACCGAGGCAGTGATTCTCGCCGTGCAGAATACTCTAAGGACCAATGCCGACAATGGAATTCACCAAGCCCTCGTACTTCTTGACCTGTCGGCCGCGTTCGACACGGTGGATCATACTATTCTATTACACCGTGTCGAACAAGCCGGCCTCAGCGGCGCGGCTCTCGCTTGCATTAAGTCCTTCCTGACGGATAGATCCCAGGCTGTAAAGCTGGAGAATTTTACAGCACCTATACTCCCCACCACCTGCGGTGTCCCACAGGGCTCCTCATTGTCTCCCCTTCTTTTTAATTTATATCTTAAACCCCTATTGCACTCCCTGAAAAATAGAAAAGTCATTATCTACAACTATGCAGACGATCGGCAGCTGGTATTCCCCCTCAACTCTCCGGATTCCATCGAGGAATTTCAAAAGACCATGCTGCACATTCAGAGCTGGATGGATCAGAACCATCTTAAGCTGAATCCAGGAAAGACTGAGCTGGTACTCCCTAGCAACAGCGCACTCAGTTGGGGCCCCCACTTCTGGCCATCCTCAATGGGCACTCCCCCATCCCCCTCCCAGTCAGTAAAAAGCCTTGGGGTCACTCTCTGCGCCGACCTCTCACTGAAAACCCAGGCCGGAACAGTGATCTCCTCCTGTTTCTTTCAGCTAAGAAAGATTAAAAAAATCGCCCATCTGCTGACCCATTCCGCTCTCATCCAGGTGGTACTCGCATTGGTTCTCTCGCGATTACATTTTTCCAACTCCATCTACCTGGGCCTTCCCCTCGTCATCGCCAAACGCCTGCAGATTGTTCAAAATCAAGCGGCCAGATTAATATTCAAGAGCAATCGCAGGAAGTCTGCCAAACCTTTGTTGGCCTCCCTCCACTGGCTCCCCATAGCCCATCGGATTACCTTTAAGACAGGCTGCATAATTTCCAAGGCCCTCCACGGAAAAAGCCCCAGGTTCGTCAATCAACTCATAAACAAATATGAACCGACCCGAGACCTTCGTTCTGCCCATCTGTCCCTCCTCACGGTGCCGACATTTAAAAAGAAACGACTTGGCGGATCCTGTTTCGCATACCTCGCCCCAAAAACCTGGAACTCATTGCCCTTGTCTATCCGGAACTGTACCAAGCTGTCAGAGTTCAGGAGAGCGTTGAAGACCTGGCTATTCAAACAAGCGCACGGTTAGAGCACTGTTCCATCTGTCTCTTCATTTACCATCTACCATCTGTTTCCTCAGCGCCATGAAACCCCTGGGTGACCGTGCGCTTAACAAATTCCGCATAAGATAAGATAAGATAAGAAGTGTCATCAGTGTACGTGGAGACCACTATTTCGTAGGTAGGGAAATGGACACCTCTATGTCCATGGTATTCTCAGAGAGCTAACGCCAGGGGCTCCGCTGTTAAGGCATACAGTGTCGGTGACAGAGGGCATCCCTGCCTTGGTCCCCTGGAGATAGCAAAAGCATCTGTGACTAGATTTCCCAACCAGATGCGTGCTGAGGGAGCGTTGTACAACACTCCTATCAGCTGCAGGAAGACAGAGCCAAGTCCCATTCGCATCAGTGCTATCCACATGACAGGTCACTCCACTGAGTTGAAAGCCTTCTCCATATCGAGAAAGACTGATATGGCCTTAGTATCTGGACAGACGTGCTGCATAGTTCCGAATATTTAATATTATAGATTGTTGGTATAAACTCAGCCTGTTCCGGAGCCACTAGCTCCGGGGTCAGCAGGGCCAATTGATTGGCCAAAATATTTGCAAACAGTTTGGTGTCCACGTTTAACAAAGAGAGGGGCCTATAAAAGCCGCATTCCTCCGGGGGTTTTCCCGGTTTGGGGATAGCGACTAAGATCGCTTCTCTCATGGACTGTGGCATCTTACCCGTAACACATAAGTCATCGAACAACGCTGAGATGTGAGGTAGCAGAAGTTGAATGAAGGCGTTATAGAAGCCTACAGTGAGACCATCTGTCCCTGGGGCGCTGTTTGCCCTCATTCAAATCCAATCCCCTGCCCTGGCACTTTGAGATAAAAAACCTACCATCCTCATCCGCCTTCAGCTGCTTCAACATAGAGTCAGATTTAGGGTTGACCCAGGTCAGTACTCCCTGAGACTGCGTGAATCCAGAAGCGTTGGTGTTACCCAGAAGTCCCGTGCTGCATAGCATATGGCTATGTAATGGAAGATGAGTCTCCTGAAGCAAAGCAACGTCAATGTTATATCTTGTTAGGTAATTTAACTCCTTACACAGTTTGCGATAGTTGTTAAGACCTCTAACATTCCAAGTCATTGTGCAGAGGGAGTCAATAGCTCTTCGAGCAGTATCTCTGCTAGTTATTGCTATCCTGTCTTTCGTATCGTGCAACGTATCCCAACTGTTGTAGCATATGAATGTTATGTGTACCGTGCAACAACTTGGCTAACATCTCCAACCTCAAAAACAACATTGCCCCTACCCTACCCTCCCCTCCCCCCTCCCACAGCGGACCACCCTATGAGATCGGCCCTGTTTGTTCACCCGAAGTTTAGTGGGGTACAGCATAGCATAGTCCAGGCCTAGTTCTCGTAACTGCTTTTTCATGGGCACAAATTGTCTATGTGCCTCCTGCACACGAGCGGTGAAATCCGGATAAAGTGAGATGGTCGATCCTTCATACGTCAACACTTGTTTCTCCCGCGTCATCTTCAAGGCAGCATCTCTGTCCCGGTAATTCAACAGTTTTGCAAATATTGGTCTCGGCGGGGATCCTGGCTGTGGCCGAGACCCCAGGGAGGAGTGTGCCCTCTCCACCACAAACATATTGGAGAACACATCATCTCCCAGAAGGCTCACCAACAACTTCTCTACAAAGAGTTCCATGTTTTCATTCACGTTCGACTCCGGCAGACCAGTAATGCGTAGGTTACAGCGTCTTGAGCACGCCTCCAGGTCCCCTGCTTTATCTTGCAAGACACGCATGACTCTTCCAAGCTGTTTGTGGTCCATGTCCAGTGTCGTCTGCGCCTCCCTTACCTCCGTGAGTCTCCGCTCGGACATATTCAACCGCTCTGCATGCTTATCCAGTCGCTCCGCCATTCTGTCCATGTGGTATGATAGGGCGTTGATCTTGGAACCCAGGGAGGAAATACCAGTCTGCAAGCTTTTCTCCACCGACAGGAGCATACTCCGGATATCTTACTCGCACTCTACCTGGGGTGGAGTCCTGTAGGGCTCCCCTGTTGCAGGGGCGCAGACTTGGAACATTTTTGCTCAAAGGTGAGCTTAGACTGTGTCCTGTCTGTCTTACCCATTGTTCCCTCCCGGGGTATCCGTTGGGCGAGGGCTTGCGTGGCTGCCCATTCAAGGCTGTACCTTGTTGTGACCTGTTGTAGACTAGCTGCTCCATCCTATCCCTGCAGTGCTATCCACGGATGTCTGGCAAGTCGTCCTTCAAGGCTGTTCCTTTTAATTGGGCCGATACTAGGGCACCTCGTCCATCGCCAGGTGCTTCGTCGCCACCCACCAGAGCTCTCCTGTGCCAGTAGGCCTCCAGCTGTGTCGCGCCGCCTCCTGTCTTACTTAGGCCTCTGGTGTCTCTCCGGCGATAGTTGCTGGAGATACTCTCTGCGCACTCCGCTCCCCACAGTCGCTGCCATCCCCAGTATGTTTGGCCAATTCCAAGCTTAGCGCTATCTATGGCAGGCTCCACTCCATTTTTATGGGCGCCTCATTGAATGCATCTATTAGGCACTGCAGTGCAGAGTACCCGCAGGGGACCAACGGCAGCCAGGAATTTCTCAGCGGGGTGTAGGTCTATACTAACCCTGGGCGTAGTTCGCAAAGTAGCACTACACAAAGCTACGCAAAGTGCACTTCGGACTAAGCGAGCTACATGTAGCACTACACGAACTGCGTAGTACGCTGTTCGCGATGATTGCACAGTGCCGGATGCTTGTCCGCACTGTGCAGTCATTGAAAACGGCATCTTGTACAGTGTGGGATGTCTTTTACTGCCGCTCAAATAGATTTTTACTCGAGCAGCAGCTTTCTCAACGCGGACTGGTAGTTTCTTATCGCGAGCGGTCGCGAGCGTACGTAACCACTCGCAATGAGAAACCTGACCACCCCGCATTGAGAAGCTTGCTGGGAGGTTTATTTTCTACGCTCGCGATCGACAACTTGACGTTGAGGACCTTGAGCAAGCAAAAAATGGCCGCTGCACTACGCTACGCGTGTTTGCACTGTGTTACGTGCAATTCGCATAGTGCGAAGTAGCGCAAACTTCACAAACTACGCGAGGGTAGCGTAGTGCTTTGCCCAGGGTTAGACTATACCTCCGCCGTCCACTACCTTCCCTGCGGTATTACCTCGAGCCGCCACTCTGATCACATCCCTAAGTGTCTTCTGCGTAGCAAGACACACCCAAAGCCAGTGCCTTCACTCTGCATGGCAGATCCTCTTTGCAGCCATGCCCAGTTTGCCCCCTCTTCTCAAGGCCGTTACCTGCTCTGCCCCAACACTCCTCAGCAGGCACCTACGTTGCTCCTCGCCGCAGTCTGCCCCTCGTGGCTCATGCTCGTGTAACACCACTCACGTAGTCCCCCATGCGCCGGAGGCCTTTTGTGCTCACCAGTAGCAGGCCGCACAGCACATTCGCCGCTCAGTCCTGCATCTGAGTCGGCACCGTGATTATCGTAGCGCAGCTGGCGCCCCCTCTTAGCGACACTTGCCACTGATGGGCCGGACCCACGAAGACTTGAGATCCGGCCGAAGTCTGAATCTCTTTGCGGCAAGCACAGTGACATCGCCCCTCCTCTCCGACCACTCGAGGATGGGGATTAGAGGCCTTGCAGCTCACCGGCCGAGCTCAGCAGCAGCTCCGGAATCAAGGGGGTGAGAGAGGCCGAGTCGGATCTACGTGGGGCGGTTGTGTTCCAGTGCCCAGTTTTCAGTATGGCAACAGGTAGACAGTAGAAGGCTGTCGGATATATGTAGGATAATTTGACGGCTTAGCGGAGCTCGAGACTTAGGCGACAATCTCGGTCTAGAGCAAGCTCCGCCCCCCCAAAAAATATAGTTGATACATTGGTACAGTAATTAAACCTTCCAGCATTCATTGGAAATCATGTTGTGATGTTGGGAGTCACTTAAAATTTCTAGCGGACACAAGTGCAATTACACCCACAAGACCTGAGAAAGTCTCTCCTAAGGGACGAAACGCATTGGATATGATGAGATTTTGAAGAAGAAAAGTTTTGTACAAAAAGATTGTGAATAAAGAAACCCTTTAAAAAAAAAACTTTGATTGGGTCTGTGCACTATGAAATTTAAACCATTTGTAAATATCATATATCTTACATGACGAATAGTGGGTGCTGATCATCCTTGTGCAACAAACTGCACTTTGTACTAAGTTTTGTAGTACTAGAGTAGTAGACTGCACTTTGGTAGTGTCTTAAACTGTTGAATACGTTTACTACTTTTCAGTATTCACTATCTTCACTTTTGTAGTAACTTAGTATTTTGTAGTAAGTCCCTACCTCCATTATTTTCTGTGAGAGAGTGTTACAATTCCAATGGATGGCTATGTTTAGTGATGTAGTTACTACAAAAGTGTAAATTACTACAAAAGTGTAAGTTACTACAACATTGCAGTCTGTGAACACTGAACAGTAGCAAACTTACTCAAAATTGTATACTTACTTAAAGGCCCAGTGTGCCTATTCTTTCTGTGTACATGGGGGGCACCTGTCTTTGCATCAGAGCTGTTTTGCTTGATACTGTGCCTACTCTTCTAATTGTTTTTTATGAGTGACACAGAAGAAGATATGGTAAAAGAGATATTCACAATGGAAAAGCAAACTCACATATGGCATGTAAATAGTGAATATCACCCTAAAATGGATGGATAGTGGATTTGAGGAAGGTTATTTAGATTTCCTGTCTCAAAAATAATGGACGTGTTGTGCAAATTCGACAAAGAAATGTTATGTTTCATATTTCCCCAAGGTGACCTTTTCTTTATGTTATAGGATAGAAAAGCAATAAGAATGAAGGCTGCCTGTAGGTGCGTTTTGCAGAACAGATCTGCAGTTAGGAGAAAAATTGCTTTGGCAGGAGCATACAGTTGGTTCATGCCGGAAAATGGCAAAAAGGAACAACGCTCCTAAAAACAACCTTTCTTTTGTTTTTTTGACCATGCATTTGGGTTTTGTTTTACTACCCAGGGCACACCACAAATCTATAAAATATGGGTTTTAGTCAGAAGGATCACTTCCATAAGTCATTGTGGGCCCATAAAAGCCCGTGACTTTGGAAGGTGATTGTCCAGTAACGTCGGTCAAAACCCGATAGGATTATAAAGATCGTCCCTCAGGAAACAATGCTGAGAAAATCAGTGGTAAATGATCTATTTTAAAAGTATTTTGGTCAAAATGTCATAAGATTAAAAAATAATAATAATTTTACGGCAACTTTGAGGGCTCTTTCTCTCTCAGACATATCTGTATAATTCAAAATATGTGCATTTGAAAGCCCCTTGGACCTGTAACAGTGTTAAAAACACTAATCTAATTTTACAATTCTACTTATTCTCACCACTTTACGCTTCTCTCTCTCTCTCTCTCTCTCTCTACGTTGTGGTCGCTCTCCCCTTCATTTTCTCCATTTTCCCTTTCAACGCTTTTTCCCACTTCTTTTCTTCCGCATTTCTCCCTCTCTCACTCTGTCCTCTCCTTTCATTTCCACATCTTCTCTTTTACTATCAAAGGTCTTCCACATTTCTCTCTTCTTTTACTTCTTCTGTTTTTTTTCTTCTACATATCTCTCTTCTTTTTTCTTCTGTCTGTTTCTTTCTCAACCTGTCTCCCTCTCTCTGTCTCCTCTCTATTTCTCCTCCTGGGCGCCCTCTCCTCATATCTCTCCCTGCAATGCTCTCCGAGATTTCTTTGTGCATAGCACAAAAGTTATTTCCGGGTCCTAGAGACAAAAATAAATAATGCAGAGTTGAAGAAATGATGAAGAGTTGGAAAGGGCGTAGCAGGTGGCTGGCTGCAGCACAAACTTGCTTTATTGGAATGGAAGCTGTGTTCCTAATTCTAAACTGTCCTGGCCATTGGAATTCGGAGTGCAATATGTTGTGAGCGTGCAAGCTATCCAGGAGGCAAAAGGCTCTAACAGAGTATTGTAAATGAGTGCACGAACTAACCATAATTGGAAATAGCTGCATAAAGTCTGAGCTCTAATGATTTACAGAAACATTTTCCAGAAGACAACCTGCAAGACCTGGCAAACGTACAAAGAAAGAGATAAACATATAATGCAAAAAAGTGGGTAGATGTTAACTGTGTCACAGAAGAAAATAAGTTACTGAATGCCAACAATGAGGGAATGAAAGGAGAGTGGAAAGATATCAGGGAGTATAGAGAGACAGTGTTGGAGCATATAAAACAAACACAAGCAAAGTCAAGAGGTCTCGCCTTTGTAATGTGAAAGGCAAACTTTTGACTTTGCCAATGCTTGCTTAAAAATGTTTTTAACAAATGTCAACATACTGGAGGAAAAGCAAACATTTACCTTACGGTATTTCAACATAGTACATTAAAGTCAATGTTTTTATTTTTTAATAAATGGCCCATTTGTTTCACTCAGGAAACTCTGAAGATAATTAATAAAAAAAAAGAAGAGTCAGGATGCCAGGGGTGTAACACCGCAACCTGAAGCTCCTGTGACGCAGGGGAAAGCTGTTCAGAGGCCCCAGCCCCAACCCCTTCAGAGGAGCTCCATTCTGACCAAGGTTAATGAATAACGATGAAAAAGTGGGAGTCTCAGGGGTGACTCTTCACATTCTCCAGAGGACCCCCTCATTTTACATTATGCCACTGTTTTCTGCCTCAAATGCTAGCTGAGTGAGTGTGGCAGCGAGCCCCTCCCACGGCGTCATATAAGCCTTTGTGTGGGAAGGCATGTGCATTCATGGAATTTGTGGAATGCAATTGATAAAATAAGATCAACCCTTAAAGTTTACTTTTTAGTCATACATTGGTAAAAATTCACCAGGGGAAGCAGCACACAAGGGAGAGAGGCTGAAAACACATGCACTTTTATTGAGTGTTCAATGACAAAGAAAAAAGTAGTTACCTGAATGTGAATCCAATCAAAGGGATGCAAAGAGGCATCCTTCCAGGGTAAGTTCAAGCAAAAGAAGAGGAAGGAAATCCATTGTAAATGAAATAAGTGGGCGTGGTCTACAAGAGGTCTTTTGACAACAGACAGATAACAGCTTTCTGTGATGAGATTTAAACATTGAGAGCAGATGTAAGAACCCTTTATGTGACACTCGTGGCTATGTATGTGGAATCTACATCAAATGATGGGAGAAACAGAGGAAAGACAAGGGGCCTCATTTATGAGGCCTTGCGTCAGTTTTGCGCTGCGGATGCGTCACTTTTTGTGACGCATCTGCGGCGTAAAACATGCGCCTTGTTGCGCCATATTTAAAAAGTGACGCATCTAGGTAGATGCGTCACTTTTTAAACCCCTGCGCCACATTATACCTGCGTCAGGTATAATGTATGCAGAGGGGGCGTTCCCCCGCAAAAAGCCTCGTAATAGTGACGCAGTGAAATCTATGAGATTTCACTGCGTCACTTTTAGGATGCTGTTGCGTCAAAATCTTGCGCCTGCCTCACAGCAGGCGTAAGACTGACGCAAGCCCTTTCACATGGGGCTTTCCCCATGTGAAAGGACGCATTGCTGGAGATGCGTCACTTTTGTGACACACTCCAGCAATGCGTCACTTTTGCGCTTACAGATGAGTCAGAAATACTGACGTATCTGTATGTCCTTGCGACATGATGCGTCATACATTAAATATGACGCATCATTGGTGTCGCAAGGAGTGCGCAGTGAAAAGTGACGCATCGCTGTTTTCACGCAGCGATGCGTCACTTTTCATAAATGAGGCCCAACATGTTTAAAGTGAAGACTGCTACACAGTTAATTTTCTACTGGAAGCTTTTTTCCAATACATTTATATAAAGTATACCATGTTGGAGCATGAAGAACCGATCATAAGACACAGAACAACACAATACACAGACACATAGTTTAATGCTTCTTATGTTATGAGTGAATGCCATTTAGAACAGCACAATATCAGATTACAGTACCTTTCTAAACGAATGTTTACTAAGAGGAGACAGAATTGAGAAAGGCTAACATATAGCAAGAGAGTTTGCTATACAAATATTATACTCTCATTCACTTATTTCTCTACAAAGAAGTGGTAACTTCTTCTACCTTTACAGGTGCCATGCCCTTACTCTCTGATGTTAGGTGTAAGAAACGCAATTGAAGGCCCTCATTTCTTTGTTCAGGAACCAGAATCACAAGTTTTAATTACAACATTCTCTGCATGGTTTCCAGGTATATTGCAGGAAGTCAATTCTTCCAAAATTTACCATGGGAAATGTCTTTTAAGTGTAAGTGAAGGTGGATTCTTTTGTAAACTGCACCAAAATCCACAAGCGATTCTCATTTCCAAAATGAGGAAAGTCATAATTGGATGCAATTTATCAGACTTGAAAAATTCCAAACCCTGAGGTATTGCGTTGTACCAGGAGTGATAAATATCAACACCTCCAAGGGGCCCATTAGGATGACGGGCGGACTTCGTCCGCCCGCCATCCCATCGTAGAAAGTGACCGCCCGCCATAAGGGCGGGGGTCCCGTGCCTGCAATTAGGATGTGCCCGCCACAGTGATCCAGCATTGCTGAGTGCACCACCCACCACAATGCCAGGAAGGCATGCTGTGCACTTCCATGCACAACATGGCAGACACCGCACAGTGCCTGCCATGTTGTGCATGGAACTGCCCATGTGCACCACCCCGGTGTCCCTGGGGGCCCGCAATGGGCCCCCAAAGCAGACTCTGCATGCCTTTCCGTGGCGGCAATGCCACCACGGAAAGGCATTGTAAAATGCCCATTCTAATCTGGCTGGCGGTGTCTGATAGACACCGCCACCAAATAGAACCCTTTTCCTCCCGGTCGATTTGTTGATCGGGCAGAAAAGCGTTGGACGGTCTTTCCTTCAGCCACGGACCCCCCAACCATAATAATATGGCAGGGGGGTCATTCCGGCACGGATGGCGGGTGGATCGCCCCCCCCCCCCCCCCCTCAGCCTGGCGGGGGCGATCCGCCCGCCATCCTAATAGGGCCCAAAGTGTATAAATAAAAAAATTACATCATAACACTTGAAAACTATTTGCTTTAGAATATCACTGACCTTTCCTGATATATTTATTACCCCCTCCAGTGCTAGTCCTTGCGCCCCCCCTCCCCCCTCCCCATGCTAAGCCTTTTTTTGGCTATTTGTGGTAGTTTGGGCTTAGGCCCCTGTAACTGTTTGACCACATAAGGTATCCACGCCAAATTTGCATCCTTTTTTTCCAACATCATGGGGATTCTAAAGGTACCCAGGGTTTGTGGATTCCCCTGGAGAGGACACAGAAGTTAACCAAAATACAGCTGCATTTTTTTTTTGAAAAAGCATCTGTTTTTTCCCTGCAAATAGTATCAAAAAAGGGGTTGTGGTGCTGGAATCAGCATCTTCCCAGCTTTCAGAGAAAAGCAGACTTGTGTCAGAAAACCAAAATATTTTACACAGTTTTGGCATTTTTCTGGGACATAGCCTATTTTTGCTATTTTTTGTGCGTTCAACCTCTTTCCAGTTAATGGTAGAAATGGGTGCGAAAGCAATAATGGATCCTGTAAAGCTATACATTTTAGAAAAGAGACACAGGCACAATTCTGAATTCAGCAAGGGGTAATTTGTGTAGGTCATCCAACGTTTCTTTAACTAACCATTGAACATAGGAAAAATAGAAAATTACTTTTAAAAAAAACAGCGATTTGTGTCAACATTTTTACCTGCAACTTCTTCTAATTATGATAGCTGTTTGAAAGCAATAAACTGTTACATCCGCTAGACCTTTCTGGTTGTGGGGATAAATAGGACTTGTAGGTTCACTAACAACTTGACGAACCCAGAGCCAAACACTGAGTAGCGACTTGCAATGGATTTTTATTATGACCTGGGTATATAGCAATTATTCTGGGAAAATGTATACAAGAAAAAATCAGTATTAAATGGGAACAAAATGTAAAGTTTAGAAACAGTAGATATTTGCAGATTTACGAAATTGGGAATACCAATACTAGCATGAGAATTATAGGTCATTTTTCAAAATGATTTATTTTTTACACACTGTCTTTCATTTGGAAGTCAGTAATGCGTCGAGAGTCAATAAGTAATAACAGTTGCTCTACAATTCTCTGTTACCTTAAGTCTCCTGATAAAAATGGTACCTCACTTGTGTGGGTAGGCCTAGTACCCACTACAGGAAACGGCTCAAAACGCAACATGGAAACATCCCATTTTTACAATGAAAAATTACCCATTTTTTGCAAAGTACCTAGCTGTAGTTCTAGAACCCTAGCTCTGCCGGTACCTAGGGAAACCTAGCAAACCTATACATTTTAAAAAACTAGACACACAGGGAATGCAGGATGGAGTGATTGGACTGGCTCACACCAAGTTCTGTTACCCAGAATCCATTGCAAACCTAAACAATTGTCAAAAAAACACATTTTCCTCACATTTCTGTGGTGGAAAGTTCTGGAATCTGCATGGATCCACAAAATTCTACCCACCAGGTGTTCCCCAAAGTCTTCAGAGAAAAATGGTGCCTCACTTGTGTCTGTCGACCTAGTGCCCATGACAGGAAACAGCCCAAAATGCAACATGGACACACCACATTTTCACAGTGAAAAATTACCCTTTTTTTGCAAAGGGTTAAGCTGTAGTTTTTGAACCCTAGCTCTGCGGGCACCTAGGGAAACCTAGCAAACCTGTACATTTCTGAAAACTAAACACCCAGGGGACTCCAGGATGGTGTGACTTGACCGGCTCTCACCAGTTTCTGTTACCCGGAATCCTTGCAAACCTAAACATTTGTCCAAAAAAACACATTTTCCTCACATTTCTGTGGTGGACAGTTCTGGAATCTGCATGGATCCCCGGAATTCTATCGACCCAGCATTCCCCAGAATCTTCCAATAAAAATGGTACCTCACTTATTTGGGTAGGCCTAGTTCCCGCGATAGGAAAGGGCCTGAAACGCATCGTGGACACACCACATTTTCACAGTGAAAAATGACCCTTTTTTTGCAAAGTGCCTAGCTGTAGTTTTTGAACCCTAGCTCTGCCGGCACCTAGAGAAACCTAGCAAACTTATACATTTTTTTAAACTAGACCCCCAGGGAAATCCAGGATGTGGTGACTTGACTGGGTCTCACCAGGTTCTGTTACCCAGAATCCCTTGCGTACCTAAAAAATTGGTAAACAAACACATTTTCCTCAAATTTCTTAGGTAGAAAGTTCTAGAATCTGCGTGGATCCACACAATTCCATGCACCCCGCGTTCCCCAAAGCCTTCGGAGAAAAATGGTACCTCATTTGTGTGGGTAACTACTGCCCGCAACAGGAAACAGCACAAAATGCAATGTGGACACACTACATTTTCACAGTGAAAAATGACCCTGTTTTACAAAGTGCTTAGCTGTGGTTTTTTAACCCTAGCTATGCCGGCAACTAGGGAAACCTAGCAAACCTATACATTTTTAAAAACAAGACACCCTTAGGAATCTAGGATAGGGTGACTTGACTGGCTCTCACTGGGTTCTGTTACCCATAATCCCTTGCAAACCTAAAGAAATGTTTAAATAAAACACATTTTCCTCACATTTCTGTGGTGGAAAGTTCTGGAATCTATTTGGATCCACAAAATTCTACAAATCCTGTGTTCCCCAAAGTCTTCCAAAAACAATGGTACCTCACTTGTGTGGGTAGGCATAGCCCCTGCAACAGGAAATGGCGCAAAACGCAACGTGGAAACACCACATTTTCAAAGCGAAAAATTACCCTTTTTTGCAAAGTGCCTAGCTGTAGTTTTGGAACCCTAGCTCTGCCAGCATCTAGGGATACCTAGCAAACCTATATATTTTTTTAAAACTAGACATCAAGAGGAATCCAGAATGGGGTGACTTGACTGGCTCTCACCAGAACTGTTACCCAGAATCCCTTGCAAACCTAAAACATTGTAAAAAAACACATTTCCTCACATTTCTGTGGTGAAAGTTCTGGAATCTGTGTGGATCAACAGAATTCCACCCACCCAGTGTTTCCCAAAATCTGTAGAGGAAAATGGTACCTCACTTATGTGGGTAGGCCTAGTGCCTGCAACAGAAAATGGGCCAAAACGCAACGGGGACACACCACATTTTAACAGTGAAAATGACCCTTTTTTGCAAAGTGCCTAGCTGTAGTATTTAAACCCTAGCTCTGTTGGCACCTAGGGAAACCTAGCAAACCTATACATGTTTGAAAACTAAAGACCCAGGAAAATCCAGGATGGGGTGACTTGATTGGTTCTCACCAGTTTCTGTTACCCAGAATCTCTTGCAAACCTAAAAAATTGTCAAAGAAAACACTTTCTCCTCACATATCTGTGGTGGAAAGTTCTGGAATCTGTGTGGATCCCCAAAATTCCCCCCACCTTGTGTTCCCCAAAGTCTTCCGATAAAATTTGGTACCTCACTTGTATGGATAGGCCTAGTGCCCGCAACAGGAAACTGCACAAAATACAATGTGGACACACCACATTTTCACATTGAAAAATGACCCTTTTTTGCAAAGTACCTAGCTGTAATTTTTGAACACTAGCTCTGCTTGCACCTAGGGAAACCTAGCAAACCTTTACATTTATAAAAGCTAGACACCCAGGGAAATCCAGGGTGGGGTGACTTGACTGGCTCTCTCTAGGTTCTGTTACCCAGAATCTCTTACAAACCTAAAAAAGTTTCCAAAAAAACACATTTTCCTCACATGTATGTGGTGGAAAGTTCTGGAATCTGCGTGGATCCACTAAATTCCACCCACCCGCTTTCCCCAAAGTGTTTTAAGAAAAATGGTACCTTACTTGCGTGGGTGGCTTAAGTACCCGCGACAGACAAGGGCCCAAAACCTATTGAGGCAACATAAAAATGTCCTATTACGAACCAACCTGGTTTTGCAAGGGGGGATCACCTGGGTTTTTGTCCCCGGGCTCGGCGGCTATCTTGGGAAACTACCAAACCCACATATTTATGAAAGCTAGACACTCAGGGGAGTCCAGCGAGATAAGGTTTGCTCGGATTCCCAAATGTTTTCCTACCCATAATCCATGCAAACCTCAAATTTAGCTGAAAAAATCCCTTTTTTCTCATATTTCTGTGTAGGAAAGTTCTGGAATCTACATAAATTCACAAGTTTCCTACTACCCAGCGTTCCCCTAGGTCTCCCGATAAAAATGGTACCTCACTTGCATGGGTGGGGCAAGTACCCGCGACAGGCAAGGGCCCAAAACTTATTGAGGAGACGTCAAAATGACCGATCACAAAACAACCTTGGTTTGCAAGGGTTGGTCACCTGGGTTTTTGGCACCGGGCTCGGTGGCCATCTTGGGAAACTACCAAACCCACACATTTCTGAAAACTAAAAACCTAGGGAAGTCCAGGCAGGTATGGCTTGCGTGGATCCCCCAACATTTTCCTACCCAGAATGCCCTGCAAACTTCAAATTTAGATGAAATTTTTTTTTCCCATATTTCAGTGTGAGAAAGTTCTGGAATGTATGTGGATCCACAAATTTCCTGCCACCCAGGATTCCCCCAGGTCTCCCGATAAAAATGGTACCTCACTCGCGTGGGTGGGTCAAGTACCCGTGACAGGCAAGGGCCCAAAATGTATTGAGGAGATATCAAAATTACCTATCACAAAACAACCTGGTTTTGCAAGAAGGGTCACCTGGGTTTTTGACCCCTAACCCTGCAAACCTCAAATTTAGCTGAAAAAAGCACTTTTTTCTCAAATTTCCACCAAAGAAATGTGAGGAAAATGTGGTTAATAGGACTAATGTTGAGGTCTGCAAGGGATTCTGGGTAACAGAACCTGGTGAGAGACTAACAAGCCACCCCCTCCAAGATTCCCCTGGGTGTCTAGTTTTAAAACATGTATAGGTTTGCTAGGTTTCCCTAGGTGCCAGCAGACCTAGTGTTCAAAATCACCAGCTAGGCACTTTGCAAAAAAGGGTCAGTTTTCACAGTGAAAATGTGGTGTGTCCACGTTGTGTTTTGGGTCATTTCCTGTCCTGGGCATTTGGCCTACCCACACAAGTGAGGTGCAATTTTTCGCTGAAGACTATGGGGAATGCGGGGTGTGTGAAATTATGTGGATACATGCAGATATCAGAACTTTACACCACAGAAATGTGAGGAAATGTTGGTTTTTTAAAATAAATTTTGAGGTTTGCAAGGGATTCTGGGTAACAGAACCTGGTGAGAGCCAGACAAGTCACCCCATCCTAGATTCCCCTGGGTGACTAGTTTTCAAAAATGTATAGGTTTGCTAGGCTTCCCTAGGTGCCGGCAGTCCTAGGGTTCAAAATCTACAGCTAGGCACTTTGCAAAAAAAGGGTCTGTTTTCACTGTGAAAATGTGATGTGTCCACGTTGCGTTTTGGGCCATTTCCTGTGGTGGGCACTTGGCTACCCACAAAAGTGAGGTACCATTGTTCTTGGACGGCTTTGGGAAATGTGGGGTGGGTAGAATTTTGTGAATCCATGCAGATATCAGAACTTTCCAACACAGAAATGTGAGGAAAAGGTGATTTTCTTTTTACAAATTTTGAGGTTTGCCAGGGATTTTGGGTAACAGAACCTGGTGAAAGCCAGACATGTCACCCCATCCTGGATTCCCCTGGGTTTCTAGTTTTCAAGAAAATATAGGTTTGCTAGGTTTCCCTTGGCGCCAGCAGAGCTAGGGTTCAAAATCTACAGCTAGACACTTTGCAAAAAAAGAGTCAGTTTTCACTGTGAAAATGTGGTGTGTCCACGTTGCGGTTTGGGCCGTTTCCTGACGCGGGCACTTGGCCTACCCACACAAGTGAGGTACCATTTTACTTGGAAGACTTTGGGGAATGCAGGGTGGGTAGAATTTTGTGGATCCACCCAGATATCAGAACTTTCCACCACAGAAATATGAGGAAAATGTTTTTTTTAAAGTAATGTTGAGGTTTGCTAGGGATTCTGGGCAACAGAACCTGGTGAGAGCCAGACAAGTCACCCAATCCTGGATTTCCCCGGGTGTCTAGTTGTAAAAAAATGTATAGGTTTGCTAGGTTTCCCTAGGTGCTGGCAGAGCTAGGGTTCAAAATCTACAACTAGGCATTTTGCAAATTAGTGTAAAATTTCACTGTAAAATGTGGTGTGTCCATGTTGCGTTTTGGGCGGTTTCCTGTCATGGGCACTAGGCATACCCACACAAGTGAGGTACCATTTTTCTCAGAAGACTTTGGGGAATGCGGGGTAAGTGGATTATTGTGGATCCACACAGATTCCAGAACTTTTCACCACAGAAATATAAGGAAAATGTGTTTTTTTGTAATTTATTTTAGGTTTGCAGGGGATTCTGGGTAACAGAACCTGGTGGGAGCCAGCCAAGTCACCCCATCCTGGATTACCCTGGGTGACTAGTATTAAAAAATGTATAGGTTTGCTAGGTTTCCCTTGTTGCCGGCAGAGCTAGGGTTCAAAATCTCCAGCTAGTCATTTTGCAAAAAAGGGGTCCGTTTTCACTTCGAAAATATGGCGTGTTCACGTTAAGTTTTGGGCCATTTGCTGTCATGGGCAATAGGCCACCCATACAAGCGCTGTACCTTTTTTCTCAGAATATTTTGCGGAACGCAGGGTAGGATGTATTTTGTGGATCCACGCAGATTCCAGAACTTGTGTTTTTTTTTACAAATATATAGGTTTACAAGGGATTCTAGATAACAGAACCTAGTGAGAGCCACACAAGTCATCCTATCCTGGATTCCCTTCAGTGTCTAGTTTACAAAAATATATAGGTTTGCTATGTTTCCCTTGGTGCAGGCTGTGCTAGGACCCAAACTCCACAGGTACGCACATTCCGAATAAGTCTGCCTAGTGGGCTTTCTGATGCCCTGGGGAGGGGGGAAATCAGGGACAATTGCCCCAATATGCCCCAGAGGGGGGCAGAAAGACTGTGGCTATTCTTTTGGGGGTTGTAGGCATTGGGATGCCCATTTTGGTCATCCCTCACCCCTGCATATAAATAAGTCAGCATATTCGCTGGCACATAGTGGGCTTTCTGCCCCCCCTGGGGCTGATCAGGGCCTACTGCCCCATCTGCCTCCTGGGAGGGGCAGAAAGACTGTAGCATCTTTTTTGGGGTGGGTGGGGTCATTGGCAGCACCCACCTTGAAACTTGGAGAAAAAAATCCTTGGTGGCTAGTGGGCTTTTTGCCTCCCCAGATGCTATTGCCCCATCTGCCTCCAAGAGGGGTGCAGAAAGACTGTAGCATCTTTATTTGGGTGGGTCATTGACATACCCGTTTTGGGCAGCGCCCACCCCTACCAATATAAAAAAATATCCTTGGCGCTTAGTGGGCTTTCTGGACCGGGGGGCAGATCAGGGGCTATTGCCCCAATCTGCCTCCTGGGGGGGCAGAAAGTGTTTTATTTTCTTTGGGGGTAGGGTGTGGGATTTGCATGCCCATTCTTGGCAGCCACCACCCCGGGCCTATAAAAAATAGAATCCCTGGCATCGAGAGCGCTTTCTGCCCCCCCGAGGGGGACATATTGGGAGCTACTG
The DNA here is from genome assembly GCF_964263255.1 of Lissotriton vulgaris. Classification (NCBI taxonomy): domain Eukaryota; kingdom Metazoa; phylum Chordata; class Amphibia; order Caudata; family Salamandridae; genus Lissotriton; species Lissotriton vulgaris. The sequence goes on along the minus strand of NC_141689.1, from coordinate 1,194,919,482 downwards.
CCACCCAGGGGTGCAGAAAGACTGACATTTTGTGGGGGAGAGGGGTGGGGCATTGGCATACCCATCTTGGGCGATCCCACCCCTAAATTCATTGGGGAAAAAAACCTGGTGTCTAGTGGGCTTTCTGCCTCCCGTGGGGATATTGGGGGGCTACTGTCCTGATCTGCCCCCCAGGGGGGACAAAAAGACTGTACCTTTGTGGTTGGGGGCATTGGCATGCCCATATTGGGCAGCCCCGAATATATATTTTTTTAAATCCCTGGTTTAAAGTGGGATTTCTGCCCCCCGGGAGGAAGATTGGGGGCTGATGCCCCCATCTGCCTCCCAGGGGGGGTAGAATGGCTAAGTTTGCCCAAATTAATATGGGGAGAAAATACCCTTGCCCAAGGGGCCGCTCCCCCTCCCTGGTGGCTAGTGAGTGTTTCCCTGGTTGGGGATCCCCCTCCTGGGGAGATCCCCAAGCAGGGATCCACTGGGGAGGGGTATCATTAGAAAGAGAAAATTCTCCCCTTTCCAATGATATCTCTCCGGTCTTTCTACGTGCTCAGAGGCCTGAGATAGCCCCCTGAGCACGTAGAAAGTGAAACTTAAATGAGCCTAAAGGCTCATTTCAGTTTCGGTTTCTATGAAATTACGTCAGCGCGACATGCACGCTGATCGTCAGTTCACCAAAATGGTGGGGCGGGGTCGTCGTGAGCTGGGGAAGCTCTTCTCCTGCTCTGAGTCTTCGGGGGAGAAAAAGAAATCCCTCTGCTGTCTGCAGCAGAGGATTTTGTGCCCCTATCCTCATGACGGAATGGTTCCGTCATGAGCACAGGAGCACTGGTGCTCATGACGGAACCATTCCGTCATGACCACAGAAGGGGTTAACTATGTGATGGTAGATTAAAACATTATGTAAGCAATGCAGTCTCATATTTATTAGGAGCATTGTTGGCTAATGTTGCAATGCATAAATATGGTTATTTTTGTTGTTTTTTTGGTAGGACTTTGGATTGATAATTTCATTGGGATGGAAGGAAAGGAATACAGGAGACAAACCAGATATCGTGACTCGGTGTAGCAAACACCCTTTATTGCTTTGTTTTTTTTTAAGCCTAATACATGTGGGGGCAGATTTATAAGCCCCCTGCACCACCAGTACGTCAGTTTTTGTTATGTACTGGTGGCGTATCTTACTGCTCCATATTTACAAGGACAGGAATAGCCACCCTAAGTGGTTTTGCCTGTCCTTATAAATACAGCCCCTTTACACTCAGCACTTTGCGTGGAAGAGGTGTTCCATGGGTGTTGCTCTGGGTGTTCCCACATAATAAACCTGGAAATGCATCAGTATGCTATGCTACCCTAGGGGTGGAGTAGCGAGCCGCAACGAGGAGAAATGTTTTCATTTCTCCTCGTTTTTTCAGCTTTCAATGCGTGATGCATTCTACAGCACACATTGAAAGAAGAAAATGCCTGTAGTGATTGTTTGTGGTCAATTTAATTGTAAATCTGCCCTGTGGTGTTCTAGCTTTATCTCACTCTCCAATATTTTCCCTCTCATTAATTACTGTCTGAATTATTTTGACTCTGGTGCTTTTTTTTGTACTTAGGTAAGTCATGTACGACCTCAAGTGAGGTGCATAATCTGCAAAGACTGTAATAAATAAGTGTCATACACCTTTTGATAACCTCTGGAAACACCTGTCATGAAGGCTATCTGCATTTACACCTACACTATGATGCTGATCACCCGCCGATCTGACGAAATGCAACGTGGTCTGTATAAATAGAAGACGGACAAACTAAGGTCTCCATGGGAAACCCAGATGGAGGTCATCTTCAAATGTGTTCATTGCCTGTGCTAGATAAAAACTAGTAGTTACCTGTCCCACCTGCTCCTGGTGTCTCCAATTCTTTCTTGGAACATTTTCACAACCACTTTTTTTTCTTTTTGCTTGATATATTAAATAATGCATTGAAGTGAGAATTGCTATGTCCCTTAATTTATTGTATAGTAGTTGCATTTCAGTAGTACATCATACTAAAGTGCATTTGCAGACAGATAGCTTACCCTTCCATGAGAATGTACCGGTTACTTACCGGTAATCTTCATTACTCCAAGTATTGTCTTCCTAACCACCTGCTAAATAAAGTGAGCTTCATCTCAACATCAGAACCCTCCAAAGCAAAAAGTCAGCCTCCCATGAGTCCCATCCTTACCAAACATGGCTAACCCTTATCACCGCTGACCTCTATAAGAGCAGGGTTGGCCCATCCCACAGCCTGGAGAACTACCAAGTCCCAAGAACAAATGAAGCCAATAGCACACTCGGGACGGAGGGATGGGAACTCATGTGGTAAGGAAGACAATACTCGGCGTAATGAAGATTACTGGTAAGTAACCAGGCATTACCTCCTCGTAAGTCTTCCTCGCCAACAAAGTGAGCAAATACCCAACCCAATAGGCTTCATAGCTACAAAAGAAACCAACAACAAGGAATAGATGCAACAGAAAGAGGTTTAATCCAGCTTTTAGCAGCAAAACAATCGGAGCAAACCTCATAGTCCACATGGCAAAATACAACAATGATGAGCTGGAGGACCCAGCCCAGAGAACAGCCTCAGCAAAACCACCAGCAGGACCATCGAAAACCACCCGGTAGTGCTCCATGAACATGTGCAGAGAGGCCCAGGTTGCTGCCCGACAGATATCCACAGTAGAGACACCATTGAACAAGGCCCAAGACACAGAGAGAACCCTTGTGGAAAGACCCTGAACCCTGGAGGACAGCTCAGACCCCTGAGACACGCAGGCAAGCAAAATTGCCTGTTTAATCCAACGACTTAAAGTGGAAAGGGAAGGCTTGTTACCAGATCGAACCAAGCCAAAAGTCACAAACAAATTTTCACAACAACAGAAAGTGACAGTCCAGTCAAAATACCCCAAGACTGCCTGACGAACATCCAGTAGAGACAGAGAGGAATCAGAGCCTGACACAGCCACTGGAGGAAATGAAGGCAAAATCACCACAGGAGTGGTTGATCACAGTAGGGACCTTCAGAACAAACCTTGGGCCAGGGCAAAAAAACAGACAATCTGGAAGAACCCACAAAAATGGAGGGGACCGTAAATAAGATCCCAGTTCGGCAATCCTACCAACCGAGACGATCACCACCAAGAACACCACCTTGAAGGTGAGAAACTTCAAATCCACCGAACCCAAGCAAAGGGAACACCCTGAAGGGCCCGCAAACCCAACAGAAGATCCCAGGACAGAGAAAGGCACACAGCCTGAGGCTGCTGCAAAAAACAACTCCGAAGCAAGTGAGCCACAAGGGGATAGAGCCAGTCCAAAACCAGACTGCGAAACACCCGCAAGCCCGCCCATTGAGACCGCAGGGTGGAAGGAGCCAGCCCCAGGGAAAACCCTCAGCAAGAAAATCGAGCACCCTCAAAAGGTCCACAGACACAGGATGCACCAACGAGAGAAGGAGGACCACTGGCGGGAATAAGAAAGCAGAGTAGAGGACCGGCGGAAACCCTGTAGCAAATCCTCCACCTCTACTGAACAACCCTGCGCGAGCAAGTTCACCCCCTCAAGAGCCAGGCCTGAAGATGTAGCTGATGCAACACTTCCACCGGGAGCGGGGACCCCGTAAGGGATAAGGAATAAGGGATATCCCGAATCGCCCAGCTTTACTCACCAGCCACCTCACACAGAAGAGGAAACCAAGGACGGCAAACCCATCCAGGAACCACCATCAGGACAAACGGCCTCTCCTGGCAAATCTTGCAAAGAACGCGTGGAATCAAGGGAAACTGGGGAAATGCGTACAGAAGGGAGGAAAGCCAACGGAACAACAACGCATCCAACCACCATGCACCTGAGCATGGGGGGAGAGCACAGAAGCAAGGCAGGAGGGTATTCGCCTTGTCTGCAAACAAGTCCACCCTCAGATGTACAAACCGGCCAGAAGCTTCTGGAACACAGAGACCCTCAAAGAGAGGGCAGACATTGGCGGAAATACCTGGCTCAGACAATCTGCCATGACATTCCTCCTCCCCGGGAGATATACTGCTCTGAGGGAGAAGAATGAAGACTCCACCCAGGGCAGTAGCTCCCGGCTCAGCAGCCAAAGGGAGCAAATCCTGCAACGTCCCTGATGATTTATGTACCCCATCAATACCTGATTGTCCATCTGGACTAAAACATGCTGACCTTAGAGAGCTGGAGCAAACTCCAGGCATGCCGGGTGAACGGCCTCCAACTCCCAAAAGTTGGAGGAGCAACTCGCCTGTAGCTGATTCCACTGACCTTGAACAGACCAGGAACTAAGGGTTGCCCCCAGCCCAGGTGACTGCTATCGGCCGTGACCACCCAGGATGGGGAGACCAGGAAGGGAAGACCCCTGGAAAGATGACTCACCACTAACCACCAGCCAAGATCGGCACATACCTGCTGAGACACTACCACTGGGAGGTCGTAATTTCCGGAGCAGGGATCCCATAGGGTCAGGGGATGATTCACCAAGGGGTATGAATGGAGGCAAGCCCAAGGCATAACAGTGATGGTAGCCGACATCAACCTCTGAACCCACAACCATTGATGAACAGGGGCAGAATCCATACCCAGGAGACAACCCAGATCCCTCCATAAGGTATTCCTCCATTCCAGAGGCAAGAAGCCCATCCCCTGGACCATGTACAGGCGGCCCATGAGGAACACCAATTCCTGGGTAGGCAACAGGTGAGACTTCTTGAGGTTGACCAGAAACCCATGGGTGGAAAGGACTGTGCAGACCCTGTTGACGTGAAGAGACAGGCAACTAAATTAAAAGAAACACAGTTAGTGGGTATATTATATTTATACCATAACATTAGAAAAACTGAGACCAGATTACCACCATGACACAAAAAAGAGACCTGATGTTATAAAAAATACTAGAAATAGTAACTTCTTCTGATCAATGGGGAGCTCGTTTTTAATTAAAACTCAACATACAAAATCCTCAAGTCAGCAGAAGTGAACTCAGAGTCAGGAGTGGATAAGGTTAAGCTTTGACGCAACACAAGACCCGGATGATGATGTTGATGAATGATGTTTTTCTATATCTCAAATAGGGACCCCTTTATTGTGTGGGTGGGTAAGTGGGGCTAGTAGAGGGCTATTGCTCAGGTAACAGAAGATCCTGCAGTGAGTTAGTGTTGCTTTCACCAAATCCGCCTCCAACAAATGTGCGATCCATTTATGGCATAAAGTAAGTCACACCTCAATAAATAACAAAGTCTGGGGGAAGAGGGTTAGGGGTTGATGAATGAATGGGAAAGATGTTTTGGGGAAAGGTGTGACAAAGACAAACACTACTCAGCAATTCATCAGGGCCATGAACAGCACACCATCTTCAATCTGTTGTGAAAGTAAATGAAGGAATAGGTATGACACAGTTCAGTTTAATGCGTTGCAAACAGTCCTTCAGCCCCAGACATCCAAGTTATTATATATCTATATGTTCTATTGTCTAGGTTTGAAAAATAGCAATTACAAATTATTGAGGTGTGAAGTGAACCCACACAGTTCTAAAAGTTCTCATTGTTAAAAGAAAAATTATACTGTATTGCCAAATTGGGTGGTGCATCTGCATTCTTCTCTGAATGTTCGTCACTCTTCGATGCCTGGCTTGTGGGGTAAGCAGGAGCGTTATGGAGCTTTCAATTTTATGCAGGAGAAAACTAAGACCTGTGGATTGGAAAAAAAGAGATAATATAGTACAGTCAAAGAGAAGGTCAGAAGGTAAGCTTCATGAGGAGTGCACTAAGACTTAGACACAGAACAAGAGCAAAGACTGCTGCAAACCTTTAATTTATGACTCTTGAGCAATTAATTAACTGAGAAGTGAGAGCAATTTTACAACCAATCATGGACAAGCACTAGCTGCATATATCCGTCTGATCAGTCTCACAACTGTCATCATAACTTTCAGCCGAGTGTGTGCATCATGACATATCTGTCTCCAGTTAGAAAAACAGGCCTCCCCCGACCACAACCACATAATAGAGGAGTTTGACTTTTGAGCCATCACATGCGCTCACCAGTGATTAATGAATCAGCACACCTCTCTCCAGTCCACAGAGCTGAGTAGGCCTCTTAGAGTCATCATCATGTTGGTTTCCCTGAATTGGATAGCTTACGTCTTCTGGATATTGAGGTAATCCCACTCTGAGTCCTTCCATCATCCTGACTCCGAATAAAAGGAATAAAAGTGGCCAGTATTTGTTTGTACAATGGATCAAGAATTGTGGCACAGATGTACTCTTTGGATGATAGGATGTCTTTTTGCAGCCTTGTATTATCAGCCAAGCGAAGGATTAAGCCCTCAACGAACTCATGCCCATTTTCATTCACACCTGCAAGTGCGAACATTTCAGCCATCTTTTTTAACAGGTACTGTAGTAGATGCAACAATGGGATAGCTTGGCCCATCATACTGTCCTCTTTGCTGACTTCCCATGAGAAAACCTCAAAAAGAAGTAGCATCTCTGTCATGCATTGACCTAGGTCCTATTTCTCCATCTCAATGATCATTCTTTTCCCAGTTGCATCCCCTCTTTGCATGGCATACTCATTGATAGGCTTGCTCTGCTCAAACAGACATTGAGGGCTTTAACTGGTACTCTTTTAGCACACTGAATGATCCTCCACTGCTTCTGGGCTTTAAAATGATGACTGAAATGAGTGCTGTTTCTTCTGCAGGTAGTCAGTAAGTTGCTGACTATTTTTTCTTTTATGAGAAAATCCTTCACAATAATGTTGCTGCAATGTGCCAAATATAGGATCCTAGAATATTCACCATCTGCCATGGCCTTAACTTTATTGCTGTCATTGTCCATGGCAACAAATCAAATTATGAGACCTCTGAGTCACACCCATTCAACCACCTTGCTGTTAAAGTCTTCCATGATGTTTGCAGCTGCATGAGATTTCTCCATGGCGAACATGGCTACTGTTGCATACCACAAACACCCTTAAAGTTTCCTCAGCGCAGAGACCTATAAATAGCTTCTTAGTCCTTGTGTATATTAATGTTTATCTTCAATTTCTGTTATGGTGCCACTGTCTCAAGAGTAATATTCTAGAATGTTTCTGTGGACAGTTACCAGGGAACTAGTGTACTTGCAGTCCTGGTTGTACAGTGCTGTTACAATAAACAAGATTTGTAATCACCCTACATTGGATTTTACCAATTGGCAATGAGTTATGAAGAAGTATATGATACTATCTTCATGTCTATGTCTTCAACTTATGGATATTTAAATCAATCAGGAGTTTACAAGAGGATATTTCCCAGCTATTCCATGACAATATCCAACCCCAGATGCTATTGTTGTACATTTATGAGCATTTTTGTTGAGACTTCAACCACTGAGGAAGCACGCGACTGCTCATGAGAAAGAGCAAGGTATCTTGTGCATGTTGTCTGCGCAAGCACATTGCTGTATCTAGAACTCCACTTCTGTCTATGCACATGGAGGTTGCTATGTTAACTTTGGCGTACTGCCACAAGGACAGCGAGTTATCAAGGGCATGTTGTCTGTGCATGTACCTGCCGTTATTAAAACGTGCATGCTGTCTGCACGTGTGCCTGCCGTCAATGGCAACTGTAATGCTATGCTCTCGTTGGTGTTGCATCTCGTAGCATCCTACATTGTCTTAGTTACGTTCACAGATGCTCTTTCTCTTATGCATCTTTTCCTGAGCTACAGCCTTCCCAAACTTCACTGTTCACACATGCCTCCCTTACTGCTGAAAAGACCAAAATCAGCCTGTAAGTGGTGGGGAGCTTTGATAACTGTGTTTTGGAATCAGTATCTTTTCACATCACTCAATTGTATTTTTTGCAGTATTTGATGCTTGCATGTGAGAGACAGCATTATTTCTGAGAGCTTACCCATGCTATTGCTATAATGGGATTATCAACCTTTTGAGCATAACGTGGATTATCAATCCTATTTTTCAATTGTATTCTTTTTCCTGTTTCAGCTTACAAGGATTGTGTTGCTTTTTTTGTGCTTGGTTTTGCATTGTCTGGTAATATGCAGTTTGATCCTCCATTCATGTTCCAACAGAGATGGGGAAACCACCTATTCCATGGATGAGATGGAAAGAGGATTTTATAAAGTACCATAAGGCCATAGATAAAGAAAGGATGGCTGTAGACAGAAAGAAAAGTATTTTGCATTGTTTAGCTTCAGAAGGATATGTGGTGTTTAGAACTTTACCACCTATGGAGGGACAGGGTGAGAGGAATATTTATGAGGAAGCCATGCTGAGGATAGAAAATAATTTCATTCCCATCTCTGGTGTAGTTCTCAACAGGTTCAAATTTCACAGTTGTGCACAAGAGGAAGGTGAAAGTTTTGCTGAGTTCCTCACTGGATTAGGAGCCCTATGTAAATGCCATTTGTAAAGCGCACAGCTACCTCCAACGGAGGTGCCCCGGCGCTGTCCGTATACCGCTTAGGAACCCTTCCTGGTTTTTCCCTGTGGAATGTCCACTCCTGGGCACCCCCAAGGTGAAGCCAGGCATCCCAGCGTTGTTGGGGCCGTTGTGGAGATTAAGCAAGCTATTGCCCAGAGTTGCAGAGTGGGACCCATGATTAGAATAGGCACCGAGGCGAGAATTATCAGGTCCGAGAAAATTGAGCCCAAGACCCGCTGAGGCGGGTATTGAACCCAGGTCCTGGACCAGACCTCTGCATCAGGGTCTTCCGCTCTAACCAGATCAGGGTCTGCTGCTCTAACCAGCAATTTTGGACCCATCACTGACGAGATGATTAGAAACCAAAATTATTGTGCATGTTAAGAGAAAAAAGGTTCAGGAACTGTGAGAAGTTGGCCTGATATATGTCTCCAATTCTGGGGGCACCTTGCATCAGTCCAAACAATCCCTTATGGTGATGGTTGTAAGTCAACCTTATAGACAAGCTATCCTAAGGGTAGCATGGACTAAGCAGCCTTAAAGGCTTAACTCAAGAGGGCATGTGAAGCAAGCTGTTTTACCAATCACAATCCTGTAATATCAAATGAAAGGACACCACACAAGTTATATATTATAAGAATTTATGTATTTATTACTAGAATAATCCTCTGTACTCTTTATGAGTGCAGAGGCACAAGCGTTTAAACCTGAGCACAGTTAAACATATAAAAGTTGCACAATTATGGATGAGGCCCAGGGGCCACTCAAACCATATATTAAAAAAGTGGTGTAAGTATCACTAATCGAACAGTGGTCAGGCCTACGGACTGGGGAATCGCTGGGAGCAATCGGGACTAGCAATGCTGAAGTCAGGAAAAGCCAGCGGGATTCGGGTGCAGCACTGAAAGCACACACATGCACCAATGCAAAGTCAATGGTGCGTAAAAGTTATCGAGTTACTGTTTTAAGAGTCTTCCGACTGACCTAGAAGGACAAAACTTTAGACCTAGACACTAGAGGTGTATATCAATACAGGAGCACCGGTGTTCAAGAGTTACCTCACCCACAGGAAGCGGGTGCACAGGTGCAAAGTCGTGTCGGCTTTCGTCGTGTGGATCTATGGAGCCTGGAGATGATGATGTTGCAGGCGGCCAGAAGAGAAGTGTCCGGTGCGATCCAAGGGTGGATCGAAGCTGAAGGGTACCTGAAAGCAGAGGGGACAGAGTCTGGGTCACTCAGCAGTGACCAGGGTGGAACCAGGAAGGAACCAGGCAATGTCGTGCTCAATCAGGTGGTTGTCGAGAAGCTTGTCTCCGCTGCCACGTGGACTCTGGGGCACAGAGGTTGTCCAGGAGTGGACCACGAGCTGTCCCACAAAGGCTCTCGCTGTCGGCGGTGTCGGCTTCCGGATTGGAGCAAGCAAACCTTGGCAAGCGCAACCCACACAGGATTCAAAGATCGCTTCTTACTCGGACCAGGAGGGTCAGAGCGGGTGCTCCTTTTCAGGGGAGCGAGGGCCAGTCCAGAGCAACCGGACTGGCAGAGCAAATTCAAAGGTTCGTCGGTACTGGGGCCTCTAGCCAACGGGCAAGTGACTGGACCAATGCATTGAGCAGCAAAATGCAGAAGGGCCCCACACAGCACTCGGAGAGTGTGGAGGGGGTAGCTTTGGTGCAAAAGCTGCGCAGAGCTGGGGCTTCTAAGCCCCCAATGCACAGCGTCGAGGGATCCTCAGGAGCTGCACGGTCAGCGCCTTGTGGTTTTTTCCAAGATGGCCGGCCCCACGCTTCAGGTCGCCTCCATGGGTCTCAGATTCGCTCGGACTGTGGATCGGGCTGTAAGAAGGCAGGAACGCTGGGTCTTGTTGATCTCTGTTGCTCAAGTTCTGGCAGGAACTGCAACAAAGCAAATGGTGAGGTACTGGATGGTGCCTGTTTGCACAGGGTGGTCACTCCTTGACCACAAGGGAGATTCTTCAGTCTTCTATGTCGAGTAGGATGTCGAAGGGTCCAGAGTTTTGTTTCATAAGTTTCAGTCAGGATAATCTGTGTGCACTAGCACTGCTCCCACTCTTATACCAATCTAGTGGGCTGGATTACCTGTAAGGTCCCTCCTATGGGTGGGACCCAGGAAGGGGGTGGGTACACTCCTTTCCCTTTGTCCAGGGTTGCACTGGGACTGGGGCTGGAGTGCCCCAGAACCGGTTTGACCGGATTATGCAAGGGGAAGCCTTGTGCGCCCCAGGCAGTGACTGATTTCATTCAACCCACCCTGCCCCAATACACTATCTCCTGTCTGGGGAGGTGTAGCACCTCCCTGCAACAGGAAACCCTCTGTCCAGGCTTCCTCTGCCAAGTTTCGGTCAGCAGCAGGAGGTCAGACTCGTGTCGGTGGCAGCAGCATCCATTTTGTGATGCTGAGGCTCTGGTTAGAATTAACCGCGTTTTAGCAAAGTAACATGTCTTCTCCCTCTAGAAAGGTGGAATGCTACCCCCGTCGCCAGGACTGGTGAGGAGGTAGTATTCCAAATCGTATGACACCTTACACGACATGTTTTGATAAAGCCAAACCAAAGTTAGCTCATAACCGCAATGGATTATAATGCACTTAAGAGTATATGGTATGGCAATATCCCGGAACAGCTAAGGGAGTTGGTCCCGACAGCTGCGGACAGGCTCAGCTCATGCTAGAGCACCATCTCACATAAAACCAAGCACTCTGCCTCCAGGATTGTTAAGGCCTGCCATAGGAGTGACTTATAGGTATATATGTGTTCAGATATAGGTTTAGATATAGGTATACTATATCTAAGCAAGGGGTGATTACACCACCTTGCCCCAGTTGAGTGATCAGCCAGTTGTGTCAATTTAAGGTCCAGCCAGGGGTGGCAAAAGATATGCTGCAGCCCCTGGTAGGCCTTGGATGCACCTATGCCCTGGGCACCTATAGTGCACTGTATAGGGGCTGACAAGGTGTCCAGTACCAAATTGGTTATGTACCTAAAGTACATGGAGTCCATTTTAAGGGAGATCAGATAGCCTGGGGCCCTGATTAGCAGGGAACCAGGCCAACTAAGTCGAAAACCAGCTAAACACAAGGCAAAAAATCTGGGGTAACCATAGTCAGGTATCCACCTTCCTACACAACCCCCCCCAAACGAAAGGAGATAAGGCTATCCTTGACCAGGTAAGCCTATATTGCCTGAGTGACCATATAAGGAAGTACCTGCACTAGCATGGTTACCCCCTGTCTCATGGTCCACTAAGCAATCCCTCACCCTTGGGGTATTAGAGGGTCTCTACCATAGGGAATCACTACCTTGGGTGTGTTTTTGCAAAGTAAAAGCTGGTGTTGATATGGAGTACTGAAGTGAGGCTCCACTAATGTAGGGCTCAGCTTCCTCCAATTATCTTCCACCATGTGTGCCTTTATTTCATCAACTGAGTTACACTGTGCTCTCAGGGTCAACCTCTGGCTACCTAAAGCTGGAGGCTGGGTCCCTTTTGTTGGCTTACTAGGGGGACAGTTCAGGTTTGGGCCCTTTGGGTCCCAGGTTTGCCTGTGCCCAACAGAATCCATCTGTGGGAGGTCCCTAACTACTTTTACAGGGGATCCCTCAGGAGTTTTTAAAGTTTTCACCTGGCTAGGGCTGCTAGCTTCGGTGCCCCTAATCTGCTAATGGGGGTGCTTTATTTGACAGGGGGCCATTTGGGGCTCACTGTCCTTCTTGTCCTCTGCAGCCCTGGGCTGACTGAGGCAAGGTAGAGAGGGGCAGGTTACCTGCTCCAGACTGGGTCCCACCTGAGAAGGGTCCACTGCTATCAGGGGCTCTGTCAGGCTAGGCCTAACAACCTCTGGGACAGTTCCTTCATCAGGGGTAAGATCAGTTCCCTGAGGAGGCTGAACCTGTCCTAATGTCTGGTGGGAGGGAGATTTCTCTTCCTCCTCAATTCTCTCTGTTTGTGTGAAGTGATCCATCATTTCAGGCTTCACAACACCGGAATCAGTTTGAGTTTGGGCTGTGGCCATCACAGCCCCACCAACCTTTTCAGGTGTAGACTCAGTTTGGGTATGGGCTGTTATCATAACAGCTCTACTAACTTGTTCAGGAAGGGCTTCTGCTAAAGATGGGGCTGAGCTTTGTACAGCCCTACCAACCTTTTCAGGAAGGACATCTTGGATTGGGGCTGGGGCCAACACAGCCCCACTAACCTTTCCATGGACGTTTACCATTCTAGAATGGGTTTCCTGTTCAACCTCAGCCCAGGCTGAGATTTCCAAATCTTTTCCTAGTAGACAGTCCACAGGCAAGTTTGGTGACACTGCCACTCTCTTTGGGCCAATGACACCTGCCCAGCTGAGACTTACTACTGCCATGGGATGATATGTTTCTATTCCATCAATATTGGTCACCTGGTATGTGGCACCAGGTATGAGTTGCCTTGAGGGGACTAGATATTCAGCCACCATGGTGATGCTAGCCCCTGTGTCTCCAAAGGCCTCAACATTTAGACCATTGATGAGGGGCTCATGTCTGTACTTGCTCAAAGTGTTTGGGCAAGCAGTGAAGTTGGCAAACCCCATGCCATTATCACAAACAAGAGTAGCTAAGTTAGGGGACCTGGTTAGGCCAGAATCCACCTGTGTTCCAAAAGTAAACCCAGCCAAATTCTTGGGGGTGCTCCCACCACCTGGGGGACCACTGCTAACAGTGACAGGAGGTGTTGGAGCTTTACTTGGAGGTTTATTTTCCTTATTACTATTCTTTGGACAACAGCTGTCTGTTTTCCAATGGCCAACCTGTTTACAGGCATGGCAATAAGGATTTTTCTGTGTAGAGGAAGTGTCTTGGGACCCACCCCCATCCTTGGAGTTTTGGGGCCCTGGGGAAGTCTTCTCTTTAGATTTATCCCCACCCTTATCTTGAGGTTTGGTAGACTCCTTCTTCTGGTCATTACCCTGATTCTTAGGCCTAATCCTGGTTCTGACCCATTTGTCTGCCCTCTTACCCAATTCTTGTGGAGAGGTCAGATCTGAGTCCACCAGGTACTGGTGTAAAAGCTGGTTCTAACAATTACTTAGGATCTGCTCCCTCATAATCAAATGATACAATCCTGTAAAGTCATGTACTTTGCTGCCATGTAGCCAACATCCCAGAGCCTTAGTAGCACAATCTACAAAATCAGTCCAGTTCTGCGTCTGTGTCTTCTGGGTATCTCTGAACTTTAACCTGTATTGTTCAGTGGTTAGGCCAAACCCATCTATCAGAGCACTCTTCAGGACAGTGTAATTTTAGCATCCTCAGGTCTAACTGTGAGGAGCTTATCTCTCCCTTTCTCAGAAAAGGAGTACCATAGGATTGCTGCCCACTGTTCTTCAGGAACCTGCTGTACCATGCAGGCTCTCTCCAGAGCAGTCATCCATTTGTGGATGTCATCCCCTTCCTTGTAGGGGAGCACAATCTTTGTCAGGTTTCTAGTATCATAGGACCTGTCTTTCTCTCTAGGAATTATGTTGCTGCCACCAGTGCAATCTAATCCACTCAATGTCTGTTCCCTTGCTAAAGCAAGTTTAGCTTGGGCCAAGGCTACCTCTTCCCTCTCTATCTGGAGTTGGACAGCCCTCATTCTGGCCTTATGCTGTCTTTTCTAGGGGAAGTCATTCCCCTTTGAGATTCTCTTGAGGCACTAGAAATGTGAGAATCCCTGGAGGGAGATCTTAATCTTCTATTGCCTGGGAATGGTAGGGTTGTGACCCTTTTTCAGCCCCCTTGAAGTGCACAAGGCACTCAAATCTCTGTGGCTGAGGTTGTCATAGCTGGAGGGTGCCTGGGTAAGGTCAACCTTCACAGGTAGAGAGCTGGAAGCTTCACCTGTGCCAGACATGACTGCTAGTGAGGTGTAAGTGGTGCACTTACCTACACTAAGTGTTTTCCTACTGTACTTTGCTAGTGAGTTGTAGGCAGGGTGTGCTAAGCCCTTTGATCTACAACTACTAAGTTCAGTAGAACTTAAATATGCTAATATTTGTTTATATGTACCTAAGGTACTTGATGTGATCTTTTAATTTGATAAAAAAGATTGCAATGGTAAAACAACAGCAAGCTCAAATCCGCACCGCTGCGCACCAATGTGAGAAGTTGGCCTGATATATGATGCCTCCAATTCTGGGGGCACCTTGTATCAGTCCAAACAATCCCTTATGGTGATGGTTGTAAGTCAACCTTATAGACAAGCTAAGGGTAGCATGGACTAAGCAGTCTTAACGGCTTAACTAAAAAAACGTCAATGTTTTCTGGCTGGGAACGCGATAACTGTGTCACTGGATAAGACAGAATAACAGGTAACAATACTTCTAAACCTGAACGTCTCTGTAAGGGTAGATGCTCCAAACATCTTGGCACACCCGAATACGCATAACCAAAGGTGTGCATATATGTTTGTTAATACTCTTTTACAACAGCCAACCATATATAAGTGCACAACATTCGTTAAATCAGTATTCTTTTGAATACAAGAAAGCAACACATGCTTAAGAAGAATTGAGTCTGTGTAAGACACGTGGCCTATCTGAGCGATTTCAAGTGTTATGTCCTGTGTTTTTACTAGAGCGGTGCTCCTCTTACCTGAGCAGCGGCCAAGTGGGGTGATGCTATTCCTCCTATTAAATTGAGGTAAGAAAATCAGTAATTCTGTTGAAAAGTATATGGTGATAAAGTAACCAATCTTGCAAAGAAGTGTTGGTTTAGTACTAACATGTGGCAAAAATGATAGATTATTGCCTCTTCACGTTTCTACTTTGTTTCACATTTGCACGTATAATTGTTTTTCTTATTCACCAATAATAGTGGAGAAGACTGAACGAAGTTGAAAAATATACAGGTGATAATTTTCCTTTACTTTTTACACAGTAGCCAATAAAATCAAGGTCCTGATGAAAGCAGTGATACATTAAGTCATATTTGCTGAAACATGTTGACCATACTGAACAACAGATATTATGTTAAATCTGTTTGCTTTTTCACATTTTAATATTGGGAGCTTTGAGGGAATTGATTAAAATGTTTGTATCCACTCAATAGTTACCTAATTTTAACACCACTATTTTTTCACATTTACTTTGGCACTGTAATCCAGTTACCCGCAGTAAAACAGTTTGGCAGTCCTACCAGTACACTTTGGAAATTTTCTGAAGTTAAACTATCACTACCACACTGATAGAAATACTGAATTTTCTCCTGGGTAAGGAGAGCCCAAATGAGGTAGGGCGGAATCAGGCGGGAACTGATGGGCACTTTTTTCCAAGAAGGGAAATCAGTGTGCAGGATGACACATAGTCATTTCACTTTAATCACCTCACGATATTGTTTTTGTTGCTTTCAAAGTAGATTCAAAATTTGTCCATTTGACTCCCGGATACTATTTCTAGTTGTTTAGTGTTAGTAGGGCATGTACCTGGTGGGTCGTTAAACAAGCCCAAGGACCCCATCCTAATGTTTTTCTTCTGGGTTTCTAAACGTGCCAAATTGTGTCCATTTGGAAACTCTTAGCTCTGCTGAGGCAATATAGAGCCATTTCTCATATTTTTTTTTTTTTCAAATCAAAATGAGACTTTATTTCGGTTAATATTTCAAACCATAAAAAGTACATACATTGATTACATTTTCAAATTACGCATCAATACATTATTAAAAACATTATACACAGATATCATTAAAAATCATCATGATCGTTAGGATCATAGGTCTAAGCAAGTTCTTATTCTCAGTGCAAGTTTTAAAAACGACAAAATATGGAGTACACAATCCTTGTGCAAGAGCTGCAAATAAATAAGGGCAGGTCTAATTTGTTTAAAATCCAGTGTTCTCAGCAAATCAACAAGAAAGTAGCGTCTAGGA
The DNA here is from genome assembly GCF_964263255.1 of Lissotriton vulgaris. Taxonomy (NCBI): domain Eukaryota; kingdom Metazoa; phylum Chordata; class Amphibia; order Caudata; family Salamandridae; genus Lissotriton; species Lissotriton vulgaris. The sequence goes on along the minus strand of NC_141689.1, from coordinate 1,194,903,122 downwards.
TAATCATAAAACCTGCATAAAAATATAAAATGTAGCATATCCTGAGGAGACCTCCCGTCGCAGCCACAGGGAGCTACATGTTTGCTAAAGATGTCTGATTTGGGTCTTATTAAAAGCTGCTGAAAAGTGTTAAATCTGAACCTAGTCAGCAAGAACTTTTCATGTGAGCTGAAGGCGCAAGCCAGGTAGGGCTCCATTCCACCACACGACTTAAGCATGATAAACTCTCTGACACTTGGTTTCAGCACTTCCACACTTTCTCTGTCCGCCAATTTAAGCTTAAGATAGGCTCTTTTAACCGCTGTTATGTCCCCCTTCACCATGCCACTCGGATGGGAGAACAATTTGGCACACCCCAGCATTTCAAAGCAAGATTTCAAGTATTTTAGCCAGGGGATGCGCATACAGCTATCCTGAGATGTTACATCCCGTACAATCTGATGAGTGAGTGGTATCTCCTTGTTAAGCCACAGCGAAACCCAGCAGATCAGTGGCTTCAGTGCTAGGTTATCGCATAAAAACGGTGTCCCTAGCTCCTCATGCACAACAAGGTTCGGGGTACTCGCAGGGACACATAGTAACCGTTTAAAGAAAGTGTTTTCGATGACCTGTAATTGAGTATTGGACACATAGCCCCACAGTTCACTGCCGTATACCGCCGTGGCTACAGACTTGGCATTATATAACTTAATCATTGCAGTTATTGGTTTCTTTCCTATCTTTTTCGCAAGATTAAGGATGGTTCCATTAACCCTCAACATATCATTCTTCTTCTTCACCAGATGAGGGGCCCAACTTAACTTCGAGTCAAATAGCACACCCAGATAGGAAAAAGTCTCTGTTACCGGAATGGGACTATCATCAAGCTTGAATACAAAGTTCTTTCTTGGGCGTTGGCCAACCTGCATTACATAGGACTTGGAATTATTGACCATTAGGTCCCTATCAGACATGAAAACATTAAAAGCAGTTAAAAGTGCCTGGAGCCCCTTCTCCGTGCGCGAGATTAAAACCGCGTCATCCGCGTATAACAGCACGGGGATGCCCCTTCTGCCTACTCTGGGGCAGTCAGCCTGTATAGATTGTAGTGCTGCATCCAAATCATTATTATAGAAATTAAAAAGAAAAGGGGCAAGAATACATCCCTGACGTACTCCTTTATTTATCATAAACTTATCAGTGGTGTCCCCATTAGATGAATATCTTACATTGGCACTGGTTTGATGGTGCATATCCTCCAGGAAGTCGACAATCCCAGTGTCGACTCCCCTCGCCCTCATGTGCTGCCACAGCCTCCCCCTGTTAACACAGTCGAAGGCTGACGACAGGTCCATGAAGGCGAGGTGGATCGTACCCTTCTGGGCCACCGTGTATTTGCTGAGTATGAGGAATAAATTAAAACACTGAGTTATCGTGGATCTGCCCTCACAGAATCCATATTGAGATATAGACATGACATTATTTGCGGATGCCCAACTAGTGATTCTCCTCAACAGAACTCTCCCGATAACTTTAACCTTTGAGTCAATTAGGGAGATTGGACGGTAGCACAGTGGGCTACCCCTATCTCCCTTTTTGAAAACCGGGACAATGGTTGACACCCCCCAGGTCACTGGACATCCTACCACAGTGGCAGCATTGAAAACCGCCAGCAAGATAGGAGCCCAGAAGTGTGGTCTGGACTTAAATAAATCAGGGGGGATGCCATCTGGGCCGGGAGCTTTGTTTGATGTTAAACCTTCTATGGCTTCAAGCACTTCGCCACACTCAAACCTGAGTACTCCTTTAGATTCACTAGAAAAGCTCACACCAATGCCAGGGTCGGCTGAAAAGTACAGTGATTCAAAGTGACGAAACCAATCCTCTTTCATTATACAGCACTCCAGCCCGTCCCCCGGTTGTTCTGACAGGAATGGTTTTTTTACTAACTGCCAGAATTTCGTACTACTATTTAGAGTCTCGGGGTCCAAAAGCTCATTCCAGGCCTCCACACGCAAAGTCTCCTTATGTGTTTTAAGGGAGGACTTATATACTTTGCGGCAGAGTCGGATTTTCTCCTGGTTCCGCGGTACCTCTGCCAATGCTGCCTTCAGATTACGGGCAGCTTTTGAACACTCTTGGTTAAACCACCTTGGCCCGCATTTCTCTGAGTTTCCCTTAGTTGGTTTCGTAAGTAACCCTGACACTTTCCCCGCCAAAGCTTGAAAGGCATTAAGCACCCCCACCGGATCTGTCCCTGTACAATTAACAATTTCATCTGCACAGGATTCCTCTATATTTTTATACAGAAGGTCTGGGGTAATAGTTGACCACTTTAAGCGCCGCCTCCCATCAGTCGTTGTCAGATTGCTTACAAGGCGAGAGGGCATGACATCTGAGAGACCAAAACCCCTGAGACAAACCACAAGGGGGTTGTGATCACTGAACTCACTTTTGTTAATATCAAAGGATTCTAAGAAAGGCAACAGAGCTTCAGAGAATAGCATGTGGTCAATAAACGTGCCTCTGCCATGCCCCTTAAAAGTCGGAGTGTCAAAGCTTTTACCGGGATCTCTAATTTCCATGCCCATTGTTAGAACTAAATCATTCATCATGGAATTGCAAAATTCACCCTCTGCTGTATGTGCAAAATGTAGCCCATCTGCTCTATCGCAGTTTAAATCCCGTAAACATTTCCTAAGGGGATCGCCACAGAGGTGCACATTAAAATCTCCCATGACCATTAGATTAAGGCTGTGTTTCTTCATGGAGACATTAATATATTCGTCTAGTACATTTAGTTCATTAAATGCTAGGGTGGTATTAGTAGCATTATAAAAATTAACCAGCCCAACCCTATTGCTTTTGGCAGACAAAACAATACCCTGGACACATGAACGTTGTACATTAATGGTGAGGATACTCGAGGTTATCAAAACAGAGACAAAGATCACCAATCCTCCCTTTGGTCTTCCTCTATTAGATGGAGTTGCTGGCACAGAGAATGCTTTATACCCTTCTAAGAACATTTCACACTCCACATCCCATGTCTCTTGGAGGCAGATAACCTTAAATTGTTTAATAAAAGAAACCCATTTTTCATCTGCCATTTTGGTTGCCAGACCCGCAACGTTCCAGGACACCATATTCACACATTTATTGGGCTCCTGTGGGTTGGTAGAGTCAGTATTGCATGTTAGATCAGCTACATTTAGTCCATCCTTACCCACAGGTACTTTATGTCAGTCACACATATCAAGACCGGACAGAAGTTCGTATCTGTTATGTGTGTTGACATTATAAGCCATCTGGCGTTGCCCACCGAGATCAAATCTGTTCCCTGGGTTAGTTGGAAAACCTAGCCCGCCTGAATTAACTACATTGTATGTAAATTGCATCCCACTATTCCCAATGTTCGGGGTCTGGGTGTCCGACCGAGGTGTTGGCCTGCTTCGATGTGGGGGTTCCATACAAAGGTGAGCATAAAAGTAGCCCAGTGGACGAACACAGATACTACCCTCGTTGTATACCAGGGATGCAGCTCTCAGGAGTACAGTTGCCACATGTTGGGGGTGTCTAAAATTAGCCACAATGCAATCCCCATTGCCCACTTTGTTAGAAGGCCCTACCCAGTTTACCCTTCTAACTAGCGTTATCTGATCTGAGTACCCGACGGGGAAACCGCAGTTCTTGTTTAGCCATGAGACTGTCTTGTTTTTTAATGAGTCATATGACTCGCCATAAGGAGATGCCGGATGGGTGCCAACTGCAGGGACATTTGTTAAGACCACCACAAAGGGCGCACAATCCGGAGGAAGATTTAGATAGCGATTTCTTCTGTCAGGTCTGGGATCTATCTTGTTACCTGTGGTTGAAAGTGAGCCTACACGTGGCTGCGGGTTTCCTGCTTTAGGTTGAGGGAGATTGACAGGTGGTGGCCGCTGGGGTCTATTCCCTAATGTACTCTGTGCTCCTGCCGGATTGACTGCTGCTGGCACATTTTTCCCCTGTTCAGCTTGGGTGGACCTTATTTCTTTTAGTATGGTGCTAGTATCTCCAGCGGTCTTTTGCTGCGCGGAGACAAGCCCCCCAAGCCTATCTACTTCTTTTACAAGGGAATCGATTTTTTCCACTAGTGGTTTGAGAGCCTCCTCTATCTTCATCCCCAGGCTGGTCTCCATAATAGAGATTAAGGCAGTAAACTGCTCATTAGTAATGTTAACACTGGCATTCTGCTTGGGGGGCCTGAATCAGCTCCCGTGAACACAAAAGGATTATTAGCTGCTGCCCAGATGTTATCAGTAGTGTGGCTAGGGTTTGCTACCGCTGAATTGCTAGTTGGTTGTCCCCCTTTACGTAATGCCGTCTTTCTACACTGCTTTAATGGCCTCTTCTTGGAGGATACCCCCTCGCTTGCTTCACTAATTATATCGGATTGCTCCCTCTCTCCTGAATGTACCATTGCCACAACGTTTACAGAGTTGGGTGTTAGTGTCCGCATACATGTTGATGGGCTGGCTGGTAGCGAGTCGAGTGCCCTCAGAGAGGGCATTTCCAAATTGGACAGACTAACCCTGATAGTAGCCTCTGTGTCTTGTGCAACAATCAAGGGATCATCCTGTATACATACTGTGGTATCTCCTTTCCCTAATGAGGCACGTCGATCGTTATTTATCTGGGCGACCTTTTTTACCATGTAGTTATTAATGGCACTCTGTCCCGGTAGCATGTTGCCTACTTTAGCCTTTGACATTGAGTTCGTAAAATAAATAGACACACTTTAAAAAGATAAGCTGTGCAAATGCAGAACCATACAGAATGTAGGCACAATGTTTAAAATGTCTCAGTTGCTACTAGATATCGTCATACAGAACAAAACAAAAGGGGCCTACCCAGTCCGAGCAGCGTTTCTGGCCCAGACCAGACTCCTCAGGCCTCTGAGGGCCACAGAGGGCCCGCCCTTGTCCCGGGCTTCTCCCGGCGCTGCCCGCGCGCTCCCGCGACGCGGGGGCTGCTTGCTCCTTTTCAAGCGCCTCCGGGCGCGCTGGCAGGCGGAAGTGCTCGCCGAGCAGCCTGGGAGCTGTAGTTCCCCCCGCGGCGTCCTCAGGTGTAATGGACAACTTCGGCGAGGGAGAACAACAGCGTGGGCTCCCCAGGGATGTTTGCTGGGCTGGCGGTGAGTAGCGCTGCCCCCAGGGTCCGTTCGGCGCTTTACAAAACTCTCCCCCATTTCTCATATATTTTCAGTGTGATTCTCTTTGGCAAATTGATCTCCTCTTGACCAAAATATAATTTAACCTCTAACATACAGAAACGTCTTTGTAGCCTAGATGACAAGGGGAGTACAGAATGCCTACCTGAAAAATAGAGGGTCTCATTCACAAAGGTGAATTTATACTTTTGTGTAAGTTAACAATTGTTTGCTAGCCACAATTTTACTACTAGTATATTTATGAATGAGGAGTCTCCACAGATAAAAAGATAGGACAGTCCTATCTTTAAATGCACGGATACACCTCAGTCGTAAAGGAACTACTCATAAAAATATCTTAGTGAATAGCAAACAATTGTAAACTTACACAAAAGTGAAAGTTACCTTTGTGAATTAGTGCCCAGTGAGTGCAATTGTTATTGAGCACGATTGGCAGCTCAAGGGTGGATGTGTGGGTGGATGTGTCAGAAGGTGATAAGGATAAATGCAAAGCACCTCACTCTCTGAATGTCACTGACTTCAGGGCTCGTAGTAAGTGCAGCAAGCAGTGAGCATACAGGAAATAACTCCTGCCTCAGCTAAGACTGTCTCTGCTCACTAGGATACACAGTGCCATGAGAGTCTGAGAATTAGAAGTGGCTGGACATGATTAGAGAGCAAAGCCTTAAGTGAGAAGGGTATGATCAGACATTGAGAAGTGGTTCAAGGCCTCAAACTTTACCTCACTAATGAAACCTACATAGCTCAAAATAAACCTTGGAATTGCTTCTGGTCCTGTTCAGAGGGTGACCTGTCCTGCCAGTTTAGGCTCGACTGTTCCTATTAGAGCAGGACAAATGATGATCGTCATGTTGCTGGTCTCTGTCTAAAGTGGCATAGCTGGTGAAAAACAATGGATTGGAATGTGGCCCAAGCTATTGATAGTGGTTAAGACTGGTTGCAATATTTCACCCTTCACCTTTGTGTTTTCATTAATGTGATGTCCTAAGTGTGAGGGGTATGCCCAGATATGGTTCCCATGCTCAGTCCACTACAGGATGCAAGCTATACCTCACTAACAATACCTAAATAGGCTTAAACCGGTGTGGGGTGCTTGTGGTCTGATTCTGAGGGAACTTGGCTTGGTTGTTCAGACAGGGTTCTTCCTGTTGTTGCAATACCAAGGCTGATTTTCATATAGCTAGTCTCTGCATTGTCATAGTGGGGCACAACTGAAATGTAGCTCATATGGTTGCCAGTGGCTGAGATTGTTTGCTAGCATTCATTCCATCTTCTTTGCTTTTTCCTCAGGCAGACAAAGAACCCTGGCCCTTGATTCCAAGTGATGCAACCATTTTTCTTGGCTAGGAATTCAAAGTACAGTGAAATCACCTTGGATAGCGCTGGCACCTTTGACTGCTATTACTTCCATGCACCTAGTTCTCTGATACTCACATCAACAAAACACTAATGCAGCTAAACCATGCTCTGTGGTATGCTGCAGTCCCACACTCAACAAAGGGGGAGGATACCAGCTTCAACTTCCCACAGGGTCTGTATTCAAAGGTGCTCTATTTCTCAGTATGAATTAGCAATGCAGATGTTGGCAGTCAATGAGAAGAAAATCACAGGGATGAGATAAATGTTACTATTAGGAAACGAAGGTAGACAGCTGTGAATTTTTCTAATCTCTGCAATCAAAACAAATCAGAATTTTCAAAAGTTGGCACAGTCAATGATGAAAACATTAGCACTTTTTAAAGTATGTTTATACAGTTTGATGATGTGCTATGTCTGTAGCAACACACTGTTTAAATAGTAATAAAGAACCATAGAGGATAATTTATCTGTTTGTTAATTACTTTGAACCAAAATAATAGTTACAATCTATCATGCAGAAGAGTCCCTCCTGTTCACAAACACTAAGTTATTCACAACATTGACAATTTCCAATCAGCTTTTTACAGTAGTAGAGCAATTATCATATTTTTAGCTTCTGTTGACAAGTGATTGGAATTATTTGAGCAGAAGTGACAGACGGAAAGAAACATTTATTGCAAATTGTGTGATACAAGTTTGTTGTTTTTGCCCTTTTACCCTAGACTGAAAGCATTTATGAGAATAATATTAAGCCCATTGTTCTACAAAGGAACTGTCTGAAATTTCAGTGCACTCTCATTGAAAGGCGCAAGCTAACTCTGCATTTTCACCTCTAAGTAATTTAGCAATATTTAGATATGTGCAGGCATGGCCGGCACAGGTAAGAGTGGTGGGGTGGCAGTGCAGGGTGAGGGGAGGGGAGTCGACAGATGACAAGATATAAAACATGAAAATAAAAAATTATAAAACCACTTACCCTGCGCTCACTGCATCACTGACTCGGCAATGGGGCGAGCACAAGATAAGTGGTTTTATTTCTTTTAAATTAATTTAATTGCACCTATCCCGTCGCCTGTCGACTTCCTCACACCCCATCCCGCTCTTACCTATGCCGGTCACACCTGGATATGTGTATACTTATAGTATGATCCATAGTAGTTTCCAGTACAAATAGATATGTGGTTGAGTGAGCAAACCTTCACTTAGGACATTACATAGTAGCATTCACTATTTTTCCGTTATGGCATGAGTCCAATTTATTTGCCTTAAACAAGAGCATCTAATGCAATTTGAATCAAAACATTACATAATGGCAACAGGGTTGCTCAGTCGTATCACAGTGCAATATATAGTGCTCCTGGTGTAGATAGAAAAGAAAGGAGGGAATGGGAGTCAAGTGATAACGTGTGGGTGAAGGACAGGGAAAAGTTGTTTGTGACATATATACATCAGTTATACATGGTATGAACTTTTACGGCAGGTGAAATGTTCCTAGAAATACACATTGCGTATAGTAGTTTCCAGCATGTAGGACAAAAAACATTCCACTCCACACCAAGGCAATGCTTAACATGTTCCCTAAATCAGAAAGATTGATACCCATCTCAATATCAGGCACACAAAACATCCAAAATGATATACTCTAATAGATTAAACCGATTATGCATACTGTAAAGATGTGGCCATATCTCTCTCATTATGCTAATTAAACACAGCAACTTCGAACTAATTTTCATCAACACCAGATCAGCTATTGCCCTCAATGAAGTTGTCACAGGCATCCTCAACTCTGAAACAATATATGTCTAATCCAGTAGGTAAATAAGACTCATGACAACCTGTACACCACATTCAACAAACATATGTCCATCGGCTATTTCCTAACACTTTGAAGCCCCCTACCAAACCGGTAGTTGGCTAGCCGAAAAAAAAGAAAATATTGTCCGAATGAACTAACCTTGTACTCCAGATCCATTAGAAGCAATGCACTCTTCTGGCTCTAAATGTTTCCACCAATCACCAGAAGTGTGGGAATATGAGGACCAATGAAACATGAATTTCTAAACAGTCAGAATAGATTCAATATCCTCTCAAAAGGAAATACAGAACACATTAAACATCCTATCAACACCTCATCAATAAAATACTGATATGTTCAGCATCATAAAAAAAAGAAATGACCTGATTTATGACAAGCCGATGCTTAGTAAGGAATGCCATTTTGATTCATCACCCTCTCAGCTCAGACTAACTAGATGGTAAGCTCCCTAATAATACAATTTCATGAACATAATATAGATTGACCCTCCTGAACCAGTGACCTAATTTTCTACTGTGTAACATACAGACTACACAAACTATATATATATATATATATATATATATATATATATATATATATATATATATATATATATATATATATATATATATATATATATATATATATATATATATATATATTACCTACTGGTGGTCGCCAGTAGGTAGTTGTAGTAAGGACCTAGTTTGCATAGGAAATCCACAACATTCTATTTGGATTAACTTTGGCACCGGTCGACGAATCTTTGCGAATTTCTCAAAGAAGATGGCTCGGTCCGCTGCGCTCCTTCCCTGAAAGTTTTGGGGGGATTCGTCAAGTAGGGGCTGAGATAAAAGGGGGGTCCCAAAACGTGTATTCCCCATGTTATTTTCCATAGGACGTTTAGACACGGCTACAGCTCGAACGGCTGAATGGATTTATAAGAAATTTGGTAAAAAGGTAGAGTCCGTCTCGCAGATTACACTTTTCTTTGAATGGTGTAAATCCGTTCAGTAGTTGCTGAGAAAATTAAAGTTGAAATCAATTATATATCTGTAATCGTGCACGGGTGCGCGCACTAGTGCGGCTGTGTGCGAGCGGAATTCTGATTTGCTGTTTGACGTCTGTCAACATTCGATTCAGAGGAAATCAGGAAGTGTTGACCGCCATTTTGTTAGTGTGAGTGAATATATTGTACTGAACAAAGGGGTAGAACATGGAAAGGGGACAAGGTAGAGATTGTCTGGCCCTGTAGGTTTTCTCAGGGGGTGCAGTAAGGATCCTCAAAGCGAAAAATAAACTTTTTGTTGCAAAAAAGTTGCCGGGTGCACTCACCCGGTCGTGCACTGCTATTTACAAGAGTGTGAAAAACTATAGTGGAGAGCATGGAAAGGGAGCAGGGTGGAGACTCCTTGACCTCGTAGGTTTTCTCAGGGGGTTCATTAAGGACCCCAAAAGTCTAAAAGTAGCTTTTTTTTTGCTAGAAAGTTGTGGGGTGCGCACACCCGGTCGCGCACGGCAAACAAAAAAATAAAAAAAGATGGAGTTAAATTACAAATTTGAGTGTTTAGATGTAAGGTGGCTCTAAAAAGAGCTGTTGTGTTAATTGGGTGTTGTTTGTACTTATAAGTAAGTAACGATGCAGAGTCTCATGTTACAGAGGAAGATTCTATTCCCCTCATCCGTGAAATGAACACCATCTCTCCTATAGATGCCTTGCATGTTGTAACGCAAGTTGTTGTGGTATATAGAACCCATGCTATTGTCTCTGAGGAAAGCAGAAACAGTTTTATTTACATGTTTCCTTGCTTTCTCAATCTGTGGACAATGTTGATTGGACCAATTCCATTTCTGCCTTTGGCATATATTAGAATACACCAAAGCAGTTCAAGGAAAAAGTGTCATCAATTGCCGAAAGGTGTCCTTTAGAAGCATTTCCAGACCTACCCCAGTCAATGTGCCTAGATCATTTCCACCACAGTGCACAATTATAAGGTCAGGTTCTGGGAGATGCATAAAAGTTTTCACCAATGGTATCAATTGGTGACATCTCAATCCTCTCTGGCCAATCCACGTAATGTCCACATTTGGTAAATCAAGGTTGGAAATTCGTCTGTTTGCTGCATATTTTTCACTCCAGTGAATACAGCTGTGTCCTAAAAGCCAAACCTTCATTTTCAAGGCAGATGTAGTAGTACTCCGATGGGTTCTGGAAGTGGAATGGCAGTTAGAAGCTCAGAGTTTGGATAAAAAAGTAGATGAGCTTTGGTGTACTTGAAAAACTAAAAATGATTGGTTGATTCTTATAACTCAAGATTGAGGACTAGGTTGAATGTTAATGTTTTTTTAAAACGAAAAATGCTATTGGTTGTGAAAAAATAATGAAATCTAACGAAGCAGTGGATAAGCAGGTGTGTTTGGAGGGAAGTCAGCCTTGTTGGTTTGATTTGGAACATTGAGATATGAACTTTTGACCTGTGCCTTCAGCCAGGTGCAGAATGAGGTGTTACCATGGTAACAGCCAGAGAAGGCAGAGGGTGAAGGGTGACCTTTATGTGACTTTGAAAATATTGAAAGGAACAACCAACTGAAATGTTAATTTGATTTTTAATTTGTGCGGGAACAAATATGATTGGTTGTACAGACATATATGAGTCTGTATTGAGAGGAAATCTGTGCCATTAATCTTTGGTTGCAGCAATAGAAGCATTATTCAGAGTTCCTTCAAACGAATATCTGTTTTGTGACTGTCACTGTTCTACATCTAATAAAGCATTGGTAAAGGTGAGTCTCTAATTCTTTTTCATTGTGATTCACCGTAAATTATGCTTTAGTCACTAAAATTGTTTATCTCCCTCACAGTCTCTGACTGACCTAATTTTTGACTTTGGCACTGTTTTCTATTTTTTCTACTACTCTTCCTTTTCGTTTCCTCACTCTTTATAAACATTATTTGTTCACAGTTACTACTTTTAAATTTCTCTTAATAAGTTTCATTATGCTCAGTGCTCTTCACTCATCTTCTTATGTAATCCCTCACTGTTAGTTCTTTTTATTCACTGTCAGTCAGAGGCGGAACTGGCATGAAATATCTTGGGGGCTAACAAAAATTTTTGTTAGGGGGGCCTGAACATTTAATCAGTAGGCAGAGTGAAGCTGCAGGGGTCTTAGAAGGGGTGAAACAACTGCAAGGCCTAATTAACATTCAAATGGTTCTTTAAAGACATGTGAAACTTTCGAGTGCGGCTCTGTGTGTACCCGGGATCTATCTTATCTTGGGCTGCCATACCCGACGGGGGGCGGGGGGGCTGAAGCCCTGTGAATTCAATGGGGGTTGCGCGCCTGCTGTCAGTTCATTTTCCATATTCTCCTTCTTCCGTTTCTTTCTTTCAACTGTAAATTATAGTTTTGCAACTATTTTTGGTATACTGAATAAATGGTATATAAAATGTGTTTAAAACAGACAGTAATTATTTGAGTGATTTGGAAGCGTTTTTATGTAATCTGTAAAGTTGGTCTAGAGATCGAGAAATGGTATTAGCAGAGACACAGATAGTGCAGGTAGAGAGAGAAATGGTAGATTACATGTGATACCGTCGTCATGTGTCTAAGATTACATTGTGAATTAAGTTTATTTTTAAATGAATCTGCATGAATAATTATGTCAGTTGATGTGTTAAAATTTCATTTTTTGAAGTTAGTTAGTCTTCGTGAAATGTACTGGTACAGAATGTTAGTCATGCAGGTCTCTTACTTGCCAAAAGATGCACGGTGTGGTGTTGAAATGAGAAAGAAATGTTTTTTCTTGCATACATATATATGGTGTATTTTTTGCTAGTAAAGGTAGTGAGATGGTATGAGTAGAGACACATATAGTGTAGATAGAGAGAGACATGGTATATTGCATGTAACATCCTGGTCATGTGTGTTAGATGAAACTGTGAGTGAAGTTTGACTTTAAATGAATCTGGGTGAATAGTTTGCTTAGTTGATGTGTTAAAAAATCAATTGTTGAAGTTAGTTAGGCTAGATGGTATGCACTGCTTGAGAATCCTAGGCAGCATGTTTGCTTAGTTGATGTGTTAAAAAATCAATTGTTGAAGTTAGTTAGGCTAGATGGTATGCACTGCTTGAGAATCTTAGGCAGCATGTTTCTTAGGCCTCGTCGTTGACAAAAGATACATGGAAATTCTTTTTGGCAAGTAAGAGGTCTAACAGACTGTCGCAGGGATTCCGTGCTTAGACAGAACTGTGCATAGAGGCATGGAACCTCAGTGAATTACGATGTCCCAAAACTCACCTTAGTACCCAAAAATCCTCCACCAGAGTAGCAATCAGTGACTTATTGGTCATCATAAACTGCCAATGCTGAGGGTACTCATAAACTTTCTCTCGGGGGCTAAATTTACAGTGTGGTTTGTGGCCGAGGGCGGCACTGGTGGAGGTGGGGTGAGAGGGGGAGGGGGCCGAGTAAAGTAAAATGAAAACTTGTGACCATGAGGTTGTACACAGGTCCCTGGAGTAGATGCCTTCATACATTGAGGTACCAGACAGAGCATACATAGATCTCTCTCCCTCCTGCCGTCTGTCTCCATCTCTATCTCCCTCCTGCCTTCCGTCTCCGTTCCCCTCTGTTATCTCACTGTGTGTGTGTCTGTCTGCGTCTGCCTTCAGTCCGGGCTGAGACAGTTTGCTCTGCGGGCACACACAGATAGTTGCATCAAATTACTTGGCAGGTGTTTAAAAGACCATTTATATAATTGTGATGCTTTGTTGAAGCGCCAGTGAATCTCCACTTTCACAATTACCGCTCGCTCGGCTCCACAGAGCAGAGGGTTTGTCGTATTTCCCTTCTTAGTGCCTCTGCATGTCCACTCTGTTCTGTGGTGGCCGGGGGAGAAGTGATTGTCAGAGTGGAGATGCAAGGGTGATAAGAAGTGAAATACGACAAAGCCTCTGCTCTGTGGGGGCCGGGGGAGCAGTGATTATCAGTCTGAGTGAAGCGCTGCTGCGGCGGTGTTTGGAAACACTAATAAATTCTTTTTTTAGCAGAGGTACGATTGTCTGCATGGTCCGCGAGCTGCCAAGAAAGGCTTGCCGGGCCCTCACCGGCCCGCGGGTTGTACTATGAGTAACTCAGGTCGACAAACCACAACATGAACTTAGTACACCTGAGGTTACGTGGAACACATGAACACTCTTTCAGTATACAATAATTTCAGTCTAGATTATGGATTAAAAGAGGGAACGTGCATATTTGAAATGTTTATTCACTAATGCAGTGCTTTCAAGCGCAGTATCTTATCTAATACAAGTGAACATATTATAAGAAACAAAGTAATCGGCATAGGGCCCGATTCACAGAATGAACTTAAGACTCAATCCTAAACTTACTACTATTTTGGTATTCACAGAATGCACTTACTACTTTTGGCATTCACAGAATGCACTTACTACTTTTGGTATTCACAGAATGAACTTACTACTTTTGGTATTCACAGAAGTTAGGATTTTGTCTTAAGTCTGTCTTAAGTCTGTCTTAAGTTTGTCTTAAGTCTGTCTTAAGTCTGTCTTAAGACAAAATCCTAACTTCTGTGAATACCAAAAGTAGTAAGTTCATTCTGTGAATGCCAAAAGTAGTAAGTGCATTCTGTGAATGCCAAAAGTAGTAAGTGCATTCTGTGAATACCAAAATAGTAGTAAATTTAGGATTGAGTCTTAAGTTCACTCTGTGAATCGGGCCCAAAGTTACTAGTCCATAGAACACAAACGGTGCAAGCATAGTATGATGCAAAATAAATAGGGTTTAACAAAACTTATTTCACACCCTCCTGAGCAAGTATATTATATTATATTATATCTAAGAAGGTCTCTTTTGAGTTTAAGTAGAGCGACCATAACTCAAAATCCTAGTGGTTAAAGATCACATCATTAGCAACCAGCTCTCTGCATGCGAAGCACCATCAAGTTTGTGTTATGCTCTTGTGCAAGGAAATAAAAAACGCGCCAAAAGCAAGAGCTTGGCTGCAGCTGCATGTATGTTATCTGTAAGGACGTTCGAAGATCAGTGCTCATAACAACTACTGTATTGAGATATCTTTGAAGGTTTCAGTACTCGCTGTACAGATACAGCTCGGCAAGCAAGGCTGATATCAGTGTAACAACATATTATTCTCGTATGAACCGAAAACATTTCACTAGGCAGAAAAGTAAAGCAGCAGATGTGTGTCAGGCGCAAAAAAGCAGCAGAAAGGAAAAATGGCGTTTAAACTCATAAAAAGCTCATGCTAACTTAACACAGTAATCAGGGCACATTTATCCATATATTACCCTGCCTTGCTCCGAGCACGTATCAGATAAGATAAGATAAGATAAGCGACTGAATTGTTGAAATCAGTGTTCAATAAAATGCTTAGTTCGAAATCGAGTAGGTGAGGAAAAAAAAATTAGTCCACATAAAAAACTAAAATCTCACCAGCACGAAATTGTAATGTCCACTGTTAGTAAAGCCAATAGGTCTGTTTGTATAAAAAAAAGTCCATAGAAGTTCAGAAAAATAGTGAGAGAGAAAAAAAATTATGACGTCAATGGCTTCCATAAGAGTCAGCCTAAAAGTAAAAGTAAAAGTAAAAGTATTACGAGATCTCTATTGGAGCATGGTTGAGGCTAAGTGTTTTGGATGTCGTATTGAACGATCTTTCACCACAGACTTCCTAGAACTCAAGCATGCACCGGCCCTAGAACTTTATTGGGATTGGATCACTGTCCCAGGGGACCAGAAGAGGTATCATCAATTGAGGGTGGGGACACTACCATTAAATGCCTTAACTGTAAAATGGTATGAGAACCAAACTTCGGGTGCCCTTTCTGCCCTGATCAAAAGGAAAATATTGGGCACGTGTTGTTTGCTTGCCCTGAATATAACGCACCCAGGCGATCATGGCTAAAACCGATTTGCGCCCAGTTGGGCCTTAAAACTGCTAGTGAGGCGGTTTCGGATTTTACGAACTGATACCTCCCAGTCTGTTGTCATAGCCATGTCGAAATTTCATCACTGGATGTGGATAATTCGGTCTCGCAAAATGAGTTTGGAATAACCCAGGGCCAGTTGTCACATGCTGCTATCTGATTTTGCACACTGTATTAAGCAACTGATATATTTTGCAAATGATGAATTTCGTTTTTTTAAAAACTGTTTTTAACCTTTTTAATATAACATATTTAATAATTTTGTAAATAGTGAAGAGCTAGTCTGATAATTTTAGATAAAATTGAAATGATTTTTCGTGGATCTTGTATTTTGCTGGGTGTGGGGGGTCAATTTTGTAAATGTCTTTTTATGATTGAAAAATATCGAATAAAGACTATTTGGAATTGAATTGAGTCAGCCTAAAACTGAGTAGGCGAAATAAGCAGCAACCGCTTCTAAAAGGAAGTCACTGTTATCATCCGAAAACAACTCAGCCATCCAATTCAATAGAGGAAAAGAACATACATGCTCTTCAATTACCGGAGCCTCTAGTACCATCAGAGGACAACTCGGTGGGTTTTCAATGTAGCTGTGTGCCAAGAAATCTTGCGCCGCTGCAAATATATTCCAACGACCCAGAACTCCATGTATCGCTGCAAAGGCCATAATCCCTCCGTCAGAGCAAAGCAATTCATGATCAATTAAAGGATTCATGAGATGATTGTAATTCACTTCAGGTGATACCAAGTTGCAGAGACATAAATCCAGGGCTCACATGAAATCAAAGCTCAGGCAATGAAATACAGGCTGCACACAGGTGAAATAGGAAAATCGAAATGATAATCCATATGATGCACTCAAAGTCGCGAGTGGCAGGATCCCATAGTACTCAAGCATCCTGTGGTGAAACAGATCTAGGTGCTCCAGCTCATTTGTGAAGACAGGACGGACATCCATTTTGCAATAAACAAAATAGGAACAAAAAACCAGCAGCCAATGCTAGGAAAACAGGAAGTCCACAAAATAGACCGGAGAATATGGAGTGAAGGATAGCAGGAATGACTCCAAATATTTTCGGAAAAGAAGTCACAAAACCATTGCTCACTACTTATAAAAAAAATGAGCCAGCCCTGAAGTGGAGGATGCGTTAAAAATTATGTGAGTCAGCTCAGCAAATTGTAAAGGAAGGTCACTATTTAATAAGGCATGCACTTCTCTGCGAGTGTTAGCTAAGTGAAGGAGCTATGTTTGCGAGCAGATGTTAGGGTAACTTGTTTTTGTGACAATAAGGCTGTTGTTCATCTCATGTGATTGAACTTTGAATTCAAGGCCGGAATTCGCGGCCAGATGGAAACATCAAGGTTCCCATGCGGGGGTGGATAAAGTACATTCTTACAGGAAAGCATATGCTGAGTGACTATTACAACGTAATCTGTGTCGTTTAATAACTCATAGCAATTCTCATTGTTTGAAAATAAATAAGCCCCGTTGACCAATAAGGTAAAAGTCGGCATTATAGCAGGCACCGGTTTAACTTTGAAAACACATGCTACATTACAGCGGTTCTGGTTATATGACTCATGCAATTGGAAGTGCCTACACATCAACGAGTGATCCCGTGTTTCTGTACACTCATATCTATTCAGATATAATTCCTTGCCGTCTCTAAGGCATTTATAAGTAAAAGGGAGCGACTTGGGTTCATGCAAGTAGGAGGTACTGAGCCGCTCGTATCTACTCATGTCAAAATAATTTATGGAATTTCAAAACTGAAAAAGCGCGAAAGGTAGAGTAATTAATCTGTGGATTAGCCACGTTGCAGCTGTGGCTTCTGATACTAAAAAGGGCAAAGTCTCTAGGAAAGCAAACGTTGTTTGTCAGTCAAATTTGAGGGTGCAAAGAGAGAGGAGACATTAACATAGTTTCAGGGCTTTAAGTTGGCTGGGTCTTTTCGGGTCTGAGCACCAGCAGTTTTTTTAAGGCAGGCTCGAAACGGGTCTCTATCGGGCTCTGTTTTGAGCCCTGGCACAGGCAGACTGTTTTTTTTGCCGGCCTGCAGTGACAGCCTGCTGTTGCTGCAGTTCAAGAAAAAGTGCCAGGGCATAAAACAGAGCCCGATACAGACACGTTCAGAAACTGCAGGTCGATTATGTGCGCTGCTGACGCTGCTGACACTGCTTAGTTGTGACTAGTGGAGAAGTGACGGCATGAGGTCATGCTAGGTGAGCGTAGTAAAGGAAGGGAAATCCTTTCAAGAGAGTCATTTTCTGTGTGGATTTCCCTTCTTTTTCTGAAACTCAGGTACAGCAATATTGTTGTGGCATCACCAGGACTGTAAGTGGAAGTTTTCTGAAGATTATCAACGGGCCAAAATTTCTGTTTATTTAACTTGTGCAGCTATGAATCATTGTCAAAGCCAATAGTCCTCATTTGCTGTAGGTATGATGTTACTTGTTGTATCATATTTAGATGCAATGATATGGGGGCAAAATTTACAGTGTGGTTTGTGGCCGAGGGCCGCACTGGTGGGTGAGGGGTCAGAGAGGAAAGGGGCGGGGGTAAATCAAAACCAAGAGTTGTGACCATGAGGTTATACACAGGTCCCTGCAGCAGATGCCTTCATGCACTGAGCTACTAGACTCAGCATACATACAGATGTGTTCCTCCTTCCCTCTCTGATCATCTCTCTCTTTGTCCTGCCCTCCCTTTATATATCTCTCTCTCTCCGGCTCGCTGTCTTTATCTCTGTCTATTGTGCAGTTCCTCTCCATCTTGCCTATCCTCTGCTTCTACCCTTCCTCTCCCTCATGCACTCTCTCTCTATCCTGCTCTCGCTCTCCCTCCCTCTTTGTCCTGCTCTTCCTGTTCCTCCTGCTCCCCCTCTCCCTGTTGTCCTTTTTTCTGCTCTTTTTCTCCCTTCTGTCCTTCCTCTCCTTTCTGGCCTGTCCCACCCTCTTGCCCTCCCTCTCCCTTGTCATCTCTCTCTCCTTCCTGCGTTCCCTTTGCATCTCTCTCTGCCTCCTGCTCTCAGTCTTTCTCCTGCACTGTCTCCATGCTACTCTATCTCTCTCTCCCTCCTCCCCTTACTCCTCCTCTCCATCTCTCTCTCCCTCCTGCTCTGCTTCTCCATGTCTGCGTCCCTCCTGCCCTCTCTCTCCCTCCTGTCTTGTTTCTCTGCTGCCCTCTCTCTCCCTGTACCTCCTGCCGTTTGTCTGCCTCCTGCCCTCTCTGTTCCTCCTACTCTGTGACTCCCTTTCCATCTTCATCTGTCTCTTTTTTGTGCCTTCCCTCTCTCTCCTGACCTCTCTCTGCCTCCTGTCCTTTTTCTCCCTCTCCATCTGTGTCTTTCACTGCTGCTCTCTCTCTGCATCTTCCTCTCCCTCCTGCCCTCTCTCTCTCTCCTGCGCTCTCTCTCCCTCCTGCCCTGTGTCTCCTTCCTACTCTCCTTCTCCCTCCACCTCTGTCATTAGTTTTGTGCAAGTAGTGATTGTCAAAATGTTGGAAAGAAAACAAATCACTATAATTAGCAGAATCTAAATATAAATCTAGTAAGCAAATTATTCACCCAAAATCATTTAAAAAGAAGCTTAACTCACAGTGTGATCTTGGTGTTCCATGTTTATTTCTTTTGGCAAGTAAGATGCCTAACAGATATGCTACGTAAGATTCCCTAGCAGTACATATCATAAAGATTGCATGTAGCATCCTGGAAATGTGTGGAAGATGACACTGTAAATGAAGCTTGATTTTAAATAAATCTGGGTGAAAAATGTGGTTATTTGACGTGTTTAAAAATCATTTCTTGAACTTAGTTAGGCTTTAGGATATCTACTGGTAGATAATCTTAGGGAATATATCTGTTAGGCTTGTTATTTGCCACAAAGGCTGTATGTTGTGTAATAAATATGTGTGTAATATGGTAATAAAAATTGAGTTTTTTTTCTTTTTTACAGTGTTTGCTGCTGAAAAGCAATAATCTGCAGTGTACTCACTATTGTTTTCAACGTTCAAAACCATTTATAAAGGTGAGTTGGTAATTTGTAAAGGAAATTTATTTTTGTGCAGATTAAAATAATAAGCAAAATTTTTCAGAATGTTGGCACTATTTCTCTTCTGTTGTAGCATTTTATCTTCTATTTGTACCATGTCTGTATCTGCTTGCACTACATATGTATGTTGTTATACTATTTTACTGTCTGTTGGCACTATCTTTTTATGGGCCTGGTCCATGCGTTCTTTTCTTTGCAGTTCTGCTTCATCTATCCTCTGACTGTAACAGTTTACTGTCTGCATGCATTAATTCTTGCTAAGTCTGCATTATCTCTCTAACTCATGCTGTCTGCACTCGTTCTTCTGTACTTGCAGAGGCGTATTATGATATGGCTGTTGGTGTGTTGGGCATCATCTCTGCATATCTGTGGCTGTACCATCTGTCTGCACCCTTTTATATGCATTTGCAGAGGTCTACTATGATATGGTTGCTCATGCTTAGCATGACATTTTGTACATGCTCTGGAATTCAGATGCTGGGTGTGCTGTTGAAAGGCAAAAGCAACTGTCTCTGTGGCAAGTAGTAATCTGTTTAGTGAATTTTCATTTGTACATTGTGAGTCGCACCTTCAGACTGTATACAGTTTGAATAGCGGTAAACTCAGAAAATCGATCCCTAGAAATAAATTATAAAGTCTTTCAACAGTTCTACAGTCCAGAAAACCTAAAAACAAATCTCACAGTTAGATCTCTTTTCACTGCAGTATTATTTGTCCGTCAGAAACAATTTCCTATTTGTTTGGCATATGCAGCGACTATTCACAAATCTCAAGGTTTAAGTGTAGATAGTGCTTTGGTAAATATTTATTTATTTATTTATTTATTTGCAAACTTATACCGCGCTGGGAATCGACTCCCTGGGGAGTATCTCCGTGCCATTGGCAACATCAGAAAGCAAATAGCCCTGTCATGTGTCATTAATATTCAACAGTATCAATAGTTAAACAAGAAAGTTTTTAACTTTTTCCTAAAGGGAAAATGTTCCCTGCATGCTCTGATTTCCAATGGAAGTTCATT
The DNA here is from genome assembly GCF_964263255.1 of Lissotriton vulgaris. NCBI lineage: Eukaryota > Metazoa > Chordata > Amphibia > Caudata > Salamandridae > Lissotriton > Lissotriton vulgaris. Next base: position 1,194,882,734 of record NC_141689.1, on the reverse strand, counting down.
CCAAAGTTTCGGGCCTGCCACTGACAGAGCTCTTCCACCTTGTCGTGTTTTCCAGAATCTGGGGACACATAATAATTCATGGTCTCCAGATCTCAGGGTTCTTGCGGGAATATATGGGATGAATTTCTTATTTAAGTCCTCCGGGCCTCTACCAGACAGGCACTTGTGGATAGTGCAGCAAGTTTTAAACAGCACTCTTTGTTTTATGGTGAGCCAGTGGAGTTTTTTGAGAAGCGGCTTTTAAGGAGTCCTGGCCGGGGCATTGAGAACAAGGCGGGCAGCCGTGTTCTGCACGACTTGAAGTCTAGCGATGACCCCTTCGTTGGCGGCTAGCAGCAGACCGTTACAGTAGTCCAGTCTACTCAGCACGAGCGACTGAACTAAAGTTTTCCTGGTGGAATCAGGTAGCAAGGGGAACACCCTTCGGAGAAGTCCAATAACATGGAAACAGGAGCTAAATACATGAGTAGCCTGATGTTTTAGGGTGAGCTCCTGATCCAGTTTGACTCCCAGGTCTTTCACTACCATTTTTGGCTCAGGGACTGGGCCAAGATCACAAGGCCACCAGTCCGGAGTCCACAGTCGTTTGGCTTCCCCAAAGAGCATCACCTCCATCTTGGAGACGTTGCACTGAAGGAGGTTTGCTGCCATCCAGTGTGCTACTTCTTTCATCCCTTGGGCAAAGGAGTGGCGCACTTCAGGAGTCATGATTTTAAACGGAAAGAGGAGTTGTGTATCGTCTGCATACGATACAGGGATAAACCCGTGGGATCTCATGATGTTAGCTAGGGGTGCAACATAGATGTTGAATAACGTTGGGCTCAAGCAGGAGCCCTGTGGCACCCCCTTTGAGATCTCCACCTCCTCTGACTGGTAGGGGCCCAGTATTACTCTCTGAGTGCGTTTGCTGAAGAAGCTCCTTAGCCATGCCAGCGCCTTGCCACCCAGACCGATGTTAACTAGTCTGGAGGTTATGATCTCATGTGACACCGTGTCAAACGCCGCTGACAAATCTAATAACACCAGGATAACGGAGTACCCCTTATCCTGAAGCATGTGAAGATTGTCAGTGACGGACAGCAAGGCGGTCTCGGTGCTATGCCTAGGTCTGAAACCCGATTGAGAGGGATCTAGTCCCCCTGCACTCTCGATGTAGTTAGATAAGTGCCGGTTAACAAACTTCTCGGCAAGCTTCCCTAAGAAAGGGAGAAGAGAGATGGGTCTAAGGTTAGTGAGGTCAGTCCATGGAATGGAGTTGTTCTTCCGTAGAGGCCTCACCAAAGCACGCTTCCAATCAAGGGGAACTTCACCTGATCCTAAGGATAGATTAAGCACCCGTTGAATCCCTACTCCTAGATCATCCCTTAAGAGAGACATGATCCGAGCTGGAACAATATCTGACGGGCATCCACTCTTTGGAAGCACTGTGTTCAAAGAGGGTATGGCCTATGTTGCTTTATCTCGAGTTAGAACTTTATCTGGACTTTATCTAATTGATTTTGATGAGACAAAGATTAGTGCAGATCTAAATTGTGTGAAGGAGTATAATAGGTTAAGAAGAGAATATGCTCCAAGTTTACCTCAATATCCTTTAATTGAAAAGTGTGTGGTAGGTCGAAAAAGGAGATATGAGGAAAAATGTAGTGAAGTAGTAGGGAAAAGAAGAAAAAAAGATGATCCTGTCATTGGTAGCAAAAAGAAAAATGTTACTATTGAAGAGATTGTTGGATTTAAATTTGAAAACAGTTCTGGTGTCAACTGCTATGCAAATGTAGTGGTTAATGTTGTTTTTTTCTTAAAACTTTACAGCAACAGATTGTAGAAAATTGGGAGCAAACATGTCGTTGTTCATTAAATTCTGTCTTTGAAAAATGTAGCAGTGATAGTAGTGAAGTAGTAAGTGTTTCAGAACTACGAAATGTTTTAGACATATGTGCTGGACTAAATCAATTTTCTGAGAATATTCAGCAAGATTGTCAGGAATTTATTATGTATATGCTTATAATTTTGGAAGATGAAGGTGTAGATATTGATAGTCTTTTTGGTCTTTCTTATAAATGGCAACATAACTGCGATAATTGTTCATTTTCAAGTAGTACTGATATACACACAGAAAGATTTATATATTTAACATTACCAGACTGTAAAGCAGTGTCCTTTAATAAACTAGTTAAAGATGTACATCAAAACATGGTCTGCTCTCACGGTAATCAACATTATTTATCCATAGATATGGACAGTATGTAATTTTAATGTTCCAACGATGCAGAGCTGATGGAACTAAATTGTCAACTTTAATTATAAAATGTTGTGGCTTCACAAATATCTATTTCTAGAAGAACATTTGTAACTGTAGCAATTATCTTTCATGAAGGTCCTTCAACATCATCAGGACATTACACAGCTTATTTGAAGTCTCCAACAGGCTGGACACACTGCAATGATAGTCAATTGACTTTTAAGAAATGTTTGCCTTTTGACTTAACAAATTCTTATCTGGTGTTTTTGCAAACCAAATTTCAGTAAAGTTACTTGGTGTAGGAAGAATAATGCTGTAAAGAAAAGAAACTCTGTTGTTTAGAAGTATCATGTGACTGAGGGTGTGCAAATTTAGAAATGAAACTTGTATTTGGCATAGTGATAGTATCAGGTATAGGTTTAATTAATGTTTGATGGTACAGAACACGTTGGAACTTTTTATTCGAAAGCTCAAGAAAAGAATGGTTAAGAGTACAATTAAGTAATTTGGGAAAATAAGGAATTTACTCATGCTATTTGGCCACGCGGAAAAGCATGAGACAACAAAATGAGTACTTGAGATAAATGTTCTTAGAACATACTTGCACGGAAGTTTATTGAGAGGTATTTAAAAGTAAGTGGTATTGTTTTATTAGTTTGTAACTGTTGAAGATGTAGCGTCCTTACTCAAGAAATTGCGAATTAGAGAAAAACATTTAAGACATGTTTTTTTCAAGTCATTACATTATGTATACAGATGTTGTATGGGTTTTTTAAACACAATCATTTTGATTGTGTTTTTTTTGCCCGCTGTCATATGATGAGTAGTATTGAAATCACTGCTTATAGTGAAAATCAATATATTCTGAGGACAGAAAAATAAACCATGTAATATGTTGTCCAAGTTATTTTGTTAGACAGATTTGTTTATTGTCTTCCACAGATATTACATTTATTTTCATTAGTTTCTTATTTCTATTTCTCCCTATAGTTCCCTCTCTCCCTCTCTCTTATCCTTACTCCTTTCATCCCCTTCCTTTTTCAGTGTCGTTCTCTCACGCTCACTCCCTTTAACTCATCCACATTTGGTTGTTTACTTTTCTTTCCTGCTTCCCGGATATCTTTTCTGTCACTGTTTCCTTCACTCCGTCTATCTCTTCAGTTTGTAACTCCCGTTGTCTCATGGTGACTCACCTTTATCGACCCTCTATCACCTCTGTTTCCTCAATCTTAATTCCCTTCTCTTACCGTACCTTAATACTTGTTCCCTTGCTCTGCTTCCATCACTTATCCTCATTTCCCATACTTAAATCTATGCTTCAGTCCCCTTACCCTACTTTATTTCTGTTTATCTGTCCCTTACAGTCCTTCCTAGTTTCTGCCCCATTCATCTTCTGTTACTCACCCTTTTTCACTCTGTTTCTCTTAGTGTCCTTCCCTTATTTTATCTATCTGCTTAACACATTCCCGTACCCTTAGTCTGTTTGTTTTAGAGACTGTTTCTTTCGTCTACTATCACTCATCATACTCTCCTTTTCTCCCTCACTATACTTTCCTTTACACAGTTATTCCTTCAGTGCCATTATCTCTTTCACTTAATTATCTTAGTCATTGATTTATATACTACACATTCTGTCTCTGTCCCTCTCTCTCCCTCACTCTTCCTTTCTTTCACTTTCTGTTTCATTCACTCCTACTTTGTTTTGTTTTATGAAATGTAGATTATAACCCTATTTTTGCTTTTCTTCCACAGATACTATGTTTTTTTAAAGAAGTTTACTATTACTTTCTTACTATTTCTTAGGTAAGTTTGACAAATAAAAATACTTTTCCATCACTGTCTTACTTCTTTTTCTGTCCTGGTTAAACCAGTGTCATGTTTTATGTGAGCATTTTCACGCAGGACTGGCTGTTCTGTCACAAGAACCCCCTTAAAAAGTGATTCTATGAAATCTACAACATTTTAGTAGTAGTAAAGTTAGGACTACTAACTTTAGGATGCCTAAATGCCTTCTGTGAATACCGAAAGTCTTAAAATTACGATTTTTCTCAATTTAGTAGTAGTAAAGTTAGGACTACTAACTTTAGGATGCCTAAATGCCTTCTGTGAATACCGAAAGTCTTAAAATTACAATTTTTCTCAATTTAGTAGTAGTAAAGTTAGTAGTCCTAACTTTACTACTACTAAATAGAGAAAAATCCTAATTTTAAGACTTTCGGTATTCACAGAAGGCATTTAGGCATCCTAAAGTTAGGAGTCCTAACTTTACTACTACTAAATTGAGAAAAACCCTAATTTTAAGACTTTCGGTATTCACAGAAGGCATTTAGGAGTCCTAAAGTTAGTAGTCCTAACTTCTGTGAATACCAAAATGAGTAAGTTCATTCTGTGAATACCAAAAGTAGTAAGTGCATTCTGTGAATGCCAAAAGTAGTAAGTTCATTCTGAGAATTGGGCCCCTGGAGTTGTGTCGTGCATGGAACACAATTTAAACACTGTGTCAACTTTCAGCCCTAGATCTGATACGCATCTGTTTATTCCTCCGACATGATAAAACCGATTTGGAAATGCGGTCCATCATGACTGGTGCAAAGATTAACTTGTATGTCGCTTTTTCCTGGCGCATCTATGCTATCTCCCCTGTTTTTACGACGGAGCCTGTATAGCGCGCTCGTAATTTGGAGGAGAGATAGACCATTGCTCACCCGACTTCTGAGGCATTGATACCTTGTGGGGGGCACACTCGAGCACGGACACTTCAGGCCGATTATAGTGCCATTACACGGCTCGGCCGAATTGACGGCGGCCATCTTAGGCAGGGCTACCCTCCCACGGCGCTCTAGTCGCCACTATAAAAACGTTTAGGCAGGACTCCGCGCAGCTGACGCATTCAGCGGGCGCGCCGGAATCGCGCCGGAGTCAAGCCTGAGTCCTGCCCGTCTGCTCCCGTCCGCGACTGGACGCGGCCCAGGGCCACCCCTCCTGTTCTCAGCTCTCTGGAGATATCAGGTAATATTACCTATTCGCGCTCCCAACTACGCCATCTCTGCCCCATTACACCAATAGGGTGCAATCACTCTCTCAATCCCGAACAGCTTCCTCTCACATGCGCGACATGTCTGTTTTCACCCCCTCTTGTTAATACCTCACAGAATGATACCGCCGTTAAAATGCTTCTACTGAACTGTCGCTCACTGCGTAAACATACTATTCAAATTCATGATTTGATCATAGATCTTTAGCCTGAAGTATTTTTTTTAACGGAAACATGGTTAGACGAAACCTCCTCGCCTGAAACACTTGATGCTATCCCGACGGGATATTGTTTACTTAGACTAGATCGTGAGGATCAAAGAGGAGGCGGAATTGCGATCATTTATAGAGAGGAACTTACCGGTACCCTTGAACCTGTAAATATTACAAAATGTGAGGCTGGTGTTTTTTCTATTATGATTTCCCCGAAATTCACCATAAATGGCTACTTGCTCTATAGACCACCAGGTCCTGCTGCAACTTTTTGCGAGTTTATTAGATGCAATTATCCAACCAGCAGTTAGATATAACCACTTTCTCCTGCTGGGGGACTTAAATATCCACTTTGATAATACAGAGTGCATAGAAGCACAATCTCTCCTAGGGGCACTCAAATCCTTGATGCTAGAACTGCAATTTACCACGCCCACACATCAATCAGGTCACTTACTTGACCCGCTATTTGCTAACTGGAATTCTATTCTGACTGCCCCTCCCTTCACAATTCCTTGGTCAGACCATAAGCTTATTGTTTTCGAAATCTCTCACGTCCCTAACACTACGAAATTCCATAAATCCCTGTCCCATAGGCACAGGAATTGGAAGAGATTTACGCAAGAAGCTTATAGGCAGGCCTTATTGGAAAATCCCCCTCCCTTGAGCAATAATCTATCCAAAAGCTGGACGGCTTATGAAGAATGGATGGAAAAGGCATTGGATAAAATCGCACCGTGGACCACTAAAACCCCAGTAAGATGTAATAAAACGGCTCCTTGGTTTACTGACGAATTAAAAAGGGCTAAAGCCACATGCAAAAAATTGGAACGTCTCTGGAGGAGAGATTATAATACAGAGAGCAAACAACTTTACAAAACTGAACTAAGCAAATACTCTAAAATGATCAGAGCAGCAAAGAGTAAATGTTTTAACGACAGAATTTTGAATGCAAACAATCCTGCCAAAGAACTCTTTGCCATATATAAAGAAATTACGGTCCCCAACAGATTATTGGCTCAGGATATGCTGTCCAATGATCTATGCAATTCCATAGCAGATCACTTTATAAATAAAGTGGACACAATTCACGCCTCATTCACTATAATACCTGCGATTTCTATACAGGTGAAGATGACAGACAGTTGCCCAGATAGAACTAGGTGCTTAAACAGTTTTGTGATGCCAGACCGTCAGTCTATGCTTCGCATTGTTAAAAGTGTGAAATCAGGTTCACCTAACGATGCTGTCCCACCTAAATGCTTCACTGACATCACAGATGTTTTAATAAATCACATAAGTCATCTCATCTCCCTTTCTTTCTTTGAAAAGCAGGTACCTGAACCTTGGAAAAGAGCTCAGGTTATTCCATTAAAAAAGAAAGCTAATTTGCACGTGTCTCAACTTCAGAATCTCCGCCCAATCTCTCTGTTGCCCTTCTGTATGAAAGTGGCAGAAAAAATTGTAAATATACAGCTTATGGAACATCTGGAGCAAGGGCGATTTCTTCACCCTACTCAATCTGGCTTCAGAGCTCAATACTCTACTGAATCGGCAGTCCTTTACTCAACAGAACTGCTGAGGCAAATAGCTGATAAAGGCCAGACAGCAGCGCTTGTGTTACTTGACTTAAGCGCAGCTTTTGATACTGTGTCACACTCTACGCTGCTGTCACGTCTTACAGAGATTGGAGTTGAATGAGATGCATATGAGTGGCTAAAGTCATTTTTGGAAAATAGAAGTTTCCAAATTCATTGTCCGCCATTCAAGTCCACTCCCAGACAGCTGAAGCACGGGGTTCCACAGGGCTCAAGTTTGAGCCCTACCTTGTTTAACCTGTATATGGAACCCCTTGCACGTATAGTTGAGTCCTTCGGTGTTAATATTATAACTTACGCCGATGACACGCAACTAATGATTACACTCAGTCAAGATGGAGAAGAGACAGCTATCAACTTTTCAGCTTGTCTCTCAGCTGTAGCGAGCTGGATGAACAATAACTGTTTGCGTCTGAATGGAGACAAAACTGAGGTGTTGCTCATTGGTAAGGCTCCTTCAGCGTGGTCATCAGACTGGTGGCCAGCAGAACTTGGTCAGACCCCTGTTCCTACGGATTCAGCAAAGAATTTGGGAATGATACTAGATACCAAACTCTTGTATGCGAAGCATATCGAAAAGGTTACTGGTAAATGTTACGCAGTTCTCAAAATCCTGCGTAAGGTCCTGGACCTAGTGCCGATGAATACAAGGAAATCCCTTGTCCATGCCCTAGTCACCCCACATCTTGACTATGGCAATGCCCTACTTATAGGGCTGAGCCAAAAAGGTCTGAAACAACTTCAAAGAGTCCAGAATATGGCTGCCCGCCTAGTTCTCAACCTCCCACGCAGAGCTTCAGGAAAGGATGCTTTATCCAAATTGCACTGGCTTCCTATAAAGGAGCGTATACTTTTCAAGGCCATGTGCATTTCCCATCAAATAGCACAAGGGAAAGGACCCCCTTATCTAAACAAGCTCCTCAGTATCCACCGCCCAAAACGTCACTTAAGATCATCGGGCAGTATGTTGTTTTCAGTTCCTCGCATTTTTAAAGCCAAAATGGGCGGCCGTTCTTTTTGTTATTTAGCGGCCTCCCATTGGAATAAATTACCCCTTGAATTGCGGATGGAACCCTCCGAGAGGAGATTCCGCTTGAAACTTAAGACGCATCTCTTCCCTAAAGACTAGCGGTCTGTGTCTGGTTAGAGATTCTACTGATCTGGCTGGTCTGATGGTTTAATGATGGGGTTCGATAGCGCGGGGACACACTGTTCAGTGTAACCAGGCGCTCAATAAATGGCTTTATTATTATTATTATTATTATTATTATTATTATTATTATTATTATTATTATTATTATTATTATTATTATTTATTATTATTATTTTTATTATTATTTTTCATAGATGTGTTGGGTAATATAAATCTGTGTCTCTGTTGTATTCCCTCCCTACGCTTTCCTAAGTCCCTTCATTCCTTTAATCAATTTTTAAATCAGTTATTTCCCACTTTTCACTTTCACTTACCTCCTTTTTATCATCCGCAAATCCCCTTCCTTCAACATCTTTCTATGTCTTTTACTTTCACTCCACTAACCCTACTCTATATATCTCTCTTTCTACCTTAGTCCTCTTCCATATGTGCATCCTCAGTCCCCTTTTGTGACTCTTTCACTTTTACTTTCTTTTCCATACTGCTTTTCTCATAATTCTTAATTTCCCCTAATTCAAGTTCAAAGAAACTTTATTCGATTGAATTTACAATCATAAAAGTACATTATAGAAAAATATTTACAACAGTTTATAAAAAGTTTCCATGTTAGCAAAATTGACTGTTTATAAAAAGTTTCCATGTTAGCAAAATTGACTGATTGAAGACATTGAATTAATCTTTAAAGGAATCGACTTTACAATGGTACCCTGTCTGACAATGGGGTAAAGTTTATTCACACATAGACGAAGAAGAAAATTTACTATGCAGAAGCCGCTAGCTGAGAACGAATTTTCATACATGTCTTTAAAAAACAAGCAACTGATTTGGCAGCAAAAGGGGAGTCTAAACACTGTAGTGCCAAAAGAGCAGGTCTGCATCTTCTCAGTCCTATTTGTCTAAGCAGTGGTACCAACCAACGTTTACGTGGGGTCTCATAAAAAGTACAGAATAAAGTTACATGCAGTGTAGACTGAGAAGAACTGTCGTCACAGGGGCATTTAATCAATTCGCGGGACCAATCAGAGGGCTCAGGGAACGAGACAAGACGATAAAATGAATCAAACCGGAATCTAGTTAAAACATATCTGTCATAATTTGACAAATAAAAAGACAGATAGGGTTGGATGCCATATGAGGATTGGATCATCCCTAAATGTGTGGACGACTGTTTGCCAATTTCAGAACACATGCGTAAGTCTCTTAAATGGGACACACATAGAATCTTTAGAGTCTTTCTGGGTATGGCCATTAATGAAGCGGGATTAGTAAAAAACACTGGACAATTCAAATCGTTCAAAAAGTTAAAAACATACAAAAGCCAGGGAATCTTTTTCCAGTGGGTCAGTGACAGGCAGTCTGTTATTAGCGACCGAGTAAGGAGACATTGCTCCTTAGTCCATATACGGTGCCAGAGAAGGATCGGTTGGTATCTAATGGTGTCAGATAGATAGTCCCAACCAAGCTCTATGTGGGTACCGTAATTGGAGGCGCTTCGGGGGAGCGCTAATACATATTTCAGGAAATCATTTTCAATTACTTGAAGCTCGTTGGTAGGAGCATTGCCCCATACACCTGCTCCATAGGTCGCCACGCTCAGACCTTTGGCTTGATAGATTTTCAGGATCACAGCCGGAGCGGGCTTACCCAACTTTCTTGAAAAAGAGGTCAGCGCCGTTGTTGTGCGATGAACCTGCAGTTTTTTACTGGAAATAGCAGGTTTCCAGGACATTTGATCATCAATGAGAATTCCTAAATATGGATAGTTCCTGGCGCTTTCTAACTTAGTATTCTCGATATAGAGGGGTTTGCATTTCTGGGTTTTCTTGCCAATATGCATGACAAAAGTCTTGGATTTATTTACTTTTAGGCCAAGAGAAAGCATATATTGACAATACTTGTCCAGTTGCAGCTGGAGCTGATTAGGTGTCCTCGCTAAAATAACAGAATCGTCAGCATATAATAATGCTGGGATTGGACGGGTGCTTATGCAAGGGAGGTCCTTATTACCTGCCAGCATCGCTTGTTCCAAACCATTTGTATAAATATTAAATAAAAATGGAGCAAGGACGCACCCCTGTCTGACGCCTTTTGTAATATTGAATGAGTCCGATAGCTCTCCGTTGATGCCATATCTCACACATGCTTTGGCATCCGAGTACAGCTCTCGGAGAAATTTCAGAATTGGAGGATCTACTCCCAAATTATTCAGGATCTCCCACAGCTTGGAGTGGATTACGCAGTCAAATGCGGAACTTAAGTCCACATAGACCAGGTAAAGATTTCCGCCTTTGGCCCAAACGTATTTACCCGTAAGTAGTGTTAGGTTAAGGGCCTGTTCTACAGTGCCCAATCCCTCTTGGACCCCAAACTGGAGGTCGGTAATGATCTTATTCTCCTTTGCCCAGTCCTGGAGACGTTCCAGGATGAGTCTCCCAGCTACCTTGCCCAGGGAGTCCAAGAGGGAAATTGGTCGGTAGCAGGCTGGGTTATCACGGTCTACCTTTTTAAAAATGGGGAGAAGCACAGAGGTGGACCAAGAGTCGATTAGGCCGACCTGAGAGGCTGCGGACATAACTTGCATGACTACTGGGGACCATAATTCTAGATTGTTCACAAAGATGTCAAGTGGGACTCCATCAGGACCGGGAGCTTTCCCGGTCTTTGAGGAAGTCAGTGCTGCGTTCACCTCCCCAAGGTCAAAATAGAGGTCGATGGGATAGATATTATCACTAATGGGAGCTGCCTCCCCAGGTCTTGTGTCCTCAGTCATTGGAATGGAATCCCCAAAAATCTGAGAGTAATGGGTTACCCATTTATCAACGGGTACTGCCACATCTAGATGAGAAAGAGCGGTGGCATCCGCTGAGAAAGGGGACTTGACTGTTCGCCAAAACAGTGTGCTGTCCTTGGATCTTGTACTCTCATGGAGTTGGGCCCAGAGATTGTTTTTTATTTCCCGTTTACGGGCTTTTAGGGCCAGTTTGTATTGCCTTGTTAATAAGGTAATTAAGGCCGTATCCCTATCTTGGCTATGAAGAGCTCGTTTTAATGCGCTAAGGGCTTTACGGCAGTGGGAATCGAACCACCCCCGGGTATCTTTATCCTGCTTCTTATGTTGGCGGGTAAGCTCCTGCCGTATGGTTTCTAGAATCTTAACGAAACTAGACAGGATCAACTGGGGGGATGAAGTCACCTCTAAACAGTTGTATATTAGAGGAAGGGATTGTTGGATAATCCTACCGGTGACCTTGTTAGGGTTGATCTTTGACCACTTTACTGTATAGCCGTTGGTTTTGCCCATCACCAGGGATTGCTGAGTTAGAAGGCTGGGCTTAGAGTGAGATGAGGGAGCAGTGCTAAATATGATGGCGATGCTGTTGGGAAAATGATCACTAGAGGGGTCTGTGCCAGTTGTAAAATTTTTCAATCTATTGCCTAAAATTTGCGAGCATAGGATATAGTCAATAGTAGACGACAATCCTCTACCATGAAAAGTCGACTTGAAATCGACGACAGGACACACAAGTTCGTTTGCAAAATCAAGTTCTAATGAAAATAGACAATTATTTAAAGCAGACCCTAAACTGGAGTGTGCAAAGTGGGTAATGGGAAGATCATGCTCATCTTGAAGGCCACCGATACCTTTGTTGTAATTACTGCATAGATAAACATTAAAGTCCCCATCCCACACAAAATAACATTGTAACTGCGAGTTTTTAACTTTCTGGTCGTGCAGAAATAAAGTAATTTCAGTCAGAGACTTTACACAGTCAACAGGTGTTGAGTTGTTATACATATTAGTAAAGTAATAAATGGAACTTTTATCGGGGACTAACTTGAGAACTTGAAAAATTGGGGACGCTGGGAATACTTCAGTAATAGTAAATTGAATTTGGTTAGAAACATAGATAGCAAGGCCACCCTTGGGTCTTCCTTGTTCAGATGGACTGGCAGACATGTGGAAGGTTTTAAAGCCCTGGATGTGAATCGGCTCGGTAGCCCAGGTTTCCTGGAGGCAGACTATGTTGTGCCTAATGACCAAGTCGATCCAAGACTGGAGATGTATCTTGGATCTGAAGCCCGCTACATTCCAATAAATGACTGGGAGATCCCAAGTTGATAATGGAGTAGGATATGTAGACTGCGGATTAACAGGGGATAATGGATCACAAAACTGAGGGGACGGGATAAAGGAGGAGGCGTTGGTTTTTAGGTCACAAGAGGTTGATGTAATATTTTGTTGCCTCATGTGTGATTCCTTAGAGACGATAGAAAGGGCAGAGCTGGGATCAAGGTCCCGTGGGGTTGACGATTGCGAGGATAAGTTTAGCAGAGAAGTGTGGGGCTCGATAAGAGAGCCGGACAGGGAGGACTGATTGGGCCCTGCCCGCAAAGTTTTTCTGGGAATGTGATTAGAATGGATCTGAGTATTAATGGTATCTTGGATGTTGACGAGAGGGACTGGTGGTCAGTCAACCATGTCCAAGCATTCGTATCTGTTGGATAATGGTGGTCTTCTCCAGTTGGTAAAAATGACCAGAGGCAGAGTTGGAGAAACCGTAACCTGCCCAGTGACCTCGGTCTCTATTCCCATCCCAATGGCCCGCTCTCGTCCAACTCCAGGGAGGACCGGCATTGTGTCGAGGAGCCGGGGGGTAGAAATATGACAGATTATGGGTAGCTATCCCTTCAGATGAAGTGTGGACTCCCCAGGAGCAGATGTGCTCAACAGTATTAGGGTCAGCAAAGTTCACTATGACGCAGTCACCCTGCATGCTTTTGGGCTCAGTGCCAAGCCATGGCACTCTGCGCACGGTGGTGACTCTGTTGTCCAAGAAAGTTGGTAGAGGTCTATTATTGGACAACCAGTATATAACTTTATTTTTTAGTGACCAGATTGGCTCGTCTTGGTTGGGGGGGAGTTCCGGGACACGATTACTACGTAGGGGGATGCCTCAGGCCGGAGATGAATGGGATGGCCCCTACTTTTTCGATTTCTCGGGATGGTGTTAAATCCAACCGATTGTTGTTTGGGGAGGGAAGGGGCCGGGGTGGGGAGGGCAGGAGGAGGAAGAGATTTTTGTTGGTTAGACAGCTGATCCTTGGAGTTAGTCGGAGGTTGGGTTGATGGGGGATTAGGTGGTTTGGGTAGGGCTTGGGGCTTGGGTGCAGCTGGTGGTGGCTGTTTTTGAATAGATTTCTGCGGAACCTTTTGATTAGTATTAGCATTGGGGAGATTCGATTTGGCCGAGCCAGGCTTAGTTGTTTTGATGTTATTTGGAAGGGGCCTCCCTTGGGCTAGATTGGGATCTTTGATAATACCCTTACTTGAATTCAGGGCTGAGGACAGATGGGTTAGTTGAGATTTGACCTGATGCAGTGCTTTTTCTATGGGATTTAAGTATGACTTGAGTAGGTCTCCTATTTTGCTAAGCAGTAAGCTATCATTACCGCAGGTATTGGTAGTTAGATTGCCATTATCAGCCATACTACCCTCGCTGTCATAGCTACTAGAACTGCTAAGATTCAGGTTATCTGCAGTAAGGGTCGTTGCAGCTGCTATCGCGGGGGAGGGGTGTTGATGGGGAGTTAAAACAAGGTTAATGATTTGAGGGGGGAGATGCGAAGTAGAAGGGGTTATAGGGATGGTTGTGGAAGGGGAATTAGTAGTGTGTTGTAACTTAGTAGTTTTCTTTCTCTTTTTTTTGGGGATTGCACCTTCGCGTGAGCCCCTATCTATAACTGGAGAGGGGGCAGTGTCAGAGTGACTAGCAAAAATGACCGGAGATTTTTCAAGCGACAAATGGGATTCAGACAAATCTAGGGTTGCCGAGAGGTCGACAATACGAGGAACAGTATGCACCTCTGCGTGCACTGTCACCGGCGGGGGAAGCTCTACTGGACGCTGAGGAGTTTTTGCGGTAGCCAGTAAGCCCATGGAAGAGCATCTCGCAATAGCCAGGTCCTGAGAGACTCGTCGTTCCAGTAGGATAATACCCTGCTCAATGGCGTCGTTGGCTTTGGTTATGAATTGATCTATCGGCCCAATGACCTCAGCAGCGGCCTGGGCCTGTTTTTTAACAGTATTTCTGGTGTTTCTAGGGGACATGATGTACAGTGGCTAGTGGTGAAAACAGATGGTGAAAATGTAAAGTTCCAGATTAAGAAGTTGGTTAATAATATATACAATAACAGCAATGTTGGAGGGGAAAAAAAGCAGGCGTGAAAGAAAGTGGCCCAGTCCAGTCTTGCCCTGGCTTGAACGGGCTTAAACGGGCCCACCCTTGGCCCGGGCTTCGCCCCGCGCTTCGTCCCGCGCGCGTCCCGCGTTGCGGGAGGGACTGTTCTAGTTATTATGTTCGTGCAGGGGGGCGTGGCCGCCGGTGGAAGAGGCACCAGCTGTGAGGTGTAGAGGCTGCTGGTCCTCGCAGTCCCCCGGTGAAGGCAGCGGTAGTTTAAAGGGTCAAGCGCACGCTGGGAGCATGCAGGCTGTCCGCCGAATGCGGAGAAGCTCCCACCAGCGGCGCGACCTTCCAAATATGCCCCCTGATGTCAAACGCACCCTCCGTGTGCAACGGTAAACTCTCCTCGGGAATAGAAAGAGCAACAAGGAACAAGTGAGCGACACCCGCGGAGCGGGTGTCGCGAAAAGTAAGTAGCAGCTGATGGGGGGGCGTGGCCGCCGGGGGAAGAGGCACCAGCTGTGAGGTGTAGAGGCTGCTGGTCCTCGCAGTCCCCCGGTGAAGGCAGCGGAAGTTTAAAGGGTCAAGCGCACGCTGGGAGCATGCAGGCTGTCCGCCGAATGCGGAGAAGCTCCCACCAGCGGCGCGACCTTCCAAATATGCCCCCTGATGTCAAACGCACCCTCCGTGTGCAGCGGTAAACTCTCCTCGGGAATAGCAAGAGCAACAAGGAACAAGTGAGCGGCTAATTCCCCTGATTCACTACCCTATCTTTAGACATCTTGGGGCACATTTACAAGTCCTTTATGTCTCTTTTGCGCCGCTATTGCGTCACTTTTGTGATGCAGCAGCGGTGCAAAAGATGCACCATGGTGTGGACTATATACAACGTGATATATCTGTGAGATGTGTCACGTTGTAAAGACCTGTGCCTTAAGGAGGCGTTCTGGTACAGGGGGGGGGACGTTCCTGCGCAGAAACGTCTGCTAAAAGTGGGTGAGTGAAATCTATAAGATTTTACTCAATCACTTTTAGGCCAATGCTATGTGAAAACTCTGCGCGTGCTTGAAGCTGGCGTAAGGCTTGAAGCAGCATTAGTTGAATGGGCCCGCCAGGAGCATTGCTGGAGCTACATTACTCATGCGATGCAACTCCAACAATGCAACACCTTTACGGCACAGATGCGTCACGCATGTGTTCTGATTTTCCCCATGGTGTGCCACATTGTAAATGTGATACATCAATGGTGGCGCACGGGTGGTTTTTCTTGTCGTAGGTTACTTGGTGCATCCTAGATGATTTGCAGAGATGCGCCATGTAACGTACATTAGCCCCCTTGTTTAAGTCACTCTTTAACTTCACTTTCTTCAGTCACTACACTTCTTTTACCTCACTCATTTCGTCAGTCCCTTACTGTATTTTATGTCATTAATTTCATTTACTCATTTAAAAACTACACATTCATTGATAAGAAAGATGACACAGGGGCATATTAGCAAGATGTGTGTTAAGTAACGCACATCGCACATTTGACTATCGCCGGCTATCGCCTGATTTTTTCACTGTGTTAGCGCATTATTATCAATGCGAACACATAGGCGATAGTAAATCCTGTGATAGCCGGCGGTAGTTAACATTAGCGCGCAAAAACAAGCGTTGCTTTCACGCGCTAATGTGTGCCTTGTTAATAAGGGGGTGTGGATTCAGTTTTGTGATTCACACCCCCATGTTAACAATGCCTAACGCTTGATCAGAGCAGGCGTTGGAAGACCTATGGTAAACAAGTTTATCCCAGCTCTTTTTCTCTCAACGCCTGTCTTGGTGATAGGGTGTTTTCACCTCCAACCACATTTTGCATGTGGTTGGACGTACGCCCACTTTGCATGTCATTAACGATATGTGTGGCAGACATGCAAAGTGGTCTTCTGGCAGGCGTTGTAATGCCCTTTTTAATAAGGCGCTGTGGGGCATATTATCAAGGACAGGCAATACATTATCGCCGATTTTATCGGCAGGAAACTGCCGATATAGCGGCGATAATGGCCTTGATAATATGCTCTATAAATTCCAATCGAAGATAATGTTAGATGTAAACACATCTAACATAGGCTTCGATTGGAATTCATAGAACATATTATGAAGGCCATTATCGCCGCTTTATTGGCAGTGTTCTGCCGATAAAAGCGACGATAACGCATCGCCTCTCCTTGATAATATGCCCCAAATATCGCCGCTTTCTTGGCTAATTGTGCTGAGAAAGCGGCAATACTTCAGCTTGTTAATAGAGCTCTTTTTGGAAAAATGAGTTAGTTCTGAATATAATTTTTTTTTCTTTTGTTGTTTTTTTTTTTTTTTGTGAAAAGTTTTATATTGTTTTTGATTTTTCCAACAGGCACCGAAATCTTCAACTGCAAAACTGTTCAACAGGAACAAAATAGATCGAAACTTTGAAAAAATGTATCTTCTCTGGGAGCATTGATGTTCATTAATTCTTTTCTCAATCAGAGTGAGGCTCTGCTCCCCGTACACAATAATTTGAGAACACAAGTTGCATTTCATATGCACTTTCAACAAGAATGGTCTTAAGTCCAACTCTGCAGTGGATGGAGATGCAGGTCGTCCTCCAGATGATGTGCTGGCCACAGCTGGTGGTAGTTGTGTTGCCAGAGCTCTTGTAGATGCCTGTGCAAATTGCACAGGGTGCACTTGTCTGACATGCCTCATCATTGTATGTATCGAAAAGGAATACTTTTTTGAAGGGTTTCCTCTTGAAAGAACAGTGTTACATAATGTGCAAGTGACTTTCGGGGCATTCACTTTTTTTTGTTCCTCAGGATAAGTAAAACATTTCCAGATGAAAGATTCCTTCCTTTTTGTTTGAGGCAGCCGATAATTTTCCTCAGATTCAGACGATGAATTCTGTGTTGCAGCCATTTCACAATATTCTCCGGTGGGATGTAAAGGGTTCTTCTCCCGTGAGAGTAAAAAAGATAGTGAGGGAAGTAGGTGGGGTTGTTGAAAATTCCAGAACAGAAACGACTATGAACCAATAAAAAGTGTTGTTTTCGAGTCACATGACTTGACGTGCGTGCACCAGGACGTCTACGTGGTGGGATTACCCGGTCACGTACGTCGTTTGAAAATGGCGTATCGCTCTAATTAACATACAAGTTTCAAAATGTGAAAAGGCGGCAAGGTAGACACTCCCTGACCCCCTACACCTTCTCAGGGGGTCCAAGAAGAATCTCGATAAACCATAAACCCCTTTTTTTTTTTTTATATAGCGGGGTGCGCGCACCCGGTCGCGCACGGCAGTTTAAAATGGCGTTCTGCTCCATTTACATAAAAGTTTCAAAACGTAAAAAAGGAGGCAAGGTAGACACTCCCTGACCTACTACAGCTTCTCAGGGGGTCTAAGAAGAATCTCGATGGGCCGAAAAACCCAATTTTCTTTGGAAAAATATAGCGGGGGGCGCGCACCCGGTCCCGCACTCCGGTTTAAAATGGCGTTTTGCTCCAATAACATAAATGTTTCAAAACGTAAAAAGGAAGCAAGGTAGACACTCCCTGACCCCCTAGAGCATTTCAGGGAGTCCCTAAACAACTCCGCCAGTCAAGATAACTTTTTTTCTGTTGAAAACAATTGCCGAAATTCATTGAAAAAAACATAGGTTGCAGCCACGATATAGCTAGGAATTAGCATTTAAAAAGCCTTTGAAATTCATTGAAAAAACCATAGGTTGCAGCCACGATATAGCTAGGAATTAGCATTTAAAAAACCTTTGAAATTCACTGAAAAAACCATAGGTTTTACACACGTTTTAGTTAGGAAGTAGCATTTAAAAAATATTGCAAATTCTCTGAAAAAACCAAAGGTTTAACCTATGGTATAGTTACGAATTAGCATTTTAAAAACCTTTGAAATTCACTGAAAAAACCATAGGTTTTACACACGTCATAGTTAGGAAGAATCATTCACAAAACCTTTGAAATTCATTGAAAAAACCATAGGTTTTACACACGTTATAGTTAGGAAGTAGCATTTACAAAACCTTTGAAATTCACTGAAAAAACCATAGGTTTGACACATGTTATAGTTAGCTGGACATTTCACTCATATAAAACCATTGAAATTCCCCCGTTATAGTTCCTTCAGCTAACTATAACTTGCGCGCCCGCAATGCACTACTGATGACGTCACATATTACATCACTCATGACATGGTCAGTGACATCACTCATGACATCACTGATGACATCTCAAATGACATCACTGATGACATCATCCTTGTGGAAGAGTGGCAGACCTTCACTCACACTAATATAACCTTTATTACACACACTCAAAAATAGAAAATAACATTTTCAATACAATAGCCATACCAATGCCACTTAGAACACACCTATTTAGTAATTTGAAGATCTATACACAAATCCACTCATTCATCAACAGACATATACAGTCACTCATATATCCTATACAGTCACTCATATATGTACTCAATCATCATATGTTCTCATACACTGATACATCCTGATCATCCTGTAACACACACACACTCAACGATAGAGTTACTCACACATAACTCAAATGTACTAGTTTAAAACATATGTACTTACTCAGAAATAGACTATTAAAACAGTGATTCATTCACTTAGACAGTCATATATACACTCATACAGAAAAAAAACAAATAATAACCTATATAACTACTCACCACACACACTCATTCACCCATACAGTCCAGCAGATATGCTGCCTACAACACATACAAACAGTAAGTCACTCATTCATGCATCTATGCACTACGTAATATCTCCCAACGAAGCATATAGACACTTAGACACTCAGACACTCCTACTAATAATCAAACAAACAATAACCTATATAGACATTATGTATCACTCATATAGCTACTCACCAACACATGCAGCCACTTACACAGAAACTGAGAGACTGATACAGAAATGTATATATTTAAATATTACTCACTAACCCATGTATTCATTAAGATACACTTAATCAGTCAGTTATACAATCTATTTTTCACCAAAAAAGCAGCCATATATACACTTATATACTCATTTCTTCTTCCATCAACCTTCAGATATACATATATAAAACATATTTAATTTTTAGAACTAACCCATTCACTGGATGATGTCATCAGTGATGTCATCAGTGATGTCATTTGAGATGTTATCAGTGATGTCATGAGTGATGTCACTGACCATGTCATGAGTGATGTAATATGTGACGTCATCAGCAGTGCATTGCGGGCGCGCGAGTTATAGTTAGCTGAAGTAACTATAACGGGGGAATTTCAATGGTTTTATATGAGTTATGTTATGTTATGTTATGTTATGTTATGTTATGTTATGTTATGTTATACTTTTATTTTTATAGCGCACGGCTACTCAGAAAGAGTGTCCCGGCGCTTTATACAGGCAGCTCAGCGTTAACAAACATAACAGCATAAAACAGAAACAGAAGAAAAGAGAAACAACCTAAAGGTTAAAAAGCCAGGTCTTAAGGCTCTTCCTAAACAGGAACAAATTGGGAGTACTACGTAAAGCCAAAGGTAAAGAATTCCACAGCTGGGGGGCCCTGAGACTGAAGGAACGACCCCCGGTGCGAGCCTTCCTCACTCGAGGGACCACGGCCGTGAACAGAGATTCCAACCGAAGTGAGCGAACCGGGCGATAAAAGGCAAGCCTACGCTGCAGATACCTTGCTCCCGAGCCAAAGAGTGCTTTATGCACCAAAGTCAGAGTTTTAAACATAATCCGCTTCCGGATGGGCAGCCAGTGAAGCGACTGTAGCAACCCGGATGCTCTCGCTCGCCTATGAAGGCCAAAGATGGTGCGAGCCGCGGAGTTCTGCACCACCTGCAGCCGCGGAACCAAATAATCCGGAAGCCCTAAGTAAAGGGCATTGGCATAGTCCAATCTAGAGCCTATTAAGGCTTGAACAGTGATCTTTCTGTGCTCTTCTGTAAGCAGAGATAAAAAGTTACGGAGCATCTTCAAGATACCAAAACAAGTGCCCGTCAGACCAAGAATGTGAGATCTTAGCGTGAGATTGTTATCCAACTTGACTCCCAAGTTTTTGGCCACCTGAGATGACTGAACAGGGGGACACATGTCCGTTGGCCACCACTCCCGCCATTCAGGGTCTGCGGCACAGCCAAAGAACAGAACCTCCAATTTGCTGGAGTTGGCCTTAAGGCTGTTCCGCTGGAACCAATCAAAGAACATCCCCAGACACCCCTGAATGCTCTCTCTCTATCGAATGCCTGATCTTTCCTGCACGTAAAGAGCAGTTGCGTGTCATCCGCGTAAGACACAATCTGGGCCCCAAAAGCCTCCACCAGTGCCGCCAGAGGGGTCATAAAGATATTAAAAAGAGTCGGGCTCAACACAGAACCCTGTGGAACTCCGACTCCCAAAGGCGGCATCTCAGCGGAGCTCGGGGAGGCCCAGACCGTTTGTCGGCGGCCCTCAAGAAAAGATGTATGAAGAAGAGTGAAATGCCCAGCTAACTATAACATGTGTCAAACCTATGGTTTTTTCAGTGAATATATATATATATATAGATCCCTGGTGGCATCTGAGTTAGAATTTCGCCAGTGAACTAGGACGCAATGATCACCTGAAACGCGTATGGCTATTTTATGGGACGGAGGTGTGAAACTGTTATTTCTGCAGCCAACTCCACCACCCTGATCGACAACCTCGCCAACCTCGGGCTCAAACAGCTCATCACCGAAATCACCAATACCGCCGGCCACACGCTCGACCCTGTCTTCTCCACAAGCACCCACGTCTCCTTCCACAACACCACCGAACTCCACTGCACCGACCACCGCTGCGTCCACTTCACCTTCAAGAAACCAAACAAGCACCACCGCACCCAACAGCTGCCCCGCCGCTGCTGGAGCAAAGTCACTGAGGCCCAACTGACCTCCACCCTCGCCCAGAACCCACCCACTGACCCCACCGACCAAGACGCCGTCACCCGCAACCTCAGACAGTGGATCGATGACTGCGCCAACACTCTTGCCCTGCTCAAGAAACCCTCCATCAACCACCCCAGCAAGAAAGCCGCCTAGTTCACCGAAGAACTCCAAAACTTCAAACGGACATGCCGGAAGCTGGAGAAGAAATGGCTCCACAATCGCACACCAGACAGTCAAGCAGCCCACAAGGACGCCATCCGCAGACACCACCACCTCATCAGAACAGCCAAGAGATCCTCCTTCAAAGTACACCTGGATAACAACGCACACGACATCAAAGAGCTCTTCAACATAGTGAAGGAACTCTCCAACCCCAGCGCCAACACCAACGACATCCTGTCCTTGCAAGATCTGTGCGAATCACTGGCCACATTCTTCCATCGGAAGATTGCCGACATCCACGACAGTCTCAACACCTCATCCGCTCAGACCACGACAGACCCCACCCCGATCACCACCTGCACAACCAGCTGACCTCCTGGGCCCACGTCAACGACAACGAAACACGCAAAGTCATGAACTCCATCCACTGAGGATCTCCGTCTGACCCCTGCCCGCACCATGTTTTCAACAAAGCAGAAGCAACCATCGCACCCCAACTACGGAAGGTCATCAACATCTTCTCCGACACAGCGAAATTCCTGGAAAGCTGGAAGAACGCCGAAATCAATGCCCTCCTCAAGAAACCCAAGGCAGACCCCAAGGACCTCAAGAGCTTCGGGCTCATCTCCCTGCTCCCTTTTCCAGCGAAGGTCATTGAGAAAATCGCCAACACACAGCTGACCCGCCACCTCGAGGTCAACAACATCTTAGACCCTTCCCAGTCCGGATTTAGAAGAAAACACAGTACAGAGACAGCCCTCATAGCCGCCACAGACAACATCAGGCGCCAACTTGGCAATGGCGAAACTTCACCCCTTATCCTCCTGGACCTATCAGCCGCCTTCGACACGGTCTGCCACATCACACTAAGAACACGCCTCCAAGAAGCGGGAATCCAGAAGAATTGCAAAAACCACAGTTGATGGACAGAATGCAGAACAATGTCATACATTCACCCCAGTACAGAGATCTGGGCCTAAATGCATCGTTTTTTTGCACTCCACACCACCCCAGCTCAGACATGGCCATATGCAAATCAGTCTGACCCTGTGCCTCATGGGAACAGTCCAGCCCGAACTGCCAAGCCATGCCTTCCCTGGACCGGAAACAAGCTTCCGAGGACCGGTTTCTGGCATTCCAGCCGTCTTCAGCCTGGCTTGCTTGAATCCAGTGGTGTGGAGAGCATGGGACTCACGTCTGAGCATACCAATCCCACTCGGGGTGACAATTGCAAAAACCACGGTTGATGGATAGAATGCAGAACAATGTCATACATTCAACCCAGTACAGAGATCAGGAGAGCATGGGACTCACGTCTGGGCATACCTATCTCACTCGGGGTGACAATTGCAAAAACCACAGTTGATGGACAGAATGCAGAACAATGTCGTACATTCACCCCAGTACAGAGATCTGGAGAGCATGGGACTCACGTCTGAGCATACCTGGAGAGCATGGGACTCACATCTGAGCATACCTGGAGAGCATGGGACTCACGTCTGAGCATACCTGGAGAGCATGGGACTCACGTCTGAGCATACCTGGAGAGCATGGGACTCACGTCTCAGCATACCTGGAGAGCATGGGACTCACGTCTGAGCATTTGATTTGCTCAAACGCTACGTCCATTATCCCCTTTTGTTTTGCTTTGTTCGCCCTAAGTTGGCACGGTATGCTCAGACGTGAGTCCCTTGCTCACTTGGCCACTGGATTCACGATAGCCTGGCTGATGAGGATTATGAATCCGAAACCGGTCCCAGGATGTTTGTTTCCCGTCCAGGGAAGACATGGCTTGGCAGTTCGGGCTGGACTGTTCCCATGAGGCACAGGGTCAGACTGATTTGCATATGGCCATGTCTGAACTGGGGTGGCTGAGGGAGCTAAAGAATGGTGATGGAATAAACCCAGATCAGTTGACTGGGGGTGAGTTTCTGATTTGCTCAAACGCTCCGTCCATCATCCCCTTTTGATTCGCTTTGTTCGCCCTAAGTTGGCAGGGTATGCTCAGACGTGAGTCCCTTGCTCACTTGGCCACTGGATTCAAGATAGCCTGGCTGATAAGGATTATGAATCCGAAACCGGTCCCAGGATGCTTGTTTCCGGTCTAGGGAAGACATGGCTTGGCAGTTCAGGCTGGACTGTTCCCATGAGGCACAGGGTCAGACTGATTTGCATATGGCCATGTCTGAACTGGGATAGCTGAGTGAGCTAAAGAATGGTGATGGATTAAACCCAGATCAGTTGACTGGGGGTGAGTGTCTGATTTGCTCAAACGCTCCGTCCATCATCCCCTTTTGTTTCGCGGAATCCAGAAGAAGGCCTTGGACTGGACCACACCCTTCCTCTCTGGCAGAACCCAGAGAGTCCGCCACCCACCCCTCCGATCCGAAGCCACTGACATCATCTGCGGCGTATCCCAGGGCTCATCCCTCAGCCCGACCCTGTTTAATGTTTAATGTTAATGTCGCACAAGTGGCCCACCAGCACGACATTAACATCATCTCCTACGCCGACCACACCCAACTCATCCTCTCCCTCACCAAGGACCCGCACACTGCCAAAACCAACCTCCACGAGGGAATGGAGGCCGCCGCCATGTGGATGAGGAGAAGCCGCCTGAAACTGAACTTGGACAAGATGGAAGTTCTCATCCTCGGCCCCACCCCCTCTGCCTGGGACGACTCCTGGTGGCCAACCTCACTGGAAACAGCACCGACACTCACGGACCATGCACGCAACCTAGGATTCATCCTCGACTCCTCCCTCTCCATGTCAAAGCAGGTCTAAGCCATCTCCTCCTCCTGCTACAACACCCTCCGCATGCTCTGCAGGATCTACAAGTGGATCCCGACCGAAAGCAGAAGAACAGTGACCCAAGCCCTCATTAGCAGCAGGCTGGACTACGGCAATGCACTCTATGCAGGAATCCCGACCAAAAACCTACAATGGCTACAACGCATCCAGAACGCCTCCGCACGCCTGATCCTCAATATCCCTCAACGCAGCCACATCACTTCCCACCTAAGAGACCTGCACTGGCTCCCCGTCAACAAGAAGATCACCTTCAAGCTCCTCACCCTCGCACACAAAGCACTCCACAACACCGGACCAACCTACCTGAACAACAGACTCAACTTCTACACCCCTGCCCACCAGCTCCGCTCCACCAGCCTCTCTATCGCCACCGTCCCACATATCCAACGAACAACATCATGCGGCAGATCCTTCTCCTTCCTCGCCGCCAAGACCAGGAACCCCCTACCACCCATCTGCGGCAGACCCAGGACCTGCTCACCTTCAGGAAACTTCTCAAGACCTGGTTTTCGAGCAGTAGCAGCACCCCCTCCCCACAGCGCCTTGAGACCCTCACGGGTAAGTAGCGTGCTTTACAAATCCACTGATTGATTGATTGATTGAAGGTGTTAAATCTCTCTTATTGTTGCTTTTTCAACAGGGCACTTCGTTTGTTGGATTTGTTAGTGGTTAGCCTAGCTGTGAAGATGTCCTGCTGCATAATTGCGGCCCAACGGCACAGGATTTCTAGAGTGCCAGAAAGGACAGAAAGTCTGTGGTTGCGGTCAAAGTAGTATTGTCAGCTTAACATTGTTTCTTCACCTCAGCAAACCCACAGGGGTAAGAGACTGTTTCATTTTGTTCAACACTGCAGCACCCACTTGAGTATGATTGTGGGGAACTACGGGGACCAACATGCACTGCTGCAAAGCCCACAGGGGCGGGACTCTGAGCATAAGCATGAGCAGAGGCCCAGCCCCCTACCTCCACCACTCTTGAAACACGACTGCAATGCAATAGGTCTCGCATTTGTGAGAGTTGAGCTATTGGCGTTGTAAATGTAAACGTTTTTTACTAATGTTTTTTGGAATGGAGTAGATGTACATTATGTGTAATGGAATTATGTGGTATGTTGTGCAGTGAAATTATGTGGATAGAAAGTATGTGGTATTTAGTGTATAGGAATTATATTGAGTGGGATTATGTGTTATGGAGAGAACTTATGTGGTGTGGTGTGGTAGTCTGTGTTGTGGAGTGGTAACCTCAGGTTTAGTCTTCCTCATTCCATAGAAGCTAAACTATAGAATCAAGGAGGCACAAAAAAGAAGGAACCACTGAGGAGCACTTCTGGACCTAGTTAGCGGTATGAGCATGGCTACTGGAATTATGCAACTGTTTGGCCACAGCGATTGTTGTATAATTATACATTTCCCACATTTGCCGAATAATCCATCATCTGCCGCATAATCTGCAGATTTGTACAAAAACACCTTTTAGCTCAAACGGCTCAAAACCTTACCAATAATGCAGCGACAAGTGTTACAGCGTGTTTGAAGGCTCTTTCCAAAACTGGAATGGTCACCTGTTTCTTATTGTTAAATGTGGGTGTTAAATTGGTGCTAATGGGTGCAAACCACTCTTGCTTCTTTCTACATCTCTCTTGTCTCTTTCTGCATTTCTCTAGCTTCTTTCTGCATCTTACTTCCTGTTTCTGCACTTCTCTTGTCTCTTTCTGCAAATCTCTTCTGCTCCTGTACCTCCCTTCTTTCTACTCCTCTCTTGCTTCTTTCTGTACTTCTCTTGCTTCTATCTTATGCACCACTCTTGCCTCTTTCTGCACCTCTGTTGTTTTTTTCTGCACTCCTCTTGCCTCTTTCTGCATCCCTCTTTCCTCTTTCTGCACCTCTCTTGTCTCTTTCTGCACCTCTCTTGCCTCTTTCTGTACTTCTCTTGGCTGTTTCAGCACCTCACTTGCTTCTTTAAGCACTTTCCTTGCTTCATTGTGCACTTCTCTGGCTTCATTCTGCACATCTGTTGCTTCTTTTTGCACTTCTGTTGCCTCTTTCTGCATTTCTGTTGCTCCTTTTTGCATTTCTCTTGCCTATTTCTACATTTCTGTTGCTTCTTTCGGCACTTCTCTTGCCTCTTTCTACACGCCCGTACCGCTTCTGCACCTCTTTTGCTTCTTTCTTTACTTTTCATGCTTCTTTCTGTACCTCTCTTGCTTATTTCTGCACGTTCTTGCCTCTCTCTGCACCTCTCTTCCCTCTTTCTACATTTCTGTTGCATAGTTCTGCACTTTTCTTGTATCTTTCTGTGTATCTCGTCTGCTTTTTTTACCTCCCTTATTTCTACACCTCTGTTGCTTCTTTCCGTCCTCCTCTTGCCTCTTTATGCACCCCTCTTTCCTGTATGTACCTCTTGTGCCTCTTTCTGTACCTCTCTTGCCTCTTTCAGCACTTCTCTTGCCGGTTTTGGCACCTCACTTGCTTATTCAAGCACTTCCCTTGCTTCTTTGTATACCTCTCTTGCTTCTTTCTGCACCTCTTTTAGCTCTTTCTGAACCTCTGTTGCTTCTATCTGCCTTTCTCTTGCTTCTTTCGGCACCTCTCTTGCTTCTTTCAGTCATGATTCTCCAAAAACCTGTGACTTGATAGGGCCAGAGACATAAGAACTTATGTTCTTTTATTCTGAAAAATCCCACCCCATTCCCGTGCACCAGCACCTCTTATGAAGCATGAGTGTAAAATGTGCTTAAACATTTATACTTGTAAATGTTCGTTTGTTTCTTAAAGTGTGTAAAAACATGTTTACATGTGAAAATATGGCTACATTAGTATATTGATGTTAGGGAGTTTGTTTTCATTTCATAATTGAGCTTTTGTACAAAGAACTCTGAGAGCGCTAGGATGAAAGGAAACGTCCGTGAACGCTGGAGTCTTTTGTACATTGGAGCCGCTTTAAGCTCTCGGCTCGCGGCGGCTCGACATGTGCGTGCGCACGTTTTTCCTGGGTGCAGTTCACTATTTAAACCGCACCCAGGCTTCTGGAAATCGCTTTGCCTTCCGCTACGGCTGAGAGAAGGTTCGTGTCTGGAGGCTTTCTTTCCTGATTGAAGATTTCAACGCTGGAAATTCCTCTTGGGCCGTTCACAGATTTCAAGTCCTGTAAAGACAAAGAAAGATCAGAGTTAAGTACATTTTCTAGCTTCTAAGGAAAGGCGCCCATCGCAAGAAAGATTTTGCATAATTTTTGGACACACCAGTTTTCTTCAAAAGAGGAAGACAGCTGGATAAAGTTTTGATTAATGTTTTTCATTATTAAGAGTCATTTTGTGCATTTAAATCAATATTGAAAGCATTGCAAGAAAATATATTGCGATTTAAATCTTTGGACTTATGTTTATAATTGTAATTTAGAAGTCAGGAGTCTAGAATAGGGCTTTGGAATAGGATGTATTTTTCCCTCTTTGTGTTGCAACAGGTTTTGGACACAAGAGAGTTACGGAATCCCACATAATTCATCTTTGAGAATCTTTTGCAAGTAAGTCAAGGTGCCAAAGGAAAATCTAGAGAAAGTATTTAATAGAATATTTAATAAAGTAATTTTCTTTGTTTACTTTAGTATTTAATACAAGACACAGTTAATCATACATCTGACAAGAACATTTGACGACTTCACTTCATTACCAGACCAAGAAATACTGGACGAAGGACAGAACAACTCTGATCGCAGGTAGGAGTCGAAGAAGAGAACCTTTACATAATTAATGGAGTAGACCTAGGGTAAAAGGGGGAGAGAGAATATTGGACATCAAAAGGGTTTTTAGTAAGTTCCTACTGCTTGTTGTTTAGCAGGTCGACAGCAAGAATCCTCCCACACCATCACGTCCAGTACCGGCCCTCCTCCCAAATTTCTAGTATTATTCTTAGCTGTAAAATTAGAATCAGCAAGTTTATAGTTAGTAAATTGGGAAGTTGGTCCCTTGCGTCTCTGCGAAATCTTCTACATCATCCAAAGAACTTCAGCACAGTTCAAGGTAAGGGATGACGTAGTTTGGCTTTTGAGAGAAGGCAAAGCCCACGAGAATTATTTCGCCCAGACGCAATGGATCAAGTTACCCTACAGGAAATAGCAGCTATTTTGAAGGATTTAAAAGATGAAAATGCATCTTTACCTAGGGATATGTCAGTTTTACAAAATACAATGCAGCAAAAACCAGTTTTGAGACCAGCAACTTTTTAAGGTTCATCTTCTGAGTCTGGTGTACAAACTCAAATTCAATTTGTTACTCCGGTTGCCACTCATTTAGCTCAGCCAGAAAGATTTTATGGAGACTGTAATAAGTTTTCTATATTTATGCAACAGTGTCATTTACACTTTTTAGCTAAAAAATCTGCTTTCCCAGATGACTCTTCCAAAATATCTTTTATGCTATCATACTTTGGAGGAGATGCTGCTCTTTGGTCTGTCCCCTAGTAGAAAAGGATGATCTTATTTTATATAATTTAAAAAAATTTGAACGTGCTTTAAAAAAGATATTTGCTAAGCATGTTTTTGTACAGTCAGCTGATAATGAGCTACTTGGTTTAAAACAGGGATCTTCTGATTT
Source organism: Lissotriton vulgaris (assembly GCF_964263255.1). Classification (NCBI taxonomy): domain Eukaryota; kingdom Metazoa; phylum Chordata; class Amphibia; order Caudata; family Salamandridae; genus Lissotriton; species Lissotriton vulgaris. The sequence continues at coordinate 1,194,853,791 of NC_141689.1, read as the reverse complement.
ACTTCATTACATTTCTCAATTCAATTGTTTGGTCCTTGAAGCTAAATGGCCTTATGATAAAAGAGTCTCTATTTTTCATAGGGGTTTAGGAGATGATTTAAAAGATATGGTGACTCAAATTTTGGAACCACCTGAAGATATCAATGACTTCATTGATTTAGTAGTGAAATTAAACTATCGCCTAAGTGAAAGAAAGGGAGAAAGAGGAAAGAGTGATCACAAACTTTTATTTGTAAAAGAAAAGAGTTCAACGTCTCGAGAAGTCAGCCCCAAATTTGATTCTGTAGAACCAATGCAAATTGGTTCTATTCGGGTCCTCTAACAAAAGAGGAAAAGGACAAAAGACGGAAGATGAACCAATGTCTTTACTGTGGAAAGACTGGCCATTTTGTAAAAGATTGCTCTACTCGACCTAATAAAGGTAAACCAAAGATCTCTGATATTGCAGTAATTCAGGAACAATCGGAAAACTAGAATACTCGACGAAAGATGAGGTCAGTTTGTCGAGTGTTATTTCTAATTTGGCCTCTACTCTTTCACCACACAGGGATTTTGATTGCAGAATAGATCTAGTTCCCGGAGCAACTCTACCTTGTAGTAGGATATACGCCCTAACAGAAAAAGAAAATGTACATCTCAGAGAGTACCTTGACGAATACCTTGCAAATGGTTTCATTCGACATTCCAAATCACCTGTGTCATCTGCTCTTTTTTTTATTCCAAAGAAGGGAGGCGAGTTGCGCCTGTGTATCGATTACAGAGCATTGAATAATGTAACTATAAAAAACAGGTATCCACTGCCTTTGATTCCTACTTTGTTGGATCAAGTTAAAAAAGCAACCATTTATTCTAAATTGGATTTACGCGCGGCATATCATCTGGTGAAAGTCCGAAAAGGCGATAAGTGGAAGACAGCATTTCGCACAAAATTTGGCCTCTTCGAATATCAAGTTATGCCTTTCGGACTTTGCAATGCTCCTGCTGCTTTCCAATTTTTTATAAATGAGGTGTTACATGAATTCATTGATGTATGCTGTGTTGTCTATATAGATGACATTTTGATTTTTTCCAACTCAGAAGAGGAACATGTTCAGCAAGTTCGTGCTATTCTTCAAAAACTGCTTTCGAATTCCCTGTTTGTAAAACTGGAAAAAAGTTTATTTCATGTTTCAAGAGTTGAATTTCTAGGATATGTCATCAGTCCTAGTGGAATTGAAATGAATCCAAAGAAGGTAGAAGCAGTAGATTCCTGGCCCAGTCCCACTACAGTAAAGCAAGTTCAAAGCTTTTTAGGCTTTGCAAATTTTTATCGCCGCTTTATTCAAAATTTCTCTCAGATTATCACTCCTATTACCAAATTACTATGAAAAGGAGTAAAATTTGTCTGGTCAGACCAAGCAGAAAATGCTTTTCTAGACCTGAAAAAGAAATTTACTTCAGCTCCGATTTTAAGTCATCCAGATCCCAGTCAACCTTTTATTGTGGAAGCAGATGTTTCGCATTTTGCACTTGGAGGAATCTTATCTCAAAGAAACATTGACACAGGTCAAATGCATCCTATTGCTTTTTATTCCAGAAAATTGTCTGAAGCCGAATTGAATTATGCAATAGCAGATGAAGAACTTTTGGCAATAAAGGCAGTTTTTGAAGAATGGAGTCACTACTTGCTTGGTGCTCGTCACCCTGTAACAATTTATACAGATCATAGAAACCTTCAAGCTTTAAAATCTGTAAAGGCCTTATCGGCCAGGCAGTTGAGATGGTCAATGTTTTTAAATGATTATAATTTTGTGATCACATATCGTCCTGGATAAGAAAATTTAAAAGCTGATGCCTTATCTAGGATTGGTAACAATGTAATTGAACCATCGCTAGAAGTTCAACCTGTAATACCGACATCTTGTTTTCAAGGAAGTCTATCTATTGGTGATGTGATAGCTGAAATTAAGAAAGAATTAAAAAGGAAAGGTTTGGAAGAGTGGAGAAAAGATCATCCTTATCTTCAAGAAAGAGATAATCTGATTGTTATGCATGATCTCATTTTTTACCCACCGAGGCAATCAGACAAGACATACTTCATTTTCACCATGACACTTCTTTAACTGCTCATCCAAGCATTGTAAAAACATATGAACTAATCAAGAGAACATTCTGGTGGCCATCCATGTTTAAAGACGTACAACTTTTTGTCGAGACTTGTAGTATTTGTATTAAAAACAAACCTTCTCATCAGGCTCCAAGTGGATTGTTAACTCCACTTCCTACACCTCCCCATCCGTGGCACACAATCTCTTTAGATTTTATAGTTGAATTCCTGTCATGAAGAGTGGCTATTCAACCATTTTGACAATTGTTGACCAGTTTTCTCGTATGGCTCATTTTATTCCCCTAAAAAAGTTACCAACTGCTATGGAATTAGCTCATCTTGTAATGGTAAACATCATACGTTTGCATGGAATTCCATCAGTAGTTATTTCTGACAGAGGTTCACAATTTATTTCTCGAGTTTGGCAAAATTTGAGTTCCCTTTTAAAGATGGAGGTTCGATTATCATCTAGTTACCATCTTCAAACTGAGGGCTTAACAGAACGCACCAATCAAACCATTTAACAATTTATTCGTTGTATGTTAACCAATGTAGAAGAAGACTGGTCTGATCTTTTAAGTCAAATAGAATTTGCCTATAACAATGTGGACCATACATCTTTAGGAATGTCTCCATTCTTTTGTAATTTTGGTTATCATCCTAAAAGTTTTCCAAAAGAAATTAAGGAAATTAATCCGGTACCAGCTATTTCAGAATATGTTTCCAAATTATCTTCTATCCAGGAACAAGCCGCCTTCAAGTTAGCACAAGCTAAAGAAAATCAGAAAAAATTTGCGGACAAGCATAGATTAAAACAACCGACGTACTCACCTGGGGATAAGGTTTGGTTAAGTACCAAAAATTTGAAAATAAAGGGGAATCGTAAATTTTATCCTAAATTTATTGGCCCTTTTCCAATTTACAAAATTATTAACCCAGTTTGTGTCAAATTGATACTCACTTCAAAGTATCAAATTCATCCTGTGTTCCATGTTTCTTTGGTCAAACCCTTTCATCCTAAAACTCGTTTCATTCGCCCCCCTTCTTCTATCATTGTAGATGGACATCCTGAATTTGAGGTAAAGACAATTTTGGATTCATAAAGAGTTCGAGGGAAACTTTTATATCTTGTAGATTGGAAGGGGTACGGTCCCGAAGAAAGATCATGGAAGCCATTGGAACATTTAAATCATGCACCTAAATTAGTAAGAATTTTCCATGTTCATTATCCTGACAAACCAAAACCTATCTCATCTGTATTAGGGGGGATCTTGAGGAGGGAGTACTGTCATGATTCTCCAAAAACCCCTGACTTGATTGGGCCAGAGACATAAGAACTTATGTTGTTTTATTCTGAAAAATCCCGCCCCATTACCGTGCAGCAGCACCTCTTATGAAGCATGAGTGTAAAATGTGCTTAAACGTTTATACTTGTAAATGTTCGTTTATTTCTTAAAGTGTGTAAAAACATGTTTACATGTGAAAATATGGCTACATTAGTATATTGATGTTAGGGAGTTTGTTTTCATTTCATAAATGAGCTCTTGTACAAAGAACTCTGAGAGCGCTAGGATGAAAGGAAACGTCCGTGAACGCTGGAGTCTTTTGTACATTGAAGCCGCTTTAAGCTCTCAGCTCGCAGCGGCTCGACGTGTGCGTGCGCACGTTTTTCCTGGGTGCGGTTCACTATTTAAACCGCACCCAGGCTTCTGGAAATCGCTTTGCCTTCCGCTACGGCTGAGAGAAGGTTCGTGTCTGGAAGCTTTCTTTCCTGATTGAAGATTTCAATGCTGGAAACTCCTCTTGGGCCGTTCACCAATTTCACGTCCTGTAAAGACAAAGAAAGATCAGAGTTAAGTACATTTTCTAGCTTCTAAGGAAAGGCGCCCATCGCAAGAACGATTTTGCATAATTTTTGGACACACCAGTTTTCTTCAAAAGAGGAAGACAGCTGGATAAAGATTTGATTAATGTTTTTCATTATTAAGAGTAATTTTGTGCATTTAAATCGGAATTGAAAGCATTGCAAGAAAATATATTGTGATGTAATTCTTTGGACTTAAGTTTATAATTATAATTTAGAAGTCAGGAGTCTAGAATAGGGCTTTGGAATAGGATGTATTTTTCCCTCTTTGTGTTGCAACAGGTTTTGGACACAAGAGAGTTACAGAAACCCACATAATTCATCTTTGAGAATCTTTTGCAAGTAAGTCAAGGTGTTAAAGGAAAATCTAGCGAAAGAATTTAATAGAATATTTATTAAAGTAATTTTCTGTGTTTTCTTTAGTATTTAATACAAGACACAGTTAATCATATATCTGACAAGAACATTTGACGACTTCACTTCATTACCAGACCAAGAAATACTGGACGAAGGACAGAACAACTCTGATCGCAGGTAGGAGTCGAAGAAGAGAACCTTTACATAATTAACAGAGTAGACCTAGGGTAAAAGGGGGAGAGAGAATATTGGACATCAAAAGAGTTTTTAGTAAGTTCCTACTGCTTGTTGTTTCGCAGGTCGACAGCAAGAATACTCCCACACCATCACGTCCAGTACCGTCCCTCCTCCCAAATTTCTAGTTTTATTCTTAGCTGTAAAATTAGAATCAGCAAGTTTATAGTTAGTAAATTGGGAAGTTGGTCCCTTGCGTCTCTGCGAAATCTTCTACGTCATCCAAAGAACTTCAGCACAGTTCAAGGTAAGGGACGACGTAGTTTGGCTTTTGACACTTTCTGCATCCAACTTCGCTCTTTTTACACTCCTCTTTCTATACTTCTGATGCCTGTTTCTGCTCCTCTCTTGCCTCTTTTTGCACTCCTCTTGCCCCTTTCTGCACCCCTCTTGCCTCGTTCAGTACTCTGTTACTTCTTTCTGCACTTCTCTTACTTCTTCCTGCACCTCTATTGCATCTTTCTGAACCCCTCTTACCTCTTTCTGCACCTCTCTTCCTTCTTTCTACACCTCTCTTTCCTCTGTATGTACCTCTCTTACCTCTTTCTGCAGTTCTCTTGTTTCTTTCTGCACCTCAGTTGTTTCCTTCTACATTTATCTTGCTTCTTTCCCCACCTCTCTTGTTTATTTCTTCATCCCTCTTGTCTCTTTCTGTACTTTTCTTGCTTCTTTCTGCATTTCAGTTGCCTCTTTCTGCCCTTCACTTGCGTCTTTCTGCACTGCTCTTGCCTCTTTCTGCAATCCTCTTCCCTCTTTCTGTACCTCTTTTTCCTCTTTATGTACCCCTGTTTCCTTTTTCTGCACATCTCTAGCCTCTTTCTGTACCTCTGTTGCTTCTTTCTGCACTTTTCTTGCCTCTTTCTGTATTTCTGTTGCTTCTTTCGGCATTTCTCTTGCCTCTTTCTACATTTCTGTTGCTTCTTTCTGTACTTCTCATGCCTCTTTGTGCACCCAGCTTGCCTGTTTCTGTGCTTCTCTTGCTTCTTTCTGTACCTCTCTTGCTATTTTCTGCATCCCTCTTACCTCTCTCTGTACCCATCTTCCCTCTTTCTGCACCTCTCTACCCTCTTTCTGCATCCCTCTTGCTTCTTTATGTACCTCTGTTACTTCTTTCTATACTTCTCTTGCCTCTTTCTGCACTCCTTTTGCCTCTTTCTGCACCTCTGGTGATTCTTTCTGCACTTCTCTGGCTTCTTTCTGCACATCTCTTGATTCTTTCTGCACCCCTCTTGCCTCTTGTTACAACCCTCTCTGGACTTTTCTTGCTTTTTTCTGTATCCCTGTTCCCTCTTTCTGCATATCTCTTGTCTCTTTCTGCAGTTCTCTTTCCACCTGGTGCAGTTCTGTTGCTTCTTTCTGCACACCTCTTGCCTCTTATGTTGGGACTTTCTGCACTTCTCTTGCATCTTCCTGCACCTGTCTTGCTTCTTTCTGTACGCCTCTTTCCTCTTTCTCCACCCATGTTACCTCTTTCTGTATTTCTCTTGCCTCCTTCTGCACCTCTGTTGCTTCTTTCTATACTTCTCTTGCCTCTTTCCGTATTCCTCTCACCTGTTTCTACACCTGCACCTCACATGCCTCTTTATGCACCTCTCTTGGCTCTTTCTGTGTCTCTATTGCCTCTTTCTGCACGTCACTTGCCTCGTTCTACACCTATGTTTGGTCTTTCTTCACTTCTCATGCCCCTTTCTGCATTTCTGTTTCTTCTTTCTGAACTTCGCTTGCCTCTTTCTGCACCTCTGTTTCTTCTTTCAGTTCTTGTCTTGTCTCTTTCTACACCAATCTTTCCTCTTGTTGCACTTCTTTTTGTTATTTCTGCACTTCTCTTGCTTCTTTCTGCATCTCTGTTGCTTCTTTCTACAACCCTTTTGCCACTTGCTGAACCTCTGTTGGTTCTTTCAGCACTTCTCTTGCTTCTTTCTGTTCCCCTCTTGGTTTTATCTGCACCACTCTTGCCTCTTTCTGTACCCCTCTTCCTTCTTTCTGCACATCTTTTGCAACTTTCTGCATCCCTGTTTCCTTTTTCACTATATCTCTTGCTTCTTTATGCACCTCTGTTGGTTCTTTCTGTACTTTCCTTGCTTTTTTCTGCACCTCTCTTGCTTCTTTATGCACCCCTCTTTCCTCTTTCTGCACTTCTCTTGCCTCTTTCTGCACTCCTCTTGCCTCATTCTACACCTATATTGGGTCTTTCTGCAAGTCTCTTGCCTCTTCTGCATTTCTGAAGCTTCCTTCTACACTTCTCTTGCCTCTTTCTGCATTTCTGATCCTTCTTTCTGCACTTCTCTTGCCTCTTTCTGCACCTCTATTTCTTCTTTCAGTTCTTCTCTTGTCTCTTTCTAAACCCATCTTTCCTCTTGCTGCACCTCTTTTGGTTCTTTCAACACTTCTCTCGCTTCTTTCTGCATCTCTGTTGCTTCTTTCTACAACCCTCTTGCCTCTTGCTGCAACTCTGTTGGTTCTTTCAGCACCCCACTTCCTTCTTTCTGCACCTCTTTTGCCTCTTTCTGCATCCCTGTTCCCTATGTCTGTACCTCTTTTGCCTATTTCTGTCCCTCTATTGCTTCTTCTTGCACTTCTCTTGCTGCTTTCTGTACCTCTTTTGCTTCTATTTGTACTTCTCATGCTTCTTTCTTTACCTCTGCTGATTCTTTCTGCACTTCTCTTGCCTCATTCTGCACCACTCTTGCCTGTTTCTGCACCTCACTTGCCTCTTTATGCACCTCTTTTCTTTTGCCTCTCTCTGTACCTCACTTGACTTTTTCTGTACTTCTCTAGATTTTTCTGCCCCTCTCTTGTTTCTTTCTTCACTTCTCTTGCTTCTTGCCCCACCTCTCTTGCATCTTTCTTCATCCCTCTTGCCGCTTTCAGCACTTCCTTTGCCTCTTTCTGCATTTCCATTGCCTCTTTCTGTCCTCATTTGCTTCTTTTTGCACTGCTCATGCTTTTTTCTGCAACCATATTCCCTCTTTCTACACCTTTTTTTCCTCTTTATGCACCCCACTTCCCTTTTTCTCACATATCTTGCCTCTTTCTAAACCTCTGTTGCTTCTTTCTGCACTTCTATTGCCTCTTTCTGTTGCTTCTGTCTGCATCTGTTGCCTCTTTCTACATTTCTGTTGCTTCTTTCTGCACTTGCCTTGCCTCTTTGTGCATCCTTCTTTCCTGTTTCTGCACCCCTCTTCCCTCTTTCTGCACCTCTCTTCCCTCTTTCCGCACTTCTCTTGCCTCTTTCTGCACCTCTATTGCCATTTTCTGAACCTCTCTTACCTCTTTCGGTACCTCTGTGGCTTCTTTCTATACTTCTCTTGCCGTTCTCCACTATCCTCTTGCCTCTTTCTGTACCCTGTTCCATCTTTCTGCACATCTCTAGCATCTTTCTGCACCTCTCTTGGCTCCTGGTGCAGTTCTGTTGCTACTATCTGTACCCCTCTTGACTCTTTTGCACCTCTGTTGGGACTTTCTAAACTTCTCTTGCTTCTGCCTGCACTTCTTTTGCTTTTTTCTGTACCCCCTTTCCTCTTTTTGCACCCATGTTCCCTCTTTCTGCATTTTTCTTGCCTCCTTCTGAACCTCTGGTGCTTCTTTCTTCACTTGTCTTGCTTCTTTCTGCACTTGTTTTACCTCTTTCTACACCTCTCTTGCCTCTTTATGCACTTCACTTGTATCTTTCTGCAAACTCTATTGCTTCTTTCAGTACTTCTCTTGCCTCTTTCTGCACCATATTGCCTCTTTCTGCTGCTATGTTTGTTCTTTCTGCACTTCTCTTGCTCCCTTCTGCACCTCTGTTTCTTTTTTCTGTACCCCTCTTGCCTCTTCATGCACCCCTCTTCTCTCTTTCTGCATCCCACTTGCCTCATTTTGCACTTAACTTGCCTCTTTCTGCAGTTCTCTTTCTTTTTTCTGCACCTCTCTTGTTTCTTTCTACAATTCTTTTGAGTCTTCCATGCTTTCTCTTGCTTCTTTGTTTATGTTTATGTTTATGTTTACGTAATTTTTATAGCGCAACAAATACCCTGGGGTGTCTCGGCGCTGTTGAGCTACTAGGGTCAGTCATCCTCTTACTGGTTAAATAACCACGTCTTTAAGAGCCTGCGGAAGCTCATCAGGTTCGGGGCAGTTTTGATGGAATGTGGCAGAAGATTCCAAAGTTTTGGGGTAGCCACCAGGAAACGTCTGTTTCCCCAAGTGGCCGTTCTTGTACGTGGCACGGTGAGGAGGCTGGTATTGGCCGATCTTAATTGCCGTCTAGGAGTATACGGCTGAAATGCTTCAGTAAGGAACCTGGGTCCTATGCCGTGTATTGCCTTATATGCAATGCAGAGGGCCTTGAATTTAATGCGGCTCTCGACTCTCAGACAGTGGAGTTGACGAATGGCAAGAGTGGTTGAGTTGCAGCGAGGGATGCTCAGGAGAATCCTGGCGGCTGCATTCTGGATGGACTGCAGCTTTGTTATGACACGCTTCTGGGTGTGAAGAAAGAGAGCGTTTCCGTAGTCCATTTTGGAGAAGACTAAGGTAGAGACCAAAGTCTTCCCAGCTGAGGGAGGGAGATAAGGCAGCAACTTCTTTATCTTTTTCAGAATAAAGAATGAAGAGGAGACAACCTTGTTTGTATGGAGATCAAAAACCAACTTGCTATCAAAAATGACTCCCAGGTTTCTGGCTTTTTCCACTGGAACAGGTGGATGGCCGAGCTTTTCCGGCCACCAGCTGGAAGACCATTCTGGAGAGAGTTTTCCAAATGTCATAACCTCGGTCTTGTCCGAGTTGAGCCTAAGACAATTCGAGGCCATCCAGGTACTGACCTCCAGCATAGCTTTCTGGAAATTAGCTGCCACAGTGCAGCGGTCCTTGTGGATACCCAGAACCAGCTGGGTATCATCTGCATAAGATGTAAGCCGTACTCCATGTGCCTTTATTACCCTCGCTAAGTCCGCTACATAGATGTTAAATAGCATGGGACTTAGCGAGGAACCTTGTGGAACTCCACAGGGGAGTGCAGAAATGGGAGAGTAGAAATCTCCCAGCCTTACTGTCTGGGTATGGTCTGCCAGGAAGGATGAAATGAGATCCTTGGCCAGACTACGTATGCCCAGAGCTGTGACACGGTCGACTAGCTATGTTGCTTCTTTCAGCACTTCTCTTGCTTCTTTCTGCACTTGACTTACATATTTTTACACCTCTCTTGCCTCTTTATTCACTTTTCTTGTCTCTTTCTGTACCTCTGTTGCTTTTTCAGTACTTCTCTTGCCTCTTTCTGTACCCCTCTTGCCTCTTTCTGCAGCTATGTTGGTTCTTTCTGTACCTCTGTAGCTTCTTTCTTCACCTCTGTTGCTTTTTTCTGTACCCCTCTTGCCTCTTCCTGCACCCCTCTTTCCTCTTCTCTCTTTCTGCGTCCCTCTTGCCTTGGTTTGCATCTTACTTGCCTCTTTTTTGTAGTTATTTTTCTTTTTTCTGCAACTCTCTTTTCTCTTTCATGACTTCTCTTGCTTCTTTCTGCCCCTCTGTTGCTTCTTTCAGCACTTCTCCTGCCTCTTTCTGCACTTTTCTTGCTTGTTTCCTCAGCTCTCTTCCCTCTTTCCGCACCTATGTTGCCTCTTCCTCTACCCCTTTTGCCACTTTCTGCACTGCTCTTTCCTCTTTCTGTACCCCTCTTCACTATTTCTGCAACTCTCTTGCCTGTTTCTGCACCTCTCATTCCTCTACCTGCACTTCTCTTGCTTCTTTCTGCACCTCTGTTGCTTCTTTCTAGACTTCCCTTGCCTTTTTATGCATTTCTGTTGCTTCTTTATGCACTTCTATTGTCTCCTTCTGGATTTCTGTTCCTTCATTCAGCAAGTCTCCTGCCTTTTTCTGTACCTTTGTTGCTTCTTTTATTTCCTCTCTTGTCCTTTCTGCACCCCTATTGCCTTTTTTCTGTACCTCTTTTGGTTCTTTTTCTGTACTTCTCTTGCTTCTTTCTGCACCTCTCTTGCTTCTTTCTGCACCCCTCTTTCCTCTCTCTGTACCTCTGTTGGTTCTTTCTGCACTTTTCTTGCTTTTTTCTGTACCTCTCTTGCTTCTTTCTGTAGCCCTCGTTCCTCTTTCTGCACTTCTCTTGCCTCTTTCTATACTTCTCTTGCCTTCATTCTGTACTTCTCTTGCTTCTTTCTCTACTTCTCAAACCAATTTCTCAGCTTCTCTTGCTTCTTTTTGCACTTCTCTTGCCTCTTTCTGTACCTCGCTTTCCTCTTTCTGTATCTCACTCTTATTTCTGCACCTCACTTGCCTCTTTTTGTGCCTCACTCTCTTCTTTCTGTATCTCACTTGCATCTCCCTGCACTTCTCTTGACTCTTTCTGTACCTCTCTTGTCTATTCCTGTACCTTACTTGCCTCTTGCTATATCTCACCCTCTTCTTTCTGTATTTCTCTTGCTTCTTTCTGTGTACTTCTGTTTCCTTTTTCTATACTTCACTTGCCTCTTTCTGCAATTCTCTTGCTTCTTTCTGCACTTCTGTTTCTTCTCTCTGCATTTCTTTTCCTTCTTTCTGCACTTCTCTTGTCTATTTCTGCACCTCTGTTTCTTCTTTCAGTTCTTCTGTTGTTTCTTTCTATACCCATCTTTCCTCTCGCTACACCTCGTTTGGTTCTTTTTGCACTTCTCTTGCTTTCTGCATCTCTGTTGCTTCTTTCTACAACCCTCTTGCCTCTTGCTGCACCTCTGTTGGTTCTTTCGGCACTTCTCTTGCTTCTTTCTGCACCCCTCTTGGTTTCATATGCACCACTCTTGCCTCTTTCTTCATCCCTCTTCCTTCTTTCTGCACCTCTTTTGCCTCTTTCTGCATCCCTTTACACTCTTTCTGTACTTCTATTGCCTATTTATGTACCTCTATTGCCTCTTCTTGCACTTCTCTTGCTGCTTTCTGCACCTCTGTTGCTTCTTTTTTTACTTCTCATGCCTCTTTCTTTACCTCTGCTGATTCTTTCTGCACTTCTCGTGCCTCTTTCTGCACCACTCTTGTCTGATTCTCCACCTCACTTGCCTCTTTATGTACCTCTTTTGCCTCTTTCTGCACCTCACTTGCCTTTTTCTTCATTTCTCTTGCTTTTTCTGTACCTCTCTTGTTTCTTTCGGCACCTCTTGTGTTTCTTTCTTCACTTCTCTTGCTTCTTTCCCCACCTCTTTTGCTTCTTTCTTCATCCCTCTTGCCTCTTTCTGCACTTCTTTTGCCTCTTTCTGCATTTCCATTGCTTCTTTCTGCACCTCTCTTGCTTCTTTATGCACCCCTCTTTTCTCTTTATCCATTTCTCTTGCCTCTTTCTGCACTCCTCTTGCCTCATTCTACACCTATGTTGGGTCTTTCTGCCTTTCTCTTGCCCCTTTCTGCATTTCTGATCCTTCTTTCTGCACTTCTCTTGCCTCTTTCTGCATTTCTGATCCTTCTTTCTGCACTTCTGTTGCCTATTTCTGCACCTCTGATTATTTTTTCAGTTCTTCTCTAGTCTCTTTCTACAACCATCTTTCCTCTTGCTGCACCTCTTTTGGTTCTTTCTATACTTCTCTTGTTTCTTTCTGTACCTCTGTTGCTTCTTTCTACAATTATCTTGCCTCTTGCTGCACCTCTGTTGGTACTTGCCTCCTGGTGGAATTCTGTTGCTACTTTCTGTACCCCTCTTGCCTCTTTCTGCACCTCTGTTGGGACTTTCTGTACTTCTCTTGCTTCTGCCTACACTTCTCTTGCTTCTTTCTGTGTGCATCTTTCCTCTTTTTGCACCCATGTTACCTCTTTCTGCATTTTTCTTGCCTCCTCCTGCACCTCTGGTGCTTCTTGCTACACTTTTCTTGCTTCTTTCTGCACTTGCCTTACCTCTTTCTACACCTCTCTTACCTCTTTATGCACTTCACTTGTCTCTTTCTGCACCTCCATTGCTTCTTTCGGCACTTTTCCTGCCTCTTTCCGCACCCCTATTGCCTCTTTCTGCAGCCATGTTGGTTCTTTCTGCACTTCTCTTGCTCCTTTCTGCACCTCTGTTTCTTTTTCTGTACCCCTCTTGCCTCTTCATGCACCCCTCTTCTCTCTTTCTTCACGTCTCTTGCCTCTTTCTGCACCTCTCTTACCTCTTTTGGTACCCTCTGTTGCTTCTTTCTATACTTCTCTTGCCTTTCTTCACTCTCCTCTTGCCTCTTTCTACACCTCTGTTGGTTCTTTCTGTACTTCTCTTGCTTCTTTCTGCACCCCTCTTGCCTCTTTCTACAACCCTATCTGAACTTTTCTTGCTTCTTTCTGTATCCTGTTCCCTCTTTCTGCACATCTCTAACCTCTTACTCCAGTTCTCTTGCCTCCTGGTGCATTTCTGTTGCTACTTTCTCTATGCCTCTTGCCTCTTTCTGTACCTCTGTTATGACTTTCTGTACTTTTCTTGCTTCTGCCTGCACTTCTCTTGCTTCTTTCTTTACGCCTCTTTTCTCTTTTTGCACCCATGTTCCCTCTTTCTGCATTTATCTTGCCTCCTTCTGCACCTCTGGTGCTTCTTTCCACACTTGTATTGCTTCTTTCTGCACTTGTCTTACCTCTTTCTACACCTCTCTTACCTCTTTATGCACTTCAATTGTCTCTTTCTGCACCTATGTTGGGTCTTTCTGCACTTCTCTTGCTCCTTTCTGTACCTCTGTTTCTTTTTTCTGTACCCATCTTGAATCTGCAGGTGTTTAAAAAACATGCTTTGGGGAATAACGTAAGTTACCTGAAGGTTCTCAAAAGACTTAACACCACTGCAGTCATAAAGTTGTCTCAATGAATATTTCAGCACTTCTCTTGCTTCTTTCTTCACTTGTCTTACCTCTTTTTACACCTCTCTTGCCTCTTAATGCACTTCTCATGTCTCTTTTTGTACCTCTGTTGCTTTATCAGATCTTCTCTTGCCTCTTCCTGCACCCCTCTTGCCTCTTTCTGTAGCTATGTGGGTTCTTTCCGTACTTCACTTGCTTCTTTCTTCACCTCTGTTGCTTTTTTCTGTAACCTTCTTGCCTCTTCCTGCATCCCTCTTTCCTCTTTCTGCATCCCTCTTGCCTCGGTTTGCATCTAACTTACCACTTTCTGCAGTTCTTTTTCTTTTTTTCTGCACCTTTCTTGTTTCTTTCTGCAACTCTCTTGTCACTTTCATGACTTCTCTTGCCTCTTTATGCATTTTTGGTGCTTCTTTATGCACTTCTCTTGCCTCTTTCTGGATTTCTGTTCCTTCTTTCAGCACTTCTCCTGCCTCTTTATGTGCCTCTGTTGGTTCTTTCATTTCCTCTCTTGCCTCTTTCTGCACCCCTATTGCCTCTTTCTGCACCTCTTTTGGTTCTTTTTATACTTCTCTTGCTTCTTTCTGCATCTCTCTTGCTTCTTTCTGCACCCCTCTTGCCTCTTTCTGCACCTCTGTTAGTTCTTTCTGCACTTTTCTTGCTTTTTTCTGCACCTCTATTGCTTTTTTCTGTACCCTTTGTTCCTGTTTCTGCACTTCACTTGCCTCTTTCCGTATTTCTCTTGCCTCTTTCTGTACTTCTCTTGCTTTATTTCTCGGCTTCTCAAACTGCTTTCTCTGCTTCTCTTGCTTCTTTCTATACTTCTCTTGCCCCTTTCTGTACCTCACTTTCCTCTTTCTGCACCTTTCTTCTTTCTACACCTCACTTGCCTCTTTCTGTACCTCACTTGCATCTCTCTGCACTTCACTTGCCTCTTTCTGTACCTCTCTTATCTTTTCCTGCACCTCACATGCCTCTTGCAGTATCTCACTCTCTTCTTTCTATATTTCTCTTGCTTCTTTCTGTGTACTTCTGTTGCCTCGTTCTATACTTCACTTGCCTCTTTCTGCAATTCTCTTGCTTCTTTATGCACTTTTGTTTCTTCTCTCGGCACTTCTTTTGCCTCTTTCTATACCTCTCTTGTCTCTTTCTGCACCTCATTTGTTTCTTGCTCTACCTCACTCTCTTCTTTCTGTACTTCTCTTGTTTTTTTATGTCCCTTTATTCCTCTTTTCCACCTTTCTTATTTTTTTCTGCACCTCTCTTGCCTCTTTATGCACCTTTCTTCCTCTTTCTGCAGTTATTTTGCTTCTTTCTGCACCTCTCTTTTTTCTTTATGCACCTCTCTTTTTTCTTTCTGCACCTCTCTTTTCTTTCTGCACTTCTCTTCCTGATTTCTGCACATCTCTTGCCTCTTTCTGCAACTCTGTTGCTACTTTCGGAACCTCTCTTGCCTCGTTCTGTACTACTCTCATCTCTTTCTGTACTCAAATGGAAGTGCAAGCTGTCAAGTTTAAAGGTGTATGTGCTCTCGTGACTGAGGTATATGTCTACCTGTACATGTATTCTCACATGTGTTATGTATCTGAAGATGATAGGTTAAAAAGCGGGTAGCTTCTCCTAGAAGGGTCAAATCTTCTCAGTTCTGCTCTGTCATTCGGTTGCACAGGCTGACATGTCTCACATATGTAAGTGTTAAAGAGTCCTTCAAATATTCTATTGAATATCCATGTGCACTGTATTATGAGCAAAAATAATAAAATACACCTTCTTGTACACAAATTTGCAGAGCATGTTGTTTGACACATAGGTATTCAAGTATTTGTACGCTTATTTTTATGTAACATGTCACTAGGTCAAAGCAAAGACATTCATCCATACCTTCACAAACCTGGTGAGACTTACAACAGTGATATGGTTAGGATTGCTGGTTTACACTTGGTAGGCCTGACATTCTAAGCAGTCGATGAGAAAAGAGAAAAGTGAGGTTTAAGACATCTTGGGAGAAGCATCAGTGATTAGGCTACTTTGTATGAGTTTGTGGAAAGGTACAGTCAAAGTAGGCCTCTTTCTGTACCTCAGTTGCTTCTTTCTGCACTTCTCTTTGTTCTTTCTGCACCTTTCTTCCTCTTTCTGTACATGTCCTACCTATGTAGGAATAGTTAGAAATCAGCATTTAAGAAACCTTAGAAATTCACTGGAAAAAACAAGTTTTCAAGCATGTTATTGTTAGTAATTAGCATTTAAAAAAACATAGAAATTCACTGAAAAAAACACAGGTTTCCGGGACGTTATAGTTAGGCTGACATTTTACTCATACAAAACCAAAGAAATTCTTCTGTTATAGTTAGCTGAGCTAACTGTAATTCACACTTGCAATACACTGCTGATGGTGTCACATATTACATCACTCATGACATGGTTTGTGACCTCACTGATGACATCAATGATGACATCCTAAATGTCTGAACTGGGGTGGCTGAGTGAGCTAAAGAATGGTGATGGATTAAACCCAGATCAGTTGACTGGGGGTGAGTGTTTGATTTGCTCAAACGCTCCGTCCATCATCTCCTTTTGTATCACTTTGTTCGTCCTAAATGACATCACTGATCCCATCACTGATGATATCACCCTCTTAAAATTCGATGCACCTCCTCACACCTTAACATAACCGTTAATACACCCCCACTAAAATACAGACTACAATTTTTGAAACCATAAACACACTAATTCCATTTAGTACATACCCATTCACTGATTTATAGGTCTACACACTCACCCATGCACGCAGTCAGTCATCATTACAGCCACTTATTTATGCACTCACACGCCCATACAGACACTCATTGACCACCACTCACCTATAGAATTACTCACACACCTAGACAGTCACACAGCCATTTCCTCACCTATACAGTTATACACACATTACCTCAATCAATCAATTGATCATTTGTAAAGTGCGCTACTCACTCCTGAGGGTCTCAAGGTGCTGAGGAGGGCAGCTACTGATTGAACAGCCAGGTATTGAGGAGTCTCCTGAAGTTCAGCAGGTCCTGGGCCTGTTATAGGTGGATGGGGTGGGTGTTCCATGTCTTGGCGGCAAGGTGGGAGAAGGATCTGCCACTGGTGGTTGTTCGGTGGATGTGTGGAAAGGTGACAATGGCGAGGTCAGAGGAGCGGAGCTGGCGGTTGGCGGTGTAGAAGGCAAGTCGCTTGTTCACGTATGCTGGTTCAGCGTCGGGGAGTGCTTTGTGAGCATGGGTGAGGAGGTTGAAGGTGATCCTCTTGTTGTCTGGGAGCCAGTGCAGGTCCCTCAAGTGGGTGATATTGTGGCTGTGGCGGGAGATGTGGAGGATGGGGAGTGCCGAGGCGTTCTGCATGCATTGGAGTCTCTTCTGGAGTTTGGCCATGGTTCCTGCGTAGAGAGTTTTGCAGTAGTCCAGCCTGCTAGTGACGAGGGCCTGGGTGACCGTTCTTCTGTTTCCGGTGGGGATCCATCTGTAGATCTTGCAAAGCATGCAGAGGGTGTTAATAAAGGAGAAAGAGATGGGGTTGACTTGTTGGGTCATTGACAGAGACGGATCCAGGATGAACCCTAGGTTGCATGAGTGGTCGGTATGTGTCGGTGCCATTCCGAGCCAGGCCAGCCACCAGGAGTCGTCCCAGGTGGAGGGGGTGGAGCTGAAGATGAGGATCTTCGTCCTGTCCGAGTTCAGTTTCAGGCAACTGCTCTTTATCCATTCGGCGACAGCCTTCATCCTTTTGTGGAAGTTGGTTTTGACGGTGGCGGGGTCTTTGGTGAGGAAGAGGATCAGCTGGGTGTCGGTGTATGAAACTATGTTGAGGTCATGCGATTGGACGATGTTGGCGAGCGGTGTCATGTAGACATTGAAGAGGGTGGCGCTGAGGGATGATCATTGGGGTACGCCTCAGAGTATCTTGGTGGCTTCGGATCGGAATGGAGGGATATGTACTCTCTGGTTTCTGTTGGTAAGTAAGGAGGTGATCCAGACCAGGGCTTTGCCGTGGATCCCTGCGTTGTAGAGGCGTGTGCAAAGGGTGTGATGGCATATGATGTCGAAGGTGGCCGAGAGGTCCAGTAGGATGAGGGCTGCGGTTTCGCCATTGTCCAGCAGGGCCCTGATGTCGTCAGTGGAAGCTATTAGGGCAGTTTCAGTGCTGGGGTGCTGCAGGATCCGGATTGGGACAAGTCCAGGGTGTTGTTCTCTTCGAGTAATTGGATCAGTTGTCTGTTGACAATTTTCTCGATGACTTTCACTGGGAACGGGAGCAGGGAGATGGCCTAGAAGTTCTTGAGGTCCTTAGGGTCTGCCTCTGGTTTCTTGAGCAGGGCGTTGATCTCTGCGTGTTTCCAGCTTTCCGGAATGGTGGCATTCTCAAATGAGCAGTTGAAGATGATGGAGCTCGCTTTGTTGAAGATGTGATGGGGCAGCGGTCTGATGGTGAGCTGGAGTGGAATCGTGTTCATGGTCTTGATGGTGTCTCCGTCATTGTGTCGTAAATATTTAATTTACCGTCTTAATTTCTATGCAGGTAAGTACTTAATCAATAATAACTCAATCGGAAAGAAAAAACCAGAGTCCGTGGTGTTAGAGTTCTTAGGGGTTTTATTCCTTAAAAAGGAATCGTTCTAGAACTGGATATCATGTTCCTGCAACCACGAGGGTTCAGGAAGGGATAGAGCAATATTTTATTGACAATACATAGCTTATATACTTAAATCACATCATAGAAACCAATATAGTAGGCGTAACAGCTGAGAGAAGACAAGATAACAGCATTCACGTGGTAGTGATACGTAATCAGAAGGCGTGAACTAGAGGTGTGGGCTAGAAACGTCACATGTAAGTGTCACGAGTGGGTGGCACAAAGCAGAAATGTTGCAATGTCAGCAGAAATCTGAGGCTTGGATGCGCGCGCAGCTGCATGACGTGTGATTGACGTGGAAACTGGAGGGTGCACGGGACTTGACATTTACACTGGCGGAAAGAGACAGAAGTCTGGCATGTCAGATCAACTCGTACTTCTATCATATCTGATATCTGATGTTTGGGAACCATATTATCTAAACAGAAAAGGTCTCTGGGGCAGAAGCTATTCTATACTGACTGTGAGTGCGTGTATAAGCGCCTAAGTGTCTACATGAGAATGCGAGGGGCATGGGCCTACCATGGTAACAGGGGCTATGAATTACTTGCAAGGAGGCAGTGAGGCCGGGCCCTTCGCCCTGCAGCTGGAAGGATGTTTACTTAAACTAGTAGGCAGGAATGTATTTTCGAGGAGCGGAACAGATAATTCGAAGGTTGAAGTCAGTCTTGGCAGGCAGCAGGCTGAGCTGAGCGCGGTGGGCCGCACAGAAAGTAAGTCAGAGGTCACGGGTACAGAGACAGCCTGGGCTGAGGCTTTCAGAGTCAGAAGGCAGAAGGAAAAGGCTCGATGGCAGAATTCAGGGCCTACTTTGCCAGATCAAAAAAACGTGTAAAGTACACTACAAAAAGACGTTGGCATAGCATACTTAGGAACGGGCTATTCAACCCATTCAGGGTGGGTCTGAAAGAGGACATGTTAACGTTGGACGCAAATGTACTTGCGTCTTCATAGCTGGCTCAGGAGGGAAGTTACATGCACTTTAAGCTGGTACATGGAGACGGTGGGGTACACGATAGGGAACACAACTTGACCATAAAATTTATATTTCCTCATTCCCTCCTTGTTCCCTACGGACCCTTCATGATATATCGATCCTCATGAATCGATCAGTTTGTTCTTGTAACATCATTTGCTCTTCTTTCTTTCTTTCACGTTTTGAGAAAAAACTGGAATGTTCAATGCATGATGTGGCACATAGTCCACAAATCGCTGGCCCACACTGTAGGCACAGGCAGCAACTGAATACTAGGACTAGGCCAATGCCTAGGAAGGATAGGATCTTCCATCCCCAAGCAGTTAACGTTGTCCAGAACCAACCGGACCAAGTCCAGGTGCCTGGATTCTGATGTATCAGATTGGCAATTTTATGAAGACGTGTAATAGCTTTGTATACAGATGGCGCGTTTTCTGGAATGAAAACACAGCAACTTGACCCGATGACCGTACAGGCTCCGCCTCTATCTGCCAAGATGACGTCAATAACAAGACGATTCTGAAGAACAACAACCCGCATGGCGGACTGCTCTTCTGTTAAGTTACCTAGGGCGGAGGCAGTTTCATTTACTACTGCTTCAAGTGTTCTAGTTAATCTGCGTATTAGTTTACTATTCTGGACGGGGCCTAAGAAGAAAAAGAATCCTTTATTAAAATCTGTATATTGTTCCCATGCCGTTTCTGTGTAGTCGATAATCGGGAGATCTCTTCGGAGTCTATTCTTTACTAGATTTGTATTTCTGTGATAATCAGGAGGGGCTAAAAAGACAGGTGGCAGAAGGAATGCAATGTAACAGGTACCATCCCAATCTGGAGGCAAGCGTATGTATGCGGTATGACCACAAACAAAGTAGGAATGACGGGTAGCTCTAAAGGACGATTTACCTTGATCACTGAATTCGACCACAGTAGTACATTTACTATGACCTAAGTGTACTGAACCTTTCTTACTGACACATAATTCACCAGTGACTGGTAATACTGACATAGCAGGGAGAACTGGTGCAGCTTCGGATTCAACAGTAAGAATCATAAGGTTAATTGTGTAATTACCTAATCCATATACTTCATTTTCTAGATCAGTTCCTATTCTAGTGGGGAGTCCCTTCTTATCAGGGTAACAGACATTAAGCAGAACTAAGTTCAAGTTTCCCCAAACCCAGCTCCCTTTGAAAACAGCAATATCAGGATCTAAGGAATTAATTATTCTGAACCATGCACCACAGGAGCCATTATGAGTGAACGGGTACGGAAAGAGGGGCAGAGCTCCCTTGTATTTCTGGTAAGGAGGGAGTCGGCCACATATCCAGCAGTTTGTAGCATTGTTAGTCTGATGGGAGTGATGTAACATACTAATGAATGTGTTGTTGCGCAGCGCAAGTCTGTAAGAAAGTTCGTGTGGAGGTAATTCACTAAAAGAATGTTCAGCAGAAATATTGTGAGCAGATTGTTCACGCTTGAAAATAGGGTAGTAGATAGGAAGCAGTATACTTGCAACAATAATCAGAATACTTAGAAAAAACATAATCAATAATGTCACTATACAGTGACTGCGGAGTGATTTGCAGTATGTACGTTTCTTGAGTTGTCTCTCTCTCTCTCTATCTCGATCTAGGGGATACATGTCAGAAACTATTTAACTGATTCACCTAGGGGAGGACTTAAACAATTAAACTGTCTGACTTGCTAGATCGAAGTTTCAGTTTATACTCCTCTTGGGGAGTTTTCTCTCGTTCGGGAACTTTAAAGTCACTAGGCTCGATACAGTCTTTGGAGGGGGTGGACGAGTCTGGGTCTGGTTTCAGTTCATTGCATCGTTTAATATGACTCGTGTGTATCCACCCCTTTCTGCCTTCCACCTTTATCGCGGTCCTCGTAGTAAGAAGGACGGTCTTCGGCTCCTTCCAGCGGGGCTCCAGCGGACTTTTCCTGTCAAAGTTCCTAATCAGGACCAGATCTCCTGGACGGACATCATGCGGCTTTACATCAGTGTTGTCAGGGAAGGCTGCGGCAACCTGTGAACGACATGATTGGAGTGCAGACATCAAGGAGGCAAGGTAATCTGTCAGCATATTACAATCGACATCGGTAATTTTCTTAGGAATGGGCGTCCCCCACATATTCGGTGGTCTGCCAAAGACCACTTCATACGGGGATAGTCCTGATCTCGAGTGGGCGACCATCCTCATATAGAACAATGCAACTGGCAGGGCAACTATCCAGTCGACCCCTTTCTCTTTACATATTTTGCTAAGGCGGATCTTTAGTGTCTGGTTATGCCTCTCTACAAGGCCTGCGGCTTCGGGATGTCGGACACAATGGAATTTCCACTGATATCCTAGCAGCAAGGAAACTTGTTTCATTAATTCGGATGAGAATGGCTGTCCGTTATCTGAGTACACGACACGAGGCAAGCCGTATCGTGGGAAGAATTCTCGAACCAGCTGCCTGGCAGTGGTCGGGGCAGTGTAATCTGGGACTGGATATGCTTCGGTCCAACGGGAAAGTGCACAAACAATTACGAGGACATATTTGAATCCTCGACAACGGTCCATCTGGATATAATCCATCTGGAGGACTTCAAAAGGGTGATCGGGAGGATGAAATCCACCTTGCTCTACGGGGACACTTTTTCCTGGATTGAACTGACAACAGATCATGCAAGTACGCACTTTCTGTTTTGCTGCTGCTCGTAAGTGTTTATTGCACCAGAGATTCTGTAAACTGTCTAACATCGCTTTCTCTCCTAGATGTGCTGGACTATGTGCTGTATTGATTATGACTTGCACCATAGAGTCAGGGAGAAACCATGTAGATTTTCCCTTCGTCATCCAACCTTGATCTGTCTGGATCCCTCCTTGTTCAGTCCATTTCTTTATTTCATCTGTAGTAGCATGTGTCTGAATATCGATTACATCTAGTGCGGGATCCCTGACTGTCATACAATGTGTCGGTACTATTGTCTTTGTCACGTCAGTTGTCTGGGTGTGAGTCAATGCTGTATGTTTTGCTGTCTGGTCTGCCAGGTCGTTACCCTGGGAAACAGAATCCGTAACTTTAGTATGTGCTTTACACTTCATGACGGATATGCCTGAAGGCAGATGTATTGCTTCTAACAGTGCTTGAATGAGGGGACCGTGTTGAATCTTGGCACCATGAGAGGTCAGGAAACCTCGTTCTTGCCATAACATTCCGAAGTCGTGTACAACTCCGAACGCATAACGGGAATCAGTGTATATGTTAACATTTCTGTTCTTGGCTAGTATACAGGCTCGGGTCAGAGCGATGAGCTCTGCCGCTTGAGCGGACAGTGTGTCAATACGATGTGTTTCTTTAACTTCAGTTTCAGTGGTCACGGCATACGCGGCCACTAATTCTCCTGTACTTGTTCTCATGCATGAACCATCCACATAAAGTGTCAGGTCTGGATTTGTCAATGGAACATCGGTTAAGTCTCGTCGGGGCTTTGTTACTGTATTAATGATCTCTATACAATCATGCGGGGCTGGATCTGTCATAATGGAAGGTAACAATGTTGCGGGGTTCAGAATGCTGCAGCGTCTGATTTCTATGTGTGGCTGGAATAGCGTTAATTCATAACCTGTCAGTCGTGCTATAGTTAAGTGCTGAGTCTGGGTTCTGTTTAAAAGAACCTCTACAGAATGTGGAACTTGTACTGTTAACTGATGTCCTAAAACAATTGAGTCGCTCTGTCTGATTGCTAAAGCTGTTGCTGCTACTGACTTCAAGCACGCAGGGAGTGCCTGGGCTACTGAGTCCAATGTACTTGAAAAATAGGCGCAAGGCTTATGTGAACCTGCTTGATCTTGGGTGAGGACAGACAACGCTGTACCATCACGTTCTGTAACAAAAAGTGTAAAAGGTTTGCTGTAACATGGTGTCGCTAAAACTGGTGCTTGGCATAAAGCTTTCTTTAATTTTTCAAAGGCTTGTGTGTGTTCCTGAGTCCAAGGGAGGACAGTCGAAGTCGCTGCCTCCTGTGTTGTTAACTGAATGAGTGGTTTGGCGAGAAATGCATACTGAGGGATCCATTGTCTGCAGTACGAGGTGAGGCCTATAAAGGCCCGCACTTCCTTTTGTGTCTGGGGTTGTGGCATATTTACAATTAACTAAATGCGATCGGGAGTGAGCTGTCTCCCCACTTTGGACAGCAAGTGACCCAAGTACACAACTTGCTGAACACAGAATTGTAGCTTCGAAGGAGACACCTTGTGTCCCTTGTCGGCCAGAAAATGTAAAACTGTCAGTGATGCTTGTTCACATTCGGGCTCACTTCGTGCGGTGATCAGCAGATCATCGACGTATTGCAGTAACGCGGTGTTAACTGGCATTTGAATACAATCTAGTTGTCTTTTCAGTGCTTGACTATAGATGCTGGGGCTTTCTGTGAATCCTTGAGGTGCGCGGGAAAATTTGAAACTTCGTCCATTTAAACTGAATCCGAAGAGGTATTGGCTCTCTGGATCAATCGGTACACTAAAGAAGGCGTTCTTGAGGTCAATTACAGTGAAGAACGTTGCTTCAGAATCAATAGCAGTCAATAGGGAAGAGATATCGGGGACCACAGGATACTGTGGAACAATGCATTTATTCAGTTCTCTTAAATCAATCACCAGCCGATATACTGGCGGTGCATTGGGATCAGTATGTTTAAGAATCGGAATGATGGGTGAATTACAGATATTGGAGTCGGTCTCTACGACCACTCCTTGGGCAATGAGCTCTTCAATGATTTCCAGTAAAGCCACTACAGCATCAGGTGGTAACTTGTATTGTCTGATTCGGGGTAAAACAACTCCTGGCTTGAGTGTAACACGGTATGGTGTGATATGCATACAACCGACATCAGTTGGGCCTTGTGCCCACAAGTGATCTGGTACATTTTTCAATCTGACATCAAACTCTCGTAATACATAATGACCTTTGAAATCTCGCAGAAAGAGTCTAACTCCCTCCGGAGAACAACATATTACTGCTCCTAGAGCCTTCAATGTTTTGATACCTAACAGATTTTCTGGACATGATTTCGTAAGTAACAGGTCTGTAACACGTGATAACGGACCCACAGCCAGGGGAACGGGTTCTGATACCTCGTTTACAATAGGCTGTCCTGAAAAACCAAGGGAAACATTCTGTGAGCCTGAGAGGGGTGCCCCTGGGACTTCGTCATGGCTGATTGTTGTGCGGCTTGCCCCTGTGTCAATTAAAAACTTTCTGTCTTTTCCCAATACTTGACTGTGTACATAAGGACCCTCTTGATCTACAGGAATTTCAATAAGAGGCAAGCCCAACTCCCTCTCTAGGCTGTTTCATGTGTATCGTTGGTAATCGGGGTAAGCAGATTGGGCATACTGGTACATCTGTTGGGAAACTTGTTGAGTCGCGGCAATGGGCTGTGGCTGTGATACCGCTACTGTCTGTGCTGTATGAGATGAAGCATGCATAGGCTGCGTATTCTGCATGGGCTGTACGTTCTGTGAAGTCTGTTGCTGGGCCTGGTCTTGTCTCGGTGGATGCGGTCTCTCTTTAGTTTTACCTGTTGCTATGTTATGTTTCAGAACTGGACATTCATGTACGTAGTGACCTGGCTGCTTGCAATAGTTGCATGTCCCTTTAACGGGAGCTGTGGCGTGACTTGTCTGAGTCGTACCCTTTCTCTGACTGTCGGCTGGAACTGATTGGGCCACTAACATTTTCATTTTCGTGTCTTTCATGCGTTTCTGTTCATGATCCTGTTCTTCTCTAATTCTGTTCTGATGGTATTGTAACATTTGTAACATCTGTGATGGCGTATTTGCTTGCCATGTACTCTCGACCTTGTATACACGGTTTTTAACTGCTAACAGGGAATTTTCCACTAATTTTGATACAAAAAGATGCGGGTACGACTCGCTACTTGGTTTAAGACCACTATTAATAATAAAACATTTCTCGAATCTTGAATAGAAGTCACTAGTATCTTCATCTGGTTTCTGTTTACAGGCCGAAATTGCATCCCAATCTTCCTTTCTAGTTGTCAGTAATCTTGGCAGAACCTGTACTATCAAACCTGGTAATGCTTTAGTTTTCTCCCCAAGGCCTACCCCTGGGGTACGTTTGTTCTCCTCGTCTTCTATTTCTGCCCATACAATCTTTTTCTCTCCCACCTCCCATTCTTTTTCCTTGAGTTTCTCGTAGATGCCGGTAGGCAACAATACCTTTAACATTTTCATGATATCTTCATATGTGTAATCCCCCATCAGTAACATGTCTTTAAGTTCTCTGTGAAAACCTGCAGGGTCTTTGTCATGACACGGTACTAGTTTCTTCATTTCTAACAGTTCTAACTTGGTCAGAGGCGTGTGTACATACACACGTTTCAAGTTGTGATCGGCACCCATAACTGGATGCACTTCTCGTAAGGGGTTCTGACTTTCAATGCCATGCAGACGCTCCATATGATACATTTTTCTTTCTGGGGGCGGAGCGGGAACATATTCGGAGCTTACGAAAGTGTTATATCTATGTCGTTGTTCTAGAATTATTTGTATTAACTTGGTACTTAGACCTCTCCATCTATCCATGAGTAGTGCTTCTAACGTATCGTGTAAGGGACCTGGATCAGAATGTTGGTTTCTGTATAACGTGAGACGGTGCTGAATCATGTATACACCTGCTAATTTCTGCTCGTCTGGGGAAAGGTTCAGAAATGTCTGCGCTACTGTGTCATCATTGTATATGTTCGTATTGTCAGCCCATAATACTGCTGACCGAGCTAGTTCTTGTTCATCCATAGAATTGAGTACGTGGTACCCTATTCGGTCTCGAAGCCTTTTATCAGTCTCTTGGAACTGATGTTCAGGAGAATTCGGTTTGGTTATGCCAGAGAGAAAAACTCTCTTGCTTTCTGGACGAATGCCTTTCCTAAGGTAAGTTCCCTTACCTACATACGCTATCGTGTCTGTAGTCCTTTCTGATTCTTCAGGTTCTTCCTCCTCCTTGGAGGAAGCTTTTTCTTTCTCTTTTTCGTGTATTTCTATCACTGCTTTTCTTATTCTTTTGTACATACTGGCTATGCAACCCCCTTTATCATGCTTTCCTTCGGATATATTTTGACCCCACTTGTTGAGTCCATCTAATTCATCCTGTTCTGTCTCAGGCCTGTCTCGTTCTCTTATTAGGCAATTTATAAAAAAGCGTAGTATATATGCTTGAGTGTCAACTTTCTGATGCGCCATGGCATCCTTAATA
This sequence comes from Lissotriton vulgaris, assembly GCF_964263255.1. Classification (NCBI taxonomy): domain Eukaryota; kingdom Metazoa; phylum Chordata; class Amphibia; order Caudata; family Salamandridae; genus Lissotriton; species Lissotriton vulgaris. The sequence goes on along the minus strand of NC_141689.1, from coordinate 1,194,827,561 downwards.
CTTTCAGGGTCTTTCCCAGTCTGAACAAAGTGATATATTCTATCTAGGTGCTCTTTCATTCCTGAGAATAACAGTAGGTAATCTGCAGCATGTCGTAAGCGTAGTGATGCCATCATCATTCTATCGTCTTTGCCGGGTACTGGATCATATCTGCAAACTGCAAGCGGTTCTTTGAGTATGTCGAGACGGGGTGATTTGAACGTGAAAGGACTCTGCATATCCCTAAGGTGTAATCTGTGTGTTAATGGCGGGGTCCGAAGACCCCCTGTCGCACCTCCTGAGGCGGAAGCTTGGACATTATCTCTCTGTGGAGTCTGTATCTGTACTTGAACTTGTCTTTTAGTAGGATCAGGTAGAAGCGGTTTCGGTATATCAATTTTAGGTGCGGGAAGTGGTGGAGGTGGAGGAGCGACAGGCTGTCGGACGGGAAAACCTGATTGCAGTAACGGTGGGATATGGTCTGGGGGCGGGTTGCCACCTCTGTCACCGTCAGTAGGCGGGACGCGGACAGGCAGATTGGTGTAAGCGGGTGCTACATCCTCTAGATAGGAATTCAGGAATATGTCTTTAGTGGTCCTGTGATTTACTTTAGTTGGAACCAATGGTGGCGGCAGATTTTTCGGTATTTCTGAAGTGGTCTCAGGCGAACCCTCGGCCACGAGATACATACCGTTTACGAGATTGTTTCGTGCGCGGTCTATTTGCTCTGATTTTACTCGGATCCCTTCAGTAACTAATTCATTTTCTTGGGCTTTATCTGATTCTTTAAGTCTGTCTTCTCTACGTAGTGCTTTTTCAGCACGCTTATGTGATTCTTTACGCCAAAACTCTATGGCGTCTTTCTGAGATTGTCTGGCTTTCTTTTTCCATAGCGCTTCCTCTACCTTCATGATGCACTCAGCATCCCATGTTCCGGTAACAGGCCATCTGTGTCTCTCGTCTAGATGCTTAGTATAATCGGCCCATAAATCTAGATACAATATGGCATCTAAGCCATGCTTGTGGTACATAAAATTTCCAGGAGTGTCCCTAGGGGGGATAGGAATTTCTTCCTCTAGTATCCCTTTCCTAGTTCCTATCTGCTTTAACTTGTTGAAAAACTGCATCTTGTTTACTTAATACTGAACGCTCAATCCTTGCTACTTAATTCTGAATACAGCTAGTTACACAAGAACACAATAATGCACATTAAAAACAGTCACACTCATACCACGATATTAATCACATGAAAGACATTTTAGACATATATGACTACCCCCTATACCGGATGTACTGCTAAACAGCACAGATACACTGTCAGAGACAATGCAAAAACTTGAATAACTGATGTACTGCTAAACAGCACAGATACACTGTCTAAAACAGTGCAGACCGAATTTGTGTACCCAAACCCGTCTTGATACGTCCCAGCAATGGTACTCACCGGGAAGCACGGAAACAGAAGGCCTCGGAAAACTCGACTGGACTGGACCGGACTCGACTCGACTCGACACGTGGATACTTCAGAAACTGGTGGGCCTCTTGACACCTCGGACCTTGCTTCTTTCGGCTAGGCTCTGGTCGGGATCCTCCGCACTCCTCACCGCCTCGTCTGGGTGCTGATTGCAGTCTTCGTCACCTCCGTGGGCCAGAGGGAGATACAGGAAATCCTGCCGGTACACGTAGTTTCCGTCTAACTGATGGCAGGGGACAGAGTTTGCAACGCACCAACCGGCGCGTGGGGTGGGGGAGGGGTCCCTGTTCGGGCGCCAAAATGTCGTAAATATTTAATTTACTGTCTTAATTTCTATGCAGGTAAGTACTTAATCAATAATAACTCAATCGGAAAGAAAAAACCAGAGTCCGTGGTGTTAGAGTTCTTAGGGGTTTTATTCCTTAAAAAGGAATCGTTCTAGAACTGGATATCATGTTCCTGCAACCACGAGGGTTCAGGAAGGGATAGAGCAATATTTTATTGACAATACATAGCTTATATACTTAAATCACATCATAGAAACCAATATAGTAGGCGTAACAGCTGAGAGAAGACAAGATAACAACATTCACGTGGTAGTGATACGTAATCAGAAGGCGTGAACTAGAGGTGTGGGCTAGAAACGTCACATGTAAGTGTCACGAGTGGGTGGCACAAAGCAGAAATGTTGCAATGTCAGCAGAAATCTGAGGCTTGGATGCGCGCGCAGCTGCATGACGTGTGATTGACGTGGAAACTGGAGGGTGCAGGGGACTTGACATTTACACTGGCGGAAAGAGACAGACGTCTGGCATGTCAGATCAACTCGTACTTCTATCATATCTGATATCTGATGTTTGGGAACCATATTATCTAAACGGAAAAGGTCTCTGGGGCAGAAGCTATTCTATACTGACTGTGAGTGCGTGTATAAGCGCCTAAGTGTCTACATGAGAATGCGAGGGGCATGGGCCTACCATGGTAACAGGGACTATGAATTACTTGCAAGGAGGCAGTGAGGCCGGGCCCTTCGCCCTGCAGCTGGAAGGATGTTTACTTAAACTAGTAGGCAGGAATGTATTTTCGAGGAGCGGAACAGATAATTCGAAGGTTGAAGTCAGTCTTGGCAGGCAGCAGGCTGAGCTGAGCGCGGTGGGCCGCACAGAAAGTAAGTCAGAGGTCACGGGTACAGAGACAGCCTGGGCTGAGGCTTTCAGAGTCAGAAGGCAGAAGGAGAAGGCTCGATGGCAGAATTCAGGGCCTACTTTGCCAGATCAAAAAAACGTGTAAAGTACACTACAAAAAGACGTTGGCATAGCATACTTAGGAACGGGCTATTCAACCCATTCAGGGTGGGTCTGAAAGAGGACATGTTAACGTTGGACGCAAATGTACTTGCGTCTTCATAGCTGGCTCAGGAGGGAAGTTACATGCACTTTAAGCTGGTACATGGAGACGGTGGGGTACACGATAGGGAACACAACTTGACCATAAAATTTATATTTCCTCAATTGACGTGGTTACAGGAGGTCAGGCCTGTGTGACTGAGGGCAGTGAGTCTGGGGTGTCGGCAGCTGTGGGAGAGGTCTGGGAGTTGAAGCTGTCGTGTATGACTGCGATCTTGGAAGAAGGTTGCTAGAGAGTCGGAGAGGTCTTGTGACGGCGGGATGTCGTTGGAGTTGGAGCTGGAACTGGGGTTGGCTTGTTCCTTAAAGATGTTGAAGAGCTCTTTGCTATTGTGTGCAGTTTTGTCGATGCGTTCCTTGAAGGAGGTCCTTTTGGCCATTCAAATGAATTTGTGGGGTCGTCGGCTGGCATTCTTGAGAGCTGCATGGTTGTCCGGTGTTTGCTCATGGCGCCATTTCTTCTCTAGTCTTTGGCAGGTCTGCTTAGATGTCTGGAGGTTGGTGGTGAACCAGATTGCCCTTCTTTTGGTGCGTCTGTTTGAGGGTTTCCTGACGGGGGTGAGAGTATTGGTGCAGTCATCGATCCATTGCCCGAGGTTGCAGGTGGCTGTGTCAGTATGGTCGGTTGGTGGGTCTAGGGCGAGGGTGGTGATTAGCTGGTCTTCGCTGACCTTGTTCCAGCTGCGGTGGGGGATTATTTGCTGGTGGTTCTGTGCAGTAGTTTTCATGTAGGAGAAGTGGATGCAGCGGTGGTCGGTCCAGTGCAGTTCTTTGGTGTGGCTGATGGAGACGTGGCTGCTGGCGGAGAAAATGGGGTTAAGCGTGTGTCCGGCGGAATGGTTGGGTGTTGTGATGAGCTGTTTAAGGCCGAGGTTGTCGAGGTTGTCCAGTAGTGTGGTGGAGTTGCTGTCATTGATGTTCTCGGGGTGGAAGTACAGGGCTTCGAGGAGGATGTAGTGTGTGGAGGCAAGGGCGGCGAGCTGACGGCGTCTGTTATGTTATGGTATGTCATATGAATTTATTACGTGCACGGATACTCGTGAGTGTCCCGAGGCAAAACCAGCAGGGTGTGGCAGTATGCATCAGATGAATAGATATGTTTTGAGTTTTTTTTTACTGCAGATAGATCCTGGATGGAGCGCAGGATGGGAGGAAGAGCATTCCATGCAACCGTTGCTTTAACTGAAAAGGAGCTGCCCCCATCCTCTGACGCTTGAAACGTGGAACTTGAGCAAGGTAAAGGAAAGAGGAGTGCAAAGGGCGCGCAGGAACATAAGAGACAACACGCCTCTGCAGGTAGAGCAGTTCACCTTCATGAAGCGCGTGATGTGCCATGATCAATAGTTTAAACTTCACTATGGCTGCTACGGGCAGCCAGTGATATAGATGCAGGTGATTATGAACACTGACCCTGGCAGATAGTCCTGATAACAGTCTGGCTGCAGTGTTCTGGACCACCTGTGACTTCTTTAGAAGGTAGCCCGGGAAGCCAGCAATGAGGGTGTTGGAATAATCCAGCCGTGACAGCATCAGCGCACATATGATAGTTTGTCTAACTTCAGCTGGCAGAAGGGGAAAGAGTCTTCTAGAAGATTTAAGCAGGCCAAAGCAATCGCCGGCCAGCTTCTTGATATGTACTGCAAAAGAAAGTTCTTCATCAAACCAGACCCCAAGATTCTTTGCTGGCTTCCCAGTAGAGGTCGGACAGGGGTACTCGAGAGGCCAAAGCTGCTCTCTGAAGTTTGAGGGAAATGTACCAAACAGCAGAATCTCCGATTTCCCTTCATTGCACTTAAGTTGTGCATCCACCAGCAATTTAAAAATTGATGCGAGACAATATTGGGCCTGAGATACAGAATCCACCCCTTTGGCCCAGGTAAAGAGCAGGTGTGTATCATCCACATAGGCCATCACCTTAGCCCCCAGCTCCTCTGCTAAATATATCAGAGGAGTCATATAGATGTTAAAAAGGAAAGAACTAAGGGAGGAACCCTGCAGGACACCCGTTGTAACCGGCTGAGGAAGTGATGAAGAAGGTGGAATCCAGATCTGCTCGGATTGCCCTTCCAAAAAAGAGCAAATCCAACCCCACACAGCACCCGACACACCAATCCTGGCCAGCCGAGACAGAAGCAATGGGTGTGGAACTGTGTCAAATGCGGCCAAGAGGTCAAGCAAAATTAGTGCCGTCCTCCCACCTACGTCCAGACAGTCCCGTATAGCCTCTGCCACCTCAAACAGTACTGTTTCAGTGCTGTGTGACGAGCGAAATCTGGATTGCGCTGCATGTAAAAGAGCCTCCCTCTCCACAAAGTCAGTAAGCTGATTGTTTACAACCTTCTCACACACCTTAGCCAAGGTAGGAAGAAGGGAAATGGGCCGATAGTTACCCGGGCAAAGGGGGTCTAGTTACTGCTTTTTCAAAATGGGCCGGATCTTAGCCTCCTTCCAGGCCAAAGGGGCCACTGCTTTCCGGAGGGAAAGGTTAATGATGGCGTCAACTTCTACATTGACAACCTCTGCTAACGCTGCAAGCGTCCTGGCCGGACACGGATCTAAACGTGAACCTGATTTTAAGCCTTTGAGAATTTTAAAACATTCCAACGGGCCAACTGGCCTAAATACGGCCAATGCGCATCCAGTGACTCCCGGAGAACACATCAGAGCAGCCTCTAAGTGAGTACTGCGGGGAGTGAAGGTTGATTGAATAGCTAAAATCTTATCTCTAAAAGAGAGAGAAAGAATATTGCACCATGAAGGTGAGGTTGGCATCACACTGGCTTGGGCTGCGGGAGACATAAAGCTCTGGACAATCATATAGATTTCCCTGGAGTTGTTATTTCCAGCTTCAATACGGCTGAGTAGATTTGCCCTTTAGCCGTCCTAATCGCTGCATAGTACAGCTTCTGCTTATCTCTAAGCTTGCTCTTGTCCAGTGGACAATAGCCACCCCTCCTCCACGTCTGTTCAAGAATTTTACAATCATGCTTCAAGCCTTTGAGCGAGGGATTAAACCAGGGTTTGGAAGGAGATTATCTAGCTAGCCTGGTGGAGCGAGGAAGGGCCACTGTCGCAACTGCAGTTGAGACCCAGCTGGAAAAACTTGCAACCTGGTCCTCAAGCTCACCCACCAGTATGAGTTTAGAGGCGGCCAAGGCCATATTAAGTGCAGAGAAGTCAAGTTTACCAAAGGCTGATTTATAGCTCAGGTGTGTCAAAGGCTCAGCCTTGGTCACTTCCCAAGAAAAATGGGTTATAAGATAGTCCAACCAGGTGACCAGACTAGGGTCCTTTAGCTGAATCGGAAAATTAAAGCAAATGGTATCGAAAACATGTCCCGCTTGATGAGTAGAAAGGCTGACATGTTGATTAATCTGGGCTAGATGCATCCCATCAAGCAGGGCTTGAGTGTCTTTATTATTTGCCTGGTCCAGGTGTATATTCAGGTCACCCAGGACCATGAAGTGGGCAAATCTGACCACCCTGGTAGTAATTACGTCACCCCAATCCTGAAGAAAAGGGCCCACCGGGCCCGGAGGCCTGTAGATCAGTGAGCCTCCAATAGTGAAGTGCGCAGACAATCGAATACTAAAGTCTAGAGCTTCACAGCTACCCCAAGGTGTGGCCTCTTCTCTGCAAATCTCCCACTTAATATTGTATATAATAGCAACTCCCCCCCCACGTCCCAGCGGACAATCGACTCAGGAGATTTTATAACCCGAGGTGTTGCTAATGTGACAATCGGGTAGGAGGAGGGATCAAGTCAAGTTTCTGTCAAGAACAGTAAGTCCAGTGAATGATCCTCTATAAGTTCAAATACTTCAGCATAATGTTTCCTAAGAGAGCGCCGATAATCAGGGCAGCCCAGACTAAGAAAGCCTGTGGCCGCTGATCAGGTATATGGCCAGTCTTGTCATGGGCACCCTGACCTGGTGACAATTTGAACCCACGAGTATGGCAGCCGTGATTAGATATCTCAGTCAGATCCCAACACCGCGCCTGACAATGATAGGTGGAATCAAGAGCCCAAAATGCGTCCGCCGTATACCTTCTTCCTGTCCCTGGGTGCTCCTGGGCAGCATGGCTGAGCTGGCCGCTGTCGGGACACTGACGGGCGCAGACGGGCTTGTCTTAGGCGCGCCCGCTGTGTGCATCCGCTGTGAGCCCAAAAAGCACACATTGAAATAACCCAGGGTGCGCGAGAAACTAGACCACCAACTCTCCAAGATGGCCGTTCCTCTTGGCACCAGGGAAAGCAGGAACAGCGCTGATTAGGTAAGGGAAGTGTGCAAATGAGCAATGATTTTTTTTTATAGTGCAGGTATGCGGGGTCATTTAAAACATTCCACTTTAAAAAAAGGCATCTTTCCTCAACAAACAGCAGCAAAAATGTGGGTCAAATAAAACAATCAATTTTAAAGATACCGTCGTTCAGCAACAGCCCTGAGTGAGCGCGAGGTAAGACTACCCCCTAAGGCATCATCGTGACAACGTGTAGACCTGGCGGGAGATTTACCTCCAAATTGAAATTTTTAAGAAATTTGCCTTTGTATATATCGATCATGATGTATTTTGAGAATCCAATTGAGTATTGCTGAGAAACTGAATTTAGCCTTGAGAAAGCCCTGGCGCAATTCGCCAAAGAGGGCGAAATACGTGTCGGCTGTCTTCGTTCAATTTTGCACCAATAAACATTTTAAACTCTTTCTAAACCTTGGATCGACCTCATTTGTTGAATGAAAATTTGAATCAAAGATTAAAGGATAGCGTCATTCAGCAACAGCCCGGAGCGAGCACTACCCCCTAAGGCACTCACCTCCAGCTGACTCGCATTGAAAAAAACCCTGGTGCACGAGTAACTAGACCACCAACTCTCCAAGAGGGCGGATTCTCTTGGCACCAGGTAAAGCAGGAAGAGCGCTGATTAGGTAGAGGAAGTGTGCAAATGAGCATGATATATATTTTATAGTGCAGATATGCGGGGTCATTAAAACATTCCACTTTAAAAAAAGGATTCTTTCCTCAAAAAAACAGCAGCAAGAATGTGGGTCAAATAAAACAATCAATTTTAAGATGCATCGTTCAGCAACAGCGAGCACGAGGTAAAGCTACCCCCTAAGTCTGTGATGGAGTCGATGAACTGTGGCCAGGGTCCGGGGGTCTGTATATGAGGGTTCCTCTGAAGGTGATGTTGGGATCAATGTGGATTTGGAAGTGCAGGCATTCTGCAGTGCTAAGGGTATATTCAGTGTTAGTTGAAATTCTGAGGGTGTTTCTGTGAATGATGGCGATTCCTCCTCCCGGTCTGTTGGTGCGGTCCTTCCGGGTGATCTTGTAACCATCCAGGTTGGCTATGGAAACGTAGGGTGCTGATTAGGTGTTTATCCAGGTCTCGGTCAGGAAAGTGACACCTGGGGAGGATGAGTCAAGCAGGTCCCAGAGTTCGATGGCATTCCCGTGGACGGAGCGGGTGTTGAGCATTATGCATCTGAGGTGGTTGTTGCCTGCCTTGGTGGGGAGCAGGACGTGCTGGTGTACACTGGCTGGTGAAGCTGCAGATTCGGCAGGTGAATCGTCTGTGGGTGTGCTTCGGGTGGCCTGGAAGTAGGTAGATGAACGTCCGGTGTTGAGTGCATGGAGGAGGTTGGCATCATAGTGGCGTCTGGCGTTGAGGTGCTCGTGGGGCCAGGGGTCCTGGTGCCGGTCGCTGTCCAGTAGAGGATGGGTGCAGACGGGCATGCCTTAGGAGCGCCATCGGTGCGCAAATGGCACGCCAGTGGCACGCCCGTCCAGCGCCCGCCATTAAGTAGGGGAGGGGGGCGGGACAGTAGGTAGCGAGGCGTGAAATAGGGGCTGAGATGGGGGTGGGGCCATAGCGAACAGTGGCGGTAGAAGGGGAGAAGGGGAGAGATACAACACGAGGCCCAAGTAGCAGGGCACTTAAAACAATACAGAGAGAAAAGAATACAATACCAATAGAGGCAGAGTTAAATTAAATTAAATTGGGGAACCAGAGGCCAAGAAACCACACGGACGGAGCACTGATGGAAAAATAGCGCTGGGTGCGAGCTGCAGGCGCGAACACAAAGCTGCAGGAGGGCTCAGGACGCTGCCCTAACATGCGGAGCTGCTGGGGAGAGTGCTGATCTGGTCCAGAGGTCTAGGAGTCACACGCACTCCCCCGCAGCAGCCGCCATTAAGTAGGGGAGGGGGGTGGGACAGTAGGTAGGGAGGCAGGAAACCGGGGCTGAGACAGGGCGGGCCGCAGGGAACAGTGGTGGTAGAAGGAGAGAGATAAAACACGAGGCCCAAGTAGCAGGGCACCTAAAACAATACCAATGGAGGCAGAGTTAAATTAAGTTGGGCACTAGAGGTCAAGAAACCACATGGGGCACTGAATGAAAAATACCGCTGGGTGCGAGCTGCAGGCATGAACACCAGCCCGGAGGATGACTCCGGACGCTGCCCTAACACGCGGAGTTACCGGGGAGAGTGCTGACCTGGAGCAGAGGTCCACCTAATCATACATATAGTAGCACATACTTACTGTCTTCTACAATAACTGACACAAGCACACACTCACCCATACAGCCACTCTCATACTCACTCACTCCCTAACATCTACAGTCACATAAATATTCTAACACTTACATATACTGCCTTTCACATATGCAGTTACCCATATATCACTGAGATATCCATACACTCAATGACACAGCCATGCGCACACTCACTCAACCATACCGTCCCTCAAAGATGCACTCATGAACCCATACACCCAGGGATTTACCCACTCATACATCCATACAGGAAGTCACGCAGCCCCTCACCCACCCACACAGACACACAGACACCCATACATATACTCAGACAACTAATCAATAACCCATATAGACACTCTTGTACCCACTCAGAAAACCATGCAGACACTTACACACCAACTGACAGACTGTTACACACATTTACACAGATTAGTCACTCACCCATACAGTCACTAAGACACATTGGAACTGCCGCTGTGCAATGTTTTTCCTGGCGCATTCTCTTTACCCAGCCTTTGCATCACAAGGCTATTTGTCAGGATCCTCAGCAATAATGCATCAGGTCCTCACACTGCAGCCTTGTTGCATCTCGGAATGTGATGTATTGATTCTGCTGTGTGACCCACCTTTAATGTGGATTCATGCATTGCTCCTCAACCAGGATTAAGATACTTTGTTCAGCAAGCCTGTCTGGGTCCATGCAGCTGGCCCTCACTCCATCATGGTCGACCTGAACTTTTGACTTTGTCCTGGTCCAGCGCGACCAGATTTCCCAAATAGCTATTTTTGCTTCTTGGTGCTATTTTACCTAAACGCTTTGAAATACAATATCTCAACTTCTACTTATTGGATTTTTGTCATTCTGGTCTTGCAATATTTATTAAACTGTGCTCTAGTGGCATAATTTTGTGTGGTGTATTATCTGTTTTATTGTTTGAAGTGTTGCACAAATACTTTACACATTGCCTTTAAAGTTAAGCCTGACTTTTCTGTGCCAAGCTAATAGAGGACGAGTACAGGTTAATTTAAGGTGTGCCTGCCTCTTACCCTTACTAGGATTGTAATTGCTTGCCTAGGGTTCATACCCGAGCCGACCACCAACTCAATTTCTAATACTGATAATTATATGTCAAATAACAAACTGCAATATGAATTAAATAAACTAACAGCTTTGTATTCTGTACTTCCTGAGTATGTGGATGACTTCTACACTTCAAATATACAAACTGAAGACTTTTTACAAAAGGAGGAAAAATTGCCTTCACTCCTAAATTATTTCGTAGATTCATGTATTGGACATCTAACCATGTCAGCCCACAGAAGGAAACCAGGATTTCCTATAGAATGGGTGAACTGTTAATGGACCTGCTTAGAAGGAGGTGCAAAAAACAATAGTAACATAGAGAGTTGGCATAATTCAGTTCAACAAAGTCATTGGCAAATCTCACCCCAACATCTATCATTTCCTGGGAATTTTGAAAAACGAACAAAGTTTTCAGGAAATGAGGATGGAACAGTCATTGTCAGGTAGTGTGACTCCTTGCATTTCCAAAAAAGTAAAGTGATGTCAAAAAGAATTTTGGCACAGATTCATACATTTCTATTAATGAGAGCTTTAGACTACCCTGACAATATTGCATACATTTTACACTATAAGCATCAGCTAATATATTCTCTAAAATTACTCTCCTGTTTTGATTAAATCCTCTAACTAAATTGCCATTTTTTACATTTTTTATTTTGCTATTAAAAAAAATGCAGCATTCCAATATTTAGTTGTCTTCCGTCATGGACACTTGGTGATATTTTATTAAATCTTTCACCAAGAGTCATAAACTATCCAATAAACAACTGACAGGGACACAAACAACAGAAACCAATAAAGTAACAAATATAATTAAATCAGAATTTTTGACAATCCATTCTACGGTAATCCACATTTAAAGTAATCCTAATTGCAAAAGGCCCGAATTTGTTTTTTTAAAGGCAAAAAACAATGCAATTCCCAAGAATAATAAAAATGAAAAAATGTAAAAACTCCAAAAATTACGTCTTTGTTTCTTCAAATACATTTTCTCCTTCTTCTAAAATGGTAGAATGGTGAAAATACACAATGCCAAAAATGTGAAATGTTGCTTTTAATTCAAATAGGTTGAAAAAGATTTTTAATAATGATTTTTTTACAACTTTTTTAAACCTATGTTGAAATTTTAAAAAACTGTCTCGATTTGCCCATACAAACACAACCTGTATGGGGATGTAAAACTGGTTAAAACACAAATAACATACATTTCTTCGATTTCTACATCCCTGCCTTCCTTTTACCTTACAAAAAAATGTAGGCATTAATATGTTTAAAACAGTAAATTAAATTGTTCTTACCTGGCCACAGCCCCTCCTTGCTTCCATTCTTGACAGCAACTCTCCACCATCTGTAGAAACAGACACTAAACCATTTACGTAAAGCTGGAAAAATAAAAGATAAAAAAGGAATATTTCTTCCGGGACTGCAGGTGGGCCCAGTGGGCCTGCCCGCATACATAATAAAAAGTGACCCAAGGAGGTGGCGGTCCCCGGGGTTTTGATAAGTGCTAAGAGGGGTGTCTCATGCACCCTCCTCCTATATTTATGATATACCCTGGACCTCACCCACCCAGAGATTATTTATAAACATGTGCTGGAGCCTGGGCTTCTTTGTTTTTTTTATTTCTTTTATCGCAAATTCAAGAATATCGCGATTTTAAGGCAAACGTTTTTTTTCTAAAAGGTTTATGCTGTGGCAAGGTCCCAGAGGGACCCCAAGACGATGGCTTGTGGTTCAGGGTATTCCTACCCGGCCCCCTTTAATTCATTTTTACTTTTTTTTTGTTTGGACTCAGTGAAGCAAGATGGCTGCCAACTCGTTGAAGTGTTGGCAGCCATTTAGAGCTGCACATTTCCCTGCAAGAGCTCGTAATTTTTTGTCAAATATCTGTGACTAGAAATATAACTATAATTTTCTAGTATTTGCACCAAATAACGAAAAGTTAACTGCCTGGAATGAGGCGCGCCTAATGAGAGGGGTAATGATATTGTCCCTGTTAATTTCAGCACACAACGAAGCGATATGTCAGAACATCAAGATATTACTGATACTAAGTGGGTGACCTGGTGTCACCTGCCAAAGACAGTGAGTTGAGAGGTATCTGACTAAAAACATGACTGCTCGTTCAGGGGCAGCCTTAGGCTTGTGCAAGCTGTGCACCTGCACAGGGCCACCAAACCCCAGGGGCCACCACGCCAATATATATCCTTAATATAATAATCCTCTGAGAATGTCAGCCTCTGGCTCTGTTCCAATTCAAAAAACACCCTGACCCTCCCCCCTCTTTACTGGCCTCCACGCTCCGCCCCGCCCCGCCCGGACCCCCTCTTCCGGGGCCCCCTACCTACGCTCCCTGCCCTGGGTCGCCATAAGCCTAGATCCGCCCCTGGCTTGTTTCTTTTAAAGTGAGTAAAACCATTTTCCACTACAATCTTCAGTGGGTCTCCTTCAAACTCGAGAGATACATGCTAGACATTTTTATGGATCAACAGTAAGAGTTCTGATTCACTCAAACAACAGACTACTTGCCAACATTTTAGGACTACATGGAAGAAGATGCAGGAAATAATCTAGGTAGTTTTATTTCCCCGCTCTTTTGGTTTTGAGTGAAGATGTTTTTAGTGAGAGAAAGCTGTAGTATTATTTTTTGTCCTAAAATTTCAAAGGCCTCTACTTTAATAAACTGTGTTGACCAGTAAGAGACTGCATAAACTGTATAGAATCACAAATTGTGATAGAAATGAGTTGAGTTATTACTTAACGTGCCAAAGGAGCAACAGCAAACTTCAATCATCTCTGTGTCACTAGGTTTCTGATTGCTACGACTTTTTTGAGTTCGGTACAGTTTACTGAAGAATTTTGACATTAAAGACTGAGTGCAAAGGACAAAGCTTAAAATATATTTGGAAACAATAGTAATCATCCAGAAATTGTCACCACTTAAAGTTAAAAGAAAGCACGTTTTAAAGATCACCATCTTGAGTGTCAGTTAGAAAAGCCACACATTTCCCCCTGTCGTCAGAAAATGTATACTTTCAAGTCATACTACTTTGCCTGTTTGGTCATGAAAAGTCAGACTTATTCTGTGGTATTTCAAAACTACATAAACACCCATTGAAACTTGAAAAATCCAATTATGTATAAAGTGACGTTAATAATTGTGTGCTGTCGTTGTTTAATGTCAGAGGCTTGTGTGAAATCTCAGAATTGTATGAGTGCTTCTGACAGCTTAATTAAAGGATGTCACTGTTCCAGGCACCCCGTCATATTGCATTCTGCAGAACTCTGAGCCAGCTCTGGGAACTCGGCTTTGTTGAACACATGCACCGGATGTGTTGTAGGCGACCACATCATAAGAACGCCATTTTTATCTGAGCAGTCAAGAGATTGAAGCTTAATAATGTGATCTGCTGTTGGTTGTTTTTTTAAGTGTCGTAGGCTCGTGATGCTGGAGGTGCTTAAGTCAAAATGGCCTCTGTAACAGCTGAATTGTGGCAGCTAAATAGGCAGGCCCTTCAGCTGAGGGGCAGAGGGTTCATTATTCCCCAAGGCCACGTTGTTTCCGTTACCTGGGCATCTGTTAAAAAGTGAATTAAATGTATTTATAAATTTGAAAGCAAACCGGCCCTATTTATTATTGATGAGGCCACTAAAATTGCTAATACTGCTAGATGACACCAGATGATGACTCAGCTGCATTTTCTCTTTGCCTGTATAACATTTTTTGCAAACGTTAAAATAGGTCCATGTACATCGGAATCCTGCCTCAGGCTGTTGACCAGGGCCCACAAAAACCTTTGAAGTTTACTGGCATACCTTCGCCTTTCTGCCTGCTCGCCACCAGTTCTATTTCCACTCTTTGACCATGCAAATAATATTTTTTAAGTGTGCGGTTATTAAGAACAACAAAACAGCAATTCAATAATGCATAAGTAGAGATAATATAAATAGAGTAGAAGGATTGAGCAGAAATTCCAATACATTGAAGTAAATCTTTTGACCTAGCTATAACGATGAGAAAATATACCTTTCATGCTGTGAAGAAAAAACGGTGGAAATGCATAGGGTGTATGGGGGAGAGCGAAAGGGACAAATATGTAACTAAGTTGTAGAAATTAAAAATGAATAGCAATTGGAACTGTAGACATTTTGAAAAGGAGAAAAATAGATTAAGTATTTCAAATGCATATTCATAACACTGTATAAAAGTCTATTAACTGGAGGAGGCAGCTGGTGAATTCAATGCGGTTCCCTTCCTTCATTAGACTTAATAACACTTTTATTTATAAGTGAGGTGGAGTGGAATACATATATGGTTAGTGGGAGCCATAAAAGATCTCTTCTAACAGTTAAGGATAATGGAGAGATATAGTTGGTGTCTAATCTATGGTGAAAGCAAACGGCTATCCACCAGGACCTGTAAAGAAAATTATGAGCTTGCTCCAATTGGGCACTATTAATTGGTATTGGTATTGGTATTGGTATTGGTATTTGTAAAGCGCGACTGTCGCTCCGGAAGAAGCATCCTGGCGCTAAATGGAAATTGTGCAGGAGGTTGAATTTTAGTCAGGATTAGATGGCGTCCAGCACATACTCGTCTGATAGGCTGAAGATCCATGTTTTTAGTTGTTTCCTGAAGTGGATTTCCTTGGTCAGGGATCTCAGATGCTGGGGCATAGAGTTCCATGCTCTGGAGGATAGGTGGGTGAGTGTTTTACCCCCTTTAGTTTTTAAGTTGAAGTTAGCTAGTTTTAGTAGGTTATTGTTGGAGGATCTCAGAGTCCTCTGGGGGTTGTAGTGGGGATAGCGTCTGATTAGGTATTTGGGGCCAGTGTGGTTAAATGCCCGGAATGCAACAATTAGGATCTTGAAAAGGATCCTTTTGTGCAAGGGCAACCAGTGGAGGGTTCTCAGAGCATTAGAGGCTGAAGACCTCCTGGGGAGTTTGAGCACCAGCCTGGCAGCCGAATGCTGAACGCTCTGCAGTTTTTTGAGTGTGGCTTTTTTCACACCTGCCATTATACCGTTACAGTAATCTATGCGCGAAAGGATTAGCGCCACAGCTACCGCCTTTCTAGCTTCCGTTGGTAGGAAGTCAAAAATTTTTTTGAGGGATTTAATGATTCCGAAGCAGCTTCCTGCCACCTTCCTGACGTGCTGGTCGAAGGATAGGTCAGTATCGAAGGTGACTCCAAGGTTTCTTGCTGTTGTGACGGTCTGGGGGGGGGGCTGTGGAATCCTCTGGCCACCAAAGATGGGGACAGAAGTTGACATTTTTCCCCATGGGGAGGATTTCTGTCTTACCTGTGTTGCACTTGAGGTGGTTTGTTTCCATCCACAGAAAGACGTCTTTCAGGCAGTTTTTTAGATTTTGTTCGGCAGTCGTAGAGTTCTCCTCTAGCGGAACTATGAGTTGGGTGTCGTCGGCATACGATGTAACAGTGATGCCGCATGATTCGAACAGGGAGATAAGGGGAATAAGGTAGACGTTAAAAAGCAAGGGGCTTAGGATGGAGCCTTGTGGGACTCCCGATCGAATCTTTTTCTCTGCAGAACTGAAAGGTCCTAGTTTGATGGATTGGGATCTTTCTGTTAGGAAAGATGTTATCCAGTCCAATGCCAGGTCGGAGATGCCAATGTCCCTAAGTCTGTCCAGGAGTATAAGGTGGGAGATGGTGTTGAACGCTGCTGTGAGGTCCAACAAGATCAATACGGCGTTCTTTCTTTGGTCCTGTAAAAGTTTTATGGAGTCAGTCAATTCGATCAAGGCTGTTTCTGTCGAGTGCTGGGGGCGGAAGCCTGATTGTTGGGGGTGAAGGATATTGTTCGTTTCCAGATGGTTTTTAAGTTCCCTGTAGTCTATTTGTTCCGTGATTTTTCCCAAAACTGGGAGAAGGGAGATTGGGCGGAGGTTGGTCAGGTCAGAAGGGGGTTTGTTCGGTTTTTTCATTAAAGGCTTAACAATGCCTTGTTTCCATGCACTCGGGACGATGCCAGTGCTGAGGGAGGTATTTACTATTTTGTTTATGATGGGATTAACAGCTTCAATCAATTGGTGAAGGATTCTGGGAGGGCAGGAATCGGAAGAGGCGCCTGACTTGCATGCTAGAATGACTTCCCTGGTTTGTGCTAGGGTGACCTGTGAAAAGGTCTTTAGGTAACCAGTTGTTTTTCCTTCTTGTTCCTGAGTAAAGGGGGACTGGGGGTTTTGGTATGGGGGAAAGTCTTTCTGAATGAGGTTGATTTTCTCTTCAAAGAAGTCTGCTATTTGATCGCAGAGCTCTTGAGAGGGAGGTATTTCTGGCTGTAAAGCTTTAGGATGAGTGAAAGACTTCACTATTGCAAACAGGGTTTTTTGCTTTTGCTTAGCCTCATTTATGGCTTTGGTGTAGAACTCTTTTTTGGCGCTTTTTATAATGGAATGATAGTTTTTCCTTAGTTGGACATAGGAGTTTCTGTCCGTACTATCATATGTTTTTCGTCATTTGCGTTCACCTTTTTTGCAAAGCAGATGGGCCTTGGCTACTTCTGGCGTGAACCAGGGGACGTTTGTTTTGCCTTTAGTATCCGTTTTCCTAATGCGTTTGGGTGGAGCACGTACTTTGATTTCGTGTAATATCCAGTTGTGGAAGGATTGGGAGTCTTGTTCCACGTTACCAGTCATTCTGGGGATCTGGGTCTCAAAGGTAGGTTTGAGTTTAAAGGTGTCTTCTACCTTTTTCCAGTTGACATGGTTCTCTGGAGATGAACTAGGTTTGATTGCGTTTTTAGACTGCGGGGTTCTAATGAGGAATGGGATCAGGTTATGGTCTGTCCAGATTTGTGGGACTGGGGTGTGGGTTTCTAGAGAGGGGAGGTTGGTACAGACCCCATCTAGAGTGTGTCCCGCTAGGTGGGTGGGTTGCTTGACCCTTTGCTGGAGGTTGAAGATTTCCAAAGTTTGGTGGAAGTTAAGTGTCTGCGCTTCCTCTGTGGAATCGAGGTGCAGGTTGAAGTCACCCAGCAGGGTGACATGTGGGTATCTGATTAGGAGCTGACCAAGGGTATCACTGAGAGAGTCTAAGAATTTGGTAGCAGTACCTGGGGGGCGATAGACAAGTCCTCCTGAGAAGGAGGTGGACTCATTAAGTTTGATAGAGAATCCGAGGGATTCGGTTCTTTTAGTGAGTCAAGGGTGAAGGTGTGGCATTCGAAGGAGTTGCGCAGCAGCAGGGCTACTCCTCCGCCTCTCCCCTTCAATCTGTCTTGCCTAAATATGGAGTAACCCTGTGGAAGAGCAGTGGATAAGTCAGGATTACTGTCGTCCGTGAGCCAGGTCTCCGTTATGAGAAGACAGTCAAGGTTTAATTCCTGAATGAGGTCTTTAATGTCTTGGTTATGGCAGGCCATGGATCGTGCATTAATCATCCCTCCAATAAAAGGTGGATTGCTTTCCCTAGAGTTTATTTGAGGGGCTGGAGTCTTGACAGAGGAGGAGGTCCATCTGCATAGCCTGCAGCTGAAAGGCCCCTTGATGGTATTGATGTCGACTCTGCAGGCACAATTTGTACCGCTGCGTAGGTTTGTTAGAGAGTTGGCTTGGTAACTTATAGTGGGGGGCCCGGGTCCAGAGTTTCCTGCGCCTGTCGCGGTCTTGGCGCGGACGGGCGCAGACGGGCTTGCCTTAGGCGCTCCCGCTGCGCTCGTCCGCTGCGCTTGCGCTGGTGGCACATTTGGGGAGAGGGGTTGTGGGCGTGGCCTGACAGGGGGCGTGACCTCGCGTCTGAAGTGATGGCGTCCGTGAGCCAAGAATGACACCAAGCAGCGCTAGTTCCGCTGAAGGTGAAGAGCCTGCCTGGCGGTTTTGCCCAGAGAAGGCTTCTGATGCAGGTGCAAAGTTTTAAAACATGATAAACAGAGAAAATACAATTTTAAAAAGAGCAAGTATCTCCTCCGGCTTCCGCCTCAGAGGGTGTTGTTTCCAGTAAAACGCGCTATTGGTCGGCGCTGTTTTTTATAGGCGGGGGTTGTGTGCGTGGCCTGACAGGGGGCGTGGCCTCGCGTCTGAAGCGATGGCGTCCGTGAGCCAAGAATGACACCAAGCAGCGCTAGTTCCGCTGAAGGTGAAGAGCCTGCCTGGCGGTTTTGCCCAGAAAAGGCTTCTGATGCAGGTGCAAAGTTTTAAAACATGATAAACAGAGAAAATACAATTTTAAAAGAGCGAGTATCTCCTCCGGCTTCCGCCTCAGAGGGTGTTGTTTCCAGTAAAACGCGCTATTGGTCGGCGCTGTTTTATAGGCGGGGGTTGTGGGCGTGGCCTGACAGGGGGCGTGGCCTCGCATCGTAAGCGATGGCATCCGTGAGCCAAGAATGACACCAAGCAGCGCTAGTTCCGCTGAAGGTGAAGAGCCTGCCTGGCGGTTTTGGCCAGAGAAGGCTTCTGATGCAGGTGCAAAGTTTTAAAACATGATAAACAGAGAAAATACAATTTTAAAAATGATTAAAATTAAATGAAAAGCAACATCTAATAATACATCTATCAGTTTATAATTTCGGTTTAAGTGAGGCCATTCAGGATCTAAAGTTCTCAGAAAAATATTAGTTGAAGAAAATGAAATAATGGCATTGAAAATCTTGGTGATTTAATGCCAAATAATTTTCCAAAACTGGAGAGTAGAAGGACATTCGAATTATATATTTTTTGAATCAGCACTTGAGCATAAACAGGACCAGCAAGAAGACCTTGAAGTTAAAGACACAAATTTTAGGGTCATGGGGGTAAATAATAGACAGTGGTAGACAAAGTAAAGAGTTTCAGTAGTATTTGCAGTCCAAGTAGTTTTATGAAGTTTAAGCAGTGCCTAATTTGAGCCGGTGCTTTCAGGGGCTGAGCACCGGCATCTATTTCTCAGGGCCGGGTCTATTGAATTTTTCTCCGAAGCACAGCCAGCACTGTGCACAGGCCATTAAAACGCCCCTGCCCCGGAGCGAGGCTGGTGCACCTGCACGTTCAGATTTGGTTCATGCTGCCAGTGTGCTAGCTTTGGTGCACACCAGTGCCTAGTCTCAAGGGTGGGGGGCGGGCATGTGTGTGGTGTGATGCACAGTATAAATTGCACACACAATCAACTGAAAGCACATTTCAGCAGCGCCAGCCAGCCATCTGCGCTTTCCAGTGTAGGTGAAGCTGCTAGGTTAGATGAGTTATGTGTGCGTTATTTTACACACAACTGTAATCCTGCAGGCAACAGAGTGACAGAATTATGTTCCATGGCTGTGGAACACCATCAATGCATTCCTGCACAGCGGCACCTGCAGCAAACTGCCTGCCTCAGTAGCACAGACTAGGCCTTGCAGCAGCATAACACAATACAGGAAGGAGCAGAGGGTGGTGTGAAAGTGAAAACTTTTCTTCCTGCCAGTCAGTGTATTAGTACCTAGATTATTCAATATTGATGGCATTACAATAAGAATTAGAGTGAAATCAGGTTCACTAAGATTGGTCTGATACGGCGAAAGCTTTATTTTATATAAATCACGATAGACAGGAAGTTTGCGAACAGTATACTGTATGTTAATGAGTGATTAATAAAGCATTCTGTCGAGAGGGGCAATGTAATGAGGTGTGCACAGGCAATGGATTTGCCCTACGCTGGCAGGGCGCATGCGACTTCTGCAGCTTTAACGACACAGAACGCACAGGCTTGTGGGGAAAGTGTTTGTATACTCATACTCACTCCTACCAGTCCCAGTACCGTCTTGTCCCTATCACACGCATCCTCTCCCTTCTGCAATGGGCACCGTTGCAGCCACAAGCGCCTTGATGAATACCTTCCATCCCTGCCACTGTGACTGTTCCCCCGCTGCTACCTCGTACAGTGCCCCTCTTTCCACAGTGGCCTTCTCCCGCTATCACAGTGCCCCTCTCTCCACAATGGCCTTCTCCCGCTATCACAGTGCTCCTCTCTCCACAATCTTTACAGTGCCTTTCTTACCCATATCTCAGTGTCCCTCTGCTTACAGGCCCCTGCATTTCCGTATCACAATGCCCTTCCCTGCCACAGCAATCATTCATTCCTGTAACAGTACACCTTGTCTCCAGCCCTCGCTCTCACTGCCATCCCTCTACACCATCGCGTTGATTAAAGCTTGCACTGGGCCCTGAGCACCCATACTTTAAGAGTTTGAACATGAGACCATGAAGCCCTTCTCAGTCTTGGCCACTCAAACCAGGAGGCTTTCCCAAATCCCCCCGACCAGACAGAGGTTACACAGGGAAAATATCAGTTTCGACCTGGCGAAAAATTGCATTGATTCATAACATGCTAGCAGAGGGGCTAGGCTGTGTTGGGCACTCTGTACCTCCCCACTACCCCCACAATCCTGCTGAGATCTATCACCCCACATTGCCTCTTCTCCTCCAAAGATCCATGTCATGTAAACCCCTTCTGCATACTTACAGCCTTATGTCCCTGTTGGAGAGAGATCAGAGTTTTGTCTAGTTGTAGTTTTGACTGTAGTGCAGAGGAGTAATGTAGAATATGTACCATGCAGATGACACAACTGTATTTATGTGGATAGCTCAGTGGGTTTCTGTTTTTTGTCACAGACGTCCTTTTGTTACTCGCTGTATATAAATTACAGTCCTAATATAGCACAGGCAGCAGAATCAGTTGAATTTCGTGTTTTATTTGTTAAAAAGTGTGTGTGGAGGTCTCTCTGAATGGAGTTGAATGTCTGACTTCGTTTGAAAATAGGTGGCAGTGGGATTTCGCGGCTTATAGCTTGATCATGTAGGAGAACTATTTGTTTGAAGCATGAGAGCGGGGTTCTCCACCAAAGCGTAATCCCAATGGTATAACTGTCACTTTAATATGTTTTATCAGGAATATCTATTGTGATGACACAAAATATCTTTTGATGGCATAAACACAGTCAAAGAATCGTTATTGTGTGTCTTGGACAACACTGCTATGCATTGATGAGATGGGCCAAGAATGATACACTCTTGTAACCCCTCAGCTTTACATAATTAATTGCTGTATATTTAATAAAGCAGAGGTGTACTCTGTTCTTGCTCTCCCTCAGTATCTGCTTTTCTTCCTCCCCTTCACACCTCACTCCTTCCCTTCTCTATAATCTCCCTCTACTTTCTGATCTACATCCACATTTTTTCTTAATCGCCACCTCCCCTCATTAAATGCTTGTTCACCTTTCCATTAAATGCTTGTTCACCTTTCCATCTTTCCCTTTCACTCTACTCTTACACCCTCCCCGCTGTCCACTCTTCTTTCCTTGCCTTTCTCCTCTTTTCACTTTTCTTTCTCATCACGTTCCACTCCAATCTTGCAATCCCAATCTCTGCTTTCCAAATTTTTCTTCACATTCTTAGTCCACCTTATCTATCTTTGGCGTCTGACCTCTTCTCCTCCCTCACTCTCCCTTTTAATTTTTCCTTCTTGCACATATGTTTATATCAACTGTGTACAGTGTTCATCTACCGCATTGCCTCCATCACCTGCCATGACTAATGCTATATGTTTGTTTGTTACATGTTTTTTAACAAATTTTTGTAAATTAATTGAAGAATATTTAAAATTAATGAAAGAAGAGAGAAAAGATGATTTAAAAAAGATATATATATATATATATATATACATATATATATATATATATGCTTTGAATATTAAAATGATAGCATAGATCCAACTATTGGGTAGTTAGTCTTTGTCTTGTGGGCATTTGATGATATACTCACTACTGTCTTCCTTTGATAATTTCCTTCATTAAGTTAGTTCACTAAGCTGTAGACCTTTCTCAAAGAAATGTTTCTCCCTATGTATAGCAAGTGCATTATTATTATATAGGGGTCCCCTACTTCCCAAACTGAATATTGAAACAGAGAACATAGATGACAAATGAAGAAGATACATAAGAAACAAACAAGATGAAAGAGAGGATTGCAACACCGGAAGACGACAACGACAACACTCAAACTCCAGAGGACAGCAGGACAGTCTTGACTTTTGGCAAAGACATCACATAACAGTGAGGCGAAGAGGGAACAAGACATGAAAACAGATACCTGTATCATAAAAATGAGACATTATGAATTAAACTTTGTTATAATAGGAGGAAAATCATCATTCCAGTAAGTCATGCGAGAAATCAATAACATCATTATTATAAACAGAAAACAGGCATGAGAAACAGATTAATATTCAAGTAAATCTTGAAGTGTCCATATCTTCTGCTTCGTGTTGCTGAAGAAAATACTTAGGTGCAGCAGGCTCCTCGTAAGTGGATGAGTTTTCTTTGTAAGTAAACTTAAACAAGCAAAGATGAATTAAACTAAATTGAGCGTTTATGGCTCTCAATTGAAGACACCTAATCAGGATTTGTTTCGGGCGAAATGCTGTGCTTTTAGCTACATTTTAAGAGAAAAATAGTCTGTGGCTAGGCCAGATAATTAGTTTTGTTAGCTTTGATAGCAGACATCACTTGTAAAAGTACTGCAAGGAAAACAGAATAACTCCTGGTGATTTTGTAGAAAATCTGGGACCAAGATTATGTACCAGCTGTATGTTGAGGGGTGTGGTCATAGACATATTAAAAGGTTTTGAGGGAAAGGATTGGAAGTAGATAGTCAGATCAGGTCCCTCAGTTTTTTCAGGAAGTCCATTTATGCAGAGGTTATTCCTGCAATTTCGGTTTTCAAGATCCTAAGTGTGCTTTTTTAGTGGCGAAATCTCCAACTCCAGATAAGAAATATGCAAAGCTGCAAGTTGAGGACTATCTGTTTTTGGTCTACCATTAAAACTTGTGACTCCAGAGAAAAGCATTTATCATTTAAATGTTGCAGCATCTTGGTATTCTCTTCCATGAAGGCTTTCAGTGCACACATTTCCTTGGGGTTTGCATACATACAAGCTGGTGTGGATTTCACTGGTGAAGGTGGGTCTTTTTTACGTCTTTTATTTGACCCCCATCTGCATTTGACCTAATGAAGAAGTTTTCGAAATGGAACCTGGATGAGATTGAGGTTTCTATGAAGTAGTGTCAACCATATCACTGTAGTTAGTTTAAGGTTTCTTGCTTTCCCCATATAAAATAAAATGGGACAAAAAAAGGGACAGGCCAAACGTCTAATGATTCCCTAGGAGCACGTGAGGTAGGAAATAAAGTAGAGAACATTGTAGGCACAGTTTATGTCTGTCCTGACACCGCTGCATACTGCACTTGTCGCATTTTTGTTGTTGGGGACCTGACCTGGCACGACGCACGCCACACTTTACTTTGTGGATCGGGCCTTCAACAAGGCACGCCACACTTTGTCTCAGACTACATACCCTATAAGGTTCTGCGCCAGGAGGCGCCAGCAGGAAGGGGAGGTGCCCGGAGGTGCACAAAAATACTCGAAGACTCCCGCAGCGTGGGAGCTCTGTCCTGATGCCGCTGCATACCACACTTGTGACTTGCCGCACCTTTGTCTTTGGGGACCTGACCTGGCACAACACACGACAAACTTTACTTTGGGGCTCGGACCTTCAACTAGGCACGCCGCACTTTGTCCCAGACTACATTCCACATAATGCTCTGCGCCACTCCGATTACGTTCCAACATTGACCTCACATAGCTACCTGTCGCAGGCCTACTCACTGTTGGTGTGCAGGTCTGTGGTCTAGTTCTCAACATCTCACAGCAACTCCCTGAGGGCAGGTTTGCACACACACCACACCCATCTCGCACATGCGGCACAGGCCGTGTGACCACGCAAATATAATAGATCGACAACGTCACAACCTTTATTGCCAGTGCTGACTAGCTGCGAACGCTCCATGGGTCTCAACCATAAAGAGTATTTGAAAAGTTACACAGAAGGTTAGTCGCACCCTCAGCTGTATGGCCATCAGCGGCCTACCATCCCCTTGGCGCGAAGTTCATATGCATAGGGTTAGTGTCACCCCAAACTCATGTGGCCATCAGGAGCCAACCACTACGTGGCACAAACTTGAGTTCCACAGGCTTAGCAGCACCAAACCCTGAGGTGGTCTCCGCCATTGACGACTCAGGACTCAGGGACATGTATGAGATCTGCCGGACCACGGAGAAGCTGAAGTGGTCTCCACCATTCAGTGACATCTGTCAGATCCGCAAAGAAGCTGATGTGGTCTCCGCGGTTCAGGACTCAGCGACATCTGTAAGATCCGCACAGAATCTGATGTGGTCTCCGTCATTCATGACTCAGGACTCAGCAACACATCTGAGATCCGCGGGGTTTTGACGGGCACGTGAAGTCTGCCCACTGCTGTACATCTGCTGGCACCTGGTAATTATTTGCTCATGGATGTGCAGAGGCGACAGTCTCTCTCTCTCTCTCTCTCTCTCTTTCTCTCACTTCCCTCTCTTCTCTCGCTCTCTCACGCTCTTCATTCCTTTCCTTCTATCTCTCTCTTCCTTCTCCCTTTCTCACTCCCTTTCTTTCCTTCCCTCTCTTTTTCCCTCTGGCTTGTTTCTCCTTCCCTGTTTCTCTCAGTCCTTTGATATGCGCATTACACTCGTCCTTATTTTGTGATTTATTTTCCAGTCTCTGTCGTCGACATCCATGGTCCCTACAGGAGTCTTCCACGTTGTTGTTTTCTATTATGTTTATTACATTTTGTTTATTGGTTTATTTTGTATAAAAAAATATTAATAAAAAAAATAAAAAATAGTTTATGATTATATATGTTTGTAAAAAAATAACGTTTGACAAAAAAAAATATTAACCTTTTAGTTTTTTTTCTTAACTGTTGTGTGACTCTTTCTTGTTCTTATTACTGTTATATGCTGGTATCCACCATGGTGTTAAATTTTGGAGCACTTATCGCAGGGCTACTGGTGATCTCTGCAGTTTGCACCAACTTTTGAATTTTGTGTTAGATTTATTTCAACTTTAGTTGCATTAAAGTGCTTATAATGAAATGCAGAGTAGCTGTGCCCGTGCAAAAAGACACGAGGTGCACCTTTGCGATTTATTCTAAATACTAAAATCCTTTATTGAACTGCACTGACAGTGTACTCACAAAATCAATAAAGAAATCTCATTTTATTTATATTGATTAGGAATAGTGCGTCAGGTGCTAGATCTTGACGGGATACACCGTCCCGTTTGTATATTGTTCTGCACACCAAAAAATTACATCACAATTTTCACAACTGCAATGCAAAATTAATTCCTGCGATAACCCATGTTACCACCAATAATTTTATACCTGCTTTCTGCTGGTGTTTAGCAGGACGACTACCTGCAGCATGAAAGGAAACACAGCCAAGAGCCACACCAGAACACCCACAGGTGCCATGGAGTCAATGAGCACACTACAGGGATACCCATGAGGGCCACAAGACTCATTGCAACAACCCTAGGACAACCAACGCCCCCCAAACCCGCATCTGAGCAAGTGTGTCCGTGTGGTCATTGTGTTAGCATGATAGGCACCGGCCCTGCAACATCACAGTGTGCTGTCTTCAGCACACGTTACCAAGTCACCTCAGCGTTGGCAGTGACCCAGGACATGTAGCTACATATGCAACCTCCTGCAAGTGCAACACACATTTGCTGGTCCAGCGTACACAGCTCAGCTCAGGGGTGTGACTATCCGGCAAGGGAATACGGGTGTCTCGGGCATGTCCATGTGCAGGAAGTGCGGTAAGTTTGTCTCTGTGTTCTGGTGTGGCCTGCCACAAGGGCTGCAGCAGACAATTTTGTAAAGTGGCATACACCACCACCAAACGGCACTCTCATGGTGTAGTGCGAATGCCGCAGGACATGCCAGAATAGGCATTACAATGCTGTGCTGCACGAGTGCACGGAATACAACAGCGCACATGACAAACGTGTAGGGGCTCGTGGGAGGGAGGAGCAGCTGCTAGGCAATGTAAAACACAGTAAATCTGCCCATGTGCCATGTGCTCTGTATATCATCCTGTTGTATAGCGTTTTAGGACCCTAGTGTAATTTTCCCGATTCATGCCCTTATATAGGTATAATTCACACTACCCTTATATAGGCATAGAAGAAGTAATATCCATATTTAGACATAGCCCATGCAGTCCAAATACATTCATGGATACTTCCACTAGTTCCGAAAAGCCACAACGATTTCTTGGAAAACTCGGTGTCAGCAGTCAGGGACATCCCCTTTCTTGAATATTTATTTGTCCTAGAAATCATGGCATTTTCAAAGAACTACCATTCCAGTGGGGTTCTTTGGTGACATTATTATGTCCGACTTTACGTCAAACCAGGCACCTTCAAAGTATAAATATGTCCACACTTGCCCTAGCAAACACACGGTGGTTTGGAGCAGTTCGACTATCTAGTTGCCCGATGCAGCTCGCTACAGCAAGTGCTGAAGGAAGCTGACCCTCCAGCTGAAACACTGACAGAGAGGCTGCCTTTCTCTCGCTGAGAATCCAGCTCCAGTGTTTCCAAGCTCCCCTTGCAGGGTGTTGGGAAATCAAGTCCAGAGACAGGGATACCAGACCTCCTTCATTCTAAACCAAGGTACGGAGCTGATTAGACTCTAAGAGAAATCTTGGATTGATTCTTGGCAAAGAAACTAAACCTATGCACTTACTTCTTCCCTCATACTAGACTTAGGTTAGATACATCATGGTAGACATATTTTAGAAGCACCAGTTGAGTACTTTTAGTCTTTGTTATTTATGTATGTATCTTATGGCTTAGAAACCATGCCATGCTTTTACAGTATTATTTTATAATACGCTTCTTGCTGTACGCTTTATACTTTACAGCCAGTATTACGATTGTAGCAGTTCATTTCTTTTGCATGAGAAAGAAGACTGTTCAATAAATACTTTTATTGAAAACGCCCGTCTCTCTATTTCTCTGCACCTCTGGTGAAACGAAGCATGCACGATTGACTGAGTGAAATATATATCTATTGTTTCCACAACTCTGAAGATACGTTTTATTCTTGGGGAAACAAAGTTGTCATGTTTATGCGGTTGTCAGAAACTAATCCCTTCTTGTGTATTCTAGAAAGTTTCTAGTGACCTCTGAGCTAGCTGGCACTCACAATTAAGTCTAATATATTCGATAGAGACATAGTCGACATAAGTCCTACGTCAAATCTATAGGATATATTATTCCAATGCGCAGAGCCTATTGGGCATATAGAAACTACACTACATGGCGCCCAAAGTTTGGTAAGGCACTAATTTAACGCTATATACAAGAGTAACTCAGTCGTGCTTTTCACAGAGACCCTTTTTCCCTTAAAAATACTCCAGTAGAATTCTGGAGGGGGTTAAAGGATAAAATATCCAACATTACTGAGTAGGACGAAAATCCTGTTTATTAGTTTTTGGTTTGTTCAACGTTGAAGGATATAGTTTTCAAAATATTGTGCACCTCATCTTTGTTTCCTTTAAACTTGGTCTGCAAACTTTTCAACAAAATGTTGGATAACGACACCGAGAACGGTGGACTGGCAGGCAATAACGCAACTGGTGGAACTGAAACTGCAACCCGGCGGGCTTTGACGTTACAGGGTTTAATGAAGTCTACGTGGATGCTATAATCCTCCCGGAAAACATAAGGAATACAATCACTATTAAGCTTATAACAAATGGTCTATCATCAAGAGGTGATAGGGTAATTTTTGTCATAGAGGCTCACGAATATCAGCAAACAGAGGTATTCTACTCATGGATTGTCTTCCCTGAAGGGAATCCATTAACACATGCGTTCCATTTCTACAAAATAGATGAACCTTGAGCGGAATACGTTCCTTTTGAGGATATTGAGATTCCATTAACATACCAAGAGCATGCGCTCTGGTTTAAAGGCGCCCTACAACATCAAAATCACATTACTAGGCTCGGTCCTCTAGGTAGACCAGGAGCAACATGACCGGTACTAGCCAGCTATATACCACATCCTGCAATTGAATGAATGACAGGTCCAGAACTATTAGTTCAACTAAAACAATTAATCAAAATACATAGACAATTGGTTCAATATGTCATGCAGACTCTAACAGTCCAACTTGCTATCAGGATTCCACGGCAAATCCCTCACCAGGGGAACACTAATAAAATCACACCACAGACTATACAATAAGTCATTTTAAATTGCCCGCAAAAAGGGAACAAATTCCATTCTGGTTAGCTCAAAAGATTACTCAAATAGAGGCAGTATTTCCTGATAGTACACCTCACGAGAAACACAGAATTTTAACAATCTGTTTACCAATGGGGATCGCACCACACCTGGAGGACTGTGACACTTGAGGTACAGTCTTTGCTGCAATCTACTCAACAACACATGGTGTTCCTTCTATGGCGGTAGTACCAGACGTCCTGAAACAATTTCAAAATGAATACGGGGCAGAGCCTCCTTTAAATCTGGGTATGAAGTTACTTAAAGATTTCAAACAGGTCTCAGCTATAACATTAGCTAATATTAGATGTGAAGCAGGATCCCTGGTGATCCGCCAAAAATTAAAAGAACTTGATGTAACTGAGCAACCATATGAACTGGCCAGAATAATAGAAAAATCCTATGAAGAACTAGGTAGAAATAGTTTGGGTGGGAAACCAGTTAAGCCCCAACTAACAGAAAGTCCTGAAAAGGTCTTTATTAAAAACACTCTCACTACTCCTAAAAAGAAGTAGGAGAATACTAAAGAAACTTCTAAACAGAAGTGTTCTCAATCCAGAGGTAGGTCTCCTCAAAAGGAGCCCTCTGAAAAGAGGGATAACCTCAGGAACAGGGATAATTTGAGAAACCCTGATAGATATTAAGATACTTATACACGTTCCGCTCGTACCTTTCAGACTTCCTCACAGAAATCGGAAAAAAGAGGACGGTCAGAACACAAGGAAGAACGCGTGGAGTCCAGAGACGATCAACACATTCCAAAAAATAATAAAACCCAATTCACCAAAAAGAAGGTAGCAGGTGTAAAAATCAGACATGCAGAGGATCTTGAGGAGACAACTCTAGAACGGGGAGTGGGCCCAGACAATGCTGGACTGCGCAGCAGAAGTTACCATAGCTGCCAAGATCCTAAAGAGTCATCTGGAGACAGTGGACTTGAATGAGTATATTCAAGTTGAAACTGCTGATATCAGGGTTAGTGTAAACCATAAGTTATATTAAGTAACGCTCCGGATAGAGGGGGGTATAACTAGGAAACTAAGAGCACTCTTTTGGGAGAAGCTCTCCAAAGGTTATGACATTCTTCAGGCTGAAAAAGACTGGCCACTAAAATTTGCCAGGGAGCGCCCACATGGCGAAGACATCATTATGCCAGCCTTCTCTAATCATATTCCAATTCACGTAAAATACACCTATGCCAGAAAATGGACAGTACCCCAGGCTCCAGCATTATATAAAAATCATGTAGGATGGGATGAGATTTCTCCTCACCATAAAGTTAAAAACTCAACCAACTGCTTAGAGGCAGTATCCAGTTAAGCAAGAAGCTAGAAAACAGGTCAGGGAGAGCTTAGATTAACTTGTATACCAAGGGGTCATTGAAACATGCACCTCATCCATGAACAATCCTTTGTTTCCTGTCTCCAAGCCAGACAATACCTATCGTCTAGTTTTGGACTACACACATTTAAACTCTTGTTGCAAAACCTTTGCAGTACAAAATGCACACAGTGCAGCACTAATGAATAACATTGTGCGTAAAAAATATAAAGCCATATTAGATATTTCTAACCGTTTCTTCTTTCAAAACATTTCACCTGAAAGCAGGTACTTGACCGCTTTTTCAATTATGCGGACACAGAGTCACTTCTGTCGTCTTCCCCAGGGATTCAAGAATAGTCCAGGGTTATTTTCACCAGAGTTACTACAAAGGTATGATGATGAGGCATTATCTTATGTTGATGACATCTATCTAACAGACGATGACTTGGATAGGCACATGAACAGAGTGAACACCATAATACTTGGTTTCGCATCTGACGGGTACAAATTCAATTTTAAAAAATCAAGAATTGCCCAACCCAACGTCCTATTCTTAGGATATAAACTTTCAAGTGAAGGCAAAAGCCTGGCAGCAAACTTTTTAGAGAAATGTGCGCTGCTCCAACCTCCAAAAACGCTGAAAAACCTACGGTCAATTCTAGGTTTCATGAATTTTGGAAGAACTTACATTCTAAATTACGCAGAAAGGGTTAAACCTCTCTACGAATTAATCAAACCTGATTCCAAACAAACTAATTGGAATCAAAAATACATAGAATATACTGATCGCGAATTCCCCGCACTCATAGTGTGCGATTCGGTATAGAGTCAAAATAATTTAATTACCGACTAGACATAATATTGAGTAAAAAATATAGAATAGACATAATATCGACTAGACATAATATAGACTACCAAAATATTGACTAGAACATTTTATTATTGAATAGAATGGACATAATATCGAATCAAAAATATAGAATGGACATAATATCGACTAGACATAATATAGACAACAAAAATATCGAATTTAAGGTAAGTTAATATTAATTTGTAATTTTTGTGTAATATAATTCTGTAGCGGGTTGTATTTTTATTGGGGAATAGGGTGGGTAGTAATTTAATTATAATTAATTAAATATGTTATTTTATTTATTGGTATTTATTTAGAATTAATTGTTAATTAATTATTAATGGTAATTAATTAAAATATAATTGGTAATTCATTTTAATTGATTAATTGATAAATATGTTAATTTTAGTAATTTATTTTCTGTAGCGGGTTGTGGGTTTATAGGGGAATAGGTTGGGTAGTAATTTAATTATAATTAATTAAATATGTTATTTTATTTATTGGTATTTATTTAGAATTAATCGTTAATTAATTATTAATTGTTAATTAAATAAAATATAATTGGTAATTCATTTTAATTGATTAATTGATAAATACGTTAATTTTAGTAATTTATTTTCTGTAGCGGGTTGTGGGTTTATAGGGGAATAGGGTGGGAAGTAATTTATTATAATTAATTAAATATGTTATTTTATTTATTGGTATGTATTTAAAATTAATTGTCAATTAATTATTACTTTGTAAATAATTAAAATATAATTGGCAATTAATTTTAATTGATTAATTGATAAATATTTAAATTTTATTAATTTGTTTTCTGTAGTGGGTTGTGGGTTTATTGGGGAATAGGGTGGGAAGTAATTTAATTATAATAATTAAATATGTTATTTTATTTATTGGTATTTATTTAGAATCAATAGTTAATTAATTATTAATTGGTAATTAATTAAAATATAAATGGTAATTTATTGTAATTGTTTCAATGATACATATGTTAGTTTTATTACAATATTTTCTGTAGTGGGTTGTGTGTTTATAGGGGAATAGCTTGGGAAGTAATTGAATTGTAAGTAATTACATTTTTTAAATATTTTTTTTGTGTCTAATTTTTATTTCTTTGTATATTGTAAAATAATTTATTGGTAATTGGTAAATAATTAGTATTAGTAGGTAATTTTTATTAGTAGTTAATTTTTACTTGTAATTTTAATTGATTAATTAATATATTTTATAAAATTGTAAAATATTTTATTTATTTTGTATTTGGTATTAATATTTATGTTATTTATATTTATATATGAAGTATTTACTTTCCCTACTAATGCACTCACTGGAGTGGGAATATTAGTTTTTACCCCTACGCTATCCAACACTTTTCCTACTGTTGCACTCACTGGAGTGGGAATAGTAATTTTTACCCCTACGCTATCCAACACTTTTCCTACTGTTGCACTCACTGGAGTTGGAATAGTTATTTTTACCCCTACGCTATCCAACGCTTTCCCTACTGTTGCACACCCTGGAGTTGGAATGGTAATTT
Organism: Lissotriton vulgaris; assembly: GCF_964263255.1. NCBI lineage: Eukaryota > Metazoa > Chordata > Amphibia > Caudata > Salamandridae > Lissotriton > Lissotriton vulgaris. The sequence continues at coordinate 1,194,795,211 of NC_141689.1, read as the reverse complement.
TTACTCTTAAGCTATCTAACGCTTTTTCTACTGTTGTGCTCTCTGGAGTAGGAATAGTAAGTTTTACCCTTACACTATCCAACGCTTTCCCTACTGTTGCACTCATTGGAGTGGGAATAGTAATTTTTACCCCTACGCTATCCAACGCTTTCCCTACTGTTGCACTCTCTGGAGTTGGAATAGTAATTTTTACCCCTACGCTATCCAACGCTTTCCCTACTGTTGCACTCACTGGACTTTGAATAGTAATTTTTACTCCTCAGCTATCCAACACTTTCCCTACTGTTGCACTCACTGGAGTGGGAATAGTAATTTTTATCCTACGCTATCCAAAGCTTTCCCTACTGTTGTAATCTCTGGAGTAGGAATAGTAATTTTTATCCCTACGCTATCCAACGCTTTTCCTACTGTTGCACTCACTGGAGTGGGAATAGTCTTTTTTACTCCTACGCTATCCAACAGTTTCCTTACTGTTGCTCTCTCTGGAGTGGGAATAGTTATTTTTACCCCTACGCTATCCAATGCTTTCCCTACTGTTGCACTCTCTGGAGTGGGAATAGTAATTTTTACCCCTACACTATCCAACGCTTTCCCTACTGTTGCTCTCTCTGGAGTGGTAATAGTAATTTTTACCCTCTCACTATCCAACGCTTGCCCTACTTTTGCACTCTCTGGAGTTGGAATAGTAATTTTTACCCCTACACTATCCAACGCTATCCCTACTGTTGCACTCACTGGAGTGGGAATAGTAATTTTTACCCCTACGCTATCCAATGCTTTCACTACTGTTGCACTCTCTGGAGTGGGAATAGTAATTGTTACCCCTACGCTATCCAACGCTTTCCCTACTGTTGCACTCACTGGAGTGGGAATAGTAATTTTTACCCCTACGCTATCCAATGCTTTCACTACTGTTGCATTCTCTAGAGTGGTAATAGTAATTTTTACCCTCTCACTATCCAACGCTTGCCCTACTGTTGCACTCTCTAGAGTTGGAATAGTAATTTTTACCCCTACGCTATCCAACGCTTTCCCTACAGTTGCACTCACCGGAGTGGGAATAGTAAATGTAACCCTCTCGCTATCCTGTGTTTTAAAATTACATTTACGCTATCCAATGCTTTCACTACTGTTGCACTCTCTGGAGTAGGAATAGTAATTGTTACCCCTACGCTATCCAACGCTTTCCCTACTGTTGCATTCACTGGAGTGGGAATAGTAATTTTTACCCCTACGCTATCCAATGCTTTCACTACTGTTGCATTCTCTAGAGTGGTAATAGTAATTTTTACCCTCTCACTATCCAACGCTTGCCCTACTGTTGCACTCTCTAGAGTTGGAATAGTAATTTTTACCCCTACGCTATCCAACGCTTTCCCTACTGTTGCACTCACTGGAGTGGGAATAGTAATTTTTATCCTACGCTATCCAAAGCTTTCCCTACTGTTGTAATCTCTGGAGTAGGAATAGTAATTTTTATCCCTACGCTATCCAACGCTTTTCCTACTGTTGCACTCACTGGAGTGGGAATAGTCTTTTTTACTCCTACGCTATCCAACAGTTTCCTTACTGTTGCTCTCTCTGGAGTGGGAATAGTTATTTTTACCCCTACGCTATCCAATGCTTTCCCTACTGTTGCACTCTCTGGAGTGGGAATAGTAATTTTTACCCCTACACTATCCAACGCTTTCCCTACTGTTGCTCTCTCTGGAGTGGTAATAGTAATTTTTACCCTCTCACTATCCAACGCTTGCCCTACTTTTGCACTCTCTGGAGTTGGAATAGTAATTTTTACCCCTACACTATCCAACGCTATCCCTACTGTTGCACTCACTGGAGTGGGAATAGTAATTTTTACCCCTACGCTATCCAATGCTTTCACTACTGTTGCACTCTCTGGAGTAGGAATAGTAAATGTTACCCCTACGCTATCCAACGCTTTCCCTACTGTTGCACTCACTGGAGTGGGAATAGTAATTTTTACCCCTACGCTATCCAATGCTTTCACTACTGTTGCATTCTCTAGAGTGGTAATAGTAATTTTTACCCTCTCACTATCCAACGCTTGCCCTACTGTTGCACTCTCTAGAGTTGGAATAGTAATTTTTACCCCTACGCTATCCAACGCTTTCCCTACAGTTGCACTCACCGGAGTGGGAATAGTAAATGTAACCCTCTCGCTATCCTGTGTTTTAAAATTACATTTTTTTTTAAAGTTACATGAATTATTTATTAAGTTTACGTTTATTTAAGTATTTTAAGTATGTTTAAATTAATTATATTTATTATTATATTACTTTTAAATTACTTTTAAGATATTTAAAAAATTTGATATTTTGACTGTCTATATTTTTTCCTATCGATATTTTGGAGTTAATATTTTTGTACTTACCTGTTTGTAGATAGGGAGTCGATATTCTGGCATTCTTTATTTTTACCTCAATATTTTGGTAAGTCGATATTTTGACTGTCGATATTCTGTCAGTGATCCGTGCGATTCGTATTACTGCGTCCAATCTTACAATGAATACTTGCAGAACTGGGTTCAAAAAGGTTTCAAAGATGCAAAAGGTGGCACAATCAAACATAAGTGGCTTTGGGAACAAGTAGTTCTATTACAGAAAGAACTACAAAAGACTCACATGATCCATACAATGAGTCATCAGCGTGATGGCATTCACATTGCAGGAAATTCATTGGCTGCTGAAGCTGCGAAGGCAGCTGTGCAAACGGCTATCTCAGCTGCAATCACTTGTTCTAAAACAAAAACAGACAGCAAAATAATACAGGCTGTCTCCGCTTCCAGCGAAGACAGCGGTAAAACTTTACCAAAAGGCTTTCCACTCAAGTAATCCTATATAACTGATGCAAATAATGTTCCTTTTTCTCGAATCCCTGTAGTGAGGGATAGAGTAATTCCAAATATGGAACATAAATTAGGACTAATCTTAGCAACACATGAAAGGCTCGCCTCTGCACACGCAGGTGTTTCTGCCACAGTGTCATTATTAAAACAAAGATACTGGTGGCCGCACATGAGAAAACAGACCAGATACGTTTTGGAATGTGAAATCTGCAAGAAAAAGTAAGTTTTAACAGTGAAACTCCCTGCGCAGACACCCTTTCTACTTTCAGATAAACCATTAGCATATGTTTACCGGGACCACTGTGGTCCCTTACAAAGGGATGGTAACTATATTTATATCATGGTCGCAGTGGATTCATGCTCAAGATTCATTTGGATGTGGCCTCAGCGCTCGGCTGACATCCAAACGGTTCTAAAAGATTTGCGAGTCTTTATCAGCACATACGCAATCAGCACGCTACATTCTGACCATGGTCCTGCGTTTAGCTCTCGAGCTTACAAAGAGGCCATGGCCAGCATGGGCGTTGCATTCTGGTACTCGTGTCCATTCGATCCTGAGTGAAATTCTGTAGTTTAAAGTAAAAACCGGGACATAAAGCAATCTATAACAGCTAGGGTATTAGGTTCGGGTGACGGGTGGGTCAAACATCTAATAAGTGTCCAACGTAGTTTAAATAATCTGCCAGGAATTTCTCTGGGTAGAATCACTCCATATGAGATTCTTTTCGGTACTAGAATGATTGTCAAAGACCTCGATCATCATACTTCAGCGATAGAATAAAAACCCTTTGATATCAAAGACCGTTTGGCTGTTTTACAAGACTTAAGTGAAACAAGAAGAAGTCTAAGCAACACATTACAGAAGCCAATAACCACTGAAGAAAAACCACCTGTCCCAGCAAGGCCTGTCTGGATATCAAAGATTGGGGATCTGGTTAGAGAAAAAATAGCGGATTAGAAGGAATTTGGGCCATCTTACAGGAAACCAGTACCTGTACAAGCGATCCACGGATAAAGAACAGTGTTATTGCCGCCATTTGCTGGAAGAAAGGAGAACCGGTTCGTGTCCATCGATCTGGTAAAACCACATCATGTGGCCGATAATAAGTAGTAGGCCTAGTGGACTCCAAAGATGTAGCAGAAGACCAAATCTTGCTACTATCCAAGAGGTTCAAACTGAGAGACTCATCACCTTTGAAGAATCTGCAGTAAGAAAAGGACTATGCAACAAAGCCATGGAACTTGTGCCTCTTGAAACCCAAATAACAGTTAGTCAAGACACTCCCGTCTAGAATGATATAGCCTCGGACTATGTTAATATGACAAGGGATGAAGTAGCTCCAGCGATTTGAGTAATTCGGATGCAATACCAACAATTGACAGAACTGCCTATGGCTATTTCAACAACTTTGATACGTTTTCTGAGGAGCCCAATACAACACCAGAAAATAAAACCTTTAGAGACCATGTACCAGAATTTTTACAGCAACTAGAAAAGACTTATCTGGTTTCACCATGGGTTGAATTTTGGATTGTGTTAGGTGTACTTTTTCTCCTACTGTGGCTCATTCTTCTTTTAAGTTTGGGAAAACTGATAGATGGAAAATATAGTGAAATGGACATAGCAAGTAAGAACATAAACTTTCTTCTGAAGCCACACAAATCATCTCATTGTGAACAAAGAGACTTGACACAAGTGAACATCACAGCCTTTCGTATACCTGGTGTTATAGCACGGGACAGAACTGATTATGATATTTATGTACCTGCAGAGCTGCTGAAGATTCAACATCAATTTAAGGTTTCCTTGAGTGACTCTGTTTCACCCAGCACATTTTCTGATGATTGGGACGTTGAGACTGTTAATAATATGATGTCAGATTTAGAGATGTCAGCAAAATTTACAAACCAGGAATATTTAGAAGGTTCATCAGATTATGAACAAATGTACTGTTATAATCACTATGGTCATCATTACTTGCACAAATCTGCAACCCAAGAAAAGTTTATACTTATAATCAATGGGAAAATTGTCCAACGCCACCAAAAGGTAGCTCAAAAACATTCTATGAAAAATGTCCATTCTTCTCAGGTTTCAATGTCTCAAATGCAGAAACATTTTACTTAAAAATGTTAATAAGACAGGAATGAAAAGTATGTTAACAATTAGAAAGCAAATTTAATCAGCAGCCTTTTATGCCCAGCTGCCCTCATTAGGTTTCGACTTCTGGAGTGGCAACATAGAAACAAAAACTGTCTGGGGCTCAAAAGACTGGCAAGTACAGGATATAGAAGCTTTATTTTGAGCCTGTATTATTCCTGAACAAATAATGTTTTTTAAATGACACTGTTCAACAAACATCCTGTCTTATCCTAGCCAAGATAAAAGATTTAAACAAACCGTCCATACCTGTACCTACAGCTGATAGTACAAACACTTCAGAGGGAGGGGTCGACGTAACATCGATTTTACTTAAAAACGGAACTGATCCTGATTGGAAAAAATGTTTAATCTGGCCCACAGACACGAAAAATTGTCAAGATAGATTCCTGAACAAGACACAAGGGTTTACAGTAAATAGGCCAGACCCAAGATATGTCCAGAGACAACATCCAGGAAAAGTAACAACATACAGTGTAGGAAAACTGTGCCTTGAGTGGCTACAAAAAGCTTCACTTACAGAGGTTACATAACACTTAACTGTACTTAAAGATGGCGTTGATTTGAGAGACTTCATACTAGGGCCTCCTAAACCATGGCATAAATGTTTCATATACGCTGGTATATATACAGCTTATAATGAGGCATGGAAAATCACGCAAATTGAAACTACAGGACGAATACGAGAAATTGATCGTATTAATTTAGAGTAAGCTCTCTCTGTAGTTGATAATGGGTTAACAACTCTGTCATCCAGAATTTATTCTCTGGACAGCATTGTATTCTCTGCCATAGACATAATGGAACAGGAATTGCTCATGTTACAACATGGTCAGTCTCAAATGCGTTCTATAATGCTACTAGGCTGGACGTTACAAAATCTTCTTTCAGGCTATATGCCTTGGCGTGTAATCAACACCACGTCATTGTTTACTGGATTTAACCTTACAGATAAACAAATCTCTTTGGCACAGAGGGAAGCAGACTATATGGTGCTGAGCATAGAAAAACTGAAAAGATTACCATTGACCATATCTGAGAAACCAGCCATAGAATGGATAATACATGGCACCATTACGTTGCCAGTGACAATTTTCCAGTTTCAATATTGCTTGAAACACATACCAGCAGGCCTGTATGAAAGGTTGGGTAAAGAATACAAAAAGCCAACCTGGGATTTACCATACACACACAAATGTTGGAGTGGGGGAAAATAAATATTTCTTAGTGGTACACAATGTAACAGCGCACTAAGTGGTACACTTTTATGTCAGGGTATTAATTTAAATGGAGCCTGTGATGGTTCTTCGACCAACTTGTCCTGCCACCTGCAAGGTTCTCCAGCAGCAGTGATAGATCCAATTTTTAGGCAGCTTTCCAACGGGAGCTAAATAATGTTGAATGATCACAGCTGTGGAATGATGCCAGGAATTGCCTATCTCGTAACTGTGTCAGCCAGGGTCACTTGTTGTATGCAAATATTGTTTCCTAAAAGCAAGACAGAGTCGTTGTTATGGCCTTCACTGAACATCTTTTCTATTCAAATTGATACTTTAAGCAGAATGAAAGCCATTCTTTTACAAAAAACTGTGCCACTGACCTCGTCCAAAGAGACGTATGATCTGCAGGTTGCAAGGACTTCAGCAGAGATACCTGCCCTTTTATCCACTAACTGTCCAATACATTTCGCAGAAATGTTGGGTCATTTCTAAAACATGTCTGATACCAGTGGTAATGTACATGTATTTAAGATGATTTTTTCGGAAACTGTTAGCATCTTTTAAAGCAGTCCTCAGCATATTTCGCAGTAGGAATATTATTTATGCTACTTCTGCTTCCATATGGCAAGCCAATCCACCAACGACGACCAGATCACTATGGAGAACACCCTTCTGGCAATGAGGTGTCGTGAGCCCATAATCCAAATTTTGGGCTTGGCTCGTTTAAGAGATCTGAATACCACATGGTTTCTATCATTCAGATCAATCTGTCAAGATTGCATCTTACCTGTTCTACGATGCCTGCTATGTTGGGAAGAATGCGTGCTAGACATCTGTCTAACACTTCCCTCAGCAATGCCAACGGATGTTGACACTTTGCATGGTTCGGTAACGGCTCATGCATTGTGTTGTCGCCAACAGCTACCAATCCTGATGACAGCATTCATGGAGGTCTCACAGGCACAACCAACTGATGGTGATATACATTGACCAACAGGCACACAGGTCCCATCTACTGCAAACATTGCTAATGCGACTGATGCTGACGGTGATGCTTCTCTTCTGTGTACAATTGATCTGCTTTACGAGGTAGTGCAACTTTCACCTGCAGTAGTAGACGATTTCTTTTCAAACTTAGGAGATTTGATGTTTTCTCCCAACAGCGACAGTGATTTTTGAGTTGACACACAGCGTTCTGATGAACTCTGAATTCGACCTTCACTTTTCAAAACAAAACTTCTCTTCAATTTAACTTTTCCAAATGTAACTTTTTTTTGGTACAAAGTAATCTGCTTAAAGTAGAACTATTCTTAGAGAACAAGAATTCTTTGAACACTTCCAAGAGACAATATTTGGCCTCGTCCACAACCAAAATAGTTCATATATTCTGTCATGGAATGCTCTCAACCTTTCTTCTGTATTTCAGAGAAATTTCATAAAATGTTGTCTAATGACTCATTCTGATAAGCATTTTTCCGATGTCCCACTACATGCTTTGATTGAAAATATTGCTTTCAAATGTATACAGCACAAATGCTCATTTTTTCGTGTACAACCATTTAAAATGCATTTTATGTATTTTGGGTGGGATTGTAAACACATGCTTTAGATATGTTTTGATGCTTAGAATTTAGTAATATCGAACATAATAAAGTGGTTTGGGTGTTGTATAGCGTTTTAGGACCCTAGTGTAATTTTCCTGATTCAAGCCCTTATGTAGGTATAATTCACACTACCCCTATATAGGCATAGAAATCATACCCATATTTAGACATAGCCCATGCAGTCCAAATACAGGCATGGATACTTCCACTAGTTACGAAAAGCCACAAGGATTTCTTGGAAAACTCGGCTTCAGCAGTCAGGGACATCCCCTTTCTTGAATATTGATTTGTCCTAGAAATCATGGCGTTTTCATAGAACTACCATTCCCATGGGGTTCTTTGGTGACGGTATTATGTCCGACTTTACGTCAAACCAGGCCCCTTAAAGGTATAAATATGTCCACACTTGCCCTAGCAAACACACAGTGGTTTGGAGCAGTTCTACTATCTACTTGCCCGACGCAGCTCGCTACAGCAAGTGCTGAAGGAAGCCGACCCTCCAGTTGACGCACTGACAGAGAGGCTGCCTTTCTCTGGCTGAGAAACCAGCTCAAGTGTTTCCAAGCGCCCTTTGCGGGGTGTTGGGAAATCGAGTCCCGAGACAGAGGTACCAGACCTCCTTCGTTCTAAACAAAGGTACGGAGCTTATTAGCCCCTAACAGAAATCTTGGAAAGATTCTTGGCAAAGAAACTAAACCTATGCACTTACTTCTTCCCTCATACTAGACTTAGGTTAGGTACATCGGGGTAGACAAATTTTAGAAGCACCAGTTGAGTACTTTTAGTCTTTGTTATTCATGTATGTATCTTATGGCTTAGAAACTATACCATGCTTTTACAGTATTATATAAAAATACTCTTCTTGCTGTACGCTTAATACTTTACAGCAAGTATAACAATTGTAGCAGTTCATTTCTTCTGCATGAGAAAGAAGACTCTGCAATTAATATTTTTATTGAAGACGCCCGTCTCTCTATTTCTCTGCACCTCTGGTGAAATGAAGCATGCACGATTGACTGAGTGAAATATATATCTATTGTTTCCACGACTCTGAAGATACGTTTTATTCTTGGGGAAACAAAGTTGTCATGTTTATGCGGTTGTCAGAAACGAATCCCTTCTTGTGTATTCGAGAAAGTTTCTAGTGACCTCTGAGCTAGCTGGCACTCACAATTAAGTCTAACATATTCGATAGAGACCTAGTCGGCATAAGTCCTACGTCAAATCTATAGGATATATTCTTTCAATGCGCAGAGCCTATTGGGAATATATGAACTACACTGCATGGTGCCCAATGTTTGGTAAAGCACTAATTTAACGCTAGATACTAGAGTAACTCAGTCGTTCTTTTCACAGACAACCCATTTTCCCTTAAAATACTCCAATAGACTTCTGGAGTGGGTTAAAGGATAAAATATCCGCCATTACTGAGTAGGACGAAAATCCTATTTATTAGTTTTTGGTTTGTTCAAAGTTGAGGGATACAGTGTTCCAAAATATTGTGCACCTTATCTTTGTTTCCTTGAAACTTGGTCTGCAAACTTTTCAACTAAATGTCGGATAGCGACACCGAGAACGGTGGACCGGCAGGCAATAACGAAACCGGTGCATCTGCAACTGCAACCCGACTGGGCTTTGATGTTACAGGGTTTAATGAAGATGACACAGATGCTATAATCATCCTGGAAAACATTTTTTATGATAATAACAACATTTATAGATATTTTTGGAACACGCAAATTTATTGGTACCAAATCTCACCTCACAGTTAAAACACCTCCCCTCCTAGGCGTCAACAAAGGTGAAGTAGGCCCCCCCTGAGTGGGTACATCAATCTCCAAATAACACAGTTGCATAGTAAGACTTGGACCTTCATAGTGGTATTAAGCCAAACCATTTGCCTCACACTTTACCAAATAGTTCCGGACAACCCCAGGCCTCAAAGAGAGACTCTTCCTGTATCCCACACCAATCCACCCCCTCCTCCATATCCGCACCGTTGGAGCCGCTGAACTGGGACCAACCCCCTGCTATGTCCTGCTTTGCTACCGCCACAGCTGTCCCCAGGAAATGCTTGTCAGCCCTGGATCCATCTAAGCCATCAAACACCCCCAACAGCAAGAGCCTTGGGTTGTGGGGGACCTCCCACCCTAGGGCCCGTGTGAGCTTGAGGTCCACCCCTCTCCAGAATGGCGCCAAAGCCGGGGACTGCCACACCATGTGGTAGAAGTCCGCTGGAGCAGAGGCACAGCGCGTGCAGGCCGGGGAATCTCTCATGCCGGCTCGGAAGAGATGTGCTGGAGTGAGGTACACTGTGTGGAGGTAGTAAAGCTGGAACAGGCGTAACTTAGAGGATGAAGTCAGTGTTTTGGGTGCCATAAGGGCGTCCCACCAGTCCACCTCTTCAAGAGGACCCACCCACCCCTCCCATCTCTCCCTAAGCCGGTCAAGAGATGTAGGGATGTTGTTCACCAGAACCCGGTATATACGGGACACTCCCCCCACCCCAGGTTCCCCATCATCACCTGGGCCTCCAGGGGTATGAATTCCGGGGGAGAGGTGGGTGTTGGGAGGTGCGTGTGGAGAGCATGTCGGAGTTGTTGGTATTTATAGAAGTGGAGTAGGGCGTGTCATTGTTGTAGGTCAGCAAAGGATCGCATTTGATCCCCACCCACACGTCACCAAGCAGCGAGACGCCCACCAGGTGCCAGCAGCGGAAACCCCCCGAAGGACGAGACCTCCCTCAGCCAGGTACCATTCAATAACAGCGTTTGTCTAGTAAGCCTCCGGTCCCATCGCACATGACGGAGGGCAGTACGTCAGGCCGTGAGCACCGTCCTGGTGACTGGGGGCAAGGCCTGCGGCACTGGGCAGCCGTATAGGAATCCCTGGATCTGTGCAAAGTCTAAGGTACTGAGCTCCACCCGGTAAGCTGGGTCGGACTAGCCGGCCGCAAACCAGTCGTGGATCACGATAAGTCTTGTGGCCAAGTAGTAGAGGTAGAGATTAGTAACTCCCATACCTCCGTCGAAGGGGGGAGTATGACAGTGAGATAGGAACATTCGTGACCGCCGCCTCCCCACAGAAACCGCGTGAGTGTGCCGTCTAGTTCCCGGAACCAGCTACCTGAAAGGTGGACCTTGGTATTCTGCAAAATGTAAAGAAAGCGGATGAGAATCATCATTTTAAAAAGCGTGCTCCTGCCCAGCGGGTTAAGGGGGAAGGAACTGCCAGTTCTTGAGGTCGGCCTTCATCCGAGCGACCAGGGGAGCAGCGTTTAGGGCCCATTCAAGCTCCGTCAGGAGAGTGACCCACACGCCCAGGTATTTGAATGATTGCCTCCGAAGGGTAATCACGGCCTACCAATCAAAACACGCCAGAGAGGGGTATAGAGGGACCAAGGTTGATTTTGCAGAGTTAAGTGGGAGCCCTGAGACTCGCTCAAATGCCGAGAGGGCCTCCAGGCATCTAGGGCCAGAGCAAGAGCCTTGGGTCGTGGGGGACCTCCCACCCTAGGGCCCGTGTGAGCTCGAGGTCCACCCCTCTCCAGAATGGCGCCAAAGCCGGGGACTGCCACACCATGTGGTAGAAGTCCGCTGGAGCAGAGGCACAGCGCGTGCAGGCCGGGGAATCTCTCATGCCGGCTCGGAAGAGATGTGCTGGAGTGAGGTACGCTGTGTGGAGGTAGTAAAGCTGGAACAGGCGTAACTTAGAGGATGAAGTCAGTGTTTTGGGTGCCATAAGGGCGTCCCACCAGTCCACCTCTTCAAGAGGACCCACCCACCCCTCCTATCTCTCCCTAAGCCGGTCAAGAGATGTAGGGATGTTGTTCACCAGAGCCCGGTATATACGGACACTCCCCCCACCCCAGGTTCCCCATCATCACCTGGGCCTCCAGGGGTCTGAATTCCGGGGGAGAGGTGGGTGTTGGGAGGTGCGTGTCGAGAGCATGTCGGAGTTGTTGGTATTTATAGAAGTGGAGTAGGGCGTGTCATTGTTGTAGGTCAGCAAAGTATCGCATTTGATCCCCACCCACACGTCACCAAGCAGCGAGACGCCCACCAGGTGCCAGCAGCGGAAACCCCCCGAAGGACGAGCCCTCCCTCAGTCAGGTACCATTCAATAACAGCGTTTGTCTAGTGAGCCTCCGGTCCCATCGCACATGACGGAGGGCAGTACGTCAGGCCGTGAGCACCGTCCTGGTGACTGGGGGCAAGGCCTGCGGCACTGGGCAGCCGTATAGGAATCCCTGGATCTGTGCAAAGTCTAAGGTACTGAGCTCCACCCGGTAAGCTGGGTCGGACTAGCCGGCCGCAAACCAGTCGTGGATCACGATAAGTCTTGTGGCCAAGTAGTAGAGGTAGAGATTAGTAACTCCCATACCTCCGTCGAAGGGGGGAGTATGACAGTGAGACAGGAACATTCGCGACCGCCCGCCTCCCCACAGAAGCCGGGTGAGTGTGCCGTCTAGTTCCCGGAACCAGCTACCTGAAAGGTGGACCTTGGTATTCTGCAAAATGTAAAGAAAGCGGAGGAGAATCATCATTTTAAAAAGCGTGCTCCTACCCAGCGGGTTAAGGGGGAAGGAACTGCCAGTTCTTGAGGTCGGCCTTCATCCGAGCGACCAGGGGAGCAACATTTAGGGCCCATTCAAGCTCCGTCAGGAGAGTGACCCACACGCCCAGGTATTTGAATGATTGCCTCCGAAGGGTAATCACGGCTACCAATCAAAACACGCCAGAGAGGGGTATAGAGGGACCAAGGTTTATTTTGCAGGGTTAAGTGGGAGCCCTGAGACTCGCTCAAACGCAGAGAGGGCCTCCAGGCATCTAGGGCCAGAGTGGTCTGGATCCGACAGGTAGAGCAGAACGTCATCTGCATAGAGAGCAATTTTATGAACCTGGCTCAGGTCCCAGGCTCAACCCCGGATGAAAGGGTCCTGCCGGATCAGCGCCACCAAGGGCTCCATTACCAGTGCAAATAAAAGCAGTGAGAGCGGGCAACCCTGACGGGTGCCTCTCCAGATCAGAAATGGTTTGGAAAGCTTCCCGTTAATGAGGACACGGGCTCTAGGGCTATTATAAAGAACCCTGATCAGGCGGCGGAAGGGAAGACCAAAGCCCATCCTCTCCAGAACATCCCCCAGATATCCCCAGTCCACTGTGTCAAAAGCTTTCTCAAAGTCGAAGAGAAGCAACGCCAGATACGGGGACAGCCGATGACGGTGGGCCATCATCAGGTGGAGGTGGCAAATACAGTGACGGCTGCCCCTGGCAGGCATAAACCCACATTGATCAGGGTGGACCAAGTCCTGCAGGATGGGCTGGAGGTGCTGAGCTATCACAGTAGTGAAGATCTTGATTTCTGTGTTGATCAGCGAGATTGGGCGGTAGTCAGACCAGTTCAGGGAGGGCACCTGTGTCTTTGGGATGACTACAATGGTAGCCACATCAGATTCAGATGGCAAGGACCCCGTCATCGACCACGTGGCAGAAAAGCTCTGTCAAATAGGGGACCAGGTCATCTTGGAATGCGGCGTAGTACTCCTGGGGAACCCGTCGGGTCCAGGCGTCCTGCCAGGGTCCAATGGGAGATTGCCCGTGAATTTCTTCCGGGGTGAGAGGGCAGTCCAGGGTTTCAGCGGTTTCTCATGGGAGACACAGCAGTTGGGTACCGGACTCCTCCTGCAGTCCAGCCAAGGAGGCGCCGGGAGGGGGAGCGGCGTATAAGGCTGCATAGTAGTGCGCGAAAGTTTGTGCAATGGCCGACGACGTCACCTGACAGGACCCTGTGGCTGTCCGGATCTCCAGGATGATACGATTAGCTCTGGGGTAGGACACCAGGTTGTGGAGAAGTTTACTGTTTTTGTCCCCCCATCCACAGATATGCGCCACCGAGGAGCACCAGAGCATTTTGGCGGACTCCAGGGAGATCTGCCGAATCTCATCATGGACCAACGCCAGTTGCCTAGAGGAGTCATCATTGCCATTGGTCAGTTGAACACGTTCCAGCTGTACAGCCTAGGACTCCAATTGCACCAGCTGGTCGACCTGTTCCGTGCGTTTTGCGTGGACCAGCCCCCTGGCCACACCTCGAACCACCGCCTTACCGGTCTCCCACATCATCCCCTGCGAAGGGACCGAGCCTGTGTTAATGGAGAAGTTGTGGCGCAGCTCCTGGCCGAGGGACTCCACCAGCGCAGAGTCTTGCAGGAACCAAGCGTTTAGTCGCCAGTCCACCCTAGGGCCTGCAACGGGGGACCGAATGTGGAGAGAGATGGGGGAGTGGTCTGAGATCCCCCTGGGCAGAATATACGCCCCTGACACCAGTTGGCAATCCGTGGCGGGCATTAGGACAAGATCTATATGGGAATGGGTATGGTGCGCGGCCGACGTGTGTGTGTGTTGCTCTCTTTGGGGGTTCCACACTCTCCAGACGTTGCATAGGCCCACAGCCGAAGACCATCCGAAGAGGCTCTTCGCGGAGGCCAACCGATGCACTGTTGGGATGCCCGTCACATCCCGAGAGGGCTGCAAGGCAGCATTAAAGTCACCCCTGATGACAGTGAGGCCCTGAGGAAGGGAGGAGATCACCTGTGTGAGGCGCCGAAGGGTGGTTTCCTGGAGCGCCGGGGGAACTTAGGAGCACAGGAGGTTCACGGGGCTTCCCTCAATCATCCCCGACAAAGCCACATACGTCCCCTGTGCATCAGAGTCGGTGTTAACCAAGGTAAAGAAGAGCCCCTTTCTGAGTAGAATGGCCACCCCCCGGGAACCTCGAGCAAAGCCTGAGTACAAGACCCGGTCAAACCCGTATCGGGCTTGGAAGTTGCATTGCGAGCCCAGAAGGTGCGTTTCCTGGAGAAGCAAAACATCAGGCATGTGGCGGTGGGCGGCACGAAGCAGAGCAGTACGCTTAATGCGGTCAAGAAGACTATTTACATTCCAGTAAAGGATGTGGAGGGGTCTGTTATAAGCATACAACATGTAGAGAGGTGAGACGTGAGTGATGCAGATGCGTGCGGGAAGCCATGTTCGGTCAAAGGGGAGTCTCCACCCAGACCCGGGGATTAAAGACAAAGTTAGAGGAAGTAACAATGTGTGTGTCAGCTGTGGAAGGATGAAAATACATGTGGCTACCAATGAGAACGAAACTCAGCGGCGGGTAGGTGGCTAAAAATAACAAACTACTGGGAGACATAGGTCTCCTCCCCCTCCCTCCCCCCAACACCCCCCACCCTACACTTTGGAAAGAGAAGCATCTGTCACCCTAAACAATGCCAACCACCAGCACCCCACAAGGAGGTAAACAGCTAAACTGAAATGGTTAGCACACAACAAGAGCAGGACATGGCTGAGTCGGACCCCCCTCCATGTGTTCGGATGAAATGCTAACATCGAAAGGCAAAAAATAACAGTCATATGGTAAATAGTGTCCAGCAACCCCGGACTGCACCAAAGGTCAATACCCCACCAAACGAGTCAATTAAACTCGGTAGGAGCTTGTTCATGGGGTCAGGAGCAGTCACAATGGTAGAGAGCCCGGATGTGGAACCTCGGGCGCTGCAGGTAGTGTCGCTCATGACCTATTCTCCACATCAGATCCTCTGATCTCAGGGCTCCCCGACAGGTCAGAGTCTGACATGGCTCGTTGCAGAGTTTCACTGGGCCCAGGGATGCTGCCCATGTTGATCAAGGAGGAAGACTGGTGGGGGAGGCGGATTCCTGCCCCTGGGTCTGGACATGCGAGTGCTGGGTCCACGCCACCGGCGACCGGGAGACCCCCCCGGCAGCCGCCTCTCCTCCGAGACCTGGTCCGGTGCGCTGGGGCTTCGGCGCGGTCTGGCTCTGCTGTTTTGGAGCCCTCTGGGCAGGAGAAAGAGCTGCCTCCGGCAGGAGGGGCCGCTCCTCCGTGAGCCAGGTCCACGCAGCCTGGGGGAAATCGAAGAAAAATGTCTTACTCTGGAAGATAACTTTAAGCCGGGCCCGGGAAGAGGAGCCCGTAGCAAAGGCCAATCGCCCTGAGTTTTGGTTTGACTTCATCATAAGAGACATGTTGTGATTGCACCTCCTTGGAGTAGTCCGGAAAGACCATCATTCTGGAGTCCTGAAAATGCAATGGCCCCAGCTCCCTGGCCGCTCCCAGTATGGCGTCCCTGTCTCGGAAGTTGAAAATCCTAAGGATGATGGAGTGAGCAGGGGCACCAGGCGGGGGTTTAGGAGCAAGAGAGCGGTGGGCGCGCTCCACCACGAACCGGGGGAAAGTTTCTCTTTGGGCAACCAGGAGCAGATCCAGGTCTCCATAAAGGTGGCAAGGTGGTCCTTCTACACTCCCTCCGGAATACCCAGGAGGCGCAGGTTTTTTCGGCGCCACCTGTTTTCGGCATCTTCGGTCCTGCGGTGCAACTTCGAGGTCTGCATCTGAAGATGGGCTACCTGGGACTTGAGGATGCTCACGTCGTCCTCCACCGTGGAGATACGTGACTCCGCCTCGGTGAAGCGTTCTGTGGCCTTGCCAAGGTCTTGACGGATAAAGGCCATGTCTATCCGCACTTCCCCTATCTTGCTTTCTAAGGAGGCCTGGGACGTGCTGATCGCCTGTAGGATGGTCGAGATGTCCCCGGCTAGGCCAGAGCCAGGCGGCGGTCCGCCACTGGGGCCCCGATCCGACATCCTGAACTGCTCCATTGTAGTTTGGTTTGTGGGGCCGGGGGCTTGAGTGGTGCAAGACCTCCTCATAGTCTCCAGGCAGGCCAACAAACGTGCTCAAGGCAAGGAACGGGGGGCTCCCCAGTCAGCGTCTCTGCCACCCAATATAGTGGTTTAACCCTCAAATCCGGCCCGTCTGCACCACAGACCCCCAATCAGCAGCTCCAGGTCCCCAGGGGACCCGAAGAGAGGGCCGACCTACCCCCGGACCAGACCCCAACGTGTTGCTCCGCTATGAAGACGGTGATGCGCCCGGGGCTGTCCACCAGACTCTCCGGTCCCAGGGGAAGGGCACACCATGATCCAGGCGGACGGCCCTTGCTCTGCTGAACCCCTCCCGGCCTCAGGGGTCACAAGGCAATCAAAGTCCACGCCAGACCCCCTTCTGGGATCCTCCGGTCCTCAAACTTCAGCTCCGTGTGTCCAAGATGGCGGAGGGGACGGATAGCCTCCACAACCCAAGGGAGGAGAAATATATTGGGTGCAGCTCCCCTGAGATCCATGCAGGCACACTGATGATTTGTTGCTTCTTGCAAGATGGCCCCCCCAGAGGGCCGCTCGCCTACTAGGGCAACACCGAAGCCGAGGGGTTGGAAGGCCCCCTCATGGGGGCACGCTGGCACGATCCAGGTAGCCCAGAGCAGTCCCTGGGTAAACGGCTCACCTCGCTGGGAGCCCCACACCGTAGTCTCTCCACACAAAGGCAGGTCCACTCCGAAGGTCAGCACTCCCACGCCGATGCAGCCCAGTTCCAACACAGGCTCTGCAACGCTCCCCACAGCGCCCTCAGCGGGTGTCTTGCAGCGCTGGGCCGGCCGCACAACCGCTGGGCCCAGCCGCCGCCACTGTCAGCACAGGTCTCCGCGGCACCGCCAGGGGTATGTCTGCACTGCCCTCAGCCCCAGGTCAGTCTGACAGCTTCCCACTGTCCTCCCGGGGCCGGCGCACCGCCCAATGATCCTGGGGGCCTCCGCAGCTCGCCGATCCTCGGCTCCGCTGGCCAATCCACACACCCCCGTGGCCCCAGGGCGGGAGGGCGATCGTACGGTTGTGTTGCCCCCTCCCGCCGGATTCACAAGCCGCGGGGAGGAGAGCACTGTATCACAGTGTCGCAATCCTCAGGGCCCAGGTCCAAGCATCAGGGGGGCCCCCATTTTGAGAGGCCTAGGCCGCAGGCAGCAAGGGAATCCACGGAGGGAAGGGGTACCGAGAGCCGGCCACCCAAGACACCAGGGGACAGCAGGCAGTACGGGAAGCAACGGCAGTTAGGTGGGGGAGCTAGATGCAGGCTGGTAGCAGCGGATGCGACGTGGATGACAGAGGGGTCTGGAGCCCTCTCAGAGTGCGACCTTCATCTTGACGCCTCAAGCCACCCTACCCATCCCGGAAAACTTAAGGAAAACAATCACTATTAAGCTTATAACACATGGCCTATCATCAAGAGGTGGTAGGGTAATTTTTGTCATAGAGGCACACGAATATCGGCAGACAGAGTTATTCTTCTCATGGATTGTCTTCCCTGAAGCAAATCCATTAACACAGGTGTTCCATTTCCACAAAATAGAGGAACCTCCAGCCGAATATGTTCCTTTTGAGGATATTGAGATTCCATTAACATACCAAGAGCATGCGCTCTGGTAAAAAGGCGCCCTACAACATCAAAATTACATTACCAGGCTAGGTCTACTAGGTAGACCCGGAGCAGCATAACCGGTACTAGCCAGCTATACACCACATCCTGCCATTGAACGAATGACAGGTCAAGAACTATTAGTTCAACTAAAACAATTATTCAAAATACATAGACAATTGGTTCAATATGTCATGCGGACTCTAACAGTCCAACCTGCTATCAGGATTCCACAGCAAATCCCTCACCAGGGGAACACTAATAAAATCCCACCACAGACTATACAATCAGTCATTGGTAAATTGCCCGCAAAAAGTAACAAATTCCATTCTGGTTAGCTCAAAAGATTACTCAAAAAGAGGTAGTATTTCTTGATAGTACACCTCACGAGAAACATAGAATTTTAACAATCTGCTTACCAATGGGGATCTCACCACAGCTGGAGGCTGTGAAACTTGGGGTACAGTCTTTGCTGCAATCTACACAAAAACACATGGTGTTCCATTTATGGCATTAGTACCAGACGTCCTAAAAAAAATTCAAAATGAATACGGGGCAGAGCCTGCTCCAAATCTGGGTATGAAGTTACTTAAAGATTTCAAACAGGTCTCAGCTATAATATTAGCTAATATTAAAGGTGAAGCAACAACGTCGCGATCCTCCAAAAATTAAAAGAACTTGATGTAACTGAGCAACGACATGAACTTGCCGGAATAATAGAAAAATCCTATGTAGAACTAGGTAGAGATAGTTTGGAGGGAAAACCAGTTAGGCCCAAACTAACAGAAAGTCCTGAAAAGGTCTTTATTAAAAACACTCTCACTACTCCTAAAAAGAAGTGGGAGAATACTGAAGAAACTTCTAAACAGAAGCGTTCTCAATCCAGAGGTAGATCTCCTCAAAAGGAGCCATCTGAAAAGAGGTATAACCTCAGGAACAGGGATAATTTGAGAAAACCTGATAGATATCAAGATACTGATACACGTTCCTCTCGTACCTTACAGACTTCCTCACAGAAATCAGAAAGAAGAGGACGGTCAGAACACAAGGAAGAACGCGTGAAGTCCAAAGACGATCAACACGTTCCAAAAAATAAGAAAACCCAATTCACCAAAAAGAAGGTAGCAGGTCTAAAAATCAGACATGCAGAGGATCTTGAGGACATAACTCAAGAACGGGGAGTGGGCCCAGACAATGCTGGACAGCACAGCAGAAGTTATGATAGCTTGCAAGATCCTGAAGGGTCATCTGGAAACAGTGGAATTGAATGAGTACATTCAAGTTGAAACTGCTGATACCAGGGTTAGTGTACCCCATAAGTTATATGAAGTATCGCTCCGGAAGGAGGGGGATAAAACTAGGAAAATAAGAGCACTCTTTTGGGAGAAGCTCTCCAAGGGTTATGACATTCTTCTAGCTGAAAAAGACTGGCCTCCAAAATTTGTCAGGGAGTGCCCACATGGCGAAGACATCATTATGCCTGCCTTCTCTAATCATATTCCAATTCAGTTAAAATAAACCTTTGCCAGAAAATGGGCAGTAGCCCAAGCTCCATCATTATATAAAAATCATGTAGGATGGGATGAGATTTCTCCTCACCATAAAATCCAGTTAAAAACTCAACCAACTGCTCAGAGGCAGTATCCAGTTAAGCAAAAAGCTGAAAAACAGGTCAGGGAGAACTTAGATCAACTTGTATACCAAGGGGTGATTGAAGCATGCACCTCATCCATGAACAATCCTTTGTTTCCTGTCTCCAAGCCAGACAATACCTATCGTCTAGTTTTGGACTACAGACATCTAAACTCTTGTTGCAAAACCTTTGCAGTACAAAATGCACAGTGCAGCACTAACGAATAACATTTTGCGTAAAAAATATAAAACCACATTAGATATTTCTAACGGTTTCTTCTGTCGAAACATTGCACCAGAAAGCAGGTACTTGACCGCTTTTTCAATTATGGGGACACAGCGTCACTACTGTCGTCTCCCCCAGGGATTCAAGAATAGTCCAGGGTTATTTTCAGCCAGAGTAACAGAGATACTACAAAGGTATGATGATGAGGCATTATTTTATGTCGATGACATCTATCTTACAGACGATGACTTGGATAGGCACTTGCACAGAGTGAACACCATCAACGTCCTATTCTTAGGATACGAACTTTCAAGTGAAGGCAAAAGCCTAGCAGCAAACTTTTTAGAGAAATGTCTACTGCTCCAACCTACAAAAACGCTGAAAAACTTACAATCAATTCTAGGTTCCCTGAATTTCAGAAGAACTTACATTCTAAATTACGCAGAAAGGGTTAAACCTCTCTACAAATTAATCAAATCTGATTTCAAACAAACTAATTGGACTCAAAACACAGAGAAATTTTGCATTCAGTGTAATCAGACATGTTAGCAACATCCCATTTACAGACACGCGTAAACGTTCGCAACATTGTAATAAGAAAAATCCCAGGAAGATGCAGATTCATGTACTTAACCTTTAATGAAGGGAAAAATTACCAATTGCTTACAAATCACACTTGTACACACAAGCTGAAATGAAATTCACTTCAACAGAAAAAATTCTGACAGCGGTTCAAACTGCAGTAGCAAAAGAGAGAGCCCTCGCACAGGATAAACGCATAATGGTCGTTACTCCTGTACCTTCCTTAGAGGCAGTGACAAAAGAAAGCATTCCTAATGCAAAGGCTTTACATCCGAGATGGATACAATGGGTTAATTCTCTTGCTGCAACAGAGGTTGAATATATTTTTAACCCCTACTTGAAAACACAATAATTTTTACAACATGAACAGGAATGTCCTCTGCCCACTGAGATTCTGCCTCTGGAACAGTACGAATGTATAATTTATACAGATGGATCAGCACAGCCCGCAATTGGGGGTAAACAAGTTTATAGTGCTGCGTGCGCGATTGTTAAAGGTCGCTGGTGCAATGGTAAATTACGACATATGATCACAAAAACGCAATCTCTAGGAGATTGTACAGCTCAGCGAGCTGAACTACAGGCTTTCAAGATGGCGCTGGAAAATACTGATCGCGAATTCCCCACACTCATAGTGTGTGATTCGTATTACTGCGTCCAATCTTACAATGAATACTTGCAGAACTGGGTTCAAAATGGTTTCAAAGATGCAAGAGGTGGCACAATCAAATATAGGTTGTTTTGGGAACAAGTAGTTCTATTACAGAAAAAACTACAAAAGACTCACGTGATCCATACACTGAGTCATCAGCGTGATGGCATTCACGTTGCAGGGAATTCATTGGCTGATGAAGCCGCGAAGGCAGCTGTGCAATCGGCTTCCGTAGCTGCAATCACTCGTTCTAAAACAAAAATAGACAGCAAAATATTACAGGCTGTCACCGCTTCCATCAAAGACAGCGGTAAAACATTACCAAAAGGCTTTCCACTCAAGTACTCATATATAACTGATGCAAATAATGTTCCTTTTGCTCGAATCCCTGGAGTGGGGTCTAGAGTAATTCCAAACATGGAACATAGATTAGGACTAATCTTAGCAGCGCATGAATGGCTCGCCTCTGCACACGCAGGTGTTTCTGCCACAGTGTCATTATTAAAACAAAGATACTGATGGCCGCGCATGAGGAAACAGAACGGAATCTATGTTTTGGAATGTGAAATCTGCCAGAAAATGAAAGTTTCAACAGTGAAACGCCCATCTCAGACGCCCCTTCTAATTTCAGATAAACCATTAGCATGTGTTTACCTGGACCACTGTGGTCGCTTACAAAGGGATGTCAACTATGAATATATTATGGTCGCAGGGGATTCATGCTCAAGATTCATTCGGATGTGGTCTCAGCACTTGGCTGACGCCCGAACTGTTATAAAAGATTTGCGAGTCTTTATCGGCACAAACGCAATCGGCACGCTACATTCTAACCAGGGTCCTGCGTTTAGCTCTCGAGCTTACAAAGAGGCCATGACCAGCATGGGCGTTGTATTGTGGTACTCAAGTCCATTCCATCCTGAGGGAAATTCTGTAGTGGAAAGACAAAACCGGGACATAAAGCAATCTATAACAGCTAGGGTATGAGGTTCGGGTGACGGGTGGGTCAAACATCTAATAAGTGTCCCATGTAGTTTAAATCATCTGCCAAGAAATTCTCTGGATGGAATGACTCCATATGAAATTCTTTTTGGTACTAGAATGATTGTCGAAGACCTCGATCTCCATACTTCAATGGTCGAACAAAAACCCTTTGATGTCTAAGACCGTTTGGCTGTTTTACAGGACTTAAATGAAACAAGAAGAAGTCTAAGCAACACATTACAGAAGCCAACAACCACTGAAGAAAAACCACCTGTCCCAGCAAGGCCTGTCTGGATTCCAAAAATTGGGGATCTGGTCAGAGAAAAATAGCGGATAAGAAGGAATTTGGGCCTTCTTACAGGAAACAAGTACCTGTACTAGCAATTAAGCATGGGCGAATTTTGCGAATCTGGCGTTCGCAAATTTTGCGAATTTGCGAACTCGCAATCCGCAAAATCCGCAAATTCTCGCGAATTTGCAGATTTTTTTTTGTGTTCGCAAGGGTTTCTGCCAGTTCGCGAGGATTTGGTACTAGTTCGCAATTGCGAACTTACTTCTCGGCTCACAACGGTCGCGACTATGTTGTTTCTACGTCTGGTTCATCATCACAGCCTCCCAGCACCCTCTGTTTCACCACTGCCACCCTCTCTTTCACCCATGCCACCCTCTGGTACATCAATGCAACCCTCTGGTTCATCATCATTGTAGATGATGGGGAGGAAAAGCAAGCACACCTGCCCTGCTTCAACTGACATGAATTAATTTGGGGTTAGTTTATTAATGTGTCACTGTTTTAAAATTCCAGGTCTGACACCTGCTTCCTTATCAGTAATTGGCTTTCTGTTGCAGTCCAATTTTTTTTCCAGGACCTTTGTGGCCTACTTCTAGCTATTCTATGAGCCTGCTGTGAGGGTCAGAGCAGGGCCATACAATTGTTGCAACTGAACTCTGGAGGGGCCCCAGTCAGGAAGCACTACAGTGAATTGTTACTAATGATGAGTTTGAACTCTTGCACCTGCCGATTGCTTTCAGTTTTGCAAAACTCGTTTTTCTGCAATTTCGCGGGATTTGTGGGGCGCGAACACACGCGAGATCGGATTCGGAAGCCGCGAATTCATGCGAATATGCGATTTATTTTTTTGCGGCGTGTTAGTTCGCAAAGTTTTGTGCGTTTTCGCGAGCCGCTTGTAGCGCAAGGCGCGAAGTTACCCTCGCGGTCGTTCAAGGGCGCGGCCATCTTGTTTGCATGACGTATTTCCGTTCCTGGGCGCGAAGTGTAATCTCGCAAAGTGTGCGGCTCGCAAGTACAATTTCACGAGTGTTCGCGAGGAACATCTCGCACGAACTTAGTCGCGCGGTCGTGAACAGGCGCGGCCATCTTGTTTCTCATTCATTGCTATGGTTCTGGACATGCTTCTTGTATCCTCTCTAAATCTGTGCCATCCTTTGCTTGTTTGAAGTTTTTTTTATCTATTTTACTTATTATCTACCCCTCTATTTTTCTAGCCCTATATTTTTGTGTTTACTGCTACTTTTTGTTAATTTTAAACTACTTTTTTAAACTCTTTTCTTTTCTTCTCTTCCCTATTCTATTTTCTTTATTCCTTTCCGCCCAGACCATGGTGAAGGGAGCCGGGAAGCATCCCGAGAAGGGGAAGGGTCCCGCACCCCGTGCCCGGCTCCCGTGCGGGCATTTGAGGGGGGAGACAGTCGCACCCCGGGAGATTTTCAGCCCGGAGGAGGTGGGCGCACTACTGTTCTATGTACAGCGCCACCTCCCCAGGACCATAATGGCAGGCGGCAAGATCGGAGGCGGGTACGGGATGCGGGATCGCCGGAAGCGGTGGGATAAGGTGTGCCGGGCCATGTACCACCACTCTCGGGTCCGGCGCACCTACAACCAGGCCACCCACCGCTGGACGGATGTCCTGACCTGTGAACGAGATCTGCTCGACCTGCTTGGCCTCGAGATCCCCGGGCTTGGTGAGTAGTAGTAGTAGCTATTTCTTTACTACTCTGTTTCCTCCTGCTGTGTTATTATATTGCAATTTTTTTTTACCAAGAGCAATAATGCTGCTCATTACATTGTAGGTATATTATATTTCAAAATCTTCTGTGCATTTCAGGTGCACTGCTCTCCTTCTCAGTAGTGTTGCTACTATGCTTATTTGTTTCCGATTTTGTGTTCATTTCATTGGCCAGTGAAATTATGTATGAGTGTAGTTTAAAGAACTGCGTAATGCTACACACTAAGGTTCAGATGTTTAATTACCGGCGCATCCCTGCAAAGTAGCAGGGATGCACCAGTAATTGTGCGCCACGCCACTATCACCCAGGGTGCGTCGTATCTACAATGCGGCGCACCATGGGCACAAAACGTCACCAAAGCGTTACGCATCTGTGCCGTAAGGGCGGCGCATTGCTGGAGTTGCGTCGCAATGATGGCGCAGCTCCATCAATGCTCTGGGGTGCCCTATCTCCCCAAAGCTGCGTCAAGCCGTACGTCTGCTTCAAGCAGGCGCAGGGTTTGAGTCACGCATCATTGTCGTTAAAGTGATTGATTGAAATCTTGTAGATTTCCCTCAGCCACTTTTAGGATGCGTTCCTGTGCAGGAACGCCCTCCCTTGCGCCGGAAGGTCCCCTGATGGCGCAGGGCTTTACAACGTGATGCATCTCCCATATGCGTCACGTTGTTAATATACGCGCACCATTGCGCCTCTTTTGTGCTGCCGCTGCGTCACAAAAGTCACGCAACAATGGAGCAAAAGAGCCGCAAGGGGCTTCTAAATCAGCCCCTACAGACCCAAGTCCAGTCCTTCCTTTGTACACATGGCGATAAGAAGAAATAGTGGTGGTGGATTGATAGTTTGAGTAATTTAATGACTGGTTAATGTAGTAGGAAACTTTAGTGTTGTCGCTGATCTGCAATCACGGTGGACTTTGGCTGTCACTTCGCGTGCTGCGGACTGCTGCCTGCCAATCCTAGGCAAACCTTTTTAGTACTTTGTGTAGTGAGTTACATAAGAAGTTTACAATTCGACGGTCCGCAAATCAAGCAATACTAATAACGTAGTAGACCACATGAGATTGGTCAATAATATATCCCGTTGAATAGTTGTCTATTTGCTATTTCGCCAAAATATTTTGTTAGTTCTTTTGAAATGTTTGATTTGGTTGACAAATATCATCCATGTTTTCTGTTTTTCTTACTTTCATGTTGTACATCAGCTTCCCCCAGGGGCAAGAGGAGGACACAGAAGGAGGAGGAGGAGGGTGCTGTTGAGGATGCAGGCCAGGATCGGGCAGGCGAGGGCTCCTTTGCTGGCCCCAGTAAGTTTTAATTTTAATATAGAGTACTTATTTTTTCCCAGCGTTCCTCATTCGATTTTTTCTAAATCGTCTTTGATATTCTTGTAGACTGGATCTAAATTCTTATCCTGCCTCGACTATGACTCCGTGTGGTATTACTAGATTATTCTTATTAGTCTGTCTGGGTAGCTAACTAAGATTGCACATTTGGCAATTCCATTGGACTCCCATTCTAGTCAGCAATAGCTCTATGCACAGAGCGCAGTCCTCTGGGATTGTCCATAATGTCTTTTCAAGTCTTCTAAATGTTTATGCTTTGACAAGTGCCAACAATAAAAAGGTGAATGACCACCAAGAAAGAATAAGATACTACTTTACTTTTGGTTTGGATAGGAGGACAATCCATTCTACTAGTGTTGCAGGGACAAATCTGCACAAACAGAACTATGGACACTAAATAATCCATTGCTTAGCTTATCAATTATAATAGGTGCTGTTAGACTTTCCACATACCTCAGTGATAACAGACTTTGTAGTTGAACCCCCAATCTCCTTACTGACAAGATAGTGTGGCAGAGTCATTTAGCTCCCAAAGTCACCGATGATTATGATTATTCCCCAATGATGTCAGAGGCACGGACCAATGCTTGAAAAAATTGCAAAACCTTTAGCTCATCCACTCTAGTCTGGAGGACCACAGAGTCTATTTAAGTTTAAAAGCTTTATTAAAAGTAAACACATTTATTAAAATCAAGTTTGTCATAAAAGTAAACGTTTAACTGAAAATGCAAAAGTGCTTAGTGCTGACGATTAATTGGACACATTTCTTGTGGTCGAGCCGAGCTCTAACCTGGTTTGAACTTGATCCTGCTCGTGTTCTTAGAAGTCAAGCTTCTGTCTGTTAGGAGAAAAAGTGGTGCGTGTTAAAAATAAAAAGCAAGCATTTATCAGTTGTGCCAAAAAGTGCAGCAAGACAACAGCCTTCCCTGGAAAAAGGGACATTTTTACTTTAGAGTAGACAGTCACAACTTATTAAATTATATACTGTTTTTTTCACATTTCTTTCTTCCTCCTAGACCAAATATTATATAGTAGTGAGTGGTGTATTCTAACATTATTAAATGTACTTTGTAGGTGGAACATCTGGAGGCGGGGCCAGCGCGGAGGTGGTGGTGGCATTGGACGAGGAGGACAACTCTGGGGAGGAGGAGGTGGAAGTGCCGGACAATTCTGTGGTTGATGACACGGTGGTGGCGGGCAGAGGTAAGCTATATATTCCTTACTCATTGAGATTGAAGACTGCAGAGTGTGCTTTCTGCACGGGTGTATTATAAATAAACCAGGTAGTAGCCTCCTCTAAATGTACTTCGACTTAGCTGTGAAGTTTTTGGCGAGAAGAATCCCAATCAGATCTGAGATGAACCTGATGGATGGGATGAACGAAAAGCGAAAGAAGGGTGTAAGTAAGTGTGGAAGGACGAGAAATGTAATGATGACTGGCAATGAAGAATGATATGTGTTTGCTTGGTCCCCGAGGTGGCTGGGAAGGAAAGAATATGGTATGGTGCATGGCTGGGTGAATGATGAAGCAAGGATGGGTGGAAGGAGAACAGCCTGGGTGGGTGAAACAGAAACTGTATGTGTGCATATACTTTGAATGGATGGATGCCTGGATCATTCATGGTACTATCTGACTCTTAGATAGCATATGTGTATCTAGAGAGAGTAGACGGTCATTGGATGATCTAAGTGTTACTTTGAAGAGCATGTAACACCGCACCCGCACGTCCGTTCCAGTGTAGGAAAGGCAAGGAAAAGAAGTTGTAATTTTGTCCAAATACTACCATGAATAGTAGCAGTAGTTTGTATTGCAACTGCAAGCACAGCATATATCCGGTTATTATGGTGGACACTCCCTACCTCTCTTAATAATTTTAGTTTAGTAGTAGTACGTCATTCATGTGTGGGTGTATCACTGTTCACTCAATAATAAGCAAAGCACCTAAAGTCATCCCATATGTCATCAAATACATCCCATGTGAAGTGATAGATAATCAGATTATTTAGCTTCTTCAATTTCCTTTTCTAATACTCATTTGCACTGTAGGGTGAAAGCTAAATTAATTAAGCAGTAGCCCTTTTAACAGAGTATTCTCAGTGCCACCCGTAATAGAAAAGTAAGAGCTTCACCACCTGCATGCACTGGACCAGTACAGTAATGCAAGTCTGTCTCACTCACCATGGTGTGCGTCTGTTTTTCTCGGGTGCAAGTTCACTGCGCTGGCATTATGCCGGCTTGCATAAGATAACGTACCAATTTTCCTAAACAAGAGAGAAGAAGAAGAATAAGACTGGTGTACTGTCATAGTCGACTGTAATGGAAGTCCATAGTGCTCGTAGAATTTGTTCCTTAAACTCCCACTAATGTTAGAGCAAGGATGAAGAAGTCGGAGGTTACATAGATACTGTCCTCAATAGTTATGTAGTGTGCTTTCAATTTGCAACTTGTACTGTGACAACTTTCTGCTCAATCATTTTGTGTTAATCTTAAGGAGCATTGGTTACAGACTATGTCTTTCTTTCTTCATGCAGTTGCTCCTTCCAAATCCAAGAGACCATCAAGGAGGAAGGAGCTGGCTCGAATGGCCCGGCAACGGAGGCTGGATGCCACTGTCGCTGAATATCGGCGGGTGGTGGCCCTGGAGGAGGAGGAGACACAGTCTGGTAATACAACAACGTCCACTGGGACAGCTGCATCCTCCTCCGTGCGGGCTGCCAGCCAGCGCAGTGCTCCAGCGGTACGGAGCTACCAAAGCCAAACGCCACCGCCGAGCAGCAAAGACAGCAGCTGCCCCCCACAGGACTTGCAAGGCACGCGGTGGAGGGCCTCTGCTTCGAACATGCCACCCTCCGCAAGGAGCATGATGCCCTGGCTGCTAAAGTCAACAGCACCCTACCATAGTGTCCCTTGCCCCTTTTTTAGAGACTTTTGGGGGGTGGGAATTGGGAGTTGGGTTTTTGGGGACTTTTGAAGGACAATCAGTGGGGTTAGGGAGGGTCTTGCGGGAGATTATTTTGTTAGGGCTATAAAGATATACTTTTTGAAATTTTATCTGACCATACCTGTTTTTTACTGCTTTTGAGTCTGGTGGGTGGGGTTTTAACAGTAAGTTTGTTTTCCTGAATAGTCCTAGGACTTTAGTAGTACTACCGTCAATCTCTCGTCTCTCCTAATACTCCATTATACTACCTCCAACCAAACGCTTATCTTACCTGTAATTTCTGTTTGAAAGTAGGGCTAGGCCCAGGGCTGGCTCCACGCGAAATGGCGATTAAGGTTGCAATCCAGGGCGGCTGAAATTTCCTCTTCCTTATGGTGGTACTAGTGGTGTGACACAGTGGCAGTTGCATGGCTATGGAAAAAAAGAAAACGAAACCTGGTTTGTCCTTACTGTAGCATTACAACGGTACGATAGAGAATATAGCAGGTGACAGTACACTAGACTACATCAGTGCGACAATGTAGCCTAACAAATGGTAAAGTATTTATAGTATAACTTGTACTTGCGTAGGATTTCTTTGACATTGGCTAATACTACAAGAAATAGTACTGAAGCTGAGTAAGTCTAGAATATATCCTCGGATTCCTTCACCAGCCTGTTGCTATGACCTTATCCTCCCCAGCAAGTGTGTGGAATTATTGTTGTCAGTTAGTCACACATCAAGCAAAACCACACAACCCGGCGGAAGAGGGTTAGGGTTTGTAAAATGGATAGGAATGGGGCTTTCTTTTTGGGTAGGTTTTGTTGAGAGAAAAAAAAAAGCACAGCATGGACAAACAATAATTGAACATAAAGAAATTTTTAGTTACAAAGCTAACCATAAATCTTTTACGTGACATAAAGGAAGTGCATGCACTACTGAATGCATTGTTACAGAAAAGTAAGTAGTACTTTCGACAACCGTGAATGCCAGAATGCGACAGTACAGGGCTACATTAAATTAGGTTAAAAAAATAGCCGAAGTAAAACATATAGAATGACTGTAGGGATCAATTTAGAAGCAGAGAGAGATCCAAGAAATGCAGTCACACACACTCATTGAATAAAATAATGGATACTGTACCTGTATTGTTGTAGTTGTCCTGTTGAATTTGGTAAGTAAGTTGCATGCAGCAAACAATTCCTCTTATTAGCGGTGCTCCTCCATTCCAGCTGACACTTCGTCCATCAATGTTGGTGACCAGAAGACACCCTGTACACTGCCTGCCTGGCGGATGCTGAATTGCGGCTCGCTAATGTGAAGCCTGACTCCATCCTTTTTTCCCCATTGCAGACTGAAACCCGGCCTGTAATTATTGAACGAAAAACAGCACTGATAAATAAATATAAGGTATGTACGCTGTGTAGTGCAAAAAGTCACACTTTGATTTTCCTAATAAACAGTACAACATTTTTGAAAGTGCATACTCTGTCTGAGTCACCTTTTCAAGGATAAATAAGTATGGGCGAATTAATTTAGCGGATCTTTCCCCTCAAGCTAGGTGTACTGTAAACTGTGTTTTAGAGCAAAATTAGACCTTCCCAGCAGTGCTTCCACCCAGACCCTTACTAAAGCCAGTTGCAAAAATGTAGAAGACCCCCAATCAGATCTCAAAAAACGAGGCCTAGCAGAAAACTGGTGACAAAACGTACTTCGAAAGTAAAAGTAGGCCCAAATACCCCCTTACCCACCGTGGATTGTATTCAAACCACTTGCAAGCAAGCAAAAGTATCCATAGCCAGCATCGCTCCAAGACTCGAAAGCCCCCCCACCCAAACACATGCAATAGAAATACTGCTAAACCCTAACGAGCGCTAAGTTAAGAATAGTGGCAGAGGCTTTCTTTAACTATGCCAAGTCCCCCCTTTCCTACCATGGATTTTCTTCAAATGACTTGCAACCAAAATTACACATTCTCACGAGTGCTCTAAGACCCCAGAACTCAGTTGCAAAAATCTAGAACACCCCAAAACACATGCAATCCTGCTGCTAGGGCTAAACCTAACGTACCCTAAGTTACAAAAAGTGCCAAAAGGCTTTTCCTTATGGATTTTGTCCCAACCACTTCTATTCGGTATTAGACCTTCCCAGGAATGCCCCAAGACCCGCCAACCCACCCGCCAAAAAGCACAACACCCCCAAACAGCCCAAAAGCAAAATCTCATACTTACAATATTTCTCGGCCTTCGGTTCAAACGCGCTGTGTAGCTAGGCCATAACTCCAGTTTACCACCACGGATTTCCTGAAAAGCAAATGCAATCAAGATTAGAGTGTCCCAGCAGTGCTCCCAGACCCCGAAACTCACCCACAAACAGCCGGAACCCCCCAAAGAGCACCTCAAAGGCAAGCAAGTCAGCAAAAACACCCAAAAATTTCCGCCTCGGATTTGGTCCAAACCACTTTTATCCGGTATTAGAGCTTCCCAGCAATGGCCATAGAGCCGTCAACCCAGGAGAAAACGAGTAGAAGACCCCCAAACAGCCAAAGAGCAAAAGTACAAAAATGGGGACTTAGTCATTTTTTTGCCAATTTCCCAAATCACTCCGCGCGCGCTCTGCAGCTAGGCCCTAACTCCCCTCTGCCACCATGGATTTGCTTCAAACCTCTTGCAAAGTAAAGAATCCATAGCCAGCAGTGCTCCCAGACCCCGAAACCCACCCACAAACACCAGGAAGCCCCCCAAACAGGCCCCCGAAAACGCTACATTGAGCAAAATGTCAGAAATAGCAACAAAAAAAATCAGCGTGGATTTTGTCCCAACAACTTCTATCCGGTATTAGACCTTCCCAGGAATGCCCCAAGACCCGCCAACCCACCCACCAAAAAGCACAACACCCCCAAACAGCCCAAAAGCAAAATCTCATACTTACAATATTTCTCGGCCTTCGGTACAAACGCGCTGTGTAGCTAGGCCATAACTCCGGTTTACCACCACGGATTTCCTGAAAAGCAAATGCAATCAAGATTAGAGTGTCCCAGCAGTGCTCCCAGACCCTGAAACCCACCCACAAAGATCAGGAAGCCCCCCAAACACGCCCCCGAAAACGCTACATTGAGCAAAATGTCAGAAATAGCAACAACAAAAAATCAGCGTGGATTTTGTCCCAACCACTTCTATCCGGTATTAGACCTTCCCAGGAATGCCCCAAGACCCGCCAACCCACCCGCCAAAAAGCACAACACCCCCAAACAGCCCAAAAGCAAAATCTCATACTTACAATATTTTTCGGCCTTCGGTCCAAACGCGCTGTGTAGCTAGGCCATAACTCCGATTTACCACCACAGATTTCCTGAAAAGCAAATGCAATCAAGATTAGAGTGTCCCAGCAGTGCTCCCAGACCCCAAAACCCACCCAAAAACACCAGGAAGCCCCCCAAACAGGCCCCCGAAAACGCTACATTGAGCAAAATGTTAGAAATAGCAACAAAAAAAATCAGCGTGGATTTTGTCCCAACCAATTCTATCCGGTATTAGACCTTCCCAGGAATGCCCCAAGACCCGCCAGCCCACCCGCCAAAAAGCACAACATCCCCAAACAGCCCAAAATCAAAATCTCATACTTACAATATTTCTCGGCCTTCGGTCCAAATGCTCTGTGTAGCTAGGCCATAACTCCAGTTTACCACCACGGATTTCCTGAAAAGCAAATGCAATCAAGATTAGAGTGTCCCAGCAGTGCTCCCAGACCCCGAAACTCACCCACAAACAGCCGGAACCCCCCCAAAGAGCACCTCAAAGGCAAGCAAGTCAGCAAAAACACCCAAAAATTTCCGCCTCGGATTTGGTCCAAACCAATTTTATCCGGTATTAGAGCTTCCCAGCAATGGCCCCAGAGCCGTCAACCCAGGAGAAAACGAGTAGAAGACCCCCAAACAGCCAAAGAGCAAAAGTACAAAAATGGGGACTTAGTCATTTTTTTGCCAATTTCCCAAATCACTCCGCGCGCGCTCTGCAGCTAGGCCCTAACTCCCCTCTGCCACCATGGATTTGCTTCAAACCTCTTGCAAAGTAAATATCCATAGCCAGCAGTGCTCCCAGACCCCGAAACCCACCCACAAATACCAGGAAGCCCCCAAACAGGCCCCCGAAAATGCTACATTGAGCAAAATGTCAGAAATAGCAAAAAGAAAATGAGCGTGGATTTTGTCCCAACCACTTCTATCCAGTATTAGACCTTCCCAGGAATGCCCCAAGACCCGCCAACCCACCCGCCAAAAAGCACAACACCCCCAAACAGCCCAAAAGCAAAATCTCATACTTACAATATTTCTCGGCCTTCGGTCCAAACGCGCTGTGTAGCTAGGCCATAACTCCAGTTTACCACCACGGATTTCCTGAAAAGCAAATGCAATCAAGATTAGAGTGTCCCAGCAGTGCTCCCAGACCCCAAAACTCAACCACAAACAGCCGGAACCCCCCTAAAGAGCACCTCAAAGGTAAGCAAGTCAGCAAAAACACCAAAAAATTTCCGCCTCGGATTTGGTCCAAACCACTTTTATCCGGTATTAGAGCTTCCCAGCAATGGCCCCAGAGCTGTCAACTCACCCGCAAAGAAGTAGAACACCCCCACAAGTGCTGAGTCTTTCTTCATTGGGCGTAAACCAGCCCTCTGCTTTGATGGAAATAGGAGTCTGGAGGAGGAGAATAGAGGAGCATGTTCTTCTGAACTTGTGAACCTGAGGAATGCAGACTGCGGCACCTTCAAATCAATAAGCAAACAAGTGAAGACAGTTCTGCTGATGGGCTTGTTTTAGTGATTAGGTGATTAAAGTTTGAATTATATTAACCTTGCACAACAAAGAAAGACAGACACACAGGAATAAAAGTGAATAAGGACGAAAAAGAAAGTTATTGATTCATTGTCTCATTTTCAGGGCTCGGTGTCACGGTCCACGAATAAGAATAAGGCTTCGTCATCATACTCTGCGAATTTAGGCAGGGTGAGCTCAGTGTCACCTGACAGAGAAGAAATTCCCTCATCTATGTTGCTGTCCACCTCGTCTTCATCCGGCGTGCTTTCTGGTACTCTGTAATCTGGTGGTATGAGGTGCTAATTCATCTTAATCATTGTTAACCTCTCCATATTTTTGGACGAGAGGCGGCTCCGTTTGGAAGTTACAATGCCACCAGCAGCACTGAAAACACGTTCAGAAGACACACTTGAGAGTGGGCAAGACAAGTAGTTTAAAGCCAGGTTGGAGAGCTGTGGCCACAATTCTTTTTTCCCATGCCAATACGCCAATGGGTGAGCATTAACATAGACCTGTGTTGAGTCATTCAGATAGTCCTTCACCATCGACTCAAGGTGCTCCTCCAAGGTTCCTCCACTTTGCTTAGCTGTTGCTGTGACCTTTTGAGAACCAAACCCAACCCGACTAGCCAATCCTCTTCAGCCTCCAATGTTACTGTTGTGTCTGGTGGTGCAGATGATCCGGTTGCCGGAGTCTTTAACGGCTGAGAGGTCACTTGTGCCGCAGCCACAGGTGCAGAAGTGGATTGTTGTGACTGGGGATGGCCTGCTGATGCTGATGTACTGCCTTTTCCTTCAATTTTCTGCCGTTCTCTTTCAAACCTCTCGGCTGAGGAGGGTAGCCACTGTTTGTACTTTGTAACATCTTCATCAGCAAAAGGAAAGAATTCTTGGCCTGCCAGCGCCTTTTTGTAGCGTGGATCCAGAATAGTAGCACAAATGTACTGCTGGTTTGAGTGGATCATTTTAAGACGTTCATCACCTTGTAGGCGCTCTAATAATTTCTCCGCCAGAACAAAAGGGTCTTGGTTTTTTTCATCTTTTTGAAACACAGAACACACCTCCTTCAGTTGGTGCTCCAGCATGTACAACAATAGGATAGCTTTTCCCAAATTACAGTCCTCCTTGCTGACTGCACGCGTGAAGAACTCAAAAGGACGAAGCCTGCGTGTCAGGCTTTTAACTATGTCCCATTGCGCCGCACCCATCCTCAGGTCCTCCTTCTGAGCTGTACCCTGTGTTAAGAAATAGTGATCGAGTACCGTATACTGCTCATACAGACGCTCAAGCATGTAGAAGGTTGAGTTCCAACGTGTTGCCACCTCCTGGATGAGTGCTCTCACTGGCATTCGACGTTCATATAGCAGGCTCCTCAGATGCTTCCGGGCCTTAAAAGAATGGCTGAAATGGTTGCACATTTTTCGGCAGGTGTCCACTAACCTGTACACTGCACTGTCTTTATCACTCAAGAATTTTTTGACAACCAGGTTTATACAGTGCGCCAAACACGGCACTCTGAAATATTCACCCAGCTCCATGGCCTTAACTACATTGGCGCCATTATCCGTGGAAACATAACCAATCTGGCGTTTTTTGGGGGACAGCCAGTCAAGGACCTTTGTGTTAAACACATCCAAAATGTTTTCTGCTGTGTGACGTTTCTCCAAACCAAACATGGCTAGTGTTGCATGTTTCCGAGCAGCTTTAAAAACTTGGTCCGGGTCGACACCTGCGTTTAGCTTTGCTTTAACCCCTGATAAAGAGACCCAGTGTGCAGTGATGCACATGTAATCAGCGCCTGCGCCACTGGTCCACACAATTCTGTTGTCAGATGTATAGTGTGAACAGCACTCTTCTGCAAAGCTGCCCCAATCACCTCCAGAACATCTTCATGTAGTGCTGGAACCGCAACTCGGGCAAAATAGAACCGGCTAGGAACCTTCCATTTAGGGCAGAGCGCTGCCACTAATTCTAGAAAACCAACCCCTTCTACAAAAGAAAAAGGGAATAGGTCCAGAGCTAGCATTTTAGCCAGCTTAGTGTTATACAGACGTGTCAGTGGGTGGTTGCGTTCATATTGCGCTTCTGTAAACAACATCTTTTTAATGTTGCCCTGGAACAAGCATTTATGGGATGATGATGATGATATCTTCGACCCAGTTACGCTCGCTGATGAACTTTTTCGCATTGGTGTATCACTCTCTCCCACTCTCTTAGTGTGGCTCACATGGGGTGTGCTGCTGACAGGGGTACTGGGTGTAAGTGAAGTGTTTGACACGTCTTCTTCCTCCTCATCATCATCAGATGAAACATCAACGTTTTCATTACATGCAATTCGGGCTTCCTTGATCGCCTGTAGGTGTGCAAACCATTGGACAGCGTGCTGTCTCTTAAGATGACCTCTCTGGCCTCCGGTACCATAGTTGGTACCAAACTTACCACGACTAACTCGAAGCTTACAAATGCTACAAATGGCTACGTTTTCCTTTTTTGGGCAAACCTTAAAGAAGTCCCAAACTGCAGACTTATAATGTCTTTGGGGGCCGGAGGAGGCGGCGATACTGGTGGTGGTGGTCCTGCTGCTAATGCCAGATGAAGTGGAGGATGTGGATTGCCGAACTTCAGTACGTTTTGCACTTTCACCACCATTAATTGAGGTCGAGGTGGATGGAGGTCCCTTCTTGCGAGGAAGAAATATGGAAGCGGTAGGTGTTGGTGTACTAGTTAACTCCAATGATTGTTGTGTTTCCATTGCCTCCTCGTCGACATCATCATCACGCTCAGCAGCTTCTCGGGCTAGGGTCAAAATGTCTCTTTGCTGCATGCCCGCTGGAGCTGCAGTGACCTTTATGATGACTGGCTCGTTGTCGTGAGAGGCTTCATCAGCAGCAGTATCCGTCACTTCTTGTTGAGCCTCATAACACTCCATAGCTATGAGTTTTTCGACGACCTTCCTTTTACGCTTAGGTACCTTTGTCAGATCATGGTGTGCCTCACTCTCAGACGGCCGTGATGGTTCCCAATCTTCATCCAGATCATCAGAAGGAGGTGGGCTTGAAGAAGATGTAGACACCCCATTGATCTTTTCCTTGCTAGGGATGTGGAAGACAATGAATGATCATCAGGAGGAGTGGCTTCCTCAAATGATACCTCGGTTTGGTTGTCGATTTCCTGATGTGCCCCTACTTCGGGAGGAACAACTATTGTGGGCACTTGTGACCCTCCATGCACCTCTGCTTGCGCATCTCCTTGCGCTGCCTCTCCTTCCACATGTACTTGGGCTTGTACTTGCACATGTGGTTGTTGTTGCGGCTGTGGTTGTTCAACACTTGTCAGATGAGTTACAACAACCTGTGTTGATTCAGGGACATTGCTGCTACTTTCTTGCGATGAGCCAACATCACTGGTCGATGGTGATTGAAGAAGTACACTGACTGCCTCTGCAGCACTCAAGGGCTTTGACTTAAGTTGGCGTGGTGGTGGTGGTGGAGGCACTGAGCCTAATGGAGCGGGGGTGCTGCTCCCAGCTTGGTCCCCAGCAGATCCCGCTGCTGCTGCAGGCGCACTTTTTTTTTTACTCCCAAAAAACACGGCGGCGGGCACACCAGCCTCCTTGGTAACTTGCTTCTTCTGCTCCTTACTGGCAAATTTCTTGCTAGAGGAGCTACGGAGAACTTTTTTTGGGGCCATCTTCTTCAGAGCAGGTCAGAACAGCAGGCCGCAGTTGCACGAGTTGCAGAGTTGTCTGTGGCCAGACGTGACGTCGCGTGACCTTATGCTGCACACACACACTGCTGCAGGACTTCTTCCTGGCACTGGTGGTTCTCTTGAGTCTTGTGCACCTAAAGGCAATGGAAGACAGAGGAACATCAGTTCAGCTATACACCCCAAAAAAATCGAGAAAACAAAAAAAGAAAAATCAGCACAATCCCATGCCCTCCATGATGTTTAAATTCAAGACACCCCACAGAAAGACTAGGCCCATGCAACACTCACTACCCCTGGTGAAAAGGCCACAACAGGCCAAAAAACACGAAAATCACAGAAAAATCAGCACAATCCCGAGCCATCCAGCCCCTCCATGATGTTTAAATTCAAGACAACCCACAGAAAGACTGGGCCCATGCACCACTCACTACCCCTGGGCATAATGGATGAAAGATAGGCAAAATGGGTGCAGGCCTGAGAACACTGCCTGCATTCAAAATGGCCCCCTCCCTCACAGCACATGGCCAGGGCCTGTAGCAGCACTCAAAATGGCCCCCAACCACATGGCCTGTCCACAACAGGCCAAAAAAACGAAAATCACAGAAAAATCAGCACAATCCCAAGCCATCCAGCCCCTCCATGATGTTTAAATTCAAGACAACCCACAGAAAGACTAGGCCCATGCACCACTCACTACCCCTGGTGAAAAGGCCACAACAGGCCAAAAAAACGAAAATCACAGAAAAATCAACACAATCCCAAGCCATCCAGCCCCTCCATGATGTTTAAATTCAAGACAACCCACAGAAAGACTAGGCCCATGCACCACTCACTACCCCTGGGCAAAATGGATGAAAGCTAGGCAAAATGGGTGCAGGCCTAAGAACACTGCCTGCATTCAAAATGGCCCCCTCCCTCCCAGCACATGGCCAGGGCCTGTAGCAGCACTCAAAATGGCCCCCAACCACATGGCCTGTCCACAACAGGCCAAAAAAACGAAAATCACAGAAAAATCAGCACAATCCCAAGCCATCCAGCCCCTCCATGATGTTTAAATTCAAGACAACCCACAGAAAGACTAGGCCCATGCACCACTCACTATCCTTGGTGAAAAGGCCACAACAGGCCAAAAAAACGAAAATCACAGAAAAATCAGCACAATCCCAAGCCATCCAGCCCCTCCATGATGTTTAAATTAAGACAACCCACAGAAAGACTAGGCCCATGCACCACTCACCACCCCTGGGCATAATGGATGAAAGCTAGGCAAAATGGGTGCAGGCCTGAGAACACTGCCTGCATTCAAAATGGCCCCCTCCCTCCCAGCACATGGCCAGGGCCTGTAGCAGGACTCAAAATGGCCCCCAACCACATGGCCTGTCCACAACAGGCCAAACAAACAAAAATCACAGAAAAATCAGCACAATCCCAAGCCATCCAGCCCCTCCATGATGTTTAAATTCAAGACAACCCACAGAAAGACTAGGCCCATGCACCACTCACTACCCCTGGTGAAAAGGCCACAACAGGCCAAAAAAACGAAAATCACAGAAAAATCAGCACAATCCCAAGCCAACCAGCCCCTCCATGATGTTTAAATTCAAGACAACCCACAGAAAGACTAGGCCCATGCACCACTCACCACCCCTGGGCATAATGGATGAAAGCTAGGCAAAATGGGTGCAGGCCTAAGAACACTGCCTGCATTCAAAATGGCCCCCTCCCTCCCAGCACATGGCTAGGGCCTGTAGCAGCACAAAAAATGGCCCCCAACCACATGGCCTGTCCACAACAGGCCAAACAAACGAAAATCACAGAAAAATCAGCACAATCCCAAGCCATCCAGCCCCTCCATGATGTTTAAATTCAAGACAACCCACAGAAAGACTAGGCCCATGCACCACTCACTACCCCTGGGCATAATGGATGAAAGCTAGGCAAAATGGGTGCAGGCCTAAGAACACTGCCTGCATTCAAAATGGCCCCCTCCCTCCCAGCACATGGCCAGGGCCTGTAGCAGCACTCAAAATGGCCCCCAACCACATGGCCTGTCCACAACAGGCCAAAAAAACGAAAATCACAGAAAAATCAGCACAATCCCAAGCCATCCAGCCCCTCCATGATGTTTAAATTCAAGACAACGCACAGAAAGACTAGGCCCATGCACCACTCACCACCCCTGGGCATAATGGATGAAAGCTAGGCAAAATGGGTGCAGGCCTAAGAACGCTGCCTGCATTCAAAATGGCCCCCTCCCTCCCAGCACATGGCCAGGGCCTGTAGCAGGACTCAAAATGGCCCCCAACCACATGGCCTGTCCACAATAGGCCAAACAAACGAAAATCACAGAAAAATCAGCACAATCCCAAGCCATCCAGCCCCTCCATGATGTTTAAATTCAAGACAACCCACAGAAAGACTAGGCCCATGCACCACTCACTACCCCTGGTGAAAAGGCCACAACAGGCCAAAAAAACGAAAATCACAGAAAAATCAGCACAATCCCAAGCCATCCAGCCCCTCCATGATGTTTAAATTCAAGACAACCCACAGAAAGACTAGGCCCATGCACCACTCACTACCCCTGGGCATAATGGATGAAAGCTAGGCAAAATGGGTGCAGGCCTAAGAACACTGCCTGCATTCAAAATGGCCCCCTCCCTCCCAGCACATGGCCAGGGCCTGTAGCAGCACTCAAAATGGCCCCCAACCACATGGCCTGTCCACAACAGGCCAAAAAAACAAAAATCACAGAAAAATCAGCACAATCCCAAGCCATCCAGCCCCTCCATGATGTTTAAATTCAAGACAACACACAGAAAGACTAGGCCCATGCACCACTCACTACCCCTAGTGAAAAGGCCACAACAGGCCAAAAAAACGAAAATCAGAGATAAATCAGCACAATCCCAAGCCATCCAGCCCCTCCATGATGTTTAAATTCAAGACAACCCACAGAAAGACTAGGCCCATGCACCACTCACTCCCCCTGGTGAAAAGGCCACAACATGCCAAAAAAACGAAAATCACAGAAAAATCAGCACAATCCCAAGCCATCCAGCCCCTCCATGATGTTTAAATTCAAAACACCCCACAGAAAGACTCAGTGCACCCACCACTGAGTACCCCTGGGCAAAAGGCCCCAAAACAGCCCAAAAATCGAAAATTCCAAAATTGTAGTTGCAGCAACTGTAATGCCCCAAACAAACTTACTTGTGAAATTTCTAATCCAAAAGTGATCCAAAGAAAGTCAAAAAGGCCTCAAATCCAAATATCCAGCAGCATCCACAAAAAGTAATCCTTCCAGCTCCAGATCCAAATGAAAAGTGACCAGGAGATGGACAAAGCACTGGGAGGAGCCTGCTGGACAAGAACAGGAAGTTGAAGACTGTGGGGCACTTCCTTCCTCCCACCCCCCCCCTCCCCAAAATGGACTCCTCGCAAAAAAAGTGCAGGCAAATGTCAACCTGAGGAGTTATTCAGCTAAAAATCATCATTTCCAGAAGGTTTATGCTGCTTGCTGGTGGATTTCTTGTGCAGAATTGCAAATTTTGTATTTTCGCGAGTGCGAGATTGTTGCTGCTCGCCGCACCTACAAGCTCGCAATTGCGAAGTACCGCGATACGTGATAACGGCGTACTCGCGTTGACAAACTCTCGCTGTGCAAGTTGGCAAGCCACGATTACGTAATCGCGCTCGCCAAATTCCCGCGGGATCCCGCAGCAAGATCCAAATAACAGTTCGTCAAGAAACTCCTGTCTACAATGATATAGCCTTGGAGTATACTAATATGTCAAGGGATCAAGTAGCTCCAGCGATTTCGAGTAATCTGGATGTAATACCAACAATTGACAGAACTGCCTCTGGCTATTTCATCAACTTTTATACATTTTCTTAGGATCCCAGTGAGCCCGAAACAACGCCTAAAAATAAAACTTTTAAAGACCAAGTAACAGAATTTTTACAGCAACTATAAAAGACTTATCTGGTTTCACCATGGGTTGAATTTTGGATTGTCTTACGTGTACTTTTTTTCCTACTTTGGCTCATTCTTGTTTTAAGTTTGGGAAAACTGATAGATGGAAAATATAGTAAAATGGACACAGCAAGTAAGAACATCAACTTTCTTCTGAAGTCACACAGATCATTTCATCGTGAACAAAGAGGCTTGACATCAGTGAACATCACAGCTGTTCCTATACCTGGTGGTATAGCATGGGACAAAACTGATTATGATATGTATGGTCCTGCAGAGCTGTTGAAGATGCCACATCAATTTAAGGTTTCCTTGAGTGACTTTGTTTCACCCTGCACATTTTCTGATGATTGGGACTTTG
This sequence comes from Lissotriton vulgaris, assembly GCF_964263255.1. NCBI lineage: Eukaryota > Metazoa > Chordata > Amphibia > Caudata > Salamandridae > Lissotriton > Lissotriton vulgaris. The sequence goes on along the minus strand of NC_141689.1, from coordinate 1,194,753,800 downwards.
AGACTGTTAATAATATGATGTCAGATTTAGAGATGTTAGCAAAATTTACAAACCAGGAATATTTAGAAGGTTCATCAGATCATGAACAAATGTACTGTTATAATCACTATGGTCATCATTACTTGCACAAATCTGCAAACCCAAGAAATATTTATACTTATAATCAATGGGAACATTGTCCAACGCCACCAAAAGATAGCTCAAAAACATTCTATGAAAAATGTCCATACTTCTCAGGTTTTAATGTCTCAAATGCAGAAACATTTTACTTATAAATGTTAATAAGACAGAAATGAGAAGTATGTTAACAAATACAAAGCAAATTTATTCAGCAGCCTTTTATGCCCAGCTGTCCTAATTAGGTTTAGACTTCTGGAGTGACAACATAGAAACAAAAACTGTCTGTGGCTCAAAAGAATGGCAAGTACAGGGAATAGAAGCTTTATTTCGAGCCTGTATTATTCCTGAACAAATAATGTTTTTGAATGACACTGTTCAACAAATATCCTGCCTTGCCCTTGCCCTAGCCCAGATGATTTTAACAAACCTTCCATATCTGTACCTACAGCTGATAGTACAAACACTTCAGAGGGAGGGGTCAACATAACATCGGTTTTACTTAAAAACAGAACTGATCCTGATTGAAAAAATTGTTATTCTGGCCCAAAGACTCGAATAACTGTCAAGATAAATTCCTGAACAAGACACAAGGGTTTACAGCAACTAGGCCAGACCCAAGATATGTCCAGAGACAACATCCAGAGATAGTAACAACATACAGTGTAGGAAAATTGTGCCTTGAGTGGCTACAAAAAGCTACAATTACAGAGATAAACAACACTTAATTTTACTTAAAGATGGCGTTGATTTGAGAGACCTCATACTAGGGCCTCGTAAACCACATCATAAACATTTCATATATGCCGGTATCTATGCTGCTTATAATGAGGCATGGAAAATCACGCAAATGGAAACTACAGAATGAATACGAGAAATTGATCGTACTCATTTAGAGAAAGCTCTCTCTGTAGTTGATAATGGGTTAACAACTCTGTCATCCAGAATGTATTCTTTGGACAGCATTGTATCCTCTGCCATAGACATAATGGAACAGGACTTGCTCATGTTACAACATGGTCAGTCTCAATTGCGTTCTATAATGCTGCTAGGCTGGACATTACAAAATCTTTGTTCACGCTATGTGCCTTGGCGTCTAATCAACACCACGTCATTGTTTACTAGATTTAACCTTACATATAAACAAATCTCTTTGGCACAGAGGGGAGTAGACTATACGGTGCTGAGCAAAGAAAAACTGGAAAGATTACCATTGATTGTTTCTGAGAAGCCAGCCATAGAATGGATAATACATGGAACCATTACATTGCCAGTGACGATTTTCCAGTTTCAATATTGCTTGAAACACATACCAGCAGGCCTGTATGAAAGGTTGGGTGAAGAATACATAAAGCCAACCTGGGATTTACCATACACACACAAATGTTGGAGTGGGGGAAAAGAAGTATTTCTTAGTGGTACACAATGTAACAGCGCACTAAGCGGTACTATATTATGTCAGGGTATTAATTTGCACGGAGCCTGTGATGGTTCTTCAACCAACTTGTCCTGCCACCTGCAAGGTTCTCCAGCAGCAGTGATAGATCCAATTTTTAGGCAGCTTTCCAATGGGAGCTACATAATGTTGAATGATCACAGCTGTTGTGGAATGATGCCTATCTCGTAACTGTGTCAGCCAGGGTCACTTGTTGTATGCAAGTATTGTTTCCTAAAAGCAAGACAGACGGGGAGTCACCATTATGGCCTTCACTGAACATCTCTTCTATTCGAATTGATACTTTATGCAGACTAAAAGCCATTCTTTTACAAAAAACTGTAGCACTGACCTCGTCCAAAGAGATGTATGATCTGCAGGTTGTAAGGACTTCTGCAGCGATACATGCCCTTTTATCTACAAAGTGTCCAATACATTTCGCAGAAATGTTGGGTCGAATCTTAAACATGTCTCATACCAGTGGTATTGTACATGTATTTAAGACGATTTTTTCGGGACTGTTATCACCTTTTAAAGCAGTCCTCAGCATGTTTTCAAACTTGGTGCACTCGGTGTTCGGCGGACTGCCTCTCGTTTTGGGACTCGCAGCAGGAATATTGGTTTTTGCTACTTCTGCTTCGATATGGCAAGCCAATCCTCCAACAACGCCCAGATCGCCATGGAGAACACCCTTCTGACAATGAGGTGTTGTGAGCCCATAATCCAAATTTTGGACTTGGCTCATTTAAGAGATCTGAATACCACATGGGTTCTATCATTCAGACCAATCTGGGAAGATTGCATCTTGCCTGTTCTACAATGCCTGCTCTGTGGAGAAGAATGCGTGCTAGACATCTGTCTAATACTTCCATCAGCAATGCCAACGGATGTTGACGCTTTACTTGGTTCGGTTACGGCTCATGCATTGTGTTGTCCCCAACGGCTACCGATCCTGATGACGGCATTGATGGAGGTCACACCGGCACAACCAATTGACGGTGATATACGTGGACCAACAGGCACACAGGTACCATCTACTGCGAACATTGCTAATGAGACTGACGCTGATGTCTATGCTTCTCATCTGTGTACAATTGCTCTGCTTAACGAGGTAGTCCAACTTTCACCTACAGTAGTAGATGATTTCTTTTCAAACTTAGGAGATTTGATGTTTTCTCCCAACAGAGACAGTGATTTTTGAGTTGACACACAGCGTTCTGATGAACTCAGAATTCGACCTTCACTTTTCAAAACAAAACTTCTCTTCGATTTAACTTTTCCAAATTGAACTTTTTTTTGGCACAAAGTAATCTTCTTTAAGTAGAACTATTTTTAGAGAACAAGAATTCTTTGAACACTTCCAAGAGACAATATTTGACCTCGTTCACAACCAAAACAGTTTATATATTCTTTCATGGAATGGTCTCGACTTTCTTTTGTATTTTCAGAGCCATTTCATAAAATGTTATCTAATGACTCATTCTGATAAGCATTTTTCGAATGTCACACTACATGCTTTGAATGAAAATGTTGCTTTTAAATTAACCCTGGGCGAAGAACTACGCTCCGTTCGCGGAGTTTGCGGAGTTTCGGCAACTCCGCGCTCCGCGGAGAACGCGAAGTTGTCGAATACTCCACAAACTGCTGCGTAGCGTAGTTCTCGCTCGCTCAATAGCATTTTTGCGTGTGCGAGGATGCTTGTTGGTAAGATCGAGTTGCCGAACACGCAGAAACTGCAATCTGGCACAGAATAACTCGCGAACACGTTAGTAGTGACCGGAAATAAGGGGACCCGAGCGGGCGGGACAAACCTCATGGGTAACTTCGCGCGCTACACATCTCGAGCATGCAGGCAATCAATCAATCAGGATATTTGTATAGCCCGCTACTCACCCAGAGGGTCTCAAGGCGCTTGGGGGAGGGGGGTCCACTACTGCTCGAACAGCCATGTCTTGAGTTGCTTCCTGAAGCAGAGGTGGTCTTGGATCAGGCGGAGGTGGATGGGGAGGGAGTTCCAAGTCTTGGCTGCCAGGTAGGAAAAGGATCTTCCTCCCATGGTGGATCTTCGGATGCGTGGCACGGGTTGAGGGCGTGGCTGGTTGATCGTAGCTGGCGGGTGGGAGTGTAGAAGGTCAGGCGGTTGTTGAGGTACCTGGGGCCCAGGTCGTGGAGGGCCTTGTGTGCCTGGGTGAGGAGTTGGAACGTGATTCTCTTGCTGACGGGGAGCCAGTGAAGGTCTCTCAGGTGTCCGGAGATGTGGCTGTTTCGGGGGATGTCCAAGATGAGTCATGCGGAGGCGTTCTGGATGTGTTAGAGTCTTTTCTGGAGTTTGGCTGTGGTTCCGGTATAGAGGGTGTTTCCGTAGTCCAGTCGGCTGGTGACGAGTGCCTGTGTGACCATCTTCCTGGCTTCGGTGGCGAGCCATCGGAAGATCTTTCGGAGCATGCATAGGATGTTGAAGCATGATAATGAGACGGCGTTGACTTGTCTGGTCATCGAGAGGGAGGAGTCCAGGATGAAGCCCAGGTTGCGTGCGTGGTCCGTTGGTTTGGGTGCGCTGCCCAGGGCAGGGGGCCACCAGGAGTCGTCCCAGGTGGAGGGTGATGATCCAAGGATGAGGACTTCCGTCTTGTCTGAGTTCAGTTTCAGGCGGCTGTTCCTCATCCACTCGACTACGTCTTTCATCCCTTCGTGTAGGTTGGTTCTGGCGGTTCCTGGGTCGTTGGTGAGGGAGAGGATCAGCTGGGTATCGTCGGCGTAGGAGATGATGTTGAGGTTGTGTTGGCGTACGATGGCTGCGAGGGGGCTCATGTAGACGTTGAAGAGGGTGGGGCTGAGTGATGATCCTTGTGGTACGCCGCATATGACTTCGGTGGCCTTGGATCTGTACGGGGGGAGGCGGACTCTCTGGGTTCTTCCGGTGAGGAACGAGATGATCCACTCCAGTGCCTTCTCTTGGATTTCGATGTTGTTGAGGCGCTGCACTAGGATGCGGTGGCAGACCGTATCGAGTGCTGCGGAGAGGTCCAGGAGGATGAGGGCCGCTGTTTCCCAGTTGTCGAGCAGGGCTCGGATGTCGTCAGTGGCTGCGATGAGGGTGGTCTCGGTGCTGCGGTTGGCGCGGGAGCCGGACTGCGAGTGGTCGAGGCTGGTTGGGCGAGCGCAATTGGTGATCCACTGTGTGAGGTTGTTGGCTGCTTGGTTGGGGTCCGTTGAGCTGGCAGGAGGGTTCTGGCTCAGTGAAGTGGTGAGCTGGTCGGTGGTGATCTTGTTCCAGTTCCTGCGGGGAACCTGTTGCGGGTGGTGGTGAGTCTTGGTCTTTCTGAAGCTGAAGTGGACGCAGCTGTGGTCTGTCCAGTGGAGTCCGGTGGAATGGCTGAAGGAGATGTACTTGCTGGAGGAGAAGCCTGGGTCAAGCGTGTGTCCGGCGTAGTGGGTGGGGGTGTTCACCAGTTGCATGAGTCTGAGGTTGGCGAGGTTGTCCAGCAGGGTGGTGGTGGTGGTGTTGTCGTTGTTGTTCTCCAGGTGGAAGTTGAGGTCCCCTAGGAGGATGTAGTCAGCGGAGGCGAGGGCGTGCGGGCTGATGAAGTCTGCGATGTCTTCGCTGAATTGTGTAGGAGGTCCTGGGGGTCTGTAGATGAGGGTGCCTCTGAGTGTGGTCTTGGGGTCGGTGTGTATCTGGAAGTGAAGATGTTAAGCGGCTGTGAGGGTGTCGTCTGAGTTGGTCGTGATGGTGTTCTTGTGGACGATGGCGATGCCTCCTCCTGTCTCGTTGACGCGGTCTCTCCGGGGTGATCTTGTATCCGTCCGGGATGGCGACGGCGATGTCGGGCGGTGAGGAGGCGTTCATCCATGTTCCCGTGAGGAAGGCGACGTCTGGAGATGTGGTGTCGAGCAGGTTCCAGAGTTCCACGGTGCTCCCGAAGACGAAAAATGGCTCGCGAACGGGTCAAGCAAGCTACTACGCATGCTCGCGGAGCTATGCGTAGTTCGCGGAGTTCAAGTGCATCTTCGCGTAGCACCGCGGAGTGCGGCTGCGCGAACTACTCCCAGGCTTATTTTAAATGTATATAGCACAAATGCTCATTTTTGGTGTACAACCATTTCAAATGCATTTTATGTATTTTGGTGGTTCTTTGGTGACGTTATTATGTCCGACTTTACGTCAAACCAGGCACCTTCAAGGTATAAATATGTCCACACTGGCCCTAGCAAATACACGGTGGTTTGGAGCAGTTTGACTATCTACTTGCCCGACACAGCTCTCTACAGCAAGTGCCAAAGGAAATCGACCGTCCAGCTGACGCTTTGACAGAGAGGCTGCCTTTCTCTTGCAGCTCCAATGTTTCCAAGCTTCCCTTGCGGGATGTTGGGAAATCGAGTCCGGAGACAGAGATAACAGACCTCCTTCATTCTAACCCAAGGTACGGAGCTGATTAGACCCTAAGAGAAATCTTGGATAGATTCTTAGCAAAGAAACTAAACCTATGCACTTACTTCTTCCCTCATACTAGACTTAGGTTAGGTACATCATGGTAGACGTATTTTAGAAGCACCAGTTGAGTACTTTTAGTCTTTGTTATTTATGTACGTATCTTATGGCTTAGAAACCATACCATGCTTTTACAGTATTATTTTATAATACCCTTCCTGCTGTACACTTTATACATTACAGCCAGTATTACAATTGTAGCAGTTTGTTTCTTCTGCAAGTGAAAGAATACTTTTATTGAAAACGCCCATCTCTCTATTTCTCTGCACCTCTGCTGAAACGAATCATGCAAGATTGACTGAGTTAAATATATATCTATTGTTTCTACAACTCTGAAGATACGTTTTATTAGTGGGGAAACAAAGTTGTCATGTTTATGCGGTTGTCAGAAAATAATCCCTTCTTGTGTATTCGAGAAAGTTTCTAGTGACCTCTGAGCTAGCTGGCACTCACAATTAAGTATAATATATATTGGGAGATCTAGTCGACATAATTCGTACGTCAAATCTATAGGATATATTATTCCAATGCGCAGAGCCTATTGGGAATATAGGAACTAAACTACAATCCATGATGACCACGGTTGCAGACATCCCACAACATCCACGACTGGCCTTTGTACACATCCTGTATGAATGCAGCGTGGTTTTCACTTCAATGCTAGTTCAGTGGTGTGGTGTTGCCGGGTTGTGTGACTTATGTTCCTGTTGGTGTGTTTCATTTTGGCCATTGTTTGTCTATACTTGTGCTGTACTTGATTGTACATGTGTGCCATTGTGCCCATCTCCCCCCCCCGTCCCCCCACTCCCTGCTTCTTCCTCTTCCCGGTGGTGTTGTTTCTATAATTTTGTTTCTCCACACATAAATACATGTAAAGAACAAATACGAATACTTCCTTGATTCTTTTACGTTTCAAAACGTCTCTCTATTAGTTTCTTTTTCATTTTCCATATAACCAGTTTTTCCATATTCAACGACACATCGAAGTCAGCAGTGCAACATATTCTATCAACACACTTTCTAGAATATTCGACAACATGTGCAGGTTAAACGTTTATCATTTTTTTTAAACCTAACGATATTTTTTTGCAACTTTTTCTCGAACATTTAACAGCACGTTCAGTTTAAAAGGTCACGATTGTTTTAAGTTCGAACAGTGCCTTCTAAATGCAAGTAGCAGGTGTGGTTGAGTTGAGCAAATTTCATCTTATAATATGTACTCCACGTTCAAACTGCTTTTTCTTAGCCAATCACAAAGAAGCTTTTTCACAAAACGAATGTGCACCCTACTTTTAAAAAACAATGCTTTTCATCTCCCAATCAGGTATCGTTTTGTATGGCAAAAAAAGTAGTTCCCCATCTTTAAACATATCTCTTATTCTACAAAGGAACTGCAGTAGCTACAGACATCTTTTCATACCTTCCAGCCATACCTTCAAAATGCTAGTGTGGATCGTAGACATAGCTATATTTTCTGGTGCAAGAGGTATGCAGAACAGAGACGTATTGACTTAGACCTAGGTTTACAAAATGTGGACATTAAATGGTTTGCACAGAGAGGATTGAAGTGGCACCAATTGTTGCCTTTGGTTAAAACCTGTTTGCATCTCTAACCCCCTGACCTCATGATTGTGCATTGTGGTGGAAACGACCTAGGCACATTGACTGGGGTACGTTTGGAAATGCTTATGAAGGACACCTTTGGACAATTGATGTTACCTTTGCCTCAAACTGTCTATGTATATTCCAATAAATGCCAAAGATAGAAGTGGAAATGGTCAAAACAATTTTGCCCTAAGATTGAAAAATCTAGGAAGAAAGTCAACAAAGCTGTGTCTGCATACCTCAGGGACCACAAAATGGGGTCCATCTACAACAACAACATACATTTTGATATGGCTGATATCTACAGAAGGGATGGAATACCCTTCACAGATCAGTGAAATTGAGTTTTCCTGAATAACATGAAGCTGTGCATCCTCACTTATATCTAGCTCTAACTAATAAATACAAGGTCTCTTTTTAGAGCCACCCTATAACTTACAAGTTAGGCCCGCTATTTTAGAGCCAGGTAACAGCAACTCCCGGCCCCTATGCCAAAATGTGTTCTCCACACAGCTGTGGTGCAGCAACCACGCCATCTCACTTTGCAGCACAGAGCTCTCGCTTTGATCACTGGCTCTACTCACCCATGGGGTGAGTAGTTTACGCTTTACAATTACTGTATTGATTTACCTTCTCACTCCCTATACAACACCACCTAAGCACCATATACAAGTTAAACAGGTGTGGCACAGCGCCCAGAGCACATGACTTCACAGCATAGCACAAACAGTTTTGGCTCACGGTTTCATTCCCGAGTCCAGAAGCAGCTCAATTTAGCAGCATGACACTCTAGGCAATACCTCAATTAATTTCTGTACCCTGCACTTTCAGACTGGTAGGGGCCAGTAGTTCAGCGACTTTACCCCAACTCCGGCAGCAGCTCAGCTTACGCCCCCTAAGCCACATACACAAGTTACAATGTTCGAAACAAAAGTTAATTAGAGTAGGTATAACTACATGCTCACACTTCTTGGACAGATGTGTGGACAAAATCTCTTTTTGCACTCCTCCTGTGACTTTAACAAGTCTTTAACAAGTCTTCCTCCCTAATGCATATTCTAAGGATTCTGAGCATTTTGCCGTAGGGAATGCTGCAGATGGTATGTTTTGGGTGGAAGCTAGTTGAATGTAGTATAGTGTTGCCAGCAGTTGGTTTCCGATGGAGTTTAGTTTCCAACCTTACTTCAGCAACAAATACCTCAACATCTAGAAAGGTAATAGAATTATCACTAATGCTGTGGGTAAAGAGCAGGTTGAGTTCATTGATATTAAATTTAGATATAAACACTTCTGCACTACCTCTTTCTCCTCGCCACACCACAAAAAGATCATCTATATAACGGACCCACTTAACAATGTTCTGTGTCATGATATCAGGATACTGTGTTGTTAAAATCATCCTCTCCCACCATCCCATATGCAAGCAGGCGTAGCTAGGGGAAAACTCACCCCCATAGCTACGCCTCTTACCTGATGATATACCTGCTGATTAAACGAAAAATAATTGTTATCGGGACAGAATTTTGTAAGATCCAACATTATTTTGGTCTGTGCATAATATTCAATTGGTCTAGAACCTAAATAAGATTCCAAAGCTCTTAACCCATCATCAGGTCGAATGGATGTGTATAAAGTCGATACATCTAATGCAATGAGTAAGTATTCATTGTTCCATTCAAATCCTTGTAGCTGTTTTAAAAATCAGTTGTGTCCCTGATAAATGATGGGAGGGTCTTTACATGTTCTTGAAGGAATGAGTCTATATATATAGGGACATTTTCCAAAAGACCTTGCTTTGCTAATATAATTGGTATTCCCGGGGGACGAGAAATGATCCTTATGCACTTTTGGTACCAGATACATTATAGGGATGGTCGGATAGTCACTTTTAACCTCTCCCCTGCTGATGATGGAACCGCTCCGTCATCAGCTGCGGTGGCGCTGTGCTGATGACGGAGCGGTTCCGTCATGGCCCGGCCGACGCTCCTGCACAGCGTGAATTCCGCGCCTGTGCTGAGTGTTCTATTGAGCGGGCGGGGCCATGACAGAACCCCTCCGTCATAAGCACAGCGCAACCGACACTGGTGACGGAGCGGTTCTGTCACCAGCATGCGCCCGCCGCATTTCCGCCCCGCCCCCTTAGCACTGCGGCGGAATAGCCGCCGCAGTGAAGGGGTTAAAAAATGTAAATTCATCCTGATTAATTAGCCCCCTGCTTTTCCAGGCTAGCAGTTTAGAGTACAGTTTGTTCTGTACAGTCCTGGTCATTTGTTTGTTACTCACTCTGTAGCAGTCTCGATCAGCAAGCTGTCTCAATGCTTTCTCCTGATATTCTTTTAGTGGCCAGATCACAACGTTTCCTCCTTTGTCAGAATTGCTTACTACTATTGAATCGTTGTCTCGCAATTTTCCGACTAGTTGGTGATATTTATGTTTTTGTATTGTGCGATTCTTGGCCTAGTTCTGAGTTTTTAAATAAAGCTTTTTTTACTTCTGGTGTGACTATATCATGGAAGGTATCGACAGAATTCCTCGGCATTACCGGCATAAATATAGATTTCGGTTTGAACCCCATTGTTTGGGCTGCATTGATGGTAATGGATTTCCTTTCCAATGTTCGTTGGGTCGATTTATCCTCCCTAGAATCCGGATTCTGGTTACAGCACGTAACGTACACAGGACATTCACATCCGAAACTGCTAATGTTCTGTCTACATGAGTGGTTGATGGTTGCGTTCTCCAATCCACTGCTTTCTTCTTTTGTTGTTGATGATGATACTTTTGTAATTTAAGATTTCTTATGAACATGAATATGTCTGCTCTCATTTGCGGTTAATCAAATTTGTTTTCGGGACAGTACGTTATTCCTAACTCCAATAACTGTTGCTCTGCTTTATCCAACTCAATTTCAGATAGATTAATAATTGTGTTGGCAGATTGGGGCTTTTGATTTACTTGCTGTTCGTTTTTTTCTCGTTTGTTCTCGTTTTGGCTCCTTCTTTGCCTTATTTCCCTTCGTTTGGCATTCCTCCTCTTTTGGTTTGCAGTTTTGGATTCCTCGGGCACAATGTTTGCCGCCTTTCCTCTCTTAAAAAACCCAATTCCTCCACCAATGTATGTTTATGTCCTAGCAGATGATTTCCCAATGTGGCGGTTATATTGTCCTCGGAATCAGACTCTGTTTCTACTGAAGAGCTCAAGTCTGAGATAGATGACGCTGTATGCAATGTACTACTTGCACCACCCTTGGCTCCTCCTTCTCTCTGACTCTAGTGTTTTTATGTACTGCCCTAGCTGCATCGTATTTACGGGCAAAAGTGAAGATTTAACCTTGGTTGTAGTAATTTTTGTCCTGTTGAAACTTAAATGTTTTATGTTTCTTAATTACATCTTCTTCCTTCCTTAGGCGCATAGTCATTTAATCTCTAAGTTTAGAATTTATGTCATCCCCTTCAAGGGATCGGATTGTTGTGTTCAATTGATCAATTTGTGTCTGTAATGTAATCCTGTGCATATTGGCATATTTGATTAAAATCTCCATTAGTCTGCATGATGATTAAAGATTGAACTCCCCCCACTCCCTAAGCATATTGGGTTGGGGTTCTCATAGCTGGGAGCAAGTATAATTATGAGTCCCTGGGGGACCCTGCCCACCTCCAAATATTGGGCTAGGGACCGGTGCCGACACCACTTTGCCTGCTCCGAGCCAATCAATTTTTCCAGTTTTCTGGAGAGATCCCTTAAACTGGTGGTGCCGCTATTGTCTCTTGATGTGTGTGTTTCTATTTGTAAGCTGGCTACCCAGTGGTCGAAGTGGGTTAACTGTGGGTGGAGAATCAGGGGGCAGGAATAATGGAAGATTGAATCAGTGGGCGGAGTCAGGGGTGTGGCTAGAAATAGCAAACCATACCAATTTTTAGTACCTTTAGCATTTCACTGACCAGTTACAGCTTATAACGTTATTTAATTAAAACAATGGATAAACATGTTTATTTGAGGTTCAATTCAGGAAAAAGCAAACACTCATAGGGAATACAGGTTTATGTAAAGCGTGTGAAATATAAGCAGGAACAACATGTTACCTTAATGCTTTTACTCTCATTGTTCAGAAATCCATGATTAATTTTTGTGTCAAACATTGAGGTAATGAATACAGGGCTCCTCCTGTACACATGTGCTAAGCAGGGAACAGAAGAGAAAGGGACTCTTCAGGAGAATCTAGACTAACGGAAACCCACAAAGGCTCCTTCATATTCATGTCAGCCAGCTAGCTGCTCAATCATAATATAGCAAAAAGAACAACTGATGGACAGAATGCAGAACAATATCAGACATTCACCCCAGTACAGAGATCTGGGCCTAAATCCATTGTTTCTTTGCTCACCATGCCAATCTAGTTTGAAACCAGCCATATGCAAATCAGTCTTGATCCTGCACCCAATGGGAAATGTCCAGCCCGAACTGCCAGGACAGGTCCTCCTTGGACTAGAAACAAGCATCGTAGGGCCGGTTTCGGGCTTTCAGCCCTCATCAGCCAGGATAGCTTGACTCCAGTGGCATGGAGAGCACAGGACTCACTTCTGAGCATACTCCTCCTACTTGGGGTGACAAATGCAAAAACAACAATTGATGGACAGAATGCGGACCAATTTCATACATTCACCCCAGTACAGAGATCTAGGCCTAAATCCATTGTTTTTTCCCTCACCATGCCATTCCAGTTTGGACCCAACCATATGCAAATCAGTCTTGATCCTGCGCCCAATGGGAACAGTCCAGCCCAAACTGCCAGGCCATATGTATTTAAGTGTCCTTTCATTCGGGAAGTGTACCCAAAGCAGTACCCACTGAACTCTGCACATAAAATATTGCTCTTTGATATGCATGGTACATGTTCATTGCAGCAGGCATATTACCCCTCTGTGCTACCTTAGATGAGTAAAACAGCCACTAGACAAAACATGCTCCCATCTGTCTCCAGCAGGTACATTGATCACCAAAGTTATCTTGGCATTTGTATTGTTGACCGAAACCTGCTGAATATACAAAGAACTTTGCAGTGTTTTTAAAACTCCTGCACTTGTACAAAACCGGTCCCCCCAAAATAAAATGGCCCCCTACCCCTCCAGTCACCCTGGGAAACGCCTGCTCCTGCCCTTTCACTGCTCCTGTCCAGTCAGTACTCCTCCTCATGCCCGATCAACTCTCCTGCTTTGTCAATTCCCCTGCCCCCTCCCTTCTCCTGGCCCGTCACTTTTCCTGGCCCATCACTGCTCCTGCCCCGTTCACTGCTCCTGCCCCGTTCACTGCTCCAGTCCCGTTCACTGCTCCTGCCCCGTTCACTGCTCCTGCCCCATTCACTGCTCATGTCCGTTCACCGCTCCTGCCCGGTTACCACTCCTGCTCATGCCTAATCACCGCTCCTGCCCCATTACTTCTACTGCTTCGTCACTTCTACTGCTTTGTCACTTCTCCTGCCCCGTCACCTCTTCTGCCCCATCGCCTCTCCTGCCCATTGCCTCTCCTGCCCATCACCTCTCCTGCCCATCACCTCTCCTTCCCATCAAATCACCTGCCTGTCATGTCACCTGCCCGTCACTTCTTGTGCCCGGTCACCTCTCCTGCCCTGTTGCCTCTCCTTCCACGTCACTTCTCCTGCCCTGTTGCCTCTCCTGCCCAATCACTTCTCCTGCCCCGTCACTGCTCCTACCCAGTCACTGCTCCTGCCCCGTTCATTGCTCCTGCCACGTTCACTGCTCCTACCCGTTCATCGCTCCTGTCCTTTCACAGCTCCTGTCCTTTCACCACTCCTGTCTTTTCACCGCTCCTGTCCTTTCACCGCTCCCGCCGGTTACCACTCTAGCTCATGCCCTGTCACCTCTCCTGCCCTGTCACCTCTCCTGCCCATCACCTCCCCTACCCCGTCATCTCTCCTGCCCAGTCATCTCTCCTGCCCAGTCACCTCTCCTGCCCCCTCACTTCTCCTGCCCCATCACTTCTCCTGCCCATCACATCTCCTGCCCAGTCACCTCTCCTTTCCTGTTGCCTCTCCTGCCCCGTCACTGCTCCTGGCCCGTCACTTTTCCTGCCTCGTCGCATTTCCTACCCCATCACTTTTCCTGCCCAGTCACCACTCCTTTCCGTTCACTGCTCCTGCCCGTTCACTGCTCCTGTCCGGTCAGCACTCCTGCCCGATCACCGCTCCAGCCTCATCTCTTCTCCTGTCCCATCACTTCTCCTGCCCCGTTCACTGCTCTTATCCGTTCACTGCCCCTATCCGTTTACTGCTCCTGCCGGTTACCGCTCCTGCCCATGCCTAATCACCGCTCCTGCCCTTCACTTCTCCTGCCCCATCACTTCTCCTGCCCACACTTCTCCTGCCCCGTCACTTCTCCTGCCCCGTCACTTCTCCTGCCCCGTCACCTCTCCTTTCCTGTCACCTCTCCTGTCCCGTCACTGATCCTGACACGTCAACTCTCCTGCCCCATCACTTCTCCTATCCGTTACTTCTCCTGCCCGTCAATTCTCCTGCCTGTCACTTCTCCTGCCCTTTACTTCTCCTGCCTGGTGAACTCTCCTGCCCTAGTACCTCTCCTTCCTGTCATCTCTTCTGTCCGGTCACTGCTCCTGCCCAGTTCACTCTGTGTACAACATTGACAAATTACACAAGGTGTCAAGTTCCCCATGTACTCTGTTTGGGGAAAGCTGCTCTGTAATCACCAACTCTACTCTCACTGGCACTTGATATGCTAAAGGCAGAGGGGGTGCATTGTCATTCGAAAGGGGATAATCAGCCTCACTCGGAATGACAATGGGCCTGCCCTCGGTCTGTGCGAGCTCCTGGGGGGCGGGGGCTGCTGCAGCCTCTGGAGTTCAACAGAGAAGTGCGAAGAGCCCCTGGAAAATGAAAGAAAAAAGTTATTGTTTTAAGTAGTACTATTCTTGCTGTCCTGGGATGCTTTTTTCAAAGTAAGAAGTAGGGGAACGGACCGTGCCCTTCTGTCCCCGCCCACTTCCTCCACTGTGGCTACCTCCACAAACATCTCCTCCGCTGCCTTTTCTCTACTGCTCAGTACGTCGGCGGCCATAGTTGTGCACTGACTATATGAGATTGATGAGGAAATCAGAATCTTCTTCTGCTGTCCCCCGTTGCGCACACCTTTCACCAGACACTGATGGCTACTCCTACCTTAGTTTTCAGCCTTGGATCCCTGCGTCCTCCGACCCAGGTCCCACTGCGTCGTCACTGTCCGTAGTTATTTTGCCACCGTCTAGAGGTTACACATCTTTCTCCTCCCGGAGCACAATTACTTCCAGGTAAACTCCAGTATCAGCTTTCTGCTGCGTAGCCCTGCTTGAGAGGGGGTCCGTTTCGTCCGAGAAAGCCACCTCGGACTAACATCTACCATACCACTTCTCCTCAATTCCCTGCCACTGGATTAAGAAAGGGAATGGACACCTCTTGATTGCGTGCAATTTCTTAATTGGAAAACTTGTCCAGCCGCCATGACGTGTTTCAACCCCTAGAGGCCTTGATCACATGACGTACCCATACGTCCCCCAAACTTTAAAGTGCCAGTGCAATAAAAAACTAAAAACAGATTACTTGAAACAAAAAAGACAGTACAACCTTTTTGATCACACCACCTAACCTGAGTAACTCTTCATCATATCATTCCCTTTCTAGTGACATAGGGAAATGTGTGCACACTGATTTGCACCCACCATCACAATGCTAGTTCAAAAAGAACTTTGACAATATACAAAAAAGCACAGGTGCACAACACAATATCGACAAATAAAATAGATTCAAACTATAATAATCACAAGAGTAGAGTTCTTCAATTTTGATTTTTTTTATTCCAAAATGTGGTAGAAAAGGTAGCACAGCTGACGCGTTTCGTCCCGAATTGGGACTTCTTCAGGGCTGTATTAAACACAAACAATAAACATTCAATTAAAATCATGACCAATGCGCAGCCGAGTATTGAGACAAGCATATAATAACCAACATTGGTGAAACATACATGTACAGTGTATCTACATAGGTTCATTTCATAACACGTTCAAGAGCTAGGTACAGAAATAGGTCAGGAGCTGAAGTATACAATTAAGATGTTAGTTCTAATTGCTCAATTATTTTAGGCTAAGATCAATTTGTCTAATATTTTTGACATTTCATATATTTCTAGGGTTTGCTTAAAGTGACAATTTTGAAAGGGGTGAAGGAGAGAAATGATTCAGTAGTGGGAGAATTATAGGGGAGAGGTAGAAGGGAGACGGAGACGGACAGAGAGGTAGAATGAGGTTAATTATGTTATGTGTGATAGTCAGCCCAAAAGCTATTTAAAAATTCTATTGGTCAAATCGAATACTCCATAATAGTTTGGTAGCATAATATGCACGATTGAGTTGATCAGAAAAAATCGTGCAATGCCAAAAGGTGAGTGAAATATGATAGCGTGGACTTATTTATTTAAAGAATTAATAAGTTCATAGATTTACAGGAGTCAAGATAGAGACCAAGTCCTAAAAAAAGGAATGTATACCTACCGGTTTCTGATTCGAAGGTCGTGTTAGTAAGTCCTAAAGATTAGAGGAACGAGCTGAACCACAATCTTGAGTCTTGATAGTGAAGTCTTAAGAGGATAAGACAGGCAAATAATTATATGAACAACCAATGGTTATGAGGTATGTATATAAGGCTTATATTTCCATTTTATATGCGTATAAGTACTATAAAACTCTTACATGTGACAAGGGTATCCAGAAGTCTCAGAGAAATGACAAGAAGACAACTGCTATGAACAAGGATCTGGAAGAAATTCACGAGTATATGCTGCGCCAAAACTTCAATATCAAGATGGGGGTATGTAAAACCCAGACTGTGAAGAAAAGGGGCAAAAGGTAAGGTCATGTATGTGTTCTAGACAAAACACTCAGTTGTCAGGCAAAATGCCTCCTGATCCTGACAGACAATGCAGATCAATAACTTACATTCCAAGTCAGGAATCGTGGCACAGAGGCCAGCATAGATTATTGGATTCCAGAGAGGGCAGTCACCGGCAAGTAAAAGGCACAAAGCCAAATGTGGTTACTCTATTATAAAGGACAACAGAAAAAGTAGACGTATAAGCAAAGGGTGATTTACAAATAATCTCATCTACAATGTCATAAAGCTACCTTATAGGTCTAGAAAAAAATGTTTTGCAGAGAATAACGGCATAATAAAGGGGGCCGACATTAAAAAGAGTATCCGGATATGTACACGACGTTAGGAACATAATTCTTAAAAGTACATTCATTGTAATTCTAGGGAGAATCAATATTGTGTAACGGTGAAAGCTGGTCGCTAAGTGGAACAGTCAAATCTTACCAAGAACCAAATAAGTTTCCGTAATTCAATGTATTATGTTGGGAGTCCACGTGTGGTATCTCAAATAAACCAAAATGAAATGGAAAAAGAAAGATAGGACATAAGAGCGGATCCCCAAATGTTAATAACCGAAGACAAGTTTACACCACATGTTTGCAGTACCAAGCCTTACCTATGAATAGAAGGGTCACTGTTTACCCGTTAGTGGTGAGGAATGTGCCCCATCTGGAGTCAGCAACCGGCTCTAATGAGTAGAAAAGCATAATCCAATATAAAGAAGAGTGCCTGAATAAGTATCAAAGAGAGTGGTTCAACAACGTACAAGGTACAAAACGATTGGTCAAAGGCAGATATATGGCACAATCGGATGCCGAGTCAATAAGAACACCAATTGCTGTATATTCACTCCATGTCAAAAAGGCAGTCAATGATGCTAAATGGCGTTTTGTATAAACATGGCGTGGTGAACACAGAAAGTGGCTTGCAGGCCTTTCTAAACGGAGGAAGAGTAAATTATACTAATCTCTGTCCTGAAATTTTTTTTAAAGAAAAAACTATGCAGAATCCCTGGGGACGAGGGACAGCCCAAGGGCACAGCGTACACAATAGAAAACCCAATTAGCCATATCCCTTTCAACGCACTTACCGTGATATGATAGTCACGGCCCGAAATGTAGTCTTCAGGAACACCAGCGGTAAAAGGGTTCATCCAGCACCAGGCCGGTTTGTAAGAAGCCGCCATTTAAATACTGCGCTTGCAATTGGAGAATATCGAGCACCTGATGTAAAAAATGCATGGACAGTCCCCGCACTTAGACCGAAGGAAGTGGCGGCCATATTGGAATTCCGGAAGTAATGTATAGTGCGAATAGGCTACTATGTACGAATCCTAGTGAAGCAATGAAGTAGAAAAAATGTGTAATGGCGTGGTAACATCAGCAAGTACACAATTGTCCGATTGCCACAAAAAAAATTAAAAAATACATTCGATAACCAACATTCATATTGAAAAATTTAAAATGAGTAGCAGGAATATGAGAAAATAGGGAAAAACGAAGGCATTGGTGCTTTAAAGTGTCCCATGTTAATATCCAGATAAAAATGCTATATAGGTGAGAGGCCGAGAGTAAATCCTAACTGAGTAAGTCACATGAATAGAAAGGAAACTCGTGCGGCCATCTTGAAATATCCATAGAATAAGAAACTGATTAGATTTCAATGACATAAACGAATATGCATTCTTAAGAGAAAATCAAACACGTGAGCACAGAGTATGTAATTATGAATCATTTAGAATGCTGAATGTAATGATAATTACAATTCATCGTGTTAATTAATTTTCTGGAAATCTAACATGTATATATGCGGCTTCCAAAGTAGGATAGAACACGATTAAATATTTGTACTGTACAAACAGGAGCCCAGTGTGAGAATGATCCATTAAGAGGGCAAGAGAATACAAATAGGACAATCTAGCGTAATCATCCTTGGTAGGAGAGGTATATTTTAACAAACCAATAATGTATATAGAAGGAAAGAAAGGAGAGGACAGTCTGATAAGATCATACTGGGTTAGAGGAATAAAGAGACAACTACAAATCATCATGTAGTAATACCATTTATATATCAGAACAAACCAAAAAATTGAATATCTTATACGGCAACTGTTATCACAAACAATTACTGAACAAATGGAGATCATCATTACAATGTTGACATAGCAATCATTGAGGGTTGGTGATACCTAATAATCGGACCAGTATTTAATGGCTAGTTCTAACAGTAATTCTTAGCAGTTTAATTTTTTCGAAAAGAAGGTATATTTAATCACATAGGGGGATTAGAGTTTTTACAAAGTATGGTGAAATGAGCACTCCTGGTCGGTGATTGTCAAAGAGTGATTCTCGTGGCAAAGGCCTTGTGATGGTATGCATATCTCGGATGAATTTATCATGATAGAAAGCAATGCATTTTGTCATCAATATTATGGCCAAGTTCCATGCTTCTTAATTTACAAATCCACCCAGCTTCCTTCTTTCTTAATGCGAGTTCCCTGTTCCCACCCCTGGGATGTACAGGTACATGATCAATACCTATGAACCAGAGATCAACTTCCGATGTGTGCTTTTCTTGCATATGAAATGTGAGGGGATACTTAAGGTCACCATTCCGTCGCGCTTGTACATGCTCTTGTATTCTCAGTTTAACCTCTTAAGCGCTGCTGACGGCCAACGGTCGTCACGAGCGCTACCTCCCCAGTGCTGCGCACGACCATTGGACGTCCATTCAGCACTAGTTCCAATGGACAGCGCAGCACTGGGGAGGGATATTTGCGAAGCAGCTAAGGTGTTAAAAGCTCTTTTTGTGCTGCCCACATAGATTTTTTCGCAGGGACACCCTAAAATGTATATTGGATGTTTGGTGTTGCAGTTGATCAGATGATTAATCTGATATCTGTGTGTGGTGTTAAAACAGAAATCTTTAGTTTTGTCCCTGCCCAGTTTGCACATGTTACATCCTCTACATGTGTGGAATCCTATGGTCTTAGATGTCATCCATTACATTTTTTTCTCAGTCATAACGTAACTTGGACACAAAATATTCCTAAGATTCTGGTCTATATGTCACCTTGGGTTGGGACGACAAGGTATTTTGCAAACTTGGTATGTCTGTGAGTAGATGCCAATGTTTCCTGAGTGTGTTGTAAACCCTGCTACTCTCATGGGAGTATTGTGTAGTAAAGGCAATAGGAGCTTTCTTTTGTTTCCTAAGTGACAATGAGGTAAGGGTGGCATCTCTTGTTACCCTCATGACCCTTTCATGTGCTTTATGGAGAGTTTCAGCTGGATAACCTCTCTGCCTGAAACGTTCCTCAGTTTCCATGATGTTACTTAGAAAAGGTTCCTCCGTGATGCAGTTACGCCGCATTCAAATCATTTCCCCGTAGGGGATGTTGTTGATTACATTGCGGGGATGCGAGCTTTGGAAATGCAAAGTACTATTGCAAGCAGTCATTTTTCTATGTGTTCTGCTGTTTATTTTATGGTTTTCAATAAAAAACGTCACATCCAGAAAGTTGATCTCATTTTTGTTGTAATCCATGGTAAATCGCACATTGTAAGGGTTATCATTAAGGTAATCATGATAAGACATGCCTGTTTGTTTCCTCAACAGCCTTATCACTGTTGCATGTTAAGGTAGATTCATCATTTAAAAATCGGCTCGCAAACGTACGCAATTTTTACATTTGGGATTCATCATCCCAAATGCAAAAATCGGTAATTGCGAATTCGCTAAATTGCGAGGAATTACATTTAAGGAATCTCTATTTGAGATTCCTTAAATGCAATTCATTACCCATTTTTAAATTGCGAAATCGCAATTTCGGGCCGCTATTTACCGCGAGGTCAAACCTCGTGGTAAATAACGAAAACTTAGAAAAATGCTTTTAAATGCATTATTCTAAGTTGCATGTTGCACGCACACATGTCCTTTGGACATGTGTGTGCGCAACACCAATGTAGATTACATTTCAGGGGTGCTACGGGGTGTCCTTTGGACACCCCTAGCACCCTTAAAGTCGCATCCTTATTTGCGATTAGCAAATTGCTAATCGCAAATAAGGAATAACTCCCCATTCATTCCTATGGGCCTTTAGGAATGAATGGGGAGTTATTCCTTATTTGCGATTAGCAATTTGCTAATCGCAAATAAGGAATGTGTAGGAATCGCAATTTATTTAGCGATTCCTACATGAATCCCGTTTTGTAAGTCCTTAATAGCGATTCCTTAATAATCGCTATTAAGGACTCGCAAAACGGGACTTTGATGAATCTAGGGGGTTAGTTTCGGCCAGATGTGCAAAAATCGCAATACTATCTGTTTCAATACATACCATCTGTACAATTTACACAACTCATACGAGAACCTTATAATCATTTTGTGCAAACTGTGCAAAAGTATTGGTATTAATACCTTGACCCTGTTTTGGGCATCATGTTCAACAATCGCAATTCTATACATAGTTAATGGGAATAACGTTATGTATTTTAAGGAGCAAGGAAGTTAAGAAATTTGCTCACAATCAGAAAGAGGCCAGGATCCGAAGTTGGTTCCCTAGTTCCAAGGTTGGCAGCTCTGGGTGCACGCCACGTCTCCTCCAGTTACATCTCCGGAGAGGTTGTAGGCCATACATATATACCTATACTCTGCTGGAAACAGCTTTAAGGGAAATTCCCTATATTGCCAATTACCATCATGTATCTTTATCCCGCTGCAGCAGAGGTGCGCATAACCTGGTAATTGGGGTGAAAGTTAACCACCCACAGTTCGGTGCACGCGCACTAATGGCTCCTCGGTGATTCCGGAATGTATTCCTGCCAGATCGTCTGGCGCAGCTTCTACTGACTGCTGCTTTGTCTGCACACCTTCTGTGCTGCTCCATTAGCGGCGGCATTTGTTTTCGTTTTGCAGCTGTTCTTGCTGTTCCAAGCCGCTACAGCAGAGTACTGTAGGATTCTTAAATTGACTAGTCACAACATGACTTGCTTGTCCTGAACGTAGGTGAGAAACCAATGGCCATTTTCTGCCGGAAAGCACAAGGGAAAGAGGTTCAATTTTATCATATTTTTTCTGACAGTTTGAAACAGATGGACAGTTTTGTAAAGCTGCTACAGTGGTTTTTATTTTTTCTTCTGCTACAGACTGCTTATTATTTTAATTTTTTATGTAAGAGAACTTGCCCCCTGATTCAATCCTTTGATTTCTCTCTCACCTCATACGCGGACGACACACAGATTGTTCTATCTGCTGCTAATGACGCCAGTTATACTAGACATCAGCCTCATTATTGTATGAGAGAAAGTGGCACATGAATGATTAAGCATTGCCTCAAGCTTAATTCAGATAAAACTGAAGTGAGTCTTCTGGGAAGCGATCCCCATTTCTGGTCAACCACCAGCTGGCCATCGGAACTGGGCTACAAGCCTTGGGGTGATGCTCGATGAAAAGCTTAATAGCAAACAAGTCAACACAGTTCTATCATCTTTTTACAACAGTGGTGGGAGTGTGTGGTTCAATCGAGATGTTTATTTCTCTCTACTGCAAAAATGATCACAGCACCTACAGCAGTAGGTTTAAGGGTTCTACTCAGAAATGGAGTTATTGCAACCCTATGTATGTCAACAGAACCAATGGTAATAGGCTTATGGGGTTCACTCAGAAGCAGATGTTTTGCAACCCTTCATAGCCAGAGGACTCCTATTAGTGGGTCAATGGGGTCCACTCATAGTGGTTACCACACAAGGAAATAACCAGGAAACTCACATTAATGTGTGTGTAGGCATCCACCAATTATTGGTGGTGGTGCTGCCCGAGGGATGAACACACCATCATCTTAGTAGGCATATGGGGGTAAATGTGTAAATGTAAATGTATTTGAGCTTATATAGCGCACAGCTACCCACAAAGGGTTTCCCGGCGCTTGCTTAGGGAACCCGTCCTGGTATTCCCCTGTGAGATAACCCCAACAGGGTATCCACAAGGTGAAAGCCAGGCATCCCGCCACAAGGGGCCGTTGTGGAGATTAAGCAAGCTTTTGCCCAGAGTCGCAGAGTGTGAACCCGTGAGTTGAGAAGGCACCGGAGCGAGAATTATCGAGTCCGTGGAATTTCTGAGCCCAAGACCCACCGAGGCGGGGAATTGAACCCTGGTCCAGGGCCGATCTCAGCTTCCGGGTCTGCCGCCTCTAACCCCTGAGCCACACTTCTCCACAAGAAGTCTACCAAGTGCTGTTACACTATAGATGTACAAAAGGGGGTGGTAATGGACGGAGCATCTGAATCAATCAAACACTCACACCCAGTCAAAGGATCTGGGTTTAATCCATCACCGTTCTTTAGCCCACTCTGCCACCCCAGTTCAGACATGGCTATGTTCAAATCAGTCTGACCCGGTGCCTCATGGGAACAGTCCAGCCTGAACTGCCAAGCCATGTCTTCCCTGGACCGGAAACAAGCTTCCGAGGACCGGTTTCTGGCATTCCAGCCGTCTTCAGCCCAGCTTGTTTGAATCCAGTGGCAAAGTGAGCAAGGGACTCACGTCAGAGCATACCCTGCCACACTTATGGCGGCCAAAAGCGGTACAAAAGGGGGTGGTGATGGACGGAGCATCTGAATCAATCAAACACTCACACCCAGTCAAAGGATCTGGGTTTAATCCATCACCGTTCTTTAGCCCACTCTGCCACCCAGTTCAGACATGGCTATATGTAAATCAGTCTGACCGTGTGGCTCATGGGAACAGTCCAGCCCGAACTACCAAGCCATGTCTTCGCTGGACCGGAAACAAGCTTCCGAGGACCGGTTTCTGGCATTCCAGCCATCTTCAGCCCGGGTTGCTTGAATCCAGTGGCAAAGTGAGCAAGGGACTCACGTCTGAGCATACCCAAAGCTTTTGGCCGCCATAAGTGTGGCAGGGTATGCTCAGACGTGAGTCGCTTGCTCACTTTGCCACTGGATTCAAGCAAGCCAGGCTGAAGACGGCTGGAATGCCAGATACTGGTCCTCGGAAGCTTGTTTCCAGTCCAGGGAAGGCATGGATTGGCAGTTCGGCTGGACAGTTCCCATGAGGCACAGGGTCAGACTGATTTGCATATACCAAAAAACACAAGGGGGAGGTAGAGCAAATAAGGATTGGATTCCTGCTCCACAAAAGCACTTTAATAAACAAAGAAAATCCAGCACAGAAGTGGGGTGAAGTGTTCAACAGATGTTGAAGCACTCAGTGTTTTGTAAAATACCCCTCACACACCAAAAGGCCCCTTGGTGTCATGTTTCATCATCGGGGTCTTCGCACCCTTCTAACGGGATGCGGCGTGCTGCGACCAACGACTACGCGGGAGCACTTATAGTAAATGACTATATGTGGTGCATGTGTGTGGGGTGTATTTACAAGTGAGTGGTGGGATGTGGTGAAGATTTAAAAAGTACCTGGCACATGAGTATAGAAGAAAAAAAAATATTCTGAACTCTGGCTGGTACTATTAAAAGGGTGCAGTGTGAGGTCGGATCTGTTATATTAAAGAACAGGACCTCTGGTGTGCGTCGACATGTTTTGGAGGCAAGCTCCTTCTTCAGGACGGGGGCTCAACTTCCCCACCTTACTCACGTATTTCTAAATAAATATCACAGTGTAATTACAAAAAAGTGAAGTATTAGGCTAAGTGTGCCTACAGCGGTCTGCTACAAGCACAATGACTTATGAAGTTTGCTTGCTTGCTTCATGAGCAATGGGAAGGTCATGGGTGTTGCTTGTTTGCAATAGGATCGGGACACAGTAATCACCGTCTTACCCCCACATGCTGCTCAGCTGGGGCTGAAGACGGCTGGAATACCAGAAACCGGTCCTCGGAAGCTTGTTTCCGGTCCAGCGAAGACATGGCTTGGCAGTTCGGGCTTGACTGTTCCCATGAGGCACAGGGTCAGACTGATTTGCATATAGCCATGTCTGAACTGGGGTGGCAGAGTGGGCTAAAGAACGGTGATGGATCAAACCCAGATCTTTTGACTGGGTGTGAGTGTTTGGTTGATTCAGATGCTCCGTCCATCACCACCCCCTTTTGTACCGCTTTTGGCCGCCATAAGTTTGGCAGGGTATGCTCAGACGTGAGTCCTTTGCTGACTTTGCCGCTGGATTCAAGCAAGCCGGGCTGAAGACGGCTGGAATGGCAGAAACCGGTCCTCTGAAGCTTGTTTCCGGTCCAGGGAAGGCATGGCTTGGTAGTTCAGGCTGGACTGTTCCCATGAGGCACAGGGTCAGACTGATTTGCATATAGCCATGTCTGAACTGGGGTGGCAGAGTGGGCTAAAGAACGGTGATGGATTAAACCCAGATCTTTTGACTGGGTGTGAGTGTTTGATTGGTTCAGATGCTCCGTCCATCACCACCCCCTTTTTTTACCGTTACACTATAGAGCCACAGAACCAACTTTATTGAGTCTGCGGAATCCACCAAAACCTAGAGTTGTCATTAACCAACTTAATAACCACAGAAACCATAGAAGTGGACCTATAGGATCCACCAAGAATTAGAGAAGCTGGTAACCTGAGGATGACAACAGAAACCAGAGTAGTAGGATATAGGGTCCACCCAGAAGCAGAATCTGTGTTGCAATACAAAACAAAAGCAACCAAAGTAATGGGTCTGTGGATCAGTGATAGAGTGTTTATGCCTCTGCACAGAGGCCAGTGAGAGAAAATTGAGGCCATTTTACGCACCCTGAAGAGGTAGGTTGTGAGTAGCTCAAGGATTCAGCATTTCAGCCCCTAGGATCTCCCCGGCCCTAACAACTCCAAAGAGGGAAGTTGCCTCTGGAAGTTAAACTTAACCTTTCCACCTTTTGCCTACACACCTGGGCTGGAGGGTCTGGGAGAACAACAGTAAAAATAATCAGACAAAGTCAGTCCAATAGGAAGCGGTGGGAGTGATTAGGGAAGGAGAAGAGCAGGTCACATCACTTACACATTAAAAGGTGTTGCGGCAGTCAGTGTAATGCTGGAAGACACAGGGGCAGCAGGAACAGACAATGCACTGGTAAAACGGGCTAGCCATGAACCTGCAAAGGAAAAAAAAGGATGACTTGAAATAAAGCCAACACCTCACTATGCAGCTGAAGTTAAATGCAGTATTGGTCAAGACTGGTACATCACTATGTATGTAAAAAATGTAATTCACAAACCTTGCAACAGTTGCAATAAGTGATGATCTCATGCTGATACCATTAATTACACTGCTTTGAGTAAGCAAAGCCTGTGCTACAGCAGATTATCCTGGAATCAGACATAGGGGCTTCTTTAAACCAGAAAATTGGCCAGGCGGCAAGCGACTGTAGGTACCTGAATTTTCTCACGTTCTGAACAATATGTAAAGATTGATGTGAAGGCTATACTCTTCCCAGCCTTGATTTAGATAGCAGAGGCGGATACACTTTTAACATGTGTACAAAATACACTTGCAGAGCGATATATTTAATCTTCATTAAACGTTTCAAACACTGTCCCACAAAGGAAAGTTGTTATCTGATTTATTGTTTGTCGTTTTATAGGGCAGAAACTTGGTCAAAGGCATTAGAGCACTTCATATTACACAAGGTCAAACTTATTTAGGCATTGGTAGATTAAGTGATTTCCACAGAATCGTAGAATGTTGAGGGGAAGCCAGGACTTGAATATGGTTCCGCAGATTCAAGTGTGACAACTCTGCCTCTCAGCCACATCTCACATTCAATTAATTTTAGATTTAATATGTAAGCTCATCACAGGCTAAAGTGGGGTGATAGAAGCACAGAGGGGCATATTATCAAGGGGGTTTATCTCCGCTTTTTTGGCTTTAAAAGCCAAGAAAGCGGAGATAAAATTATCTCCCTATTACCTAGCTGTAGGAGATAGCGACCATCTTGGGCCCCACTTTGCATGTCAGTGATATTTATCACTAATGACATGCAAAGTGGGCGTGCCAAGATGTTAGCGACTGGAAACAGTCGCTAACATCGCTATCTCCTATTACCAACTTTTGGAGATATTCGCGCTAAGCGCGAATATCTCCAAAAGCTAACACCTGCCCTGAGCAGTTCTTAGCCATGTTATTCAATGGGAGGTGGATAACATGGCTAAGAGCATTAGCTCGGTAATGCATGAATATCGCTGACTTTTCAGCGATATTCATGCATTGCGGCCGATTTTTATCGCATTTGTGAGAAACCTTGGTAATACCAAAGTTTATCTGCGATAAAAATCGCCGCAGCTCAGCGGTAAATTTTTGTCTCTAACCAAGCACTAGCGATAATTATCGCTATTGCTTGGTAATATGCCCCAGAATACCTTGCACACATCAGCAGGTCTTCATTATATTGCTGGAAACGGGGGTTCGACAAAGTGTACTCTCTTAATAAATACACCACGAGGCAATGGACAGAGTGTCCGGGCAGTGCCATTTAAAAGATTCTTAGTGGCCAGGGTAAGACATATTTCTAGACACCGTTTGGAGCAACTTTGAATTTATTATGCATTTTCAGCTAATTCAAGCTGTCTTGATGGCAAATAATAAGAAATGATAATTAAAATTTTCAGAACTGTGGCAAGCAAAAGCTGCCCAAAGCTCAAGGTACCCTTCACCTGCTAACCAAATTGACCCCAAAAAACCTTGGTCAAGAATTAATGCAGCCATTTCTTTTTGCTTTTGTAGCTATATTTTTGGCTCCCAACACCATTTGATGTGGAATTCAGTGTCTAACCAACCTGTTCTTCCCATTGGAGATAAGACACAGTACACAGGACGTGACCCATGTTTAGATGCACGTGGCTCTTGACGATTTAGCATTATTTACTAGATATTCGAAATCAGAAATAAACCTCACATTGCAAGTGACATTCTTGACGCAACAGAGAAAATCACAGCAGTACTCTGAACATTTACAAGGGGTCCTCTTGAAAGGTGGGGGTGCTGAGCAATAGCCCACTTTGCTCATGCCTGAAAACATTCCTGTGACGGGAGAAACTCTTATGATGTTGTTAGGAAAAAATAAAATGATGACCTTGTAATGACCTTGTAGTGTACATGGTGTGTTCGCCTCCCTTTCAGTTCCTTCTTAAATGTTTGTTTGTTGGACCTTGCATCCATCCTTAGGTACTCCTATAGAGCGTAATGAACAACTAAATTATTCAGGAGAACGTAAAGGCCGTCTTGGGAGCAAGAAACGAGTCTGTCAGGTTCTACTCATAAAGTGGATAAAGTAAGCTTGTTCAATTTTTTATCATCATGAAATAGTGGTTTCATGAAAAATTCTGCTGGCAAAGCCCAAGTTGCTTTAGAGAGATGTATAAATCCGAGCTGGAGGACTTTCTGCTGTTGCTGCGTGTTGGAACCTTGGATTGCCGGGCGTGATTATAACATTGCGATTCGGGCATTATGTATACAATGGACTTGGTCTGAGTGACCACGTGTTGACGGATTACATACTTGGATTGTATAACTGATAGATGGAAATATAACCTTGTGTAGTACTCAGACGGAATCATGTCTGCACTTTGGACTGGTGGGCCGGTTTCTCAATCCTTCTTATAAACCAGCGGAGACTCACATTGGGACGGCCCTCAAACTATTTGTGACTTATATGGAGAGACGAGTCCCTTCCTTGTACGCAGTATTATTTGCATACTCTCGTTATCTGTGGGGGTACTTTGAAGTTTCTTTCTAGCGCCCTGAAAAAGTCCAACATTGGGACGAAATGCGTCAGCTGTTTGTGCATTTTTATCTGATGAAATAAAGGAATCCAAACGAGGAACCTCTACTTTTGGGATTTATCAGAATTTGCACTTGATACTGATCCTTACTGAACCATACATTGTGGTGCACCTGTGCTTTTATGTTCAAGATATATAAACCCTGTAGTACCCAATCAATTATGTAGCTATTCTAATGTGAAAGGTTATTACATTACATTCTGGTCCCGCAGGTCTCAAAGCAACTGCCAGAGCCAGCAGGTCACTAGGCAGAATTTTATTGGCTCATTAAGCACTGAAAAGCCTAACAAACTTCTTAGTTCTTTCTCCTGAACTATTTTTCCCTGAAGCTTTATAGACATCCACAGACAAACATGCTATCTTTTTTCATTAGAAGAACAAAGAGACCAAGGGTTAAACGAGGGCTCAGGATAGAGCAGTGTTGTGGTGATGTAATATAAGGAATAAAATACACATGCCATACATTATAAAGAGTGAACGTCAATATTAAACTATAGCCAAATAAATCCTTCTTGGCTTGCAAAATCATTATGACATAACATGCTTTATCCCGTCTTCTGTGCTTGGACTTTTTGCATCTCCTTGAAATGATTTAATGAGCCTATATTAGCTAATGCGACTATTTCTTCCATTACATGTAGAGAACTATGCTGCCCATCGTTAGTTTGTACTGGGCACACTACACCACTAGCATTATAATTTTCATGGATTTTCCTTAGTTTGGCAATGGGACTTCTTAGATGAGCGGGCGCATCCTGAAGTCGAAATATATTTCAGACAATCTCGGATTTCCCCAAAGAATTGATATATTCGTCAAATTCAGGCAGTGTATAGGCCTTGCATATGTCTTGAAAAATCCGGGCAATATGTCTGACTACCTTGAATCAAACCCTCTTGTAATAATTAGGGCCGGTCGTCTTGTACAGTAAAAACCCTGTGTTTGAGCCACAGGCTAGCTGATATGCAAACCAAATCCTACCCGGACCAGGCCTCTTGAGTAGGCTCTGAATCTGACTTACAAAAGCAGCCCAAAAGTAAGCTTTAACGTCTGGGAGTTTGAAACCACCTTGTTCGTATGTTAACTTAATACACCTAAGAGCTCTCCTTGCCCTCCTATAACCCCATATAAAACTACCTACAGCACTCTCAAGCCACTTAAAGAAAAACAAGGAAACCCTCAATGGAAAAGTGCGTAACAAGTACAACAACTTCGGAAGGATGTTAATTTTTACTGCATTACACCTCCCAATGATACTTAGGGGGCCCATTAGGATGTCGGGTGGATTGCCCCCGCCAGGCTGGCGGTAGCCACCGCCGGCCTGGTGGGGGCAATCCGCCCGCCATCCGCAAGTGAACTCCCCCCGCCATATTAGTATGGCGGGGGAACCGCGGCGGACGGAAAGACCGTCCGCCGCTTTTCCACCCCGGTCGCCTTGCGGCCGGGGTGGAAAAGGATTAATATGGTCGCGGTGTCTAATAGACAACGCGAGCCATATTACGATGGGCCAATTCAGATGCCTCTCCGTGGCGGCGATGCCGCCGCGGAAAGGCATGCGGTCTGCACTCTGGGGGCCCCCTGCGGGCCCCCAGAATGAAGGAGGGGTGGGGTTGCACACGGGGGGTACCACATTTGCATACACGAAGCAGCAGGCACCGCACGGTGCCTGCCGCTTCGTGTAGGCAAACGCATGCATGCATTTCTGACATTGTGGGGGCGGTGCAGTGAGCAACGCCCGCCACAATCTTAGAAATGAGGGATGCGCCCGCCACTGTGGCGGGCGCATCCTAATGCTAACGTCGGGAACCCCGCCCTTAAGGCGGGCAGTCCCTTTTCCTGCCATCCTAATGGGGGCCTAAGTGTTAACTTATGCCAGCTACGCATATTTGCAACAACCTTTTTGAGCAGTGGCTCATCCGTTTTATGTTTTTCAAATGATGAAGTCATGGTAACATTCTGACACCTATGCTGTCATGCCATTGTTGGCATTCATACCATTCCGCCAATGACTTGATTACCACAAATCCCAGCTGGCACTCCTGCCCTCTCTTCTGCAGGGAATCCAGCCTCATTTCCCCATCACTTCCCCGAAATCAAGCTCTAATCCAAGTTTGTAGAAGCCATCCCTTAAGGCATCCTTTTTCGAGTTAACCAGCCCTTCCTTTGTGTGTCCTAATCAAGTTTGCTTTTGAAGACATTCAAAAGATCATGGACCCTTTTATGTAAAGGGCACACTTTTCCTGTTTGTGCCCTGGCTCACCTTAAAACAGGGCAAAAACGGAGAAAGTGTGCCCTATTGCATAAAATGCGCTGCCCCCAGGGCAGCCACAAACTCATGCTGTCCTGGGGGCAGTGCATTCAAGTGAAATACAGAGCGGCTTTGGAGCAGCCGCTCTTTGTTCCACAGTGCAGGTGGCAACCTGCCTGCATTTTTAAAAAGGGATTAGAGATCCCCTTGCAGGTGGGTGCACAGTTACTGCACCCACCGGCAAAGGGATGTCAGGGGGTCCATAGGACCCCCTTCCCCCCTCCAGATGGCTGCTTCCTAAGTGGCGCCCTGTCAGTGCGCCTCCTGAGAGCTTCTTTACCTCTATACCCACATCTATATTACGACGCGGAGGCAGAGGCAAAGAGATTCCTTCATTCCTTCATTTGCATGGGGCACAACCACATGCAAATGAGGGAATGCCCTCTTGAGAAAGCGCTGTGTGCCAGCGCTTTCAGTATTACAGAAGGGATCGCATAACCGTTGCAGCCCCTTCTGATAAAATTCCGGGTCTCAGCAAACAAATTATAACTCCAGTGACAGCACAATCTGCTTTTTCATTTTTTATTAAGTCTTTCCTTCTTAATTTTTGTATCACACTCAATCATTTTGCATCCGTTTTACATTTTTTATTATTTTTTGTTTTTTTACCAAAGAATTAAACAGAAAAGAGCACAGAGAGGAATACAAATGCATTAACAATAGTTGAAAACAGTTCGAATGATTGCAGACAGAAACATAGATTTAAATACCGTAGACAATGCATCTTCTAGTCCCAACCGAAGACTCGCCCACACCCTTTCAAATTGTGCCCTTGGGTTTGGACCCCTAGCTTTAGCTAAGGTCAATTCCATTTTATAAATCCCCCTCATAATACCCCAAATTCTGTAATATTTGGACTCAGTATTTGAATCCATGCCCTAGCAATGCATAGACGAGCACAAACTATAATAATCAAAACTAGAGATTTCGTTAGATTACCCGGATCTGATACTACCCCCAATAAAATTTATTTCTCAGTTAGTTGGATATCATAGCCTGATAGTTCGACCAGCTCGCGGGTTACATCAACCCAAAATGTATTTAGCTTTGGACATGTAACAAACATATGACAGAGATTGGCAGCATGTTCTTGACACTTCGGGCAGCGTGACTTTATGGAAGCGTGGGTCATGGCCCACTTTGAGATGACCTCTGGGGTATAGTACAACATAAACATAATGCGATGTTGCTGTAACTTCAAATTAACTGAGGTAACTGCAGTACTTATTATAGCCAACGATTCATACATTTCCTCATTTGTAGTATTAATTTCAAAAATCTGGTTCAATTTAGCTACAATCTGTATGCCATCGTCACTAGCTGCCGCTAAAAAATTCTGATAGATTTTTTCTATACAGGCCCAGCCTGAAATCTGAAAAATTGCAAATAATACCTCAGTTGAGCTGGGTAGGGCTAATAATCTCGGATTTCTCAGGCTGTGTATAGGCCTTGCAAATGTCTTGCCAAATCCGGGCAATATGTCTGACTAACTTGAATCGAACCCTCTTGTAATAATTAGGGTCAGTCGTCTTGTACAGTTAAAAACCCAGTGTTTGGGCCACAGGCCAGCTGATACACAAACCAAACCCTACACGGACCAGGTAGGCTCTGAATCCGACTTACAAAAGCAGGCCAGAAGTAAGCTTTAACGTCTGGGAGTTTGAAACCACCTTGTTTGTATGTTAACTTAATACACCTAAGAGCTCTCATTGCCCTCCTATAACCCCATATAAAACTACCTACAGCACTCTCAAGCCACTTAAAGAAAGACAAGGGAACCCTCAATGGAATAGTGCGGAACAAGTACAACAACTTCGGAAGGACGTTCATTTTTACTGCATTACACCTCCCAATGATACTAAGTGGTAACTTATGCCAGCTACGTATTTTTGCAACAACCTTTTTGAGCAGTGGCTCATCCGTTTTACGTTTTTCAAATGATGAAGTCATGGTAATATTCTGACACCTATGCTGTCATGCCATTGTTGGCGTTCAAACAATTCCTCCAATCACTTGATTTACAACACATCCCAGCTGGCACTCCTGTCCTCTCTTCTGCAGGGAATTCAGCCTCATTTCCCCATCACTTTCCCAAATGCAAGCTCTATTCCAAGTTTGTAGAAGCCATCCCTTAAGGCATCCTTTTTCGAATTTACCAGCCCTTCCTTTGTGTGTCCTAATCAAGTTTGCTTTTGAAGACATTCAAAAGATCATGGACCCTTTTATGTATAGGGCACACTTTTCCTGTGTGTTGTTTGGCGCACCTTAAAACAAGTGCACCACGGCAAAAACTGAGAAAGAGTGCCCTATTGCATAAAATGTGCTGCCCCCAGGGCAGCCACAAACTCATGCTGTCCTGGGAGCAGTGCATTCAAGTGAAATACCGAGCGGCTTTGGAGCAGCCACTCTTTGTTCCACAGTGCAGGCGGCAACCTGCCTGCCTTTTTAAAAGGGATTAGAGATCCCTTGCAGGTGGCTGCACAGTGACTGCACCCACCGGCAACGGGATGTCAGGGGGTCTATAGGACCCCCTTTCCCCCTCCAGAGGGCTGCATCCTAGGTGGCGCCCTGTCAGTGCGCCTCCTGAGAGCTCCTTCACCTCTATACCCACGTCTGTAATACGACGCGGAGGCAGAGGCAAAGAGATTACCTCATTTGCATGGGGCACGACCACATGCAAATGAGGGAAGGCCCTATTGAGAAAGCGCTGGTGCGGTATGTGTGCCAGCGCTTTCAGTATTACAGAAGGGGACCACAAGCGTCTGCAGCCCTTTCTGTAATACTAAAGTCCCCCGGGGGCATGTAAAGCGGGCGCAAATGCCCAATGTGCCCCTAGGACACGTTGTATAACATGGCCTGGGTAACTAAATTCTAAGCTAATCCCTCTGACTTCCAGCTAGCCATCCTCTTTGATGTGACTGATTCCACCTTTAATATAATCAAGGAAAAATACAATTTATAACTTTCGGACACATCTGAATTTGTCTATTATTACGTTTTTTTTAAATATCTGTAATATTTCTCTGATAACCCTCCCAATCCTGACCCATTGGTAACCAGTTAACTTGATAATTCATATTTTTCTGTATGTTTTACATGTGGTGAACTCTTGTCTTTTACCACGTAATCAGCCAAGTTTAAACTACCACACCATACATTCTTGACCTAGTTATTCTATCAATGATTTCACTACTTAGGTCAGTCAGATTGATATGGTTGGAATCACTTATCTCACAACTTCTAAATTCAACAAATGCTCAGCTATTGTATGTTATTAAGGGCAGTGATTGCCTCCAAGTTGGGGTCTTGGTGCTAGGAAAACAAAACAGAAACAGTAGGAAGCTGAGAATAGGACCGATCTGTTCAAGAACACAATAAACTTTTGAAAGTTTGTCTAAATGCGTAACAGCTGCTGATTACTTTTGGATTGAGCAAGCGCCTATTTCAGATTTGAATTTTTTCGTTAACCTAGATATTTTTCCTCTTCGTGCCATAAATAAATGAAATATTTGCATAGATTCAAATGGGATGACTCTATGAGGCAAGAAGGGGTACATTGATGTAGAAAAGTGTGAAAGTGGCTTTGATTGTTTTCTCTTGTGGACCATCAGCAAAAACAAGGCTGCTAGAGGTCATCTTGTGTTTTTTCAAAGGAACCGTTGTGGATGGAACACTAGTGGTCCTGAATTGAATATTACGAAAAGGTCAGAGAGGTACACTTCAGATACGCGTTCAAAATATCAGGGTCATCATAGCTTGAGTTCAAAGAAGAAAAGACAATAACATTAAGGTCGCTCTTAAGATTTTTGCATGGAAGAACCATGTGCTAAGGACTTGTGATATTTGAAAGGATAAAGACAGGTGGTGGTCAAGTATTACTCTTGATTCTCAAATTTAGGGAGTGAAATAGGGGTATTGAGTAACTGATCTCTGCTTGCCGACACAGACATGGACCATGCACAATCATTCGGCCACATGCATCATTGTTGCCGTTTGCGATTTCTTAATTGCGAAAATTAAGGAATCGCAATTAAGAAATCGAAAACGGCTATGCACCAAGAAATCGCAATTTTTTTGCGATTTCTTAAATTTTCTTAATTGCGATTCACAATTTGCGAATCACAATTAAGGAATCCCTTCCCATTGATTCCTATGGGCCTAGAGGCCCATAGGAATCAATGGGAAGTCATTTTCAATTTGCGATTCGCAATTTGCGAATCGCAAACTGAAAATGCAATTTTAAGGGTGCAGGACAGGGTCCAAAGGACCCCCCCTGCACCCCTGAAATATAACTTTAATTGCATATTTCACACACACATGCCCCAAGGGCATGTGTGTGTGTAAAATGAAACTTTAAAAAATGCACTTTTGTGCATTTTTGAAAGTTTTCGCAAATTACCATGAAGGTCAACTTCATGGTAAATTACCTCTCCCTATTTGCGAATTCGCAAATTTAAAATGTTCATGCATTGCATTTAAGAAATCTCAAATTGCGATTTCTTAAATGCAATCGCAATTTTAGAAATCGCAACGTGATTGCGATTTCTAAAATTGCGAAAAACATGATGCATCCCAATTTTGTCAATTGCATTTGCAAAAGGACGAAAATTGCGATTCGCACCGTTTGCGAATGCAATTGACTGTTTCATGCGCCCGATTAACCATTCTGCCATAGAATTCCATTTTACATGGTCTCTCAAATATGAGTCAGCATCACTATATTTTGGAACCGGCCCCTTGAGCACCTGTTATTCTAGCATTTGTAGAAATCGGGCATCTACTTCTTGTCAAAGATTATTCAGAATTGTCAAAAATGGCTTCTTATCACCTCTTTGTTCAATAATTTATGTTTAACAGCAGTATACTGGGATACCCTTCATCAAACATAAAAGAGGATGGGATTGTCTAATATGACAGGTGACCTCAACTCTTTTCTGGATTATGGCCCCATGCTATAGCCGTGCTTCAGAAGACCCTCCTGGTGAGTTTGGTCTCTCAAGAACCATGTTCGAAATTCGGTGCATTCATTTGGTGAGGGTGTAACCTTACCATCTTAATAAGACACATTCTTGTATGAGTTGAATGAGAAGCTTTCAGTAAACCCTGGTAATTGTGGCAGCAAACATGCATTTCAATTTAAAGCAGTACCAACGAACATTAAAGTTAGTCAAAACACAACCCATTTCACCAACCGACTAAAGAAAACCTGAAAACTTTAGAGGACAAAATGAAAAATGTGTTAAAAATGAATTAGAAGAACGCAAGATGTGTTTCTTTATTAACTTTAAATCAAAATCAAAATGTGGCAAGA
Source organism: Lissotriton vulgaris (assembly GCF_964263255.1). Classification (NCBI taxonomy): domain Eukaryota; kingdom Metazoa; phylum Chordata; class Amphibia; order Caudata; family Salamandridae; genus Lissotriton; species Lissotriton vulgaris. The sequence goes on along the minus strand of NC_141689.1, from coordinate 1,194,717,858 downwards.
AATGACTGAGCACCAATCAAAATCATTGTTCATGGTGGATTTGGATCTAGACACAATTTCAAGCCGACCACTTTGGAGCGGGGTTAATAAATCTTTCAGGTCACAACAGTCAAATGATTTACCTTGAGACTTTGTTCATTTTCTGATGCATAAATGTCACAAGTAGGGAAAGGCAGGATGCTGAAACCAGCATGCCTTCTAAGTCAGAAATAATGTGGTCAAGCTGCTGCTCAAACCTTCAACTTAGGTGCCACAGTGGGACAAAGTTGTATTTTATAGCAGGATGCTGATGCTAGTAAGTCAAATACGCTTTTGCATAGGAAATTCAATTTTGCCAGAATGGCTAGTCCATCCCTTTTGTTGCCTTGTACCACTCATCCTGAAGCTAGAACAATTACTTAGTGGCAACATGTCTTCATACTTGGAAAGTCACTCCTGGTCTCTCTCATCAAGCAGGGCTCCCACAGGATGCAGGGCAGCCCATAGTAAATTGGACAGCTGGTTCTTCAAATCAGGGTGTAGCATTTTCAAGTGAACAGGAGTCCAGGCAGATGATCCTTGGAGAGAAGTTCCAGTTCCTGGATTCAAGTGGAGACCAGAGGTGTTTCAGATTACTTCCCCTAGCAAGTCAGACTGAGTTTGTCTTAATTTAGATGTTTTTGCCATGTTAAGGATGTTCTGAGGAGTTATTGGTGAGGTGGCACTTATGTAGTGCAATAGCCAGTGGTTGAAGGTTTCCTAAGCCCCAATCCCGGCAGACTTTCGCTCAAAACTCAAATTTCATTTTCAGCATTTCTTGTCTCGCCAACTGTAAATATAGCCTGGTGCCCTTATTTAAAATGGCAGACACCAGGGGCTGTGTTACATATTGGCATTGTTTGCACCCCATTATAGAAAATGCACTGCCCCCAGTGCAGCCACGAACTGTGAATGCACCCGCCTGCAGGGGGATGTCTGGGGGGGCCATGGGACCCCTTCTACCCCCTGCAGAGGGCTGCTTTCAGAAAGGCGCACTGACAGTGCACCAACTTTCAAATGGTGCACTGTCAGTGCGCCTCCTGAGGGATTGTTTGACTCTGTGCCCACATCTGTAATATGGCCCGGGTGCGGAGTCAAAGGAATTCCCTCATTTGCATAGGGCACATCCCCATGCAAATGAGGGAATACCCTCTGTTGATATCGCTGGTGCTTCAAGTGCGCCAGCATTATTGGTATTATAGAAGGGGACGCACAAGCGTATGCGCCCCCTTCTATAATACCAAAGTGCCCCGGGGGCACGCAATCAGGTGCAAACGCCATTTGGCACCCCGGAGCACCTTAAGTATTACGGCCCCAGGTCTCCTTTAAGAAGTTCTGTTTTCCCATACAAACCCAGCCCAAAGGAACCATCCCCACAAAACTATTCTGTCATCTGACTCCCCTATTTTTCAATTCAATTCAAAAATCTTTATTCGATTGTAGATAATACAATCATAAAAGTACAATTCATAAGTACACATTTAAAAACATTCCAGACAATTCATTTCATATGGCATGTAAGAGACACAGTATACAGTACAAAGAAAAAGATGGTACAGCGGGCACTATAAGCATGAGCAGTATTTAGTTAAAAACATAAATTACTATATTGTTTAAAAAGCACCTAAAACATTCACAGCATGATTATCCATCCATACTTTTCCTAAAACAGATGGCTTTTTTAAAAAAGTTACAGACAAATAAGGTACAGTCGCAATTCAGTAGTTGTAGGTAGTAAAGTGCAGGTTTGATTTGTACAAAATTCAGTTTTTTAAGGCACGGTATAAGGTATAGTTTCCGTGGGGTGGAATAATAGGGGCAGATAAAAAGAAAGTGTGCCAGATCTTGAGGAGACTTTCTGTCGCAGCCAGAAGCTGGCAACACTTCACCCCGTTGAGCCCCACTTGGTACCGCCAGTAGGAGATGATATAAATCAAAACGGAACCTTATTAACAAAAAACGTTCATAGCTGGTCATAGGCCATGTCAAATAAGGCTCCATTTGTGGACAGGTTTTGAGTAGTAAGTGTTTCCTAACACTGTCCTTCTGTATCTCAACCTCTTCTCTGTCAGTGCATCTTAACAATAATATAGCATTTTTTACCGAGGTAACATCGGATTTTGTAATCAAGTTGGGAGCATAAAACAAATCAGAACGGCCAATTGCCGTCAAGCAATCCTTTATATACTTCACCCACGGGACTTTGAACCTCCCCTCTAGCAATAAGGCTTCTTTCAGTAGGGCATGTGTGAGTGGAATGTCGGTATTAAGCCAACAATTCAGCCAACACAGAACCGGGTTTACTGCTATTCTATCGCTTAAATAGGGGACCCCCAACTCCTCATGTACAGAGTAGTTCCCAATACCCCTTGGCAACCTCAGTATCTTTTTCAGGACGTTATTTTCTGTAACCTCTAGGTCTTTTATCTTACGATAGCCCCAGAGCTCGCTTCCATAGCAGGCGACAGCAACACTTTTTGCCTGGTATAATTTGAGCAATGCGGCCGTAGGGCAGTTGCCGATTTTTTTTGCAAAGCCAAGTATGGCCGCATTTACCCGTGTTGTTTCGCCCTTCTTTTTGGACACTGCGGGGGCCCACGATAATTTATGATCTAAGAGGACCCCAAGGTATGAAAAGGAATTAGTTGAAGGGATTTTCTCCCCATTTATGCTAAAGGAATCAGTTTTCCGGGTACCCTTTCCTGTTTTCATGACATAGGACTTGGAGTTGTTAATGCTTAGGCCACGTGACTCCATAAATTTAAAGAAGGAATTTAATAACTTCTGAAGACCGATTGCTGTTCTAGATATAAGAACAGCATCGTCTGCATAAAGTAACACAGGCACCCCTTTGCGATCAACAATAGGGTAATCTGCTTCAGTATTTAGAAGAAATTCCTCCAATTCGTTAATATACAGGTTAAAGAGGAATGGGGCCAAAATGCATCCTTGACGAACTCCCCGGTTTATTCTGAATTTGTCCGTTACTTTAAGGTCTTGGGTGTAACGGACGTTAGCTCTTGTGTCCGAATGCAGATCGGCTAGGAAGTTGACAAGATTTTTCTCTACACCCATTCTCAGCAAGGTAGCCCATAATAAGCTTCTGTCTACGCAATCAAAAGCGGACGACAAGTCCATAAATGTCATGTAGACGGTTCCTTGTCTAGCCAGGGTATATTTACTTAAGATCAAATATTGGTTCAGGCACTGTGTAATAGTCGAATGGCCGTGTCTGAGCCCATATTGTATAGGTGATAGAATATTGTTATCTTTAGCCCATGTGGATAGCCTGTTAAGAATTACCCCCCCTACCACTTTAGCTACTGAATTTATTAAAGAAATCGGCCTGTAACATAATGGACTGCTGCGATCGACCTTTTTAAAAACGGGGACTATATTCGATAGACCCCACGTATTTGGGCACCCCGTTATCACTGCTGCATTTACTACCACCGTGAGAACAGGAGCCCAAAAGGGGATACTAGACTTGAACAGGTCCGGTGGTAGACCATCCGGGCCCGGGGCCTTGTTGCTGGTTAGACCCTGAATCCCCTATTTGGATCTTCAAGTGAAAAGGAAGGCTGTAGTTCTTTGCGATTCCATCTGGCCCTGTCCATCCTCAGATGTCTCATCCAAACTAAGTGATCACCCTTGCTTTAGAAGTGACTGGGCTGCCTTCCACCAGCATAGCACTTCATGTCACACCAATTTGGAATGTTAATTACAGCAACTGTAGGAAGGCAGGTGACCAGAACTGGTTTCATTCCACTTGACTGTGATGCAATTCCAAGTGTAACCGATGTTACATCATGCCTGTAGGCAAAATGCAAGCACACTGTGGCAGTGAATGACACAGTAACAACACACATAGCTTTAATCCAAACCAAAATCAATCTATAAACAATTGAAAATTCTAGATACACTATTCACAAATGTCGGTTTCCGGCAAACCTCCCAAGGTCTATCCTTGAAATAACATAAAAGGAAGTAGGAAGTGATCCAGCGGGAAGTGACATAATGAGGTGACCTCCAACATCTGATTCTTACAGAAAAAAAACCTCATACTTTGATACTGTTCCACCATGCAATGTGCAGGAAGTGACGTCGTAGAGAATGACCTAGAAGAAAGTGAGGTATTGAGGTGTCCCATAACATTCGAGACTCAGGGTGAAATTTCCCCTCCCCTTTTACCCCATACCAACATGTTATCTACAGGAAGGGATTTCACAGAAATCGACACAGCACAGAGTGAAGTAAGTAGCTGACGCCACAGATCTGAGTCCCATAAGATCAAAGTACATCCACCTTTTGACATATGCTTACATATGGAAGTAATATCGTAAGAAGTGATCTGGGCGAAAATGGAGTAGGTTTTGATCCACCAAAATCCACTTCCACAGGAGAAATCAATCCTATAACTTAACTACTTCCCAGCCGGAAATCCACATTATATCATTATGCCAAGCCGTCCTAATATATCTATCTTTGGTTCCAAAAGATTCATGACTTCCTATGTTGCTTCCTGACAATTCATTTTCTGTGATGTGACTTCCTGTCCCTTCCATGGTCTGATGGGGGAAAACAGTGAGGAAGATTTGACCCTGTGTCGCCCAGATACTGCAGGTCGCTACCTTTGTTACTTTATAGCAGGCCTCTTCCTATGAAACCACATTTAAAGCATCGCATGTTGAGATAGAGTCCAGGTCATGTGCAAGGTGATGAGGCCTAAGTTATGTAGGTAGGTTGAACCTAAGGGAGTTAGAATATCGGTAAGTAGTTAAGAATGCTGTCTGATTATATTTATACTGATGAATGCTTATTTATCTATTTATTTATTGTGTAACTCTCTTTTTGGTTGTATTGCTTATTATGGTATTTCAATTGTTTATATTTCTTCACTCAAACTAATAAAGATATTAGAACAAAAATAGAATCCTGTCTTGATCTAAGGGGTGATGGGACCAGTTTAGGTTCGACCTGTCACAGGAGTCACCAAGTATGGCCCTGGAAAGCACGAATGATTCAGATTGTGGGGAAGCCCTTTAGATTAGAGACTGCACCGCAGACAATTAAAAATACAGGTGAAAAATGAATTAATGCGACAACTGATGCATAGGGCTTTCTACATGCCATCATGGATCTCACTCTATTATGAAACCACGTTGAACGAGTAGTGGAATTATAAACACGTCCATTTGGATGTGACCATTTTGCATGATATATAAACCACAGGAACATAAATATATTTACACTGCTGCCACTGATATGTGTTCCTCTTAATGAAGAAACGGTTGCCTGAACAAAATGCTTTTAAAACCTGCTGAACACGCAGTGAGAAAAATTGTGTACAGTACATTTGTCCTCAAGATAAAATATGTGCACGCACGCACGCGACAGGTAAAGCCTGGAGCATTGTTGCTCATTATCGGAAGCTTTAGGCTGAAAAGTGCTTGACCCGGCATTCCTGTTTTCGAAGTAAAGTACAGTAGATTCCATAATGGGCTCGTGCTGAATTAGCGAGTTTCTGCTTCACACACAACACAGGTCATTACTGGTTATCAAAGGTAAATCACTTGCTTACAGGCCTTGGTAATTTCTGAAAATGATTTGTTGTTTTGACCAGTCTCCGGGGTCCGGCTGTCGCGGCGCGCGCTCATTATCACAGAGTTCGCTGACACTAATTACAACCTGTTCCTCCATTACAGCAGAAGGAACTGGCAAACCACCGCTCTCCCCTTCCTGGACTGCTGTCATGGAGAGCAAGAGATTGGTTCTGTCCTACACGTACAAAAGATTGAGTCTCAATGTTGCTGAATTGGCACATTTTACGAGAGTTAAGGTCATCTTTGTGCTACAAATACTGATTGTGTTTTCATTATGGCACCGCTGTCAATGTGCAGATGGACACTGCGTCAGAAGAGTTTACCGTTTTCCCCATAGACGGCCGCCATCAGACTTTGACTCAAAGCAACAGAGAGAAAGGCAACTTTGCCAACGTGTGTGTGTACCAGCTTGGGTAAATGCTTGCATTATGAGGAGTGTGCACGGGTTTGTCATGACACAGATGGAGCATCTTGGTCATGGTGCAGCGTCATGGTGCAGATGGAGGACCCCATTTTCGAGGGGCAAATTTAAACAAGCATTGGGTACATTTAAAGGTTAGGCTCCTTAACAACCTAATCACATTAAAGCACGTGTGACAAGATGATGCGATCACTTTTGGTATGCTAAATATATTAGGAAGCTGTCCAGCTTGGTTTTAATATTGGCATAACTTGAATCTCAGTGGTATGTCACTTATAGTATGGATACGAATCTGAGGGAAAGAATTATAGGATTCTGGCTCCACTATAAAAATATAAACGTCATTTCTTATTAGGAACCAGTATGGACTTGAGAAGAATGCTATATAATATTTCCTATGCACTTGCCTAGCCTTGCCTCAACTTCGAATTTTTATGAGGGAAATGTATTGTATTTCAAGGCATCAGAATGTGCAGAAGTCATTCCATTAGGCATCCTAAAGTGTAGCCTTACTAGCCAGCAAGAGGCGAGAATGGGGTGGACAGTGGATGCACACAGAGAAAGCCAGCGCGGGACTGGCCGTAGTGGGCACTGGGCAATCCCCGGTGTGCCGCACGGGTGGGGCCGGTTTTGAGCCCCTGGGGGTCGTTTTTGTTAAGGGGCCGTGTTTTCAGCATATATGCAAAATCTGCCCTGTAACAAAATCGTCCAAAAACCGGCCCTGGCAAAGAGCTCAGCAGCACCCACAACCCCCCCCCCCCCCGAGGGGAGGGGGGCTGGCCAAAGCACTTTGCCAGGGCCGGTTTTGGTTCCCAGTCCGGCCCTGGAGACAGCTGGTGGACGTCAAACAGACATCTATGGTGTGACCTAATTGATGGGAGTAACTGGGTTCCTATTTGGGGGTGGTATGGAGAGCCCTGTTAAATGAATGAATTAAACTTTAAAAGCGCAAGTTGCAACCCTAGCAAGAGGACTCCTGGAGCTGAAAGACAACAGTGAACAAAGCAGGAATTAAGTATATTTAAATAGCTAGGGTTATTTAAAAGATTTTTCTGGAAGGACCAGTATGAGCCTGTTGAGCCAGCTCGTCCGTCTACACCCCTAGCCTGAGGGCAGAGGCACTATGATCACCCCCCCCCTTTTTGTCCTGAGGAAGACCCTGACGTAAGGGATTCAAAAACTTACAGCTCCATGGGGTTGGGACGGCGGGATTTTCGATCTCTTATCTGATTACTATAGATCTAAATCCCCACCTAGGTCGACTGAATCTTTGTTGCCTGTCATAGAGTAAAAAGCAATCCACTACCAGGTTAATCAAACCAATAATTGGCACGACTCTGAAGAACCACTTACCACGAATTAGTTTTAAAGTTTTATTATAAAGCCAAAGATAACTGGAGATACAAACATCTCAATATAAGGTTCAAGAGGTATACTGGCACCAAGACAAACATGAATTCTCTAAACGATCTTAGGCGACAGAAGAATATCACCAAAACTAATTCAAAGATCAGCAAGTTTGCAAGAATAGACACAAGTTGTAACTTAAGCGTCATTTACAAAAAGAGAAAATTCAGGTTAGACTGTCCCTACACTAGACTAAGTGACATCCCTACTTAGCAGAATCTTAACCTAAAAAGGTGTCAGCCGTGGTGACTTCCAAAGAAGTTCACTCACTTTCCCTTAGTCTCTGATGTAAAATCTGTGCATCGCAGTCATGCCCTCTCTGCCTACCCATCCGCTCTCTAAGGGTCCTCAGGCCATCTGCTCTAACTCCACCCCAGGGTGCTGTCCCTAATACAAAATCACAAATACAGTTGGAACGCCCCTCAGAGACGCCCCTCACGTACACCTCTCACGTGGTGTCGGTTCTGGCTTTTTCCATACTGATACTCCTCTGGGCTTCTTGTTAGCGTTGACCTTGCTTCCCAGGCTTCTTCTCGGCACGCCGGTACCCCCCAGGAAATTCCTGAAGCCTCCTCCAGGCCTGTGCCTGTCTCCCAGGACAGAGCTCTATTCATCACTCTCTTGATTGGAACCCCCTCACACCTGCAAACAGACACCCATGAATTGGGCCCCAAATTCCGACCTCCGGTTTATCTCTCAAGTCGTAAAACTTCGAACATGGTCGGCAATTTATGCTTAACGAGACCCGAATTTATTTAGCACATGCAGATCAAAGAAGCGACTTTATCTTTCCAGGCCTACTAAATTACTTGCAACAGGCCTGCACTCCGTGAACCTTTATTTCTTAAACTAAAACAAATTCTAACCTATTACACTCTGATTATATGAAACACTTCTACAAAACATAATTTTTAACGTATGATCAATAATATTCTAAATAATAGTAATCCATCTTATGTGAAGCCGTAAAATCACGTTTTCATTCTTCATACATTGCCATGAGGCCTGCACATTTCTACGTTTGGCAGCATTACATTCTCTTCTGTAACAGCCACATAACATGGAGTCTTAACAGTATTCTAGCATTTCTAAACATTACTACATTAGCTTCACACTCTAAAATATGCATTCTACATTGATTAAACACTCGTGAGTATGTGCATTTCTATATTTTTCGACACTCTTAGGTGCTTTAACTAAATTCGTGCATCTTACATGTAAATATGGTGCATTTATACATTTTACTCGAATTGCGCTCTCTCAGGGTCGAAATGTCAACATTTTACTGTACAAGCCAGCAATCAACAGATACTTCATACTGTGCAACTGTTGTAAACATGGCGTCATATTGTTTATATTGAAAGAAAGATTGATTGTCTCAAGGAATGCGCCTTGTGTTTCGTAAATAACATACTGCTTTTGATTGGCACTTGTATCCCTTAATCCTTCAATCACTTTCCTACCCTCACTGAAGCGCGATTACCCTCCCCTCCCCTCTCCCATCCCTCACTGTGCTCCCAACTTGGGAAATTGTTCCATATAATAATATGTAAATATTTCCATTAAGAGAACACTGCTCAGTATGAATTAAACACTGTGTCTAACAAAATACCTTGTGTTCTTTGTTCTATTTTTAATATTTGTTTTGAATTTATTCACAGTGTATGGTTGTTTTTCTGGGACCATTGACCCTACGTAATAACAGGCAGGGGGAGCAGGTTCAACATCTTTTCAGTAACGTTTAAGGTAAGGATCAACCACCACTATGGCCTTTCTGGACACTAAGTGGAGTACGTGTCAGGAAGAATCATTCTAAGACAGTTGATGAGAGCTCGGAGGGCAGTGGGAAAAGTATGACTGAGAGAGAAGCACCACTCACAGAACAGTGGTATACGTTCATGGGGTCAAGCATTCGAAGGAAAGAAAGGACAAGGGAGGCAAGCATGATGGGGTCTGAATAAAAGGATGAAATGCAGGTGGGAATTATGTTATGGATGAGCAACAAGGAAGTAATAATGAAGGCGGACGTGTGTTAAATACAATGAAGTAGCAGTGAATGGCAGGAGGAAAATGTGCAGATGGGGAAGAGCTGAGCTATAAGTAAAGAAGTATGAAAGAGGTATGTCCGAGACAGGGTTGTGGCTATGGGAAGGTGACAGCCCGAAGAGGTACTATAGGGTAAGTGTTGTGAGTATGGGATGGTGGAAGAGGTGTCAATTTAGAAGAGTCTTTGACTAAGATTGCCAGATGTAAATCAAGAGGTAAGCATTGCTGAAAAACTCTTGTGAGGGGTATAAATGAAGGTCGGCAGTATTACATAGGTAAGTACAGTGAGTATGAAGCAGGTGCAGAGGTGAATCAGGAGCACAGCTACAACAGAGGTGTGAGTCCAGGTCAGGACTCTTGTGAATGAGTTAGAGCCAGGAAGTAGCCTAATGACCCTAAGAGCTTTATCACGAGCACTGCCTCCACACACACACACCCCCTTAGGACCAGTTAGGTGAGCTATCACCTGGATGGGGCATGGTGATGGTTTCATCACAATTGGCATAGCCAACTTTGAAGATGACCACAGCCCGCGCTTTGTGCATGACTGGATATTGTACTGGTAGGTGCAGTTGCCCTTGGGGGGTGAGTGCTACCCAGTTTCTGGAAGCATGTATTGTGTGGGTCACAGGCCATTCAGTTCTGGGCCGTAGGCATGACTGCAACCACTCTTGCCTGTGGTACCTGTAGTGCCGCCATCAACCTCCGGAGGTTCATGGCAGCACTACAGGTACCCCGCAGGCTTTGACTGACATTCTCGGTCAATCCCCTTGCCGAATCAATCTAGGGAAGCATACAAAGCAAATCGCTAGCGTATGCTTGGTGAGGGAAACCCCCTCGCACACTTAGAGCATCTTAGTGAGTGCGACACATAGTCTGCAAAACACTCACTTAGATATATTTTTACCTTGCACCCACACTATTTATGATCCTGAGGAAAGCCAGCATTACTAAAGGCACTGGAAGAAACATGTCGACCAACACCGGATGTAGGTGGTCTTAACTCCACCACCACAACATCCACCTGCCTTGTTTTTAACCGCTCACGGAGGCCCAGTTATTAAAATTTAATTTACCCTCAGGTACTGGGACCACTGTGAAGCCATTTTAACCCTCACTTTATCACTCACCACACTGCACTCTCAGTAAAATACCTGCTCCACTGTAATCAGGCGTTGAAGCACACCCGGGACACATTAGGTGTCACTGGGTGGGCCCGATGATGAAGCATGCCACCAACTAAGTTGGTGGGTGAGGGCTTCATGAAAACACAGACTAGGTGCCTGCTGATGATACAGTCCAGAGTCCTACTACGGTCACACACGGCTAGTCCCTGTTGATAATAGATACAATTAGTAACATCACACCTGCAACAAGCTAGGACTTTTGTTTTTGTCAATGGTTGTTAGTTGCATAAGATAAATAGGCAGCAACTATGGCTTGTATTTAATATTTAAAAAAGCTTCCACTTAACCCCTCCCATGCTCATGATGAGCTCAGCTCATCATGAGCCACGGTTCCCGTGGGCTCATTACGAGCTCAGCTCGTCATGACCGTTGGAACGCTCACACGCGGGGCTAATTCCCCTGCTGTGCTGAGCATTCCATTAAACGGGAGTGGTTGTGACAAGCTCAGCGCGTCATGAGCACACGAGAACCATGGCTCATGACGAGCTGAGTTCAACATGAGCACCGGGGCGTTGTGCGCCCCCCCTCCCCCCAGCACAGCAGGGGAATGTGCCCCGCAGCCAAGGGGTTAAAGCCCTGGTGACACCACAACAATGTTGCTGCTCCTGAGTTTCAAAAAGTGAAGGGAAATCCAGATAGAAAATTACTCTCTTTAAAGAATGTCCCTTCCCCTACAACGCTCAACTGGCATGACGTCATGCCCTAACTTCTCCACTAGTGAGAAGTGAGCAGTGTGAGCCGCGCACATGATGTGACTGCTGTCACTGTAGTCCAGAAAAAACGGACTATCTGAGCCAGGAAATAAAACAGCCCGATAGAGACCTGTTTCGAGCCCTCCTTTAAAAAACTGCTGGTGCTCAGACCCGGTGAGATCCGCCCACTTAAAGTCCTGCCTATATAGGATCCACAGCATACAACTCATTGTACTACAGGATAAACAGTCTCTATCTAATTTCTTTGTGACACAGTCAACAAGTGGCCATGGAGTAGCCAATGCTAGCAGAAATTACATTTTTAAACACTGTCCCAGAGTATAATGCTGCTGATCACTTTTCCTTTTCTAGTTACATCACATTGTCTATTTAAGAAGAAGTAAACACCACCGGGGTGGACTTTAATTTTTTATTTGCTCACATTCTGCCATTTTAAGTTTCTAAAGTACTATCTTTTTAAATCATTAAGTTGTTCATGGTTGCTCACTGGGCCTCAGGCTGTGTACCGCAACAAGGTGAAATACTGTTTTCTCAAAGTGGCAGGACCGGTGCTGGTTATTGTACACTCTGAGGTAATTGCACAACGGCATATATATCAATAATCAATTATGGAATATGTGCTTAATTTTGCATTTACCTACAAAGGTTTTCACTAGACTGAGCCAAATATTAGGGTGCATGTCGAACGTTAGTCCAGCATTCTGTTAATTACAGCCCTTTAAAAACAAGCAGTGGCATAGCCAATAGATCTCGCCTTTGGGGCCTTATAAGTATTTAGTTATGTAGCATAATAGGCTTTGTGCAACAACATCAACTGTTGCATGGCTAAACACTTAAAAGTTCCTAAAGGAGAGACCTATTCGCTATGCCAATGCTTGTTATAACACTTGAAGCAGACAGACAACAATTTGCAATAGGGACAGGGTAGTTTCAGACTCTCAGTAAACTAAGTTACAAGGCAGATTGTCTGGATACCCCATGGAATCCACTATTACGATGACTACCTGAACTGGTCTCATACAGGATGGGTGCCTCATATTGTGTATCTATGTAACCCTGCTGTGGGACTGGGCAGCTCACATGCTGAACATTAATGACATTGTGAACAAGACTCTGCCTGACCAACTGCTCACATTGACGGGGAAAAGATACTTCCCAGTCAATGAGAGTGTTTAGCAAAGCACAGTTGAAAGTGTTAGAGCTTATCTCACTCAGCGTACGCTGTAAAAGATATTTTTGACCGGGAGACTGTCCACACCGTCATCAGGAAGAAGCAAATATTTTACACACATTGACTGGTGGCCGTGGACTATTGTAGACAGGTGATTGCCGCCACATGGGAGTGCCCCCAAGAACGGTGACAGGCTCAATAACACGTCTATATGCAGAAGGCAAAATTGGGGACTCCAGGATGCAGAACAACAAATTTGGGAAGAATGTCATCCTAGCACAAGAAACGGGAGCCACCAGGCGGCAAGAGGGCGAAGCAACACACAGCTGCTCTGCTATGCGTACTCCAACCAAACTGGCGCCCTTATATATGAAATAAATATGAACAGGAAATGATGGGACACCTAAACGTACGTGCTAATTTACCTTAGTGAATCAGGGACTTTAATATCTGCAAAAAACAATATCTTTTCCGGCCACATGCTGGCAGTAGATTCCAGTAATCCGTCGTTTCCACTAACCTTGACAATATGGTACAATCAGAACGCGTTAACTAAGATTTGTTCACTGTTTTTTCGGACATGTTATGGCGCTTTATGTCCTTTTAATGAGTTTATGCCCATCTGGAAGCGTTGACGAAGTGGTGGTGGCCAAAAGTAATGCAAACCAGCACAAGGGCGCACCTCGCGCGGCAGCAGGGGGAGGGGGCCTGCGCGATTCCCTTGTGGGAGTGTGCAGCACGGCACGATGATTGCAACCATGTGGGGCCACCATATGGCGCCACGCGCTCCTGCAAGGGAATCGCCAGACATGCACGCGTTGCCATTGTAAGCAATGCAACAACTGCACGTTTTTGCCCCCAAAGCTGTGCCAATGGCTAAAGGTCTCTCTCCTATGCAGTGCATGCACGCTGCATAGGCGAGACCTAAAAATGTAAAGTATTCAAAAGTGCAGAGGAAAATTATTTTCTATAAACCAGACAATGCATGGTGTATTTCTCCTAATTACAATCTATTCCTGTGCATGCTTGTTAAAACAGGCTCACCCCGTGTGAATGCGTTGATGATCCATGTGGCATTTCTAGTAACAGTTAATTAACTTCCAAATACTCAGTTTGAAAAAGACCCTTACCAGAACGTTATTCCGGACATCGCCATCACAACAAGAAGCAGAGCGGGTAAGCGCCTTCTAGCCCTGCAGCCTCCCTGTGTCCCAGGAGGGATTGACCGCCAGTTCGCCAATTCACAACTTGCAGCACCCGCTTTGCGGGTGCCGCTGCGCGGCGACTGGTGTGGGGTTGAGGCTGCAGGCACACCAGACAACAACACCCGGGAGGAAGAGAGAACAGCGGGAGGCGACTGTGAGCGCGTGGTGCAGGGACTCCAAAGACCAGGAGTCCCCGCGTTGCACAGGTGTGCACGGCCGCGCCCACAGCAAGACACGCCCCCAGCCGGCCAATCAGCGGTAAAAGCACACACGTCCAGAGGGCAGTGGGACTCAGTTTGAAAAAGACCCTTACCAGAACGTTATTCCGGACATCGCCATCACAACAAGAAGCAGAGCGGGTAAGCTCCTTCTAGCCCTGCAGCCTCCCTGTGTCCCAGGAGGGATTGACCGCCAGTTCGCCAATTCACAACTTGCAGCACCCGCTTCGCGGGTGCCGCTGCGCGGCGACTGGTGTGGGGTTGAGGCTGCAGGCACACCAGACAACAACACCCGGGAGGAAGAGAGAACAGCGGGAGGCGACTGTGAGCGCGTGGTGCAGGGACTCCAAAGACCAGGAGTCCCCGCGTTGCACAGGTGTGCACGGCCGCGCCCACAGCAAGACACGCCCCCAGCCGGCCAATCAGCGGTAAAAGCACACACGTCCAGAGGGCAGTGGGACTCAGTTTGAAAAAGACCCTTACCAGAACGTTATTCCGGACATCGCCATCACAACAAGAAGCAGAGCGGGTAAGCGCCTTCTAGCCCTGCAGCCTCCCTGTGTCCCAGGAGGGATTGACCGCCAGTTCGCCAATTCACAACTTGCAGCACCCGCTTCGCGGGTGCCGCTGCGCGGCGACTGGTGTGGGGTTGAGGCTGCAGGCACACCAGACAACAACACCCGGGAGGAAGAGAGAACAGCGGGAGGCGACTGTGAGCGCGTGGTGCAGGGACTCCAAAGACCAGGAGTCCCCGCGTTGCACAGGTGTGCACGGCCGCGCCCACAGCAAGACACGCCCCCAGCCGCAACGCCCCTCTTAAGAATAGCACAACACCGCTTAGCGGGACGCGAGCGGGGCGCCCGGAGCGAAGCCCGGGCAAAGGGCGGGCCCTCTGTGGCCCTCAGGGGCCAGAAGAGGCCGGGCTGGGCCAGTCCCCTAAAAATTGCGCCCCCAAATACCTCACAACCGGCTACTACCATCTAACACAGCACCCCCTGCAATGAGGAAAACTGCGAAGAAGACCAGGATGCCCACTCTAAGATCGAGCACAAAAGCTAAATCGGATCATCCACCATCCCTACCGACCCTAACTGCCATTGATAAAATGCTTAAACAGACCATAGGGGCGGTTTCCGATGCCATAGCTAATACTGAGAGAAGATTGTCTTTACCACCTGTTACCATCATCCAAGACACTCAGGAATCACTCTTCAACTTGTCAGAAGCAACAGAGAACTCAGTAGAGGAGACTTACACCAGCCGGCTCATAACCCCACCATCTTTCGCTGACCTTCCTTGTGCCCAGGCGGTCACTGAAACCAGCAGGGACAGTCCTGGTGCACAATTAAGCAGTCAAACAACTATAAAGGACTTAGATGCACATACGGAGGAGAAAACGTCGCATAGGGATGGCCGCAAACAAGGGAAGAAAAAAGGTCATGTAAAGTCCAGCAACCATAATTTGGTCACACCCATTACTCCGCCTACACCGGGCATACCATGCTGGATAACCAACATGGTGGCGGATTTGAAATCTGACCTAGAGCACTCCATCACGGTACTGTTAAAGCCCCTTATAGCAAAAATAGACAGATTAACATCATTGGTCAATAACAAGGGGATAAACCCGAAATCTCATCCCGTGCAGGAACGAGATGTGACAAATCCTAAGGCCCCCGCTACAACAAATCTACCGAAAGATAAGGCCTCTTTAGTGCAAAATGGTGCCCCCAAACCCAATAATGCTAATAATACCAGTGTCATGCAGAAAGGAGCCAAGGAAATACAGAAGGCCGCCTCCACCCCACAAGCAGGTAAAAATAAAAACAAAAATCAATCATTAATCGGTAACAATAAACCTTTACCTAGCTCCTCACTAACACTTGAAGAAAATAAGGCCCAAACCCCGAAGGTAGACCCCAAGACCCTCCCCACTCCTACCGTGGCAACTAACAACGACAAGAAAACAGCCACACGCTTCCGGACAATTAATCTCCCCCCTGAGGCATTGCCATTTGTGGTTGTCCTTACAGGAGTGCCCCCATTAAAGGAGGGCCAAAGGGAATCACAAATTGAACTTAAAAACAAATGTGCTCAGTGGCTGCAAATACATAGGCCCTTACCCCCAAACATCTATGGGGAAATCCTCTCAGTGAGAAGGGGCGAGTGGATTGGCAAAGGCACCAAGACCATCGCAGGAGACATCATTACGGTGAATTTTAGAGACATGACAGCAGTCAACTTCATCTGCAACGCCCCCCCGAGTTATACCCGCTCACAAATCCACCCGGTCCACCTATCTTATTTCTATCCCCTGGCACCTCAAAGGCCCAGGCAGAATTTCATTCAGAACAGAACACCACACCCGGGTTTCCAATATGGCCCCCCCCAATGGCAAAGGCCAAACCCTGTATTCCCAGTATTTCCTACTTATGATTCCTCATTGATGCAGTACAACCATTGGAACAGGTTCAGTACACTCGAAGGGGTGGACTGACAGAGAATGACTTGCTTCCCATCATTAAACCAAAGCAGGAACGAGCCAAGCCTTACTCCATTAGGGGATAAAGAGGGAGCAATCCACGGACAACTGGACTTTATGGACCCTGTGTACACCACAGAAGGTAGGAGTATACCACCACCCAGTACCCAGGGCACAGGGGAGGGGATACACTACGAGAACAAAATCGTTAATTCCCCCGGGCCGCAACCAAGCAGGGCCGTCGCACCCGCTAAGGACAAACAACTAAGTCCACCGAAAGGCGAAGGTAGAGGGACACTCAAGGCAATAACTAATGATAACCTACTTATAGCTTCCTGGAACATCGCAGGGCTAGCGACAAAGTTTACATCTCAGGACTGGCTCAGCTATATAAGGAAATTCCACATCCTATGCCTCCAAGAGACCTGGGCTACTGAACCGGACGAATATAGCATGGAGGGCTATAAAAGCTTTTTTGTACCTGCAAAAAAAGCTACCTCAGGAAGAGCGAGCGGGGGGCTCGCGATTTATGTCCATCTAGACATTGATGGCACCTGGTCCAACACCAAATGGGTCACACGGAACCTTCAGGTACTAAGGTTCACTTCGTCAAGCCTAACCTTCCTGTTAATGAATTGGTATAACACACCGGCCATAACGGAGAAGGGAGTAGCTATAAAAGAACTTGAGACTTGCTTGAACTTTTTATCTAAGACACCAGAGCCCATGAATTTAATTTTAATGGGAGATTTTAATTGTCACCTCTGTGAAAATCTGTTACCTGCCAATAATGACTGGTCAAACTGCACAATCATGAAAGGCCCACACTTCACCCACTCACCAGAGGGCTGGGACCTAGAGAGACTAATGAAAAGGAACAATCTTGCCCACACCATGGATCTTGCCATTTTAAATGAGAGAGGAGAACTTACCCCGACATTCAAAGGCAGGGGCTGTCATTCTTATATTGACTTTGCATTAGTCTCTGCTCATCTAAAAAGACTTATCAGCACAAACTTCATAGAGGCCAGTAGCTTCAGCGATCACAACCCGGTGATCATCAAAATGGAAGGATTTGTCTTTGAAGCGGTAAAGGGAAAGGTCACATTGGAAAGAGTGGTAGACCAGGGTAGAAGAATCAAATGGGCCAAAATTGATGGGAGCTGCTTCTATAAAAAACTGTTATGTGAAGCCTCAGCAGCGATCGACAAATATCTCGACCCCTGCGTAACTGGAGGTGCGGTGGTGAAAGCATTTGAAGAAATCGCGCAGGTAGTAAATAACTCCCTTCGAACCAAGGGAGTGAATAACAACATCTCCACAAATCCCCGCTGGTTCGACTCCAAATGCACAAAGGCGCTGAAAAACCTGAAGGACAGTCTACATGCCCAACCAAGGGACAAAATAAAGGTGATAAGGAACAGAGCCGAATACAAAAAAGACGTGAAGGCACGAAAACAGAGTATACAAAACCAGGCCTGGGTAGATCTAAGGGACGCTGCAGAGAGAAAGGACTCTACTGCCTTCTGGAAAGTGATCAATGCCCCATGTTTTCAGGACCAAGGAGCCCCAAAAATCTTGAATACCATCTTGCCGGAGCAATGGCAGAAACACTTCCACAGCCTGTATAACCATTCAAATCATGCACCCCAAGAGGAGTTTCCGAAGGTCCATCAGCCCACTAAACCAAATTTCACCTTAAAGGAGGTCGAATTGGGAATAACCGGACTAAGCAAAAACAAGGCGCCGGGTCCGGACGGAATACCACCAGACTTATTCCTAAGCAAACCAGAGCTATGGGCTCCGTTACTCACGAGGGTGCTAAATGAGGCAGCGGAGGTAGGCCTCCCCCAGTCCTGGTCAACGGCGACCATAGTCCCTATCTACAAAAAAGGCAATCGAGATGACCCCCAATGCTATCGACCCATCTCACTCATTGATGTGACAGCTAAGGTCCTGGGTCGAGTCATCCTATCAAGATTGCAAGATTGGGCAGAGGAGCACCAAATCCTATCTGAAACCCAATATGGCTTCAGGAAAGGCAGATCTACCACCGACCAATGCCTAAATTTATATCTCCTGATCGCAAAATATACCATCGCCGGGAGGGGGTCAATACATATGGGGTTCATGGACCTCTCTGCGGCTTTTGACCGCGTAAACAGGAAAAAACTCTGGGCTATGCTAATGGATCTAGGCGTGGATCACTCCCTAGTTGACACCCTACAAAATCTACATCGTAACACCTCAGCATGCGTGAGATACAGTCAGGAAGGAAAAAAGACCGACCCCTTTAGTTGCAATAGTGGAGTAAGACAGGGGTGTATCCTCGCCCCATTCCTTTTCTCCATTTATATCAACGCATTGGAACAGGACCTTCTTAAACTTAAAGTTGACTCACCCCAAATCGGTCATCGAGCTGTACCTGTACTACTTTATGCCGATGACGCGGTTTTGCTCTCGAGAACACCCCTGGGTCTACAAAGATTAATCGATGGGTTCGTCAAATTCATGGACAAATTGGACCTGGCAACAAACCTGGAAAAGTCCTTTATTATGACATCAGGGAAACCTACAAAAGGATCTTTCTCTTATAACATCGGGTCACACAAAATAGACCAGGTCAAGTCCTTCACATATCTGGGGGTATTATTCGACCACGACCTATCATTTAAACCCCTGATTGAAAAACACTCGACCAAACTGGCGTCCGCAGTAGGAGCAATCATGGGGTTCGGGCAGAGACTAGGGAAATGGTCCCCGGAACAAATCTTGACCTTATATAGATCCATTTGCTGTGCAAAAGTAAGTTATGGAGCGGAAGTGTGGGGCTTTTTGGGAAAAAAAACCCAGCCACTCCAGACGGAAGAAAATAAATTTCTACGAAGAATACCAAAAGTCCCACAGAGTGTTTCAGCCCACATCATACACGAAGAGCTGGGAGAACCCTTCCTGGAGGATAAAATCAAAATTAAACCCCTTCTGGCTTGGGTGAAGGTATGGACCAACCCCGAGGCGGCCCTAACCAGACAAATCATCGAGGATTGCCTCAAAAGAGACAAGGGCCATGCAATCCCCTGGCTGAAATTTGTTAAAGATTCGCTAACAGAGATTGGTTGCTCTGAATATTTTTTAGCCCCCGACTCTTTAACCTCGGAGTGTAAAACCTCGGTCAAAAAACTTTTGCTCGCACAGCTGAAATTGACAAGGGCAGAAAAAGAGAGGCTCAAATCCACCAATCTCTCTTACAACAATCTCACCCCGAAGCAAGGTATGGAACCTTATCTAAGGGTTATGTACAATGCGCAGGATCGCTACCTCATAACCCGATTTAGAATCAATATGTTACATCACATCCTTGCAGTACCATCTGGATTTACCCGCACAGTGGAGGAGAAGGGTACCTGCGGCTGCGATCATAGATCTCCGCAGGATACCCTTCATTTTGTCCTACTGTGCCCACTCTACGCGATACCAAGACGCAAGTTCCTGGTGGGCATCCTGAAGGAGCAAAGATTTAAGCAAGCGAAACTGGCGTTGAGATTCCTAATGGAAGCAGAGGACGCTCACACTTTATTCTGCACGATAAATTTCATTCGGATCGCAACAAGACTGAGGACTACCAGAGACATTGTCCCTTAAAAAATTGCATTGGACATTTAAATTTACCAAAACTATCCTGGCCCTCCCATCAAGTACATAAAATCTTAAACATTTATATTTTTTTTTTTAGACTAAATATTTTCAATATTGCATTTTAACCTGTGTATGTTGTATCTGTGCTTTTATGGTGTCTTTTTAAGAACCGAATAAAGTTTATAAATTGAAATTGAAATTGAACTTCCAAATAAATTGAAAAGATCATTAGGGCACATTTTACAAACAATCTAAATATGTTGACAAACTTGTAGCCAGGTTTAAGATGCTTCTGTTGTCTCACTTTCTCCTGAAATTAAACAGATTAGTTGATGAAGAACTTTTAATTCAAACCTGAGCATAGCAAAATGCAAGATTTCCCGCAGCATGGTGCCCAGTAATGGCAGGCTCTGTGAATGAAGGTAGCACTTCTTCTGGTAATGGATGCATCAATTTGCCTTTCCACCACTGTCCTTTAAAATCACCATTCCATTGTGTATCACATCTATACCAGCTGAGGGTGAGAAGTTCAGAGAGTAGTGTGGCTACCTCATTTGCTGACACCAGTGCTCTATTTTGTATGGTTCATGTGCCTAGCTTCCTGTGCAGGGGTATCTACTACAAATGCAAAGCAGAAGTCGCTGTACCATTTAATTGCAAATCCCACATACGGTGCAATAGGAACTTTGTTCGCATAGTGTGCCAAGCTAATTATACCCAGGTCCCATTGCAACGGGTTAACAAATAGCTTGTGCATATATAGTTTATACTGGGTGCAGTAAACACACTGGGGAGTGCGAGCCCATGTGGGGCTTCAAGAGTGTACTAGGGAAGTGTGAGACTCCGTGGGGCTGGAAGAATGTACAACCTGGGAAGTTGCCGCGGTCTGAGCAGGTAACTGAGGTGTGGCAGTGGGGTCATGTAAGGGGGATTCCAAAGGACGATGCCGAGACAAAATTAATTATTTATTTAACTTTCCCTCTGCATCGTCCCTCGGAATCCCCCCTTACATGGCCCCACCGCTGTTACCTGCACGGACCGCGGCTGCAGAAAGTGCAAGCCCCCCTGGGGCTGGAAGAGGAGAGGAGCACTTACCATAGTACCTCTATCGGTACGCCGCCACCCACAGCACCCTACAATATTCACACAATAATACACAGACACAGTGTTATTTGGAAAAAGGAGCTGCAGGTCTATTTGATATACAAATAAAAGGTGGGTTATCTTACAGGCGATCCCGTCCGCCCCGCAACCCCTCGTTGCAGGGCACCTGAAGTTTAGCCAAAGAAACACCAGCGGCCATAGCCCGGTATTGTACCTGAGAGGATATACTCCTTCCACCGGTGAACATATCGTCCACCAACTCCGCCCTCTGAACAAGGGAGAGTGACTCACACCTTACCCCGCCGGGCAGAGCGCTATATGGCAAGCCCCGGGTTGCTCAGGTTTACAACCGCCCTAAGGACTAACGGGGCGCCGTCGTACTCCAAGATCCCAAGAAGGACCCCGTGGAGCATGTATGACTTATGCACAGTGCGCTTTGCACTGGAGGCTTCAGGTCCTGTTCCTGCGCCTTTCCTGTTTTGGGATCGCCCTGTAACTCCTCCACAGCCCTGGGTGTGGCCTCCGCTGCACCCAGAGCCCCCACCACTTAGCTCCCCGAATCTCATCTATTTGCAACCCGCTGCCTCTAGAGCTTCCCCCAGGTCTAGCAAGAATATCGCCATGCCTACCTTGGACCAGTGCACCCCGTCTGTTTCCCTGCATTCAACGGATTTCGCATGCAGTAGGCCGTGCCTTATGAATCCCTAACCCCGCATCTCCGTGAATTTCACATGGCTGCGTTTACGCCTGTGCGGGCTACTTCCCACGTTTCCTGGGATATAGCCCCGTGCCATATGGGTCTAGGTGTCATCTCTGACCACCAGAGGCCACACGATCCCAGCTCACTGCCTAATGTGCTTAGGTCCCCCCTCACTGCTTCCCGCAGTCGCCTCTTGCCCTCCGGGCCCCTATGTAATCTAAAATCCCCCCCGGGGGGGCTCCAGCGAGAGGATGCTTGGCCCGGACTCCCCCGACTGTGGTTCTAACCTTTCTCTCCTCTACCTGCTCCAGAAGGCCAGAATGGCTATCCCTGTCCTGGCGAAGCCAAGATTGGCCATTCCTGAGTACAGGTGTTGCCAAACACTCCTACATCCATCATTAAGGCCAAGGTATGCGCTGACCCCATGTTCCCCCCAGAGTCTAGCACCCTGCCCCACTAACTGTCTGGCAGCCAGCTACTGCCCGTGTCTTGGATTGGGACTGGAGTGTTTGTCTGTCCTGGATGGACCCAATTCTGGTGCATGCCTGCAACCTGTCCTGGAGGTCTCGAGAATCCCACTCTCGCTAGTGCGAGCAGACTAGTCTGACTCCCTCGGCATCCCGTCCCTTTACCCCAGGATTACCACTTTTTTGTCCTGCCAGTGAGAGTCCCCCTTAAGCGAAAAGGCTGGTATGAGCCCGCATAGCCAGCAACCCTTCGTCTACCCTGACGTAACTTAATCTATTATGTCTCAAACGTCGCCCAGTTGGGGCGCTCGTTGGACCCAGGTGGCTGAAGCAATTGCCCTAACCCAGAGCCTATACCATGTTGGGCAGCTTTGGGACACTACTATTTTTCCCCTACATCCTTCCCCACCTAAAATTATTGTCTAAGCTCTCCTTCTCGAGACAGACTAACCCCCACTTAAATACTGCCTCAGGTCAACGATTGTGGACCAGAAATTAATATAAATAATTCTATTTATTATGAAAACTATACTTCTTCTGTACAGATTCTAGCTGATGTTACAATTTCTGATAAGGTGGTGCGAGGTAGTATTATGGACTAGGATGGTAATACACTAGATATGAGCAGAAATGGTAGGCACGGCGCACAACTTGGATATGGACTGTCAGGTTCAAGGAAAGTAAGTTCGAGGTAATGTGTTTCAAGGTGCTCCTACAGGTGACGCAACTGTTCAGGTGCGTCCTGGAAACCAAAGAAGTTGAGTGCGCTACTGGGGTGTAGGCGCATCCCTGTGGTGGGCACACTTATGCAGGTTCTATGTGTGGGGTAACACAATAGATTCCCGGAAAGTTCAATAAAAAGTTCCAAATGGTAAAGTTGTAAGATTTATTTGAAGGTTTTCATTTCACAATTTTCATTTTTTTCTTCAAATTAGTCAACAAGTGATCGATTCAATCTCCATCATGAGATTAAGATGGCTCCAATGCATTTCGGACTAACCAAGTCCTTTCTCAAGGAGCAGTGGTTATCTTCGCATGGACTGCGGTGGTGGAGCTAGTGTCAGCGCTTGGGTGCGGAGATCCGGTTCAGAAAGCTGGAATCTATTGTGTTACCTCACACATAGAACCTGCATAAGTGTGCCCACCACAGGGATGCGCCTACACCCCAATACACTAGATATGCCAGGTGGAGACATGTTTTTAAATACTTCAAAGAGTTGTCAAAGAACTTGAAACGTTTAATGAATTTATTTTATACCACTTAAGTTTGTTTTGCAGCATATAATTTTCCCATGTGCATGTTTTTCTTGTTAAATAACTAAAAGGAGGGACATGCTGTACCAGATTTAATAATGTATTTATGAACTATGTGTTACTTGCTTAGGGTTAGGTAACATGCTTGGTGTTCTTAAATAGGTTTTATAATGTATGAGTGTTATAATTGGGAGGACTACTGGGGATTGGGATGATTGCCAGCTGTAGAGACAGCACTTGTCATCCTTGCTGTTACTCCTCCGTGTGGGCTTTTATTCTCTGTGATAAAAGAAGAAAGCCCTTGTGCTGGCCTCGTATTATGTTTTGAGCTGTACTCACTTTTTTGCACTGCCCTTTTGGTACATTGGTTGGTTTATTCACTTCTTTACTTGCAGCAAAATCCTGTTCACAAATTCCCGCCAGATTTTGTGACAAGTAATTCAAACATCTGGCCCTTCATATACAGGGAAGGTTCAGCAGTGACACGTTATTGATCAATATAACAGGACCAGGCGTCCAAAGGCATGAACTGTGAGGGTTTTTACACCAAAAGATATTACTTTAGAAGAAACATGTTCGCTGTATGAGATCCCAAATTATCTCACTCGGTTAACCATGAAGGACAAGAATTAACACGCACTATTCACCAAGGCAGACATAAGCAGTGAACTAAAGTCAAACTCTTTCAAATTGCTATGCAAAAATATTTTTTTTTTAAATTGGCTAACCTAAAAGACGCTGCAGGTTGGCCCGCATGGACATTGGAAACTTCCTCACAGGCCGGTGCAGCCAGTCACATTTTCTCTAAAGGCCACATAGAAGAGGCATTATTCGGGTGAGATGATAGCTCTTCTGTGTGGCACGGGGGCCATGGCAGTGTTGTTTTTACCCACATGCCAGTGTGAAAATTGTTTTACTTTTTCTTATGCTCCTAATGTGCAAAATCAGGTTTGTGCTGACATAAATTGAAATTGTACTGTCTTTCAATTTAAAATGACGTCGTGATACACCGCATAATTGTTGTTGTTGCCTTTACTCTAATAATTGTGGGCTTCCCATGGAAAGATTGAAGGTTTCCTAGTCTTTGTAACTAAGATGTCCCTGACGAAAGATTGAAGGTTTCCTAGTCTTTGTAACTGAGATGTCCCTAACCAAGGACAACCTATCAGTCCCAGACCGCTCAGTAAACAGTGTTACAATTCAAGTCACCTGGATACATTCTGAGGACCTCTAAATCCAATGTATTGGTCTTATGAGAAAATCCTTGAATATATTTTAAAGTAAAATGTTTCTTGTCGCCTGTCGATCATTGATGCATAGCGATTGAAGGTTTCCTAGTCTTTGTAACTAAGATTTCCCTAACCAAGGACAACCTATCAGTCTCAGACCGCTCAGTAAACAGTGTTACAGTTCACGTCACCTGGATACATTCTGAGGACCACTAAATCCAATGTATTGGTCTTATGAGAAAATCCTTGAATATATTTTAAAGTAAAATGTTTCTTGTCGCCTGTTGATCATTGATGCATAGTCTGCGAACTATGTACTTGTGTAGTAATGTGTGAAATCCTTTGTCTGAAGTCCTATAAAAGGACAGTTTTTTCTCACCTTAACGGAACCCTCTTTCTCACTCTTAGAAGGCAGATTCATGCTAGAGTGCGACGAGAATCAACCTAGATCTGAAGGAGGCATGCCTCGCCAGTTTTTGGAGTTGGTTTGTTGTGACAAATGCGAGATCATGAGCGCTTTGTTTGCTGCCAAACCCTGTCCATATTATCCTGCCAACAATGTTGGAAAGGTCCCAGAGGCACAATGGATGCAAAGTTGTATTAATCAAAGTAGGTGAACAAATGAAGCACGTCGTCCTCAATGTACTCCCAATGCATTTTTACTAAAATAAAGAGTCAGAATTACCATCAACAAGCCCACATTCTGGTCATAGCACTGGCAACGTGAAGTCAGGGGGTTTTCAGATAGCTTTGTTACAACAAGGTCCCACGTAAACAATGAGACCAATGCTTCTTGAAACATGTTCCAGCCCACGTAAGATACAAATGCGTGTTTCCTGACTCCAAGATTCACTGTTACGCCGTAACTCCTGGAGAGAAAATACATTGTAGCGGGTATTTGAAACGCACACGTATCGGGTACAAGATATTAGAAGCAGCGTCTAAGAAAAAAAGTCCCCAGAGAAAGAGCAGTTATGCTTGAAAAGCATCGGGCATTTAAGGAATGAGAAAATGCAATGAATTTCGAAAGTTATGATTTTGAAAAACGACATATCTATGGAAATTAAAGAAAAAGAAAGCATGAATAATATGTGAAGACAATTATTTGAAAAGAGTATGAATGAATGTTTCGAGTGTTTATGTGACAGTGAATCTTGGAGTCAAGAAACACGCATTTGTATCTAATACTACTCCCAATGCTCAGTGGGAGATTCACATCAGGCACCAACCACTTTGTGAACAACATTACAATTTGTCAACATCATTGTTTGAAATAATATGTGACGTCATCAGCAGTGCATTGCAGGCGCGCAAGTTATAGTGAGTCCAACTAACTAAAACGTGGGAATTTCAATGGTTTTATGTCAGTAAAATTTCCAGCTAGCTATAACTGGTGTGAAACGCATGGTTTTTCAGTGAATTTAATAGGTTTTTCAAATGCTAATTCCTAACTATAACTGGCGTGAAACCTATGGTTTTATCAGTGAATTTTATAGGTTTTTTAAATGCTAATTTTTAACTATAACTGGTGTGAAACCTATGGTTTTTTCAGTGAATTTCAAAGGTTTTTTAATAGCAAATTTCTATAGCTATGAAATGTAATATTTTTTATAATGAATCCTATATTGTATATTTATGTAATACTATTTTTTTATGTATATTGTTCATGGTTTATTTTTTTTGCCCTGGAGCGCTCCCGGTGCGCGTCCCGGTGAGCTCACCGGTAAGCGCAGTCTTGCGGCGCGCCCCAGGGCGCGTACCGGTAAGCGTCCCGTTAGCGCTATTGCTGCGAATGAAAACATCATCGTGACGTATTGCGTAGTCGCGTCCGCGTGATACACACGGCGTAAACGCACCTGGAAGCACTCGAGCGCATCCGATCGCGCAACTTAAGCATCCCACGCGCTTACGCGACGCGCCCCTGGGGCGCGTAGCGTAAGCGCGTCGGGTCATGTGACCTAAAAATAACACTTTTTATTAGTTCAGGACAGTTTTGGTTTCCAAATGATGAAAGCCCTGGTCATGTGACCTCAAAATAACGCTTTTCATTGGTTCAGGACAGTTTTTTTTCCTAATGATGAAAGCCCCCACCTTTTTTCCCCATTCTCACTTTGTACTTTGAGTGAAGAAGACCTGTTGATAGACCTCTCTGTACCTTTTTGGACTGAAAAATGGCTTCAGTAGCAGCAGCAGCAGGAGCATCTCAGCCACCACCACCACCATCACCACCAAGAGGACCACCACAACACCACAGTGGTGGAGATGAAGAAGAGGAGGAGGAGGGGAGGAGGACGTTCCTTCCAGAATTTAATAATACCCCATATAGGCCAAAGCAGCACATTATCAGGGAGTTTTTTTCCATCCCAAAGGACCTCAAAAAAGTGAATGCGCCAAGGGTTACTTGCCTAATCTGTGGCACTGAACTTTCAAGGGGGAACCCTAACAAGAAATACTCTTTTGGCAATAACACCATGATTCTCCACATGCAACGCCGGCATCCTAACAACTATGCTGCGGCAGAGGTCCGAGAACTGGTCAGAAACCCTTTCCAATCTTCACCCAGCACCTCCAAAAGAAAGCAACCCACTCCATCGGGACCAGAGACAAGGGAGATGGTCCCAAACATACAATCCCAGTTTGGGGAATACAAAATCAGTTGTATTTTTTGTGGTAAAACAATTACCTATGGTGAGCAAAGCATAAATCTCATCAACCGTGCTGGTGACAACCACAATTGCCCCAAAAAACCTTAATTATTTCCTGATTTTTTTTTTGCTCCAGTTGAGCCTTTTACAATTCCCTGTTTTTTGTTTCTCCCCATAAAAATAATTAAAAAAATATAAAATTGTTCATAAAAGCCCAAAAAAGTACAAAATGTTCAAAAAAAACAATAGAAAAAATATAAAACAACAAAAAGAAGAAAAAAAACAGTTCTTTTTAGAACTACCTCCATTTATAAAAAAGCTATTCTTTTTTCCCTATTGTACGCTCCCCGGTACGCTCCCCGGTGCGCGTACCGGGCGCTCCCCCGCGCAAATCGAAAAAAAAAATAATGTTTTTACCCCGCGGGCCCTTTTATGGCCCCCACATCAAACCTATGTGGTCAGGGGGGTCTACTCTGCCCCCTTTTGGTCATTTCCCCCTTTGTTTTTGCCACATCTTGTGTCTCGATCCTACCGAATGTTGACAGAGACCCGAGAGCCAATCAGCTTTCCGCTCGCAAACTCGCGTACCGCGCTAGTACGCGCCCCGGTGCGTGTACCGGGGCGCGCTTATAGATATATATATTTTTTTAACCTAAATTACTCAAAATCCACTTTAGCACATATCTTGAGACATAGAAAAGGCACATCGGGCTACCAGTTCCTAAATTTTGCCAAGTTTGGTGGAAATCCATTCAGCCGTTCGGGCTAAAAGTGAGTTCGACCGCCCTATTGAAATTAACATGGGGAAAACACGTTTTGGGACCCCCCCTTTTATCTCAGCCCCCGCTTGACGAATCCCCCCCCCAAACTTTCAGGGAAAGAGCGGAGCGCCGCAAGGCAAAATTGAGGAAACTTTCAGGCAGATTCTTCAACCGGCGCCAAAGTTATTCCCAATAGAATGTTGAGAATTCCCTATAATCCTAACTATAACTACCTACAGGCGACCGCCAGTAGGTAATACATAGGGAAGAGATACGGATGGATATACTCTAAGAGTCACATAGGAATGGTAGCGAGTGCAAAGGTCTACTGCATATACTAGTGATTAGAGTTATCTATATGTATAGAAAAGCAGAGTTCCATTAAGTGGGGTCGGAGGGTGGATGCAGTCGCAGGGGGGATGCAGTCACAGCACCAAGTGAGGGTCAGAGAAGTGCACGAAAGTGAGACAAACGAGAGAGGGAAGCAGATAGTAACGAGTAAGACAGCGAGGAGTGTGTCGGAGGCAACAGGAGAGACAATAGAAAGGTCGCTAGGACAGAGGGGGAGGTCAGAGATCGCTAAAATGGCAGACGAGAAAAGTAGAAGAAGAAGCGAGTCATAAAAAGAAAATGGCTGGGAGCACACAGGTCCAAGTCCGAAAGTCCAAGAAGAGGGCTGCCATAGCCAGCAAGTCCGGGGGGAGAAAGGCAGACTGCAGCAAAGTCACAGCCTCTTCGTACATGAGGAGCTCGGGCAGAGGAGTTTGATCCGGAGACCAGGGGTCAGGGAAGAAAGACCACAGGCGTCAAGGCAGCTGTTCGCAGAACGGGAGGCAGCAAAGTCAAAAACAAAAGTTTAGAGGGAAGGAGGAGGGGGCCTCTCACCAGAGCGAGCAACAGAGTTTCATGTGGGAAGAAAGTTGCCCCGGGTGGAAGGCTGTGCATCTTCCTTGGACCTCCTCTCCCTCACCTGCTCCAGACGCAGGCGGCGTCTCAAGGGTTGGAAGGGGGCGAGTCCCTGGCCAGGGGCTCCATGGATGCTGCTCTGAGCTCAGACCCCCGCCGGCCGGTGCCCCTGGTGCCGACTGAGGTCACGGACGGGCTGCCCCACGCCTTCCTGCAGAGCCTGCGGACCCTCTTCGATATCCTGGACAACAGGCAGCGGGGCGCGGTGCACATCACGTAGATCTGCTGCCATGAGTCAGAGGATAAATGCCTAAACAAGCAGTGCAATTTCCGGAAGAGTCATTTAGAAGGGAAACCAGCTTCAAGGTCGCATCCACATCCTGTGATTCTGGGCAAATCACTTAATCTCCCCGTGCCTGAATGTGTAATGTAAATACGGTGCTCACGTAAAGTGCTCCAATACCTTTGAGTCGAGTTCGCGCTATATAAAATATGCACAAAAAAACGGGTTCAAGTCCGCATCGGTTCTCCCCATGCCTACCAAAGAATATGGCTACCTAGCTGACTCTTTGTTGGCTAGAATCCATTCACATCATTAAAAAGGCCCGTGTTTTTTGGATTAGTGCATTAATGTAACTGTTCATGGGTGAGTGGAAACATCATTGTGCTCGGCTACAAACTGTGCTGCAAAGCCAAAAGAGGAAACTCTTCCCATATCTGTGATTGCAGTGATTCAATCTAATTGTGAATTTGGTAAATCGTGAATATTTTGTTAGTACATTATCTGTTATATCTGAAAGCTGAGAGAGCTATAGAGAAACGCATTTGCCAATCATCTGAATCATGCAAGTAGAAGGATAGGGTGCCATCAGCCCATATGCAGCGGCAATGGCGGAGGAGCGTCACCTCACTGGCTCATAGCTAGCAGCTGAAAAATAAAATTATATTTCACTATTGTTTTATTTTTCAGCTGCTGGCTCTGAGCCCGAAAGCAAAAGACACAGAGATGATGGACGGAATGCAGAGCAAATCAATCATTCATCCCCAGTCAATAGATCTGCGGTAAATCCATATTTTTTATTTGCTCACCGTGCCACCCCAGTTTAGTGCAGAGAGGGTCCAGGCCGGGTCATGGGAGGGGGAGGAGGAGTGGTAGTCAGTCAGTATGGCCTGCCATCTTAGGCCGGCCAAACTGACAAGTGCACTTAGGTTTCTCCTACCTGGCCGTATTGCACATCCAGGTTGGAGAAACAGTACACACTCCATGTGCCTGACCGAGCATTAATCCTGCCACTCATGCTAATACCCAGGCTGCTCTCATGATTCAGAGCAGTGCAGGGATTGTATGGGGAAGTCCGTGATGCCAGGAACTGGAAGCAGAGGAGCATGATGAAGCCGGTAGCACAAGGTAAGTTTCATTTTATTTTATTATTAAACCTCCCACCGCATGCTGTCCCGACGCACTTCCCTCCAGTCCCCTTCCTCCCTGTACCCCTTTCACCCACCTCACCGGTATTTACCTGTGGTGGCTGCCACTGCCTTAATGCAAGTGAGCCAAACGTCTCCTCTTAGCCCTTCTTAGTCATGACAGAGGTGAACAGGTCTCTCACTCTTGGACCATGGAGTCACTGCACCTGTTGTACCACTAGCACCAACGACCATCCAAGCGAGTTTAGGTTCTTCTGTGATGGGGCTCAGTGTCGCCTTTTATTCTAAAGCTATGTGAAATTGAACCCCCCAGCTTGCTATGAATGCACAAGTACAAGAAAGTCCAAATACGCATCAATCAAAAGTACTGCTGGCTTTTTTCAGACAAGTGATCAGAATGTGACGCAAGATTTTTTTTTGTCCCGTCATTACACCAGGTATAGAAATATGGTGGCACATTTGCTAATTCTTCGGATAAATATTGTAGAGCTATATCTACTAAGATTGGCCTGCTGCTGCTGTCATCCCCCATGCTGGAGCCATAAAAAAGCTCCCTTGTGTGAGGCACAACCTTTGACTGGTCATTGTGCGCTGACTAAAATAGGATCTGTACTGAAACCCTACAAACATAGAAACATTAAACGCATTGGATGTATGGAGTGAACCTCCGCACCCATGCAATGCCTGGGCTTTTAGGGTACATGAACCAGCTCTCCTTATCAGCACCTGCTTCAAGTTGGGGTTAATTTTAGACCCAAAGCCCCGTCTGGCTATCTCAGTAGATCGGGCATTACATCCAAAAATATGGGTGCTTGCATTATAATGCGTCTGCGATGCCCCCTGGAAGCATGGTGGTGAAAAAAGTCCACGTTGGAAAATAAATACAAATCCGTTGCTTTGCGCCGCTGTGCTTGACTTTGGATAACTTTGCGAAAGCATAAAGTGTTAGTAAAACTGGGCCACAGTGTACCTAAACTGTAATATATTTGTAACCTTTCAGTATCTTTTATCGACCAATGTTGGGGGACTATATATTTATTATTGTCAACTATAACTATTTATTTTGATGTTTGTAATGTTTTTCTATCACCCACAATGTTGCCTCATAATGTAATAAAATACAAAGAAATATAAAGTTTCAAAGAGCAAAAGTACAGTTTGAACCTTTTTCAAAAAACATGCTGAGGATAGGTAGGGAAACATTTCTAGCTAAGCTGTAGTTTAAGCTGGTAATAATACACGTCTCATGTTTATGCATTCAGACTGGAATGGATTTGACAGTTCCCTACCTTGAGGCACGATTTAATTAATATTATGATAAGCGAGACTAATACTAATTTTGTTGAAGCGGGAACCTAATGAAAGCCATGGAGAAATTAGTAATTTTGCAGCATCTGGTTGGGATATGAGAAACATTAAGTTTAAGAAGTTGAATAATTGCAGCAAAAACTATTAATTGCTTGTTGATATTGAAACTGTTTTGGATCTGTGAAAGATGTTTTGCTCAGAACAGCAGGTTATGTAACAGAGCACATTCATCAGAGGGCAGGAAGGGCGGAAGATAGGATAGCATCACATGTTTGTATCTGACACACTGCCCACCTACTAAGGACTTATTCAGAGTTTGGCAGATGTGAAACTCCGTCACAAACCTGGCGGATATCCCGTCGACATTAAAACAAGAGTATTATATCCCACACCACTTGTAATGCAGCAGATGGATATCCTGCATGTTTTGATCGAGAATTCTGTCTGCCAAACTCTAAATACTCCCTGAGTGTCCAATTTTATTTTCTTGAGGCGTTGCATGATGCAGCAGGGGTGCCTCTCGGATGGCTATTTACCAAAATGTCAGTGGTAGCAGAATTTACAGCATGCCCCTTTTCACAGCGAAGAAGATCACAGAGTTGAACCCTTGTCCCACGCTTCTCCCCTCTGTAGTCTGACACAATCAGGCAACTGTGTCAGTAAAAAGCACAAACAATGGCTCTTTGTTACAAGCCTGTAAGCAATTGGGTTGTTTGATGTTGGGGCTAGGGGGGGTCAACCCTCTTCAAGCAACAGCCATGGTCCCTATCATCGTGAACCACTAAAGTCACTAAATAACCTGTGTTTTTACCCTTCTGGGAGATTGACAAAAACACAGTCAGGCTTAACTTAGAGGAAATGTGTAAAGTATTTT
Organism: Lissotriton vulgaris; assembly: GCF_964263255.1. Taxonomy (NCBI): domain Eukaryota; kingdom Metazoa; phylum Chordata; class Amphibia; order Caudata; family Salamandridae; genus Lissotriton; species Lissotriton vulgaris. The sequence continues at coordinate 1,194,685,075 of NC_141689.1, read as the reverse complement.
TGCAGCGCACAAATAGTGATTAGAGGAAAACACAACACAAGAGAAATCCTAAACCAATTTAGAAAAATAACGTAAAATGTAATACATTATTTCACACCAAAACAACAAAAATCAAATTAGTAGAACTGGAAATATGGAATTTTAAAGGTTTTTCAGCAATCAAGTGCTAAGATGCAAAAAGCAAAACCACAGTTATCTGGTCGCATTAGACCAGTTTCAGACTGACCATGATAGAGTATGGGCTGAATACAGGACTGAGTTCAGTCTGCTGAAAAAGTACCTTGAAGCTGGGGCATCAAGAAGCAAAATCCTTGTGCCTCGCTGCACGGGCCAGTACCGAAGAGTTGTTCACAAGGAGCTGCGATGTGAAGTCCAGTATCGAGATGCAGCTGAGCCAATGAACTGGTAATGAGAGCTTGTGATGCAGGATCCTGCATCATCGTAAGGGGAGTCTCCGGGGCTATGAAGACTTGCGCTGCGATGCTTCTGCACTGTGGATGAGATGCATTGTGCTGGGCCGGCATGCAAGCTGCACCAGTGTTGACTGAGCCACTGGGCCTTGTGATGTCTTACGCTGTGATGAGTTGGTGTAGGGTAGGAAATTAGTCTTACTGGGCTAGCTTCGGTGTCAAGCTGCACTGTTCTGCATTGAGATACGTAGAGTTGTGGCAACATTGAAGAAGCCTGTTACGTCCCTGTGGCTTAAACAGTGGGCCTTGGGCCCTTGGAGATTTCCTGTAGTCCTATGTCCACCCAGGGAGGCTGGTTTCAGCAGGGCAGCTCATAGCAGAAGAGAAGTACATAGGTCTAGAAGTCATCAGAACTGTTGGGTCTGATGATCCATTATTTATAGCTTATGCCTACTTTGATGTGGGAAAAGTGTCTAGAATCCTCCCCTTAACCCCTTCGATGCTGATGACGGAGCGGTTCCGTCATCAGCATCGGTTGGGCTGTGCTGATGACGGAACCTCTCCGTCATAGGCACAGCCCTCGGGAGGAGCGCTGGCGCTCCCCCCCTGTTACATCGATTTTTGTTTTTGGTGCAGGGTTGGCAGCAGAAGACTTTCCGCTTCCACCCCCGGGAACCCCCACACTTCCTGGTGACGTCAGCGTGCTCAGCGCGCGCCGACGTCATCAGGAAGTGCTGGACACGCTGGAAGCCATTTCTTTCCAGCGCGTCCAGCGAACAGGTAAGGTTTCTGCTCTCCGGTAGGGCGGGGGGCCGTTTCTCGGTGCCTTGAAGCATCGGGGGGAGGAAATACTGTTTCCTCTCCCCTGATGTCCCAATGCAGGGCATTCCTGGTTCAGGATCGTGCACAGCGTTGCGATCCTGCACCAGGAATGCCCCCACTATACACCAGGGATGTATTTTTTGGACAAAAGGAAGCGACCCCTTGGGCAAGGGTCGCTTCCAGGGGGAAAATTTATTTCTTCAGACTTTTCTGACCCACCTGGGGGCAGATAGCGCATTTTTTTGCCGAATCTGGACCCAGTGGGGGGCAGAAAAGCCCACTAGACACCAGGGATTATTGTTTTTATGAAAAGGAAGCGACCCCTTGGGCAAGGGTCGTTTCCTGGGGGCATAATTATCATTTTAGACTTTTCTGCCCCCCCTGGGGGCAGATCGCCCGTTTTTTTGGCCGAATCTGGACATCTGGACCCGGGGGGGGGGGGGTAGAAAAGCCCACTAGACACCAGGGATTGTCTTTGTATTTGCAAAAGAAGCGACCCCTTGGGCAAGGGTCGCTTCTTGGGGGCGAAATTATTGTTTTAGACTTTCCCCCCCCCCCTGGGGGCAGATTGGGCGTTTTTTGGCCAAATCTGGACCGGGGGGGGGGCAGAAAAGCCCACTAGACACCAGGGATTATTGTTTATATGAAAAGGAAGAGACCCCTTGGGCAACAGTCGTTTCCTGGGGGCATAATTATTATTTTAGACTTTTCTGCCCCCTCCTGGGGGCAGATCGCCCGTTTCTTTGGCCAAATCTGGACCCGGGGGGGGGGGGGGTAGAAAAGCCCACTAGATACCAGGGATTGTCTTTTTATTTGCAAAGGAAGCGACCCCTTGGGCAAGGGTCACTTCCTGGGGGCGAAATCATTGTTTTAGACTTTTCAGGCATTTTTTGGCCCAATCTGGACCGGGGGGAGAGGTAGAAGAGCCCACTAGACACCAGGGATTGTTTTTTTTTTTTTGCAAAGGAAGCGACCCCTTGGGCAAGGGTCTCTTCCTTGGGCCCATAGTTTTTATTGAATGTATTCTGCTCCATAATTTCGCCTTTCTGCCCTCAGGAGGGAGCAAAAAACCCTACTAGACACCAGGGAAATCTTTTTTTTTAATGGAAACGACCCCTTGGGAAAGGGTTGCTTCCAGGGGGTCCAAATTTTAAAAAGATTTATATTCTGTCCCGCATTGGGACAGACACTCCATTTGTGACATAACCTGTGACATAGCCTGTTGTAATGTGTATTGTTTTTGTTTTCTAAAGTGTAAAGTTTTTTTTCTCTGTTTACTGTTGCAGTGTGCGATTTCATTATTGTTGGTACTGCTGTTTGCGTAGTTGCATGTGTTTGGTAAGAGACCTTTTTTGTACAATTTTAATGTAAATGTTTTTTTTGCAAAGTGTGTAGTATGTTTGGTTTCTGTTTTATGTGATTGTGAAACATGTTTTGCATTTGTGCTTGATGTGTATTTTGCTTTTTGTAGATTTAAGTTTTTTTTCTTCTTTCTAGTGGGATATCGTTGACTATTTTCTGTGTCTTTGCAGAGTAGGTGCTGGTGAGTGTGGCTGTATTTTGTAAGTGAATTGTATAGTTATTCAGTTTAAAGATGTTTGTGATAAATGCTTGCATTTTTTTACCTACTTTGCACAGTGTTGGTTGTTGAGTTGTTTGTGCAGTCTCCTTTCTTAGTGAGGATAATGGCTAGCCGCCGGATTACCGCTCAGCAAGTTGTTGGAATGCTTTTTGATTCTACCTCTGACCATGGTGCTGAGACTGACTCTGATTCTGAGGCAGAGGTGGGAGGTAAAGATTCTGGTAGTGAGTTTTCTTTCCACATGGCATCGTCTGATGATGAAGATACTCTGAGTGCTGATGAAGCTACTTTGGTGTGGATGAAGTGCCTGTGTTAGAGGAGGACATTGCTGTGCCGATAGTGCGGCAAAAGGCATCTGGGGTGATGCCTGGGACTGCTAGACTTCACATTGGTTTAGTGAGACAGGAGGCAGCTGGGTGGCAGCCTGGGGCTGCAAGACTTCCTGTTGGTACAGTGAGGCAAGAGGCAGCTGGGCGGCAGCAGGGGGTTGCAAGTCTTCCAGTTGAAAGTTCTGACCTCTCGGTTGCCCCAGGCATGGTGCAGCCGGCATTGCCAGACTTTACTGGTGTTCCAGGGTGTAGGGTGAACACTGAAAACTTCTTGCCGATTAATTTTTTTCAGTTGTTTATGGATGATGTGTTTCTGGCAGAGATTGTTGAGCAGACTAATTTGTATGCAGAACAGTTTTTGAGGGAGAACAGTGCCAGCCTTAAGCCCCACGCTAGAGCTACCCGGTGGACTCCCACAAATTTGGAAGAGATGAAAAAGTTTTTGGGTTTAACTTTTTTGATGGGCTTGCTTAGGAAACCATCAATGGCTTCATATTAGTCTACTAGTCCCTTGATGGCAACAGCTATATTTCCGGCAGTAATGAGTTGTGATAGGTGTTTGCTTCTGCTTTGGATGATGCATTTTGTTGATAATGGTTTAGCTTTGCCATGAGATCACCCTGATTGTGACCGTCTTTTCAAAATTCGGCCTGTCATTGATCACTTTGTTGATCGATTTCCTGAGATCTTTGCTCCTGGGAAAGAAATTGCAGTGGATGAGTCTTCTGTGTTGTTCAAGGGCCGCTTGGTATTTAGGCAATACATTCCTAGTAAGAGGGCACGCTATGGAATTAAGCTTTATATGCAGTGTGACAGTCGAACTGGATATATCTCTAATTTCAGGGTGTACACCGGTAAGGAATCCAGGATTAACCCACCTGGTTGTCCGTCCACTTTTGGAGTGACTGAGAAAATTGTGTGGAACTTGGTAGAGGATTTTTTAACAAAGGACATCATTTATATGTAGATAACTTCTACACTGGTGTGCGGTTGTTCAGGGAATTGGCCAAAGTGGACACTGTTGCTTGTGGCACAATCAGCTCTAACCGTAAAGGTTTCCCAAAAGAACTTGTTTGTCAAAAGCTTGCTCGGGGACAGTGCAGTGCATTGCGTTGTGAGGAGATTCTAGCTGTGAGGTTTTCAGACAGGCGAGATGTCTACATTTTGAATTCCATACATGATAAAAGCACTGAACCGGTGACTGTTTGGGGTCAGGTTGCAGAAGCGCGCAAACCTGTGTGCATTTTAGACTATAATAGGCACATGGGTGGTATTGACAGAGTAGATCAGAGGTTGGAACCATATGCCTCTCTTCGTAAGGCTTACATTTGGTACAAGAAGTTGGCTATCCATCTTTTCCACTTGGCAACCTTTAATGCTTTTGTTGTGTTCCAGCAATCTTGTCCTCAGTCAAAGATGACTTTTGTAAAGTTTCAGGAGTGTGTAATAGGCAGCCTTGTTTTTGTAGAACAGGCAAGTGTTCCTAGAGTTGGAGTGGTGGAGGATGTTGCCAGATTGAAAGATCGCCACTTTCCTGATCAAATTCCTCCTACAGCCTCAAAAGACTTTCCCAGTCGGATATGTAGAGTCTGTTGGCGAAGAGGTTTGCGGAAGGAGGTTCTTATGTACTGCCCCGACTGTCCTTCTAACCCTGGGCTGTGTGTACCTGCTTGTTTTAGAATGTACCACACGCAAAATAATTTTTGGGAGCATTCATGAGTGGTAAAGTGAACTGCCTGGTCTCTATTCTTTAAAACTTATTGTTCAGTTTCAAAGTTGGCATTTGTGTAGTGTATTTAGTTTTAGTTGTTGTGTTAGTAGATTTGTATCAATTTTTAATTTGTTTTTGTTTTTCATTTATATTGAAAAAAAAGTATGATGTTGGTTTGCGTGTAGTGTCGATTGTCTGACGGTGTGCATTGTTTGGCGCTTTGCTGGCGGTGTCTGTGGACTGGTGGCTGGTGGTGTCTGTGGACTGGTGCTTGGGTGGCAGTGTGTATGGACTGGTGCTTGGCTGGTGGTGTGCGTGGTCTGGTGCTTGGTTGGCGGTGTGCGTGGTTTTGCGCTTGCCTGGTGGTGTATTGGGATTGGTGCTTGGTTGGTGGTGTGCCTGGGCTGGTACTTGGCTGGTGGTGTGTGTGGAGTGACTCTTGCCTGGTGGTGTGTGTGGGCTGGAGCTTGGCTGGTGGTGTGCGTGGTCTGGTGTTTTGTTGGTGGTGTGCATGGTCTTGCGCTTGCCTGGTGGTGTGTTTGGATTGGTGCTTAGCTGGTGGTGTGCCTGGACTCGTCCTTGGCTGGCTGGGTGTGTGGACTGGTGCTTGGCTGGAGGTGTGCGTGGTCTGGTGTTTGGTTGGCGGTGTGCGTGGTCTTGCGCTTGCCTGGTGGAGTGTTTGGATTGGTGCTTGGCTGGTGGTGTGCCTGGACTGGTGCTTGGCTGGCGGTGTGTGTGGAGTGGTGCTTTCCTGGCGGTGTGTGTGGGCTGGTGCTTGGCTGGCGGTGTGCGTGGTCTGGTGCTTGACTGGTGGTGTGTGTGGTCTGGTGCTTGGCTGGTGGTGTGCGTGGACTGGTGCTCGGCTGGTGGTGTGTGGGAAGTGACTTAATGCTGGTTACTACACACAGTGCTACGTGCGCGCCACTCCATGCAATCCAATCTGCTGGTGTAAGTGTAGTAATGTGGTGGGTAATTTTTAAGTCTCCACCGTACAATTTGTGCCTTTTCCAGTTGCAGCCACTATGCCTACCCACGCATGTGAGGTACCTTTTTTATCGGGAGACCTGGGGAAATGCTGGGTGGGAGGAAATTTGAGGATACACGCAGATTCCACAACTTTAGCACACTGAAATGTGAGAAAAAAAGGATTTCTTTTGCAACATTTGAGTTTTGCAGTGGATTCTTGGTAGGAGAATAATGAGGTACCCACACAAGCCATACCTTGCTGGACTCCCCCGGTTGTCTACTTTCCAGAAATGTATGGGTTTGGTAGGTTTCCCTAGAAGGCCGCCGAGCCGCGGGCCAAAAACTCGTGGGAGCCCCCTTGCAAAACCAGGTTTGTTTGTGATAGGTTATTTTGATGTCAGCTCATTATGTTTTGGACCCTTGCCTGTTGCGGGTCCTTGAGCCACCCACGCAAGTGAGGTACCATTTTTATCGGGAGACCTGGGGGAACGCTGGGTGGGAGGAAATTTGTGTGAGCCCAGTGATGCCAGCATTCCCACACAAAAATGTGTGAAAAAACTGATTTTTGCAGATAAAATTGAGGTTTGCAAGGGATTCTGGGTAAAGGAACCTTGGGGGATCCACACAAGCCATAGAGCCTTGGAAGCCCCCGGGTGTCTACTTTGCAGAAATGTGTGGGTTTGCTAGGTTTCCCTAGATTGCCGCCAAGCCCCGGTCCAAAAACTCATGGGAACCCCCTTGCAAAATCAGGTTGCTTTGTGATATGTAATTTTGATAACGCCTCCTTAGGTTTTGGGCCATTGCCTGTTGCGGGTCTTTGACCCAGCCACACAAGTGAGGTACCATTTTTAACGGGAGACCTGGAGGAATGCTGGGTGGGTGAACATTTGTTGATCCACGCAGATTCCAGAACTTTCCACCACAGAAATGTGATGAAAATGCATTTTCCCCCAATTTTGTAAATTTGCAAGGGATTCTGGGTAACAGAACCTGGTGGGAGGCAGTCTAGACACCCCATCCTGAATTCCCCTGGGTGTCTAGTTTTAAAAAATGTATAGGTTTGCTAGGTCTCCCTAGGTGCCGGCAGAGCTAGGGTTAAAAAACGACAGGTAGGCACTTTGCCAAAAAAAGGCCCATTTTTCACTGCGAAATTGAGGCGCAACCACAATGCATTTTGCGTTGTTTCCAGACGCAGGCACTAGGCAGACCCACGCAAGTGAGGTACTATTTTTCTCAGAAGACTTTGGAAAACACGAGGTGGGTGGACATTTGTTGATCCACGCAGATTCCTGAACTTTCCACCACGGAAATGTAAGGAAAATGCATATTTTTTTTCTCCAATTTTTTAACTTTGCAAGGGACTCTGGGTAACAGAACCTGGAGGGAGGCAGTCGAGTCACCCCATCCTGAATTTCCCTGGGCGTCTAGTTTTCAAAACTGTATAGGTTTGCTAGGTTTCCCTTGGTGCCGGCAGAGCTAGGGTTAAAAAACGAAAGGTAGGCACTTTGCCAAAAAAAGGCCCAATTTTCACTGCAAAATTGAGGTGCGACCATGTTGCTTTTTGCGCCGTTTCCTTATGCAGGCACTAGGCTGACCCATGCAAGTGAGGTACCATTTTTCTAAGAAGACTTTGGGGAACGCAGGGTGGAGGAACATTTGTTGATCCACGCAGATTCCAGAACTTTCCACCGCAGAAATGTGAGAAAATTCCTTCTTTTCCACAATTTTTTTAATTTGCAAGGGATTCTGTGTAACAGAACCTGGTGGGAGGCAGTCGAGCCACCCCATCCTGAATTCCCGTGGGTGTCTATTTATCAAAAATGTATAGGTTTACTAGGTTTCCCTAGGTTCAGGCAGAGCTAGGGTTCAAAAACGTCAGGTAGGCACTTTGCCAAAAAAAGGCCCATTTTTCATGCGAAATTGAGGTGGGTCCACGTTGCGTTTTGCGCCGTTTCCGGATGCAGGCACTAGGCAGAGCCACACAAGTGAAGTACAATTGTTCTCAGAAGACATTGGGGATCGCGTGGTGGGTAAACATTTGTTGATCCATGCAGATTCTAGAACTTTCCACCACAGAAATGTGAGGAATATTTGTTTTTTTCTCCAATTTTTTACATTTGCAAGAGATTCTGGGTAACAGAACCTGGTGGTAGGCAGTCGAGTCACCCCATCCTGAATTTCCCTGGTTGTCTAGTTTTCAAAAATATATAGGTTTGCTAGGTTTCCATAGGTGCCGGCAGAGCTATGGTTCAAAAACAAAAGGTAGGCACTTTGCCAAAAAAGGCCCATTTTTCACTGCAAAATTGAGGTACAACCACATTGCGTTTTGTGCCATTTCCTGACCCAGTTACTAGGCAGACCCATGCAAGTGAGGTACCATTTTTCCCAGAAGACTGTGGGGAACGCGGGGTGGGTGTACATTTGTTGATCCAGAACTTTCCACCACAGAAATGTGAGGAAAATGCGTTTTATTCCCAATTTTTAAAATTTGCAAGGGATTCTGGTTAACAGAACCTGGTGGGAGGAAGTTGAGTCATCCCATCCTGAATTCCCCTGGGTGTCTAGTTTTAAAAAATGTATAGGTTTGCTAGGTTTCCCTAGGTGCCGGCAGAGCTATGGTTCAAAAACGACAGGTAGGCACTTTGCCAAAAAGGGGTCATTTTTCACTGTGAAATTGAGGTGGGACCACGTTGCGTTTTGCGCCGTTTCCTGACGCAGGCACTAGGCAGACCCACGCAAGTGAGGTACCATTTTTCTCAGAAGACTTTGGAAAACGCGGTGTGGGTGGACATTTGTTGATCCACGCAGATTCCTGAACTTTCCACCACAGAAATGTGAGAAAATTCCTTTTTTTCCACAATTTATTTACTTTGCAAGGGATTCTGGGTAACAGAACCTGGTGGGAAGCAGTCGAGTCACCCCATCCTGAATTTCCCTGGGTATCTTTTTTTCAAAAATGTATAGGTTTAATAGGTTTCCCTAGGTGCAGGCAGAGCTAGGGTTAAAAAACGTCAGGTAGGCACTTTGCCAAAAAAGGCCCATTTTTCACTGCGAAATTGAGGTGGGACAACGTTGCGTTTTGCACCATTTCCGGATGCAGGCATTAGGCAGACCCACGCAAGTGAGGTACCATTGTTCTCAGAAGACATTAGGGAACGCGTGGTGGGTGAACATTTGTTGATCCATGCAGATTCCAGAACTTTCCAGCACAGAAATGTGAGGAAAATGCGTTTTTTGTCTCCAATTTTTTACCTTTGCAAGGGATTCTGGGTAACAGAACCTGGTGGTAGGCAGTCGAGTCACCCCATCCTGAATTTCCCTGGGTGTCTAGTTTTCAAAAATGTATAGGTTTGCTAGGCGCCGGCAGAGCTAGGGTTCAAAAACAAAAGGTAGGCACTTTGCCAAAAAAAGGCACATTTTTCACTGCAAAATTGAGGTACGCCCACATTGCGTTTTGCGCCATTTCCTGATGCAGTTACTAGGCAGACCCATGCAAATGAGGTACCATTTTTCTCAGAATACTGTGGGGAACGTGGGGTGTGTGGAAATTTGTTGATCCACGCAGATTCAAGAACTTTCCACCACAGAAATATGAGGAAAATTTGTTTTTTTCCCAATTTTTAAAATTTTCTGGGGATTCTGGGTAACAGAACCTGGTGGGAGGTAGTTGAATAACCGATCCTGAATTCCCCTGGGTGTCTAGTTTTCAAAAATGTATAGGCTTGCTAGGTTTCCCTAGGTGCCAGCAGAGCTATGGTTAAAAAACGACAGGTAGGCACTTTGCCAAAAAGGCCCATTTTTCACATCAAAATTGAGGTGCAACCACGTTGCGTTTTGTGCCGTTTCCTTACGCAGGCACTAGGCAGACCCACGCAAGTGAGGTACCATTTTTCTCAGAAGACTTTGGGGATTGCAGGGTGGGTAGACATTTGTTGATCCACGCAGATTCCAGAACTTTCCATCACAGACATGTGAGGAAAATCCAATTTTTGTCAATTATTTAGCATTGCAAGGGATTCTGGGTAACAGAACCTGGTGGTAGGCAGTCGAGTCACCCCATCCTGAATTTCCCTGGGTGTCTAGTTTTCAAAAATGTATAGGTTTGCTAGGCGCCGGCAGAGCTAGGGTTCAAAAACAAAAGGTAGGCACTTTGCCAAAAAAAGGCACATTTTTCACTGCAAAATTGAGGTACGCCCACATTGCGTTTTGCGCCATTTCCTGATGCAGTTACTAGGCAGACCCATGCAAATGAGGTACCATTTTTCTCAGAATACTGTGGGGAACGTGGGGTGTGTGGAAATTTGTTGATCCACGCAGATTCAAGAACTTTCCACCACAGAAATATGAGGAAAATTTGTTTTTTTCCCAATTTTTAAAATTTTCTGGGGATTCTGGGTAACAGAACCTGGTGGGAGGTCGTTGAATAACCGATCCTGAATTCCCCTGGGTGTCTAGTTTTCAAAAATGTATAGGCTTGCTAGGTTTCCCTAGGTGCCAGCAGAGCTATGGTTAAAAAACGACAGGTAGGCACTTTGCCAAAAAGGCCCATTTTTCACATCAAAATTGAGGTGCAACCACGTTGCGTTTTGTGCCGTTTCCTTACGCAGGCACTAGGCAGACCCACGCAAGTGAGGTACCATTTTTCTCAGAAGACTTTGGGGATTGCAGGGTGGGTAGACATTTGTTGATCCACGCAGATTCCAGAACTTTCCATCACAGACATGTGAGGAAAATCCAATTTTTGTCAATTATTTAGCTTTGCAAGGGATTCTGGGTAACAGAACCTGGTGGTAGGCAGTCGAGTCACCCCATCCTGAATTCCCCTGGGTGTCTAGTTTTTAGAAATGTATAGTTTTGCTAGGTTTCCCCAGGTGCCGGCAGAGCTAGGGTTAAAAAATGGCAGGTAGGCACTTTGCCAAAAAAGGCCCATTTTTCACTGGGAAATTGAGGTGCGACCACGTTGCGTTTTGCGCAGTTTCCTGACGCAGGCACTAGGCAGAACCACGCAAGTGAGGTACCATTTTTCTCAGAAGACTTTGGGAAACGCGGGGTGGGTGGAAATTGTTTGATCCACGCAGATTCCAGAACTTTCCACCACAAAAATGGGAGGAAAATTTGATTTTTTTGTCAATATTTTAGATTTGCAAGAGATTCTGGGTAACAGAACTTGGTGGGAGGCAGTCGAGTTACCCCATCCTGAATTCCCATGGGTATCTACTTTTTAAAAATGTATAGGTTTGCTAGGTTTCACTAGGTTCCGGCAGAGCTAGGGTTCAAAAACGACAGGTAGCACTTTGCCGAAAAAGGCCCAATTTTCAATGCAAAATTGAGGTGCTACCACATTGCGTTTTGCACCGTTTCCAGATGCAGGCACTAGGCAGACCCACGCAAGTGAGGTACCATTGTTCTCAGAAGACTTTGGGGAACGCGTGGTGGGTAAAAATTTGTTGATCCACACAGATTCCAGAACTTTCCACCACAGAAATGTGAGGAAAATGCGTTTTCTTTTTGAATTATTTTACTTTGCAAGGGATTCTGGGTAACAGAACTTGGTGGGAGGCAGTCGAGTCACCCCATCCTGAATTCCCCTGGGTGTCTAGTTTTCAAAAATGTATAGGTTTGCTAGGTTTCCCTAGGTTCCGGCAGAGCTAGCTTTCAAAAACTACAGGTAGGCACTTTGCCAAAAAGGGGTCATTTTTCACTGTGAAATTGAGCTGGGACCACGTTGCGTTTTGTGCCGTTTCCTGTCGCAGGCACTAAGCCGACCCATGCAAGTGAGGTACCATTTTTCTCAGAAGACTTTGGGGAACGCGGTGTGTGTAGAAATGTGTTGATCCACGCAGATTCCAGAACTTTCCTCCACAGAAATGTGAGGAAAAAGTGTTTTCTTTAAATTGTTCAGGTTTGCAAGGGATTATGGGTAATAGAACCTGGTGGGAGGCAGTCGAGTCACCCCATACTGAATTCCCCTGGTTGTCTAGTTTTAAAAAATGTATAGGTTTTCTTGGTTTCCCTATGTGCCTGCCGAGCTAGGGTACAAAAACTACAGCTAGGCACTCTGCCAAAAAAGGGTAATTTTTCACTGCGAAAATTGAGGTGTGCCCATGTTGTGTTTTGCGCCGTTTCCTGTCGCAGGCACAAGGCCAACCAACACAAGTGAGGTACCATTTTTATCGGGAGACTTATGGTAATTCAGATTTGTAAAGTAACTGTTATTTCCTGTTGAGTTTTGATGCATTTCTGCCTTCCAAATGAAAGACATTGTGTAACAAAGAAGTCATTTTGAAAAATGACCAATATTTCTCATGCTAGTATGAGTATTCCCAATTTTGAAAATGTGCAAATATGTACTGTTTCTAAACTCTATAATTTTGACCCATTTCAGAAATACTTAGGTGTCTTTCATACCGATTTTTCCATGTATACATTTTCAAAGAATAATTGCTCTAAACCCAGTACATAATATAATTCCTTTGCAAGTTGCTGCTCAGTTTTTGGCTCTGGATTCGTTGGGTTCTTGGTAAACCTACAAGTCCTATATATCCCCCACAACTATGAAGGTCCTTCAAATGTAACCGTATAATGCTTGCAAAGAGCAGTCATAATTATAAGAAGTTACAGGTGAAAACGTTGACACAAAAGACTGTTTTTTCAACTAATTTTCATTTTGTCCAATATTTAACTGCTAGTTTCTATAAAGAAACCTTCATGTATTTAGACAAATGACCCCATTCTGAATTCAGAATTTTGTTTACTTCAAGTAAATGTATAGCTTTCCAGGATTCATTATTGCTTTCATACTCATTTTTACCCTTAACTAGAAGGAGGTAGGCAGCACTAAAAATAGCAAAAATAGGCTATGTCCCAGAAAAATGCCAAAACTGTGTGAAAAATGTTTGCTCTCTGACAAAAGACTGCCATTCCCTAAAATCTGGGGAAATGGTGATTTCATCCCCACAAATCATTTTTTGATACCATTTGCAGGGAAAAACCCAGAGGCCTTCCATTGCAGCCCGTTTTTCCAATTTTTCGGAAAAAAACAAGAAATTCACTGTATTTTGCTTAATTTCTGGGACGCAGAAATGATGTGGATCCCTTATGTGGTTAAAAAGTTACAGTGGCCTAAGCACGCACTACCCCAAATAGCCAAAAAAAGGCTTAGCACAGGAGGGGAAAAGGCCTAGCAGCGAAGGGGTTGTCTGGGGGCACAAAAGACTAGTGTGAAATCCTTTGTGAGTGTGCTGAGGTAGAGTCTTTGTGATGTGCAAGTGTGGTAGGCGACAGCACCTCCACCTTTGTCCAACTATATGGGGGCAATATACAGAAGCCCAACTGCTAGCTTCACCTAGTCATGCAGCAAGCATCACATGTTTGGGGAAAGAAAATACCAACTTTCGAAAAGTGGCATTTTCTGAATTGTGACTTGAAATCTGACTTTACCATTAAGAGGATTTTAACTTACAATTGGTTAGGCAGGAGACTCCACATTCCTACCTGCTCACAAATTAAAGTTATGACTTATTAAATGTAATAAGGTAACCCAATGTTATCCAATGTAGGAGGTAGGCCTAGCAGTAGTGGAAACAAATGTAAGATTTGTTCACTACCAGGACATGTACAACTTGAAAGTATGTCTATCTTTTTTTAAAAACACTTCCACCTGCCCACTTGTCTGTGTAGGGCCTACCCTGTCAGTGGCTTTCATGCATTAAAAGGGAAGGTTTAGGCCTAGTGTAGGACTTGGCCTTTTTGGCTAAGGTTCCCTAAACTTTTTGCTTTCCACCTGGACCGTTTTTCCTGACATAGAGTTGCCAATTTAGATGCTGTTGGTAGTTTTGCCACTGCTGATCATTGTCAAAGTACAAGTGTTCAGGATGTAAAGTGTAATGGTAATTGGTTGGCCATGATTGGTATGTTTGCCTTAATAGTAAAGTCCCTAGTGATGTGCACTGTGTGTGCCAGGGCTGGTAATGCAAAGGCGCACAGAGAAGGGTACTCAGGCCTGCAGTGTAGGGCCTGCGTTCAGCTTGCAAGTTAGCATGTAGTCCTGGCAAGTGCAACCACTTGTCAGGCCTTACTTTCCCTTTTGCATAAACATTGGGCACCCCTGTGGTAGGTCCCAGGTAACCCCTTGGCAGGGTACAGTGTAAGTAAAAGGCAGGGCATATACTATGGTGTGTGCCATGTCCTGACAGTGAAAAACACTCCATTTCCTTTTTCACTGCTGAAAGTCCATCCTGCCCATAGGACAGAATGGGGGGGGGGCTTGGTGTTGTGTTTGTTAAATTAGTTTCCGATATGTTTAAAACACGTTTAGTTTCCTATACGTTTGGAGTGGTGAAGTTTAGCATGTATGAACTCATTGTGCCATAACACATCTTTCTGTGATAGTGGTTTTGTCACTGTGTGTTCAGAAACCACTTTTTTAGAAAGTGGCTGAGTTTTGTGCTTTAAGCATTTCTGTGTGTTTCTGCTGAATGTGAATTGACTGTCTGGATCTGAGAGGTGAGAGGAGCTGGGAGAGGTCTTGACCCAGGGCGGAGTCAAGATGGCACCAGGCTGCCCTGCATCTGGAGAGTAGGGGGTGGAGAAGCCCCGGAGGTGGAAAAGCCTGGGTTGGTTCAATAAACCAATTGACTCATCTCCTGCTGAGTGATTAAGGATCCAGACCCCCAGTATCAAAGGGAGAAAGGTGACACTGGGAGGGAGACATCCAGAACTGATTTAGGGAGGGGTCAGAGACCCCTGAGCACAACAGACGTCAAAGACATTAAGGGGTATATCTATGCGAGCTGAAACCCCTGAACATTGGGATTAAACAGAAATGGATTGAAACTGAAAAGGCTTGGACCCATTTTGTGGTCAAAGAGACATTGTTACATTTTTCTGAGTAAAAAGAACCGCGCACCCACAATCAAAAATGCAATATGAAGACATAATCAACTTAGTGGATCAAAGAGCCGAAACATTTATGTATTCAGAAGAGGATACACAGCAAATTTACTCATTAATTTAGGAAACAGGGCAAGGGTATGATATCACTGACAAAACGCCATTTGTACTTGAACAAATGAACGATTACAAATGTAAGAAAACTGAAACATTTGAATAAAATTCGACAAGAAAGACTCACAATCAGTGTCAATGAACTTTATTGAAATTAAATTTCTGAGTGCATTTGGGGACGTTTTCCACGATCAGGATAACGCAAATGCAATTATCTACTTTCCTCTTACTCCGGGGCAACCAAATAGCACCAACTCACCTTGTACACACTTCTTCCACACAGTAAACAGAGGTGTGCGCTTGTTCTTCACAAAGAGACATAGTTTAAAAGTAGACGCAGGCTGCCATTGCAGGCCTGCAACCTGTTTAAATGGCTTCTTAAGTGCAGTGCCCTCTTAATGACTTTTGTTGCCACAGCCAAGATAAATTTTAGGGCCCCTTGTTTTGATCAAATTAATTTATAGCCCATTAAATCATGCCCTCTCTACGCCAAACATTACTTAATTCCCCATTAAACGTTCAGATCCGGAATTTCACCAGATGTCCAGTAACAAATATCCACATGGTACCAAAAAATAATTTCCTTTTTGCACTTGTAACTGAATTTTCTGGTCTTGCACTGTAATATTTCACATGAAATTCACTGTCTAATTAGCCTGTTTCTTCTATTGTCTGAAAGGTATAGGAAGGATGACTTGGTGGATGTTTAGTGCACTTGCACCTTATATTAGAATAAGAACTATGTGCACTTTACTTGAAATTGTAGCTTTAATTACTGTACATTTGCAAACAAAATGAAATCCCCCATCACGACTGGCATTTAAGGTGTAATATTGAAAATCAGTGCCCTGCACTGAGGATGTTCACAATTTCATCAGGTACAATTCGATAATTTTCTTCTTCATTGTCTTGCCCTGCTTCGCCTATTGCATTCCCTTTCTATATGTATGTTTCTCTGGCTAGACAGTAATCACTGGCTCGTCTGAATAAGGGAAATGGGAGGTAGTGGAAGAGAGACGAAGGTGGGAGGTGTACAGAGAAAAAAAGTGTGAGAGATGAAGTGGATAGATATGAGTGGTAGAGAGAAAGATGCGGTAGACAGTTGGGTGACATGGCCAGAAAGAAAGATTTACAGAGGTTGTAAATGCCAAAGGAAGATAAAGAGACAGAAGTAGCAAGATAGGTAAAGTTCTAGGGTGAATTAGAGGTACAGAGGAGGGAAGAGAGGGGTCTGGTATACACAGCAGTGAAGCAAAGAGAAGAAGTGAAGTCTACACAGATGTAAGGAAGAGAAAGAATGGTGAGGTCGAGTGAGGGGCAAAATGTGAAGTGAGGAAAAGACTGGTTAGATAAAGGGACTAGGTTCATAGGGAAGAAAAGATAGTTTGTGATCCATCTGATCTCTCCAACAACTCTCAAACATATCCCACTCAACCTAGGAGCATTTTATTTATATTCATTGGTGGGGCCAATAGCACAGCAATCACACACATCACTCAAACACACTGCACCTGAATTCAGTGAAAAGATGGCGAGCTGCTGGCTAGCGGGGTACCTCGAATTTGCACTTTATACATTATATACATTTTGAAATATTATCAAACCTGTTATGAGGAAAACAATACATCAAGGTACTCCACTATTTGGTCGATGGACCAACTAGTAAAGTCAGTTGATGGCGATTAAGACCAGCTCAATCACAGTAATCCCATAACTTTTAACACATTTTAATTCTGTTGTGACATTTATTTAAATTAAAAAAATAAATCAAACAGACTTGAGTTTTATCTTTTAAATATTTATCTACTTCATTTAAGAAAGGAATTTTAGCTATTTATTTAGACAAGCAAAATTTAAGCATTTTATTTAGTACATGTTAAAGAAATAAAATTAGAAAAAGCATATTACCCATCTGTCATAGGTGAATGACAGTGTCGCGCAGGTTCCCAAAACTGTCTGTCTCTCTATTGTCCTCAATGCCTCCCTTCCGACATGAAATTTCTGCAATCAATTATCTTCTTTGCTCCATTAAAGTCAAAGTCCACAAATACTTCAAAGTCTCTAGTACCATAAAATTGTTTAAACCGATAGCATGGCGTGGTGCAAAATAAAATTCATGGAGCCAACCTTTTTCTCTCTTCCGCGCAAGCTCTTTTATACCCTTTTTCTCTAACTATCTAACTAAAAATGTTAACTTTTAAGGTCCACAGTCATTTCTGATTGGTCATTTAGAGGGGTGGTGATGATCACCCCATGTACTCTATGTTCAAACCAGTTTGCATTTTAGCCATGTCACCCTTTATTTCTTTCTCACGACATCCTCTCAGATTTATGCTTGCCATTTACTTTCTTGTAACTCTTTTTGTTATTGTATTTACTGAATTTCCTTTGTCACGCTTGCAAATGCAAGCATCCTTTGGCACGTTTCCTGCTCCTAGGCAAAGCTGACCTTGACATCCCTCACTCCGAGCATAAGCCATTCTATTCACACGTTTCGCTCACAGCGCATGCGTGGGGGCCATCTTTCCCGAAGTGTTGCCATTGTTTCAGTAAACATCTATTTTTCAGACCAGGCTGCACAGGCCTCAATGGGAACTAATGCGAAAACATAACAGAAATTAAATTTAGAATGTTAGCCTTCTTTTACCTCCCTCCATTTTAATTTTCTTAGTTAGTTGTTACCTAACAAAAGCGTACATATATGTGGCTTTTTACTTACCATTTATATTTTTCTTTTGCCACAAAAGGACCTTTTTAGTCAAGCACAAATACACACGCATTTTCGATTATATATGTTACAGTCAAAGTGTGAAATCCTGCATTCTATAGAATGCCTGAAAATCGAACGTCAAAGTATGAAATGATTGATAATGTATACATTGCCTAGGCATTGTATACTTTGCTGGATTTATTTATTTATTTATTTATTTATTTAATTTATATGGCGCGTTATAACCACCGGGGTCTCTAAGCGCTGTTTGTCCAGATTTACATAGTGAGGTATTGCATTCACTTAATCCCGCCTGTACACCTAAGGTCTGCTCCATGCTTTTTTAAATAATACAGTTTTTAGTTTTTTTCTGAAGGATAGTAAGTTGCTTTCCTTCCTGAGTTCTGGATTGTCTGCCGGCAAAGTATAGAATACGCCTAATCCGGCCATTTTATTCCTGCCCGGCAATGTGTGAAATCCGCATTCTATAGAATGGCTAGGTAATGTATAGAATGCCTGAAAATCGAACTTCAAAATATGAAATGATTGATATTTTATACATTGCCTAGGCATTGTATACTTTGCCGGATTGTCTGCCGGCGAAGTATATAATACATCTAATCCTAGAGACAGCACAAGTTATCAGCAAGTGTGCCAAAATATGAGGTGCCTTTGTGTGAAAAAGAAAATTAAGTTCAATTCAAAATGTCCCTCTAGCCTTCCCTGCTGCAACAAGTAGGTCATGCCAGTTCTGCTTTGTGTTTCACCGGTAACAATATTCTGTTCGCATTCTTCTTTAAGTCGTGAAACGTATGTACAAGATCAAAGTGCCAAAATCGAAGGTGTTTTTGTGATGCAACAAGTAGGTCATGCCAGTTCTGCTTTGTGTTTTAACGGTAACAATATTCTGTTCACATTCTTCTTTAAGTCGTGAAATGCATGTACAAGATCACGGTGCCAAAATAGAAGGTGTTTTTGTGTGAAGAATAAAAGTGAGTACAATTTTACGTGTTACTCCAGCCTTCCTTAGTGTAACAAGTACTTCAATCTCAGTTCTGCTTTCATTGTCTTCAGGTAAGAATATCCTGTGCTTTATTTCGTAGTTTTGTTCTTTCAGTTTCAAATGCGTATTAATTAATAAAGGGTTCTCATCTTGTGCCCTTTTAACACTTTGTGTAAATGGTACTGGTCATTCCGTATAATGCCTAGGAATTGTATAGAATGCCTAGGAAAAGTATGTAACATTTTCACAAAAAACGTATATTTCCTAGTTTGCCTCTAAACCGTCAGGCATTCTATACATTACTTAGGCAGTCTATACAATACCGGGATTTCACACTTTGCCGAATGCCTAGGAATCTTATCTTGTGGCCTTTTAACACTTTGCGTAAATGGTACTTATCATTCTGTATAATGCCTAGGAATTGTACAGAATGCCTAGGAAAGGTATTTAACATGTTCCCAAAAAACATATATTTCATAGTTTGACGAAAACCATCAGGCATTCTATACATTACCTAGGCATTCTATACAATACCTGGACTTCACACTTTGACTGTAACATATATATTATCACAGCTCTATATTAATATGACTCATTTACATTCATTTAGTGAGTTATTTCTGCAGGACAGCAATTAGTTTTCCCACGTGTAGTGTCTATCTACGAGCATTTTGTTGATTAATTCACATGCTTCATTTTTGTTAGTACTATTATGGTTATGAGAGATTAACTTTACAAGGGGTACACAAAAATGTTTTGTCTCTCCCCTCCTCCATCATTAGAGCGAGAGCTAGGCAAAGAAAAGATTGAATTGGAAGATAGGAGTTGAAATAAGGGCTAAGACATAAAAGAGAAAGATCAGTGAGCTAGAGAAAAATAGAAAAACAGGTAGAGAGTACTAGAATGAGGTGACATAGAGGTAGCCAGAAATTGGGTCGATAGAGAAATGAGGTAGAGAGAAGGGTGAGAATGTAATGGTTGGTAAAGTAGAAAGACACTAGATACGCCAAGATAGAGCAGTTGCTTGCAGTTAAATTAAAAAATATATATTTGTGTTATTACGGTGGGACTTTTGACTATTCTGAACAATTGGTGGGAAAGCTGAATGTTTTGCATGTTTTAGCATGGCTCAGTGGCAGGAACAGTAAGTAAAGAAGGCTATATGACCCTTCCTTATTTAGCATGAATTCCTTGTATATACATCATTAGGCCCTAGGCCACAAGGAGACTTTTGAGTAAGTAAAAATGGGCCACGTGGTGAAGTCTGAAACCTCAATAAAATTAAACAGTGTGCAGGTCACTTCCTCTACACCTGCCATTTTGGTGAATCATTGCTCATGGTCTTTTTGTGTTATGGCCACCCTCAAGCCAGTGATAACATATTTGATGAAAAAAAACTTTTTATTGATAATAGACATTTTGAGAATAATGTTCTGCTTCAGTCTAAATGAAAGACTACAGTTATAATTTGATTGTTTAGAGCTCTCTTGAAACATGTTCACACATAGCAAGTAAATTGTCTCTCTGTTGTCATGTCTCAAACAATACTACGGGATCATCTCTTTTATTGTCACTTCACAAGATACTATTGTATTGTTTCTACAGCGTTAGAGCATTTCCATGAGAGTTGTTTTTTTCCTTTTTAGTTAATTTGAATAAGCTTTATTGAAAGTTATAGCAACAGCAGTACATTGTAAACATTTCGGTATATGCAAACACCATGTGAACAACCCAAGGTATTGTTAAGTAAATAATCGGATTCTAAAAGTTATATAAGGATGTACACTTACATAACAAGTATACAATATATAAACTTCAGTACCTTACAAAGTAGCTTTTTATTTTGCTTTTAAAATATTTATATTTTGCAGAGAATAGGAAAAGGAGAAGAAAGAAACAAAGAAAGAAAGAAAGAAAAAAAGAAAAAAAGAAGGAATGAGAAACTTTACATAAGTTGATTTTTAAAGTGGATGTCTCAGAAATAATTTAATTGTACAAGAATGCAGGTCTGAATAAAGTAATGAAATAGTTCATAGAGGTTTGAATGTGATAGATGTGTCCAAAGTCCGAGCTCGCGTAATGTTCAAATATGCAGTTAGGGGTAACCAGAATCAATACTTTGTAATCATTTGTTACGTGGAGACAGCGTATGCTCTATCAAGTCTGTGCTAACAAAATAAATTCCAACATCTAGAAAATTTTACTATTAAAGTATCTTTACAGCTAGAGGAAATTATTTGCAAAGGAATGGCAATAAGCAGGTCAACAAACCACCCAGTTGGCGATTATCAGCCCAAATATGACATGAGATTCCCATAAAATATATATTAAATTTCAAATGGAAATGCAATAGAGCAGGTTTTAGAAAGTACATTCCAAACTTCCGATCAAAAAGTTATAATGGACGGAAAATGAAAGAACATGTGCATATAAGAACCGGATGATGTTCTACAGGTCAAACATGCATTGTCAACATTATGACTGGAGTTAAAAATAGCCAATTAATAAAATAGTATACGGTTTACATAGTGCGTTCTGAGCAAGAGGTGTGATTGCAGCTTTGGAGCTTGGCAGCGCTGGAGCTCCGTTGCGGGAGGAAGATCCGTAGCCTTCTTCTGGGACCTCGAGGAAGTTTAGTGGGGTCCTGCTCCGGCTCCGGCATAACATCTGTATCTGGTAGGAGGCGTAGGGGAGGGGTGGAGGTGGAGAAGGACACAACGAAGGCACAAGGGGTCTAGAGCCCTGCGCAGAGGCTGTTACGGCTGTTACGGCTGAGGCGGTAAAAATACTACAGGGGGCTCACAGCAGGTTGGGGAGTCTGGAGGTACATAGCGCAGTTTCAACACCTGCAAATATGGAGGCCCCCGGCCGCAGCCCCAGCCCTGGCCCAGGCCTGCTGATTTCCCCAGAGAGTGGTTTAAAAGTGAGCACCGCAAATACAAAAATAAAGCATACAGCCAGAAGGCGGGAGAGGGGTACTCTTATCCAAAAGGCCAAAACTGCTGGGGGGGCCAGTATTGATCCTGGTTTAGCGTTGGACTTAGAACTGGAGCCCAAAGGTAATGGTCTCCTGACACCGGACTTAAGCCAGATAGCACAGGGTGCCTCCTTAAAGAAAAAAGTATCCTCGTATTTATCCGGTGAGGTTAAAGCTAAACATGATTTTACCAGTAAAACAGCAAGGGGTCCCAAAACCACAAAAAATCGCCAAGGCAGTTTGCAACGCAGGGTCGAAGATAACGCCGTCTTTGCGGTCGTATTTTAAGGCTATCCCACAGATCCTGCGCCTTTCCGACCAGCAACTACTTGAAGATACCTCTCCTGTGATGGCATCACTGGAACACCCTGAGCTTACTGTGCCAGCCACAGATTTGAACACTTCTACCATAGGACCTGCCCCCGCTACAGCAGACACTCTGCAGGATGTAGTTGAGGCTGAGGAGGTGGATATAAATACAGAGACAAACACAGTTGCTACTATAAATGAGCTCCGTGAGATAAAGGTGGCTCATTGTGGTTTAGAGGCCGGGGCTGAGGATGAGGTTAATGGGATGGTTGGCTCTCCAGCCCAGAGCGTGGGCCCTCAGGGGCCACCGATTGTCATCCCCCCGACACCCCTGTACAAAACCTAACGGACTCATCGCGTTCCATGGAACCACCGACTTTCTTGTCCCCTTCAACATACCTAGCTTGGTATGCTTTAGATAGCAAAGTTGATAGCCTTGTCACAAGAACAGAAAGATTGGAGGATACAGTGACAGGCCTGTCGGCCTGTCTCTGCGCCTGGACGAAGCCAGGTATGCTTTAGATAGCAAAGTTGATAGCCTTGTCACAAGAACAGAAAGATTGGAGGATACAGTGACAGGCCTGTCTCTGCACCTGGACGAAGCCAAGACGGATATTGTTAAGCTCAAAAAAGAGGACCTGATGCTGGCGGAGAGGATGGAGTCACTGGAGAATAACGCGCGTCGTAGCAACCTCCGCATTCTTAGTATCCCAGAAGGCAGCGAGGGGTCAGATATCAAGCAATACATCACTCGATTGTTAAAAGAATCCCTGAGATTGGATCAATCGGTCGAGGAGTTGTCTCTGGACATCCAACGTGTCAATAGAGACCCCTTCAGGAGGAACCCCAAAAGGACAAAGCCGAGGAAAATACTAGTAAACTTCCACACTTACACTTTATTTATTTATTTGAATTTATAATGCGCAACAGCTACCCGCAGTGGGTTTCCCGGCACAAGGGATAGACTGAAGTAGAAAGAAGGACACAACAACAGTACCATAGACCAATTAGAGCGGCAGATAGATCTATTGAAAGAGTAGAGTTTTCAATTTTTTTCGAAAACAAAATAAGTCGGTCTCTGATTTCAAGGCGATAGGTAGCGCGTTGCAGTATTTGGGGCCTAGATGGGAGAAGGCCCGACCCCCCATCTTTACAAGTTTGAACCTTGGAACAACGAAGTCGCAGTTGGCGGAAGATCTTAGTGTGCAACTAGGCTTGTAAGGTTGGACAAGACTCTGCAAGTATTTTGGGGCTGAACCCTGCTTAATTTTAAAAAGATAACACAGGGCTTTAAATTTAATACGGCTAGAGACCCTGAGCCAGTGTAGATCGCGAAGAGCCTGTGAGGCCGATGATCTCCTCGGGATGTTAGAGAGAAGTCGGGCCGACGAATTTTGTACAACCTGGAGTTTGTTAATGGTAGCAGCGTCGGCACCGAGATAGAGGACATTACCATAGTCCAGGCGAGAAGTTACTAACGCCTGGACAACGGTTCTCCTGGTGGCATGGGGCAGCATCCATAGAATTTTCTGGAGCCATCTCAAGGTGGCAAAACAGATGGCGGCCACCTTAGTGGCCTGCTACCTCATAGAGAGTTTGTCGTCTATAAGAAATCCGAGGTTGCGAACCACAGAGGTCGGCTGGGGGAGGGGTCCCATGTCACTGGGCCAGTGTTGAGGGCCCCAAAGATCTTTATGCTTCCCCAGAATGACGATCTTGGTCTTGTCACTGTTTAACTTGAGGAGATGCCTCTGCATCCACTCAGCTACACGAGACAATCCGGTCTTCAAGATCGATACACTGTTGCACTCACTGCTGGAAAGGGAGAAAACAATTTGGGTGTCATCGGCGTATGAAAATATAGTCAGCCCAGAATCCTCCACGATGGTAGCCAGGGGTCTGACGTAGATGCTAAAAAATAAGGGGCTGAGTATGGACCCCTGCGGAACGCCATACGCCGATGGACATGTGGCAGATGCGACTTTTGTAGAGAAAACCTGGAAAGTGCGCTCACTTAAAAAGGAAGCAATCCAGGCCAACGCAGGACCATCTACTCCCAGGGACCGGAGAGAGTTCAAAAGGATGGAATGGGACACGGTATCGAACGCCGCGCTCAAATCCAAAAGGATGAGTGCAGATGTTTCCCCGCGGTCGATACCGTGACGCAAACTCTCCGTCACCCCAAGTAGCGCGTTCTCGGTGGAATGATGCGCACAAAAACCGGACTGGGAAGAATGTAAAAATCCCGAGCTTTCCACAAGATCGTTTAGCTGAGTGTTAACATGCCTTTCCAGCACTTTTGAGAGAACAGGCAACAAGGATATGGGTCTAAAATTGGCGAGGTTAGACACATCGGCTCCTGCCTTTTTTAGGAGAGGAACAACCATTGCATGCTTCCAATCCTGTAACACATGAGACTCAGTTAGAGATGCATTTAGGAGTCTCATGAGAACCCGCCGGGGTTCGAGGTCCAGTAACTTTAAGATTTTCGCAGGTACAGGATCACGAGGTGAACCAGATCTTACACTGTTCAGGCAGGAGAAGAACGAGGTATCATCAAACAGTTAATAGTTTGTAACCTTCACCATTGGAAGCGGTTGTTCGATTGCTGCAGCCTGTCCCGATTGGTGTTCATTTACTATCAAGGGAGCGCTCATAGAGTCGTATATGCGCTCAACCTTGGCAATAAAGAATTCCGCAATGGAGTTACACTGGACTTCCTCCAAAGCTGGGGGAATCGGGATAGTGTCCGCTCCTGTCAATTTTTTGACAACGGAAAAAAGAGTGCGTGGGAAATTCTGTGCTTGCGTCACTGTACTCACAGTGTAAGCAGCTCTCGCAATTTTACATTGTGAGTGGTACCCCTTCAGAGCCTCTTTGTAAGCAGTCTTCCGTGAGACCGAATAGGAGTGCCTCCATTTCCTTTCGAGAGCCTTGCATTTCGTTCATAAGACCTTCAGATCAGTAGAGAACCCAGGTGCGGGGGAACGATGAGACCTAAAATGTTTCGAGGTTAAAGGAAGGAGGGTGGTTACAGCATTGGTGAGCCAATGTGATACAACGGTATTCAATTCCAAAACTGGAGCATCACTGTCCTCAGGGCGGGTGTTTGAAAGGTGCTGGTTCAACTTTGTAATATCAAGTTTACCCCACCGGTGGATTAATTTACCCTTACCGCAGCCACTCTTTACCAAGTTCTTAGTATGAAGTAGAGAAAAGTGGACTGCGAAGTGGTCAGACCACTCCAGCGGGCGGGCACTCTGTGAACAATCAAAAGGGAGATTGGAGAGAATGGGATCCAGTAGATGTCCAGCAGAGTGAGTGGATCCAGAATTATGCAACGAAAGGTTGAGAACCTCCAGATCAGATAGGAAGCGCTTGCTGGTGGTGCATAAAGGATCTTCAAGATGCAGATTGAGATCACCTAGAATGCTGAAATTTAGTGCCCTAAGAAGTAGGGGAACTATGGTCTCGAAAGATGAAGATATCCAGGTGTGGGCATTGCCGGGGGGGGGGGCGATAGACCAAGAGGCCCGACAAGGTAAGTTGAAGATTAATTGCGAGTTTGAATAGAGCAGCTTCACTTCCGGACAAGGGAAAGGCTTCAAGCTTACAAGTATAAGTAGACTTGAAAATTATGGCAATGCCTCCCCCTTTTCCAGAGTCTCTGTCCAGTCTCACTATAACATAATTGTTAGGGACAGCAATGGCGATGTCAGGACCAGAGCTTTTCTGAAGCCAAGTTTCAGTGAGAAACAAAGCGCCGGGCTGCTCATCAACAAGAAAGTCATAGATATTTTGTTTATGTTTTGGGAGGGATCTGCACTTGATACTCCAAAACTGGAGTACAGGGCAGCTGAGAGGTATTTTTGTTTTCCTCCGTCTACCTCGTGTTCGATCCTGACGCATTGCCTTACAGTTGGACATTTTACTAGTATGGAAGGTACAGCCGGCGCATTTAAAATTATGAATCGGTAGAGAGCAGGAGGTACAGTCAGAGTGTATAGTAGGGCGTAAGGATTCCAAAACCTCACCGGTATAAGAATGAGCTTCGGAGGGCACGGAGCCAACAGTAGAACTAGATATAAAAGTCATGGCCCCTGGGCCCGTTCTGGCGCGGACGGGGGCAGACGGGCTGAACTCTGGCGTAACTCCGGTGGAAAACCAGCGATCCCGCTAGGCGTTTCCGCTGCGTGTCTGCGTGACCTCCTTATGTAGAGGTCCAGCGTCCTTATGACGTCTAGACCGTCACTCTAAGTGGCGCCATCAGGCGTCCTACTCACCCAATATGGCCGTCAAATACGAACAACTAGGACAAGGGCCCGCAAAACGCGGTGCTTTACGATTATTGTGCAGGCAAGTGGGCATCAATTTTAAAAACAGGGGATAAAACAACACAAATTAAATGAAATAGAAAAACGGGAATGTTTAAAAAACGCGAAAGCGTTGGCCCTTAAGCAGAAGTCATTGAATGGGAAGGGCTTCATCTTCCAGATTAGATCCGACCTCTCAAGGGCCACGCTTGATAATCAGTGGGAGTTTGGGAGGAGGTTAAATGCCTTTAGGAGTCTTGGGGCAGTAGCCCAGCGAGTCTTCCCAGCTGCTCTGAAGGGTATGCACAATAATACAATGCATAATATTCGATCAGTGCAGGCAGCTGATGAACTCTTGATCTCTTTGGGGAGGGGAAAAGATTTTCCTTAAATATCGAACAGCGGTCTCCTGCTGTGGTTTAATTGGAAACAGCTCGGCTCATCAAGAGCCGACGATTGCTGGTGATTACGCCACCTCTGTTATACAAAAACAACAAGTGATGGACCGAATGTGGATCAATGTCACACATTCCCCCAGTCAAAAGATCTGGGCCCAAATCCATCGTTTTTTTGCACTCCACACCACCCTGGGTTAGACAATGGCGATATGCAAATCAGCTCTGACCCTGTTGCCCCATGGGAACAGTCCAGTCCGAACTACAAAAGCCATGTCCTTCCCAGAACGGAATCAAGCATCCGAGGACCGGACCGGTTTCGAGGTAACACCTCTCATCAGCCCGGCTAGCTTGACTCCAAGTGGTGTGGAGTGCCTGGGACCCACGTCTGGGCATCCCCAGCGCACTTAGGGCGGCAATTGCAAAAACAACAAGTGATGGACCGAATGTGGATCAATGTCACACATTCCCCCAGTCAAAAGATCTGGGCCCAAATCCATCGTTTTTTTGCACTCCACACCACCCTGGGTTAGACAATGGCGATATGCAAATCAGCTCTGACCCTGTTGCCCCATGGGAACAGTCCAGTCCGAACTACAAAAGCCATGTCCTTCCCAGAACGGAATCAAGCATCCGAGGACCGGACCGGTTTCGAGGTAACACCTCTCATCAGCCCGGCTAGCTTGACTCCAAGTGGTGTGGAGTGCCTGGGACCCACGTCTGGGCATCCCCAGCGCACTTAGGGCGGCAATTGCAAAAACAACAAGTGATGGACCGAATGTGGATCAATGTCACACATTCCCCCAGTCAAAAGATCTGGGCCCAAATCCATCGTTTTTTTGCACTCCACACCACCCTGGGTTAGACAATGGCGATATGCAAATCAGCTCTGACCCTGTTGCCCCATGGGAACAGTCCAGTCCGAACTACAAAAGCCATGTCCTTCCCAGAACGGAATCAAGCATCCGAGGACCGGACCGGTTTCGAGGTAACACCTCTCATCAGCCCGGCTAGCTTGACTCCAAGTGGTGTGGAGTGCCTGGGACCCACGTCTGGGCATCCCCAGCGCACTTAGGACGGCAATTGCAAAAACAACAAGTGATGGACCGAATGTGGATCAATGTCACACATTCCCCCAGTCAAAAGATCTGGGCCCAAATCCATCGTTTTTTTGCACTCCACACCACCCTGGGTTAGACAATGGCGATATGCAAATCAGCTCTGACCCTGTTGCCCCATGGGAACAGTCCAGTCCGAACTACAAAAGCCATGTCCTTCCCAGAACGGAATCAAGCATCCGAGGACCGGACCGGTTTCGAGGTAACACCTCTCATCAGCCCGGCTAGCTTGACTCCAAGTGGTGTGGAGTGCCTGGGACCCACGTCTGGGCATCCCCAGCGCACTTAGGGCGGCAATTGCAAAAACAACAAGTGATGGACCGAATGTGGATCAATGTCACACATTCCCCCAGTCAAAAGATCTAGGCCCAAATCCATCGTTTTTTTGCACTCCACACCACCCTGGGTTAGACAATGGCGATATGCAAATCAGCTCTGACCCTGTTGCCCCATGGGAACAGTCCAGTCCGAACTACAAAAGCCATGTCCTTCCCAGAACGGAATCAAGCATCCGAGGACCGGACCGGTTTTGAGGTAACACCTCTCATCAGCCCGGCTAGCTTGACTCCAAGTGGTGTGGAGTGCCTAGGACCCACGTCTGGGCATCCCCAGCGCACTTAGGGCGGCAATTGCAAAAACAACAAGTGATGGACCGAATGTGGATCAATGTCACACATTCCCCCAGTCAAAAGATCTGGGCCCAAATCCATCGTTTTTTTGCACTCCACACCACCCTGGGTTAGACAATGGCGATATGCAAATCAGCTCTGACCCTGTTGCCCCATGGGAACAGTCCAGTCCGAACTACAAAAGCCATGTCCTTCCCAGAACGGAATCAAGCATCCGAGTACCGGACCGGTTTCGAGGTAACACCTCTCATCAGCCCGGCTCTCTTGACTCCAAGTGGTGTGGAGTGCCTGGGACCCACGTCTGGGCATCCCCAGCGCACTTGGGGCGGCAATTGCAAAAACAACAAGTGATGGACCGAATGAGGATCAATGTCACACATTCCCCCAGTCAAAAGATCTGGGCCCAAATCCATCGTTTTTTTGCACTCCACACCACCCTGGGTTAGACAATGGCGATATGCAAATCAGCTCTGACCCTGTTGCCCCATGGGAACAGTCCAGTTCGAACTACAAAAGCCATGTCCTTCCCAGAACGGAATCAAGCATCCGAGGACCGGACCGGTTTCGAGGTAACACCTCTCATCAGCCCGGCTAGCTTGACTCCAAGTGGTGTGGAGTGCCTGGGACCCACGTCTGAGCATCCCCAGCGCACTTAGGGCAGCAATTGCAAAAACAACAAGTGATGGATCGAATGTGGATCAATGTCACACATTCCCCCAGTCAAAAGATCTGGGCCCAAATCCATCGTTTTTTTGCACTCCACACCACCCTGGGTTAGACATGGCGATATGCAAATCAGCTCTGACCCTGTTGCCCCATGGGAACAGTCCAGTCCGAACTACAAAAGCCATGTCCTTCCCAGAACGGAATCAAGCATCCGAGGACCGGACCGGTTTCGAGGTAACACCTCTCA
Organism: Lissotriton vulgaris; assembly: GCF_964263255.1. NCBI lineage: Eukaryota > Metazoa > Chordata > Amphibia > Caudata > Salamandridae > Lissotriton > Lissotriton vulgaris. The sequence goes on along the minus strand of NC_141689.1, from coordinate 1,194,655,882 downwards.
TCAGCCCGGCTAGCTTGACTCCAAGTGGTGTGGAGTGCCTGGGACCCACGTCTGGGCATCCCCAGCGCACTTAGGGCGGCAATTGCAAAAACAACAAGTGATGGACCGAATGTGGATCAATGTCACACATTCCCCCAGTCAAAAGATCTGGGCCCAAATCCATCGTTTTTTTGCACTCCACACCACCCTGGGTTAGACAATGGCGATATGCAAATCAGCTCAGACCCTGTTGCCCCATGGGAACAGTCCAGTCCGAACTACAAAAGCCATGTCCTTCCCAGAACGGAATCAAGCATCCGAGGACCGGACCGGTTTCGAGGTAACACCTCTCATCAGCCCGGCTAGCTTGACTCCAAGTGGTGTGGAGTGCCTGGGACCCACGTCTGGGCATCCCCAGCGCACTTAGGGCGGCAATTGCAAAAACAACAAGTGATGGACCGAATGTGGATCAATGTCACACATTCCCCCAGTCAAAAGATCTGGGCCCAAATCCATCGTTTTTTTGCACTCCACACCACCCTGGGTTAGACAATGGCGATATGCAAATCAGCTCTGACCCTGTTGCCCCATGGGAACAGTCCAGTCCGAACTACAAAAGCCATGTCCTTCCCAGAACGGAATCAAGCATCCGAGTACCGGACCGGTTTCGAGGTAACACCTCTCATCAGCCCGGCTAGCTTGACTCCAAGTGGTGTGGAGTGCCTGGGACCCACGTCTGGGCATCCCCAGCGCACTTAGGGCGGCAATTGCAAAAACAACAAGTGATGGACCGAATGTGGATCAATGTCACACATTCCCCAAGTCAAAAGATCTGGGCCCAAATCCATCGTTTTTTTGCACTCCACACCACCCTGGGTTAGACAATGGCGATATGCAAATCAGCTCTGACCCTGTTGCCCCAGAGGAACAGTCCAGTCCGAACTACAAAAGCCATGTCCTTCCCAGAACGGAATCAAGCATCCGAGGACCGGACCGGTTTCGAGGTAACACCTCTCATCAGCCCGGCTAGCTTGACTCCAAGTGGTGTGGAGTGCCTGGGACCCACGTCTGGGCATCCCCAGCGCGCTTGGGGCGGCAATTGCAAAAACAACAAGTGATGGACCGAATATGGATCAATGTCACACATTCCCCCAGTCAAAAGATCTGGGCCCAAATCCATCGTTTTTTTGCACTCCACACCACCCTGGGTTAGACAATGGCGATATGCAAATCAGCTCTGACCCTGTTGCCCCATGGGAACAGTCCAGTCCGAACTACAAAAGCCATGTCCTTCCCAGAACGGAATCAAGCATCCGAGGACCGGACCGGTTTCGAGGTAGCACCTCTCATCAGCCCGGCTAGCTTGACTCCAAGTGGTGTGGAGTGCCTGGGACCCACGTCTGAGCATCCCCAGCGCACTTAGGGCAGCAATTGCAAAAACAACAAGTGATGGACCGAATGTGGATCAATGTCACACATTCCCCCAGTCAAAAGATCTGGGCCCAAATCCATCGTTTTTTTGCACTCCACACCACCCTGGGTTAGACAATGGCGATATGCAAATCAGCTCTGACCCTGTTGCCCCATGGGAACAGTCCAGTCCGAACTACAAAAGCCATGTCCTTCCCAGAACGGAATCAAGCATCCGAGGACCGGACCGGTTTCGAGGTAACACCTCTCATCAGCCCGGCTAGCTTGACTCCAAGTGGTGTGGAGTGCCTGGGACCCACGTCTGGGCATCCCCAGCGCACTTAGGGCGGCAATTGCAAAAACAACAAGTGATGGACCGAATGTGGATCAATGTCACACATTCCCCCAGTCAAAAGATCTGGGCCCAAATCCATCGTTTTTTTGCACTCCACACCACCCTGGGTTAGACAATGGCGATATGCAAATCAGCTCTGACCCTGTTGCCCCATGGGAACAGTCCAGTCCGAACTACAAAAGCCATGTCCTTCCCAGAACGGAATCAAGCATCCGAGGACCGGACCGGTTTCGAGGTAACACCTCTCATCAGCCCGGCTAGCTTGACTCCAAGTGGTGTGGAGTGCCTGGGACCCACGTCTGGGCATCCCCAGCGCACTTAGGGCGGCAATTGCAAAAACAACAAGTGATGGACCGAATGTGGATCAATGTCACACATTCCCCCAGTCAAAAGATCTGGGCCCAAATCCATCGTTTTTTTGCACTCCACACCACCCTGGGTTAGACAATGGCGATATGCAAATCAGCTCTGACCCTGTTGCCCCATGGGAACAGTCCAGTCTGAACTACAAAAGCCATGTCCTTCCCAGAACGGAATCAAGCATCCGAGGACCGGACCAGTTTTGAGGTAACACCTCTCATCAGCCCGGCTAGCTTGACTCCAAGTGGTGTGGAGTGCCTGGGACCCACGTCTGGGCATCCCCAGCGCACTTAGGGCGGCAATTGCAAAAACAACAAGTGATGGACCGAATGTGGATCAATGTCACACATTCCCCCAGTCAAAAGATCTGGGCCCAAATGCATCGTTTTTTTGCACTCCACACCACCCTGGGTTAGACAATGGCGATATGCAAATCAGCTCTGACCCTGTTGCCCCATGGGAACAGTCCAGTCCGAACTACAAAAGCCATGTCCTTCCCAGAATGGAATCAAGCATCCGGATTCCGGTCTGGGAAAGATATGGCTGTTGTAGTTCGGACTGGACTGTTCCCATGGGGCACAGGGTCAGAGCTGATTTGCATAAAGCCATTATCTGACCCAGGGTGGTGTGGAGTGCAAAAAACAATGGATTTAGGCCCAGATCCTAGTACTGGGGTGAATGTAAGACATTGATCTACATTCTGTCCATCAAATTGTTTTTTGTAATTTTCTCCCTGAGTGTACTGGGGTAGATCAGACGTGGGTCCCAGAGCCTCCACACCACTGGAGTCAAGCTAGCCGGGCTGATGAGAGGTGTTACCTCGAAACCGGTCCGGTCCTCGGATGCTTGATTCCGGTCTGGGAAAGATATGGCTGTTGTAGTTCGGACTGGACTGTTCCCATGGGGCACAGGGTCAGAGCTGATTTGCATAAAGCCATTATCTGACCCAGGGTGGTGTGGAGTGCAAAAAACGATGGATTTAGGCCCAGATCCTAGAACTGGGGTGAATGTAAGACATTGATCTACATTCTGTCCATCAAATTGTTTTTTGTAATTTTCTCCCTGAGTGTACTGGGGTAGCTCAGACGTGGGTCCCAGAGCCTCCACACCACTGGAGTCAAGCTAGCCGGGCTGATGAGAGGTGTTACCTCGAAACCGGTCCGGTCCTCGGATGCTTGATTCCGGTCTGGGAAAGATATGGCTGTTGTAGTTCGGACTGGACTGTTCCCATGGGGCACAGGGTCAGAGCTGATTTGCATAAAGCCATTATCTGACCCAGGGTGGTGTGGAGTGCAAAAAACGATGGATTTAGGCCCAGATCCTAGTACTGGGGTGAATGTAAGACATTGATCTACATTCTGTCCATCAAATTGTTTTTTGTAATTTTTACCTCTGTTATACAAGGCACAAAGATCTATGAACCTTCCTGCCGCTGATGAAGACTTAAAGTTCATTTAATGCAGGTGATCTATCCGTATTAACAGCCAAGACTTTTACGAGGAGCTGTTACCAATTAAACCACTGCAGGAGACCGCTGTTCGATATTTAAGGAAAATGGAATAACATTTGTGTCCTCTTCACCCGAGGTGCTTATTACATTCTTCTGACAAAGAGCCAGAACCTTTATGGCGAGTTGATTTGATACTTACTAAGGGGTCTTCAGATATATTGCTATTGTCCTGAAGATGGTCTCATTAAACAGCTCATAAGAGACCGAAACGTCGACCTACGCTTTTTCTTCATCAAATTCACCACATCTATTCTATTAAGGAAGAAAAGTGCATATATGTTTCAATGAAGTGGCTTCATTTACTTTTTAATAATTTTTGCTTTTTGTAACATTGTTTATATATACTTTCTGTACCCTTTCACTTGATTTTTTATAACTGTATTAAATACAATCTTTTATATATATATACACCCGTTTGTTTCTGCTTTCTACATTCAGATCACTGTGTGACTATTTTTTATTTAATCAATAATTATTGTTGCTTAACCGCACAGTAGACCTAGAGTTATTTGGGTCCTAAATCAGTTTATACAACTTAATATTCTATACTACATCAACAAAATCCCTTGAAGGTATCTTTACCCATACATACTTTTTGCCTAAACCCTCAAGGGTATATTGGGTTGTTCGCTCCTTTTGTATCCTTTGATATTACTCAGCAATGCAATGTATCTCGAAGTCTGTTATGAAGCCATGTGGTTAAACTGAATAAGCAGCTACCTATGTTATAAGACATTTCTTTATTAATGTAATAACCAGTACTGGTAATAACTGCACTTTCACAATTGCTTTTTGAACCTTTTTGCTTTCTCAAATTTGCTTGAAAACGCACCATTTGTCCACTCTTTTTTTCAAACTTTTCTCTGGGGGAAACCCCCCAACCCCCCATAGGTTGCTCAAGCTCGCTCGCTGTGGTCCTGTATGACAATAATTTTATGCCCCACTACTTTCAAATGTCACCAGCCACCTCTGAGATCAAATTAGCATTCAATGTAAAAGCAACGGGGGAGGCATCTAGAGTTTTACTGAAAAGTAATGCTAATAACTATGGAGGCTACAATAAAGCAGGAAAAATGTGAGCTAATTATTTCATGTTCAAAAGTTTTTTATTGGTTGTTTTACACAAATGAATACACAAAACATGCACAAATAAAAACACAATGCTACCAAAAGGAAATTCAATGAATATGATACGATGATGATGAAGAGCAAGTGCAAGCTAACTATTTAAAGGTCAAACCACAATGATCCAAAATTGACAACATTGTTTATAATGATGTAATATTTTTGTAAATCTTTCCTACAAATTGATAGAGAAGCTTGGAAAGATAGATAGATAAATAGATAGACAGAGATAGATAGATAGATAGATAGATAGATAGATAGATAGATAGATAGATAGATAGATAGATAGATAGATAGATAGATAGATAGATAGATATATAGATAGATAGATAGATAGATAGATAGATAGATAGATAGATAGATAGATAGATAGATAGATAGATAGATAGATAGATAGATAGATAGATAGATAGATAGATAGATAGATAGATAGATAGATAGATAGATCGATAGAAAGATAGGGTTGCATAAATAGATAATGTTGCAAAGACAGACAGAGTAGGTGCCCAGGCATCTTCAGAGTGACCTTGAACTTGCCTTTCCCTTCTTGCTCCTGTTGGTGTCTGTCTCCTGCCATTTTTTTCTTGTTAGCTGCTTGTTCAGCCCTTAATTCTTGTTTGTGTAATTTCTTCTATCTTCGCCCTGTATCGGTTTAACTGCTCATTTTTTAATCCTTTGTTCCTCCTAACTAACCCTTTTTGCATCTTTTTCTCTTCTTACTGGTACATTTGTTATCTTGGTCGCTCTCAATTTTTGCCCACGGACTTGCTCCTCTAATCATATTTTCCCACCTTACTGCTCCCGCCAGAATTTCCTGCTCTCCACATCAGATTTTCAGACTCTAGTTGAGCCCACCGACTACCCCGAGCTCCTTTTATTCTCTATGCCCTACTTAATAGAGGAGTTGCATCTATTAAGTAGGGCCTTGGAGAGCGGGTGCACTGCAGACGGACCAAAGGTGTGCCAAAGGCAAGCCTGCCTGTGACTATCTGTGACTTGATCATGCCCAGCACCAGAAACCCTGAGCCAAATGCCTCTCACTTGCTTTTGGACCTTTTAGGCCACACTTGAACCATTGTTCTTGAAATATTCCTTAACACCCCAGGTTCACATATCAGGGTACCCTTGTCTCCCAAAACCTTTTCACAGTTACACCATCAATGAATTCCACCTGCTGAACCCGGACACCACCAGAATGCTGCTGCCGAGCCACACCTCACTCCACAGTGGGCCCCTTTGCCTGCTCCCATTACCACTTCACCTGCCAACACGCACCCGCTCCCACTGCCCAGACACACACCGCACCCCTCACCAATTCAGAGCTCAAGACCCTCACTCATACTACACCACCCACTGACCCTGCACAACAACACTCAGTCACATAAAAAAACAACAAGAATTAAGAATTTGCTACGATATTCACACATCCAAACGTGGCCAAAGTGAGGGGATATAGTATTACGCAACGGATGTACGTCATTACCACGCACACTTTTACAATGCGTTCCATTACAACACGGTTGTAACAACGCAAATCGTTACAGCGACTTGCGTTGGGGGGGGGCGCAAATTAAAAAAGTTTAATTTACTATTCCAACACCAGTCCCCGTGGATAGTAGGGAAGGTGTTGGGATAGTAAATTAAATGATTTACTATCCTTGAGCGCCCCCAGCGCAATTCGTTGTAACAACTTTCGTTGTTATGACCGCGTCATAATGGAACGGCGTTGTAACGGTTGCGTTGTAAACGTTGCATACCTTACGCAACTACTATGACTGTCTGTAGATTGATTCTCTCATGGTACAATCACCATGCCACCAAGGGTATAGAGTTTGGCATGGAGCAGAGTCCCCGAATGGTAAGCATGAGAAAGAGAACTACTAAGCACACACCAGAATCCAGTATGAATGGTTTAATAGACGAATGATATATTCAGATGTAAACATGAACAAAAGTTGTTTTTATTCAAACATGTTCTTGAAGATCCCTGTTTATATGACAACATCAAAAGAAACGTCAGATTTTGGCTTCATTGCCTTTGGATACTGTGCCATATGGGCGCACAGCTTCTCCCAGAATAACAGGCATTCTGTTGCCTCTAATGTGTAAGGAGGATTAATTTGTAATATGGGGAACTACCTAGGGTCTTGGTTCTACCATTAACACAAAGAACATTTCTGCGGGCACTTTGTTGCAATTTTGTACAATCACATCTTGGCACTGAGCGAGCTTTTGGATGAATGTGTATACTTGCATTGGGCAAGATGTTCTTCACTTTCCTTTCATGTCTCTCTACCTACATTTTTTGATTGGTGAGTCACAATTCTTTGGCCCTTTGACCGAATCATTCAATTTGGGAGTAAATCTTCTTTTCCTTCCTTTATCATCATAATTCACAGTATTGTGACTGTGAGACTTTTGTATATATTATTTGCAGCCTTAAAAAAGTCCGAGTATCAAAATACATGTCGATTGCGGTTTCTTTTTATGTTGTGTTAAATAAATGGGGATCTTTGTGAAACTTGAAGAATGAAAACAAATTTGGTTTGCCCTTACATTTCAGTACATAATTTGGCTTCTAAACCATCCATACTGGAGTTTGGTGTGTGCTTCAGTACTTCTCTTCTACAACACTCACTCACATGCATGTCCCTCAACACACACTCACTCTGCAACCACACCACCAAGATTTGGGATCTCATCAACTACAATGCATCCTACCAGCTCTTCCTCACAGACCCTGGCTCAATCCCATATAGGTGGGTATTGCTACAACCATCATTACTGGAAACAAAATCCTGCACCAGCACTGACCACATAAACCAGGAGGGCTCACTTTCATCCAAAGAGACACCATCAAGGGTACCTCTTGCACTGACCCAGCAGCCACTTTTTTGGAACCTATGCACTTCAAGCTTCAGCTGGACAGTAAAACCACTATCAAAGTCACATTTGCCTATTGGCCCCCAGGACCTTGCACTCACTTCAGTAACCTCTTCACTAACCTCCCCACATCTCTCAGCAGGGCAGCAAAGAGTTCATACTCCTAGGTGATCTCATCTTTCATCTCAAAGGACCCATGGGCTCCAAATCCAAGGACTTGCTTAAAATTCTATAGAACATGAGCCTCCCCCAGCTTGTACAAGACCCTGCCCACATCACTGGACACACCCTGGACTCCATCTTCTCCTCCAGTGACAAGGATAGTCATTAACATCATTCTACTCAAATAGACAGACCACTATTTCGTCTATATCCATATAACAGGGCCACCAAACACCCCTACTGAGTTTAGCAATAATGCAAGCTGCTGCAGGAAGAAAGTTATAGAATAACTCAACACCCCTAATTGAACTATCCAGTCCCCATCAATAACCTCATCAACAACACAAACAACTTAAAAAACTGGATCACCACCTGTGCCAATTACCTTGTGTCCCTGAAAAACACTGAGCTCAAAATATCCAACAAACAAGCCAGCTGGTACAATGCTGACATCAGAGAATCTAAGAGAGTTTGGAAACTGCATGAAACCACTACAAGAAACACCTACAAGGCCACACGTAGACACTATCACCATCAAGTAAACTGACCATTAGAATAGAATCTATCTGAAACGACAGGATTTGGAACTTTGCACCAGCAAGGAATTCACCAACCCAACAGCCGAAACCTAAACCATCACCCCTACACAAGAACAACCTCTCTGATTTCATCCATGAAAAAAAACACCAAGTAGTATAGCAACTTCAATACCCAGCCACACTCTGTCAGCCTTCCCAGCTAACTTCATCTAACAAAGACTACCAGCAGACAGCATGGAGCCCTCTATTTATCAAAGAAGCTCCATCTATAATGAAGGTTGTACACATAGGGTTTCCCACAGACCCTACCGCTACCATATATAAAACCTGGGAAGAGCCACAATCAGCACTGCACTAACTTCCATCACCAAAACCTTGTTCAAGACAGCCACCTTCCCAGATAGCTGGAAATACACCAAAGTCACTGCACTTCTCAAGAAAATCCAGCCAACTCTGAAGTACTCAGCAACTACCAACCCATCTTGCTGCTCCCCTTACCAGTCAAAGTCATTGAGTAGACCGTCAGCAGACAATTCTCTGTCCACCTAGAACTCCATAAACTTCTGGATGACTCATAATCAGAATTCCGTAATAACTACAGTACCAAAACAGCCCTCATCACTGCCACAGATGACATGGGCACCATCCTTATCCATGGACAGACCACTGACCTCATCCTCCTCAACTTCTCAGCCACTTTTTACACCATCTCCCACCACACACTCATCAACAGACTACACACAGTAGGACTACATGGACAGGCACTCAAATAGATAGCTTCCTTCCTCTCTGGAAAAACACAATGAGTCAGGCTCTTGCCATTCACATCAGAACCCAAGGACCTCATCTGCCGAGTACCCCAGGGATCATCAATCAGCCCCACAGTTTTAATGCATATGTTATTCCTCTGGCAAACATCATCAGATCCCATGGAAGATGAATGGGCTCAAAAACTTCCACCTTTCCAGGAACATTAATATAAATAACTCTCCTGATCTTCTCCCACAATGCTTTTCTTACTGTTCACTGTTCTTCATTAGCCAAAAAGAAATCTAGTATGTGAGTAAAACGTCATCAGCATATACCTTAAAACTGCCCTTACCAAGCTTATGCCTTTATTACTTTGAAGCTCTGACTGTTCTCAGGGCTTCAATATGAAATCCTCAACACTATAGATGTGTTTATACTGCACCCTGAAAGCCTGGCTTCCTCTCAGGAGGTTCGTATTGGCTACGGGAAAGGTTGATGGCGATCAAAAATTGGCAGCAGCCCTCCCCGTTGAATATCCAACAGCTCCTCAGCAAGTTTTAGTATAGTCTCAATGATAGACTTGCATACGGATTTGCATACGGATTCATCTTTTTGCTGAACAATTCCCCCAACTAAACGTAGAGTAATTTTCAGTAAGTGACTATGACCTTATTAAATGCCTTTTGCGCACCCAAGTATAGTGGTATCGTAGGCTTTCAACCAGAATGAAAGCAATCTGTGATGAATGTCCGAACTAGGAAATAAGACAGTGGAGCCTATTTTGCGATTTGAAGCACACAAAATCAAGAAGTCCACTGTAATTATATCAACAAGCCATCATTTATTGTAGGTTTTATGCTTCCAGTTTCCAGTTGTCACGCTTTGGGCCAAGTCTTAAACCTTTTTTAGCCAACATGTGTTTTGTTGAGATGGCGTATCGCCCACGACTTCATCAGGACTTGGTAACAACAATTGCCTGCAATGCTACCTGTTTAAAGATGTAATCCTTTGTGTACACAAAACTATATCTCATATCCCCCTAATGCCTGAGAGTACTCCCAAAGCAGTGTCCTTGAATAATACATCATATTTTTTTATTCCAAAGTCTCACCACTAGCTTTCTCCTGTTATTGTTATTTTAATTTATGAAGCACTAGAATCATCACCGAAGGTGTAACTCGGCAAAGGGCCAGAACGACCAACAACAGGCAAAGGAGCCAATCATTAAAATACATTGGTTTTTAATGCTTTCCTTAAACGGGCATGGTTTTCACAAGTGTGTAATTGCAATGGCAGTTTGTTCCAGAGGTGAGGGTCAAGGAAGGAGAATGATCTGAAGCCTGACCTGGCCTTTCTAAATCTAGGGACTTTGAGCAAGGCCTTGTCACGAGATCTTAGGAGTCTAGGGGGAGAGTAAGGCACAAGCTTGAAGGCTAGATATGTGGGCCCTTGTCCATGGAGGGCATTATGGGCTATCAGCAAATCTTGAAAAAAAATCTCTTTCTCACCAGTAACCAATGTAGGACCTGGATAAGAGTAGCAGTTACTGAGCGCGGGGGGAGGTGATGTTCTGGACTACCTGAAGTTTGGAAAGTAGCTTCTCGTTAATGGAAGGCAAAAGTGAGTTCCCATAGCCCAGGCGACTAATGATGAGCAAAAATAAGATACCCCTTGGTTATTGCTCAAACAATATGGAAACACTTTACTTACATTAAAGTCACAAATTCAAATGGTTACGATTTAACAGCCCATGTAATAGAACTAAAAGAAAATCTTAAAATGCAGCAGTTTTCGTTATATCATCAAGATATATTTTTTATTAAAAACCAGTTCATATATGAAAAACATAATATATAAACAAATTATGAAAAACAATTACATTAGCTACCTATCCCAAATTCATATACAGTTATAAAACATTTTTTTTAAAGCTCAAATTCAGGTAATACAGTTGATACACAAATACATCACATACCCCAAAAGAGAGAAGAAAAGACAATAGATTTTGTTATTAGAAGAACATATCCATTGGAATAATGTTGTAACTAGGCCTGGATATAATATATTCTTTCTATATCTACAGAAGAAATTACTTCCACGGATTATATAAGTGATGCGTTGACGCGTTTCGATGGTTGTATTGTATTCCAATTCTGGAACCACCTTGTATCAGTCCAAACAATCCCTTATGGTGTCTGGTTGTAAGTCAACCTTATTAGACAAGCTATCCTAGGGGTAGCATGGACTAAGCAGCCTTAAAGGCTTAACTCAAGAGGTCGTGTTAAGCGAGCTGTTTTACCAATCACAATCCTGTAATATCAAATGAAAGGACACCACACAAGTATATATTATAAAATATATGTATTTATTACTAGAATAATCCCCAGTACTCTTTATGAGTAAAGGGGCACAAGTGTTTAAACAAAAGCACAGTTAAACATATAAAAGTTCCACAATTATGGATGAGGGCGGGTGGCCACTCAAACCATATATTAAAAAAGTGGTATAAGAGATACCAATCGAACAGTGGTTAGGCCTAGGGCCTAGGGAATCGCTGGGAGCAGTCGGGACTAGCAATTCTGAAGTTGGGAAAAGCCCGCGGGATTCGGGTACAGCGCTTAAAGCACACGCATGCACCAATGCAAAGTCAATGGTGCGTAAAAGTTATAAAGTTACTGTTAAGGAGACTTCCGCTTAACCTAGAAGGATGAAACTTAAGACACATACACCAGAGGTATGTACCAGTGTGGATACACCAACATTGCTGAGTTACCTCACCCACAGGAAGCGGGTGCATAGGGTCGAAATTTGCGTTGGGTTTCGTCACGCAGGTTGTTGGTGCTTGAAGCTGAAGATGCTGCAGGCGTAGTGAAGGAGAAGTGTCCGGTGTGATCCAAGGGTGGATCGGAGTGGTAGAGTACCTGAAAGCAGAGGGGACAGAGTCTGGGTCACTCAGCAGTGACCAGGGTGGAACCAGGATGGAACCACGCAATGTCGGGCGCAATCAGGTGGTTGTTGAGGAGCTTCTCTCCACTGCCACGTGGGCTCTGGGGCATCTGCGATGTACAGGAGCGGATCACGAGCTGTCCCACGAAAGTTCTCGCCGTCGGCGCTGTCGGCTTCAGGATTGGAGCAAACAACACTTGGCAAGAGCAATCCATGCAGGACTGGAAGATTGCTTCTCACTCGAACCAGGAGGGTCAGAGTGGGTGCTCCTTTTCAGAGGAGCGAGTGCAAATCTGAAGCAACCAGAATCACAAGTTAGATTTCGTAGTTTGCTGGCACAGGGGCCACAAGCCAACGGACAAGTGACCGGGCCAACGTATTGAGCTGAAAGAAGCAGAAGGGCCCCACGCAGCACTCAGTGAGTGTAGAGGGGTGAGCTTCGGTGCAAAAGTGGCTCAGGGCTAGGGCTTCTCAAACCCGATGTACAGCTTCAAGGGTCACTCGTGGGCTGCATGGTCAGCGTCTTGTGGTCTTTCCAAGATGGCGGGCCCACACTTCCGGTCACCTCCACGGGTCTCTGCTCTGCAGGGACTGTGGATCGGGCTGTTAGAAGGTAGGCACACTTGGTCTTGTCGATTTCTGTCGCTCGAGTTCCGGCGGGAACTGCAACAAAGCAAACGTCGAGGTGCTGGATGGTGCCTGTTTGCACAGGGTGGTCCTTCCTTGATGACAAGGGAGATTCTTCAGTCTTCTACGTCGAGTAGGATGTCGAAGGGTCCAGAGTTTCATTTTATATGTTTCATCAGGATAATCTGAGTGCGTTGGCACTGCTCCCATTCTTATACAATCTAGGGGGCTGGATTACCTACTAGGTCCCCTCCTATGGGTGGGACCCAGGAAGGGGGTGGTTACACCCCTTTCCCTTTGTCCAGGTTGCACTGGAGCTGGGGCTGGTGAGCCCCAGAACCGGTTTGACCGGATTATGCAAGGGGAAGCCTTGTGCTCCCCAGGCAATGTCTGGTTTCTTTCAAACCTCCCTGCTACAATCCACTATCTCCTGTCTGGGGTGGTGTGACACCTCCCTGCGACAGGAAAGCCTTTGTCCAGGCCTCCTCGGCTGAGTTTCGGTCAGCAGCAGGAGGTCAGACTCGTGTCTGTGGCAGAAGCATCCATTTTGTGGATCTGAGGCTCTTTTAAAAATCAACCGCGTTTCAGTAAAGTAACATGTCTTCTCCCTCTAGAGGAGTGGAATGCTATCCCCGTCAACAGGACTGTCGAGGGGATAGTATTCCAAATCGTATAACACCTTACACGACATGTTTTGATAGAACCAAACCAAAGTTAACATATAACCGCGAGGATTATAATGCACTTAATAGTATATGGTATGGCATTATCCCGTAACAGCTTAGGGAATTGGTCCCGACAGCTGCAGACAGGCTCAGCTCATGCTAGAGCACCATCTCACATGAAACCACACACTCTGCCTCCAGGATTGTTAAGGCCTGCCATAGGAGTGACTGATAGGTATATATGTGTCCAGATAGGTTTAGATATAGGCATACTATATTTAAGCAAGGGGTGATTACACCACCTTGCCCCAGCTGAGTGATCAGCCAGTTGTGTCAATTTTGGATAGCCAGCCAGGGGTGGCAAAAGATATGCTGCAGCCCCTGGTAGGCCTTGGATGCACCTATGCCCTGGGCACCTATGGTGCACTGTACAGGGGCTGATAAGGTGACCCAAGCCAATTTAGTTATGCACCTAGGGTACATGGAATCCATAGAGAGCAGATAGCCTGGACCCTGATTAGCAGGGAACCAGGCCAACTAAGTCAAAAACCAGCTAAACACAAGGCAAAAAATCTGGGGTAACCATAGTCAGGTAGCCACCTTCCTACAGACTTGCGTTGTAAAACATGCGTCGTAAAGTACTGCGATGTAAAACATTGCGTTGTAACGACAAACATCCCAAGATGACTCTGTTTGTTCCAAATCATCGTATATTTTATCGAGAAACAGGCTATACAAAATCCCAATTCTAGTTGATTTCCTGGCTATAGTATCCAGAAGTGGAATCCTTTCAAGTAAAATCCTGAGGGTCTTTACACTAAGTATATTTTTAATCTGATTACATTTAAAATAGTGGCTATTAGGAATTTCAAAAGCTCTCTGTAACACCAAAAACTGGAGATCCGATTCTTCTCCCAAAAAATCCCCTATTGTTCTCAGACCCATACTTTCCCATATTTTGCCCATATCATCATTAGCCTGTAGGGGCAATAATGAAGAATGCCAAAAGGGTGTATACCTATTACATTTCGGGATTACCATACATCTTGCGACCTTCTTCCATATTTTCCATGCACTGGTAATTACCTTAAATTTGACCTTTGTATAGTAACTTGGCTCTGTTTGTTTCAGTAAGAGGCCTTGGGTTTTCTTTCGAATAGAGAGATCAAATATGTTGGGTGTTTCTAGATCTGGTGTTGTTCCGCTTACAGTCATAGTATTAAACAGAGGGGTCATTTCATGGAGAAGGCCGCCCAATCGTACAGCGTGATGTTAGAGATTGCTAGATCACCCGTGCTTTGAGGTAGAGCTAAGTACTTCAAAGATCTCCTGATTTTCCCAATTTTTGAAAGTAGTGAATCAAATGTTTTCAAGATGTTATCTTCAACAACCAGGAGTATAGCCCCAAATAAGTGAAGTATTTTTGGGAGCAAGTTCATTAAAAAAAATTACCCCCACCAATAATAGATAGGTGTAAGCTATTAACTCTTCTTAGATCTTTCCCTATGTTTTTGATCAAGGGTTCATAATTAAGCTTACTAATATCTTCTATGTTTGAGCTTAAACAGACCCCCAAATAAGTAGCCTTATCTACTTTCCTTGGGTCATTATAATCGATGTTATCAGTACATAGAATTACCGTTTTCCCTTTATTAGGTGTGTAACCTGAATACCGACCAAACTGTTGAGCAATTATGTCTATTTCTAAGATTGCCTCAGCTGGATTAGGTGTTAATATTGCCACATCATCGGATTAAGCTAGCACTTTGGTCTAGTAAGTTCCAGTAACAATTGATTTGATTTTCTGGCTCTGCAACAGTTTAATAATCAAGGGGTTGATGTAAAGGGCAAATAGAATCACAGAACAGGGACAGCCCTGTCTCGTCCCCCTAGATATGTTAATAGTGTGTGATTCGGGGGAGGAGCTACGCTAGCAAGCAAGACGGCTGCTTAAGCTCCCGGCTCCGCCGACCTCCGCCAGCAGCTCGTATATCCTGCAAGTTATCCTGATTTCACACCGGACTCCCGTATGTGTGAGGAGTAGCTGACTCTGATGGCGCAATCCCGAACTTTTTATCGTACCGGGTGACAGAGATATGCCGTGTTTCATTCTTGGCCTACCCCGGAGCTGAAGCCGGGGCCTCGATTTTCAACCCATCCCGGCTGGAATTGAACAACATCGGCTGGAATCTTGGGCTTTGTCCGGTCTCCCGAACGGAGATATAATCTTCCTGGTTTTTGACGGCGATTTCGTATCCTGCCTGCAACCCACACGCTACGGCGTGGCACATCGTTTGCTGGCCCCGTATCTGACGCCTGGAGACACAATAAGCTTGCAGTGAGGGTGCGGACAGGAGCCCTGATCAGCGGCGAAGGAGCAACATCATGAGGTGAGAGCGCCCGTTGTTGGTGTCCGCTCCGGATTTGCCTGCTACCCCGGAGAAGCCGGCCTCCGGGGGTTTGCATCCTGATCTGTTGCTTGCGGAAGGAGATGGAGGGGGCAAAAGACACGCCACCGCTGCATGCCGTAATGGCGGCCATTAGAGCGCTCCACTCACAGATCATCGTCAACTACCGGGCACTGTCTGTAATGATGAAAGACCTTTGCTGGAGACCGGACAGTGGGTTTTTGCCATCATCGCAGCCAGCGGTGCTATCGACGGAACATCGTATATCCAACTTCGAGGTCCCTGTGCAGGAGCCGGATTCCTTTGGCGCTGCGGATTCCTATACTACAGATCGCGCGCCAGTGAACATTGTCAGCGTTCCCTGCTTGAGCCCTATCTCGCCGAACATCACTATGGACAACCTTGACTGCCTCAACAAGATCACCTGTGACTATTGGAGAGTTTTATTATCCTGCCACGCTTTTCCTCGCTTGCCTTGTGTAGACTGTGAACTTTTATCCTTTCATTGGCTTGTTCGTACTGACTTGCATTTCCATGAAAGCTTTACCGTTCTCACTGCTGCTGTGGCCTGGGTTACAATTACTCCAGTGAACACTCGTACTGGCCAGGGTTAACCTGTGGGGCTTTTCAGGACTCGGGACAATAATTTAATCGGTTGCTGGGATTGTGACCTGTGAACTGCGGGAGTTGGGTGGTATGTTTGGTGCTTCCCCGGATTGATTGTGTATTTCGCTGCTCTTTCTTTTTACTTTGGTTCCGGGGGGTTGCATCTGGTAGGGGGGAGGGGAGTCTGGGAGTGTGTGTTTTTGTTTCTCCTCCTCCGTTGCTTTCTTCTTTTAGGGATGCTTCTGGACAACAGGCACGCTGCTAGTGGGTTAGGCCGTAGCCATTGCAGGGGTGCAGGGTGGTGGGGGGTTTGTTATTTTGCCTTTGTTTTGTTCTATGGCCCCTTTTTCTTCTCTTCTCTCTTTCGGGTATTCCTCTGGGCGACAGGCGCGCTGCTAGTGGGGTAGGCCGTAGCCATTGCAGGGCAGCAGGGTGGGGGGTGTGAGGGGGGTTTGTTATTTTGCCTTTGTTGTGTTCTATGGCCCCTTTTCTTTTCTTTTTTCTCGCAGGATCCGGTCGCGATAACTTTCGGTTTCATCCTGATGTATACGAGTGGGAGGGGTATGGAGTGGGTGGCTGTGATGATAGATAGGTAGCTTAGTTCTTTACCCTTAGTGAACTTAATGGCGCTTGCATTTGTACTGTTGGTCTACTTTGATCCACGACTGCTTTTAACACCTACCCGCATATTTTATACCTCTGAATGTGTAGCTCCGGCTATCCTGTAATTTCTTCTTTATCTCGTTTTGGGGGGGGGGGTTAAATATAAAATGAAACCTTATTCATATCCTTGATTCGGAATGTTTCCAATACATCGTCTGTCCTGTAGCAGGGTTTCCGTTCTCCCACAGAACTGTGCACAGAGTTCAGGAACCTCGGTGAATTAGGGTGACCCAAAACCCACCTTAGTATCCAAAATCCCCTTACCGAACTAGCTACAGTGTCTCATTGGTAATAACAAACTCCCAATGACTTAGACAAACCAGAACATGAACTTGGGTTACCTCAGGTATCGTGGAACACATGAACACTCTTTCGCTCTATAATCATTTCAAACCACAACGGGGAGTAAAAGAACACACGTGCAAGTTTGAAATATTTATTTTTCAATGCAAGGTTCTCAAACGCAGTATCTTATATAATACCAGCATACATATTATAAAAATCAGAGTTATCAGCATAGTCACTAATCCATAGTAAGCGAACGGTGATAGCATATTATAATGCAAAAATCTATAGAAATCTGTATCACCTATATTTCGCGCATCCTATTTAGCATACTATATTATATCTAAGAAGGTCTCATTTGGGTTTTAGCAGGGCGGGCCCATACCTCTAAATGTCAGTAGGAGAAGATCACATCATCAGCTACCAGCTCTCTGCATGCGAAGCACCATCAAGTGTGTTTTTGCATTCTCGGTAACTCTATCTTAAACCCGCTTAGAGCCCAATGTTGGCAGCAACATTATTTGTGTTATGTCTACTGTGGTGCGAGGATCAGGCCTCCCAGCAACCTTGTGTTAGGTTATTCTTAGAGGGTGCAGTTCTCAGTGTGCAGACAGTGTACCAAGTGTACCAAGCACAACTGATATCAGAGCAATAACATATTAATCTCAAATAAATCACATCTTTCGTCTAGGTTGAAAGCTACAATAACAATTATGTGTCGTGTGCAAACTGAAGCCGAAGGAAAATATGTTGTTTAAACATTTAATAAACTCATGCTAACTTAACACAATATATAGAAAAGCAGTAACTATATGACACCCCCCCCAATGATCCGAGGACGGTCAAAAAGAACAAGCCAATATTATAATAAAGGCATAACATGAAAGCAGAGTTCAACAATATTGAGCCAAGCTAAATGTATGTAGATGTATATAAAAATGAACAATACAAAATATGTATGAATGCCTATAGTGGCCAAACAAAAAATGTAATAAAAAGTCTTGAACTTGAGGCTAAATATAAAATCATAGGCCTAGAACATATAAAAGTCGAATGTTCGTAAGAGAAAAGGCACCATTCAGAATTACTAAAAAGTCACGTGCCAGTATAGTGAAAGTCTCCAAAGCCACTCATGGGTGGATAGAATATGCAAAATAGGTAGCCACAGCTTCCAACATGAAATCACTGTCATCATCCGAAAACAGTTCAGCCATCCAATTAAGCAATAGGAAAGAACATAAGTGCTCCTCCAGCACCGGACCCTCTAGCAACATCAGATGACAACTCGGTGGGTTCTCAAGAACGCTATGTGCCAGAAACTCATGCGCCGCTGCGGGGATGTCCCACTGACCCATTAGTCCATGCATCGCTGCCAAGGCCATAATCCTTTCGCCAGAACAAACCAACTCGTGAGCAACTACGGGGCCCATCAGGTGATTAAAATCGACTTCAGGAGATAACGGCAAGCAGAGACACAAATCAATGGCCCAGTCAAAATCGCAGCTCAGGCAATGAAACACAGGCTGTACACATGTGAAATAGGAAAATCGAAACGATAATCCAAATGCCGTGCTTAAGGTCGCAAGCGGCAGGGTGCCATAGTAATCAAGCATCCGGTTGCGAAACAGTGTCAGAAGGGGCTGAGCGGCTTCTTGCGCAGGACGGGCATCCATGTTTTAGGAAGCAGAATAATATCAAAACGCCTGCTGCTAAAGCCAGCAAAACAGGGAATCCGCCAAACAAACTCGAAAATATTGAATGGTAGAAAGCGGGGATAACGCCAAAAATCTTTTCAAATGTAGTCACGAGACCACTGCTAACCAATTTAAAAAAATGAGCTAAGCCAGACGTAGAGGAGGCATTAAAGATTTGATGAACTAATTCGCAGAAATGAAACGGCAAGTCAGTATTTAAAAGTGCCTGCACCTCTGTGCGTGTGTTAGCTATGTGAAGGACATAAGTTTCACGGGCCGAGCTCAGGGCCACTTCCTTTTGAGACAAAAGAGCCCTTATTCTGCTCATACCATTAAACTCCGCTTTCACGGTTGGGATGCGCGGCCAGATGGAAACATCTGAATTCCCATGTGTGGGTGGATATAACACATTCTTGCAACACACCACACGTTCTGATACATTAACCACATAGGCGATACTGACCATTAACCCACAACACTCCTCGTTATTCAAAAGTAAATAACTACAGTTTGTCAATAAAGTGAATGTGGGAACTATTGCAGGAACTGGTGTGCCTTTTAAAACACAGGCTAAATTAGGCCGGTCCTGATTACAAGAACCATGCAACTGGATGTGTCTGCATATCAGTGAACGGTCAGGCGACTGTGTGCATTCTTCACCATTCAGATTCACTTCCTTTCCATCCTTCAGGCATCTGTACGTGTATGGTAAAGACCATGCCTCATGTAGGAAAGCACTGCCTAGTGGTTCATATCTCCCTATTGCAATATATCGCATACAATTAGTAAATTTGTACAAAGCAAATGGTAACGTAATAACACCATGGATAAGCCATGTAGCAGCAGCTGCCTCAGCTACAGAAAAGGGCAAAGATTCTAACTTTTCAATGTGTAACATAGAAAATGATGCATCTCGCATGGAAAGCACGCACTGCTTGTCAGTCAAATTAAATGGGGCAAATAGGGATGACACGTTCATGTAACTCCAGGGCACGCGACCCGCCTTAAGAGTCTGTAGTGTCCATGCAAACTGCATCACAGAACGCAATTGATTTTGTCCATGGTACAATACAGACACTTCATCATTCACAATGTCAACTACAGAAGAGACAATATTGTTCAACGTGTAAATATGGGAAGAAAGCATGTTAATACTGTTATCGACAACTGCAAGCACTTTTTCCAAATTTGCTTGGTCAATCGCCCTTAGGCGTTTAGCAGCCTCAATATGCGAAAATTTCCAAATTTCATTGTAAACTGCATAAATCCACCGTTTAGACCTACCCTTAGCCGGGCCTTTTATAAAATCATTTAAATTCACATTATCAGTCAACTGAGACAGATGTAACTTAACTGCAGCTAAAGTGGAATGTTGTAACCAATTCTGACACAGTTTCCCCACAGAGTAAGTGGTAACAGTATAATCGGTCTCAAAACAGGAATCAGGTCTGACTTGTGTGAACCCTTCAGCCAAACCCAGAAAACGACGTTGGCAAGAATCAGCACTTCTTTGCCACATCAGCCAACCCTTCAGATCCAAACTGGACACATTAAAGGATGAATTGTGTAATAGAGTTTGTAACTCACGAATAGATAATTCAGTAAAATTACCCCAACCTGAATATTCTTCCAATTCGGGGATAATTGGTGTATTTAATTTTTTAGAAGTAGCCAATCCAAAGCATGTTGTTTGGGAAATAGTAGAATTTAGAAACAACATGTGATTCGGGATGAGACATGCACGGTGCAAAGCCTCAGTGCCTTGTACCTGCCAATCTTTGGTACCCCAAACTGATTTAAGGTCAATTATTCCTTTCCAGAATTCGTAGCCATCTACAGCTAATTTGTCTAGAAAGGACTTCGAATACAGCAATTTTGTATCGGCAAGTCTAACTTTGGACATGGGCTTTTGTGTCATCTTGAAATAAAACGACTCAGGATTTGATTGATTAAAGTCTGTAAAATAAGTGTATTTTTTCAGAAATGTACTGGAGCTGCCTATTAATGGAGCTGGGCAGTGTTCCCACTGTGTGTAATTCACAGCAACCCTCCTGGAATTCGTCTTATGCAGAAAATGATTACCATAATGTTGGAAGCAAAACAAATCACCATAATTAACAGAATCTAAATATAAATCCTCAGCATCAAAAGCTGCATAATATTTCAAATCAGAGAATAATGCTTCTATGGCCTGAATATCCCAATCATCAGAACGTATATTTTGTTTAATCACATCCCCCATGTTTACTCTAAGCACATTCGGAACATTAATCACTTCAGTGGGCCCATGTATTTAAAATCTAACCGCATCCCACACAATCCCATCAAGGACAGGCCAAGCAGTAATGTTGACTGTATTCAAGTCTTGTTTCAGTCTGTGTGCTGAATGTGAAGAGGAAAGAGGGGCCAATGTTCCATTAAGGTACCGAATTCCTGTTCTTTCTATAACATAGTGGCCATCGATCAGGCGGAAAAAATAAAACACAAAACCAATTGACATAAAAAGGTAAAATGAAAATAGAATCAACCAAATGTATGTCCAAGGGGGAATTAAAAAATGTTTTTTAAATAGAGTGGCATATTTTGCAATAGTTGAGGGTTTCTTTGAAAGTTCCGAAACAGAGTCAAAAGAGAATCTGGACTGGTCGGCCAAACGAGTCTGCAAATCTGGCATAGATAAATCAGCAGGATAGGTGTAGTTCAGCTCATCAATGTTAGTAACAGGAATAGTATTTAATAAAGGACTGAATATAGCAGGCATCTCGAGGGACACCTCCGGTTCTGCACCAGAAGTAATAGCCAGCACAGAATGCCTCACCATGGAAGGACAGGATACAGCCGGTGTCATGCTATGAAGAATCGGCCACCCTGTGTGTCTTGACATTGTCAATAGAGATAAATCTGTTTTCCTTACGACCTGGAAGTGGTGGTAATATGACTGTTCTCGTGCCCTTCACTCCAAGAACTCGAACCGGTGCACGATATGAGGGACCAAACTCTTTCTTGTTATCGATCTTCTCTCGAACCAGTTCTCCAACTTGGGGTAGCCAGCCAACTATCGGGATCTGCAACGCATCATCCGATGTGGAGGGCAAATGTTCCTTTGCTAGACTGTCTCTGGTCTTTTGTAGTTCCTGTAAAACATTGCAATGTTCATCTACGTCAAAGGCAGTGGCCTGGGTCTTGCAGTCTAGACCGTCGAGGTCAGGGACGTACATCTTGATACCAAAGAGCATTTCGTATGGGGTCCGCCCACCCAGAGACCTTCTAGGGAGATTATTAAGTGCACGCTGCACGCCATTGAGGTGGGCTAACGAGTTTCTGCCAGTGCCTATAACTCGAGCTGTCAAAGATTGCTTTAAGTCACGGTTCATTCGTTCCACTACACTGTTTCCCTCTGGTCTGTACGAAGACGAAAACTTGACTTGGACCGCCAACGAAACCATAGCATCCTTATACACCTTAGAGGCGAAAGCCGGACCCTGGTCCGAATGGAAGGTACCACAGGCAAAAATCCCTACAAAGACTCGCAAATCCTTAATGACAGTCCGTGAATCAGCGCTCCGATGGGGCCATACCCACACAGAGCGTGTGCATGAATCAACTGCTACTAAGATGTATTTATATGCAGTATCAGAAGAAAAAGGACCGCAGTGATCTAAATAAACACATCCTAGTGGTTTATTAGAAATGTACAACTGTGTCTGAGGCAGCCGCGCAGCAGTTGAAGGTTTAATCTGCTGACAAATGTCACATTGAAGGACATAATCGCGCATCTGTTTGTACAGTCCCCGCCACCAGAACCTCTGTTGTAGCTGAGTTAAAGTGGCTGAGACGCCCGCATGCACAGACGCCACACCTTCATGAGCCGCTGTAACTAAAGCAGCCCTGCGATCCGAGTTGGGAATTAAACGTTCGCCAACTTCAGGAATTTTCACATAAGGAACCTTATCGGGACTTAAGTGGTATGTGTACTTCGAAGGGAACCCCGAAGGATATTTACCTCCCTTCTCAGTGGGAGCAACAGCCGCCAAGATGTCATCATCTATCTTACTTTTGGACCTCGTGACTGCTGCAACTAACTATTTTGATACTGCTGACTTCGCTGCTTCATCAGCAAGCGAATTACCGACAGCGTGGACTCCCATGCGCTGATGGCCAAGAGTATGAATCACAAACACGAGTGGCAACTTTTCTTTGAGTTCTGCCACTCGGACCCAGATCATTTTATGTTTTATTGTGCTACCTTTGGAATCACGAAAGTCATTCTGAATCCAAAAGAACAAGTTTTCATTGTAAGACTGGACACAGTAGTAAGAGTCACTCACGATCAAAGTCGTCACACAAGGATCAGCGTACTCTAATGCAAGCATCAGAGCACGAAACTCTGCCAATTGTGCGGTGCAGTCACCAAGCGTCTGCGTGTGCACGACACTGGACTTGAACTCATCGTTCACCATGGCACCGGCCACAATGGTGCAAGCAGAAACGTAGGCATGTTTAGAGCCATGCGCAACCTGCGCCGAACCATCAGTGTAAATGATGCAATGGAAATCCTCCAACGGCCGCATAGCTAAAGGAGCAGGATGAACAAATTCATATTGTAAGTACTCCTGCGACCGTAAAGTGGCGTAAAAAATAAATGTGACATCCTGGGATGACAAGGATGCAGCCCATTGAATCCACTGAGGGCGCAAAGCTTTAGAATGTGGTACACTGGCTTTCGTAACTGCATCCAAGGCAGGACACGGGGTTACAACCAACATGTGTTTTCCGTGTGACAGGGCACGTTCCTTGAGAATTGCCATCTGCACAGCCGTCAAAACTTTCTCCACAGTGGAAAAGCGCATTTCAGCCGAAGTGTACAAGTGTGACTTGTAAGCCATAGGTACTGTATCTCCTTCATTAAAAGTTAGGTACGTGAAACCTACCGTCCCCGGGACAATTCTTATCACCAATTTGGTCTGGTTATCACAAGTCTGTAAGTATTCAGAAGCAAGCAAATCAGCTTGCAAAGACTGCAGAATAGCTGAATGCTCAGGCAGCCAGCATGATTTGGAAAAAGATGGTTGTATCAAAGCATACAAAGGCTTGATACGCTGGGCATATTCCGGAATGTATGTTCTTCCGAAATTCAAAAAGCCCAGTAAAGACTGTCATTTTTTCAGTGTTGTCGGAGCCCGCAAATGTGCGCATTTCTCCAGGAAGTGAGGAGCTAAGCCTTTTCCTTCATTAGTTAGTTCATAGCCTAGAAACAACACTTCGTACTCTGCAATGTGCGATTTTGCAAAATTAAACTTGTAACCCATGTCTGCGAAGTTACAAATAATACCGTTCACTCGACACAGATGCTCCCAAAGTTCATCGTCTGTGAGATAGATATCATCCACATAGGAACAAGCATCTGAGTCGACCCTCTCCAACAGAGAGACAATGCGGGCGGAAAATACTCCAGGACTATTCTTATAGCCCATTGGGAGACGCCGAAACATTTTTTGGACCCCGCCGCATGTGAAAGAAGTCCATTGGGAACTTAGACTGTCCAATGACTGGGCATAAAAAGCATTGGAAATGTCAAGCGTGGTGTTGAACCGCTTACGCACAAGACTATTTACAAGGGCCGAGCCGTGAGTATTCTGTACCGCACAGTTACGGCAATGTGAGTTTAAATGCCGGTAATCCAAAACCAAACGGTAAGAGCCGTCCGGCTTGTTTACAGTAAAAAGGGGGTTATTCATCGGTGGCACACAAGTTTCAATACACCTTGATATTCCAATTGTTCAAGGATCGCTGCGACTGAAGCTTTGGCTTCACGTTGTATGGGATATTGAGGTTGAGGCTGCGGCTGAGACCGTAAAGGAATCTCGTGGCTCGGGGACAATTTATCCCAGCCACACTGATTGCGGTACACAGCCGGTGCAAGCGCCAAACCCCACTCTTCTGCAAAGTGCAGCGCTTCCACTCTCGAAACAGCATTCGCGAAACTGGGGAGGATCACCTCCTCCCCACATGGAGCTGCGAGCACAAAAGGTGGGGGCCAGTCAGCCTCTGAAAGCAAAATGTCATACGTAGACGAAAGATTTTCCCAAAATACCCCTTTTATGGTACGCTGTATGTCACCTTCAATTAACAGGACAATTTCAAAAAGTCTATCAGGGGTAGCAACTCTTGTATCAGCTGTTTCAATCACAACATAAGTGTCAGTCGCTGTCACCTTCAGTAGTGGACGGAGGGCCTCTCTCACTATGGTAATCTCCGTGGCGCTGTCCAGCAAGGTCAGAGCCCAAGTCAGATTCCGAAGCCGCGTTCTCACAATCTGGGGCATATCGATGCGCCGTTAAGGCTGCGACTTTCTTCTTGGCAAACTGTGGTCTCTGAGGCGTAGAGCCTTCCTGCTTGTCTGCACCATTGCGCGGGCAGGGCTGACCACGTCCTTTCTGGCCACCCCGGCCCCTGCCGCCCCCTCCACCACCGGTTGACGGAGCCAATGAGTCCTGAAAGGAACGAGGAGAGCGTTGGTCAGAAGCCTGAAATCGTTCAGGTGACTTAATCATCGCGCGGTCGTGCAAATCATAAACCCGTTCTGACTGCGCAGGCAACGGAGATGCAGGGCGCGAAACCTGTGTTTGTTGTTGTTGCTGCTGCTTACCCTGATTCTGTTTTTTAGGCCAATTTTGTTTCTTGGACTTGGGTTGAACGTCAGTTTCCGATGCTTGTCCCTGGGGCTGCTTCTTCTCCTTAGTAGAAAAAGGCTTATTACCCTTACTATTGCGACCCACGGTTTTATAAGCCACCACAATTATCCTTGCTAACTGTTGGGGTTTCTCGGCATTGGGAATCAGCGCCAAAGCGTTAGCCACCTGAAAGTTCACTGCATCCCCCTTGACATTCGCAAGGATCAGATCGCAAACCACATCAAAGGAGCCACATAGGCGCATACCCAACTCAACTGCCGATTCCGGCCCGTGATCATCTTGAACACGTTTAAGGACCGTAGACAGATTGGACACAGACGGGGAGCCAAAGCACCTCGAATAAACAGCCGCAAAAGTCCTACCCCAGGTCTCACAGTCAACAAGCTCAGGGACCAAATCTTTCGGCAAACTAAGCGTAAGAATCCGGTGTTTTTCACCAGGAGTCGTATTAGGAAAACCCGGTTCCAGCTGGTCAAATTTCTCGACAAGCCAGAAAGGAAAATCATCCTTATCTAGGGGCTTCTTGCCCATAACGGAATTCACCATGACAGGACTGATTTTCAAACCAGCCTGCCCTGCCGGAAGGGCTGCACCTCTAGGGGCTGCCCCCTGAACATTACGACTTGTGTAATGTACAAGGGCTCTAATCACGGCAATGGCGACTACATGAAGTCGCCTAAGGTCAGCCACGTTACAAGTGGCGTGATTAGGGTGCGGAGTAAATCCAGCCAAAGCGGGCCAATTTGTCCCCGGAATGGACAAAGGACCTAACCTCGGAGCGGTTAAAGCGTGTGGTAGGGCGCCACCAAACCAAACTCCATGCTGCCAAACATCAATAGGTACTTCCTGTGCTCTGTACGGAGCATATTCAGCAGGTACAGGTGACGGAGTGTACGAGTGGAACACACCAGAATTTGCGTCCACCGCCGGAAACGTCACCCACGAATAAAACAGTTCGTATGGGTACGCATGTTCCGCACTGACCACCAGAACCACAGCCAAGCCTTCAGCAGGTACATCATAAGTCCGCAAATGATCACGCACCGCAATGCGACTATGCAGCGGGATGTCCACGGCTTGTGCCATGACTGCACAGGAACGTGAAAAACAAAGATTACTTTGTAGCACAACTGGGTAGTAATTCAAGGAAACCGTTTTAGATAGATTCAAGCTTGAAAAGACCTAATTCAAAAATAGGTAGGTTTTTCCTACACCACCGTTTTCCGGAAACGGGAATGCAGGGGTTAAGGTTTGAACGATATACTACTCGAGTGTCACTGATATAAGGCCAACAACGTATGGGCGCCATGTAGCAGGGTTTCCGTTCTCCCACAGAACTGTGCACAGAGATCAGGAACCTCGGTGAATTAGGGTGACCCAAAACCCACCTTAGTATCCAAAATCCCCTTACCGAACTAGCTACAGTGTCTCATTGGTAATAACAAACTCCCAATGACTTAGACAAACCAGAACATGAACTTGGGTTACCTCAGGTATCGTGGAACACATGAACACTCTTTCGCTCTATAATCATTTCAAACCACAACGGGGAGTAAAAGAACACACGTGCAAGTTTGAAATATTTATTTTTCAATGCAAGGTTCTCAAACGCAGTATCTTATATAATACCAGCATACATATTATAAAAATCAGAGTTATCAGCATAGTCACTAATCCATAGTAAGCGAACGGTGATAGCATATTATAATGCAAAAATCTATAGAAATCTGTATCACCTATATTTCGCGCATCCTATTTAGCATACTATATTATATCTAAGAAGGTCTCATTTGGGTTTTAGCAGGGCGGGCCCATACCTCTAAATGTCAGTAGGAGAAGATCACATCATCAGCTACCAGCTCTCTGCATGCGAAGCACCATCAAGTGTGTTTTTGCATTCTCGGTAACTCTATCTTAAACCCGCTTAGAGCCCAATGTTGGCAGCAACATTATTTGTGTTATGTCTACTGTGGTGCGAGGATCAGGCCTCCCAGCAACCTTGTGTTAGGTTATTCTTAGAGGGTGCAGTTCTCAGTGTGCAGACAATGTACCAAGTGTACCAAGCACAACTGATATCAGAGCAATAACATATTATTCTCAAATAAATCACATCTTTCCTCTAGGTTGAAAGCTACAATAACAATTATGTGTCGTGTGCAAACTGAAGCCGAATGAAAATATGTTGTTTAAACATTTAATAAACTCATGCTAACTTAACACAATATATAGAAAAGCAGTAACTATATGAAAATCCTTTACCGCTGCCGGACCCATGGGTTGCACGTGTTAAATGCATGTGGTATCAGCCCCTGCCGCTGCAGGGTATTTTTGTATCTTGTGTTGAACGATATAATAAAGGTTTTCCAAAAAAAATAATAGTGTGTGATTCCTTGCCCATTAGTTGCAATCTAGCTCTCGGTTGTTGATGCATAGATCTAATTGCTTTAATACGTTTGGGCCCAAATCTATTTATTTCGAGTACCCCCCATAAAAACTCCCAAGACACCCGATCAAAAGCTTTTTTGGCATCAAGGAGGATCATTGACATCTGGTCTCCCGTCCTGGACATAATATCAAAAGCGAAATGGCTCTGCGGGTGTGGTCAGTTGTAGCCTTGCCCCGGATAAAACCATGTTGCCAAGGGGAGACCAGATGTTCAATGACCCTCCAGAGCCGGTTAGCCAGAATTTTTGCATACAATTTAGAGTCTGAAATGATCAGGGAGATTGGTCGGTATGATGACGGATTCTCGATTGGTTTACTTTTTTTATGAAATATAATTATATCCTTCTCTTTTCAAGACTCAGGGGGATTCCGCTTGATTGTACTCAGTCAGACAGATCCAATAAAAGGGGTATTATTAAGGTTCCTAAAATTTTATAGATCTCTAAGGGGATTTTATCAGGACCTGTGGCTTTCCCAGAGGCCATATCAGACAGAGCTAGTTGGACTTCTGCAATGCTAATTTCTCTTTTGAGTTCTTCTCTAATTGGGTCATCTAGGCTTCTGCCGGATTCAGGGCCTGCTACAAGTTCTTTTACGGCTTCCCTAACTTTAACAGTATTTTCCTGAATATCATCTTGATACAGCTGTTGATAGTATCGTTGGAATCCCTCAATTATATCATCCGGATCGGTTTAATCATGACCATTTATCTTAATAGACGCTACTGCATTAAAAAAAATCTTCTGCCGAGTACGTAGAGCTAACTGCTTACCTACCCTTTCTCCATTTTCGTAGATGCTATTCCAGTGCAACTGGAATGCTTCAGCTGATCTCTGGGTAAGCCAACTGTTTAGTTCTGTTTTTAAAACCAGTATTTAGCGAAGAATATGAACCCGATCTTTTCCCTGCACTATTGTTGAAACATGTTCTGCCACAGCTCTGGCCACTTCACAGAGCAGTTGCTGATTTTTAATTTCCTGCTGCTTTTTTGCTCTAGCTGTAAAGCTGATAGTTTAGCCTCTAAGAGTGGCTTCAAAACAATCCCAGACAACCCCCCTGGCAGCGCTAAAGCGATTCATATTGAAGTATCTTTGTGTCCAATCTTTAAGAAATGTTATATAATCTTCGTTGACAAGGAGCTTTCTGTCGATTGTCCATTTAGTGCGATGTATAGTAAAATTGGTTAGATCTATTATTAACATTAATGGGTTATGGTCCGAGATTATTTTAGGGAGCTTCATAATTTCAACCTGACGTACCAAATATCTTGTCCCAAATAGTCAATCTTGATGTATTTAATATGTGGATATGAAAAATAAGTATATCCAGGATCGAATTGATTTTTTAAGTTCCAGATATCTAACAAGTCATGACTATTTCTGAGTTGACTTAAGGCTCTATATACTCTCGGTTTTCGACCTGAGTATCTACCCTACATTTGTTTCCCGGGTTCAGAACATAAGGAGATATTTAGGATGCCACAAAATCTAGGGATTTTGGCCATGAGGCGAGCACCATCTCAAGATCCTCAAATATTTGAGTATCCTCTTGATTCAATCCATAAACTGAGCAAATAGTAATGACTGATATCAATTCTATAATAACCCACCTCCCCAAATCATCCACTACTTTACGCTTAGCTAACCCTAATGGTGTTTTAGCTAGGATAGCTACCCCATGAATATTTAAGGTTTGAATTGTACAGTCAAAAATGTTATAGCCCCCAACCTTTAATAACTCTCTTTTCTCCCAGGGTATATGTGTCTCCTGTACACAGACTATGTCCATAGACTTTAACTAAATAATTTCAGCAAAGTGGCCCCTCTTAGCCCTATCATTCAGGCCCACCACATTCCAGGAGCAGATTGTTATCTTCCCATTGGAGTCTGCTAGGGGGTTTCCAAGGATTCTTTATCAACATCTTAAAGCCCTTATAGACCTTCAAAGAATATCTTGCTTTTTGTTTTTTACTCTTCTCTCCTTCCTGTTTTGTTGTTTCAATATTACTTCTGGAATTGCTTTCTTTTGTTTTTTGTGCCCGCCACCCATCCACCGCCTCCCTCCCTCTCCGCCAAAGCACACCCACCACCCCTTTTGAGGCGTACAGACTCCAACTAGAGTCTATTAGTGATCAACGTGCGACACATGACCAGAGCTCTATCACAATGACAATGTTATATAATAAATGCTGAGCTCCAAAATTAACACAAGGCCAGATACAAAATCCATTTTGGTATTTACAAAGCAACCCAAATGTTGATTTAAGTTGCTTTGTACATAAAAAATAATGCACCAAAGCACATTGTGCTGCCTTGTGTTACTTTGCATGAGGGAGGCGTGCGTTCTATGAGTGGTGCATGGGGATTCCTGTGCATCTGCCAATGGATTGTGACACAACTTCACTTGCTGCGCTACTTTGCATGAAATGTTTGTAAATCTGGACCTTAGAGTAAGGTCTTTCAGCGTGCATTCTGAGAATCTCTTTGTAGTGACTAGGCTGTAGAACTCACTGAGAGTTGTTCTAGATGTGTTTTAAGCTCGCTGCTGAGATATAAAATACAGTATGTCAGTATTTTGGAGTGCAATGTGGAAGGCATTGCTTTTGTGATATGGAGTACTGTACTGATTTATAGTGTGAGTACAAGGTCGACTGTGTTATGTTGCATTTCTCTTGGCCTCACTGTATGGCTCAATTATGCCATGTCATTTTAGTTATACTGAATCAAATTACATTTAGAACTCGTATGTCTTGCTGACATAATATGACCTGTTTCTGTGACCTGTTCTTTATCTTATTTCAGGTCCTCTTGTTATTAAGTTAGGTGTATCTTCTTGTGGTGTGCTTTAGGCTGTATCTAAAGCAGCAACCACAATCCTAGTCAGGGTAAGGCACAAGCATTCCTTAAATTAACCTGTGCTCACCCTCTGGTGGTTTGGCACAGATCACTCAAACTCTGTACCAATGTGTGCAGTATTTGGGCAATGCTTCAAACAGTAAAACAGCGAAAACTCTACGCAAAAAGATTCTAGACCAGGTTTGAAAATTGGAGCTTCATTTTATAAATACAAAAATACAAATAAGTAGAACTGGGGTTATGAAGTTTTAAATAAAAACTGTAAAATAGTGGTGCTTAAAAGCATAAAGCACCAACCGGGGCTATGTGGTTGAATTGGGCTGGGTCAAATCCAAACGTTCAAGCCAAACATGATAGAGTACAGGTCAGACACAGTCCTAGATTAGTTTTAACCTTCTTAATAATTATGCCAAGAGTCTAATTAGAGGGGGAGAAGTTCATTGGGAGCAAGAAAAGTGTCAAGGGCCTCGATGTTCTTTACAGGAGCAGAATTCGATGCTGTTCCCAATGCCCCCCCACCGGCGCCGCTGCTATGAAAGCAACGTAACCAATAGGGGGAAAGGGGAATTGGAGAGAGAAAAAAGAGACACTCTGTCACAGCTATCACCTGGCAGTGTTGCAGTCGACTCCTGTGTCTGTACTTCATACTGCTTAAGAATGCCTAATGCACAGAGGAAAGGGACATAAGCAAACAACCAAAGGACAACTGTCTCTACAGAACTCTTCTAAAGAATAATCCTACCACCTGTGTTCGAAGTTTTCGCCCCTCTTCTATATATGTATGTATATGTGGTTACGTGAAGAGAAGTCAGTGTTATACAATAAAGGAAAGAGGTATTAGTAAAGAACTTCAATCATCTCTATTTTATCCTAATAGATAACCCAGTTAACTAATACCTGTTGTCTCTTCAATACTGCATTGAATATATCTATCAAGTACCAGTGGAGGCGATTAAATATTTACAGATGAATAGTCTTTGAACAGTTTCTTATCCTTGAATGAAACACGCAAAAAGGAACAAGGTAGGAAAAGGAGGAAAGGGGAAAAAATAGGAGAAGCGCTGCAAAGGTAAGGATAAGGACGGAATTGTCTTTAGCAAACAATCTGTAGTTTTACAATACCAGTTCCCATCTTGTGGTTACAGCTGTCAAAAGCGAAGACGACTTCCAGCTTTGTGTTTTCTGCTGTTCAGTTGAAGCTGCTGCTAACCTCAAGTTTACTGCTGCTCGGTTGGGAAGACTTCCGCCTAATAAGCAAATAACTCTTTGCTATGGCGCCATGAATTTCTTCCGTGCCGCTGTCTGACGAGTTCGTATTTTCAATACTCCTCGAACTCTATTCCAAAGGCTTTAACTATAAAACCCTCCTCAGAATCTCTACTCCAAACTGTGAAGATCGAAATACTATGAATGTTAGCTTTATCGTATCTCCCGTCATGAATATAGACACGGAGCTACAGACTCCGCTGTTACCTCAAACGAACTTCAGTTGAAGTGCGCAGATAGAATCTCGCGCACTTCGTACATCCACTAGATAGTGTGTTAGCGTTCTTTCTAAAACAATTACTGCCGTAGTGGCGGCCATCTTAGGAGTGTAAAACCTTACTTAATATAATACCAAAGATTGACCATATTGGGTTTAACAATCAATCGTGCCTCTGTTGTGGTCTGTGCGTATGAAGGTGTTGGACTGAGGCAATGATATGTTTCCTGACAGTACCCCCTCTCAAAGACCGATTTATCGGTCTAGGCTTGTATGGTTGTTGATCATGAAATTGTCTTACTAATTTCAGGGCATGGATGTTCTCTATTGGTTCCCAAGACCTCTCTTCTGGACCATACCCCTTCCAATCAACTAAATAAAAGAAGTTTCCCTTTACGAAATTTAGAGTCCAAAATTTCTTTAACTTCATACTCGGAATGACCAGAAATTGCTAGCGGTTCTGGAGGTCTAACCAACCTAACCTGAGGGGTAGTCTTTTTCAACAGGGAGACATGGAAGATAGAATTTTTTTTTTTTTAAATTTATTTATTTATTTTTATTTAGTAGTTTTGTAGAGCGCACAGCTACCTCCAACGGAGGTGTCCCGGCGCTAAAGATATACCCTCACCAAGGGTCAGTGGGATGATGCTGGGTTTAGATAATTTAGACAAGGGAGAAAAGCCAGGTCTTGAGTTTTTTTCGCAATAGAGATTCCGACGTCAAGAATCTAAGTTCTATGGGGAGTTGGTTCCACAGTTTGGAGGTGGTCACTGCAAAGCCTCTTCCTCCCGTGCGGGCCAGGCGAAAACGGGGGCAGATCATAAGGCAGAGATGGTTGGATCTGAGGTTTCGGGAGGCTTGTGAGTGTTTAATTCTGTGGCGCAGGTAGAGAGGGCCTCGATCGTTCATCGCTCTAAAGGCCAGAATTAAGGCTTTAAATTGGATGCGGCGTCTTACTGGGAGCCAGTGAAGTTTGATCAGATGGGGGGAGATAGAGAGACGGAAGGGGATGTTGCAGATCAGCCTGGCCGCTGCATTCTGGACTCTCTGAAGTTGGTTTATGAGATACGCAGGGGCACCTACGTATAGACTATTTGCATAGTCCAGATGGGCTGTGATGAGAGAGTGGACCACTGTTTTACGTGAGTCTATTGGCAGGTATGGGATGATTTTTTTTGTCATGCGTAGCTTTCCAAAGCACGCTGAAGTAACTTTATTAATTTGCGTCTTACAGGAGAGGGCAGTGTCAAATTGAAAGCCCAGGTTACAGGCTGTTTGAACTGGCTCGGGGGGAGGGTTTAGCTCAGTCGGCCACCATAGGGCGGAGGGTATGGGTGATTTTTGATTAAAAAATAGAACCTCAGTCTTGTCCGTATTAAGCTTTAAGTTGTTAGCCGATATCCTAGAGGCAATATTTATCATGCATTGGAGAAAGTTGTGAAATGATTTTTCGGGGTGATCTTTGAAGGAGAACACCAGTTGGGTGTCGTCAGCGTAAAAGGTTGATTTGACGCCCCAAGATTCAATCACTTTTGCCAGCATCACCTGTTGGAATCTGTTAGTGAGGAAAGATTGGATCCAGGTGAGGGGAGTTCCGCTTATACCGACCTCTTGCAGACGAGACAGGAGTCTGTCATGGGATGAATTCCAATAGTAGCAGGAAGTTTCAATTTCACAGTAACGGGTTCAAAACCTTTTCAATAGTGTAAGGTCCTACAAACCTAGGCTGAAATTTCCTATTTCCTTTCAAATGTAAATTGCAGGAATAGAACCAAACTTTGTCTCCTACTTGATATTTTGGTGCAGGTTTACTATGTCTATCAGCACATTTTTTATGTCATCTTATCCTTAATCAGATTTTTTCTGCTATTTTATAGAGAGAAGTTAAATCTTTTATTAAATGTTCCACTGCTGGAACTTACAAATCTTCTTTAGTCAGAAAAGGGTTAGGATGACGACCATAGTTTAAATAAAATGGAGAGTAAGCGGTGGATGCACTCTTTGCATTGTTACATGCAAATTCTGCCATCCACAACATATCTGACCAATCTCCACCCCGATCAATGAGGAACAAACGCAGATATTGCTCTAGTTCCTGATTTATTCTCTCCGTCTGACCATCGGTCTCGGGATGATAACTGGTAGATATTCTAATCTCCACTCCAAGACCCATCAAAAATGCCTTCCAAAAAGGAGAAATGAACTGGGACTCCCGATCTGATACCACCACTTTCGGAATCCCACGTGTCTTTACTATATTTTCACTAAATGCTCTCGCAAGTTCTTTGGCAGTAGGGGACCCAGGTAGAGGAATAAAATGACTCATCTTTGAGAAGGTATCTACAATTACAAGAATTGTAATATATCCTTTACTTAAGGGTAAATCTACAATAAGATCCATGGACACAGTGTGCAATGGGTAAGTCGGAGTGGGGAGTGGTTGCATCATTCCCTGAGGGGCCTGTCTGCAAGGTTTGCTCCGGACACACAACTCACAGGTCTGAACATATTGTTTAATGTCAGAAGATAAACCAGGCCACCAAAAATAACGTTGCACCAAATCCATAGTTTTAGTGATTACTTTGTGCTCTGCCAAAGGCAGATCATGACAAACTTGAGGAGCCTTCTGTTGCAAAGAAGTAGTAGGAAGGTATAAAGCTTCTTTATGATAAGGCAACTGTTGCGGTATCCTTCTGTCTGTTCCTTGGGCAATCCATTCCTGAATTTCTTCAGTTGACAGACATCTCCGAACTTCTTCTTGAAAGTTATCCACTGAAATGGTACAAATAATCTTGGATTCTGGGATGATAGGTTGTGGCTCCACAGAATGCTCAAACTCTTCTGTATGAATTCGAGATAGGGCATCTGCTTTTCCATTCTCATTGCCCGGACGGTAAGTAATAACAAAATCAAAATCTGCAAAATACAAAGACCAGCATAATTGCCTAGGAGTCGGAGTCTTTGCCGTTTTCAAAAATTGGAGATTTTTATGGTCTGAAAATACGGTGACAGTGTGTTTAGCACCTAACAGTTAATGTCTCCAATCTTCGAAAGCATCTTTTACTGTCAAAAGTTCTTTCTCCGCAATAGTGTAATTTATTTCTGCCGGACTCAGTTTTCGAGAGCAATAAGCTACAGGGTGAAGTTGCCCAGTGTTCTGATGTCTTTGTGAGAGTACCCCTCCTATAGCTTGATCAGAAGCATCCGCCTCTACAAATAATGGTTCCTTGGGATCTGCGTGCAGCAAGATAGGTGCTGAAATGAACTTTCTCTTCAAACTCTGAAAGGCTTGTTCAGCTTCGATGGTCCATTCAAACTTCACTCCTTTCTTCAGTAAACGAGTGATTGGTACAATCAATTGAGAAAAACCCTGGATGAAACGTCTGTAGAAGTTTGCGAATCCCAAAAATCTTTGAATGTCCTTTATATCTTTTAGGGATTGCCAAGTTTCCACTGCTTGTATTTTCCTCGGGTCCATGATTATGCCTTGTGGAGACAAAACAAATCCCAGAAACTCTACTCGAGTTGCACTGAATACACATTTTTCCAATTTAATGAACATACGATGATCTCGTAAGCGTTCTAACACCAATTTCACATGGTCTGGATGGTCTTTTGGATCTCTGGAATATATCAAGATGTCATCCAAATAAATAATGGCAATCTTGTCAATTAAGTCTCCCATTACATCATTTATGAAATGTTGAAAAACTGCAGGGGCGTTGCAAAGACCAAAATGCATTGCACTGTATTCAAATAAGCCAAACTTAGTTCTAAATGCGGTCTTCCACTCATGGCCTTCTTTAATGCGAATTAAATGATATGCTCCACGTAAATCAAGTTTTGTGAAGATCTGAGCCTCCTTTATTTGGTCTAACAGAACAGATATCAATGGTAGAGGGTAGCGATTTTTTATCGTCACCTGATTTAATGCTCGATAGTCGATACAAGTTGGAAGATTCCCTTCCTTCTTTGGAATGAAAAAAGGTGGCGATGACACAGGGGACTGGGAGGGTTGAATAAACCCATTTTTTAGATAACGATCTAAATAATCTTTAAGATGGTCATTTTCAGCTTCGGTTAGAGCATATATCCGACTACAGGGAAGAACCGCTCCCGGTTCCAATTCAATGGTGCAATCGTAAGAACGATGAGGTGGGAGAAACTCTGCCTCTTGTTCATTAAAAATTGCTTCGAAATCTTGATATTCTGCAGGAAAGCTCATAGAATCTATGACTCCAATAGACTGTCCTCCAAAGGAAAGTAAAGAAGCTTGCGAAGGCTCTACCGACCTTCTTCCAGTATGATAGCAATGTTCCATACAAAAATTAGACTGCATTTTTACTGTGCGATTCTCCCAATCAACTGTTGGATTATGAATGGTCAACCACAGTAATCCTAGACTGAGTTGAAATTGTGGGGCATCAATTAGATTAAACTGTAGAACTTCCCAATGTCCGTCTGCTTGAATTAATTCCAAACTCTCAGTATGACTTGTGATAGGACCCGAAGACAAATTGGTCCCATCAACTGCACGTACAGGTTCACTTTTTTCCTTACGAATAGCATGAATTCCCATCTTTGAGCGTACTTTATATCACAGAAATTTCCTGTGGCTCCGGAATCCAACATAATAGCCACACCAAGAATCTCTTGATCTCTGAACTTCAAGGTCATATGAAGAATGACATGTGGAATCAACGTTTGTAATGTGTTCATAATTAAATGGGAATCTGGAGTCGTCTTTTCGTCTTTCGCCATCAGAGCGACCCCTTCTACTGATGGTTCAAAGCGTTTCCCTTCATCGGTGTCTTAGGACGTTTTGGGCATTCTTTGACAAAATGACCTGAGATTCCACAGTAAAGACATAGTTTCTTCAACCGCCGTTGTTCCTTTTCCTCTTTACTCAGTGGTCCCCGAACTACTCCAATTTGCATTGGTTCAGTGTCACTTTTACCTCTTTCACCTTCAACTCGCATTCTATCAAATCGAGGAAAATTCTCCTTCCAATCTTTCTTCTTCTCACCTTTGCGCTCAGAGTTACGAAAGTCCAATTCAAGAACCAGGTCTACTAAAGCCGACAGTTGCGTCGGTCGGTTTGGAACTTGCGCCAAAATATCCTTGATTTCATCCTGCAATCCTCTGTAAAAGAGAGCTGATCTTTTTTCTTCTGACCAATTGGTTTCTATTATCAATTTGTTAAATTGAGTCGGATAAGAAAGTAAGTCTTTAGATCCTTGACGAAGCTCTAGCAACTCATTATCGGTGACCTGAAATACCCTTCTCCTGTTAAAAATTCTGAGAAACTCAGCCTTGAATAAATCAAAGTCAGATAGGAAGGGGTCATCTCTAGATACCAAAGGCATAGCCCAGTTAGCTGCATCTCCTCCCAAATATGATAGAACGAAAGCTACTTTGGACTGGGTGTCTGGGAATAAAGCGGGTCGACACATAAAGTGTAACGAACACTGCGTTAAAAATATATGGGCCTTCTGTGGATTTCCTTGAAACCTTTCAGGGGCTGCTAAGGGAATTAATGGAGAAACTGAATGGATGACCTGCGTCACAGTTCTAGTGTCTGTGTCGGAAACACTTTTATTGGAAGCAGGAGAACTAGTGGCTGGGTTTCCCATGACTAATCCGTCGACCTTTTGTGACAACAGTTAGGTTTCTTGACGAGACACTACTACTTCCTGTTTTACATTTTTATTTTCCTCCCTAACTGCACTAATCTCATGTTGAATTCCCGCTAACATCTTGCCTAATGCTTTAAGATTAAACTCTTCAGCCATTCTGCTCGGGCAAAGAGAATTTGTGGGCACTTCAATCTGCCAAGGGC
Source organism: Lissotriton vulgaris (assembly GCF_964263255.1). Lineage (NCBI taxonomy): Eukaryota > Metazoa > Chordata > Amphibia > Caudata > Salamandridae > Lissotriton > Lissotriton vulgaris. The sequence continues at coordinate 1,194,617,598 of NC_141689.1, read as the reverse complement.
CTTGATGTTCTTTACAGGAGCAGAATTCGATGCTGTTCCCAATGCCCGCCCACCGGCGCTGCTGCTATGAAAGCAACGTAACCAATAGGGGGGAAAGGGGAATTGGAGAGAGAGAGAAGAGACACTCCGTCACAGCTATCACCTGGGAGTGTTGCAGTCGACTCCTGTGTCTGTACTTCGTACTGCTTAAGAATGCCTAATGCACAGAGGAAAGGGACATAAGCAAACAACCAAAGGACAACTGTCTCTACAGAACTCTTCTAAAGAATAATCCTACCAGCTGTGTTCTACGTTTTCGCCCCTCTTCTATATATGTATGTATATGTGGTTACGTGAAGAGAAGTCAGTGTTCTACAATAAAGGAAAGAGTTATTAGTAAAGAACTTCAATCATCTCTATTTTATCCTAATAGATAACCCAGTTAACTAATACATGTTGTCTCTTCAATACTGCGTTGAATATATCTGTCAAGTACTTGTGGAGGCGATTAAATATTTACAGATGAATAGTCTTTGAACAGTTTCTTATCCTTGAATGAAACGCGCAAAAAGGAACAAGGTAGGAAAAGGAGGAAAGGGGCAAAAATAGGAGAAGCGCTGCGAAGGTAAGGATTAGGACGGAATTGTCGTTAGCAAACAATCTGTAGTTTTACAATACCAGTTCCCGTCTCGTGGTTACAGCTGTCAAAAGCGAAGACGACTTGTGTTTTCTGCTGTTCAGTTGAAGCTGCTGCTAACCTCGAGTTTACTGCTGCTCGGTTGGTAAGACTGCCGCCTCATAAGCAACTAACTCTTTGCTATGTCGCCATGAATTTCTTCTGTGCCGCTGTCTGGCGAGATCGTATTTTCAATACTCCTCAAACTCTATTCCAAAGGCTTTAACTATAAATCCCTCCTCAGAATCTCTACTCCAAACTGTGAAGATCGAAATACTATGAATGTTAGCTTTATCGTATCTCCTGTCATGAATATAGACCCGGAGCTACAGACTCTGCTGTTACCTCAGACGAACTTCAGTTGAAGTGCGCAGATAGAAACTCACGCACTTCATACATCCACTAGACAGTGTGTTAGCGTTCTTTCTAAAACAATTACTGCTGTAGCGGCAGCCATCTTAGGAGTATAAAACCTTACTTAATATAATACCAAAGATTGACCATATTGGGTTTAACAATCAATCGTGCCTTCTGTTGTGGTCTGTGCGTATGAAGGTGTTGGACTGAGGCAATGATATGCTTCCTGACAGAAAGCATCACTGGTGATGTTCGGCGGGGCATGAAGAGCAGGCCAAGCATTGAGTGTGGACTGCCTTGCGGTGGAGATCCATGCCAGGAGACGATGCTTGCTGTGCAAAGAGAAGGACTAGCAGTGCCTCACATTTATTCTATGGTTGCAACCGGGCCCATTCGTGACGATCCCCAAAGCTTTATTTTAAGAGCTACAGACCCACCTAAGGGACCAAGGACCTGAGAGACACCTCTAGGGTTCAGAAATTTGTTGAAGACGGGCCCAGGTGCTGTGGGGAGCCAGTTTTGTTCCTGAGGCTCAGATCCGGAGGCCAGCAGACTAGCCCTTTGAGTCCAAAATGTTAATTCCAGGTTATGTTTATTGTTAGAGATCTTCATGTGACCATATGATATCAGAGGGTACAACCAACATGTGTTTTGTCACTAGTGTGACTTCTTCAAGGCTCCTATTATGTTAGATGTGAGAAAGATTAAAAAAATGCCCATGTATCAATGGACAGTGAATCCCCGATTTCTTCTCCAAAAAAGGATATTGTCTGCAAAGTAAGTTGGTATCCCCAAGAGTGACCAATGGATTTGTCAGGAAAACATTTTTATTTATTGCTATATTTTTGGAGGATGAGGGTAATATGTTTTAATAGACAGCAGTGTGAATCTCTTTGTGGTCCCGTACATTAAATGATGATCCTCACGATTCATCAAATTGGACTCTGGTTGTAGTTGTAAAGTCCTGAGCCAATCAATCAACGTGCTACTATATGCCTTATGATTTGTGTATAGAAAAACTGAGAAGAATGTGGAAGAAACAAGATGTTTCCTAAGATTGTAGGAGATCGGCTGATACCAAGAGCTTATCAGATCTCGTACAAGCTTAGGAAACATCTCCTTTCTACCATCATCTTCTCTGTTTTTGTATATATGAAGGTTTATGTTGCATGTTGAGTGATAGGCTTAGGACTTTATAACTACGCCCACCGTCCAAGTCACGCTGTTGACAAAACATGTATTGCCTTTCCCCGTCTGATGTCACATTGTCACTAGAAGAACTCTAACGATAAACTGAGCCTGAAATAATTTTTTTTGACCCTGACTCATTGGACTCAAGTTTAAATAATAGATCACATCCACTGGTGCTGTGATTACCTTTGTATTCATGTTATGAGCGGTGGCCTCTTTGACCCATCTCCCTCTTTTAACACCATTGGTAGCAGGGATGTCTGATACGAAACAGCAACAGTTTGCTTACTTGTTACTAATTTTTTTCTTAAATGCAAATACATTTGTTGCATAACAGGAGGTGTGATCCTCTCAACCTCTAATACTATTTTTGTATATTTAGCTCTTTAAGTCCCTCTGTAGTTCTGGGTTCCAGATGGGTTCCAGGTCCAGTTTTTCCTCTCCAGGCAAGAGGGCAGTAAGCAGCAGGTCAGCACAACAAGGCAGCATCTCCTTCGAAATGGTAGTCCAATAGAGTGACAGTCCTTCCAGCAGCACAGCAGTCCTTCTTCCTGGCAGAGTATCCGCAGGTTGAGTGGTGCACTGAAGCGGTGGTGTCTGAGGTACAGTACATTACCCAATTGTGCAGTTGAAGTGGGGGAGACTTTAAAGACATGCCTTTGAAGTGCACAGAGTCCCTGCCCTAGGTCAAGACTCACTACATGGGGATATGCTGCCCTTTTTGTGTGGACAGAACACAGCCTATTCCGTTGTAAGGTAGGCTGTGTCCAACCTCTCCCTTTCATCCTGCAAGGATGTCCCATCAGGTCACACCCAAGCCCTAATTATATGTGGCTGTCTAGGGGAAATGCCCAAAGCCCCACTGTCACCCACCCCAGTCATTTGATCAGAGACAGACAGCTCGCTCCGAATGGCTAAAGTAAGAAAATGGCAAGTTTTAAAAGTGTCATTTTCAAAATTGCAATCTAAAATCTGAATTTATCATAAATTGTGATTTTAAATTGAGATTCCAGAGACACCCAACTTAGGAGTCTTACTTTTTCCCAATTGCAAATTGCACTTAAAAATGTAAGAAGGTAATCCCAATGTTTTCCTATGGGAGAGGTAGGCCTTGCAGTACTAAAAAATGAATGTAAGAGTTTTTCACTAATAGGACAAGTAAAACTTAGAGGTACCTGCCATACTTTTTAAATACACTGAACTCTGCCATTGGGCTGTCCAGGGCCTACCTTAGGGGAGATTTGTATGTATTAAAAAGGCCGGTTTGTGCCTAGCAAGAGAGATAAATTGCCAGGTCAACATGGCAGTTGTAAACTGCACACACAGGGTCTTCAATGGCAGGCATGAGCCATGTTTAAATGGCTACTTAAATGGATTGCACAATCAGTGCTGCAGGCCCACTTGTAGCATTTAATTTATAGGCCCTGGGCACATGTAGTGCATTTTACTAGGGACTTATAAATAAAGTAAATATGCCAGCGGTGGATAAGCCAACGTTACCATGTTTTAAGCAAAGGGCACATGCAATTTAGACATGGTTAGCAGTGATGAAGTTCCCAGAGTCCTACAGCCATCAAAAATGAATCCAGCAAAAAGGAAAGGAGGAAGGCAAAAGGTTTGGGAGTGACCCTGTAGAAAGGGCCATTCCCAACACTGATTATGTATTGTTTGTGGATGCCTCATACTTGAGAGATGTAAGGAGAAATTTGAGAGCTGCTTATGCTGTCTGCATTGTAGAGGGTGTAGTCAAAGCCTCATAGTTGCATGATGTAATCTCTGTGCAAGTGGCTGAGTTGGCCACACTTTCTAGAGCCTGCTATATTTTAGACCAAGTTAAAGTCACAATTGGCACTCACAGCCAGTATGGCTTTGGTGTTGTTCATGACTTTGGACAGTTGTGGTCATGGAGAGGATTTATGACAACTTCTGGGTCTCCCATCAGGATTGTGAAATATGTTCGAGAACTGTTTGAGGCCTTATAAGTGCCGCTTGAGATAGCAGGTGCGGAATGCACAACGCACAACGAATAGGAGTGGAAATGATTACACGACTACCGGAAATCAGCATGCTGACGAAGTTGCCTAATACTGGGCTCATGGACCCTGTATATTCAATGGGGAATAGACAAATTAATCTGAAAGTGAGACCATGAGACAGTATTTAACCTATTGTTAGCCATTGCTGGGATGTTGCATGTGGGCAAGAGACTGCAGGAAGTAGCACCAGAGTGAGTGAGCAGCAGGGGTGGGTCAGAGCAGGATGCGTGAAGAATGAGGATGAGACTGAGTTTCTGCAGATGGAAGATCTGTTTTGCCAGCTAGTCTATTGTCACCTATAGTCAGACATTTTCATGGTCCCACACACAAAGGAAGGTACGCCATTGTGTTGTTCTTCAAGCAGAACTGGTTTAGCCCACATTTTATGGTGATGGCTGAGACTGTGTCCCACCCTGCCAATAATTGAATGTAGGAAGATAAACACCAGTGACACTGAGTAATGTAGGGAGCTTTTATAGGAAATTCCTGTGTGCAATGGGCTGTGATATGTTTTAGTTGTGGTGTGCATCTTCTCCCACGAGGAGGAAGTGTACCCCACTAGAAGGAATGATAGTCTCATTGTATCCAAGCTATTGCTGAGTGAATTAATTCCACCTTTCAGATTGTCAGTTTCTCTTGAGTCAGACCGTGGAACTCATTTAAAAATTAGGGCATGAGAATGCTTTGTGTAGTCTTAAAAGTGGAGCAGAGGCTGCATTTTAGTTCCCTGCCTGATGAATCCAGGACGGTAAAGCAGGTTAATGTCAAAATGACATTTCTTCTTGCCAAAGTATGTGTGTCTATATCTCTTAAGTGCCCGGATGCTCTGCCTCTTGTGTTAATGGGTCTCTGAAGTACCCCTGATCAGAGGGCAGGGTGGTAGCCATGTGAATTCTTCATAGGGAGAGCCATGAGGCTAAATGCTGTGCCTCCTAATGTGGTAGTGAACATTTCAGACATGATTCTTGACTACTGCAAGGGACTGGCTAATGTGGTGCATTCTGTCTCTCACCAGATCCAAACAGCAACTATCGTTCTGAGCCAAGAGCAATGTAATGATCCCAGTTCCGAAAGCTGGGTTTTGGCAAAAAGCATGTCAGAAAGTCATGCCTGGAACCCCATTTGTGTGGCCCCTTCCTGGTCATCCTGGTCACCATCACAGCCATCAGATGTCATGGACTGCCTAACTGGGAGCATGCCTTCCACAATCGGCGAGTAAAACATACTGGTGAAGAAGTGGTAGCAACAACAACTGATTTGAAGAGTTGGGTTTCTGATTGCTCTGAAGATGCAGAGATGGGAGAGGAGTGTACACGAGAGTCTCAAAGTGGACACGTACTTCACGATCTAGAAGGCACACTAGAATCAGTCTGGAGTTAAATACTGAGTCTGTGGTGAGTGAGAAGTTTAACTACAGTAAACCAACTCACAGAACCTGTGAATGACAGTTCAGATACAGGAGAAGAACCTAGCAAGTTGACCAGTGGTGACCACAGAATGGAAGGGTTGCCAATGAGTTGTGAGGGTTTGAGACTGAATGTATCAGTGGAATGCATCCCACAGACTGTCACCGAGGAGACTGAACCGGGGAAATAGAGTGACAGCAAAGTTGGACAACAGGAGATCAAGGAGGTGCCTAGTTAAAGGTAATCAGCTCTTAAATGTGCATACGTTGCTAACAATGAAATTCATTTAATCTTTTATGAACCTGGTGATAAATGGACAGCGACCGCCGAACCACTCTGAAAAAGGATACCACCGTGAAGGCTGTTAAAATTTGGCCCTTACTAACATTGTCATTACAAGTGAGCTACATCCATGAACAGTGCTCATTGTTTACAAATTAACTGTACCTCTACTTATAAGCTAAACTTTATTGAATACTGAATATTCCCTAGGGTCGTGGCTTCTGTGGAACAGCAGGGTTAACATTTAAGAAGAGGCTAAAGTAGGGTTTAGGATAACTCATGAAGACAACTGTACATATTCATTTGAAGCTATATTATTTTGCAACTTTGCACAAGTAGAAATGGCAAGGAGAAATAATTGTTTGCTTTCAGCTGTTCTTCGTTTGCATTTTTATGATTGCATTTCTAATAAGTTTGAGTTCCCCTGATAGTAGTCCTATGAAGTTTAACCCCACATCCACTCCTACCGCTTCACGTTCTGTAGAGCAGCATGAATTTGATTTTAGACTTTTGCATAAGAATGCTTCCGAGGGAGAGTTTTCCTCAAATGTCTTTTTCAGATCGTTTCATCACTATACTGAGATAATAATGTAGGCTAAGGACTGCTATTTTTGCACTCACTCACCTACGTCTCTGGAGGAAGTTATGATATATCAGACCATTCCCCTCTCCAATGGCATTTCATTGTTCTATCAACAAGATGGTTTGGAATACTATTTTACAAATTAATGGGTTCCGTCAGAAGTTCCTATGCACAAACATCTGAATATGCACACTAATATGAAAGAAATGGACACTGGGTTATTTCTTTAGATCCAAAAGAAACCCGACATCGCCTGTGCCCATTGACAACACCTAACTTGTTTCTTAAGTCTGAAGGAGAAGAATTTAATTGATAACCTGGAGGACAGAAGAGCAGTAACCGAGGAGAGGGCAGAGATGGGGAGAGAAATTGGGTAGATAACTTGGGAAATGAAGAGGAGAGACACATACAATCAATCAATTATTTTTCTTTATTTGATTTTACAAATAAAATGATAAAAGACACAAGTTATCATTAAAATTAACATCCAGTTATCAAGAACCGACTCCTTCAGTTTTAAATCCCACATCAGAAAACATACAAGGTAAAAACAGAAGCAGAGTTTAAGAGCTGTAAAAACAACAGAGAAGGCCTGACTTGGTTAAAATTCTTTAAAGATGGAAACAGGAATTTATGCTGCAGATATATTATATTTTGCGCAAAGCATAGTGACGTGTTAAGTGTTGTTAGTCATTTTATTATCACATTATACAAAACAAAAGGCCAGGTCCGAGCCCGAGAAACAAACATGATTAGAGGGGTTGAGGAGGGGAAATAGATTCAGCCTAAAATGGGTCAATAGATGATGTTGATGGTGTGTCATATTCGAGCTTAAATAGGGTTCTATATGGCTGAAAGTTTGCTCTAAAATTGCAAGTCACATTGTATGTTTTTTTTAGTGCAAAGTCCTTGCGCTCTGATGCCAACTTGTCCCTAAACGCTGATTCAATCTTTCTGGTCATCGACTGAGTTAAAACAGAGGGATTATCATACAAATCAGACAACCCTAGGGCCCGTAAATTACATGCCACATAAGTCAGTCAAGGGGTCAGAAAGGGTTTTTCCAATAGTAGACAATCCTGCAGAATTAACCTGCTAAAACTAAGTTCCTCCTTTTACAAGATCGAGCTCCAGAGGTTTAAGCAAGCCGGGCTGAAGACTGCTGGAATGCCAGAAACCGGTCCTCGGAAGCTTGTTTCCGGTCCAGGGAAGACATGGCTTGACAGTTCGGGTGGACTGTTCCCATGAGGCAAAGGGTCGGACTGATTTGCATATAGCCATGTCTGAACTGGGGTGGCAGAGTGGGCTAAAGAACGGTGATGGATTAAACCCAGATCTTTTGACTGTGAGTGAGTGTTTGATTGATTCAGATGCTCCGTCCATCACCACCCCCTTTTGTACCGCTTTTGGCCGCCATAAGTGTGGCGAGTATGCTCAGACGTGAGTCCCTTGCCGACTTTGCCACTGGATTTAAGCAAGCCGGGCTGAAGACGGCTGGAATGCCAGAAACCGGTCCTCGGAAGCTTGTTTTCGGTCCAGGGAAGACATGGCTTGGCAGTTCGGGCTGGACTGTTCCCATGAGGCACAGGGTAGGACTGATTTGGATATAGCCATGTCTGAACTGGGGTGGCAGAGTGGGCTAAAGAACGGTGATGGATTAAACCCAGATCTTTGACTGGGTGTGAGTGTTTGATTGATTCAGATGCTCCGTCCATCACCACCCCCTTTTGGACCACTTTTGGCCGCCATAAGTGTGGCAGGGTATGCTCAGAGGTGAGTCCCTTGCTCACTTTGCCACTGGATTCAAGCAAGCCGGGCTGAAGACGGCTGGAATGCCAGAAACCGGTCCTCGGAAGCTTGTTTCCGGTCCAGGGAAGACATGGCTTGGCAGTTCGGGCTGGACTGTTCCCATGAGGCACAGGGTCGGACTGATTTGCATATATCCATGTCTGAACTGGGGTGGCAGAGTGGGCTAAAGAACGGTGATGGATTAAACCCAGATCTTTTGACTGGGTGTGAGTGTTTGTTTGACACAGATGCTCCGTCCATCACCACCCTCATTTTGTACCGCGTTTGGCCGCCATAAGTGTGGCAGGGTATGCTCAGACGTGAATCCCTTGCTCACTTTGCCACTGGATTCAAGCAAGCCGGGCTGAAGACGGCTGGAATGCCAGAAACCTGTCCTCGGAAGCTTGTTTCCAGTCCAGGGAAGACATGGCTTGGCAGTTCGGGTTGGACTGTTCCCATGAGGCACAGGGTCGGACTGATTTGCATATAGCCATGTCTGAACTGGGGTGGCAGAGTGGGCTAAAGAACGGTAAGGGATTAAACCCAGATCTGTTGACTGGTTGTGAGTGTTTGATTGATTCAGATACTCCGTCCATCACCACCCCCTTTTGTACCGCTTTTGGCCACCATAAGTGTGGCAGGGTATGCTCAGACGTGAGTCCCTTGCTCACTTTGCCACTGGATTCAAGCAAGCCAGGCTGAAGACGGCTGGAATGCCAGAAACCGGTCCTCGGAAGCTTGTTTCCGGTCCAGGGAAGACATGGCTTGGCAGTTCGGGCTGGACTGTTCCCATGAGGCACAGGGTCGGACTGATTTGCAAATAGCCATGTCTGAACTGGGGTGGCAGAGTGGGCTAAAGAACGGTGATGGATTAAACCCAGATCTTTTGACTGGGTGTGAGTGTTCGATTGATTCAGATGCTCCGTCCATCACCACCCCCTTTTGTACCGCTTTTGGCCGCCATAAGTGTGGCAGGGTATGCTCAGATGTGAGTCCCTTGCTCACTTTGCCACTGGATTCAAGCAAGCCGGGCTGAAGACGGCTGGAATGCCAGAAACCGGTCCTCGGAAGCTTGTTTCCGGTCCAGGGAAGACATGGCTTGGCAGTTCGGGCTGGACTGTTCCCATGAGGCACAGGGTCGGACTGATTTGCATATAGCCATGTCTGAACTGGGGTGGCAGAGTGGGCTAAAGAACGGTGATGGATTAAACCTAGATCTTTTGACTGGGTGTGAGTGTTGATTGATTCAGATGCTCCGTCCATCACCACCTCCTTTTGTACCGCTTTTGGCTGCCATAAGTCTGACGACCTCAAAGCTCAGAAACTAAAAACACGCCAGTTAGAACGCACCTGGAGACACGGCTACTCCGACTCAGCCAAACAGTCCAATCTGGCCGCACGTAAAGACTTTAAAGCAGCTATCCGCTTAGCCAAAATGGAACACTTTTCCAATAGGATCTCCTCGGCAGCCGATAAAACCAAGGAGGTGTTCAGAGTCTTGAATGAGCTAACCACAGATGACAGAACCCTTCCAGCCCAGACCCCCACTCAGGAGGCCTCTGACACACTGAACTCATTCTTCCTAGAAAAAATTACAACAATCAAAAAATCCATCCTTCCCCTTCCCCAATCACCACCACCGGATAATTCCTCTAACAACTCCTCGACTTTTACCACCTTTTCTGCTCTAGATTCCACCTCCCTAGAGGAACTAGCCACTCGCGTAAAATATGGCTCCCCGAACGACTGCTGCCCACCGTCTGTCCTGCGGAGCATATGTCTTAATTTGCCAGATTGTATTTTACACTTGCTCAACAGATCTCTCAATAGCGGCATCTGTCCTATCTCCTTTAAGGAGGCCATCTTGGTACCCCTTTTTAAAAAGAACAGTGCTGACATGGCGGAGCAATCGAATTATCGTCCCATTTCCCTCCTCCCATACTTTTCTAAACTTATGGAGGCCCATGTCACCCGGTGCCTGTCAAGCTTTATAGAATCCTCCTGTTATCTTGAGCCGACTCAGGCCGGCTTCAGACCCGCCCACTCCACAGAGGCCGTCATTTTGGCAGTCCTTGACACACTCAGGAGCAATGCATACGCAGAGATTCCCCAAGCCCTTGTCCTACTGGACTTGTCGGCCGCGTTCGACACGGTGGATCATAACATCCTCCTCCACCGTGTCGAGCAGGCAGGCATCCAAGGCCTTGCTCTTGAGTGGGTCAGATCCTTCCTTACGGGAAGAACACAGGCGGTTCGCCTGGGTCCTTACACTGCCAAAAAAACTTCCACGTCCTGCGGAGTCCCCCAGGGCTCCTCCCTCTCCCCGCTCTTATTTATTTTATATCTTCGGCCACTGATTCAGTCTCTTTCGAAATGGGACATCGTCACTTACAACTATGCCAACGACTTACAAATCATTTTTTCCCTCAAGTCATCACATGCCATTAAAACCTTCCACGGAGCCATGATTCACATTCAACTCTGGATGAACCAGAACCAATTGAAGCTGAACTCCGGTAAAACTGAGCTCCTCCTCCCTGGACTCAGTCACACCTACTGGGGCCCGAAGTTCTGGCCTCCGGAGTTTGGCTCCCCCCCTACCCCAGTCAAATCAGTAAAGAGTCTGGGCGTAATCATTGACGCTGAATTTTCCCTCAAGGCTCAAGTCGGAGCGGTGGTCTCTTCTTGCATGTACCAACTTCGGAGGATCCGCAAAGTTCGTCACCTTCTTCCCCCTGCGGCACTTACCCAAACTGTCATTTCACTGGTACTTTCCCGCCTGGATTTTTCTAACGCCATCTACCACGGTCTTCCACAATTTCTGATACAACGCCTCCAAGTTGTCCAGAATCAAGCGGCTCGCTTGATCCATGGAACCCCCAGATGGCAGTCCGCCAAGCCTCTGCTCATCAGCCTCCACTGGCTTCCAGTTGACCGAAGGGCCGCCTTCAAGGTGGCATGCCTCACCTTTAAAGCTCTTCACTGCTCTGGCCCCACGTTCCTTAAATCTCCCATCCGTCCTCACTGTCCAACACGCAACCTCCGATCAGCCCACCGTGATTTGCTAGTTACCCCTAAAAGCAAAACTAAGAAATTCGGCGGTCGCCGTTTTTCCTACCTAGCTCCTGTGCTCTGGAACCTCCTTCCCCTCTCAATCAAATCCTCCCCTTCCCTTCTGAACTTCAGAAAACTGTTAAAAACTCATCTCTTCCCCACCCTTAGTTAGAACTTCCCCACCTGTGCTCCCCCCTCACTTGTTCTGTCTATCAGCGCCAGGAAGCTTCGGTGTCAGTGCGCTTTATAAATTGCACCTAAGATAAGATAAGATAAGATATGCTCAGACGTGAGTCCCTTGCTCACTTTGCCACGGGATTAAAGCAAGCCGGGCTGAAGATGGCTGGAATGCCAGAAACCGGTCCTCGGAAGCTTGTTTCTGGTCCAGGGAAGACATGGCTTGGCAGTTCGGGCTGGTCTGTTCCCATGAGGCACAGAGTCAGACTGATTTGCATATAGCCATGTCTGAACTGGGGTGGCAGAGTGGGCTAAAGAACGGTGATGGATTAAACCCAGATCTGTTGACTGGGTGTGAGTGTTTGATTGATTCAGATGCTCCATCCATCACCACCCCCTTTTGTACCACTTTTGGCCGCCATAAGTGTGGCAGGGTATGCTCAGACATGAGTCCCTTGCTCACTTTGCCACTGGATTCAAGCAAGCCGGGCTGAAGACGGCTGGAATGCCAGAAACCGGTCCTCGGAAGCTTGTTTCCGGTCCAGGGAAGACATGGCTTGGCAGTTCGGGCTGGACTGTTCCCATGAGGCAGAGGGTCGGACTGATTTGCATATAGCCATGTCTGAACTGGGGTGGCAGAGTGGGCTAAAGAACGGTGATGGATTAAACCCAGATCTTTTGACTGGGTGTGAGTACTGATTGATTCAGATGCTCCGTCCATCACCACCCCCTTTTGTACCGCTAAGGGGCTGATGCGTATCTGGTCAGTAAGATAGTCTAAGCCTAGCTCCTCATGGGCAATTTCAAAGGGAACACTTTGAGGGACCCCTAATAGGCCTCTTAAAAATATATTTTCGGCTACTTAGAGAGGGGCTCACCGTCCATATCCCATATTCCACAACTGTAGCTTACTAAGGGAATGCACTTGGCCCTGTAAATTTTCAGGACTGTTTACATGTGAGTCCGTACTAGCCGATGAAAAAAATCTTTAATACTGAATGTCACTCTATTAAAATACATAACATTCTGAGATATTAGTGAGTACCACTACAGTTCCAAATCTAATAAAACCCTCAGGTACTTGAATTTATCTACCTGACTAATGTGTTGGCCTTCAACTACATATTTCATCGTTTTAGTGCTAGGGGCAAAGCTTCACAACGTGCGCCTGCGAAAAGTTTGTTGACCTGTCAAGACTGCTCATGAAGTTAATAAAAAGGATAAGAAGTTTTTGTAAGCTGTTCGCGGTGCAGGCAATTAAAACAGTATCTTCCGCATAGAGCAAGGAAGGTATAGAGTGACCTCCTACTCTGGGAATATCAACACCTGGTTCTGACAAAGCTTGCTCTATGTGATTGATATAAAAGAATGAATAAAAACAAGGGGCTAAAATACAACCTTGTTGCACCCCGCACCGCAATTTAAAATGCTCAGTACACTCCCCACTAGGGCCAAATCTGACGCTAGCTGAAAGGTCAGTGTGCAAATCGAGCAGAAATCTTATTAAGACTAGGTCCTTTTCCATCTGTTCCATCATGGACCAAAGCTTGGCGCAATTAACTCTGTCCAAGGCAGAGCTGAGGTCCATGAAGGCCAGACGGACTGTGCCCTTTTTAAGCTTGGTATATTTACATATTAATAAATAAAGGTTAAAAGTTTTTTCCATGGTACCCCGACCACGATGAAATCTATATTGTAAGTCAGTTAAAAAGCCTTTCTCCTCTGCCCAATCTGCTAAACGGTTTAGTATAATCCGGACAATGATTTTCACCTATGGGTCTAAGAGGGGAAATAGGCCAGAAGCATGACCTATTTCCCTTTTTAAAAACTGGAACTATTATCAAATGGGACTAAGTAGATGGGAGAGGGCCCGCGGCTGCAGCATTTAGGTGTAGTGCCAATAGCGGTGCCCATAAGTCTACAGTTTCTAAAAAGGTTCCCTGGCACCCCGTCAGGTCCTGGGGCCTTGGTAGATGGTAGTTGGGAGATAGAGGCTCTGACCACAGGTAAAGTGAAAATTACATGATCGTCTGTCTGGTGGTCTTTTGGTGGAACCGGCTCCTGGTCTAGGCTATAAATAGCTGAAAAATGGTCAACCCAGGCCTGAGAAGGTATGGTACAATCCTGGTTGGGGAGGAGGTTATTATAAAGAAAGGAGAGTTAACAATGCTCCAAAAAGCAGAGTTGCCACGTTGTCTACTAGTGGTTAATAACTTTTCCCATGACTCCTCTTCAAGTTGAGCCTAGCGTTCCTCATTGGCCATTCTGAACGCGGTCCTGGCCTTCCTAACCACTACTTGGCAACATGGCTTCCCCTGCAAAAGGTTCCAGAGGGCTTGTGTGTTTTGGAACACTGGCTATCAAACCATTTTTCTATGTGCTTTCCCTGAGGCTTGACTGATTTACAAAGCGCAGATTTGACAAAACCTACACATATTACAAAATGTTTTTGGTGGGTCGTCTTCAGACAGACATATAAAGAAACCCAATTGGCATGAGGCAATCAGCTCTTGGACAAAGAACCCTGGAACAATATTAGCCCAACTTCACCTTCTACCCTGATCTGTTTAGATCAGGGGCTCTTTATATGGGAGTAATGGTCCAGGTATTTTAATGACCCAGTGGGATAGAGCTGTTAATGTATTATGGTCACTCAGATAATGGCTTAAAATCTTAAAATTTGAAAAAGCTGGATAAAAGCTACTAGAGACAAGGATATAATCGATAACTGTACCAGCATACAATCCACTAAATTCAATACGTTGAACTCAGAAGCAAAGCTATTCGCGGCTTCACCTAGGTGGGAGTGTTTAAAATGTGCCTGTGGTTCATGTGGGTCTTCAGAATTAGAAACCCTGAACGCTGTACATGGTTGACAAGGGTGCACATAAAATCCCCAGCAAACATGATTAAACTATAAGGTGGTTCTGTATTGTAAAAGTCGGCAATAAGTTCTTTAAGACTGGTAATAGCATCCAATTCATCTCTAAGTTTGACAGTTTTATAAAAATGAATAAGAAGCAGTCTACACCTATTGGGAAATGTTAAGAGGGTCATGTAGTCGGTATTTAACACCTCTACTATACACTTGTGCGCTAGTCTTACTGAGCTCCCAAGACCACCCTTAGCCCATCCACTAGAGGAACTAATTGATGGGGCAAAATCCGAGGAGAAACCATCAAGTTTTAGACACATACATTTTGGAACACAATCAAAGTCTATCTTTAGCTAGAGCAAGACTTATTGATCTGTATTAGATTGGTAGTAAGGCATAATTGTCCTGTTAGTTAAGACTATTTTGTGTAATGTGCACTGTATATATTTGCACTATTTTGTCACTTAACTGTACATGCACTGTACCTTCACATGCAGGAATTTATCACAGATTGGAAATGCCACTTGGTAGATGTGATTTATCTAGCCATTAGAAATTGCACTATTTTCATATCTTTCATTGTGACAGAAAGGATGTATTGAACTATATTTCTCAGCTCGTCAGCTTAATTTCTACTAAATGATTGCCTTTTGAACATGTGTTGTATTTATAGCTTACATACCCCAATTCCACTGCAATACGGTGTGTCCCAATTTGTTTATTGAGCACTTTGACCTTAGTATGCCTGGCGACCATTGAGAAAATTAAAGAAAGGGAAGACTAGAATTATAAATGTTTATGTTATTCTGGCTAGTCTTTTTTTTCATAAATATTTTACCAACCCAAGATGGCAGGTTTAAGTGTTTTTGTTTACTATTCATTCCAATATAACCTGACAGCCATTCCTGTTGGACACTTTCTATTTACTACTTCCTGTCCTAGAAGTATAAAAGTAGGATCAAAACCTTAAATCTCTACATTGCAGCACAATTGCAGTCCAGACAATCAAAGATTTAATTACCTAAATTCCATTTCCAGTTTTGGATTAGCTCCTCTTCATCTCTCAGCTGCCTCTAAGTCCTGTTGACACTATTCAGTTCTCTGTTGTCTCCAGACTTCACAGTGTTCCTCCAGACCTGCGGGTGATCTCTCCTTGCTTCCGAGATATCCTCTTGGAGTCACTAGTGTATTTCAGACCAGGTGTTATTTTCTTAAACTTTGGCATAGGAGGATTTTTTATGCCTAACAGCATTTTCCTTCCTGCAGCCACCATGCTTTTGTTACATGCTGTACAGTTGAGAAAAGAAAAGTGACTACTGGATGGTGTTGTCCTTTCCTCTGTCACGCCAAATTCTACCTATCTTACTTATATCATGATAAGAAAAAATTTATCAGATCCTTATGCTCAAACGGGCTTTATCAAAGAAGACTGGTGGGTGGAGGCGTCTAAAATTTGCATGGACTAGTTTAGGGCTGATTTATGCCAAAATCCGATATAAGTACATACTCATTTATACAGTCACTTGACTTTTAGTGCTTCTAACAATGATCTATACAAATGTATGAATAATTGTAATTGGTTGGCAGATGCCTATAAATTTGTTTTTAAAAAGCCATGATGATTAGACAAGATGGCCGCTCAATAGTGTTGCTCCTGAGGTGCTGAGGAATCTTCTGCCTGAAGAAAAGTATTTCCACTGCTATCGCATCTTCTTTTCATGCCAGAGAGCATCAGAAGTTCCTGGGAGGGCTGGGGTGAGTTTGTACATCTTAAATGGTCTATTAGCATTTCTAAGAGTCTCTCTCCTGCCGCTTGCGCAGTTTCTTCTATTATGGCTGCCATTTTGCATGCTATCGGCTTGATTCTCGTCAGACCCGAGCGCACAATTGCTTTCCCTCTATAGGTTCAATTTGGTTAGGCCATATTTCTACAATGGACATTTTCCACCATAATGTTTTTTAAACTGTACCACAGTGCTCTCTTTGGATTTTTCTGTGGCACTTAGAGGTTAGTCATGCTTGTGCTTCTGTTTCATAGAACTTATTTTCTATTCGCTTCTGCCATCATGAGACTTCTTTTTTTATGGAGCAGTAGATACTTTCAGTACTTTTTGAAGATTTTTAATGTGTTTTTTTGTTTCCACCTTACAGGCCTTCACATTCTTGCAGTGAGCTTCAACTACTGTAGCTTTTTAATTCTTGTTGTCAGAAGTAATTTTAATGTGCTATTTTCATTTCCATCATTTTTTTAAATAGAGCGAGCACTTACATCTAAATCTCAGGCTTCTATCATCCCTAATGCTAATGGACATAAAGACTCTTGTAGCAATGTAAATAAAATAGTTAAAAAAGACACATTCTCTCTAATATGTCTCCATTGCATCTGACATTAGATGATATTATGGATGAACTTAGGAATATGAGACTTTTTATGGCTGATACAGTGAATTGAGGAGAAATGTTCTCACCTGGAGTCATGACTCATGGAGGTCAAACAGCAAGTTAGTGAGGCACAAGATGTGATTGCTAAAGTCAATGTTCTTACCAAAGAGGTGAAACAATTGAAAAAGTTAATGGAAGACTTAGCAAATTTCCAGAAGATTCGTAGGGGCTGGATATGATTGCCTTCTTCAAACTTCATATTCCTAAACTTGTGGGCCTACAAGGCTCAGCCGAACTTAATATCCAGAGGGCACACCAGATTGGTCCTTCACATTCCTTGAATTCTACCAGATCAAGAGGGCTTATTGCACTTTTTCTTCAATACTCTGAACTAACGATATTTCTCATAGCAGCTAAGCAACGCATGCAAATACTTTGATCTGGCCATAAGATTTTTTCAGTCAGGATGTCTCCAGGGCTACAGCAAATCCTTGGAAGGAATTCTTGGATCTCAGACTATCTCTTAGATCTGTGAACACCCGGCATGCTCTTATTGATCCTTGCTACATCAAGGTTACCTTCTAAGACAAGTCAACAACTTTTGAAGATTTGGCAGGGCTAAATAAATTCAGATTCCTTCATAAAGGAGAGGACATGGAACTTAGTAAATCTTAAAATGGTTCTTGTTTACTTTATAATTTTATTTTTTTCTCCTCTCTGCAGGTCTGTCGCCTTCCTTTGTCTAACAGACAAGGAAGTTCTGTCATCAGGTGTCATGTCCATCATTACTTTTCCTTGTGCGTTTAATAAGTTCCCCTTTCTTGTTTTTCTTACTATATCTTGTCGAATTGGATGGATTACTTTTTATGTT
Source organism: Lissotriton vulgaris (assembly GCF_964263255.1). Classification (NCBI taxonomy): domain Eukaryota; kingdom Metazoa; phylum Chordata; class Amphibia; order Caudata; family Salamandridae; genus Lissotriton; species Lissotriton vulgaris. The sequence goes on along the minus strand of NC_141689.1, from coordinate 1,194,599,941 downwards.
TCACTCTCTTTTTTCTTTAATGTTCCTCTATTCTTCATTCTTTATTTTATTCCTACTTCCTCTGAGGTTCTTGCTCAGAGTTGTCTCTGATTTCCTCATCCTCTTTCAGCAATAGTATCACTGTTTGTTTTTTCACTTATGACTAAAGTCTTGTAGCTTTTCGTCATCCTTTCTCTTCATTTACAATTGGGGAGCCATTTTACTCCCCTTTTTCTTTCTTCTTCCTTCTTTATCAGTCTTATTCTTTTCTTCAAATCATTTTATTTCTTGGCATATACAGCTGCTTGTTCCTCATGTGGTTATGTGCAGTTTTCCATCCATCCTTTTTTTTTTGTTAATTTTTTTTCAGGTTAGGTATTCTACATACTTTAGGTTCAGTAATGTTTGTAGTTTGATGATTTTATATATTCTATTAATGAGTAGTTAACGTGTAATGTCTTGGAATGTTAGGGACCTTTGCAATCCAGTTAAGAAACAAAGAGTGTTATCTCACTTACCAAAGTTAAATTGTAAAATTGAATTATTACATGAAATGCATCTTAAAGACATGACATAGTTTCCCTAGGTAGACAATGGGTTGGCATTGTTTTTTGTTCCCATACTGTTAATAACAGAAACAGTGTCATAATATTGTTCCATAAATCTTTATTTGTTCAGTTGTTGAGTGAGGTCAAAGAGAATGTTGGTAGATGGCTTTTACTGAATATTAAGATTAATGATAGTCAATTTTCTCCCTTTAATGTATATGGTCCAAATGGAGTAAATGTATATTTTGGAATCATTTTGCCACTCTTTTATCCTCAAGCTCCTCAGAAAATCTCATAGTGGGTGGCAATTGCAACCAATTAATGGATTTTTTTTTGATGATCATCATTCTCAGACAAGGTTTATTCCCAATAAAATGCATACAACTTTTCAGAATGCCAGCTTCTCTAGAGGGTTAATTGACACTTGAAGAACCCCCCATCCTGAAGTGTTAAAATTTACTTTTTGCTCCCCGTCCATAATTCACATTCTAGACTAGATTACATATTTTTTTACTCAGAATGCCCTTCAATTGTTTGACACATGTTGAGATAGGTTCTATATTTATTTCTGAACATGCCCCTATCATTGTAGATTTGGGTACTCCTACCCCTCATTCCATTCTTGTAGGTGAAGATTTAACAATCCCCTTTTGCTTGATGAACAATTCACAAAACAATTTACAACCTTTTTCCTTTAATTTGTTACCAATATTCTCTCCTCTGAAACAAAGATGAATTTTATATGGGATGCCTTTAACGCGACTGACAGGGGTTTTATAATAGATGATGTTGCATTTAAAAAAAGGCACTTAAAAATCCTAAGCAACTAAAATCTAAATCTTTAGTACATAAATACTTTTCTTCTAATTAATCAGGTACCCTGTCTATACTTATAAAAGCTAAACTGCACTATAATAAACAATCCTGGAACAATAACTGTGGAAGCATACTCAAATGTAATGCTAAAATATTTGGCGGTCGCAACAAAGGAGGGAAATCCACGGCCAACTATTTTAAAATAAAGGAGCAACAATCTAAGATACTAGACATAAAAGACAAATTAGGGGTCAGACAAGTGATTCTAAGGTATTGAAAAGTTTTATGGAATTTTATAATAAATTGTATACCCCAGAGAACTCTCCCAATATAGAACAATTGAATGATTTTTTCAAATAATTTCCTAAACTATCAGAACCTAAAGTGGATTCGTCCCCCTTGATATTACCATTTCTGAGCAAGAAATATTAACAGTTATCAATCATGTTCCAAAGGATAAGACTCCAGGGCCTGATGGCTTCATTGTTATGTTTTATTTTGATTTTAAGCATCTTTTAATTACAAAGTTACTTCTCCTCATCACACATTATTTAACTGCAGGTTAGACAGAGGCTAATTTTCTTAGTCAATGTTTTGTTTGCTTCCAAAGAAGGCTAAGGACTTATCTCAATGCAGTAGTTATATACCTATCTCACACATTTACACTGATTGTAAGATTTTAGTTTAAATATTGGCTTTAAGTATTATTTAGGTTATTCCGGAGTTAGTGGATTTACATCAGTCTGGGTTTGTTTATTAATTATCTTTCATTGAGGAGTTAGATGTTAGGATTCTAGCTGCAGGTAGCGCAGCCGGAGTACATGAATTGTCAGAGCATTAATGCATGATTTGCTCCTTCGTTAGTTCACTAAGTTTGCACTTTTGTGATGGACCCTAACTCTCATAAGAGGCCATCTCACCCCGTATGCCGATGCTTTGCTTACTGTTCCTGACTAGCGACCAGGCCCCCTCCTTGTTCTGATCGAGTTCCTGCTTTTCGTGGTATTGCTTCCTGCTAGCCGCCTTTGTCTACCTTCCCTAATTCGCCTTTGAGACGTTTTTGGAAGTTCCCCTGAAGTCCTGCTACTTCATTTGAATCCCTTATATTGGCATTGGATGTTTTTATCGTTGCTCTGGTCCATGGTGCCATGCCGCTTGCACATTCCCTTCTTGCCTGAGACCATGTGCGCTGCAGATCCGCTCCTTCTCCCCCACCGGAGCCAGACAGCGCACCACGCTGCTTGCACATTCCCTTCTTACCTGAAAGCATATGCGCTGCTGATCCGATCCTTCTCCCCAACAGAGCCGGCCAGCGCACGACACAGCTTGCCCATTCCCTGCCTGAAAGCGTGTGAATACTGATCCGCTCCTTTCCCCTCCAGAGCCGGCCAGCGCACCACGCCAAGAAATCCACTTTTAATTTATTTTGAAGGCGTTGCTGCTCCACTAATCTTGTAACCATGGACCGGTCAGCACGCCTAGGTTACCTCGCACCCAGTTTCCAATGTTTTGGGCTATCACTCTTAAACCCCTTGTTATTTCCTAAAGTAACCTTGAACGACTGTGGATGTAAGTGGCTTTACATCGTCCCTTACTTGCTCATTCTCCCAGTAGTCACTTCAAACTTCCCTCCCGGTTTATCACTGAGATCATCCATTGCCTGTGTTTTTCTATGAGACACTGGAACATTCCATGAGATACTGGGACATTCCAACTGGTAAGTGAACTATACTTAACCGGAAGTGACATGCATTAATGTTCTAAGACTTGTTATTAGTTCATTGAGAGTAAACAGTAAAATCAGGTTGTATTTTTTATTTTTTAGCAGTCTATGGAACCAGTTCCACACTACAATGTTACCTGGTCCCACATTTGGAGAACTCTATGATTTATTCCCCTCACTGTTTGGCGAGCAATTTCCTTTGAGTGAGTTACTATATCTTCCTCCTGAAGTTGTTGTCTAAAAGCGTTGGGACCAGCATCTTTGCTCCGGTGGAATCACACTTGGATCAGGCTGGGATTTATGCTTCAGTTACGACAGAAAGCCAAGCCCAAGAATAATTTTCACCTGAGCGAAGATGAATCAAGAAGGTGCAGGCACCCCTCTAGATCCCTCCTTAATTAATTGTGTGTTTGTAATGCGCTAGAATCGACTCCCGAAGGAGTATCTCTGCGCAGTAGACCGCTGGGGAACCCGTCCTGGCTTTCCCTGTGAGATGGTCCCTACTGGGTATCTCCAAGGTGAAACCAGGCATCCCCGGCGTATGTGGGGGCCGTTCTGGAGATGAGGCAAGCTAATGCCCAGAGTTGGCGAGTGTGATCCCTGGTTAGAGTAGGCACCAAGGTGAGAATTATCGAGTCCGCTGACCCTGGTCCACGACCCTGCCACGTCGGGAATTGAACCCTGGTCCCGGGCCATCCTCTGCTCCCGGGTCTGCCGCCTCTAACCAGTGAGCCACACCACTCCACTGCACTTACACACTGCCTTTCAGAGTCCCTCAGTAGAGGAACTTGCGGTAGCAATCCGAGGTAGGGAGATTAAGGTCTGAAAATCAGAGATTACATACAGACCTAATGCAACTAAAGACACAGGATTCCTTAGAAGCTAAGAACATCTGTAAGAGTCGAAAGAGTTACATTCAGCCTGCACATTTTACAGTCCCTTCTCAAGGTACTAGTTCCTCTACACGAGGAGAAAGCAACATACCTCCTGTTTATTTTACTGTTCATACTCCCAGTCAAGTCCCACTAGCTATGCCAGGGACATTAAACGGAGATAGTTCCAAATTTAGCGTCTTCACGAATCAATATCAGTTTACAGTTCCTTTGTAAAGCAGAAGCGTTATTGTATGATTTTACGTTATTCCAGGAAAAGATTAAGAATCTTTTTTCCAAACATACCTTTATGCAAGCTAGTGATAATGCTCTTCTCAATCTTAGATAAGGATCCAAGGACCTACTTTCCTAACTTTAAGGCTTTTGGTATTCACAGAAGGCATTTAGTAGTCCTAAAGTTAGGACTCCAAAGTTCTGTGAATACCGAAATGAGTAAGTGCCATCTGTGAATACCAAAATGAGTAAGTGCCTTCTGTGAATACCAAAATGGTAGTACGTTTTTTTTTGTCTTAATTTGGTTCTGTGAATCGGTCCCAAATAGAACAAGAGCACATCATCTACGTCACGAAAATTCTGAAGAAATTGAAGGAAAACCAACTGTTTGCCAAACTCGACAAGAGTACAATCCATACTACCCGAGTGGATTTCTTTTGATTTGTGATCTCCCCAGAAGGAGTACATATAGACCCCAAAAAGATAGAGGCTTGGCTTAACTGGCCTAGTCCCTGTTCAGTGAAAGAGGTACAATCCTTTATAGAGTTCACTTATTTTTATCAAAGGTTTATAGATCACTTTTCTGAATTATTGACACCCAAAACTCGACTTTTCGGAAAGGAGTGCAGTTTGAATGGTCTAAAGAGCAAAACAAGCCTTCTGTATACTAAAGGAACAATTCATTACTGCTCCCGTCATCAAGCCGGCTGACAATACACAGCCTTATTACGTAGAAGCAGATGCATCACAGTATGCAGTGGGGGGGAGTTCTTTCCCTGTGAGACAAAAACACAGGACGCTTGCATCCTGTTGCATACTTCTCTAAAACCATATTGCCTGCTGAACTGAACTACACAATTGGAGAACGAGAATTACTGGCCATCAAATTACCTTCCAGGAGTGGAGACACTATCTGTTAGGATCCAAGCATGTAGTTACCATCCATTCAGATCATAGAAACCTACAGTTCTTTCAGTCAGCCCGAGACTCCCTGACAGATGAGATGGGTTTTAGCTCTTGGTGCCTCAAGCTACATTTTTAAAAACATTATTGCCATTATCTCGAGCCGATGAGGGCACGCTGGCCAACATGTGCTGGCGCGAAATTTCGAATGGCGAATATTCCAGAAGCTGGCAGGATTATCTAGCTGAGTGTCTCCTAAAATTCGAATGCCCTAAATTGGAAGATGAAACAAGGAGTAAAATGGTTTACAAAAAATTAATTAATTCAACTGTTGCTTTGTTGTCAGAAGTGTTGGATAAAGATGAGTTAAGAAAAAAAAAACACTTTTGGTCTATTGCCAATTCTTTTGATAAAATGATGGTCCAACCTTATTTACTCTTTCATCAAAAACCCCTAATTAAAAAGAAATGTATGTTATTAAGGTTTGGAATCTATCATCCAAAGATGGAACCCCTAAATGGGAGGCCAAATGGGCATCAAATATTTGTAGGCTTTGCGGGCAGTATGATGAAACCTTGCTGCATATGGTAACATTATGCCCAAAAATGTTGCAGGAACGGAAAACAATTTTGAAACCTATTTTTAAAGGAATGGGAGTCAGAACTTGTAGATCGGCACTAATATTTTGCTTAACTGGTGCCAACGTTTACATTATTCAGCAATTCGTTCAATTCATTTTTAGAGTGGAAAAGAAATTATGGGGGTCATTAGGATTGTGGTTTTTCCACATCCTCCGGGCCGGCAGAAGTGTCCGCTGGCCCGGAGGATGCGGAAAAACCGCTGCGGAGCCTTCAAAGACCCCCTGCCAGATTAGGATGGCTGGGGGGTCAGGAAGACTGTCCGCAGCTTGTCCGCTGCGGACGCCTTACGACCACAGCAGAAAAGCTCTAATATGGAGGCGGTGTCTAACAGAACAGACACCGCCAGCCATATTAGGATGGGTCAAAACAAATGCCTTTCCGCGGCGGCTTCTCCGCCATGGAAAGGCATAGACGGGGGTGGAGGGGTGCACATGGGGGGTACCTATGGTACCCCCCTGCATTTGCATGCACAAAGCGGCAGGCACTGCGCGGTGCCTGCCGCTTTGTGCATGCAAATGCAAAGCATGCATATTTAACCTTGCGGAGGGTGCTGCTTCAAGCAGCACCCGCCGTAATGTTAAATATTGAGGATGTGACCGCCAGGGTGGCAGTCACATCCTAATTGCACTGGAGGGAACGCCGCAGCCCCTGCAGACGTTCCCTCCACCTCGGGGTCGCGGACGGACCTGCGTCCGTCCGCGATCCTAATCGGCCCCAAAGTAAGGTTGACACCTAAAGTAAATGTTAAATTTGTTACGGCTGTGAAATGATGATGTTGCTATTTTTAAGGGGTTGATGGATTATTTTTATGGCACTTTTAAACTGTGTTATATTTTGTTTTTAGAGTACTTTTTTAAATAATGTCCCGCTTATTTTGTTTACTATTTTTATTGAATGGCGTATGTGCACTTTATCCCCAAAAAGTTGCCATCCACTATAGACTATTTCAAAAACTAAATAATAATTCCATGCTGTTAGCACAAGGCACCTTAGCTTTGCCAGTGAAAGATTTAATGTATCTTTCACGTTTTAGCTGATAGCACAAGCCACTTTAGTATTGATTCTGTCCTACTAGTGTATTTTAGTCGGTTTAGTTTTAGATATTTGTGATACTGTTCTTTTGCTCTGTTGCTTACTGCCATTGAATATTTGTTGCTAGCCGATTGCACTTAATGCACTGTTCACTTTTTTACTGTTGAACATTTGCTGCTAACCTATTGCACTGAATGCACTGTTCACTTTATTTGATGATAGCATAAGTCACTTTAGCATTGATTTTGCAATATGACAGTTATAGACATTCTGTAAAATGTTCTTTTGCGGTTTTTTTTTCCTACTGTAACTGTCATTGAACATTTTCTGCTAGCACATTGCATTTTAGCTTCTGCTTTGTAGGCACATTGCACTTTATTATTGGCAGCACCATAATCCCTAACTGGAAAAAGTTAATCAACTATGGTCAACTTTTATCTTTGCACTGTAACCCTGTATGTTCAATTAGGTATTGTGTTTGATTTGTATTTGTTTTTTCTTTTTTGTAATGGTTTTAATTATTCAACAAAATAAAATACTTAAAGAAAAAGAGTGCAGTTTGAATGGTCTAAAGAAGCAAAACAAGCCTTCTGTATATTAAAGGAACGATTCATTACTTCTCCGGTCATCAAGCATGCTGACAATATACAGCCTTATTACGTAGAAGCAGATGCATCACAGTATGCAGTGGGGGGAGTTCTTTCCCTGTGAGACAAAAACACAGGACGCTTGCATCCTGTTGCATAATTCTCTAAAACCATATTGCCTGCTGAACAGAACTACACAATTGGAGAACGAGAATTACTGACAATCAAACTTACCTTCCAGGAGTGGAGACACTATCTGTTAGGATCCCCACATGTAGTTACCATCTACTCAGATCATAGAAACCTACAGTTCTTTGAGTCATCCCGAGCACTCACTCCCCGACAGATAAGATGGGTTTCCTTTTTTAGTGAGTACGTTTTTGCCATTACTTATCGTCCTGGACCTGAGCATGGCAAAACTGATGCACTATCCCGACTTGGTCAAGAGAAACTTACCTCACATTATGTTTATCCCCCTATTATTCCTGATAATAAGGGTAGAATGACATGGAGATGCCACTCCTCTGGGGTTTATTGACAAACTGAAAGAACACTATACCACTATCCCGACAGAGGAATGGAAAAAACATCCTGTGAATAATATCAGAGACCAGCTATATTATCACAAAAACAAATTATATATACCAACTGTTGCATTACAACAACAATTGTTGCAATGGTGCCACAATAGTTCACTGGCAGGACATCCTGGAAGCAATAAGACACTCAAAACCTGTCAGAGATGGTTTTGGTGGGAGGAAATAGCTAAGGATGTCACAGGTTTTGTCAATTCATGTCCAACCTGTGCCCGATAAAAATCATCACAATGTGCTCCGGCAGGATTGTTGAGAACCATTACTATTCCCCCTCACCCTGGCATTCCATTAGCATGGATTTTATTACAGATCTCCCCAGAAGTTAAAGATACAACATCATATTCGTAGTGGTAGATATGTTAACCAAAATGGCACACTTTGTCCCTTCGAAAAAACTACCCTCCTCCAAAGAACTAGTACGTATATTCCTAGAAAATGTACTTCGATTACATGGCCTTCCTACTGTTATCACTTCAGACAGAGGGGCTCAATTTGTGTCCAAATTTTGGCAAGGCATGTGTACTGTTCTTGGAATAGACCACAGACTATCCACAGCATATCATCCCCAAACCGACGGTCAAACTGAAAGAACTAACCAGACCTTGGAGCAGTACTCACGCTGCCTATTATCCACAATCACAAGTGACTGGCTTCGAGCCCTTCCTCTAACTGAATTTGCCTATAACAACACCACACACTCTTCTACTGGTGCGTCTCCTTTCTTCTTAACACTGGCACAGCACCCAAAATTCTTACCCATTTCTCTTCCCCCAGAATTAGAGAGTATCCCGGCCCTCAAATACCATCATGAAGTCCTTTTGTTAACCTGGGAACACGCCAAAAAAGAATTACAATGAGCTAAGGTAGCCATGAAACAGCAGGCAGATCAACACAGACGCCCTGAACCTACTTATCAGATAAGATACAAGGTTTGGTTATCAACTAGAAATTTGAGATTGGGGGAACCTAGGAAATTGCAACACCGATATATAGGTCCTTACGTGGTAAAAAGGTAAAAACACCAGTTACATTAAAACTATTTCCCAATGACATGCGGATACACCCCATCTTTTATTGCTCCTTAATCAAAAAATACATTCCCCCTCTAGTCCCTGAGAAACCACCTCACCTAATAACCATAAAGGGTGAAGAAGAATACGAAGTGAACAGGATTCTAGATTTCCGTAGATACAGAGGTAAATTACAGTACCTCATTGATTGGGTGGGCTATGCCCCTGAAGATAGGTCTTGGGAATCGGCTGAAAATGTTCAAGCCCCTGTTTTGATTTGCAGATTTCATGCACTCCATCCCTCAAAACCTTGCCCGTGAAAAGGCCTTTGGGTGGGTTTCCAGCTGCAGGTAGCACAGCCGGAGCACATGAAATGTCAGAGCCTTAATGCATGCTCTACTCCTTTGTTAGTTCACTAAGTTTGTACTTTTGTGACGGCCCCTAACTCTCATAAGATGCCGTCTCACCCCATAAGCCGATGCTTGGCTTACTGTTCCTGACTTGTGACCACGCCCCCTCCTTGTTCTGATCGAGTTCCTGCTTTTCGTGGTATTGCTTACCACTAGCCGCCTTCGTCTCCCTTCCCTAATTCGCCTTGGAGACTTTTTTTGAAGTTCAGCTGAAGTCCTGTTACTTCATTTTAAATCCCTTATATTGGCGCTGGATGTTGTTATCTTGGCTCTGCTCCATTCCCCCTCCCAGAGCCGTCCAGCGCACCAAGCCACTTGCACATTCCCTTCTTGCCTGAAAGAATGTGCGCTGCTGATCTGCTCCTTCTCCCCAACCGGAGCCAGCCTTGCACATTCCCTGCCTGAAAGCATGCGCGTTGCTGATCCGCTCCTTTCTCCTCCAGAGCCGCCAGCGCGCCATGCCTTGAAATCCCCTTTTAATTTATTTTGAAGGCGTTGCTGCTCCGCTCATCTTGTAACCTTGGAGCAGGTCAGCACGCCTTAGGTTACCTCGCACCCTTTTGCTATTCTTTTGGGCTATCACTTTTAAACCCCTTGTTATTTCCTAAAGTAACCTTGAATGACTGTGGATGTGAGTGGCTTCACATCGTCCCTTACTTGCTCATTCTCCCAGTAGTCACTTCATACTTCCCTCCAGGCTTATCACTGAGATCATCCATTGCCTGTGTTTTTCTATGAGACACTGGGATATTCCATGAGATACTGGGACATTCCAGTTGGTAAGTGAACTATACTTAACCAGAAGTGACATGCATTATTGTTCTAAGACTTGTTATTAGTTCATAGTGAGTAAACAGTAAAATCAGTTTGTATTTTTCATTTTTTAGCACTCTGTTGAACCAGTTCCACACTACAACGTTACCTGATACCACATTTGGGGAAGAGTGGTGGTCACTCTATGATTTATTGACCTCACTTTTTGGCGAGCAATTACCTGTGAGTGAGTTACTATATCTTCCTCCGGAAGTTGTTGTCTAAAAGCGTTGGGACCAGCATCTTTGCTCCGGTGGAATCACACTTGGATCAGGCTGGGATTTAGGCTTCAGTCGCGACACTAGACATGGTTGCCCATTATCCCTCTTTTATTTATTTTATCCTTAGAACTTTTTCTTAGAAAAATTTGTAGATCCTCAATTTTCTTTGGTTTCCAATTTAAGCATATGAATATAAAATGTACTAATTAAACCAACAATATTTTGTTATATTCAGTGGTTTCCAGATAAACACTCAACATTGAAAAATCTGAGGTTTTGCCCCACAGTAAATATTGTCTTCCTGATATGTTCAAAGATTCTGGGTTTACCTGGAATACCAAGTACATTAAATGTCTAGGGGCCAAATGTAGGTAATCCGATTTTACCAATTCTAAAATACCGAATTTTACCGAATCAGTATTTTAGAATCGGTAAATGGTATGTAGATAAAAAATCAGGAAAAAATACCGATTCGGTAAAATTCAGAATCGGACATTCGGAATGTACCGAATCGGTATTTACTGAATCGGTATTTACCGAATCGGTATTTCCCATTCATTCCTATGGGACTTTTGGCCCATAGAAATGAATGGGAGATACCGAATCGGTAACTACCGATTCGGTAAATACCGATTTGGTAATTTCCAAATCGGAAAGCAAACAAAAGTGAAACTTAAGTAGGCAGTCAATCAGGTGCTACCACCCTCCCCCTCCCTACCAGGAAGGGGCTACACAGGCAGCTGCAACTAATTAGAAGGTTCTGGAAAGGCAGTTGGAGCTGAGCTGAGTACCTGAGCAGCAGAAAAAGTATTGAGCACTTTTAAAACTGCAAAATGGCAAGCAGCAAAGAAAAAGAGCAGACAGAGAGGAGGAGGAAACTCAAATTCAGGTCCTTGTTGAGGAGGTGGTGAAGGTGCACCAAAAACTGTTTGGCAGGCAGTCCCTCACTGGCTGAATCTGCCAAAAGGAAACTCTGGCTGCACATACGGGACAAAGTTAATGCAGTTGGGGTGACTACCAGAGATGCAGAGGACCTTAAAAAGCGATTCTACGTCCTCAGGAGCCAAACTAAGAAAAAATTGGCTGAACACCACAAGCAGGCAACAAAAACTGGCAGAGGCAAGAACCCAGCAACCCCCCCCTTACTGACCTGGAGGAGATTATGGCCTCAACCATTGAACCAGACAGCGTCTGCGGACTGGGAGAAGCAGACAGCTCTGCCAGAGCTGCAAGCAGAAAAGCTAAGACACATGCACAGCATTCCTCCCCTGCCATCATCCTTACCTGTACCCTTTGTGGCCAAGTGAACCCCAGTCCAGTACTGCTAGCACTATACAGGAGCAATGCATCATGGTACATGTAGTCAGGAAATGTAAGAACATGTCATACAGCACAGCAAGCACCAAGTTAGGGAAATGATTGCACAAAGAATAAAGCTAAAGTGTGAAAAATGTAATTGTAGTGACTGTGAGACAGTAGCGCTTAGCTAATGTACGCTCATATGTCCACAGGTGAAACATCTCGCAGGCGTTCACAGGAGACTGAAGGCACACCACCAGAGAGGGAGGAGAGTCAGGATCCAGGTCCAACTAACCAGAACGTACCACAGGACACAGGTGCACCAAGTAGCCATCCTCCTGCACAAGACTCATAAATGGCTCCAGAGTTGCAGGCGTCCCCTGTAAGATCTCAATCCCCTCTGCTGCTGTCATCCCCAGAAATGCCAGCATCACACCATTAAACAACACCTGCATCACAACCAAGCAGGAGGCATGTTGTGGCCTCACTTGTAGAAATGGAGTCAGCAGCAGCTGACATGGCGGGGGAAGAAACGCACAACTTGCCCGTGGATGATAGCCCTGGCACATTGCACTCTAGTGCAGAGGGGGGCCATAGTAGTGGAAGACGCAGCAGAGTCCTTGAAAGGTGTGCAGATAATCCTGTGGAGGGTCAAAGTGTGTTCCGTGGCCTGGAGGTGTCCATGGTGAGAATCCAGAGGATGCAGGGAAGAGCCATCCAGTCATGCCAACGCCAACTGAGGTCCCTGAACAATAACATAGGAGACATAGGAAAGGGCATCAGGGAGCTTGTAGAAGTGAACAAAGAGATGGCAGCAGGGATGCGCGAAATGAGCCAATCGGTGCAGTTAATATGCACCAAACTAGACACTGATTTTGAGTCAAGGCGCAAGGAAAGGCAGCGTGCTTATGGCCAAAATAAAGCAATCAACCACCTGGCCACTGCCACATCCCTGCTATGCAGGAGAAGCAGTAACATGCAGGAGACAATGACCGAAAATAGCAATGAGGTCACTAGGGGCATGGGCAGGATGACCAGTGCTCTTGAGACGCTGTTAAATGCCCAAACGGCACAAACAGCTGCTCTGGAAGTGCCTGTGAGTGAGGAGACCACAAGCAGGAGCAGCATGGCAAGCTCCCTTGTCACAGAGACAAGGAGGGGCAGCAGGCGCTACGCTGAGGCCACAGGCCAGCAAGAAAATGAGCACAGTGAGTACCATACAAGTGGCCCTGGGAAGCAAGGGCGAAAATGACTATGACAGTTCATGGTGAAGTGAACCAGGAAAGACATCATTTAAGTTTAAAATGTTTGTTGCACATTTGTGCTTTAGTAACCTACGTCATGACACAATTAAACTACATTAGGTGCATACTTCACCTGTCTGTGTCTCTTTACTTACTTAAAAAAAGTTGCGTGTGACCTCTTCCCATCTGTGTCTGCCATCAGTTGGTGTTGCAACTCCAGTTGTGTGTGGTTCAGGCAGTGCTTGGTCGTCATCATGGTCCTCATAATCAGAGATATCCACTTCAGTGCCCTTCTTAACTGCAAGGTTGTGAAGCATTGCACAGGCTGCAATCATCTTGCAGCAGGTGATCGGTGTGTACTGGCGGGCCCCTCCACTCTTATGTAGGCAGCGAAATCTGCTCTTCCACATACCAAAGGTGCGCTCCACAATGTTTCGGCTTGTTTTGTGTGCCCTGTTGTATCTCCTCTGGCTTGGTGTTGTAGGGTTGAGGTAGGGTGTGAGGATGAAGGACCTGAGGGCATATGCACTGTCCCCTAATTGCAAGAAGAAAAAACATTACTCACATGCACACACACACATACATCTGCTACACGTATCAGGGGAGTTTCACACAGTGTGTTACCTAGCAAGTATCCTTCGCCAAATTCCCCTGCTGTCTGGCGTGCGTAGATCCCACTGTTTTGGAAGATGTAAGAGTCGTGGGTACTCCCGGGAAATTTGGCTACTATGTCAGTGATCATGTACTTGGAATCACAGATCACCTGTACATTTATGGTGTGGGTGGACTTCCTGTTCCGATAAATGTACTCTGTGGCAGCAGGTGGGCATATTGGTATGTGGGTACCATCAATGCAGCTAATGACATTTGGGAAATGCGCCATCTGATAAAACTGTCTTTGTCCTGAGCAGTTCTGCATGTGTTGCAGGGAAGCTGATGTAGTAATGCATTCTGCAACATGGCATCATGGAATTTTTGGAAGAAACGGGACAGACAGCTCTGGGACACCCCACCTACCACAGCAACCACACTCTGGTAACTCCCCGATGCAAGCAGGTGTAGGCTGCACAGCACCTGCACATGGGGTGGGATGGCGTGCGCCCTTGGGGTTGGATGGTCCATTAGTGGGTGGAGGTCCCTGATAAGGTCCAGGATAGTTTGGGGGGCAGCCTGTACCTCTGTAGGATCTCAGGCTCAGTTAGCTGGAATAGAGTGATCCTCTGCCTGTACACCTGCTCCTCCCTCCTCCAGACCCTCTCCCCTTCTGCCTGTAGCCATAGCCGCCTCGCAATGACATAGAATGCCGCCATTCTGGTGAAAGTGGTGCAATCTTTGGGCCCTTTTTTATATCCTGCACCTGATTTCAATCCATGGTAAATACTGACTCTTAAATTCCTAATTTCATGCAAATTCGGTATTTAAAAGGGTACCTACATCTCGAAATTCATATTTTCCATTTCTTAACTTCCGAATCGGTATATTTACCGATTCAGTAACTTTACCGATTCGGAAAATTTACCGATTCGGTAAATTTTCCGATTCGGTAAAGTTTCCGATTTGGAAAGTTTACTGATTCGGTAAATTTACCGATTCAGATGTTTTTCGGTCCCCTACATCCCAAATGCCCAATAACGGTCGGTAACGGCCGAAATTCGGTAATTTCGGCCATTTCCGACCGGTATTGGGCCACCTACATCTGGGCCTAGGTATCTTATATTCAAATACTATTAAATAAACTAGTAAAATGAATTGTAATGAAATAATTTCAAAAAGTTCAAAGTGGTTGAAGGCTGGTCCCCTTTATATTTGTCTTGGTGGGGCAGATTGGCCACGATTAAAATGATGATATTGCCAATAATTAATTTATATTAATCTATGCTTCTGATAACACTTCCTCATGTATTTTTTTTGATTACTACTAGCTCATTGATTAATTTTCTACGGAATATGCCTAAACCGCGAATTTCATGAGCAAGATTGCAGTAATCTAAGGAAAATGGCGCGGTTAATTTTCCTAATCTGCTTTCACACTTAAGCGTATTTGGACCTCACTTTCTGCCACTCCTCCTGATTTGTCCACTGTCGGGGGTCCATTAGAACAGGCTCAGTATACACCCTTTTCATTCAGGGAAGCAGTTTATATTTCTCAACCCGAATGTCTTCTTCTCACCCATACTCACTCATTCTATTTCTATTGCTAAACCTTTCATTACGCATTCAAATTCTTCTTTAGACACTACCGTATACACTCCTATTTGGTATAATAAATATGTTAACCTAGTTAAAGAGTTATTTCATGGAAAGAATGGATACACAAAGGAATTACATCCATAGGCCATATATTACTGAACAGATCCCTCTTGGATTTCCATGATATCCAGCACCAACATGGAATTTCTTATTATTGCACTACACTATATGAATAATTAAGAATTCCAATCCTTCAACTTTTCTCTCAATCAGCACCTACTGAAGCCCATGCACATCTTTCTACTTTTAATCTGACATTTCTTCACAAATGAAAGTATAATGCATATATAAAATTCTGATGGACCTTCTGTTTCAAGAGCAAAGTCTAGTGTCGAACTCAAATGGGAAGTTGATCTTCACCAAGAATTTTCCTTTCAAACCTGGTGATCCGTTTGGGCCAAAATACACACCACTCCACCTTCTGCTAGTACAACTCATACATTATATTATTTCTATAGCAGAATATGCTTGACCTCAGTGGATCTCCTTAAATTCAAGCATTCCAGTAACACCAAATGTTGGTCTTGTACTTACAATAGATGCAACCGCTTGCATATAAAAACATTCTGGTTCTCATATGGGGCAAAGTGAAGAAAAATCTGCCTACGAATATGCCTTTCATTGTGTCCCATCTTTTTTTAGATGCTTCTTCTACATTGTGGCAATCTCAATGTTTTGTTGGGAAGTTTATTAATTTGATTATTGCAATTGCAGTACAAGTAATAACATCAAACTGGAAAGACACTACCAAAATTACTTTAAATGGCTGGTGGAATCTGCTATGTCATCAGCACAGACTTGATTGAGCCAATGCCACGTCTACCTTTAATGATTAAAAAAGATTTGGTATGGTTGCCACTAACATCATTTCTTTCTAGAAAAACTGCTCATGCTTCTTCTAATGCTACTACTTTTGAACCCTCAAAATGATTATATATGATTATTTATCTGTTACAGTACTTTTACAATGTGATTAATTGCTTGTTCTATTTCTCCATTTAATATTCTTTCTCCTTTCTCTAAACTCCTTTTTTCTTTCTTCTATCTTTCATTTTCTGCTCTTATCTTTCCATTTATATTCTCTCCAGAAAAACTGTTAAAATGCATTTTTTGTATTGCAGTTTATATCGTTTAATTCAATACATTGGGGTTCATAGTTCTACCTTAGTTAATTCTATGTTATATTTTATGATGTACTGATAATGCTTAGATTGGTTTTTATTTTTTGTATTGTCGTTTTGATGTTATTAAATAAAAAAAAGCCATTGTGACATTCAGCAGTTACATCATCTGTGTGATTAACGTTTTTAAACATGCTTGTGTAGTTTCAGATGAGCATTCTTTCACTTTAATTGCAACATATTTACCACTCCAATCAAATTCATGTACTGTATTTCCAATGGAAACAACAGAGCACATATGCTATATTTGGTCAATCTCAACACAAGTCTCCTGCAAAAATTGTTTGTATACTGACTGCTTGTTAAGGCAGGGCTAATTCATGGACGTCATTTCAGCAAAATACCAGGGGTAGCAGACATTACACACCCTACACAGGGAAGGTCATATTCTAGCTATTTGTACTCCATGTTGTACACCAATAGAGAATAATATGATATTACTCACTATCAGTTTAATGTACAAATGACAAAAAAGGGAGATTGGAGCCCAAACCAACATCCATAAACCTACTTCTGTGCTCCAGACATTGATTTTGCCACCTCTGAGGCCACGAGTTGTAAAGGTAATGCCGGAGGTCACAAGGGGGTAAGCCAGTGGTCGCATCTGCAACCCCTGGAGACCCCTAAATGATGTTGATAGGCTTCTTCTAGCTCCCATGGGAAATCTTTGGCTTTAAACTGTGTTTCTATTCACAAAGTTAAACATAACATAGGTATTTGCTGCATTTGTTTACAGAATACCAGTTCAAAGAATTCTTCTCACCAGCATCACCAATGCTGCAAACAGCATGAGTTTGTGTCAGTCAGCCATGCCAGAGGTCCTACATATGCTACAAGGCCGAGATAGAAAAATTAGCACAAATCTGTAGGAAGGTAGTCAACAGATGCAAGGGTGCTTGACAATTGACATGAGAACAAGAACATAAAGCACCTACTATATGACAGTCACAGCCTGCAGGTCTTTTATGATACAGACAATGCTTCCCCTGCAATGGACCACTGATACAACCTACCCTTTGGATGTAGAGCTTTCATTTCTGTTCACAAAAAAGTACCAGATATGTGTTTAAACATTTAATTGGTAAGTACTTGCAACCATGAAATTGGAGATTTGCTTTGTGATAGCAGGCAGTAGAATCATTGACATTGCGGCTCTCAACTAAACTAAAATTACACACATCCCTTATTTTGCACGTTTTCCTAATCTAGTTGTAGAACTGTTTTCCCATGCAAGAAAAGTTCTGCCAATCTCACAGCAGGGAGTGAATGGCTGAAGATGGCCAACCATTGTCATCTGGTGTATGCTGTGCTGGGCGGAAGCCAATTGTGAATGACTGCTGACCAAAATCCTCTTTATTTATATATAGTATATAGCAATCTTAAAAAAGAATAGTCTGAAGACACAGCTACATATGTCCCAATAGCCAGATCTAAGCAAAACACATGTTAGGGTCAAAGGCGCACAATGCTTTATGTTCACCATCGCCTTCTCTAGCAAGCTACCCACCAAGTCTCCGCTCTGCAAGTGACATTGTGTAATAATCATGTCAAATTTTCCATCTTCACAAAAGAAAATGTAGTCACTGACCACTATCCACTATGGGGCTCTGTGAGTATGCAACAACTGGTGATAGGCCAGTAGTGGCTCTGACAAAAAGAGAAGTGGATGGTGTATCCCTCTTGTCTATCAACTGCTGGGCTGAGCCATCTTGCCTATCTTCTGGTGCTGCTGCCATGTTCTCATCCTTCTCACCTTGACCCTGCTGCTACTGTGGTGATGGTGCAATCATCTGTGTCCTGAGGACTGTGTAGAAAGCTAAAAATAAAAGCAGGGGATGGACGTTTGGTGAAAGAATAGATGATTCCGGTATCAACTAGCATGCACAATGTTGTACTGGCACCAATTGCAGTGGAATTTGTGGTGGCTGTGGAAGAGATCAGAATCTCATTCTTGAACTACTCCCACGTCTTGCAGTAGATTTACCCTTCTCTTCCATGGTGTTGCCTGTAATCAGAAACATATATGAATGGAAAAAAATCCACAAACTGATAAAGATTATTAAATGAGGGAGAACCAGTATGCAGAATATGTACATTTCACAGCTCATTCAAGAACAAGGTAACATGTAGAAAGGTTTTGTAAAGATTCAAGTTAGCCTTATTAGAATTGACCTGAACAGGTTTATATGGTAATATGAGGGAAGAAAAAGGAGAGCCGTGAAAAAAGGAAGACATGGTGCTTCTGCTGAATGCTTACACACTTTAAAGTAAATAATTGGCTGACTGCACAACTCCTTGCTGTAGTTGTTTTCTCATTTTACTCCAGCCTCCAGAAAGCTGTTTGTAAGACACAATGCAGAGGAAAGGAATATAAGATGAGTGCAGTGGACTAAAGTCTGAAAATTGGTAGGAGAAAGGATGGCAGCGGAATGGTGAGGAAATCAGGGGGTGAGAGTGAAAAAGCAAAAGTGAATAGAGAACAAAGAAGAAATGCCACATAGAGTGTGGTGCTATTGATTACACTGCTATTTTTCGAAAATCATCTTTCAGTCCTCCTGACTTGTTTCTGGGTGATACTTGGTCAAGCATGGAAAATAATAAAACATGAGTATAGTGCAGTAGATTGAAATACAAGGAAAATGGAAGGGGGTTCAGAGAACAAGAGGAGCAGATCTAAGGAGACGAAAGAAAATAGGAAGACTGCAAAAGAACAACGTCGAAATAAAAGTGCACTGGTATCAGAATTTACATAATAAAACAGTGATACGATTCAATCAATCAATCAGGCGAGAGGGTATCCAGGTGCTTGCAGCAGATCTCAGTCGAAAAGCAAGGTCTTTAGTCCCTTCCTGAAGGGGGTCAGTAAGGGGGTGGTCTGATTGTAGAAGGGAAGGATGCTCCAGGCTTTGGCTGCAAGATGTTAGAAGGACCTTCAGCGTGACAGCAGCATATGCAAGGGATCTGTCAGTGGGAAAGGTGCATGGAGTGGAGGTTCCTACAGACTTTATTGGAAGTGCAGGTGGTGGTTTATGTAGGTGGGTCCTTGGTCGTGAGTTGTAGTCATTGGTCTGGAGCTTGAAATGGCATCTCTTCTGGGCTGGGAGCCATTGGAGGTCCTTCAGGTGCTGGGTTATGTGGGATCTCCTGGGCAGGTTGAGGATTAGTCTAGTGGCTGTGTTCTGGATAGTCTGGAGTCTTTGCATGAATTTGATGGTGGTGCCTGCAGAGAGTGCATTTCCATTGTCTAGCTAGCTGGTGATGAGGGCCTGTGTCATCATCTTTCTGGTGCTGGTGGGGAGCCACTTGAACATTTTCCAGAGCATGCAGATCGTGTGGAAGAAGGCTAGGAGATGGCATTGACCTGACGTTTCATGGAGAGTTTATTTATTTATTATAACACTTATAAAGCGCGCTATTACCAGTCGGTGTCCTGGCGCTGAAGTGATAGTCCCCAGGGAGAGAGTTTTCAGGAACTAGAGAGAAAAAAGCCATGTTTTTAGATCCCTTCTGAATGCCAGCAGATTCTTTTTCTGTTTAAGGGAAAGAGGGAGGGAGTTCCACGCCACCGCTGCTCCCCTAACAATACTCCTTCCGCCCCAGCGCACCTTCCTGATCCGGGTCGTTTTAACCAGCCCTAGGCTGGCCGACCTAAGTTGTCTACCTGGTCTATAACATTGAAAGTGATCCTGAAGGAACTGAGGGCCAAGACCATGTAATGCCTTGAAGACTATACAGAGGGCCTTGAACAGAATCCGCTTCCGCACCGGGAGCCAGCGCAGCTTCTCCAGCTCCTTGGTAACTGAGGAAAACTTGGGCAGTCCCCCAATAAGGCGGGCGGCCGCATTTTGTAGGACCTGAAGTTTATTGAGCACCCCCTGTTGTGCCTCGAGAAAGAGACTGTTGCAGTAGTCGATGCGTGAAAGTACAAGAGCTGTCACCACCGTCTTTCTGCTTCCCTCTGGTAGGAAGGGGAGATCCTTCCTAATTATTTTCAAGGTCCAATGTATGGAGGAGCTCAATGCCTTGACTTGGGGTTTAAAGGAGAGTTGGTTGTCAATAATGACACCGAGGTTCTTCACCTTTGAAACCGGGCAAGGTGGCGGTCCCATGTCAGTGGGCCACCAGCTGGGGCCCCAAAGACTGGTGTTTGACCCAAAGATGAGCACCTCAGTCTTGTAGGAGTTCAGTTTTAAACAGCTTTTTGCCATCCAGGAACTGACTGCTGACATACAGTCCTGAAACCTGACTGCCGCACCCACCTCTGTCCCTGGGAGCATCGAGACCACAATCTGGGTGTCGTCTGCGTAAGATGTTAACTCAAATCCAAAGGATCTGATCACTGGGGCGATGGAGGATACATAGATATTGAATAAAGTGGGGCATAGGGAAGAGCCCTGCGGGACCCCCCCTGGAAGTTCGAAAGGTCTTGATTCGAACTCCCCCATCGCCACCACTTGTACCCGGTCTGTTAAAAAGGCTTTAAAGATGTTAAGTGCTTGACCCTGGACCCCGCAGCCCTCCAATCGATTCACCAGAAAAGCATGGTGGACCGTATCGAAGGCCGCCGACAGGTCCAAAAGGATCAGCACTGCCTGGCCCCCTTCATCAAGCACCTTCCGCACCTCCTCTATAGATTTTATAAGAGCGGTCTCGGTGCTGTGACCCTCACTGAACCCATGTTGAGCTGGGTCTAGGCCCTTGGAGTTACGCAGGAAAGAACAGAGCTGGGAATTCATGATTTTCTCCACCAGCTTGGCTGGCAGTGGCAACATGGAAATTGGCCTATAGCTGTTGGGATCTGCAATATCAAGGGAGGGCTTTTTAAGGAGAGGGCGGATTGAGGCTCGCTTCCATAGTTTAGGGAAATCCCCCCTCTCAAACATTAGATTATAAATGCTAGCTAAGTAGTCCGCAATAGGAACTGCTGCTAGCTTTGCGATTGAGGTCCGGCAGGGATCCTGAGGTGAGCCCGATTTAGTGGCCAACAAAAGTTTCAATACCTCATCTGCCACGACTGGCTCAAAGGTCGAGAATTTGGCCCCCGGGGGTCCAACCGAAGTATTCCCATGGGGCATCTCTGAGGGTTCCTGTGATGATTTAAGGTCCTGGCTACGAAGCTGTACGATTGATGTATCAATCGACATGAAAAGAGGTGGACGGTGGCTTGATCAGCCGGTATGAGAGGACAGGGCTGATTCAGGTGTCCAAAAAGAGGTGTCCAAAATCGGTGTAGTGACCGAGTGTTAATACCCTGATGAATCTGCCAAAAGCATTGGGGCAGTGAAACATGTCGGTATCAGGTAGTGGTATGCACTATTAAGCTACCAGCTGTTTTAATTCACCAGTACACACTAATACGAATAATAAAGATATATAGTGAGTGTGTCTGATGATTTTATATCACTCTTTTATGTTGGTCACACCAGTGAGCTATTGTTGTAAGCTTTCTGTCTAGCACCTCTTTGCACGTATCTTTGCTTTTGTGTTGTACATTTTCTGTGTTTTGTACACTCATTTCTTTTGGAATTGGAATGGCAACCAATGATGAGAAAGGGGCATAGAATTGGTAAATCTGCCAAGTTCCCCGAGGGTTGTTCGCCCGTGAGGTGCCTTCCTTTCCACCACACATTTTTTCATTACTTCATCTGTTTAATTGTGGGTGGATGTACTGTCTGATTGAGGGCAGACATCGTTGGACATGTTGAGTTGATTGCCACCCTGAAACTTTAGGTTTTTAGATACAAACAGTGGTTTGTTGTGGACAGCAAGACATTAGAGAAAACACACCTCACTGTGAAGAGAAAGGGGGTTGTTTCTGGCACATTGTAGTAATATTTCCAGAACAGTGTACACTCATGTTTAGTAGATAGACAATACTATCTGTCCTTGGTACAGGGATATTTTTGTGAATTGACTGATTAGAGTGGAGGGCGATCCCTTCTGTACCTTTTTGTTCCCTCTGGGCTCCTTTGTGTTATTGCATCTCTGAGAGACTCTGGGCCACCAAAGGTTCAAGAGAGGTAAAAATCAATTGAACTTTGCTCAGAAAAAAACTTGCTAATGATTCGCAAAGTTCTATATTAGGTGGCACAGTCACGGATTTAGGAGAGGCCAGACTAGCCACTGTCTCGAAGAGTTCCTTAGATGAATTCTTGGCATTCTCAATACGATCCGTGAAGTAAACACTCTTGGCTTTTCTAATATTGTCTTTATAGGCCCTTTGACACATTTTCTGTCTCTCTTTGTCAGGCTCGGAATAATTAGCTCGCCAAATCCGAGAGTTGCTGTCGAGGATGATGCCAAGGTTGCGGCAATGATCTTATGGCATGGATCTGAGTTCCGAAGGGCACCAGGAGTCATTTCAGAGGGTGGTGTGCTTGTTGAAGATCAGGACTTCAGTTTTGTCTGTGTTGAGATTCAGGCAGTTTATCCAGGTAAAGATGCTCTTCATACATTTGTGGAAGTTGGTCTTTGTCGAGGTGGGGTTAGCTGATAGTTGAGTGTCGTTGGCATAGGAGATGATGTTGATGTGCAATCTGATGATGTCTTCGAGTAGAGTCATGTAGATTTTGAAGAGGGTTGGCTAAAGCATTCCGCCTTGGGGGACGATACAGATCGTGTGCTTGGCTTGTGATGTGAAGGGAGGGAGGCGGAATCTATGAATATATTCAATGCGAAAAGATCAAAACCAAAGGGGATGATGGACTGAGTGTTGAACATTGCAAGCAGTCACCCCCCAGTTAATCAATCATTTCTTTAGCTCACTCCACCACCCCAGTTCAGACATGTTCATATGCAAATCAGTATGACCCTGTGCCTCATGGGAACAGTCCAGCCTGAACTGCCAAGCCATGTCTTCCCTGGACCGGAAACAAGCATCCTGGGACTTGTTTCTGGTTAATCAGCTTTCATCAGCCAGGCTATCTTGAATCCAGTGGCAAAGTGAGCAAGGGACCCACGTCTGGGCATACCCTGCCAACTTAGGGTGAACAATACTAAACCAAAAGGGATGATGAACGGAGTGTTGAACATTGCAAGCACTCACCCCCAGTCAACCGATCATGGTTTAATCCATCATCATCTTTTAGCTCACTCCGCCACCCCAGTTCAAACATGACCATATGCAAATCAGTCTGACCCTGTGCCTCATTAGAACAGCCCAGCCCAAACTGCCAAGCCATGTCTTCCCTGGACCGAAAACAAGCATCCTGGGAACGGTGTCTGGCTAATCAGCCGTCATCAGCCAGGTTAGCTTGAATCCAGTGGAAAAGTGAGCAAGGGGTCCACGTCTGTACAAACCCTGCCAACTTGGGGCGAACAAAGCAAAACCAAGGGGATGATGGACGGAGTGTTGAACATTGCAAAGTGAACTAAAGAATGATGATGGATTAAACCCAGATCAGTTTAAGTGGGGGTGAGTGCTTGCAATGTTCAACACTCTGTCCATCATCCCCTTTGGTTTTGCAATGAGAATAGATGCCATCCATATGAGTGCATCATCGGTGCGGATGCCATCTATGTTGCATCTATCAAACCTGTTTCTGTGTTGTGGTTGGTTCTGATGCCTAATTAGGAAGGGTCAAGTAGGTTGTTTCTCTCTAGATGTTCAGTGAGTTGGAGGTTTATGGCCTTGTCAAAGATTTGGAAGGGAACTAGAGCAGTGAGATGGGATGGTAGTTCGGGGGTCTTTGCCACAGTTTGGGGGCATCCAGGACACTAAGCACAGCGTACCTGTGGTGTGTTGGGGCCACGGACCTTTGCCGCTCTCCCCCGCCGCCGAGTGCTGCCGGCCGCCGAGTGGGGAGGAGTGCCACTTTGCCACCAAAGACTACATTACCCAGCATCCCCGCAAGACCGGGACCGGGACGCCGCCTCCTGACCCTCGCAGCTTCCGGCCGGAGGTGCATAAACAACAGGAGCACCTCCGGTGGAGCGGGGGTCTTTGCCACAGTTTGGGGGCATCCAGGACACTAAGCACAGCGTACCTGTGGTGTGTTGGGGCCACGGACCTTTGCCGCTCTCCCCCGCCGCCGAGTGCTGCCGGCCGCCGAGTGGGGAGGAGTGCCACTTTGCCACCAAAGACTACATTACCCAGCATCCCCGCAAGACCGGGACCGGGACGCCGCCTCCTGACCCTCGCAGCTTCCGGCCGGAGGTGCATAAACAACAGGAGCACCTCCCGCGTCGCGGGACGCGCGCGGAGCCCGGGCAGAGGGCGGGCCGTCTGTGGCCGTCCGTGGACGGCAGAGGACAGGACAGGCCGGATCCCTAACATCGACTATACGAACATGGGTAAGAGAAAACTCCAAACCTCGATTTCCGGGGGCACTAGTAAAGTTAAAATAGCCCGTAAAACTAATACCTCTGAAAGCATCTTGACGTATCTAACTTCACAAGTGGGGAAGCTAAACAAAGAAATCGCAGAGAAAGAACGAGAACTTGGTCTGGAAGGCGCTATTGGCGAACCAAGTGAGGCAAGATTACCTCTAGAGCCAAATGTCATTATTTCCACTGCTCTTAACATTGCACCTGATCACCAAAATATAGAGAACCTGGAGGGCCCTTTAGTGGCTCCGGAGACTCTCAAGAGTACCCAATTACCGGAGGTGGAACTCAAAACCTCTAGAATCAGAAAACGAGCGAGACCCAACAAGATGCAAACGCTACGGTATAGAGCCAGTACTAAAACACGCCAACCGTTAACTAAGCTCGAAGGCTCTATTACAGACATACTAGAAAGGGTACTCACAGATTCCATCGAACCTATGCTGATAAAGATCTCAAGCGACATCGTAGAAACTTTAAAAGATTGTGTATCTGGCATTTTAAATAAATGCGAGAGGATGAACTCGCTATTGCTGCAAAAGGTAACCGACCACCTCGCTTCAGATCTATTACAAAACCGGAAACACCAATCCCAACCTATGGAGGAGACTACCAGTGTAGAGACTATGCCTAATCCAGTACACTTGCCTCTTGTCCCTATCACAAGCGTCATAACTCCCTCACCTATTTTTAAATCTGTGGATAAAACCCTGCACTCTATTAGACAGAACATCTCTGTCCCCACAAATAGCCAAAGATCAGAAGCCAGGGAGGATGTTACTGCACAATCAGTCTGTCAAAGAACAAGCATTGGACAATACCCTAGACCCATGGTAAATCTACCTCCCGAAGCCACACCTTTCGTGGCAGTACTGGTAAATGTGCCAAGCCTAAAACAAGGAGAAGCAGAAACCCAGTTAACTCTCATGGATAATGTAAAGAGTTGGTGCGACAATAATTGCTCAGGACCCAATGACATCTCTGCATCTATAAGCTTGGCGAGAAGAGTTACTTGGTTGGGGCCGACTGCAAAACGCTTTTCCGATGACTGCGTTATTATTAACTTCAGAAACCCACATGTCTGCTCAAGGTTATTTTGGGACGCTACAAATATTACTCATGGGCAAATTCGTGCGGTCCCATTAGGTTTTTTCTACCCCCACCCTGCCCATCAAATCCCCCTGTTGTCTAAAAACACTAAGATAAATACCTCACGCCCTAATGTGCATCTAGCTAATTGGGCAACTGAACCATTAAGTGCCCAACTATCCCAAACAAATAAGTATCCTGTGACCCTGTCTCCAGGCCTGGAACTAAGAAATAGCTTTGATGTCCTAACTAATCTCGATGCTAACATCTGACTGTCTAAGCAGAAGGGGGTTGAGTATCAGCTCGCTAATAATACTGTTACTCGAAATGTGAAACTAATGTCATGGAACATCTCTGGTCTTCAAGCGAAAAGGGAAGACACACATTGGTTGGAAATAATAAAACAACACGAAGTGGTTTCTCTACAAGAAACTTGGGACACTGATTGCAATTTCTGGGTTGAAGGCTACACATCTTTCTTTGTAGCTGCACAAAAATCGCCCAGGGGTAGAAGTAAGGGTGGCTTGCGCTGCTAATCTCTGTAAATCACATGGGGGTGATGAAAATGTTAAATGTTAACTCCCCCAACTGCCTAATAGTGGAGGTTTTGATAAATTCAGGTGAAAAAATCCTTTATGTAAATTTTTATAATTCCCCAGAGGGTATACAAGGTAGCGAAAACATTATTATGTTGTCAGATTTTTTAAATAATTATAAAAGGAGTCAAACTACATTTGTTCATTACATACTCCTGGGTGATTTTAACACACATATATGTAATCTTAATTGTTATCATGATGTTTGTTTAGAAGACGATTATTTGACGCACCCGCATTTTGAACATTCTGCAAAAGGGGGAGCCCTAGAAGAATTGCTGATAAATCTAGACATATCAGAACCTGTGTTTGCTAATACTAAAGATAGAGTAGCAACTTATAGTGCCAGGGGTAGCAACACCATTATTGATTTTATCTTTGGGTCTCCCAGTATTCTCAAAAATGTCATTTTTTATAATGCAATGCAAACGGCATTCAGTGACCATAATCCGGTCATTATGGAACTAATTAACTCAAACCCTACCATAATAAACACTGGACCGCACTCAATTTACCCCACTGTGATCCGGGCTCATGATCAAGGCAGACGAGTTAAATGGTCCAGAATTATTGCCGATGACTTTTTTAATGACTTGTGTGACAAGGTAAATTTAGAATTAAACATCTGCAGAGACCCACTGTCAAACGGAGGGAATGTTATTAAAGCCTTTGAAGTAATTTGCACATATGTTGCACAGGCCCTTACGTGCAATCCCAATAATAAGACATATAAAGCACAAGGGTGGTTTAACGCCGATTGTTCCAAGGCACATAAAAACTTATTGGAAGCCTTGAAATTTAGACCGCGTAACACAATAGAAGTGTCAAAGCTCAGGAAGGTATACAAAATAACGACTGAGGCACGCAAAAGAGAAATTAAAGAAAAGGCCTGGGAATCACTATATGATAAATTAACACTGAGGGACAGTGCTAAGTTTTGGGCTATAGTGAATTATCCCCTGTTTAACGGTTGTGACAATGATATACAGGAGGTTAACATTACCGAGAAACAATGGCTGGACCATTTTGAAACCATCTATGGCAGTAAGATTCCTATAACTCCTTTCACTCCTACTGAACTGTTAAATTCAGATACTCCACTAAAAATAACGGTGAAAGAAGTACAAAACGCCATAGAAAATACGGCTGGCGGTAAGGCCCCTGGCCCGGACGGGGTCCCCGCCGATATGTTCAAGACACATTCTCATGTGTGGGCCGTGGTCCTTGCAAATGTTTTTAACTTAGCCTGTATGGATAAATCTAACATTCCTACCTCTTGGTCACACTCTATTATTATACCAATCTTTAAGAAGGGCCAAAGGGGTGACCCAAGGTGTTATAGGCCGATATCGCTGCTCGACTCGTCATTTAAAATTCTAGGCAAAGTCATTCTAAATAAGATTAATAAGTGGGAAAAAGAAAATGAAATTTTATGTAATACACAATATGGTTTCAGGGTGGGGAGGGGTACTGAAGAACAGTGCCTTAACTTGTACATGACTATTTGCAAATACACGATTGCTGCTAGGGGGTCAATCCATCTAGCGTTTATGGACTTGTCCACAGCGTTCGATCTAGTCAATAGGTCGAAACTGTGGACATTGCTTTTAGAGATGGGTATGGACCCTGCTTTGGTAAATTTCCTAGCCTATTTGCATAGTGATTTGACCGCATCTGTTCGTATGTCAATAGATGGTAAATGCACCGCTGGCTTTAGATCAGCCAGAGGGGTAAGACAGGGGTGCATTTTAGCGCCAATGTTATTTTCACTGTATATAAACTCACTGTACTCAGTTTTATCCTCGGCTACACCTGATATACCTAGTATGGGTGGGTCCCCCCTGCCCGTACTGATGTATGCCGATGATACGGTTCTCATTGCCAGAACCCCTAATGGGCTACAGTTGCTCCTTGACAGTTTCGGGTCCTTTATGCAGAAATTGGATCTTGTTGTTAATATGGAAAAGTCTCATGTAATGTCAATGGGGAAAGGAAAAGACAACACAAAAACCCTGAGATGTAACGGTGCGACACTGACCAAAGTAAAAACATTTACATATCTTGGTGTAATTTTTGACAATTTAGGCTCTTGGACCCCCCAGATTACTAACAAAGCGTTGGCCATACGAAGATCTTTTGCAGCCATACTAAGCTTCGCTAAGAGGCTGGGTGGGAAACCTATTGAAGCTATTCTTTCCCTGTACAGAGCCAAAACCCTGGCCCTGGCCAGATATGGGGCCGGGATTTGGGGCCATAAGGATCTAGACCCAGTCCAAAAAGAGGAGAATAGGTCTATGCGTTCTCTACTGGGCCTACCGCAGTCCACCCCCTCGTTCTCTGTCCTTACGGAATTGGGGCTAGGTCATATTGAGGATGCCCTTAACTTGGCGCCACTACTCCTCTGGGTGAAAGTATGGCTGAACCCTAGCCTGTCCTTAAATCGAAAAATTCTCACTGACTGTATGGGGAGAGACAGAGTCAAGGATATTAAATGGCTGAAACACATTAAATCCCTAGCCACACTATTGGGTCGCCCAGAACTGTACAATCACCCGGAAAGGCTTAGTAAAGATGACCTTAAATGGATTAAAGTCCAATTTTTGATCTTTAGAAATACCCAGCGGGAAGCCATAGAAATTGAAAAATCTACAGTAAGGGCACATTATACGGTAATTTCTACTATGACTATCCAGCCATATCTAACGGTAGTTACTAGGCCATATCACCGCTGGTTATTGACGAAATTCCGTTTTAATCAGATGCATCTTCTTTTAGGTGAATATCTCAAGTGGAATAAGCCAAGGGATAATGCTCCATGTAAATGTGATAGCTTTAATGACCAAGATCTGATGCACTTTGTATTTTTTTGCCCCTTTTTTGTCGAGGGGAGGAAAAAATATATTTTACCACTTCTGAGGGACAAGGGATTCAAGCAAGTAAAACCCGCGCTGTTGTTTTTACAACTTATGGAGACCCCGATCGTTATGTTTGGGGTTGCCAGCTTTCTGGTAGCGGCTATGCGTGCCAAACGGAAAAGAATATTGAATTCTACAATGATGGAAAGTGTTTTGGATTAACAGAAACTGGATTGATTAATTCATACCACCATGAGCTGTTCATTTTTCTTTTAAGAAGTGATAAGATAATGAAATTAATATACAATCAAACTAATGATTTATTGTGTATTATGTATTTTGCCAAACGTTTACATCATCTTTGAGTACTGCCCCACAAATTGTTTTAACTGTTTTTATCCTTTTTATCGTTTTTAATAATTGTATGTAATTTGGAAAGTATCAATTGTGAATGTATGTAGTATACTTTTATGATTTTAATTAATCGAATAAAGTATTTTTGACTCTGACTCTGACTCTAGTTCGGAAGATCGCTGGGGTCTACAGAGGGTTTCTTGAAGAGGGGTCTGACCTCAGCATGTTTCCAAGTATGGGGAAATGTGGGAGACATAGAGGAAGGTGGTGACTTGGTGACTGATCTAGTCTCTTTTAAGGTTGAAAAAAAAGTGGGGGTAGGTAGGTCTCCCAAGTGGGTGGAGTTCAAAATAGTGGTAGTGTTCGGTGTGCGGAATATTCCCATGTGGTAGGAGAGTGTTTATCATGATGGTTGATGGGGTGCTGAGGAGGCTGGAGGCTTGGGTATTGAAGTTTTTGTAGATGGTTGCTATCTTGCTGTGGAAATGGTCGACAAGGGTGTTGCAGAGTTTCTTTGAGGTGGGATCACGTTTTTGGTGGTGGACGGGAGGTGAAGTCTCTGGTGAAGGTTAAGAGTTCCTGTGCTTGGTTGGTGCTGGTCTTGATACGATGGGTCAGGGTCTTCTTTTTTGCAGATTTGATCTGGTGGTGGTACTCCTTGAGGGCTCATTTTAAGTCGGCTTATTCGGTGTGGTTTTTGCTGGTGCACCATCCTCTTTCCAGTTGTTTGCACCTGCATCTTGATGTGCTGAGTTTTGTGGTATACCAGCTAGCTTGTTTGGAGGGTCTGTGCTTCTTGGCTGGTTTGATTGGAGCAACTCTGCCAGCAGCGCTAGTGATGTAGCTGTTGAAGTTCTACACAGCCTGATCTATGTTTGTGGTGTCATTGGGCTATGTGTGCTGAGGGCGTCTGTCCATGGTTGCTTAGGGACCTTGGATCAGCTACCGAAAGGGGTGCTATGGTGGCTGGAGGTTTGAGGGCAGGTCTGGCGAGGGTGACATGTATGATGGAGTGGTCAGGCCAGGTGAGTTTTGAAGTGTGACTATAACTGATTCTGACACTGGATGGGAAGATGGGGCTCAGCGTGTGCCCTGCATTGTGCATGGGGTCTGGACCAGCTGCTTATGGCCAAAGTTGTCCAATTTTCCAGGATGTCAGTGGAGTTGGCTAGGTGGAAGTTGAGGTCTCACAGGAATACATAGTGTTCTTTCTATGGCAAGCGAGGTGATAGATCCAGCAACGGATATTGAGTCTGGTCTATGGTCCTGGCTGTCTGTATGTGAAGGTGCCTTTAATTGTGGTGTTATCGTGGGTGCGGAGCTGGAATTTCATGTTTTCTATGATCAGTATGATTTTGTTGTAAGTGATGGTGCAGGTGATTGATTCCTTGTGTACGATGGGGATGCCGCATCTGTGTCTGTTGATAAAGGTTATGGTGTTTCATGGGTGTTGCCATGGCGATGACTGGGTTGATGCGGGCGAGACAGGTCTCTGTAATTAAGGTTACATCATGATTGAGGGTGGAGATGGTGTACCACACGTCCGTGGTGTGTTTCTAGAGAGATCTGGCATTGGTCAGGAGGCCTCTGGGCTGATCCGGTGGGGTCTTGGGTGGCAGGGACTGCAAAGTGCGGGATCATACAGAGGTGATTGGTCCTCGAATGGAAGTGAAGCAGCAGTGGAGACAGTTGACAGTCCTGCTTTGGGGCGGGGAGATTTCAGACAGCAGTTGTTGTTGCGACCAGGGTCTAGGGTACAGGGATCAGCAGTGGAGTACCTGTGGGAGTCCAGAGGGCCAGGGTTCCAGGTGCTGACACATCAGCACCAAGCTTGAACAGGGGCAGACGATCTTGCCTTTGGCTCAGTTCAGTGTGCAAGCAGCGCAGCTGTGCTGCGACCTCTGTTTAGTAGGTCCTGGGAGGGGGTGCTAGGGAGACAAGAGTTCGGGTAGCAGGAGATCGGGAAGTGAGAGGGTGGGAAAAAACAGCAAAGTTGGATAGTGGTGAAAAACAGATGGCAAGACTCCTAGGGGCACTGGAGACCTTGCCACTGGTCCTGGGGCCCTGTGTTACCAGTATTTACTTCTGATGGCTGGTTGTCAGGTCTGGCAGGCTTGCGGTCCCTGGCAGCAGTCAGAAGGAGTAATAAGTAATAAATCTTCATTTGCATTGAAGTACCCAAAAAATATACCATAGAGCTATACTTACCAATAGCCCATATACCTTATCTACCATGAATAAGTCAGTCGGCAATTGAGAAGGTTCAATTGTTTATTTTGCAAAGGCGCCCTATATAGGGGAGCCTCCCTCCTGCCACAGCTCTCAAAGGTGTGCAGAGGAGACTGCTGGATTACATTCAAAACAGTGCATATATACTTTCGGTATACCTCATCGAAACCCCGTACAAGGAAAAGTATCAGTTCTTGAGAAACCAACAGGAAAACCCATATAAGGCACAATTGATTGATTCGAAACTCAGCTCAAGTTATTCCGGGGGTAGGTCAGTGGAGGTGCCTCCCATTCATTCTGGTGCAGGGGAGTACAGGCATGGCGCCTGCAAGAATGTGCTCATCCTACAAGAAAGACAGATGCGACCTTGAGTTTCCTAAGTTAGAATCAGTGGTCTGTTCATAGCCCAGGCCGACCTTTCAGGCTCTCCTCTCGGCTGCATGTCACGTGTTTTCCTAACAAGAGAAAGAGGTACGGTGAAACAAACCAACATGGTGTTTCTTCAGAAAAGGCCAGAGTCTTAATGTACACCTAATGTAAACGTATTCACTAAAAGGAGTTTCTAAAAGACGGTATGCTAATATATATTGGATACATTAGGCCAATATTACATAATATTGATTTATATTTCTTCAGCATGATTACTTAAAACCATTGAGCAGTGAAACAGCCATGTTAAAGTCTCTTCCAATTCATGAAACCATAATTTAACTTTAAATGAAGCCATGTTATATCAAAACAGAAATGTATAAATTATCTGTATAAAAACCCTTTGGTCATGTGCAGGAGGTTGCAGTTCGCTATATACTTTGATTATGTAAACCGTCAATTTCCTAATTACTCCTATTAAAAGCATTAGTTGTAATGTTATATAGCTAGTTTTGGCAATTGCAAAAACCAAGGATATGTGTTCAATAAGACTGCTTGGTGCTGGTGTTTGGCTTTATTCCTGCAGCGCCCAAGAGTTGAGTCAGTGAAGCTGCCTTGTTGCATTCTCATTAAGTTCATAAATCCATAGTTTGACTCTAAATGAGGCAATTATGTATAAAACCGACAATTTGTAAAATTATCTATATCAAAACCTTTAATTGCATGTTGGAGATTACAGTTCGTTGTATTCTTTAATTGCGTGAACCAATCCATATTAAAACCTTAGTCATATGCCAGTATTTGTGAATCATTTTAACTGGAGCAGAGGCTGAGGATTTGTGTCCAATAAGTCTGCTTTGTGCTGATATTTAACTTTTTTCCTGCTGCGCCGATGTATCAAACCAGGCAGCAGGCTAGCTGGATATCCCCTCCTTCAAAGCAAGCTTTTACTGCCTGTCTATATGTCCTTATCTGTTTTTCTTCCAGGGAGGGTTTTAATATGATTCTTCGTTCCTTATCTAAGCTCTTGCATATGCACAATAGGTGTAGAACATCTTCTTTTGCCTCGTTGCATAATCTGCGCAGGGTTGTTGACTGTGTCCATTTCCATGAGGGCAAATGGAGCATTGATAGCAAAATGCCCAACCTCAGATGCAGGTATTTTTCTTTCTTAGCTCTAGTAAACCCAGAATCAAAGAATGGTTCGGGGGAGCATCTAGAGTAGATCGGTGTGCCCTTTCTTTTAATACTGCTTTGTCCTAAACGAATGACATAATTTTTACCGTTTTATTTACCAGCACTTTAAAGCTTTTTGTGGGACCTAATGGTAACCCAAGGGTCCTCAGAGGCCAAACAGTCTAATGAAGCTTGTAAATGAGTCATGGCTGCACTGTCTTTTTTCTGATTTAGCTCATTCCATAAGTATGCATTCAATACCCCTGGATCTGCTCCCTTTATTTTATGCCAGTATTTGGCATAGGCACCCTTGCATGCTATTTGTTGATTTTGCAGACCAAACTCTAATCTTATTTGTGCCGGCGAGGTGTACTGCGGTAGGTTGAATATTATTCTCATTAACCTTGGCAACGTCCTGTCCAGGACGCCTGTATCTCTTCCTCTTAGGCACTCGCTTCCGTAGAAGATAGTGGGATGGAGTCTTGGTTGAATCACCTGTAGTAAAGAAAAGAGTCTTGACCCAGTTATTTTGTGCTTGATGTTTTTTAATGCAACCACCAAAGCAGTCCCTCTTGCTGTTATGGCTGCTTTTTGTTGGAGGAACATGCCTTTACCGCATCAAGTCTAAGTTCCCCCCAAATCCCCAAAAAAACGGTGTACAATCTTTTTCTTGTTTATTATCATCACTTTGGTTTTGCATAAGTTTATACTTATTCATTCCATTCTTGATAAAGAAGTTGCTTGTGGTGTTTATTAAGTGCTGCAGGCCAATCGGCGTACGGCTGATTAGTGCAAACTCGTCGGCATAAAGCAAATTGGAGAGGGTAAAACCTCCAAGATTTGGGGCGTGGTGGTTGCTATTGTCTAGTTCTGGCGAGAGATCTGCTGTGACTAGATTAAACAGGGTTGGCGCCAAAACACCACTTGCTTCAACCCCTTGGTTGTTGGTGTTCTCCTGTATAAGCAATTGCCGGCGCCCAACTTTATTTGTACCCATGTGCCAGTCAGGAGGAGGCCCCTATCTTGTTGAGAACTGGATTGGACCTGCTCAATGGAGCCTCACTGTGGCATCCATTACATGGGTCCTGGGAGGGGATGAGGGGAACAGGGGAGGCAGAAGAGTGGGAAGCAGGATGACAGGACAAATTGGCAAAGTGGGATGGTGGCAAAAAAACTGAATTTCAAGACTTCTAAGAGCACTGGAGGCCTTGCCACTGGCTTTGTGGGTCTGTGTTAGCAGCACTTACTGCTGCTAGCTAGATATCAGGTCTTGCAGGTTTGTGATCACTGGCAGCAATCAGGAGGAGGTGACTGACCTCTGGTGAGCTAGACTGGACCTGTCATGATATTTAAGCTAAAGATTCAAATCCATACTCTGGTCAAGCAAGTGAAAGTTTTTCCTTTTTAACCATAATTTCGGAGATTGTGATTCTGGTTTACAGCAATAAATGGACTGGAATTAAGTACACAAACCTTACACCGTAAGGAGCTCTGTGGGATACAAATGGATTTCTACAACTTTCCTTTAAAAAAAAAAAACAAGTACATTTAAAAAAAATGGCCATAACATATTTTCACTCCCAAAAAAATATCGATAATTTCAATAAATTCTGAACAAAATATCACATTTAATAGAACATTTCCATTAATAGATGATCTGAATTCAAAGGGATATTTAAAAAATATGGTGGTTTCTTCGAAGGTTGCAAAAAACACAGTTGATGGACAGAATGTAGAACAATGTCATACATTCACCCCAGTACAAGGATCTGGGCCTAAATCCATCGTTTTTTTGCACTGCACACCACCCTGGGTTAGACACTGGCTACATGCAAATCAGCTCTGACCCTGTGCCTCTTGGGAACAGTCCAGTCCGAACTACCAAGCCATGTCTTTCCCAGACCGGAATCAAGCATCCAAGGACCAGTTTCTGGCTATCAGCCTTCATCAGCCTGGATAGCTTGACTCCAGTGGTGTGGAGAGTGGTGTGGAGAGCCTGGGACTCACGTCTGAGTATACCCAGCACGCTCGGGTATTCGAAGGACCACACCATGCTGGCATATGACGTGGAACCTAAACAGAAGTGTTGAACATGTTTAAAGATGGAAACATTTTGTAATTTGCGATGGATACCTTCACCAGTCCCTTTTAATATAGATATATATGTCATGGAGAATATATGAAAATTGGAATTAAAAAAATGAAGAAAAAGGTGAAAAGAGAAGGAGATATTATTGCAATATACAAGAGTGTTAAAAGAAGCCTTTAGTTGCTTATATTAGTAAGTGGCTTCAGTGAAATATTGCGTTTCTCTTTGCTTTTCATTTACCTGAAACCTTCACATTTTATTTATCACTATGTTCCCATCCAGGGTGTCTATGAGAAATTACTTTAAAATTAATACTTTCTCAAAAGGTATATATTGAGGTACACTTTCCTTGTTTGGATCTGATTTTCCTAAAACACTTTTTTGCTGTTGATTACATTCCATGATTAATTAATTGTGGCGAATTTGATTTAATATCTGAGGTTAAATGGACACAAGTGTTAAAGGGAAGGCTGATCTGATGCCTGCACTTATTCTGCTTTTGATTTTGGTGATTGTTTATACATATAACTATTCTTATATGTGTTTATGGTAAAGTGTGCATGTGTCTCTTTGTGGGATCTAGCTAAAAGCCATTCAACAAGTAACACGATTTTTGGAACAAATGAGTCTTCATATTTTTTAGTTGGTAATAACAGAAGATCTTTAACAGCATTGCAAAGTGAAAATAATTGGGCTACCAGATTTCTTCCTGAAAAGAGATATTTGCTCACCCTCTGCATGACCATGATCTTGACCTTCGATATAGGTAGTGCGCTTTCTGGCTTTATCTATACTGTTTTGCTCACAGAGAAGTATGTTGCCTCAAGTTAGAAAATGGTGCATAGTATAGAACCTTTCGAAATTAGTATGTGCACATACCAGGAGATAAAGAAGACTACAATGTCAGACTATGACCATCTTGAATTTGAGAGGAAATATTTCCCATACCCTTCTATGTATCCTTCAGAATATTTTTAGAGCTTCAGGAGTGAGGCCTACAAAGACAGTACTACTACAATTATGTGCTGATGTCTGTTTATATCATTGAAGAGGGTGAGTTAGTGGGAAAGTGCATGATTCTTTTCGGCAAGAGACTGGTTTATGACCATGATATTTATCCATTAGAGCCACTAGTGACCCCATAGTTTTCATGTTTATTTAGCAATTTGGACTGAATAAATGGGTGTCCTAGTTCAACCTCATTCATACATGTATTACTATCCTAAAGCTCTATGCTTAGCTCATAAGGCATATCTCACTTGGCATGTGATGCACTGATCATAAGCCCAGTTGTAGGATTTAAATTCGCTGCACAATACTGCCAGAAACTACATCCAAGTCTTTTGGACCTATTATAGTGTGTGGGGGGGTAATAATGAATAGTCAAGCTCAAAAGCTTCAGGCACCTCCAAATGTCACATTTGTAAATCATTGTAAGAAAAAGTTAAGGAGGGATTTAGTTTCATTTCTCTACCGCTCTTAGCTAATCAATGTGGCAAATGAAGCCTAGGGTCACAGATCAGCACATTTGAAAACCTACACAGTGCACTATAAGAAGTGTTGCAAAGATTGGCCAAATAGATGGCAATTCTGATGAGTGTGGGGATTTCAACACCAATGTCTCCTTTTTGACTCTTGCACTAAAAAACATTAATTTATTTTTCTACCAGCCATAATATTTTTAATTGTGTTTTGTCTCAGAGGAGAACACTGTGGGCCAGATGTAGGTAGCCCTTTACCGATCGGAATCGGCCGAAAATACCGATTTTCGGCCGTTTCCGATCGGTAAAGGGCTATGGAGTTGTAGGGGCACATATTCGGTAATTTTACCGAATCGTTATTATTACTGAGTCGGTAAATTTACAGATTCGGTAATATTTACCGATTCAGTAAAATTACAGAAAATGCAATGTGGGTAGCCAATTTTCCATTGGCACATGCCTTTCAGAATCGGTATTTTACCATGGAATACAAATCCATGGTAAAATACCGATTCCTGTGTACATGCACATCTGTGCATGTACACATGTGCCATGTGACAGACAGACGTGCCCTTAGGGCATGTCTGTGTGCCACATTGCACACATGCCCGTTTTGGGGGTGCTAGAGGGTGTCAAAATGACACCCCCTGCACCCTTGACAAATTGGGTATTTACCGATTCGGTAAATACCGAATCGGTATTTGAATTGAATCCTACGGGCTTCAAGGCCCATAGGATTCAATAGCAAATACCGATTCAGTATTTACCGAATCGGAAAATACTGAATTTCAAGGTATCGGTAAAAAATCCAGATGTTGGTACCTACATCCCATTTACCGATTTTGAAATACCGAATCGGTAAAATTCGGTATTTCAAAATCGGTAAATGGGATTTACCTACATCTGGCCCTATATCCCTGATTTGTGATCTTTAATCTAGGATAATGGCATATGCACATGTTACAAACTTGCCATAAACAACTCTTGTAGGCAGGAATGATTTAATCTCTTTGAATTGTTCGATAAAAGGATTAAAGGATATGTAGAGATGCAAAATGGATACGCAGAGATGCAGCCTGCATTGATTCTGCATTTAGTCATGCATGAACATGCAGATTTTGTAGTATATGTTGTGTGCAACTTCGTATGTCTTTCTTATAAGAAATGTAAATATGTGTGTTATTTTTATAGTCACACATCAAGTTGAACGCGCTTGAGAGGGAGCATTGAAGTGATTGATACTGCCACCAGATGTTTAACCATTAACAGGATTTTTGTAACAAATCAGTTTTTGACTTTGGTCAGCATGTGCTTGCAGAACATATTTAATGTCAATACAAATGGTACAAACATGAGCTACAAGATTGGCTCCTGAAAAATTATATTTGCTTGCCTTCAGCATGACCAGAATTTTGACCTCCTACATCCTCAGTGAGCTTTCTTGCCATAAATATAGAATTTTCCCAAAGATAATTGTCTCAGCAATCTAGAAAATGGTGCATACTAACAGCATACAAACGGCCAAAGGACACTGAGGTGACTTACCAAACCCTACCACACTGTCAAGTGTTCTCAAATGAAAGGAAATATTTTTAAAAAAGAGGCATTCCTCAAAGAGCAGCACCAAGTCACGATATAAACTGGAACCAAAATAGAGGTGATGAAACTCATTTAAAAAAATGTTAGAAATTTTTACAATGGAACAGATGCATTCACTATTCACTTTTAACATATATAACATTTACATCCATGATACAAACATGACAGAAAATAATGAAGTATAAAAGTAGGAGGAGACAGGGACACCAGTGAACTGTACAGTGGAGTATTAAACCAAACACTAATATTTTGAAATTCACTATACTAAAGAGGAATTTGGCAGGCTTTTCACTTATCAAATACTATTTTATTATTATTTAAAATATTATTTCATCACACATACCATTCATTTCTAAAGCATTGAAGATATTTCTGTGAAACACTTTTGGGAATGTTTTGAAATGAATTGTCATACATTATGTCATATTTCCCTGCTTGTTCACCTTTCTGTAACACACTTGTGGGACTAACCTTTTAGGATAAATCCACAGAGGCAAACATTGTTTACTAACTGTGGATGAAGGGATAAAGGGGTTAAAAAGAACAGATGAATGCATTTATTCTGTATTATAATCATAAATGTACATACAGATTCTAAAGTATATATTTGTCAAGTACCTTACCCATACGTGTTTTTCTTTTATTGAATGCAACAAACCTATTATTTGAGTTATGTGTATTTCTCAACATGAAGCTGATTGTGCTTATGAGGATGTATTGTACATTGACTTATAAAGTCACAAGAAACTCAAAAATGAACAAACGGGTCTCACATTTCCTTTCTTTAAAGGTTTGGTTAGTTTCAGATTATATTTAACATAATTAGCCCAGCACATGTGTAAGCAGGTTTTTGGTTGAAAACTGAATTTTGCTTACCTTTGGAAAGACCAAAATATTGACATTTAGTATTATCAATGTGGTTTCTAATTGATGCATATGCCTCTTCAGACTATTGAATGGGTCCTAGTATAGACTACTTTTAACTGATTAGGAGCCATGCCAGATGCCAAAATAGATGTCACACTAATACCATGTGGTATTTTGAGATATTTTCTTTGTTGTAATGGTATTATCCTCTGGATTTATTTTGAGCTCAAAGACAAAGGCCCACATAGACAGAAGTACTATAAACAATTATGGAGCTGATGGCTAATCGTATTAGCCAGGGTTTGAGTTATTTCAGATAGCATGATGCTTGTTAGAACGAGATGATAGGGTGGATGTGAGGTTTTCTATTTGTGACACCTGTGATCCCATTTTTTAATTCCGGAGGGCGAACCTGACCAGAAGGTATCGGGTATCAGAGCATTTTACATGAGCACCAGTTGCTTTACATAAGGATGGATTTATTTTTTTGTTAGGCACTGTGAGATTACATGATATGCCCATTATGTTTAGCGTTGTTGCAGAAACTCGAGCCTGGTTTCTCAGATTTGAGGTTGCCCGCCCTAGTCATTAGGCCACATCCACTACCCAGGTTTTTCCATAGTTTTCCATGTTCATTTGGTTATTATGTATGACCTAGTGTGGCTCCCATTTCAACCTAACTGCTTCATCTGTGTCTGATTTGAAGATCTCGAGAAACAGTCTACAAGGTAACATAACAATAGGATGGATGCTAACAGCAGTCCAACAACTTTATGTAAACCCCAGTGCCCACGTATTAATCAATGGGGCTCTATCAGAAAGCTTTGCCATCACGCGGGGTACAAGACAGGGTTGCCCCTGCTCGCCCCTCCTATTTGCTATTTATATTGATGTATTTATACACAACTTGGAAAATAATAATTTAATTCCCCCAATTCAAGCTCGCCACGGAGAAACTAAATGCTTGGCATATGCCGACGATATAGCTATTATCACAGGCGACCCCAATAACGCTATTAAGTGGATAGAACAAGAAGCCCACGCCTTCGGCAAAGTCTCGGGGTACAAATTAAATCGTAGTAAAACTCAGATCATCATAAATAATAAAATTACGATGCAAGATTCACGTATAATTAATAAAGCAATTTATTTAGGCGTGAGTATTAACGCTAATATCGAAAAAAATGGTTGACGATAATCTTAACCCTCTCATAAGTCGCACCAAGAAGGAACTACTACGTCTACACAATTTACAACTCACTATTGGGGGGAGAGTTAATGTAGTCAAAATGTTATTTTTTCTGAAGTTTCTCTATTTTTTTCGCACAATAAACCTAGAATTCTCCCAAACAGTTTTTAAAAATATAGACGATATGTTTTCACGTTTTATATGGGGATATCATAAGCCACGAAGAGCACTCAAGTGGATCACTTTACCTAGAGATCGGGGGGATGGGCACTGCCAAACTTTAAACTGTATTATTGGGCAACAGTGTTGAGATTTAGTGCATACCTTTTGAAAGAAGACACCGATGTCTATAATATTCCCACTCCGCAAGAACTTATTTTGGGAGATGGTTGTGCAGGTTGTTTATGGCGTCACTCTAACGATGACTATTTTAAAAAGGTGAAATTCAAGACTATCTCTAGTGTTGTTAAAGTGTGGCGGAATGTTAAAAAACTAATTGGTCTAGGTCGATATTCCTTTCATACACCTACAATACAGAATCTGGATCTCCCGGAAATATTTTGAGATTCAATATCGAATAGATGGGCAGAATTAGGGATAAAACAACTAGGGTGCTTTTTCTCTGAGAATGGTATCAAGTCTTTTGAAGAACTAAAAACCGAGTTCAAACTATCCAATAGAGATTTTTTCAAATACCTCCAAGTGTGGGATTTTATTTTAAAGAAAGGGGGAGGTCGCATCAAATTCCAATCGTGGCAAACGATGGATAAATTATTATCTGTAAAAACCCCTGGAATTGGCGATATATATGAAGGACTTAATTTACTTTTGCCAGACGACATGGAGAAACATACGGAGGCATGGCAAATCAGACTTGGCATCTCTCCACAAACCTCCTTGGAAGCCTTGGAGATGTCAATATCAACCCTAATGTCCATGAAACTCCAAGTACAATTTTATAAAACATTTTTTTCACTTTATTACACCCCAGAAAAAATGGCAAAATGGGGGACTGGAAATTTAACACACTGCCCTAGGTGTTCACTTCCATCCGCAGATCGAACCCACATGTTTGCTACATGTCCTATATTAGGGAATATCATCTCGACAATCTCTGACTTTCTTTCCAACCTCGCAAATTGCCGTATGAATATATCAACCGAAGAAATTCTATTAGGTACGTCTAACATACCACGACCACATTCTATGCATGGGCTTATCTTCGTGGCTATGGCTGTCCTAAGATTGTGTATTGCGTCAGCCTGGATAGATCCATTAGCACCTTCTTTTGTAGAATGGAGAACCAGGCTGTTTGCAACTTGCAACCTGGAAATGGCGATTTATAGAAGCAAAGGGAAGACTAAGCGGAATAAGGGCATGATGATATGGGCACCCCTGCTAGACTGGATGCAAGAGGAATGAAATGTTTGAATTACTTAGGTTTTATATTTACTGTCCCTCTTCTCCCATTTTTTTTTTTAGCTCAGTTGCATGCTCACTGAATAAATGTATATACTTTTCTTCATATCTTCTATAATCAATAAAATGTAAGATGTTGCTACCTGTTCTGCGGGGGTCGGGGGTGGGGGGGTAATGTTTATAAATTTCAAATGCAAATAAAAAAAAATAATAAAAAAAAGGATGGATGAAGATCCCTGCTCCAGCCCCCAGCTATAGGAAAGTCAAATTTAAAGTGCAACATTTCAAGTCTCAAACTTGTCAGCCAATATCGATGAGTTGGATTTTCTACCCAGCATAAGTAAGCAAGGTTCAATGCTGCTTGTTGTAGAGACTACAACATACTTAATTACAGACACCTTCACTTGAGTACGATTCAAGCGGATTTTAGAGCAATAAATCAGATAGCGCTCTTTCATAAAAGATTTATGGTTGCTTTTAATACAGGATAGATTTTCATAAAATTCAGGCAGTCCTATTGAATAGAAAGTATTTTTGATATAAGACAGCAGGGGATCTGCTTCACTTTATCTAATGAATGACAATCAATTATAAAAGATGTTGTAACCGCAAGTTCGGATGTAACCCAAATTTTGCCCAAAAGCAATAACGGGGCCAAGCCAATCAGTCAGTCAAAGAACTTTATTCGTTTAATTAAAACCATAAAAGCAATACATAATTCATAAAACCAAGTTAAAATACAATTAAACAAGTATAAGGATTGATTGCTACTCCTTGATAAAAAACATGTTAAAAAAGACTTTACAAAAACAAGTTTAAAAAAAAAAAAAAAAAAGAATCGATAGATATGGGGAGTGCCCATTTCGGTATATTTAGAATATTCCCGCCCAGTTTTTGCAAGTGTCAGGTTTGGTGGTTAATTATTGGAGTAGTTCTTGATTTATTTTGTCTAACGGCTGCTACCAAAAAACAAGCTACACCATATGTGACCTGTACCGAGTTCAGCATCTGTAGATATAATAGCGCTGGCCGTACCTGGACAAAGTTCAAGTCTTTCAGGATAGGGACAAGAAATTTTTTACGAGCCACCAAATAAT
This sequence comes from Lissotriton vulgaris, assembly GCF_964263255.1. Lineage (NCBI taxonomy): Eukaryota > Metazoa > Chordata > Amphibia > Caudata > Salamandridae > Lissotriton > Lissotriton vulgaris. The sequence goes on along the minus strand of NC_141689.1, from coordinate 1,194,556,848 downwards.
GTTCACAAAGCATGACTAGGTGCAGGGTGTCCTGTGTGGAAAAACAATCGCAGGTGCAGGGTGGGGAGTTTTCCGGAATACCCCACTTTGTGTACGAGCCGAGCACAAGATGTATCAGGTTGAACCTGAACCTTGTGAGTAGGAAACGATGATAGGGTTTAGTAACATATTTTAAATAAGGTTCCATAGCCATGGATAAAGAAAGTTGGAAAAGTGATCTTACCATTGGCTTACAAAGTTCAACCGTTTCCCTTTCACATTCCAACATATTTCGAAAATGCTGCTTGACCCACTTTACATCCTCTTTTTTAAGATTTTGTGGAAGAGAGTACATATCCGGGCGCCCTAGCCTCGCGCATGCCGCTCTAACATACGCCAGCCACGGTATATCGTCTGCTTTATCCAGAGATAAACAATCTTTGAGGATGCAATGATTCAAAGTGATCTCCTCGTTTGTCCAGGTTTTAATCCAACATAACAGTGGGGACATTTTTAAGAGATCAGTGACGTGTCTCAAGCCTATTTCGTTGTGGATTGAATATGTGGGGGATGATTTCGGGAGTGATAGCAAGGCTCGTATAAAATTATTTTCTGCAATTTGGATACCTGGGGCTGAGACATAGCCCCATATGTCTGCCCCATAGGATGCAATTGCCACACATTTGGCTCTGTAAATACGGGTCATAGCTTCCATAGGTCTCGAGCCCAATCTTTTGGAGAAATGCAAAAGGGCTGTGGTGGATCTGGTAACTCCGTTCTCCTTTAGTTTCAATTGGGCGCCCCAAGTTCCTTTCTCGTCAAAAGTGACGCCCAAATAACAAAAGAAGGGGACCCTCGAAATTGGCGAGCTGTTACAGCTAAAGGACCTAATCTTCATGTTTTTCTTTCGTGAGCCAGTAACCATAACATGAGATTTAGCAGTGTTAATCTTTAGATCCAGGGCTTCCATAAAAACACCAAAGTGATCTAATAGTCTTTGCAGGCCCGTACCAGTCCGAGCTATAAGGACAGCATCGTCCGCGTATAGGAGGACTGGAATAGGTAGCCCCCCCATACGCGGCATGTCCAGGGTGGCTGAATTCAGAGATTTCCCCAAGGAGTTGATGTACAATGTGAAAAGGAGAGGGGCCAGAATGCAGCCTTGTCTGACCCCTCTCCCTGACCTAAACTTCGCTGTGCATCTTCCTTCCTTTGTTACCCTAACAGAGGCAAACAAATTTTGATGGAGGTCGTGCAGGAAATTAACCAAAGTAATGTCCAAACCCAGATCGCGCAAAATAATCCACAGTTTTGAACGGTTGACCAAATCAAAAGCGGAAGATAAGTCCATAAATCCCAAATAAAGAAGCCCCCCCTTCACCACGGTGTATTTACTAATAATAAGGTGAAGGTTTAAACATTGGTCCATAGTCCCTCTATGTGCTCTGAAACCATACTGTAGATCCGAAAGGATCCCGCTCTCCTCGAGCCAATCCCTCAGTCTTTGCAAAATGACTCTGCCCAAGATCTTAACGGCAGAGTCCAACAGGGAGATTGGCCTGTAGCAGGCAGGGTCCCCCCTGTTCCCTTTCTTAAAGATGGGCACAATAATAGAGGTGGACCAGGAGGATGGGAAGCCAGCTGCAGGTATCGCATTGAAAACATTGGTTAATATTTTTGACCAAAATTGTGGGTACTGGATGTAGAGATCTGCAGGGACCCCATCAGGTCCCGGGGCCTTGTGTTTACTTGTGTCTTTGATCGCCCTTTCAACCTCCGTGGTGTTAAACTCCATAACCAGGTTGGATGAATCATGGACGCTGGCTGGTGAGGTAGGTGCTGTGGATTCATAGATCTGTTTGAAGTGGCCTAGCCATCTATCATCTTCTATCACACAGTCCATATCAGTTTTCCCGTCCTCAGAAAAAAAGGGCTGATTCACAGTGTCCCAAAACTTTTTACTGTCTCTCAAAACATCAATGGATAGTAAACTATCCCAAGCTTCCTCCTTAATTTGGGTTTTGCGATTAATAACTGCATTTTTATATTCCTTCCTTAAATTAGCCACTAAGAGCCTGTCTCTGGGTTTTTGTTTTAGTGCTTTCAGCAGGGCACTGTGTTTTTGCGAGCATTCCTTATTGAACCATTTGTGGATCTTCTTGTTCCTTTGTGCGCCTGACCTTAGCTCCAAGTTCTTAGAGATCCTTACACAAATCTCCTCATATGCAGCCACTACATCAGAGCCCAGGGCGGTTGGATCTAAGCACACTGCCATATTAGCCTCAGACTCTTGGGTTACTGATTGAAAGAATTGATCAGGGACAATCATTTCCCATTTTAGGCGCCTTCCCTGGTCCTTAGTCGTCAGGTCCTTCGGAGCTGCCACACCTGACAGTCTACAGTTCCGGAAACAGTCTAGGTCCAGCATTAGGAGGACAGGATGATGATCACTGAAGCTAGCAGTAACAACCCTATACTCGGGTGCCTTTGCCAGGACCCCAGTTGATACAAAAATATAGTCTATGACGGTATTGGCGTCTTTCCCAACAAAGGTTGGTGCTCTAGGATCATTCTTACCTTGATCAAATTCAAATAAGTTTAAATTCGCGAGGAAGGTCTCAAGACACTCTCCCTCATTTGTGTGCTCGAAGTGGGGAATGCCTTCAGTCGGTAAACCCCCATATCTATCGTTAAAACAATCTCCCTCACAAGGGTGAATGTTAAAATCGCCCAGGATTACCATCTCTGGGACGGAAATGCAATCATACCTATAGACTGACAAAAAGTTTAACAAAGAGGTCAAATGTTCATTCGCACAGGAGATCTCCTTGGAGTTATAAAAATAATAAGCAAAAAAATCTTTGAATCAGGTAGGGTCCACTCCACAACTAACGTGTTAGTGGGTGCGGTATCTAATTTTTTAAAAACCCCTACCAGTTCAAGGGAACACAATGTGAGTAGGCCGCCCTTTGCTCTCCCTCTTGCTCCTGGTACTGCTAGAGTAGAAAAACTGCAAAAACCATCTAATGAAAAACTTGTGGTGGTGTCCCATGTTTCTTGGATTCCCAAGATATCATATTGTTTTATGAACCCTTGCCATAAAGGGTCTAGAGCCTTTGCGTTTAAACCTGCCACATTCCAGGTAAGGAGTTTGCATAGTGATGAATCTATGTTAGGGGGTGTGGGCGTTCCCCGACTCTCGCCCTCCACCAAGCTTTTATCAGATGTAGGAGATAGATTTACTTTAGTCAGATCCTCCGTAGCAACATCCTTGCAAGGAAGAATGGAAATAGACTGATTGCTCCGTCCCTTTGGGGAGCCCTGTGTATGTCAGTCAACCCAATCTGTGGATGACAGGCATTCGAAGCGATTTGCTATTGGGAAGTGCAAGAGATTATCTGGACCATTTGAAGGCTGGTGGTAATGATAAGGTTGGATGAGATGAGGGCCATAAAAGGGGCCACCTTGCCGTGGTCTGCCTCTTCTATTCCTTACCAAGTTCCATCCTGCATCCCACCCCTCCTCCCGACCAAGGGGTTGTGTATCCCAGGGAAAGTTGAATCTCTGTCTGGGTTTGCGATCATGTGGTCCTTTTAACCAGCTCCATCGATTATCAGCTTGATTTTGTGGGAGATAGAAGTACGAGAGAGGTCTAGCAGTCACAGTACTCGCCTGATATCTAGGGGCTCCACTGCTACAAATAAAATCTACAACCTCCGTGTTCTCAAAAGTGACCACAACGCAGTCCCCTGGAAGGTTTTTTCTGTTGCCTCCTACCCATGGAGCTCTTTCTATCATTAGGATATTACTCGGTATGTTTGGCGGAAGGGGATAGTTACTGGATAGCCAGTGACATACTTTATTTTTAAGAGCCTGGTACGATTCTACTTCTGATGAAGGGATTTCAGTTACACCAGTGAGAATGACCACATAGGGACAAGCATCAGGGGGGAGATGAATGTTTCTGCGGACCATACCCTTGGCTCTGTCGGGTGCATCAAGATTTAGAGGCTGAGATAGGCAATCGCTGGAGGTAGCCTGAGGAGTTGAGTTATTTTTAGTTGATATCTGGGTTAAATCTGTTTTCTTAATTTGGTCCACTACAGAGGGCTTTATTTTGGTGCCAGCCTGATTTGTAGTATTACTGGGTTTCTTGGGCGCCACATTATTGGTCTCCAATGTTCTGTTAGCAACCACCGGAGGCTTTGCCGTTTTGGGTGGATTGGTGACCTGGGCGGTTTTATTGTTTAAGGTGAAACTAGGAGCACTTATGTCCTTATGTATATTTTTTAGGACAGTTTCCAGGCAGCGTAATCTTGCCTCTATGGGTTCCAGCAATTCTTTTAGCATGTTAAAGATAGTGGTGTTTATTATGCTTGAACCATTCCCCTCCTGTGATGGTGATTTTGCTAAATTGCCTATTTCTCCGCTGAGCTCCAAAATTTCTTCCAGGCTTTGGTCAATAATGGTGTCATCTGGAAGGCTCAGAGGTAGACCAATCTTGTTGGAATACGGCACCTCTGTGGAACTGGGTGGAACTGCTGGCAATTTATCCATATCAGGGAGGTTAGGGGGAATTTGAACCTTCTTTCCTTTAGGAATGGATGGTTTGTTGACCTTACGTTTCTGCTTGGGGATTGCCCCTTCTATCCGGCCCCTTTCTTTTGTAGCGCACATGGTGTTGGAAGTGTTTGACTCACTTTGTTGCGCTCCACTCTCTGTTAAGATATTGAGGTTGGGTGAAGCCTCCAGATCCTGTACAGTGTTTGAGGCGTCCAGATCCCCAGTCTCTCCTGATCTGTGTACTAGGGCCTGTATATCTGACCGAGAATCAATGTAAGGTGTCTGTGCCTGTGCAATAAGGCCCAGGGAGGAGCGCTTGGCCATGGCCAGGTCTTGGGAGACTCTCCTGTCCATTAGTATGATTCCCTCGTCGATTAACGCATGTGTGCGGGTGATGAAATCGTCCAAAGTCCCAGTAAGTTTTTTAGCTCCTGCAGCGGCCATACTTCTAGTTTCACGGCAGGACATAACCCGTGTATCCTAAAAGTTATAGCAATTGGGAGCTATGTGTACCCGACCAAGGTTTGTGGCCCAGCCCAGCCTCCTCAGGCCTCTGAGGGCCACAGAGGGCCCGCCCTTTGCCCGGGCTTCGCTCGGCGTCCCGCTCGCGTCCCGCTGAGCGCCTCCCTGTTATAGTTAAACCGAGCGTTGCGGCCGGGGGGCGTGTCTTGATGGGGGCGCGGCCGTGCACACCTGTGCAGCGCAGGGACTCCTGGTCTTGGGAGTCCCTGCAGCTCGCACCCTCAGCTAGGTCCGATGTTTACTCCTCCTCCTACCGCAGCTGTTCCCAGTCAGCCGGCCTCGACCCCACGCCTCGCGCCGCGCAGCGGCACCCGCGAAGCGGGTGCTGCAAGCTGTTACCTTGCGGCGGGGCGGTCAATCCCTCTTGGGATACGGGGAGGCCAGCTGGCTAACAGGGGCAGATTGGCAATATGGCGATATGGCGATTCCAAGGGCAGCAACACCCGGTACGTTCCTTCCTGCAATCAGTTCCTCCACATAGGAAATCACCAATTCCTCATGCAAATTAAATCCAACGTACTGACTGGGATTGATAGCAATCTTTAAATAAAGCTTTTTTCTTCTCTTTGCAGGGGGGCAGCTTTACTATAGGCCCACAAACCAGCAACTTAGGTCCCAAATGAGATACATTTACTCTTAAAAAAAGGCCAACATTTTATTCAACTGTGTATGTTTTAATTTGTGGGTGAAACTGAAAATAGCTTTTAAATTTCTATTAAAAGATTAGAGCCTTGCCATCAAAAGTGGTGACCAACTCAACAGATACTTACGCCACGATATGGTCCCCCGTGCTGTATGTTTTTCTCCTGGTATTTGGACACCTGTATGTCATGACGAAAGATTTAGAAAAACTAACGGGAAGGTCCAGCCGATCCATGCATTTCGAGAAAAGATCTAAAAGATATTGGAGGCCATTTGCTGTGTGGGCTATCAGCACAGCGTCATCCGCATACAGGTCCCCATTTTTGGCAGGTTCTTTCCATTCTCAATTAAAAAGAGTTATCCCATTAATATAAATTAGGTAAAGAAAAGGGGCCAAAATATAACCATGTCTAACACTCCATGTAGACTCAATGAGTGGGGAGTATTCGCCTGAGAGATCATAACATACCTTTACTGGGAGATTCCTGTGGAGATGGGGTAACAGTAATAACAATTCCGTTTCCAGGCCCATCCCACTCATGACGTCCCACAATTTTTGTTGTTTAATAAATTAAATGCGCCTGATATATCTATAAACATAAAGTGTACAAATTCACTCTTGGCCTTCGCATACTTCCCCATTAGTAAAATATTAATTTAAACATTGCTCTTTTGTATTCGTACATAGAGCGGTTCTAAAACCAAATTGCTTCTCAGAAATAATATTATTAGACAATGTTCAGTCTTCCAAACATGCCAATAAGACACGTCACAATATTTTAACACTAGAATCGATTCTGAAGATTGGGAGGTAACACAATGGTTCAGACCTATCCCCCTTTTTAAATATTGGGTTTAAGTATGGTCAGCTATGAGTCGGGGGCTTGGGGCTAGGGATAGCGATCTAAACACATTTGCTAAGATTAGTGCCAACGAGGAGATGTTGCATTTAAAAAGGTCTACAGGGACACCATCTGGGCCCGGACCTTTACCAGGAATGGACTTATTTATAACACCTACAACCTCAGCCACAGTGAGGGAATTTTGAAAATCTCTGTTCTGGGTTGTGTGCACAGAGCCTTCCTGATCTTCTTGGCATGGAGTTTTCGAGGAAAATAACATTTTTGTATAAGGGTCACCCATGCATTAACCCTGATTCTGGGATTTATTATTTGGGCATCTGTTTCTTCAAAAAAGGCCTATTGATGTCTTCTCAAAATTAGCACTCTCCTTCAGCTCCCCAGGCTTTTTAATATCATCCTGTGGCATCTTCCTAATTTCTGATTTTTGTCCTCAAAGGCCTTCTTATAGTCTGCTCTTGCCTGTTTAACATCAAAGTTGACACAGGGCTGATCTTTAAGGTAGCCATTGAAGGTTTATGCGCCACAGATCAGGCTGTGGTAAACCAATGACAAGACCGAGAGTCTTTAGGAGCATAAGTGGATGTTAGATGATTTACGATAGATCAACATATGTTTGCAAAAGCACCTTGAATCAGTTCAGGTCCTAAGCCCTTGGTTAAACAGGTCTTTATGTCTTCCCTAGAGGGAGTAACTAAGGTCTGAATAAACAGAGCTGGATCCACTTTTCTCCATTTGAGTTTCAAGCTCTTGTTCTGAGTTAATTCCAAATAATCATTTTTTTTGCGATTAAGAGTCAGGGTACCACGAAGTTGATTGCGATCACCTATACAACAACCCAGTACCTCAAATTAAAATGTGTGATAAATCAGTAGATAGCAAGACAGGGTCAATTGTGCTACCTGCATGATTTCCATTAAAGTGGGAATTAGAGCATTTTTAGAATTACCAATATTACTGGCAAAAATTAAACCATAATTCATTAAAACCTCATTAAGAGCCTCACCAAATACTGAATGTGTAAAATGGGTTACAATATCATTTCAGACATCTCATTTAGTCCGGTGACTGCAGAGTTGTATTTAAGAATCAAGGTCGCCTCTCGAGAAGATAATTTTGCCTCCAGGTCGCCTCCTCTTGGGTCGGGTTCCACCTTGGAGATGACCGACCATTTTAGGTCATTTTCTGTGTGTGAATGGTCAATCCAGCGACCTTGATTCTTAAATACAACTCTGCAGTCACAGGACTAAATGAGATGTCTTAATTATACCATCTATAATACTGAGCTCACAATATTATGCTATCTAAAAAACATTTGTCAATCACTGACATAGAGCCTTATCCATCTATGGATCATTCTTTTAAGCTATCACAACTTCAAGGACTACATTGACCAGCATGCTCCTTAAACGTGTTCTAGCATCGTGTGTAATATAAGCTCCGCTTTTTCATGCAAATACACATATTCTGCCAAAGGATTACCTAGCACATGTTCACAAACGACGAAGTAAAGAGCAATTAATAGATTTTTTCAGCTTATGCATGTAGTCTATATGATCTCTTGAATAGGAACTACAATTCCCGAAACACCGAGGGCCATTCAAACACGTCATATACTAAGTGCCGGTACATGTCAATTTCGAAGGGCGACGGCCGACTGAAAGACGCCGCGCTATGGAGAGTAGACCCGTTTCTTAAACAAGGTATGCTTTCACTCATGCCGAGACGATGCCCCCAAAAAATAGTCTTTTCGTAACATCGGCCCGACTCATTTCGATCTCAAGACTTTGGGCAATAGGACAATAGGGACTTTGCTTCAAGATGCGCAATATTTATTTACTGAATGAGACCCCCCTCTTGTTGCAATTGACGGCATTCAGTGACCCATTTGCTTTTCTCTCTACCACACAGGAACCAGGTCCTAAAGATAAACCAGCGAGCCGAGTCTGGCATCACGCTAAAACACTGCCCCAATAAGGTAATCGCGTGTTTATATTTTGTGACAAAAAACCTTTTTGCGCTTCGAACAATAGATGGCTACATAGTTTTCCTTTTACCAAGAGCACACGACTGGTGCCATAGTCCATAGGATATTGTGATTCTCGATACGTCGAACTTGGGAAACAGGAGCCTTTTTTGACTGTTAAGAAGATAAGGTAAACATTTTGAGGCTGTGCTTGTCCGTCCTAAGGAGTTAGGATAGTAAGGAGTTTTGTTTGTATCTTTCACAGGACTGAATCCCTCAAGGTCCTGAGGAGAATCCCCGCTACTAAGGGGCTTCGAAACGCGTCGACCCTTTTTTCACGAGGCCAATCGCATGGGAATGTTATTTGTGAAATATCTAGATTGTTGAAAAAGATTCCGATGGCCTGTGTTGTCATTTAATAAATGCTTTGAAATAATCATATTAATACCCCACCACTTATAATAATAATAGATTCTGCCGAATCTAGGTGAGGGTATTCACGTTTTTTTCTTCACCTAACTCTGTATTTGTTTTTATCTTTCTAATCCCTTTTTGTATGTCTGATCTTGAGTGTAAGAAGTTCGTGTATGACATTTTCACGGAATGAATGATGGATGACAAATGAGTTTGCATGACTGAGGTTCATTCTTTTCTTTTGATATATATCTTTTCCTGGTGTTTGTGGTTTGTCTTCTAATTTTTACACACCATCAATTTGAAAATAGATTTTAATGCTTTTTTTCTCTCCCTTTGCCCTGATAAAATTTGTGATCATGTTTAAAATGAGAAAAAATCACATGTGAATTTCAAAAAAATTAAAATTATTAAGACAGACACATTTTGGCTTGTGTATATGCGGCAATTGTTTAAAGTCATTGTGCATCTGAAGCGTATCTACTTACATAGCAGTACTGGCATTTTGTTCTGTTGAAACTGATATATGTCGCAGCCTTACTGCGCTTTAGCCAAACCCTTTCGTTGTTTCTTGGTCCCGTTTAGAGTGGCATTGCCGTAGTCAAGTCTGGACAGAACTAGAGTTTGGGTTGCAGTTTTTAGGTCGTTGGGGGGTATGAAAGATTTGATTTTGTTGAGGAGTTTTAGGTTGTAGAGGGCACCTTTTGCTGTGGGAGCTCATGTTGAGGCTTGGGTCTAGAAAGATCCCTAGTGATTTGACTGAGTTTGCTGGAGTGAGTTTGCAGTTTAGGAAGTCAAGGTTGTTTAACCATTCTTGGATCTGAGAGGGCTGCTCGTGATTGGAGAAGACAAGGATTTTGTTTTTTTCTTGGTTAAGTTTGAGGTGGTTGAGAGTTAACCAATTTTCCAGTTTTGAAAGAGTGGAGTTGAGGCGGAGGATGTCATTGAGGCAAGAGATCTCGAGGTACAGCTGGGTCTCGTCAGCATAGAGGTGGTAGGCGATGCTTTCTTGTTTTAGAATGGCAGTGAGCGGTTCCATGTAAATGTTAAAGAGTGTGGGGGAGAGAACTGAGACTTGAGGGACACCTCGAGTTGAGGGGGAGGTTTTGGACATTGAGTTTTAGATTTTTATGATTTGGGAGCAGTTATGTAGAAAAGAGGAGATCCACTTTAGGTCATTGCCATCAGCTCCGACACATTTTTGTAGGGCATCTAAGAGTAGGTTGTGATCAACCATGTCAAAAACAGCAGATAGGTTGAGGAGGAGAAGTAGGCAGCATCTGTTGGAGTCAAGGGAGTTGTGAATGTTGTCTGTAATGCTCAGTGTATCGGTTTCAGTGCATCATCCCTACCTGAACCCAGATTGGTGTGAGTCAAGTGGGTTGTTAGATTCCAGGTGTTGGTTCAGTTGGGAGAGAACACATTTCTCCAGGATTTTGGCTAGGAAAGGGTGGTTGGTGATGGGCCTGAAATTTTTGAGGTCATTTGGGTCAGCATCCGTTTTTTTTAGAAGGGCAGTGACTTTGCCTTGTTTGAGGCAGTCGGGCATCAGTACGTTGTTTAGTGAGCTCTTGATAATCTTTGTTCACAGTGGGGTTTGGGTATGGTTGAGGTTCTTAGCTAAGGAGGCGGGTATAGGGTCTGCGTAATGGTTGGAGGGTTTGGAGTTGGCAATCACATTAGAAATGTCCTTTTCCGAGAGAGGATTGAAGTCTTTCCACCGCTTGGGAGGATATGGGAGACTAGGGTGAGGGGTGACTTTAGGGGTCGACCGAGGAGTGGTCTTGGCTTCAGTGAGCATGTTGTAAGCTGGGTATGGGTGATGTTTCATAAGGGATGAGGATTTGCTGTGTTGGGATTGAGGTTGGTAGTGTAGGGAGAGCTCAATATTGGAGATTTTGTCATCGAAGAATTCGGCCAGGTTGTTACACTGAAGTTTGAAGGCAGGGGTTTAGCTTTGGTGGCTTTGGAGGTCTGTTTCTGGATGATGTTGAAAAGTTCTTTGGGGCGGTTTTTGGCTTTGCCTAGTTTGTTCCGGAAGAAGGAGGCTTTCTCCTTGATTATGTGTTTTTTGTAGTAACTGCGTACTTTCCTGAGTTGGGAGAGGTTGATTGTGGATTGGTTCCCTCTCCAGAGTCTTTCAGTGGCTCTTACTTTTCTTCATTCAGAGTTGAGGTAATTATAGAACCAGGCTCGGGAGGGGATGTCTCTGACTCTTTTAGGTTTTAGGGGGGCTAGATGGTCAAGGACAGTTGTCATGGGTCTATTGTACAGTGTAGTGAGCTCAACGGTGTTGAGGTTGCCTGTACAGGTTGGGAGCAGTAATGTTATGGTTTCTTGAAGGGCAGGGTCGGGGATGTCTTTGAAATTTGTGGTTCGTTGGAGGGTGATTTGAGTTTTGATTGGTGGAGCTGATGGAGCAGATTTCATCTGCAGTCATGCATTGTTTTATTTTTCGTGCTTCAGACAGACTACATTTAAATTGCCACGCACCTTTTGTGCAAGTTAAAAACATGACACATGAAAAATATGAAAGTGAGGCCTATTCAGTCTGAAATGCTTTTGCTGAATTAACATGTGTTTTTGCAATGTAGAGAAAAGTGACCTTTTTAGCTTTGAAGATTAATAGAATATGTTTCTCTCTTCCCAGCTGATCCCTTGTAATCTAAATACACTATTCCTGTCTTAAGAGACTTTGACTTGTTGCACATTTTAAAAAATATTTTCAGTTAATAACACCTCTTTTTATAATGTGTGTGAATTAATAATGCACCAAACACTACGCAGGGGGCTAAATACTTTTTGCATGAAAAGCTATCTAAAACACTAAAGCATGTTGTTGTGTGTGTTGTATTAACTGTGTGCGCTACATAAACTGTGTGTGCTTTTAAATTTTACACTAAAGCATAATAATGTTATGTTGCACATTGCACATTTATTTTGCATGTTGTCATAAATAATAGAAAAGCTGCTTGAAACTAACAGCTTGGCTAGGTAAACATTTATAAGGGGTATTAGTATGGAGTTGGGAAACATAATGGGCTGATTTACATGAAATTAATATTATCTTTGTGTTTGTTTTATTTTTGGAGCCTACACAAAACATGGCTGCCTGTGAATCCAGCAAGTCTATGACTTGTAAAGAGAAGGGTGCATGCGCAGACTGGGCCAGTTTTCCTCATGACAAGAAGTCAAGGACATCTTGAACTATACATTCTTGTGACTGTGCCAATGTACCAGTTAGTTAAAAGTATCCATCTGACTGCACTGTGGAAGGAAGGAAGGATGAATTAGAATGAAACATTTTTCCTAGTAAATGTTGCAAACATTTATAAATGTATTAAATCATTTGCGCTTCTTTTGTTAAAACTGGTAAAGTCAGGTTTTTAGAATGAGTCAGGGTAGTGAGAACTCATGCCATCATGACTGACCAATCACGTACAAGTTTTCCTTAAGATGCAACATCTTTGGGTAGACTGCCAAGGTTTAGAGTATAAATACTTACCCCTCCGGAGGAGGGGCTGGCTTTCTCAGCTCAGCCGGCTTCTAGGCTCATTAGGGGGGTGTGTGAGCTCTTGAGAGAAGGAACCGATTAGGCCAGATATCCTACGGGTTAGGTACGAGAAACGTCCTGGGAGATTGCTGAAGGGGAGGTGCGTCCGAGGAGAGTCAGGGGGAGGTTTCTTGCTTCCACGTTATATTTTGGCACTGCAGGCCACATTCCTTTGAGGTCTGGTGACGGAGGGGCTGTCTCCCTCCTTGTTTGCTCTTTAGACACAGACAGATGCAGAAGAACAGCAACAGATATAAAGGCTCTTTAGATTTAGATGCTAAACTTTGAGTTTATGCTTTGACTAATTAATTAGGTCTGAAAAGATTTATTTGATTTATGCATTTATTTCTCTTAACGGGAGATTTGTGCAAACTATTTAATTATTGATTAGCTTTGCGAGACTATTTTTTCTTAGAAACTCTTTAAGAATTTTGACTGATATTTTGCGCCACATTTTCTTCCCTACATGTTATGCTTATATGCAGACTGTAATGTGTTCTTTATTAATGCTATTTTTCCTGTTTTCCAAATTCTGTAACCTGATTGATATTTTACTAATGAATAAAGGGTCAGAGAAAAATTAACTTATGACTAGAAAATAAAACCCTTTAAAATACTCAACAACTCTCTTCATTGGCTTGAATAATAATTGCAGTTTTTACTGTTCATGATTATTTAAAATCTCCTGAAGGTAATACATGATGTGAAGGGCCCAACACCTTTTGAGCGGTAAATTAGAGGTAGCATGAAGGTTTTGCATTGAGAAACTACCAGAAGTAATTACCGCTCCATCAGTTTTTGGTAAGCAGAGGATGGTCATTATTGATTAGTTTGGTGATTAATGATTATTGATTTCACCATCAACTATTCAACTATTGGATCATTGACCTTAAGTAGGGAAGTAAAATAATTGCCCAAGTTAGATAAATGTCCAAGTCCTGATTCCTGACTCCAATGCTCAGAACCTGAAGACTGGCAAAGCAGTACTGGAAGGTGATGCAAGAAGTGGTGTGAGTATCAACAGGGTTGTGAAATGTTGTTAATATTCTAGCATGTTTTTTTGAAGTGTTGAAAGTATTAGGTTTTTTGCTATTGGTGAAATTTTGCTCATTTTGAATTGATGGTGTTATTGATTATATTGGTAATTTCATAGGACATACCTTTTTGGTTATTGATTACATGTTTTAACTCTTCATGTTAAGTTAGTGTCTTGTTCTATGTTGTCTGGAACACGCAGGTATGCACACCTGTGGAATCCCGGGCAGGAATAGCGGGTGGTAAATGGAAGCCACACTGCACTGAGGTTACTCGTCTGTTGGAATAACACTGAGAAGCTAGGTAGGGCTGGCAGTGTTAAATTAGGGACTATTTTCTGTGTGAGTGATTGATAGCAAAGATTTCGCTGGTGAAACTTTGGTCTGATATCACCTAGAAAGGGTCACACTAAAGGAGTAGCAGGTTCTTCTGAGCTTGAATGATAGCAAAAGGGTTCGCTGGTGAAACTTTGGCCTAAGATATATCCTGAAGGATAAGTCCAAAGGAGTAGCAGGTTCTTCTGAGCTTGATTGACAGCAAAAGGGTTCGCTGGTGAAACTTTGGCCTAAGATATATCCTGAAGGATAAGTCCAAAGGAGTAGCAGGTTCTTCTGAGCTTGAGTGAAAGGTAAGCGGAAGGGATTTAATTGTAGTGTTTGAAGAGTAAATGGAAGGTCTTACTTAAGCGGAATGTGTTACTCGCAGTGAATATAAATCTATCCTTTATTTAGCACAACAGACAGAGTAGCGAATGTATTTATGTTGTTACGAACAGAGTTATTGATTAAGAGAAATATTGCAGTAAGATTTTGTGGAGGGTCAGTAGTAGGAGTAAAACTGACTAAAATGGAGACTGACAGCTTTGGAAAAAAGAAATTGCATTGAACTATTGCAAAAATGAAATTGTTTGAAGGCTTAAAGAAGCTGTTAGGAGGTAAAGTGAAAAATGTGTTTTTTATTGGTGATGCTCCTGAAGGAACACCTGTGCATTTTATGTCTACCAATTTGGGACAAAATACATGTATGTGGGTTCACCAATGGTACAAGATCACTGATTAAGAGGGTGCTTTGAGGTTTCCAAAAGATGCTACTTTTGAATTGCAAATCATTGACAAATTAAGGGAAGTCTTATGTGAAATAAGGACACCATGTAAAGCTGCACAATTTGAGGCCTTAAACGTGTGGGAAAAAGCAGCAAGAGAGAAAGCAAGTGGTGATAAAAAGGTAAAGCACCAGATACAGGAGAAGGGAATACGTGATGATAAAGAGCTTCAAATAAATAATGATTCAGGGGATGAAATAATGGATGAATTGTTAACTGAGTGTCCACCACTTTATGTGGTTCCCATTAAAAATACTGAAAATAGTGTACTAGTAAGCACTACAGTGGCTACTGCTTCTGTTGAGCAGAGAAAAACACAGGTTGAGAAAACTGTGCAAACATTTCAGATTGACCCATTACCTGTTGATTCAGCACTGACAGTGATACCTCCAGGTGTTACTGCTTTAAATGTGCCTGATTCAGTCCAAGAATTGCTAACTGCATATGCACAGATGATGCATAGAAAAATTATGACTGTCCCAATTAATATGGTCCCTACTGAAAAGGTTCAAAGAGCTGCAGAAGGAGTGACTATGGCAGAGTTTATTTCAGAAACTCAGAATACACAGATTATTGAACAGAAATTACCCCAAGCACTGAAAGGTGAGGGGAAAATGGCATTTACAACATCTACAGCTCAGGATAAAATAAATATATATGACAATGGGATTTCTCAAACCTGCTTTGAGGAAGCAGCAGTGATTAAAAAGATAGAAAACATGGGAGAACATATTAACACAGGCCCTGAAAAAGAGAGACAGCTTAGTGTTTTAAATTCAGCACTTGAACATGGAGAAAATAACAGTCCATGCTGTTTAAATAATGAAAATGTGAACCAGTGTCAGGAAAAAGAATTAATTTCCCTGAGTAAGGAAACAGTTGCATGTGCATTAACTACACATAATGGACTGACAGATTTGGCTCAAAAATATGAAACTGATGTTTCAGGAAGTTTTCCATTTCAGAAAAGTTTTAGGGTACACATGGATGAGGAAGCAAATGACAAAATGTGTTCTTCAGGAATGCATTTGCACATTGCAGAAATAAAATATATTTTTAAATGCAATGGGCTTGAGCAATTAGGAGACAAATGGGCAAGAAAACATGAGAAGAAAATGAAACCATCAGACCTTGCAAAGAAACTGGATAAGGAAAAGAAGCCACCAGATATAATTGAGAAAAATAATAAGCAGAATGAGGGAGAAGCTTTTGCTTACTCATTGAGAGAAATGGTGGGAGAAGTGCATGTTCCTATGCCACAGAATAAAAGTGAACTTGCAGCATTTCTGAACACAATCCCCAAATTGTGAGACAGGATTGTGCTGTGGTACCCACAAGTTGATGGATTTGTTGTAATTTTAAAAGAGCAGTGCATTAATTTGGAAATGTTCTTTTACATTGCCATGCTGACTAAATTGTGGTTTAAATCTAAAGTTGTGGAAAGGCCAAGTGAAGAGACAATGAAAAAGGTTTGCATGAATGCACCATCATTTTCTGTTGTTATAGAGGAAAAGATAGCAGTGATAACTTTCCTGAAGGGCAGAGTGCCAGCAAAGGATGTTGACTGGGTACAGATTAAAAGAACACAGGATGGAAGTAAAGGTGTTTTGGTTTGTGCAAATTCAGGTATGGATGTTGTACTGCTGGAAAATGTGTCCTTTTGCCATCTTTATAACAGATTCGAGCATTGGAAGAAGACAAATAAATGTAAACATGATGCACAAAAACATGAAGAAATGCAGATGCAAAATATGCCAGCTAAGCAAATGCAAATGTCAGTTCAGAAACAGGTACCTATGGCAGGAATTTTCCAAGCATGGATGGTCCCACAAAATATGGAAAATGCTAAAATTAATTTAAATAAGTTGTCCAGAGCAAATGTGAATTATTTCCAGAGACATAAACAGAACCCAGTCCAACAGGTTGCTCTGTTTGCAAATGAGAGTTTTAACACTCACAATTCTGAATTTAGCAATTCCATTGTGAAGGCAGTGGAAGGTCCAGATTTAATTGCAGGAGTTTTAAACAGAGAAGTTACAAACCCAGTGTTATAAGAATTTGCCCCAAAATTAGGCCCATTTGAGGTAAATTGCAAAACTGTTGTCTGTGACTCAGGCCTAGCAGGAAAACAATTATTTTACAAATTAAACAGCACAAATGACTGTACACCAGATAATGTTATTTTTCAGATTCCTGATGAGGATGTACATTTTAAAATGGCCCAACAAGAGACAGCTGTAGCATTATTTTCAGAAAATACAGTTGAAAAATTACCTTCTGATTTGGAAAAAATAATAAACACAGAAATAAGAGAGTTTACAGAGAAGGATGCCAGATTAATAAAATGTACAGAACATGTCTTATTAAAATTAGAACCAGATGACATGTATTCAGGAACACAATCAGTTGCAGGAATTTTACCAATAAAAGGATTTTTGATGGAATTGATTGGAAGTTTGTGTAACTTTCTGATCACAGGTTCACAGAAAATAAATGAAAAGAACAGAATAGTGCAGGAGATTAAAAGCATATTTTTTCCATGTTGCCCTGTGGTACTGAATCCAGCCAATATATTTTTTCACATTCCATGTGCTGAAGAATGGCTTACTTTTATTGATTTTTGCCAAGTTCATGTCGCAGTGCCACTGCATGAGAATAGTCAGGAGTTCTGTAAAAAAGAAGATGAATACCTGGGACACAAAATTGGAAAGGAAGGTAGAAATGTGTCACCAGAGAAGGTGGAAATGATTTCCAAGATGAATCCACCTCAAATTCAGAAAGAAGTCAGGACATTTTTGGGAATGGTTAGCTGCTGTAGAGAGTGGTTACTGAACCTTTCCCTAGTGGCTAAGCCTTTACTGAGGCTGACACACAAAGGTGTGTCTGATCCGCTTCTATTGGACAACAACTGCGCAAAAGCATTCCTAGAGTTGAAAGAAAAAAAATGTTGCGCCCCGGCACTAGGAATGAAAGTTTATTTGAAAGAAAATACACCAATTTGCAGTGAGAGGGAGGGCTGCGCTCTCTCTTTGCCTATTGAAAAAGGTGACTGTGTTCAAAGGTCTGTGAAGTATTGCCCAATGACCTTTGACCCTAAATTCACAAAAATGTCAGCAAATGAATTGGATTGTGATGAAATTGAAAATGAGTGTCTAAATATCATGAACATATGCATAAAGCCAAATTCAGACTTTAAGGATGAACATCTGAGTCAGCCCAACAATGTCCATGTTGTAGATGTCCCATGTTTGAAAGGTGACACATTAAAAGCAGCACATGCTGTGCTCCTTATACATTATGTTGTCAAAGCTTCATGGCTTTCAGTAGTTACCTCAGCCCAAAATTCGAAATTAATTGCCCTTACCATAACATGCAGTATATCTGCTCAAGTGAGAGTCACTGTTGTCATGGGAGAGAGAAATGCTAATTCAGTTGCACAAATGTGTGGTCTGTTAGCATGTACATTCAATGGAATCTTCACAATTGAATTAAAAGAGGCTCAAGAAAATGTTTTTGAAGCAAAACAACAGAGTTGTATCAGAACTGTTTTTGAGAAAAATGACAACTGCAAAGTGGCAAATGTGTTATTGCAAAGACTGATGCCCAGGTATAGATTGCCAGTTTCTCTGAAATCAGATCATAATGAAGTCTTAAAAATAATGAGTGCAGAACAAAAGATTGGACAAGGAAAGGATTGTAGTTCTCTGCCTGAAGTGTCAAGCATAATAAAGCAACACAATGGCAGCACAGAGTTACCTTTTGCAAAAGACTGTGTTTCAGCAACACTAAAGTGGCTTGAAAATGAATATGCAAATGCACTTGTGGAAAACACTGAGGAGAACTCTAGCCATTGCTGTGTAGGTCTGGTTGATGTACAATGTGCAGTTTCTCACCAGATTGCAGCTGCTACACAAGATCTGCATAATGGATGGTGCAACGGCTTTGATCTGAGAGATGCTGTGGTGAAACATCTGAATCTGATCAAAGTGAAAATAAGAGTGAAAGGCATTGGTTGAAAAAGTGCAAGAAATTGATGGTGCTCTGTCAGAGTTTCTCAGCACCTAAGTAGTCTAATTTGCATTGAAAAGGTAGAGAATGCCACACTCTATGAGCCATTCATGGCAAGCTGATGACAAAGAGCAAAGAAATGCTGAAACTGTCCTGTTTAATTTTCCTTTTTTATTATTTTAGTTACTTATTTTAAAGAAGACTAACTGTTCCAAGAAGCTACTTACAGAACTCTGCACTAAAACATTTGAGCTTGGCTATATATGATCTGATTACAGATAGACTTGTGTTTGCCTTAGAAATAGATGTAAAATTGTTATATGCTCAGCTTTTGCAATTAAAAAATAGAATAAAAAAAATAAAATGTCACTTTTGAAATTAAATATGTGTGATGAATTATAAATCATTTTAACATGATTTGAATCATCGGAAGGGTGGATTGATGGAGCAGATTTAATCTGCAGTCATGCATTGTTTTATGTTTTGTGCTTCAGACAGACTGCATTTAAATTGCCACGCACCTTTTGGTGCAAGTTAAAAACATGGCACATGAAAAACATGAAAGTGAGGCCTATTCAGTCTGAAATGCTTTTGCTGAATTAACATGTGTTTTTGCAATGTAGAGAAAAGTGACCTTTTCAGCTTTGAAGATTAATAGAATATGTTTCTCTCTTCCCAGCTCATCCCTTGTAATCTAAATACACTATTCCTGTCTTAAGAGACTTTGACTTGTTGCATATTTTAATAAATATTTTCAGGTAATAACACCTCTTTTTATAATGTGTGTGAATTAATAATGCACCAAACACTACACAGGGGGCTAAATGCTTTTTGCATGAAAAGCTATCTAAAACACTAAAGCATGTTGCTGTGTGTGTTGTATTAACTGTGTGCGCTATATAAACTGTGTGTGCTTTTAAATTTTACACTAAAGCATAAAAATGTTATGTTGCACATTGCACATTTATTTTGCATGTTGTCATAAATAATAGAAAAGCTACTTGAAACTAACAGCTTGGCTAGGTAAATATTTATAAGGGGTATTAGTATGGAGTTGGGAAACATAATGGGCTGATTTACATGAAATTAATATTATCTTTGTGTTTGTTTTATTTTTGGGGCCTACACAAAACATGGCTGCCTGTGAATCCAGCAAGGCTATGACTTGTAAAGAGAAGGGTGCATGCGCAGACTGAGCCAGCTTTCCTCATGACAAGAAGTCAAGGACATCTTGAACTATACATTCTTGTGACTGTGCCAATGTACCAGTTAGTTAAACGTATCCATCTGACTGCACTGTGGAAGGAAGGAAGGATGAATTAGAATGAAACATTTTTCCTAGTAAATGTTGCAAACGTTTATAATTGTATTAAATCATTTGCGCTTCTTTTGTTAAAACTGGTAAAGTCAGGTTTTTAGAATGAGTCAGGGTAGTGAGAACTCATGCCATCATGACTGACCAATGACGTACAAGTTTTCCTTAAGATGCTACATCTTTGTGTAGACTGCCAAGGTTTAGAGTATAAATACTGACCTCTCCGGAGGAGGGGCTGGCTTTCTCAGCTCAGCTGGCTTCTAGGCTCATTAGGGGGGCGTGTGAGCTCTTGAGAGAAGGAACAGATTAGGCCAGACATCCTACGGGTTAGGTACGAGAAACGTCCTGGGAGATTGCTGAAGGGGAGGTGCGTCCGAGGAGAGTCAGGGGGAGGTTTCTTGCTTCCACGTCATATTTTGGCACTGCAGGCCACAATTCCTTGAGGTCTGGTGAAGGAGGGGTTGTCTCCCTCCTTGTTTGCTCTTTAGACACGAAGATGCACAGAGCAGCAACAGATAGAAAGGCTCTTTAGATTTAGATGCTAAACTTTGAGTTTATGCTTTGACTAATTAATTAGGTCTGAAAAGATGTATTTGATTTATGCATTTATTTCTCTTATTGGGAGATTTTTGCAAACTATTTAATTATTGATTAGCTTTGCAAGACTATTTTTCTTAGAAACTCTTTAAGAATTTTGACTGATATTTTGTACCACATTTTCTTCCCTACATGTTATGCTTATATGCAGACTGTAATGTGTTCTTTATTAATGCTATTTTCATGTTTTCCAAATTCTGTAACCTGATTGGTATTTTACTAATGAATAAAGGGTCAGAGAAAAATTAACTTTTGACTAGAAAATAAAACCCTTTAAAATACTCAACAACTCTCTTTATTGGCTTGAATAATAATTGCAGTTTTTACTGTTCATGATTATTTAAAATCTCCTGAAAGTAATACATGGTGTGAAGGGCCCAACACCTTTTGAGCGGTAAGTTAGAGGTAGCATGAAGGTTTTGCATTGTGAAACTACCAGAAGTAATTACCACTCCATCAGAGCTACTGTTTGGTTAATGCTGAATAGGATTATGAGGTGGTCTGACCAGTTGATTGGGAGAATGTTATTTATGGTTATAGTTTCGCTTTTGGCTAGGATAGCATCTAAGGAAGAGCCCTTGTTGTGGGTTTGACCCTTGCATTGTTGGGTGAACTCATTTGTAAGAAGGAGTTCATTTAGGGACTGTATAACAGTGTCATTTTCATTGTTCCAAGGGAGGTTGAAGTCACCCAGGATGATGTTGTCGGAGTTTGCTAGGGAGCACTGAATTAGTTGGTCCGATATTTGATCACTGAAAGCTGGAGAATTTCCTGGGGGTTGGCAGATGAGATGGCACTTTGTTACTTTGTTGTTTGGGCGTGTTATGATGGTGTTTAGGTATTCAAGGGTTGAGAAGGAGTGTGTTTTGAGTTTAACTGAATTGATGTTGTTCTTATAGATGATGGCAATGCCACCACCGCGCTGGTCTATTCTGTCTTTTTTAATGATGGAGAAGCCAGGGGGGACTAGAAGGTCAAGGAGCCAGGTTTCGGTGAGGAACGCAATGTCAGTGTGTTACTCAGTATGGCATCAGCCAGCTGTATTGCGTGCTTAGCTGCAGATCTGCAGTTTATAAGCATGCAGTTTACCATGTAACTGTTGGAATTGGTTTGGGAGGAGTGGGAACTTGGGGGAAGTTTGTGTGTTAGGAGGGACGTTTAGTGGGCCTAGGTTGGTTGTTGTCTCTACCTATACCAGTGATTACTTGGATGTTGGGAGGGAGGGTTTTGGTTTCTCTGGGGTCATAGGTTTTAGCTAGTGTCATAGCGTCATGGGCCTCCCAACACCAGTACCTCTTTCTTTGACTCTTTAAGTACAAGATAGTGCATCATTATCCTATCAGCCATCATTATTTTCCAGTTGATATATCACAGAGGTCATAACTATATGTGCTCACCCTTTAAATAGAACTGATGGCAAGGGCTAGTAAAACTACATGCTGCATAAAGACAGGCACTCCGCTAGTAAAAGGATAGGAAAGGTAGTCAGGTGGCAGAGGCTCCTCCATGTAGCCATAAAATTAAATGACTGTCATGCTACCATTCAGAATGTAAAAATATCAAAATGTAAAGATACCTAAGGAGATAAAGTAGACAATTCTGTTAGAGGAAATCTCCTGTGAGGTTTACTTTCTTGGGTCACTCAACATTAAAGTGACACCTGCATTAGCCGTAATGTTTATAATCTTGGGATGGTGTTCAAAGGCATAATTTCCCCTAATGTCCACATTAACATGAACATAAATTCATACTACTCTCTTTTGACCTTTGCTGAAATATGTCATGGTGTTTATGCCTACCAGCTTAAAATCTTGCTTCACTGGGTAGAGCAGAAGTGCTTTCCTCCTTTGCCTATTGTAATAACTATTTTAATGGATGCTATTCTGGGCAAAAATCTTTTGAGACCTCGCCAGGAACTAAAGAATAAAAAGGTGATACGATGATTATCTTTAAACTGGAGTCAAAACCATATTGTAGTCAAGGTGAAATAAATGTTTCTATTGCCCCCTCAGCTCTAGTGTTGTGGCTTTTTTGAGCTGCAGTTGAATGTCAACACTGTTCCTAAAACACAGAAACTTTATATTTGAATGAGGGGATCAACATGTTTTCACTGACAAGAATTAGATGCTGGATTTGCAATTATTTGGTTTCGATTAAGCATGGGCGGAAAATCCGTTCCGCTCACTGATTTTGCGGATTTTTGGTAAATTCGCAATCCGCGAACTCTCGCGAATTTACCGCAAATTCGCACGCGGCGGATTTTTTTTTCTTGGTGATACAATTTTGCGGTGCGCGGCGTTCACTTACCGTCATTCAGCGTTTGCCGAGTTGTTTTTCTCGATATTTTGCGAGTGCTGCACCATTTTGGATCTTGCTGCGAGATCCCGCGGGAGTTTGGCGACCGCGATTACGTCATCGCGCTCGCCACCTTGCACAGCGAGAGATTGTCAACGCGAGTACGGCGTGATCACGTATCGCGAGAGTTCGCAATCGCAAACCCGTACATGCGGCGGGCAGCAACAATCTCGCATTCGCGAAAATATACAATTTGCAATTCTGCACAAGAAATCCACCAGCAAGCAGCATAAACCTTCTGGAAATGATGATTTTTATCAGAATAACTCCTCAGGTTGACATTTGCCTGCACTTTATTTTGCAAGGAGTCCACTTTTGGCGGGGGGGGGAGGAAGGAAGTGCCCCACAGTCTCCAACTTCCTGTTCCTGTCCAGCAGGCTCCTCCCAGTGCTTTCTTCATGTGCTGGTCACTTTCATTCGGATTCTTCACCTGGAAGGATTACTTTTTGTGGATGCTGCTGGATATTTGGATTTGAGGCCTTTTTGACTTTCTTTGGATCACTTTTGGATTAGAAATTTCACAAGTAAGTTTCTTTGGCGCATTACAGTTGCTGCAACTACAATTTTGTAAATTTCGATTTTTGGGCTGTTGTTGGGGCCTTTTGCCCAGGGGTACTCAGTGGAGGGTGGACTGAGTCTTTCTGTGGGGTCTCTTTAATAAAAACATCATGGAGGGCCTGGATGGCTTGGGAATGGGATTGTGCTGATTTTTCTGTGATTTTTGTTTTTTTTGGGCTGTTGTGGCCTTTTCACCAGGGGTACCGAGTGGTGCATGTGCCTTGTCTTTCTGTGGGGTGTCTTGAATTTAAACATCATGGAGGGCCTGGAAGGCATGGGATTGTGCTGATTTTTCTGTGTTTTTCGATTTTTTGGGGTGTTCATGGGAACAGGCCATGTGGGTGGGGGCCATTTTGAGTGCTGCTACAGGCCCTGGCCATGTGCTGGGAGGGAGGGGGCCATTTTGAATGCAGGCAGTGTTCTTAGGTCTGCAACCATTTTGCCTAGCTTTCAACCTTTATGCCCAGGGGTACTGAGTGGTGCATAGGCCTAGTCTTTCTGTGGGGTGTCTTGAATTTAAACATCATGGAGGGCTTGGGATTGTGCTGATTTTTCTGTGATTTTCGTTTTTTTGGGCTTTTGTTGTGGCCTTTTCACCAGGGATAGTGAGTGGTGCATGGGCCTAGTCTTTCTGTGGGGTGTCTTAAATGTAAACATCATGGATGGCATGGGATTGTGCTGATTTTTGTGTGATTTTTGTTTTTTTGGGCTGTTGTTGTGGCCTTTTCACCAGGGGTAGTGAGTGGTGCATGTGCCTAGTCTTTCTGTGGGGTGTCTTGAATTTAAACATCATGGATGGCATGGGATTGTGCTGATTTTTCTGTGATTTTCGTTTTTTTGGGCTGTTGTTGTGGCCTTTTCGCCAGGGGTAGTGAGTGGTGCATGTGCCTAGTCTTTCTGTGGGGTGTCTTGAATTTAAACATCATGGATGGCATGGGATTGTGCTGATTTTTCTGTGTTTTTCGATTTTTTTGGGGTGTATAACTGAACTGATGTTCCTCTGTCTTCCATTGCTTTTAGGTGCACAAGACTCAAGAGAACCACCAGTGCCAGGAAGAAGTCCTGCAGCGATGTGTGTGTGCAGCATAACGTCACGCGACGTCACGTCTGGCCACAGACAACTCTGCAACTCGTGCAACTGCGGCCTGCTGGTCTGACCTGCTCTGAAGAAGATGGCCCCAAAAAAAGTTCCCCGTAGCTCCTCTAGCAAGAAAGTTGCCGCCAGTAAGGAGCAGAAGAAGCAAGTTACCAAGGAGACTGGTGTGCCGCCCGCCACATTTTTTGGGAGTAAAAAAAAAAGTACGCCTGCAGCAGCAGCAGGATCTGCTGGGGACCAAGCTGGGAGCAGCACCCCGGCTTCATTGGGCTCAGTGCCACCGCCACCACCACGCCAACTTAAGTCCAAGCCCTTGAGTGCTGCAGAGGCACTTAGTCTAGTTGTTCAATCACCATTGACCAGTGATGTTGGCTCATCGCAAGAAAGTAGCAGCAATGTCCCTCAATCAACACAGGTTGTTGTAACTCATCTGATGAGTGTTGAACAACCACAGCCGCAACAACAACCACATGTGCAAGTACAAGCCCAAGTACATGTGGAAGGAGAGGCAGCGCAAGGAGATGCGCAAGCAGAGGTGCATGGAGGGTCACAAGTGCCCACAATAGTTGTTCCTCCCGAAGTAGGGGCACATCAGGAAATCAACAATCAAGCCGAGGTATCATTTGAGGAAGCCACTCCTCCTGATGATCATTCATTGTCTTCCACATCCCTAGCAAGGAAAAGATCAAGGGTGGTGTCTACATCTTCTTCAAGCCCACCTCCTTCTGATGATATGGATGAAAATTGGGAACCACCACGGCCGTCTGAGAGTGAGGCACACCATGATCTGACAAAGGTACTTAAGCGTAAAAGGAACGTCGTTGAAAAACTCATAGTTATGGAATGTGATGAGGCTCAACAAGAAGTGGCGGATACTGCTGCTGATGAAGGTTCTCACGACGACGACCCAGTCATCATAAAGGTCACTGCAGCCCCAGCGGGCATGCAGCAAACAGACATTTTGACCTTAGCCCGAGAAGCTGCTGAGCGTGATGATGTTGTCGACGAGGAGGCAATGGAAGAATCACCACAATCATTGGAGTTAACCAGAACACCAACACCTACCGCTTCCATATTTCTTCCTCGCCAGAATGGACCTCCATCCACCTCGACCTCAATTAGTGGTGGTGAAAGTGCAAAACGTACTGAAGTTCGGCAATCCACATCCTCCACTTCATCTGGAATTAGCAGCAGGGCCACCACCACCAGTATCGCCGGCTCCTCCGGCCCCCAAAGACATTTCAAGTCCGCAGTTTGGGACTTCTTTAGTGTTTGCCCAAAAAAGGAAAACCTCACCATTTGTAGCATTTGTAAGTTTGCAGTTAGTCGTGGTAAGTTTGGTTCCAACTATGGTACCGGAGGCCAGAGAGGTCATCTTGAAAGAAAGCACGCTGTCAAATGGTTTGCGCACCGACAGGCGATCAAGGAAGCCCGAATTGCTCGTAATGAAAACGTTGATGTTTCATCTGCTGATGACGAGGAGGAAGAAGACGTGTCAAACACTTCACTTACACCCAGTACCCCTGTCAGCAGCACACCCCATGTGAGCCACACTAAGAGTGTGGGAGAGAGTGAGACACCAATGCGAAAAAGTTCATCAGCGAGCGTAACTGGGTCGAAGAAATCATCATCATCATCCCGTAAATGCTTGGTCCAGGGCAACATTAAAAAGATGTTGTTTACAGAAGCGCAATATGAACGCAACCACCCACTGACGCGTCTGTATAACACTAAGCTGGCTAAAATGCTAGCTCTGGACCTTCTCCCTTTTTCTTTTGTAGAAGGGGTTGGTTTTCTAGAATTAGTGGCAGCGCTCTGCCCTAAATAGAAGGTTCCTAGCCGGTTCTATTTTGCCAGAGTTGCGGTTCTAGCACTACATGAAGATGTGCTTGAGGTGATTGGGGCAGCTTTGCAGAAGAGTGCTGTTCACACTATACATCTGACAACAGACATGTGGACCAGTGGCGCAGGCGCTGATTACATGTGCATCACTGCACACTGGGTCTCTTTTTCAGGGGTTAAAGCAAAGCTAAACGCAGGTGTTGACCCGGACCAAGTTCTTAAAGCTGCTCGGAAACATGCAACACTAGCCATGTTTGGCTTGGAGAAACGTCACACAGCACAAAACATTTTGGATGAGTTTAACACAAAGGTCTTTCACTGGCTGTCCCCCAAAAAACGCCAGATTGGTTATGTTTCCATGGATAATGGCGCCAATGTAGTTAAGGCCATGGAGCTGGGTCACTATTTCAGAGTGCCGTGTTTGGCGCACTGTATAAACCTGGTTGTTAAAAAATTCTTGAGTGATAAAGACAGTCCAGCGTACAAGGTAGTGGACACCTGCCGAAAAATGTGCAACCATTTCAGCCATTCTTTTAAGGCCCGGAAGCATCTGAGGAGCCTGCTACATGAACGTCGAATGCCAGTGAAAGCACTCATCCAGGAGGTGGCAACACGTTGGAACTCAACCTTCTACATGCTTGAGCGTCTGTATGAGCAGTATACGGTATCAATCACTATTTCTTAAAACAGGGTACAGCTCACAAGGACCTGAGGATGGATGCTGCGCAATGGGAGCTAGTTAAAAGCCTGACAGACATGCTTCGTCCTTTTGAGTTCTTCACGCGTGCAGTCAGCAAGGAGGACTGTAATTTGGGAAAAGCTATCCCATTGTTGTACATGCTGGAGCACCAACTGAAGGCGGTGTCTTCTGTGTTTCAAAGAAATGAAAAAAACCAAGACCCTTTTGTTTTGGCGGAGAAATTATTAGAGCGCCTACAAGGTGATGAACGTCTTAAAATGATCCACTCAGAACAGCATTACATTTGTGCTACTATTCTGGATCCACGCTACAAAAAGGCGCTGGCAGGCCGAGCATTCTTTCCTTTTGATGATGAAGATGTTACAAAGTACAAACGTTGGCTAGCCTTGTCAGCCAAGAGGATTGAAAGAGAACGGGAGCTCATTGAAGGAAAAGGCAGTACATCAGCATCAGCAGGCCATCCCCAGTCAAAACAATCCACTTCTGCACCTGTGGCTGTGCCACAAGTGACCTCTCAGCCGTTAAAGACACCGGCAACCGGATCATCTGCACCAGACACAACAGTAACATTGGAGGCTGAAGAGGATTGGCTAGCTCCGCTTGGGTTTGGTTCTCAAAAGGTCACAGCAACAGCTAAGCAAAGTGGAGGAACCTTGGAGGAGGACCTTGAGTCGATGGTGCAGGACTATCTGAATGACTCAACAGAGGTCTATGTTAATGCTGAGCCATTGGCGTATTGGCATGGGAAAAAAGAATTGTGGCCACAGCTCTCCAACCTGGCTTTAAACTACTTGTCTTGCCCACATGCAAGCGTGTCTTCTGAACGTGTTTTCAGTGCTGCTGGTGGCATTGTAACTCCCAAACGGAGCCGCCTCTCACCCAAAAATGTGGAGAGGTTAACAATGATCAAGATGAATCAGCACCTCATACCACCAGATTACAAAGTACGAGAAAGCACGCCGGATGAAGACGAGGTGGACAGCAACGTAGATGAGGGAATTTCTTCTCTGTTAGGTGACACTGAGCTCACCCTGCCTGAATTCGCAGAGTATGAAGAGGAAGCCTTATTCTTATTCCTGGACCCTGACACCGAGCCCTGAAAATGAGACAATGAATCAATTACTTTCTTTTTCGTCCTTATTCACTTTTATTCCTGTGTGTCTTTCTTTCTTTGTTGTGCACAGTTAATATAATTCAAACTTTAATCACCTAATCACAAAAACAAGCCCATCAGCAGAACTGTCTTCACTTGTTTGCTTATTGATTTGAGGTGCCGCAGTCTGCATTCCTCAGGTTCACAAGTTCAGAAGAACATGCTACTCTATCCTCCTCCTCCAGACTCCTATTTCCATCAAAGCAGAGGGCTGAATTACGCCCAATGAAGACAGACTCAGCACTTGTGGGGGTGTTCTACTTCTTTGCGGGTGAGTTGACGGCTCTGGGACCATTGGTGGGAAGCTCTAATACTGGATAAAAGTGGTTTGGACCAAATCGAAGGCGGACATTTTTTTGTGTTTTTGCTGACTTGCTTGCCTTTGAGGTGCTCTTTGGGGGGTTCCGGGTGTTTGTGGGTGAGTTTTGGGGTCTGGGAGCACTGCTGGGACAGTCTAATCTTGATTGCATTTGCTTTTCAGGAAATCCGTGGTGGAAAACGGGAGTTATGGCTTAGCTGCACAGCGCACTTGGACCGAAGGCTGAGAAATATTGTAAGTATGAGATTTTCCTTTTTGGCTGTTTGGGGGTGTTGTGCTTTTTGGCGGGTGGGTTGGCGGGTCTTGGGGCATTCCTGGGAAGGTCAAATACCGGATAGAAGTGGTTGAGACAAAATCCACGCTGAATTTTTTTTTGCTATTTCTGACATTTTGCTTAATGTAGCGTTTTCGGGGGCCTGTTTGTGGGGCTTCCTGGTGTTTGTGGGTGGGTTTCGGGGTCTGGGAGCACTGCTGGCTATGGATACTTTAGTTTGCAAGAGGTTTGAAGCAAATCCATGGTGGCAGAGGGGAGTTAGGGCCTAGCTGCAGAGCGCGCGCGGAGTGATTTGGGAAATTGGCAAAAAAATGACTAAGTCCCCATTTTTGTACTTTTGCTTTTTGGCTGTTTGGGGGTCTTCTACTAATTTTCTCCTGGGTTGACGGCTCTGGGGCCATTGCTGGGAAGCTCTAATACCGGATAAAAGTGGTTTCGACCAAATCGGAGGCAGAATTTTTTTGTGTTTTTGCTGACTTGCTTGCCTTTGAGGTGCTCTTTGGGGGGGTTCCGGGTGTTTGTGGGTGAGTTTTGGGGTCTGGGAGCACTGCTGGGACAGTCTAATCTTGATTGCATTTGCTTTTCACGAAATCCGTGGTGGAAAACGGGAGTTATGGCCTAGCTGCACAGCGCGTTTGGACCGAAGGCCGAGAAATATTGTAAGTATGAGATTATCCTTTTTGGCTGTTTGGGGGTGTCGTGCTTTTTGGCGGGTGGGTTGGCGGGTCTTTGGGGCATTCCTGGGAAGGTCTAATACCGGATAGAAGTGGTTGGGACAAAATCCATAAGGAAAAGCCTTTTGGCACTTTTTGTAACTTAGGGTTCGTTAGGGTTAGCCCTAGCAGCAGGATTGCATGTGTTTCGGGGTGCTCTACATTTTTGCAACTGAGTTCTGGGGTCTTAGAGCACTCGTGAGAATGTGTAATTTTGGTTGCAAGTCATTTGAAGAAAACCCATGGTGGGAAAGGGGGGATTTGGCATAGTTAAAGAAAGCCTTTGCCACTATTCTTAACTTAGGGCTCGTTAGGGTTAGCAGTATTTCTATTGCATGTGTTTGGGTGGGGGGCTGTTTGTGGGGGGGTTTGCGAGTCTTGGAGCGATGCTGGGTATGGATACTTTTGCTTGCTTGCAAGTGGTTTGAATACAATCCACGGTGGGTAAGGGGGGATTTGGGCCTACTTTTACTTTCAAAGTACGTTTTGTCACCAGTTTTCTACTAGGCCTCGTTTTTTGAGATCTGATTTGGGGTCTTCTACATTTTTGCGACTGGCTTTAGTAAGGGTCTGGGTGGGAGCACTGCTGGGAAGGTCTAATTTTGTTCTAAAACACAGTTTACAGTACACCTAGCTTGAGGGGAAAGATCCGCTAAATTAATTTGCCCATACTTATTTATCCTTCAAAAGGTGACTCAGACAGAGTACGCACTTTCAAAAATATTGTACTGTCTATTAGGAAAATCAAAGTGTGACTTTTTGCACTACACAGCGTACATACCTTATATTTATTTATCAGTGGTGTTGTAATATTATATCACTTCCTGTTTTTCGTTCAATAATTACAGGCCGGGTTTCAGTCTGTGCAATGGGGGAAAAAGGATGGAGTCAGGCTTCACATTAGCGAGCAGCAATTCAGCATCCGCCAGGCAGGCAGTGGACAGGGTGTCTTCTGGTCACCAACATTGATGGACGAAGCGTCAGCTGGAATGGAGGAGTGCCGCTAATAAGAGAAATGGTTTGCTGCATGCAACTTACTTACCAAATTCAACAGGACAACTACAACAACATACAGATACAGTATCCATTTTTTTCTTCTATGAGTGTGACTGCATTTCTTGGATCTCTCTCTGCTTCTAAATTGATCCCTACAGCCATTCTATAGGTTTTACTTCGGCTATTTTTTAAACCTAATTTAATGTAGCCCTGTACTGTCGCATTCTGTCATTCACGGTTGTCGAAAGTACTACTTACTTTTCTGTAACAATGCATTCAGTAGTGCATGCACTTCCTTTATGTCACGTAAAAGATTTATGGTTAGCTTTGTACCCAAAAATTTCTTTATGTTCAATTATTGTTTGTCCATGCTGTGCTTTTTTTTTCTCTCAACAAAACCTACCTAAAAAGAAACCCCCATTCCCATCCATTTTACAAACCCTAACCCTCTTCCGCCGGGCTGTGTGGTTTTGCTTGATGTGTGACTAAATGACATCAATAATTCCACACACTTGCTGGGGAGGATAAGGTCATAGCAACAGGCTGGTGAAGGAATCCGAGGATATATTGTAGACTTACTCAGCTTCAGTACTATTTCTTGTAGTAGTAGCCAATGTCAAAAATCCAACACAAGTACAAGTTATACTATCAATACTTTACCATTTGTTAGGCTACATTGTGGCACTGTTCTAGTGTACTGTCACCTGCTATATTCTCTATCGTACCGTTGTAATGCTACAGTAAGCAGAAACCAGGTTTCATTTTCTTTTATTCCATAGGCATGCAACTGCCACTGTGTCACACCACTAGTACCACCGCAATGAGGAGGAAATTTCATCAGCCCTGGATTGCCAACCTTCATCGCCATTTCCCGTGGAGCCAGCCCTGGGCCTAGCCCTACTTTCAAACACAAATTACAGGTAAGATAAGCGTCTGGTTGGAGGTAGTATAATGGAGTATTAGGAGAGACGAGAGATTGACGGTAGTACTACTAAAGTCCTAGGACTATTCAGGAAAGGAAAACAAACTTACTGTTAAACCCCCACCCACCAGACTCAAAAGCAGTGAAAAACAGGTATGGTCAGATAAAGTTTCAAAAAGTATATTTTTATAGCCCTAACAAAATAATCTCCCGCAAGACCCTCCCTAACCCCAACGATTGTCCTTCAAAAGTCAGTAAGAGCCAGACTGAGAGATCTTCACTGGCTCCCGGTGAGATCTAGAATTGAGTTTAAGAGCATGTGCATCGCACACCGCTCTTACTGGGGAACAGGCCTCCCCATTAACTCTCCCCTTGTGAAAACCTACCAGCCCACTCGTTGTCTCAGATCTGCGACCTCCTACCTCGCCTCAGTACCACGCATCAGGAAGGCCAGATGTGGTGGTCGTTCGCTCTCCTACAACCTGGCCAAGATCTGGAACTCCCTCCCTCTCAATCTCAGATCCGAACCCAACCTCCTCACCTTCCGAAAAACTCTCAAAACCTGGTTATTCAGCAAAACCTCTGTTTAAAACCAAAACCTAGCCTCCCTCTTCTTACCCCTCCGGATTAGCTCAAGTTCCCTACAGCGCTGGGACGCCCCTGGGTAGCCAACGCGCTCTACAAATCCTCATTCCATTCCATTCCATTCCAAAAGTCCCCAAAATAAAAAACTCCCAATTCCCACCCCCCAAAAGTCTCTAAAAAAGGGGCAAGGGACACTACAGCAGGGTGCTGTGGACTTTAGCGGCCAGGGCATCATGCTCCTTGCGGAGGGTGGCATGGTCGAAGCGGAGGCCCTCCACCAAGTTCTTATAGCTTAGGACATCCTGCTCCAGGTAGGAGACTCTGAGGCATAAGCGGCGCCTTGCAAATCCTGTGGGGGGCAGCTGCTGTCTTTGCTGCTCGGCAGTGGCGTTTGGCTTTGGTAGCCCGGCTCCGTACCGCTGGAGCACTGCGCTGGCTGGCAGCCCGTGGGGCACGGAGGAGGATGCAGCTGTCCCAGTGGATGTTGTTGTGGTGGTACCGGTAGACTGCGTCTCCTCCTCCTCCAGGGCCACCAGCCGCCGATATTCTGCGACAGTGGCATCCAGCCTCCGTTGCCGGGCCATTCGAGCCAGCTCCCTCCTCCTTGATGGTATCTTTGATTTGGAAGGAGCAACTATATGAAGAAAGAAAGACATAGTCTGTAACCAATGCTCCTTAAGATTAACACAAAATGATTGAGCAGAAAGTTGTGTTACAGTACAAGTAGCAAATTGAAAGCACAGTACATAACTATTGAGGACAGTATCTATGTAACCTCCGACTTCTTCATCCTTGCTCTAACATTAGTGGGAGTTTAAGGAACAAATTCTACGAGCACTATGGACTTCCATTACAGTCGACTATGACAGTACACCAGTCTTATTCTTCTTCTTCTCTCTTGTTTAGGAAAATTGGTACGTTATCTTATGCAAGCCGGCATAATGCCCGCGCAGTGAACTTGCACCCGAGAAAAACAGACGCACACCATGATGAGTGAGACAGACTTGCGTTACTGTACCGGTCCAGTACATGCAGGTGGTGAAGCTCTTACTTTTCTATTACGGGTGGCACTGAGAATACTCTGTTAAAAGGGCTACTGCTTAATTAATTTAGCTTTCACCCTATAGGGCAAATGAGTATTAGAAAAGGAAAATGAAGAAGCTAAATAATCTGATTATCTATCACTTCACATGGGATGTATTTGATGACATATGGGATGACTTTAGGCGCTTTGCTTATTATTGAGTGAACAGTGATACACCCACACATGAATGACGTACTACTACTAAACTAAAGTTATTAAGAGAGGTAGGGAGTGTCCACCGTAATAACCGGATATATGCTGTGCTTGCAGTTGCAATACAAACTACTGCTACTATTCATGGTAGTATTTTGACAAAATTACAACTTCTTTTCCTTGCCTTTCCTACACTGGAACGGACGTACGGGTGCGGTGTTACATGCTCTTCAAAGTAACACTTAGTTCATCCAGTGACCGTCTACTCTCTCTAGATACACATATGCTATCTAAGAGTCAGATAGTACCATGATCCAGGCATCCATCCATTCAAAGTATATGCACACATACAGTTTCTGTTTCACCCACCCAGGCTGTTCTCCTTCCACCCATCCTTGCTTCATCATTCACCCAGCCATGCACCATACCATATTCTTTCCTTCCCAGCCACCTCGGGGACCAAGCAAACACATATCATTCTTCTTTGCCAGTCATCATTACATTTCTCGTCCTTCCACACTTACTTACACCATTCTTTCGCTTTTCGTTCATCCCATCCATCAAGTTCATCTCAGATCTGATTGGGATTCTTATCGCCAAAAACTTCACAGCTAAGTCGAAGTACATTTAGAGGAGGCTACTACCTGGTTGATTTATAATACACCTGTGCAGAAAGCACACTCTGCAGACTTCAATCTCAATAAGTAAGGAATATATAGCTTACCTCTGCCCGCCACCACCATGTTATCCATCACAGGATTGTCCGGCACTTCCAACGCCTCCTCCCCAGAGTTGTTCCCCTCGTCCAATGCCACCACCTCCGCGCTGGCCCCGCCTCCAGATGTTCTACCTACAAAGTACATTTAATAATGTTAGAATACACCACTCACTACTATATAATATTTGGTCTAGGAGGAAGAAAGAAATGTGAAAAAAAATACAATGTAATAATTTGTGACTGTCTACTCTAAAGTAAAAATGTCCCTTTTATCAGGGAAGGCTGTTGTCTTGCTGCACTTTTTGGCACAACTGATGAATGCTTGCTTTTTATTTTTAACACGCACCACTTTTTCTCCTAACAGACAGAAGCTTGACTTCTAAGAACACGAGCAGGATCAAGTTCAAACCAGGTGAGAGCTCGGCTCGACCACAAGAAATGTGTCCAATTAATCGTCAGCACTAAGCACTTTTCCATTTTCAGTTAAACGTTTACTTTTATGACAAACTTGATTTTAATAAATGTGTTTACTTTTAATAAAGCTTTTAAACTTAAATAGACTCTGTGGTTTTTGGTCCTCCAGACTAGAGTGGATGAGCTAAACGTTTTGGAATTTTTGCAAGCATGAGCCCGTGCCTCTGACATCATTAGGGATCAATCAACGGTGACTTTGGGAGCTAAATGACTCTGCCACACTATCTAGTCAGTAAGGAGATTGGGGGTTCAACTACAAAGTCTGTTATCACTGAGGTATGTGGAAAGTCTAACAGCACCTATTATAATTGATAAGCTAAGCAATGCATTCTTTAGTGTCCATGGTTCTGTTTGTGCAGATTTGTCCCTGCAACAGTAGTAGAATGGATTGTCCTACTATCCAAACCAAAAGTAAAGTAGTATCTTATTCTTTCTTGGTGGTCTTTCACCTTTTTATTGTTGGCAATTGTCAAAGCATAAACATTTAGGAGACTTGAAAAGACATTATGGACAATCCCAGAGGACTGCACTCAGTGCATAGAGCTATTGCTGACTAGAATGGGAGTCCAATGGAATTGCCAAATGTGCAATCTTAGTTAGCTACACAGACAGATTAATAAGAATAATCTAGTAATACCACAGGGAGTCATAGTCGAGGCAGGATAAGAATTTAGATCCAGTCTACAAGAAGATCAGAGACAATTTAGAAAAAATCGAATGAGGAACGCTAGGAAAAAATAAGTACTCTATATTAAAATTAAAACTTACTGGGGCCAGCAAAGGAGCCCTCGCCTGCCCGATCCTGGCCTGCATCCTGAACAGCACCCTCCTCCTCCTCCTGTGTCCTCCTCTTGCCCCTGGGGGGAGCTGATGTACAACATGAAAGAAAGAAAGACCAGAAAACATGGATGATATTTGTCAACAAAATCAAACATTTCAAAAGAACAATAACAAAATATTTTGGCGAAATAGCAAATAGACAACTATTCCACGGGATATATTATTGACCGATCTCATGTGGTCTACTACGTTATTAGTATTGCTTGATTTGCGGACCGTCGAATTGGAAACTTCTTATGTAACTCAATAAACAAAGTACTAAAAAGGTTTGCCTAGGATTGGCAGGAAGCAGTCCGCAGCACTCGAAGTGACAGACAAAGTCCATCGTGATTGCAGATCAGCGACAACACTAAAGTTTCCTACTACATTAACCAGTCATTAAAATACTCAAACTATCAATCCACCACCACTATTTCTTCTTATCGCCATGTGTACAAAGGAAGGACTGGACTTGAGTCTGTAGGGGCTGATTTAGAAGCCCCTTGCGGCTCTTTTGCTCCATTGTTGCGTGACTTTTGTGACACAGCGGCAGAACAAAAGAGACAAAATGGTGCGGCGTATATTAACAACGTGACGCATATGGGAGATGCATCACGTTGTAAAGCCCTGCGCCATCAGGGGGCGTTCCGGCGCAAGGGAGGGCGTTCCTGCGCAGGAACGCATCCTAAAAGTGGCTGAGGGAAATCTACAAGATTTCAATCACTCACTTTAACGACAATGATGCGTGACTCAAACCCTGTGCCTGCTTGAAGCAGACGTACGGCTTGACGTAGCATTGGGGAGATAGGGCACCCCAGAGTATTGATGGAGCTGCGCCATCGTTGCGATGCAACTCCAGCAATGCGCCGCCTTTACGACACAGATGCGTAACGCTTTGGTGATGTTTTGGGCCCATGGTGCGCCGCATTGTAAATACGGCGCACCATGGGTGGTGGTGGCGTGGTGCACAATTACTGGCGCATCCCTGCTACTTTGCAGGGATGCGCCGGTAATTAAAAATCTGAACTTTAGGGGCAGATTTATGTTAACTGGCGCATCCCCAGGGATGCGCCAGTTAACGTGCGCCACAGTGCGCCACAGCTCCGCCACCCATGGTGCGCCGCATTTAAAATGCGGCGCACCATGGTGCAAAAATGGCACAGATGCGTGACGCATCTGTGCCGGAAATGTGGTGCATTGCTGGAGTTGCGTCGCAAGCGCGACGCAGCTCCAGCAAGGTTCGGGGGTGCCCCATCTACACAAGGCTGCATCAAGACCTACGCCTGCTTCAAGCAGGCGCAGGGTTTTGACACAGCATTG
Organism: Lissotriton vulgaris; assembly: GCF_964263255.1. NCBI lineage: Eukaryota > Metazoa > Chordata > Amphibia > Caudata > Salamandridae > Lissotriton > Lissotriton vulgaris. The sequence goes on along the minus strand of NC_141689.1, from coordinate 1,194,520,211 downwards.
CCCTGAATGTGACTGAGTGAAATCTCATAGATTTCACTCAGCCACTTTCAGGAGGCGTTCCTGCGCAGGAAAGCCCCCCCTGCGCAGGAACGCCTCCTTATGGCGCAGTGCATTACAACGTGACGCATATCGTAGATGCGTCACGTTGTAAATAGGGCGCATTGTTTGCGCCGCAGTTGCGTCAAATAAAGTGACCCAATTGCGGCACAAAGAGGCGCAACAGCCTCATAAATCTGCCCCTTAGTGTCTAGCATTACGCAGTTCTTTAAACTACACTCATACATAATTTCACAGGCCAATGAAATGAACACAAAATCGAAAACAAATAGGCATAGTAGCAACACTACTGAGAAGGAGAGCAGTGCACCTGAAATGCACAGAAGATTTTGAAATATAATTTACCTACAATGTAATCAGCAGCATTATTGCTCTTGGTAAAAAACAAAAATCTGCAAGATAATAACACACAGAGCAGGAGAAAACAGAGTAGTAAAGAAATAGCTACTACTACTCACCAAGCCCGGGATCTCAAGGCCAAGCAGGTCGAGCAGATCGCGTTCACCTTCCAGGACATCCGTCCAGTGGTGGGTGGCCTAGTTGTGGGTGCACCGGACCCGAGAGTGGTGGTACAAGGCCCGGCACACCTTCTCCCACCGCTTCCGGCGGTCCCGGATCCCGTACCTGGTACCGATCCTGCCGCCTGCAATGATGGTCCTGGGGAGGCGGCGCTGAACATAAAAAATGAGTGCGGCCACCTCCTCCGGGCTGAAGATCTCCCGGGGTGCGACTGTCTCCCCCCTCAAACGCCCGCACGGGAGCCGGGCACGGGGTGCGGGACCCTTGACCTTCTCGGGATGCTTCCCGGCTCCCTTCACCATGGTCTGGGCAGAAAGGATAAAGAAAATAGAATAGGGAAGAGAAGAAAAGTAAAGAGTTGAAAAAAGTAGTTTAAAATTAACCAGAAGTAGCAGAAAACACAAAAATATAGAGCAAGAAAAATAGAGAGATAGATAATAAGTAAAATAGATTAAAAAAAACTTCAAACAAGCAAAGGATGGCAGAGATACAGAGAGGATACCAAAAGCATGCCCAGAACCATAGCAATGAATGAGAAACAAGATGGCCGCGCCCGTTCACGACCGCGCGGGTAAGTTCGCGCGAGATTTTCCTCGCGAACACCCGCAAAATTGTACTGGCGAGCCGCACACTTTGCGAGATTACACTTCGCGCCCGGAAACGGAAATACGTCATGCAAACAAGATGGCCGCGCCCTTGAACGACCGCGAGGGTAACTTCGCGCCTTGCGCTACAAGCGGCTCGCGAAAACGCACAAAACCTTGCAAACTAATACGCCGCAAAAAAACAAATCGCATATTCGCACGAATTCGCGGCTTCCAAATCCGATCTCGCGCGTGTTCGCGCCCCGCGAATCCCGCAAAATTGCAGAAAAACGAGTTTTGCAAAACTGAAAGCACTCAGCAGGTGCAAGAGTTCAAACTCATCATTAGTAACCATTCCCTGTAGTGCTTCCTGACTGGGGCCCCTCCAGAGTTCAGTTGCTAGTTGCAACAATTGTATGACCCTGCTCTGACCCTCACAGCAGGCTCATAGAATAGCTAAAAGTAGGCCACAAAGGTCCTGGAAAAAAAAATTGCACTGCAACAGAAAGCAAATTACTGATAAGGAAGCAGATGCCAGACCTGGAATTTTAAAACAGTGACACATTAATAAACTAACCCCAAATTAATTCATGTCAGTTGAAGGAGGCCAGGTGTGCTTGCTTTTCCCCCCCATAATCTACAGTGATGATGAACCAGAGGGTGGCATTGATGTAACAGAGGGTGGCATGGGTGAAACAGAGGGTGGCAGTGGTGAAACAGAGGGTGCTGGGAACCTGTGATGATGAACTAGACGTAGAAACAACATAGTCGCGACCGTTGCGAGCCAACAAGTAAGTTCGCAATAGCGAACTGGTACCAAACCCTTGCGAACTGGCTGAAACCCTTGCGAACATACAAAAAAAAAAAATCTGCAAATTCGCGAGAATTTGCGGATTTTGCGGATCGCAAGTTCGCAAATTCGCAAAATTCGCGAACGCCAGATTCGCAAAATTCGCCCATGCTTAGCAGCAACAATCTCCCACTCGCGAAATGCAGAATTTGCAATTCTGCACAAGAAATCCACCAGCAAGCAGCATAAACCTTCTGAAAATGATGATTTTTATCAGAATAACTCCTCAGGTTGAAATTTGCCTGCACTTTTTTTTGCAAGGAGTCCATTTTGGGGGGGTGGGAGGAAGGAAGTGCCCCACAGTCTCCAACTTCCTGTTCCTGTCCAGCAGGCTCCTCCCAGTGCTTTCTTCGTGTGCTGGTCACTTTCATTCGGATCTTAACCTGGAAGGATTACTTTTTGTGGATGCTGCTGGATATTTGGATTTGAGGCCTTTTTGACTTTCTTTGGATCACTTTTGGATTAGAAATTTCACAAGTAAGTTTGTTTGGGGCATTACAGTTGCTGCAACTACAATTTTGGAATTTTCGATTTTTGGGCTGTTGTTGGGGCCTTTTGACCAGGGGTAGTGAGTGGTGAATGGGCCTAGTCTTTCTATGGGGTGTCTTGAATTTAAACATCAAGGAGGTCATGGATGGCATGGGATTGTGCAGATTTTTCAGTGTTTTTCGATTGTTGGGCTGTTGTTGGGGCCTTTTGACCAGGGGTAGTGAGTGGTGCATGGAACTAGTCTTTCTGTGGGGTGTCTTGAATTTAAACATCATGGAGGGCATGGATGGCATGGGATTGTGCTAATTTTTCTGTGTTTTTCGATTTTTTGGGCTGTTGTTGGGGCCTTTTGACCAGGGGTAGTGAGTGGTGCATGGGCCTAGTCTTTCTGTGGGGTGTCTTGAATTTAAACATCATGGAGGGCATGGATGGCATGGGATTGTGCTGATTTTTCTGTGTTTTTCGATTTTTTGAGGTGTTCATGGGGACTGGCCATGTGGGTGGGGGCCATTTTGAGTGCAGGTACAGGCAGGCCCTGGCCATGTGCTGGGAGGCAAGGGGCCATTTTGAATGCAGGCAGTGTTCTCAGGCCTGCACCCATTTTGCCTACATTTCATACATTAGGCCCAGGGGTAGTGAGTGGTGCATGGGCCTAGTCTTTCTGTGGGGTGTCTTTAATTTAAACATCATGGAGGGCATGGTTGGCATGGGATTGTGCTGATTTTTCAGTGTTTTTCGATTTTTTGGGCTGTTGTTGGGGCCATTTGACCAGGGGTAGTGAGTGGTGCATGGGCCTAGTCTTTCTGTGGGGTGTCTTGAATTTAAACATCATGGAGGGCATGGATGGCATGGGATTGTGCTGATTTGTCTGTGTTTTTCGATTTTTTGGGCTGTTGTTGGGGCCTTTTGACCAGGGGTAGTGAGTGGTGCATGGGCCTAGTCTTTCTGTGGGGTGTCTTGAATTTAAACATCATGTAGGGCATGGATGGCATGGGATTGTGCTGATTTTTCTGTGTTTTTTGATTTTTTGGGGTGTTCATGGGGACAGGCCATTTGGGTGGGGGCCATTTTAAGTGCTGGTACAGGCAGGCCCTGGGCATGTGCTGGGAGGCAAGGGGCCATTTTGAATTCAGGCAGTGTTCTCAGACCTGCACCCATTTTGCCAAGCTTTCATACATTAGGCCCAGGGGTAGTGAGTGGTGCATGGGCCTAGTCTTTCTGTGGGGTGTCTTGAATTTAATCATCATGGAGGGCATGGATGGCATGGGATTGTGCTGATTTTTCAGTGTTTTTCGATTTTTGGGCTGTTGTTGGGGCCTTTTGACCAGGGGTAGTGAGTGGTGCATGGGCCTAGTCTTTCTGTGGGGTGTCTTGAATTTAAACATCATGGAGGTCATGGATGGCATGGGATTGTGCAGATTTTTCAGTGTTTTTCGATTTTTGGGCTGTTGTTGGGGCCTTTTGACCAGGGGTAGTGAGTGGTGCATGGAACTCGTCTTTCTGTGGGGTGTCTTGAATTTAAACATCATGGAGGGCATGGATGGCATGGGATTGTGCTGATTTTTCTGTGTTTTTCGATTTTTTGGGCTGTTGTTGGGGCCTTTTGACCAGGGGTGGTGAGTGGTGCATGGGCCTAGTCTTTCTGTGGGGTGTCTTGAATTTAAACATCATGGAGGGCATGGATGGCATGGGATTGTGCTGATTTTTCTGTGTTTTTCGATTTTTTGGGGTGTTCATGGGGACTGGCCATGTGGGTGGGGGCCATTTTGAGTGCAGGTACAGGCAGGCCCTGGCCATGTGCTGGGAGGCAAGGGGCCATTTTGAATGCAGGCAGTGTTCTCAGGCCTGCACCCATTTTGCCTACATTTCATACATTAGGCCCAGGGGTAGTGAGTGGTGCATGGGCCTAGTCTTTCTGTGGGGTGTCTTTAATTTAAACATCATGGAGGGCATGGTTGGCATGGGATTGTGCTGATTTTTCAGTGTTTTTCGATTTTTTGGGCTGTTGTTGGGGCCATTTGACCAGGGGTAGTGAGTGGTGCATGGGCCTAGTCTTTCTGTGGGGTGTCTTGAATTTAAACATCATGGAGGGCATGGATGGCATGGGATTGTGCTGATTTGTCTGTGTTTTTTGATTTTTTGGGCTGTTGTTGGGGCCTTTTGACCAGGGGTAGTGAGTGGTGCATGGGCCTAGTCTTTCTGTGGGGTGTCTTGAATTTAAACATCATGTAGGGCATGGATGGCATGGGATTGTGCTGATTTTTCTGTGTTTTTTGATTTTTTGGGGTGTTCATGGGGACAGGCCATGTGGGTGGGGGCCATTTTAAGTGCTGGTACAGGCAGGCCCTGGGCATGTGCTGGGAGGCAAGGGGCCATTTTGAATGCAGGCAGTGTTCTCAGGCCTGCACCCATTTTGCCAAGCTTTCATACATTAGGCCCAGGGGTAGTGAGTGGTGCATGGGCCTAGTCTTTCTGTGGGGTGTCTTGAATTTAATCATCATGGAGGGCATGGATGGCATGGGATTGTGCTGATTTTTCAGTGTTTTTCGATTTTTGGGCTGTTGTTGGGGCCTTTTGACCAGGGGTAGTGAGTGGTGCATGGGGCTAGTCTTTCTGTGGGGTGTCTTGAATTTAAACATCATGGAGGGCATGGATGGCATGGGATTGTGCTGATTTTTCAGTGTTTTTTGATTTTTTGGGCTGTTGTTGGGGCCTTTTGACCAGGGGTAGTGAGTGGTGCATGGGCCTAGTCTTTCTGTGGGGTGTCTTCAATTTAAACATCATGGAGGGCATGGATGGCATGGGATTGTGCTGATTTTTCTGTTTTTCGATTTTTTTGGGCTGTTGTTGGGGCCTTTTGACCAGGGGTAGTGAGTGGTGCATGGGCCTAGTCTTTCTGTGGGGTGTCTTGAACTTAAACATCATGGAGGGCATGGATGGCATGGGATTGTGCTGATTTTTCTGTGTTTTTTGATTTTTTGGGGTGTCCATGGGGACAGGCCATGTGGGTGGGGGGCATTTTGAGTGCTGGTACAGGCAGGCCCTGGGCATGTGCTGGGAGGCAAGGGGCCATTTTGAATGCAGGCAGTGTTCTCAGGCCTGCACCCATTTTGCCTAGCTTTCATACATTAGGCCCAGGGGTAGTGAGTGGTGCATGGGCCTAGTCTTTCTGTGGGGTGTCTTGAATTGAAACATCATGGAGGTCATAGATGGCATGGGATTGTGCTGATTTTTCTGTGTTTTTCGATTTTTTGGGGTGTTTATGGGGACAGGCCATGTGGGTGGGGGCCATTTTGAGTGCTGGTACAGGCAGGCCCTGGGCATGTGCTGGGAGGCAAGGGGCCATTTTGAATGCAGGCAGTGTTCTCAGGCCTGCACCCATTTTGCCTAGCTTTCATACAGTAGGCCCAGGGGTAGTGAGTGGTGCATGGAACTAGTCTTTCTGTGGGGTGTCTTGAATTTAAACATCATGGAGGGCATGGATGGCATGGGATTGTGCTGATTCTTCAGTGTTTTTTGATTTTTGGGCTGTTGTTGGGGCCTTTTGACCAGGAGTAGTGAGTGGTGCATGGGCCTAGTCTTTCTGTGGAGTGTCTTGAATTTAAACATCATGGAGGGCATGGATGGCATGGGATTGTGCTGATTTTTCTGTGTTTTTCGATTTTTGTGGTGTTCATGGGGACTGGCCATGTGGGTGGGGGCCATTTTGACTGCTGGTACAGGCAGGCCCTGGCCATGTGCTGGGAGGCAAGGGGCCATTTTGAATGCTGGCAGTGTTCTCAGGCCGGCACCCATTTTGCCTAGCTTTCATACATTAGGCCCAGGGGTAGTGAGTTGTGCATGGGCCTAGTCTTTCTGTGGGGTGTCTTGAATTTAAACATCATGGAGGGCATGGATGGCATGGGATTGTGCTGATTTTTCTGTGTTTTTCAATTTTCTGGGCTGTTGTTGGGGCCTTTTGACCAGGGGTAGTGAGTGGTGCATGGGCCTAGTCTTTCTGTGGGGTGTCTTGAATTTAAACATCATGTAGGGCATGGATGGCATGGGATTGTGCTGATTTTTCTGTGTTTTTTGATTTTTTGGGGTGTTCATGGGGACAGGCCATGTGGGTGGGGGCCATTTTGAGTGCTGGTACAGGCAGGCCCTGGGCATTTGCTGGGAGGCAAAGGGCCATTTTGAATGCAGGCAGTGTTCTCAGGCCTGCACCCATTTTGCCTAGCTTTCATACATTAGGCCCAGGGGTAGTGAGTGGTGCATGGGCCTCGTCTTTCTGTGGGGTGTCTTGAATTTAATCATCATGGAGGGCATGGATGGCATGGGATTGTGCTGATTTTTCAGTGTTTTTCGATTTTTGGGCTGTTGTTGGGGCCTTTTGACCAGGGGTAGTGAGTGGTGCATGGGCCTAGTCTTTCTGTGGGGTGTCTTGAATTTAAACATCATGGAGGGCATGGATGGCATGGGATTGTGCTGATTTTTCAGTGTTTTCTGATTTTTTGGGCTGTTGTTGGGGCCTTTTGACCAGGGGTAGTGAGTAGTGCATGGGCCTAGTCTTTCTGTGGGGTGTCTTCAATTTAAACATCATGGAGGGCATGGATGGCATGGGATTGTGCTGATTTTTCTGTTTTTCGATTTTTTGGGCTGTTGTTGGGGCCTTTTGACCAGGGGTAGTGAGTGGTGCATGGGCCTAGTCTTTCTGTGGGGTGTCTTGAACTTAAACATCATGTAGGGCATGGATGGCATGGGATTGTGCTGATTTTTCTGTATTTTTCGATTTTTTGGGGTGTTCATGGGGACAGGCCATGTGGGTGGGGGGCATTTTGAGTGCTGGTACAGGCAGGCCCTGGGCATGTGCTGGGAGGCAAGGGGCCATTTTGAATGCAGGCAGTGTTCTCAGGCCTGCACCCATTTTGCCTAGCTTTCATACATTAGGCCCAGGGGTAGTGAGTGGTGCATGGGCCTAGTCTTTCTGTGGGGTGTCTTGAATTTAAACATCATGGAGGTCATAGATGGCATGGGATTGTGCTGATTTTTCAGTGTTTTTAGATTTTTGGGCTGTTGTTGGGGCCTTTTGACCAGGGGTAGTGAGTGGTGCATGGGCCTAGTCTTTCTGTGGGGTGTCTTGAATTTAAACATCATGGAGGGCATGGATGGCATGGGATTGTGCTGATTTTTCTGTGTTTTTTGATTTTTTGGGCTGTTGTTGGGGCCTTTTGACCAGGGGTAGTGAGTAGTGCATGGGCCTAGTCTTTCTGTGGGGTGTCTTGAATTTAAACATCATGGAGGGCATGGATGGCATGGGATTGTGCTGATTTTTCTGTGTTTTTCGATCTTTTGGGGTGTTCATGGGGACTGGCCATGTGGGTGGAGGCCATTTTGAGTGCTGGTACAGGCAGGCCCTGGCCATGTGCTGGGAGGCAAGGGGCCATTTTGAATGCAGGCAGTGTTCTCAGGCCTGCACCCATTTTGCCTAGCTTTCATACATTAGGCTCAGGGGTAGTGAGTGGTGCATGGGCCTAGTCTTTCTGTGGGGTGTCTTGAATTTAAACATCATGGAGGGCATGGATGGCATGGGATTGTGCTGATTTTTCTGTGTTTTTCGATTTTATGGGGTGTTTATGGGGACAGGCCATGTGGGTGGGGGCCATTTCGAGTGCTGGTACAGGCAGGCCCTGGGCATGTGCTGGGAGGCAAGGGGCCATTTTGAATGCAGGCAGTGTTCTCAGGCCTGCACCCATTTTGCCTAGCTTTCATACATTAGGCCCAGGGGTAGTGAGTGGTGCATGGGCCTAGTCTTTCTGTGGAGTGTTTTGAATTTAAACATCATGGAGGGCATGGATGGCATGGGATTGTGCTGATTTTTCTGTGTTTTTCGATTTTTGTGCTGTTCATGGGGACTGGCCATGTGGGTGGGGGCCATTTTGACTGCTGGTACAGGCAGGCCCTGGCCATGTGCTGGGAGGCAAGGGGCCATTTTGAATGCTGGCAGTGTTCTCAGGCCGGCACCCATTTTGCCTAGCTTTCATACATTAGGCCCAGGGGTAGTGAGTTGTGCAAGGGCCTAGTCTTTCTGTGGGGTGTCTTGAATTTAAACATCATGGAGGGCATGGATGGCATGGGATTGTGCTGATTTTTCTGTGTTTTTCATTTTTCTGGGCTGTTGTTGGGGCCTTTTGACCAGGGGTAGTGAGTGGTGCATGGGCCTAGTCTTTCTGTGGGGTGTCTTGAATTTAAACATCATGTAGGGCATGGATGGCATGGGATTGTGCTGATTTTTCTGTGTTTTTCGATTTTTTGGGGTGTTTATGGGGACAGGCCATGTGGGTGTGGGCCATTTTGAGTGCTGGTACAGGCAGGCCCTGGGCATGTGCTGGGAGGCAAGGGGCCATTTTGAATGCAGGCAGTGTTCTCAGGCCTGCACCCATTTTGCCTAGCTTTCATACATTAGGCCCAGGGGTAGTGAGTGGTGCATGGGCCTCGTCTTTCTGTGGGGTGTCTTGAATTTAAACATCATGGAGGGCTTGGATGGCATGGGATTGTGCTGATTTTTATGTGGTTTTCAAGTTTTTGGGGTGTATAACTGAACTGATGTTCCTCTGTCTTCCATTGCTTTTAGGTGTACAAGACTCAAGAGAACCACCAGTGCCAGGAAGAAGTCCTGCAGCGGTGTGTGTGTGCAGCATAACGTGACGCAATGTCACGTCTGGACACAGACAACTCTTCTACTCGTGCAACTGCGGCCTGCTGTTCTGACCTCTGAAGAAGATGGCCCAAAAAAAAGTTCCCTGTAGCTCCTCTAGCAAGAAAGTTGCCAGTAAGGAGCAGAAGAAGCAAGTTACCAAGGAGACTGGTGTGCCGCCCGCCTCATTTTTTGGGAGTAAAAAAATAAGTACACCTGCAGCAGCAGCGGGATCTACTGGGGACCAAGCTGGGAGCAGCACCCCCACACCATTGGGCTCAGTGCCACCACCACCACGCCAACTTAAGTCCAAGCCCTTGAGTGCTGCAGAGGCACTTAGTCTACTTGTTCAATCACCATCGACCAGTGATGTTGGCTCATCGCAAGAAAGTAGCAGCAATGTCCCTCAATCAACACAGGTTGTTGTAACTCATCTGACGAGTGTTGAACAACCACAGCTGCAACAACAACCACATGTGCAAGTACAAGCCCAAGTACATGTGGAAGGAGAGGCAGCGCAAGGAGATGCGCAAGCAGAGGTGCATGGAGGGTCACAAGTGCCCACAATAGTTGTTCCTCCCAAAGTACCGGCACATCAGGAAATCGACAATCAAGCCGAGGTATCATTTGAGGAAGCCACTCCTCCTGATGATCATTCATTGTCTTCCACATCCCTAGCAAGGAAAAGATCAAGGGTGGTGTCTACATCTTCTTCAAGCCCATCTCCTTCTGATGATACAGATCTAAATTGGGAACCATCACTGCTGTCTGAGAGTGAGGCACACCATGATCTGACAAAGGTAGTTAAGCGTAAAAGGAAGGTCGTCGAAAGTCTCATAGTTATGGAGTGTGATGAGGCTCAACAAGAAGTGGCGGATACTCCTGCTGATGAAGACTCTCACGACGACGACGCAGTCATCATAAAGGTCACTGCAGCCCCAGCGGGCATGCAGCAAACAGACATTTTGACCCTAGCCCGAGAAGCTGCTGAGCGTGATGATGATGTTGTCGACGAGGAGGCAATGGAAACACCACAATCATTGGAGTTAACTAGTACACCAACACCTACCGCTTCCATTTTTCTTCCTCGCCAGAAGGGACCTCCATCTACCTCGACCTCAATTAGTGGTGGTGAAAGTGCACAACGTAGTAAAGTTCGGCAATACACATCCTCCACTTCATCTGGCATTAGCAGCATGACCACCACCAGTATCGCCGCCTCCTCCGGCCCCCACAGACATTTCAAGTCCGCAGTTTGGGACTTCTTTAGTGTTTGCCCAAAAAAGGAAAACTTCGTCATTTGTAGCATTTGTAAGCTTGCAGTTGGTCGTGGTAAGTTTGGTACCAACTATGGTACCGGAGGCCAGAGAGGTCATCTTAAGAGACAGCACGCTGTCCAATGGTTTGCGCACCTAAAGGAGATCAAGGAAGCCCGAATTGCAAGTCAAGAAAACGTTGATGTTTCATCTGATGATGACGAGGAGGAAGAAGTGTCAAACACTTCACTTACACCCAGTACCCCTGTCAGCAGCACACCCCCTGTGAGCCACACTAAGAAGAGTGTGGGAGAGAGTGAGACACCAATGCGAAAAAGTTCATCAGCGAGCGTAACTGGGTCGAAGAAGTCATCATCATCATCATCCCGTAAAATCATGGCCCAGGCCAACATTAGAACCATGTTGTTTTCAGAAGCGCCATATGATCGCAACCACCCACTGACGTGTCTGTATAACATTAAGCTGGCTAAAATGCTAGCTCTGGACTTTCTCTCTTTTTCTTTTGTAGAAGGGGTTGGTTTTCTAGAATTAGTGGCAGCGCTCAGCCCTAAATGGAAGGTTCCTAGCCGGTTCTATTTTGCCAGAGTTGCGGTTCCAGCACTACATGAAGATGTGCTGGAGGTGATTGGGGCAGCTTTGCAGAAGAGTGCTGTTCACACTATACATCTGACAACAGACATGTGGACCAGTGCCGCAGGTGCTGTGTACATGTGCATCACTGCACACTGGGTCTCTTTTTCAGGGGTTAAAGCAAAGCTAAACGCAGGTGTTGACCCAGACCAAGTTTTTAAAGCTGCTCGAAAACATGCAACACTAGCCATGTTTGGCTTGGAGAAACGTCATACAGCAGAAAACATTTTGAATGAGTTTATCACAAAGGTCTTTCACTGGCTGTCCCCCAAAAAACACCAGATTGGTTATGTTTCCACGGATAATGGCGCCAATGTAGTTAAGGCAGTGGATCTGGGTCACTATTTCAGAGTGCCGTGTTTGGCGCACTGTATAAACCTGGTTGTTAAAAAATTCTTGAGTGAAGACAGTCCAGCGTGCGAGTTAGTGGCCACCTGCCGAAGAATGTGCAACCATTTCAGCCATTCTCTTAAGGCCCGGAAGCATCTGAGGAGCCTGCTACATGAACGTCGAATGCCAGTGAAAGCATTCATCCAGGAGGTGCCAATACGTTGGAACTCAACCTTCTACATGCTTGAGCGTCTGTATGAGCAGTATACGGTACTCAATCACTATTTCTTAACACTGGGTACAGCTCAGAAGGACCTGAGGCTAGATGCGGTGCAATGGAAGCTAGTTAAAAGCCTGACAGACATGCTTCGTCCTTTTGAGGTCTTCACGCGTGCAGTCAGCAGGGAGGACTGCAATTTGGGAAAAGCTTTCCCATTGTTGAACATGCTGGAGCACCAACTGAAGGCGGTGTCTTCTATGTTTCAAAAAGATAAAGAAAAGAAAGACGCTTTTGTTTTGGCGGAGAAATTATTAGAGCGCCTACTTGGCGATGAACGTCTTAAAATGATCCACTCAGAACAGCATTACATTTGTGCTACTATTCTGGATCCACGCTACAAAAAGGCGCTGGCAGGCCGAGAATTCTTTCCTTTTGATGATGAAGATGTTACAAAGTACAAACGTTGGCTAGCCTTGTCAGCCATGAGGTTTGAAAGAGAACGGCAGAAAATTGAAGGAAAAGGCAGTACATCAGCATCAGCAGGCCATCCCCAGTCAAAAAAATCCACTTCTGCACCTGTGGCTGTGGCAGAAGTGACCTCTCAGCCGTTAAAGACACCGGCAACCAGATCATCTGCACCAGACACAACAGTAACATTGGGTGAAGAAGAGGATTAGCTAACTCTGCTTGGGTTTGGTTCTCAAAAGGTCCCAGCAAAAAGTAAGCCAAGTGGAGGAACCTTGGAGAACCTTGAGTCGATGGTGCAGGACTATCTAAATGACTCAACAGAGGTCTAGTTAATGCTGACCCATTGGCGTATTGGCATGGGAAAAAAGAATTGTGGGCACAGATCTCCAACCTGGCTATAAACTACTTGTCTTTCCACCTCGCAAGCGTGTCTTCTGAACGTGTTTACAGTGCTGCTGGTGGCATTGTAACTTCCAAACGGACCCGCCTCTCGCCCAGAAATGTGGAGAGGTTAACAATGATCAAGATGAATCAGCACCTCATACCACCAGATTACAAAGTACGAGAACACATGCCGGATGAAGACGAGGAGGACAGCAACTTAGATGAGGGAATTTCTTCTCTGTTAGGTGACACTGACCTACTCCTGCCTGAATTCGCAGAGTATGAGGAAGAACTCTTATTCTTATTCCCTGACACCGAGCCCTGAAAAAGAGCCAATGAATCAATAACTTTCTTTTTCGTCCTTATTCACTTTTATTCCTGTGTGTCTGTCTTTCTTTGTTTTGCACAGTTAATACAATTAAAACTTTAATCACCTAATCACAAAAACAAGCCCATCAGCAGAACTGTCTTCACTTGTTTGCTTATTGATTTGAAGGTGCCGCAGTCTGCATTCCTCAGGTTCACAAGTTCACAAGAACATGCTCCTCTATCCTCCTCCTCCAGACTCCTATTTCCCTCAAAGCAGAGGGCTGGATTACGCCCAATGAAGAAAGACTCTGCACTTGTGGGGGTGTTCTACTTCTTTGCGGGTGAGTTGGCGGGTCTTGGGGCATTGCTGCGAAGCTCTAATACTGGATAAAAGTGGTTTGGACCAAATCGGAGGCGAAATTATTTTTTGCGTTTTTGCTGACTTGCTTGCCTTTGAGGTGCTCTTTGGGGGGGTTCCAGGTGTTTGTGGGTGGGTTTCGGGGTCTGGGAGCACTGCTGGGACAGTCTAATTTTGATTGCATTTGCTTTTCAGGAAATCCGTGGTGGAAAACAGGAGTTATGACCTAGCTGCACAGCGCTTTTGGACCGAAGTCCGATAAATATTGTAAGTATGAGATTTTCCTTTTGGACTGTTTGGGGGTGTTGTGCTTTTTTGCGGGTGGGTTGACAGGTCTTAGGGCATTGCTGGGAAGGTATAATACCGGATAGAAGTGGTTTGGACAAAATCCATGAGGAAAAAGTTTTTGCTATTTTTGACATTTCACTCAATGTAGCGTTTTCGGGGGCCTGTTTGGGGGGCTTCCTGGTGTTTGTAGGTCGGTTTCGGGGTCTGGGAGCACTGCTGGCTATTGATACTTTTGATTGCAAGAGGTTTGAAGCAAATCCATGGTGGCAGAGGGTGTTAGGGCTTAGCTGCAGAGCGCGCGCGGAGTGATTTTGGAAATTGCCATGAAAATGACTAAGTCCCCATTTTTGTACTTCTGCTTTTTGGCTGCTTGGGGGTCTTCTACATCTTTTCGCATGGGTTGACGGCTCTGGGGCCATTGCTGGGAAGCTCTAATACCGGATAAACGTGGTTTGGACCAAATCGGAGGTGAAATTATTTTTGCGTTTTTGCTGACTTGCTTGTCTTTGAGGTGCTCTTTGGGGGGGTTCTGGGTGTTTGTGGGTGGGTTTCGGGGTCTGGGAGCACTGCTGGGACAGTCTAAATTTGATTTTGATTGTTATGACCTAGCTGCACAGCGCGTTTGGACCAAAGGCCGATAAATATTGTAAGTATGAGATTTTCCTTTTTGGCTGTTTGGGGGTGTTGTGCTTTTTTGCGGGTGGGTTGGCGGGTCTTGGGGCATTGCTGGGAAGGTCTAATACCAGATAAAACTGGTTTGGAGAAAATCCATGCGGAAAAGCCTTTTGGCACTTTTTGTAACTTAGGGTTCGTTAGGGTTAGCCGTAGCAGCAGGATTGCATGTGTTTCGGGGTGTTCTAGATTTTTGCAACTGAGTTCTGGGGTCTTAAAGCACTCGTGGGAATGTGTAATTTTGGTTGCAAGTGATTTGAAGAAAATCCATGGTGGGAAAGGGGGGATTTGGCATAGTTAAAGAAAGCATTTGCCACTATTCTTAACTTAGGGCTCGTTAGGGTTAACAGTATTTGTATTGCATGTGTTTGGGTGGGGGGCTGTTTGTGGGGGGGGGTTTGCGAGTCTTGGAGCGATGCTGGGTATGGATACTTTTGCTTGCTTGCAAGTGGTTTGAATACAATCCACGGTGGGTAAGGGGGGATTTGGGCCTACTTTTATTTTCAAAGTACGTTTTGTCACCAGTTTTCTACTAGGCCTCGTTTTTTTAGATCTGATAGGGGGTCTTCTACATTTTTGCGACTGGCTTTAGTAAGGGTCTGGGTGGGAGCACTGCTGGGAAGGTCTAATTTTGTTCTAAAACACAGTTACAGTACACCTAGCTTGAGGGGAAAGATCCGCTAAATTAATTTGCCCATACTTATTTATCCTTCAAAAGAAGACTCAGACAGAGTACGCACTTTTAAAAATATTGTACTGTCTATTAGGAAACTCAAAGTGTGACTTTTTGCACTACACAGCGTACATACCTTATATTTATTTATCAGTGGTGTTCTAATATCACTTCCTGTTTTTCCATCAATAATTACAGGCCGGGTTTCAGTCTGTGCAATGGGAAAAAATGTCAGGCTTCACATTAGCGAGCCGCAATTCAGCTTCCGCCAGGCAGGCAGTGGACAGGGTGTCTTCTGGTCACCAACATTGATGGACGAAGCGTCAGCTGGAATGGAGGAGTGCCGCTAATAAGAGGAATGGTTTGATGCGTGCAACTTACTTACCAAATTCAACAGGACAACTACAACAACATACAGATACAGTATCCATTCTTTTCAAATTATTTTTTAAGTAATGTTATTGCTGTGAACTTCTATGAGTGTGACTCTGCATTTCTTGGATCTCTCTCTGCTTCTAAATTGATCCCTACAGCCATTCTATAGGTTTTACTTCGGCTATTTTTTAAACCTAATTTAATGTAAGAAGTGTTTCTCTGAGTGCAGAGATAGGCAAGTGAAAACGCTGCAGCCCTGTACTGTCGCATTCTGTCATTCACCGTTTTCGAAAGTACTACTTACTTTTCAGTAACAATGCATGCAGTAGTGCATGCACTTCCTTTATGTCACTTAAAAGATTTATGGTTAGCTTTGTACCCAAAGATTTTTTTATCTTCAATTATTGTTTGTCCGTGCTGTGCTTTTTTTTCTTCTCTCAACAAAACTTACCCCAAAAAAAAACCCATTCCCATCCATTTTCCAAACCCTAACCCTCTTCCCCCGGGCTGTGTGGTTTTGATTGATGTGTGACTAAATGACAGCAATAATTCCACACACTTGCTGGGGAGGATAAGGTCATAGCAACAGGCTGGTGAAGGAATCTAGACTTACTCAGCTTCAGTACTATTTATTGTAGTAGTAGCCAATGTCAAAGAAATTCAACGGAAGTACTAGTTATACTTTCAATATTTTACCATTTGTTAGGCTACATTGTGGCACTGTTCTAGTGTACTGTCACCTGCTATATTCTCTATCGTACCATTCTAATGCTACGGTAAGGACAAACAAGGTTTCATTTTCTTTTTTTTCAGATGCTGCAACTGCCACTGTGTAACACCACTAGTACCAACGCAATGATGACATTTCATCCGCCCAGGATTGCCATATCGCCATTTGACGTGCAGTCAGCCCTGTGCCTAGCCCTATTTCCAAACACAAATTACAGGTAAGATAAGCGTTTGGGGGGAGGAAGTATAATGGAGTGTTAGGAGAGACGAGAGACTGACGCTAGTACTAGTAAAGTCCTAGGACTATTGAATTCACTTACTCTGTGAGAGGCACTTAGTTTTGAAAACATTTGGGCAATTAATTACACAACTTGAATCAAGATGCCACTTAAGTGTCACCAAAACAAAGTTACTGTTAAACCCCCACCCACTAGCCTCAAAAGCAGTAAAAAAAACACGTATGCTAAGATAAAGTTTAAAGTATATTTATATCCCTGACAAAAATAATCTCCCACAAGACCCAACCCACCCCCACTCCCTAACCCCAACGAATGTCTGTGAAAAGTCCAAAAAAGTGAAAAAACCCAACTCCCAATTCCCACCCCCCAGAAGTCTTTAAAAAAGGGGCACGGGACAGTTTCCTCCTACTGCTGGCTGCTGCTGTTGAATTTCCGGGCCAGGTCGGAATGCTCCTTGCGGAGGGTCTCGAGCAGGGTTTTGGTGTGGAGCAGCTCCTGCTCGAGGTAGGAAACCCTCAGGGAAAGGCGGTGCATACGTTTCTTCCAACTGCTGTAAGGGCAGCTGATTTCTTTGCTCGGCGGTGGCGGGTGGCTGCTGTGCCCCGGCTCCGTACCGCTGGAGACCTGCGCCGTCTGGGTGACCCAGGGAGCGCGAAGGAGGATGCAGCTATCCCCGGTAGATGTTGTGGTAGACTGTGTGTCCCCCTCCTCCTGGGCCACCAGCCGCCGATATTCAGCGACAGTGGCCTCCAGCCTCCATTGCCGGGCCCGTCTAGCCAGCTCCTTCCGGGTTGGTTTGGAAGGAGCATCTATATGAAGAAAGAAAGACATAGTCTGTAACCAATGCTCTTTAAGATTAGCAAAAAATGATTCAGCAGAAAGTTGTGTCACAGTAGAACTAGCAACTTGCAAGTGCAGTACATAACTATTATGGCCAGTATCTATCTAACCTCCCACTTCTTCACCTTTGCTCTAACATTAGTGGGAGTTTAAGGAATCAATTCTACGAGCACTATGGACTCACTCCATTAGAGTCGACTATGACAGTACACCAGTCTTATTCTTCTTCTTCTCTCTTGTTTGGCAAAATTGGTACGTTAACTTCTGCAAGCCGGCATAATGCCAGCGCAGTCAACTTGCACCCGAGGAAAACAGACGCCCGCCATGATGATTGAGACAGACTTGCGTTACTGAACCAGTCCAGTACATACAGGTGGTGATGCTCTTACTTTTCTATTACGGGTGGCACTGAGAATACACTGTTACAAGGGCTACTGATTAATTAATTTAAGTTTCACCCTACAGTGCCAATGAATACTAGAAAAGGAAAATGAAGAAGATAAATAATCTGATTATCTATCACTGCACATGGTATGTATTTACTTACATATGGGATGACTTTAGGTGCTTTGCTTTTTATTGAGTGAACAGTGATACATCCACACATCAATGACCGAGTTCTACTAAACTTATTAACAGAGGTAGTGAGTGGCCATCGTAATAGCCGGATATATGCTGTGCTTGCAATAAAAACTACTGCTAATATGCATGGTAGTATTCGGACAAAATTACAACTTCTTTTCCTTGCCTTTCCTACACAGGGACAGACGTGCGGGTGCGGTGTTATATGCTCTTCAAAGTAACACTTAGTTCATCCAGTGACCGTCTACTCTCTCTAAATACACATATGCTATCTAAGAGTCAGATAGTACCATGATCCAGGCATCCATCCATTCAAATTATGGGGCAGATTAGGATTGCGGATTTCCCGCATCCTCTGGGCTGGCGGAATCCACTGCCGGCCCGGAGGATGCAGGAAATCCACAGCGGACTGAAAAAGACCCCCTGCCAGATTAGGATGGCTGGGGGATCGTTTTTCAGTCCGCAGCTTTTCCGCCGCGGTCGCCTCTCGTCCGCGGCGGAAAAGCACTAACATGGCTGGCGGTGTCTATCAGACACCGCCAGCCATATTAGGATGTCTGGAGGAACACATGCCTTTACACGGCGGCATTTCCGACGTGCAAAGGCATACGGATTTTTGTTTGGGGGCCTGTTGCAGGCCCCCAGAGGTGAAGGTGAAGGCATGCACAAAGCGGCAGGCAAACGGTGCCTGCCGCTTTGTGCATGCAAATGCACAACTTAAATTTTTATCATTGCGGCGGGTGCAAATGCACAACTTAAATTTTTATCATTGCGGCGGGTGCTGCTTCAAGCAGCACCCGCCGCAATGATAAAAATACAGGATGTGACCGCCAGGGTGGCGGTCACATCCTAATTACCACGGAGGGACCGCCACTGCCCCTGCGGACGGTCCCTCCTACTCTATGGTGGCGGACGGACTCAGGTTCGTCCGCCATCATAATAGGCCCCTAAATGTCAATCATTCTTCTTCATGTCTCTCATCTGGACAAACCTTACGTTTTCTCACGGGGAGCAGCACACTATGCAGTCTGCAATCTCAATAAGTAAGGAATATAAGAGCTTACCACTGCCCGCCACTACCGTGGCAACCCGCACAGCAGTTTGGTCCGGCACTTCCACCGCCTCCTCCCCAGAGCATTCCTCCTCCACCTCCGCGCTGGGCCCAGCACCAGATGTTCCGTCTACAAAGTACATTTAAGAATGTTAGATTTCATAGACATACACCACTCACTAGAATTTTGTCTAGGAATGAAGAAATGTGAATACAGAAACCAATCTAATAATTTGTGACTGTCTACTCTAAAGTAAAATTTTCCAGTGAAGGGTCTTGTCTTGCTGCACTTTTTGGCACAACTGATGAATGCTTGCTTTTTAACACGCACCATTTTTCTCATATGAGACAGAAGCTTCACTTCTAAGAAAAAATCATCATCATCACCACTAGGACAGAGGGACCAACGATACATCCCCAAAAAAGAAAAATTAAAGTTCAAACCAGGTGAGGGCTCGGCTCGCCCACAATAAGTGTGTGAAATAAATCACTATTAGCACTTTTCATTTTTAATCAACCGTTTCTGTTTTATGACAAGCGTGATTTTAATAAATATTTTTACTTTTAATAAAGCTTTAAAACTTAAATAGACTCTGTGGTTTTTGGTTCTGAGTGAATGAGCAAAAGGTTTTTGCAATTTGCAAGCATGAGCCCGTGCCTCTGACACTTCTGGACTCTGACTCCGTACTCTTGTCCTGCGTTGGATAATCATCATTGGGGATCAATCATCGATGAATTCGGGAGCTAAATGACTCTGCCACACTATCTTGTCAGTATGGAGATTGGGGGTTCTTCAAAGTCTGGTATCACTGAGGTATGTGGAAAGTCCACCTGCGCCAATTATAATTGATAAACAATGCACTATTTAGTGTCCATAGTTCTGTTTGTGCAGATTTGTCCCTGCAACAGTAGTAGAATGGATTGTCCTCCTATCCAAATCAAAAGTAAAGTAGTATCTTATTCTTTCTTGGTGGTCATTCACCTTTTTATTGTTGGCAATTGTCGAAGCATAAACATTTAGAAGACTTGAAAAGACATTATGGACAATCCCAGAGGACTGCACTCAGTGCATAGACCTATTGCTGACTAGAATGGGAGTCCAATGGAATTGCTAAATGTGCAATCTTACTTAGCTACACAGACAGACTAATAAGAATAATCTAGTAATACCACAGGGAGTCATAGTCGAGGCAGGATAAGAATTTACATACAGTCTACAAGAAGATCAAAGACGATTTAGAAAAAATCGAATGAGGAACGCTAGGAAAAAATAGGTACTCTATATTAAAATTAAAACTTACCGGGGCCAGCAAAGGAGCCCTCGCCTGACCGATCCTGTTCAGCAGCAGCAGCAGCCTCCTCCAATGCCCTCTTGCCCCTGGGGGGAGCTGATGTACAACATCAAAAGAAAGAAAGACCAGAAAACATGGATGATATTTGTCAACCAAATCAAACATTTCAAAAGAACAATAACAAAATATTTTGGCGAAATAGCAAATAGACAACTATTCCACGGTATATATTGACCGATCTCATGTGGTCCACTACGTTATTAGTATTGCTTGATTTGCGGACCGTCGACTTGGAAAGTTCTTATGTAACTCACTAAACAAACTACTAAAAAGGTTCGCCTTGGACTGGCAGGCAGCAGTCCGCAGCACGCGAAGTGACAGACAAAGTCCATTGTGATTGCAGATCAGCGACAACACTAAAAACTTTCCTACTACATTAACCAGTCATTAACATACTCAAACTATCAATCCACCACCACTATTTCTTCTTCTGCACAAAGGAAGGACTGGACTTGAGTCTGTAGGGGCTGATTTAGAAGCCCCTTGCGGCTCTTTTGCTCCATTGTTGCGTGACTTTTGTGACGCAGCGGCAGAACAAAAGAGGAGCCATGGTGGGGCGTACATTAACAACGTGACGCCTATGGGAGATGCATCACGTTGTAAAGCCCTGCGCCATCAGGGGGCATTCCAGCGCAAGGGAGGGCGTTCCTGCGCAGGAACGCATCCTAAAAGTGGCTGAGGGAAATCTACAAGATTTCAATCAGTCACTTTGAGGACAATGATGCGTGACTCAAACCCTGCACCTGCTTGAAGCAGACGTACGGCTTGACACAGCATTGGGGAGATAGGGCACCCCAGAGCATTGCTGGAGCTGCGCCATCGTTGCGACGCAACTCCAGCAATGTGCCGCCTTTACGGCACAGATGCGTAACGCTTTGGTGACGTTTTGGGCCCATGGCGCATCCCTGCTACTTTGCAGGGATGCGCCGGTAATTAAAAATCTGACCCTTAGTGTCTAGCATTACGCAGTTTTTTAAACTACACTCATACATAATTTCACAGGCAATTAAATGAACACAAAATCGAAAACAAATAAGCATAGTAGCAACGCTACTGAGAAGGAGAGCAGTGCACCTGAAATGCACAGAAGATTTTGAAATATAATTTACCTACAATGTAATCAGCAGCATTAATGCTCTTGGTAAAAAACAAAAATTTGCAATATAATAACACACAGAGCAGGAGAAAACAGAGTAGTAAGGAAATAGCTACTACTACTCACCAAGCCCGGGGATCTCAAGGCCGAGCAGGTCGAGCAGATTGCGTTCCCGGTCCAGGAGATCCGTCCAACGGTGGGTGGCCTGGTTGTAGGTGCGCCGGACCCGAGAGTGTTGGTACATGGCCCGGCACACCTGCTTCCAGCGCCTTGGGATCCCGTACCCGCTAGCGATCTTGCCGCCTGCCATGATGGTCCTGGGGAGGCGGCGCTGAACATAAAAAATTAGTGCGGCCACCTCCTCCGCGCTGAAGATCTCCTGGGGTGCGACCTGCTCCCCCCTCAAACGCCCGCACGGGAGCCGGGCATGGGGTGCGGGACCCTTCCCCTTCTCAGGATGCTTCCCGGCTCCCTTTACCATGGTCTGGGCAGAAAGGAAGCTAAATAATAAAGAAGAAATAGAATAGGGAAGAAGAAAAGAAAAGAGTTTAAAAAAGTAGTTTAAAATTAACCAAAAGTAGCAGAAAACACAAAAATATTGAGCTAGAAAAATAGAGGGATAGATAATCAGTAAAATAGATAAAAAAAAACTTCAAACAAGCAAAGGATGGCAGAGATTCAGAGAGGATACAAAAAGCATGCCCAGAACCATAGCAATGAATGAGAAACAAGATGGCCGTGCCCGTTCACGACCGCGTGGGTAAGTTTGCGCGAGATTTTCCTCGCGATCACACGTGAAATTGTACTAGCGAGCTGCACACTTTGCGAGATTACACATCGCGCCCGTAAATGGAAATACGTCATGCAAACAAGATGGCCGCGCCCGTGAACGACCGTGAGGGTAACTTCGCGCCGTTGCGCTACAAGCGGCTCGCTAAAACGCACCAAACCTTGCGAACTAACACGCCGCAAAAAAACAAATCGCATATTTGCACGAATTCGCGGCTTCCGAATTCGATCTCGCGCAAGTTCGCGCCCCGCGAATCCCGCAAAATTGCAGAAAAACGAGTTTTGCAAAACTGAAAGCACTCAGCAGGTGCAAAAGTTCAAACTCATCATTAGTAACCATTCCCTGTAGTGCTTCCTGAGGGGCCCCTCCAGAGTTCAGTTGCTAGTTGCAACTATTCTATGACCCTGCTCTGACCCTCACAGCAGGCTCATAGAATAGCTACAAGTAGGCCACAAAGGTCCTGGAAAAAAAATTGCACTGCAAGAGAAAGCAAATTACAGATAAGGATAAGAAAGCAGGTGCCAGACTGGAAAACAGTGACACAATAATAAATCAACCCCAAATTAATTCATGTCAGTTGAAGCAGGGCAGTTGTGCTTGCTTTCCCCCCTCATAATCTACAGTGATGAACCAGAGAGTGGCATTGATGTACCAGAGGGTGGCATGGGTGAAACAGAGGGTGGCAGTGGTGAAACAGAGGTTGCTGTGAACCTGTGATGATGAACCAGACGTAGAAACAACATAGTCACGACCGTTGCGAGCCGACAAGTAAGTTCGCAATTGCGAACTGGTACAAAACCCTTGCGAACTGGCAGAAACCCTTGCGAACACAAAAAAAAAACCATCCGCAAATTCGTAAGAATTCGCGGATTTTGCGGATTGCGAGTTCGCAAATACGCAAATTCGCGAACGCCAGATTCGCAAAATTCACCCATGCTTAGTTTCGATGCATTCAACATATGTTACAGTGGAAATACCGAACAAGAATATATGTTGTTTTCTTGCTATTAAAAGTCTGAAACTCTTACTTTTAAAACTTTAAAATGAGATGCTGATAAATAGAAAATGCATACCTTCTATTTAATGAAAAGTACATTTGAAAGATTTAAAATAACATTCTCAATTCTGTAACTAGTTTTAAATAAACCTAAATACTTTTAATATTCCAAACAAGTTAAAACTTACTCTGCAACAATAGCTTTTATCATTAACAGATCAGTTGATCTTTTGAACCTTCAGTTAGAATGTACCATTCCAGTTGTCTGGTGATTAAAAAAAACAGCTGCTTTCATTAGAAAGACACTGACTGGAATGCTAATCTATCAATTAGTACTCAAAGTAAAATGCAGTGCACCATTCACATGACATCCAGCTCGGGTTGAGCTAGAGGCAACGACGGACAGGTGACTTCTGTAGGAGGAGTGATCGAGGAGCGAGTGAGCAGTGAGTGTGCCGCGGCGGCGAGCAGCAGCGGCGTGAGCAGTACCAGTGCAGGTTCGGCTTTGTGCCTCCGTATCGCCGCCTGAGGCTTCAACGTACCGCCGTTCCTCTGAGTTGCTTTGCAAGCTCCGCAAACCTTCTATAACCCGATAAGCACTACCTGCCTCCACGATCACGATCCCGATCCCGCAGCAGCAAGAGGTAGCCCCGCCCTGCCCGGACCTGCGGGTATACGGGTCAACAGGCTTTTGGGTCCCACAGAGCAAAGACGTGGGGGTGTGAGGCGAAAGGCATGAGGCCAGCGGCATCGAACGGCACTGCAACCAGCAACCAGTTCCTTGTGCCTCCGGTGACAGGGGGGAGCCTCGCAAGCTTGCAAGCTGCCGAGAGACTGCCGAGGCTGCTGAGAGATTTCCTGGAGCCCCCTTGGTGTCCTGGTGTCCCGGAGTTGCACTAGAGGCTCTTGCGCTCCAAGCCAGACCACAGAGCCACAAAGTTAGGTGAGTCCTGGGTCTTGGGACCGCGAGTGCGGCTGTCGTTAGAGGCAGCTGCCAAGTAAGAGCCAGGGGGAGGTGAGCCAGGCAGGGCTGACTAGGTCCGACTCTGCCCGCGGCCCGCCCCTTTATTTGCTCCGCTCGCTTTTACCTCTCTTTTGCAGTTTACCAACGTCATCCCCACTAGAAGGGCCCGGTCCCCACAAAAGCTCTTTTTCTAAGCGCCCGAGCACCAGAGTAACAGAAAATCACCAGAAATCACCAGAAATCTCCAAAACTGCGGGTAGCATCAACATTTCAATCTCTTAAACACCTCTTAAATATCACCAACAACTAGAAGCGACACCGGCTCCCTCTTTCCTCAGCAACGATACGCACTAGGAGCAGTCTTCAACTACAAAACACCCACCGTCCCCATAAATCCGCCAAGCGTCAGAAGTCTAAGCTGCTATATCCACAAGAGGCAGGCCAGGGCCTTCAATCTTCTCCCCGCCAATTGCACCTTGAGCGAACAGAAGAGGCGGACAAGAGCCCCCAAAAGCCCTCACTTGGATTTTTAAAGGGTGACAAAATGCCTATCACTCATACGCAACCTGCTCGTCCCCAATACCCTTCAAAAATATAAAAAAATAGCTCAGCCGACATTAGAGAGCACTTTTTTCGGATCAGCAAACTAAATCAATCCTTCCCTCATCTCCAATGTACCACAAATCCAAAATCCCCCCAACAACCAACAACCTCATCAGCCTCCCCTAGCCTGATTTCGCTCTACCCCAAAATTATTATTCAATGCAAGACCTCAACCATTCCTACCGCCCCTGAGCTGGAAAAACCACCATCAAGAAGCCCTCCCTCTGATTCGACACCACCCCTGTTCCCCCCTGAGTTCCAATCACTTCAGCTAAGCACCACCAAATCACCTAAAAATCTACGTTCTTTGGCAGTGCCAGCTCCTTTTGCTTTGCCGCCCACCAAGAGCCTAGCCAGCGTCTCTGAGTCTGAGAAAGAACGTCTAACTCCCGAGCCGGAAAACGGATATTGTAAATACAAAGATGGAAGCACGGCACGTGGCAATGACGACTCTATAATCTGGGTTTCATCGACCAACCCTTCAATCAGGGCCTTAAGACCTTCACCATTGAAACCTGGACTAGCGCGTGAAGACGCAATAAGCCCACTGAAGGGCCCTTCGAATGCCTCCGCCCAAACACACAGCTTCGATCTCCCGTCACAAACATCTACTCCGTTTCCCAGTGGAGTACCAGACTTCGCCTTTCTCAGAAACAATGTTCTGCCCGAGGCGGCGACCAAAGCAAGCCCATTTAAAGTGCCATCAGCAACCAGCAGTAGCCACAATGCTGGCACCAAAGACTGTAGTTTTACCTTAAGTCCTAACAAAAATAATCCAAAGGAACAAATTAACACATTCATCAACTCACCCCCGGACCATAATTATCTCATTGAAAAAAATCTCCTCGCAATGGATCCTGGGCATGAGGTCTCCCAATCCAACCCAGGAATGCTCAAAATCGAAGGACTTCTGGCAGTCACCAATAGAGCCTGAGCGCCATGAACAGTGTTGCTCACATGCATGCCGATAAACTCGACACCCAGATATCCATTTTACAATTAGTTGCTGACTCTATAATGGGAATAGATTCAAAACTAGATCAACTAAATCCGCTAATACGAAGAACTAAAAAAAATGCCGCCCATAATCATGCCCTTGACGTGAACCCGAGTTTGGAACCAACTGCAAATGCAACTGCTCATCTAAATCATGCTCAGGTAGCTGCATATGTGAGCCTCTATTACAAAAAACTGCCTGAAAAAATGTCTACACTAATAGAAGACCTGAGGCTAAAAACCCAACCCAGATCACACAGTCTTAGTACTCCCCCCATCCAACTCCGAATTCCGGAAACCCACAGACCATTAGAACCAATCTCTAACAACTTAAACCGTTTTAATAACAATAGCATCAGTCTAAAATTGGAACAGCTTCCGCTCAAAGTCGCATTAAATAACCATCTTGAACAGCCTTCCCTAGTACTTCCGGACTCTGTCATTAATCCCCCCTTACAAACATCGAACGTTGCAAAAACAACTACGCAATCCACATTGAAGTATGTCCACCTACCTCACCAAGGCACCGTATTACTATAACCAAGACCAATCAAGACTCACAGGCAGGAATCTTCCTGTCCAAAAAGAACAAGAAGAAATTAAAGAAATTAAACAAAGCAAAGAAAATGGGCAATGCGCTAACACAATGGCTTGGAACAAACATGGGTGAGTCATCCACTGACCTGACTAACCAGGCCGAAAAACCAGCTGCACCCGAAATAGTCAAAACTGAAAACCCGGAAACCCCATTAACATATGTGCAGCCACTAGCAGACCACAAGTCTCGCGGCAATCGCCTGAAGCAATATGACAATTCCATTAAACTTCCTGATAAAAACTCCCTTCTCACAGTTGTTGAAACACATAATCCTGTTACTCAGGAGTCAAGTCTAAAAGCAAGAACAACCACTGAAGAAACTTCAGTGCTACGATTAGAAGAGGAAGAGAATTGCCACAAAGCAACTATGGACGCGGCTAGCACTGGCAATAAGATGTCCTCCCCCCAAGAACCTCTAATGGGAAGTGATCCATTAAGAAGGGCTTGCCCACTAATTATAAAACCAAGTACACAAAACAACTCGGAGTTCCCGGGCAATGACCCCGTTGTACCCAGTACCAACCAGGCTCTACTGCATCAAGAGCCCTGCCCCGGACAACAACAGCACAGAAAAATACTGCTATACCCGGAGTATTAATCCCAGGGACAATGGGACATTTTAAATAGAGGTAATATCCAAAAGTTATGTTTCAACCTGCCAGGCTTAGAAAGCGTGAATTCAACGGACATTGAGACAGTGGCCTTCATAGACCCCGCTTTGGGACAAAGAAACAAGTCCACATTGGTAACCTTCTTCAATCCAGAACGGGGGGCAACGTTGATGAAGAACATAAAACAACTGAATGAATGGGGCATTCAGGCTAGCCCCTACACCCTTACCAACTACCTGTCTTTTTTAAAAAACTCCCCTGACGTCATAATGACCGCCAAAATCAGACCAGACTTAAAACAAGAAAAGCATTTAACACAGCCATACCAGATGCTGCGGGCCTCCGACAGGAACCAAAAACAGCTTCATGGATTGAGAATCCACTTCAAGTAATTGCCTCTACAGCAGGAGGTCCACGCAAATGCATACTAAAACCGAAAAAAATCCCAAGACTGGTCTTGGCTCTCCCAGGCGTTAGGGTAGTGTGTCGATTCCCACGCATGATAACAAGCCCATTCTCGAGAAGGTTCATCATTTAAACATATGCTCCCGGAACATCTGGGGTCCAACAAAGGAGAAAGCAGAACGTTTAACTTCAGGCCTGCAGAAGACCCATGACAAGAAGGTTCATCATTTAAACATATGCTCCTGGAACATCCGGGGTCTAACAAAGGAGAAAACAGAACGTTTAACTTCAGACCTGCAAAAGGACCATGACATCTTCGCTATCCAAGAGACTTGGGCCTTGGAAAACACCATCTGGGAAGACTTTACCGTAATAGAATCTACCGCACCTCCATCTAAAGTAGGTGGTCATGCATCCGGGGGGGTGCTGATCGCCGTAAAGAACTCACTGACTGTGAAGATAGAAACTCTCTACAACGGAGCCGGCGATTATATTTTCATCAGCACTGAGATCAAGAGCCAAGTAAAGGGGAACTCAAAGCAAAAAATTATCCTTGGATGCATCTATTTACACCCAACAAAAATGAGACAAGAGTCTACTTTGAGTAATATACTACCACTAATGAATAATCTCGAAGTTTTATACCCAAATGATCTGTGGTTGATAATAGGCGACTTCAATGCAAACTTAATGGAAACCGATCTCACCCAATCCTCTCCAATAGCATCACTTAATGTAATGTGGGCAATCCCGGAGATAAAATCCCAGTATCACCGAAAGGATGTTAACCGGACGAAAACTGGCAACAAAGCAGAATCACCTTGGTCTACGCATCCTTAATGGAAGGATTGCCAGACCAACCGGCCGCATATTCTCATGTATCCCCTTCTCGAATGGCCACCCTAGACTACATATGGATATCGCTTACGGCTTTCCATCTGGTATGCCAATTCGCGGTAACACCATCTCCTGATAGCGATCTTACCATTTTAACATGTAGTATTGCCCTTGGGCCACTACATCGCCCAAACACAAATCTGATAGGGACATCATCAAGCCTACATAATGTAAGGAAACTCCGATGGTCAGAAAGTAACCAGGATGCAATTGAAAAGGAGGTGGACAAGCTTATGACAAAATGGCCCCTGGCTGGTATTATTCACCTGACGGCTCCCATTTGGGAAACTATACTGACCAATTTTAGAGATCACTTCACCTCAAAACCTATAAACAACTTTTCGAAGGGCATTCCAACTACGACAACTCTGTCAGTGCAAAAAATAACACATAATTACTGCAAAGAGTAAATTAAATAAGCTACAACAAACAAACGTCAATAATGAAAGTGAACATAAACTTTTGAAGGAGACCATCATGGCTTCGCGAAAAACCTATATGAAGGCCCGATTTTCCTTAAAGAAACTGGAAGAAGAGTGGCACTGGGCAACAGCTTTTGAGATTATAAAATTCTAAAGACCAAAGGAAATTTTGGAACTGGGTTAATAAGTCCAGCAAAGCTACTAAACCCCCTACCGCAACTAACATTACCCCCGAGGACTGGGTGACCTATGTCAAAAGGCTCTATACAGCACTGCATGGCCAGATCACCAATAGTACGGCCTTCCTTGATCATCTAGTTAATCAGGACGGAACCTTCCCCACCGCCAATATATTAACAGATGACATAACAGGAATAATAAAGAATATGCGCTCGGGTGGTGCCCCTGGTCCTAACGGAATTCTGACCCAAGTATTTAAAGCCTCTGCTGGAAAATGGGCCCCGATAATGACACCTCTTTTTGAATCCGCAATATTGGGTGGCCGCATCCCGGCGTCTTGGCCAGGCTCACTTCTTGTTCCCTTCCATAAGAAAGGCTCGCGCTCTAATCCCGATAACTATCGGATGATAGCCCTTCTAGATGTGGACGGGAAGGCATACGCCAGCATTCTCTTAACTGCACTCACTAAGTGGGCGGAAACCAACAACCTAGTCCCCCTAACCCAAACCGGCTTTCAAAAAGGGTGCCACATCGAAGACAACCTGATCTGTATTGCTCACCTGATGGAAACCACCCTAGCTGCAAAAGGGAAATCGTTACACCTTGGATTCATCAACTTTCACAAAGCTTTTGACAGCGTAAGCCGGCCAAAACTTTGGGAAAAACTCGCAAGATGGGGCATTCCGCAGTCGATACTGAAAGCATTAATTGCCTTACACACTGACACCTGGGTTAAAGTGAGAGTTACATCAAGATGGTCCACCTCTAACAAAATCTGTACCACCAGAGGTTTAAAACAAGGGTGCACCCTTGCACCAATTCTTTTCAATCTGTACCTCCCAGACCTCACCGAATGGCTGTCACGTACCCATGCTTTCCCTCTGGCAATAGAATCAAGAAAGAATCAAACTCTGCAATATGCGGATGACACAATTCTGCTAGATCAAACCCAGGTGGGCCTCCAAAGACTGTTTAATTCCCTCGCCCAGTACTGCAACATGAACACGCTCAAAATAAATGTCACCAAAACTAAAGCAATGATAATATCCACCAGAAAAACCAAAAAGAACGTGAGTTTTTTTGAAGGGAAGAGACTGGAAACTGTCACTGCTTACAAGTACTTGGGCGTGTGGATCGATCATAAAAGGAGATCCTCTGCGCACATAACCGAAATGCAGGCTGTTGCTCGAAGCCTAGAAGGAGCCTTCATAAGAACGAAAAGTACTTTGCACTCCCAGGATTTACTACCACTAATAAAACTGATTACCGCAAAACTACTCCCCACAATCTCCTTTGGCGCAATAATCTTCAAGGATAAAATTAACATTAGGCTGGACAGAGCGCAATCGTCTTGCTATCGCAGGGTTTTCCGACAGCCTAATTCAACTGCTCATGCCCAAATTAGAAAAGAATTCTTGCTATCCTCCCAGCGATGGATTATGAGTGCACGTTTCATCAGCTATTGTTTAAAAACTAAACAAGCCAGCCCCCATACCTTAAAGAGCTGCTTATCGTCAGTCTTCAGCAACCCAAAAACATCGTGGAATAATTATTTGATGTCATGCCTCGAATCCCCCAAAGCTAAAGACATATGGCTATCCTCGCTGCCCATCGAGGCGAAAACAAAACTCTTAACCAAGCAAGCAAAAATTCTTTCAAATGACCTTGATGAGCAACGGGTCAACCAGCTCTTCCACAGTTCCTGGGCCTCCAAATTAGACACCCCGAAAACCCTTCCGTCGTACCTTGCATCCTCTGTGAAAGTCCACATAAAGCTCCAATTAATGAGATTCCGCTTCGGTTTAATCCCGCTGATGGCATACAAGTTTGGCCAAGGATACAGGAAAGAAGCACCCTCACAATGCTGCTTCTGCAAACAGGACAAGGAAAATCTTATCCATATCCTGTGCATTTGCCGAAAACTCTGAGCCCAAAGAAACTTTTGGCTGCGCCCACTCTGGCTCCTACTAAATATCAGGACTTGCCAGGAAGCACTAGACGCATGTATGAGAGGAGACTCACCGCAGTTGGCAGCTCGTTTTGTTAAGTTTATTACAATTCCCCGAATCTTCCCCCTGTCAAAGCTTGAGTTCCCTTCCCCCCTGTGACGTTCCTGCGCCCTTTTTAATTTAATTTGCAACCTCTCTGTTTTTAATTGATTTTTATATTGCCTTCTCTTTTTAAACTTTTAATCCTTAAGGGTTATTCCCTGACTGTGTATCGTGCAACGATTTTAATTAATTGTGCAAATAAAAAGTTTACTTACTTTTACTTGCAGCATTCATAGCAGTGATTCGATATGACAATAACAATCCTGTCAAGACATTCCAGGTTACTGTACACCTTCCAAACTAAGTATTTCTCGGTAGATTGCTGTAAATACAAAGGAGAATGCCTGAAACATTGTGAACAGTCAGAGAAAGACACTACAAACTTAATGCAGTCAATACATGGTCAACTGAAAAAGTAACATAAAGGAAATGTGCAGTAGACATGTTCAAATTATGATACAAATGGATAAAGAGACAGAGAACAAACCCAAGAGGGAACCTTATGAAGGAGTTAGACCATACCCTTGCTCCTTAAATTAATAATAAATAGAAGGTCTAAAAAGAGATGCCAAAATGAAAGACAAAACTATTACACCATAAGCAACACCGGAGACATTCTAAAGTAAATCTCATTAATATTGCAGGGTATTTAGATGGACAAAATCCAACATCTTCACTTATAAAAAGAAGACTCGAAAAAAAAACAAATGCACTCCTCACTAAACTCCAAATTATATGTGGAAATAAACATATGTCCTACTTTTAAAGTTACATATGTGGGTGAACCATTTTTATTGTATGAACAAGAGAAAAAACATGGAGATAAATCTATATTTGGAACAATTACAGTTGTACATTTCTAGAGTGAATTGGTCCTTAGGTACTGCAGTGGAACATTTAAAATGTGCTGCAGCCTTTCTTTGATAATTGCACAATGTATGGTAGAATAATTAATATATGCATTGCTACCAAATAAAACCAGTAAAATATATCAATATTTACTTACTGAAATTTGGAAAACTTAACAGTGGAAATGGAAAGAACTGCTTTACTGAACGTTCAAATAACTGCAAAAACCCTTAAAGGGCTTTTACTGGGATAACACTACATGTATCACTACTATAGTGCCATTTGAGACAAAATCAACAGTTGGGCCTTCAAAGTAAATGCACAATGAATGGTTTCCTATATTATGTTTCTTAGCTGATAGTCTACTTCAAAATGCTTACAAGGAACAACAAAAACAGATTTTGAAAAAATACAGATTAACCAATTACTTTACTTTATTGGTGAGAAGGCTCACAGGAAGTGGCAGAAGAGCACCAAAAGTTTCCAGTCAAGTGCTGAATTATTACAAATCTATACTCCATAATCAATCCCAAACAAACATTACATAGATACACTTAATTCTTTCCCACTTAATAGGAATAATACATCCAACTCTACTGAAAGTGTTACACAAGTGGTGTTGTATTAAAATAAGTCTCTTGTCAATTCCTAATAAGATTTCTCATAAGTTGTTTACAATTGAAACTGAAACATGAATTACTTTACATAGCGACAAATTACTTTTTAAAAACTTTTTGAAGTGGTGTGTGCTTTTCCTCATTGTCTTTCTCAATGTGACAACTTCTCATTTTTTCATTCTTTGCCTCTTCATTCTTATGTTCAAAACATAAACCTAAAACAGTTTGGAATTAAAGGGAATATTGTTAACACCTTAGCAGCTATGGAACGTCCAGCTCCAGTGCTGAACGTTCCATTGCGCAGGTGAGGTTCGAACGTCCACCGGCCGACGGCAGCACTCCTGAGGTAGTGGTGCCGTCGGCCGTTGGACTAGGCGCAGCACTTATGAGGTTAAAACGTCAGCTATTATTCATAGAACCAAATCAATTTGCTAGACTAACTAAAACCAAAGCAGGGGTGGTCATACAGGTTTAAACATGGAAACAGTTTTATGCAGAAGGCTTCACTGTGCACTTCTAACGTTGAGAAATAGTATATCTATGATGAAAAAATAGTAGAGTAAACAAAAAGAAGAAACATTGATAGAGAAGATGTGAGTGAAATATACAGTGGTGCATTTAAACACTACGGGGCAGATTTACAATAACTGGCACATCCCCAGGGATGCGCCAGTTATTGTGTGCCGCAGCTCCGCCACCCATGGTGCGCCGTGTTTACAATGCGGCGCACCATGGGGCAAAAACGGCACAGATGTGTGACGCATCTGTGCCGTAAAGGCGGCGCATTGCTGGAGTTGCGTCGCAAGCGCGACACAGCTCCAGAAATGCTCTGGGGGGCCCTATCTGTCCAATGCTGCGTCAAGCCTTACGCCTGCTTCAAGCAGGCGCTGGGGTTTTGACGCAGCATTGGCCTAAAAGTGACTGAGTGAAATATTGTAGATTTCACTCAGACACTTTTAAGAGGCGTTCCTGCACAGCAACGCCCCCCCCCCTGCGACGGAACGCCTCCTTATGGCGCAGGTCTTTACAACGTGACGCATCTCCCAGATGCGTCACGTTGTAAATACCCCTCACCGTGGCACATCTTTTGCGCCACCGCTGCATCATCACAAAAGTGACGCAACGGTGGCGTAAAAGAGGCGCAAGGGGCTTTAAATATACCCCTAATGTTATAAAAGGCATTTTTAAAAAAAAGCTTTTGCTAGCTTAAACCAAGATGTGGCTTTAACGAAGAATTTATTTTTCATGTGGCCCTTCATTTTCACAAACCATTGTATTATTATTATTATGGAAAGAAATATTTCAACATTAACATTGACTTCAGCAAACCTACTATCCATTTCCATCACTGTTGGTGTGTAAGAAAATAACATTTTAACAGTCATGTATTTACAAATGTATACTTTTAGTTAAACTTATCTACTTGCATCTCTGTTATATAACATAGGTTTGTCGATTTAAACACTAATGCTTTAAAAGGGATTTTTAAAAATAAGCTTTTGCTAGCTTAAACCAAGATGTGGCTTTAACGAAGAATTTATTTTTCCTTTAGCCCTTCATTTTCACAAACCATTGTATTATTATTATGGAAAGAAATATTTTAACATTAAAATTGACTTCATCAAATCTACTATCCATTTCCATCACTGTTGGTGTCTAAGGAAAGAACATTTTAACAGTCATGTATTTACAAAGGTATACTTTTAGTTACACTTGTCTACTTGCATCTCAGTTATCTAACATAGGTTTGGCAATAATTCATGTAGACAAGGTTGATTTTCAAATTTGTCAATGAATGAAGAAAGGGCGAATAAACTTCTGCTGTTCATTCATTAATGGGTTTTCAAAAAGTTGGATACCTATATTTTTGTTACACAAGTAGATGCACGCACACACTCACACACACTTACACCCACAAACAGGAAATGAACGTGTGCTTAGTTTCAGTATACTGTGTTAGCAAAAGAGGAGATATCATTAATCTGGAGAAAGTAAACTATCAAATGAGCTTGGAAAGAAACATGAACAACCCTTTGCTCGCCAAGTCAAGTATCTTGTCTCGCATCCTTATAAATTAACCTTAGAAATGCTAAACTGTTAGTCTTGGATTAAAGTTAGATTGGTAATCAAAGTTTCAACTTTTGAACTCGCAATACCACACAAGAATATATAAGTAGAATGAGAACACAGGGTTTATTTCATATATGCAGCATGCTAAAGAATAAAGAATAAATTGTCATTCTCTGAAGCAATCTCTAATAATATTTCAATTCTTACTTGCATAATACAAGCATCTTGTTGTAACATCCACTCACAGAATTGTTATCTATAGCACGTTTTGGAACTTTAAAAATGGTCAAGTTTTGTGCAAAGTCTGTTGTACCTAATGCTGTCCTTTAATTCTGACACATTTCAAGCATAAATGATGAGGCATGAAGTCTTCAGGTAGCAATTTCACTTCTGAGAGGCTGATGTGGACAAGACAGACACATCGGTATGTATTGCAGGTGTTTCTGAGAGGTTATGCAGTTTGTCACAGTGATAAAATTACAAGCTGATGTCTCAGAGAGACCCAGACACAAGTGTCTGGTCAGTCAGATGTCATTTCAGTCCCTGCTGGCCCTTGAAGGGCTTGAAGTGCCAGGGTGGAATAAGTCAAATCAGATCATTTCACCTGGAAAGAGGTAGGGCTGGGGTAGAGTTTATTAGATTCTAGATGGACATCTGAGTTCACAATATCAGGAGCATCTTTGTGTGGTATGCAGGTAAAAGAAACAGAAATAAAAGTAGACACATATCTGGATAGTCACATTGTGATTCAGTGGCTCAGGACAGGCACTAGGCCGGAGTAGAGTCAGTCATTAGCGCTCGTTCATAGCTAATTATATAGGAGGTTAGTGCCTCTGGAGAGGTAGAACATGTGTGATTCAGTTGACAAACTTCGGTGGTGTCACATAAAAAAGCACAGGGCTTGGTAAGAGCCAGTGGTATACAGGTTGATGACTGGCAATATTAATCATCTGTTGTTCTTTTGAATATTGAAGTTGTGGTGGTAACTGCTGTTTATTTGGCCAAAGTGTGTGCAGCTGGGCCAGAAAGAATTTAGCAAGTTTACTGATGTGCCTTTAGATTTCTGGCAGAGCTTTGGTACGTTCAGTCGCATTTTAGGTTATTACCTCTCCCAGGCTAGAAAGGCTTGTGTAGAATCAGTTACAAGCCAGGTCAATGGCTCTGTAAGCTGGTTGTTGGGCAACAGCAATGTTGCATCTACCACTCGGACAACATAACAAAAATGTGGCTTTTCCATGTGGGAACAATTTAACCTGTTTTTCAATAAAATAATCCAAAACAGCTTTTATTTTTTCTCCTCTCTCTTCTATGCACCATGGCATTCTGAGCGCTTGGGATTTCAAGCAGTATATTAACTCTTAAGGCCTTTATGACATATTTTTCATGAAAGCTTTTTTAGTTTTAAGGCTTTTTTAACTAACATATTATCAAGGCTTACAGACTTTATAGAATGATTTTAGATGTTTTAAAAAGTAGTTTTTTAACATTTTATATGTCCATCTGGCTTTAACGATAGCTTTTATGTATCGACCCTTAGTAGGAGGAGTGGGTGTTATATTCCTGAATTAGGCCCATGTAGGGAAGCAGCTTACTTCATACAATGTCCTATTTTTAAGTCGTAACCTTTTGCACATATTTGCGTACGTGACAATGTTGGATTAGTTTCCCTGAATCTAAACTTGTTTACACTATCTAGCTTTGCACAACATTATCACAATGCCCTGAACATCATGTACAAGGTCTCTTTTCTCACTATGTACACATCAATCAATCAATCAAAGCCTTTATATAGCACACTACTCACCCAGAGGGTCTCAAGGCGCTGGGGGAGGGGGGTCCGCTACTGCTCCAACAGCCAGGTCTTGAGTTGCTTCCTGAAGGCGAGGTGGTCCTGGGTCAGGCGGAGGTGGGTCGGGAGGGAGTTCCATGTCTTGGCGGCGAGGTAGGAGAAGGACCGTCCCCCTGTGGTGGCTCTTCGGATGCGGGGGACGGCGGCGAGGGCGTGGCCGGTCGATCGAAGCTGGCGTTTGGGAGCGTAGAAGTTGAGGCGGCTGTTGAGGTATCCTGGGCCTTGATTGTGTAGGGCTTTGTGTGCGTGGGTGAGGAGTCGGAAGGTGATTCTCTTGTTGACCGGGAGCCAGTGCAGGTCTCTCAGGTGTCCGGAGATGTGGCTGCGATGGGAGATGTCCAGGATGAGTCGTGCTGAGGCGTTCTGGATCTGCTGGAGTCTCTTCTGGAGTTTGGCGGTGGTTCCGGCGTAGAGGGAGTTGCCGTAGTCCAGACGGCTGGTGACGAGGGCCTGGGTGACCGTCTTCCTGGTCTCGGTGGGGATCCACCGGAAGATCTTACGTAGCATGCGCAGGATGTTGAAGCACGACGAGGAGACGGCGTTGATTTGTCTGGTCATGGAGAGGGAGGAGTCCAGGATGAAGCCCAGGTTGCGTGCGTGGTCTGTTGGTTTGGGTGCGCTGCCTAGGACGTGGGCCACCAGGAGTCGTCCCAGGCAGAGGGTGAGGATCCCAGGATGAGGACTTCCGTCTTGTCCGAGTTCAGTTTCAGGCGGCTGTTCTTCATCCATTCGGCTACCTCTTGCATCCCTTTGTGAAGGTTGGCTCTGGCGGTGGCGGGGTCGTTGGTGAGGGAGAGAATCACCTGGGTGTCGTCGGCGTAGGAGATGATGTTGAGGTTGTGCTGGCGTGCGATATCTGCGAGGGGGCTCATGTAGACGTTGAAGAGGGTTGGACTGAGCGAGGAGCCTTGAGGAACACCGCAGATGACTTCGGTGGCTTCAGATCTGAACGGGGGGAGGCGGACTCTCTGTGTCCTTCCGGCGAGGAAGGAGATGATCCACTCCAGTGCCTTCTCCTGGGTTCCGACGTTGCTGAGTCGCTGCACTAGTGTACGGTGGCAGACAGTGTCGAAGCCCGCGGAGAGGTCTAGGAGGATGAGGGCTGCTGTTTCTCCGTTGTCAAGCAGTGCTCGGATGTCATCGGTGACTGCGATCAGGGCGGTCTCGGTGCTGTGGTTGGCCCGGAAGCCAGACTGCGAGAGGTTGAGGGATCCGTTCGTCTCGAGGAAGGCGGCCAGCTGCTTGTTGACGGTCTTCTCGATGACTTTTGCAGGAAACGGGAGCAGCGAGATGGGGCGGTAGTTCTTGAGGTCGGTGGGGTCGGCTGATGGCTTCTTTAGTAGAGCACTGAGTTCGGCGTGCTTTAAGCTCTCCGGGAAGGTAGCGATGTCGAAGGAGGTGTTGATGATATCCCGCAGGTGGGGTGCGATGACAGCGTCAGCCTTGTTGAAGACGTGGTGAGGGCAGGGGTCGGTAGGAGATCTGGAGTGGATGGAGTTCATCGTGCGGACGGTGTCTTCGGTGCTGATCGGGGTCCAGGCGCGGAGGGTGGTGGTGGTGGGGGGCGGTGGTTCGGTTGTAGCGTGCGTCGGTTGAGTGCTGAAGCTGTTGTGTATTTCCGCGATCTTGTTGTGGAAGTAGGAGGCGAGGGAGTTGCAGAGGTCTTGCGAAGGGGTGATGTCATCTCTATCTTCATCTACTGGTCAACCGGACTATATACATACCCATAACATCCCTAATCTATTCGCATATTGCAAGACTGCTTTCTATTGAGCGTCCCGATAAATTATCAGAGAATGTTCTCCAGCTGACACCAAAGGTCCGTGCATGCTGAGAATTCATCATGCAGCAGTCTTACATCTCGTGAGGGGTGTTCATTTGTGACCAAGACGGGGGCCTTCATTCTCTCTCACCAGGTGATGGGGTTTGATCGCTCCTTGGGGGGATTCTTAGCTTTCCACCTCCACACACACTCTTGGTACTCTTAGAGTAGGGCTCGCATAGTAGGAGTCCTTTCAGTTGGTGCCTTGTTTTATTTGCCAGTATATATACATTGTTTTAGCACCATGGTTGAACTATATCTACTATTCATGCTTTTGGTGCTTCTAATCGCTTTTCTCTGCTTGTGGTTATTAATCATTGCAGCACATGCATTCTATACAAGAATAGCGCTGTTATAACAAACATATTGAAACGGATCCACTGTGTATTCTCTGTATAGCTCTCTGAGAACAAGTGAGCATGAGTGACTGAGTGAAAGGTTCTGTACTGTTGCCACAACCCCTGAGGGGTCAGGTTTGTCATGTTCAGTGGTTACCAGAAACCATTCGCTCCCTGGTAGGTTAGAGGGCTTACGGTGGCACTGTGTGCTGGCTGCTCTATAGGCCAATATATCCTGCAGGGATGTCGAGAATCAGTCTTAGCACCAATAACCTAGTTTATGTTGTCCAACCAATGCACAGATACTACGGATTACTAGGAATTACAAGACAGGTTAGATACCTCTTCACTTTGCATTTTATTGTTATATTCTTGATTACAAGGTCATGAAATTTGCTTCTTATCATAGTCTTTTTGAGATTGAGGGTGTGTCGAGATGCAAGGTGGGGCAAAGCTGAGTAGCTCTCTTGCAATTTTATTTACTTGTCATACAATGGGTTGTATTTTGCAGGCAATGTTGCATACGGTTTCTAACTGTGTATTTTAAGCCCTTTTGGATTGTATTCCATGAGACTAATTTAAGATATATAGATTTTTCTGTTTATTTGGTTATCCACTGGTTTCCGAAATCAAATCTCAAATCCTTTATGTTTTCATCATACTATAATTTGGCTGAGCGTATTGCGTAGCCGGTTGTCTTTTCTTGTGATCTTGGTGCCCAGGTAATGTACTGTTTTTGAACAGTAGACAAGTTTATGATTGATGGTTGGGAGAAATTCATTAAATATTTTGTGAAACTGTCTGAATTCCTGTTTCCCAAATGTCCAAATCGGGCCAATATCAGCTGTGTAGTACAGCATCTGAATGGTTTATGGCAGCAAGTGGCAAGGAAGCCACCCTCCAATTGAGCCATAATTCGGTTTACAGAGTGAGGATTCGTCTGTGTCCGCATGTCGGTAACAATCACTTGGAGGTACAAGTTATTTCTCAATGTGAAGCACTTCTGGGTCAAAATCAATTCTTTGCACTAGACTCCGGTATCCGCAACAAGGTTCTCAGCGTCAAGCCTTTGTCCTATTGTGGAATTCTGATGTACAGTAACTCCAATTCCAGGCATGCCAGTAATGTTTCATTTGGCCACTCATTGATTGAGACCTACCGAGTA
Source organism: Lissotriton vulgaris (assembly GCF_964263255.1). Taxonomy (NCBI): domain Eukaryota; kingdom Metazoa; phylum Chordata; class Amphibia; order Caudata; family Salamandridae; genus Lissotriton; species Lissotriton vulgaris. The sequence continues at coordinate 1,194,480,939 of NC_141689.1, read as the reverse complement.
TCTGCAGTTTTGCTGTCACTGCTGCTGGGGCACCGCACGGAGTTCGCTAAGCGCGGCACCCGCTCCACGGGCGTGCCGCCGATTGAACCACCACCGCTGCGGGACTGTGAGGCATTGGACACACCTGCAGCCTCTTCCCGCAGCGGCCACGCCCCCTTGCCTGCCGTGAGCATAACCTTTCGTGGCACCCGCTTCGCGGGCGCCACTCATTGATTGAGACCTACAGAGAATCTGCAGTTTTGCTGTCACTGCTGCTGGGGCACCACACGGAGTTCGCTAAGCGCGGCACCCGCTCCACGGGCGTGCCGCCGATTGAACCACCACCGCTGCGGGACTGCGAGGCATTGGACACACCTGCAGCCTCTTCCCGCAGCGACCACGCCCCCTTGCCTGCCGGGAGCATAACCTTTTGCGGCACCCGCTTCGCGGGCGCCACTCATTGATTGAGACCTACCGAGTATCTGCAGTTTTGCTGTCACTGCTGCTGGGGCACCACACGGAGTTCGCTAAGCGCGGCACCCGCTCTACGGGCGTGCCGCCGATTGAACCACCACCCCTGCGGGACTGCGAGGCATTGGACACACCTGCAGCCTCTTCCCGCAGCGGCCACGCCCCCTTGCCTTGAGGGATACAAAAGTAGTCCACGCTCTCCGCGACGCGGGATGCGTGGGGGACGGAGCACGGGGCAAAGGGCGGGCCGTTTGAGGCCGTTCGAGGACGGGAGAGACCGGGACCGGGCCACCCCCTTTGCTCTGGATTAACTGTGCTCCTGGCCATCCTTCCTTCAAAGCTTTGATCAAAAACCGCTGCAGGATGACCACAAGGGAAACCCGGAGCAAAAGCAACTTGGCGGCAGCAGGAGCTGCTAAAGGTACGCTAGAAAACTATTTCGCTAAGGCCGGCTCACAATTGATTGATGAAATTACGGTCCTAGAGAGGCGCATCTTCTCAAGAATTAGATTGGGCAAGGAGATCTTCCATGGGCCCGCTGGCACATGCCAAATCCCCTGCCAACAGAGACAACCACACAGCAATCATTGATAACATTGACCCTAATTACGAGACACCTGGTGCTGTCAATTCACTTGCGAACCCAGATACATTAAACTCGACCTCATTTAGCATTGCAAAGGACCTTAGTGAATACGTGGACATGAGCATGTCAAATCTGCCCTCGATTCAACCACACCCCTCCCCACTAACTGCCACAGTCCTCGTTCCAGAGGTAATCATTGATAAAGGTACAGCCAATAACTCTCTTCAGGGTGCAAGGGAAGGGGCTATTCCCAAAAGGAAAACAGATACCCAAAACAAAGGGAAAAGGAAAACAAAAACGCCTAAACTAAATCCTATCCCCGAAGCTAATAGACCTGGCTCAACCACCACAAAAACCAGGCCTACTGATGCAACAGAGATAACATCTTCTGATGTACTGCTTCTAGAGGCAACAGACCATCCCCATGATACCTCTAGTGAGGATATTACGCTGGGAGATATAGGGGTTCTTATTAGATCTCTACTAAGTCCTTTGGAAGCAAGGTTAATTAAGATGGAAGCTAGGCTAGTATCCATAGAAAAATCGACCGTCCAATTAGCTGACAGTCTAAAAGCAGATAGCGGGGGTGGCAGAGGGGGCACAGAGACAAAGAACAAAAGAGATCCCCAAACAAACGCTGGAAAAGATAATAGGCCAGTCACTGTGGTACAAAAGGCTAAACCCACCCCTCCCCCAACTACGACAAGCCTACCCAAGGCCAAGGCACACAATCCTAATGCTCCCACAAACCAACAACCATCGCTCCCCCCACCCAGACCAATCCAAACAGTATCAAGGACAACGCACAGGTCCCTAATGACTCATACAAACTAACATCTCCAACAGTTGAGGCACCTAGAAATACTAAAAGGCCTAGAGCGGTGTACTTACCTCCGGAGGCCAGCCCCTATACAGTGATTTTAGCGGGGGTCCCGGAAATGAAAACCACCTACAGAGAATCAACAGCTTCCCTGAAGAACAAGGTGATCAGCTGGCTATCCATGTACAGACCTTTACCCCATGGCATAACAAGTGAGGTCCTAACGGTCAGAAGGAATCCATGGGTAGGCAGCTCAAAGAAAATCATCCATGGGGATTGTGTTTTGATAAATTTTAGAGATCCAAGGACTGCCGCCTATATTTGTGGATGGCACCCGGATGACCAGGAGAGTAACATTAAGTCACTACCCCTTTCTTTCTTCTATCCTCCATTGAATTATGAGGGAGATGCGGAGAGTTGGGGCAGTCTCCCTTAGAGGGGGGTAGGGTGGGACCAGAATGGGAGAACAAATTTCAACTACCCCAGAATTCAACAGCAACCGATCTTCACACCATTCTTGGAGGAGGAGGGTGGGAAACGTATCATGATAGGAGAGGTGGCTGGGGTGGAAGAAACAGAAGAGAATATCGTCCTAGAGTCCACCATCCAACATATTTTCCCACATTTAACAGATACAATGAACTAGAAATGGTGGATTGACAGGTGAGGTCTTACAGCATGGAGTACAACCATTGCCATAGAGAGGGACCCAATGGAACCACCACACCCTGTTGCTATATAAATGTAATTAAGACAGCGCCCAGGCAGAATGGAGAAATGGATCATATAACCGAACAAAATAGGACCACCATTAACCACCGTAATAGTAACAGGGAAGTAGGAGAATTAAGAGGAGTTACGACCACAGCAATAATGCCCACAGCCAATTCAAAAGACCACGCTCCCTCTCCAGTACCATCTGCAAACCAAAAGCCGCCCTTCCTGAAAATTCTTTCTTGGAATGTGGCGGGCCTGGGAAACAAGTGGGACCAACTGGATTGGATATCATTTATTGATTCTAAAGACATATGCCTCTTCCAAGAAACCTGGGCGAGGGAAGACCACTCTCCCCTGGGTTTTGCTACATTTTACATTCCAGCGAAATGGGGGGGTAGGGGACGCCCTTCGGGTGGCCTTGCAGTATGGGTGGCAACTCACTTGGGATGCCAGGCCAGGCGACTCCCGCTGACCACAGAAGATATTCTAGCTGTCCAGCTGGAATGGACAAATTCCCGTAGACTCATCTTGATAAATGTTTACTCTAGACCAGTAAACAGAGCACAAGAATCGACCACCATTGAGGAACTCTCAGCTTTTCTCAATGAATTACCCATGGGGATCCCAATCGTGGTGGGAGGGGATTTCAACTCACACTTTGAGCCTCTTGCTGGCCTCCTGGATGGGTCCTCACTAGTAGAGGATGCTAGATGGCTAGTTCCCCCAACGGTAGCCTCCCCCCCAGAGCATTGAGCCCACTCGCTCTACAGATTACTGCCCTAACCCTCAAACATGGACTTAGGGCATGTAACGGCCGTACTAAATCTGACAATCCCAGTAAATATACCTTTAACAGAGCGGGCAGGGAGTCAAGAATAGATTATGTCCTAATTCAACTGTCCTCGTGGCAACATATTATTGATTTTAGAGTGCTGGTCAGAACAGATAGTGACAGAACAGATAGTGACCACAACGCCCTTGAATTGGACTATGCTGCCACTGGCAAAGAGGGTAGGGACCATGCTCTGGTGGCGGTAAATCCAAATCCTACCCTACTTCTCGAGAACAATAGAAAGAGAGTAAGTTGGAAAAAATTGGCAGCCAGTAGGGAAAAACTATCCAGCCTCTACACTAGAATAATCCCAACACTAGAAAAAGTCGGTATCCTCAGTGGGGAACCAAGTTCAGGGGAAACCCATAAAACATTGTGGCTGTTACACGAGGCACTTGGTAGGACCTTGGCGATAGATCTCTTTTCCAAGGTTCATACTAGAGGTGTTGGTTACCACCGTTCTACATGGTACAATGCAACATGTCGCAAGGCAAAGGGGGACCTTCTCCTTTCTATTAAAGAGGGTAAAAGTAGATTAGAGATACAGTCTAGAAGACGGGCATATAAGAAAATGGTCAATAGTGCTAAGATGGAATGGGACCAGAATAAATGGGAGGAACTTTCTGGATCATTGGCCACTAGAGACTCCAGGAAGTTCTGGCGTATTGTTAACAAGGGATCCGAAGACCTAGCACCAGCAATAGAACCAAACATTGCACCAAGCGTATGGCAGGAACATTTTCAGTCCCTCTACACAGAGGAAAATGGGGCTAAATGTTATTCTTCCCGATTTGTCACAAATCACTTAGAGGGGGACCTCTTTACAGAAAAGGAGGTCAGAGCAGCAATAGCGGGCCTGCCACTGGGCAAAGCCCCAGGCTTGGATGGTCTTCCTGGTGATCTGTTTAAACAGGAACCTGATATATGGGCCCCCTACCTATTGGTACTATTTAATGCAGTTCTGAAGGGAATGGATGTGCCTTGTACTTGGCTGGGCGCAGAGGTTGTTCCTATATTTAAGAAGGGCTCGCCTCTGCTCCCATCCAATTACAGGCCCATCAGCCTCATAGACGTGTCCCAGAAGCTTTTCGGGAGACTTATATTAGATCGGCTCCAGACCTGGCTGGAGGAATATACTATTCTGAGTCCATATCTGGCAGGTTTTAGAAGGGGGATATCTACAACCGACCAAATATTCCGTCTGAATATCATCTATTGGAAGACTGCTTTAATCGAGGGTGGCAGCTTGTACACTGTGTTTGTGGACTTGCAAGCCGCCTTCGATTTGGTCCCAAGATCAAAACTATGGAGAATCCTGGCAGACATGGGTGTTCCAGTAGAAATCCTATCCATTTTAATTAAGTTACACCAGAATAACTTTGCACGTGTCAGGTGTTGCAGGAACAGGGAGCTTATAGATAGATTCCCCGTTGACAGAGGGGTGAGACAGGGCTGTGTGCTTGCACCGACCCTGTTCTGCCTCTTTGTGAACGGGGTAATCGCCCACCTGTCTAGGATTGCAGACATTGATGCCCCTAAATTGGATGGCAGCAGGGTCCCCGCTATCAAGTTTGCGGATGATACCCTGCTGCTATCAAAATCCCCCATGGGAATCCAAAGGGTATTGGATGGATTTCTTGAATTCTGTACGGAAAGGGGACTTGAGATCAATGCCCAAAAAACAAAATATATGATCTTAAACCCCACTCCCTCAAAACGCCCCAACCCCTTGCTCGGCTCAGTCCGCTTAGAGAGGGTCTCCACGAGTACCTGGGGGTAACTCTAAACGAGAAAATGACTTGGGAAACACACAAGACTAAAGCCAACATGAAGCTTGTGCAGTTAGTGGGTGGTATTTCAAGGAAGGTCAAGAACTCTATATACCATCCACTTGGTCCAATCATCCAAATTTACAAAGCACAGGCCCGGGGGGCAGTCACATACGGGGGCGAACTGTGGGGTCACACCACTGCTCAAAAACTGATGACCACAGAAAACAAATTTATCAGGCAGATGGTTGCTCTCCCCGCAAGTACGCCGCTGCTTCCTCTGAGATTCGATCTGGCTATCAGGCCAATTGCAGATGAATTGGGACTCAAGCCACTAACCTTCTGGTGACGACCCTGGAGCAGCATTGATCTCATTAAATACAGGACCGAGCTTTAGGAGTTTTTAAACATACCAAACGCCAGTTCTATTCCATGGCTAACCTATATAAAAAGATCACTTGAGACCCTTGGTCTACCGGAACTTTGGACTGACCCGGCAAAAGCAAGCATTAAGATTTCCCGGAAAGAACTATCAAAGGCTTACTACAACTTAAAGCTAACTACTGCCATGAATCAGATGCGGGTGGGCTCTCTGACAAACGTATTCATCCAAAACAAAGACTATTATTGTTTTGAAAGTGTTTTGGACGGTATGAGCCCAGCGCTCGCTAGGAAACTCTTTTTGCAATGGAGGCATGGTACCCTACCTCTAAGGTCATTCACAAGTTCATGGTCTTCACCCCCGACCACGGACCGCTGTCCGGCATGCGCGCACCCCCAAGAAAATAACTTACATGTGGTACTTTTCTGTGAGCCTTACCAAAAAATCAGGAAATACTGGCTTATCCCCCTCCTCAAAAACTTGGGATTTAGAAACTTCTTACCAGCCTACAGAATTTTAAAAACGGATCTTTCCCCACAGATAGTGTTTGCAATGGCTAAGTACTTAACGGCAATGTGGCACGCACGTTCACACTTCCTTAAACTGGACGTGGATTCTTAACTATCCTCTCCTAAATTTTAGATGGTAATTGATTCTAGATAACTTGATTTATATTTCAAAGACCAATTTTTTTTTTTTTAAATCATTGTTTTGATGTAATGTTTATTTTTCTTTTTGATTGTGATGTGTGTATATCTTTTATGATCTTATTGGTCGAAATAAAGATTTTATGAATGAGTTTCATTTGGAAGAAAGGCAATAGTATTACGTTTTTAAGAGATAATTGATATCCTGGATGTAGCTGGAGACTTCTTATGACTGGCTTTATGATGATTTATACCCAGCCAGACATGTTCTGAGTTACCGTATCTGATCAAAACATGAAAGGGCACCCAGGACCTTTACTCTTTGTGTATTTTTGGTTGCCTGCAGATTCTACCAGGAAGGGTTGCTGCTGGGAATAGCCATCAAAGCCCTCAAAGTCCAATCAAGTGAAGGGCCATTCTGGGATCCTTTTTCCTACAGATTTTTGGTGATGCAGCATTGGATTAATAGATTTGGACTTCTTCTATAGCTGAAATATCTTTAGGCCCATTGTTTTCCAGACCTCTTAGCAAAACCCTGTTTTTTTTGTTGACTCCACTATTGAAACAATTGATTTCACTAATAATAGGAGGAGAGACGCAGGGGTGTTGAGAATAATAAACTGTGTGTCTCCTAATAGAAACAGTGGGGACATTTTACTCAATGCTTCTACCTGCCTGAGTAGGTCAACTGAAAATTGTGACAGTGATAATTCAGAGGGTGGGAGTAGGGTTGGTGACACAACCATTACATCTCTGATTGTCAGCTCAAGTTCTCTGCATGCAATGGGTCCCCAGGTACCCAGTTACAAGCTGGTAATGACCTAATATTCTGGAACCTGGCAGGTATTGTTTCTAAGCTGGATAACCCTGAGTGGTTATTGTACATCGGAGAGCATGATATCAGCATATTTCAAGAGATCTGGGCAACTGAAAACATCTTTGTTGACGGGTTCACTTGTTATAGCGTAGAAGCCAAACCTCCAACCATTATGGGAGGGCAATTGGAGGTCTCTCGATTCTTGTGAAGAATAATGTATTCAATTCATGTATGCTGTTGTAGATAAAATGCTTAGACTTAATGGGGATCACTGCCTTGTTACCATCAGGACTTGTTTTGGGCCTTTTAAGCATATATGTAAGATCTACTGCGGCCTCTATTGAATCTCCCACTCTGTCCACCCTTGAAGACATTTTGGACTCTTTTCATTCAAATACAAAAGTAATGCTTGCTGATGATTTCAATACATCCTATGAACCATCTTCCTACATTAACAAAGTCACAGAAGATGAAGATTAACAGTGGGGTATTAGAATACTAATGGGGAAACCTTGAGTAAACTTTACGGCAACTGGTCGTAAACTAGGCTCCATAGTAGTGGGTAGAGGGCTCAGGGCTTGCAACCGTCGCACTACATCTGATCCTGACCGAGCCCCCAACTTCAGAAGAGGTAATCATGCGACTGTTATTGACTTTATCATTTTGGATGTGAGACTCTGGCCATTCTTGAATGATAAGATAGTAGATAAGCGAACTGACAGTGACCACGACTCCCTGCTGGTTTCATTGGCTGGAGCCCCATTGGTAAGAGTATTGAATAGATGCCACACAGTGGTGCCTGATCCCGTACTATCTTATCGTGAACACTACATTTCGTGGACTAAAATTATAATGAACCAAACATTGCTGGCACAGATATATAGGCTTCATGCCAGCTCCCTGGCTAATTATGAAGGGGTGAATGAAACAAGAAATTCCAAACTTGAGCATACACAATCTACTCTTTAAAGAGCTTTAACAGATATTTTATAAAGACAAGCAACCAGCTATGGGGAAAAAAACTACCTGGTTTGATTCCCCTTTGATACAGGCCAAATATCTTTTAAGGTGTGCTGTCCTGGAAGGCGAGAGGGACCAAATAGCCCAAGCAAGACACGCATATGAAACCTCCATAAGACTGGCAAAAAAGAAATGGGATGACAGAATCTGCGAGGATATGCTGTGCACGCTAAGAACAAATGATAGCAGCTTATTCTGGTGCACAGTGTCTCAAACCAGAGTGGAGAATATTAACAACCACCAACATTTTATATCGGCTGATAGGTGGGTTTCTCATTTCTCTGATCTCTAGGAGCCCAAGGAAGACAACCCACTGGGCTCCGACTGTATTATAGTGCCACCTCCGAGCTAGTCCTGTCACCATACTTTACAACTTGATGGCCACGCTGTCACCTTTAGCCTAGAAGATACCATGAATGCCATCTCTGCATTAATAACAGCTAAGACACCATGGCCTGATAAAGTACAGGGGGCCCTCTATATATTAGAACCCCAGATTTGGTCACTTTACTTTAACCTGCTTTCCAATCCTATAGCGAGTGGGGGATACCTGATTCCTGGAAATGAAGACAAGATTGTCACCATATACAGGAAGGGTGATGCATGTGTACCATCGAATTATAGGCCAATTATCCTGATCGACAATGCCCGGAAGATCTTTGGTAAACAAATCCTTGATAAATTACACCACTGGATAGATACAAAGAACATAATGTCAGAACTCCAAGCAGGGTTTCGCTCCAAGATGAGCACTGTAGATCAAATTTTCAGATTCACCACACTACACTAGAAATATACCCTACTCTAACAGCAAAACCTTTCTGTGGCATTTGTTGATCTTAGAGCCGTCTTTGATCTCATCCCCGTACAAATCTGTGGTCTGCTTTAAATACAATGGGGGTACCAGGGAATTTAATACATCTCATGTCCCAGCTACATAACAACAACTTTGCCCAGTTACGGTGTGGGCATGCAGGAGAGTTAACTAAGTGTATCCCCATACAGTGGGGTACACGCCAAGGGTGTGTCCTTGACCCTACGCTCTTTACCCTCTATATAAATGATGTGGCTGATGTCCTGAAAAACTGCATAAATGACTCCCCTTTACAACATGGTAATGGTACCAATTCTTTTATTTGCAGACAACTCCTTTTTAATTTCTAAGACTCCAATGGGTCTCCAGCTCTTCGTCGTCGACAAATGTACCGATTTTTGTGTGTCAAGGGGGCTTGGAGCTCAATGCCATTAAAACCAAGTACATGGTATTTGGCAATGGAGAGATTGAAAATTCAATTATATGGGCTGGGGGAGAAGTACTTGAGAGGGTGAGGAGCTTTCATTGCTTAGGAGTTAAGGTAATGGTGAGTATGAAGTGGCATGATAAGACAAGGAAAAGTACACTACTACTAGAGCAAACGCTATTTATAGGCTGCGGAGGCAAACAAGTTTCCGCACAGTATCGCCAGCCCTGGAAGTCTATTATGGCAAAGCACAAGGGGCAGCCATATATGGAGCCAAGATTTAGGGATGCACTGATGTTTCTCAACTCATGGCTGCAGAAAATGGATTTGCCAGAAGGCTGGTCTTTGTCTTCGGAAGTACACAACTAATTCTGTTGTTTTATGATTTAGGACTCAAAAGAATCGCTGATTTGGACGCCCTTAAACCACTTATTTACTGGATTTGATCATGGGTTACTCCCGAGCTGAAGGAATTCTGAGATTGCTTTGTTGAAGTTTTGTGCCAAATCAATACCCTGGGTTAAATTTGTCTCCGACTGCTTTAACAAGCTGGGTTATGGATTAACCCAGAAAGAAAGTATAATACCGACCTTAATATCACAAAATCTAGTTATTGGACTTACATCCAAGATATTGATTTAAATAATCCTTTAACTCGTAAATTAACAAACAAATGTTTAGATATAAAGCCATTTTCTCGTTATGAGGATTTTTTAGATTCCATCTCCACTACTCTAGCCAGAAGTCTTTATATCTGTTTTTGACTTGGCACTCCCCCTTTGAGATCAATATTGAGTCAATGGCAGAAGGCCTCCCGGATTATCACTTGTCCGGCATGTCGCTTCGCAGATGAAGATGATGCTCACATATTATTCTTCTGTCCGAGCTACCAAAACTCGTGCCGGAAATGGATTATTCCTGTATGCCAAAATCTGAAATTAACAAAATACATAGTGGCCCTTAGAATATTAAGGAGGAACACCACTCCAGTAATAGCCATTGGTATGAGCATATTTTTACTTGCGGTATGGCATAAACGTGGCAGACTATTGATTGTGCCCTCAAGCGACTAGGCCAAAATCTTTTAATGACTGTTTTTATCTTATCAATATTGCTTTTATATTTACAGTTGGAAGATAGTTTTAATGTATTTTTTTACATATTTATTGCTTGATTTGCACACAGTTTTGCTTGACTTCTGCTTCCATTTTGTACATTAGTAATGGCTAAGGTAATTGTTTTTTTTTAACAGTGAAGTTCCTAATGACTTGTGTTATGACTTGTCTTTAAATGGTCTTATGATATATCTCTTGTAATGTTTTCATATATGGTACTCGGTTACTGAATAAAGATCATTACTACTACTAAGCTCTCAAAATGTTTCCCTCGTATCACTCAGGAGTTTTATTATAATCCTGATAAGTTTCCTTTTGCATTATTTTGTTGGGTCTTCCTGAATATTGGTATTGTATATCAGGTCTTCAAGTTGTCTGCACATTTTTTGAATATGTTCAGTGAAGTTCATGTTCATTTGGACAACTGCTTCTCCCTTTTCGTCCATTATTATTGTGATGCTATTGTTGTTTTTCAGTGAGCCTATGGTTTTTCTATCCATTACACCTAGCTTATGACTGTTTAGTTTGGGGAATCACAAATACAGATCTCAAAAATGAAAACAACGGTGACTGGGCTCTAGATAAGAGCCTGATTCAGCCATCTCTAAATTACTAAAATTTGGTTTCTAAAGGCATGGGTGAGCAACATTGAAAACTTGTTTTTTTAAAAGCTAACATTGGTTGCATTGGTTGAGAACAAAAATACAGAATAACAATGCAGTTAAGGGTTACAGCAGTACAGTACAGAAAAAAGAAAAGCAAAGACAGTCACCAGAATGCGAGAGCAGACCAGCAGCGAACTCCTGGCAGCGGCAGCAGTGGGGCAGAGTCACGGGTGCACAGGAGGAGCCGTGCCGCGTGGGGAGCGACCTGACCCGAGATCGGGGTCAATGTCAGGAAGTGCATTGTTGTGTAGCATTTTTAATAAAGACCAAGCCTTCAAATATTGCACCAATATCAGCCACATTTTCTCAATAGTACCCCTTTCATCTTGCAAGTCTCAAGTTAATCTCTGCATCACTACCAACCTTCATAAATTGCTCTTCCATTTAGGACAGGTGGGGACGCTGTGAATTTCCAATTTGTGGTTAGTGAACAAAATGAAAAGTTCCACCATCTTGCTAAGACAATGTATAAATGCAGGTATATAAAACATGATATATATATATCAACCTGACCAACACCACCTTTTCTGACTCAGAAATCAGCATCTTGTCCAAAGGTTTGTTGTATTGCCCACCAAGCAGTTTCAATTATGTAGACACAAGAATAGACCTCTTCAAATTCACACGCAAATTGAAACTCAAAAAACACTTTGCCAACAGCAAAACACGTGGGACTGTCAAAAGGCCTGGTACGGAGTCCACTGCTCAAGGTCTGGCAGTGCATGATATCCCTCTGATGCAGGACCTGGCTGGTTTGCGAGCTGAAGCTCCGAACACACAGAATACTCAGGGGGAGGTGAATATTCAAACTGGTGGCCTAAGCAATCTAAAGCCACGCTCTACCTTTACCCCTGTAACTCCATACGACAACATTGACATTTTCCAGGATGCTGTAGTCAAACAAATGAAGGCCCTGCATGTAAAAACGTTGAAATCAAATTATGGCAAACATCATGGTAACAGCGAGTACCAGAAATTGATCAGCAAAATGAAGTCAGATGGAAATATAATTGTCAGACAATCGGACAAGGGGGGCAACATTGTGCTCTGGCCCAGATCATTATATCTGGAGGAAGCCTACCTCCAGCTCAATGACCCGAACTGCTATAGACATTGTGACCTCAATGCACTTAGGAAGGCACAATCGGACTTCCACTCTCTCCTGATGGGATGGCAATCCAGCGGACTTATCAGCATGGATGAGTTAAAGTGTCTAAAGAATGACCATCCTGTAACCCCCGTGCTGTACCTGATCCCGAAGGTGCACAAGGACGCGACCAAGCCGCCAGGTAGACCCATCATATCGGCAGTGCGGTGGGCTGCTGGAAAAAGCCACCATGTACATTGATTTGTTCCTCCAAGAGCATGTTTTGTCACTTGACTCATATATTCAAGATTCAAGTGACTTGATGAGGAAATTGGATGAGTTTGAGTGGAATGATGACTTTTGGTTGATTACCCTAGATGTGTCATCTTTATACACAAGTATAGTGCATGCAGATGGGTTAAGGGCTGTTGAGTTCTTTTTTGGTAGGCGACCCATAGAATTAGTCGAGCATAACAAAATGTTGCTGGCCATGATCAGTTTCTGTTTGCACCATAATTACTTCATGTTCCTAAATCGATACTACCAACAAGTCAGGGGTGTTGCCATGGGGGCCTGTTTCTCTCCCAGTTACGCCTGTCTCCACATGGGGTACTGGGAGAGACAGGTCCTCAAGGGCATTCACCATGATATCTGTACCCGTCATATCATCCGATGGTACAGATATATCGATGATATTCTGATGGTTTGGCATGGAACATATGAAGAAGCGGTTAACTTCATTGAGGTCTTGAATTTTAACTCATTCAACTTGTCTTTCACGTCTCACATCAGCCAGCAGGTAGCACACTTTCTTGATGTTACATTGGAGGTCAGTCAAGGTAGGCTAGAAACCAAGCTTTATAGGAAGCCTACAGCGGGCAATACCATTTTGCATGCGGGAAGTCATCATCCCCCACATTTGATTAGAAGCATCCCCTATGGGGAGATGCTTAGAATTCGTAGGGTGTGTAGTACGGACTCCCACTGCAAAGCTGCACAGGCAGCCAGTAAACAAAGGTTCCTTGCCCGGGGGTACGGTGAGCAGCTAATTGATACAGCTATTAGAAAAGCCAATGCCCTGTCCCGCAAAGAAGCACTGACCCACAAGAAAGTACAGAAAAACACCAATGCTAGCACTGAGCAACCTGTCAGGCTCATTTGGACCTACAGTAGTCAGCACGGGGCACTCAGGAAGATCGTTAACCAATACTGGAACCTGATCAAATTAGATCCAGTTATTGGTGAACACATGCCTAATAGACCAGCTATTACTTACAGGAAGGCGTTCTCTTTACAGGACGCACTAGTCAAATCTAGTCCTGAGGTAATACCCCCTAAAAATTGGCTAGCTTCCAGTCGGGGGTTTAGGAAGTGTTCTAGCTGCAAAGCCTGCTCTCAGGGGCTCAATAAGACCGAGTTCCTTACAGCATTCTCTGTAGTGCCTCGCAAGATCAATAGGCAACTCACGTGCAAGTCAGAGTATGTGGTGTATGTGCTGGAGTGCCCTTGTGGCCTGCAATATATTGGTAGCACCAAATTGCAGGTCCACAAAAGGGTACTCCAGCATATCAGGGCAATCAACACTAATGACGCCACTTACCCTGTCGCACGACACTTTAAGGAGTTCCATGATAACAACAGCAGTCTCCTTAAATACTATGCTATTGACTCGGTGGGCCCTTTGAGGAGAGGTGGTAATCGGGATGGGATCTTAAGGGCACGTGAGACCAGATACATCCTGGAGATGGACAGCAAAAGCCCGAATGGCCTTAATTCCACGGAGGACTTTTACACTTGTTTGTAAGAAACATAACATCTGAGAGCCTCCCGCTGTAATCTCACCACTTTCTCTCAGCAATAGTGTTGGCTATACAAAGAAATGTTACCTGCTTCAATCATTAGTGTTGGTCCGGTGGTGATCAGATATGACTATGCAAGATAAGAGACACCAGGTCATACGATTAATGTCGATAAAAGTGGTTGCTATATACCTCAGAAGTTTCATGTAACTGTTGTTAAGCTTAGTATCTCAGAAAAAAATTCTGTTTTTAATTGCACTTGTTCTATTTAGCACTTTCAACAGCGATGGTTTTTGGTATGATTTTTTGTAAACACCTAATAGTGGGTTAGGTAGGGGATAGGTTCAAAATGTATGCATGTTTGTGCCCTTCTTATCCGATTATTATACTACTACACCACAATTAATTATCCAGATGGTAGTAGTTTGGAGTATTTATGATGTATATAGATGTAAATATATGAAATTTTGTGTATATATTTTATTCAATTCAATTCAATTCAAGATAGCTTTATTCGGTGTTTGACAAAAAACCATAAAAGCATTACATACAAAAACACAGTTAATCTATACATCTCCTTCTCATATAAAAATTTCGTATATATATATTTTATATATGTGGGACTTTCAGGTATTCTGTGCATTGGTTTTTGCAACATTTAAGGCATTTATGCCGGCAGCTCTCAGACATTTGCTCTCAATGTATTTTGACTTCGTTTGAGGGTTTCGCTTTGCACATTTTGTAATTATATGAAATTTTGTATGAAATTTGTAAATACCGTGTGTGCCCATGAATTAACTCAAATACCTCACTTGTATTATCGGATATCATAATTGTATTTAAACAGTTATCAAAGTGAAGGGCAACTGTGTAAAAATGTTTGGTTCCCCGCCTTTTGCAATTGCAAGTAAATCAGTAACCAACACGGTTAAACACTCCCACTGTTTTAAATGTAACCAATCAAATGTTTCCGTCGTTGTTGCATGAGCACTTTAAATTTCTCGCAACTCTCTCAGTGCGTCATGTGACCAAGGCCTCTGTGTAGGCCGAAACGTTATGCTGGCGTGGTGTGCTGAGGAATAAAGAAACTCACCTGCACTCTGGGTCTTCCGTGTTTTTCCTGTTAGATGGCCAAGAATTTAAGTCTGTCGCAGTGAAGGCACAAGTGCGGAAATATATATATATATATATATATATATATATATATATATATATATATATATATATATATATATGCAGAATCCTCTCTGTAGCAAAGAAGGAGAGAGACCACACAGGGGAGTCTTCAAAGAACTTTAATTGCCAATTTGAACCAAATGTCAGGGCGGATGCATTTCGGCAAGGGTTTGCCTTCGTCAGCGCCAGATGGTTACACAGGAGGCAGTTAGTTTGAAAGGTTTAAATACCCTTCCTCCTCCCGCTCGATGAAAAAGGTAGCTCCGCCCCCCATGCAGCATGTGTTCTTGTTGGGTCTCGCTGTAGGACGCCCAGTGCGTCAGAACTACAGAGTCCAGAATGCTGTGAGCTAGTCGTTTGTTGCAATGGGGGTAAGTAGAATCAAGCTCGCCGTTTTTCACCTATAATGTACATGGCGGTGCCTCCTCAGCTCCCCGTTCTGTGCACACGTGAAGTCCCAGCAATTAATTCGGCAGGGGTCGGACTGACATTTCAGTTCACCCAACGTGGAGCACAATGGCTTGCAGCACTGCCAATCTTCTTGCCGGTTCTTGGTGTAGGAACCAGACCATCCCAGTACCCTGGAAAACGAAATTTCACCACTAACGTGGAAAGGCCAGCTTGGTCCGGTCCGCTCGAAGCACAGGGATCTCTCAGAGCGCGTTACTGGAACCCGCGCTTGAAATATGAGCAGAATCCTCTCTGTAGCAAAGAAGGAGAGAGACCACACAGGGGAGTCTTCAAAGAACTTTAATTGCCAATTTGAACCAAATGTCAGGGCGGATGCATTTCGGCAAGGGTTTGCCTTCGTCAGCGCCAGATGGTTACACAGGAGGCAGTTAGTTTGAAAGGTTTAAATACCCTTCCTCCTCCCGCTCGATGAAAAAGGTAGCTCCGCCCCCCATGCAGCATGTGTTCTTGTTGGGTCTCGCTGTAGGACGCCCAGTGCGTCAGAACTACAGAGTCCAGAATGCTGTGAGCTGGTCGTTTGTTGCAATGGGGGTAAGTAGAATCAAGCTCGCCGTTTTTCACCTATAATGTACATGGCTGTGCCTCCTCAGCTCCCCGTTCTGTGCACACCGTGAAGTCCCAGCAATTAATTCGGCAGGGGTCGGACTGACATTTCAGTTCACCCAACGTGGAGCACAATGGCTTGCAGCACTGCCAATCTTCTTGCCGGTTCTTGGTGTAGGAACCAGACCATCCCAGTACCCTGGAAAACGAAATTTCACCATTAACGTGGAAAGGCCAGCTTGGTCCGGTCCGCTCGAAGCACAGGGATCTCTCAGAGCGCGTTACTGGAACCCGCGCTTGAAATATGAGCAGAATCCTCTCTGTAGCAAATGTCATCAGTGATGTCACTGACCATGTCATGAATGATGTAATATGTGACATCATCAGCAGTGGATTGCGGGTGCGTGATATATAGTTAGTGCAACTAACTATATATGCGAATTTCAATGGTTTTGTGCGAGTAAATTAAGGTTTTGTAAATGCTAATCCCTAACTATATATGGTCTAAAACCTATGTTTTTTTCAGTGAATTTTCAAGGTTTTGTAAATGATAATTCCTAACTATATATGGTCTATAACCTATGGTTTTTTCAGTGAATTTCAATGGTTTTTTAATAGCAAATATCAAAAGCTGTAAAATGTCAAGTATGTGGTAGGTAAAAACATTTTCGTATTTATGCACGCTGATGTGCTTTGAACGCTGCCCCCCCCCCTCCTCTTTTCTTTTAGGAGTATTCTCTCTTTGCAGATAGTGAAGGGTAGCTAACACAGGCCTTTGCCCCCGTTGTAATCCGTCGTGCCTGCTTCCCTCTCCATTTGATTGATTGTTATCCTAGCATTTATTGTTTTGGAATTGGTTCTCTTTGGTTCATTCTCTATTTACAAACAAGCACAGAGTCGCAATACTCTGTTTAGTCTTTGCAGATAGTGAAAAATCGTTAAAAAAACAAAAGGAATCAAGCAAAATCAATAGGCCACTAATGGGATCTCTTTTTGACCTCGCTAAAATTTAAACATTATGAACAACCCCTCATGACAAATACGAAACTAGTGAGAGGAACTGAGCTCGACACCATGATAGCTGCAAGACAGCTCGGCTCCGCCGCCCACCCCACCCAAAATAACGACAAACACTATGCAAATATTATAAATATATACAACACACCAGCAAAGTAACAGGGTAAAACGTTTTATTAATTAACTATTTACATGGCAGCCTGCTGCAACATCGATCCAAACAAGCCTTTGTATTTTGGGCTCAAAATAAACCATCAATAGTAAGATTTTCATAGGTGAGTGTAGGTTCATGGTTTTCCATCCACAGACTAAAAGCCTGGAGTGGGAGTGAAAGAACAATAACTAGGTAAGAAGGAAGGCAGAGGTTGTGGGAAGGACTCTGGATATGGTATGTTACTTGGTCCCTGAGATGCTTCGATGTCACTGCCATGCACAAATGGCATAAGTCCTGGATGTGATGGTGATGCTCTCATGCTGACTCCAGCTTCAGTCTGAAACATCCAGAAACACTGTAGACTACCAATTCGATGACTTCCGGTGGAGCCCCAACGTGACCCGGTAGGGAAAAACTTGCCCTCCCCTCTTTTGACTGATGGTTCTTGTTACCTGTCCCCTCTGTTGTTATCTAACGGAACCTTTTTGGATTGCCGAGTGAGAAAAAAAAAGGTGGGGCTTTCATCATTTGGGAAAAAAATGTTTCAATCCAATGAAAAGTGTTATTTTTAGGTCATATGATCAAGCCTTCCATCATTAGGAAACCAAAAGTAAAATGAACCAATGAAAAGTTTTATAAACAAGTCACATGACCTGTTATGCGGCTTTGGGCTATAAAAAGCCTACAAAATCCGTTGGCCTGTGAGGCGGCGTCAGTAGCGGACCGATGTGCGAATAGGCCGAAGGCAGCACAACGCGCCGAGATCCAGATAGCACCGAGGTGGTGTCCAGCAAGTTGCACTGGTGTGGCCATCCTACAATGCTGCGCCGAAAGTCGGCGTGGGGTGCCCGGGGGGGGGGAGGCGGTGCGAACTGGCCTCTCCCGCCTCCCCAGGTGGAGGCACCTCATCTGCAGTGCGGCGCCTCTTACTGTTTCACTCGCCGTCCACTTGAGTTGCGCCCGCACTTGCTGCTACAGTAGGCCGAAGGCAGCACAACGCGCCAAGATCCGGATGGCACCGAGGTGGTGTCCAGCAAGTTTCACTGGTGTGGCCATCCTACAATGCTGCGCCGAAAGACGACGTGGGGTGCCCGGGGGGGGGGGGAGGCGGCGATAACAGGCCTCTCCCACCTCCCCAGGTGGAGGCACCTCATCTGCAGTGGGGCGCCTCTTAGCGTTTCACTCGCCGTCCAGCTGAGTTGCGGTCACTCTTGCTGCTACAGTACGCCGAAGGCAGCACAACGCGCCGAGATCCGGATGGCACCGAGGTGGTGTCCAGCAAGTTTCACTGGTATGGCCATCCTACAATGCTGCGCCGAAAGACGGCGTGTCCAGCTGAGTTGCGGTCACTCTTGCTGCTACAGTACGCCAAAGGCAGCACAACGCGCCGAGATCCGGATGGCACCGAGGTGGTGTCCAGCAAGTTTCACTGGTGTGGCCATCCTACAATGCTGCGCCGAAAGACGGCGTGTCCAGCTGAGTTGCGGTCACTCTTGCTGCTACAGTACGCCGAAGGCAGCACAACGCGCCAAGATCCGGATGGCACCGAGGTGGTGTCCAGCAAGTTTCACTGGTGTAGCCATCCTACAATGCTGCGCCGAAAGACGGCGTGGGGTGCCCGGGGGGGGGGGGGGAGGCGGCGCAAACGGGCCTCTCCCTCCTCCCCAGGTGGAGGCTCCTCTGCTGCAGTGGGGCGCCCCTTAGCGTTTCAGTCGCCATTCAGCTGAATTGCGCCCGCTCTTGTGGCACTGTGCCTCATCCGCCATTCAGCTGAGTTGCGCCCGCTCTTGCGGCTACAGCATCTCACCCACCATCCAGCTGAATTGCACGTACTCTTGCGGTGCAGCAAAAGGCGGCTGCAACAAGACTCTCAAAATGGCGGCCGGCTGTTTGGATTTGGGCCTGGTCCACTAAAATGGCCCTGAGACACCTTGGAACTCGGACGCTTGCCTGCTAGGGCATGGGCCCCACTCACGAAAGCGTCCCCTCTTTTGACTGATTGTTCTTGTTGCCTATCTCTTCTGTTGTCATTTAACGGAACCTTTTTGGACTGCCGAAAGGGGTTCTGGTCCGACCGCTGGTTCGTGGAGACATTTTGACTATGTCCTGGACCTGCCCGGCCTTGCCCAAAATGGCGCCGGTATAAATGGGACTCGAAACTCCTTGTTGTGTACTGGTTGCCCAACCTTGATATCACGAGATATGTATGCAGTTTTGAAGCACATGGCGGGCGGGGACGAGTACTGATTGAACATTTGGACATCCCTATTGATATTAAGTTCTGATGTGTTATTGATTACTGTACTATTGAAAGTTCGAATTAACGTCACTCATGGTACTTGCCCGCAAATGTATATCTAGATAATTTTATTGTAACTGGCTCTGTCGTACTTTAATTATAAAATGTACGTCCACCGATTCCGCAACTGTTAGACACCTTAGTTCTTGCAACCTAATGGGTCGTCCGTTACGTTCTTCTACAGTGTAAATGTCCCCTCATCATATACGATTCCAGTTTGCTCCGTGGCCGGCCCACGTGGTTATAGGCCCGTATTTGTATACTGACATTTTCACAATAAAGGTTTTTAAAACAAAACATGGTAGTAGTACCTAGATTGTTAAAGTTTTGAATAATAGCCACTGTTTTCGAATCAGTAAAAGGCAAGTGAAATAAAGCAGCCCGATTACATGAAGGTTAAAAGGTATAATACGCAGGAACGCAGTAAACATAAATGGTCAAGGGCTGTTGTGTTTTCCACTCCTGCAACATAAAGTGATCGATAAGAATCCGATATTCATGCCTATCAGCAACTAAGACAGCAGGCCGAGCCTCTTTTGTTCAACGGCTCCCTCATGGGACGAAGAAACGCCCTTTTTCTCGAAATAGGAATATTTTACTTGCAGGACAGTTGTAAATTTCCCGGGAAAATACATTAGCCTGGAACATTGTTAGTGATAAACTGTAAATGCATCTGGGTCCTTTGCTTTACAAGTCAGAGTGAGAAAAAAAAAGGTGGGGCTTTCATCATTTGGGAAAAAGAAATGTTCGAAAGCAATGAAAAGAGTTATTTTTAGGTCATATGACCAAGCCTTTCATCATTAGAATAACAAAAGTAAAATGAACCAATGAAAATTTTTATTAACAAGTCATATGACCTGTTATGCTTACGTTACGCGCTGCGCGCCGCGCTCTGGATCGTTTCCGGGAAGCTGCGCCTCGCGCACCGGAGCACTTCCGGGTGCGCTAACGCGGCGCGTCATATGACGCATTACGCGACAACGCAGGTCCAGAATATAGTCAAAATGTCTCCACCAACCAGCGGTCTGAACACAACCCCTTTCAGCAGTCCAAAAAGTTCTGTTAAATGACAACAGAAGGGACAGGCTATAAGAACCATCAGTCAAAGAGGGGAGGGCAAGTTCTTCTCTACCGGGTTACTTTGGGGCTCCACCGGAACTGATCGAATTGGTAGTCTACAGTGTTTCTGGATGTTTCAGACTGAAGCTGGCGTCAGCATGAGAGCATCACCATCTCGTGGCTCCGTCGTGGCCATTCCGCGAGCAATCATGGCAGCCGCTCCCCACCGGAAGCCTGCGGGAGTCGGGGGCCCCGATGACTTTTGTAGAATCTTCAAGGCTGATGGGACGCTTTCGAGAATAGGGCCCAAGCCCTAGCAGGCAAATGTCCAAGTTCAAATGTGTCCCAGGGCCATTTTAGTGGACCAGGCCTAAATCCGAAGAGCCGGCCGCCATTTTAAGAGTCCTGTGGCAGCCGCCTATCGCTGCACCGCAAGAGTGGGCGCAATTCAGCTGGATGGTGGGCGAGACGCTGTAGCCGCAAGAGCGGGCGCAACTCAACTGAATGGTGGGCGAGATGCTGTAGCCGCAAGAGCGGGCACAACTCAGCTGGATGGTGGGCGAGACGCTGTAGCCGCAAGAGCGGGCGCAACTCAGCTGAATGGCGGATGAGGCACAGTGCAGCAAAAGCGGGCGGTAAACAGCAGATTGGCGACTGAAACGGTAAAGGGGCGCCCCACTGCAGCAGAGGAGCCTCCATCTGGGGAGGCGGGGGAGGCCCGTTCGTCCCGCCTCCCCCCCGGGGCGCCCCACGCCGTTTTTTGGCGCAGCATTGTAGGATGCCATGACCAGTGCGACAACTTACTAGACATCACCTGGGTGCCGTCCGAATCTCGGCGCGTTGTGCTGCCTTCGGCCTATTCGCACAAAGGATCGCTACTGACGCCAACTCACAGCAGCCCATTGTTGCTTTGTTTAAAATGTTTTTTTTTAACGTGTTTACTTTGTTGGAGCGTTGTATATATTTATAAGTTATTAAAGTGTTATAATCATACTACTTTGTTGGAGTGCTATATATTTTTAATGTGACACATAATTGTGAAGACTTTAATGTACAAAAAGACATCCCTGGAATCTTCTGCTTCAGGCTCGATCCCACACACCCTCACAGTGAGAATCCCCTCCCCAATCACAATACAGGATCGCTATCAGATAGTAGGAACGCGTGTGGTGTGACGGATCTCATGGGGTGGGGGCCTTGATCTACTGTAACTCCTTTGAAGAGGGGTGATTCTTTACAGTTGGGGCCATAAACTACATCCGCAGGGCTAAGTGATAGCCTGGGACCGGCCTGGACAATCAGACACAGAGGAAGAGGAGTGTCAGAGGGTACGGTAGTGAATAGGGTGAAAGGGAGGTGTCGGGCAGGCACAGGGTGTGATTCTCAGGGAATAGCAGCGCAGATGGGGGAAGGTTTATGGCCCATGCATGAGAGAGAGAGCGGGGGTGACCGGTGCGTGGGGGAGATGCTTGCGAGGGTAGGGAGCCATGCTGTGGATCGGCGGCGTGCAGAGAGTGGGTCTGGTCAAGGCATCTAAAATGGCTGCCGTGCACGACAAAAGTGTGGCATTGGAAAAAAGGCAAGATGGAGCAGACAATGTTTATCAATACGGATTAATTTATAACAATTATTTTTAACAATATATTTACTCGCAGTGACAAAATGGCGGTCAACACTTCCTGATTTCCTTCTAATCGAACGTTAACAGAAGTCACGCTGCAAAAAATTAAAAATCCGCTCACGCGCAGCCGCTGGAAGACATGTATCAACATATATGAGCATCCTCAGCCACCCTCAGAAAACATAGGGGGTCAGGATACGTCTCCCGTACCCCCAGAGGGTGCGGTAGTGAATAGGGTGAAAGGAAGGTGTCGGGCGGGCACAGGGTGTGATTCTCAGGGAAGAGCTGCGCAGATGGGGGAGGTTTATGGCCCATGCATGAGAGAGAGAGCGGGGGTGACCAGTGCGAGGGGAGATGCTTGCGAGGGTGGGGAGCCATGCTGAGGATCGGCGGCGTGCAGAGAGTGGGTCTGGTCAAGGCATCTAAAATGGCTGCCGTGCACGACAAAAGTGTGGCATTGGAAAAAAGGCAAGATGGCGCAGACAATGTTTATCAATACGGATTAATTTATAACAATTATTTTTAACAATATATTTACTCGCAGTGACAAAATGGCGGTCAACACTTCCTGATTTCCTTCGAATCGAACGTTAACAGACGTCACGCAGCAAAAAAATAAAAAAACGCTCACGTGCAGCAGCTGGAAGACATGTATCAACATATATGAGCATCCTCAGCCACCTCAGAAAACATAGGGGGTCAGGATACGTCTCCCGTACCCCCTTATACCCATTTCTCACATTGTTTTTCCTCCATCTTGTAATTTAATTAAAACGAAACACAAAATGGCGAATTCCCGTTTTGCTACCGGTTCGCGAACCGGAAAGCGCTTCTACCGCGAAAAATCCATTTTTTTTTATTTGCCCCACGGGACCCTTTAATAACTCCAACATCATTCCTAGGGGGTCAAGAGGGGTCTACCTTGCCCCCTTTCATTAAATTCCCCCTTCGTTTTTCTCCTCCTCTTGTCTCTCAATCCCACCGAGAGACAAGATGGCGGCCGTTCCGGACTGTTTAGAATGTTGACAGACACCGGAGAGCCAATCAGCTTCGCTTCGGAAAGTTCCGTAACGCGAAAAGTACGCGAACCGGATCGCTACCCGGGACGCTGTCAAAGATATATCTGTTTTTTAAAACGTTAATTTCTCAAAATCCACTGGAGCACATATATTGAGACCCAGCAAAGGCACATCGGGCTAACAGTCCCTACAATTTTGCCAAGTTTCGTGCAAATCCATTCAGCCGTTCGAGCTAAAAATGTGGCCAAACGCCATATGGAAAAATGAATGGGAAAAATGCGTTTTGTGACCCCCCTTTTTTCTCGGCCCCCCCTTGACGAAACCCCCCCAAATTTCCAGGGGCTGCTCAGAAACAAAATGTGCCATTTTCCTGAAAATTTCAGCCGATTCCGTCCACAAACGCCAAAGTTATTAGACATAGAATTTTCAAAAGTCCCATAGAGAAAAAATCCTAACTATATATACCTACTGGCTATTGCCAGTAGGTAATATAAATATATATATATATATATATATATATATATATATATATATATAGATATATATATATATAGATATATATATATATATATATATAATATATATTACCTACTGGCGGTCGCCAGTAGGTATATATAGTTAGGATTTTTTCTCTATGGAACTTTTGAAAATTCTATGTCTAATAACTTTGGCGTTTGTGGACGGAATCGGCTGAAATTTTCAGGAAAATGGCACATTTTGTTTCTGAGCAGCCCCTGAAAATTTGAGGGGGTTCCGTCAAGGGGGGGGGTGAGAAAAAAGGGGGGTCCCAAAACGCGTTTTTCCCATTCATTTTTCTATAGGGCGTTTGGCCTCACTTTTAGCTCGAACGGCTGAATGGATTTGCACGAAACTTGGCAAAATTGTAGGGACTGTTAGCCCAATGTGCCTTTGCTGGGTCTCAATATATGTGCTCCAGTGGATTTTGAGAAATTAACGTTTTAAAAAACAGATATATCTGTGGCAGCGTCCCGGATAGCGCACCGGTTCGCGTACTTTTCGCGTAACGGAGCTTTGCGAAGCGAAGCTGATTGGCTCTCCGGTGTCTGTCAACATTCTAAACAGTCCGGAGGGGCCGCCATCTTGTCTCTCGGTAGGATCGAGAGACAAGAGGAGGCCAAAACGAAGAAAAGGGGGCAAGGTAGACCCCTTCTGACCCCCTAGGATTGATGAGGGGGATATTAAAGTGCCCCGCGGGGCCCAAAAAAAAAATTGCGATTTTTTGTCGTAGAGGCGCAAATCGGTACGTGAACCGGGCAGCTAACCGGCAGCGTAACGGGAGTCTGAGGAGAAGCTGATTGGCTGTCAACATTGTAAACAGTCCGGAGCGGCCGCCATCTTGTCTCTCGGTAGGATCGAGTGACAAGAGGTGGAGAAAAACGAAGGGGGAAATGAACAAAAGGGGGCAAGGTAGACCCCTCCTGACCCCCTAGGATTGATGAGGGGGATATTAAAGTGCCCCGCGGGGCAAAAAAAAAAAAAAATTGTGATTTTTGGCCGTAGAGGCGCGTCCCGGTACGCGAACCGGGCAGCTAACTGGGCAGCTAACCGGCAGCGTAACGGGAGTCTGAGGAGAAGCTGATTGGCTGTCAACTTTGTAAACAGTCCGGAGCGGCCGCCATCTTGTCTCTCAGTAGGATCGAGAGACAAGAGGTGGTGAAAAACGAAGGGGGAAATGAAGGAAAGGGGGCAAGGTAGACCCCTCCTGACCCCCTAGGATTGATGAGGGGGATATTAAAGTGCCCCGCAGGGCAAAAGGAAAAAAGAAAAAAAAAATTGCGATTTTTCGCGGTAGAGGTGCTTCCCCGTACGCCAACCAAGGGGAAAACCAAGAGAAACAGTAAAATAAAATTTAAAGGAATAGATTTCCACCAAACTTGGCAAAATTGTAGGGACTGTTTGTTTGATGTGCCTTTGCAAGGCCTTAAGATATGTGCATGTGTGGATTTTGTCTAATTAAGGTTAAAAAAAAATATATATATCTGTAAGCGTGCTCTGGCGCGCTTACGTTACGGGTTTTGTTTGCGCTGCAGAGACGATACGTCACGTTTATGTGACGCGTCATGAGGCGTCTCACGTGGCTACGTGATACGTCACGTAATAAAGAATATATTTTACAGCTATAGATATTAGCTTTTAAAAAACCAATGAAATTCACTGAAAAAACCATAGGTTATAGACCATATATAGTTAGGAATTTGCATTTACAAAACCTTGAAAATTCACTGAAAAAACCATTGGTTATAGACCATATATAGTTAGGGATTAGCATTTTCAAAACCTTAATTTACTCGCACAAAACCATAGAAATTCGCATATATAGTTAGTTGCAATAACTATATATCGCGCACCCGCAATCCACTGCTGATGATGTCACATATTACATCATTCATGACATGGTCAGTGACATCACTGATGACATCACTGATGACATCTCAAATGACATCACTGATGACATCTCAAATGATATCACTGATGACATCACTGATTACATCTCAAATGACATCACTGATGAAATCACTGATAACATCTCATTTGACATTACTGATCACATCACTGATGATATCATTCATGTGATAATACGATGAACCTCTTCAGACTCTAATATAACCTTAGATACAATCAGTGTAAACAGACACTCACAGACTGTCACTCATCCATGGAGTTACTCACACACCTAGTCAGTCATGCAAAGAATCAATCACACCTCCATTTCCTCAACTATACAGTTATACACACCTTACTTAATCAAACATATACTAACACATATGTACTCTCTTATACAATCACTGATACAAGTTCACAATGATCCATACAGCCACTCACACATTCACTGGCTCTTATGCACAGTTATTTATATATGTCAATCTACAGCAGGCGCACCTACCGGACCACACGCCAGCACGCAGCTCCTGCCCCTGGGTTGCCAACGCTGTAGGTCTCGCCGCCATCGCCCATCCAGGAGCGGCTGGAGACTACAGCTCCCAGTGGGCTTTGCGCTGACTTCCTGTGCCCCGCTGTCTTCGCGCCCGGAGGCGCTACAAAGCACAGCCTTCCCCTCGGTGGAGCGGGGGTCAATCTACAGCAGGCGCACCTACCGGACCACACGCCAGCACGCAGCTCCTGCCCCTGGGTTGCCAACGCTGTAGGTCTCGCCGCCATCGCCCATCCAGGAGCGGCTGGAGACTACAGCTCCCAGTGGGCTTTGCGCTGACTTCCTGTGCCCCGCTGTCTTCGCGCCCGGAGGCGCTACAAAGCACAGCCTTCCCCTCCGCATTCGCGGGACGCGCGCGGGCGACGCCGGGCGGAGCCCGGGCAGAGGGCGGGCCGTCTGAGGCCGTCAGAGGTCATCAGTGGTCAGGCGGGCCACCCCTCTAACATTTCCCCGTGCAGGTGAGCACTTAATCTGGATATCAAAATGGGCGACTGCAATACTAACAGCAATAATATTGATGTATTAACTCAGGGTGTCGATACCCCCGTCTCCCTCATTACTTACTTTGAGACATTGATAGAAACTGCATTCAATGAAATTGTGGAGACTGAGAGGAGGTTTTCTATGGGCTCGCTCAACACCAATCAACCGAGTGTAACAAGCACTAAAAGTTGCATTACTGGAAACACACACATAACCCCTGAAGTTATTGTGGTTAAGCCATCACATCCTCCTGTGAATGTGCCCATTGTTTTGGATGACGAAAATACCGTCAATTATATAGCACCAGACCCTGCTTCCTCAATACCAACTACTGACGTAATTATTGAGGTCACAGAGAATACAGGAGCCAAACGTAAAAGGGGCTCAGTAAAACTAACCTGCAATAAAAGGAGGCAGCCCCTTAGAAGTGCTAATCAACCAACACCACAAAGTATGTGGAGCAGGGGAAAAAAACAGAAACCATCTCAACAGACTGAATCCGCACAGGATCAATCAGACCCTGGTGATGCAGAAGTTGTAATAATAAATAATGGTTCTTCAGTCTCAGTGTCCACTTCCACTCAGACTGAGCTGCATAACAACATAAATAGCAACTACTCCAAATCAGAGGGAAATCTCATCGAGACCATTACGGACACAATTTTTAAGCAACTCGAAGGTCAAATGATCAAACAATTTAATAACATTTTTAAAAGATTGGACAGACTGGAAAACTTAATAAAAAATGATGATGCCAAGAGAAAGGGTACAGCGTGTTTGGATAAATTAAGAGTTGAACGTCTATTAAAAGACCTGGAATCCACCACCCACATGCTTACTTGCAGTGACCAAACTACCAACAAGGCTAAGGATTCACAGGTTGTCACCAACACACCAACTGATATATCTACATCGACTAAAGGCGCGAGAGGAAGAATTTCGACAAACTCCCTGCCCAAATCCTCCCCGCAGTCTAATGCAGATGTTAGTGCTCCTGATTCCCCGGTTAAATCCTCTTCCCCTCCCAATGCTGTTGCTACTAATGCGCCAATGAAAAATCTTAAAAGCAACCCAGTAATAGGCACTACAACACAGAAGGCCTCTACGAATTCCATCCAGCGCCATAATAAGGCTTCACATGAAGACACCAGGCCTATCAAACATCAAGGCCCTGCCTTACATCTCCCACCTGAGGCATGCCCTTATGTCTTGGTTCTGGCTGGCATTCCACCTCTCAGGGAAGGGCAAGGAGAATCGTGGGTTCAATATCCACAAGACGAGTAACCTGGGTAGGTCCTCTTTTTAAAAACATTAATGGGGATTGCATTATAATTAATTTCAGGAACCCGGGGACTGCAAAATTTCTGTTGAACAAAAATTCTGTCCAACACGGTCCATCTACTGTGGTGACCCCTCTACCGTTAAATTATTTTTACCGGCCGCCACACAAAATGATGCAGCCCCCACCTGTATTCCCATTGCACAACAGGTTCTCAATATTCCAAGATCTTGGAACATTGGATTGACTGTTTTCCATCATCGAAGAACCTGCTTCTGCACACTCTGTCCCAGATCAGCCAGTGGAAACACTATCTAAGACTTCTGCACCAAAAATATCATGTGAGCAAGAGGGGCATACTACATTAACATCCTCGCCTGAATTTGACCTGGGTTCTTGTAAGAAGCAAGATAAGAATCTGTTAATCCTTAGTTGGAATATCGCTGGCCTGAAGGCCAAGCTGGAAATTAGCTCTTGGAAGGACTGGGTCATTTGCCATGATATATTAATGTTTCAAGAAACGTGGTGTGTTGATGACTTGCTGTTTGAGGGGTACAGTTGTTATAATAAGACTGTTCTTGCCCCCCCCATTTGGTCGACCCAGTGGGGGACTATCTATCTGGGTCAAAATATCTGCTGATGTTAAAACTGATATACTCCAAACCGATTGCCCTAGCTTTATGGCACTGTCATACACCCAAAGGATAAGGCTATGTTTGATCAATTTCTATAACAATGATTTCTTGTCCCAACCAAACCGTAATTTTATTCTTTTATTTGATTTTATTGACGGGATCATGGATGGACAGAAGTATGGGAAATTTGACGGTATCTGTCTAGGAGGGGACTTTAATGCCCATTTATACCCAAGACATCCCCCTTGCAGAAGGGGTACAGAACTGTCAAATCTCCTTGCAACCAGAGACCTTGTAAACTGTATGGAATATGCTGGTATAGGATCTAGTGCCGCACCTTTACCAACCTTTATTGGCCATGGGAGCGGAACCACAATTGATTATGTCTTTGCTTCACCCCCTATCGCAAACGCCCTAATAAAGGCAGAAGTTGTATGTAAAATTTACAGCGACCATTACCCGATCGTTATTCACCTATTGCTTCCGAGGGGTAAGCGTTCACGAAATGAAATAGGTGCAAGGAACCTTGAAGTTTCAACTGACAAACTGAGGGTAATTTGGCGGGGCGTAGATAATAGGGGAACACTAGCAAAAATTATCAAAAAACACCCCGTTCTCATTGAACATTGTCTTAGCAGCACTGGTCAAGGGGTTAATATCATTAAATCATTCACTGAACTCTGCTCTGCAATAAAAGGTGAGATTTCCAGACCTGTTTCCAGTAAAGCTGAGGAAACACCTAGATGGTTTGATGCCTCCTGTTCAAAGGCAAATAGGAAGTTGAGAGCTGCCCTAAAAGCCGAACCCAGGGACATCTCCCAAATAAGGCTATTAAGAGCAGAGTATAAATTTACCCTGCGAACCAGATCAAATGAATTGCTCAAAACCCATTGGGGTTCTCTGGCACGCTCAGCCGAATTGAAAGACACCACTGGGTTTTGGAGGGAGGTAAAGAAGATAAGATCTATAGGTTCAAATTTAACGGCAATTAATTGTAACATCACTGGACCTATTTGGGTTGAACATTTTGCTAAAATTTATGCTACACCTAGCAACCCTGTGCCGACCCTCCCCCCTTTAAGCCCTCTTAATATTTCTGTGTCTGAGGTTGAGGATGCCATATCCGAAAGCGCTGGAAATAAGGCACCCGGCCCTGATGGGCTTTCAATTGACCAATTAAAGTGTGAGCCGGATTTCTGGGCACCATTACTATGTAATGTTTTTAACAATCTTACAAACGAACATATACCAGAAACATGGTCCTGCAGTACAATCGTCCCCATTTTCAAGAAGGGCGATAGGCTAGACCCAGGGTGCTACCGCCCCATTTCGTTAATTGACAACACTTTGAAAGTTTTGGGGCGGGTTATCTTCAAAAGAATTAGAACGTGGGCTGAAGAGAGTAAGATCTTGCACCCAAGTCAACTCGGTTTCCGTAGCAATGTTGGTACGGTGGAACAATGCCTGAACTTGAATCTAATTATGGCAAAATATAATATTGCTAAGAAATCCCCTCTATATTTTGGTTTTATGGATTTGAGTTCTGCTTTTGATTTTGTTAACCGTTCCCGCCTATGGTCTACCCTTCTTGATTATGGTTTGGATGATCATCTGGTCCACTTTTTAGCTTTTCTACATAGCGATTTAGGAGCACATGTGCGCATAAACCAATCTGGCGATGTTTCTGACGATATTAGAATAGGGCGGGGGGTCAGACAGGGGTGTGTGCTGGCCCCTCTCCTTTTTATTTTATATATCAATAATCTGAGCAGCTCGTTGAACACCATTACAAAAGATGTACCACATGTAAACGGAGTCCCAATACCTACCCTTCTTTATGCCGATGATGCGGTCCTTATGGGCCGCACCCCAAAGGCACTTCGCACTTTAATTTCAGGATTTGTTCTCTTTATGGCTGATTTAGGCCTGACCACTAATTTTAAAAAATCCTTAATCATGAGTTGTGGTCCTAAAAACTATAAAATTGCAGAGATCAAATCAGGGTCAAACGTTTTGAAAAGCACTTGCACTTTCCCCTATTTGGGGCTGCTTTTCTCAAATAGCGGCTCGTGGCATGCACATGTATCTTATGCCAGGAATAAGTTGGGTAAGGCAATAAATAGCGTCATTTCCCTGAAACAACCCAACTATGCCGATGTAATAACACCATTAGTTAAGATCTACCAAACCCAATGTATTCCAACTGGCACTTATGGTGCCGAGGTTTGGGGTTACACTAATTGCATCGGTCTTCAAACAGAAGAAAATAGGTTTTGCCGAAAGGTGTTGGGTGGGGTGATTTGTTCCCCACACTATGTATGTCATAATGAACTTAATATTTCATATATAGAAGATTTTGTAAAATCAAGGCCAGCACTCTTCTGGCTAAAGATATGGATAAATCCAGCTGCCACCCTGACCCGCGATATTATTTTAGATTGCTTAAAGTGCGATAGGGCACATCTTATACCGTGGTTAAAGGCGGTAAAAGATTGCCTTGATAGTGTAGGACATGGTTTATTGTTTACTTCACCTAGCCTAATAAATCGTTCTCATAAGACCATTATTCTCAGGGCATTACATTTTTTATATAGAGAAGAGCGAGAAATGAAGAATCTATCTAAATGCACTGTTAGAAATTACATGGGCTACTCGGAACCTCATATTAAACATCCAGGCCCTCCTTACAGGTATTTACGCTTGCATCTTGGCAGATGGAATCGGAGCCTATTGTTTCGTTTCCGTGATGGGAGTATAGTAAATTTACTAAACTTCCCCCTGGGCTACAACAGACACCTTGAAACTTTGAATTGTCCATGTAACCCTAACATGAAACAGAGCCTTATGCATTTTTTGTTCTTCTGTGGCTTCTACAAAAAACTTTCCGCTCATTATTTAATGCCCTATTGTAGAAAAGAGAAATTGACTAGCTTCAGAATAGCTTTGAGGTCTTTTTTGTTATTGAGAACAGATGAAGCAATATTCAGGGTGAGCTGTTTTCTCAAAGCTGCCGTTAGATCACGAGCCACTTTACTTATCGATGTTTAAGATTTGCACATTTGCACTCTCTATGCACTTTTAGAAATTCGCTAATTTGCACATCATTATTGCTGCTGTTTGTACACTATAGGTATGGACTTATTGATGATGCCGTTCTACCCATTGATTCACCTTCTTTTAAACTATGTTTTATAACTTCTTTTAATTGTATATAATGTGTTTTTAAAAGGGACAATTTGTATGTACATATGAAAATGGAACTGACATTGACTTACTGGCCTAAAAGAATTTTTTGTTTCCAGCTGTATTATTATTGTATTGCATTGTTATTGTCTGAAAATGACGGCTGTAATGCCCAAAAACGGTCCTAGGAAGCTTGTTCCAGTCCAGGGAAGGCATGGCTTGGCAGTTCAAGCTGGACTGTTCCCATGAGGCACAGGGTCAGACTGATTTGCATATGGCCATGTCTGACCTGGGGTGGCAGAGTGGGCTAAAGAACGGTGATGGATTAAACCCAGATCTGTTGACTGGGTGTGAGTGTTTGATTGGTTCAGATTCTCCGTCCATCACCACCCCCTTTTGTACTACCATAGCAAACAGCAGTGTCCCGGGGGTAGGCACCCCGGGACACTGCAGGAGCCGACACTGGGGGATGGCGGTCCACTGGGCCATCAAGGGCTCCATGAGGGTGGCCGCGCGGCCCCCCTCACACCAGTTAAAAGCCCCGGAGGGTGGTGGTCCCTGAAGCTGGGGGGTCCATCACGGAGCTCCCCCACACAGGTTTAAAAAATAAGAAACATTTTTAATGAAGCCCCAGGGGTGGCGGTACCCGGGGCTGCGGGGGGCTATGAGCCCCTGCATACTTCATATTAAAGCCCTGGGGGGTGGCGGTCCCCAGTCTGAAAAAAAAGCAGAACGTTTTTTTGTTTTTTTTCCACGGGGTACGTGTACCTACGCCTATTCCGTAGTGTGGCTCACTGGTTAGAGGTGGCAGACCCGAGAGCAGAGGACGGCCCGGGACCAGGGTTTGATTCCCGGCGCGGCAGGTTTCTGGACCAGGGTCAGCGGACTCGATAATTCTCTCGCCTCGGTGCCCACTCTGATCAGCGATCACACTCGGCAACTCTGGGCATTAGCTTGCCTCATCTTCACTAACGGCCCCACCAGACCGCTGGGGATGCCTGGTCTCACCCTGGAGATACCCATTAAGGGACCATCTCTCAGGGAAGCCAGGAAGGGTTTCGCAGCGGTCGAAGCGCCTTGGGACCCTACGGGTAAGTAGTGCGCTATATAAATGCCTATACATTACATTTTTACATTACATTACATTATTCCGCAATTTAAAAAAGTAAAATAAAATGTTGGGGGCCTTGGGGAACCTTGTGAGACCCCCTGAGCAGGTCTATGGGGTCAGGGTGTTTTTACCCTGCCCCCTTTGCGTGTTTTTCACGTTTGTTTTGCGGCCTTCTTGTGCCTCGGTTCTTAGAGTGTTGACAGCCATTTAGCATAAAGCTTGTGCTCGGGAAGGTACCGCGTACTGTACGCATACGGTACTTCGTCTATAGATATATCTATGATTTTACTTTTGATTTTCTAAGAAACTACTGAACGGATTTACACCATTTAACAAAAGGTGTAATCTGCGAACCGAACTCTACCTTTTTGGTGTAATTCCGTTCAGCAGTTCGGGCTGTAGCCTCACTTAAAGGTCCCTATGGAAAATTGCATGGGGAAAACATGTTTTGGGACCCCCCTTTTTTCTCGGCCCCCACTTGACGAATAACTCCTAAACTTTCAGGGAAGGAGCGGGCGGAGCAGGCCATTTTCTTGGAGAATTTTGCCAAGATTCATCGACCGGCGCCAAAGTTATTCCAAAGAGAATGTTGCGGATTTTCTATGGAAACTAGGTCCTAACTATAACTACCTACTGTCGACCGCCAGTAGGATATATATATGTATATATATATATATATATATATATATATATATATATATATATATATATATATATATATATATATATATACATATATATATATATATATATATATATACATATATGTATATGTATATATATATATATTCACTGAAAAAAACATAGGTTTCACACCAGTTATAGTTAGCTGGAAATTTTATTGACATAAAACCATTGAAATTCCCACGTTATAGTTAGTTGGACTCACTATAACTTGCGCGCCTGCAATGCACTGCTGATGACATCACATATTACATCACTCATGACATGGTCAGTGACATCACTCATGACATCACTGATGACACCATCCAGTGAATGTGTGTCTTTCTGAATTTTTTTTTTTATATATGTATTTGTAAAGTACGATGGAAGAATAAATGGTTAAATAAGTGTGTAAATGTATGTTTGTTTTTTAAAGAATTTATTGGTTAACTGCCTTATTAAGTGTATCTTAGTGAATACATATATTAGCAAGTAACTTTTATATATTGAAATGTATGTATCAGTGTTTCACTTTGTGTATAAGTGGCTGTATGGGTTGGTGACTGACTCACTGTTTGTATGTGTTTTGAAGACAGCATATGTACAGGACTGTATGGATGGATGAGTGTGTATATGTGTATGTTAGTGAGTAAACAACTGTCTCACTATTGTCTTTTTCAGTAACAACATATGTTTTAATCTAGTATATGTGAGTATTGATTTAAAAAACTGAGTATATGTGAGAGTGAGAGATTATAAGAGTTCCTGTTTAAATTAGTATGTGTTTATATACTTTTTTTGCATGTGTGAATATGTGTGTGAGTAACTTTTGGATGACTGTCGGTGTGTAACAGGATGTATAGGTGTATCACTACATATAATGAGTGAGTATATGTATGAGTGTCTATATAGAACTGTTTGTGAATGAGTGGATGTGTATATAGATGGTGGAATTACTGAATTGTTTATTGTAACTGGTATGTGTATCTCCACTTTTTTGAAAATGTTAAATACTATTCTTGAATATGTGTTTTAAGGTTCACATTACACTGAAAGGAGGTCTGTCACTCTGTCACAAGGATGGTGTCATCAGTGATGTCATGAGTGATGTCACTGACCATGTCATGAGTGATGTAATATGTGATGTCATCAGCAGTGCATTGCAGGCTCGCAAGTTATGGTGTGTCCAACTAACTATAACGTGGGAATTTCAATGGTTTTATGTAAATAAAATTTCCAGCTAACTATAACTGGTATGAAACCTATGGTTTTTTCAGTGAATTTAATAGGTTTTTTAAATGCTAATTCCTAACTATAACTGGTGTGAAACCTATGGTTTTTTCAGTGAATTTCATAGGTTTTTTAAATGCTAATTCCTTTCTATATCGAGTTTCTAACCTATTTTTTTTTTATAATTTGCTGTTTTGTGTAATTATTAATTTTTGAGGTTTTTTTTATATCATTTTTTTCCTGGGGCGCTCTGGGTGCGCGCTCCGGTAAGCTCTCCGGTAAGCTTTCCGGTAAGCTCACCGGTAAGCTCTCCGGAAAGCGCACCCACAGCGCTACTTTCGTTCGTGAAAAAAATAAGAATGAAAAGTTAATAATAATGCAAAACATTTCGTACTATACAAATAAAAGCAGTTTTTTTTTAATGAGGAAAATGATTATGCATTTCCGTAAAAGTATGATGACGTCACTTCGGCGCGCAACGTAAGCGCCTTCGGAAGCGCCTACGTTCGTGCCGCGTGTACGCCCCCGGAAGCGCCTACGTTCGCGCCGCGTATGCGCCCCGGAAGCGCCTACGTTCGCGTTGCGTATGCGCCCCGGAAGCGCCTACGTTCGCGCCGCGTGTGCGCACCCGGAAGCGCTCTGGAGCGCGCAGCGTCAGCGCGTCAAGTCATGTGACCTTAAAATAACACTTTTCATTGGTTGCTAACAGTTTTTTTTACAAAGAATGAAATCCCCACCCATTTCCTTCACTTCTTCTTTCACTTTTGTGACTGCAAGACCTGCCTTTTTGCTCCTGGATATTTCTTGGTTTTTCCATGGCTGCCAGACAATCCAGCAGTGAGGAAGAACCATAATTCATTAATGAAGAGCCTCCTCAACGAAAAGTTAAGGAACATTTTATTTGGAAATTTTTTAAAATCCCAACTAATCAAAAAAAGGTGAATGCTCCAAAAGTGGAGTGCAGGATCTGCAAAGAAGTTCTGTTGTGGCGTAACCCCTTAAAAAAGTACTCTTTTGGAAACTACACGATGATCCGACATGTGGAGAGGAAGCACCCCCAGAATTTTGTCCGGGAAATTGTCAGGACTCTGGCACAAGAGGTTCCCAGTGATGGGGCCTCTACATCAACCGGAGGAGCAACTTCTTCTGGGCGGGGGAGATCACAAGAGCTGGTTCCGAACATTCAACCTGCTTTTAACCATGGTGCCCTCAGATGCAGATACTGCAATCAACTGCTTACCTTTGGAGAACAAAGTGTCCAGCTCATGGTTCGAGCATTAAAAAACCATCGCTGCTCTTCCCACCCCTAATTTTTTTGTTTTGTTTGCTCCTGTTGAGCAGTTTCCATTCCCTGTTTTTGTTCCTGTTCAGAAAAAAGAAGAAAACCAAAAGTTCTTTTCAGAACTACCTCCAATTCTCATCAAAGAGCTATATTCTAAAAAAAAAGAAAAAAGAGTAAGTGAAATAGAGTGCATTGATAATGGAAAGGAGAATGAGTAAGAAAGAACAGAAAGGTATGAGAGGAGAAAGGAAGTGAAGTAGGAGGACTGAAAGAAGGTGAGTGTTAGGAAAGAAGGTAAGGAGAAGGAGAGTGAATATGGGGAATGTTGATATTTAAAGAAAATGTTGAAAAGGAACAGGGGTGTGGAAGGATAAGAAAAGATGCATTGTTGTAGTTGAAGGCAGAAGGCCTCATTTATGAAGCCATGCGTCACTTTAACGCCACCAAAGCATCACTTTTTGTGACGCATCAGTCCAATAAAAAAATGCACCTTATTTATTCATATTTACAAAGTGGCGTTTCTAGGTAAATACGTCACTTTGTAAACCCCTGCGCCACATTATTCCTACGTCAGGTGTAATGTATGCAAATGGGACGTATTGACGAAAGAAAGGGTCGTAGAGGTGACACAGTGAATAAACTGGAGGCCTCATTTCTGAAAAGTGACGCATCGCTGCGTGAAAACAGCGATGCGTCACTTTTCTGTGCGCACTCCTTACGACATTCCAGATGTGTCATATTTAATGTATGACGAATCATGTCGCAAGGAGTTACAGATATGTCAGTATTTCAGACGTATCTGTAAACACAAAAGTGACGCATTTGTGAATTGCGTCACAAAAGTAACGCAACTCCAGTAATGCGTCCTTTCACATAGGGAAAGCACCATGTGAAAGGTCTTGCGTCAGTCTTACACCTGCTGTGAGGCAGGCGCAAGATTTTGACGCAACAGCATCCTAAAAGTGACGCAGAGAAATCTCATAGATTTCACTGCGTCGCTATTACGAAGCTTTTTGCGGGGGAACGCCCCCTCTGCATACATTATACCTGACGCAGGTATAATGTGGCGCAGGGTTTTAAAAAGTGACCCATCTACCTAGATGCGTCACTTTTTAAATATAGCGCAACGAGGCGCATTTTTGTACACCGCTGGTATAATGCGTCACTTTTCTGTGCGCACTCCTTACGACATTCCAGATGTATCATATTTAATGTATGACGAATCATGTCGCAAGGAGTTACAGATACGTCAGTATTTCTGACGTATCTGTAAACACAAAAGTGACGCATTTGTGAATTGCGTCACAAAAGTAACGCAACTCCAGTAATGCGTCCTTTCACATAGGGAAAGCACCATGTGAAAGGTCTTGCGTCAGTCTTACACCTGCTGTGAGGCAGGCGCAAGATTTTGACGCAACAGCATCCTAAAAGTGACGCAGTGAAATCTCATAGATTTCACTGCGTCGCTATTACAAAGATTTTTGCGGGGGAATGCCCCCTCTGCATACATTAAACCTGACGCAGGTATAATGTGGCGCAGGGTTTTAAAAAGTGACCCATCTACCTAGATGCGTCACTTTTTAAATATAGCACAACGAGGTGCCTTTTTTTACACCGCTGGTGCAATGCGTCACTTTTCTGTGCGCACTCCTTACGACATTCCAGATGTATCATATTTAATGTATGACGAATCATGTCGCAAGGAGTTACAGATACGTCAGTATTTCTGACGTATCTGTAAACACAAAAGTGACGCATTGCTGGAGTGCGTCACAAAAGTGACGCAACTCCAGAAATGCGTCCTTTCACATGGGGAAAGCACCATGTGAAAGGTCTTGCGTCAGTCTTACACCTGCTGTGAGGCAGGCGCAAGATTTTGACGCAACAGCATCCTAAAAGTGACGAAGTGAAATCTCATAGATTTCACTGCGTCGCTTTTTGCGGGGGAACGCCCCCTCTGCATACATTATACCTGACGCAGGTATAATGTGGCGCAGGGTTTTAAAAAGTGACCCATCTACCTAGATGCGTCACTTTTTAAATATAGCGCAATGAGGCACATTTTTTTACACCGCTGGTGCGATGGGTCACTTTTCTTTGCGCACTCCTTACGACATTCCAGATGTGTCATATTTAATGTATGACGAATCATGTCGCAAGGAGTTACAGATACATCAGTATTTCTGACATATCTGTAAACACAAAAGTGACGCATTTGTGAATTGCGTCACAAAAGTAACGCAACTCCAGTAATGCGTCCTTTCACATAGGGAAAGCACCATGTGAAAGGTCTTGCGTCAGTCTTACACCTGCTGTGAGGCAGACGCAAGATTTTGACACAACAGCATCCTAAAAGTGACGCAGTGAAATCTCATAGATTTCACTGCGTCGCTAGTACCAAGCTTTTTGCTGGGGAGCGCCCCCTCTGCATACATTATACCTGACGCAAGTATAATGTGGTGCAGGGTTTTAAAAAGTAACCCATCTACCTAGATGCGTCACTTTTTAAATATAACACAACGATGCGCATTTTTTTACACCGCTGGTGCGTCACCAAAAGCGACGCACAGGTGGCGCAAAACTGTCGCAAGGCCTTCATAAATAAGGTCCTGGATTTTCCCCGTACTTCGCTCCCCGGTGCGCTTCCCGGAGCACGTACCGGGCGCTCCCCCCGCGCAAATCGAAAAAAAATATTTTTTAAAAATGCCCCGCGGGACCCTATTTTAGCACCCACATTAAACCTAGGGGGTCAGGAGGGAGTCTACCCTGCCCCCTTATAGTCATTTCTCCCTTTTTTTATGTCACCTCTTGTGTCTCGATCCTACCGAGACACAAGATGGCGGCCGCTCCAGACTGTTTAGAATGTTTACAGACACCCGTGAGCCAATCAGCTTTCCGTGCGCAAGTCGCGTGTCGCGCCTGGTGCGCTCCCCGGTGCGCGCACCGGAGCGCGCCTATAGATATATATAATTTTTTTGAACCTAAATTACTCAAAATCCACTGGAGCACATATCTTGAGACATAGCAAAGGCACATCGGGCTACCAGTCCCTACAATTTTGCCAAATTTGGTGGAAATCCATTCAGCCGTTCGGGCTAAAAGTGAAATCGACCGCCCTATGGAAATTAACATGGGGAAAATGCGTTTTGGGACCCCCCTTTTATCTCGGCCCCTGCTTGACAAATCCCCCCCAAGCTTTCAGGGAAGGACCGGAGCTCGACAAGGCCATTTTGAGGAAATTTTCAAGCAGATTCGTCAACCGGTGCCAAAGTTATTCCAAATAGAATTTTGAGATTTAACATTGAAAAAAATCCTAACTATAACTACCTACTGGCGACCGCCAGTAGGTAATGTGTGTAAATATATATATATATATATATATATATTACCTACTGGCGGTCGCCAGTAGGTAGTTATAGTTAGGATTCTTTTCAATGCAAAATCTCAAAATTCTATTTGGAATAACTTTGGCACCGGTTGACGAATCTGCCTGAAAATTTCCTCAAATTTGCCTCACGGAGCTCCGGTCCTTCCTTTAAAGTTTGGGGGGGATTAGTCTAGCGGGGGCCGAGATAAAGGGGGTCCCAAAACGTGTTTTCCCCATGTTAATTTCCATTGGGCGATCAAACTCACTTTTAGCTCGAACGGCTGAATGGATTTCCACCAAACTTGGCAAAATTGTAGGGACTGGTAGCCCGATGTGCCTTTGCTATGTCTCAAGATATGTGCTCCAGTGGATTTTGAGTAATTTAGGTTAAAAAAATATATATATCTATGGCCGCGCCCCGGTACGCGCACCAGGGAGCGCAGCGGGCGTGACACGCGAGGTGCGCACGGAAAGCTGATTGGCTCTCAGGTGTTTGTAAACATTCGAAACAGTCCAGACCGGCCGCCATCTTGTGTCTCGGTAGGATAGAGACACAAGAGGTGGAAAAAAAAAAGGGGGACATGACCATAAGGGGGCAGGGTAGACCCCCCTGACCCCCTAGGTTTGATGTGGGGGCTATAAAAGGGCCCCGCGGTGCAAAATATATATATATTTTTTTTGATTTGCGCGGGGGGAGCGCCCGGTATGCGCACTGGGGAGCGGACCGGGGAGTGGCCCATGGGGAAAGAAGAATGACAGAGTTATTAAAAAATGTAGCCTTTTTTTTATAAATTGGAGGTAGTTCTAAAAAGAACTGTTTTTTTTCTTCTTTTTGTTGTTTTATATATTTTTTTGTGTTTTTGGAACATTTTGTACTTTTTTTGGCTTTTATGAACTATTTTATATATTTTTTGGTATTTTTATGGGGATAAACGAAAAAACAGGGAATTGAAAATGGCTCAACTGGAGCAGGAAAAAAGAAGAAAAAATTAGGGTTTTTTGGGGCATTTGTGGTTGTCCCCAGAAAGGACAATGAGCTTTATGCTCAGTTCACCATAGGAAATGGTCTTACCACAATGTATACATGTTATACGGAAATCCCCAAACCGTGGCTGAATGCAAGGGATCGTCTCCCTTGCCTCTGGTCCCGTGGGAGTGGATTGATTTCTTTGGGAGGTGGAGCTTGAAGATTGGGGAAGGTTACTGGCCAGTTCCCTCATCTCTACAGCAGAATAGTTGATTGGATGCCTGCGCTGCATGTGGCGAATCATGGTGTTGTTTCCGAAAGAGTATTTCTTATTAGGGTTTCCCCTGGAAAGTTCCACGCCACAGATTAGGCAAGTCACCTTGGCCGCATTTACTTTTTTCTTGCCCTCTGGGATCGAAAAAAACTCCCATACAATGTGTGGTTTTGGCTGGTATGGGGTATTGTGTTCTTGCAGCCATCTTCTCCTCCCCTCCTCCTCCTCCTCCTCCTCTTGTTGACCACCAATGTAATCTTGTGGTGGTCCTCTTGGTGGTTGTGGTGGTGGTGGTGGTGGTGCAGATGGTCCAGCTGCTGCTGCTAATGAAGCCATTTCAAAGTACAAAATATACTTGAAAGATTGCAATACAGGTCTTCCTAAGTCAAAGGACAAAGTCAGAATAAGGAAAAAAGGTGGGGTCTTTCATCATTTGGAAAAAAAAAAGGCCTGAACCAATGAGAAGTGTTGTTTTCAGGTCACAAGACCAGGGATTTCATCATTATGAAACCGAAACTGTTCTGGATCAATAAAAAGTGTTATTTTCAGGTCACATGACAGACGCGCTTACGCGGCGCGCCCCTGGGCGCGTCGCGTAAGCGCGTCACATGTTTACGTTGCGTGATTGTATTCGCTCGAGTGCTTCCGGGTGCGCTTACGCCGTGCGTATCACGTGGACGCGGCTACGCGATACGTCACGATGATGTTTTCGTTTGCGGCAATAGCGCTAACAGGACGCTCTCCGGAGCGCACCCTGGGGCGCTTCAAAAGACTACGCTTTCCGGGGCGCTCACCGGGGCACGCCCCGGGAGCGCTCCAGGGTAAAAAAAAAAAAAATACATTAAAAAAATTGTTTTAAATACAAATAAAATATAGGATTCATTATTTTTCAAAAATATTACATTTTATAGCTATAGACATTTGCTATTAACAAAATTTTGAAATTCGAACAAAAAAATATAGGTTTGGGGCCTTATATATAGTTAGGAATTAGCATTTAAAAAACCTATGAAATTCACTGAAAAACCATAGGTTTCACATCCGTTATAGTTAGGAATTAGCATTTAAAAATCCTATGAGATTCACTGAAAAAAACCATAGGTATAACACCAGTTATAGTTAGGAATTAGCATTTAAAAAACCTATTAAATTCACTGAAAAAACCATAGGTTTCACACCAGTTATAGTTAGCTGGAAATTTTACTGACATAAAACCTTTGAAATTCCACGTTATAGTTAGTTGGACTCACTACAACTTGCGCGTGTAATGCACTGCTGATGACGTCACATATTACATCACTCATGACATGGTCAGTGACATCACTCATGACATCACTCATGACACCATCCTTGTGACAGAGTGACAGACCTCCTTTCACTGTAACCCTTGAAACACATATTTAAAAATAGAAACTACAATTTAAAAAAAAAAGGAGATACCCATACCAGTTACAACAACCAATTCAGTAATTCCACCATTTATATACACATCCACTAATTCACCAACAGTTCTATGTAGTCACTCATACATATACTTACTCATCATATGTAGTGATACACCTATACATCCTGTAACACATCGACAGTCTTCCAAAAGTTGCTCACACACATACTCACACATGCAAATAAACTATTGAACATCCATTTCTTTGCATATACAGCTATACACACACTACCACCTTACTTCTAAGGAAACTTACACAAACTTACTCTCTTAAACAATCACTTATTGAAACACATACTTATTTAAACAGGAACTCTTACAATCTCTCACTCTCACATATACTCACTTATATACATCAATACTCACATATACAATATTAAAACATATGTAGTTACTGATAAAGACACTAGTGAGACAGTCATTCACTCACTAACACACACATATACACACTCATCCATCCATACAGTCCTGCACATATGCCGTCTTCCAAACACATACAAACAGTGAGTCAGTCATTGATGCATCTATGTGCTAAGTAACACCCCCACCAAACCATACAGACACTCATACTGATACTAAAAAAAATCTAATAACCCATATACACACACATGTAGCTACTCACCAACCCATGCAACCACTTATACACAAAGTGAAACACTGATACAAACATTTAAATATTTAAACAATATTCGCTAATATATGTATTCACTAAAATACACTTAATAAGCCAGTTAACCAATCAATTTAAAAAAAAAAAACACATCCATTAAGACACTTATTTAAACATTTATTCTTCCATCGACCTTTACATATAAATATATAAAACATATTTATTTTTCAGAAAGGCACACATTCACTGGATGGTGTCATCAGTGATGTCATGAGTGATGTCACTGACCATGTCATG
This sequence comes from Lissotriton vulgaris, assembly GCF_964263255.1. Lineage (NCBI taxonomy): Eukaryota > Metazoa > Chordata > Amphibia > Caudata > Salamandridae > Lissotriton > Lissotriton vulgaris. The sequence goes on along the minus strand of NC_141689.1, from coordinate 1,194,437,855 downwards.
AGTGATGTAATGTGTGATGTCATCAGCAGTGCATTACACGTGCAAGTTATAGTGAGTCCAACTAACTATAACGTGGAATTTCAATGGTTTTATGTCAGTAAAATTTCCAGCTAACTATAACTGGTGTGAAACCTATGGTTTTTTCAGTGAATATATATATATATATATATATATATATATATATATATATATATATATATCAATCATACTCCTACTATGCATTCCCCATCCTAGATGCCTACGGTCTATGTATGTGTTCTGTCAAGAATCCCCCATTGAACCATTAGATGATCCAACCTTATTACCTAAAGGGAAAGAATGTTGATCCCTGTCTTGGTCACGAGTTGGACATCCCTGACAGAGCTGTCATCTCTGAATAATCAATTTAATGGCTGTGAAAATTCGAGAATAATTAGCATTGTATAATTTACTAATGGCTAGGTTGATGTAGATAGCTTAGTATTTGATTTTGTTCTTAGCACACTGAAGACACAAAATGTTTGAAAATCATTCTCAATTTTCAGGGCTATTTCCATACTCAGTAACTCAGATTTCTCCATCTTGAATCCTGAAATCTCACTATGTTCTTCCAGTAGCAAATCAACAGAATACAGAGAGCATTTGGGCCTGTCACTATTATGAGCGTATCATTAGCAAACAGGTGAACTTTGTGATGCTCCTTTCCAAAGGTAATTTTACCTTTATAGAATTCTCTTCCTTTATCTTTACCTTTTTTGCCAATGGTTCTATTATTAAGGTGCAAATAAGTAAGCATGGGCGAATTTTGCGAATTCGCAATCCGCGAATTTGCGGATTTGCGAATTCGCAATCGGCAAAATTCACGAATTTGCGCGAATTTGTGGATTTTTTAATTTTTGCGTGTTCGCGGGTGTTCGCGAGGCGCTTTGCGTGTTCGCGGGTGTTCGCGGGTGTTCGCGAGGCGCTTTGTGTTTTCGCGGGTTTTTTTTTTTGCCTGGTTAATCACTGCCACCCTCTCATTTTTTATGCCCATCTGCCCTCTGTACCACTCGTTTCTGTGCCCTTCTGCCCTCTGCCCCACTCATTTTTTGTCCCCTTCTGCCCTCTGTCCCACTTTTGTGCCCTTCTGCCCTCAGCCCCACTTAGAATGGCGCCAGCAAGCTGCCAGCGCCATTCTAAAACAGCTAGAAATAGCTTTAACAGGAAGCACTAATAGATAAAGTAAAGCAGGTGCTCCAGTTGAAGGTCAAATTAAGTTACACAATCATTAATCACCCGAAGTTTGGGGTGATTAATGATTGTGTAACTGAATTTGAGCAGCACCTGCTTTACTTTATCTATTAGAGCTTCCTGTTGAAGCTGACTTTTGTAACTATTTTAGAATGGCTCTGGCAGCTTGCCGACGCCATTCTAAAAGAGTTACAAAAGTCAGCTTGAACTTTTGACCCAATCCGTTCCGCTCGCGGATTTTGCGGGAAATTCGCGAATCTCACGGATTGCGAATTTACCAAAAATCAGCGAGCGGAACGGATTTTCTGCCCATGCTTACAAATAAGGGTGATTCCTCTCGCCAACCGCACTGTCACCATTTTCTTACTGTTAATCAATGTTTTATAAGTCAGTGATTTATAATTGGCTAAATTAAGAGTGGTCCATTTTGGGCTGATACCTATAATGTTTACCTCTGAACCTAAAGAAAACACAATTTTCCCTGTTGAATGCCATTTTAGCATTGAATGTGAGTATAGTGATTGTGATTTCATACTTTTGGAGCTTTTCTTTGAGGTGCAGAATATGTCTAAGCTTATGTGACACTTGTCTTTTGGGAATAAACCCCGATTTGTCCTGAGTTGGTCAGGGTAAGTAAGTGGGGTAACAATCTATTTGCTAAAACATTGTTAATAAGTTAGCATGTGCATTCAAGAGGGCTATAGGATGATTGAATGCAAAGTTATATGCTGGTTTGCCCTGTTTATTTATTAATGTAACATTAGTCTCAGTCATTTCTGGTGCATTTTGTCAGGGACTGTCCGGGACTATGTTGGGAACAAAGTCCGGGACTTGGGCAAGGACTGGAAACTGGGTAGAAAACGTACACAGAGAGAGGAGTACAGCACTGCCCAGGATCACACAGGAAGTCAGAGGAGAAAAGGGATCCAAAGGGAAGCCTGTACAAGTGACCAAGATGGCTAAGACTCAAAGGTTAGGCACTCAAGAGGCAATTTAGCATTCAGAATAACTACACTCAGGATGGACGTGCAGATATATATATATATATATATATATACACACAACAACATTAACAATAAAGGGAATGTGGGGTAAAGCACTTGAGAGCTCCAGACGGTAAGACTGAAGCTTAGTAAGTTCCTCACCCACAATTGCTGTTACAGATAATGGCTGCAAATAACCACCTATAGTATATGCATGCAAGGGCAGTGTCTGTGGAGCTGATACCTATGGTGATGTTATATATGTAACTCAAAGACAATACTCACAGTGAACAAGAAACACTACCTAGGTTGTCAGCTGTGCCCATGGATCCTGGCGATCAAACAGGAACTCACAAGGCAGTAACAGGAAGGGGTAGAACTAAATACAACCACAATAGACAAGAAGCAAGCAAGGAGTGCTGAACAGGTAAGGAAGGAAATCACAGGGCACACTTGGCAGAAAGCAAGTAACAAACATACAAGGTAATAGTAGCAAGACAGCAGGAATAGCAAGACAGTGAACTAGAAACTGGAACTAAGGAAATGGGAAACAGCGGGGACTGGTTAAGGAAATCTAGAAAGGGAGGCTACAAGGGTAAACTAGAAAAGTATTGAATCAGGAGTCAAGAAAGCAAAATAGCCAGCCCGCTGGTCTGGAGCGGGAACAAGAATTGAGCAAAAGCTCAAAAGTCAAGGTAGCACTACAGGCAGTGCTAGTTCAGGACCAAGGGAAACTGCTGCAGCTCAGGAACAAGGAATGCTTAGGCTCAGGAGTCAAGGAAGCAGTGCTAATTCAGGAACAAGGGAAACAGCAGCAGCTCAGGAGCAAGGAATAACTAATGCTCAGGAAACACAGGAAACAAGGATATTAAAAGCTCAGGAAACACTGGAAACAAGGGTATCAAAAGCTCAGGAAACACTGGAAACAAGGGTCGGTCTAACCAGTACACAGCTACAATGACCAATCTTGGCCTGAAGGGAGCTGGGCCTTAAAAGAGCTCACAGTAATTACATGCATCAGGTGTGAGCAGGCTAGCAGAAGCCAGCCACAGGTGAGCTGAATTCCTCCACCCATCCTTGGCCTGCTGGGGTGGAGAAGAAGCAGTGAGCAGGGAATTATAGGTAACAAAGTGTCAAACATTAGCAGGTTGGCTTCAAGCATGATCAGGCTGGCTTTCACAAAACCTGGCATGGACTGGGAATTGATGTAAATTCCGAAATAGTGACAAAATGGATAGAATGACAAACGGCCGCACTGATTCTACTTGATCTCAGTGCGGCGTTTGACTCTATTTCTCACAAGCTTTTTCTTCAAAGATTAGAGGCGTGTGGCATAAGGCGTATGGCACATAGCTGGTTGACATCTTTTCTCTCCACACAGAGCTTCCAAGTTGCGCAACAAACATATCTATCTGAGAAGATTCCCTTGTCCCAGGTTGTCTCACAGGGCTCAATCTTGAGCCCCACCTTTTTTAACATTTATGTGGGGCCATTGGCGGAGTGAGTGGAGAAGTATAAGGTGTCGATTGTCTCCTATGCAGAGGACATGCAATTGATTAGGATGTTATCACAAGACAAGTGCCAAGCAGGTACCCGGTTCTCCGAATGTTTAGAAGAGATAGCAGACTGGATGTCTAAACACTGCCTCAAGCTAAACAGAAGTAATGGTGTTAGACAGGGTGCCATCCATATGGTCATCCGCGTGGTGGCCTGAAATTTTGGGCCTAGTGCCATCCCCCAAAAAAGAAGTGAAAAACCTTGGAATATGGCTTGATTCCGTGCTGACATTTGAAAGTTAGATTCGGAAGTTAGCAGGTAAATGCTACGGTAACATGAAAATCCTGTGGATGTCCTGGATCTATTACCACCTAATGCCCGGACAACCATAGTACATGCAGTAATAACTTCCCAATTGGATTACAGGAATGTACTATATCTTGGTGCTACTAAAAAAGGACTAACCAAACTACAGAGAGTGCAGAATGCGGTGGCACGTATGGTACTGGCCCTTCCAAGAAGAGCATATACAAAGAAGGCCCTGACAGCATTACACTGGCTGCCAGTAGAAAGGAGAGTCGCATTCAAGCCAATGTACCACTGACACCGTATTCTATTGAAGAAAGGCCCAAGATACCTTCAACCGTTAATAACCCAATACATCCCAGGACGGAGGTTAAGATCTATAGGTAAGGTACCGGTGACTGTGCTTAGAATATTCAGAGCAAGAATGGGAGCACGCTCATTCAGGTACCGTGCAGCTAAAATGTGGAACTGCCTAACGTTAGATCTAAGAATAGAACCGTGTGAAAGGAGATTTCGTAAACAGCTGAAAACATGGCTGTTCTGGAAAACTGGATAAGGCTACTGTAAGTTAGTCTACACAACATGGCAGGACAGGCGGATGGCAGCAGCTTCTACTCAGAGCAGGTGTCTTAGCGCGGGGACACACCGATGGTGTAACCATGCGCTCTACAAAAGAAAATGATAATATGATATGAGAAGTCAGTATATACATACAGGGGAGTATCTGGAAGAGAATTGTTACACATTTTCTTTAGAGTGCAGAAATGAATTGAATAAGTTTTCCATTTTAGGGGTCAACTCAATTTAAAATTGTTTATAGAAATCATTTTTACCAGTGTCTTGTTGGAATGTAATGCTCTGACGGCCTCTTCTACCTCCTGTCGAGAGATAGGTCCTTCCATGGTTTCTCTGCTGGCTGCTGATAGTGTGTGCAAGTGGAGAATAACTTGTTTAATTTATTTCCATTAGATGTATGGCATCCTCTGCGTAGAGTGTTTGCTAGAACTTTCCAAAAAGTTATCTTTTCTCATGCTGGAGATTACCTGTTTGGTCTTTCAAATTGTGGCTCCTAATGGATGACCTTACTATTTTAAACAGCCTTTCTAGTTGTGTGTATGCATTCTTTTTCTCTTATAGAACTTTCTTTTTAAACAAAGGAATATTCTTCCTCACCACAGTTTTCAGTAGTTAGTAAACTGATTTGCAGTCTGAATGCTGTCACTTTCCTTAGGGTTCCAAGGGAGCCTGTTTCACGGTGCATTTCTTCTTACTGTTTCCATTCTTTTTCTAACTTTTTTTTTTAAGTTTCATCAACCACTTCTGCTCCACCCTAGTGGCTATGCAGTAAGCCAAGAGAGCTGATTTGAATACATCCCAGAGGATGCCTTCCATGAAGTTACCTGTGGACTGTTGATCCTATAATACTCTTAAACGGATTCCTTCAGGTCTTTGGTAAACACTTTATCCTTGAGGTGGTATCAGTTGAATGTCCAGTTGACCCTTTTATTGGGTAAAATTCTCATTTCCATAGCACATTTGATCATTGCATGATCAGAAAGGGCTATTGTGCCTATGTCTTTGTATTTTGTATTAACTAGGAGGACATGCAAGCCCCACATTAGGTTGATCCTTGATGTTGATCTATGTACATGACAACAAATGATGTACCTCCAAATAAATTGTTCAACTATCAGTCTATTTGAACTATATCATGAGTCAATTAACAACATACTTTCTTATTATTTCAATAGTATGTCCAATATCAGACCAAAACATGTTTCACCATTTGTATGTTATCAATCTCTCTGGTGCACATAATTCTCCAGGGTTTAGGCAACATACATTAAGTACATTACTATTAAATCTTTGGAACTATTTGAAACAATAGTTAACATGGATTTAAACAAGATACAGTACAAATGAGAGTATGTCATAAACATGTCTTATGAGGGGAAGGAAATCATATGTAAATGGTCCTATCTAAATAACATGCTCTCTGAGCGGCACAGAAGGGAAAATACTTGTCAATACCACATATTACCAGGATAAATTAAGTGAATGCATCATTGATGAAGGTACTTCTGTAGAATTAGTGCAACCAATTGCTGGAACAAATACTGAATGCTGTGATGGACAAGTGGTAGATTGACTCCTGTACTAAAGAGTATCCCCTTTTTAAATTTTCCTCATAGTCCACAGATTTATTTGATTCCAAAAATGCTGCAGAATCTAGTGGATCAACCATTTCAACATATAGCCACACATTTTAGCTCTGTCCATGAGAATGTGGGAACATATATTGATGATCTTTTACAGATGATAATCAAGTGAGTACCTTCCTACATTAAGGAAACAACATATTTTAAAATGTTTTGTCCAAAGTAGTAATCCCTACCAACTCACAACGGTGTACTGTGGTGTGCATTGAATGCCCAGAAAATTGCACACGTCAGTAGTACATAGTGATGGTCTAGAGGTACAGAATTACAAAGTTAAGTTCAGAAGTAATATAAGTCCTCAAGAAAACTATTTTTGGACGTTAAAATATGGATAAAGAAATGCCTCATCTATGGCTCTGCATTCCAAGACTACTGATCACAAAAATTATTTACACCCATTTGTTTACACACCACACAGGGTTTTGGAACAGGAATATCCTGAACCAGTTGTCAGGGCACCCTTAGATAAAGTTAATTGACTACTCAGATAGCTATTACAGAAAAGGTCAATGGAAAGGGTTAAAAGAATGGTATTTGTGTCTAAGTATTCCATGGTAAGTAATCAAATAAAAAGTGGCAATGAAATATGGCTGAGAAAGATTTAAACCTCATTTCTGATGGGAAAACAATATTTACATATACCCAAAGTCACAACCTCAAACAATTGGTACACAAAAAAGAGGCAATACAGTCTTTATTTGTCTCTGATGTATGTATGAATTGGTGTCATTGCAATACCGTTATACCGGAGAAAGAAATGTGACACCCTTTACCAGACAAGATCTTCAAAAGTAAAGGCATTGATGTCTGTGACAAATGGATTGTGTTCATTTATTGAAATATTTCTGTTCTAAAATGCATGTTGGGAAACAGAAAGAAAAATCTAAGTAAAATAGAATGAACACAAGAACAAAATATGTAACCACAATGAAAAATCTTCAGTAACTAAGCACTGCATGGACGAAGGGCTTAATATTAGTCAACTGAGGTTTCAAACTACAGAGACTGTACACAAAACAAAAAGATTAGACCATCAGGATCTGCTACCAAGAAGGAAAACTGGATTAAAACTTTTTCAAGACTAGAAACCAAAAGGGTTACATTAGCATATTGAAATGGCATGTTTTTATGGGAGCACATTAGAGAACAGTCCTTGAAACGTGTGGAGATTGTAACTGTGTAAATTCTCACTAATAGGTCCTTGATGGTGTTGAACATTAGTTTGAAGTCATAGCTCAAGCAAGGATGCCTTATTTTTTCATATGCAAGTGACACACAGAACAAAACATACACATGATTGTTACAATATAGGGAGTGAGTAATTGTTAATATGGTATATAACGAGATTGCTGACACTGAGAGGAGGATGTCAATGGGCTTAGTTACTACACTCTCCGAGACACTTCTACAAAATGCAAATTCTGCCCTCCCACTTTCTCCCATCATCACTATCTCGAAACAACCATTACCAGCTAGCACCCTAGAACCACTGCTAGGTGGGAGCTCTACAAGGGAATCTCCACTAGATTCAGCGCCCCCTATGACCTCGACTAATAAACTGGGAGGTGAAAAAAGGAAAAGAGGGGTCCCCAAATCAATGGAAAATAAGAGGAAGCAACCACCTCGTAATAAGAGCCAGCCAACACCACAGAGCATGTGGTCCAAAGGGAACAAAGATTCCTCAAGGGGTGGTACTGACACAAGTGAGCCTATACCGCCTGATGATGTGATTATAGTTGCATCACCAATAACCCTGGTAAATGAAGACCATACCTCTGTTTGCACGCAGACAGAGTCACTACTCGATAGCATCAGCCAACCAAAAACTAATGGGAACCTGATTGAAACTATCGTAGACACTATTTTTAAACAGATGGAAAGTCAAATGATCAAGCAATTTAATACAATTTTTAAACGTTTAGATAGACTGGAAAACCTTGTCAAGAAAGATGTCGTAAAAAGGAAGGGACAAATTAGCCTTAATCTACTGAGGGGAGATCGTCTATTGAAAGATATAGAGTCTATTTGTAAGGATAATTTGGGCAAAGGGCCACACATTGCCAACAGTAGTACACTTATACCAACATCTGCACCCACCGCTACCCCGAAAAACAACATCACTGCCAAAATACCATCCAACAAGAAGCCACAGCAAACCATAGTCACGACAGCTGCACCCCCCAGCTCTACCAGCATCACTAGCATGGCCAGCGGACCCCCGAAGGATTTTCCCGCCCCTGTGGTATCTAATCCAGTGGCTTCAACCGCTACTGCCCCTAACAGAGGGCCCGCAACCACAACAAGGCCAGCTAAGACTATGGGTCCCACCCTGCATTTACCACCAGATGCTTGCCCATATGTCTTAGTTCTAGCCGGCGTTCCACCACTCAAAGAAGGGCAGGGCGAGTCTTGGGTCCAGTTAAATAACAAATGTATAAACTGGCTGCGTAAACATAAAGTGGTGGGTCATGACATCTCTAATGAAATCCTGTCAGCCCGCCGGGTAAGCTGGGTAGGTCCCTTATTTAAGAACATCAATGGCGACTGCATTGTGCTTAATTTTCGCCATCTAGGGACAGCAAAACATATACTGGAAACCAACAATTTTTACCCAGGTCCATCAACTGTCATAACCTTACTCCCATTAGGCTACTTTTATAGGCCCCCCCAGAGACCAATAAACCAAGTACCATCACCTTACCCCTTGTTCAACAGATTTAGTATCCTATCGGATATGATTAGCTTCGAATGACCACCATTTACACCCACTTTGGAAACATCACAAATTGACCAATCACCCAAACCGTTTCCACTGTTGAAATACCATGCCGCACTAAATCATTGGCCCCTAATGAACCAGAAACATCGCTCCCATTAATCACATTCTTAACATCCTCCCAGGGCACGGATATTTTACCATCTACTGATAACCTGACCATCCTGAGTTGGAACATCGCTGGTCTCCACGCCAAAACACAAATTAAAGAGTGGATAGAGTGGGTGACTAATTTTGATGTTTTGATGCTGCAAGAGAAATGGTGTACTAGCCCCCGATTCCTGGAGGGGTACAGTTGTTATAACCAGAATGCATCCCCTTCACCCATGGGCCGACCAAGCGGGGGTCTAACTATCTGGGCCAAAATCACGGCAGGAGTTAAAACCGAACTATTACCTGTTAATGATAAGAGTTTTCAGGTGTTGGCATATACTAGCAAGATAAAGTTATGTATAATCAATTTTTATAACAATGATTTTGTAACTCACCCTAATCCGAATTTCACAAGATTATTTGATTTTATAGATGAAATTGTGGAAGGACATAAATATGGCAACTTTGATGGTATCTGTATAGGGGGTGATTTCAATGCCCACATCCACTCAAGAACCTCTAGCTGTAAAAGAGGCATGGAACTATTTGACCACATAACCTCTCGCAACCTAGTTAACATCATGGATGAGGTGAAAAGCAAAGGGACTGAAGAACCACAGGCTACCTATGTAGGGCGAGGGTGTTCAACCACCATAGATTATGTATTTCTATCCTCGATCTTAGGAGAGCTCCTACTAAAGGCCAAGGTAGTTGACGTCCCTTACAGTGATCACTACCCGATACTAATAAATTTAAAATCTGTCAAAAAACAGGGGACGAGGAGAGAAATTGGCGCACAAAACCTAGCAGCCTCCACAGACAGACTTAGGGTGGTTTGGAAGGGGGTTGATAACAAGGAAGTTTTGGCACGTATTGTTAGGATATACCCCCAACTAGTGTCAGTCTGTCTTTCCATCGACAGCCCCGAACACACGATCATAGAGGCTTTTATGGACCTTTGTAAGGCCATAAAAAATGAGATCTTGAAACCAACCCGACCTATCGACAATAAACAACCACGGTGGTTCGATTCCCAATGCTCTAAAGCCAATCGCGATCTCAGGGCAGCCCTTACAATGGTCCCACGTGACCAGTCTGCTGTGAGGAGACTGAGGGCTAGTTATAAAACTGTACTTAAAAGAAGGACAGAGGAGCTATTACAAGAACACTGGGATTCCTTTGTGCGTTTTGCTACATTGAGAGACATAACTGGCTTTTGGAGTGAGGTTAAGAGTCTAAGATCACTGGGAACCAACATCACCCCGATAAATTGTAATATACCTGGGGACGAGTGGGTGAAACATTTTTTGAAAATATATGAGGCCCCACTAAACATCACGGGCCCCGTCCCACTCTTAACCCCTCTTAACATCACTCTAATGGAGGTAGAAGATGCCATCTTAGCTAGCGCAGGGAACAAAGCCCCTGGCCCCGATGGTCTATCAATCGACCAAATTAAATCGGAACCAGATTTCTGGGCGCCACTACTCTGTAACATCTTCAACCATCTATACCATACCCCCCTGCCAGTAACCTGGTCTAATAGCACTATTGTGCCCATCTTCAAAAAGGGCAATAGATTGGACCCTGCCTGTTATCGACCAATATCCTTGATCGACAACACTCTGAAGATCTTAGGCAGGGTCCTTTTCAGCAGGATTAGCACTTGGGCAGAAGAAAATTCTATTTTACATCCATGCCAGCTAGGCTTTAGAAGTAACGTGGGCACTGTGGAACAGTGCCTAAATTTAAATTTACGATTCAGAAAAGTGGGTGGTGATGAACAGAGTGTCTGAATTAAGCAGACCACTCTTACCCAGTCCAAAGATCAGGGCTTGATCCATCACCGTTATTTATCTCACTGCACCATCCCAGTTCAGAACCTGGCTATATGCAAATCAGTCTGTACCTGGCCCAGTGCATCATGGGAACAGGGCAGACTAAACTACCAAGCCAATTCTTCACCAGAAAGGAGACAAGCTACCGGGGACCGGTTTCTGGCATTTCAGCTGTTGTCGGCCCGGCTTGCTTGAATCCTGATGGTGCAGTGAGAAAGGGACTCATGTCTGAGTATACCCTGCCACACCTATAGTGGCCAAAAACGATTCAGAAAAGGGGGTGGTGATGAACAGAGTGTCTGAATTAAGCAGACCACTCTTACCCAGTCCAAAGATCAGGGCTTGATCCATCACCGTTATTTATCTCACTGCACCATCCCAGTTCAGAAGCTGGCTATATGCAAATCAGTCTGTCTCTGGCCCAGTGCATCATGGGAACAGGGCAGACTAAACTACCAAGCCAATTCTTCACCAGAAAGTAGACAAGCTACCGGGGACCGGTTTCTGGCATTTCAGCCGTCGTCGGCCCGGCTTGCTTGAATCCTGATGGTGCAGTGAGAAAGGGACTCATGTCTGAGTATACCCTGCCACACTATAGTGGCCAAAAACGATTCAGAAAAGGGGGTGGTGATGAACAGAGTGTCTGAATTAAGCAGACAATTTAAATTTAGTTATGGCAAAGTACACAATTGTAAAAAAATCCCCCCTTTATTTAGGTTTTATGGATTTAAGTTCTGCATTTGATTTTGTTAATCGCTACCATTTATGGACAGTTCTGTTGAATTATGGTTTAGATGAATCTTTAGTTCACTTCCTGGCCCATTTGCACAGTGATTTAAGAGCCTGCATCCGTTTGAACACCCTAGGCGAGGTATCCAGTGATATTTTAATTGGCAGGGGGGGTCAGACAGGGGTGTGTCCTGGCCCCCCTGCTTTTTATTTTGTACATAAATGAATTAAGCAACTGTGTGTGCAAATTGACATCTGATGTGCCGCAAGTGAATGGCAGACCACTTGCAGCTCTCCTTTACGCGGATGACACGGTGCTTATGGCCCGCACACCCAAGGCACTACGAATTCTAATTTCAGGATTTGTAGCCTACATGGCAGACCTGGGGCTCTGTACAAATTTTAACAAATCATTTATAATGCGTTGTGGTGCAAAAAAGCATAAGATTGACTGTATTTTAATAGGGGACAATGTTTTAAAGTGCACTAACACTTTCCCTTATTTAGGCTTGTTGTTCGCTGATTCTGGGTCTTGGCAACCGCATGTAGCACAAGGTAGAAATAAACTTAGCAAAGCCATAAACTCTGTTACTTCTCTCCGCCAACCGCAAAGCGCTGAGGTCATTGCTTCAATGTTACATATTTACAAGACCCAATGCTTACCCACAGGAACTTATGGCGCTGAGGTATGGGGCTATACTAACTGTACCAATATACAAACAGAGGAGAACCGATTTTGCAGGAAGATCCTGGGGGGGTTATCTCTGCCCCAACTTACTTGTGCCACCAAGAACTGCACATTAAATACACGGAGGATTTTATAAAAGCCAGACCTGCCTTGTTTTGGCTGAAAATATGGAGGAACCAAGCTGCATCCCTGACTCGAGACATCATTAAGGACTTCTTGAAATGTGACCGAGCCACCCAGATACCGTGGCTTGCGGCGGTGGAAAAAAGCCTACGGAGTGTGGAGCAGGGACATTTATTTACATCTCCCCAAATAATAGACTGCTCACATAAGAACATAGTAAAAAGGGCCCTGTATAGCCACTATAACTGTGAAAGAGAAAAGAAAGATCTCACAAAACCGGCAGTTCTAAGGTATCTATCATTTTTCACACCAAGTGACAGGCCTCCTAATGTACCCGAAAGTTATTTGTGCAGAAAGATGAGTAGATGGAACAGGAGTTTGTTGTTCCGGTTCAGGGATGGGAGTATTAAAAATCTATTATGCTTCCCGATAGGATTTAATAAGAATTTGGAGCACCTAAACTGTCCTTGTAGTCATGGCGGCAAACAAAGCGTTTTGCACTTTACACTTTTTTGTGGTTTTTATGTTAAATACACCAAACATTTTTTAATGCCATATTTTCGTAATACTGACCAAATTGACTTTGAATTAGCTTTTGAAGATATATTACGGTTAAGCTGTGACGAAGTAATTTTTAGAGTCAGTTGCTTTCTTAAATCTGCAGTTCGCTCTGGAGTATCACTGAATCTGCCTTGAAAAGTCTTGTACTGTGAATTGCTGATTTGCACATTGCCTTATTTTGCACAAATAACTGCATCTTTGCACACATTATAGCATTATTTCTTGTATAGCTGCCAATCGTAGTCCTTTTCAATATGAAGCCCGCTTAGGAGTGTCCTTGAATCTGCCTTTGAAAAGTTTGTAATGTGAATTGCTGATTTTGCATTTTGCTTTATTTTGCACAAATAATTGCATTTTTGCACACATTATAGAACTACCTTTTGTAGAGTCGCCGATTGTAACTCTTTTTTTACGGACTCAAAACTTGTTATTTTCTATTTTTAAGTTACTTGCACATACAGACCACGATGAATTTGCTGTTTTTATTACCTGATTTTAAATGTAAACGTATTGGACTTGTTTTATTGAATGAAATTCCTTTATGTCGAGATTTTATGTACTTTTATGGATGTTGAATCCGAATAAAGATCTTTTGACTTGACTTGACTTGAGTAATTGTTAAACGTATAACAGAACTCACAAATAACAGTCTTTGAAGTGTAACATACACTTATAAGATGACGGTTCATGTACCTCATTAACTTGTTTTATTCCCTACCCATGTAAACGAAAGGTATTTGTTCCACTTGAATTTCCATGTTAACAAAAGCATCTGTAAGCAGCTGTTTCCTTGATCTGGGGGACACTTCGTCAGTTTAGAAAAATTCCTGCAATTTTAGTCTTCTGAACCAAAATAAGTGGTCATCATTTGGAAACTATTCCACCAGGAGGTGTGGTGCACATAAACGTTATTATGTCAAGAAAGTCTGGTTAAAAGCAGTGCTTTTTGCCTAACCCATGGAGATTATGTACACTTGAGATGTTGTTCTCATACAAAACAAAAAGGGTTTTGGTCTGAGATGTGTAAGAATATTGAAATAATGAATGAAGTATGTAGTTACTTGACTTACATGATGGTTCAAATAGAATATAATAGATAAGCAAAGTAAAGCAATATGTCCTAAATCTTATTTCTTTGTTGCTTTTTGTTAGTATTATTCACCTATGAATGAGCCCTTTGATATTTTGCCCAACATGCATTGGAGCATTGGTTAAGAACCCGTTTATGGCTGATCTTAATGAGGAAAAGAAAAGAAAAAAGGGCAACTTTACTTGAGTTATAGTGGTCAATTGAACAGAATCATGGATTCGGATTCAATATTTATTGTATCATTTTGGGCCATTCGCATGTTTTTTCTGGGGATAAACACATTATACTATGACCTTGGAGCTGAAAGAGGCACACTAAAATGAATCATGATATCTTACTAGTCCCAAGAAATAAAACTGGTGTGCAGCAAGCAGGATTTTACTAAAATAACCTTTTATAAAAATAAGTATGCAATTTGTTTAATCTGTAGTTCCTTCAATATGTTGGGAACGCCATGCTCTTGGATCTCAGTTATCAGTTTCTTACACATTTCCACTTGTAGGTACCTAGCCTACAGATGTCTTATCTAGAGATGGCTCTAGGACTGAATTACATTCTCCAATATATAGGAACCAATGTGGTGCCCATTTTTTTAGTTTATCCAGAATGTACATGATGTATGGTTCCTATCATGTGTTGGGTGTGTTCATAGAAAGGATACCTAGGGCCAGATGTACGACTGTTTTTTGTAGTCGCAAACAGGAAATTCGTCCATTTTGCGACTGTAAAATAGGGCTGCCCTGTTTATAAACCCTATTTTACGAGTCAGTAAAATAGGGTATGTGACTCACTATTAGGAAGGGGCGTGCCAAGGGTTTGCCTTCCTAATAGAGACCTGCACTTCAATGTAAGATTGTTTTGCAGCCGCAAAACACTTGCAGTTTATCACCCATTTTAAATGGGTGGTAAGCCACTCACAAACGGGAAGGGGTCCTCTTCCCCTTTGTGACTGGCATTGAAAATATTTTTTAAGAATAGGCAGTGGTCCATGGGACCACTGCCTACTCTTAAATAATGAAACAGTAACGTTTCATTTTTCTTTTTTAAATTCATTCCATTTTTCTTTAAGGAAAATGGGATGCATTTTCTTTTAACTGCTTTATTGAAAATGCAGTCTCAGACGTGGTGGTCTGCTCCCATCCCTGGGAGTGCTAGCCATTCCCAAAGGGGTCGCAAATTGTACCTGCTTTATGAATAAAAATGAGGCAGGCAATTTGCAACCCCATAAGGAATCACAAACAGTGTCTGAGACACTGTTGAAATTCCAATTTGCAAGTCGCAAAACAACGCAATTTTGTGACTTGCAAATTGGAAGGGTCCTATATCTGGCCCCAAGACTTTTCCCCACCAAGGATCCCCAGGGTAAATGTGTAATCTTTCTATATCGTCTATATTACCTTAAATTATTTTAAATGAAGTATCAGTTGATGAGGAATTCTTCATCAGCTTATTATCTTTTTAATCAAATGTGTTTCTTAGAGCACCAATGTTTCAGGTTGCTAATCTTTTATGGCACTCTAAATCTTACAGTATTTTACTGGTAAGTTTAGAACTTTTATTCCACACCATTCCTTTCACCATTTTGAATTGTTAGTGTTGGTAATTTGATTTCTCACTTTACTGAAACTCTTGAATTGGCACTTGCTTGTTTTTGTAAAAGAAGATGTGTAGTGTTGGTCTCTTTAGGGTGGTGTGTTGCTAGCCCTCCCATGTCCCTCTATTTCTCCTGTATTTTGTTTCCATATCCACAAATTGGAAAGGAATTAGATAAAACCCTGGTGGGCTGAGTAAATGCACTTGGGTCACCCCCTTGATTGAACCCTTCCCTGCCCCACTGCTGTGCCAATTGACACGGTTTGCGTAGCTGTTTGCAAACCCCATTCGCATAGCCGACAGCCAAGTCTTCCCCATCTTATGGAGTCTGATCAGTCACTATGTGACCCGTATCTATGCACCCTCTCTTTGTCAGCCCTTGTGAATTAACACTCTGAATGTTGTGTTTTGTACCATTCCACTTTTTGAATCCATGTTCATCTGTGTTGACTGCTTGTTGTCTCATTCCTAAAGGAAACAATGGTTCCTGAAGGAGGAAGTGTGAACCTCAACTTCCATGTCAAACTAGTGAATAACCATCGATAAATTAGTTTTACTAGAAAAATATATATTTCTATACAGGTGTTCAACATTTAGAATCAATAAAAAACAACTCATTGAGCTCTGTTGTTTAATGCATTTGGAATACAAGTTTTGTCCCCCAAATAACGCAACAGCTCAGTGATAATGTGGTAAGTGAGTAAGAAGTGTGCTAATGCTATACAATATCTACACAAATAGTGACTGTGGAGGATGCACAGATATTTGGTATGTACTCTGACATAGAGTTGAAGGCTCCTAAAACACAAACACAGAACACTATTATTGTGTCAATGTTTCAACCCTCTAAATGTATTTCTAGAGGGTCATACCTCACTATCACTGTGTAGTTGGGTCATTTTGACAACACCACTTCTAGTCATTTGGACAACACCACTTCTATTCCAAATGTATAAAACAATAGAGCTGAATGAGTTCTTTTTTCTATGATTCTAAATGTTGAACAACTGAATAAAAATTTATTTTTTCTAGTAAACCAATCTATCAATGGTTATTCACTGGTTTACTGTGGGAGTTGAGGTTCACACCTCCCCCTTCAGGGACCATTGTTTCCTTTATTACTGTCCATCCCAGGTCCCAGGGTTACAGGGTTGCCCCTTGTTTAACAAGAATGTTGTCTTCAATCTGTCATCAGCCATTGTCCCCATTGCTTTACAGGCCTCTTCTACTGTGCAACTTAGTAAAATATTTGATTTCAGTTAAAACCAAAATCCTACACAGATGGTCCACCTCTATTGAACTTGACACTTTGGAAGTCCGTTGTAACAGGTATGAGTGTTTGTCTTTTTTCATTTACCGTGAGAAAGACCTTGATAGATTTTTACTGTGCAACCTTGAAACGTGACAGCATCTTTCTTTCTCACCTCTCCAACAATTTTATTTATTTAAGTTCAAAGTTTTATAGAGCGCGAACCAGATCTGTGAGGGTATCAGAGCGCTTTATAGGATTGAAGGGTGGTATACAAAAGAATTAGAAGAGGAGGGAACTAATTGGGAAAATAGGTAGCTACATTATACAAGGAAAAATAAGTAGTCTAAAGTCCCAGATACATTTGGGATAAAAAATACAATTAAAAAAAACAGGTAGCTACATTATACAAGAAGGCACAGTCTCAACTCTTGGGTGGGATGCCCAGGAGTGCAGGGTAGGTACCATCCGTAAAACCATGGATAATGCCGAAGTGGTGGATGGAACAGATCACTGAGGTGATTGTAATGTGGAGGGAGTTCCAAATTCTTGGAGCGGTCCCCGAGAAGGCCCGATTGTAGTTTTTTTTTTCCAGAAGCGTGCTGTTTGGAGCAAAAAGTCTCTGGCAGATGGCGAGTTTCTGGCTCCTCTGGATATGAAACATAAAGAAAAGGTCAAGGCACCCTAGACCTGCAATGGTTTTTGGATATTCTAGGTAGTATAATCAGAAAGTGGTAGAGCACGAGCTGGGAACCTGACCTCCCTAGCTCCCTAGACGCTCAGCACATACCCAGATGTTTAGAATGTCATGGATGAAACAGTACAATCCCCCAAAAATTATTTTAGATAAGAAACAATATCAATCACAATCCTAATGGATAAACTCCCAAAGCCCAATTGATTAGCTGGAGACTTCTGTTAGTCAGAAACTCTCTCCTTTCTTTATTTTCACAGATGAAATTTTCATTCAGTTATTTAAAATATGATACATAGTCATAGCCAGCCGACGCGGCACGTTTCATCTCCACGAGACTTCTTCAAGGCAATAAAAATATACAATTGATAAGACTAATGTTATACAGTGTTTAAACAAAAATAACATATTAAATAAAACAATGTAATGACCTAAAACGTACAAAACAGTATCCTCTCTCTAGTATCAGCAATATATTCTGGGCTATGAGATAATAGGAGCATATTAGGGAGACCTATATATTAGAAAAACACATTTATATTCTCAGACATACATATGATTGAATTCAACAGAAATAATTCATCAAAAATGAATGCACATATAAATTATTGAAAACACGGGGGGTTTTCATAGACAGTTCCTTTCAAACGGAAGTGATCAACAGCAAGCTTAGAAAAGTGCAATAACCACAAAATTACCTCAAACGACTCTTCAAAAAATCATATACATGGAAGAATTAAAAAACAAAGAAAAAATATACATGAATGTACACACATGAAGTAAAATCATCTTAATTTTTTATACTGTATGACAAAAAAAGGGTTTAACCATTACTGGTATCATAGCATCTCAAACATCTTCGAAATATCATATACATTGGAGGAATAAAATGTAAGGAAAATATACACATGAATTGTTCACACTTAGAACAAAAACATTTTAATTTTTACACTGTGTGGCAAAGATCGTTTAACCATCACTGGTGTCATAACATCTCAAACATTGATGAGTTGGATGTCAATTAGGCCAAACATTATATAATAAAAAAATATCATTATTAACACTAATAATTAAAGGCCTTTAATACCTTGGTGTATAATCTTTTGTTCACACTTTCAGATAAATTCTGCACGAAGGAGCGCTCAATGATTTAAACTGTGTACATTCATATCCCTGGTTACATCTGCAACAGAAGTAAGAACCATTTTATAATCCCTTTCCATTAATACAAATATTCTAGCATATTATGGCAAAAAAGGACCAGGATATCGGTCATTGCACTGCTTATAGACTACATACCCTTGTTGTTAGTAACGCAGAAAGAATTTTGTTTTCTCTCCAATAGTAGTGTAGTTCTGCCTCAGTTCTTTCAAAGTGATATCGTTCTGCCTCAGTCTATTATAAAACAAAACATGATGATAATTATGCCAAAGGACAACAAAGGTATCAACACACTATAGCTCTTTCCTCGTTATTGGAACACATATAAAGTAAGATAAAATCATGGGATCCACTGTTTCAGTATGCTCGATGTAATCATATTATTTTACGGTTTATATCACCATATCTTTGTCATTATCACCAATTAAGGGTTTGGCGCAAAATGTTGCCGCCATATTAAGGTATGCATATACAGACAACTACTCTTGCATGTTGGTGCATGCCAATTATTTTAAGAGTACTCCGTGGTCCATTTCGGACATAAGTTATTTAGGCTAACGGCACATTGGTCTCTAGCTTATAAACGACGAATGTGCTCTCATTCTAAAGAACTGCAGCTTTTGCGTAGAATCCTCTGGATATGACTAGTTTCTGGGCGATAAATTCATGGGAATTGGAGTAAAGAGCCTTGTGAGTAATGCAGGCCAGTTTAAGTTGAATTCTGTCCTGAAGGGGAAGCCAGTTCAGAGCTTTAAGGTGGGGAGAGATATGTTTGAATTTCTTTGAGCCAGTTATGAGTCTGGTGGTGGCATTGAGGCAGGATTTCAATGGGGCCAGAGAGTTATTGGGTAGCCCTACGAGAGTAGAGTATCCATATTCTAGTCTGAAAATGACTAGTGCCTGGATTGCTGTTTTTAGGTCGGAAGCGTTAAGGATGGGTTAGAGGTTTCTTAGGTAACTCAGGTGAAATCCGGCAGTTTTGACCATCGAGTTGAAATGGCCCGCATGTTCAAGCTGCCGTCAAGGATTATTCTAAGGGATTTAGCAGAGTCCACAATGGTAGGAGGGCAGTTTAGCGCTGTGATAGCCTTGATCCATTTCTGGATGTCTGGATTTATTTTGGTTTGGGAGATTAGAAGAAACTCAGTTTTATGTGCGTTAAGTTTAAGCTGGTTGGCCATGAGCCAGTGAACAGTCAGCTTCAAGGCCTCATTCAGGGAGAGAATGTCCTCAAGGGAAGAGATTTTAATGTAGATCTGTGTGTCGTCAGCGCACATGAGGTAGGATATATTGGTGGTGCGTAGCACCTCTGTGAGCGCTTTAAGGTAAAGATTGAAGAGGGTAGGGGAAAGGGTTGATCCTTGGGGGACTCCAACAGTGATCGGACAGGGAGCGGATAGATTACCGTTTATGAGGACTCTCTGTGACAATTTTGGAGGAAGGACCTAAACTATTCAAGGACAGTGACATCCAAACCCATCCTGAGTTTGAGGGGTTCCAGGAGTATTATGTGGTTAACTGTATCGAATGCCAAGTATAGGTCGTCATCCACGATGTGGAGGAGGGTGGTTTCAGTGCTGTGTCCAGGTTTGAAACCTGGATTGGAAGTCATCTAGAAGGTGGAAGTTGGTGATGTGTAGGCTCAGCTGCTGTTGCACACATTTGTCCAGAACTTTGGCTAGGAGTTGGATGTTTGATATGGGTCTATAGTTGTCGGCAGAAGCAGGATCCAGCATAGGTTTTTTTAAGCTGGGGACGACTTGGCCGGCTTTCAGAGAATCAGGTATTGTACCCTGTAAGAGGGAAGCATTGATTATTGCAGTCCAGGAAGGGATGATAGCCTGAGAGGCGGCAGCTAGCCAGTTAGAGGGGAGAGGATCATTGAAGTGATTGTTTGGGTTTATGGAGACTAGAATTCTCGAGATAGAGTGTTGATCATGGACTTTAAAGTTGGACCAGTGCGCTTGTTTTTTGGGTGAAGTTTGGGAGGGCAGCGCAGAGAGAAGTGTAGAGCCGACAGATTTTGGTGGTGAGTTGCGGACATAAGTTTGTTTCCTAGGGCAGATACTAGGGGTTTAGGCATTTCTTTGGAGGTTTTTGCTAGTTTGTTGGATTGGTGTTTGACCAAATCAAATAGCTTGCGAGGTCTATTCTCGGTGTTCTCAAGTTCTGTTCCGAAGAAATCTTTTTTAGAATTGAGGATTTTCCTATTGTAGGCATTTCTGGCCTGGTAGAGAAGTTTTAGATGGGTTGCTGACGGGTGCGGTTTCCAGTTTCATTCAGTCTGCTGAAGGGATCTCCTCTCCTTGTTGAGGGATACGTGGAACCAGGGATTCCTGTCTTTGATCTGGGTTCTTTTTAGTTTTAGCGGAGCAAGGTCATCGAGAATGTCTGATATAGTTGAGGAATAATGATCTGCGAGGTTGTTGACCGAAGTGCTCGGGGGGAGGGGGTGGGAGGGGGAAGGTCGGTCTCACGGCTAAGCATGGGCGAATTTTGCGGATCTCGCGTTCGCGGATTTTGCGGATTTGCGAACTCGCAATCCGCAAAATCCGCAAATTCTCGCGAATTTGCGGATTTTTTTTTTTTATGTTCGCACGGGTTTCTGCAAGTTCGCGAGGGTTTTGTACAATTTCGCAAATTGCGAAATTGTACAAAACGCGTGCGAACTTGCAGCAACCCATGCGAACACAATAATATGAAGAGAAAGAAGCTCCTGGTCACAGGAACAGCACGGTGATTGCGCTCATGAAAGTCAAGGATGCAAAGGCCTCTACCCAGCATCACAGCTGACTTTCCACAGTAGATTTGGGAAGAGGCACACCTGTCCAGCCTCGAAGACGCTCATGATTGTTTTTGGGCTAATGAATGAGTCACTGAATTTGAGCATCAACTAGTTCGAGCGTCCATGTGTGTGTTACTATGCAATCGCCCCGAAGGGCGCAGGGGTCCCTTGAATGAGCTGTCCATCATAGTGGGTGAATGGCGGGAAGACGGTGCAAACCGCGAGTGTGTGCGCGGGGCCAAACGTGCGGGGCTTCCATGCGAGTTCACATGCCTCTTGTGTGCATAAAAGGTCAGAGAAAGATCAGTTCAGCCTGGCCTGTTGTAACTATTTTAGGATGGCGCCGGCAAGCTGCCAGCGCCATCCTAAAATAGTTACTAAGTTAGCTTCAACAGGAAGCTCTAATAGATAAAATCGAGCACCTGCTTTATTTTATCTATTAGAGCTTCCTGTTGAAGCTAACTTAGTAACTATTTTAGGATGGCGCTGGCAGCTTGCCGGCGCCATCCTAAAATAGTTACAACAGGCCAGGCTGCAAGTTTTGAACTTTTGCCCCCGGAAAAATCCGCCGCTCGCGGATTTGCGGATTTTTGGTAAATTCGCGGGAGTTCGCGGATTGCGAATTTACCGAAAATCCGCAAAATCCGCGAGCGGAACGGATTTTCCACCCATGCTTACTCACGGCGCGCAGCCAGTTTCCTGTGATCAAGGTTCTTGGTGTCTCTAATCAATCTAAAGTTATGGTTGTCTCAAAAAATCAAAGAAGGAAATACAATATGAAATGGTTCTTAGGTAAGGAAAAATTGGAGCAAACTAAAACCTATAGATACCTAGGACTGGTTTTTGATGACAATGGTAGCTTTAAACCCCACAAATTGGACATCGCCAGGAAGGCGAACTCCCTAACAGGTGCATTTGGTATGATAAAAAAATCCACCAGCAATTTAACCTACCAGCCGCTACTCAAAGATATATCTGCAAAATTGTTACCTTCCCTAACCTATGGCAACAAAGCATTGAACGGAAAGGACGCAATAACAATAAACAAAGAAATCTCGAAAACTTTTCGATCCCTTTTCTGTTTACCTAAAAAGGCCTCACAGTCCCAAATTAGACTAGAATTTGGCTTGAACAACCAACTACATGCTCGGATGGGTAACACAATTAAAATATGGTATAGGGTAAAAAATGACAAGGATAATTTAATCTCAAAGCTTTTATGGAAAGAAGTAGAGGGCAACAGTAAATTATCTGTCTGGAAGTATCTCGAGAAGGCTTTGGATGAATTTGGGCTTAATGAGATTTGGATTACCACTTTTCCTCATGAATCTTTAAAAAAATTGTAAATAAGACAACTGATATTTTATCTGTAATAAGTGACAAAGAGTCCCTGGTCAAAAGTAAACATGCTTGGTCTATAATAAACAGTTACAAAAAAAAGAGTCCGCATCAATATTTGAATACAGCTTGGACTTGGAAATATAAAAATATATTCTTGAAAGCCTGGTTCGGAATCCTGCCCGGAGAATCTCATGCACTGCCATGGAAAAAGCTTGAAAATAATATATCATGTCGGCTGTGTAACACAGGAGAAGAAAATATCATACATCTATTTTGCCTCTGCCGAGAACAAAAAAATGAAAAATTAACACTTTTAAAAAGGCACTTCAATGAAAGATCAATAAGGACATGTAGACAAGCACTAATCCAACGTCTTTGCTTGGAAGATATACATATTAACTCTGTCCTCTCAAAATTCTTAACAAGTGCATGGAAAAAAACTGGAATTTTTAAAACATTAACTATTATACTGTTTATATTTCGGAATTTTTAACATTATGAAATTATCGCTTATTTTTTTTAAATTATCGCCCTTTTACTGTATTACTATAAGTGAAATTTTATATTGTGCATTCTCTTTTGGTAAAGATTTTAAATAATCAATCAATAAACATATACAAATGGTGTTCTTAACCCATCGTTTGGGAATTATGGGTTGTGGTGTGCATGTCTTGTGGGTGCTAGGCTGGAGGAAGGTGATAGCAAGGTGGTCATAGAGATAAATTTGACCGCTGATTCCTTAGCGATGATGCAGTCTAGGGTGGCACGTTTCGTGTGAGTAAGGAGAGAGCAGGGTTGGTTAAAGGCTTGGTCGGCCAAGAAGTCTCTGATGGCGTTCACCTGAGGGTCCTTAGGATCGTTCCAATGCAAGTTGAAGTCGCCAAGAAAAATGTCATTAGAGTTAGGGGAAACCTTGGTTGTGATGATTTCGATGAGGTGGTCAGTGAAAGTGTCATTCTTGCCTGTGGGATGGTAAAATATGTGTAGTCTGCACAATTGGGAGGTGTTGTGTCTGTAAGGTCCGCTGGAAGTTCAGTGCCAGGAGGTGAGAGTGGTAGATTCAGGCAATGCCTCCGCCTTTTTTCTTTGAATGCCTGTCCAGCCTTATGATGTTGTAATTGTGCGGGACTAAGAGGTCTAGGTAGGACGATGAGGATTCCTTGAGCCAAGATTTAGTTAAGATCACTAAGTCCGATTTTTGGCTCAGGATGAGATCGGCAACATCAGAGGCATGCTTTACTGCTGAGCAGCAGTTAATTAGAAGGCCAGCTATAGAGGGGTCGGAGTGAGTGTCATGGGTAGGTGCAGAGATTGGTACTTTTGCTAGGTTGCTATTGACCACCCCTCTGACGCGGAGGGTAGCTGATCTGTTGAGGTTGGTTGCAACCATGCAGATAGGGTGTTCGTCCCCCAGGTCTGAGGGGCATGGGGTTGTCAAGGCAGATTTGTAGCTAATGAGGAGGTCTGCCACTTCTTCCTCCGTGAGGTCTAAAGGGTTAGGCGTGCCAGGGGTAGATTTGTAGGAAGGAGGAGGGCAAGAACTTCCTCCTCTGAGAGGTGGCAAGGTTGCTTGCAGTTGCGCAAGTGTTTCAGGGGTAGCAGTAGTGGGTGAAGGAGGAGCTTAGTGTAGGGGGGTAGCATTCTGCGAGATCCAGAGATTTGAGAAGGAGAGTTCGGTGAGGTGCAGGAGGTTCTTTAGATCCAGAATGGACTTGTGGATGCTCAGGGTTAGTTTGTTAGCTCTGCAGTGGAGAGTATCAATATCTCTTATAAGAGGAAGTTCTTGTGGGCAGGGGGCTAGCTGCATGCGAGCGATTCTGATGGAGTGTGCTGGTAGGCTGGTGGTGAGGCTAAGTCGATCAATATCCACATAAGAGGGAAGTTCTTGCAGGCAGGGGGCCAGTGGGATGGGAACGAATTCTGTCTTTTGGCAAGGTTAAACCCAGTTTGGCTAGTATATCGATCAGAAATTAGCCAGCTTTTCATATGGTGGCCCGCTCTGTGCTCTTATTACACAGATCTTACAGGTAGAATTTACTTGCAGCAGAGATCTATAAAGCTTGATGCAGAATTTTATACTTAGGACCTTGTGCCACCCCTCTGGGATAGTTAATCTGTGCATTATCTCATTTGTCATCCAGACTCATCATTATCTTGCTCTGTCCTCCAGATCAGAGCCTTGGTCTTTAATTCAGCCAAATCAGTTTCCAACCTTGTGCAGGTACCTGGGTGTGTTGTATTTCCTATCTGAGTACTACAATATCTTCCTCATTTGTGGCAACTTTTCCTCTGATGACCTGAATGTCCTTGTTCACTTCTGCCAGAGGACCTGTTATTTCTAATTTTAGTGATTGCAGTGGTTGAGAGAAAATGTCAGCAACATTCTGATGTAGGTCTTACAGGCATCCCATGAAGGGCAGCTTTGGTCAATGATGATGGGTTATTTGCTTTCATAGTAGACATGTCATTGGGTGTGCTTGGTCTCATGGTGCCGGGATATTCTATTCTGTGTATCTCTCTAATGCTCTTTAGTTTCTTGCCCTGACAGTAATTATGCCCTCTCTGATTAGAGCTTAGATTTTTTATCTTTTGTCTTCCAGATTTAACCCCCTTTATTTCCTGTTAGTAAGTGTCTTACCTGTGTAGGCTGGTTGTTCGAAGCTTTCATCTATGGTGTAGCACAATCAGGGCCTCATTTATTCTTCTTATAGCGCCAGCCAGTGTTCACATTATCTAAAACAGAAGGATCATCGCATCGCTGTTTATTCGTGAAATCCTAATGCTTCCATTGTATGTACTTGATTTGAGATTTTTGAGCCTCTGACTGACCCTTAAGACTTGTCAGGTCTATCTCTCCTATTAAGGTGTGAGTTTCTACTGCAGAGATACTTTCAACAATTTCAGTGCAGGCCTTAGAGGTCTTTCTGATTGCTCCTTGGAGTTCCTTCGTCACCACCCATGCCTTGTGACCATCAGAACAGGTGTCTTCCTGAAGATGTGCAATAAACAGATAAATCGGCTCCAACACCAGCTCTCCTCTGATCCCATGGATTTGCAACAAGTGTGCGTTCTGCTGTAGGTTATGAAGATCATTGTACACCAGCTGCATTGCTGAATGATCCCATTTCAGTACAGGGCCAGGTGGATTTCCCCATGTCTCTCCTCCAACTAAGGGGTGATTTTCAGACCCCGTCAGACGTTTAACAACCTTCGATAATGTGGCTGGGCTCAGCTCTGCTGATGAGATGCTCCTGGAGTAATGTGACATGGAATGAAATAGAGGGAGTTGTATAGAGTGTTTTTAAATGGAGTAGAGTGCTGAAGAGTGGCAAAGCATGCAGTAGAGTGTCGCAGAGTGGCACAGAGTGGATTAGAATGACAAACACTAACCCTCAGCACCCTTCCTCTGAACCCCCTATGTCCACCCTCCTCCTCTTCCTCTACATCAATTGTACAGGAAACTACTTTAGAGCCTCCAGTTTCTTTGAACTTCCCTAGACCTACCACTTATTCTTGCTTTACACCCTGGGCATAGGATACTATCAGTGTGCTCCCCACCTGCATACTCAAAGGTCTTCTCCTCAACCTACTGCTCAGATCTCTAACTCCAACTATGTCAATCCCACACCACCCGTGGAACCAATAACTGAGCTCAAGCAGGGGTCTATCTCCCAGTGCAAATGATGTGTGGAGAAAGGGCCTCTCCTTGCATCTTATTCTGGGCGGTTACCTGATGGTGACAGCCTTCGATGGATAGAGGAACAACTGACTGAACTGAAGCTGGACCTCCTTAATGTAAAGGATAACCTCCAGACAATCCTACAATGCTCATTGATGAATGAGAAGTTGTGCAAACCCCATCCTCCCCCTGGGTCTGATCTTCACACGCCCCCAGCAACTACTTTAAGGGGTGGAAAGAAAAAATACTCTGATACTTGCCCGAGTAACCCACGCTGGCCCTCTTGTCCTCTTCCGAACCCCCATTCTATACCCCTGAGATTCCAACCTCGCTTGCGCTCTTAGTATCATATGATGACTATGTGGTCTCTCCTAGCATCATTCCAACTTTCACATCTGATCCGAATAGAGAACGTAGCATTAACTTTAGATCCTTGAATAAGGATAACTTACTTCAGATTGCCACGTCGCACCTAGTGGAAGCAACTACAAACTATTTATATCAAATCGATGCTTCTCAACTGCAACTCAGCAGTGAAGCACGCTGCAGGTATCTCCAAAATCATCATATCACATGAATTAGATTTCCTGGTTCTTACAAAAACGTGACTTAATGACTCTTCCTCCCCGAAACTTGACATTTTAATTCTACTTGGCTATGACATTATCAGATGTGATAGGCCTATTAAAACTGGCGGGGGGGCATTGCCTGCATCCATCTGTCCAGCCTAATTTTGAAGCAGACTCATAAGGACCTGATGTCCTCCTGTGAGCTACTAGTCACTGAAATTCGGAACAAGGGCAAGATTGTGTGTGTGCTTCACTTGATGTATCACCCACCTGGGGAACACCTACTTTACGTAGAACAATGGATGGAATCCATCTCTGCCAGCTCAGCCCTCCACCTAACCATATCTTTCTCGGTGACTTCAACCTTCATTGGAATTACTCTAATGATCCATTAGTTTACTCTTTTGTGACATTCCTCTCCGACCTCAACTATATACAGGCCTGCAACAGACCCATCCACTGCAAAGGCGCCATCCATGACCTCATCATAGCTAGAGAGCACATCATTCAACTGGATGACATAATACCATGTCATTGGTCAGATCATCACTAAATCTTTCACATTCAGGACAAGGTAGTACTTAGACAAGGTCAACCTCTCAAAAACAAGCAACTGTCTCGTATTCTTAGAGAGGTCACCATCTCTAACCTACCCAACTTGAGCAAAAATCTTCTGGAACCTCCCACTAACATGAATAATTTGGACGAGTTGATGGATCATTACTTCAACGCCATGTCAAATATTCTCGACTCTGCAGGTCCAAAGCAACTCAAAAGTATTCCTTGCAAACAATCTAAACCTTGGTTCAATGGTGTCCTTAATAATGAACATCGCAAACTGAGGTTCTCTGAGAGACGTTGGAAAGAAATGCAACCTCCACATCCAGTCTCAAAGAGTTAAGAAAGAGGAGAAGAGCTTATAACAAACTCATTCACTTTGCTAAATCAGATCATTTCAGAGTTCAGCTTGACAGAGCTAAAAAGCAGACCAAGAAATTGTTTGATATCATCAAACAACAGGCTAATCACATTCCTGCAATCAAATCCGCTGGAACCAGTGGGGAGGACTTCTCGGCGCACTTTTCTGAGAAGTCTAGAAGTATTGAGCGTGAGCTGCAACGTGCCGCTGCTAACCTGTTGTTTACAAACTCTTTGGGTTTGACTGCACCTCCGGTAGTGTGTGCTCCAGTTTACCCCACAGAGTTCACACCCAAAAACAATATCTGCTGGAACACCTTCCGGCTTCCGGATTAGGAGGAGCTGTCACATTCCCTGGCTTCTCCTAAACCATCCAATCATTTCAAAGATCCACTCCCCTCCAAGTTGCTAACAGACCTCAACCTGGCCATTCTGCCTTTCTAGTCCACGATCATCCAACAATCTCTCTTTCGGGGGATACTCAACTGTCTTAAAATTGGACAAGTCACCCCCATCCCAAAGAAGCTCAAATCAGACCTAACAAATCCCAATAACTTCCGGCCAATCACCAACATCCTGTCTTTAACAAAATTGCTTGAGAAATGCGTTCACACTCAGCTTTGCGACCACATCGAGAAATTTCAGCTCCTAGATCAACACCAATCAGGCTTTAGAGCAGATCATAGCACAGAACCAGCTCTAACTCACATTGTTGATGACGCCTTGAGAGCGCTTGACCAAGATACACCATGTCTTCTAATTCTTCTGGACTTGTCCTCTGCTTTTGACACTATCAAACATGATAACTTGATTAACCTTCTTCAATATAGGATGGGGTTATATGGCCCTGTCCTACATTGGTTCTCCTCTTTCCTGCAATACCGAACAAAAAGAATCAAAGTCAACCAAACTTTGGCTGTCCGCACGTCAGTCTCTATTGGGGTGCCTCAAGGATCTGCTCTCTCGCCTATGCTCTTCAATCTATTCATAGAGCCTCGAGCTGCCATTCTGAACAAATCAAACATTCAGTACCACTTGTACACGGATGACACTCAACTGTATCTGAAGATCTCTTCTCCAGATGACATGAAAACTCTTAATGAAGCGCTTCAAAAAACTCAACAATAGCTTACTTAACTCCCTCAAAATATAATTTCTCCTGATTACCCCCCAAAACCACGAGGCCCCCCACACAAAACTGGATCAAACAAATCTCCGCACTCAACTGCAACCCGCATATGGTGGACTCCGCTTGCTCTTTAGGTGTCAGCCTAGACACATTTCTAAACATACAAGGCTACATCAGTGGCACCATTAAGAGTGCCAATCATCAGCTCAACACTCTTAGGAAAATTAAACCATTCCTGACTCCCAAGGACCTCCAGTCAGCAGTCCAGTCCCTAGTTATCTGAGGAGTAGACCACAGATTGTGACCCTAGCGGGCATTCCTAAATCTAGGTTAGCGACACTAAGAACTACTCTGAACGCCTCGGCCAGATTCATCACAGGCGCCAGAAAGCATGATAATATTACACCTGAATTAACCCAGCTTAATTGGCTTCCCATTGAAACAAGGATCAGTTTCAATATATGTATAACAAAAAGGAGAGTAAGGGAAGTTTGCACAGTCTTATGTGTGGTGGGAACTCCTGGTCCCCTAAACTAGAATTAAACAAACAGTGGAGGAGTACCCCCTATATGCAAAAAGATAATTATACAAAGAAGAGATTCCTTCTGTATCAGGAGCTTAAGGCTCTGGTTTAAGCAAAAGATTGCCCCAACCTTTTTATATTGGACAGTCATAGTCCTTAGAGAAGACCCCTCACTCACCAACCTAGTTGGTGACATGCTTCATCATCGGGGTCCCACCCCATAGGCCGAGTGCCTATAGGGTGTGCTGCGACACCTGGTTACAGTGGAGCGGGTTTCTTTGATTTTTATATGTGCAAAGGATAATTGTGAAAAGTGTATTAAAAAGGAGTCAAGTCTACTCACACCAAGAATTTATTCTGGAGTGCTTGAACCCTATTAAAATATATGTGGCACCAGTGCCTATTTAGGAAGGTTTAGGTGCTTCGAGACGTGTGAAAAACAGTAAAAATAGCGTAGTGTGCTATGTGAGTTATTTACAAGTTAAAATAGGTCTACATGTTTCAACCAATGGTAATATTATGTGGTTTTTGTCAGGACCGTGTTATTTGAACGGGGTGGTACACACACGCTAAGGCGTGTCCAGCCCTCGTTCAAAAGCAGACCATAAATAGTGGTCTGGTGTTAAAAAGTGCTTTTTCCTGAGTTCAGGAGAAAAACCTGTGGAATAGAAAACATATAAAAGGTTGGGTAAACGTACTGGGGATAACAATACAAGGGTACAAATTACTATAGTTATTGTGCTAGGTGAGTACTCATGTGATAGTAGAACACCTCGCATTTCAGGTCGTACCCGTGGTCTGTCTGTGGTAGTTGACAGAAGTGCTCAGGCGGTGTTTACCGGAGCATTAAAGGTGTTGAAAATGATTCCAACAACTAGTTAATGCACTAGTTGTAGGTACACGTGACAAGGGGAAGGGGGGGTGTGGGAGAGCAATCGCTATCTCTAGTGCGGCGTCACAACACGCCCAGGCATTTCTGAAAGTGACCGGTATCTAAGTTTTAGTACCATTTCAAAACATCACACACTTAGGGACTGTTTAGCTTACACTCGAAGCAGCAATTTGCGCCTCATGGGCATCGAGTTGGCCAAGACTGCAGGTATCCGTTACCTAAAGAATCGCGGCAAATCAAGAGGTTTGTATCCCATTTAACTGTTGCAGCAAATGGGCGCGTCTTGGTCTGAGACGCATTATTTACGTCTCTATTCTAAGATTCGGGGCACTTACTTGCGGCTTCTGCTCGTCAGGCCTTTAAACCTACTTGGTTCTGTGCTCGGAGATGCCCCGTGGAGTCACCCGTAGCGGTAAAAGCGTCCAGAAGTAGTGCGTCTGTTACTTCCTGGGTAGGCGTGGCTCCATTCAGGGAGTTCCTGTGGACCAATCGGTGCGCGGCTCGGGGGTGGTGCCCGATGACGCTGTATGTGACGCGATGATTCAGAAAAGGGGGTGGTAATGAACAGAGTGTCTGAATTAAGCAGACCACTCTTACCCAGTCCAAAGATCAGGGCTTGATCCATCACCGTTATTTATCTCACTGCACCATCCCAGCTCAGAACCTGGCTATATGCAAATCAGTCTGTCCCTGGCCCAGTGCATCATGGGAACAGGGCAGACTAAACTACCAAGCCAATTCTTCACCAGAAAGGAGACAAGCTACCGGGGACCGGTTTCTGGCATTTCAGCCTTCTTCGGCCCGGCTTGCTTGAATCCTGATGGTGCAGTGAGAAAGGGACTCATGTCTGAGTATACCCTGCCACACCTATAGTGGCCAAAAACGATTCAGAAAAGGGGGTGGTGATGAACAGAGTGTCTGAATTAAGCAGACCACTCTTACCCAGTCCAAAGATCAGGGCTTGATCCATCACCGTTATTTATCTCACTGCACCATCCCAGCTCAGAACCTGGCTATATGCAAATCAGTCTGTCCCTGGCCCAGTGCATCATGGGAACAGGGCAGACTAAACTACCAAGCCAATTCTTCACCAGAAAGGAGACAAGCTACCGGGGACCGGTTTCTGGCATTTCAGCCTTCTTCGGCCCAGCTTGCTTGAATCCTGATGGTGCAGTGAGAAAGGGACTCATGTCTGAGTATACCCTGCCACACCTATAGTGGCCAAAAACGATTCAGAAAAGGGGGTGGTGATGAACAGAGTGTCTGAATTAAGCAGACCACTCTTACCCAGTCCAAAGATCAGGGCTTGATCCATCACCGTTATTTATCTCACTGCACCATCCCAGCTCAGAACCTGGCTATATGCAAATCAGTCTGTCCCTGGCCCAGTGCATCATGGGAACAGGGCAGACTAAACTACCAAGCCAATTCTTCACCAGAAAGGAGACAAGCTACCGGGGACCGGTTTCTGGCATTTCAGCCTTCTTCGGCCCGGCTTGCTTGAATCCTGATGGTGCAGTGAGAAAGGGACTCATGTCTGAGTATACCCTGCCACACCTATAGTGGCCAAAAACGATTCAGAAAAGGGGGTGGTGATGAACAGAGTGTCTGAATTAAGCAGACCACTCTTACCCAGTCCAAAGATCAGGGCTTGATCCATCACCGTTATTTATCTCACTGCACCATCCCAGCTCAGAACCTGGCTATATGCAAATCAGTCTGTCCCTGGCCCAGTGCATCATGGGAACAGGGCAGACTAAACTACCAAGCCAATTCTTCACCAGAAAGGAGACAAGCTACCGGGGACCGGTTTCTGGCATTTCAGCCTTCTTCGGCCCGGCTTGCTTGAATCCTGATGGTGCAGTGAGAAAGGGACTCATGTCTGAGTATACCCTGCCACACCTATAGTGGCCAAAAACGATTCAGAAAAGGGGGTGGTGATGAACAGAGTGTCTGAATTAAGCAGACCACTCTTACCCAGTCCAAAGATCAGGGCTTGATCCATCACCGTTATTTATCTCACTGCACCATCCCAGCTCAGAACCTGGCTATATGCAAATCAGTCTGTCCCTGGCCCAGTGCATCATGGGAACAGGGCAGACTAAACTACCAAGCCAATTCTTCACCAGAAAGGAGACAAGCTACCGGGGACCGGTTTCTGGCATTTCAGCCTTCTTCGGCCCGGCTTGCTTGAATCCTGATGGTGCAGTGAGAAAGGGACTCATGTCTGAGTATACCCTGCCACACCTATAGTGGCCAAAAACGATTCAGAAAAGGGGGTGGTGATGAACAGAGTGTCTGAATTAAGCAGACCACTCTTACCCAGTCCAAAGATCAGGGCTTGATCCATCACCGTTATTTATCTCACTGCACCATCCCAGCTCAGAACCTGGCTATATGCAAATCAGTCTGTCCCTGCCCCAGTGCATCATGGGAACAGGGCAGACTAAACTACCAAGCCAATTCTTCACCAGAAAGGAGACAAGCTACCGGGGACCGGTTTCTGGCATTTCAGCCTTCTTCGGCCCGGCTTGCTTGAATCCTGATGGTGCAGTGAGAAAGGGACTCATGTCTGAGTATACCCTGCCACACCTATAGTGGCCAAAAACGATTCAGAAAAGGGGGTGGTGATGAACAGAGTGTCTGAATTAAGCAGACCACTCTTACCCAGTCCAAAGATCAGGGCTTGATCCATCACCGTTATTTATCTCACTGCACCATCCCAGCTCAGAACCTGGCTATATGCAAATCAGTCTGTCCCTGGCCCAGTGCATCATGGGAACAGGGCAGACTAAACTACCAAGCCAATTCTTCACCAGAAAGGAGACAAGCTACCGGGGACCGGTTTCTGGCATTTCAGCCTTCTTCGGCCCGGCTTGCTTGAATCCTGATGGTGCAGTGAGAAAGGGACTCATGTCTGAGTATACCCTGCCACACCTATAGTGGCCAAAAACGATTCAGAAAAGGGGGTGGTGATGAACAGAGTGTCTGAATTAAGCAGACCACTCTTACCCAGTCCAAAGATCAGGGCTTGATCCATCACCGTTATTTATCTCACTGCACCATCCCAGCTCAGAACCTGGCTATATGCAAATCAGTCTGTCCCTGGCCCAGTGCATCATGGGAACAGGGCAGACTAAACTACCAAGCCAATTCTTCACCAGAAAGGAGACAAGCTACCGGGGACCGGTTTCTGGCATTTCAGCCTTCTTCGGCCCGGCTTGCTTGAATCCTGATGGTGCAGTGAGAAAGGGACTCATGTCTGAGTATACCCTGCCACACCTATAGTGGCCAAAAACGATTCAGAAAAGGGGGTGGTGATGAACAGAGTGTCTGAATTAAGCAGACCACTCTTACCCAGTCCAAAGATCAGGGCTTGATCCATCACCGTTATTTATCTCACTGCACCATCCCAGCTCAGAACCTGGCTATATGCAAATCAGTCTGTCCCTGGCCCAGTGCATCATGGGAACAGGGCAGACTAAACTACCAAGCCAATTCTTCACCAGAAAGGAGACAAGCTACCGGGGACCGGTTTCTGGCATTTCAGCCTTCTTCGGCCCGGCTTGCTTGAATCCTGATGGTGCAGTGAGAAAGGGAATCATGTCTGAGTATACCCTGCCACACCTATAGTGGCCAAAAACGATTCAGAAAAGGGGGTGGTGATGAACAGAGTGTCTGAATTAAGCAGACCACTCTTACCCAGTCCAAAGATCAGGGCTTGATCCATCACCGTTATTTATCTCACTGCACCATCCCAGCTCAGAACCTGGCTATATGCAAATCAGTCTGTCCCTGGCCCAGTGCATCATGGGAACAGGGCAGACTAAACTACCAAGCCAATTCTTCACCAGAAAGGAGACAAGCTACCGGGGACCGGTTTCTGGCATTTCAGCCTTCTTCGGCCCGGCTTGCTTGAATCCTGATGGTGCAGTGAGAAAGGGACTCATGTCTGAGTATACCCTGCCACACCTATAGTGGCCAAAAACGATTCAGAAAAGGGGGTGGTGATGAACAGAGTGTCTGAATTAAGCAGACCACTCTTACCCAGTCCAAAGATCAGGGCTTGATCCATCACCGTTATTTATCTCACTGCACCATCCCAGCTCAGAACCTGGCTATATGCAAATCAGGATTCAAGCAAACCGGGCCGAAGACGGCTGTAATGCCAGAAACCGGTCCCCGGGAGCTTGTTTCCTTCCCAGTGTAAGAATTGGCTTTTGTAGTTTGGTTTGCCCTGTTCCCATCATGCACTGGGACAGGAACAGACTAATTTGCATACAGCCAGGTTCTGAAACTGGGATGGTGCAGTGAGCTAAAAAACGGTGTTGGATCTAGCCCTGATCTCTTGACTGGGTGAGAGCTTTCTGCTTAATTCAGAGACTCTGTCCCTCACCACCCCTTGTTGTAAATATTTTTGTCCACCCTAAGCGTGGAAGGGTATTCTCAGATGTGAGACCCTTGCTCATTGCACCATCAGGATTCAAGCAAACCGGGCCGAAGACGGCTGTAATGCCAGAAACCGGTCCCCGGGAGCTTGTTTCCTTCCCAGTGTAAGAATTGGCTTTTGTAGTTTGGTTTGCCCTGTTCCCATCATGCACTGGGACAGGAACAGACTAATTTGCATACAGCCAGGTTCTGAAACTGGGATGGTGCAGTGAGCTAAAAAACGGTGTTGGATCTAGCCCTGATCTCTTGACTGGGTGAGAGCTTTCTGCTTAATTCAGAGACTCTGTCCCTCACCACCCCTTGTTGTAAATATTTTTGTCCACCCTAAGCGTGGAAGGGTATTCTCAGTTGTGAGACCCTTGCTCATTGCACCATCAGGATTCAAGCAAACCGGGCCGAAGACGGCTGTAATGCCAGAAACCGGTCCCCGGGAGCTTGTTTCCTTCCCAGTGTAAGAATTGGCTTTTGTAGTTTGGTTTGCCCTGTTCCCATCATGCACTGGGACAGGAACAGACTAATTTGCATACAGCCAGGTTCTGAAACTGGGATGGTGCAGTGAGCTAAAAAACGGTGTTGGATCTAGCCCTGAGCTCTTGACTGGGTGAGAGCTTTCTGCTTAATTCAGAGACTCTGTCCCTCACCACCCCTTGTTGTAAATATTTTTGTCCACCCTAAGCGTGGAAGGGTATTCTCAGATGTGAGACCCTTGCTCATTGCACCATCAGGATTCAAGCAAACCGGGCCGAAGACGGCTGTAATGCCAGAAACCGGTCCCCGGGAGCTTGTTTCCTTCCCAGTGTAAGAATTGGCTTTTGTAGTTTGGTTTGCCCTGTTCCCATCATGCACTGGGACAGGAACAGACTAATTTGCATACAGCCAGGTTCTGAAACTGGGATGGTGCAGTGAGCTAAAAAACGGTGTTGGATCTAGCCCTGATCTCTTGACTGGGTGAGAGCTTTCTGCTTAATTCAGAGACTCTGTCCCTCACCACCCCTTGTTGTAAATATTTTTGTCCACCCTAAGCGTGGAAGGGTATTCTCAGATGTGAGACCCTTGCTCATTGCACCATCAGGATTCAAGCAAACCGGGCCGAAGACGACTGTAATGCCAGAAACCGGTCCCCGGGAGCTTGTTTCCTTCCCAGTGTAAGAATTGGCTTTTGTAGTTTGGTTTGCCCTGTTCCCATCATGCACTGGGACAGGAACAGACTAATTTGCATACAGCCAGGTTCTGAAACTGGGATGGTGCAGTGAGCTAAAAAACGGTGTTGGATCTAGCCCTGATCTCTTGACTGGGTGAGAGCTTTCTGCTTAATTCAGAGACTCTGTCCCTCACCACCCCTTGTTGTAAATATTTTTGTCCACCCTAAGCGTGGAAGGGTATTCTCAGATGTGAGACCCTTGCTCATTGCACCATCAGGATTCAAGCAAACCGGGCCGAAGACGGCTGTAATGCCAGAATCCGGTCCCCGGGAGCTTGTTTCCTTCCCAGTGTAAGAATTGGCTTTTGTAGTTTGGTTTGCCCTGTTCCCATCATGCACTGGGACAGGAACAGACTAATTTGCATACAGCCAGGTTCTGAAACTGGGATGGTGCAGTGAGCTAAAAAACGGTGTTGGATCTAGCCCTGATCTCTTGACTGGGTGAGAGCTTTCTGCTTAATTCAGAGACTCTGTCCCTCACCACCCCTTGTTGTAAATATTTTTGTCCACCCTAAGCGTGGAAGGGTATTCTCAGATGTGAGACCCTTGCTCATTGCACCATCAGGATTCAAGCAAACCGGGCCGAAGACGGCTGTAATGCCAGAAACCGGTCCCCGGGAGCTTGTTTCCTTCCCAGTGTAAGAATTGGCTTTTGTAGTTTGGTTTGCCCTGTTCCCATCATGCACTGGGACAGGAACAGACTAATTTGCATACAGCCAGGTTCTGAAACTGGGATGGTGCAGTGAGCTAAAAAACGGTGTTGGATCTAGCCCTGATCTCTTGACTGGGTGAGATCTTTCTGCTTAATTCAGAGACTCTGTCCCTCACCACCCCTTGTTGTAAATATGTATGTGACGCGATGGTCACGTGGGATACAGCGTTTTTCGGGTGTCTAGGTGATTTTGAACGCGAACGGCGCTCACGGGCGGGTCGCGCCTTACAGAGAGGCAAAATTGGTTTTATTGATCTTGGGAAAACCAATATTTGGCGGGAAAATGCGCTAAAGAGGTATCAGACTCTGGAAACACCAATATACAGGACCTGCTTCAGCCTGGATTGCTGTATACAATGTGGAATCATAGTGTGGTTTTTTGAGGAATTAACTTGCATACCATATGTGGAACCATAGTGTGGTTTAAAGAGGAATTAGCTTACACACCATATTAACGGGGGTATATTACCCCATTGCTGAGTTCCATGGGATGTTGTCGTTGAGCCCAGTTTTATATGTGGCAAGTCTGTAAACCCACCTTTGTTCCTTCTCAAAAAGGCGTTGGTTTATATTGGTTCCTGGTCTTATTTGTTCTATTATTGTCCAGCGGATGTCGTCCGCACTGTGGCCAGCCGACAGGAAATGTTCGGTAAGCTTTGTGTTTGTCTTTTTGCACCTAATGGTGCTTCTGTGTTCACCAATGCGTGTCTTGATTTTTCTGCCAGTCATACCCACGTATCTGAGGTCACAAGGACATGTTAGCAGATACACCACGTTTTCACTGTTACAATTCGTATGCCCCCTGATCGTCCATACTTTGTTGGGTTCTAGTTGTAATGTTTTAGCATTGTTGGTAAAGGGGCAGACGCTGCAATTTCCGCATTTGTAGTGTCCTGTCACTTTTGGCAGGCCCCATATGTTCAAAACAGACTCAGTCTCCGTTATGGTTGTTTTTGGTCTGGTGTTCACTACTGCATCTCTGATGCTCCTAGCCCTTTTATATGAGAAAAGGGGCTTTTCCCAATGTAAATTTCCAGTGTTGAGGATGCTCCAGTGTTTTCCTATAATTTTTGTTACGTCATTTGAAATCGTGTTATATGTTGTAACACATGTTAATGGAGGTTCCTCTTCTGTTCTGGTTGTATCCTCTAAGAGGGCCGCTCGATGTTTCAATATAGCCTGTCTGACACATAAAGCTGTACACTTCAATAGCCCCATTTACCCGGCAAAATAACTCGAGCTCTCCGGATCCAGGCAAAACTCAAGAAGTTCCAATACCCTACTACTAAAACCACTGAAATTCAACAAAAAAAGAACTTACAATCGCACCTTCTCAGGGCTGGCTCAAAGAATTTGGAATACCCTTCCAACGGAGATCAGAGCCAACCCCTCGACTGCTTCATTAGAAAACAGGTCAAATGGCTACTGTTGGAAGAACTTCATCAGCAATAGCCTCTATGTCAGCTGCTAGACACTTCCCTTCGTGTTTTACAATCATTTTTACGCTATAGGTTGAAAGGTATATTTGACAAGTATTTTCACTTTGTGTTTGAAATATGTGCTGAACAATCACTTTTACTTGGGGATTAAATTGTATTTTTGTCGTTCTTTGGAAGTAGTTTGAATCTGAAACTGCTTGGCCCATCTAGGCTTCTTCAGCTAAGCAATAACCTCTATGACTCTTGCTAGACATTTCCCTCTCGTGCTTGCCAATCATTTTTAGCTTATGAATTGAAATGTATGCTTGACAATTATTTTCACTTAGCGTTTGAAATATGTGCTGGACAATCATTTTTACTTGGGGTTTAAACTGTATTTTGTTGCTTTCTGGAAGTAATTCGATGCTGAAACTGCTCGGCCCATCTAGTTGCGATTTTACCTGTTGTTAATGTGCTACCTCTTCTTCCCCTGGCACCCACATTTATTATTATGCTTCAGGTTCCTCTCATGCTGCTTTATTGTATTGTACTTATACTGTTTCTTCACTGCAACATCAGATTTCTCTTTGTACAGCGCTCTGATACCCGTCTGGATCTTGTTTGTGCTTTATAAAACTCTTCAAATAAATAATAAATATTAAAGAGTGGAGAAGCATACAGTGGCGTAGAGTGGCAAAAAGTGTTTGCTGAGTGGCATAAGAGTGGAGTGGCTTGTTGATTATTGGAGTGACTGGAAGTATAATGGAGTGGTGTGCTATAGAGTGGCGTGTCATACAGTGTCTTGGAGAGGAGGTGCATAAATTGGAGTGGGGCAAAGTGAAGTGGGTAGTCATATAGATTGAAGTGACGCATAGTGGAGAGACAGGTCGTAGATTGGAGTGGCTTGTTTTATAGATGACTGGCATGTCTTAGAGTGGAGTGGCATGTCTGAGAGTGGAATGGTGTACAGTGTAATAGAGTGGAGTAGACTGTCGTAGAGTGGAGTGGCGCTCTGTACAGTGGACTTGAAGAGAGTGGAAGAGTGTGTGATACAGTAGAGTTAAATGGCATTTCATACAGTAGTGTGTGGTTCAGTATCTTAGAATGGAGGGGCATGGAATGAAGTGGTGCAGCATACACTAGAATGCCACAGAGTGGAGTGGCGTACAGTGGAGTGGCAGGTCATTAGAGTGGAGTGGCTGTGGTAAATTGGAGTGGCATGTGTTAGAGTGTAGTACCGTGTCATAGAGTGGAGTGGTGTGTGTCAGAGTGGAGTGGTGTGGAGTGTCATGGAGTTTTGTGTGCTGTCATAAAGAGTAGAGGCATCATTTAGAGTAGAGTGACATGTCATAGTGTAGAGTGTCATGTTGTACAGTGGCGTGGAGTTTTGGTCATGTTGTAGAGTGTAGTTTAAACAGACATAGTGGGAAAATGGCTGAACGTATGCAGATGATATTTGGGAGAATTACACATTTTGTGGTTTGGTAGTAGATCTAAATTGGAATGGTAGAGTTAAAGTTATAATGCACAAAAACATAGTTATATATTGCACTATGATATATCGTGGTACTTGTACAGTATACCGCAGTGCATCGTGATGTCAAAATAACATATGATTGGGTAATGAAAGCTCTTACACATTTGAAAGGTAGCCACATTGATTAAACCACAATTAGTCTGTGCTCCGGGTTTTAATAAAAAATGTAGTGTGCTACTTTATTATTTGTGCATAGGAAGGAATGTATCAGTATATGTAAGTCTGTATTTTTAAAAAAAAGTTTACAGAGTACAGCAGTAGTACCTACAAAGTACAATGGTATTTAAAGAAATGGAAAAAAATTAAATATGTTTAAAAATTCTAAATATACTGTTGTACACTATATTTCCTCTTAAAATCCTCCAATCAATCTAAGTGTGTTCTAAACAATATAGATTTCTTTTAATTTTGTAAGTGCAAAATATTATTTAGACCACACTTGGGGGCATATTTATGAAGCCCATTTCCCGTTTGCAAACGGGCCGATTCTCAGAATCGGCCTATTTGCGAACGGGAAAAAGCCTTTTGGGATGTATCAAAAGCATTTAAGGAATCGCAAATTGCGATTCCTTAAATGCGATGTCAAAAGCACCCAAGTTGTGAGATTTCTCCTTAAGAAATCGCAAATTACCACCAACTTCAAGTTGGTGGTAATTTGCGATTTCTTTGAAAAATGCACTTGTTTAATGTTTCAAAGTGCCATGAGGCGCACATACATGTGCCACATGTCCACAAATGCACATTTCAGGGGTGCAAGAGGGTGTCCTTTTACACCCTGGCACCCTTGAAATTGCATTCTCAATTTGCGATTC
This sequence comes from Lissotriton vulgaris, assembly GCF_964263255.1. Taxonomy (NCBI): domain Eukaryota; kingdom Metazoa; phylum Chordata; class Amphibia; order Caudata; family Salamandridae; genus Lissotriton; species Lissotriton vulgaris. Next base: position 1,194,397,081 of record NC_141689.1, on the reverse strand, counting down.
TCTAATTGAGAATCGCAAATTGAGAATGTCTTCCCGTTCATTCCTATGGGGCTCTAGGCCCAAAGGAATGAATGGGGAGGTATTCCTTAATTGCAAATCGCAATTTGCAATTTGCATTAAGTAAGCTGTAGGATTCGCAAAATTATTTGCAAATCCTACATACATAGCGTTTTGCGGTTCTCAAATAGTGGTTCTCTAAAAATTGGTATTTGAAAATCGCAAATGTAACCTTTGATACATATGCCCCCTGGTCTGTATTCCGGGTTTTAAGAAGAATATAGTGTAGTACAGTTCTTTTTTTATTTTTTACATATTTAATTTTTTGTTTTGTTTTTTCAAATGTAAGTACAGCAGTACTTTTCATGAAGTAGCAAGGTATGCCAGAAACTTTTTCAAACAATATATAAAGTAATGAAACTACTTTACCCTACCATTACAGACTTATCTATAGTGCATCAATCAATCTTATGCACTTAAAAAGCAGCAATGCACTATATTTCCACTTCAAATCCACAGCTCAGACTAAGGGCCCAATTACGATGCAGACTGGAACGTCTCCAACCATTGGTAAGAGCCCTCAAGCCCCCATCATACTCGGCTGGTCAGATTCCTTTCTGATCGACCCATTTCAATGGGGTCGGTCAGAAGGGAATCTGATTTGGTTTTCTGAATGGCCTTAGATGGGCTCAGAGAGCCTGTCCGCCATTCAGAAACCCTGCTGTATTTCCTAAGCCCTTATCAATAACAACAAGGGCGCCCAAACGAGTCAGCATAGGACCTCGGGGAACATATTTCTCAAGCAACAGTGGTCCCATGCATAAATGAGTTCAAGGAAAAATAAATATAGACACAATGGACCTATATTAAGTAAGGTGATTTGTCCAGCCGGACATGGATCACAAATCTTTACTATCAAATAAAGTAATCAAAGTAATACCTTACATTCAAAAGAGTGAGACACAAGCCTGTGCCCTCACGCTTACAAATTGGCAAAGTGATAGGGTAGTAAAGAGGCAGAGAAGAGAGATTTTAGGCAAAGAGTGAACGATTTCTGAAAATGAGAAATGACAGAAATTCAATTACACCATTATACGCATATCACATTTGGTATACAATTAAATATATGGTGTTTCAACAAGTCGACGGCGTTTCGATCGATTAACCATAATACATGGGATATCATCAGGACAAGAATTATGCCTAAAGAGTTTTGGACACAATAGCCTAAGGAGAAAGGGGAGGAATAGAATTTTTTTTAAAGGAAATATCATCAAGAGAGAATTTACAGCAAAAAATCGAAAGTGACATCCAGTGAATGTGAGTTAAAAGTTCCACAAGGGAAACAGTGTTCTATCCACATGCGCATTACTGTAAGTGGGAATCATCAGAGAGTACGGCGAGTGTCTATGACGGTACATCGTCTACATAAAACATCAATCGTCACATGCAAAACTGGCGTGCACGAGTCATCACGATTGTGCTAATTGTACCACTGCCACTGCCGATGCCGATACCCGCTCGTTCCACCTGCACTGTAATTCTTCGCGCATCATCGTGATGACTCGATATACCTTCATAGACACTCGCCGTAATCTCAGATAATTCCCACTTACAGTAATGCGCATGTGGATAGAACACTGTAGACATAGAACACATATGTCTTTGGGGCCCCCAGAAGGGCCCCATGTGTGCAAGGCCATTGAATGGTGGCTTAGGGGGTGTTGATCCCTGCACCCGGTGGCAGGTACCTTAAGGTGCGTGCCATGTGGTGCAGGGATGAACTGCACCTCCGCTCTTTGCCATGAGAGCATGCATTCCATTTGGAATGCATGCTCCATTGTAAAGTATAAGATCCTGCTTCCTGGGCTGCAACCGATGACAAGAGGTCATACGGTTCCAGTTCCAGTTCAGACCTCAAGTGTGGGCTACACGACATGGCTGCCTCTAAAGTTTGTAAAGTTTTTAATTACCCAATCATGTACTGGCTTGTCATAGGCATGTACAGATGTATGTCACAAAATTACTGAGGTATAGTTAGGCCCAATATATCACCAAGGTTTTGTGCTGTATACCTCCTGCCAATTGTTAAGAAGATCCCTCTTGCCTTTTAGGTGCTACGTGTAAGGGAAAACCTATGGAAAATGCATCAAAGCAAAATCGTGTTTTGTGGCCCGCCATTCATCTTTTCACTCCCTTAAGCTATCACTTTTAAACATTGCATTTTCTACTAATGCAGAAAGAACAGTGGCATCGTTGTTACAAAGCAGAAATATGAGTAATTCCAAACTGTCGGAATCCGAGTGATGTAATATGTAAGGTCATAAGTATTGCATGGCGAGGGCATGAGTTATAGTTCCTTGAATTAACTATAACTGGTGAATTTAAGTGCTTTTTAAAGTTACAAATGTCAAGTTTTAATAGACAGTATCACCTTTTTCTAACGTAACTTTAACATTTGTTTTTTTCAGTGAATCTGCAGGGTTTTTTTTGTTGTAAAGTAATATTTTATTATGGTCCCCCAACCTCCCATGGTTGCACAACAACCCAGTGACACTCACCAAACTTTTTGGGTGGGGATTTGTCCCACAGTAATCTTACAGCAGTTTCATAGTTATTGCATAGCACAAATAAACAGAAAAATATCAAGGGTTGGAGAGAAGCAAGACATTTCTATTTCCCAATCCGCGTCCAAAGCTATGTACCAAAGTATCAAAATGAGTGGGACAAGATGTTGTCAAAAGATCTCTTTTAAAGAATTATTCAGGACCCTCAACAGATATCTTGGGTGAATGGTATATTTTCGCCGCTGACGCACTAATACCCATCATCATTGGTTCTTTATATCCACCAGGAGGCAGTCTCCTAGAACCCAGGGACTTTTAGGGATCCATGTTAACACACAAATGAGTGAGCTAAAATTACCTCTTAACCATAACCAATGAGATTTATTAAATATAAATAGAGGTAAGGTTGAAAACAAAGATAAGATGTGTGTAGGCATATGTAAGGTGCTCCTCACATTGTGAATATAAAAGCAGGTTTACATGTTTCAGCCTATTTGCGCCACAAAGGGTTGGTGGATAAGGATTCAAAGAATGGATAGATCCCTTTTCTGCACCAGTTGGGACACTTTCCCCTGGTTTGGTTTGTTCACTCTATGTGAGTGTGAGTGTGATAGAGCGCAAATAGCACTCTAATTTGTATGGGTGCACTATACTCATGTTTAGGACGCACCTGTATATAATCATAGTGTTACACTGTATTATATTTATATGAATGAATTTATTCTACACAATCAATAAGAAATGTAATGTGCACTTTAAAAAGAATGTGCATGGTTTAGAAAACACCATCATTTTGACATGTATAAGAATGCCTTTTAATTAATATATTCATGAAAATATATCTGTATGTGATAAAGTTGCCTGCAGTCTAGGCCCGAAACTGCAAGTTGTTTACGAGTTAGTTTTACGCTCAGCTACTGAAGAAATAAGTAAATGTATTTTTGTATGTGCAGAGACAGTGTGCTTCCCTCCCATTGCAGGTATAAAGAATAACATCATTCTTTTCAACTAGGGAGATACTTGGAATGTCTTTGAACAAGCCTGAGAAGAGATGGGGAGTATATCTTCTGTGCCTGGCCTATCTACACTCCAAGGTCATAAGAAGCAAGATGATTTAATTAAAGAAGTTACGGAAAAACACTGAACCTTTGGAAACTGTGGAGAAATGAAACAAATTGTTACGTGATACCCACAGGAGGGGGCTAAAATTATCCTCTTTTGTATTATGCACAGGTACAGAAACGCCAGACTTCTAGAGTGTGGAGAAGAGAGAGCACCTTAAAATGAGCTCTATAGCTTTTAGCTATTTGACCCATTTTTGAGGTGAGTACTTCTTAGGAAGTCTACACTTGCTGACACCTTCGAAAGCTGAGCCAGGGGAGCCACCCAGAATCATCATTCACGAGAGTAGTGTAGGGAGAGATATTTTATGCTTTCTTTCCTGATGAAAAGGGACTTTGACTCTCCCTCCATCTTGAGTTGCGTGCCGATCTTGGAGTTTATAATTGTGTGCCTCTTATGCCCAAGTAATTACATGCGCAGATTTGGCTTTGTTTGATTTTTCCGGCTTCATTGATATTACGGTGTGTCTATATACAATTATTTTTAGTCTTATAATAAAATCCATAATTAGAATTCGGAGTTTGTGGTCCTTAAAGCATAATGAAATTGTAAGTATAATTTTGATGTGTTGTGTTTCCCCTCGACAAACTTTAGCAGGCAAATAAAAGACCATCTGAGCCAAACTCGAGTGATAAAATAAGGTTTACGTTTGGCTCTATCAAATGGTAGCAGAGGATGGTTTGCCTCTTATTTGAGGGGAAATTGAGAGATTTAGAGTAGAAATAGGGAACATTTTAGCACTGGACTCTGCAGCGTGGAAGACTGTGGAGGAGCAGCGACCAATGGAGTTTGGCAGACGTTGACGGTGCAGCGGAAAGGAGGAGAAGCGGTGTGACTATGAATGAGTGAGTGAAGTGTGTTAGATTGGGGTGTGTTTCATGGGTATGGTGTCTTGCGAAGTGAAAATGTGTGTGGAGTGATTGTGGGTTATTCGGTTTATTGGTCTGAACACGTGCAGATCAGGAAGTTTTGAAGTGACGTCCAAGCTGCCGGGATAGTTGTCTCTGTAATTGTCTGGTTAAAATGTGGGCGTCATGAATCGCTATTGATGGTCCACTTGTGGTAGGGAACTTTGAGTGAATGTGTGAGTAAAGTCGCGGTGGTAAGCCTCAGGTACCAGGGGTTAATCACAGAGATTGAGTGATCAACGCGGTCACAGCCGATGTTCTTGTGTGAGTGTCCTATCGATCCGGTAGAAAACCGACAATTACTTGTTCATGTGACTGTTAGTTATTGTGGCTGTAGTAGGAAGCAGCTACTTGGTTAATAACTTTGGTTATACAGTTACTTGTGTATGAATGTGTGAGCGAGAGAGTGCGAGGAGAAATTGTAAGGGAGGGTGAGCCGCTGAAAGGAGGGATTTGTAACATCAGGGAAGAGCAGCACTGGGATTGGTTGGTTGGTGTAGCTCGGCGCTGGGTGTGGTGGAAGTTCATTTCTAGTTTTACTACTGTATTTGTAATTTATATATTTGCAATGAGATGTTTTAAGGTATTACACGATATGTGCAGAGGTGATACAGGAGTAGTAACCCGGGTGGGAGAAGAGGCTCCACTGGAGGATACCCTAGCTCATTATATGGCCACCAATGTAGGACTCCATACGATAGTGTGGTTACAAAATTGGTACAAGCTTACAGAGAAAGAGGGTGACTTGGCTTTTCCTCATTATGGGTCATTTAAGATGGAGGTGTTGTATCAACTCAGAGGAGTAATTAATGCTCTGAAGACTCCACCCAGACCGACACAATTTGAGCCTTTAGATGCATGGATGAGGGCAGCAATGGCAAAAAGAAGGGAAGCTACGCAAGAAATGATAAAAAGAGCAAAGCATATCAAGATGCTAGGTGGGACGCGCAGTTGAAAAGGTGGAGAGTAGACACTATAGAAGGAGAACGCTTATATCCATTTAGATTGTTAAAAGGAGGATCTGAAGGTCAGAGCAAAACAGAAGAGAATAGTGATACAGATGATAGTTTTCTAGAGAGATTATTGGCAGGTCACCCTCCCCCTTTGAGTCTAGGTCAGAGCAGGACACAGTGCAGCAACTTGGGGAAGCAGTATGAATAGGTCAGACGTGTCTGGAAGACCAGTTAACTGGAGTGCAGGGAAGAGTGGTAGTGGAATCAGAATCCCAGGAGGCGCTGGAGGGCCTGGATTTGAAGGTACCGAGCACAGTAGAAGTGTCAGTGCTAGACAGTTACCAGATTCATTAACATTGCCAATTATAGTAGAACCTGTCGCTTTCGAATTATAATCCAATTGAAGGAACAGATGAAAGACAAACTCAACAATAGAGGGAAAGGGAGGATACAATAACAGGGGGAGCCTTAATATGAGTAGGACAGGTATGGTTCAAGGGCCAGTAGAATCTAGTACTCCATTGCCAGCTACTGCCGATCCATCAAGAATAGGTAGTGGGTCAGAACGAAGACGTACTGGAGCATTGGCAAATTTCAGATCAGATCTTAGAATGTGGGTTCATCCAGTAAGAGAGTCAATGCTACCAAGAGAAGAGCGGGAGATGAGACATGAAGCCCCTAGAGTAACATTTCCTCCTATGTCGACATGTGAGGAAAATCATTGGTGAAGTCGGAGTTGTGAAAGAGAAAGTCGTCCAATAGTGAGAGAAGAGGAAGGTGCCATGCCAAAAAGGACACAGATTTGGGGCAGGGAAGAGTCTAGGAGTAAACAAAGTCAGAATATAATACAATGGGCAATATGGGCACCACTGTTAGACATGGTTAGACTGAAAATTGAAATAGATGAGGTGATAGAAGGGAATCTGCCAATAGAAAGGATTGAAACATATAATCCTAGTGAGTTGCTATTTTTAGCTAAGGATGTTACAAAAAAAGCAAATCGCGTTCACGAGGCCTTGGAGCAATTAGCAAGACGATATGAAGTGGATTTGTCAAATACAAAAGTGATGCAGGGATATTGAATAAGCATGGGCGAATTTTGCGAATCTGGCGTTCGTGAATTTGCGTATTTGCGAATTCGCAATCCGCAAAATTCACGATCTCGCAAATTTGCGGATTTTTTTTTTGTGTTCGCAAGGGTTTCTGCCAGTTCGCGAGGGTTTTGTACCAGTTCGCAATTGCGAACTTACTTGTCGGCTCCCAACGGTCACGACTATGTTGTTTCTACGTCTGGTTCATCATCACAGGTTCACAGCACCCTCTGTTTCACCACTGCCAACCTCTGTTTCAGCCATGCCACCCTCTGGTACATCAATGCCACCCTCTGGTTCATCACTGTAGATTATGGGGGGGGAAAGCAAGCACACCTGCCCTGCTTCAACTGACATGAATTAATTTGGGGTTGATTTATTAATGTGTCACTGTTTTAAAATTCCAGTCTGGCACCTGCTTCCTTATCTGTAATTTACTTTCTGTTGCAGTGCAATTTTTTTTCCCAGGACCTTTGTGGCCTACTTGTAGCTATTCTATGAGCCTGCTGTGAGGGTCAGAGCAGGGTCATAGAATAGTTGCAAGTAGGCAACTGAACTCTGGAGGGGCCCCTCAGGAAGCACTACAGGGAATGGTTACTAATGATGAGTTTGAACTTTTGCACCTGCTGAGTGCTTTCAGTTTTGCAAAACTCGTTTTTCTGCAATTTCGTGGGATTCACGGGGCGCGAACTTGCGCGAGATCGAATTCGGAAGCCGCGAATTCGTGCGAATATGCGATTTGTTTTTTTGCGGCGTGTTAGTTCGCAAGGTTTTGTCCGTTTTAGTGAGCCGCTTGTAGCGCAACGGCGCGAAGATACCCTGACGGTCGTTCACGGGCGCGGCCATCTTGCATGACGTATTTCCGTTTCCGGGCGCGATGTGTAATCTCGCAAAGTGTGTGGCTCGCCAGTACAATTTTGCGCGTGATCGCAAGGAAAATCTTGCGTGAACTTACCCACTTGGTCGTGAACGGGCGCGGCCATCTTGTTTCTCATTCATTGCTATGGTTCTGGGCATGCTTTTTGTATCCTCTCTGAATCTCTGCCATCCTTTGCTTGTTTGAAGTTTTTTTTATCTATTTTACTTATTATCTATCCCTCTATTTTTCTAGCTCTATATTTTTGTGTTTACTGCTACTTTTGGTTAATTTTAAACTACTTTTTTTAACTCTTTTCTTTTCTTCTTCCCTATTCTATTTCTTCTTTATTATTTAGTTTCCTTTCTGCCCAGACCATGGTAAAGGGAGCCGGGAAGCATCCTGAGAAGGGGAAGGGTCCCGCACCCTGTGCCCCGCTCCCATGCGGGCGTTTGAGGGGGGAGACAGTCACAGCCCGGGAGATCTTTAGCGCGGAGGAGGTGGCCGCACTAGTCTTTTATGTCCAGCGCCGCCTCCCCAGGACCATCATGGCAGGCGGCAAGATCGCTAGCGGCTACGGGATCCAGGAGCGCCGGGAGCGGTGGGAGAAGGTGTGCCGGGCCATGTACCAACACTCTCGGGTCCGGCGCACCTACAACCAGGCCACCCACCGTTGGACGGATCTCCTGGACCGGGAATGCGATCTGCTCGACCTGCTCGGCCTTGAGATCCCCGGGCTTGGTGAGTAGTAGTAGCTATTTCTTTACTACTCTGTTTTCTCCTGCTCTGTGTGTTATTATCTTGCAAATTTTTGTTTTTTACCAAGAGCAATAATGCTGCTGATTACATTGTAGGTAAATTATATTTCAAAATCTTCTGTGCATTTCAGATGCACTGCTCTCCTTCTCAGTAGCGCTGCTACTATGCTTATTTGTTTTCGATTTTGTGTTCATTTCATTGGCCTGTGAAATTATGCATGAGTGTAGTTTAAAAAACTGCATAATGCTAGACACTAACGGTCAGATTTTTAATTACCGGCGCATCCCTGCAAAGTAGCAGGGATGCGCCAGTAATTGTGCGCCACGCCACCACCACCCATGGTGCGCCGTATTTACAATGCGGCGCACCATTGCCCAAAACGTCACCGAAGCGTTACGCTTCTGTGCCGTAAAGGCGGTGCATTGCTGGAGTTGCGTCGCAACGATGGCGCAGCTCCAGCAATGCTCTGGGGTGCCCTATCTCCCCAATGCTGCATCAAGCCATAGGGTTTGAGTCACGCATCATTGTCCTCAAAGTGACTGATTGAAATCTTGTAGATTTCCCTCAGCCACTTTTAGGATGCGTTCCTGCGCAGGAACGCCCTCCCTTGCGCCGGAATGCCCCCTGATGGCGCAGGGCTTTACAACGTGATGCATCTCCCATATGCGTCACGTTGTTAATATACGCCGCACCATGGCGCCTCTTTTGTTCTGCCGCTGCGTCACAAAAGTCACGCAACAATGGAGCAAAAGAGCCGCAAGGGTCTTCTAAATCAGCCCCTACAGACTCAAGTCCAGTCCTTCCTTTGTACACCTGGCAATAAGAAGAAATAGTGGTGGTGGATTGATAGTTTGAGTATTTTAATGACTGGTTAATGTAGTAGGAAACTTTTTAGTGTTGTCGCTGATCTGCAATAACAATGGACTTTGTCTGTCACTTCGCGTGCTGCGGACTGCTGCCTGCCAGTCCTAGGCGAACCTTTTTAGTAGTTTGTTTAGTGAGTTACATAAGAACTTTCCAAGTCGACGGTCCGCAAATCAAGCAATACTAATAACGTAGTAGACCACATGAGATAGGTCAATATATCCCGTGGAATAGTTGTCTATTTGCGATTTCGCCAAAATATTTTGTTATTGTTCTTTTGAAATGTTTGATTTGGTTGACAAATATCATCCATGTTTTTTGGTCTTTCTTTCTTTCATGTTGTACATCAGCTCCCCCAGGGGCAAGAGGGCATTGGAGGAGGCTGCTGCTGCTGCTGAACAGGATCGGTCAGGCGAGGGCTCCTTTGCTGGCCCCGGTAAGTTTTAATTTTAATATAGAGTACCTATTTTTTCCTAGCGTTCCTCATTCGATTTTTTCTAAATCGTCTTTGATCTTCTTGTAGACTGTATCTAAATTCTTATCCTGCCTCGACTATGACTCCCTGTGGTATTACTAGATTATTCTTATTAGTCTGTCTGTGTAGCTAACTAAGATTGCACATTTGGCAATTCCATTGGACTCCCATTCTAGTCAGCAATAGCTCTATGCACTGAGTGCAGTCCTCTGGGATTGTCCATAATGTCTTTTCAAGTCTTCTAAATGTTCATGCTTTGACAATTGCCAACAATAAAAAGGTGAATGACCACCAAGAAAGAATAAGATACTACTTTACTCTTGGTTTGGATAGGAGGACAATCCATTCTACTACTGTTGCTGGGACAAATCTGCACAAACAGAACTATGGACACTAAATAGTGCATGTAAGTAAGTAAGAATAAGCTTTATTCGATTTGCGTAAAATCATAAAAGCACAGCAAATACATGTAAAAGCATCACACTTAATAGGAGCTTACATATTAAATTTAACAGTTAAAAGAGCTGCAGTCATAATCAAATCTTAAAAATCATCCAATACCATACAATTTGAATTGCAGTTAATACTAATCGGCACAAAATACATGGAAAGACCCAGACAGAAGTGTTTTACAGCATGGTTTTCCGCAACAGCATAACAGATCTTAAAAAACGAGATACCGCAAAGATCACATGCTCGTCTTCCAATTTTAACAGTCTTAAGAAAGCAGGCCTGCAATTTCTTACTCCCCAGCGTTTTAACAAAGGTTTCAAATAAAATGTTCTGGGGGTGGAATAAAAGGGACAAAAGAACATTAAATGCAGGTTAGATTGAAGTGCGATGTTATCACACGGACATATTAAAGTCAATGTAGACCAGTTGTTCATCACCGGGATGGAAACAATACGAAAGAAAATACCAAGACGTAAACGGGTCAAAAGCATTCTATAATAAGGGCTGGGGTCCACTTTTAAATACTTTTGCATGCCTTCAGTGGGGGTGATTTCTTGGAAATTTAGGATGGTTTGTTTGTTTTTTTCAGTGTTCCATCTCAAAATTTCCAGATGGGTGGTCAGTGTTTTCTTGAGACATGATCTAGGTACGCCCTCCATGCTCCTGGGATTTACATAATAGTCCAGGAGACCTATGTCACTAAGTACAGATCTTACGTACGACAACCACCGGAAGTTTGCGACCCCATCTAGGGCCAAGCAGTCCTCCAGGAGGTCCCTATTAAAACTGGCCTCTCTAGTTGTCCATACCTTGTGCCATAAAAGAATTGGGGCCATCTTAATTGTGTCGCCCAGGTGCTTGACTCCCGCCTCTATGTGTGTCATAAATGAGGATGTAGTCTTTGGGACACCCAGAAGGTAGCTGATGAACTGGTTCTCACAGCTCTGCAAGGATTGGTCCTTCTCGATGCCCCAAAGTCCCGCCCCATAAGTGGCTGTGGACACACACTTCGCCTGATATATTTGAGCCAGTTCTTTGGCTGGTTTACCACCCACTCTGTTTGAAAAGGCGCGTAGGGCGCCTATAGTGTGGATAAAGGCCAGCTTTCTTGCTTCGATCGCCTGTTTCCAACGACATTTCCTGTCAAACATTATACCAAGGTAGCAGAATTTTTCTACGGTGGCTAAATTCTGGTTATTCAGGAGCACTTTACAAGGCACCTTACTGCGCTTGTTAGTGCATGGCATAGTAAAGGTCTTCTGAATATTTACTTTCAGCCCTCTATCCTGCATAAAACCTGCAAATTTAGACACTGCCCTCTGCAGTCCCACTTGGGTCTGGGACATTATAGCCGCATCGTCGGCGTACAGAAGGATCGGGACCGGTAGACCTTTCACGGTGGGGTAGTCGTTTTGAAAAAGAGAAAGATGATGGCCCACTGAGTTGATATAGTAAGTGAATAGCCTGGGGGCTAGGATACACCCTTGCCTGACCCCTCTTGACAAGGCGAATTTGTCAGTACATTCGCCTTGCTTGCCAAATCTTACTCTTGCCCCACAGTTATGATATAATTCTCTAATAAAAGTAATTAGGCGTGCGTCAATACCCATTTCGGCCAATGTTGACCATAACAGAAGATGGTCCACGCAATCAAAAGCCGAACTCAAATCAACAAAAGTAATAAAAAGTGATCCGCCTCTAGCCTGCGTGTATTTGGCACAGAGAAGGGCCAGGTTTAGACACTGCTCAGCAGTCCCTATACCCTTCCTGAATCCATATTGGAGGTGCGAGACTACATTATGTTCCTCCTCCCATTCTTGGAGTCTCTTTAAGATAATCCTCCCTGCTAATTTCATAAGGCCATCTAATAAAGATATTGGCCTATAGCAGGTTGGATCATCACGCCTGCCCTTTTTAAAAATGGGGACCACTATTGCGTCCGACCAGCTATCTATAAACCCCTGTTGGTTGCCTTTATTCAGCACATTTGTGAGCAAGGGGGCCCAAAAATCTGGTTCAGCCTTGTACACATCTACCGGGGTGCAATATGGCCCAGGAGCTTTTCCTGATGCACTGTCCCTAATTGCATCATACATCTCCCCCACCGTAAATATTATGTCAATAGGGAATGCAGAAACATGGGGATCGGTCTTTCTCCTACTGTCTATAATTTGTGGGACAGTTGGGACATGCCCTATTGGAGTGATGGTTTCAGCTGGCTTTGTGTCAATATACAGCTGCTTAAAGTGTGTCAACCATCTGTCACCTGTTATTGCCAGATCAATTTTATTGCCATTATTAATAGGCTGGTACAAGGACTTAACAAGCCTCCAAAACTTGGTGGGGTTTTTCTGGGCAGAAGCTTCTCTTAGTGTATCCCACGCTTGCTTTTTTAGGGCCAGGGTTCTTTCTTTTAATGCACATTTATATGCTTTCCTAGCACTACGAATTGTTTCGGGGTCCCTAGGTTTGAGGGCTAAAGCTTTTTTGAGAGATTTTAATGCTTTTGTGCACTTCCCATCAAACCACCCTTCTCTTGGTGAATAGTTATTCGCTGCCCGGGTCAGCAAGTTTTTTATCCGCTGTTGGATGTTGCAGAAGGCGGTCATGACAGAAGAAGAATCCGCCTGTTCCTCTAGACAGAGGTTAACATCGTTTGCGGAATCGGAGAGTAATTTTTTCAAGAATGCAGCGGGAACAATCCTCTCCCATTTCACAGCGTAGCCATTAGATTTGGATAGATCTACCCTATAGGGATACCTGGAAAGGGTAGGGTTCTTGGAATTACGTTCCTTTGTTTTTACACTAATAGAAAGGGGGTAATGGTCACTAAATACATCCTTGCCAACCACACACGAGGTCAGAATTCCAGAATTTGCAGTAGAAATTAAAATGAAGTCAATAATTGAATTACAGTCTCTACCAAAAAACGTTGGCTCAAACTGCACGGGTGAGGGACAGAGCAAGTTGGCAAAACAAAGATTAAATTTAAGGACAAAAGTGTTTAACAACATCCCCCTCTTTGTATGCACAAAATGAGTTGGGTTTTCCTCGCCAAGGTCCGCAATACCACACAGGGGGGATTCGGACTGTGGACAGATGGTGCAGTTAAAATCCCCTACCCACATTATTGTTGCCCCCTCGAGGTGATCCACAATGTGTGACAACAGACGAGATATATTTGACATAGTGGTCTCCAGTTCAATATCAGCCATATTATTGTAAAAGTTCAGCAGTACTATGTTCTCTAATGTGCCCCACTTAAGGAGTAAAATTTGAAAGTGGGTATTAGAGAGGAATTTATGGATCTTAACCTTAGCTACTGTTGAAACATAGACACAGAGCCCCCCCTTATTGTGGCCCTGGGCTGATGGTATGGCAGGAGAATGAAAAGTTTGGTACCCCAGTAAATGCACTTCCTCACAGCACCAGGTCTCTTGAAAACATAGGATGTCATACATATGGACAACATTAAGCCAAGCTTTGTTGGAAGCCTTGCTGGCTAGTCCCGCCACATTCCATGAGATGAGTGAACTAGAGGCAGTGGCATTGCTGATGTCTCCACGAAGACTGCCTAGATTCACACAAGGTAAGTCAAGTTGTTGTATTCTGGTAATAGAAGTATGGGAAGGGTTCAAGGCATTGGAAATGGGGCCGTTATCCACTGACTGTTGAGACTGTGGATGATCCGGTGACCGTAGTTCATTTAGTGTGTCCGTACCCACTTCTATTCTGCCACTATTGCTCTTAAGAGGGCTGGATAACGAGGAATGGATGGAAGTGCAGTGGCTAGTCCACGGGCCATCCGAGGATTTCTCTGCGATAGGTGGTTTATGAAGTCATTCATTGTCATCTAATCCTGATAATGGATGGTAAAAATTGGACAGAGGTATATTCCAGAATTCTTTTGGATTGTGATGACGTGGCTCGCCCCAGTGAAAGTTGGAATTATGGGGTTTCCTAGGTGGTAATGGTGCCTGACTGGGTTGCTGCCAGAAGTCATTGATGTTTTCAAATAGATTCTGATCTCTTAATGTCTTAGCATAGGCTAGACTATCTCGGCCGGAAGGTCTATATGGCAATGGGGCGAAAGTATTCGGATGGTAGGGAAAAAGAGTGTTATGGCCCTTGTGCTGGTTATGAAATATAGGGGTGTTGAAACCACCGGGGGTTTTTGGGCGACCATAGCTATCCGGGTGGTAAGTTCTGGGCTGGGGTGGCGGTTTCCTCAGCATAGCCTCAGGGTAGAAATAGCTTAGGTTATGAGTTGAAATTCCCCCCTCCCCCATTCCAGGGTACCAATCACTAATATAGGTTACCAATCTGTGATCCTTGAAGTTTACTAGGATCACGTCACCTTCAATATCCTTGGGTCTGGTACCTACCCAATGGCATCGCCTGGCCGAGACGATGTCGCCATTAAGGTGAGGCGGGAGTGGTCTATTCCTCCTCAGCCAATAGATGACCTTATTTTTTAGATTGGCCTGATGTTCGCGCTTGCCTTCTGGCAGGGGCAACACTCCTGTGAGGGCTATAACATAATTTATGCATTCTGGGGGCAGATCTACGTTATTCTGTGTTCTTCTGATTGAGTGATGTAGCACGGTGGGTGAGGGTTTTGGATTAGTGCTATTGTTGGGACGCGTAATGTGGAGCATTATAGGAGAGTTGGGTTTATCCACAGTCGGAGGTTTTGCTGATACAGTTGTTTGACTGTTACTTTTATTACTATTTTTAACGTGTGATATGGAGTTCTGGGCCGGTTTTCGTGGCCCTGGTGTTGGGAGTGCAATTGCCTTGGGTGTACCAGACACTGTCGTAAGTGTTTTAGATGTTTTAGATTCTTTAGATGGCTGTATTGGAACTCTAGGGGCATTCAAGTTCAAAGAAGATGGCTCTGAATGCCCTTGTAGAAGTTTTTCCACATTCTCCCCTAATCTTTTGATCCTTTCAGTAAGGGGAAGGATCAATGCCTTAATAAGGCAGTCAATGTCGTTTAGTAGACCCGCGTAACTGGGTACCGAGATAGAGCTGGAAGTAATCTCTTTCGCGGGGTCTACAGCCCCAACCTTATTTGGAATAGTGAATATGGAAGGTGACGGTTGATTAGGGGGCACGACTCTCTTTTTAATTGTCAGCTTCTTTCTACGCTTCCTAGGTGGGGAGCCAAAGGAGAATTTACTGGAGGGGGTTTTAGGGCTTTTAGTAGTGCCCCTGGGTGATGGCAATGGAGGCTGGCCCACGGTAGTGCACTTAGTATGGTGGTCAGATATGCTTGGTGTGAACACGGGAGATGGAATATTTGGATCATAGAGAGGGGCTGGATCTACAGCGGGGGTACATAGGTCTATTGACTGAGTGTCAAGTGCCTGAGAATTGATGGAATCCGAAATGATGATGATATCGTTCTGTACAGTGGGTTTGGTCTGAAAAATGAGAGGAATGTCATCTATGGGAGGTGAAATATTGACATGGTCTACTGATGAAGTTAAATCCCTAGAAGTGGAGCTGGCTGTTGTTGGATCCAAAAGTGTTAAAGGTTTTGATTTCAGCCTGTCGATGGAAAGACGTCGACCTGCCCTTTTTTCAGCCAAGAGGAGCTCCCGGTCTACGTCAGTCTTGATTTTGGCAAAGAATGTGTCCAAAGGGCCTAACAGAGAGGACCCTTGTGCGACCGGTGCCTGCGTTGCCTCAGAAGACAACATCACTATAGGCAGTAAGGCGATAAACAGGGCGTGTAGGCAAAATGTAATAAAGATAACTTACTGGGACAAATAGGTTGGCGGGTAGGTCTAAGAGAATGGGCCCAGCCCGGCCTCCTTTGGCCCCGGACGGCCACAGACGGCCCCGCCCTTGTCCCGGGCTTCTCCCGGCGCTCCCCGCGCGCTCCCGCGCTGCAGGATCTACGTCTCCTTTATGTAGCTCACTGCTATGGGGACCAGCGGGTGGGCGGGGCCGGCAGGGAGAGCAGCCCAGCTGGTCACAAGGGCGCGCAGGGACTCCTGGTCCTTGGAGTCCCTGCTGGTGCTCGCAGCCCTGCCGGTTGCCGCTACAGTGCCCCTGGTGGTCAGTGTCAATGGGGTGCAATCGCCGATGTCCGTGGGCGAGGTCCAGAAGTCCAGGTGTCACGGAGGCGCTGAGTTTACAGGCAGCGCGATGGGGAAGGAAATGCGCTCACTCCCTTAATCAGCCGACTTTTAACATCAGGAGCGGGCGGGCGGGGCCGGCAGGGAGAGCAGCCCAGCTGGTCACAAGGGCGCGCAGGGACTCCTGGTCCTTGGAGTCCCTGCTGGTGCTCGCAGCCCTGCCGGTTGCCGCTACAGTGCCCCTGGTGGTCAGTGTCAATGGGGTGCAATCGCCGATGTCCGTGGGCGAGGTCCAGAAGTCCAGGTGTCACGGAGGCGCTGAGTTTACAGGCAGCGCGATGGGGAAGGAAATGCGCTCACTCCCTTAATCAGCCGACTTTTAACATCAGGAGCGGGCGGGCGGGGTCGGCAGGGAGAGCAGCCCAGCTGGTCACAAGGGCGCGCAGGGACTCCTGGTCCTTGGAGTCCCTGCTGGTGCTCGCAGCCCTGCCGGTTGCCGCTACAGTGCCCCTGGTGGTCAGTGTCAATGGGGTGCAATCGCCGATGTCCGTGGGCGAGGTCCAGAAGTCCAGGTGTCACGGAGGCGCTGAGTTTACAGGCAGCGCGATGGGGAAGGAAATGCATAGTGCATTGTTTATCAATTATAATACTTCAGAAAAGGGGGGTGGTGATGGACAGAGCATCTGAATTAAACAGAATACTCGTACCCAGTCAACAGATCAGGGCTTGATCCATCACCGTTTTTTAGCTCACTGCACCATCCCAGCTCAGAACCTGGCTACATGCAATTAAGTCTGTCCCCTGGTCCAGTGCATCATGGGAACAGGGCAGACCAAACTACCAAGCCAATTCTTATACTGGAAAGGAAACAAGCTTCTGGGGACCAGTTTCTGGCATTACAGCCGTCTTCGGCCCTGCTTGCTTAAATCCTGATGGTGCAGTGAGCAAGGGACTCACATCTGAGTATACCCTTCCACGCTTATGGTGGACAAAATGATTCAGAAAAGGGGGGTGGTGATGGACAGAGCATCTGAATTAAACAGAATACTTGTACCCAGTCAACAGATCAGGGCTTGATCCATCACCGTTTTTTAGCTCACTGCACCATCCCAGCTCAGAACCTAGCTACATGCAAATTAGTCTGTCCCTGGCCCAGTGCATCATGGGAACAGGGCAGACCAAACTACCAAGCCAATTCTTATACTGGAAAGGAAACAAGCTTCCGGGGACTGGTTGCTGGCATTACAGCCGTCTTCGTCCTGGCTTGCTTGAGTCCTGATGGTGCAGTGAGCAAGGGACTCATATCTGAGTATACCCTTCCACGCTTATGGTGGACAAACTGATTCAGAAAAGGGGGGTGGTGATGGACAGAGCATCTGAATTAAACAGAATACTCGTACCCAGTCAACAGATCTTCGGCCCGGCTTGCTTGAATCCTGATGGTGCAATGAGCAAGGGACTCATGTCTGAGCATACCCTTCCACGCTTATGGTGGACAATGCTCTGTCCATCACCACCCCCTTTTCTGAATCGTTTTGTCCACCATAAGTGTGAAGGGTATGCTCAGACATGAGTCCCTTGCTCATTGCACCATCAGGATTCAAGCAAGCCGGGCCGAAGACGGCTGTAATGCCAGAAACCGGTCCCCGGAAGCTTGTTTCCTTCCCAGTAAAAGAATTGGCTTGGTAGTTTGGTCTGCCCAGTTCCCATGATGCAAACAAAACAGGTGATGGACAGAATGTGGATCAATGTCACACATTCACCCCAGTCCAAGGATCTGGGCCCAAATCCATTGTTTTTTTGCACTCCTCACCACCCTGGGTTAGACAATGGCGATATGCAAATCAGCTCTGACCCTGTGCCCCATGGGAACAGTCCAGTCCGAACTACAAAAGCCATGTCCTTCCCAGAACGGAATCAAGCATCCGAGGACCGGTTTCGAGGTAACACCTCTCATCAGCCCGGCTAGCTTGACTCCAGTGGTGTGGAGTGCCTGGGACCCACGTCTGGGCATCCCCAGTGCACTTAGGGCGGAATTTGCAAACAAAACAGGTGATGGACAGAATGTGGATCAATGTCACACATTCACCCCAGTTCAAGGATCTGGGCCCAAATCCATCGTTTTTTTGCACTCCACACCACCCTGGGTTAGACAATGGCGATATGCAAATCAGCTCTGACCCTGTGCCCCATGGGAACAGTCCAGTCCGAACTACAAAAGCCATGTCCTTCCCAGAACGGAATCAAGCATCCGAGGGCCGGACCGGTTTCGAGGTAACACCTCTCATCAGCCCGGCTAGCTTGACTCCAGTGGTGTGGAGTGCCTGGGACCCACGTCTGGGCATCCCCAGCGCACTTTGAGCGGAATTTGCAAACAAAACAGGTGATGGACAGAATGTGGATCAATGTCACACATTCACCCCAGTCCAAGGATCTGGGCCCAAATCCATCATTTTTTTGCACTCCACAACACCCTGGGTTAGACAATGGCGATATGCAAATCAGCTCTGACCCTGTGCCCCATGGAAACAGTCCAGTCCGAACTACAAAAGCCATGTCCTTCCCAGAACGGAATCAAGCATCCGAGGACCGGACCGGTTTCGAGGTAACACCTCTCATCAGCCCGGCTAGCTTGACTCCAGTGGTGTGGAGTGCCTGGGACCCACGTCTGGGCATCCCCAGCGCACTTAGGGCGGAATTTGCAAACAAAACAGGTGATGGACAGAATGTGGATCAATGTCACACATTCACCCTAGTCCAAGGATCTGGGCCCAAATCCATTGTTTTTTTGCACTCCACACCACCCTGGGTTAGACAATGGCGATATGCAAATCAGCTCTGACCCTGTGCCCCATGGGAACAGTCCAGTCCGAACTACAAAAGCCATGTCCTTCCCAGAACGGAATCAAGCATCCGAGGACCGGACCGGTTTCGAGGTAACACCTCTCATCAGCCCGGCTAGCTTGACTCCAGTGGTGTGGAGTGCCTGGGACCCACGTCTGGGCACCCCCAGCGCACTTAGGGCGGAATTTGCAAACAAAACAGGTGATGGACAGAATGTGGATCAATGTCACAAATTCACCCCAGTCCAAGGATCTGGGCCCAAATCCATCGTTTTTTTGCACTCCACACCACCCTGGGTTAGACAATGGCGATATGCAAATCAGCTCTGACCCTGTGCCCCATGGGAACAGTCCAGTCCGAACTACAAAAGCCATGTCCTTCCCAGAACGGAATCAAGCATCCGAGGACCGGACCGGTTTCGAGGTAACACCTCTCATCAGCCCGGCTAGCTTGACTCCAGTGGTGTGGAGTGCCTGGGACCCACGTCTGGGCATCCCCAGCGCACTTAGAGCGGAATTTGCAAACAAAACAGGTGATGGACAGAATGTGGATCAATGTCACACATTCACCCCAGTCCAAGGATCTGGGCCCAAATCCATCGTTTTTTTGCACTCCACACCACCCTGGGTTAGACAATGGCGATATGCAAATCAGCTCTGACCCTGTGCCCCATGAGAACAGTCCAGTCCGAACTACAAAAGCCATGTCCTTCCCAGAACGGAATCAAGCATCCGAGGACCGGACCGGTTTTGAGGTAACACCTCTCATCAGCCCGGCTAGCTTGACTCCAGTGGTGTGGAGTGCCTGGGACCCACGTCTGGGCATCCCCAGCGCACTTAGGGCGGAATTTGCAAACAAAACAGGTGATGGACAGAATGTGGATCAATGTCACACATTCACCCCAGTCCAAGGATCTGGGCCCAAATCCATCGTTTTTTTGCACTCCACACCACTCTGGGTTAGACAATGGCGATATGCAAATCAGCTCTGACCCTGTGCCCCATGGGAACAGTCCAGTCCGAACTACAAAAGCCATGTCCTTCCCAGAACGGAATCAAGCATCCGAGGACCGGACCGGTTTCGAGGTAACACCTCTCATCAGCCCGGCTAGCTTGACTCCAGTGGTGTGGAGTGCCTGGGACCCACGTCTGGGCATCCCCAGCGCACTTAGGGCGGAATTTGCAAACAAAACAGGTGATGGACAGAATGTGGATCAATGTCACACATTCACCCCAGTCCAAGGATCTGGGCCCAAATCCATCGTTTTTTTGCACTCCACACCACCCTGGGTTAGACAATGGCGATATGCAAATCAGCTCTGACCCTGTGCCCCATGGGAACAGTCCAGTCCAAACTACAAAAGCCATGTCCTTCCCAGAACGGAATCAAGCATCCGAGGACCGGACCGGTTTCGAGGTAACACCTCTCATCAGCCCGGCTAGCTTGATTCCAGTGGTGTGGAGTGCCTGGGACCTACGTCTGGGCATCCCCAGCGCACTTAGGGCGGGATTTGCAAACAAAACAGGTGATGGACAGAATGTGGATCAATGTCACACATTCACCCCAGTCCAAGGATCTGGGCCCAAATCCATCGTTTTTTTGCACTCCACACCACCCTGGGTTAGACAATGGCGATATGCAAATCAGCTCCTACCCTGTGCCCCATGGGAACAGTCCAGTCCGAACTACAAAAGCCATGTCCTTCCCAGAACGGAATCAAGCATCCGAGGACCGGACCGGTTTCGAGGTAACACCTCTCATCAGCCCGGCTAGCTTGACTCCAGTGGTGTGGAGTGCCTGGGACCCACGTCTGGGCATCCCCAGCGCACTTAGGGCGGAATTTGCAAACAAAACAGGTGATGGACAGAATGTGGATCAATGTCACACATTCACCCCAGTCCAAGGATCTGGGCCCAAATCCATCGTTTTTTTGCACTCCACACCACCCTGGGTTAGACAATGGCGATATGCAAATCAGCTCTGACCCTGTGCCCCATGGGAACAGTCCAGTCCGAACTACAAAAGCCATGTCCTTCCCAGAACGGAATCAAGCATCCGAGGACCGGACCAGTTTCGAGGTAACACCTCTCATCAGCCCGGCTAGCTTGACTCCAGTGGTGTGGAGTGCCTGGGACCCACGTCTGGGCATCCCCAGCGCACTTAGGGCGGAATTTGCAAACAAAACAGGTGATGGACAGAATGTGGATCAATGTCACACATTCACCCCAGTCCAAGGATCTGGGCCCAAATCCATCGTTTTTTTGCACTCCACACCACCCTGGGTTAGACAATGGCGATAATGCAAATCAGCTCTGACCCTGTGCCCCATGGGAACAGTCCAGTCCGAACTACAAAAGCCATGTCCTTCCCAGAACGGAATCAAGCATCCGAGGACCGGACCGGTTTCGAGGTAACACCTCTCATCAGCCCGGCTAGCTTGACTCCAGTGGTGTGGAGTGCCTGGGACCCACGTCTGGGCATCCCCAGCGCACTTAGGGCGGAATTTGCAAACAAAACAGGTGATGGACAGAATGTGGATCAATGTCACACATTCACCCCAGTCCAAGGATCTGGGCCCAAATCCATCGTTTTTTTGTACTCCACACCACCCTGGGTTAGACAATGGCAATATGCAAATCAGCTCTGACCCTGTGCCCCATGGGAACAGTCCAGTCCGAACTACAAAAGCCATGTCCTTCCCAGAACGGAATCAAGCATCCGAGGACCTGAGCTGGGATGGTGCAGTGAGCTAAAAAATGGTGATGAATCAAGCCCTGATCTGTTGACTGGGTTCGAGTGTTCTGCTTAATTCAGATACTCTGTCCATCACCACCCCCTTTTCTGTATCAATTATAATAGGCGCAGGTAGACTTTCTACATAACTCAGTGATATCAGACTTTGAAGAACCCCCAATCTCCTTACTGACTAGATAGTGTGGCAGAGTCATTTAGCTCCCGAATTCATCGATGATTGATCCCCAATGATGATTATCCAACGCAGGACAAGAGTACGGAGTCAGAGTCCAGAAGTGTCAGAGGCACGGACTCATGCTTGCAAATTGCAAAACCTTTTGCTCATTCACTCATGACCAAAAACCACAGAGTCTATTTAAGTTTTAAAGCTTTATTAAAAGTAAAAATATTTATTAAAATCAAGCTTGTCATAAAACATAAACAGTTGATTAAAAATGGAAAAGTGCTAATACTCATTTTTTATTTCACATATTTATTGTGGGCGAGCCGAGCCCTCACCTGGTTTGAACTTTCATTTTTCTTTTTGGTGCTGAATCATTGGTCCCTTCGTCCTAATGATTTCTTCTTAGAAGTGAAGCTTCTGTCTGTTATGAGGAAAATGGTGCGTGTTAAAAAGCAAGCATTCATCAGTTGTGCCAAATAATGCTGCAAGACAACACCCTTCCCTGGAAAAAGGGACATTTTTGCTTTAGAGTAGACAGTCACAATTTATTAGATTGGTTTCTGTATTCACATTTCTTCATTCCTAGACAAAATACTAGTGAGTGGTGTATGTCTATGACATCTAACATTCTTAAATGTACTTTGTAGGTGGAACATCTGGAGCTGGGCCCAGCGCGGAGGTGGAGGGAAGCTCTGGGGAGGAGGCGGTGCAAGTGCCAGACCAAACTGCTGTGCGGGTTGCCACGGTAGTGGCGGGCAGTGGTAAGCTCTTACCTTCCTTACTTATTGAGATTGCAGACTGTATAGTGTGCTGCTCCCCGTGAGAAAATGTAAGGTTTGTCCAGATGAGTACATGAAGAAGAATGATTGACATTTAGGGGCCTATTATGATGGCGGACGGACCTGAGTCCGTCCGCCACCATAGAGTAGGAGGGACCGTCCGCAGGGGCAGCGGCGGTCCCTCCGTGGTAATTAGGATGTGACTGCCACCCTGGCGGTCACATCCTGTATTTTTATCATTGCGGCGGGTGCTGCTTGAAGCAGCACCCGCCGCAATGATAAAAATGTAATTTGTGCATTTGCATGAACAAAGCGTCAGGCACCGAGCGGTGCCTGCCGCTTTGTGCAGGCAAATGCAGGGGGGTACCATAGGTACCCCCCATGTGCACCCCCCACCCCCCTTCACCTCTGGGGGCCTGCAACGGGCCCCCAAACAAAAATCCGTATGCCTTTGCACTTCGGAAATGCCGCTGTGTAAAGGCATGTTCCTCCAGACATTCTAATATGGCTGGCGGTGTCTGATAGACACCGCCAGACATGTTAGTGCTTTTCAGCTGCGGACGGGAGGCGACCGCGGCGGAAAAGCTGCGGACTGAAAAACGATCCCCCAGCCATCCTAATCTGGCCGCTGCAGATATCCCGCATCCTCCGGGCCGGCGGCACGGCCCGGAGGATGCGGGAAATCCGCAATCCTAATCTGCCCCATAGTTTGAATGGATGGATGCCTGGATCATGGTACTATCTGACTCTTAGATTGCATATGTGTATCTAGAGAAAGTAGATGGTCACTGGATGAACTAAGTGTTACTTTGAAGAGCATGTAACACCGCACCCACACGTCCGTCCCAGTGTAGGAAAGGCAAGGAAAAGAAGTTGTAATTTTGTCCGAATACTACCATGAATAGTAGCAGTAGTTTGTATTGCAAGCACAGCATATATCCGGCTATTACGATGGCCACTCACTACCTCTGTTAATAAGTTTAGTAGAACTCGGTCATTCATGTCTGGATGTATCACTGTTCACTCAATAAAAAGCAAAGCACCTAAAGTCATCCCATATGTAAGTAAATACATACCATGTGCAGTGATAGTTAATCAGATTATTTATCTTCTTCATTTTCCTTTTCTAGTATTCTTTGGCACTGTAGGGTGAAAGTTAAATTAATTAAGCAGTAGCCCTTGTAACAGAGTATTCTCAGTGCCACCCGTAAAAGAAAAGTAAGAGCATCACCACCTTCATGTACTGGACTGGTACAGTAACGCAAGTCTGTCTCACTCATCATGGCGGGCGTCTGTTTTCCTCGGGTGCAAGTTGACTGCGCTGGCATTATGCCGGCTTGCAGAAGTTAAAGTACCAATTTTGCTAAACAAGAGAGAAGAAGAAGAATAAGACTGGTGTACTGTCATAGTCGACTCTAATGGAGTGAGTCCATAGCGCTCGTAGAATTGATTCATTAAACTCCCACTAATGTTAGAGCAAGGGTGAAGAAGTAGGAGGTTAGATAGATACTGGCCACAATAGTTATGTACTGCACTTGCAAGTTGCTAGTTCTACTGTGACATAACTTTCTGCTGAATCATTTTTTGTTAATCTTAAAGAGCATTGGTTACAGACTATGTCTTTCTTTCTTCATATAGATGCTCCTTCCAAACCAACCCGGAAGGAGCTGGCTAGATGGGCCCGGCAACGGAGGCTTGAGGCCACTGTTGCTGAATATCGCCGGCTGGTGGCCCAGGAGGAGGGGGACACGCAGTCTACCACAACATCTACCGGGACAGCTGCATCCTACTCCGCGCTCCCTGGGTCACCCAGACGGCGCAGGTCTCCAGCGGTATGGAGCCGGGGTACCGCAGTCACCCGCCACCGCCAAGCAAAGAAATCAGCTGCCCCCCACAGCAGTTGCAAGAAACGCATGCACCGCATTTCCCTGAGGGTTTCCTACCTCGAGCAGGAGCTGCTCAACATGAAAACCCTGCTCGAGACCCTCCGCAAGGAGCATTCCGACCTGGCCCAGAAATTCAACAGCAGCAGCCAGCAGTCGGAGGAGACTGTCCCTTGCCCCTTTTTTAAAGACTTCTGGGGGGTGGGAATTGGGAGTTGGGTTTTTTCACTTTTTTGGACTTTTCACGGACATTCGTTGGGGTTAGGGAGTGGGGGTGGATTGGGTCTTGTGGGAGATTATTTTTGTCAGGGATATAAATATACTTTAAACTTTATCTTAGCATACGTGTTTTTTTTACTGCTTTTGAGGCGGGTGGGTGGGGGTTTAACAGTAACTTTGTTTTGGTGACACTTAAGAGTCATCTTGATTCAAGTTGTGTAATTAATTGCCCAAATGTTTTCAAAACTAAGTGCCTCTCACAGAGTAAGTGAATTCAATAGTCCTAGGACTTTACTAGTACTAGTGTCAGTCTCTCGTCTCTCCTAATACTCCATTATACTTCCTCCTCCCAAACGCTTATCTTACCTGTAATTTGTGTTTGGAAATAGGGCTAGGCACAGGGCTGGCTGCACGTCAAATGGCGATATGGCAATACTGGGCGGATGAAATGTCATCATTGCGTTGGTACTAGTGGTGTTACACAGTGGCAGTTGCAGCATCTGAAAAAAAAGAAAATAAAACCTTGTTTGTCCTTACCGTAGCATTAGAACAGTACGATAGAGAATATAGCAGGTGACAGTACACTAGAACAGTGCCACAATGTAGCCTAACAAATGGTAAAGTATTGAAAGTATAACTAGTACTTGCGTTGAATTTCTTTGACATTGGCTACTACTACAAGAAATAGTACTGAAGGTGAAGGACACAGCAGCGTAATAATTTGCCACTTCTAGGAGGAGGATGTTCTTGATGACCTATCAAGTTGATGGCGGCATGGCGCACATGAAAATCTGCTTTCATTTGCCAATAGTGACTGAGTGTGAAGCTGAGTAAGTATAGAATATATCCTCGGATTCCTTCACCAGCCTGTTGCTATGACACTATCCTCCCCAGCAAGTGTGTGGAATTATTGCTGTCATTTAGTCACACATCAATCAAAACCACACAGCCCGGGGGAAGAGGGTTAGGGTTTGTAAAATGGATGGGAATGGGGTATTTTGGGAAAGTTTTTTTGAGAGAAGAAAAAAAAGCACAGCATGGACAAACAATAATTGAAGATAAAGAAATCTTTGGGTACAAAGCTAACCATAAATCTTTTAAGTGACATAAAGGAAGTGCATGCACTACTGCATGCATTGTTACTGAAAAGCAAGTAGTACTTTCGACAACCGTGAATGACAGAATGCGACAGTACAGGGCTGCAGCGTTTTCACTTGCCTATCTCTGCACTCAGAGAAACACTTCTTACATTAAATTAGGTTTAAAAAATAGCCGAAGTAAAACCTATAGAATGGCTGTAGGGATCAATTTAGAAGCAGAGAGAGATCCAAGAAATGCAGAGTCACACTCATAGAAGTTCACAGCAATAACATTACTTAAAAAATAATTAGAAAAGAATGGATACTGTATCTGTATGTTGTTGTAGTTGTCCTGTTGAATTTGGTAAGTAAGTTGCACGCATCAAACCATTCCTCTTATTAGCGGCACTCCTCCATTCCAGCTGACGCTTCGTCCATCAATGTTGGTGACCAGAAGGCACCCTGTCCACTGCCTGCCCGGCGGATGCTGAATTGCGGCTCGCTTATGTGAAGCCGGACTTCATCCTTTTTTTCCCATTGCACAGACTGAAACCCGGCCTGTAATTATTGATGGAAAAACAGGAAGTGATATTAGAACACCACTGACAAATAAATATAAAGTATGTACGCTGTGTAGTGCAAAAAGTCACACTTTGAGTTTCCTAATAGACAGTACAATATTTTTGAAAGTGCGTACTCTGTCTGAGTCTCCTTTTGAAGGATAAATAAGTATGGGCAAATTAATTTAGCGGATCTTTCCCCTCAAGCTAGGTGTACTGTAAACTGTGTTTTAGAACAAAATTAGACCTTCCCAGCTGTGCTCCCACCCAGACCCTTACTAAAGCCAGTCGCAAAAATGTAGAAGACCCCCAATCAGATCTCAAAAAACGAGACCTAGTAGAAAACTGGTGACAAAACGTACTTTGAAAGTAAAAGTAGGCCCAAATCCCCCTTACCCACCGTGGATTGTATTCAAACCACTTGCAAGCAAGCAAACGTATCCATACCCAGCATCGCTCCAAGACTCGCAAACGCCCCCACAAACAACCCCCCCCCAAACACATGCAATACAAATACTGCTAACCCTCACAAGCTCTAAGTTAAGAATAGTGGCAAACGCTTGCTTTAACTATGCCAAATCCCCCCTTTCCCACCATGGATTTTCTTCAAATCACTTGCAACTAAAGTTACACATTCCCACGAGTGCTCTAAGACCCCGAAACTCAGTTGCAAAAATCTAGAACACCCCGAAACACATGCAAAACTGCTGCTAGGGCTAACCCTAACGAACCCTAAGTTACAAAAAGTGCCGAAAGGCTTTTCCGCATGGATTTTCTCCAAACCAGTTTTATCCCAGCAATGCCCAAAGACCCGCCAACCCACCCGCAAAAAAGCACAACACCCCCAAACAGCCAAAAAGGAAAATCTCATACTTACAATATTTTTCGGCCTTCTGTCCAAATGCGCTGTGCAGCTAGGTCATAACTCCCTTTTTCCAACATGGATTTCCTGAAAAGCGAATGCAATCAAAATTAGACTGTGCCAGCAGTGCTCCCAGACCCCAAAACCCACACACAAACACCCGGAACCCCCCCAAAGAGCACCTCAAAGACAAGCAAGTCAGCAAAAACGCAAAAATAATTTCGCCTCCGATTTGGTCCAAACCACTTTTATCCGGTATTAGAGCTTCCCAGCAATGGCCCCAGAGCCGTCAACCCAGGCAAAAACAAGTAGAAGACCCCCAAACAGCCAAAAAGCAAAAGTTCCAAAATGGGGACTTAGTCATTTTCATGGCAATTTCCAAAATCACTCCGCGCGCGCTCTGCAGCTAGGCCCTAACTCCCCTCTGCCACCATGGATTTGCTTCAAACCTCTTGCAATCAAAAGTATCCATAGCCAGCAGTGCTCCAAGACCCCGAAACCCACCCACTAACACCAGGAAGCCCCCCAAACAGGCCCCCGAAAACGCTACATTTAGCGAAATGTCAGAAATAGCAAAATCTTTTTCCTCATGGATTTTGTCCAAACCACTTCTATCCGGTATTAAACCTTCCCAGCAATGCCCAAAGAGACCCGCCAATCCACCCGCAAAAAAGCACAACACCCCCAAACAGCCAAAAAGGAAAATCTCATACTTACAATATTTTTCGGCCTTCTGTCCAAACGCGATGTGCAGCTAGGTCATAACTCCCGTTTTCCACCATGGATTTCCTGAAAAGCAAATGCAATCCAAATTAGACTGTGCCAGCAGTGCTCCCAGACCCCAAAACCCACCCACAAACCCCCCCAAAGAGCACCTCAAAGACAAGCAAGTCAGCAAAAACGCAAAAATAATTTCGCCTCCGATTTGGTCCAAACCACTTTTATCCGGTATTAGAGCTTCCCAGCAATGGCCCCAGAGCCGTCAACCCAGGTGAAAACAAGTAGAAGACCCCCAAACAGCCAAAAAGCAAAAGTACAAAAATGGGGACTTAGTCATTTTCATGGCAATTTCCAAAATCACTCCGCGCGCTCTGCAGCTAGGCCCTAACTCCCCTCTGCCACCATGGATTTGCTTCAAACCTCTTGCAATCAAAAGTATCCATAGCCAGCAGTGCTCCCAGACCCCAAAACCCACCCACAAACGCCAGGAAGCCCCCCAAATAGGCCCCTGAAAACATGATAGTGAGCAAAAAGTCAAAAACGTTTTCAAGTCTGATTTGGTCCAAACCACTTCTATCCGGTATTAGACCTTCCCAGCAATGCCCCAAGACCCGCCAACTCACCCGCAAAGAAATAGAACACCCCCACAAGTGCAGAGTCTTTCTTCATTGGGCATAATCCAGCCCTCTGCTTTGAGAGAAATAGGAGTCCGGAGGAGGAGGATAGAGGAGCATGTTCTTGTGAACCTGAGGAATGCAGACTGCGGCACCTTCAAATCAATAAGGAAATAAGTGAAGACAGTTCTGCTGATGGGCTTGTTTTTGTGATTAGGTGATTAAAGTTTCAATTATATTAACTGTGCAAAACAAAGAAAGACAGACACACAGGAATAAAAGTGAATAAGGATGAAAAAGAAAGTTATTGATTCATTGGCTCATTTTCAGGGCTCGGTGTCAGGGAATAAGAGTTCGTTCTCATACTCTGCGAATTCAGGCAGGAGTAGGTCAGTGTCACCTAACAGAGAAGAAATTCCCTCATCTAAGTTGCTGTCCTCCTCGTCTTCTTCCGGCGTGTATTCTCGTACTTTGTAATCTGGTGGTATGAGGTGCTGATTCATCTTGATGATTGTTAACCTCTCCACATTTTTGGGCGAGAGGCGGGTCAGTTTGCAAGTTACAATGCCACCAGCAGCACTGAAAACACGTTCAGAAGACACGCTTGCGAGTGGGCAAGACAAGTAGTTTATAGCCAAGTTGGAGATCTGTGCCCACAATTCTATTTTCCCATGCCAATACGCCAATGGGTCAGCTTTAACATAGACCTCTGTTGAGTCATTCAGATAGTCCTGCACCATCGACTGAAGGTTCTCCAAGGTTCCTCTACTTTGCTTACTTTTTTCTGGGACCTTTTGAGAAGCAAACCCAAGCTGAGTTAGCCAATCCTCTTCTTCACCCAATGTTACTGTTGTGTCTGGTGCAGATGATCCGGTTGCCAGTGTCTTTAACGGCTGAGAGGTCACTTCTGCCACAGCCAGAGGTGCAGAAGTGGATTCTTTTGACTGGGGATGGCCTGCTGATGCTGATGTACTGCCTTTTCCTTCAATTTTCTGCCATTCTCTTTCAAACCTCATGGCTGACAAGGCTAGCCAACGTTTGTACTTTGTAACATCTTCATCACCAAAAGGAAAGAATGCTCTGCCTGCCAGCGCCTTTTTGTAGCGTGGGTCCAGAATAGTAGCACAAATGTAATGCTGTTCTGAGTGGATCATTTTAAGATAATCATCGCCAAGTAGGCGCTCTAATAATTTCTCCGCCAAAACAAAAGCGTCTTGCTTTTCTTTATCTTTTTGAAACACAGAAGACACCGCCTTCAGTTGGTGCTCCAGCATGCGCAACAATGGGATAGCTTTTCCCAAATTACAGTCCTCCCTGCTGACTGCACGAGTGAAGACCTCAAAAGGACGAAGCATGTCTGTCAGGCTTTTAACTAGCTTCCATTGTGCCGCATCTAGCCTCAGGTCCTTCTGAGCTGTACCCAGTGTTAAGAAATACTGATCGAGTACCGTAAACTGCTCATGCAGACGCTCAAGCATGTAGAAGGTTGAGTTCCAACGTGTTGGCACCTCCTGGATGAGTGCTTTCACTGGCATTCGACGTTCATGTAGCAGGCCCCTCAGATGCTTCCGGGCCTTAAAAGAATGGCTGAAATGGTTGCACATCCTTCGGCAGGTGGCCACTAACTAGCACGCTGGGCTGTCTTCTTCACTCAAGAATTTTTTAACAACCAGGTTTATACAGTGCGCCAAACACGGCACTCTGAAACAGTTACCCAGATCCATGGCCTTAACTACATTGGCGCCATTATCCGTGGAAACATAACCAATCTTGCGTTTTTTTGGGGCCAGCCAGTGAAAGACCTTTGTGTTAAACTCATTCAAAATATTTTCTACTGTATGACGTTTCTCCAAGCCAAACAGGGCTAGTGTTGCATGCTTCCGAGCAGCTTTAAAAACTTGGTCCGGGTCAACACCTGCGTTTAGCTTTGCTTTAACCCCTTAAAAAGAGACCCAGTGTGCAGTGATGCACATGTAATCAGTGCCTGCGGCACTGGTCCACATGTCTGTTGTCAGATGTATAGTGTGAACAGCACTCTTCTGCAAAGCTGCCCCAATCACCTCCAGCACATCTTCATGTAGTGCTGGAACCGCAACTCTGGCAAAATAGAACCGGCTAGGAACCTTCCATTTAGGGCAGAGCGCTGCCACTAATTCTAGAAAACTAACCCCTTCTACAAAAGAAAAAGGGAGAAGGTCCAGAGCTAGCATTTTAGCCAGCTTAGTTTTATACAGACACGTCAGTGGGTGGTTGCGTTCATATGGCGCTTCTGAAAACAACATGGTTCTAATGTTGGCCTGGACCATTTTACGGGATGATGATGATGACTTCTTCGACCCAGTTATGCTCGCTGATTAACTTTTTCGCATTGGTGTCTCACTCTCTCCCACACTCTTAGTGTGGCTCACAGGGGGTGTGCTGACAGGGGTACTGGGTGTAAGTGAAGTAGTGTTTGACGCTTCTTCCTCCTCGTCATCATCAGATGAAACATCAACGTTTTCTTGACTTGCAATTTGGGCTTCCTTGATCTCCTTTAGGTGCGCAAACCATTGGACAGCGTGCTGTCTCTTAAGATGACCTCTCTGGCCTCTGGTACCATAGTTGGTAACAAACTTACCACGACTAACTGCAAGCTTACAAATGCTACAAATGGCTATGTTTTCCTTTTTTGGGCAAACACTAAAGAAGTCCCAAACTGCGGACTTGAAATGTCTGTGGGGGCCGGGGGAGGCGATACTGGTGGTGGTCATGCTGCTAATGCCAGATGAAGTGGAGGATGTGTATTGCCGAACTTTACTACATTGTGCACTTTCACCACCACTAATTGAGGCCGAGGTGGATGGAGGTCCCTTCTGGCGAGGAAGAAATATGGAAGCGGTAGGTGGTGGTGTACTAGTTAACTCCAATGATTGTGGTGTTCCCATTGCCTCGTCGTCGACATCATCACGCTCAGCAGCTTTTCAGCTAGGGTCAAAATGTCTGTTTGCTGCATGCCCGCTGAGGCTCGAGTGACGTCTATGATGACTGCGTCGTCGTCGTGAGAGTCTTCATCAGCAGGAGTATACGCTACTTCTTGTTCAGCGTCATCATCACACTCCATAACTATGAGAGTTTCGACGACCTTCCTTTTACGCTTAGCTACCTTTGTCAGATCATGGTGTGTCTCACTCTCAGACGGCTGTGGTGGTTCCCAATTGTCATCCATATCAACAGAAGGAAGGGGGCTTGAAGAAGATGTAGACACCACCCTTGATCTTTTCCTTGCTAGGGATGTGGAAGACAATGAATGATCATCAGGAGGAGTGGCTTCCTCAATGATACCTCGGCTTGATTGTCGATTTCCTGATGTGCCCCTACTTCGGGAGGAACAACTATTGGGGGCACTTGTGCCCCTCCATGCACCCCTGCTTGCGCATCTCCTTGCGCTGCCTCTCCTTCCACATGTACTTGGGCTTGTACTTGCACATGTGGTTGTTGTTGCGGCTGTGGTTGTTCAACACTTGTCAGATGAGTTACAACAACCTGTGTTGATTGAGGGACATTGCTGCTACTTTCTTGCAATTAGCCAACATCACTGGTCGATGGTGATTGAACAACTAGACTAAATGCCTCAGCAGCACTCAAGGGCCTAGTTGGCGTGGTGGTGGTGGCACTGAGCCCAATGGAGCGGAGGTGCTGCTCCCAGCTTGGTCCCCAGCAGATCCCGCTGCTGCTGCAGGCGTACTTTTTTTTTCATTCCACAAAAATGTGGCGGGCGGCACACCAGTCTCCTTGGTAACTTGCTTCTTCTGCTCCTTACTGGCAACTTTCTTGTTAGAGGAGCTACGGGGAACTTCTTTTGGGGCCATCTTCTTCAGAGGTCAGAACAGCAGGCCGCAGTTGCATGAGTTGCAGAGTCGTCTGTGGCCAGACGTGACGTTGCGTGACTTTATGCTGCACACACACACCGCTGCGGGACTTCTTCCTGGCACTGGTGGTTCTCTTGAGTCTTGTGCACCTAAAAGCAATGGAAGACAGAGGAACATCAGTTCAGTTAACACCCCAAAAACTTGAAAACCACATAAAAATCAGCACAATCCCATGCCATCAAAGCCCTCAATGATGTTTAAATTCAAGACACCCCACAGAAAGACTAGGCCCATGCACCACTCACTAGCCCTGGTCAAAAGGCCCCAACAACAGCCCAAAAATCGAAAAACACACAAAAATCACCACAATCCCATGCCATCCATGCCCTCAATGATGTTTAAATTCAAAACACCCCACAGAAAGACTAGGCCCATGCACCACTCACTACCCCTGGGCATAATGGATGAAAGCTAGGCAAAATGGGCGCAGGCCTGAGAACACTGCCTGCATTCAAAATGGCCCCTTGCCTCCCAGCACATGGCCAGGGCCTGCCTGTGCCAGCACTGAAAATGGCCCCCACCCACATGGCCAGTCCCCATGAACACCCCAAAAAATCAAAAAACACAGAAAAATCAGCACAATCCCATGCCATCCATGCCCTCCATGATGTTTAAATTCAAGACACCCCACAGAAAGACTAGGCCCATGCACCACTCACTAGCCCTGGTCAAAAGGCCCCAACAACAGCCCAAAAATCGAAAAACACACACAAATCACCACAATCCCATGCCATCCATGCCCTCAATGATGTTTAAATTCAAAACACCCCAGAGAAAGACTAGGCCCATGCACCACTCACTACCCCTGGGCATAATGGATGAAAGCTAGGCAAAATGGGTGCAGGCCTGAGAACACTGCCTGCATTCAAAATGGCCTCTTGCCTCCCAGCACATGGCCTGGGCCTGCCTGTGCCAGCACTGAAAATGGCCCCCACCCACATGGCCAGTCCCCATGAACACCCCAAAAAATAAAAAAAACACAGAAAAATCAGCACAATCCCATGCCATCCATGCCCTCCATGATGTTTAAATTCAAGACACCCCACAGAAAGACTAGGCCCATGCATCACTCACTAGCCCTGGTCAAAAGGCCCCAACAGCAGCCCAAAAATCGAACAACACACAAAAATCACCACAATCCCATGCCATCCATGCCCTTAATGATGTTTAAATTCAAGACACCCCACAGAAGGACTAGGCCCATGCACCACTCACTACCCCTGGGCATAATGGATGAAAGCTAGGCAAAATGGGTGCAGGCCTGAGAACACTGGCTGCATTCAAATTGGCCCCTTGCCTCCCAGCACATGGCCAGGGCCTGCCTGTACCAGCACTGAAAAAGGCCCCCACCCACATGGCCAGTTCCAATGAACACCCCAAAAAATCGAAAAAAACAGAAAAATCAGCACAATCCCATGCCATCCATGCCCTCCATGATGTTTAAATTCAAGACACCCCACAGAAAGACTAGGCCCATGCACCACTCACTAGCCCTGGTCAAAAGGCCCCAACAACAGCCCAAAAATCGAAAAACACACAAAAATCACCACAATCCCATGCCATCCATGCCCTCAATCATGTTCAAATTCAAGACACCCCAAAGAAAGACTAGGCCCATGCACCACTCACTACCCCTGGGCATAATGGATGAACGCTAGGCAAAATGGGTGCAGGCCTGAGACCACTGCCTGCATTCAAAATGGCCCCTTGCCTCCCAGCACATGGCCAGGGCCTGCCTGTACCAGCACTGAAAATGGCCCCCACCCACATGGCCAGTCCCCATGAACACCCCAAAAAATCAAAAAACACAGAAAAATCAGCACAATCCCATGCCATCCATGCCCTCCATGATGTTTAAATTCAAGACACCCCACAGAAAGACTAGGCCCATGCACCACTCACTAGCCCTGGTCAAAAGGCCCAAACAACAGCCCAAAAATCAAAAAACACACAAAAATCACCACAATCCCATAGCATTCATGCCCTCAAAAACGTTCAAATTCAAGACACCCCACAGAAAGACTAGGCCCATGCACCACTCACTAGCCCTGGTCAAAAGGCCCCAACAACAGCCCAAAAATCGAAAAACACACAAAAATCACCACATTCCCATGCCATCCATGCCCTCAATGATGTTTAAATTCAAGACACCCCACAGAAAGACTAGGCCCATGCACCACTCACTACCCCTGGGCATAATGGATGAAAGCTAGGCAAAATGGGTGCAGGCCTGAGAACACTGCCTGCATTCAAAATGGCCCCTTGCCTCCCAGCACATGGCCGGGGCCTGCCTGTACCAGCACTGAAAATGGCCCCCACCCACATGGCCAGTCCCCATGAACACCCTAAAAAATCGAAAAACACAGAAAAATCAGCACAATCCCATGCCATCCATGCCCTCCATGATGTTTAAATTCAAGACACCCCACAGAAATACTAGGCCCATGCACCACTCACTAGCCCTGGTCAAAAGGCCCCAACAACAGCCCAAAAATCGAAAAACACACAAAAATCACCACAATCCCATGCCATCCATGCCCTCAATCATGTTCAAATTCAGGACACCCCACAGAAAGACTAGGCCCATGCACCCCTGAGTACACCTGGGCATAATGGATGAAAGCATGGCAGACTGGGTGCAGACCTATGGCAAAACAAAGCACACTGCCTGGCTTTAAAATGGCCCCTAGACCCCCACCACATGGACAGGCCCGGCCTGCACCAGTCCTCAAAATGGCCCCCACCCACATGGACAGGCCCATGAACACCCACAAAAAATCGAAAAAACACACAAAAATCACCACAATCCTATGCCATCCATGCCCTTAATGATGTTTAAATTCAAGACACCCCATTGAAAGACTAGGCCCATGCACCACTCACTAGCCCTGGTCAAAAGGCCCCAACAACAGCCCAAAAATCGAAAAACACACAAAAATCACTGCAATCCCATGCCATCCATGCCCCCAATGATGTTTAAATTCAAGACACCCCACAGAAAGACTAGGCCCATGCACCACTCACTACCCCTGGGCAAAAGGACCCAACAGCCCAAAAATCGAAAATTCCAAAATTGTAGTTGCAGCAACTGTAATGCCCCAAACAAACTTACTTGTGAAATTTCTAATCTAAAAGTTATCCAAAGAAAGTCAAAAAGGCCTCAAATCCAAATATCCAGCAGCATCCACAAAAAGTAATCCTTCCAGGTCAAGATCCGACTGAAAGTGACCAGCACATGAAGAAAGCACTGGGAGGAGCCTGCTGGACAGGAACATGAAGTTGGAGACTGTGGGGCACTTCCTTCCTCCCACCCCCACCCCCCCAAAATGGACTCCTTACAAAAAAAAGTGCAGGCAAATGTCAACCTGAGGAGTTATTCTGATAAAAAATCATCATTTTCAGAAGGTTTATGCTGCTTGCTGGTGGATTTCTTGTGCAGAATTGCAAATTCTGTATTTCGCGAGTGCGAGATTGTTGCTGCCCGCCGCATCGACGCATTCGCAATTGCGAACTCTCGCGATGCGTGCTCTGCAAGGTGGCAAGCCGCGATTACGTAATCGCAGTCGCCAAACTCCCGCGGGATCCCGCAGCAAGATCCAAAATGGCGCAGCACTCGCAAAATATCGAGAAAAACAACTCGGCAAACGCTGAATGACGGTAAGTGAACGCCGCGCGCCGCAATATTGTATCACCAAGCAAAAAAATCTGCTGCGTGCAAATTTGCGGATTTTTGGCAAATTCGCGAGAGTTCACGGATTGCGAATTTACCGAAAATCCGCGAGCGGAACGGATTTTACGCCCATGCTCAATATTGAAGATTAAATTACACTGATCAAGATTCGGAGGAATAGCGAACCACAGGACTAAAAACGCAAATTAGAGATCTGATAATAGCAATGAGACCATGGAGAGCTTTGGACAAATGGGAAGAAACGTGGGGCAAAAAGAAAAGTACCACAAAAGTGATAGGGGATACTCCGCCTCCAGGTAGAGGAGCAGGAGCAACAAGACATTTCCCTATTAGAGAAGTGCAGAATGCAAGGTATGTACATGTGCCATGGAGCAGGGGGGATTTGGCAGCTTTTACTAATGACTTTGCTCGGCTGAGGGAAATGCCTGCCGACTGGTATAAGTAAATTGATCGGTTTGTCAAGATTTTGAAAGTGTTGTGGATAGATCTGAACAAATTGTTTGATATAGTGGTTCCGGGTGATTTGTGGACTGCATGTAAGGTTGCTGTTGATTGACCTACTGCAGAACCTGCTAGGGATGCATTGACAAATGGTCCTTCAGCAGAGGTAATGAAGAAATATGAACAGGTAATAACTTGGTTACAGTCTAAAGTTACTCTGCAAACTGTTGATTAGCTTAAAATCGATCATACCACTCAAAACACTAAGGAGTCTGTGCACGATTATTATGAAAGACTATTAGTAGCATTTAATCAACATAGTGGATTGGTTACTGTTGAGCCAAAAGACATGGGACAGTTTGAGTCTAAATTTGTGTTAGGAGTGCAATCTGATATCAGTTTGATGATACAGCACCACTTGATATGTTGGCAGAACAAGTCTGTTGATGAAATTTTGAGATATGCAAAATATTGCAGTGAACAAGTGGAGGCAGCACAGAAGAAAACAAAAGGAAAAGTTGATGTCAGTACAGTTGAGAAATGCTGAACGGCCAGATTGGGAGCAAGGAGGTTGAGGAAGAGGAAGTGGTGGAGGAATGAACCAACAACAAATTGTGACACAACCCGGACAGGGTAGGGGAAGAGGTGCTGAGGTTGATATGGGAGTTGAATGGGTGGCCAATCAAAAGCGTATGACAGCGTGTCATTATTGTCACAAAATACGGGCATTGGAAGCACAAGTGTAGATCGAATCCAGCAAACCAGATGCAATATGAAGGTGAGGGACAGATGACAGAGAGCATGAATACTGTGACATGACCCAGATCTATGTATGGGGTAGTTGTGAGTTCCAACTTCAAATACCACAACCACAACCACCCATGACTACCTATGAACAATCAGACATACAGACAGATGCCTTATTTTGAGATTAAAGACAGACTGGAGCAAACACCAGATCCCTATGGGTATCAGGGGGAGGGGGCAGGGAGAATGCACTTTTAGTGCTGCCCTGGAAATAGACCAAAGTGGACCCTTCGTGGATGGAAGGGTGAATGGACATCCTGTTACTTTCTTGTTAGGTACTGGAGCCGCATGTTCCACGGTTCGAACAGAGTTGGTCCCAGACTTAACTTTGTCAGGAAAATCAATCCAAGTAGTAGGAGTATCCAATTTGAAAATTACTAACCCTTTAACACTGAACTGCCTGCACTCCAAGAGGTGTGGAGTTGCATACCTATGATGATGATGATGATGATTTTAAGATGGCAAACATGAGTCTGTGTGCAGAGCTGTTTGTAATTCTCACAATAGAAGAGTTGCACCATGACTTAAGTGATTCAGTATCACTAAAGGTATGGGATTTTACTGGTGAAGACATCGGATTGATCAAAGGCGTTGAACCTGTGAAGATACAGGTTAAACCCAATGTTGAATTTCTCCGAATTCCACAGTATAAATTGACTCCAGAAACAATGGCTGGAATATGACCCGTGACTGAGTCCATGTTCGCACAGGGTATATTAAAGGAAATAAGAGGGAGTCCCTGTAATTCACCTATAATGGGACTACAAAAATCTAGGAGACTGCAAGATGAGGTCCCAGAAGAAGAAGCAGCATCGTGGGTTAAAGCAGGTTGTCAAAAGAAAGATGATGGCATTTGGGTGTCAACAGATGAAAGGGCAGTATTACCAAATTGTTTATTAAATCAAATGGCAAGACAAATTCACAGAGCAGTTAATCTTGGAAGAGATGCCATGGTGCGAGTGTTTAGGCAAACATGGTTTAACCCTCGATTCCGTGTGCATGCTGAAGCAGTTTGTGACAGATGTGTTACATGCCAACAAATGAATGTGGGAAAGAGAACTGTGGTTGCAATGAGTCACATTGTGGGGTCAGGAGGTCCGTTCAACAGAATACAGTTAGACTTCATTGAGATGCCCCGATGCAATAGGTTGGGATGTGTCTTGGTGGTGGTCTGTATCTTTTCACGATGGGTTGAGGCATATCCCACTAGGCGATGCGACAGTCTCACAGTGGCAAAATTGCTCTTAAGGGAACTGATACCGAGGTTTGGAGTTCCGACCTCGGTGGAAACAGATAGAGGAACACACTTCCACAACGATCTCATGCAATTGTTTTGTGCAGCTTTGAAAATCGATCAAAGATTACATTGCAGCTATATGCCCGAGGCTTCAGGTCTAGTGGAACAAGTGAATGGTACCATCAAAATGAGGGTGTCCAAAGTGTGTTCATCAACTTCTTTGAAATGGCCTGATGTGCTCCCTCTTGTACTGATGAGTATGCGTAGTACACCTGATAGGAGAACAAGGCTCTCTCCCCACATGATATTGATGGGAAGAGCTATGCGACTACCTATGATGCCAGCTACTGCATTAATAAACATCACTGATGATGTGGTTCTGCATTATTGTAAGGGACTGGCTGATGTAATTACTTCTGTGTCTCACCAGGTCGAGGCTGTGACTGCATCCACCTCGAGTGACCTGTTGCATGATTTAAGCCCTGGAGACTGGATCCTGGTTCAAAAGCATGTGAGGAAAAGCTGTCTTGATGCCCGGGGGCAGGGACCCTATCAAGTGCTTTTGGTCACAAGTACAGCAGTGAAGTGTGGTGGTCTACCAAATTGAATCCACGCTTCACACATTCGCAGAGTCCCAGAACCTGTGGATAGAACAACACCTCTGATTTCGAGAAGAGCAATTGAGAGTATAACTGAAACAGAGAAAACTCTTGATGAAGAGGAACAACCAGCTGAGCGAGAAACAATAAATCCAGCTTCTTCTGAGGCAAATACAGAATCTGAAATTGATGATATTGTAGAAGTGAACTTTGACCAAGGACAGAGTGAACCATCTGGCGCTGAAGGATCAGATCAACAGGAAAGACGGAGAGCAGATGTAGCCACAGCAGCAAAGAGGCCAGCAAAGAAAGACAGGCTGAATTTACGGCTTGTATCTGGGGAAAATCTTGCTCCAATTGCTGAGACATCTAAATCTGAACAAAGTGATACTGAAGAAAGACCGGATGGTCTGAGATGATCGAGAAGAGAAAGAGTGCCATCTCGAAAGTACACATCTCCTGAGTGGACATACCTGGCTGCAGATGCAGGGACCGGGAGAATTTGGGAGACTGGGAAAAGGCACAGTGAGTTACAGTGGTAATACCCTGACCATAAATCTTCAGTTAATAGTTCCTGGAATTGACGCATTTGGAATAATGGCTTTGACAGTTCCAGATCCACCAAGGCTTAGTGGATTGCGCTTTTTGATTCTTAACATGGTTCATTGTCCTACCTTTGGTCGTCAGCCAACTGCAGAAGAAATGGGA
The DNA here is from genome assembly GCF_964263255.1 of Lissotriton vulgaris. Taxonomy (NCBI): domain Eukaryota; kingdom Metazoa; phylum Chordata; class Amphibia; order Caudata; family Salamandridae; genus Lissotriton; species Lissotriton vulgaris. The sequence goes on along the minus strand of NC_141689.1, from coordinate 1,194,357,082 downwards.
GTAATTTGTGCCGAACTATTGCAGCTTGCTCTTACTATGCTTGGATCAAATATCATAAATGATGAAGAGTGAACTTTAAAGAGACATTTGTTAGCCTTAGAAAGAAGATAACCTAGCCCCGAGAGAAAAGAAGATATACATTTAGGGCCTTTTCACTAGAGAGAAGAGCTGAGAGTAGGGTTGACAACTTCTCTTCAATAGGCTTAGTACTGTTGAACTGAACATTGAGGAAAAGAATGAAACGATAAAGACATTGTAAATAATCCAGTAGATAGCAAATCAGTCAAATTCCATTGAGAATCAAGACAAGAAAAGAAGCAAGATAGGGTCCGAAAAACCAGGAGGGAAAAGGAAATGTCTAATTGGTACCCTTATTGTAATGATGATTATTGTTTTAGCAATGGTGATTGTTGGAGTCCCCTGATTCTGAAAAGAATGACATACCGCCTACCTCCTCTACTGCAGATTTAGATGAGGGTGCAACTGCCAAGGATAGGGATATGATTAGGGAAACCAGCCAAATGCTACATGTAGATCTATCAAAAGGAGATTTCACACTGAATCCCTATGCTCGATTGTTGTATGAGTATGTTGACACCATGGAAGCGAAAGACTGTTACATGTGTATGCAATTACCTGCATCTGTAGAAGAGGGCATTTAATATCACCACCTACCTCTGACGTATGGCATTAAGTGTAGTGTGTTGCTAAGCATGTTTTATAGCAAAGCCCACTTCGAGTATTACTTTTCTAATTATGATGTGGTACTCTCAGAAATCCCCGGTCTCAAATATATGAATAAATATGACTATTACAAAGAGGTAGAAAGATTGTCTACATACTTCATGCCCACTATTACACTAGATACTTCATACACCCATAGGCATAATCTAACCTGCATGCTGACTGAAATTGAGAAGAAATTCATAGATCAGATAGAAGATTGACATAGACAGACATTATTTAGACCAGATCCAAAGCCTAAGGTTATTCCATGGACGCAGGAGGAATTAGATCATAAAGCTAAGGGAAGTTCAGGTCCTATAACCTTAGACTTCAAACAAAGAGGGAGGTTATGTATCAGACACCCGTCCACTTATTATGATAATCTTTTGTGGGTGACAGTGATTGTGAACACTTTTTCTTGATTGAAGAAGCAATAAGAAAGGCACTATTGGATAAATTGACCATAGTGCCAAATGTGTATTTTGTGTGTGGACAAAGAGCTTATGTGAAGTTGCCTAAGAACTGGTATGGTACCTGTTACCTATCAATATTATTTCCCAAAATCTTCCATGTAGAGGATCTGTGGCCTTTGGAGGGGAAAAAGGTTCGCAGGGGAAAAGTGGGGTAAGTGCTGGATCAGTTGTTGGTGATATATTTGGAGCCATGATACCAAGTGTGGGTGTGATTTTGAATGATGTGAAGATTAGAAAACTGGCAACTATAGTAGATAAACTCTCTTTGAATATGCCCCACATTTTTTTGCTTTGAGATTAGGAGATGGATTTGATAAGGCCTATGGTTCTTCAAAATCGGCTTGCTTTAGACGTCCTTCTAGCAAAAGCCGGAGGAGTCTGCAAATTATTGAAAGTGCAGCAATGCTGCACTTATATTCCAGACAATAGTCGGGACATACGCAAATATATCAGTAACATCTCAGAAATCCATCAAGATTTAATTGATTTAGCTGCAGATGGTCTGTGGGAACAAATTGGTAAGGGTTTTTGGAATGATTGGGAGTTGGTTTGGAAGCCTGAGACAAGGAATAGTGGGATACATCCTGAAACCCATCAGAATTGCAGTTATTTGTGTCATTGTGTTATTGGGAGCCATCAAGGCTTACAAGTGGCAGAAAGCACGTCATGCTGAAAACTTCTTGAAGAAACGAGAGCAGCAGTTAGAAAGACAGCAGGACAGTCATTACCTGCATCTTAAGGGATTAGAGAAATTCAGACAAGAACGGCAAGCCACAAAGCCCATGTAAATTGCTCTTTTGTAAGGGTAAGTGATAGGGATGTGTGATGTTGGTGTTATGACACTAGTCATAAGAGGGGGGACTGATAGAGCACAAATAGCACTCTAATTTGTAAGGGTGCACTATACTCATGTTTATGACGCACCCGTATATAATCATAGTGTTACACTGTATTATGTTTATATAAATGCATGTATTCTACACGATCAATAAGAAATGTAATGTGCATTTTAAAAAGAATGTGCATGGTTTAGAAAAAAACATCATTTTAACATGTATAAGTGTGCCTTTTAATTGATATATTCATGAAAATATATCTGTATGTGTTAAAGTTGCCTGCAGTCTAGGCCCGAAACTGCAAGTTGTTTACAAGTTAGTTTAACTCTCAGCTACTGAAGAAATAATACGCGGAGTTCTACAAGCAGTGGAGAGCGCTAGATCGTGCCGTTCATGCAGATTTTGTGCGCTGGGTGTTTTTCCTCTGCTGTGAAATCTGCGCAAATGGCACCAGTGCAAGATGGCGCTGCATTCTTTCTGCCACTCAATTTGATGTTCTACTCGAGCAGCAGGTTCCTCAAAGCAACCAGTAGTGGCCATCCACAACCACCCGTGTTGAGAAATCTTGCCGGTAGGTCGACTGGAGTAAGCTTTCTGTGCTCGCCAACTTAACATTAGCTCGCACGAGTGAGAAAAAAACTCTCACCGCGCTACAAGGAGGGTGGAGTGGGAAAAACTCTGCGAGGTGAACAGAATTTTATGCCTAGGCCTACTTCATTAGGACTTGCATCTCAGTCTTGAGACCTAAAAAACGGGCCAAAAATGACATAGGGAGGCAGGGTAGGGTTGTCCTGACCCCCAGGTATGGTGGTGGGGATCCAGAGGGACCTCGCTTGGGGCCAAAAATATATTTTTTTAAGTGTTTGCAGTGAATTCACAGAGGATTTGTGATTTGATGGCCAAATTACAAAAACATTTGTGGGCTTTCACACTATTCCTAAGAAAACATCCCCCCTGGGGAGGTTTAAAAATGTTTTTTTTTGGGGGGGGGACACATGGCCTCTGCTCCTGGAAACTCTTTGGGGCCCCGTCCCCTAGGTTCACAGTACATAAAAAAAGGAGGGGCCCATACCCTCCTTCCTCCCTGAGCCCTATTAGGGCCAAGGGACCCTAATCCCTAGTGCCTAAATAGATAGAAAAGGTGAGGAGGGGCCATACAGCAGCCCTCTCCACACCTTATCAGGCCCCAGGGTTGAAGTGCATATTAAAGGGAAAGGAAGGCCAGGCAGTCCCCCGGCCTGAGCCATTAAAGACTACGGTAAAGACCACGGGGACCCCTTTCCCCAGGGCCAGCTCAGTTACTTTTTCCCAGGTAGCCCACTCCCGGGACACATTAGTTTCCCTGTCCACATCAGAGTTGGAAGGAAAAAATATGTTTGCTCCCATCCGGCTGGAGCATTTTTTAATCTCCTGCTGAGTGAGAACAAACATGATGTCACTGCCTGCAGGAGTGAGGGCAGAGATGCCATGTCTTCTCTTACTCATTTAGAAATTTAAAAATGCTCCCACTGGGTGGGTGGAAAATTCTGATTGCCTGACTGTGCTTCAGGGGCAGTGAAGCACACATTATCCCTGCCTGGAGGGAGCAATCAGAAATAGCGGCTCCCACTGGGCTGGGGGGGCGACTTTGTGCCCATTCCTCTTTATTGGAATTTGGCCCCATGAGATGGGTTTCCTTGGTCTATCAAGGCTTGGATAGGGGGCCACGTGGCCCCTTGCCCTTTTTAGTGGAATTTGTCCTTGGTGGGTAGGGTCCCTGGGGCCTATTAATGCTCAGAGAGTGGGTCTGGGCACCCCTCCCCTTAATATATATTTTTTGGGCCCTGGGGGTGGTGTCCCCAGAGTCTATTAAGGAAGGAGGTTTGTACATGCCCTCCACTTAATATATATGTTTTAGCCTGAGGGATGGTGTCCTTGCGGACACTATTAGCTTGGGGAGGAGGGGCGTGTGCCTCCATCCCGCTAACATATATGGTTTGGCCCCGGAACATGGGATAGCAGGGGACACTCTTGGCATGGTTGGGAGCCCCATTTCCTTAAGGGCCCGAAGGGATAGGATCCCCGGGCCGCTTCTTGGGGGGGCTTAATGCCCCCTCCCTTTTATAACTATCTTCTGGTCCCAGAGGATGAGGTGCCCCGGATGACAAGTGCCTTCAAAGAGAGGACCGCTTATCCACCCTCCCTTTAAAAATAAAAATCCCACGGGATGAGTCCCCAGGGCTCGAACTCCAATCTTACACTGCAAAAGGCTGTGTGGGGTGTGGTGTTGGCATCCTGTAAGGGGTTGGCCGCAGGGTCTGGCCATCTGGCAGGACCTGTGGCCAAGCTCACACCATGGGTTGGTTGTCTGCTGGGGTTTCGCCACAGAGCTTGGCAGCAGGCCAAGTACAATACATGTTTTTCTAAAATCACAATCACTAACCAATGAATTGTTTACCTTCCCAGTATCCTATCCTTAAGAGTGTCTAGTTTCAGCACTTAGGAGACAACAAATGACGCATTATTTTGATATATACCAACATGGCTAGCCCTAGAAAAAGCTATCCTACACAATTCAGACCCCCTAACCCTCCTAACAGCCAACAAGCAGACACTATAATGTAACCGGATATTCAAGACAACTAGATCTGCCCTCCTTAAGCTCAGAAACTAGAAGTAAGCATAAAGAACTCAAAGTGGATAACACTATGGAACAACCCGAAAATAAGATATAGAGGGAAAACCATAGAAATAAGCATGTGGAGGGCTCTGGACATCGCACATCCAGCTCACCTAGAAGAGGATGGCAACCCTCTCACTTTCAGCACCTTAGAGGGGAGGTTCGAAGAATCAAAACAGCGATCACAAAAGCAAACCTAAGCAACCACACCCTATCAATTTTCAAATTCATATAAAACCTAAACAAAACAGGGCACCACATTTCACACATATATAAACTCCTCCGCCCATCGTCCTCAAAACTCAACGACAAGAATAAAAAGTACTGGGACATCCAGATAGGCAGAACGCTCACGGAACAGGAACAAATAACCATGTGGAGCTCCCCCACGCTAAATATAATTTCACCTATACTCGCACAGACCAAATTTTGGTTATTGCACCAAGCACACTGGACCCCAACTAAACTGGCGAAACTTGGCCTGAGAGAAAACAGCCAGTGCTGGAACTGCAATAAGGCAACAGGAGACCTAGCCCATCTAATCTACCAATGTAGCAAGGTCAGGAAATTCTGGGACAAAGTGTTCGATTTCACCAACCAAACACTAGGCTGCAACCTTAAGAGAGAGTTCTACACGCTAGCAACAGCTTTCCTTAACACCGAAATCAACACACAACAAGACAGGTACCTTCTCGACTTTCTCTTAACTAGTCCAAAAGGAAGAACACCGCCAAGGCCACTTATAAGGGGTGGCTAAACAGGGTGACATTCCTGAGAGGGGCTGACAACACAGCACTAAGAAATACACCATGGAAGAGACCAACCAGACAGATGTGGTCATCACTAGACAAGGCGCTAGACCCATTCAAACCCCCTTAGGCAACATAAACGGCGAGACAGAACCAGGATGTAGTATGCCGATCTGTAACCACTTGCCAACACCTATTTGTTACATGTTTCATGTTATATTTGTATAACAAGTATTGCGCCAACAAAGTCAGTCCACTGTAATGTATATAAGTAGGTTCAGCAAAGGGGGACATGTACTAACCACCCAATGAAGGAGAACTACGCATAGGAAATTCACCTAACTACCTTATGCAATGTACTGGGGCGGCGTTCTATGCACAAGAAATGCTATAAGTGTTTGTTTTTATGTGTATATTGTGTCTACAAAATTCCATAAAAATATTTAAAAATAAAAAAAAAAAGAAATTGGGTTTTAGGTTGACTAGGGTGTGAGGTCCAGTCAAGCAGCAGCCACAGTCCTAGTCAGGGCAAGAAGCAGGCAAACCCTAAATTAACCTGTGCTCACTCTCTGGTAGCTTGGCACAGAGCAGTCAGGCTTAATCATAGAGGCAATGTGCAAAGTGTTTGTGCAACACTTCAAACAGTAACACAGTGAAAACACCATACAAAAAATTCAACATCAGGTTAGAAAAATAGAACTCAATTAAAAAAAATAAAACAAGACCAAAACGACAAAAATCCAATATGTAAAACTTGAGATATTGAATTTAAAAGTTTTTAGGTAAAAATAGAGCCTAGAAGCAAAAAGCGCAATTCAGAGTATCTGTTTGCAGCAGACTGGTACAAAGTCAAAAGGTCAGGCCCATCGCGATGTAGCGTAGGCCGGAAACAAAAACACTGTGAGATCCGCTGAACAAAGGTACCGTAATCCTGGGTGCGTGTCGTTGAGAAAGTGTAGCAGAGTTGAGATGCTGTCTCGCTGTCGATCCATGAAGCAACGGCAACGTGCTGGTCCTGAACCATGCAGCTGTGGTGATGCCTCAGCTCCAATGAGCTGCAATGTGGATGTTTGGTGTTGATGGTGAGGCTGCCGTGGACGGAGATGTGAGGACATTGCACTGGGAAGAGCATCACATAGTGGTGGTTCTAAAGGCAATGCATCAGTTCCAATCCACGCAGCAGCACAGATGAGTCAGTGTCAATCCACACAGCAGAGACGATGCACCAGTTTGGATCCTTGCAGCAGAGGCAATACATTGGTTCTGATCTGCGCAGGATTGGGATGGCTCCACCAGGCAGGGCAGACTCATAGTTTGCAGGTGCAAGAGCAAGATGGTTGGAAGTCTTTTATGTCCCTGAGACAGCTAGCCCTTGGAGTCCCTCTGGGTTCAAGTGATGCAGGCCCGGGCAGGGGGAGAGGCGGCAGCATGGCAGCAAGGCAGTAGCCAAGCAAAACATCAGTCCAGCAGAGTGGCAGTCCTTCAGCAACTTAGCCATTGTTTTTCCTGACAGGGTCTACTCAGGTCTAGAAGTGTATTGAAGTGGTGGTGTCTGAGGTCCAGTACTTCTACAATGTCTTTCCTTTGAAGAGGACAAGACTTCAAAGACATGCCTTTGGAGTGCACAGGGGTCCTACCTTCCTGCCCTGGCTCCAGAGTCACTAAAGGGGGAATGCAGCCCTTTCTGTGGGGACAGGACATAGCCTATTCAAGTGTAATTGAGGCTGGGTCCAGCGCCTTCCTCCAATCCTGGTAGGATGGTCCATCAAATCACATCCAATCTCCCATTGTGTGAGGCTGTCTAGGGGGAATGCACAAAGCCCAACTGTCACCCACCCCTGACATGCAATCAGAGATTGCCGCAGACACATGAAACCTAAAGTAAGAAAATCCGAGCTTTCTAAAATGCATTTTCAGAACTGCATTTTACAATCTAACTTCTCCATAAGGTTAGATTTCAAATTGTGATTCCAGAGACACTTGGAAAGTTCATCTCTTCACAATTGGTAATTACACTTAGACAATTGAATAATGTAATTCCAATGTTATCCTATGGGAGAGGCAGACCTTACAGTAGTGAAAAACGAATTTGAGAGTTTTTTACTACCAGGACATGTAAAGCTTAACAGTACATGTCCCGCCGTTTAAACACAATGCACCCTGCCCTCTGGGTACAGTCCCAAGAGTGTTTCAAAATGCACCACCAGCTAATTACCACACACTTACCACTCTCCTGCTGAATAGGCTTGAAACATTTGCTCCACCTGTTTTTTGGTGTATCAATTGAATTCGTCACAATTACTAAGACTTTAGTGATCTAATTAGTACCCTCACTCTGAAAGCACCTCACATGCAATGCCCCCTCGACACAAAGCAGAGCATAAGGCAACTTTGCGCTACTTTGAGATACTGTCCAGTACAAATTCAGATATGTGTTGAATAGTAAATCCAATGCAAGCACTTTATGCAAGGTTTGTGTTACAAAAGTGATGCAACCCTGGCACAAAGCAGTAGCAAATCTATGTCTTGGTCCACTGTATGACTGACTGATATCAGTTGAAGTGACTGACGTTGTGAATGTTGGTGAGAAGAACACTGGGCAGTAGCAGAGAAGCATAGCGACAGGCAGTCCTTTTAGTATTGCAGCACACCCATTTGTAAATATTATTTTTGTGCCTTTGAATTACATAGAGGATCCAAACTTTTTCCTGCATTGTCAACACAATGCTTTTCTCCTCTGTTCTATTAGTCATAAAATGTTTTTAAAACAGACCTTAACCCCTTCCCTGCTTATGACGGAACCACGCCGTCATAAGCCACGGGCGGTGTGTGCTCATGACGGCGTGGTTCCGTCATGCTGCGGCCGCTCCGCCCATGCTGCACTGATTCCCCGCCTGTGCGGGCGAATTAGTGAGTGGGCGGAGTAGTGACGGAACCACGGCGTCATGAGCACAGCTCGCCCGTGACTCATGACTGTGTGGTTCATTCACGAGCATGGCGGTGCAGCACCGTGGCGGAATTAGCGCCGCGGCCAAGGGGTTAATTCGTATACTCCCATAGTTATTTAATATTTGTTATTGTACCACAATGTGCGTCTTTTTTTATGTCCTCTTGAAATCTTTTTTTTAGGATTCGTCATTTATAAGCCTTTCCTGACAATAGTAAAGTTAGTGACACACTGTAGTTGAGAAAGAGTACGGAAGTTGAAGGTAAATTCAAGGTTTTATTCCCAAAGTACTCGCCCACAACATACACTACACACACACATCACCAAGCATCTTCCTAATATTCACTTGTTGATAGTAAATTAAGCGGAAAGTCGTTCATTTATGAGCGACACAAACACAAATGTTTTTTCTGCCCGTCAATGTCTCAATCCTTCTAAAGTAATTTAATTCGGAGCTTGGCTGCCAGGCTTTCTTACCTGATATCTCTTGATGAACGGTGCTTGGTTGCTGACTCCTCAATAAAGGTCTAAAAGCTTTAGGAGAAGTGGACTCCTGTTGTCCCCTCTCACTTGTCCTGCTGCCATTCACCTTCTATGTTGAGAAGCGGCTTGTTTCTGGTTGCCATAACCTCGGATTCTGCGCTGTGGCATCACACAGGCATCGACGTCACACACGCAATGACATCACATGAACAATGACATCACAATGCTGATCAGACGTCAGCCATTCTCCCCTGTAGTCTGTAGCCAAATCCATGCATAAACATTGACACAAAAGGGATAGTGCTTCCTTTTATTTTTTTACTACTAGTCATAACATAAACATGTGCTCCTTTAGCTTATATTCTCCTTCCATTATTACTGCAGCAGTGGTACAAAAATGGCAGTTTGTACTTTCAGGAAGTGGGTAATAAATGACACTTGAAAATGGAAAGTACAAACGAAAGAGAGTTTATTTCCACCGTAAAATCATGTTAAAAAGCATAACCTGTACAAAGTTTGAATAAAGTCACGTTTGGAGTGAAATAATTGCGCCTGTGGCATGTATCCCTAGCAAACAGTGCCCACCCTTCGGAATGTAATCCTCACCCAAGTGGAGCTCTGTCAGCGTGCCTATTGTTATGGTGGTTTAATGTTATGTGAGAGGGGATTTATTGTTATGCAAGGAGGGTGGCTTAGTGTTGTGTGAGAGGGGTGGTTGTGGTATTGAAAGGTAAATGCTAAACCATATGGCGTGCCTCAGAAACGTAACTGCCAGAATACTTCCTCTGACATCGGGAATAACCCTCTTTTGGCCATTATAAGTCCACTCTAGTAAAGTAGCCAAGGCATTAATGTCTGAAGTCTGTTCCAGCAGGGCTACACATTAGCCTGGTTCTGGGGCCAAATGGGGCCCTCCTTAAACCACATCAAAAATCACCACAAATGGGAGGTGCTGGGTGTTCTGGGCACCCTCTGAAAGGAAGTACCACCACACAAGACCCTTAGAGGGTACCTTCTAATATTTCTACCACTGCAAGAGTGGCTGGGGTTGTATAGAGTTTTAATTCTGTGTGTTGGGGAAGCCAGTGAGGTCACTCAAAATGGACACAGGGTTAGTGTTTGGCTGTTATGGGTAGGAGCACAAATGAAGGGAAAGGTAAGCCTGAGGTTTTAATATACTTCCCTGGTAAGCATTTCCATAAGTCATTATTTTAACTTCGCTTTCATATGAATGTGATTGAAACATGGTGAATCATACGTAGAGTTGAGGGGAGAATGTTGTCAAATATGCTTTGTTACCTAACAATATCATCCGGAAAAACCCGTCCTATTACCAGAGCAAACTTTTCTTCCTCTTCTGGAAAGAAAAATAAATTGGATAAACACGCGCTGTATGTTGAAGATGTTAGGAGAACTGGTGAAAGAGGATGGGAATATTACAGAGACAATTATAGGGTATCAAAATATATTTTTCTTTCAGGATAGATCAAGAAATTATAAATCTCCTTCTAAACACCCTCTTGCAGGAGCAGAAAAGGCAGACCACAAGTTTATATTGAAACAGTGTGGACTTAGGGCAGATTTACTAAACTGTCACCCAACAAAGCCAAAAATACTACGCTGCATGACAGGGAGGAAGCGCAAGAGTACTGTATCTACGGAGATATGGCTCTCTCATCCCCTCTCCCTAGCACCAGGGTCGAATTTTCCCCACTCTCTAGCACCACTGACACACACACCTTTGTGCCATAGTGCACGCGCGAGTCTAGCATATGTTTTGCAATGGAAAAAATCCCTTCCAGTGCAAAATACTATGCCTAGACAACTCCTAAAACTTTTCCTTCTTCGTATATAGGCTGTACAGTTCAGCACCCATGCAAAGTCAAAAAAGAAAGGAGAAATTACAAGATTTTTCCTTTTAATGCCTAGTTTCAAAAGGCGTTATTTTTTCACGCAAATCCCTGTTTCACATTGTTGGTAGATAGGGTTTTTCGTCAAAAAGGATGGGTGATTGCATGGGCATGCCAATGTAATACCCCGTTGATGCTGAGTAACTCAAAGCAACACTCTACTCTTCTTTGCATTACTTTCAGTCAATTTCCAATGCAAAACAAGTTTTGCCCTTTAAAGTAAATAATAAAAAAACATTTGTGCTGGTTTGTGTCACTTTTATGATGCAAACCCAGCACAAAATGTTAGCAAATTACCCCCTTAGTCTTCAATTCATCTGAGGTTAATAAATAGAGCATTATTTAATTGGGTAACTGTGGAACCTCTTACTGACAATGCTTAGAAACCTCACACATAAGGGAGCACTGAATAAAAAGTCATTATGAGCAGGGAATAGGTAGTGTCCTACAGATAAAAGCAAAGAAGAGAGCTTCTAGAGCACCAAGACCTTCTTCCAATTTTCCCTGCAACTGACCTTTTTAGGAGCCTAAGAATAAAAGGAAGTTAAGATCATCCATAAATTTAATTTACAGTGTAACCAATTTGGCTAAACAGTGAGGACCCAAAAATTGGCAAATGGTTTAAGTATAGTTGTATTACAAATTCAAAGCCAAGCTGATGTATACTAATCTCAAAAATATATTGTAAAGATGCAGAATTAATACTGGCATACCAAATCTCCTTACAAAGTTAGGTCTCAGCAACAGGAAACATATGAGAAATTCAGTAATTGCAATGCAGAAAATGAGGAACAGGATTTGATGATCAGAATATGATTAGCATTCCTCCTGTCTAGGCATGCGTCAATCTAAGTTACCTAAGCTGAGCCTACTCTAGGTAGCAGTAATTGGTGAAACCCTAATTATATCCAGAAAAACAGGAAGTTGGCAGCATTACAGACACTTCTGTAGAAGTTCTCCAAAATCAGTAGAATTTATTAGAATAAAGCCATACAATAGAGAAAAGGCTCTAAAAGAACTCTGAATACAGCTGAATTTGATCACCAATTAAACCTGCAAAAGAACATTTCAGAATCACATATCACATCTCATTATTTTCCAGCTTCAAACAGTAAAACTTGGCTACTACACTTGAATATTTGGTCCACATATCAGAACGTCCTTGGAATCCTCCTGCCTCCCAATCCAGCACAGACAATACTCCTCCCTTTGTTAATTAGTGCCTCTTGTTCTTGCCAAAAGTACTCCTCCCCAACCTCACTTTCTCTCATACACAATGAGCCTTTCTCTATCCATGAGAGCATATGAATGCACCTGCAAAGGAGAAAAAAAGATTGCAACCTTAGAAAACGCTCTTGATGAAGATAAAACATAAAATTAAAATGTTACGGCCTTTAGTCAAGTTAACGTGGTGATCATCTCAATGCACATTTAAATGCATGGCTATGGATACATATTCACTTATAAAATGCATGCAGAATACTATTCAATCAGTATGTGAACATATATGAATTAATAATATTATTCCACCCACACAGTTACCGATATGCATCAGAACTGCAATCTGATAACACTGTAAGAAAAACATTACTATTCACCCTCATTTAAATGTAAAGATTATACAGTAAATGCACTTTCTGTATCTGCTCAAGTGCACTACATTACATTAATGATATTAAACCACACAAATACATGAGACCATGTCTACATACATATGCCATGGTCAAAATATAAAAGGGTGGAGTCAAAATTATGTTGCTCCAGAGCTAACTTGGTCTAGACATAAAGAGCCACAGATACATACCTAACTACCTACATGCACTGCTGAACAATTACCATGAGAATGCTAATCACTAGAAGAAATAACCATTGAACAATATGTTACAAATAACATTATATCACTTTAAAGTTGTCTGTGGTCTCAGAAGTACACCATTCTTAATCCCAGTGGCACCCTTTCACCAACTAACAGGGTAGCTGCACAAATTGATATGGTGGAAAACAACATGCAATAGCTGCATTAATTCCTGTATTCAAATAATTATGAAGGTGGAGCAGGTTTGAAAGCCTGCATAAGTATTACTTGGTCTATCAATTGGTAGCCATGAATAACTAATTCTACTTCACAATCCTGCGTCCATCAGTGTAAGGGGGTGGGGCACTGTCGGGAAAGATACTTTCTCTGTCCCTTTAGTCCTCTTCCAAATCTATGCCAGTAGGTCCAAGATCGAGAATCTTGTAGCTCTACATTGCCTCACACTCTTTCGCATAACTCTCCTCTGCTTTTGATCTTTGTCAACATTTAGGGAACAGGGATAATCAACTTGTACTCAAGGATCACTCTAATCTATCCCTGAATTTAAATGGTCTCACTAACTACATTAAGTGAAAAAAGGCACAATTTTACATGGCCACTAAATCCCCTGATACAGGGCTTGTTTAAAAGCCACACTTGTCACTGAATTAACATATGAATTAGTAAGACACTGGGTGATTAAAGTGCTGTGTACCTGTAGTTCCTCCTTGGCAGAGTTATTACATTTTATAAATCGATCTTGCTCCGAATACTGAAGTCCTTGTCACACCCCAAGGGTCATTTTTAGGTCTCGCCTAGACGAAAGCAAAAAGCGAAGCTTTTTGCTGTCAAGGGAGACAACTTATGTAATCACTTTCCGGGGAATGTAGACAGGAAACTGTCACGAGCTTCTCCTGCTGGAGATTTGACCTCGCTCTCGCGCACGCTCTCGCGTCGGTGAACAGGCAGGCACACACATGCACGCAGACACACACACTCACGCACGCCCGCAGGCAGGCACACACACACACACACGCAGGCACACAGACACACACATACAGGCAAATGGACCCCCCCCTCCCCCTCCCCCTCTCCCTCCCCCCCTCACCAGGCTCGCACCAATGAGGCCAGCGTGTCCAGGTCTTCCAGCCGGTACTGCGGCGGCTCCTCTGGAAGCGGCGGAGGCGGCTCCTGCAGAGAGGTAGGTGGGTACCAGGCTGCCTCCTCTCCTTGCTGTTTGCCAGTGCTGTTCGCCGGGCCACCCGGCGCTCTAGCCGCCCCAGCCTCTATCGGCGGGGATCCCCCCTTACAGCCGCTGTCCTGGCCACGGAGTCCCCCGTCGGTCGCCGCCCCGCAGGCTGGAACACAGCACTAGGAGCCCGGGGCTTCTGCGCCACATTACCTCGGCTCACAGGGAAGGCATGTGGATCTCGCCGGGGGACAGAAGCTCCAAACGGAGACAGCGCACCTACTGCCGGCAGCGGCGCCCAGCTACACACAGAGCGGCGCGGAACACACAGCCCTGCCCACTCAACAACTAGTAGCCAATACCAAACGGCCTAGGTCTCAGTACAGGCTCTATTGGCTGCGGCACGTTCCCACTCCTTCCAGCCCGGATACCACACTCGCTTTTTTTTTTTTTTTTCATTCACGTCCGCCAATGCTTTTTATTTTTTTTTCCGTGCATGGATTACTCTTTAATAATGCTGCGCTGGACAGGCTGCCCTCTGGTGCGTGAGTATTGTCAGGGCGTGCTTTGGAACGTAACTGTTGCGTGTTTTCTGGTTTGTTCATCTGGCTTTGGCAATGGCGGCCGCGAAGTGCGATGCAAATATAAACTATCGGCTTTTTTCCATTAGCATGTCACTTTGTGTAGCCACATCAGCATGTTACAGGACACCTTTCGTACCCCATCTTCGCACAGTTGTGCAGGCAGGTGCCTGCTGCCCCTACCTTCCACTGCGCAGGCAGGTGTCTACATGGCTAGCCGGCCTCTGTACGCAGGTAAGCGCCTCTGACCCCACCATGTGCCAAGTAGCTATCTAACGCGCACAGCCCACGTGAAACCAGCAGGCGTCTCCCCTCGGGTCTGCAGTGAGTAAACAGGTGCCAACTCCCCTCTGGATCAGCGTTAGGAAAGCGGCGCCTGCCTCCCTAACGCACATCCTGCACACACTCTCCGAGACCCACTACAGTCAGAGGAGGCTAGCCCGTCCTCTCAGCCGTGCCCCGTAGCACCACGGACTGCCCCCAGTGCCTCTTCTAAGTGCACTTACCTGTCTACTCACAATGCGCGCACTTTGTGCAAACATAAGCCCACCCTCACTGTGCCCTCCGCATGTGCTGCCTTGTGCCTGCATTCCTGCACCCCACACCTGTGCCAGCAGGATCCCTCGCCCGCCATGTGCCAGCAGCCTCCCAACACCCCGGCAGGTGACTGAAGCCCCCATGCCCCGTCAACCGTGCCCCCCATCCCCCACCCCATGCGCAGATCAGCATATTTTCCTTTTTGGCGAGTGAGCACCTGCAACCCTAGATGTACTTCCGTGTAACCCCTCGGTGTGCAGGCAGGGGAGTGTTGCACTGCTGCTCCGGCCGTGTGGAGTACAGAACCTGCCCTCCCCCCCGACCACCCGTTTGCAGTTAGATATGTCCACCGCTAGTGCCTCTGCGTGAGCAGTTGGGTGCCTACACTGCCAGTGCCCCCTTCATGTGTGCCTGACTCTCCAGGGAGCAGTCAGGTGTTTGCACCTTGTTCACCCCTTCCAGTGCAGGTAGGTGCCTCCCCCTCTCCCCTAAAGCCCCATTCAAGTCCGGTCAAGGGTCTGGTCTTCGCGGTCTTACTCCTGTGGAGGCAGATACCCCCTCACCCCCTCACAGTCTCCTCCATGTGTAAGCAGGAGCCTGCAGAGTGCATTCATCCGATCTCCCATCGCTGCTATCCGTTCTTTATTCCTTCCTTTCACCGTCTTGCTGGCACCTTCCTCTGTTTCCCTCTTCCTTCATCTTTCACTTCCTCCTTCTTCCCACCTGTACATCCCTTTACCTCCCCTTCCCTAACTCTCCAATCCACTCCCTTCCAATGCCCTTCTCTTCCAATTCCCTCTCCTGTCCCTCTCCCTCTCCCTGCCCCTCTCACTCTCCCTCTCCTCTCCCCTCTCTTATCATTCTCTTCCCTCCCCTCCCCTGCCCTCCCCTATCCTTCCCTTCCCTTCCATGCCCTTCCCATCCTTCTAACTTCCAACGCCCCCATCTCTACTCTTCCCTTCCCATCATAGATGCGGCACTCAAGCCTCGACATAGCATCTCCCCATGAGCACAAAGTGCCTCTTCATTCTTACATACACTTTACAACGCACCCTACCGGAAGACCTGCTTTCACCGCCTCATTTTAGAAGAACTGCTTTCAAGAATGCACAACCTCTGTCAGCTAGTGCTATGGACTCCGTCAGTGAAATGTCATATGTGTGATCTTACAGCAGTCAGTCACCCTCGAGAAGACGCGGCCGCAAGGCGCCTGTATTGTCATCTTGATGAAAGCAGGCTTTATTATGCGGCACCCTTGTTTGCTGTAGGCTTGTTTTCTATTGCTGGCAGTTACCAACAAGCGTTTGCAATGCAATAGGTCTCGCATTTTCAACCGTTTAAGCTATGAGCGTTGCAAATGACAATGCCTTTTATTTATGTTTTGGCTTTTAAAACATAAATAAAAAGCATTATCGTTACATTGTCAATAGCTCAAACTTGTTAAAAGCGAGACCTATTGCATTGCAAATGCTTGTTTATTTACTGATAAACAGAATGCAGGGCAAAATGCTGCCAGTGTGCTTCGTTTATGCTCACAACTGTAGGAAATTGGAATTTCTACGACCTCTTGAGTGCCCTGCCAAAATTTGGGTAGACATGAAAACTGGTGCAAGGGAAATGGAACATGACTGTACACTCGTTATTAACCCCTTCGATGCTGATGACGAGCTCAGCTCGTCATCAGCCACGGCGCTCGTATGCTGATGACGAGCTGAGCTCGTCATGTAACGCGGGTTTTCGAAAAACTCAGCACACAGCGGGAAAACCGCTAGCGTGCAAGGGGTTAACAGGCATGTAGGCCTGACTGCTGATGGTAGGGAAAGACGACTACTGAAGGTTCTGATGGCAGACAATGAAACAGTTGACCTCTGGAGACTACTGTACCCATGACAGAGAACCTAATCTTTCCTTTTCTGTCTGCAGGGTATCATCACTTCTATGACTTCATTCTCCTTTCTGGCACATTGTGGCAGCAAGTATGTTCCTGCTCTATTCTGGAGGGTGTCATCTAAAATAAAGCCTTTGTTAGGACCTGCCCATGAGACTAGTCCAACCTCCTTTGAAGACATAGCACATTAGTACGCCCGAATATAAACTTTCTACTGAAAAGAAACAACTTATGTTTCACTTTACTGTTTGAATGACTACAATGGTTTAGTTTCCTCTGACCAAGTGCTCTTGACTGCCAAAAAACAAGCATCTTTGGTCCATGATGGGAGATCTGTGTGGAGCCATCAAAGCTCTTCAGTGCATCTAGAAATAACTAAAGAAGACCTCACTCTTCCATCCATCACCTTGTTGTTTTTGCATTTGACACCCTAAGCACACCAAGTGTGCCTAGATGTGGGTCCGGTGTCACCGTGCTATAGGAGTCAAGATATAACTGTCTGATGAGCCCATAAAAAAGGCCAATTCAAACATGGGTTGCTGGTGTTCCATTTCAGGGAGGACATTTACTTCAGGAGGGACCCATTACTTGGTCAGGCCACAAAGCCATCAATTTTAGTCTAAAAGTTGTTCCACCAACCAAAAAACGCAGAAGGCAGGAAAGAATATGGAGAAGAAATGATCTCAAGGAAGAAAAGGCAAGGTAAAATCAGCCTATTCTTGAATACAAAAAATGATTCTTATTGATAAAACCAAATATTTTTTTTAAACATTAATGCAACAAACAATGTCAGTATAAAACTTTTCAAGACAGTCCAAGTCCTGTCACACAGGGCCCACTTGTCAACTTTTCTGTGATAAGCCAGCAGAATTTTTTTATAAAATAATTGGAGGGAACTGCAAAGCCTACAAATGCGGTAGCACGACTGCTGAAGAAAATTCCCAAGTATAAGTCAGTCTCCGAACCTCTTTCTGAACTCCATTGGCTCCCTGTGAGAAAAAGAGTGATTATGAAGGCCTTATGTTTGACAAATAAAACTATATATGGTGATGGTCCTGTATATCTAAGAAGAAACCTCTTTTGGTATACCCCAAAAAGAACCCTGTGCTCAGCAAATTCTAGGACAGGTAATGTCTTTAAAATCAGAATAGAGAGCTGGGAAGGAAGGCGCTTTATCCACATTACATGTCAACTGTGGAATAAATTACCCTACCAGCTTAGGACTCAGTCCAACCTTTCTAGTTGCAGAAAACATCTGAATACCAGGTTTTTTCTCCAATGTGGTGTGATCAGGTATAGGCCCTTTGTGATGGTACATTTTTGGTTTCTCTCTGTTCATTTCGTAATGTAGCAGACACCAGCGCCAAGACACCTTTGGAATTTGTGTGCTATATAAAATATTTAAATATCAATACCTGACCTGGCAGTTTTTGCTGAACTGTTCTCATGAGAAGCAGGGTCAAGATTGATTTTTATATGCTTGGGTCGAAACTCAAGTGACATGGTGGGAAAAGGATGATGGATTGCGATATGGCCCGAGTGATTGCCAATGGCTGAGATTTATTCAAACATTCCATTCATCACTGTCTTGTTTTTGCATTTGATGACCTAAGCGCTCTGGGTTGGCCAGTTGTGGGTCCTAGGCTCATTGTGCCACTGGAACAAAGCTACACCTGGCTGAATAGCCCTTAACAAGGGCAAAGCTGGTCCTGGGTTGATTGTGGGTGTGACCTGGCCTGTCAGTTTAGGGCTGGACTGTGCTCATGAGTAGCATGGCCAACACTGATTTGCATATGGTTGGGTCCAAATTGAGGTGGCATGGTGGGCGAAAAGCAATGGACTGGGATGTGGCTGAAATAATTGCAAGTGGCTTAGATTAATTCAAATGCGAAGGAGACTGCGGAACCCCACAATCTAGATACAGTGCACAGCTTTGAAGACAATGATGATCGTCTCAAAACATTTTTTGACTGGTGATTTAGCATCAAATTAATATGCAAACTCTCATGTTTTTATCATTTTCAACATTTGTTTTATCTTTCACATAAACATGCTATTTATTTCAGCATTGATTATCACGTTATGTAACATTCATATATTCATATTCTCTACTTCCAAACACATCATTTGTTATGTTACATCCTATATTGCATTTGTACATTTGACATGAAAAGAAAGAAATTTGTTTGCAAAATTCAAAATTCTAGAGAAGAATCCCAACGCATTTTGGGTCTATCTGACCCTTCTTCAGGGGTTATTGCAATTATACAATGTGTTAGTGATGCATTTTCATAATCTTTGATCCTAAAATGAAACTTATTGTGTTGTAACCTACAACACAATAAGTTTAATTTTAGTACTGTGAAAAATAACTATTACTCAGAAAAAATAATTCATGCATACGCATGCAAAACCACTGATGTAGTTTTTAAAAAGCACTCTCCAGTATTCTACATGAAAAGTGAAAGGGACATTTTGGGGAAACTTATATAGTGCTTAAATTAGGTGTTAACCCCATGTTGGGTAAAATTAAAGAAGTAGAAAAAAGTAGAAAAAAGTAGCGAGTTTTTAGTGTGCAGAGTTGATTATATAGCTACCCTTGCTTGTACCTTAGCCCTATAGTGTTTTAAACTTTTAAAATTCCCTCATGTTACAAATGAATTTAACTGTATGATTCTTACCGCTCCTTGCGGTGCAAGGTAATCGCTAGCTGGGGGCTTGTGCGAGCTCCACTTCAATCAGCTATCCATTGACGTTACAATTTTTGTGGTGACTAATGGTATAATACTCTATTAGCTGTGGTACTGAGGGGTTATATAAAGTATTTCAGTACAGTAGGTTCTTCTAACATTTATTTACCTCCCGAATGGTGTGGAGGTTCCCGTGGGAGTCCGCTAACGCTGTCCTTTATGGCGTTTCTTTAAAGTTGTGCGTGATCTATTTAAGATAATAAAGCGAGTTTAATGAACCGCTTTTAGGGTGTTACCGCTACTCGAATGAATTTAAAGTTCTAAAGTGAACCGAGTCTTCACTTACCCGAATTGTGAGATTTCGAGATTTCGATTGGGGGAGTCAATCCTTCTCCGTCTTCCGTGAAATGCACAGACTGGACCTGTCCCAGCATGCAATGAGGTTTTAAAGAGATAGTCTCTCTTTTACTTTAACTTTCAATAAATAAGTTCTCAACTCGCTAATGAAGTCTACCTTGGATGACATAACGTCTTTTAAACTTGAATCAGAAAAGGATTTTTCCAATAATAAACTACTGAATGTGAAATAAATTTGTGTGTATAAGATTTTCAACGCAAGTATCATGATTAGATTAATTCAAGCCATCTGTCCATCACCTTGTTGTTTTTGAATTTGAGAACCTAAGTTTGCTGGATATGCCCAGGCATGAGTCTCAGGCTCACTGTGCCACTGAACCCAAACTTTACCCAGCTGAAGAACCTATAACAAGGGCAAAACAAGTTCTGGGTTGCTTGTGTTCTGGTTCAGGGAGAACCTGTATTGTTCACATGTGTAGAGGGTCAAGACTGATTTGTATATGGTTGGGTCTAAACTGATGTGGCAGGGTGGGCAAAAAATTCTCGATTGGGATGCGGCCTGAGCAATTGCCTGTGAATAATTTAAGCATTCCATCCATTACCTTGTTTTTGCATTTGATACCCTAAGTGCCCCACGTATGCACGCACAAGGGTCCCAGGCGCACTGTGCCACTGGAACTAAGCTATATCCAGCTGAAGAGCCCATACCAAGGGCAAAAGACGTCCTGGGTTGCTTGTGTTCCAGTAACAAGGAGGACCTGGTCTGGCAATTTGGGCTGGACTTTTCCTATGAGGAGCAGGGCTAAGACTGAATTGGATATGGTTTGGTCCAAAGTGAGGTGGCATGGTGAGTAAACAATGTATGAATGGGATGCAGCCCCAGGCAATTGACAGTGACTGAGATTAATTCAAATATTCCATCTATCATGTTGTTGTTTTTGCCCTTTGTGTGGAGGTAAGACACAGAATATTCAAATGTAAGTAAGGCTATGCCCAGCTCCTGCCAGTGATGGCCCATCCAGGCACATGTAATCTCCCTATTGTGTGTAGCTGTCTAGGAGGAATACACAAAGCTCATTTGTCAGCTACGTCTAGTCATGTGACCTATGTACAGGTTTCAGGCACCAAATTGCTAAGGTAAGGAAATGCCACTTTCAAAATGTAGAACAAGGGGGTTACCTAGGCCTCTAATATTGAATCAAACAACAAATTCCTAAGTGGGGATAAACAAAAATGTATTGGTTTATCCTGACATCGATTTATGTCATTTTTGTTTGTGATTATTTTTCTAAATCTTTTTACATCAAGACGGAAAAAAACCGTAGTCAACTTCATGTAGTGCCATACAATTTTCAACACAGTGAAGAACAAATCATAAATATTTACAATGAAAAAGACATGACATTGAACATATGATTATACGTACAAAAAACAGTGTGTTCATGATTTTCAAGAATAAAACAAGTAACAGTTACCAAAACTTAGTAGTAACAAACTGAATCGTCAATGCAAATCCTATGAGAGAAGGGGAAAAAGCTTATTAAATGTCACCCCAATTTATATACAATATAAAGCTGTTCCTATTTTAATCAGGAATTAGATGCTGATTAACAAATGAATGATGTTGGCATTAAATGACGTTAAAGGATAAATGCTGACGCGTTTCGAGTCTCTCAGTCTGAGTCACAGGACTCTCATCAGGGCAGGATGAGTTAAATCCATTGGAACTGTTTACAAAAAAAGAAGAAGTGCGGGGGGAAGATTTTTACAAGCAGGTCCTCAATCCATTGAATCTTTAAATAAATTGCATCATTGCGATGCGGCATACCTTATTTTTGTCGTAACCAAGGATGTGCTTGCTTTTAAAATGTCGTCAGTGCCGTGGATATCACACTGCAATAGAGTGAATTTTTGGATCAGAATCGAAGGTTCCCAGTGTAAGCCAATTGGTACTTATGTGGGGGACACAGGGTTGTTATTTAGCTTAAACCTTCTTGCTCTGGCGGCGTGTCGGCCGGCATGCGGGTGTGTAGAATTTTCAGATCGGTTTACATCTCTGAAAAATCAAGTCAAACATAAGTATTTTTGGTGTCCGCAAGGCGATTGAAGCTTGTTGGAAAAACAAGAGACTTACTCGTGAGGAGAACGAGAAGGACGCGGAAGGACGTGCAGTGAGGTGTGTGAAGCACGCAGAGCGGCAGGTAAGTTCAGCAGCAATTGCCTCCTGTACTTGCTGCATTTCTTTTTTTAAAAGGGTGCGGCTGAGGGGCAGATTGTATGCCTTTGTGAAAGTATTCAGGTTAAACGCAGTGTCAATCATGCGCTGTAAATAACATGATTACTTAACAAAGGCATACACAATGTCCCACAGCAGTGCCCTTTTAACAAAAGAAATGGATCAAGTCTACAATCAAGATGTGTGCTTTCAGATGATTATGAAAGCGCATGTGCTTGTAGACTTGCTGCATTTATTTTATTAAAAGAGTGGGGCAGATTGTTTGCTGCACTCTATTATCAAAAGAAATTCATCAAGTTTACAAGCACGACTTTAAGCAGGTGCGGAGACATCTCACGAACAGGCATTTTTACCTTCAGGATTGAGAGAAAAAAAGCATAATTTCTCATCCATCATTGCTTTTGATGTAACTTCAAAGACACTCACTTTTCAGTTTAATATAGCACGAACTTGGAGCAAACACGAGCACTAGTTACAGTACACAAGGACATTTTCATGTTTTGAATTACAGGATATTGATTGAACGGACTTGAGGCTCGAACTTACTTTCTCAGCTCGAAGGTCAGCTGCTCTAGCCTTGGCCACAACCTCATCCACAAGATTGGAAGCATTTTCAATAATATATGCAACAAAGTCACAAGAAGCACAGAAGCAGCAAAATACCAGTGGGGCAGCACACTATGCTAAGCACAGATTTTTACCGTAAATATTTAAAGCAACGCCCTTGATTACAGCGACCACGTCCCCATGGAAGACCCCCAGTTTTTCCATCCCAATTAAAGCCCTGGCCTCAGCTTCAAAGTGTGATACACAATTAAATGAATTAGACGGGATCAATAGTGGTACACAGAAGAGCTTAGACTTCATCGACAACATTGTAGGAATCTAGAAAGACGCTGGAGGAAATCCTATTCCCCCATAGCTAAGCAATCCTACAAAGATGCCTTAACTATATATAAAAAGGCCATTACTGCTCGGAAAACAATTTTTTTTCTCGACCCAAATAGATAACGCTAGGAATTCGGCCAGAGAATTGTTCTCAGTGGTCACCTCCCTATCTACTCCTCCGTCGGGTCTCGTAGTTGAACCCTCCCAGCTGTTCTGTAATGCACTGTCCACTTTCTTTATTACTAAAGTGGCAGATATTTATGCATCCTTTGGTGGGGATGCAGGGGCTAGATCCACTGTCAGCAGTAAGGAAATACCCCATATCAACCATGCCCCTCTCTCTTCATTTGTCGCCACCACAGAAGACCAAATCAGCAGACTTATTTCCATCACCAAGTCTGGATCCCCTCTGGACCCATGTCCTCCCTCAGTGATGGCTAATTTAAGTGAGGTGATTTCTCACCCACTCATGGAAATCTGCAACACAGCCTTTCAAACCGGCTGTTACCCAGCCCCGTGGAAGAAGGCAGTGATTAAGCCTCTTTTGAAGAAGCCCTCCCTGGATCCCTCCGCCTTGGTCAGCTACAGACCCATTGCCTGTCTCCCCTTCCCTGCCAAAATTTGCAAATCTCTGATGAATATACAACTCTCAGAGTTCGTCGATACTCACCAACTCTTAGACGAAACACAGTTTGGCTTTAGGAAGGGACACGGGACGGAGACCGCTCTAATAAAAGCTTCAGATGAAATTAGAACCATCATGGACCAGGGAGGTGCGGCCATCTTAATTCTTCTGGATTTGTCCGCAGCATTCGACACGGTCGACCATGCTATTTTGGTCGACCGTGTCACAGCTCTGGGGATAGACGGTTCGGCTAGAGACCTTATTTCATCCTTCCTGGCCGACCGCACCCAGACAGTCAAGTTGGGTAATTTCTACTCTCCCGTCTCTGCATTACCATGTGGAGTACCACAAGTCTCCTCGCTAAGTCCCACGTTATTTAACATCTACGTAGCGGACTTAGCGAGGGTAATAAAGGCCTATGGGGTGCGATTAACTTCCAACGCAGACGACACCCAACTGGTGCTGGCGATCCATAAGAACGGCACAGCAGTGGCAGCCAATTTCCAGGAGGCTATGCTTGCTGTCAGTATGTGGATGTCCTCCAATTGCCTAAGGCTTAACTCGGATAAAACCGAGGTTATGACCTTTGGCAACCTCTCCCCGGAATGGTCTTCCATTTGGTGGCCCAACCAGCTGGGCTCTCCACCCGTCCCAGTGGTAAAGGCGAGGAATTTGGGAGTCATCTTCGACAGCAAGCTGACTTTTAACCTTCATGTCAACAAGGTTGTCTCCTCTGCTTTCTTTATTTTAAAGAAAATTAAGAAATTGCTGCCTTACCTCCCCACCTCAGCTGGGAAGACCCTAGTTACCACCTTGGTATTTTCCAAAATTGATTATGGAAATGCCCTTTTTCTCAACACCCAGAAATTTGTGTTGTCAAAGCTACAGTCTATACAGAACGCGGCTGCTAGAATTCTCTTAAACATTCCTCGCCGCCAGCCTACTACCCTTGCCATTCGCCAGCTTCATTGGCTCAGAGTAGAAAGCCGAATTAAATTCAAGGCCCTCTGCACTGCCTACAAGGCAGTGCATGGCATTGGACCCAAGTTTCTGACTGAGGCACTTCAGCTGTACACTCCCAAAAGACTGTTGAGATCTGCTAACACCTGCCTCCTACCTGTACCTCGCACTAGAACGGCAACTTGGGGAGACAGACGCTTCTTAGTGGCCGCACCAAAACTTTGGAACCTTCTACCACTAAATATTAAAAATGCCCCCAACCTGATGAGCTTCCGGAGGCTCTTAAAGACATGGCTGTTAGATCAGTGAACTCTATTATTGCGGTCCTGCTAGCTCACACATGCACCGAGACACCTTAGGGTAATTGTTTGCGCAATAAAAATTCCAAAAATAAATAAATAAATAAATAAAATAGTGGGGAAGGAGTCCGGTCATTCTATGACTAAACCGAGTGACAAATTGATTCTTTCATGAGACTGCAGAGTTTCTTCCCCACACAGACTTTCTGAAAATCAGGATGGAAATGTGTCATTCCAAAGCATAGTTTGTAGAGGTCATTGGTCAGAGGCTGTAGCAGTGTGACAACAAACAATACAGCACCTTAACTGTACACATTTCACCTGTCTAAAGATAGATTTAGCATCACTCAAAAGCTTGTGTCATCAATCTTTAAACGATAAAACAGCTAGAGAGAGAAAAGACTTTTAATCAGCCCCTTGGTGCCAGTGACGCCAGGATTCAGCCCCAGTGGCGGCTCCTCCACTATGGCGGAGGAGCCTCACCACACTGCTTTCTTGCAGTGCAAAAAGCAAAAACATTAAATGGTAATGACTTTTAGTTATTACCATTTTATGTTTACTTTGTGAGAGGACAGGGGAGTGGGGCTGCTCTTCTAATGGAGTAGGGCAGGGGGGAGTGGTTTGCTCACTCCTAAGTGTGCAGTGACTGTTTGGTCGGCCCTCTCAGGGTGCCCAAACCAGTCATGTGCACTTTTCCCTTCTCCATGTAGGCTGCATTAAATTCCAGGTTGCAATGTTGTTGGAAGTCTGTTGTGTCCCTGACGCTTCAGATCAGGACGACAGCCAACTAGCCCTTGGAGTCACTGTGGCTTCAAGTGATGCAGATCCAGTCCTTCTCACCTGGGCAAGAGGTTAGCATACAGCAGGGAAGCAAAGCAGCAGCTCCTTCAGAACAGCAGTCCAGCCGAAAGGCAGTTCTTGTAGCAGCATAGCCTTCTTTCTGCTTGGAAGAGTAGTCACAGGTCCAGAAGTACTGAAGTGGTGTTGTATGAAACCCAATAGTTATACCCAGTTGTGCCTTTGTAGTGGTGAGAAGTTTCAAAGGTTTTGTTTTGAAGTCTCCAGGTACCTTGCCTCCCCTGTCCTGGCTTCAGAGTAACTACAGGGGGTATGTAGACCTTTGTGTGGAGGTAAGACACAGCCTATTCAAGTGTAAGGCAGGACAGAGGCTATTCAAGCGTAAGCAGGGCTGTGCCCAGCTCCTCCCGCCCATCCTGCCAGTGATGGCCCATCCAGGTGATAGAGCGCGCAGGTCGCCGGACCCTTAGATTTTCCAGATTTCACGCACTTGGGCCCATGACGGTATTATGACAATATTTTTGGGAGTCGGGTGAGTTTACGCACCACTATCAGTAATTTGTATGTGTCTTCTTAAACACTATTACCATGGTGCCTGACTTACCACAGGCACTTATCTTCCTGATGGATCAGGAGCTATCAGTGGACAAGAGATAAGATAATCCTAAAATACATTAATCATTCAAAAATACTTTTAATAACTTTATAATGACCACAGACACCTGAAGGGTTTTAAGGATTTTATATAGTAATTAAAATTCAAAGTGCCAACAGTATAAGGCTGATGCAAATCAGTACGTCAATAATCAGGATTACAACTATAATGTAGCTATGAATGAGGGCAAGCACCATTGAGTGCGAGTGGTGAATCTACTGGGTAAGGGTAACAGGGAACATGCTATTCAGTTTCAGGCTTACATTAAGGTATGCACGTTTAAAACACATTAGTCAGTGAATTTCTAAAGACCTATATGTGATAAAACTGATCTTGGTCTAACTGTTAATTCAAACCTAAATTCTAAACACAAGTGAATTTTAGATCATGTTAATTAAGTAAAACAGTTTCAGTAATGTTCTATAGGTAGGGGAAAAATGGAACACAACTAATAAACAGTTTGCATATACGACATTGGAGATGACAGGGAGAGTATTATGGGCATAGAGGCTTTATTTAAAGAACAGGAGGAAGGAGGATAGAAAGACGAATACCCACAAGTTATATTTACCTAGGACAGGAATGAGGACTAACCCTGGCCACGGGTCAGCTTCGGGAAAAGACGAGGACAAGGACCCTCAAGGATTTAGGATGCCAGTAGGTGAGCAGGTACAGCTCACGGACAATCAGGACAGGATACCCCTCAGGATTTGTGTCAGGACTGGGCTCACCAAAGGGCACGACCAACACCTGCAGCTTCGGATGCAACGCCTGCGCTACCCCCTCTCTGCACGGAATCCGCCAGTAACCCCGATTGGGTTCTCGAATCTCCCAGCAAAGTGCTTCGCCAGCACTTAAGTCTATTTCCACCCCTTGGAGTTTTGTGGAAATTTCGGACAGAGGGCTCCGCAGCCCTCTGTATCAATCACCTATAGAGTTCGTAGGGTCGGTGACAGGTCAGCTACTCGGACAAGTCGGACAATTTCTCTAGCTAAAACTAGGCTAGTTATACCATTTTTCGGGTCCCTAGACCACCCACAAATGTTGCAAGTGACAGGGTCCCCAACTTATGAGTGGTCAAGAGAGGTGGTTAGGTCATTGTCACCACCTAAAATTCTGGGTTCCCATGTTTAATATTCATATTTCAGTACCCACCCCTTACATTCCAGTTCCCAGGCATACGTGTAGAAGAGAACAATAGAGCACACAGTGGAAAGAAACAAATGTAACAATTTCAGGTGAAATTCAGCTTCTTCTCTCTGGGTCAGGGGGCAGGTTCCCAGGAGCATCTCAGCTTCGGTAGCCAGCTGGCTGGGTTCCACTGATGTAAGGCTCGGTTCTCATGTCATGTGATCGGGTCCGCATAGACTTCTAAGATGGAGAGGCTCCCCACTCCCAGGCCCCCAGATACACGGTACATGAAAAGTAAGCGAAAACAAATTAGAAACACAGAAGAAATGAATACACTGTACACCATGATAAGCTACACTTCACCCCTTACTTTATAATAACTATAGCGGTTAGGAGTTATGCAGAAATAGACAGAAGTGCAAAGCGGCATTGGCAAGCAGAGAGCGTGTTTAAAGACAAGCGGCCATTTTAGCAGTAATGCGCATGAGCGAGAATATCCCTCCAAAACTGCGTGTGCGTCACATCACATGGGTATGACCGACGCATGCGCAGACTGGATTTCTGCGAAGCAGCCATTCTGTAGTATTCAAGCTTTGTTTGGATTAATAGACACATAGGCAAGCGTCTCTGGGACACCCGCGTGTACTGTAAAAGTGCGATATTAATGACAAATGGGATTGGTTAATACTATTACATGTTAACGAGGTTCATGAATATGAGCAAGTCGCTTTATGTGCGAATCCTTGCTCCATCAATCCCCTCTTTGATGGTATTTACTATCATCACTATTAATGTAAACAGATGCCAACATCCTTTCTCACATATCACTCATCTCGATCTCAATAAATTTGTTATTGAGCTTCTTCTCAGCATCTTTATTAGGATGGAAACTCTTGGCCTTTTTGTAAATCTGATTTCTTAATTCCTCTAATTCCAGCTCATCCACATTTCGTTTTACTCCCCTCCTATTTACAGTGTACTTCTTTCTGCATTTTTGGCATTTACAGCAAATTATTATAATGAACACAATCAGACTTATTCCAGCTATTGGCATCAGTATTTTCCCAACGAGACTTCGCCCTATGTTAGAAAACCAACTACCTACAGAGGAGAGACCATCAGTCAGTCTCTTCCAGGCACTGTCAACCTCCAGTGGTTTAAGTTCTTTTTCCAAATTTGTTATGTTTCGCACATATTTCCTAATTTCTACGCTTTTATCAGGAATGTAAGTGCAACAATGTTGCGCCTTCAGCATCCTGCAGACTCCGCCCTCTTTTGCCAATAAGGTATCAAGAGCAAGTTGATTCTGTAAAACCATTGATCTGATCGCAACCATTTCAGTATTGACCAGCAGGAATCCAGCAGCAGTGTCAGTTGATACCCGATCCACTACTGTAGATAATTTGCAAATACGGTGAGTATTCAGAACCACTCCCACTCCAGGTATCAGTGCACTAAATATATCACCTATAATTTCTCCTACACTTTCACGTCTACTACGTATTAAACCGTTAGTATTTTCATTGCTTCCAGCGGCGTCGTTCACATAGTATATTTTCGGGAAGACAATGCCAAAATAGCAGCTTCCATACCAGTGATCCGGCAAATTGAAATAAGCCTTGTTTCCGCATATATAATAAATTCCGGGAAACACAGGTTCTGACCCATTTTTGAAACCCCAACCTCCAATTACCTTGTAATTATGTTCGCATTCACTGGAACCGATGAGTACATTGTTATAATAACTAGTCTTTTCTCTATGAAGACAGTTTCCCTTTTCGTTCAAAGTCCAGCAACAGTGCAGGATTAGCTTCGCCATTTGAGGTGCTTTCCATGTTTTCAGCCCATTTAGGAGTTTTCTGTCTCTTATCATTTGCCTTCCTCTGGAAACTCTCCCTTCTCTTTTCTGCCATTTTCAAGAACATTTTCTCTTGCTCATGTAATGAACAAGTCAAATTATCTCTGCGAGCTTCATTTAAGTCTATGTCACCTATAGTCAGGAAGTATTCTCCCATGTAACGAGTTACTACGCTTCTAACATGTACAATGTTCAGGCTTCCCCGAATAGGAAGTTCAGAAAAGATCACGTCAGTGTTTGAGTAGTAGTACGGTAAGGTGCTTCTATAAAATAAGCTTGCTAATATACTACAGGAAATTCCATAGGTCAGGGGTAAATGGTGATAGGTCACACCTTCCGCTACAGAAGTAGGTAGCTTCATACAGACAGAACAATCTTCTATTTCCATAGTTTCTACATAATGCACTAAAAGATTTGCAAAGACATTTAAATGTGTTCTGTTTCTCATTCTGTGAAAATGTAGTCCTTCCTCATCTGGTGCTTCTAAGTCAGGTCGGGTTTGTTTCAGGCTAACTGAATTTTCACGTCTTTCTACACTTCGTGGTGTTTCTTCGGTATGTACAACTTCTGTGTCTGGTGTCATCGATTTAGTAGGGTACAAGTTAGTATCTTTACTTATCATAAAAGGTATAAAGACTGTTAGTCCTATCCATACTACTATAACTATTGCTACGCTGCATAAGCATATTTTACAGCAAGTTTTACAACAATTTCCTCTAGGTCTTCCATTCACATTTGAATCAGACATTTTGGCTCACAGGTGGCTTTCCAACCCCTCTTTGTTTCTCAACACAAGAGGCTTACGCTGTTTCACTCTCAAGTTGGGTCTTCTTCCGCAGGACTCAGATCCTCAATTTAATCTTGGTCACTTTTGTCGCTTATTTCGGGATTAAGAATTTCTTCCAACACCAAGTAGGTCCATTCCGGACTTCGATAGTTTTTGTTTTGTCTTTTTATCCTGGTACTGCGTCTGTTTTGCTGCGTTCCTGTTTTCTGTCTTTCACTAGCAGCTCTTTTCCGGTCTTCTATCTTTTCTTCTACTGTTTTTAATCTTAATTTCAGTCGCTTTATGTATCTGGGTTCACTTTTCTTCTTGAGCCTTTTAGCTGGTTCTGTAGTTTGGCCCTCTTCACGAGCCCTTTTATTTTCGTTTTGTTGTGGCACTATCGCTTCGGCAGTGTCTTTTTCCCTTCCTGTCTGACTAGTCCCAGGTCTTTCTTCAGTTTCTTCTGCCTGGTTTCTAAGCTGGCCTTGTTCAGGTATACTCTGGATTTGTTTTTGATTTTCAACTGTTTCGGGCTCTGCCTCCTAAACACGTTTGTCTATGTCTATCTGTTCCTGTTCATGTACTTCGATACCTTGATTTTCTTCCGCATGAACTTCAGCCCTAATTACTATCTGTCCCTTTTCGGTTTCTGGAGTCTTTGGAGGTGTGTCGATGACTTGGTCTGTCCCTACTTGACCTACTCCCTGATCAGGTCTGACGTGAATCTCGATAACCTGACCGTCTTCTTCTAGTACTGTCTCATCCTCACTATCCCACTCTCTATCTAGATAAGAATACTTTCTGGTTCTTATTGGATCAAGAATCAGATCGTCTGCTGGGAACCATTCATCTTGACTGGTGCTCGGTAGTATGACATCAGCTAGATCCGGAAGCTCGTCATGAGTCTCCTCAGCTGCACCACCTTCAGCTTCAGTCGCTTCTTCTCCGGTTACCTTCTTGGTATGGCTGGCGTGGATCCACTTTGGCACGCCGGCGCACTTCACAGCAGTGGTAGTGACAAGGATCACTTGCCTCCGTTTTCCCCACTTTGGTGCAAGGCAACTCTTCCGGGTGTGTTTCTTCAACACAACCCAATCCCCAGGTTTCAGTTTATGGGCTGGAGTTGTTGGCCATTCAACAGCAGCCTCCCCAATCTTGTGAGAGATAGAACGCACTTGGTCACCCAGCTGCCTGCAGTATTCTAGTACCAAATCATCAGAAATACTTAGCAGTTTGTGTCCAGGTACCCATGCCTGTCGCATCACTCTTTTCATTAGTATCTCATGGGGGCTCAGGCCTGTTTTTCGGTCTGGAATGCTTCTCAATCACATCAGGACAAGAGGTAATGCCTCTATCCAGTTCAATTTTGTAGAATTACACATTTTTGCCAATCTCGATTTTATAGTGCCATTCACTTGTTCGACTATTCCAGAAGCCTCTGGATGATATGCACAGTGTAGCTTAGGCTCAATCTTGAACGCTGTATAGAGCTCTGTTAAAAATTCGTTGGCAAAGTGCCCACCTCTGTCTGTTTCAATTGTTTCTGGAAATCCATACCTAGGTATTAGTTCCCTGAGTAACAATTTGGCTATGGTAATGGCATAATTTTTCTTTGCTGGGTAGGCTTCCACCCACCTTGAGAATAGGCAAACTATCACTAAGACATACCTATACCCTTTGCACATGGGTAACTGAATAAAGTCTGCCTGTAGTCTGAAGAAGGGGCCTTCTGCCTTTCCAATTGTACTTTGTTCCAATACAGTCCTCTTCCCTGGGTTAAACTGCTGGCACACCAAACACCTCTGGCAAAGCATCTCCGCAATGTTTCTGAACCTTGAGTTATAGAACACTTAATGGAACATACGGCACATCGCATCCCTCCCAATATGTGTGTCTCCATGGATCATCCGGGCCATTGGGGCAACCATGCTATCTGGCAACACAGGCACACCGGTCTTATCAACCATAACACCATCCCTGTCCCTGGGCTGACATTCCTCAGTCTCCCATCTTTGCTTTTCCTCCTCCTCTGCTGCTTGCTGCAACTCTTTCAGTTCCCTCCAAGAAGATACATTCTCAAACACCATAAGTTGGCAGCTGTTTCCTCCTCCCCATAATTTAATTTTTAGGGACATTTTGTATCGGGCACAGTATTGGGCAATTTGGTCAGCATATCTATTTCCGGCTGTCACATCGTCATTACCAGATTTGTGAGCAGCACATTTGACCACCGCCAATTCTTTGGGTAACTGGATTGCTTCCAGTAGGTTTTGTACCACTTTTCCATTTCTGATAGGGGTACCTGAGGAAGTCATGAATTCTCTTTGCAACCATAGCTGGCCGAAGTCATGAACAACCCTGTAACCATATTGACTGTCAGTATATATGGTTACTCTCTTATTTTTCCCTTGCTTGCAAGCTCTTGCCAATGCAATTAACTTGGCTACTTGGGCAGATTTTATTTCACTTAAATAGGATGCTTCCAGGGTCGTTTCCAGTGTGACTACAGCATAGGCAGCACTCAACCCTCCATCCTCATGTCTTAAGCAGGAGCCATCCACAAACATCACAAGGTCCTCTACAGGTAGAGCCGTTTCTTTTATATCAGGTCGCGGTTTGGTGCTAAACTCAGTTAAGTCAATGCAATTATGTTCAATTTCACCCTCTACTTCTGCATTTTGGGTGATTGGTAACAAGGTTGCAGGGTTCAAGACATTACATCGGGAAATTATCACATTTTCTGCACCAATAAGAATTCTTTCATACTTAGTCAGCCGACTAGGTGTGAGGTACTGGGTCTTGGTTCGGGTCAACAGAATCACAACTGAATGTGGAACATAAACCGTTACAGGATGTCCCATGACAATGTTTTTACTTTGTTCCAGACTAACGCAAGTGGCAGCTACTGCTTTCAGACACCCAGGCAGTCCAGCAGCCACTGGGTCCAGAGTAGCTGAAAAGTAGGCCACTGGACGTCTGGTCAGACCATGTTCTTGTGTCAGAACAGAGAGTGCACAATTGTCTCGTGTATCACAGAACAATTCAAAGTTCTTTGAATAATCAGGCATTCCCAATGCAGGAGCTAAGCACAGACAATTTCGTAACTTTATCCAGGCAGTCATGCTTTCATCATCCCAGCTAACGGGATCATCTACTCCTTTCTTGGTCATTTTTATCAATGGTTTGGCTAAAACAGCAAATCTCACAATCCACTGTCTGCAGTATCCCACAACCCCTAGGAACATCCTGACTTCCTTCTGGGTTCTAGGTAACTCCATATCTCGAATTATTCTAATTCTTTATGAAGTAACCCTTCTGATACATTTTTCCATCTGGTGCCTCAGATATTTCACCGAATTTTTACAGAACTGCAATTTGTCAGGTGATACTTTATGTCCTCCCTTGCCTAAATGATTCAATAAGGCAATGGTATCAGTAACACAGTCGCCTTGACTTTAAGACGCCACTAGAAGGTCGTCTATGTACTGAACCAAAACAGATTCTTTTGGCAGGACTAAGGACTCAAGGCATCTTTTTAAAATCTGATTGAAAATCGAAGGACTTTCTGTGTACCCTTGAGGAACACGATTCCAGACGTAGACATGACTGTCGAACTCAAACGAGAAAAGAAATTTGCTGTCTGGATGTAATGGGATGGAAAAGAATGCATGACATAAATCAATGACAGTGAACCATTCTGCATTCCATGGAATCTGGTACAGGATCACTGCAGGGTTTGGCACAATGGGACAGCAAGGTACAACAATCTGGTTTACCTTTCGCAGGTCCTGCACTACCCTGTACTTTCCGCTAGGCTTTTTAATTCCAATTATGGGTGAATTACAAGGACTGCTCATTACCTCCTGTATTATGTTTGCCTCCAGCAATCTGTTTACTTCGATTGCAACTCCAGCTTTCACTTCTGCACTCATTTTATACTGTCTAGTTTTCGGGTAGATAGCATTGGGTTTAATGGCTATTTTAACTGGGTCCACATTTGCCATTAATCCTACATCTCTCCCAGTGAAATCCCACACCTCTGGTGTCACCCTTTGTTGGAGTTCTTCAGGTAAGTCGTGAACTGTCAGAGCTTTAATTGCTGCATCGGGCCTTAGCAACATTAGTTTGTACAGGCCGTCTTCATCTGGGGTCTGAATTTCAACGCCTTTTGGTGTGCAAAAGATGGTACCGTTCATTTTGCAAAACAAATCACGTCCCAGTAGATTCACTGGACTAGAGTCACAGACAACAAATCTGTGCATTTCCTTGAAATTCCCTATAGAAATCTCCATTGGTTCAGTTACAGGAGTACTAATTATCTGATTTGATACGCCCACTACTTGGATAGCTTCTCCCGAGAGGGGTAGGTTTGGAACGTTCACTGTTCTCACAGTCGAACGGGTAGCACCAGTGTCCAACAGAAAGGTGACATAATTTCCTTCAACCTTTCCTGCAATGTATGGCCCTGTCTGGTCTACCAGTAAGGAGGCGCCAAGCACGCACTCCTCTTCCTCCCCCCTCAGGCCCCGTCAGTATGGTTCATCGCAGAGGAATGTATCATTTAACAGGAATTGTGAAGTTGCTGCATTTCTCTCATTCCCTCCTTCCCATACCTCGACCCCCTCATTCTGTTGAGCCTGATTCTTGTAATTAGGTCCAGGAGCTCGAGGCAATGGATGCTGGTTTACCTGTTGCTGATTCTTTCGTGGCCCCTCTTTCTGCACCTGTGGATTTAAACCATTTATGGGGGCATTACCAGCCTGCAAATGTGGACACTCGTCTCTCCAGTGCCCTATCTGACGGCACCTGTGACAGGGGAACTTTTTCTTGGCCTCTTCTTTACTCATCTTTACTCGGGGCTACCCTCCTCCCCCAGAGTTAGTATTTGGAGTATTACTATTCATTTTACTTAACTGTTTCTCTTGTTGCTCAGCCAATTTTACTTGTGCCCACATGACCTTCTCCTTCAGGGCTTTCTTTTTGTTCTCCATCTCATCCTCACAGTACTTGGCGTACTTGAGAACCTCATCTATGGGCTTTCCCTGCCAACAGATTTTATTATCCCTAATCCACTGGGATATTTCCGGTCTCAAACCCAACACGAATCGATAAATGAAATGGGTCATATCCTTCATTTCAATGTTATCGATTCCACTGTAGGTTTTGAACACCTGTAGTAATCTTTCATAATAGGAATGCACAGTTTCGTTATGATCCTGGGTAGTTCTATCTATTCGGGTCCAATCAGTTTCCTTTGCTGGCACTTTTCCTTTTAGGTATTGTATGACTTGATCATACTTTCTCATCACGTCTGGAGAGGGAGCTCCCGTTCGGGAGTCTCTCTCATATTCGTCACTGGGCCAATCAATTGCAATCTTGCACTCAGTCCATAAATCTACAGGAACTACAATGTCAAAGAACCCATCCAGGTCTTTTAGGAGACACTTCCGGACTTTCACAAATCGCTCCACTTGCCTATACCACTCCACTGGCTTTTCCCTTAATTTTGGGAAGTCATTGGTAAAAGACACAATGTCGTGTCGGGACCACGGGACATGTACGTATTTCTCACCTGGTACTTCTCTCATGGGATACAGTTTTTCTGCTTCGCCTACTTCTTTTAACACGTATTCGGAAGTCTTTGGTTTGGCTTTACTATCTTCCTTTTTCCTTGCCCACCTGGCTTTCCATTTATCTAAATCACCCCATTTCTGCAGTATGTTCAGTAATTCTTTTATCTGTATCTTCTTCCCTGACACATTCATGTTCTCCAAATCCTTGTCGGAGAATTCAGCTCTATAGGGTTTCTGTAGGACTTTGGATCGACTAACATCAATTCCCATATCGGCAGCTGTGTCCATCAATTTCTCGTGGAGCACTCGAGTGTTCCGGGTAAGGATTTTGCTGATAAACAGCAACTCCTCCTCACTGAGGGTATTCAACCTATCTAATCCCACATTTCCGGAAATTAGCTCCTCCATTTCTATCCTTAGTCTGTAGATATCTAACGGTTTGGGCTGGGGCGTTTCCTTTTCTATTTCTCTGGTCCATCTATCCAGTTCTTCTGGAGTCACCATTGTGGCACTCCGAGTCCCAGAACCTGTTTCAATTTGGACTTCCCTTGCCTTCGCCGGATGTCCTGACCGTGGTACACTGGTTCCAGGTTCCCTTATGGGCAAATCCATTAAGGAGATCACGGACTCACATTCACTTGCCTGATCATCAACTATGAGCGGCTCCTTTCTTGGGGGTGCTGCAATTGGAGTAATAACTGGAGTTCTTGGACTAGCCTGTCTATCCCCATAAAGAGGAACAACAGGACCAATAGTCACTGGGATTGTTAGGGAGTCAGGACTGGGATTTATCTGAGCTATGGTCTGAATTAGTTCATTTCGCTGTTTAATCAGTGCTTCTCTTTCTCGTTCATGCAAAACCCTTTCCATAGAGTTGTCATGCATTACTTGAGGTACTAAAGGAGGATATATACTCGGGGCAGTCGGTATGGCTAACCCTGGTCTGTTTTCACCAAAAGGTCGGTAATTTGGGACCGCTGTACCGGGTCTGCAAAACTCGTCACTATCACTGGGTTTGCTACCAGTACCAGCTACATCTGTCTCACTGGCCCTTCTACTTCAAGGATGTCGGAAAAATGGATTTTTCGAGCTTAGGGCCCCAGACTCTTCAGCATAAGGAGGTGGATTTTTCATTAACAAATCCTCCAGGTATTCATCCTCCGAATCCCCCATAGTCATTAAATGTCGGGATTTCTCGGTCCTCTTTCCTCCCTCTTGTTCAGTTACTCCAAACATTGGAAACAGTCCCTCAACCATCATATTCTTTCTCCACTGTTTCATCTTGTTCTCCTTTGTTTCCCGCTGCAACTTTGGATACCATTTGCTCACTCCCTTATCCATTCGGGGTCTGTCTCGCTCTAGAGCCTCAATCTCCCATTCCTCTAAAGCTTCATATTGCGTTAATCTGGGTCGGGGTGTAATTCATTCATGCGGGTCCTCAAGTTAAACAGGATTCTACCATTAAAGGTACCATCGAGGGGAAATGCTAGGACTCCATCGTCTTCAGTGTACTTTACCCAATTTTCCAACCATACACAAGTATGATACCCTTTGTCAAACATCATAAAGGATGCAGGAGTATTAGGAGGTGGAATGATCACATCCTCCCTATTTCTAACGGGTTTGTCTTTCTTGAAATAATTCTTGATCTTTTCGGCAAGGGTCAATTTTCTCTTTCCTCCGTACATATTGTAAGGTCTACCTCTTAGCATCTGCTCCTTATGAAAACCTAGGTTTTGCGGATTAGGTAAGAATTCAGGATACCACATACACCTTTCCAGACTATCCTCAAGCTCGGATTGATTAATTTTGTTTACTTATGTGCTTCCAATGCTAGCGCGTCTTTCAACTCACAGCAACCAATCAGCACTAAGGTTGCAAAATCTGTCGACCAATGGGTGCGCGGCCCCTTCGTGAGACGTGGTCTCACTCTTCGGCGCTCACCCCTCCCTTACAATTCTGGCTTCGCTACACACCCGCTGGTTCAACCAATACCAGCGCGGCACGGAGTGACGTCAGTGCAGCCTTGCGACCGACTCCCTCCTTCACAAGGTAACGGAAACTTTAAATTTTCCTCAAAGTGCAAGTACTTATTTAAGTTAACAACTATACCATTCGCCACTGTGCTTGAGGGTTTTAAAGAGAAAGAGGGTTTTTCTTTTACTGCAAGTAAACCACTTTTCACTACTTTTCATTCACTACGGATAGATCTCTTCTGCCTATCCTCTCATACAAGCCTTAGAGAACCTGCTACTCCTTTGACTCATCCACTTCTTTCCGGGATATATACTAAGTCAAACTTTCACCAGCGAACTCCTTTGCTGTCATTCAAGCTCCGAAGAACCTATTACTCCTACCGCACGTGACCCTTACTAGGTGATATCACAACGGAAGTTTCATCAGAGTACTCGTAGCTAACATTTACACCTCAATAAATTCGGGAAAAAATCCTAATTAGCGCTTCCTGTTCTACCTAACCATGCACTAATCTCCCTCCTAGCCAGTGACCTCACAGCCAAGTGGATTCTACTCACCACCTGCTATTTTATTTCCCCGGGGATTCCAAACAACACAAAAACTCTTACTCACAATTTTGTTAGTCACATGAAATAATATAGCAGCATTTCATGAGATATAATAAAACTTATTTTATAACATTTAAATGCAATAACAACCTTAATTTTAGCAGCAATATTTTTAGCAGCACATTTTATTTTTCACAATTCATCAGAAACTATCTTATCTACCTATCTTAACTAGTCCTAACTATAGCTCTGCTACCAGAAAATACTGACAGAGCGCACAGGTCGCCCGACCCTTAGATTTTCCAGATTTCACGCACTTGGGCCCATGACGTGATTATGACAATATTTTTTGAATCGGGTGAGTTTACGCACCACTATCAGTAATTTGTATGTGTCTTCTTAAACACTATTACCATGGTACCTGACTTACCACAGGCACTTATCTTCCTGACGGATCAGGAGCTATCAGAGGACAAGAGATAAGATAATCCTAAAATACATTAATCATTCAAAAATACTTTTAATAACTTTATAATGACCACAGACACCTGAAGGGTTTAAGGATTTTATATAGTAATTAAAATTCAAAGTGACAAGAGTATAAGGCTGATGCAAATCAGTACGTCAATAATCAGGATTACAACTATAATGTAGCTATGAATGAGGGCAAGCACCATTGAGTGCGAGTGGTGAATCTACTGGGTAAGGGTAACAGGGAACATGCTATTCAGTTTCAGGCTTACATTAAGGTATGCACGTTTAAAACACATTAGTCAGTGAATTTCTAAAGACCTATAAGTGATAAAACTGATCTTGGTCTAACTGCTAATTCAAACATAAATTCTAAACACAAGTGAATTTTAGATCATGTTAATTAAGTAAAACAGTTTCAGTAATGTTCTATAGGTAGGGGAAAAATGGAACACAACTAATAAACAGTTTGCATATACGACATTGGAGATGACAGGGAGAGTATCTTGGGCATAGAGGCTTTATTTAAAGAACAGGAGGAAGGAGGATAGAAAGACGAACACCCACAAGTTATATTTACCTAGGACAGGAATGAGGACTAACCCTGGCCAAGGGTCAGCTTCGGGAAAAGACGAGGACAAGGACCCTCAAGGATTTAGGATGCCAGTAGGTGAGCAGGTACAGCTCACGGACAATCAGGACAGGATACCCCTCAGGATTTGGGTCAGGACTGGGCTCACCAAAGGGCACGACCAACGCCTGCAGATTCGGATGCAACGCCTGCGCTACCCCCTCTCTGCACGGAATCCGCCAGAACCCCAATTGGGTTCTCGAATCTCCCAGCAAAGTGCTTCGCCAGCACTTAAGACTATTTCCACCCCTTGGAGTTTTGTGGAAATTTCGGACAGAGTGCTCCGCAGCCCTCTGTATCAATCACCTATATAGTTGGTAGGGTCGGTGACAGGTCAGCTACTCGGACAAGTCAGACAATTTCTCTAGCTAAAACTAGGCTAGTTATACCATTTTTTGGGTCCCTAGACCACCCACAAATGTTGCAAGTGACAGGGTCCCCAACTTATGATTGGTCAAGAGAGGTGGTTAGGTCATTGTCACCACCTAAAATTCGGGGTTCCCATATTTAATATTCATATTTCAGTACCCACCCCTTACATTCCAGTTCCCAGGCATACGTGTAGAAGAGAACAATAGAGCACACAGTGGAAAGAAACAAATGTAACAATTTTAGGTGAAATTCAGCTTCTTCTCTCTGGGTCAGGGGGCAGGTTCCCAGGAGCATCTCAGCTTCGGTAGCCAGCTGGCTGGGTTCCACTGATGTAAGGCTCGGTTCTCATGTCATGTGATTGGGTCCGCATAGACTTCTAAGATGGAGAGGCTCCCCACTCCCAGGCCCCCAGATACACGGTACATGAAAAGTAAGCGAAAACAAATTAGAAACACAGAAGAAATGAATACACTGTACACCATGATAAGCTACACTTCACCCCTTACTTTATAATAACTATAGCGGTTAGGAGTTATGCAGAAATAGACAGAAGTGCAAAGCGGCATTGGCAAGCAGAGAGCGTGTTTAAAGACAAGCAGCCATTTTAGCAGTAATGCGCATGAGCGAGAATATCCCTCCAAAACTGCGTGTGCGTCACATCACATGGGTATGACCGACGCATGCGCAGACTGGATTTCTGCGAAGCAGCCATTCTGTAGTATTCAAGCTTTGTTAGGATTAATAGACACATAGGCAAGCGCCTCTGGGACACCTGCGTGTACTGTAAAAGTGCGACATTAATGACAAACCGGATTGGTTAATACTATTACATGTTAACGAGGTTCATGAATATGAGCAAGTCGCTTTACGTGCGAATCCTTGCTCCATCACAGGCACACCTAAGTTATTTATTGATTGTGGCTGTTTAAGAGGAATACACAAAGCTTAACTATCAGCTACACCCAGCCATGTGACCCAGATAAAGACTACAGACAGCAAATGTCTAAGACTAGAAAATGCCAACTTTCAAAGCGTCTGACAGCAACAGAACACCACACGAGACCGCCTATAGATGCCATGGTTACAGATTCGAAAACTATTAATTTTCACCTCTTCTACATTCTCTTATAGGAGGTTAAATAATCTATCATCCACTTCAGAAGAAAATAACTACATCATTACAACTCTTGACTCACTGATTAGGGGTCTTGTCTTGAATCTTCAAATGATTTGTGTGCACAGAAGATAGTCTCATAGATTATTTCCAAAAGAGACTGAAACATTGACACCTAACCCTACTTCTTTTTATTCATTGTTAAAATTACTTTAAAAGGTTTAGTTCCTATGTATAGTACAGACTCTAAAGGTGTTGTTACAGGAAGTGGGCATTCATACATTGATAACTATCTAACTTTCATCCATAACAATTGTAACATCTGTTGTCAATGTTGTGTGAGGACTTTGTTTTCAACCCCTAATTCTTTGTATTTTAATATAAAATCAGAAAGAAAAAAGGCACCTGGCTAATGGAATTCAATTCATTAGATGAACTGATACATGCATTGCTGTAACTGATTTGTGTTGTCATGGTGAGACATCGGAAGCAAGTAATAAACCTTTTCTTGAAAAATAAATCCCTTGTATGCATTATTGCCTTATAAACTTTCTATAATTTGAATTTTCAAAATTGTAATTTAAAATCCGACTTCACCATAAGTTAGGATTTTAAATTCTAATTCCAAATACAATAAACATAAACCGGTTACCTGTTCCCATTTGGAAATTGCACTTTTAAATTAAATAAGGTAACTCCAATGTTATTCTATGGGAGAGGTGGGCCTTGCACTTGTGAAAAGTGAATTCAAAATGTTTTCACTATGGATAACTTATATGTATTAAAAAGGAAGGTTTGGGCCCTGCAAAAGGGTTTACTCTACCAAGTCGAAAAGGTAATTTACAATTGCACACACAGGCTGCCAGGGCAGGCCTGAGACACGTTTAAAGCACTTCTTAAGTGGATGGCAGAATCAGTGCTGCGGCAAACTAGTAGCATTTAATTTACAACCATTGGGTACATGTCGTACCACTTTGCTAGAGACTTCTAAGAACATTAAATATGCCAATTGGGTATAAGTTGATGTTACCATGTTTAGAAGGAAAAGCACAAGCACTTTAGCATTGGTTAGCAGTGGAAAAGTTGTGCATAATCCTGAGGCCAGCAAAAACAACATCAGCAAAAATGGAGGGGCAAGCAAATGTTTGGGGGAGATCTCCCTGAATGAATGAATGAATGAATGGAATCTTGTAAAGCGCAACTTAGCCCAAGGGCGTCAAGGCTCATGAGCAGGTCAGATGGAGAATAGTCGACTAGGGGAGATCTTACGGATACGCTTCAGAGAAAACCAGGTTTTCAATGCTCTGCGAAACAGTGCCATAAAAGGTTGCCTCAAGAGCTGGGGGGAGGGAATTCCACAATCTGGGAGCAATAATGGAAAACGCTTTACCTCCCCATTTGGCCTTGTTGAACTTGGGAACCTCAAGAAGATTTTTGCTAGAGGAGCGAAGGGATCGACAAGGAGCATACGGATGTATAAGTGACCTGAGACCCTCGGCACCTGTACCATGGAGAGCCCCATAGGCAAGACAAAGAATCTTAAAGGAGATCCTAGATTGAATGGGAAGCCAATGTAGGCTTTTACGGGATGCTGATGCCGAGGCACGTCTGGGGAGGTTAAGAACCATCTTTGCAGCCGCGTTCTGAACCATCTGAAGGCGATAGATAAGACTCTTATTAATGCCCACGTAGAGGCCATTACAATAGTCAAGTCTCGAAGAGACCTAGGCCACAGTGGCCAGTTTCCTGGCCTCAGGGGACAGGTAGTGAGCGATTTTTCTGAGGACCTTGATGATGCCACAGCAGGTGGAGACAGTTCTACTGACTTGACGGTCAAAGGAGAGTGAGGAGTCCATCAGAACCCCTAGGTTCTTGGCAAACTGATGGGGGGGAGG
Source organism: Lissotriton vulgaris (assembly GCF_964263255.1). Lineage (NCBI taxonomy): Eukaryota > Metazoa > Chordata > Amphibia > Caudata > Salamandridae > Lissotriton > Lissotriton vulgaris. The sequence goes on along the minus strand of NC_141689.1, from coordinate 1,194,314,465 downwards.
GCAATCCCCGAGAGAAGCCGGCCACCAGTCATTGGACCAGACGTCCTGACAGCTCCCGAAGATCAACACATCCGCCTTCTCCCCATTCAGTTTCAGGAAGTTCTGAATCTTCCACTGAGACACCGCCTCCATGCAGTTCCTGAAGTTCGAAGCCGAATCCTTAACAGGCTGTGAGAGGGAGACCATTATTTGGGTGTCATCCGCGTATGAAAGTACTTCCAGCCCGAACGATCTAACTATCCTAGCAAGTGGGGTCACATAGATATTAAATAAAATAGGGCTCAACGAGGAGCCCTGAGGGACCCCACAATGCACAGGCTTCGGACTAGAAATAAACTGGCCCAACTTCACTCTCTGTTCTCTTCCAGTAAGAAAGGAAGACAGGAGACTCAGGGCAGGGCCTCCGACCCCAATCTCCCTAAGGCGAGAGATCAAAATAGAGGGAGATAGGGTGTCAAAGGCCGCTGTCAGGTCTAAAAGGACCAGGAGGGTGGTGTAGCCCTTATCGACTTGAGAGTGTATGTTATTAACCACTGCCGTTAGGGCCGTCTCAGTACAATGGAAACTCCTGAAGCCATGTTGGGAGATATCAAGGAGGGCCGAGTCCTGAAGAAAGGAGCTGAGGTATCAATTAAGAATCCAGCATCTTAGCCGGAGCCGGGAGGAGTGAAATGGGGCGGAGGTTTTTCAAGACCCCAGGGTCTAAAGTGCACTTCTTAAGTAAGGGTTTAACAACCACCAATTTCCAGGAGGTTGGAAAAACTTCCTCAGCAATAGCACGATTCATGACATTCATGAGGGGAAGAGTAACTGCATTCCGGCAGGATTTGAGAACTTTAAGTGGACAGTATCCAAAGGGGACCCTGATTTGATGTTGTCCAGGAGCTGAATTGTCAGCCTAGGAGTAAGTAGGGGGAAGGACAGAAAACTGGGCAGGGGTCCAACAGATGTACTCGGAGCTCCGGGTGAAGCCAGAGTGTCAGGGGAAGTAATACTCTGATTAGATGATTCAAGGGAGCTATAGATATCCACGAACTTAGAGTGGAAGAAGACCGAGATGTTGTCACACAGATCTTGAGATTCCACTATAGGATCGGCTCCCTGAGGGGAGGACAGGGAATCTATGATTTTAAAAAGATCCCTGGAGGAGCTTAGGGAAGCAGTAATCTTAGAGAAGTAGTCCTTCTTTTCCTTCATAACAGCTAATTATAATCTTTAAGGAGGAGTTTATGTAATTCCTTCTCTAAGGGATCCAGCCTAGTCCTCCAACGCCTCTCCTGCTTACGACACCTTTGTCTCAGCAACCTAAGTCTGTCCGAGAACCAGGGGGATGAAGGGTTCTTTCTCGCGGAGTAATGTTTCTTAAGGGGGGGCCAGGATCTCTAACGCCCCTGAGAAGGTGTTTGCCAGTTCAAGAGCAGCAGAATTGACATCCTGCAATTCAGCGGGCGTAAGATTGTCCAGGTACGGGGAGAGGGATTCACTACGGCTGACAGGTCTAACACCTGGGAAAACCCTCATTATCCTTGAGCTACAGACTGGCCCCACTGCGTTACAAAGATATTTGAGTTTTTGCAAAGGGTCCGGCTAACATTTTCAAGACCCTGACTCTGTCTCGAAAACACCTGGAACCAGTGACCTATGCACTGGGGTGCAGCTTTGGAGGTAGTATTAAGATACTCTTGTGTTTACTTAGGCAAGTCAGTAATTACCAGGATGATAAATTGGCAAGTTGTTGGGTTGTGTTAAATGGGAATACCTTCTTAGCGTTGTGTTAATTGGGAATACCTTCTTAGAACTTTGGAAAGGACAGGAATGGGTTCAAGTATTGCAATTAAGGGTTGATTGCTCTATTCAAATAATTTAGTTGTGTTGAATTTCACACTGAAAGTTTTGTGATAAAAAGGGGTATCAGACAAGAATTTTTGCTGGTTAGCTGCTCTTACTTCTGGCTCTTAGTAGTGGTAATATGTCATTCAGAATGCATTTGGATAATTGAGTCTTCAGCTGGCGCCCAAAAGATCTAACTTATTCAAATAACATTCTACTCATAATCTTACCTCCTGATACCTCTGCTCAGTGTCGATTGGATCTGAATGTCAGTTTTCCATTGTCACTTGTTACTAAATAATCTAGTCAAAGAGTAAGGTGTTCACTAAGACTAAACAAAGAAATAAGTCTGTTTATTGTGATCACCCTTTCAAGTGAGTCCCTAAAAAATTGCCTAGGCATTTAACTGAGCACTTCTAACAACAACCTCATGTTTGATAAGACCTCCGTTGACGTTCTCTACTGCTCAAAGCTTCACCTATCACTGTTGACAGCGCCTAGAGGCACAGATGTATATTGCTCTTAGGCTTTACTACATATTCAGCATGATATTGTTGACAATCTATTTAATTAATTACGAGGGTTGATAGGTAATATCAGAACTATCTGAGTGTTAGTAAGACTTAAAGCGTCTTTGTAAGACTAAGTCCAAGCCAATTAAACAAACTCTCACTAGACAGGATTCCAGGTTAAACCTTCTAGGTTTATTCATAATTAGGATACCAACAGAAGGAAAAATGTATTAGTTAGTGAATCATGATCAATGTCTCAATAGCAAATCATAGTCGAATATTGTGAGAAGATCAACATAAGGTTTACTTCCAAATCAAGCAATCAGTCTGAAGTATAGTACAGCAAAAGGAAAAATAAAGAGTCTTCCTCCAAACGAAAGCATAGAAAGTCTCCAAGAATAAATCAAATGACAAACTGACATTGAGTCTGAACAGTTAGGAAAGCAAGAAAGGTCTGTTGCACATCCCCTAAACATTGTCTTTTATATGCTTTTAGACAGAAAAACCATGCATTCTTTATGGTCTGACATGATATAATAGGGCTGTGTTTAGCACACAAGCGTTTATTTAAACAACTTTTCAAATATACATGGTATATATATATATGACACATCTAATGAACCCTTACTTTGCTGCATATTATTAAGGAGGTGCGCATAGAAAATGAAGGAGATTGTGGTACATTTATGAAACATAGCAAACAGTTACATGTTAAGTGAATAAACAGCTGTTTCGTTCAAGCCTAGGAAAAAGACCTTAAAAATGACAACACACAAGAACATCCAGGACTTGACTTCCTCTTGCGGAAGGCACATTTCTATGATTATATTAATACAGTGTACAACACCATAACAAGGTTTCTGTTTTGATGATTTTTGGAAAAAGAAAAGCACACAGAGAACATGAATGTGGAAAGGCTTGTTCACATAAAATAAAAGTGCACATTTCTTTTTGCAAACAGGAGCATATGTCTTTGCAGATTTACTGATGTCTAGTCAGGCCAACTAAACCATGTCTAAATTAAGCATTGTTTTCTGATTAATAAAGATACTCCTACAGTACCCTTGAAGGTCCCTAGATTGTTTCTAATGAAAATAAATTAAAGGATATAAATGATTAATGCAGAATACTATTAGACATGCACTTAAGTCTTTGAAGTTACTTCCTACAATGTCACTAGGCGACACCGTGTTCAATACATTTATTTTTACTATATGATTTATCAGTTGACACATACTGCATGCCGCTTATACCCAGGACCCTGGTTGGTTGATGACTGATGTAATAGTACTGATAGAAAGATTTATATACCCTGGCCATTGGGGTTTCCACTCTGCCTGTTACAACCAGCGACACTATAAGACATAGATTCTTCCTCACTGACCCAGGTAGTAACAATATTTAATTATATGAACGATATTGGGTTCCCACTTGAGTAGCTGTTAGGAGTCAATCTTAGATACAGATTTCATCCGTATGGTGTGAGGATGTCAGGCACTGGGCTGATTTCTTGTGAACGTTGACAAGTCCATCACTGGCACCCTGAACATTTCCCCGAAGACTTGTCTACTACGGCACTTTCTGTATTCTCGCACGGCAAGATATATCAATAAATTTGCACACTTGTTGCTGTTATTAGCCAAAAGCAGGATGAACATATGGTGGAAGGCTCCCCTGATTTTGTGTAGTGAAGCTCAGTGGGAATAGTAGTTCCTTAGGTGGCTGGCATTGCGGTGTGGCTCAAAATACACAGAGCGTGGGAAGTGGAGCTGAACAAAGTTGCTCAGAAATCAATTCACCTTCCCCGTGACTTCTATTGTCTCCTTGATGAAAAAGATATAATAGGACCCCAGCAAAATGGGTAAGAATTACGAGGTGATGAAGGGAGATTATGTTTTGCCAAGCCGCCCATCTGAAGATTGGTGTGGTAATGAATCAAAGCTTCTCCCTGCTAGTATTATCCTGTGATGACGTTAGACATGTGGCCCTGTAAACCTGATTTTTTTTTTGTTTATAATTGTTGTAAACTTTGTAGCCTGAATAATTGTACAACTCATGTGACTATCCTGTGATTATCTAATGCAGATCAGTAGTGGTCGGTGGTGGGAGTGCTGCCGGGCGGTGACATGGGGTGGGGAGGGGCAGGGTGGGGGTAGTAAACTACAGAATACAGCCAAATACAGGTAAGTAAGCATATAAATAAATAAAATGAATTTCGTTGTTCGCACTGCATCGAATTTGGCGTATTTATATGTTTACTTACCTGTATTTGGCCGTATTCTGTAGTTTATTACCCCCCCACCCCATGTCACCGCCCGGCAGCATTCCCACCACCGATTGCTACTGAATGCACTGTTATGACTGGCAGATCAATCACATAAACTCTGAAGTGTAAGGCAAAAAAAACAACAACATTTGAAATAGAAAATGAATAAAGTTTGTTCTAAGAAAATAGTTGCAGGCACGTGCATGCCAAGACACCAATTTGGTGAAGCACAACATTTATCATAAGACAAGTAAGGCATAACAATAATAATAATAATAATAATCTTCATCATCGTCATCATAACCATCGTAATCATCATCATCATAAAAAGAAGTAGAACTAATGATTGTTTGAAAGCAGATAAAGTACTGCTCATGCTGATATGTGTCTGCTCTCCAACTTTTATGTGAGTGAATGAAGGGTGCATCTTTTGCTCCTCCTCTTTTTCTTATTAACTCTTCTCTTCTATTCCATCACACTCTCATCTTGTTTTTTCAAATGGCTGGTCTGACTCAACTACCTTCTCGCTTTCTCTGTTCTCATTATTCCATTCCATCTTAACCCACTTTTCTTTCTATAGCAGTCTCAGATTAATACACTTTATTTCTACATTCTTCTTCCTCTTTCCATAGTGTTGTCAACTTTTCTCAGCTCTTTCTTTCTTCGTTTTGTTGGTTTGTGTCCTCCCATGTGATATAGTGGCTAAGTTACTAATATTAAAAACTAGAGATCTCGCTCTCTCTTTAGCAAACCCAGCACTTACTATTATTAGCCATACTAATATAATAAAGAGAGAGCCCAAACCTTTGAGGCGGGTAATCTCAGGAACCACAGCACCAATCACAACATCCAATACAGCGTTGGGAAGGGCAGTTGCAGCAGAAGGACATAGGCTATGCAGATGCCCACCATATACATTTAAAAGGTAAAAGAAGCGTGACAGCAAAGTAGTCCCTTGTGGGAGTGTCTGTGTTGTGCTGTGGGCGTGTGCTGGGGGCGTGACAAACGCTGGGGGCGTGTGGTACGTTCCGTCCTTCATGCCATGTCTCATATCGTGTGCTAATCCCACCCTGCTCCCTTTAAATACCCCTGCACCCCATAATCATAACCCACCCTTACTCCTTAAAATACCCCAACACCCTTAAACACTAACCCATCTTAACCCTATAAATATACCCTGTACCCCAAAACCCAAACCTATCCCTAAACCCTAAAAATACCCCTGTACCACAAAACCCAAACCTAGCCCTGAACCCTAAAAATAACACTGTACCCCAAAACCTAAGCCTAGCCCTGAACCCTATAATACCCCTGTACCCCAAAACCCAAACCTATCTCTAAACCCTAAAAATGCCCCTGTACCACAAAACCCAAACCTAGCCCTGAACCCTAAAAATAACACTGTACCCCAAAACCTAAGCCTAGCCCTGAACCCTATAATACCCCTGTACCCCAAAACCCAAACCTATCCCTAAACCCTAAAAATACCCCTGTACCACAAAACCCAAACCTAGCCCTGAACCCTATAAATACCCCTGTACCTCAAACCCCAAACCTGCCACTGAACCCTAAAAATACCCCTGTACCCCAAAACCCAAACCTAGCCCTGAACCCTAAAAATACCACTGTACCCCAAAACCTAAGCCTAGCCCTGAACCCTATAATACCCCTGTACCCCAAAACCCAAAACTAGCCCTGAACCCTTAAAATACCCCTGAACCCTAAAAATACCCCTGTACCCCAAAACCCAAACCTAGCCCTGAACCCTAAAAATAACCCTCTACCCCAAAGCCCAAACCTACCCTGAACCCTAAAATACCCCTGTACCCCAAAACCCAAACCTAGCCCTGAACCCTAAAAATACCCCTCTACCCCAACACCCAAACCTAGCCCTGAACCCTTAAAATACATGTGTACTCCAAAACCCAACCCTACCCCTGAACCCTAAAAATACCCCTATACCCCAAAACCCAAACCTAGCCCTGAACCCTAAAAATACCCCTGTGCCCCAAAACCCATACCTATTCCTAAACCCTAAAACTACCCCTGTACCCCATAACCCAAAACTATATCTGAACCCTTAAAATACCCAAACACCCCAAAACATATACCTCAGTACTCCAAAACATATTCCCCTATACCCATACTTACCTTATCCAAACATAAAAAAACATGCTTTTACCATTCATGCATTTACAACAAATTTCGTTGTAAATGTATGCGTGGTAAAAGCATAAAAAATGTAATGCCATGTGTTATAATGGCATTGCGGAGTCATGGTACTTTTGTAATGAAAGTATGCGGAGTGATGGCATGCGGAAAGAAAGTTGCGGAATAATGGGTGTTTACCCTCCCCCGGTAAGTACATTGGTGGCACGGCAGCCCACATCTCCAGCAAAAGACTCTTATTTTTTAACCACCCATTTGAAAAATGCACAGGTCTCTCTCATTGATGACCAGCACGACATACACTTTTAGACACACCTCCCGCCACAAGTTCTAGAATTTCGAACTTTAGAGCCGGGGAGCTATGTTCGAATCTCGGCATCAGCTCAACATCCTGTGATTCCAGGCAAATTGCTTTGTCTCCCCGTGCCTACCACAAATTAATGTGTTCTTCTGTAATGTAAAATGTGCTCAAGCCATGTTGTCGAGTTTGCGCTATATAATATTGCAAGGAAAAATAAAGTAGGGAAACTCGAGTTCACACACTACTGAACACGCACTCTTAAGTGCATCAGCAGTGCACTGTGAATCGGAGCGTTTCACAGGCCTGTCACAGATAAGAAATGCTATCAAAACAAAATCCTACAAAACAATATACTACTGGCCGGCAGCAATTCATACCCGGACAACGTCGGGACGGGCTGCTAGTTATTATTATTATTATTATTATTCAGGCATGCTAGCCTCTAAATTTGTTTTTTATCACTAGAGAATTTTTTCTGCTCCAACTACTGGACCTGCCCCTGTCTGGACTTCCAGTATTGGCCTTCATCCTGGGGGCTTCTTCTGCTGCTCCCACTGCAGGCCACCAGCAGCGTCCCCCCTGTCATTGGCCATCCTGCAGGGCAACTGTGTGTCAGTTCCGCAATCAGTGTTCCCCCATACTGATGGGGATCACCTAGCTGCTGGACCAAGCCACTAAAGGTCCAGGAGAACCCACCAGAGTCCCCCCAAGGATATCCTTCCCGCTACTGTCCTTAAGACCCTTGATAATAACTCCCAGTCCCTTGGGGTCAGTTGGAGTTCAAGTCCTTAAGTTAAAACTTGCAGTTTGGTCAGGTGACTTCTCCTTCCAACTAGGCATGTATTTGCCCATTGTCTCTCCCAGATCCAGTGAGTTTTCAACAGTCTCTCTAGTGTACAGGTGTTTTTAATTGAGGGTGGCAAGTTCTAAAAGGTAGGTACCACTGCCCAATCAAAGGGCGTCACAAAATCAGTACATCCCTGCCCCAACCGCCCTGTGCAGCACACTAAGACATTTAAACAAGTACACTGTGAATGCTAATGGGCATTATAAGGCAGGCGCTATGTTGACATGAATCCCTGAAGAGTTCCTTCTGTCACAGGCTACCTACACGTAGATACCAGGCTCAGATAAATGGTAATCTAACACACTCATCCTACACATGTTGTTACACATGAGCGCTCATATGTTTGGGTGTAATCAGCCCAGATCCTCTTACCCTAGCTGTGCAGCGGTAACGTTATCTTAAATGCAGGCACTGGTGATTAGCACTCCCCTGTTTTCACAGAATGTACAGTGAGTGAGATTCAAGTAGTGCGACTCACTCACAGTAAAAGTCATAAACTGGGTAGTCAACAAGAGAAAGATCCAGCAGGATTAAATGCGCAGAACCCATTTCCTACATTCATTATAATGTGTTCTGTACATTCCTGTTTTAACTGTGTTTTTTAAATGGATGCTTCCAATAATAACTTTAAATCACTTTGAGTTGCCAGGGTGGCAGAAAGGAGAAGAAAAGAATGAAGAATGAATGAATGGATCACTACAACTGTGGCACAAATACATAACATCATGACCTATGAAACTCACAAGGGGGCAGATTTACAAGAACTGACGCATCTCTGCATATTAGCAGAGATGCGTCAGTTAATTTGCAACATTAAAAAAAGCCCTTGCGCCACCATGGATGCATCGCAATTACAATGTGGTGCACCGTGGCACAAGGATTGATATATGCATGATGCATCTATTGGGTTAAAGGCAACGCATTGCTGGAGTCGTGTCACAAGCATGACGCAACTCCAGCAATGCCTAATTCTGTTATGCTGCGTCATTTGTTACGCCTGCTTCAAGCGCGTTTAAGGTTTTGACACAGTGGCATCGTAAAAGTGACTGTGAAATCTTTTAGATTTCACTGCGTCATTTTTACGAGGCTTTCCTGCGTCGGAACGCCCACACTACATACATTATAACTGATGCAAGAATAATGTGACGCAGGGCTTTGCAAAGTGACGCACCTCCATAGATACGTCACGTTGTAAATATGTCACAACGTGGCGCATTGTTTACGACGACGCTGCGTCACAAAAGTGATGCAACGGCAGTGTAAAAGAGGGGCAGGGGCTTGTAAATCTGCCCCAAGGTTTTTAACGTTTACAGTATCCATTTCCTTGCAGTTTGCCAGAGGTGAATCCACTCAACACTTTCCTAGTGTACAAAGGTAAACATTGCAAAGATGTGCAAACCTGCTGCTCCCTGCACAACATCCTTCCAGTAACCATGTTTGTGCCTCGCGTCAGTATCCTATTATTCGGGGCTTAACAGCGCTGCTGCCTTTGCCATGCTTTAACAAGCAGTGGCAGAGGAAATGCGTCACTCGGCGAAAAACAGATTAACGTTGACTAGGAATGCGTTCTGCTCCCTGCCGGTGTTTATTTGATTTACACGCTTTACTGAAACTTGCAAACGCCTGAGTGAATAAAGCCTTTTTAGGGTAATGGCCTGCGAGTAGTCAAGATGGCTGCCTTCAAGATCATCATTTCGTTGGGAGTGCGCTCCTACTAGAAAGACGTGGTAATAGTGGCATTCTTATTAAAAGGGCTTGCTAAAAGTAGCTTCGGCAGCTCTTCTCATCTGATGTTGCTTGCTTTATTTTGAATTGTCAAGGGAATCTAGTTCAGACTTTTTCAAAATTAATCACTTGGCACCTCGAGGTGTTTTCAATATGTATATAATTACAATCCTTGTTAAAGGACTGCATGGGGAAAATCTTGCATGCCAACGAATCAGAACCCCATCTAACATAAAAAGGCCTACTTTGGTATGCATTAACATATTTTACAGAGTCTGATAGGGATAAAAAATGCATTATTTAGTTATTTATTCAGTTTCATGAGGTGCGAGCAGGCAGTGGGTGTCAGATTGTGCTGTCCATGAATGTTGGTTAACAGAGTATCAGGAAACCAATATCTGGGACAGAAATCCAACAACCACTCTATATCTGTACTTGACAAAAAAAGATATCTACATATTGGGGCGAGTCACAACATTTTTGATGACTACGGGAGATAAAGCTATGGGAAGCAATACTACATGAGTACTCTTTATGTTCTCCTACATGCACGGAAGCGTCCAGCTCCCTATTGGTGAAAGTATAAAAACAGATCAGTCCATTCTTTTTATACTGTTTGTAAATGGCTACTCAGAAATATTCCCATTTTAGTTGTTTTGGGGCCAGACTATTTCACAAAGCCATGTAGGAAGGAATATGTTAAAGAGTGCTAGAGGAGTACCACTCGTGCAAGCTGGTCGCAATGCTGTTGCAACGTGAATACAACACTTTACAGGGGAGTCAAGCAAAAAGAATTCTCACACAGTATGTGTTGGCCTGACTCAGCATTCAGACCTCCATTTGGGAGGTAGAAGTCATTGTATACTATTGCACACTCCCAAATCCAAGCCTCAGTAAACATTTTGCAGATGAGCAGACCCTTGATAGAAAGCCAGATGAATTTAAGTATAGTTAGTTCTGCAGCAATATATATATATATATATATATATATATATATATATATATATATATATATACTAGCAGCCCGCCCCAGCGTTGCCTGGGGCTGAAGGGGGCTGGGGGCTGCATGTTTACCCCGGGGCAGACGGTGGCTGGGGCAGCATGTTCTCCGACTCCCGCCCCGCCCGCCCGCCTCCCGCCTCCCGCCCCGCCCGCCCGCCTCCCGCCTCCCGCACGGACTCGAATTAAGTTGTAGCAGCCCCCCCGCCCGCCCCGCCTCCCGCCTCCCGCCCCGCCTCCCGCCTCCCGCCTCCTGCCCGGACTCCATAAACATTAAAGCCCGCTTGGTGCACCCGCTGACTCCCTCCCGCCTCCCGCCCCAGAAACGTACCTCTCACTGCCACTGCTGCTCCGGTTCTCGCAGCTCCTACCGGCGCTGTTGTCCTCCGCTCTTCCTGGTTGTGGTCAACGCCGCTCCTCCCCTCACGTCGCTCATGTCGTCTGCTCTTCCTGGTTTTCGTAAACGCCGCTCCTCCCCTCACGCAGACGTCGCGGCCGGCGCTAGTTGCAAGGGACTACTTTTTTTAATTTATTAACATTTTAAAAAACGTTTTATTTTTATTTTTATGTAGCCTATGTCCTTCTGCTTGCCCTGAGGTTTTCTAAGATGTCTTGGGTGTGTGGATTGGCACTGTAGTTCCAGAGTTTACCTTGCCTAAAGGTGCAAGTTCTCTCTTTATAATAGTAGTACAGATATATATATATATATATATATATATATATATATATATATATATATATATATATATATATATATATATATATATATATATATATATATATACCGAAACAAGAAGCGGAGTCCTGCTGGGATTCTTCCTCCCGAGTCAGATGGCGCACGTGTATCGGCGGACCGCAAAGGCCGATTGAGTTTTGTAAAACCAAAGTAATGCTGCAAAGCAAAAAGTTGCGCACTCAGGAATCCAATTTCAGCATGAAAGGTTTATTTTCAGTTACGTTACCAGGCTTGTTATGCTCTAAACAAAGGTAAACATGGAAAAGGTGACTCAACATGGTAAACATAACATTTCATCACTCAAAAGATTTTGAGTTTACACCTACGAGTGCCCCAGCCAGCGTCATAAAAGGATATTCATAATTCTTTTTTGACGCTGGCTGGGGCACACATATACCCGCTAGGACTATAGGCACTAGACCTTCAGAAAGTCATATGGAGATGCCCGATAACCCAGATATATATCATATCCCTGCATGCATATTGTAACACTTTTGTGTGATACTATGTAGCTCCACATCAGGATGCTTTGACATAGAAATATGATAGGCGTTGGAGTGATCTCTTTTTAAAATTATGGTGAAATGTTTTACATGTGCATATCATGACTACTCACCGCCTCGATGTTGGGTAAAATCGATACATCTCTGATCTTCTACTGTATGATTAGATAATATCAACCCAGCAATGCGTTCTGTTGTGTCATATAATTACTCGTTATGAATTACAGCAGGTTGGTACTACATCTCAGTCGAATAAGCAGTAGATATAATTTAACTTGTTTCAGAAATACCCCGTTACAAAATGGCGGTACTTTTGAGTGATGAAATGTTATGTTTACCATGTTGAGTCACCTTTTCCATGTTTACCTTTGTTTAGAGCAAAACAAGCCTCACTGTTCAGGGTGGTTCACGTGTGATCAAGACACATTGAGTGTCGAAACGCGTAGCGTGGTAACTGAAAATAAACCTTTCATGCTGAAATTGGATTCCTGAGTGCGCAACTTTTTGCTTTGCAGCATTACTTTGGATTTACAAAAAATATATATATATATATATATATTTTTTTTTTTTACAAACTCATGCTATTGAAAGGTGCAGTCAGGATGTCATTGTCCATGACACTTTGGGACAAGAAACAGTCAAACTATGGCCAGTCGTACTTGCAAGTAGGGATTGGAAGTTATGGTCTAATTTTTAGAAGACGAAGCCTGAGTAATAGCTGGAAACCCAAGTGTGGATGCAGATAAGGGAGGGAAAGTGGTACTGTGGGCACTTATGAAGAAGATTTCAGATTCAGCAATGCAATAAGATCCTCTATGTGATGTAAACCTCCTTGTAGGGCGTTTGCTTACAAATGGTTCCTGTTAGATGGTTTACAAAGCAATATAAAGTAGAAACAGAGCCTGTGATTTCAAAGACATCCTTTCTGAAGTATCTGAAAGCTATCTGTATGATGTGAAGACCATAGAGTAGGAAATATGACCCAAATTTAGGAGATTTTTGTGGTTCCTTTTCAGACATCATGGACCTATATTTTCCCAGGATCACTAACGAGAGAGCTATGTTTAGGCACTCAAGGCTTTAATTATTTTCAGAATTTATGATAATGGTTCCAGGATTTTTTCAAAGGTAACAGATGCACAGGGGTATAGTTTTGCAAGTTTATGGGATCTTTTAACGACCTTAAAGGATCCAGATATTGTTTCCAGGGCTGTAGGAATCCTTAGAGCAGCAGGAATTGAGCCACTGTGGTCCAAAGGTGTAAGGGACCCACTGCATCGCAGTTATTACCTCCATATATTACATGACAGGCAGTAGGAGACCCATTTGGGTGGTTTGCATTCACACTCATGGTATCTTTGCAATTGTAATGCTTGTTTCATATTCTCATGTGATGTACCAGGAAAGAGAGTATGTAAAAGTTTTACATTCACAACGTTTTACAATATTTTTTTACTACTTTGCACTGAAATCATTCATATTGTCTCTACTTGGAGTGAATTTATTCAGAGATGTCATACTATTGTACCTACGTAGCATAGAAGACCTGTAAGGGCCCGATTCACAAAAGAATCTGAGACAAAATCCTAATTTTACGACTTTTGGTATTCACAAAGTGCATTTAGGAGTAGTAAAGTTAGGAATCCCAATTTTACTACTCCTAAATGCCCTTTCTGAATACCGAAAGCCGTAAAGTTAGGATTTTGTCTCAGTTAAACTTAAGTTTCAAGTTAAACTTAAGACTAAAACTTGAGTTAAACTGAGACAAAATCCGAACTTTACAACTTTCAGTATTCACAAAGGGCATTTAGGAGTAGTCAAGTTAGGATTCCTAACTTTACTACTCCTAAATGCACCTTGTGAATACCGATTGTCGCAAAGTTAGGATTTTGTCTCAGATTACTTTTGTGAATATGGCCCTAAATTAATATTTTCCCTTCTCCTGATTTATGCTTGATGATTACTGTTATGTGGTTGAAATATTGAAGTTGAGGCAATATACTGATCCACGGGGCAGTAACTGAGCAAAGCAGACCTAAGAAGCATATTGATTGCAACTCACAGATGACTGGGAAAATCTTTCTAAATGTATTATGCTCATAAACCTACAATAGAGAAGATTAAGTGAGTACTTACTACAATGTGGGAAGATGTGAAGGCCAGGAGAGGACTGCAGCCCCAGACTTCAAAGACAACACCCACATTGTAGAGTGGAAGACAACATTAGGATTCACATGGGATTACGTTCTGATACTCACCAAGCATACTGATGGTGGCAGAGGTGGCGTCTCAAGTGATGTGGCAACTTCACTGAGGTAATGAAATCGAGCGGCATGGCATGGGGGGGTATATGTGTTCTCCTTCCTCTGGCTTCTACACCCTTCCTCACATCATGTGTGGTACTGATGAAGTAATGAGTCCTCAGTTCATGAGGACATGAGAACATGGGCGTTGGCCCTGGAGCGTGCTCATTTCAATTTTACAGCTATATGCTGTTTTTTAGTGCTTCGTATCCCTTGCTAAATAGCGTCAGCCTGGCGCGAATATAAGAAGTGACGCATTGCAAGCTCTAGCTCAGGAACCTCAGGTACTAAACTGCACCCACCTCGCCAAAGCATCTTCCAAACAGATTTCCTGTAGTGCTTTTAAAATGCGAGGAACTTTCTTCGCGATATTGCTTATCACAACAAATGCTGTGGCACAAGCCTTTAAATAAACACATCGGATAAAATGTGTACGCGGATTAATGTTAAGGTATTTATCTGCTTTTTGCTAACTTGAAAGGGGCATCTGAAACACAGCCAGCAACAAAAATGGACGTTCCTGCCTCTGTTATACCAAAAATACAGCAGAAGTAAAGGTACCATGTGCTGTAATTTTAATAAATAGGGAACTTTTCTCACCTGTGGTTGTGGTTTTTGTAGTTCAGGGGGTGGGATGGCGCGACCCACAGCCCAAATTGCCTGCCACATTTTCAGGATTACGACATGGGGTGAACAGGCTGAATAGAGCACAGAGCTCAGCCCGCTGACCTTGAAATGTCATGCTTTAGTGATCTATATTTGAAAGAATGAATATCTGATTATAAACCCTGGTTGAGTCCCTCAGCGGCTTAGCCAGTCCCGTTAGAATTACCGTAGCAGAAAGGATTGAATCACTTGCCCACCTTAGGACATAAGCAGAGTTGACAGCATGCAAAGGCACGTAGAGAAAGAATAATCGATTTCTGAGGACAGAAGGCGAAGGAACACAACTGAGACTCTTCGTTACAATTTTTGGTATCTGCCCTTCGTATCATTTTGCTTTGCTTGGACCCCAGCTCATATGAACAGATGTTGCATTTCTCTTAGTTCAGTATGTCGTGCAAAATGTTCTACAGGTGCTATGCTAATAATTTAAGAAAGACAGCATTCAGG
The DNA here is from genome assembly GCF_964263255.1 of Lissotriton vulgaris. Taxonomy (NCBI): domain Eukaryota; kingdom Metazoa; phylum Chordata; class Amphibia; order Caudata; family Salamandridae; genus Lissotriton; species Lissotriton vulgaris. The sequence goes on along the minus strand of NC_141689.1, from coordinate 1,194,299,161 downwards.
TTGATAAAAGTACAAGAGCGACATTCCAGTCAGAAAACAGAGCAATAAAGTTGGCACTATAGGCCTGATTGCCAGTCTGTCAGAGCAAAATTAAAGTATGGGTGCATGTTTTATGTATCTCCGCTTGATTATTATTGGTTGGATTTTCCCGGGTGTGGCCGAACCTAATCCAGTTCCGGAAACATCACGTGAGACTTTGGCTGCAGAAGCAGCAAAGTTTCTTTTTATTTTTTTTTATTTTTTTATTTCAAATATTTTTATTGAAAATAAATTTGTTTTACATATACATAGACATACAGTAGTCTTGCTTGGGCTGTTCTTGTAGTGTGCCATTTCGTATGAGCTTTGGCCTGGTGGAGCCAGCGAGAGAGAAAGAGAAGGAGGAGAAAGAGAGAGAGAGAAAAGCGGGGGGGGGAGGGGCTTGCTGTCATTCCTTTAGATAGGCGTCGAGGGCTTCCCACATGTCTTCTTTGCCTGTGTGGTTCGCCGCCTTGTGCTTGGCGGTAATGTTGTCTGCCCCACGAAGGAATGTTACCCAGTTGAACCAGCGTTTGAAGGTGGCTTGGGTGGTATTCTTCCAGTTCCCCAGGACAGTTTTAACTGCGGCAGTCAGTAGAATGTCGACTAGATCGCGTACTTCTTTGGAATGAAGCTGTGTGTCTAGGAAGCTGGTGGCAATCCCTGCTAGACCCCGTTGAATCTGGCAGCCCGTGATTGTGTCTATGAGGTTATATACTTTGTCCCAGAATGCTTGGACTCTCGGGCATTCATATATCATGTGGCCTAGGTCACCCCTCGCTTTATGGCAGTTCCAGCAGGTGCCGCTGTCACTTCCCCCCACTGTTTCTAGTTTCGCCGGTGTCCAGTGTAGTCTGTGTAGGATCCAGTATTTTGTTTGTGCCAGCTGCGGTGTAATTTTGTTTTTGGACGCCGATGTCCATAGTTTGGCTCTCTCTTCTTCGTTTAGTGGTCTCTGTATGGTTCCTTCCCAGAATGCTAATGTTTTGTTGTTAAGAGTTGTGGTGCGTGGTGTGATTAGTTTGTAGATCTGCGCTGTTTGGTGGCCTGACTCGTACAGGTTCTGTGCAAGCTGTAGGATGGTGGGTTTGAGTTTGGAGAGGTTTGCTTTGGTGATGGCAGCTTTGATTCTTAGGAAATCGTAGAATTCCTTGTCAGGTAGCCTGGTTGGTTGCTGCAGTGCCTTGTAGGTGAGTGGGTTGTTCCCTACTTCTAGTTGTGCCGGCGTGGTCATTCCTCTCCTGAGCCATTCTCTGTTCTCTAGCGCTTTGCCCTTGTATGTGATTTTGGTGTTGTACCATATTGATTCCCATTTGGTGCCTCTGATGCTTACTACTAGTTCCCTGTCTACTCTCAGTAGCGCTGTTTTTGTGTTGCGTAGTATCGCGTTTTTGACTTCTGGGTGTTTGTTAGCCGTGAGCGCCATGATCGGGTCAGCTCCTCCTAGAATACCCCTTTCCAGGTCCAGCCACACTGGCGTGTAGTCTGGGGTTGGGGCCAACCAGTGTAGCCCCTGCTTGGCGAGGCAGGCCATATGGAAGGCCTTGTAATTTGTGAGGTTCAGTCCACCTTGTTCTCTCTTAAGTCTGAGTTTTGCTAGGCTTATTCTTGTTTTTTTCCCACCCCATAGGAACATGTTGATGGCTTTGTCCATGTGTTTGTGGAAGTCCGTGGTTAGGGTTAGTGGTAGCATGGACAGAAGGTAATTTAGCATAGGGGTGATCATCATCTTGACTGTCTCTATTCTCCCCCACCAGCTGACGAATTTGGGACCCCATGTTCCTAGTTTCGTCTTGATCTTTTTCCCTATCGCTTCCTCGTTGTGTTCTAAAGTTGATCTAAGGTCCCTCCCGAAGAGAAGGCCCAGATATTTTAGGGGTTTTGTTTGCCACGCCAATCCGGACGTGCCTAGGACTGTTCTGGTTGTGTGGCAGTTCATTGGTTTGCATTCAGATTTCTCCCTGTTGAGTTTGTATCCTGAGACTTGTGCGTATTTTTCTATAGTCTGCATTAGTGCCTCTATAGATTCTTGTGGGTTGCTGGTGGTGACCAGGATATCATCCGCATATGCAGCGAGTTTGAAGGCTTGGCCCTCTACCCGCACACCTGCGATCTGCGGGTTTGTCCTGATCATATGGAGGAGTGGTTCTAGTGCTAGTAGGAATAGGCCTGGAGAGAGAGGGCAGCCTTGCCTCGTCCCTCTGCTTAGGGTGAGTGTTTCTGATGTTGCTGCGTTGACCACGACTCGTGCCCTTGGATTTTTGTACAGAGACATGATCATGCCTCTGTACCTATCGCCAAGTCCGAATTTGCGCATACATTGGTTTAGGAATGGCCATGAAACTCTGTCGAAGGCTTTTTCCGCATCCAATGCTATCATGACGGCCTTTTCTGTGCTGTTAGCGGCGCTGTTTATTAGGTGGCAGAGTAGTCTGGTGTTATCTTGCGAGAGTCTATTTTTCAGGTAGCCCACTTGTGTTTTGTGTATAAGACTGGGAAGGTATGCATTTAGTCTTGCTGCCATTGCTTTTGCGTAGATTTTGCAGTCCACGTTTATTAATGAGATTGGCCTGTAGTTTTGTGGGAACTGAGGGTCCTTCCCCTCTTTGGGGATGACAATAATATTTGCCTCCGCCATTGAGTCTGTCATGCACCCTTTCTCTGCGCAGGTTTGGAAGACTCTGACTAGTATGTCTTTTAGTAGCGGTTGGAATTGTTTAAAGAAGGTTGCTGTGAAGCCGTCTGGCCCAGGGGCTTTGTTGGGTTTTAGTGAGTCTATGGCCATCCCTATTTCTGCTGTGGTTATGTTTTGGTCTAGCGCTTCTCGTTCCTCGCTGCTTAGTCTGGGTAGGTCTAGTTTATCTAGCAGGCTGGTTCCCCCGTCGGCTTCTAGTGATGATTCTGCGGTGTATAGGTCCTTGTAGAACCTTCTGAATGTTTCGAGGATTTGTTTGTTACTCGTGTGCGTCTTGTTGTCTGTATCAGTGATTTCCACGACTGAGTGTTGCCTCTGTTTGGCTTTGAGGTACCCTGCCAGGGCCCTACCTGCTTTGTTTGCTGAACATAAGTTAATTGATTTGTATTTGTTGATCTATGTGGAGGCTCTCTCACTTAGTAATCTGTTGAGTTCGTACTTTTTCTTTGTGAGTGTTGTGAGTGTGTTCCTGTCCTGTATGTTGGCAATATGGTTGCTTTCTAGTTCCTTTATCTGTTCCTCCAGATCTCTCATTATTTTGTTCCTTCCTCTATTCATTCGCGCCTTAATGCTTATGAGTTTCCCTCTTATTGCGGCTTTAAGGGCATCCCATATTATCATAACGTCTGTTTCTTCTGTGTCATTGTGTTGGAGGTATTGTTTGATCGCCTCTTCTATTTCTGTGATGTTGGTGGGGTGTTCTAGTATGTCGCTATTGAGACGCCATCTTCTGCTCGGTGATTCATTATGTTTCCCGCTTAAGGAGAGGGAGATATGAGCGTGGTCTGAGATTGCTATTGGTCCTATGTCTGTTGTGTCAGTTAGGTGTGTGTGTGTGTTTGACATGAGTATATAGTCTATTCTGCTGTACGAGTTGTGAGGGTTTGAGTAGAATGTGTATTCTCTGGTGCTCGGGTGCTGTAGTCTCCATGGGTCCGATAGTGCAAGTTTGGTGGATAGGTTCTTGAGCATATTCTGTTCATGTGTGGCATGGCAAGGCCTGGTTGGGTGCCTGTCTGTGGCGTTATCCATCGCCTGGTTCATGTCACCCGCAGTGATAAGTAGTTCTCCCAGTGGGATCTTGTTGAGCTCGTTTTCTACCTCCTCCCAGACTTTTTTGTCTGTTGCGTTCGGTCCGTATATGTTTGCTATGTGTATGCTTTCCTCTCCCCTTTTGATGCAGGTGACTAGCCTTCTACCCTTCGTGTCTGCAGCGTTGTCGTGGACGCTGAATTTCCCTTTTTTGCTAATGATGGTGATCACCCCTCCCTTTTTGTTGACTGCCGGTGAGCAAACAACCTCACTTATCCAGTTTGCCTTAAGCTTGTTAGCGTCTTCTATGGACACTCTTGTTTCTTGGAGGACGTATACGTCCGCTTTGAGTTTGTTCAGGTAGTCTAATGTTTTCCGTCTCTTGGCGGGGTGGTTGAGGCCTTTGACGTTTAGTGATACGATCTTAAAGTTTGAGGCTATTTGCGCCAGGCCCTGAGTGTGGGGTGCAGTCATGGTGTCTCAGTTAGGTCGCCGCTCTTTGTGGTGTGTCTTGTGTGTGGCCTCCATCGTCGGTGTGTGCCTGCTCCTGCTCTTCGTCCCCCCTCTTTAGGCCTCCCCCAGGGTATGGATAGGGATGGGAATGTGTGAATGGGTAGAAGAAAGAGTGAGAAAAATAGAAGATAGCTCCACCAAGTTGCAAATGGTCCTGCCGTGTTGCCCCCTGCCCGCGTCCCCCCCCCGCCCCCCTCCCCCCTGTCAACGTACTGTAAACGTGCGACAGCAACGGTTCTCCGCCCTCCGCCCCCCCGGCTGCAACAAAAGAATCTGACCCCTGCTCCCTTTTGTGCTGTTTTTTAGGAAAAGGATATAAGCAGATCAATGGGCCTGCCCAACAATTGTCACATTCTCAGAGTTCTGTAATGCTTTTCCTGGCAGTCCTTGTTCTTCATATCAGTTTCTTGAGGTAGGTCTCGTTCGGTAATCTGTTAGTCACATTCTAGGAGTCCTGTAACGCTTTCCTGGCGGTCCTTGTGCATTTGTGTCGATGTCCTGAGGTGGGTGTCGTTCAGTAGGCTCTTAGTCTACCCTTTCTTTTTTCTTCCTTTTTCTTTTTCTTCTTCCTTCCTTTCCCTGAGGTAGGTCTCTTTTCCACTGAGGTAGATGTTGTTCTTCCGAGGTAGTTGTCCGTTCCGATCATCTGCGTTTCCATGACGTTACCTATACTTTTATCGGCCGCCTGCTGCTCCCTTCTCTTCCGTCTCTGAGCTGTCTGATGAGGCTCTTCTTTTTGCCGTTCCGGGACTTGTGTGTTCCATCTCCTCCTGATCTGGCTTCCTGAGGTACCTACGTAGTTCTGCTGGGTCATCGAACACACGTGTACCCTGCCCGTCTGTTATTCTCATTCTTGCTGGACCTACAAAGCTGAACGTTATCTTTGCTCTCTTCATAGTGTCTCTTAGCGCTAGGAACCCTTTCCTTGCTTCTACCGTGCCCCTTGAAAGGTCTTGGGTGAAGATTATCTTCTTGCCTTTCCAGTTGACGGTTTGGCCTTTGCGTGCGAAGGCGAAAATGGCGTCGGTGTGGCTGGATCTTAGCGGTTTGCAGATGATCGTTCTTGGTCCTTTCATGTGCATTTGTTTTGTGGCGGGGACTCTGTAGGCTTTGTCGATCTCCAAGGTTCTTTCAAATCTCAGGCCAGTCAGCTTGGGTATCAGTGTTTCAAGTAGTGCCGCGCATGAGCCTGCCCCCTCCTCCTCGTCTTCCGGTATGCCTAGGATCCTGATGTTGCCTCTCCGGTTTTTATCTTCTTGTTCTGCGAGCCTTCTCTGCATGTCGCTGGAAATCTTGGAGATGTAGCATATATCTTTGTCCATGATACCTGACTTGTCTTCTATGTCGCTGATCCTTCTTTCTGTCTCCGCTACTCTGCTAGCTATTTTGTTCTGGTCTGCACGTATGGCTGTAAGTTCTAGCTGGACGTTGTCCATGGAGATCTTTGTGGCCTTGGCCAGGTCGTTGGCTTCGGTTATTTTTTTGACGAGCAGGTCCATCGCAGTCTCTGTTTTGCAGGCTTTTCATTTTGATCGGTGATTCCAGGTCTTTCCTAATTTTTCTGGTATCACTGTTCATCTTCCCTAGACCTCTTCTACCCTGGTATTTGGACAGTCTCTCCTTCTTTTGCAGGTCGGACTGAATTGCCCCTTTTGGTGGGTTGTTTTTAGTGTTTGTGGCTGTGTCAGCCTTTGAAGTGCTAACGAAGGTGAACCTACTTGGCCACTTTATCGACCTTGTTCTGGTTTTCCCGGACGCCAGGGCTACCTTCCCAGAGCTGGGTGTCTCCTTCCTTCTGCTGTGGTTAGTGCTGATCCCTGGTCTTTGGTCTCTGGTGCCTTAGTCAGGGCCTTCTCAGCGCTCTTTTTCCTTCTGTTGCCGCCTGCTTCGCTGTTACTCGCATTAGCAGTGGCCAGCAGTGCCAGGGGTGACCAGAACGTTTCCGGATGGTTGCCCAGGAGGCTGCAGTGATGCGTTCAGGCGCTTGGTTGCGCTCCGGTTGATTCTCGCAACGAGGTTGAAGGATCCGCTTTCTCTGCTTGCCTGCCTGTGGGGAGCCTCCTCTTATGGTGCCCGCTGCCGGTTTCTCCCTTCTAAGATGGCTGCCTATGTCTTCAGCCTCACCTCAGCCACACCTTCCTTGCACCTTGAGTCGCACTTCAGTTTACAGCGTGTGGCTACTAGGGCTTAACGCCTGGGTGCATACCCGGCTGGTGTTACCTTTTGTTGCGGTGTGCTTGCGTTGGTGTGTACTGCCGCGCCCCGGTCTGATGTGGTCTGATCTGATGTGATCTGCCCCATCCAAGATGGCCGCCGCCGTTTGTTCACCTCGTTTCCGGATGGGCGCCTCTCTGTTTACCGGCTGCTACCTTGGTGCTTCTCCGTTTCGATGGGCGGTGCTCGCGAAAAGACAAGCAGTGCTTCGTTTTCCCCTGCCTGCCTTGTGTCGGCTGGGGCTCGCTCTCTCGCGCTTCCGTTTCCAGCGGTATGACCTGCCCCTTCCAAGATGGCCGCCGCCGCCGTTAGTTCCCCCCGTTCCAAGATGGACGCTGCCTCAATGTTTACCGGCCGCTGCTCTGGTGCCTCTCCGAGTGGTGGACGGCGTTTGCGAAGGAGACAAGCATTGCTTCGTTTTGCACGGCCTCCTTTGCGCCGGCTGGGAACTGCTCTCGCACTTCCGTTTCAGGGGCTTGTGTCGCTGTACAGCTTGCACCCAGCTTTCGCCTCACTCACACTCTCCCACACCACCTCTCCTACCTCCGTGTGTAGCCGCTTGCTCAGCTCTTCCTCGTTCTCACGGTTGTGGACCTACGGGCGGGTGCTTCGCTGGGCTTGTCCCCGTTTGTTTCCCCTCCTTGTTGCACTTCAGGTTGTGGTCAAGATGGCCGCCTTTGTTTATCTTCGGTTCGTGCTTATTTCTTTTGTGCGCAAGTCCGACCCTCCGTTCTCTTGTACAAGCCGTACGCCGCCTCTGCCGCGGTTTGTCATTCACCCGTATCCACCGCGTTTAGCCTGGTTCCAGATGAGCCTTATGTTCCCCCAATCGTTGTGGCTTCTCCTTGCTCTCTTGATTGCTCTGCCATCTTGGGCTGTTCACTTCGCTTTCCCGATCTTAGGGTTTTTTGCTTATTTCGCCTCTTGACCATTGTTCCGCTCACTCAGGCTCCTCTCTTCCGCTGCTCTATGTATTCCCCCACACTTTTCTCCATTTCACGTGGGAGACCGAGGACTATCGCTGATTATCTCGCCGTTCTTCTTCAGGGGGTTGCGGAGCTCTCGAACTTAGGCGACTGCCTGCGTTGCCATCCAAGCCACGCCCCCCAAGCAGCAAAGTTTCAATTCGTTTTTAGCTCGAGCGTAAGCGAACAGCCTCATGTATACTTTAGTATACTTCTCTGAGACAAAAGCTCCCCCCCTGTCCCCCACCCCACTTTTGATTTGTTTGTTGCTGTGTCCTTTAAAAATCCTTGCTTGCTAATGGTCAGTCCTACCTCTTTGTCCCTCCATTTCTCTTTCACTCCTCCCAGAAGCAGGGACTAACTAGGGTATCTTTACACTTAGTTGCGTTTATCTATTCCCTAAGGATTCTTTTTGCTTGGATTCCTGCTAGTGTTTGGGAAAGGTTCCCTTTTCTTTTGCAGAGCATTCTTGCTCTGGGCTTAGCTTAACTGCAAGGCTGTTTCTGTAAACAGGGCTGAAAATCATGCTATGTCTGTCACATTTACTACGCCCTTCCCCACTTGTGTTTTTATTTCTCCATCAGGTCGACTGCTGTGCTTGGTTTGTCTCTGTGCCACCGGCCCCGCCCCATACCTTCCTGGCTCATTCACGTTCTGGCAGTCTGCTGCTATGCTGAAGGTCCCCACACCCTCTGGCTAGTTATTTGTTTAAAGTGCAATTTATACATTTTCCTTTGAAGTCAAAACTCCATCGAACCCCAAGCTCCCGAAAATATTTGCCCCTTGAGAGCTGGGCCTGTTGCCTTTCGCCCACATAGAAAACTGGATGAGATTTCCCTGTGTTCCCTCCATGCAAAAAATGCCAGGAATGTGATTTGTTTTTCTTCCTGAGCACCTCTCCTGCAGCCCGACCTTATGGCGGAGGTCAATTCCCTCTCTTTACTAGGGGAACACTCGGTCCTTGTGTCCGGTCTCCTCGTGGGCTGATTGCCTGTGGCTGCCTCCTGAATTCTAGGTTTTACTGAACATTGCAAAAAAATATTTCCACACACCCAGCTCACTCTGTACCACGTTTCCAGCTGAATGGGGCTGTCCCACAGGTGGTGAGCTGGAAAAAAATAGTCCCCTGTATAAATGAGAGAACTGACTCATTCTCATGCCTCCACCCCTGGGACAGCTCTCTCCACCCACGTTCTTCATTTAAATGCATACGTGAAAAGGTAATTTCCTTAGCTTCACACAACTTTAAAATACATAGAATGCTGAACACGTCAACAGGGAAACTAAACATAGGTCTGTAGGCAGACCGTTAAGTAAGTCTCAGGGATGCAACAGTGGGCCATGGCCTTTCAGAACCAATCCTATTTTTTATTGTATTATCAAATATGTGCAGCATAAAACAAAAAATGCCTATTTAGCCTTTATATGTGAAAAGGTACTCATTACTTTTGAACTGTACTTTTTTCGCATTTTTATTGAATATCCTCATATATTAACACAGTTTTGACCCTCACCTAAATCCCCTTTATTTTTGTAGAACACAGCTTTTATTATATAAAAGTTCTCTTTGGTAAATACGTGCGCCCTTCAGTTTGTTGTTTTTCTTCAATTCTTACAATGATCCTTATTTTGCTACCCTGTATTGATTTTTTGGTCGAGCCCAGGCAGTGCATGAGCAATCTGGAAGATCTGCTGTAATCTGTACATAGAGGATAATCAGACCTCTACTTACTATTGGTTCACTTCTGTGTTGCTCTTTTTTGCTGCCTTCTAAGTCGTTCCCACAGCTGAAAGCTCACTTCCTGTCAAAGCGAAGGAGCACCGGCCAAGCACAGACTCATTGCACTTAATTTCTTTATCTGTTGCTTTACAGAACTATTTTTTTAATGATTGCTTTAGGCCTGTCGCTGCGTTTGCCCTCGCACCATGCTCAGACACAAATGCAGTGTTTCCAAATGCTGGTGGTCACTCATTGCGGCGTTCGTGGGCTACAACTGTCAGCACGGATCGGGCGCCTTTTGTGAAAATGTGCCACTTCTGGTAGACTAGACAGCTGCTTTCAAACAGAACTCTTCACAAAATGGTTTGGTATGTTCACTTATATGAAACACAATACTTACACCTAAACATCACATTTGCATTATTCATTATTGCAGCGGCATCCTACATTGGCAGGGCGACCATACCAAATAGCTCATTTCTGAAAATGTGTAAACAACAAGAAAGACCCAACATGTGGCACTGACTCAAGCTCATAGTAAAGATGGCTTTTGATGCGGCACAGAAATCCAAAATGGTGCAGATGCACACAGTAAATTGTTCTACTTTACTGTCATGAGATAATGGCTATACTCTTAATATCCCGGGTAAAAAAGGTGCATTTATTCTAACAAGAGGATTCGTCATGTTCGTCCTGATGGAGCAAGGATTTGCACGTAATGCGACTTGCTTGAATTCAGTCCTCTCGACATAACGTTAATGCGCTAACCAACATGTTTGTCTTATTAATATTGCATTTCACAACATGTTAGGTATCTAGAAGAAGCTTGCTTATGTGTCTCTACTAACTATAATCCGCTTGCACTAAAATGGCCACTGCTACACGGGATTTCCTACTGCCCATGCGTCTGTCATACTCATGTGACATGACGTCTTTCTCGGCTTGGAGGGAAACTTTTGCTTCTCCTCACAATTACTAAGATGGCTGCTCTGTGTTACAGCATGCATGAAGCTTGCACTGCTGCTTTTGCTAAGCTGTTCGTTTTGCCTAATAATTAACGCAATAGTTAAATTAAAAATAATGGGAATAGAGTAGAGATAAGTAGTATACAGTACATTCATTTATTCTGTGTTCTAAAACTGTTTCTTTTCTACTTTTCATGTATCGTAATCTTTGGACCTGGGAGGCGCTATTACTCCTTCTTGAAAAACCACACCGCGCATGTCAAACTTCAGAAGGAGCTATGTCATTCGTCATTGAATCACAGCCAAGCTTACAGTACACTAGAAGATGTGCCTGGGAGCGTGAACTTTCAACATCAGGAGAGGAAGCTGGACTTTACAATACTGAACGCTATTGTTACTGATTGATAGATTCATTGCCGGGTGGGATAAAAGTGCATGGGAAAATAAAGTTATGGGCGGGAACGTTAACTTTAATATCATCAAGAAAAGTTTAAATTTGGCATGGTGTGATAACCTCTCCCCTTTCCTTGTCCAATCAAAATTGGGGATCCTTACACTTGCAACATTGGGGGTTGGTACACTGACCTGGAAAATAGTATAACTAGGGTAGGCTTAGCTACTTAATTTGTACGACTTGTCCGAATAGCTAACCTGTCACTGACCCAACTCACTCAATAGCTCAATAGGTGATCGGGAGCAGAGTTGCTGGCGGAGCCCTCTGTCAGAAGGTTCGAAACCCACATTGGGGTTTGAGACCTGAAGTGCTGGTGAAGCACTTTGTCAGAGAAATCGATAACTCTTACCGGGTTCTGGCTGTTAGCTGCAGAGAGGGAGTAACGCAGGCATTGCAACTTTAACTGCGGGTGCTGGTCTTAGCCCTTGGTGGTCCTGTCCTGATCCAATTTGGTTTTACCTGTCCTGATTCCTATCTGCACCTGCTTGCCTTTAGGGTGCCTGCACTTTCGGGGTTCTGTCCTTTAAACTGACCCGTGGCCAGGGTTAGTTCTTCACACCATTCTAGGTAAATATTCAATGTGTGTATGTCATTGTACTGTTTCCTTCTCTTTTCCCACCCTTAATGTTAAATGCGTAAATACTGCTTTATAAAAACTGCATATTTTCATTCTAATCGTTATTTTTCTAGTTGAGAATTTTGTACTGTTCAATGCTTGGATTATGACATTTTAAAGATTTAGATAAAGAGTTTAAACCTTTGCCCGAGTTGTGGTTATTTTATGAGTGCAAATGTTCTTTTCGACCTATTATTCTAACACCTTTGTTCCCTTAGGACTCTAGGTACCGATGACGAAGATTGGTAAGTCAATGGTATAGGTCCTAAAGGAAATTTATAAATCACTGCTTAGAGTAAGTGCACTGGTTACCTGATTAAATCTCACCATATGTTGTTTATGGGCCCAGGTGAGTATGGTAATCTGAGTCGGGTGACCTGCGTGCTATATCAGTATTTCTTTTGGTAGCAGAGGTAAGGTTAGGGTTTAGTTAAGATAGGTAGTTAGTTAATTATGTACTGATTATTGATCGATCAAATCTGATTTTACATTGATTATATTGATGCTGTATTGATTTATGAATTAACCAAAATCGTTTGTACCTGTTATATGTTTTGTCTGGAATCCCCGGGGGCAGAATAGCGGGTGGTAAATGGAAGCCACACTGCAGTGAGGTCACTTACCTGTAGGAAATAAGTGCATGGTTAGGGAAAACCGGAAGCACTATTTAGGGTTTTCTGTGTAAATGTGTGAATAAATGATAGTAGAGAGTTACGCTGGCAAAACTTCTTGTGTGATATCACCTAGAAAGGGTCACACGGAAGGAGTAGCAGGTTCTTCTGAGCTTGATGGATAGCAAAGGGGTTCACTGGTGAAACTTTGGCCTTAGTATATCCCGGAGTGGATAAGTCTGAAGGAGTAGCAGGTTCTCTAATGCTTGTGTGAAGGGTAGACGGAAGGGATCTACTCATAGTATATGAAGAGTAAGCAGAAGAGATTTACTCGTAGTGAGTGACATTTATCTTTCCTTTGAATTAGTAACTCAGGTACAGTGGCAACTGTTTTTACGTGGTTGAATAATAAAATCTGCACTTTTAAGAGAAAAAGAAAAAGGTTTTGGTATTACCTTGCAAAGGAGGAGTCGGTCGCGGTGCTGCACTGAAGTCACTCAGAGCCGCGCTGGTATTGGTTGAGACAGCGGGTGTGAGTCTGCGGTAGTAATTGTAAATGAGGGGTGAGCCCAGGATTATGGGAACTCGTCTCTTGAGAAAAGACGTGCAATCATTGGCTATTGTTATTTGAAACAACATTGTTCATTGGTTAAAGAAAAATAAGAAACATACTGGTATTGGAAGCACTTTAGGTAAACAATTAAGTGTAACTGGAAAATTTCAAAATCCGGTAAAATTATATGTGGCATATAGGTCCTGATAGGAAATACTTAGGTTTTGCTAAAGAACAGATGATAAGAGGCAGACCTTATATTATGTACGGAGGTGAAAGAAAAATGTTGTTTGTTAAAAGGGTTAAGAATTTTTTTAAAAAGGATAAACCAATTAAAACTAGAGAAGGAATATTATTCCACCACCGAATACGCCCGCATCATACATGATGTTTGACAGGGGCTACCACACTTGTGTATGGTTCGAAAATTGGGTGGAATACACTAAAGATGATGGAGTTTTGGCAATTCCCCAATATGGCACTTTCAATGGAAGAGTTTTATTTAATTTAAGGACACAAATGAATGACCTAAATCCCAGACCTAGATTAACCCAATATGAGGTACTAGAAGAATGGGAAATTGAGGCTTTTGAGCGGGACAGACCCAGAAGTGACAAAGGGTTGAGTAAATGTTACCCTAAGTTTCCACGAGAAACTAGAGATAAATAAATGAAACAATGGCGACAGAATATGATATTGGAAGGATTATATCCTGTGTTAACTTCAGAAGAACCTACTGGAAGTAAGAGGACTGAGAAAACAAAACATTTAATGACCAGTGATGAGTCAGATGATGATTATTTGGAGGATTTATTAATGAAAAATCCACCACCTTATAATTAGGAACTAAGCACAGTAAACCCAAATGCACCATTTCTGAAACCACCTCTGATTCCGCAAGTGGTATGTGAGACTTCAATAGAAAAGGTATTTCAAGATAGAGAAAGAGAAGCATTAAATAAACAGAGAAGTGAATTAATTCAGAAGATTTCCCACATAAATACATGTCCTGAAGCCCTGACAATACCGGTAACTATTGGCCCAGTAGTTCCTTTGTATGGAGAAAAACAAGCTAGTCCTCAAACCCCTGTTTTTACTACATCGGTAGTACAGTCAAGAAAAGAACCTTTGATAATAGACAACCAGGCAAGTGAATGTGAATCACTAATCTCCTTAATGGATTTACCAATAAGAGAACCAGAAAGTAGTTCGATTAGGAAAACCACTCCTGTAAATTAAAGAGAAGTACAAATAGACATCCTCAGGTACAAGAAGTGCCACGGTAGTAACCCCAAAAGAAATAGAGAGATGGACACGAGAAACAGAGAAATCAAAATCACAACTAAAGTCATTTGATATATATAGATTAAGAGTTGAATTGGAGGAAATGATGGCTGGAAATGTGGAATTGGACAGATTAAATACATTAAGTGAAGATGAATTGTTATTTATATGTAAAAGTATTACTAGAAATAGCAAGGTGTTTCATGAAAAATTTACGGACACAGCAGCTAGTATGGGAAATGACATTGGCAAATCTAAAGTATTACAAAAACCATATTGAGTTGAATTTTCTGACAAATATCTAGAAAACATGAATGTGTCAGGGAAAAGGGTACAAATCAAGGAGCTGATGACTTTATTACAAACATTGGGTGAATGAGAAAAATGGAAAACTAGATGGGCCAAAAAAAAAAAAGAGGTTTGATCTAAACAAACAGCATTTGAATATGTATTAGAAGAAGCAGAAAAAGTGGAAAGGTTGTATCCCATGAGAGAAGTGCCAGATGGAGGTTATGTACATGTCCCGTGGTCCCGACAGGATATTTTGTCATTTACAAATGACTTCCCAAAACTTTGTGAAAAACCCGTAGAATGATACAGACAAGTTGAAAGGTTTGTGAAAGTTTCAAAATGTCTTCTGAAAGATTCAGATGGGTTATTTGATATTGTTGTGCCAGTGTCAGTAGCCAGGTCCGAACCACAGGAGTCGAAGATGGACCCAATGCCCCACCACCAACACACTGCCCGAAAGGATACAATTCCTTCAGGACAGTACACCAGCAGGGGGGAAAGGGGAAGTGGATAAACAAGAGAGACAGCCTTGATATGTAGACGTAGTACACGATGTTGGTTCAGCTCTGCTGGTACCTTCTTATCTGCACCTGTAGTAAAGAGAGTTTCATTAAACCCACACAGTACATACGGTGAAATAACTTTATATTTACTATAAACAAGCTTCAATTACCAGGTGTACTTAGGCTATTGCTTCTCTCTATTTTTTTGTTTGTTGGGTAGGTTCCTGTTACGATATCTGAAACACATTAGATTGACATGCTATAGCTAATTGTTTTTTTTTTAACCTGAATATATTCTATTTAACACCAGCTAACATATGTATATTTACCAGGTAAACTTCGGTAGACGCTGCAGTTGGGTTCTGTTCTAGAAAATTATTTTACAATGACTAAATAAGTAGTTAGTCAAACTGGAACTCAAGGAAATTTCTCTCAAGAAGCATTTCAACCTCACAGAAAAAACTGTGGTAATAGAAGCGGTGTCGACTGACACCTCTTCCCACCGCAACCACTAAATCGGAATTGACAGTTCTTCTTCTACCGCTGACTTGAAGAATTCCTTCGCATTCAGCAATACAGCAGGATTCCCTCGTTGTGCATGTGTTGAAGATTTTCTGTCAAAAATTAAAGACTGAATACCAGGAAATAACCTATGAGATGCGCGTTGGTATAGTTAACTACAAACGCGACCAAACTCGAGTGGTTTAGAAACTTTAAGATAGTCTCTCACGAAACACCAGAAAAAGCTTTCGGCTTTGAAAATGCGACGGTTGAAGTGCGCAGCTAATTGTTGCTCGCGCGTCGAACACCTGGTTCAACTGCGCGTCTGAAAACCTGGGACGCTGACTTCATTGCCTTATTGGCGCTAGTGGGTGCCATGTTGCTTTTCTGCAGGATCAAAAGACAATGCCTTAAAAAGAGTCTAGTAACCTTCAAGGCATGCTTTCTAATTAAACGCTTTTGTCCAATGTCTCTCTTATTTCTTGAATGATTGCTTTGTATTAGACCGATCCTGACAGCCAGTGGATTTTTGGACAGAATGTAAAATTGTTGTCGACTGGCCTAGTGATGAGTACTCTAGAGACCCAAAGACAGGGGCACCTTCCGATGAGGTTATGAAAAAATATAACCAGGTAACACTATACCTCAAAGGAAAGGTGCTTGCAAAGGAAACTGATTGGACTAGGATAGATAGAACAACTCAGAATAAACGTGAATCTGTGCATGCATATTATGAACGACTGTTACAAGTTTTCAAACAGTATAGCGGCTTACACAACATTGATATGAAGGATATGATGCATTTCATCTATCGGTTTGTGTCAGGATTGAGGCCAGAAATCTCTCAATGGATTAAAGGCCACAAAATTTGTTGGCAGGCTAAACCAATCGACGAAATCCTTAAATATGCAAAATATTGTGAGGACGAACTTGGCCATAAATGATCAGAGTTCAAGTGAAAGGTAATGTGGGCACAAGTAAAGTTAGCTGAGCAACAGGAACAACAGTTAAGCCAAGCGAACAATAACCAGACGCAAGGTGAGGGAAATGGGGGTAGGCCCAGAGGAAAGTTTATTAGGGAAGAAGCAAAGAAGAAGTTTCCCTGTCATGGGTGCGGTAAGTTGGGGCACTGAAGAAATGAGTGTAAGGAAGTACAAAATGGTAATGTCTCCACTAACAATTTAAATCCACAGACGCAGAATGAGGTGCCACGGAAACAGAAGCAGCGGGTAACACAAGCCCAGTTGCCCCTTGCACCTATGCCAGATCCTGGGAAAAAAGCAAACTATAGTCCAGAGAAGAAACACAGCGACATCACAATTTCTTTTAAGTGATACGTTTCTCAATGAAGACTTATACTGACGGTGCCTGAGAGGGGAGGAAGAGGAGTGTGTACTTGGTGCATCCTTGCCGGTAGATCAGTCACGTCCATACATTGAAGGAAAGGTTGAAGGAAATGATGTCACCTTTCTTTTGGACACTGGTGCTACCCGTTCTACTGTGAGAACAACAGACGTTCCAAACCTACCCCTCTTGGGAGAAGCGATCCAAGTAGAGGGTGTTTCTAATAAACAAATTAGTACCCCAGTTACAGAACCGATGGAAGTTAAAATAGATCATTTTAAAGAAATGCACAGATTTGTCGTATGCGATTCTAGCCCAGTAAATCTGTTAGGCAGGGATTTGTTGTGTAAAATGAATTGCACAATCTTTTGCTCGCCAAGTGGTGTAGAAATTCAAACACCAGATGAAGATGGTATTTATAAATTAATGCTGGCTAAACAAGAGACTGAAAATAAGAAGTTGACTTTAGAAGACCTACCAAGTGATTTACAGCATACTGTAAATCCTGTTGTGTGGGACTTCACAGGAAAAGATGTAGGATTAATGGAAAATGTAGACCCGATAAAAGTGACACTAAAGGAAGGTGCAGTTTACCCAAATACCCGACAGTACAAAATGAGCCCAGAAATAAAAGCAGGAGTTGCAGCAGAAATAAAGCGCTTGGTTGAAACTGGCATTTTACAAGAAATAATGAGCTGTCCATGTAATTCACCCATAATTGGCATTAAGAAACCGAGCGGTAAATACAAGGTCGTATAAGACCTCCGAAAAATTAATAAAATTGTTGTCCCATGCTGTCCAGTTGTGCCCAACCCTGCGGTGATTCTCTTTCAGATACTGTGGGAAGCTGAAAGCTAACAAACTCCTGAGGCGGAAAGCCGGGAGCGCTGCTCATTTTACTTGTTTTTAAAATTGTATTTGCACTGCTGTGTTTGACAACTCACCGGCATCTTGCCACGATCCTTGCCTGCTTTCCGAGGTCCCAGACAGACGATTTGGGCGCTGCCTTGGGGAATCCTCCCTCGCTGCCGCCATCGACCGTGAGCGAGTAAGCTCCGCCCACTTTGCAGGCCACGCCCCCTTCCATCTGTTATAAGGGCGCGCTGACCACTAGCGCGTCCTCCTAACAAACTCCTGAGGCGGAAAGCCGGGAGCGCTGCTCATTTTACTTGTTTTTAAAATTGTATTTGCAATGCTGTGTTTGACAACTCACCGGCATCTTGCCACGATCCTTGCCTGCTTTCCGAGGTCCCAGACAGCCGATTTGGGCGCTGCCTTGGGGAATCCTCCCTCGCTGCCGCCATCGACCGTGAGCGAGTAAGCTCCACCCACTTTGCAGGCCACGCCCCCTTCCATCTGTTATAAGGGCGCGCTGACCACTAGCACGTCCTCCTAACAAACTCCTGAGGCGGAAAGTCGGGAGCGCTGCTCATTTTACTTGTTTTTAAAATTGTATTTGCACTGCTGTGTTTGACAACTCACCGGCATCTTGCCACGATCCTTGCCTGCTTTCGGAGGTCCCAGACAGCCGATTTGGGCGCTGCCTTGGGGAATCCTCCCTCGCTGCCGCCATCGACCGCGAGTGAGTAAGCTCCGCCCACTTTGCAGGCCACGCCCCCTTCCATCTGTTATAAGGGCGCGCTGACCACTAGCGCGTCCTCCTAACAAACTCCTGAGGCGGAAAGCCGGGAGCGCTGCTCATTTTACTTTTTTTTTAAATTGTATTTGCACTGCTGTGTTTGACAACTCACCGGCATCTTGCCACGATCCTTGCCTGCTTTCCGAGGTCCCAGACAGCCGATTTGGGCGCTGCCTTGGGGAATCCTCCCTCGCTGCCGCCATCGACCGCGAGCGAGTAAGCTCCGCCCACTTTGCAGGCCACGCCCCCTTCCTTTTCCTCTCTCCCTCTGATTCTCTCATAAAAGGATGTGTTTGGGCCGGAGGCGCAGCGGACGGGCGCAGCGGGCGCGACGATTGCGCGCCAAAGGCGCGCCTAAGGCAAGCCCGTCTGCGCCCGTCCGCGACTGTCCGGGGCCAGGGGCACGTCACTCTGCCCCACTCACCATCTATACCCCCGACCATCTACGCAGCCTCCAGGGACCATGGTCCCTACCTGCCTCCACCCGCTCTCGCATCTCTTCCCTCGGCCTATCTCCTGCTGTTCCCCTTCACATCCCCCCTCCTCTAGTCGCCCCCCCCCCACTTTCCTAGAGACAATGCTCTCCCTGCAACCTCCAAAACTCTTGCGGCATTCTATCTCAACACCCGGTCTGCAGTAGCCCATGCGCATGAACTCTCGGTACTGCTAGACCTTCATGCCCCAGATCTTCTTTTTTTAACGGAAACTTGGTTCTGCGATGACTCCCTCCCTGCCCTACTGGCCACTTTACCAGCTCCATACTATGCCCTCCGGGCAGATCGCCCTACTGGCAGAGCCGGGGGCGGCGTGGCGGTCATCGCACGTACCGACCTTCCTTTCCAAACCCTATCCCTGACAGACATCGCGACCACCGAGTACCTGGCTATCCGCACTACTTCCATTACTCCCCCTCTCACCTGTTTTCTTACCTACCGCCCTCCTCAATCCCCTTTACCATTTCTCTCTGACTTCCTGGAAGTTCTGGCTACAATCACTGTAAACAACTCCTCTATTCTACTTCTTGGCGACTTCAACTTCTGGCCCTCCGACCCAGCGGAATGCTCGTCTTCAAAAGAATTTTTTGAAACCCTTCAATCCCTTAACTTCAAATCTCATGTTCATTCTCCTACCCACATTAAAGGCCACACGTTAGACCAGATCTGTTCCCTGAACTGTTCTGTGGAGTCCCTTTCAATCTCGCCGTGTACATGGTCTGACCACCACCTGATCTCATTTGCCCTCCCCATTCACCCTCCAACCAAGCGCCCCGTCCCAAAAACATCTGGGTTCGTGCTTGGGGCCGAGTTAACCCGGAAGACCTATCTTCCCTACTCACCACCTCCCTCCCTCCCCTGCACGGCCTACCCACCCTCTCCCAGGTCAAGGCCATTGACCAGTGGCTCTCCTCAGGCTGCGATTCTGTTGCCCCTCTAAAACGAATTACCTCTAAGCGGGAGAAGGACGCCAACCGGTGGTTCAACGATGAGCTCAAGGCCACCAAACTAGCGGTACGTCGCGCGTGTGGTAAATAAAAATTACCTATACTGAATTTCTATGCGGTAAAGTTCAATAAAATAACTCAATCGAAAATGAGAGGCAGAGTCCGTGGCATCTGAGTTTATAAGGGTTTTATTCCATAAAATGGAATTGGTTCGAACCAGGTATCATGTTCCATCACCACGAAGGTTCAGGAAGGGATAGACAATGCTTTATTAACAGAATACAATATATATAGTAAATGCATATGATGGTGATGGATACAGAAGGCGTAACAGCTGAGAGAAAAGAGATAAGAACACATGTACGTAACAGAAGGCGTGCACGAGGGCGTACACGGAGGTGTGTGCTAGACAACGTCACATGAAAGTGTTACAGGTGGGTGGATCCATAGAGGAATCCTGCAGTGTCAGCAGAAATATATGGCAGAGATGCGCGCGCAGCAGCATGACGTGTGATTGACGTGGAACTGGAGGGTGAAGGGGACTTGACATTTAGCTCTACATAAGGCGACAGAAGTCTGGCGTGTCAGGACAATCTAAACCCAATCATATCTGATATCTTGTGTTTGAGGAACTATATTATCTAGAAGGAAAGGTCTCTCGGGCAGAGGCTATTCTATACTGACTGCTATTGCGTGTATATGCGCCTACGTGTCTGCGTGTAGTGCGAGGGGCCATGGGCCTACCATGGTAACAGGAGCAATGAATTACTTGCACGGAGACAGAAAGGCCGGGCCCTTTGCTCTGCAGCTGGGAAGATGTTTTCCTAAATCACTAGACAGGAATGTATTTTCGAGGAGCGGAGCAGATAACTTGAAGGCAAAATACAGTCTTGGCAGGCAAGCAGGCCGAGCCGGGCACCGCTCGCCGCACAGGGAGTAATGCAAGGGTCATGGAAGCGGCAGGCTGCAGCTTTCAGAGGCAGAAGGCAGAAAGGGCTCGATGGCAGGAATCAGGGCCTAGCTCGCCAGAGCCAGGAAAACGTGAAAGTGCACCATGTAAAGACGGTGGCAAGACATACTTAGGAACTGAATTATCGATCCATTCATGGTGCATCTGAAAGAGGACATGTTAACGTTGGACGCAAATGTATTTGCGTCTTTCTTCATAGCGGGTTGTGGAGGGAACATACATGTACTTGAAGCACGTACATGGAGCCGTTGGGGTCTACGTTAGGGGACACAATTGACCATAAAAATTCATATTACCTCATTCCCTCCTTGTCCCCTACGGACCCTTCATGATATATCGATCTTCATTAGTCTATCAATTTGTTCATATAACATCATTTGCTCTTCCTTCTTCTGGCGGGATTTTGAACGTGGACTTGAATGGGGGATACATGATGTGGCGCACAAGCCGCAAATCGCTGGCCCACATTGTAAACATAAGCAACAACTGAATACTATGAGAAGGGCTATTCCGAGGAAGGATAGGACCTTCCATCCCCAGGCTGATAGCACGCTCCAGAACCAACCGGACCAAGTCCAGGTGCCTGGGTTCTGGTGTATCTGACTTGCAATCTTGTGGAGACGGGTAATAGCTCTATATACTGATGGTGCGTTTTCTGGAATGAAAACACAGCAACTCGATCCGATGACTCTACAAGCTCCGCCCCTATCGGCCAGGATGACGTCAAGGACAAGACGATTTTGAAGAACAACAATCCGCATAGCAGACTGCTCCTCTGTTAAGTTGCCTAGGGCGGAAGTAGTTTCATTCACTACTGCTTCGAGGGTTCTTGTTAATTTGCGTATCAGTTTACTATTAAAGACAGCACCTAGATAGGGAAAGAAACCTTTATTGAAGTCTGTATACTGTTCCCATGCCGTTTCAGTATAGTCGACAATCGGGAGATCTCTCTGGGGTCTGTTGTGTACTAGATGGGAGTTCCTATGATAGTCAGGAGGGGCTAGGAAAACAGGTGGCAGAAGGAATGCAATGTAACAAGTACCATCCCAATCTAGAGGTAAGCGTATATACGCTGTATGACCACAAATGAAATAGGAATGACGGGAAGCTTTGAATGTAGACTTGCCTTTATCACTGAATTCGATCACAGTAGTACATCTACTATGACCCAGGTGTACTGAACCATTCTTTCTGACACATAATTCACCTTTGACTGGTAATACTGACATAGCGGGCAAGACTGGTTCGGTTTCGGACTGAACATGAGGTTAAGTGTAAAATTACCTAATCCATATACTTCGTTTTCTAGATCAGTCCCTGTCCTTTGGGGAAGACCCTCCTTGTCGGGGAAACATACTTTATGCAGAACTGTGTTCAGATTTCCCCACACCCAATTGCCCTGGTAAACTACGGAATCAGAATCTAAAGAATTCATTAAACTAAACCATGCACCACAGGAGCCATTATGTGTGAACGGGTACGGAAAGAGGGGCAGAACTCCCTTGTATTTCTGATAGGGAGGGAGTCGGCCACATATCCAACAATTGGTAGCATTGCTGGTCTGATGGGAATGATGTAACATGCTGATGAATGTATTGTTGCGCAGCGCAAGTCGATAAGATAACTCGTGCGGGGGCAGTTCACTGAAAGTGTGCTCGGCAGTGTCATTTGAAGAAGAATGTGCACGTTTGAAAATAGGAAAATACATGTGTAACAGTATACTTGCAGCAATAATCATAAGACTCAGAAAAAACATAATCAATAATGTCACAATGCAGTGACTACGGAGAGATTTACAATATTCATGTTTCTTGATCTGTTTCTGTCTATCTCTCTCTCTATTGGGGTCTAGGGGGTACATATCAGAAACTCGTCTAACCGATTCACCTAGGGGAGGACTTAAACAATTAAACTGTCTGACTTGCTAGACCTCAACTTCATGCGAAATTCCTGGGAAGGAGTTTTCTCTACCAGGGGGAGTTTTGTATCAGTCTCTGGAAGGGGGCAGGGCTGGGAGTCTAGTTTCGGAGGCAGTCCATAATGTCTTTTTACATGACTCGAGTGGAGCCAGCCCTTGCGGCCCTCCACTTTTATTGCTGTCCTTGTGGTTAATAACACGAGCTTCGGCGCCTGCCAACGGGGCTCCAGCGGACTCCTCCTGTCAAAGTTCCTCACGAGCACCAGGTCCCTAGGAACAATCTCGTGTGGCTTCACCTCGGTGTTGTCGGGAAATGCTGCAGCTACCTGTGAACGACATGATTGTAGTGCAGACATCAAGGAGGCAAGGTAATCTGTCAGCATAGTACAGTCAACATCTGTTATTTTACGAGGCAAAGGCGTCCCCCACATATTCGGTGGCCTACCAAAGACCACCTCATACGGGGATAGCCCTGTTCTTGAATGCGCTATCATTCTCATGTAAAAGAGTGCAACTGGTAAAGCTACTATCCAGTCAACGCCTTTCTCTCTACAGATCTTGGCAAGACGTATTTTCAGGGTCTGATTATGACGTTCCACGAGACCTGCTGCCTCGGGATGTCGGACACAGTGGAACTTCCACTGATAACCTAGCAGGAGTGATACCTGCTTCATAAGCTCGGACGAGAATGGCTGACCATTATCTGAATATACGATACGGGGCAAGCCATACCTGGGGAAAAATTCACGTACCAGCTGCTTGGCAGTGGTCGGAGCAGTATAATCTGGGACTGGATATGCTTCTGTCCAACGGGAGAGTGCACATACAACTACAAGGACATATTTGAATCCTCGACAACGTTCCATCTGGATATAATCCATCTGGAGGACTTCAAAAGGGTGATCGGGAGGATGAAATCCACCTTGCTCTACGGGAATGCCTTTACCTGGGTTGAACTGACAACAGATCATGCAAGTACGTACTTTCTGTTTTGCTGCTGCTCGTAAATGCTTATTGAACCAGAGGTTTTGAATACTGTCTAACATGGCTTTTTCTCCTAAGTGTGCAGGACTATGTACTGTGTTAATGATAACCTGAACCATAGAGTCGGGGAGAAACCATGTGGCTTTCCCCTTCGTCATCCATCCCTGTTCTGTCTGGATCCCTCCTAGTTCAATCCATTTCTTGATTTCGTCTGGTGTAGCATGTGTCTGTATGTCAATTACATCTAGGGCGGGATCTCTAACTGTCATGCAATGTGTCGGTGTCTGGACTATTTTCTTTGTCAGGTCAGTTGCGTGAGTCTGAGTCTGGGCTGTATGTTTGGCTGTTCGGTCTGCCAGGTCGTTACCCTGGGAGATGGTATCTGTGACTTTCGTATGTGCTTTGCATTTCATGATGGATATCGCTGTAGGCAAATGTATTGCGTCTAACAGAGCTTGAATGAGGGGACCGTGCTGGATTTTGGCTCCGTGAGAGGTCAAGAAACCTCTCTCTCGCCAGAGTACACCGAAGTCGTGTACGACTCCGAATACATAACGGGAATCTGTGTATATGTTAACTCTCTTGTTCTTTGCTCGAATACAGGCTTGAGTCAGAGCGATGAGCTCTGCTGCTTGGGCTGACAGTGTATCAATACGATTTGTTTCTATGACTTCAGTTTCGGTCGTGACTGCGTAGGCGGCCACTAACTCTCCTGTACTTGTTCTCATACATGAACCATCCACATAAAGTGTCAGGTCTGGATCTGGTAATGCAGTGTCTGTCAAGTCTTGTCTGGGTTTCGTCGTAATGGTAACGACTTCAATACAATCATGTGCCAAAGGGTCTGTCTCACTTAATGGCAGAAGTGTAGCAGGGTTCAATGTATTGCAACGTCTGATTTCTATGTGTGGTTGAAACAATGTCAATTCATAACCTGTCAGTCGTGCTATAGTCAAGTGTTGAGTCTGTGTTCGGTTTAAAAGAACTTCCACGGAATGCGGAACTTGTACTGTCAATTGGTGTCCTAACACTATGGAATCACTTTGTCTAATCGCTAGAGCTGTTGCTGCTACAGATTTCAAGCACGCAGGCAGAGCCTGGGCTACTGGATCTAATGTACTAGAAAAATAAGCGCACGGTTTGTGTGAACCTGCTTGATCCTGGGTGAGTACTGACAATGCAGTACCTTCACGTTCTGTGACAAAAAGTGTAAAAGACTTGCTGTAACATGGTGTCGCTAAAACAGGTGCTTGACATAAGGCTTTCTTTAACTCGTCAAAAGCTTGTGTATGTTCCTGAGTCCAAGGGAGGACAGTCGATGTCGCTGCCTCCTGGGTTGTCAACTGTATGAGTGGCTTGGCTAGAAATGCATACTGAGGAATCCATTGTCTACAGTAAGAAGTGAGGCCTATAAAGGCCCGTACCTCCTTTTGTGTCTTGGGTTGTGACATGTTTACTATTAACTGGATACGGTCAGGTGTTAGCTGTCTCCCCCCTTTGGACAGCAAGTGCCCAAGGTACACCACTTGCTGAACACAGAATTGTAGCTTCGAAGGAGACACCTTGTGTCCCTTGTCAGCCAAGAAATGTAAAACTGTCAGTGATGCTTGTTCACACTCTGGTTCACTTCGGGCGGTGATCAATAGATCATCGACATACTGTAGTAGGGCAGTGTTGTCAGGCATGTGAATACTGTCAAGTTGTCTTTTCAGTGCTTGGCTATAGATGCTGGGGCTTTCTGTGAATCCTTGAGGTGCGCGTGCAAATTTGAAGCTTCGGCCATTTAAACAGAATCCGAAAAGATATTGGCTTTCCGGATCGATTGGGACACTAAAGAAGGCGTTCTTCAGATCAATTACAGTAAAGAACGTTGCTTCGGAATCAATGGCAGTCAATAGAGACGAAATGTCTGGGACCACGGGATATTGTGGTACAATGCATTTTTTCAGTTCTCGTAGATCGATCACTAATCGATAAACTGGGGGTGCATTTGGGTCAGTACGTTTAAGAATTGGAATGATGGGGGAGTTACAGAGGTTTGAGTCGGTTTCCACAACCACTCCTTGTGCAATGAGCTCGTCAATGATTTTCAGTAAAGCCACTACAGCATCTGGGGGTAACTTGTATTGTCGGATTCGTGGTAGTACTACTCCTGGCTTCAGTGTGACACGGTATGGAGTAATGTGCATACAACCTACATCAGTGGGGCCTTGTGCCCATAAATGTGCAGGAACATTCTGTAACCTGGGATCCATATCTCTCAACACATAGTGACCCTTAAAGTCACGCAAAAACAATCTTACTCCTTCCGGAGAACAACATATTACAGCTCCTAGAGCCTTCAGTGTCTTAATACCTAATAAGTTTTCTGGACATGATTTCGTGAGTAATAAATCTGTCGTGCGAGACAACGGACCAACTAAAAGGGGTACTGGTTTCGATACTTCATTTAAAATAGGCTTGCCTGAAAATCCAAGGGAAACATTCTGTGAGCCTGAGAGGGGTGCCCCTGGAACCTCGTCGTGACTTATTGTCGTCCTGCTTGCCCCTGTATCAATCAAAAACTTTCTATCTTTCCCTAATACTTGACTATGTACGTAAGGACCCTCTTGATCTACAGGAACCTCAATAAGAGGCAAGCCAACCTCCCTCTCTAGGCTGTTTCATGTGTATCGCTGGTAATCGGGATAATCAGTTTGTGCATACTGGTACATCTGCTGTGTTGCATGTTGTGTTGCGGCAATGGGCTGTGTCTGTGGTACCGCTACGGTCTGTACTGTCTGTTGTGGAGCATGCATAGGCTGTACATTCTGTGGTACGTGTTGTTGGACCTGATCTTGTCTATGTTGACGCGGTCTTTCTTTAGTTTTACCTGTGGATATATTGTGTTTCAAGACTGCACAATCGTTTACATAGTGACCTGGCTGTTTACAATAGTTGCATGTCCCTTTAACGGGAGCTGCCGAATTATTGGACTGTGTCATACCCTTTTTATTACCGTCAGATGGAACTGACTGAGCAACTAGCATTTTCATTTTCGTGTCTTTCATACGTCTTTGTTCGTGATCCTGTTCTTCCCTAATTCTGTTCTGGTGATACTGTAACATCTGTAACATTTGTGAAGGCGTATTTGCTTGCCATGTGCTCTCGACTTTCAGTACACGATTCTTAACTTGGGGCAGTGAATTCTCGACTAATTTGGATACAAAAAGGTGCGGGTATGACTCGCTACTTGCTTTCAGGCCACTATTAATAATAAAACATTTCTCAAATCGGGAATAAAAATCACTAGTGTCTTCATCGGGTTTCTGTTTGCAGGCTGAGATTGCATCCCAATCCTCCTTTTTAGTTGCTAATAACCTTGGCAATACTTGTACTAATAATCCTGGTAATGCTTTAGTTTTATCCCCAAGACCTAAACCTGGGGTTCGGCCATTTTCTTCTGTTTCTAATGCAGCCCAATCTATCTTTTTGTCACCCACCTCCCATTTTTTTTCTTTGAGTTTCTCGTAAATACCGGCAGGCAGTAGTACTTTCAATATTTTCATAATGTCAGGGTAGGTATAATCTCCCATGAGTAACATGTCTTCAATTTCACGGTGGAAACCTGCTGGGTCCTTATCATGACTAGGCACTATTTTCTTCATTTCCAATAATTCCATTTTAGTTATGGGCGTGTACACAAACACGCGTCTAAGGGTATTATCATCATTCCTGACTGGGTGTACTTCTCGTAAGGGATTCTGTCTGTCTATGTAAAACATTTTTCTTTCTGGGGGTGGAGCTGGAACAAACTGTGGATTCAGGAAAGCACTATATCTGTGTCTATGTTCTAAAATTACTTTAATTAAATCGGTACCTAGGCCTCTCCATTTATTCATGAGTAGTTCTACTAGTATATCCGGTAGGGGACCTGGATCAGCATGTTGGCTCTTATACAATAAAAGGAGATGCTGTATCATGTACATACCAGCTAGTCGCTGTTCATCTGGGGAAAGATTCAAAAAGGTTTGTGCTACTGCGTCATCATTATATTTATCGGAATTGTCAGCCCATTGTACTGCTGACCTGGCTAATTCTTGTTCATCCATGGAATCGAGTACATGGTACCCCATTCGTTCTTGAAGTATTTTATCGGTAGCCTGAAACAGATGTTCAGGAGTCCTCGGGTTTGACATGGCAGAGTGAAAAAGTCTCTTGCTTTCTGGGCGTATCGTTTTATTAAAGGGTCTACCCTTTCCTACATATGCTATCGTTCCTGTATCTTCTGGCTCATCCTCCTCTGAGGATTTATTCGCGTCTGATTCTGCTTCCCTTTCAGCTTTCTCTTTTGCATGGAATACTGTTATTTCTTTACGGATTTTTCTGTACATGGCCTCTATACATTTTTGTTTATCATGTTTTCCGTCTGCAATGTTCTGACCCCATGTAGTTAGTACCTCCATCTCTTCTTTATTTACATCAGGCCGGTCTCGATCTCTTATGAAACAGTTTATGAGGAATCTTAATAGTACACCTTGAGTGTCTACTTTCTGATGTGCCATGGCCTCGTGAATACATTCCTGACCCTCCCCAGTCTGAACAAAATGATATATCCTGTCTAGATAATCTTGCATTCCTGGAAATAGAACCAAAAAGTTTGCAGCACGTCTTATACGTATTGAGGCTAATATCATGCAACCGTCTTTGCCTGGTACTGGATCATATCTACAGTCTGTAAGAAACTCTTTAAGCTTTTCAATTGTGACTGGTTTCGGAGTGCGTTCCATTGCTAGTTCTCTAACAGTTAATCGGCGTACTGGTGGCGGGGTATGGTAACCCCCTAATGCACCTCCTGTGGCGGAGGCTTGAGCATGATCTGTCTGTAGGGTCGGTGGCGGCTGTAACAGAATTCCAAAAGGATTAAGCGGATCAGTAGGGGGTGCAGGAAGTGGTGGAGGAGTGGTCTGTCGTCGGGGAAGGCGATCAGTGGGTGGTATAGGTGCAGGTGGAACATTGGTATATTAGGGAGCTACATCGTCTAAATAGGAAGAAAGAAAAATATCTGCTGCAGTCTTGTGACGTAATTTAGTCGGAACCAATGGAGGGGGCAGATTTTTCGGTGTTTCCGGGGTCGCCTTGGGCAGGCCCTCGGCCAGGACTGGATACAATCCTGTCATAATTGCGTTCCTCTTTCTGTCGTGTTGTTCCATTCTAACTCGTTCCCCTTCTTCTAATAGTTCTTTTTCTTTGGCTTTTTCAGAATCCTCTCTACTTTTCTCTGCTTTTCTGAGTGCTTTCTCTGTCCGTCTGTGTGATTCTTTACGCCATAGTTCAATGGCATCTTTCTGTGACTGTCTGGCTTTCTTTTTCCACAATGCTTCTTCTACTCTCATGATGCAATCGGCATCCCATGTCCCTGTAACGGGCCATCTCTGATTTTCTGCTAAATCCTTGGTGTAATCCACCCACAAGTCGAGATATAATACAGCGTCTAAGCCGTGTTTGTGGTACATAAAATATCCGGGAGTGTCCCTGGGTGGGATGGGAACAGCTTCCTCGAGTATCCCTTTTCTAGTTCCTATCTGTTTCAGTTTAGAAAACAGCGGCATTTTGAGCCGTGATACTTGACACTTGATACTTACTCGGACTTGGACACGACTAATACAATAAACACAGTAATGAAAATCAAACAATCACTCATACCACGACATTAAAAAAACACATTGAAACATTTCAGACTTAAACAATAACTTGATAGCTGGATACTTGATATACTGCTAAACAGTACAGATACACTGCTAAACAGTGCAGACCGGGTCTGTGTACCCAAACCCGTCTTGACCGGACACAAATTAATGCACCCGTCTAGATGCGTCCCCAGCAACGGTACTCACCGGGAAGCACGGAACGGAAGGCCTCGGAAAACTCGACACTGGACTGGACCGGACTGGACTCGACTCGACTCGTGACGTAGGTACTTCGGAACTTCGGAACTGGTGGGCCTCTGAACACCTCAGACCTTGCTCTCTCGGCTGGGCTCTGGTCGGGATCCTCCGCACTCCTCACCGCCTCGTCTGGGTGTCGATCGCAGCCTCAGTCACCTCCGTTGGCCTGAGGGAGATACAGGAAATCCTGCGGGTACGCGTAATTGTCCGTCACGGCTGTGGCAGGGGACCAGGCCTGCAACGCACTGCCGGCGCGTAAGGTGGGGGAGGGGTCCCTGTTCGGGCGCCAATTATGTGGTAAATAAAAATTACCTATACTGAATTTCTATGCGGTAAAGTTCAATAAAATAACTCAATCGAAAATGAGAGGCAGAGTCCGTGGCATCTGAGTTTATAAGGGTTTTATTCCATAAAATGGAATTGGTTCGAACCAGGTATCATGTTCCATCACCACGAAGGTTCAGGAAGGGATAGACAATGCTTTATTAACAGAATACAATATATATAGTAAATGCATATAATGGTGATGGATACAGAAGGCGTAACAGCTGAGAGAAAAGAGATAAGAACACATGTACGTAACAGAAGGCGTGCATGAGGGCGTACACGGAGGTGTGTGTAGACAACGTCACATGAAAGTGTTACAGGTGGGTGGATCCATAGAGGAATCCTGCAGTGTCAGCAGAAATATATGGCAGAGATGCGCGCGCAGCAGCATGACGTGTGATTGACGTGGAACTGGAGGGTGAAGGGGACTTGACATTTAGCTCTACATAAGGCGACAGAAGTCTGGCGTGTCAGGACAATCTAAACCCAATCATATCTGATATCTTGTGTTTGAGGAACTATATTATCTAGAAGGAAAGGTCTCTCGGGCAGAGGCTATTCTATACTGACTGCTAATGCGTGTATATGCGCCTACGTGTCTGCGTGTAGTGCGAGGGGCCATGGGCCTACCATGGTAGCAGGAGCAATGAATTACTTGCACGGAGACAGAAAGGCCGGGCCCTTTGCTCTGCAGCTGGGAAGATGTTTTCCTAAATCACTAGACAGGAATGTATTTTCGAGGAGCGGAGCAGATAACTTGAAGGCAAAATACAGTCTTGGCAGGCAAGCAGGCCGAGCCGGGCACCGCTCGCCGCACAGGGAGTAAGGCAAGGGTCATGGAAGCGGCAGGCTGCAGCTTTCAGAGGCAGAAGGCAGAAAGGGCTCGATGGCAGGAATCAGGGCCTAGCTCGCCAGAGCCAGGAAAACGTGAAAGTGCACCATGTAAAGACGGTGGCAAGACATACTTAGGAACTGAATTATCGATCCATTCATGGTGCATCTGAAAGAGGACATGTTAACGTTGGACGCAAATGTATTTGCGTCTTCATAGCGGGTTGTGGAGGGAACATACATGTACTTGAAGCACGTACATGGAGCCGTTGGGGTCTACGTTAGGGGACACAATTGACCATAAAAATTCATATTACCTCACGCGGAGCGGGCTTGGAGGAGAAATTATTGCCCCTCTCTACGATTGGAGTTTATCAACATCTTGACCCAATATAAAAAAGACATCTTGGAGGCTAAAACCACCTACTTCTCCTCCAAAATCCTCGCAGCAGAAAACCAGTCGAAGGAAATCTTTGCAATCGTTCACAACCTGGCGTTCTCGGACAGAACAACCCTTAAGCCCGCCCCGTCCAAAGAACTCTGTCCCTCCCTCAATAACTATTTCATCCAAAAAATATCTACCATCAAAGCCAACATCCCCCCGTCCCCCACTTTTGTCGACCCCCAATGTCCCCCTCTTAAGGGAGAACTCACCACCCTCCCCCCTATAACTAAAGAATCTCTGACCTCCTTAGTACCCCTCGTCAAATCTGGCTCTCCACTAGACCCCTGCCCTGCCCATATTCTCCGCCACATCTTCATCACTTGTCCAGACCCCCCCCTTCACCTCCTCAATAGCTCCCTTTCTCAAGGCGTAGTACCGAACCCCCTTAAATCTGCGGTAATTGTGCCCATCCTGAAAAAGCCGGGTGCGGACCCCTCAATCCCTGCCAACTTCCGCCCCATCTCCCTCTTGCCATTCCTGGCAAAGGTGCTCGAGCGCCATGTCACTGGCGCTCTGAGCTCCTTTGTGGAGAAGCATGGAGCTCTGGCCCCCCGCCAGGCCGGGTTCCGCCCCACACACTCTACGGAGTCCGTAGTCATTTCGGTCTTGGACAACCTCAGGGAGGGTATGGATACCAACCAGCCCCAGGCCTTGGTGCTCCTCGATCTCTCGGCCGCTTTTGACACGTTGGACAATACCATCTTGCTTTCCCGTGTCAAGGCGGCGGGGATCGGGGGCACCGCTCTGGCTATCCTCCTTCCTGAGCGACCGCACCCAGGCTGTCCGCCTGGGTGACTTCACTGCGGACATTCGGAAAGTTCAGTGCGGGGTCCCCCAAGGCTCTTCCCTTTCCCCTCTTTTGTTTAATCTTTATATTGCCCCTCTTATCTTCTCCCTGCAACAAATGGAGGTCGCCGTATTTAATTATGCGGATGACCTCCAGCTTGTCTTCAATCTGTCTTCTTCCCCCTCTTCTGTTCTAAATTTCCAATCTATCATGCTCCATATCCGGGACTGGATGAACCACAACCACTTGAAGCTCAACCCCGACAAGACCGAGCTGGTGTTGACGGGTGGTTCGTCCAGCCCCTGGTCCTCTCTATTCTGGCCCCCCTCTCTTGGCCCTTCACCTGCTCCCTCTACCTCAGTCAAAACACTAGGCATAAAACTCAATTCTCAACTAACCCTTCAATCCCAGGTTAGCTCTGTGGTTTCTTCTTCCTTCTTATCACTGTGCACCATACGCAGGGTGTCCCGTTTCTTTTCCTTTACTGCCCTCAAACTTATCATCTTGGCCATGGTGGTGTCCCGCCTGGATTATGGCAACGCCCTATATGCAGGTATTCCTGCATATAGCTTACGGCGTCTGCAACAGATCCAAAACCAGGCGGCCCGCCTGGTCTTCAAACTCCCGAAATTCCACCACTCCACCCCCCTCTTGAAGTCTTTACACTGGCTCCCTGTTCGTGCTCGGGTCCAGTTCAAGCTCGCCTCCATCACCTTTCTGGCTCGACTGGGCTCGGCACCGGCGTTCATCTCATCTGAGATCACCCCTTACGTTCCCACCAGGGAACTACGCTCATCCACCCAGTCCCTTCTCACCATCCCACGTTACCGGAGAAAGAAATGGGGAGGCTCGAAATTCGCGAGCCTTGCCCCGCTCCTCTGGAACTCCCTCCCCCTCGAACTTCGAACCCTCACTCTGTACCCACAATTTCGGAAACACCTCAAGGCTCATCTGTTCATGAAGTCCTTCAACTAATCCTTCTGCAGTTTATCCTTGTCTTCTGGCCCTGGATCTTTTGTTAGTTGTAGCGCCAAGAAACCGTTGGTGTATGTGCGCTTTAAAAATAATTTTAAACTCAACTTAAACTGAATGGTTCACTGTAATTGACCTTTGTCTTGCATTCTTTTCGATTTCATTACATCCAGATAGCAAATTTATTTTTTCTTTTGAATTCAACAGTCATGTTTATGTCTGGAATTATGTCCCTCAGTGGTACACAGAGAGTCCCTCGATCTTTAATCAGATTTTGAAAAAGTGCCTTGAGTCCTTAGTGTTACCTTGGCACTCAGTGCCCGTTCATTATTTAGAGGACCTACTGGTGGCATCAAAATCTGGAAATGACTGTGTTGTTGATACCATTGCTTTACTAATTCACCTAGGTGAAGGAGGGCATAAGGTGTCACCTGAAAAGCTGCAGTTTTGCACCACATCAGTGAAATACTTAGGGCACCAGATAGAGAGAGGTGTTAGGAGAGTTAATTCAGAAAGAATCAGAATATTTAAAAACATGAATCTACCTCAAACTCAAAAAGAAATTAGAATGTTTCTTGGAGTTGTTGGATACTGTAGACAGTGGATTGTGGGTTTTGCAGTTCTAGCAAAGCCATTGATACAAATGACAAAGAATAGAGCAAAAGACCCAGTAGAATGGGATAATGAAAGTATGACTTAATTTTTGAAATTACAAGAATGCCTGTGTACAGCTCCAGCATTAGGCATGCCTGATTATCCAGAGAATTTGCACTTTTCTGTGATACACGAGACAACTGTGCACTTTCAGTTTTGACCCAAGTCCGTGGTTTATTGAGACATTCCTGTGGCATATTTGTCTTCCACACTGGATCCAGTGGCATGTGCATTGCCAGGATGTCTAAAATCAGTGGCTGCAACTTGCATGAGTCTTGAGCAAAGTGAGTCCATTATTATGGGACATTATGTAACTGTGTATATTCCACATGAAGTTGTGATATTACTGACAAGAACCAAAACTCAGCATTTAGCTCCCAGTCGGCTGACTAGGTATGAGCGAATCCTTATAGGCGCAGGAAATGTAACCATTGCTAGGTGTAATATTTTGAACCCAGCAACACTGTTACCTGATTCACACTTTGCAGAAGTAAAAGGAGAAGTCGAGCATGATTGTATTCACTTAACAGAGTACAGTACTAAACCACGTCCTGACATAAGAGAAGAGCCATTAATTGATTCTGAATATGAGCTATTTGTAGATGGCTCATGCATGAGACATGAGGAAGGAGGTCTAAGTGCTGCCTACGCAGTGTGTACCTTGTGGGGGTCCAGTTGAAGCATCCCACTTACCTGGAGTCAAGTCTGCACAAGTAGCCGAATTGGTGGCATTGACAAAAGCTTGCAAATTTGGGAAAAATTGGAGAGTAACCATTTTAACTGATAGCCAGTATGGTTACGGGGTTGTGTATGACTTTTGCCAACTTTGGATGCAAAGGGAGTTTCTGACTTCTTCAGGTACTCCAATTAAAAATGGTCAATATGTAACAGATGTACTTGAAGCAATCCAACTGCCAAAAGAAGTGGCTGTGGTCAAGTGTGCTGCTCACCAATCTGGAAATGACAAAGTGAGAGCTGGTAATCCATATGCTGCCCAACTTTGTGCCAAATTTGAAATATCTGTAAACAAGAAAATTGAAGTAGGAGGAAACAGCTGGCAACTTATGTTGCTTGATGGTGTGGATACATGGGAGGAAGTGAGAGACTTACAGAACAGAGCAGAACTAAAAGAAAAGGAAGAATGGAGAAAGATAGCTTGTCAGAGAAGGGCTGAAGATGGTGTCATTGTGTACCCTAATGGTAGGCCTGTGTTACCAGACTGTATGCTTGCTCCCATGGCTAGGATGTGTCACAGAGATTCTCATCTGGGGCGGGATGCCATGATAAGATTGTTCAGGCAGTCATGGTTCAATGCGAAATTCAGGAACATAGCAGAGGCACTTTGCCATAGATGTTTAATATGCCAGCAAATGAATCCTGGAAAGAAAACTGTAGTGTTGCCAGGGAAAATTGGAAAGGCAGAAGGTCCCTTTATACAATTGCAGATTGATTTTATTCAGTTACCCCCTTGTCGAGGACTATAATACATTCTTGTCTTTGTCTGCCTGTTTTCAAAATGGGTGGAAGCTTACCCCACACGCAGGAATGATAGCATCACTGTAGCCAAACTTCTACTCAGAGAGCTTATACCACATTTCGGTTTTCCAGTAATGATTGAATCAGACCGAGGCTGCCATTTTAATAATGAAATAATTGGTCTAATCTGTGAAGCATTCCAAATAAAGCAAAAGCTGCACTGTGCATACCGCCCAGAGGCTTCTAGAGTGGTAGAACAATTGAATGGCACAATCAAGTCAAGATTGGGAAAGATGTATGAATCTACCCGATTGGAGTGGCCTGATGCTTTACCTCTTGTTCTGATGGGACTCAGAAGTATTCCAGACAGGAACACAGGCTTGAATCCTCAAGACATACTAATGGGAAGAGCAATGAGGCAAGCATGGGTGCCAGGACACAAGCTGATAAATATATCTGATGATTTAGTAATGGAGTACTGCAAAGAACTGGCTGACCAAGTGCGTTCTATCTCTCACCAGGCTGGGGAAGATGCTGTCGCCAGACAAGCAACTCCAGCACATGACCTGAACCCAGATGTTTAGGTAGTGTTAAAGAAACACACTCAAAAATCTTGCCTTGCACCGAGGTGGGGAAAACAACAGCAAGTCATTTTGGTTACCACCACAGCTGTAAAGTGCGAAGGAGTTCCACACTAGATCCATGCCAGTCACAAAAAAAGAGTGACTGAACCTGATGAAACTGAAGCTGAAGGTTGTACAGCTGAAGGGTCTCAAGATATTGATCCTGAAGTAGCTGAAGAGGAACAACCAAGCACCAGTCAAGATGATTGAATTCCAGTAGTTGAGATACCTGCAGAATATGTGAGAACCAGAAGTCAGACTTATCTAGACAGTCAGAGTGATAGTGAGGACAAGATAGATCTAGAAGAACTAACTCAGATTACAAAAATACAAGCCAGTAGTAATCCTGAGGTGGAACAGATAAGGAAAGATCAGAATACTCAGACAAATGTATTCTGTAGAATATGAACATGTAGTATAGTGATTGTACTCGTAATATGGTTAGGATTAACAATAGCTATTCCCTATCTAATAAGTAAACAAGTACAGAATGACACTAAAATACATGACAAGGTAGATGCTCTTGAAAAGATAGACACACATGAGAAAGCACTTATCATTAAACAACAGAAGGTAGATTTAGAAGCATCAGATGAGAAGGACTACATTATACTGGAATTAAAAACAGAACTCACTTAAATGTATTAGCAAACCAATTAGTATATTATGTAGATGCTATGGAAATAGAAGATTGCTATGTTTATATGAAGTTACCTACTTCGGTAGCCGAAGGTGTGACTTACCATCATTTACCACTAACCTATGGTATTTCATGTAGTATTTTAGCTTGTTTATTCCATAAGAAAGGACCTTTGAAGTATTACTATTCTAATTCAGATGTGATATTTCTGAACTTCCTATACGTAGTAACCTGAATACTGTACATACTAAGAGTGATGTACCAAATTATATGGGTGAATACTTTCTAACTATAGGTACAATAGATATAGCTGAAGTACACAAGAATAATTTAACATGCTTATTACAAGAAAAAGAGAAAATATTTTTGAATATGGTTGAAAAAAGGAGAGAGAATTTCCAAAGAAAGGCGAATGATAAGAATCATAAAATTCTTAAATGGGCAGAAAATATAGGGTTCACCCCAAATGGCAAGACTCATGCTGCTATGTTGCTGGATTTTGAAAAGAAGGGGAAACTCTGTCTCTACAGGGAAAGAACTAGTTATTATAACAATATATTCATTGGTTCCAGTGAATGTGAACACAATTATAAGGTAATTGGGGGTTGGGGTTTTAAAAATGGAACTGAACCTGTGTTTCCTGGAATTTATTTTATATGCAGAAACAAGGCTTATTACAAACTGCCATATCAATGGTATGGGAGCTGTTATTTTGGAATAGTCTTCCCAAAGATATATCATGTAAACAAAATCACTGGAAACAATGAAGAAACTAATGGATTGATACGTAGCAAATGAGCTAGTTTTTGAGACATAGTAGGTGATATATTTAGTGCATTGATACCTACAGTGGCTCTGAATACTCAAAGAAATTGCAAATTGTCAATAGTAGTGGATCGGTTATCAACTGATACTGCTGGAGAGTTTTTAATGGTCAATACTGAATTGGTTGCAATCAGATCAATGGTTTTACAAAATTGACTTGCTCTTCAAGTCAAGTCAAATAACTTTATTCGGTTGCTTAAAATAACAACCATAAAAGCATTACACACGAAACATATATTGACTCATACTTACATAAAGAAAGTTAAAAACAGCTTAGAGTAAATGGGGTACAAAAAGTTACAGGCAGAATGTACACTCAAAATGTTGAAAGAGAATGTTCTGAGGATGTAAAAAGGTTAGTATTTTACTGAAAATATATCTATTACCAACACTATTATCCTTCCATACTTTTCCTAAATTTGAGTGCTAATTTAAAAAAAACTGCATACAAATAAGGTACAATCACAGCTTAGCATCTGAAGATAATAAAGTGCTGGTCTAAATTGAGAGAAATTAAATTTTTTAAGACAGGGTTTTAGGTATAACCTCCGTGGTATGATATAAAATGGACAGAAAAATAAAAAGTGTGCCAGGTCTTGCGGAGACTTTTCATCGCAGCAGCAAGCCGGCAACACTTGACTACGGTAGGATCCCTCAGGCACAGCCAGAAGTAAGTGAAATAAATCCAGCCTAAACCTTGTCAACAAAAAACGATCATAGCTTGACATCTGCCACGACAAATACGGTTCCATGAGCAAAGTTGTTTTTAATAGCACATGTTTTCGTACACTTCCTTTGTTTATTTCACCGGCCTCCCTGGCTAAGTACCAGGAGGAGATGAAAGCCTTCTTTACAAGGGTAACATCCAGTTTCGTAATGGATTTTGGGGTCAAAAAGAGATCTGGGCGCCCATTTCAATAAAGCAGTTGCTTAAATACTTTATCCAAGGGACCTTAAGCCTATTTTCCCATGTTAGCGCTTCCCTCAATATGAGGTGAGTAAGAGGTACATCATTATTTAACCAGCAGTTTAGCCAACATACTAGAGGTTTTACTGCTATTTTGTCACATAAAAATGGCATACCCAGCTCTTCGTGTACGGAAAAATTTGCTGTTCCCCTAGGAACCCTCAGTATCTGTTTAAGAAAATTATTTTCTACTATCTCCAGGGCTCCTAGTGGGGCATATCCCCATATCTCGCTGCCATAACATGCAGTAGCAACACTCTTGGCCTGGTAAAGTTGGAGTAATGCAGCCACTGGACTATTGCCCATTTTTCTTGCAAATTCGAATATTGCTGCTCTCCCTTTTTTTTCTGTACTACGGGTCCCCAGTTCAGTTGATGGTCGAACAGGGCTCTGAGATAGGAGAATGTTTTTGTTACTGGGATTATTACCCATTAACATTTAGGCAGTTTGGCTTTTTATTACCTTGGCCAACCTTCATTACGAAAGATTTGGAGTTGTTTATGCTCAAATCTCGAGATTTCATGAATGTAAAGAAGGAATTTAATAATGTTTGAAGACCGATGGCAGTTCTGGACAAAAGGACTGCGTCGTCCGCATAACGCAGAACCGGCAGACCCTTTCGACCAATGTAAGGGTAGTCTGCTCCTGTACTTAAAAGATGCTCTTCCAAATCATTTATATATAAATTAAAAAGGAACGGGGCTAAAATGCACCCTTGTCGGACGCCCCGGTACACTCCAAAGTCTCCTGTCACATTTAAATCTTGTGTGTACAGGACGTTTGCTCTAGTATCAGAATGCATATCTGCTAACAAGTTAATTAAATTCTGCTCTACGCCCATTTTCACCATGGCGTCCCAGAGCTTTCTACGGCTTACACAGTCGAAAGCCGACGATAGTTCCATGAACGCCATGTGAATTGTACCTTGACGGGCCATGGTGTACTTCCCTATAATTAGGTACAAATTCAGACACTGGGTAATCGTAGAGTGGCCAGGTCTGAATCCATATTGAATTGGGGATATTACATTATTTTCATCTGCCCATGCGACTAATCTATTTAAAATTACTCCCCCCACTACTTTGACAACAGAATTAATTAGTGATATTGGTCTGTAACAGAGGGGGCTATTGCGGTCTCCTTTCTTAAACACTGGTACAATGGTGGATACCCCCACGACCTTGGGCAACCAGAAGACACAGCCGCATTGAGTACGGCGGTGAGGACTGGTGCCCATAGCGGGGTTTATTTATGATATCCCAAAACTTGGCACTGTTTCTCAATGTTTTGGGATCTAAAAGGGACTCCCAAACACTTTTCTTTACCTCTCTCTTTCAGGTAGCAAGGGATTTTTTGTACCTAGCACGCATGATCTTGATATGGTATTTACAACAAGGGGTGGTGAGGGACAGAGTCTCTGAATTAAGCAGAAAGCTCTCACCCAGTCAAGAGATCAGGGCTAGATCCAACACCGTTTTTTAGCTCACTGCACCATCCCAGTTTCAGAACCTGGCTGTATGCAAATTAGTCTGTTCCTGTCCCAGTGCATGATGGGAACAGGGCAAACCAAACTACAAAAGCCAATTCTTACACTGGGAAGGAAACAAGCTCCCGGGGACCGGTTTCTGGCATTACAGCCGTCTTCGGCCCGGTAAATAACGGTGATGGATCAAGCCCTGATCTTTGGACTGGGTAAGAGTGGTCTGTTTAACTCAGACACTCTGTTCATCACCACCCCCTTTTCTAAATCGTTTTTGGCCACTATAGGTGTGGCAGGGTATACTCAGACATGAGTCCCTTTCTCACTGCTCCATCAGGATTCAAGCAAGCCGGGCCGAAGAAGGCTGAAATGCCAGAAACCGGTCCCCGGTAGCTTGTCTCCTTTCTGGTGAAGAATTGGCTTGGTAGTTTAGTCTGCCCTGTTCTCATGATGCACTGGGCCAGGGACAGACTGATTTGCATATAGCCAGGTTCTGAGCTGGGATGGGGCAGTGAGATAAATAACGGTGATGGATCAAGCCCTGATCTTTGGACTGGGTAAGAGTGGTCTGTTTAACTCAGACACTCTGTTCATCACCACCCCCTTTTCTAAATCGTTTTTGGCCACTATAGGTGTGGCAGGGTATACTCAGACATGAGTCCCTTTCTCACTGCTCCATCAGGATTCAAGCAAGCCGGGCCGAAGAAGGCTGAAATGCCAGAAACCGGTCCCCGGTAGCTTGTCTCCTTTCTGGTGAAGAATTGGCTTGGTAGTTTAGTCTGCCCTGTTCCCATGATGCACTGGGCCAGGGACAGACTGATTTGCATATAGCCAGGTTCTGAGCTGGGATGGGGCAGTGAGATAAATAACGGTGATGGATCAAGCCCTGATCTTTGGACTGGGTAAGAGTGGTCTGTTTAACTCAGACACTCTGTTCATCACCACCCCCTTTTCTAAATCGTTTTTGGCCACTATAGGTGTGGCAGGGTATACTCAGACATGAGTCCCTTTCTCACTGCTCCATCAGGATTCAAGCAAGCCGGGCCGAAGAAGGCTGAAATGCCAGAAACCGGTCCCCGGTAGCTTGTCTCCTTTCTGGTGAAGAATTGGCTTGGTAGTTTAGTCTGCCCTGTTCCCATGATGCACTGGGCCAGGGACAGACTGATTTGCATATAGCCAGGTTCTGAGCTGGGATGGGGCAGTGAGATAAATAACGGTGATGGATCAAGCCCTGATCTTTGGACTGGGTAAGAGTGGTCTGTTTAACTCAGACACTCTGTTCATCACCACCCCCTTTTCTAAATCGTTTTTGGCCACTATAGGTGTGGCAGGGTATACTCAGACATGAGTCCCTTTCTCACTGCTCCATCAGGATTCAAGCAAGCCGGGCCGAAGAAGGCTGAAATGCCAGAAACCGGTCCCCGGTAGCTTGTCTCCTTTCTGGTGAAGAATTGGCTTGGTAGTTTAGTCTGCCCTGTTCCCATGATGCACTGGGCCAGATACAGACTGATTTGCATATAGCCAGGTTCTGAGCTGGGATGGGGCAGTGAGATAAATAACGGTGATGGATCAAGCCCTGATCTTTGGACTGGGTAAGAGTGGTCTGTTTAACTCAGACACTCTGTTCATCACCACCCCCTTTTCTAAATTGATCTTGATATGGGCCGGGTCTCTGGGTTTGGTTTTCAATGCCGTCTTAAGCTCACGGCTGGCCTTGGAGCAGGCGTTGTTGAACCATTTTGGGTTACTGCTAGCATTCCCTTTAGCTGGCACCATTAACATCGACCCTACTGTTAAGGCAACACCCTCAAAGGCTGCCAGAATTTGTTGTGATGATGATACAGGTGATATACATAGTGAAAGTTCAGAACTGCACAGATTATTAATAGAAGTATACAGATTTTCACAGTTCACCATTGACCATTTTAAACGACGCTTACCATTTATACACTTTATGGACCCACGATCCACTCGTGCCTTTCGCTGCTCAAAGATTCCCCCACCCATTTTGATACATATAGGGTTGTGATCACTATAAATGATCATTTGGATGTAGAAGTCCAGAACAGTGTTGGCAAGGTCAGCAGACAATAAAATGTGGTCTATGTATGATCCAGTTGCATGGCCTTTGAACGTAGGAATGGGAAAAAGAGTTTGGTCCGCCACGGTAGACATTGCTGAAATTAGGTTATTTTCATTCATTAGCGTATTTAGTTCTGATCCACGCCGCGAGTGATCAAAGTGGAAACCTTCCAGGCTGTTACATCCCAATTGGTCGATAACAGTCTCTCCAGGATTTCCACATGGGTGTGTATTAAAATCACCTGCAATCAGCATTTGGCTGGGCAAGTTCTCAGCATTTTATCTCAGGAAATCGCACAAAGGTTGTATGTTACAGTCACCTCTCTGATTCACTGCGTTATAGAAGTTAATCAGAGTGAAGGTCGTTTTACCCCTCTTTAGCTCCAAAACTTGAATATTTCTATTTCCTGAATGATACTCAGCTTTAAAGCATATAAGAGCCAGGTTAACATAGATTGCCAAACCCCCCTTTGCTCTACCGCTAGTTGAGGGTTCTGCTGGGATGAAAAAGCTTTGAAACCCCTCAATATGATTTTTTTTTCCCACCAGCCATGGTTCCTGGAGACATATTACCGCATATTGTTTAACTAGAGACAACCACCCAATGTCGCTAGATTTATTGAAAAGCCCTGCAATTTTCCATGATATTAAACTTTCATTACAGGGTGGTGATGAGCACAGTGTTTTGGTATCTGTGTCTGTGTTTGCCTTTTCAATTGGGATAACATACGATGGTCCTGTACATCTGTCTACCTGTTCTTCCACGGAGTTATATATTGTGTCTGCTTGAGTAGAGACAGGGTTATACATGTTTGATAAATTATTAGGTCGATTTATCTGGGCTGATGAAACTGTCATCTCGGAGTTAAGACCGTGCAGCACAAAAGTATTATCCTCATACCTCAATCCTACACCTTGTTGTATACAATTGTTATAATCAGGAAAAGAAAGTATATCAGGTAGTCATTCAACCCCTTCTAGCCCTCCCTGACCATAGAAGGCGTCAAACCTGTTGAAAATAGGGATGTTGTACTGGTTATTAAAATGGGTAGGGTATTGATATTCGTGTTGGTGAGTTTGATGTGGCCCTTCCCACCTTTCTAAACTACACCCCCAATTGTTGATAGAAGCACCTGTGCCCCATCCATATGTTGTTCCATTCCGTGCTGGCCTAGTGAACATATGGGTTGTCTTGGGGTAAGTCATACTTCGTTGTTTCTTGCCAAAAAATTCTAAAGTGAGTGGGACAATAGTGCCTCTCCTGCGTTGAGGGGGGAGTATATTTGATAGAATATTAGGTAGAACAGCTGAGTTCGTGAAGTTTAGAACTATACAATCACCATTAAACTTTTTTGGATTTTGCCCTATCCAAGGTACCCTTCTGGCTGACCTGACCTCTCCTGTTAGCTGTTGTTTTCCCCAAGGGGCCATCTGCATATTACCCGACAACCAATGCAGGGCCTTACTTGTCAATGATGTGGGGGATTCTATTTGGCCAGTAACCAGAGGGGGAACGTTTGCCAGTACCAGCACTAAGGGTGAGGCATCTTCCATAAATTGTAATGAATCTATTTCTGCGCTTAATGTGGTCAATTCAGATGGTTTTGGAGGCGGATCTTGTCTTATCACTGAGTGGTTATGGTCTATAGCTGGTGTATGTCCAGGAGGATTGGTCTGTGCTACATTTACACCTCCCTCTAACCCACTCGTGGCAAGCTCTTTGTTTGTGTTAGCTAAATTTGTGACTATGGTTGATATGTTTGTCATCTCATCCGCTATCTTTTGCTGGGCCGCACCTAGTTTCTTTACTTCAGCGGTGAGCTTATCTAATTAAGCCACCACCGGTTTAATAAATGCCTTCAGCTTGCAATCAATCATATCCGCTATCCTATTTAATAACTCATCATCCGCATTTTGTTTATCA
The DNA here is from genome assembly GCF_964263255.1 of Lissotriton vulgaris. Lineage (NCBI taxonomy): Eukaryota > Metazoa > Chordata > Amphibia > Caudata > Salamandridae > Lissotriton > Lissotriton vulgaris. The sequence goes on along the minus strand of NC_141689.1, from coordinate 1,194,255,970 downwards.
CTAACATCCCCTTGCCCCCTACTTTTGTCCCTAGTTTTGGCTGGCGATGCAGCCCTTTTTCTCCCTGGACGAGACCCTCCACGATTTGTCTGAGCTTTTCTACACTTTCTAATTGCCTGTGTAACTGGCACAAGAACAAGGGGGTCTTCAACTGCCATGTCCACCTGTGTGTCCACCTGTATAGGAGAGTCCTGTACTGTATCATCAACCTGAGACTCAGTGTCATGTTCGTGATCTAATTCTTGGTCAGACTCTAAAAGTACACTATGATTAAGAGTCTCACTATCACGTATCTCAGTATCTGGGGCTTCATTTCCTATATCCTGGGATGGTATATCTACCCACGGGGAGTTTGGTGGTGGGCTCAGGGGGTGCAGAATAGGGGATTGACTTAGTCCTAGTGACTGTCTTCTTTCACTATTAATCTTAGATACGTGTACCATATAATTATCCATAGTGTTTACCGCAACGGCGGGAATCTTTTTTGGCATCCTAAATAGAGTTAGTTATAGCACAAAATCTATACCGTACAAATAAGGTTAAACATTATGAGAAGAAGGAATGAAATAGTGAACCTCAGTGTGGTTACAAACCAAGCACAGAATGTCTTACTTTGGCAGGGTAGCTTGTTGTCAGCACGGGCAGTATGTCGTGCCCAGTCCACTCACGGCCTGTCTCGGACTGTCTTAGACTGTCCGCCCTTTGTCCGGGCTTCATCCCGGTCTTTGTCCCGCGCGCTTCCCGCTTGCGCGTGTGGGGGTGTAGCTATATGTGAGGAGGTGGGGGCGGGAAGAGGCACCAGGTGCGCGTGATCACAAAGCGCAAGTCCCTCTGGTCCTCGCAGTTCCGCTCCCCCTAAGGATCCCAAACTACGAGTCAACAGCAGGTCCGGGTCAGGAGCAGGCAAAGGAAGCCAAGCAGCAATAATTTGCAGCAAAAGTGGAGGTACGTGGGCTTTAAAAACACGCCAATGACACCAGGTTACTCCAGAAGTTTGACTACGAGCGGCTCCCGCGGAGCGGGGGCCGCGAGTCGTATTTAGAAGGCAGCAGGGAGGAGGGGGCGGGAAGAGGCACCAGGTGCGCGTGATCACAAAGCGCAAGTCCCTCTGGTCCTCACAGTCCCGCTCCCCCTAAGGATGCCAAACTACGAGTCAACAGCAGGTCCGGGTCAGGAGCAGGCAAAGGAAGCCAAGCAGCAATAATTCCCAGCAAAAGTGGAGGTACGTGGGCTTTAAAAACACGCCAATGACACCCGGTTACTCCAGAAGTTCGACTACTTGCTCTTGATACATTATTAGCAAAAGAAGGCGGAGTCTGTAGAATGTTGAAAGCGCAACATTGTTGCACTTATATACCTGTCAAAAGTGTTGAAATTAAAGGGTATGTAAGAAATATTACACATTTGGAAAAAGAGCTCAAACCACATTGGATGGAAGAGACTTACCGATGGTCCCTCCACCATAGGTAGTTGGCTTTTAATGTAGGACAAAAATTTGTAGGCAGAATACTGATGCCAATGGGTGCAAATGTCTGAAGCACAAAAAGACATATACAGTAAATATGAGAGGGAATAAGAGAAATATTAATGAGCTTGAATTAGAAGAGTTTATATATAAGAAAGTGAAAAACTTTCACACAAACAATGAAAATAAACAAAATAGAAAGCTTGAAGAAATTGAGTTGGGTGAAATGTGAAAAGTTGGCTACTGTTTCATTAATTGGTGATGATATAAAATATCCTCAAAGAGGGGATTGATGGAGCAAGGATTCGCACGTAACGCGACTTGCTTGAATTCAGTCCTCTAGACATAACGTTAATGCGCTAACCAACATATTTGTCTTATTAATATTGCATTTCACGACATCTTAGGTATCTAGAAGAAGCTTGCTTATGTGTCTCTACTAACCATAATCCGCTTGCACTAAAATGGCCGCTGCTACGCGGGATTTCCTACTGCGCATGCATCTGTCATACTCATGTGACATGACGTATTTCTCGGCTTGGAGGGAAACTTTTGCTTCTGCGCACTAGAACTAAGATGGCTGCTCTGTGTTACAGTATGCTTTTGCTAAGCTGTTCGTTTTGCCTAATCATTAACGCAATAGTTAAATTAAAAATAATGGGAATAGAGTAGAGATAAGTGGTATATAGTACATTCATTTATTCTGTGTTCTAAAACTGTTTCTTTTATACTTTTCATGTATCGTAATCTTTGGGCCTGGGTGGTGGTATTACTCCATCTTGAAAAACCACACCGCGCATCTCAAACTTCTGAAGGAGCTATGTCATTCGTCATTGAATCACAACCGGAGGAGGCATCGCCATCGTCCATAAGAACAACATCAAAATCACGTCCAGCTCCGACGATAACCTTACAACCGCCGAACACCTCCACTTCCAGATCCACACCGACCCTAGGACCACACTCAGAGGCACCCTCATCTACAGGCCTCCAGGAACCCGTAAACAATTCAGCGAAGACATCACTGACTTCATCAGTCCACTTGCCCTCGCCTCCGAGAACTACATTCTACTAGGAGACCTCAACTTCCACCTGGAAAAGAATAACTACAGCAACACCACCACCCTTCTTGACAACCTGGCCAATCTCGGCCTCAAACAAATCGTTGACACCCCCACCCATAGAGCCGGACATACGCTCGACCCAATCTTCACCTCCAGCAAACACATCTTCTTTGATCGCACCACAGCTCTCCATTGGACGGACCACAGTTGTGTTCACTTCAGCTACAAAACCACCTCGACCCACAACCCCCCACAACCTATTCCGCGAAGAAACTGGAACAAAATCACCACCGACCAACTCCTTACATCGCTCAACCAAAACCCACCCGCCCTCTCATCGGACCCAAACCAAGCGGCCATCAAATTCAAACAATGGATCACTCACAGCGCTGACGAATTAGCACCCTTGAAAAACCATCACACCAAACAAGACAGAAAAAAGGCCCCCTGGATCAACGATGACCTTAAGAAATCCAAGAAGCTATGCCGTACTCTCGAGAAAACATGGAGAAAAAACCCACCACCGACAACATGACCACCTTCAAGGCAGCCACCCGCAAACACCACCAGCTGTTTCGATCCACCAAGAAATCAGCATTTAAGAATCGACTCGACAACAATGCCCATAACAGCAAGGAACTATTCAACATAGTCAAAGAATTCACCAACCCCACCGCAGCCTCAAACGACATCACTCCCTCCCAAGACCTCTGCGATTCGTTATCCTCCTTCTTCTACAACAAAATTGCAGACATACCTAACAGTTTTGAAAACAGTTCCAATGAACAATCCTCTCTACCCCCCTCAGAACGTAAACCGCCCTCTAACAACCTCAGCACCTGGAACCCAATCACCACTGAAGACACCATCCGCCTAATGAACTCCATCCATTCTGGCTCGCCAACCGACCCTTGCCCCCACCACATCTTCAACAAAGCAGACTCCATCATCGCACCCCATCTCCGTGATGTCATCAACTGCTCCTTCAACTCTGCTACCTTCTCAGAAAGCTGGAAACATGCCAAAGTCAGCGCCCTCCTGAAGAAACCCACTGCAGACCCCTCTGAACTTAAAAACTACCGCCCCATATCTCTCCTCCCATTCCCGGCCAAAGTCATTGAGAAAGCCGTCAATAGCCAACTCGCCGCCTTCCTCGAATCCAACAACTCCCTCGATCCCTCACAGTCCGGCTTTCGAGCCAAACACAGCACCGAAACTGCCCTCATTGCAGCAACAGACGACATCCGAACACTACTGGACAACGGAGAAACAGTGGCCCTCATTCTACTCGACCTCTCCGCCGCCTTCGACACTGTCTGTCACAGCAATCAATCAATCAATCAATCAAAGACATTTATAGAGCGCACTACTTACCCGTAGGGTCTCAAGGCGCTGGGGGGAGGGGGGTGCCGCTACTGCTCGAACAGCCATGTCTTCAGCTTCTTCCTGAAGGAGAGGTGGTCTTGGGTCAGGCGCAGGTCGGTCGGGAGGGAGTTCCAGGTCTTGGCGGCCAGGTAGGAGAAGGACCTTCCTCCTGTAGTCGCTCTTCGGATGCGGGGGACGGCGGCGAGGGCGTGGTTGGCTGATCGGAGGTGGCGTTTGGGAGCGTAGAAGTTGATTCGGTTGTTGAGGTAGCTCGGGCCTTGGTCGTGTAGGGCTTTGTGTGCGTGGGTGAGGAGGCGGAAGGTGATTCTTTTGTTGTCGGGGAGCCAATGTAGGTCTCTCAGATGTCCGGAGATGTGGCTGGTTCGTGGGATGTCGAGGATGAGTCTGGCTGAGGCGTTCTGGATCCGCTGGAGTCTCTTCTGGAGCTTGGCGGTGGTACCGGCGTAGAGGGCGTTGCCGTAGTCCAGTCGACTAGTGACGAGGGCCTGGGTGACGGTCTTCCTGGTCTCGGTGGGGATCCACCAGAAGATCTTCCGTAGCCTGCGTAGGATGTTGAAGCACGCCGAGGAGACGTTGTTGACTTGTCTGGTCATGGAGAGGGAGGAGTCCAGGATGAAGCCCAGGTTTCGTGCGTGGTCTGTCGGTTTGGGTGTGGTGCCCAGGGCGGGAGGCCACCAGGAGTCGTCCCAGGCGGAGGGTGAGGAGCCCAGGATGAGGACCTCCGTCTTGTCCGAGTTCAGTTTCAGGCGGCTGGTCGTCATCCACTCGGCTACCTCTTTCATCCCTTCGTGCAGGTTGGCTCTGGCGGCGGCGGGGTCGTTGGTCAGGGAGAGGATCAGCTGGGTGTCGTCGGCGTAGGAGATTATGCTGAGGTTGTGTTGTCGTGCGATGGCCGCGAGGGGGCTCATGTAGACGTTGAAGAGGGTGGGGCTCAGCGAGGATCCTTGAGGGACGCCGCAGATGACTTCGGTGGCCTCTGACTTGTACGGTGGTAGGCGGACTCTCTGTGTTCTTCCGTCGAGGAAGGAGATGATCCATTCCAGAGCCTTCTCCTGGATTCCGACGTTGCTGAGGCGCTGTACTAGGGTGCGGTGGCAGACAGTGTCGAATGCCGCGGAGAGGTCTAGGAGGATGAGGGCCGCTGTTTCTCCCTTGTCCATCAGGGCTCGGATGTCATCGGTGGCGGCGATGAGGGCGGTCTCGGTGCTGTGGTTGGCTCGGAAGCCAGACTGTGAGGGGTCGAGGGATCCATTCGTCTCAAGGAAGGCGGCCAGCTGCTTGTTGACGGTCTTCTCGATGACTTTGGCTGGAAACGGGAGGAGCGAGATGGGGCGGTAATTCTTGAATTCGGTGGGGTCCGCTGTGGGTTTCTTGAGTAGAGCGCTGAGTTCGGCGTGCTTCCAGCTCTCAGGGAAGGTGGCGGTGTCGAAGGATGTGTTGATGATGTCTCGCAGGTGGGGTGCGATGACAGCGTCGGCCTTGTTGAAGACGTGGTGAGGGCAGGGGTCGGTCGGCGATCCGGAGTGGATGGAGTTCATCGTGCGGATGGTGTCTTCGGTGCTGATCGGAGTCCAGGCGTGGAGGGTGGTGGTGGGGGGTGGTTGTTCGGTCTTGGTGTGCGTTGGTTGGTTGTTGAAGCTGTTGTGTATGTCCGCGATCTTGTTGTGGAAGTATGAGGCGAGGGAGTTGCAGAGGTCTTGCGATGGGGTGATGTCGTTGTTTCCTGCGCTGGGGTTGGAAAGCTCTTTCACGATGTTGAAGAGTTCCTTGCAGTTGTGTGCGTTGTTGTCCAGCCGGTCCTTGAATGCAGTTTTCTTGGCGGCGCGGATCAGCTGGTGGTGCTTTCGGGTGGCAAGCTTGAAGGTGGTCATGTTGTCCGGTGTTGGTTCCCTTCTCCAGACTTTCTCGAGGGCTCGGCAGTTCTTCTTGGAGCTCTTGAGTTCGTCGGTGAACCATGGGGCTTTCTTGCTGCCGGGTCTGCTGGGCGGGATCCTCAGCGGGGCGAGCTCGTCTGCGCAGTTGCTGATCCACTTTGTGAGGTTGACGGCGGCCTGGCTGGGGTTCGCTGAGCTGGCAGGCGGGTGCTGGCTCAGTGAGGTGGCGAGCTGGTTGGCTGTGATCTTGTTCCAGCTTCTGCGGGCAGCCTGTTGCTGGTAGTGGTGGGTCGTCGTTCTTTTGAAGGTGAAGCACCCTCATACAATGCCTCAGCAACATCGGCATAAAAGGAAAAGCCTTGGACTGGATCATCTCGTTCCTAGCTGGGAGAACTCAGAGAGTACAACTTCCCGATTCAAATCAGAGGCCACCGAAGTCATCTGCGGTGTACCACAAGGATCTTCACTCAGTCCCACCCTTTTCAACGTTTACATGAGTCCACTCGCTTCCATCGCGCGTCAACACAACCTTAACATCATCTCCTACGCTGATGACACCCAGCTGATCCTTTCCCTCACCAAAGACCCCAACACCGCCAAAACCAATCTTCACGAAGGTATGAAAGAAGCAGCCGTTTGGATGAAAAACAGCCGCCTAAAACTTAACTCAGACAAAACGGAAGTGCTCATCCTAGGATCTTCCCCCTCTGCCTGCGACGACTCATGGTGGCCTTCGGATCTGGGCTCAGCACCCATACCCACAGACCACGCACGTAACCTTGGCTTCATCCTAGACTCCTCTCTCTCGATGACCAAACAAGTCAACGCCGTCTCATCCTCCTGCTTCAACGTACTTCGTATGCTCAAAAAGATCTTCCATTGGATCCCCGCCGAAACAAGAAAGACTGTCACCCACGCACTGGTTACGAGTCGACTAGACTACGGAAACACCCTCTATGCCAGAATTACAGCCAAATTACAGAAAAAACTCCAACGCATCCAAAACGCATCAGCGAGACTCATTTTAGACATCCCCGCCAAGATCACATTACCGGCCATCTGAAAGACCTCCACTGGCTTCCCGTCAACAAGAGAATAACATTCCGTCTCCTCAGCCACGCACTCAAGGCCCTCTACAAACTAGGGCCCGAATGCCTCAACACTTGACTATCCTTCTACACACCCACCCGCCAACTAAGATCCTCCAATCAAGGCCTCGCCGCAGTTCCGCGTATCCAAAGATCGACCATGGGAGGTAGATCCTTCTCCTACCTGGCGGCCAAGACCTGGAATTCACTCCCAACTCACCTCCGCCTTACACAGAACCACATCTCCTTCAGAAAAGAACTTAAAACTTGGCTATTCGATAAATAATAATCCCCCCTCTCCAAGCGCCTTGAGACCCGCTGGGTGAGTAGTGCGCTATATAAATTCTTGAACTTGAACTTGAACCAAGCTTACAGTACACTAGAAGATGTGTCTGGGAGCGTGGACTTTCAACCCCAGGTGAGGAAGCTGGACTGTACAATACAGAACACTATTGTTACTGATTGATACATTCATTGCCGGGTGGAATAAAAGTGCATGGGAAAATAAAGTTATGGGCAGGAACGTTAATTTTAATATCATCAAGAAAAGTTTCATTTTGGTATGGTGTGATGACCTCTCCACTTTCCTTGTCCAATGAAAATTGGGGATCCTTACACTTGCAACATTGGGGGGTGGTACACTGACCTGGAAAAACGCATAACTAGGGTAGGCTTAGCTTGTTAATTTGTCTGACTTGTCCGAATAGCTGACCTGTCACTGACCCAATGCACTCAATAGGTGATCTGGAGCAGAGGTGCTGGCGGAGCCCTCTGTCAGAAGGTTCAAAACCCAGATCGGGGTTTGAGAGCTGAAGTGCCGGCGAAGCACTTTGTCAGAGAAATCGATAACTCTTACCGGATTCTGGCTGTTAGCTGCAGAGAGGGAGTAACGCAGGTGTTGCAACTTTAACTGCGGGTGCTGGTCTTAGCCCTTGGTGGTCCTGTCCTGATCCAATTTGGTTTTACCTGTCCCGATTCCGATCTGCACCTGCTTGCCTTTATGGTGCCTGCACTTTCGGGGTTCTGTCCTTTAAACTGACCCGTGGCCAGGGTTAGTTCTTCACACCATTCTAGGTAAATATTCAATGTGGGTATGTCATTGTACTGTTTCCTTCTCTTTTCCCATCCTTAATGTTAAATGCGTAAAGACTGCTTTATAAAAACTCTGCATATTTTCATTCTAATCGTTATTTTTCTAGTTGAGAATTTTCTACTGTTCAATGCATGGATTATGATAGTTTAAAGATTTAGATAAAGAGTTTAAACCTTTCCCGCGTTGTGGTTATTTCATGAGTGCAAATGTTCTTTTCTACCTATTATTCTAACACCTTTGATCCCTTAGGACTCTAGGTACCAATGACTAAGATTGGTAAGTCGATGGTATAGGTCCTAATGAAATTTATGAATCACTGATTAGAGTAAGTGCACAGGTTACCTGATTAAATCTTATCATATGTTGTTTATGGGCCCAGGTGAGTATGGTAATCTGAGTCGGGTGACCTGCGCGCTCTATCAGTTCATTAAGTTTTCATACATTTCATGATTCTTTTGATGAAGATAAAATAAGGTACATCGTATGAACAGAAAAAATGAAAAAAAGAATGTAGTGACAATTGTTGGAATGTTACTGACTTGAGGCACTCCTCTGAAACCTGTAACTGCTAGTTCTGCTTCTCGGATGACACTGGCAAATCTCACCATCACTGTGTCTTTCTGATTGGGCTACGCACTTTACACAAATGAGTGAAATGATGAATGTGCTAATGGCCTTGCATAGTCCAGCTTTGTGGGTTCAATTCCCTTTGTCACGTGAATTCTTCAATGAGCTCAGGGATTAGAAGAACGCCTGCCTGCTGGTTTCAGAAAAGGTGCCTTTTAAGTTTCTTTCTGAAAGTGAGACAGTTGTGGCTTTAATGTTCGTATGGAGTACACTCAGGATTAGGCAGGTGAGTACCTAGATGAATGTGAGAGATAACCAAACAGTTTTAGGCACCGACAACGGTGTCAGAACCTAGCAGTAAGGAACTTTAAGGTTTTCTTCCAGTGATGAGTTTTGAAAATCTGGGTTCAAAGTTTCAAAGAACATTTAGTATAAGTGGTAGATATATTTTAAAAGGGTACAGGTGTGATTTATGAGCGATGACTTTATGGTAGGGTGACCAGGCGTCCCCGTTTTGCCAGGACCGTCCCAGTTTTTAACCAGCTGTCCCAGCAAATTTCAAGAAATGTAGCTCATGTCCCGGTTTTTAGAGAGGGTCGACTGAAAACGATGGGAGCTGTTTTTTATGTTTTACAAAGCAGGGATAGTTAGCAGTTGTTTCAAGAAAGCAATTTAATTAACAGGTAAGCTACTGGGCTTAAAAATTGCATTTTATGTATGTTCTTACAGCCTGTTCTGTAATTCTCTGCTGAGGAGCGCTCTCATCGCTTGAAGTAAAAATGTATTCCTTCTATTTTTGGGAAATGTCCTGGTTTTTGGCTTTAAAATTCTGGTCACCCTACTTTAAGGGCTGAACAGCAGCAGACTGCGATCGGTCGGTGCTGGAAGAGAACAGTGCTGTAAGTGCAGACGTGTACCACGGTAGACCGGTGTAGGTCCCAGAGAAGCAGGGCACATGACTGAGGGAGCGGATTGCCCACTGTTTTTGACTAAACTAATAATGCATTTGGTTATTTGCACTGCTATCATTTAAGTCTGTGTGAATTCAACCTTTTCTTTGGCTCACTCTAACAGAATATCCACCACCAAACACAAGTAGGAACACCTGTGTCACTTTTAAAATGACTGATATCAGAGACTGGTGTGGTGTCTTCCACATTAAAGAAGAAAACTGGACATCGTGAAGCAAGTAAGTGGGTTTATTAACCTCATCCACTAACAGACATAGTTCAACTGACAGATGAAAACATCATGTTCTAATAAGGAATACAGATCATAAGTTCTATGATCTTAAAGGAGAAAGAACAACATTATCACAACTGGCAGCGTAGGGAACCGCCGACACACAACAGCCAGTGAACCAACCTGTTCATCAGTGCAAGTTTTTTTCTGCCAGAACATGTTCCCAGCCTTATTTGGAGAATGTTTCACTCTGTTAGCTTTTGAGGTCGAGCAATCGAGATGCTGGTAATATACAGGGGTGAAGCGACATCCCCTGCTATCCTGCTCACCTCTGTGCTCTCTGCTCCTTCTCTTCTCCATTCATCTCACTATTTCTGCTCCTCCTTTTGTTCACCCATTATTTATTTGCTGCTTCTTCTCTACTCCCGTTCATGTTTCATCACTAACCTCAGGGCAACTCGTTCCTTCTTTTCTCCATTCACTTCAGTTCTTTTTGCTCCTCTTTTTCTCCACTCTCAGCAGTACTTTTGTCTTTTTCAATTCAGCTTTGACCTCACAGCACTCTCCTCCTCCATTCACCCCAGACTAAAATCTATTTTTCAGTATTCACCCTGGTGTGCTACGTCCCCATTTTTTTCCACCCGACAATTGTCTGCTCATCTTTTTCTTCCCTTTTCAGTATTCACTGCGCCTCACTTGCTCCACTTGCCTGGGTTCTCTGCCCTTCTTTTTTTTCAACACACCTCAATAGACTTTGTACCTGGTTTTAATTATTGTTGGAGTGCTGGTCAGACTGATTTTTTAACTTTGAATTTATTTATCCTCACATTGTGGCCCCACTCAATGGGACTACCCATGACCGTCTAAGTCGTCTGTATAAATGGGATGCCACTTGGCTTAAGACTTTATCGAATGGCCATGTGCATTGGCTTGGTTCCCTATACTTCAGTCTACTCTGTCAGTGCTGCACGGCAGGCCCCTGGCTGAGCTGTGTGTGTGGCATGGCTCTCAGCTGTTGCAATGTGTTTTGCAGCAGTACTCTGTGCTGCCTGAACTGAGGGTTGCTGCATGGTTCTGGCATGAACACACCTATAACATGACAATCAGCGAGCTAGAGGTATGATAATGGAGATGTATCAGTTGTATGTGTGCTTTTTTTGTGTGTGTATTCTTCAATACTGTTTGGCGTAAGTCATCTTGCACAATTACTGAACGTGGCTGCTTCTGTGGGGTGCTGCTTTACACATGTCAGTGTTAATTATCCATGCAGTGCACGCCATACAATTGAACTCCTCACATTTCCAATCCACATTACATAATTTAACACCAAACCACATAATTCATCTCAACAACGGAATTAGTCCTATCTCATACTTGCCAATTTACAAGAAAGTAGGATATTTTATATATATGTTGAGTACCAGCAAATCGGTTATGCTAACATTTGTAATTGAAAGTAGAGCTTGTCAGCTTTTTCTATCATTCACCCTAAATATTTTAACCATAATGTCTCTTTCCACCTGTGCCCCCTAGTGAACATTCAAACCTAATCAGAGCAAATGCCACAACATGGAAAGTCTGATTTTTGCCAGAGGGGTTAGAGGCTTGTTACGTTTAATAATTTTTTTGGGTGAAGTTTTCTTCAAATTTGGCTACTCTAGAAAAGAGTCAGTTTAACCGCTGTTTGTGGTTTGAAATATCGGCGCAACCATACCGGCATCTTTGGTCGCTTGCTCTCCATGCAACTACAGCTACGCAGCTATCTTTTGCAGATTTGGGATGCTTTAGGAGCGCCGACATGCTTTGTGCCACCCGCCTTGCATCATTCAGCGTCTAGCCATTTTGTGTTTGGCGTTTCTCAGCGAGTTGGTGATCTACGCATTTTTCTTCATTCTCCACCTTGATTTGTGAATGCTTTGCCAACCACGTCCTTAATAAAGTTAATTCAAAACGTGTCCACGACTGGGAACATCATGCTGCTCTTTCCAGCCGTAGTTCATATTTTCGAGGAATTTGAAGGTGTCCTGGGATGTCGTATAGTTTTGATTGTTGGCAAGTCTTGTTGGAGATCCGATAAGCCACAGGTATCTTTTTGCTTGATTATTATGGGGCTGCCACCTAGTTTGGTTTGGAGACACATGAAATGATCTATCTATTTGAACTTGCTCACAGCTGTATCCAGACCACATCTCTTAATACATTTCTAGAAGAGTTATGATGAACAGCTGTTTACAGTCATGTTTGACTTGTGCTGTGCAATGCCAAATAACTAAATGTTTTATTTGCCTTATTTAATAAGTTTCAAGTGGGGCGCACAAGTTTGGTATGTGCCCAAGGTTTTGCTGCTCGGGTGAGAGATCGCTCACCAGCGTGTTGCATAGGGGCTTATGATTTTTTCTGAGGGGCATGACCTAATATTTTGACTAGAGTGTTGTATTTAGAAGATATAGAGTATGCACTTCTTAGTTTTTATGTTAAAGTAACCTGCTATTACAGCACATTTATTGTGTAGTGATGCCACCTATTACAGCACATTTATTGTGTAGTGATGCCCAGTTTAGGTTCATTTATGTATGGGACATCCTAGTCTCCTAGTGGGTGGACATCACAGTTGATCCCTTACTTGAGGGATATGTTTTGGCTATAGTACATCCTTACATGTCGGATGGGTTTGGGTAATAGTCCTTTCACTATTTATTCTTTTTGTCAAAGTTAGGGTTGGGTTTGGTCCCAGTTAGTAACTTCTGCTGGAGGGTTGGGACATTATCGTTTTGTTAGTATAACCCTTACATAGGGTTAGGATAAGGGTTTAGACCCCATTTTGATGTTGCGCGCAGTACTAAGGTACAACCCAACATAGGGTGGGTGTTATGGGTGCTAGCTCCTCACACAGGTTCATGGGTCGTTGTCCCATATCTTGTTAGTTCCCTTGCAAATGGGATTGGTGTTGCGGGGTGTTTTACCTTTTGCATTACAGTATATTATGTTACAGCTTGTTTTATAGTATTACAATTTGTACTTGATTTTCTACAAGTTTATGCTTCATAATATTTTTATAATTTGTCATGGGGAGGATGAGGGATATTGATGCACATATATTTTGATGTTTTTTTAAGCATCTTTTCTTGTTTTGTATTGTTTACTCTCTTGTGATGTTTTGCTTTTAGTTGCATCCCTGAGTTATGAACATTACAGCTTTCTTGTGTATAGTTTTCTTCTTTAGATTCTCGCCTTTAGATTTGTCATTTTTGTTTTTATTTAAAGGAAAGGGATAATGTTATATCCTAAGTATTACATTTACATGTAATCATCCTGGGTCCTCCTAGCTGCTCAGCCAGAGTGAGAGATGGTAACGTAATGTTGGTGTGACTGTGATGAATGGAATGTCTGGGTGCCTGTGTGGATGAGTTGTGACAGTTGGAGATGGGCTGAGCAGCTAGGCAGGCTTGTTCCTGGTGGGGCTAGTACATGGCTAGTACGTGGCCAGAGCTGTCTGGACAGAGATTGATGCTACCTTGACATGGAACCAATAAAGAAGACTTGGATAATACTACATGGCTACCAGTGTCTCTATGTACAGGGTACAAAAATTTCCACTCAAGTACTCCTACAAGTTAGATTTAAACTACGTTCCATTTGCTCAGATTCTGGGAGTGGGGGATAGAGTAAAACAAAACATGGATCACATATTAGGCCTAATATTAGTTGCACACTAGGGTCTGGGATCCACGCATGCAGGGGTTACAGTGACTGTTTCCTTGCTGAAACAATGCCATTGGTGGCCAGGATTAACAAAGCAGACTAAAGATTATGTCTTGAAATGCGACATCTGCCAGCAGATTAAAGGCTCCACCATAACATGTCCAGCGCAGACACCATTATTAATATCAGACAAACCAGTTGCATGTGTTTATTTGGACCACTGTGGTCCCTTACAAACAGATTGGGCTTATTGGTAACCCTGGGCAGAGTGCTTCGCTCAGCCCATGGACTGCACATAGTGTTGCCTACTACGCAATTCGCAAAGTAGGCGTAGTAGGCAACACTACGTACCCCCGTGGACGGAGCGAAGTTGCCCGCCGCCCGCCTCCATCCCACCCTCTTCTACACCCCTAATTTGGATTTTAAATAGGTTAAAAAGTAAAGAAAAGCACTTACCTTTTATGCGGCGTCCCGGGGCTCCCTCATCCTCTTAGCGCCGACTTCTTCCAAACCAAATATGCATGCGCGGGTGCCCGCGCATGCTCATTTGGTTTGGAAGAAGTCCGCGCAAAGAAGACGGGACTTAAAGTAATCTTCAACAGCTAAGTCAGTCAAAATTTACCTTATTTGGTTTGTCACAACCATAAAGCATACATATACAAAATTTCAATTAAAATAGCAAAAGACAAAAATTCATTTACTTAAAATATGTTTTCTCATTCCTTAATTAGACACTTTATTCCAGACCCTGTCTGTAGTCTGTTTCTGCTTTTTGAAACTGAATCTCTACAAAGTTCATGAATTTTACCCCGCGGCATATTAGGACGTTTGAACCTGCTCCCATCCAGCTGGTAACAGCTTGCCTGCAGGTACGGATCTGTAACATATTAAAAATTGGTTTCAGTAAAGTTTTCCTCTTGTCTTTGGAGGACTCACATGTACACAGGAGGTGGCACAAGGTTTCCCTGTGGTAATCACAGAGTCTACATCTTGGTCCCTGGTGTGTGTCCTTCCATGACGGGATCAAGTCTTTTGCTATTTTAATTGAAATTTTGTATATGTATGCTTTATGGTTGTGACAAACCAAATAAAGTAAATTTTGACTGACTGACAACAGCTAGAGTATTAGGTTTGGGTGGTAGTTGGGACAAACATTTATATGGAGTACAAAGAGTCTTGAACAACATGCCAAGAAGTTCTCTTGGGGGAGTCACCCCTTATGAGGTCCTCTTTGGGATGAGAATGTGGGTACCTGATCTTGATTGTGACGGCACAGTGGCAGATGATAAACCTTTTGATGTCCATAAACGTTTGGCTGTTTTACAGGATCTGAATTAATCCAGGGCACTACATAGCAATGTCCAGATAAAGAGGACCGCCACTGGGGAAGTCAAGGCAGTTATGGCAAAACCTGTCTGGGTCACAAAAGTTGGGGATCTGGTCAGAGAAAAAATAGAGTACAAAAAAGAATTTGGCCATCATACAGAATGCCTGTACCTGTCCTGGCCATCGAAGGAACAAGAACTGTACTTCTGCTGCCTTTTGCTGGGAAAAAGGAACAAAAGATTGGTCTTCATTAACTGGATAAAACCACACTATGTGGCTTATACTGAATAGTAGGCTTCGTGGACTCCTGAGTAGCCGATGGCCTCCTCTCGCTACTATACAGGGAGTTCACATTTGAAGAGTGCCTAGCATGGAATGATCGACTATGCAATAATGCTATGGAACTCGTTCCTCTTGAAAATGAAGTTTAAACTCAAATTCAAAATCATAATGAAAGACAAATTTCTATTCGACCAAACAATGATGTCTACATCAACATGCCTCAACAAGAGCTTTCTGCAAGTTCCACAAAACCCACGGTACTACCAAAAATAGATCAAACTGAATCTGGCTATTTCATCGACTATGACACCTTTTCATTGGATCCAAGTGAACCTGAAAATATGCCAGCCCAAAAAACTTGTCAACAGCAAAGCAAAGACTTTTCATCTTTATTAAACAAAGATACCTGGTATCACCTTGGATAGAACTTTGGGTAATCACTGGGATACTTTTTTTTCTTTCCTAGATAGGCTTAGTAACAGTTTTTATCATGCCCATCAATGGAACTTTTCTTAGACAAAGCTCTGCAGCATCCAAAGTGAATATGATTCTGAAACCTCACCTTTCATCACATCGTGAACAAATAAACTTGTCATTAGTAAACATTACAGCAGTTCCTATACCAGATGGGATAGTGTGGGACAAGGTTGATTACAATATATTTGGTCCGACCAAACTTTTTAAAATACCACATTTATTTATTTACTCCAGTACATTCTCCGTTGATTGGGATTATGAAACTTTAAATAATATGTTGTCTGATTTAGAACAAACTGCTGCCTTTTCTAATAATGAAATGTTGGAAGACACATCAGATTTCAACACAATGTATTGCTATCAACTTTATTGTAATCATATTTTGCACAATTGTGTTAATCCCAGAAATGTTTTCACTTATCACCAATGGGAACATTGCCCAACACCACCAAAAAGCAGTTTAAAAACATTTGCACAGAAATGTTCCAATTTTTCAGGGTTTAACATGTCTGATCCAGCTTCATATTATTATAAGGTTGCACCGACATCAGCATAAAAAAATATGTTGACAAACAGCAAACAGATTTACTCTGCTTCCCTTATTACCCAGATGTCTAACCAAGGTATCGATTTATAGAAAGACACAAAATCAGTTTGGGGTTCTAGAGACAGGCAAATCCAGGGAGCAGAAGTGCTATTTAGAGCATGCCTCACTCCTCAGCAGATTATGTTTCTGAATGGTACTATGCAACAAACTACCTGTCTTGGAATAGCCAAGAATAAGGATTTGAACACACCATCACATACCGAGGGTAACGTTACATCACGGGAAGGGTTTACGCTACATGACATCATGCAATACAATAGATAAGACCCCAATTGGAAAGGATGGTTGGTTTGGCCCACAGACACCAATAGATGTCAGGAAAGATTCAAAGGTACAACCAAAGGGTTTAGTATCCACAGGCCAGATCCACACTATGTACAGAGAGAACATCCCGGGGTAGTGACGTCATTCAGTGTTGGGAATGTATGCCTAGATTGACTAAAAACCTCAATACTTACACAGGTATAACAACATTTATCCTTACTTACAGAGGATGTGGACTTATGGGATTTTTTATTCGGTCCCAGAAAGCCACGTCAAAAACGTTTCTATTATGCTATCTATAACGAAATGTGGAAAATCTCCCAACAAGAAACAGAGAAGAGGTTACGAGAAAGAGATCAGATTAACTTAGAGAAAGCTTTAGCCGTAGTTGTCAATGGCATGACTATGTTGACTTCCAGGATATATTCACTGGGCATCATTGTATCTTCTGCTATTGATGTACCCAATGTGTTTTTATCTTCCTACTTTCTCGCCTCAAAACCAGCATGACGTTAACTTGTGTAATGATTGTTGCTCTGCCTAACTATTGATGAGGTGTGACTTGAACCCGAATTGTGTGAGTTCCATCGCGCCATTTCCTACGGTGGTTGGTGACCACCAATGACACCAGTATGTTTTGTTTATGTCACATGTGCCACAAGTCTTCTTATTATGTTTGTCTGGCTATGCACCTCTTGAGATGCACTAACCACTTGTGCATGTGTTTTTAATTTCATTCTGGGGGAATTATTACTGTGTGTGCATACCTTATTCACGTATCATTGTTTTTCTCTCTCTGTTTTGAATCTCATTAGGTTGGACCCATGATTTGTATTATTAAGGTACCTCATTGAAAGGTCATCAGAGTGATTGGTGCATTTTCCATAACCAACCACCCATGTAGATAGTGCATCGAGATAGGTCCTGAAGAATTGCAGAGTGATTTACACACATAGGTCAAAAAACATGTTGGCCATAACGACACACATATAGTCACCTCTGACTATTATAATCGCTGGTATCCCTATTTTGGTTTTAAATGAGACGAGTGGGCTTGCAGATTAAAATTCATTTTGGAGCACCACCTTACCTCTTTTTATTTCTCCTCACATCACCTCACATCTATACAACTAGGCCCCTCACACACAGCTCACCTATATGGCTTGGGAAAAAGATCTCCCATAAAGAGCCCCTCATAGTGTGCCCGTCAGGCATTACAGTGCCGGCCTGATGAAGAGCATGCCCTATGATGAAGCATGACACCCAAATGGGTGTGTGAGGGCCCCACTTCCCAAATTGGAAGACACACTCTACTACTGTGTAACGCTGTTGAGCAACCCAACGTCCTTCTCTCTTTCCCCACCCTATAGGAACTGCATACTCCTTCGGTGCTATAGAGACCTCAAAGGCCCAGGAGTATACTGGCTTGCTAGGGTCAGAGCCCCACTACTTATATCCAAATGTTACTCTGAAGTGGGGGTGACTTCAAAGAAGGCCCTTGAAGTGCACAGGTTCCCTTCTTCTCAGCCCTATGTACCAGGACTTCTGTGGTAGTAATCAGCCCTTTGTGTGGTACACAGGGCACTGCCTATTCAGGTATACCCACCCTTTCTGTGTTTGGGGTTGTCTAAAGGGAATGCACAAAGTGTAGCTGTCACCCACATCAGACTTATATTGGAGACAGGCTGCAAGACAGACAGAGCAGTGGGAGCAGAGAAATGTCCGCTTTCTGAAAGTGGCATTTCTAAGACAATACTGTAAAATCCAACGTTACCCCAAAAGAGGATTTATCATTACCATGCCAAAGATATATAACATGATGCAGCTACTACTTTCCCATCTGGAATTACTGTTTGTCACTACCAGAACATGTAAAATTGAAAAGTACATGTCCTACCCTTTAGTTACACAGCTCCCTGTCCTTAGGGCTACCTAGGGCCTTCCTTAGGTGTGACTTGTGCATGATGAAAGAGGAGTTTAAGGCTTGGCAAGTAGTTTTAAATGCCAAATACAAGTGGCATTAAACTGCACACATAGGGCCTGCAATGGAAGGCCTGAGGGAGGTTTGAAAGGCTACTTGTGAGGGGGACACATTCAGTACTGCAGGCCCACTACTATCATTTAGGTTACTGGCCCTGGATATCTGATATACCACTTTTACAAAGTACTTAGAAGTAAACTAAATATGTCAATTGTGAGTACACCACATAGACTTTAGCACTGGTCAGCAGTGGTAAAGTGCTTAGAGTCCTGAAGCCAACAAAAAGAAGGTCAGAAAAATAGGAGGTGCTAGGAAAAAAGCTTGTGATGACCCCTCAGAGAGGGTCATTCTCCAATATGACCCCCCTCCAACCTAAAGCCAGGGTATATTATTCAATACCTAAATGGACTTCCCTTCTTAGGCGATAGAGCAGGTGCACTTGCCAGTTCTATGTCTTTCTGAACCGAGTTGGATCCCTCTGTCTATGCTCTCTGGAGACACGGAACTGACTTGTGGTGAACCCTTTTCCTCATCTGTGGACCCCATCTCTGCAGCACCTAACTTTAATCTACTCACCGATGCATCCCAATAGGCAGATAGTACCACCATAGCCAACAAAATGATGTGGCCCATTCCACCCATTGGGTCTGACAGCAACAAATAGAAGTCACAGACAGCAGTCAGTATCAACAGCCAGACCACCACCCCTCCAGGGGTCTCAGTCCTGCATGGTTTCTCAGAGTGGGAGGCAGTATCCCCAGGTGATTTGCACCATTTTTCCACTTTCCCTCCCGCCAGTGAGTGGTGATATTCTAAACCTGGTAACCCAACTCAGGGTCTGTACCCCCAGGCCAAATATGTGCCTGGCAAGCCTGTACTTTCAGGGGCATACAACTACCACCCAAGGGAAACATATTCTGCATGTGTTGTGCAATAGTATGCTGGCTCTGGTTTCTAGCCCTCGTCAGTGACAATGCTGGGGCCCCCGAGGCCATAAGTAGCCTGACTAGGGTCAGTCTTGGGATACTCTGAACTCAGAGCTGGAAACCTCTGACCTACTGGTCCTCCCACTGTGAACTGTTTCCACCTCCTGTCTCTATCTCTGGGCCTCTGCACCCTCTGCTGTGGAGTAGTACCCCCATAAAGCATAACTGGTAGGTCACTTGTGGCTGCCGCTCCCCCATCTCTGTTCACACTCTGGGGCTCACATCAGTGGATAGTCTCTTGGTACAGACCAGGCATCCCTGCTTGTGCTCCTTCTGGAACATTCCAAGTCCTGGGGCTGGGTATAGGGCACCCTGTGCCTCTGCCTACTTCACATCCTACTCTTAAAAGGAAATGGGCCCCTTTCTCCCCCCAATACTGTGACCTGCCTGGGTCACTGAAAACCTTCCCCTCACTCTGTTAAGGAGAACCTGAAACACCCTCCTTTGGAGTACTCTCAAATGCCTTCTCAGACACATTGGTACTCACCCAGAAGTCTACCTCCATTGCAAGTTCCCTGGGGTCAGAGAACGTACAGTCCACCAGGTGTTGGAATAGCTCTAAAAAACAACGGCTGAACATGTGCTCTCTGTCAATAAAATTGTACAGCGCCTCCAAAGTGTTTACCATGCTACCCTTCACCCAACCATTCAGTGCCTTGCAAAGGTACTCCACATATTCCCCCACGACAGGTGAGGCAGTTTTTGGATAGCACACATTCACCCAGAAGGGTATCTTGGCACTGAATAACAGATGTTTCTTGTTACCCAACAGTAATCGTTTTATTACCCTCTGAAGGCTGAGTGGACCATTTGGGATCTGAACCTATGACTATGAGGTCAAACACAAGCCCCCACAGTTGGAGGATTCGTCCACTAAGGCACCAGACCCAGTTATGTAACTGTATTAACATATTTAGTATTAACACAAACATCAGAAAACATCACATCAAAAATATCTCAGCAACAACACTAAAAATGAAACACTTTTTCAAAAGAATAAGAAAGATAGTCTTGCTAAACTAATCATTGTCTGCACTAATATGTGCAAACAATAACCTAATAAGTGTGATGGGCATTATTGTGTATGCATTACATTTCAGAGCACTCAAGCAATATTGTTTGCCTTCTTCAGGACACCATAATAAAATAATCTAGTGGAGAATGGTGCCACCATATGTCCAGCTTTGATTAAATGGCAGTGCTACAACTTACAGATCACTGCAAAGTAGGGTAGAATAAAAGTAATGAAGGAAGGATACAAAATGGAGGATGATAGGAGTAAAGGAAAGATAGTTTCCTGATTATGTCTCGAACAATGAAGACTAGATGATTATTATCTTTCCATTCTTTTTTACACAAACTCTATCTAACAAATCTACCATGTAAAAAATAAAATCTACAGGATAATTGCTATTGAGTGTGTGTTGGGGGTAGCTATATCTGTGCTTGTATGTGTGCAAGAAAGAAAACAAAAGATAATCAGATGCATTTTATTGTACCCAGCCCAACATTCAAATCATTTCCCAGGAAGAAGCACTGACTACTCAACTAAATTACCCAGGAGAGGTAACAGCAACTTTGGGGCCCAACATTCATCCAAAGATTACATACCGAGCATGCTGGTCAGTAAAGAATGCTTTGAGTCTGAACTTTAATACTCTTTGGTGAGCCATACATGTTCAAGATTTGATAATAGTGGCACACATGTGAGAGCTAAATCATACACTGAGTGGATTATCAGATGGCAGCATATCAACAGGAAATTCTGAATTCGAGGAACTAATCATATCAAACAAAATGTATATACATTTGAGATCTCCATGTTTACAATTATCACCAACATTGTGATTTGCATGTGAATTGTTTTCAGACCAGACAGCCAACGAAAGCCTACATGCATTAGCACATTTTACTTTTTTTCACCAGAAAAATACTTATCCAGCTATCAGAGGCAATGTTAGTGTTACTAGGAAGGCAGCCAACTCATTCTCCCATATCCTTTTGAAAACCGGTATCATTGTATTAAACACTTTTACTTTCACCTTTTATAAGAATATTTTACTTGTGCTCTCATGTAACTAGAGGTTATGCCCAGTTCTGGCACCATTAGTGAAGATTGCAGCTACGTTTTGCCCCTCCCCCTTTCTCCAATATGTTGGGTTGTCATGCTTTGTGTATTCTGGATAAAGTGAGTGCACTGAAGATGCAAGCCCTCAGTGTGCTAATCATGTGAACCAGACACACAGGCCAACATGCCTGCAAATTCACCATATAATGTCAGGCTGGTTATTACTAGTACCATCAAAGGATGGTAAGGGAAGATGGGGTTTGGACTGGGAGGAAGAAGATGATAGGATAGTCTGTCCTAGCATAGTTTTCCAGGAAGTACTTCTTTCAGGAAAAACATGTCCTGTGTACTAGGTGACTGGAGTCATATGTAATCCAGTATGCCTCCCCGCAAGGTGCTGAATCTCTGGTAGTGAGGTAAACCCTGAAAACCTAAGCCTTACAGTGAGCCTCTCAGATCCTAAGAACCTCTATTACTCTGAGGGGTTCCCTGAAGCTTAATCGGACTGGTAAAAGGTAGGACAGACAAATTATCATTTAAATTGACAGTAAATGGCCCTAGGCAATCCCAGAGTGGTTCTATGATGAACATTACCAACGGAAATATTGCATAACAAGAAAATGGCAAAAAAACTATAGAGGACAAAAATATCAACTTTACATTAATTTGTTTGTAAAGTACAAAATATCAACTACAAAAAAAGAAAACCAAAACATCATCACAAAATATCTAAGTATATTGATTTTTAAATGACAAACATTGAATTAAGTTTAAAAAAGATTTTGACAAAAAAATTACATTTAAAAATACATAAAATGTAAAAGTACATTTTATAAATTACAAACAGAAAATAAAAAGGTTCTAGGTTCATCTCTAGATTTTCTCTATCTTCTGCACTATCTTTACTCCTAGGTACCTCATCTCTCTTTTGGTCTGGTATTGGCACACCCCTAGGTTCCAAGACATCACCTCAGTCTTCTCTGCGTCAATCTCATATCCTGATATCAAACTGAAATATTCTGCATGCTTTATTGTCACTGGCAGGGCGCTAATAAGGTCAAAGGAGAGGACCAGCACATCAGCGGCATACAGGGCCACTTTCCATTCCCATCACTCATATCTGAATGGTATAATATTTATCTCATCCCTCAACCTCTGAGCAAATGGCTCGATGAATAAATTGAAGAGGAGGGTAGATAGGGGACAGCCCTGTTGTTGTAGATGATTCTAGGACTCTAGTTAATATTCCCGATTTCATGCCCTTATGTGGTTATATCAAATCATACCCTTATACAGGCATAAGAATCATACCCATATTAGGACATAGCCAATGCAGTCCAAATACGGTAAGGCTACTCCCATAGACTCCTAGAAAGCACAACGTGTTCTTAAACAAACCAAGCCTCCAGCAGCCCAGGAATTCCCCCTTCTTCTGTATTGATTTGTCCTAGAACTCCTAGAGTCCTGAAAGAACTGCGAGTTCCTAGTGACTTCTTATGTCCAACCTTACGTCAAACTTGGCACCTTCCAGGTATAAATATACCAGCATCTGCCTTAAGCAACACACGGTGGTTTGGAGCAGATCGGCTATCTACTTGCCCGACGCCCTGCTGATGCGAGTGCCGAAGGAAGCCGACCCTCCCATTGACGCACTGAGAGAGACGCTGTCTTTTCTCCTGCCGAGAAATCCAGCTCCAGTGTTTTCCGTCACCCTTGCGGGTTGCTGGGAGATCGAGTCCTGAGAAAGAGAGACAAGACCTCCTTCATTCTATAACCAAGGTACGGAGCTGATTAGACCCACAGAAAATTCTTGATTCAGATTCTTGGCAAAAACTATAACTCATCTACTTCTTCCCTGTACTAGGCTTAGGTTAGGTACACTGGGGTAGGCGTATCTTAGAAACACCAGTTGAGTACGTTTAGTCATTATTTTATCGTTGTATGTATTTTATCCATTTTAAGTATCTTATGGCTTAGAAACCATATAAATGCTTTTACAGTATTATTTCATAATACTCATTTTACTGTACACACTTTACTTTATGACAAGTATTGCAATTGTGGAAATTCACTTCTCTTGCATGAGAAAGTAAACTGCTCAATAAATAACCACTTTTATTGAAAACGCCTGTCTCTCTATTTCTCTGCACTTCTGGTGAAACTAAGCATGCACGATGGACTGAGTGAAATAGCTATCTATTGTTTCCGCGACTCTGGAGATATACTCCTTATTCTGGGGGAGCAAAGTTGTCATGTTTATGCGGTTGTCAGAAACTAATCCCTTCTTGTCTATCCAGGAAAGTTAACACCTTCTTGTTTACTCTAGAAAGTTTCTAGTGACCTCTGAGCTAGCTGGCACACATAATTAAGTCTAACATATTCAATAGAGACCTAGTTGAACTCAGTCCTATGTCTACACTGTTGTTTATGTTATTCCAATGCGCAGAGCCTATTGGGAATATAGGAACTACACTACACTGTCTTGTGCCTCTCCTGATGTAAAAAGGGCTGGTCAAATTACCATTTACTG
Source organism: Lissotriton vulgaris (assembly GCF_964263255.1). Lineage (NCBI taxonomy): Eukaryota > Metazoa > Chordata > Amphibia > Caudata > Salamandridae > Lissotriton > Lissotriton vulgaris. The sequence goes on along the minus strand of NC_141689.1, from coordinate 1,194,232,028 downwards.
GCAACTTAGCGTACGGGTCTTGGTAGAGCAACTGGATGGTCCTGCGGAACTTTACACCAAAATTATATTTTCCCAATAAAACCAACAGATACACCGAGTTGACCCTATCAAATGCCTTAGTAGCATCCAAGGTCATAGCTGCAAGAGGGAAATAGTATGTTGTGGCTAGATCGATTGCATCTATCAGATCACAAATAAGTTCATATAAGTTTCTGCCCTTAGTGAAGCCTTTTTGATCTAAATGTAACATACGCCCTGCTACAATTCCCAACTTCTCTGCCAGGACTTTAGTGAAAAGGTAATACTACATTTAGAACTGAAATGGGTCTGTAGGACTCACATTTTGCTGGATTCTTGCCTGGCTTCAGTAGCAGAATAATTGTTGCCTCGCCGCAAGAGCCTAGCAGCTTCCCACATTCACTTAAGATCTCATTAAAAAGCTGGGTCAAAAACAGATTTACAACCTCACCCAAGCTCTTGAAAAGTTCGATTGGCAAGTTATCTGGGCCTGCGGCATTCCCTTCCTTAATATCTAGAATGGCCTTCCTGACCTCTTCCTGCGAGATTTCCTGTTCTAATAACTCCTGCTGACTTTTGTCCAAGGAGTTTAGGGAGCCCTTGCTCAACCAATCAGCAGCCTCATGTTTGTTAACTACCATATCCTCCAAGTACAACTTTCAGAAAAAATCATTGATAGCACCCTCTGTCTCTTTATCTGTAAATACAACAGCCTTACAGTTTCCATCCTCAATTGATTTTATCAGATTGCAGGTCCTATCTGATTTTCCTTTCCATGCTAATAACCTCCCAGCCCCTTCACCATATTCAAAATGGGCTAACTTACTAGCCTAATCAAAAGGAGGAGCGGGGGACGCACAAATTAGTTAATGTAGATTTTTCAAAGAAAGTTCAATGAGAGTTTGTATAGAGAGTGGGGTGCTCCAACCAGTGGCGTGTCCGTCCGAAACACGTCTCTGAATGAATTTGATTATGTGTCACCATAAGACTATGGTGACATCCCTGTGATTGGGCACACCTTAGGTTCTTGATGAACAAGATTCCACATGGGATTGATGTGAAGGATTTATTCTAGTATCATCATTAATTTTCATGAGAACATACTATATTATTTTCATTTTCATAGTTGCATTACATGTTCAAGATTCCATGAAGTTTCAAAGAACTGCTCCAATGCATTTCGGGCCGGTGGCCCTTCTTCTTGGAGCTCTACAAGTAAATCAAAGATATAGCACTAAATAGCTGGAACAATAACAGAAAATAATCAAACAGCCTACATGTGACACGATGCGTAGCAAGCAGGTAGGTAGCAGTGGGGAGTGCTCACAAGTGTATTACGTCTAAAAAATGAAAAGATGAAAACGAGTGTCAGCTGGGGTGAAGTGAATATCGAGTGCGGTCATATTTAAAGTGCCTATGGTGAAGGTTAGAGATTATGACGTTAAAGAAATACGCCTTAAACACTCACGTGTTATCCGACGTGTAGGGAGCCTAAAACAACAAAAACGTAAGAGCTCAGGGTTAAACTCACAACAATGTATTTGTGCGAGTCATAAAGTAAAAAGTAAAAACGCGGCTCAAATTGCCGACTTACTTGATAATTCACTGGCGCAATGCCTCAAAAGGTTAGTAACAGTCAGTCCGGTGTGTTCAATAACAGTGTAAACCCGAAGGACGGAAGATCGCGATATTAGGAAGGAATAGTGATAGATAGTGAGAAAGGACTATGGGAAGCTAAAACATTGGGTGAATGAACACAATACGAGTAGAGACCAAGTGCATGAAAAAAGGTATAATGCATAGTGAAACGTGAGTGCATCAATAAAAATAGATTATTATAAATAAATGTAATCACTGTGATAGTGGGGATAGCATGCAGAGTGTAATAAAATGGTGGAAGTGAAAAATACGACAGTGTTATGCTACACTAATGGAAATACAGTAAACGGCATATAGTACCCCATGGTGGTTCACAAAAAGCAGGAAAATTCCAAACGATCTTTAAGTCCCATCGGTTTCATGGATTGTATTTTAAAAATCCAAGCAATCTCTCTTCTTAACAGTTGTTATCAATGTCCTCTCGTTTTTTGACAACCTCAAGTATCAAGAACTTGAGTTGGGAGATGTTGTGTCTTGCTTCATTAAAATGTACAGCGACATTTGATTTGGTGTTTTTCAACCTGATGTTGGATTTGTGCTCATTAATACGAGTCTTCACCTTCCTTTCTGTTTTACCAATGTAAATCATGCCACATGGACATTTAATCAGGTATATGCCATTGGGAGTATCACATGTCGCATTGACGTTCAGTCTGATATCAGTCCCTTTCATGGGGTGGTTAATGGAATTGCCTCTGATGATGTTATTGCAATTCGTGCAAGGTCTAGTGCCTTTATAGGTGACTTTGGTGGGAAATTTCTTGTTAAGAATTTCTTGAAAATTAGGACTACGGGTGTAAGCAAAGATGGGTGGATTTTTAAATGTTGTTCCAAAATCTGGTTCAGCAATCAGTATAGGACAGTGTCGCATGATAATCTTCTTGTAAGCCACACTTAGCGTGGAAAACTTGGAAACTAGAACCATTCTGGCTTCTTTGTTCTTGATAGTTCTGGAAAGTAATTTTTCTCTCGGAGTTTCCAACGCTCTTTTTTTGGCCTGGTCAATGAGGGATTCTGTTATGAAATCTATCACCCATTTCGTCGAGGCGAAGTACTGTCTGAGTTTGATTAGAGGTGATCCTTTTAACTCGTAACATCTGGGACAGTGGTAGATGCTGTTTTAGCGACCCTTGGTAAAAGTTTGCGTAATGCAGCGTGTTGTTTCTATCTGTGTGTTTTCGAAAAAGGTCAGTTTCAAAACCGGACTCTGTGATCGAAATTCTGACATCCAAGAAAGTTATAGTTTTTTTGTTGGTCTCCCATGTGAATTGTATGCGTTCGTTGGCGCTGTTTAAAGCGGTAAGTGACTTAAGTAGAGTTTCTTCAGTATTCTTCCAGACGATGAACACGTCGTCGATGTATCTTACATACATTTTTATGTTGTCAGTCCAAGTAGGGTTGTCATAAATGTTTTCGTCTTCAAAGTATTTCATGTAGATATTGGCATATGTCGGTGGGGCACAGTTGCCCTTCGAAGTACCGGACAGTTGAAGGTACCATTCGTCATCATGTTGGAAATTGCTCTGATTAAGTGTGAAAATCATCAGCTCCATTAGGAATTGTTGCATACCTGTTTCTATGTTGCTTTCAAGAATAGCTTTTTCTATAGCCTCCATAGCTCCATCATGGGGGATAGAAATGTAGAGGGAACAGACATCCGCTGTACACAATATCAAGTGTTCATCTTCTGAGATCTTAATTTGAGTCAATTTGGTTAAAAAGTCAGTGGTGTCTTGAACATAACTTCTCATTTGTCTCACAATCGGTTGCAGGTATCGGTCAATGAATTTTCCGACCGGTTCTTGGAGAGAACCCTTAGTTGAAACAATTGGTCTGAACAGAAGGTTTTCAAGGCCCTTATGAATTTTTGAGGTCATGTGTATTGTGGGACATTTTGGAAATGATTTCAATAAGTATTTTTTAGTTCTTTCATCGATTGTGCCCATTTCAAATGCTTTCTTCACAATTTGGTTTAACATCTCTTCAAATTGTGTGGTTGGGTTGTTCGGAGGTTTCATATAAATCAGTTCATCATGAATGTGTTCTTCAATAAGCATGGGCGAATTTTGCGAATCTCGCGTTCGCGAATTTTGCGGATTTGCGAATTCGCAATCCGCAAAATCCGCGAATTCTCGCGAATTTGCGGATTTTTTTTTTTTGTGTTCGCAAGTGTTTCTGCCAGTTCGCGAGGATTTGGTACTAGTTCGCAATTGCGAACTTACTTGTCGGCTCGCAACGGTCGCGACTATGTTGTTTCTACGTCTGGTTCATCATCACAGCCTCCCAGCACCCTCTGTTTCACCACTGGCACCCTCTCTTTGACCCATGCCACCCTCTGTTACATCAATGCCACCCTCTGGTTCATCATCACTGTAGAAGATGGGGGGGAAAAGCAAGCCCACCTGCCCTGCTTGAACTGACATGAATTAATTTGGGGTTAGTTTATTAACAACACCTGCCCTGCCCCAACTGACAATAATGAATTAGGGGCTAATTAATGTGTCACTGAAAGAATTTCAAGTTCCAGCCTGGCACCTGCTTGTCTGCTCCTTTAGCTGTAAATCAGGACCTTTGTGGCATACAGTTAAGGTCAGAGCAGGGTCACACAATAGTTGCAAGCAGGCAACCGAATTCTGGAGGCCCCCCCCTCAGGAAGCACTACAGAGAATCGTTACAAATCATGAGGTTGACCTTTTGCACCTGGTCATTGCTTTTGCTTTTGCTAAAATCGTTTTTCGGTTTTTTCGCGCTATTCGCGGGGCGCGGAGTCGTGCGAAACCGACCGCGGAAGCCGCCAATTCGTGCGAATGAGCATTTTTTTTTTTGCGGCTTGTTGTTTCGCGAGTTTTTTTGCAGTATTCGCGAGCCGCTTGCAGCGCAACACGCGAATTTACCCCAAGGTCGAGTACGGGCGTGGCCATTTTGTTTGCGTGACGTATTTCCGTTTCCGCCCGCTATGTATAATCTCGCGCAGTAAGCGCATTGCGAGTAGAGGTTCGCACGAGATCGCGCGGGAAATCTAGAGGTTCGCACGAGATCGCGAGGAAAATCTCGCGCGAACTTACTTTCGCGCTCGTGAACGGGCGCCGGCCATCTTGTTTTTCATTCATTTCCTGTGTCTGGGCATGGTGTTTAATCCTCTTGGTATCTTTGCCATCCTTTGCTTGTTTTCAGTTTTTTTTTTACGATTTTGCTTCTTATCTATCCCTCTCTTTTCCTAGCTGTATATTTTTGTCTTTTCTGCTATTTTTCTTTACTTTTAAACTACTTTTTTAAACTCTTTTCTTTTCTTCTTCCCTATCCTATTCTTTCTTAATTTTCTACTTCTTCCTACCTTACCTGCCCAGACCATGGTCAAGCCAGGCGCCGTGAAGCTGCCCAGGCACTTGAGGGCCGCAGCGGCGGCGGGGAGTAGTGCTGGACCCAGTGCCAGGACAGCATGCGGGAGATTGAGGGGGGAGCAGGTGACGCGACAGGAGATATTCAGCCCGGAGGAAGTAGGCGCGCTGGTCTACTTTGTCCAGCGCCGCCTGCCCAGGACCATCGCGGGAGGCGGCAGGATCGCGGCCGGCGGCTACAACATGCGGGAGCGCCGGAAGCGGTGGGAGAAGGTGTGCTGGGCCATATCCCACCTCTACGGGGTCCAGCGCACCTACAGCCAGGTCACCCATCGCTGGACGGACCTCCTGGACCACGAGCGCGACCTGCTAGACCAGCTCGGCTTGGAGATCCCCGGGCTTGGTGAGTAGTAGTAGCCATTTAATCACTCACTACTATGATGTTTTCTCCTGCTCTGTGTTGTTGTATTGCAAATATTTGTTTTTTACATGGAGCAAGCCAATAATGCAGCTGATGACGATTACATTGTAGTTAAATTATATTTCAAAATCTTCTGTGCATTTCAGGTGCACTGCTCTCCTTCTCAGTGGCGTTGCTACTATGCTTATTTGTTTTCTATTTCGTGGTCTCATTGGCCTGAGTAACTATTATGTATGAGTGTACTTTACAGAACTGCGTAATGCTAGACACTAGGGGGCAGATTACATTTACAAGCCCCTTGCGCCACGTTTACGTTGCCTTGCGTGACGCAACAGCTGCGTAAACGTGCCGCATCCCTGCGAGTCATTTACAGCATGACGCATCTAGGGAGATGCGTCACGTTATAAAGCCATGGGCCTGCACCACAATGGGTGCGTTCCTAGTACGCAGGGTGGGCGGTCCGGCGGCTGTGCGCCTCGCAAAATTGCCTGCGTGAAATCTACAAGATTTAACGCAGGCACTTCTGCGACGCTGCTACGTCAATTCAATTCCTTATGTCTGCTCGAAGCAGGCGAAAGGACTGACACAGCATGTTAAGTATTGGGTGGCCCTGAGCATTACTGGAGTTGCATTGCGTTGGCGACGTGACTCCAGCGATGCGCCGCTCTTACGTGACGAGATGCGTCACGCAAGTGCCTACCCTTGCGCCAGGGCGCACCGCATTGTAAATGAGGCGCATCTGCCGTGTCGCAAGGGTAGTTTTGCGTGATGCATTTGATCTGGCGCATCTCTGGAGATGCGCCAGAACGCGTAAGTAAGTATGCCCCTAAGGGGCAGAATTGCAATTACCGTCGCATCCCTGCAAAGTAGCAGGGATGCGCCATTAATTGTGCGGCCCGCTACCACCACCAAACATGGTGCGCCGTATTTGCAATGCGGCGCACCATGGGCCCAAAACGTCACCGAAGCTTTACTGCTGGAGTTGCGTCGCAACGATGGCGCAGCTCCAGCAATGCTCTGGGGTACCCTATCTCCCCAATGCTGGGTCAAGCCGTACGTCTGCTTCAAGCAGGTGCAGGGTTTGTGTGACGCATCATTGTCCTAAAGGTGACTGATTGAAATTTTGTAGATTTCCCTCAGCCACTTTTAGGATGTGGTCCAGCGCAGGAATGCCCTCCCTAGCGCCGGAACGCCCCCTGATGGCGCAGGGCTTTATAACGGGATGCATCTCCCAAATGCGTCACGTTGTTATAATATTATACGCCGCACCATGGCGCCCTTTTTTGTTTAGCTGCTGCGTCACAAAAGTCACACAAGAACGGCGCAAAAGAGCCGCAAGGGGCTTAAATCTGCCCCTTCCTTTGTACCCCTGACAATAAGAAAAATAGTGGCGGTGGATTGATAGTTTGACTATTTAAATGACTGGTAATGTAGCAGGCAACTGTTAGTGTTGTCACTGATCTGACTGAAATCACAATGGAGTTTGTCTGTCACTTTGCGTCTTGCCTGCGGACTGCTGCCTGCCAGTCCTAGGTGAACGTTTCAGTACTTTGTTTAGTGAGTTACGTGACTTTCGAAGTCACAGGTCCGCAAATAAATGAAAACTAATCCTAATCAATATAATTTCGCGGAAATATTTTGTTATTGTTCTTTTGAAATGTTTGATTTGGTTGACATTGACAAGCAACAATCATCCATGTTTTCTGTTCTTTCTTTCATGTTGTACGTCAGCTCCCCCCAGGGGCGAGAGGAGGACACAGGAGCAGCAGGCGGCGGATGCTGTTCAACAGGGCCAGGATCGGGCAGGCGAGGGCTCCTCTGCTGGCCCCAGTAAGTTTTCATTTTAGACTAGTACCTATTTTTCCTAGCGTTCCTCATTTGACTTTTTTCAAAATTGTCTTTGATCTTCTTGTAGACTGTATCTAAATTCTTATCCTGCCTCTACTATGACTCCCTGTGGTATTACTAGATTATTCTTATTAGTCTGTCTGTGTAGCTAACTAAGATTGCACGGTTGGCGAAACTCCCATGATTCTAGTCAGCAATAGCTCTATCAACTTAGTGCAGTCCTCTGGGATTGTCCATAATGTCTTTTGAAGTGTTCTATCTGGACTCATGCTTGCAAAAATTGCAAAACCTTTCGCTCAGTCACTCTAGTCTGGACCAAAAAACACAGATTGTATTTAAGTTTAAAAGCTTTATTAAAAGTAAACACATTTATTAAAATGAAGTCATAATAAAACTAAACGTTTAACTGATAATGGAAAAGTGGTTAGTGCTGACGATTAATTGAAGACATTTCTTGTAGTCGAGCCGAGCTCTCACCTGGTTTCAACTTGATCTTGTTGTTAGAAGTCCATCTTCTGTCTGTGTGGAGAAAAATGGTGCGTGTTAAAAAAACAGCCTTCATCAGTTGTGCCAAAAAGTGCAGCAAGACAACCTTCCCTGCAAAAAGGGACATTTTTTTTAACTTTAAAGTAGACAGTCACAAATTACATTGTTTTCACATGTCTTCATTCCTAGACCAAAGACTAGTGAGTGCTTTATTCTAACATTCTTAAATGTACTTTGTAGGTGGAACATCTGGTGGCGGGGCCAGTGTGGAGGTGGTGGTGCTCGACATGGAGGCGGAGGGCGATTCTTCAGGGGAGGAGGAGTCGGCGGCTGTGAGAGTTGAGACGGTGGTGGTGGCGGCCAGAGGTAAGCTCTTATATATTCCTTACTTATTGAGATTGAAGACTAGCTGGGAAGGCAAGAATATGAGATGCATGGCTGGGTGAATGATGAAGCAATGATGGGTGGAAGGACAACAGCCTGGGTGGGTGACACAGAAACTGTATGTGTCCATATACCTGGATCATGCTACTATCTGACTCTTAGATAGCATATGTGTATCTAGAGCAGGGGTACTTATAGTACGGCCCGCGGGCCGGTGGTGGCCCGGCAAGCCTTCCTTGGTGGTGCGCAGACCTTGCAGACAATCACTGCTCCCCCGGCCCCCACAGAGCAGAGGCTTTTTTGTATTTCACCTGTTAGCGCCCCTGCATCTCCACTCTGACAATCACTGCTCCCCCGGCCCCCACAGAGCAGAGTGGAGATGCAAGGCCACAAAGAGGTGAAATAGAACAAAGCCTCTGCTCTGTGGGGCCGGGCAAGCAGTGATTGTCAGGGTGGAGAAGCAGGGGCGCTACAACAAACAAAGCCTCAATAATATGTTAATGGTCTTTTAAAGACCTGTTAAGTACTTTGGTGTTGTTGTCTGTGTGTGCGCGTTGAGGAAGCGGTCTCAACCCGGGCTGAAGGCTGACACAGATAGACACACACACAGTGAGATGACAGAGGTGGAGGGAGAGGGAGGGCAGGAGGGAGAGAGAGATGGAGAGGGAGGGCAGGAGGGAGAGCAGGAGGGAGAGAGATGTATGTAAATGCTGGGTCTGGTGGCTCAGTGGATGAGGGCATCTGCTGCAGGGACCTGTGTGCAACCTCATGGTCACAAGTTATCGTTTTGCTTTAGCCCCGCCCCCTCTGACTCCGCAGCCACCAGTGCGGCCCTCGGCCACAAACTACACTGTAAATTTAGCCCCTGAGAGAAAGTTTGTGAGTACCCATGATCTAGAGAGAGTAGACGGTCAGTGGATGAACTAAGTGTAACTTTGAAGAGCATGTAACACTGCACCCGCACGTCCGTTCCAGTGTAGGAAAGGCAAGGAAAAGAAGTTTTAATTTTGTCCAAATACTACCATCAATAGTAGCAGTAGTTTGTATTGCAAGCACAGCATAGATCCGGTTATTACGGTGGCCACTCCCTACCTCTCTTAATAAGTTTAGTAGTACTCAGTCATTCATGTGTGGATGTATCACTTGTCACTCAATAAAAAGCAAAGCACCTAAAGTCATCCCATATATAAGCAAAAACATCCCATGTGAAGTGATAGATAATCAGATTATTTATCTTCTTCAATTTTCCATTTCTAGTACTCATTTCCACTGTAGGGTGAAAGTTAAATTAATTAAGCAGTAGCCCTTGAGTTGTAACAGAGTATTCTCAGTGCCACCCGTAATAGAAAAGAAAGAGCTTTGCCACCTGCATGTACTGGACGGGTACAGTAACGCAACGCAAGTCTAGGTCACTCCTCATGGCGTGCGTCTCTTTTTCTCGGGTGCAAGTTTACTGCGCTGGCATTATGCAGGCTTGCAGAAGATAACGTACCAATTTTCCTAAACAAGAGACAAGAAGAAGAATAAGACTGGTGTACTTTCATAGTCGACTCCAATGGAAGTCCATAGTGCTCGTAGAATTTGTTCCTTAAACTCCCACTAATGTTAGAGCAAGGATGAAGAAGTGTGAGGTTAGATAGATACTGGCCTCAATAGTTATGTAATGCGCTTGCAAGTTGCTAGTTGTAGTGCAACACAAATTTCTGCTGAATGATTGAGTTAATCTTAAAGAGCATTGGTTACAGACTATGTCTTTCTTTCTTCATATAGGTTCTCCTTCCAAACGAACAAGGAGGAAGGAGCTGGCTAGAGCGGCCCGGCAACGGAGGATCGATGCCACTGTGGCCGAATAGCGGCGGCTGGTGGCCCTGGAGGACGAAGAAAGTGTGCAGTCGACCACAACAACTACGTCGTCTGCATCGGCCTCCGTTCCCCCACGGGCTGCCAGTGCCACCCAGCACAGTGGTCCACCCAGACTGAGCCGGGCTGCCAAAGCCAAACGCCACCGCCGAGTAGCAAGGACAACAGCTTCCTCTCACAGCCGTTGCACCTACAAGGCATTGAAGGCACGCCTGCGCCGCAGTACCCTGATGGTGTCCCGCCTCCAGCAGGAGCTCCACCACTTTTCAGAGGAGTTGGAGGGGCTCCACGTAGAGCACGCCTTGCTCCGCCAGGAGCATGATGCCCTGGCCCAAAAAGTTGACAGCATCCACCCATAGTGTCCCTTGCCCCTTTTTTAGAGACTTTTGGGGGGTGGGAATTGGGAGTTGGGTTTTTGGGGACTTTTGAAGGACAATCGTTGGGGTTAGGGAGGGTCTTGCGGGAGATTATTTTGTTAGGGATATAAATATACTTTTTCAAACTTTATCTGAGCATACCCGTTTCTTACTGCTTGCCTGGTGGGTGGGGGTTTAACAGTGACTTTGTTTTCCTGAAAGTTTAGTTCCATTTTCTTCCTTTAAGTGTAAATGCCCAAATGTTTTCAACACTAAGTGCCTCTCACAGACTAAGTGAAGTGAATCCAAGAGTCCTAGGACTTTAGTAGTACTACCTTCAGTCTCTCGTCTCTCCTACTAATACTCCATTATACCCCCAAACCACCAAACGCTTATCTTACCTGTAATTTGTGTTTGAAAGTAGGGCTAGACCCAGGGCTGGCTCCACGGGAAACAGCGAATAAGGTTGGCAATCTTGGTCGGATAAAATTTCCTCATAGCGGTGGTACTAGTGGTGTGACACAGTGGCAGTTGCATGCCTATGAAAAAAAAGAAAATGAAATCTGGTTTGTCCTCCTGAGCAATTCAACGGTACAACTGAGAATATAGCAGGTGACAGAAGTACAGTAGAACAGTGCCACATTGTAGCCTAACAAATGGTAAAGTATAACTACTAATTCGGTTGAAGTTCTTTCACATTAGCAATGGTTCTTTGTCAAGCAGAGTAAGAATATATCCTCGGATTTCTTCACCAGCCTGTTGCTATCACCTTATCCTCCCCAGCAAGTGTGTGGATTTATTGCTGTAATTTAGTCACACATCAATCAAAACCACACAGCCCGGGGGAAGAGGGTTAGGGTTTGAAAAATGGATGGGTACGGGGGTTTTTGGGAAAGGTTTTGGGAGACAAGAAAAAATAGCACAGCATAGACAAACAATTGTGAACATAAACAAATCTTTGGGTACAAACCTATCCATCAATCTTTGAAAGTGCATGCACTACTGCATGCATGTCAGTGAAAAGTAAGTAGTACTTTCGACAACTGTGGAAGAAAGAATGCGACAGTACAGGGCCTGTGTGGAATTATTGATAACGATATTCAACATAAGGTCTCTGTAGCCAGATACCCGAGAGCCTTGCTGGTCACTATAAATCCATTCACAACAACACTCAATGGGGTTGGTCTGGAAGGTATAGTAGATAGAAAAGGAGAAATTGCTTTTTTTCTAGGTGTCCCCTCACTCACCAGGGTTGCCCCTTGGTGACATGCTTCATCATTGGGGCCATCCCAGTCCTCTACGGCCTGGGGCGTGCTGCGACTTGCGAATTACGTAGGAGCACTTACAAATGACTATGTGTGGTGCAGATGTGATAGTGGAGTGGACTAAGTGATGTGTTAAGGGATCAATTTAGAAGCAGAGAGAGATCCAAGAAATGCAGTCACAGTCAGAGAAAAAGGCAAGGGATACTGTATCTATGTGGTTGTAGTGGTCCTGTTGGAAGTGGTAAGTAAGTTGCCTGCAGAAAAAAAATCCTCCTATTAGCGGCACTCCTCCATTGCAGCCGACGCTTCGTCCATCGATGTTGGTCACCAGAAGACACCCTGTAAAAAAAAGCACAGCATAGACAAACAATTGAACATAAACAATTCTTTGGGTACAAACCTATCCATCAATCTTTGAAAGTGCATGCACTACTGCATGCATGTCAGTGAAAAGTAAGTAGTACTTTCGACAACTGTGGAAGAAAGAATGCGACAGTACAGGGCCTGTGTGGAATTATTGATAACGATATTCAACATAAGGTCTCTGTAGCCAGATACCCGAGAGCCTTGCTGGTCACTATAAATCCATTCACAACAACACTCAGTGGGGTTGGTCTGGAAGGTATAGTAGATAGAAAAGGAGAAATTGCTTTTTTTCTAGGTGTCCCCTCACTCACCAGGGTTGCCCCTTGGTGACATGCTTCATCATTGGGGCCATCCCAGTCCTCTACGGCCTGGGGCGTGCTGCGACTTGCGAATTACGTAGGAGCACTTACAAATGACTATGTGTGGTGCAGATGTGATAGTGGAGTGGACTAAGTGATGTGTTAAGGGATCAATTTAGAAGCAGAGAGAGATCCAAGAAATGCAGTCACAGTCAGAGAAAAAGGCAAGGGATACTGTATCTATGTGGTTGTAGTGGTCCTGTTGGAAGTGGTAAGTAAGTTGCCTGCAGAAAAAAAATCCTCTTATTAGCGGCACTCCTCCATTGCAGCCGACGCTTCGTCCATCGATGTTGGTCACCAGAAGACACCCTGTCCACTGCCTGCCTGATGCTGAATTGTGGCTCGCTACTGTGAAGCCTGACTCCATCCTTTTTTCCCCATTGCAGAGACTGAAACCCGGCCTGTAATTATTCAACGAAAAACAGGAAGTGATATAATATTACAACACCACTGATAAATAAATATAAGGTATGTAGGCTGTGGAGTGCAAAAAGTCACAATTTGATTTTCCTAGTAGACAGTACAATATTTTTGAAAGTGCGTACTCTGTCTGAGTCACCTTTTGAAGGATAAATAAGTATGGGCAAATTAATGTAGCGGATCTTTCCCCTCAAGCTAGGTGTACTGTAAACTGTGTTTTAGAACAAAATTAGATCTTCCTAGCAGTGCTCCCACCCAGACCCTTACTAAAGCCAGTCGCAAAAATGTAGAAGACCCCCAATCAAATCTCAAAAAACGAGGCCTAGCAGAAAACTGGTGACAAAACTTACTTTGAAAGTAAAAGTAGGCCGAAGTACCGCCTTCCTAATTACCCCTTACCCACCGTGGATTGCATTCAAACCACTTGCAAGCAACCAAGCAAAATTAGCCATAGCCAGCATCGCTCCAAGACTCGAAATCCCCCCCACTCAAACACATGCAATAGAAATACTGCTAACCCTAACGAACCCTAAGTTAAGAATAGTGGCAAAGGCTTTCTTTAACTATGCCAAATCCCCCCTTTCCCACCATGGATTTTCTTCAAATGACTTGCAACCAAAATTACACATTCTCACGAGTGCTCTAAGACCCCAGAACTCAGTTGCAAAAATGTAGAACACCCCGAAACACATGCAATCCTGCTGCTAGGGCTAACCCTAACGAACCCTAAGTTACAAAAAGTGCCAAAAGGCTTTTCCGCGAGGATTTTGTCCCAACCACTTCTACCCGGTATTAGACCTTCCCAGGAATGCCCCAAGGCAAAGACCCGCCAACCCAACCCACCCGCCAAGAAGCATAACACCCCCAAACAGGCCAAAAGCAAAATCTCATACTTGCAATATTTCTCGGCCTTCGGTCCAAACGCGCTGCGTAGCTAGGCCATAAGTCAGGGTTGCCACGACGGATTTCCTGAAAAGCAAATGCAATCAAGATTAGAGTGTCCCAGCAGTGCTCCCAGACCCCGAAACTCACCCACAAACAGACGGAACCCCCCCTAAGAGCACCTCAAAGGCAAGCAAGTCATCAAAAACACAAAAAAATTTCCGCCTGGGATTTGGTCCAAAACACTTTTATCCGGTATTAGAGCTTCCCAGCAATGGCCCCAGAGCCGTCAACCCAGGAGAAAACGAGTAGAAGACCCCCAAACAGCCAAAGAGCAAAAGTACAAAAATGGGGACTTAGTTAATTTTTCACAAATTTCCCAAATCACTCCGCGCGCGCTCTGCAGCTAGGCCCTAACTCCCCTCTGCCACCTTGGATTTGCTTCAAACCTCTTGCAAAGTAAAGTATATATAGCCAGCAGTGCGCCCAGACCCCGAAACCCACCCACAAACACCAGGAAGCCCCCCAAACAGGCCCCCGAAAACGCTACATTGAGCAAAATGTCAGAAATAGCCAAAAAAAAATCGGCCTGGATTTTGTCCCAACCACTTCTACCCGGTATTAGACCTTCCCAGGAATGCCCCAAGACACGCCAACCCACCCGCCAAGAAGCATAACACCCCCAAACAGGCCAAAAGCAAAATCTCATACTTGCAATATTTCTCGGCCTTCGGTCCAAACGCGCTGCGTAGCTAGGCCATAAGTCGGGGTTGCCACGACGGATTTCCTGAAAAGCAAATGCAATCAAGATTAGAGTGTCCCAGCAGTGCTCCCAGACCCTGAAACTCACCCACAAACAGACGGAACCCCACCTAAGAGCACCTCAAAGGCAAGCAAGTCATCAAAAACACAAAAAAATTTCCGCCTGGGATTTGGTCCAAAACACTTTTATCCGGTATTAGAGCTTCCCAGCAATGGCCCCAGAGCCGTCAACCCAGGAGAAAACGAGTAGAAGACCCCCAAACAGCCAAAGAGCAAAAGTACAAAAATGGGGAGAGTCAATTTTTCACAAATTTCCCAAATCACTCCGCGCGCTCTCTGCAGCTAGGCCCTAACTCCCCTCTGCCACCATGGATTTGCTTCAAACCTCTTGCAAAGTAAAGTATATATAGCCAGCAGTGCGCCCAGACCCCGAAACCCACCCACAAACACCAGGAAGCCCCCCAAACAGGCCCCCGAAAACGCTACATTGAGCAAAATGTCAGAAATAGCCAAAAAAAAATCGGCCTGGATTTTGTCCCAACCACTTCTACCCGGTATTAGACCTTCCCAGGAATGCCCCAAGACACGCCAACCCACCCGCCAAGAAGCATAACACCCCCAAACAGGCCAAAAGCAAAATCTCATACTTGCAATATTTCTCGGCCTTCGGTCCAAACGCGCTGCGTAGCTAGACCATAAGTCGGGGTTGCCACGACGGATTTCCTAAAAAGCAAATGCAATCAAGATTAGAGTGTCCCAGCAGTGCTCCCAGACCACGAAACTCACCCACAAACACCAGGAAGCCCCCCAAACAGGCCCCCGAAAACGCTACATTGAGCAAAATGTCAGAAATAGCCACAAAAAAATCGGCCTGGATTTGGTCCCAACCACTTCTACCCGGTATTAGACCTTCCCAGGAATGCCCCAAGACACGCCAACCCACCCGCCAAGAAGCATAACACCCCCAAACAGGCCAAAAGCAAAATCTCATACTTGCAATATTTCTCGGCCTTCGGTCCAAACGCGCTGCGTAGCTAGGCCATAAGTCGGGGTTGCCACGACGGATTTCCTGAAAAGCAAATGCAATCAAGATTAGAGTGTCCCAGCAGTGCTCCCAGACCCCGAAACTCACCCACAAACAGACGGAACCCCCCCTAAGAGCACCTCAAAGGCAAGCAAGTCATCAAAAACACAAAACAAAAAAAATTCCGCCTGGGATTTGGTCCAAAACACTTTTATCCGGTATTAGAGCTTCCCAGCAATGGCCCCAGAGCCGTCAACCCAGGAGAAAACGAGTAGAAGACCCCCAAACAGCCAAAGAGCAAAAGTACAAAAATGGGGACTTAGTCAATTTTTCACAAATTTACCAAATCACTCCGCGCGCGCTCTGCAGCTAGGCCCTAACTGCCCTCTGCCACCATGGATTTGCTTCAAACCTCTTGCAAAGTAAAGTATATATAGCCAGCAGTGCGCCCAGACCCCGAAACCCACCCACAAACACCAGGAAGCCCCCCAAACAGGCCCCCGAAAACGCTACATTGAGCAAAATGTCAGAAATAGCCAAAAAAATATCGGCCTGGATTTTGTCCCAACCACTTCTACCCGGTATTAGACCTTCCCAGGAATGCCCCAAGACACGCCAACCCACCCGCCAAGAAGCATAACACCCCCAAACAGGCCAAAAGCTAAATCTCATACTTGCAATATTTCTCGGCCTTCGGTCCAAACGCGCTTCGTAGCTAGGCCATAAGTCGGGGTTGCCACGACGGATTTCCTGAAAAGCAAATGCAATCAAGATTAGAGTGTCCCAGCAGTGCTCCCAGACCCCGAAACTCACCCACAAACAGACGGAACCCCCCCTAAGAGCACCTCAAAGGCAAGCAAGTCATCAAAAACACAAAAAAATTTCCGCCTGGGATTTGGTCCAAAACACTTTTATCCGGTATTAGAGCTTCCCAGCAATGGCCCCAGAGCCGTCAACCCAGGAGAAAACGAGTAGAAGACCCCCAAACAGCCAAAGAGCAGAAGTACAAAAATGGGGACTTTGTCAATTTTTCACAAATTTCCCAAATCACTCCGCGCGCGCTCTGCAGCTAGGCCCTAACTCCCCTCTGCCACCATGGATTTGCTTCAAACCTCTTGCAAAGTAAAGTATATATAGCCAGCAGTGCGCCCAGACCCCGAAACCCACCCACAAACACCAGGAAGCCCCCCAAACAGGCCCCCGAAAACGCTACATTGAGCAAAATGTCAGAAATAGCCAAAAAAAATCGGCCTGGATTTTGTCCCAACCACTTCTACCCGGTATTAGACCTTCCCAGGAATGCCCCAAGACACGCCAACCCACCCGCCAAGAAGCATAACACCCCCAAACAGGCCAAAAGCAAAATCTCATACTTGCAATATTTCTCGGCCTACGGTCCAAACGCGCTGCGTAGCTAGGCCATAAGTCGGGGTTGCCACGACAGATTTCCTGAAAAGCAAATGCAATCAAGATTAGAGTGTCCCAGCAGTACTCCCAGACCACGAAACTCACCCACAAACACCAGGAAGCCCCCCAAACAGGCCCCCGAAAACGCTACATTGAGCAAAATGTCAGAAATAGCCAAAAAAAAATCGGCCTGGATTTTGTCCCAACCACTTCTACCCGGTATTAGACCTTCCCAGGAATGCCCCAAGACACGCCAACCCACCCGCCAAGAAGCATAACACCCCCAAACAGGCCAAAAGCAAAATCTCATACTTGCAATATTTCTCGGCCTTCGGTCCAAACGCGCTGCGTAGCTAGGCCATAAGTCGGGGTTGCCACGACGGATTTCCTGAAAAGCAAATGCAATCAAGATTAGAGTGTCCCAGCAGTGCTCCCAGACCCCGAAACTCACCCACAAACAGACGGAACCCCCCCTAAGAGCACCTCAAAGCAAGCAAGTCATCAAAAACACAAAAAAAATTCCGCCTGGGATTTGGTCCAAAACACTTTTATCCGGTATTAGAGCTTCCCAGCAATGGCCCCAGAGCCGTCAACCCAGGAGAAAACGAGTAGAAGACCCCCAAACAGCCAAAGAGCAAAAGTACAAAAATGGGGACTTAGTCAATTTTTCACAAATTTTCCAAATCACTCCGCGCGCGCTCTGCAGCTAGGCCCTAACTCCCCTCTGCCACCATGGATTTGCTTCAAACCTCTTGCAAAGTAAAGTATATATAGCCAGCAGTGCACCCAGACCCCGAAACCCACCCACAAACACCAGGAAGCCCCCCAAACAGGCCCCCGAAAACGCTACATTGAGCAAAATGTCAGAAATAGCCAAAAATAAATCGGCCGGGATTTTGTCCCAACCACTTCTACCCGGTATTAGACCTTCCCAGGAATGCCCCAAGACACGCCAACCCACCCGCCAAGAAGCATAACACCCCTAAACAGGCCAAAAGCAAAATCTCATACTTGCAATATTTCTCGGCCTTCGGTCCAAACGCGCTGCGTAGCTAGGCCATAAGTCGGGGTTGCCACGACGGATTTCCTGAAAAGCAAATGCAATCAAGATTAGAGTGTCCCAGCAGTGCTCCCAGACCACGAAACTCACCCACAAACACCAGGAAGCCCCCCAAACAGGCCCCCGAAAACGCTACATTGAGCAAAATGTCAGAAATAGCCAAAAAAAAATCGGCCTGGATTTTGTCCCAACCACTTCTACCCGGTATTAGACCTTCCCAGGAATGCCCCAAGACCCGCCAACCCACCCGCCAAGAAGCATAACACCCCCAAACAGGCCAAAAGCAAAATCTCATACTTGCAATATTTCTCGGCCTTCGGTCCAAACGCGCTGCGTAGCTAGGCCATAAGTCGGGGTTGCCACGACGGATTTCCTGAAAAGCAAATGCAATCAAGATTAGAGTGTCCCAGCAGTGCTCCCAGACCCCGAAACTCACCCACAAACAGACGGAACCCCCCCTAAGAGCACCTCAAAGGCAAGCAAGTCATCAAAAACACAAAAAAATTTCCGCCTGGGATTTGGTCCAAAACACTTTTATCCGGTATTAGAGCTTCCCAGCAATGGCCCCAGAGCCGTCAACTCACCTGCAAAGAGGTACAACAACACCCCCACAAGTGCTGAGTCTTTCTTCATTGGGCGTAAACCAGCCCTCTGGTTTGATGGAAATAGGAGTCTGGAGGAGGAGGATAGAGGAGC
The DNA here is from genome assembly GCF_964263255.1 of Lissotriton vulgaris. NCBI lineage: Eukaryota > Metazoa > Chordata > Amphibia > Caudata > Salamandridae > Lissotriton > Lissotriton vulgaris. The sequence goes on along the minus strand of NC_141689.1, from coordinate 1,194,213,417 downwards.
ATGTTCTTCTGAACTTGTGAACCTGAGGAATGCAGACTGCGGCAACTTCAAATCAATTAGCAAACCAGTGAAGACAGTTCTGCTGATGGGCTTGATTTTGTGATTATCTGATTAAAGTTTGAAATATATTAACTGTGCACAACAAAGAAAGACAGACACACAGGAATAAAAGTGAATAAGGATGAAAAAGAAAGTTATTGATTCGTTGTCTCATTTTCAGGGCTCGGTATCACGGTCCAGGAATAACAATAAGGCTTCGTCATCATACTCTGCGAATTCAGGCAGGGTGAGCTCAGTGTCACCTGACAGAGTAGAAATTCCCTCATCTATGTTGCTGGCCACCTCCTCTTCATCCGGCACGCTTTCTCGTACTCTGAAATCTGGTGGTATGAGGTGCTGATTCATCTTGATCATTGTTAACCTCTCCACATTTTTGGGCGAGAGGCGGCTCCATTTGGGAGTTACAATGCCACCAGCAGCACTGAAAACCCGTTCAGAAGACACACTTGCGAGTGGGCAAGACAAGTAGTTTAAAGCCAGGTTGGTGAGCTGTGGCCACAATTCTTTTTTCCCATGCCAATACGCCAATGGGTCAGAATTAACATAGACCTCTGTTGAGTCATTCAGATAGTCCTTCACCATCGACTCAAGGTCCTCATCAAAGGTTCCTCCACTTTGCTTAGCTCTTGCTGTGCCTCTGACCTTTTGAGAACCAAACCCACGCAGAGCTAGCCAATCCTCTTCAGCCTCCAATGTTTCTGTTGTGTCTCGTGCAGATGATCCGGTTGCCGGTGTCTTTAACGGCTGAGAGGTCACTTGTGCCACAGCCACAGGTGCAGAAGTGGATTGTTTTGACTGGGGATGGCCTGCTGATGTACTGCCATTTCCTTCAATTTTCAGCCGTTCTGTTTCAAACCTCTTGGCTGACAAGGCTAGCCAACGTTTGTACTTTGGAACATGTTCATCATCAAAAGGAAAGAATGCTTGGCCTGCCAGCGCCTTTTTGTAGCGTGGATCCAGAATAGTAGCACAAATGTAATGCTGTTCTGAGTGGATCTTTTTAAGACGTTCATCACCTTGTAGGAGCTCTAATAATTTCTCAGCCAGAAGCAAAGAGTCTTGGTTTTTGTCATCTTTTTCAAACACAGAACACACCTCCTTCAGTTGGTCCTCCAGCATGTACAACAATGGGATAGCTTTTCCCAAATTAGAGTCCTCCTTGCTGACTGCACGCGTGAAGAACTCAAAAGGACGAAGCATGCGTGTCAGGCTTTGAACTATGTTCCATTGCGCCGCACCCATCCTCAGCTCCTCTGTACCCTCTGTAAGGAAATATTGATCGAGTTCCGTATACTGCTCATACAGACGCTCAAGCATGTAGAAGGTTGAGTTCCAACGTGTTACCACCTCCTGGATGAGTGCTTTCACTGGCATTTTACGTTGATATAGCAGGCTCCTCAGCTGCTTCCGGGCCTTAAAAGAATGGCTGAAATGGTTGCACATTTTTCGGCAGGTGTCCAATACACTGTACGCTGCACTGCCTTTATTACCCAAGAATTTTTGGACAACCAGGTTTATACAGTGCGCCAAACACGGCACTCTGAAATAGTAACCGTCCCTCATGGCCTTAACTATATTGGCGCCATTGTCCGTGGAAACATAACCAACCTGGCGTTTTAGTGGGGACAGCCAGTTAAGGACCTTTGTGTTAAAGACATCCAAAATGTTTTCTGCTGTGTGACGTTTCTCCAAACCAAACATGGCTAGTGTTGCATGTTTCCGAGCAGCTTTAAAAACAATGTCCGCGTCAACACCTGCGTTTAGCTTTGCTTTAGCCCCTGAAAAAGAGACCAAGTGTGCAGTGATGCACATGTAATCAGCGCCTGCGCCACTGGTCCACATGTCTGTTGTCAGATGTATAGTGTGAACAGCACTCTTCTGCAAAGCTGCCCCAATCACCTTCAGAACATCTTCATGTAGTGCTGGAACCGCAACTCGGGCAAAATAGAACCGGCTAGGAACCTTCCATTTAGGGCAGAGCGCTGCCACTAATTCTAGAAAACCAACCCCTTCTACAAAAGAAAAAGGGAGAAGGTCCAGAGCTAGCATTTTAGCCAGCTTAGTGTTATACAGACGCGTCAGTGGGTGGTTGCGTTCATATTGCGCTTCTGTAAACAACATCTTTTTAATGTTGCCCTGGACCAAGGATTTACGGGATGATGATGATATCTTCGACCCAGTTACGCTCGCTGATGAACTTTTCCGCATTGATGTCTCACTCTCTCCCACACTCTTAGTGTGCCTCACATGGGGTGTGCTGCTGACAGGGGTACTGGGTGTAAGTGAAGTGTTTGAATCGTCTTCTTCCTCCTCGTCATCATCAGAAGAAAAATCAACGTTTTCATTACGTGCTATTCCGGCTTGCTTAAACGCCTCTAGGTGCAGAAACCATTGGACAGGGTGCGCTCTCTTAAGGTGACCTCTCTGGCCTCCGGTACCATAGTTAGAACCAAGCTTACCACGACCAACTCGAACCTCACAAAGGCTACAAATGGCTACGTTTTCCATTTTTGGGCAAACACTTAAGAAGTCCCAAACTGGAGACTTGAAATGTCTTTGGGGGCCGGAGGAGGCGGCGATACTGGTGGTGGTGGTCCTGCTGCTAATGCCAGATGAAGTGGAGGATGTGGATTGCCGAACTTCAGTACGTTTTGCACTTTCACCACCACGAATTGAGGTCGAGGACGAGGTGGGTACCTTCTTGCGAGGAAGAAATATGGAAGCGGTAGGTTTTGGTGTACTACTTAACTCCAAATCTAATGATTCCATTTCCATTGCCTCCTCGCCGACATCATCATCACGCTCAGCAGCTTCTCGGGATAGGGTCAAAATGTCTCTTTGCTGCATGCCCGGTGGGGCTGCAGTGACCTTTGTGATGACTGGCTCGTCGTCATCGTGAGAGGCTTCATCACCAGCAGTATCTGTCACTTCTTGTTGAGCCTCATCACACTCCATAGGTATGAGTTTTTCGACGACCTTCCTTTTACGCTTAGGTACCTGTGTCAGATCATGGTGTGCCTCACTGTCAGACCGCAGTTGTGGTTCCCAAGACAGATCACTTGCATCAGAACGAGGCGGGCTTGAAGAAGATGTAGACACCCCCCTTGATCTTTTCCTTGCTAGGGATGTGGAAGACAATGAATGATCATCAGGAGGAGTGGCTTCCAATGATACCTCGGCTTCATTGTCGATTTCCTGATGTGCCCCTACTTCGGGAGGAACAACTATTGTGGGCACTTGTGAACCTCCATGCACCTTTGCTTGCGCATCTCCTTTTGCTGCCTCTCCTTCCACATGTACTTGGGCGTGTACTTGCACATGGTGTTGTTGTTGCGGCTGTGGTTGTTCAACACTTGTCAGATGAGTTACAACAACCTGTGTTGATTCAGGGACATTGCTGCTACTTTCTTGCGGTGAGCCAACATCACTGGTCGATGGTGATTGGAGAAGTACACTGACTGCCTCTGAAGCACTCAAGGGCTTTGACTTAAGTTGGCGTGGTGGTGGAGGCACTGAACCCAATGGAGCAGGGGTGCTGCTCCCAGCTTGGTCCCCAGCAGATCCTGCTGCTGCAGGCGTACTTTTTTTTTTCTCCCAAAAAACGTGGCGGGTGGCACACCAGCCTCCTTGGTAACTTGCTTCTTCTGCTCCTTACTAGCAACTTTCTTGCTAGAGGAGCTACGGAGACCTTTTTTTGGGGCCATCTTCTTCAGAGCAGGTCAGACAGCAGGCCGCAGTTGCACGAATTGTAGAGTTGTCTGAGGCCAGACGTGACGTCGCGTGACGTTATGCTGCACACACACACCGCTGCAGGACTTCTTCCTGGCACTGGTGGTTCTCTTGAGTCTTGTGCACCTAAAAACAATGGAAGACAGAGGAACATCAGTTCAGTTATACAGCACAAAAAAATCGAAAAACACTGCAAATTCAGCACAATCCCAATCCATCCATGCCCTCCATAATGTTTAAATTCAAGACAACCCACAGAAAGACTAGGCCCATGCAAGACTCACTACCCCTGGGCATAAATAAAGGTTGAAAAGTAGGCAAAATGGTTGCAGGCCTAACAACAAAGCCTGCATTCAAAATGGCCACTTGCCTGCCAGCACATGGCCAGTGCCTGTAGCTGCACTCAAAATGGCCACCAGCCACATGGCCTGTCCCTCCCCATGAACACCCCCAAAAATCGAAAAACACTGCAAAATCAGCACAATCCCATTCCATCCATGCCCTCCATGATGTTTAAGTTCAAGACAGCCCACAGAAAGACTAGGCCCATGCTAGACTCAAATACCCCTGGTGAAAAGGCCACAAGTACAGGCCCAAAAAACGAAAATCACTGAAAAATCAGCACAATCCCATTCCATCCATGGCCTCCATGATGTTTAAATTCAAGACAACCCACAGAAAGACTAGGCCCATGCAAGACTCACTACCCCTGGGCATAAATAAAGGTTGAAAAGTAGGCAAAATGGTTGCAGGCCTAACAACAAAGCCTGCATTCAAAATGGCCACTTGCCTGCCAGCACATGGCCAGTGCTTGTAGCTGCACTCAAAATGGCCACCAGCCACATGGCCTGTCCCTCCCCATGAACACCCCCAAAAATCGAAAAACACTGCAAAATCAGCACAATCCCATTCCATCCATGCCCTCCATGATGTTTAAGTTCAAGACAGCCCACAGAAAGACTAGGCCCATGCTAGACTCAAATACCCCTGGTGAAAAGGCCACAAGTACAGGCCCAAAAACGAAAATCACTGAAAAATCAGCACAATCCCATTCCATCCATGGCCTCCATGATGTTTAAATTCAAGACAACCCACAGAAAGACTAGGCCCATGCAAGACTCACTACCCCTGGGCATAAATAAAGGTTGAAAAGTAGGCAAAATGGTTGCAGGCCTAACAACAAAGCCTGCATTCAAAATGGCCACTTGCCTGCCAGCACATGGCCAGTGCCTGTAGCTGCACTCAAAATGGCCACCAGCCACATGGCCTGTCCCTCCCCATGAACACCCCCAAAAATCGAAAAACACTGCAAAATCAGCACAATCCCATTCCATCCATGCCCTCCATGATGTTTAAGTTCAAGACAGCCCACAGAAAGACTAGGCCCATGCTAGACTCAAATACCCCTGGTGAAAAGGCCACAAGTACAGGCCCAAAAACGAAAATCACTGAAAAAGCAGCACAATCCCATTCCATCCATGGCCTCCATGATGTTTAAATTCAAGACAACCCACAGAAAGACTAGGCCCATGCAAGACTCACTACCCCTGGGCATAAATAAAGGTTGAAAAGTAGGCAAAATGGTTGCAGGCCTAACAACAAAGCCTGCATTCAAAATGGCCACTTGCCTGCCAGCACATGGCCAGTGCCTGTAGCTGCACTCAAAATGGCCACCAGCCACATGGCCTGTCCCTCCCCATGAACACCCCCAAAAATCGAAAAACACTGCAAAATCAGCACAATCCCATTCCATCCATGCCCTCCATGATGTTTAAGTTCAAGACAGCCCACAGAAAGACTAGGCCCATGCTAGACTCAAATATCCCTGGTGAAAAGGCCACAAGTACAGGCCCAAAAAATGAAAATCACTGAAAAATCAGCACAATCCCATTCCATCCATGGCCTCCATGATGTTTAAATTCAAGACAACCCACAGAAAGACTAGGCCCATGCAAGACTCACTACCCCTGGGCATAAATAAAGGTTGAAAAGTAGGCAAAATGGTTGCAGGCCTAACAACAAAGTCTGCATTCAAAATGGCCACTTGCCTGCCAGCACATGGCCAGTGCCTGTAGCTGCACTCAAAATGGCCACCAGCCACATGGCCTGTCCCTCCCCAGGAACACCCCCAAAAATCGAAAAACACTGCAAAATCAGCACAATCCCATTCCATCCATGCCCTCCATGATGTTTAAGTTCACGACAGCCCACAGAAAGACTAGGCCCATGCTAGACTCAAATACCCCTGGTGAAAAGGCCACAAGTACAGGCCCAAAAAACGAAAATCACTGAAAAATCAGCACAATCCCATTCCATCCATGGCCTCCATGATGTTTAAATTCAAGACAACCCACAGAAAGACTAGGCCCATGCAAGACTCACTACCCCTGGGCATAAATAAAGGTTGAAAAGTAGGCAAAATGGTTGCAGGCCTAACAACAAAGCCTGCATTCAAAATGGCCACTTGCCTGCCAGCACATGGCCAGTGCCTGTAGCTGCACTCAAAATGGCCACCAGCCACATGGCCTGTCCCTCCCCATGAACACCCCCAAAAATCGAAAAACACTGCAAAATCAGCACAATCCCATTCCATCCATGCCCTCCATGATGTTTAAGTTCAAGACAGCCCACAGAAAGACTAGGCCCATGCTAGACTCAAATACCCCTGGTGAAAAGGCCACAAGTACAGGCCAAAAAAACGAAAATCACTGAAAAAGCAGCACAATCCCATTCCATCCATGGCCTCCATGATGTTTAAATTCAAGACAACCCACAGAAAGACTAGGCCCATGCAAGACTCACTACCCCTGGGCATAAATAAAGGTTGAAAAGTAGGCAAAATGGTTGCAGGCCTAACAACAAAGCCTGCATTCAAAATGGCCACTTGCCTGCCAGCACATGGCCAGTGCCTGTAGCTGCACTCAAAATGGCCACCAGCCACATGGCCTGTCCCTCCCCATGAACACCCCCAAAAATCGAAAAACACTGCAAAATCAGCACAATCCCATTCCATCCATGCCCTCCATGATGTTTAAGTTCAAGACAGCCCACAGAAAGACTAGGCCCATGCTAGACTCAAATACCCCTGGTGAAAAGGCCACAAGTACAGGCCCAAAAAACGAACATCACTGAAAAATCAGCACAATCCCATTCCATCCATGGCCTCCATGATGTTTAAGTTCAAGACAGCCCACAGAAAGACTAGGCCCATGCTAGACTCAAATACCCCTGGTGAAAAGGCCACAAGTACAGGCCCAAAAAACGAAAATCACTGAAAAATCAGCACAATCCCAATCCATCCATGCCCTCCATGATGTTTAAGTTCAAGACAACCCACAGAAAGACTCAGTCCACCCACCACTGAGTACCCCTGGGCAAAAGGCCCCAAAACAGCCCAAAAATCGAAAATTCCAAAATTTTCGTTGCAGCAACTGTAATGCCCCAAACAAACTTACTTGTAAAATTTCTAATCCAACAGTGATCCAAAGAAAGTCAAAAAGGCCTCAAATCCAAAGATCCAGCAGCATCAACAAAAAGTAATCCTTCCAGCTCCAGATCCAAATGAAAAGTGACCAGGAGATGGACAAAGCACTGGGAGGAGCCTGCTGAACAGGAACAGGAAGTTGAAGACTGTGGGGCACTTCCTTCCTCCCACCCCCCTCCCCCCCTCCCCAAAATGGACTCCTCGCTAAAAAAGTGCAGGCAAATGTCAACCTAAGGAGTTATTCAGATAAAAATCATCATTTCAAGAAGGTTTATGCTGCTTGCTGGTGGATTTCTTGTGCAGAATTGCAAATTTTATATTTTCGCTTGTGCGAGATTCTTGCTGCTCGCCGCATCTCAAATCTCGCAATTGCGAAGTACCGCGAGACGTGATCTCGCCGTACTCGCGTTGACAAACTATCGCTGTGCAAGTTGGCAAGCCGCGATGACGTAATCGCGCTCGCCAAATTCCCGCGGGATCACACAGCAAGATCCAAAATGGCGCAGCACTCGCAAACTATCGAGAAAAACAACTCGGCAAACGATGATAAACGCCGCGCGCCGCAAAAATTGTATCACCAACGCCGCGCGCCGCAAAAAAAATCCGCTGCGTGCGAATTTGCGGATTTTGCGGGAAATTCGCAAATCTCGCGGATTGCGAATTTCCCGAAAATCCGCAAAATCCGCGAGCGAAACGGATTTTCCGCCCATGCTTATTCTTCAACTTTCTGGTTGTACATGAGCCTCATCTGAAGGGCATAATCTACTTGTCCCTTTACCTCCCTCAATTCAGCTAGGTTCTCCTGATGTTTCTCTGGTTCTGTCATGTTATTCAGGTCTTCCTCTATGTTCTTCATTTCTACTTCTCTTTGGGCAATCTACTCCCTAAACTGTCTGTTTCTAAAACAGACCCTGCTCGTAACATTTCCCCTTAAGTATACCTTCCAAGAATCCCAAACTATGGGAGCTAAGGCTGACCTCACATTCTGACTCAAGACATCTTTTGTCTCATTGATCAAATACTTCTTCTCCTCCTCATCTAAAAGCAGAGTATGGTCAAAAGTCCAAACTCTGTTGCTCTGCCTATTTTTTAGATCCAAATCCAAATGTACCCCTGCATGATCTGATGGATTTGGCGTCAGATAACTGATATCTTTCACTATCTCCCTCAAACTATGACTGATCAACACATAATCAATCCTTGATTTATGATGATCCTTCCCATTATAATAGGAGACTCCTAGCTGTTAGCCTGATATGTCTCTCCAGATATCCCTACGTCCCATCTGCTTCATCATTGCATAAAGATATTCCCGCAATTTAGAGGGTGTCCTGGCTCTACTGTGCGGTGATTTGTCCAATTTGGGATCCAATACGATATTAAAATCACCTGCCAAGATTACGGGATCTGGGAAATCTAATAGGTTTGTAAAAATCATTATTAAGGCGGTGGGATCATCATGGTTTGGGCCATAATATCCCACCACTGTAAAAAGAGTGCCCATGATGATCACCTTTAGAATGACCCACCTCCCCCCATTATCTACCCTAAAATCCACTGGACAAGCTTTTACTTGTTTTTTTTATCAGTATTGCCTTCAGGGCCATATTTAAAATCTTCTTCCTCAAAGAGTATGTGTGGAAATTAAGAAGAATCTTCCTCGGTTTAGACCTGTTTGGGTTTCTTATGTATGGATCCCTATGAGCCCTTTGAATATCATGCTTTAAGTCCTCATCAGACTCCTTAATGTAAATTGACTCTTTCAATAGTTTAACAATATAAGATTTTAAATTCTCCCCCTCTTTGCCCTCCGGAATATTAAAAATCTGGAGATAATTTCTCCTGGAGTTATTTTTCAACTGCTCTATCTTTTCCCAGGCCTCCTGCTCCTCTTTTTTAAGAGCCAATATATCTGCTTTGGCTAAACTGAGGTCTTCTTTTAGTACCCCCATAGAATTTTCAATTGTTTCAGTTCCTGCATTGAGGAGATAAATCTTCTTTTCCAATGTCTTACAAAGGTTTCTGATTTCAGCTTGGTTCGATTCTGACACTGAAACCCCCTTTTTAATGTCGCTTGAAAGGGGACAAAATAGGGATTCTAAGGAAGCTGATGAGGCCCCTTTTGACTCTTTGGGGTCTTGCCCAGGCTCCATACACGGGCCCTCCCCTGACACAGAGGGAACTTTATCTCTCGGACTCCCAGGACTTGGGTCAGCACCACCTGTTCCTGCCAACTCCTGCTCTTGCATAGTCGAGAGATTACTTTTTGGAGACCCCCCCAGAAGCTGCCATATCTCCTATGCCGGATTCTAAATTGATGAGGGCTGGCCCCCGTCTAAGTGCTTCTCCCTGTTTTGCAATATTGAGCACAATTGATTGGACCTTAAAATATGATCTGAGGGAGGGGGTGATCCTCACCTTAAAGTCCATGGATTTGCTCCTACTTTTCCCAGCTTTTACAGTCTGACCTTTTATTTCACACCTCTGAAATGAGCTAGAGATAGACCCCTCCTCTAATACATGTGTGCTGATCTGTGCAGGGGGTGAGAGATGTATTTTACCCTCCCCACCTACAACCTTCACCTTTCTGAGGCGCTGCCTTTTCCTCTTAACAGTCAATTTTACAGGCTCTTGAAAGGCCCCCCAATACCCTTTACCTTCCTTAACAGTGGCTGGATCTGGAGCTGACACGTCCACCGGAGGTTGGTTCTCCAAACCTTCTTGCCTTACTTCCAGGGAGAGAGTCCGCAATGGTTTCTGAGAGCCCAGCCCCTCAGTTTGGATCTCCTCTCCAGCAGCTGACTCCACCCATGGCTGAGCTTGCTCGGCATGTACTGTTGCTGCTCAGACTAACCCGGAGGAGACCGCGCTCCGCAGCTCTACGGCCTCTCCTGTGCTCCAGGGCGGCCGCCCCCCACCGCGTAACCAAGGCAGAGACCGCTGACAGACAACTTCCTGTCAGCCCCGGAGTCTCGCAACACGTACTCCGGTAAAAGAAGTTCAGATGAAACCAAGTTTCCCAAAAGGCCCAAAGCTGATTTAACCAGGGAAAGAGAGCGGGGTATATAAACGTATAAGTCAAGTCAAGTCAATTTTTATTGTATAAAATTAATAAAAATTATTACAAAAACATTTCTAAAGTTAAAAACACATATGTAACTATTACTTATATTAGAGTCTGTTGATCATATGAAGAATAAAATAAAATATATTTCAGTTTTTTGCTATAATTCCCTGTTCGGCTTGCTGTAGGAGGGATTGGGCTTCCATCATATATTTAACCCCCCTACATGCCAACATAGGAGATGGACCATCTAGCCATCGAATTACTGCTTGCCTACATGTCCGAATGTTCAATTTGTTAAAAATGTCCTTTAAAAGCCGTCTCCTCAAATCATTAAGCGCCGGGCAAGCACATAGCAAGTGAGTTAATGATTCATTTTGATATCCACATAGACGACAGTGAGAGTCAAGGTACCAATTTTGCCAGGATGGTAACAAGTCCTTTGAAAACTGTAGGCCTAATCGATGGTTAATATATCTTTGTTTTAGGAACCTATTGAAATGACTTTCCAGATACGTCTGTGGCTTTATCCCGGAGTATGAATTTATCACGGTCCACCCGTGTCGTCGTTTTGCTATACTTGTTTTATCTTCCAGATAGGATTCCCATTTGACAGCATTGTTTGTGATTTTGTCAAAGGTATAAACGTATAAGTATTATGGCATATCCATTAGAAGTCCTCCCTTAGTTTAATTCCAGCGCAAGACATAGGACCTGGGAGCCTCCGACGAAGCAAGCAGCAGCTCACACAGCATCCCCCATGTTCTCCGAGTTTGAGCTGGGTTCACCTCTTTTTATCAATCCTTGTGTGGGTCAACCCGGTAAAAATGATAGTGCTCCCCAAAATTACTTTTCTTTTTAATACCATTCATTTACATTTTAACAAATTGGCTATAGACAAACTCCGGCAGGCAATTAACTCTTTTATTTGGGCCTACAGAGGTACCAGAAACGCATGGAAAAAGTTGAGGCGTAGAATGGAGGTCTTTCATTGCCGGACTTGCAGTATTATGCCTGGACCTTTCAATTGTTCCAACTACCTTTTTCCTGCGGTTGATATTGACCACCACATTTTCATCTTAATGACTGCTCTCATTGTCATGTAATCATTGAGATTAGGCAATTAGTTTGCACCTTGGTGGTGATGTTGAATTGAAATGAATGCTTTGATGACCTCTTGCCTAACCTCTTGTATGGTCATTTGCATGGCCACCAGCATGACTGCTTGTATGACTGTTAAAAATACGGGTCTCTAGTTGGCAATGGTTTGTGCCTTTGTCCAAGTAGGGACCCTTCTTCCTAGTCTGGGTAAGGGGGTTACACTTCTAAAATAACCCCTGTTCACCTCCTTGGTAGCTTAGCATGAGCAGACAGGCTAATCTCAGAGGCAATGTGCAAAGGATATGTGAACACATACAGTAATAAAATGAAAACACTAAAAATGCACACCACACCAGTTTAGAAAAATAAGAAATCTTTATCTAAACCAAATAAGACCCAAACTTCAAAAATCCACAACACAGTAATAAAAATATGGCTTTCAACTGGTAGAAATAGTTTCGTTTAAAGCAAATTGCAGATGCAACAATTTTCACACAAAGTACCTTGGATGCGTCACGCACAGAAACAAAAAGGACCGCAGGGAAGGTGATCTATTAGTTCCTTACACTCAGGGAAGGTGATGCATCGGTTCCTTGCTTCGGGGTGGTGATGCATCAGTTCCTTACTGCTGCACAGAGGAGGTCATGCGTTGGTTCCTTATTGCTGCGCAGGGGCAGTGATGTGCGGTTCCTTACTGGAGAGGAGGTGATGTGTCAGCTTCTTACTGCATGGGGAGGTGATACATCGGTTTCTTACTGCGTCCCCAAATGATGGGACAGACCTGGCACCTTGATGCAATGGGACGATCCGGGACAATGCGTGGATTCTTGCAGCCACACAGCAGGACTTGTGTCAGTATCGGTGCGGTGATCTTGAACTTCGGAGACCAGTGCACTCGATGCAGCGTGTCACGTGGTGATTTCTCGAGCCGCGCCAGGCGCTGCGGCAGTTTCTTCGGCGATGCATGTGAAACAGGCCCAGATGCATCACAGTTCTCGTTGTTGTGTTGCTTTTCCAGCTCCCAACAGCCAGAACAACTTCCAGAGGCCCAGAAGAGCTACAGGCCCCTCTTGGCAGGTCAGAACTCCCAGCAAGGAAGGTCAGAGGACCTGGAGGTGAAGTCTTTCTGTCCCTGAGATTTCAGAACAGGAGACAAGCTTTTCTTCAAGCCCTTGGAGAACTTCCTCAAGCAGGGTACACAGCAAACTGCAAAGTAGCCACTGCAGGCCAACCCCAGCCAACAAACAGCACAGGGGCAGTAATCCACCTCAGTTTCTCCAGCTCTTCTCCTTGGCAAATATTCCTCTTAAGTCCCAGAAGTGATCAAAAAGTCTGGGGCCTGGACCCCTCTTTTCATAATACAAAATCCTTTGTTCTCTGGAGAGAGAGAGTGTCTATGCCCAGCCAAAAGCAGTTCTGTCCTCACTGGTGCAGCTTCCTGGAAGGAGATGGAGGTAGCATTGTCCTTGGCAGACCAGGCCCATTCAGGTGTGAAGGAAACCTCCTCCCCCTATTCTGAATGCACCCCAAGTCTATTCAGCCCAGCCCTGACTCACCCTGGAAAGGTAGGACACTCCTTAAACCCCCAAGTGGCTGTCTGAACAGCATGCACATCCCCAGCCCCTGTCACTCCAAAGCCAGACAGTTAATACACAACCTAGCAGAGGCACACTAGATGGTTAGTCTAACAATGACCAATACACAACACATGTACAGTCACCTATTTCGCAGACACCATGACAGATTGTATAATAATTTCAAGCATATCACATGAGAGGCTACATGACAGTCGGTGATCACTTCATAAAACAGATTGCCTGACAAATTGTACCTCAGACTGCTTACAAACTGTGTGACAACTATGTGAAAAACAGCATAACAAATTGTAAGTCAAAGTAAATAACAAATATCTCTAATATAAGTACTGTGCGAACAGTATGTACCTGTCCACAAAGAACTTCAGTGCTTTGGCAGGGTCCAAAGAGCTTTATAAATTCCACTGTAATACAATATTTGTGACAGAGTACTTGTGAATTTCTTTGAAATAACCAAGCATTGTTTGTTTAAAACGGCATGAATTAAACAAAAGGTGATTGACAAAATGCTTTCAAATAGTCTAACTCTGGCAATCTTTCTAGGTATTGGAAACCATTGTTTTTTCCCCCAAAATGACACATCATATTAGCCCAAGTCATATGCAAATCAGCCTTGGTCCTGCTCCAATAGGAACAGCCCAGCTGAAACTGCCAAACCAGATTGTCTCTGAACTGGAATATAGCAATCCAACAATGGCTTGGGGGTAATTTGAGCTTTCTCTATCAGGTGCAGCTTGGTTTTATTGGTACCGTGAGCTCAGAACCCATGTCTGGACACATCCATGGCCACTTTTGGCATTACATTAAACACACAAAAGGTGATGAGAGGAATGCTTGCAAATAGCCTATGAACAATCAATCACTCTGGAAAGCAGTCAAACCATGCTTTTTTTGCCAATTGTTCCACCTCATAATAGACGGTGGCATATGAAAATCATCCTTGTTCCTGCTTCAATAGGAAGGGGCAGTCCTCCTCAAACTGCCTAGCCAGGACGTCGCTTAAGTAGTTTAGTATTTATGAGAATATCACACAGTGCCACAAGTCACCTTGCTGAGCTGCATGACAGGGTAACGGCAGGAATGCACTGTATTTAAAAGAATATGGCTCGGTGGCTTACGCGCCGGCGTGTGATGGCGCTGCCTTCGTGAGCTCCGTGGCGACGCGGGATTCCCGGCTGCATATCTCGTCACTTACCCGCATACGGAGACCGGCAAACGGCATCCCCGCACGGCGGAACATGGTCCCCGTGTGTTGCGAGGTGCAGCGGCTTTCATAATTGCCGCCTTCACCTTCTTTTGCCGCAACATCTTCTTCAGCCACTGCGGGACGCGGGCGGCCGCCATTTTGTGCCGCCGCGCTCGCGTCCCGTTTTTTTGTCATCTTCACAGTCTCATCAGCCCGTGTATCCTCCTGCAGAAACGAATGCTCTTATTTGGACAAGGTATGTGCTAAGGGATGCGCATCAAGCTCCTACTATGTATCCATGACCTTTGCGGCCAAAGTTCGCTGCATAACATCTAATTACACTATACCTCATAGCGGCGGCCATTTTGTGGTGCTCCCTGTGCAATGCTAAATACCTTCTTTTCCTCTGCTGTCAGTCCTCCGTGGAACATCAATTGAGCCTCTTGGGTCCCATATAGTATGGACGCTTTGCTGTTTCTTTGATGCTATATTCCTGGATGGTTTTTTGACTGCGTATTGAATGGATTTTTGCTACTTTTCGACGCATTTCCTGTAGGTCTGAGGTATTGCTTCTCCATTGCATTCTATTACCTCTTATATGACCTCTTCCTTCCAGTACTTCGTATCCCTCTACATATAGGGTCTCAACATTTAGGCTATTGCATTGCGGCTTTCATCTCTGCGGTCCTCCTAGTTTGCCCCTCTGTTGACATCATGTCTCAGGACGCAGGCCATGCGAGATCGTCTGTCACCGGTACCAAGCCGAAACGCCCTAAGAATGACCCTCCATCTCCAATTCGCACTTCTCAGAACCCCGTGCTGGACTCTATCCTTGAAGAGGTTCTTGGCTTACAACCTTTCATGTTGGCAACTAACGAGAAGCTCAAGCAGATAGAAGATAGATGGGTCGTCATGGAGAACAAGGTTCTGCAACTAGAACAACGCATTAGTGACGTCCAGGATGTATCTACGAAAATTCCTATTCTTGAAAAGGAGATACAGCAGTTGAAACTTCACACAGAGGACCTTGAAAATCGTAACAGGAGGAATAACCTCCGTATTTATGGTGTTCCGAAGTCCCTTGGGGAGGCTGATATGGTGTCCTTCATCCGCAAATTCCTCTATGAACTCTTGGAACTTCCACCTGAATCTACTCCTCTGAACATACAGCGTGCTCACCGTTTGGGCCGTCCAACGTCTAACCCAACCAAACCTAGAGGTATTATCCTGCTTTTCCTTGAATTCACCGAATTGATGACTGTTCTTAAAGCTGCAAGATCTAAACGTCGCCTCATTTGGTCGGGCCACACCATCTTTATAGCCCAGGATTTATCGAACGCCACGAATGCACGTCGCAAAGAGTTCCTTAATCTACGCCCACGTATGAGGGAATTTAGCATTCAATATGGAATCCTACATCCATGTCTCTGCAAAATAACTCACAATGGTCGTTCCCGTACATTTGATGATCCTCAGAAGCTTCGAGAATATCTCCAAACTGTTTCTGCTCCCACGATGGACACTAATGACTGAACATAACCCGTTGCTGGTGTCTGCTTTCACTTATCTTCTGTCTTGACGAATGTAGTGGCCTTGTCCCGGTCTCTTGCTTGTAATTCTTTGCTACGACTTTTCTTCTTTTTGATTGTATCTTATCTATATTCCCGCGTTTTCCTTGCTCTGTGAGGTAGGCGCCCGCGCTGGCGTCTCCATGCTCCTAATGTCTCGGTATTCTCTTTTTTCTCAGATCTGGCGTCTTTGCCTTAATCTGTTTCTTATTTTTCTCCTTCTTTTTCTTTCTTCTCTTTTTTCTCTTTTCACAGGCCATTCATGTTTTCCCCTTGCTCATTTGTGTCCCGTTTTCTTTTTTGTATCTCTTATTTCCTCTCTTATTGTTACCTCCCGTACTCTTCATTGTTCCTCCTCTTTTTTCCTTATGCTTGAGATGCTCATTTGCCTACTGTTTCTCTATATTTACCCGATTTTCATTGCCTTTGTTCATATTTTGTATTTGATTCTCATTTCTAACATGTTTGTCTCCATTGTCTCTCCTTGTAGTTGTTCACCTGCAGTGTATTGGACCCAGGTGTTACCCTACTCCCTTGCCTTCCATCATGTGTAATTTTGTATCGTGGAATGTTCGTGGTCTTGGCAACCCTGTCAAACGTCAAAAGGTACTGTCCCATTTATCCAAGTTAAATGCTCAGATTGCCTTTCTCCAAGAAACTCATTGTACAGATGCCGAATCGTTGAAACTTAAGAGAGCTTGGGTGGGTCAAGTTGTATTTTCTCCTGCTGTTGCTAAAAAAGGTGGTGTTGCTATACTATTTCGCAAAGGTTTGGATGTTCAAATTCTCTCTTCTCAATTGGATGATGAAGGTCGTTGGGTCATGTCAAAAGTGACTGTACAAAACAAAACTATGGTGCTCCTCAATATTTATGGTCCTGTCCGACCAGACCCTAAATTTTGGTCTGACGTCAAAATCCTCATCTCTTCCATTGACTGCCCTAACATTATCATAGCTGGTGACCTTAACCAATGGTTAGATCCCTTTTCAGATAGACTATCCTCCTCCAAATTCCAGCCTGATAAGACTCATAAATCCTTCCAATCAGCCATTGCCTCACGTCCCCTTTTCGATGTGTGGAAAACATGCAATCCAAACTCACTCGAATATACATTCTACTCTAATGTTCACCACTCCCGGTCCAGAATTGATTATATTCTAGTCAGCAAATCCCTTCTCCCTGCGATTCAGAAGTCCGAAATTGGTTCTATTTTTCTCTCCGATCATGCACCTGTTTATGCCACTTTTGACCTGGCCCAAACCTCTTCCTCTTTCAATCGATGGAAACTTAACACATTCCTCCTCTCCGATTCTGTATTTATGTCTAAAGTTAAAGATTTCATTGCTGAATACTTTTCCCTCAATTTACCACATGACACATCAGTTTCAAATAATTGGGATGCCTTTAAAGCTGCTTTACGAGGTTTCACAATTTCTTATGTATCTCGGAAAAAGAAACTCAACCGTGATAAATATACCGCCCAACTCTCCAACATCAAGACCCTAGAACATTCTTACTTTTCGTCCAAGAATCCTGACGCTCTTCTCCAACTTATCAAAGCTAAATCTGACCTCAATCAAATCGCCACAGTTGAAGCTTGTAACACCCTTTTGAAGATTAAATCTAAATTTCATGGGGGCCAGAATAAAGCTGGGAAAATGCTAGCAAACTATCTCAAAATTAAATCCGAGCGAAAATCAATTGGCTCTATTCTCAACGAGGTAACCAACACACTGGTTTCTTCGGATGAGGATATTGCACAAGTATTTCATAACTACTATAAACTCCTATATACTGATGATACGCACCCTGATGATGATGACCTCTCCCGTTTTTTCAAAGACCTACCTCCTCCCCCATCTCTACCTACCGAATTCCATCAACTAGAGTCTGACATTACCCCTCAGGAAATTCTCAAGGCAATTACCTCCTAAAAAAAGCGAAAGCCCCTGGCCCAGATGGTCTCCCAATTGAATTTTACGCCACCATGCATTCTATTTTTTTCCCTCATCTTTTACAACTTTTTAACTCCTTTATTGCAAATGCCAAAGCCTCTGGCTCCTTTTTGGATGCCCTAATAATCATAATCCCCAAACCTGACAAAGACCATTCCCTGTGTAAAAACTATCGTCCCATCTCCCTGATTAATTACGATTGTAAAATTTTTGCCAAAATTCTAGCGGCCCGCCTGGACTCCCTTATCCCTCTACTAATCAGCACCGACCAAGTTGGCTTTGTGAAAGGTAGACTTGCTGCTGACAATGCCCGTGTCTTTGCCAATATTATTTCACACAGTAAACAATTTAAAGCCCCCCTAGCTGCACTATCCCTGGACGCTGAGAAAGCATTTGACCGTATTAATTGGAATTTCATGTTTAAATCACTACAATGGTTTGGGTTTGGTCCATACTTCATTTCCTTAGTTAAACTACTTTATTCTGCTCCTCGTGCAAGTGTTTTTGTTAATAACCAATTCTCAAAATGTTTCCCATTATCCAGAGGAACGAGACAAGGCTGCCCACTTTCCCCTTTACTTTTTATTCTTTGCCTTGAACCCTTCCTCATTAAAATCCGCTCTAACCCCCTAATTCATGGGTTCAAATTGTCTTCGATTGAGACAAAAATTTCAGCCTATGCCGATGATGTCCTGGTTTACATGGCTAACCCTGTTGCTTCCCTTCCTCCATTTTTAGAAGAAGTCCGCTTATACTCCTCTGTTTCTGGTTATAAGCTTAATCTCTCTAAAACGGAGGTCCTACCCCTCAACTCATCTTGTTACCAATATATGTTTGCATCAACTGATTTTGCATGGTGTCCCTACAAGATCAAATACTTGGGTATTTGGTTCTCCTCTACCTTAGGTGAAACACTCAAACTGACCTTTACATCCCATACTCAAAAGATTCAATCACTCCTTCAAATATGGTCCCCCCTTTTCCTTTCATGGTGGGGTCGTTTAGACACCATCAAAATGATGATTTCCCCTCATATTTTATACACTGTCTCCATGCTTCCTGTAAAAATCCCTAAATTGTATTTCAATCGGCTGAACTCCATCTGCTCCAAATTTCTGTGGAATAATAAAAGACCTCGTATTGCCTTACATAAACTTACACGCCCGAAATCCGAAGGTGGGGTTCGCTTTCCTGACTTTCAATCTTACCACTCTGCCTTTTTAATAAAACAAGCCTTCTCATTGGCTTACGATTTCAAATATACCCCTCTGCCCAGATGGATCGCAGTCGAACGGTCCTTGTTAAAAGATTTTACTTTTCAACAATCTCTTTTTATGTCAAATTGTTCATTCTTGACTACACACCCTGTACTGAAATACTCTCATACTCTGCTGCACAATGTATTCTCGAAAGACTCGTCCCCCTTACAAAGTTTTCTCTCTTCTAGTGTATGGTATAACAAATATCTTAAGTACAAGGGCAAATCTTTTTATTTCAAGTATTGGAAAGAAAAGGATATTATGTTTGTGTACCAATTTTTTTCTGATTCCTCCATTATTCCATTTGATGTAATACAAAATATGTTTAATTTACCTGCACATTTTCGCAAAGAATATGACATTATTACTTCTGCCATTCTCTCTCACCTTTCTACCTTTCCTACTTTTGATCTCCTTCCTTCCCTTACTCCTTCCACTCCTCTATATCCTATGTTTACTCAACAAATTCCCAAAGCTGCTCTAATTTATAAACTGTTATTAGATAATGTTGGCCTTAGGCCTAAAACCGTCACTGAAACTGTTTGGGAAACTGATTTATCTTTCTCGTTATCTGTTGATGTTTGGGATCGCTTATAGTCTAAACTGTTTAAGACTTTGATTTCAGCCCGTATTACTCAGTCACTTTTTTTTCTTTACCATAGAGCTCTTATTACCCCCGTAAGCATAACAAAATTCTCCCCTTCCTCCTCCCCCCTTTGTTGGTCCTGTTCCTCCCACCCAGGCACACTCAAACACCTCTTGTTTGATTGCCCCTCTGTTCTTATTTTTTGGAGCTCAGTTTGGAATTATTGCATGCGTATTTTTCATTTCTCTGAACCATTTTCATCGTTGCACATTTTTTTAGGTTCCCTATCTGATGTTTTGGACTTACATTCGTATAACGCTAAATTGTTTGATCTTCTTATTGCAACTGCTTTCAAAGTAATTTTGTCTTGCTGGAAGGATAACTCTAAATTGTCTGTGCATACGTGGTGGAATTTTGTATGTGATGAGCACAGAATTGCAATTGCTTCTTCTTCTTCTGTCGCCTTAAAAATTAAATCTGATCTTACCTGGCTACCTTTCTCTACCTTCTTATCCTCTTCTCCCCCTCCCTAACCTTCCCTTCCTATTTCTCTCTCTCCCTCTTTTTCTCTTTTCTTTTCTTATCTTTCTTTCTCTCTTCTATTTTCTTCCATTTCATATTTTATCTGAACCTTTTTTCATCTCCACTTATCTTTCATGACTATCTCATATTGGTTCTGTTTTATGTCATGCTGTTATATTATGTTGTACTACTTTTCTTAAACAAAATAAAAACCTTATTAAACTGAAAAAAAAAAGAATATGGCCTTTCTGGCAGCGTTTTGACTGCCTAATGCCAATGCAGGCACCCTGATACCATGGTACAAGGGTACCTGTGTTGCTTTCAGAATGTTTCTTGTGCAGGAAGGGACACCTTCTTGCGCAACACAATCCTGAGAGGCATATTCCTCTTTCAATATGTGCTGCAGAATGCAACACACACACAGAGACGAAGTAATAAGGAGAAATGAAGATATTTTTCCATTCCTCCCCTGAAAAGGCAAATCTTTTTGGGCATTCCCAGGTCTACTACTATTGGTAAATCTAGGAATGTATAAAAAATCATGGGAGTTGCTTGGTAACAACCACGCAACACCCATGTAACGCATTCCCAGGGCAGGGTAATGCAATGCAGCGATTTGTGCTGTCTTGCGTTACTTCAGATTTATGAAGCCACTCAGGGCCACGCGAGGTGGCCTTGCATACCTTCATTAATCACATTTTGGGATTGTGTCGCACCAGGAGCATATTGAATGGTGCAAGAGTGACGAAACTCTCCCCATAAATATTCCCCTTTGTTTTTGGGTGCAGGTGAGGCTAGTGCAGAGCCTTTTATGCTTTTTCAGGTTTTATTTAGACAGTATGGTCTTCTCGAAATAATGGGGTGCTTTCACATCGACTTCGAGATTATTGTGTGAGGCCGAGCAGCGCTTCACATGAAGGCGACAGGATGTTATTACCCGAGTACAATTGGGTTCCTATTTCATCCGCTTCCGAGGGATAAAAGGCTCTGAGTGCAACGCTGAAAGGTGAACCTGTAAACCTCAGTTTGTACAATTCCATCCTTAGAAGCGCTGAAAGAAAATCTGACATCTACCGAGTTCAGAACTTACAAATGAGGCCCATTGTTGGTTCTTTTGTGCGGGCCTTCAAAAACAAGAGAAAAAGGAAAGTTCAACCTGCGCATTTTCAATATCTTTAGTGACTTTCAGGACGAACTGTTTCTAAAAATAGAGAATGAAATATTCTTACACCGCAGGTGTTTATAGAAATGTCGCGGGTGCCCCTGTCGCGGTGTAACTAATGCGCGTACCATCTGCCGAAAGCGGGCCCCGGTTCGAGGCTATTAAAATACATCTCTATATCTTACTGAAGGCTAGGTAAATCCCGAGATGTGTTCTGCATTACAGCTCTTCATCGCTTCTGAGAACCTGGAGGTTGCACGCAGACATTTTGCAGGTGATCTGAATTCCCGCCTCGAGCAGTTAAATCTGCTGGAAAGTAGGCAACAGGCCTTACGCGTGGAATTGGGGAGACCCGGGGCCATGATAGTTTAAAAAAAAAAACACGAATTATCATACATTGAAAAAACATGACAGTAGCTTTCTCCAACCCTCCTGGCAGTTACTGCAAGACTGCATTCCGAGCAGCCGCTGTGGAAATGCAAATATCTTCCCAGGGATTTTTATTTCCGTGTACTACAAGAGACGGTTTTGCGAAGACATAAATGTGCGTATTAATATTTTAGCATTGCGGTAAAATATTAAGTGGCGTTACCAGGAGCTCGAACTGAAAAACATTGTAATCTAACAATGATTTTGCAATGGGTATTTTAGATTGGAATTTGGCCAGGATACATAGATGCCCAATGGATCTCTATAAACTGGTAAGAAATAAATATTTTTTACCTCATCATTATAGGGGTTTGCACAAAAACCAGGACCTCGGGCGCCATTGTCTTTCTTTCAGCAGTAGATATAAAAGGAGAAACATGCTGAATAATATTTGATTTTTTAATGCAACTTGCAAACTTCTTTATGACCACGCTTGTTTTGGCTATCACATATATGCCCATCGCGCTGCATTGTATCACATCTTCAAAATGACCAAACAATATGCAAGCTAGTCTTACTCCACTCAACAACAGGTAAACTAAGCCCACTTAAGAGCAGCAAAAACAAACAAAAAGAACAATAAGCAACAAACAGGTTTCTGCTTTTTAGATTTCATTAGTAAGATTCTTCTGGAGCTCCTAATTACACATTGAAGACTCCCTACTATTTTAGGCAGGGCTAAATAAAAAATAAAAAAAATGAAAAAAAAGACAAATCCCAGTTCCCAAAATGAGTGCCGGTGCCTCCATCTGTAACAAGATGTACAAATTAAGCACCGAATTTAGGGGCATATTAGCAACAACTTGCGATAATTATCGCAAACCGCGATTAGCGCGATTTTTTTATCACCTACTATCGCTGGATTTTATTGCGGAGATAACGCTGTATTACCAACATTTATCTCCACAGCAATAAAAAATCCAGCGATAGCGGCGAATCCCATCTATAATGTGAGATTTCCAGCGATAACAATCCTATTGCTTGGAAAATCTCGCTAATAGGCAGGTGGGGACTTAGCCATAGAATCCACCTCCCATTGACTAATATGGCTAAGCCAGGTTTTTGCCAGGTGTAAAATACTGGCGCTAATCGTGGTTAGCTCTCCTTTTTTAATTGCGTCGCGGGTATTGCTAATAGGTGATAGCTGTGTTAGCGACTGCTTTCTGTCGCTACCAGTTTGGGTACGCCCAATTTGCATGTCATTAGCGATAAATATCGCTGACATGCAAAGCGGGCCCCAAACCGGTCGCTATCGCCTGGAAGCTGTCGCTAACTGCTGTTAGCGACAGCTTGGTAATTAAGGGATAAAAAAATTGCTCTTTATTGGTAAAAAGTGCAGCTAAAAGTGGTGATAACACCCTTGTTAATATGCCCCATATGGTTGCAAAACGCCAGATATGTAAAAACTTGTCACAATGGCTTGTAGGCTACTACTGATAAAGTTTGCAGTGAATCGATCTGGGAGCCTCTCCTCCACATTCAGAGTCAGTTGCAGGGTGCTCCAAAGGTTGTCACCTCACCTTTTCTCAGTCTCTATTAAACCATTTAACCTCACTCACAACTGGTCTCTTTGAGTGGCAACATTTGTTTGAGGTTACCTTAACTTTTTTGATTGAATTCATTTTGATCACTGGTATTAAGTCCTCTTACCTTTGTTTTGTTTCTCATTCTCCTGTTCCCTCTCGGTTCCCTAATATTTGCCTTATAACCATTTGCGGATTATCACATTTCTTAATTCTGGTCTCCGTCTCCATCCCTGAGCACCCCAGAGATATCCTCCATCAACTGTTGCCACCAGCCTCCCTTGCTGAAACCAACATTAATCTGGTCTGGGTTTTGCTAACACCACAATCCTTCCTGAATCACTCCTGTGTGTCTCTCTCGTCCCTTCCCTCTTTTGCCCTGGTTTCTCTTGTGTGAAGATGCCACTTCCCGAAGGATGGATGGAAGGAAGGAAGGAAGGAAGGAAGGAAGGGGAGCCAGGATCTGCAGCGAGTCCACGTCTCTGCCTTTGGACATACCCAAAGGCCACTGTTGACGGGCAGATGTCTGCTTTGGCTACTTACTGTGAGGAATTTAACATCAAATTATGTCAGTTGCAACTCACTTATTTGTTTTCAATGAGTTCGAGTTAAATTCTGAAAAATCGAGGAGAACCTGCTTGCCCCAAAACATCAGTGTGTCTCTGAGACTCTCTGTCCATTTCCCTCTACTCTACTTGCCATCTTTCCAAGTTATCCAGCTATGAAAAAAACATGGGCTGCTCTACCGACGCTGATGTGAGCTTTAGCATTCACACTGACCACAATTGCTGGTTTCAGAAACACCAACATTTCAAAGGGCTTGGTTTCCTTCCCGTTGATGATTATAATGTAATCGTGGGGGCTACGATGTAATATGAAGTTTATTTTGGGAACCCTATGTTCAGGTGGCGTCCCCGATTCCCATCTTAATTGGGCTCAATATTGCCTTATTAACTATCTGTGTCATTCCTTTGTATACATATTTGCCTGTGTTGCAACTGCAGTTTAATAGCTGGGTTGTCATTGCAAGACTATCAGCATTTAATGTCCCTTCATGAGCATCTAAGCTACCAGAGGTCTTTAGCAAACCAAGCGGAGGACAAGCAGACCTTTTTTCTGGGTTTAGTTGTCAGGGGAGCAGTGTGATCTAACAATACCAAAGGGTAAGTAAGGGTTAACTGAAACTACAGCCCTGTGCTGCTTCCACCCATTTAGTCAGTAGTCCTTCTGGCATACATTTTAAAATAGATTTTAGAGGGGAGCTGATAATCTATATGTGAATGAAACATATTCAGATACTTCCTTCATCATTACTTTTTTTACTCTTCAATAACTTTTTATACAAAAAATATATACGTTCATAAAACCTCTTGTATATATCAGATGCATACCAATCTCAATTACTGTTCAAAATGCCTCATTAAATCCTTTTACATTTATATTCTCACATAATTATTGATCTATAGATCTTTCATATGCAGAAAAATAGTCTATGCACGGAGTCACTACTTATTGCAGAGTTCATGCCAGACGTATATCCTATTACGAATATTAGCACAGGCCCCATTTCCTTCTCTAGTTTTATCACACACTATGAAATCGGCAGGGTGAAACAGAAGTGCATTGAAAAGTAATGTGCAGAGACTAGTAGGTTATGAATACTTGTTTTACTTTGGATGCTATATAGCACAGTACAGGAATGCAGTGGGATTTTCTTCTTTGATACAATGGCAAAACACATTTTTGGTCAATGAAACTAAAGTGAATGGCGCATGTGTTAGTTCTGGGAATAAGATGTCTTGTCTTGACCTGTTGCTATAGAATTGGAAGTGAAAACCCCAAGAAACGTGATATAGTTTAGCCCATTCAAAAGGAGTGATGAAAAGTTCTATATCTAATTACAGCCCTGAAGAGTGTAATCTGTGTTAATTAGGGACTCCATGCAGAGACTATTATTTTACCATTGTCCATGCACAATTCATCTGTAAATTCTTTTACTGTTGAAACGTTTCAGCCATACTGCTTATTCACACACATTGTAAACAAACCTTTCTTCTACCCACTTGCTATGGTGATCTATCATAAATAAAGTACAATTTAAAGTGCCTAACTTAGGGGCCCATTAGGATGTCGGGCGGATTGCTGGTGGTAGCCACCGCCGACCTGGCGGGTGCAATCCACCCGACATCCTCTCCTCAATGCCCCACCATATCACCATATTAGTTTGACAGGGGGACCGCGGCGGACGGAAAGGTTTAATATGGTGGCGGTGTCAGTTTGACACCGCCAGCCATATTACAATGGGCCCGATCTGATGCCTTTCCGTGGTGTCAATGTTGCATGCAGTCTTCACCTCAGGGGCCCCCTGTGGGCCCCCATGGTGAAGGGGGGAGTGGGGGGGTGCACATGGGGGGTACCTGGGGTACCCCCCTGCATTTGCATATGCAATGCGGCAGGCACCACGCGGTGCCTGCCGCTTTGTGTATGCAAATGCATACATGCATTCTTAGCATTGTGGCGGGCGGTGCTGAGAGCACCGCCCGCCACAATATTAAGAATGCATGATGCGCCCGCCGCTGTGGCGGGCGCATCCTAATGTCCAGTGCGGGACCGCCGCTCAGCTCGCGGGCGGCCCCGTTTTCCGCAAGGGTGGCGGGTGGGCAAAGTCCGCCCGCCATCCTAATTGGGGCCTTAATGTCAGAGGGAACCGCCATATCCAAGGTGAGCTGAGAATTATGAGCTTCATAAGGTCTACTGTGATCGTTTAACACTTCTCATTTACAGCACAATCCACACAATCTTCAAAAATGTCTCCAATGGCTCTATTTAAGGTTGGTCACAAAAAGTCTCATTTGTCATGCTGTTTCAAGGACCTCCTTTTAATGTCTTTCTCAAGGTCCCTCTTTCTCAATGTTAACAGAACCACCATCAAGCCTAGCCATCTTTTTTTCAGTTTAAAAATGAAGTTTATTGAAGAACAAGGAATAAAGGAATACAAAATATGAAGAACAAAATATATATACAATAAAGAAGGAAAAAGGAAGGCATATACAGTGAAGATAGCATTTAATCATGGGTGCAACTGAATGGTAATATAACAAGATATCATTATAAGCATTGATATATATGTTTTGTTATAAAATGCTTATTAAGCGCTCGAATGCTGAGGCGTCTTGGTGCTGGTGTGTGTGAGCGGAGCGAAAGTGATAAACTGATAACTACTCAGAGTTAAACAGCCGGGATTTCAGGATTTTCCTGAAAGATGAGAGATTCGAGTGAAGTCTCAAGGCCACCGGCAGTTTATCCACAATTGGGCAGCACAACTAGAGAGTGAGTGCCCCCCTATCTGACCCGTCTATACCTTGGGATACAGATCAGGCCAAGATTGGCCAACCGTAGGTCTCGCGGGGGGTGTATAGAGCCCGAACCTATCCTGACAGAACTCAGAGCCACCCCCATATCATGCCTTATGTACCAGGCAGAGTACCTTAAACTCAATTCTCTGCTGGACGGGGAGCCAGTGTAGCGTACTTCTGCTCTGAGTAGTAGGGTGGCCCTTCGGAAGCTTTAGAATCAGTCGTACTGCGGCCATCTGCAGTGATTGAAGTTTACTGATCTGGTGCTTATCGATGCCCAGGAGCATCGCATTGCAATAGTCCAATCTGGACACAAAAAGGACGGCCATTACCGTCTTCTGGAGTGCCAGGGGAATGAAAGAGAAGATTTTGCGCAGGGTCTTAAGTAAGAAAAAGCTAGCCAATGTTAGGCTATTCACCTGAGCTGACATGTTCAATTTGTCATCAAAAATGACCCCAATATTCCTCACCTTCTTTACTGGTAAAGGACATTCCCCCGCCTCCTGCGGCCACCACAGGTTACTCCAGATTGGTGGTCCGTTCCCAAATTCAATCACTTCTGTTTTCTCTGTGTTAATTTTCAGGAAACTCAGACTCATCCACTCCATGACATCCTTCAAACAGGCATGGAATCTTGCCGCTGTTTTCTCCGGCATGTCTGAGACAGATATCACCAATTGCAAATCGTCCACGAAAGACACGAGGGTGAAGCCATGTTCCCTCACAAGCCTGGCCAGCGGCTTCACACACAGCTAGATTCATGAAGCCAAATTGCGATTGCAATAGCTGCGAGTAAGCAATTGCGATCGCAATTTGATGAAAAGGAATTCATGACAGTGTAATCCCAAAAATTGCAAATTCGCAAATGAAAAATTGCAATTTCGCAAATAAATTTGCAGAATCCTGGAAGAAACCCATTAGCGATTCTGAAATTGCGAGAAACCATGGAATCTGCTAATTAATCTGCAATATCACAAAAAAATCGCAATCGCTATTCATGAAAATTCGCAGAATGCGAAAATCCCGAAAATCGCTATTTGCGACGCGCAATTTAAGGAGAACCCAAACCAGGTGGTAACCAGTAGGGAATTTTTTTTTTTTACAAAAAAGCATTTACTAAGTGCCAACAGGTGCAGGCCTGACCAAACACACTTAAGGACATGCAGCTGGAGCATTAGGACTCTCACAATGCCAGGACTCTACATGGTGGTCAGGCGGCGAAGGCTACAGCGAGCAGCATGGAACAAACGTAGGATCCAGGAGTGGATATTCTGCCAGCGGGTCACCCTTCTGGGCCAAACCAGGGAGCAAATATACGCTAAGTACCGCCTGAATGGGCCAATGATCATCAAGCTAATCAAGAACCTAGACCCCTGATGCAGCACCCAACAAGGAGGACCAATGCTGTGCCCACACATGTCCAGGTATTGTGCAGCTCGCACCTTCTGGCCTCCGGAAGCTTCCAGGGGATAGTCACTGTTGCAGGGGGGATATCCCAGCCCACCATGTCCCGCTGCCTAAGGAGTTTCCTGGAGGCCATGCTGACCCGGCTACACCACTACATGTCATTCCCCACCAGCCAACAGGACTTGAATGACACCAAGCTACAATTTTACAACATAGCACAATTTCCACATATAATAGGATGCATTGACTGTACCCACATCCACATCTGCCCACCAGCACAAACGGAATACATGTATCGCAACCGCAAGTCCTACCACTCTCTCAATATGCAGATGGTGTGCAATGCAAAGACAATCATCACGGACATAGTGGCACAGTACCCGGGAAGCACACATGACTCCTTCATATTCCGGCACAGCGGCATTCACACACGACAGGCCAGGGGAGACTTTGGTGAAGGACACCTACTAGGTAAGTACACATGCCCCACAATGTTACACTGTGATAATGTAGCTGCGCAGCACAGGCACTCACCCTCTGCTCCTATCATTCAGGTGACAGCGGCTACGCTCTCCGTGAGTACCTCCTCACCCCATACCTCAACCCTGCAACACCACAGCAACGGCGTTACAATGTAGCACACATACGCACAAGAAATTGCATTGAGAGGACATTTGGCCTTTTGAAGAGCAGATTCCGCATACTGCACAAGACTGGTGGGGCCATCAAATACGAGCCAGAGGTCTGCTGCCGCATCGTGGCCATGTGTGCAATCTTCCACAACATTGCTACCAAGCGCAGGATACCTGTAGACATCTCTGGCAGTGAGTCGGAAGGGGACAACCGACCACCTGCACATGTGCGTCACGCACGCGGGGAGAATCCTGCAGAAGGACACAGGCGCCGTAACCAAATCTGCATGAACTATTTCTAGTGCACCAACTCCCCACACCCATTACTTCACTCGTGCATGACAACATTAATATTGACATGAGTCAGATTAAGTTAGACTGAATATTTGTTATTGTTACTGCACAATAAAGTGGGGATTCCCCAAACTGGTACATGAATGACATATTGCGTCATATTTCTGTTCTTCAGGAGAGCATGCTTGTAGCAGCAGCATGGCCCCTCATGTAAATGTTCAAATGTTCAATGCCGCCTCCGGGCAGATGCTCCTAACCTCCTTTCAACATCCTCCTCCTGATTCGGCCGTGAGGCAGCAGAGGGCCTGCTGCTGCGGCGGGGTGCTACCACCGGTGGCACGGACTGGCTACTATGGCTGGAAGTAGCCTCACTATTGTCGTCACCCCCCCCCCCCCCCCCCCCAGCCTGGCCTTGGCCGGTAGCCTGCATGCCCTGTACTGCTGTTGACACCTGCTCAAGAGCTCTCGCGACATCCTGACAGCGCTGGACCATTTGGACCTGCATGGCCAAGGAGCGTCGCGAGAGCTGGGAGGTCGCCTTGCCAATAATGTAGTTGGACCGCGTGTATGCTGACAGGCGGGTCAGCAGCTGCCGGTGTCTGCGGCAGTTGAGGTCCCGCTAGCTGTACATGGCCTGTGTGTTGGCCTCCATGGCAGCTGTCATCCTCTCCATGCGGTCTGACATTTGTGCTACATTTCGGGCGGTCTTGTTAAGTTGGAGGTGGATAGCCGCAAGATTCCGGGCCTGTGTTTGATGGACATGTAGCATACGGCGCTCAATGGAGAACCCACCTGGGCGCACGTTTGGTCCCCTGCCAGCGCGGGAATTGTTATTGCGTTGCTCCCTCACCAGTCCGCTTGACTGGCTCCTCACTGCCGCAGGGCGGCGGGTTGGTCGGCGAACTGCTGCTGGTGTTGTAGGCCCGACTGGTGGTCGAGTGACACGCTGTGGTACAGCAGCGCCTGTTGGCGCAGGGGTGGCACTGTCCACAGGGACAGGTGGTGGAATGACCGCTGGTGCGGCTGCTTGCCCTGATGGTACGGGCTGTGGGGATAGATGTATGTCTCCCTCTGTGTCCTCTGTGATGTCCTCAATTAGCAGGGCATCGCTGTCTGTGCTTGGGACTTCAGCCCCACCTGTGATGTAAAGTGGACGTTGATTAGTGACATGTTTCTTCCACATTTAGGCTTCCTACATGCATACAGACTACCATTCCTTGACTCACTGCAGGATTGACTCTCACTAAACATGTCTGGCTTTATGGGGCTAGGTGGTGATTGTGGTCAGACTACATGTCCCACAATGCAATAGCGCTTTAGTGGTGTGCTTTGGCTGCATGACTGGGGTTTTAAATGGAATGCTCAGGACTTATGGACATTGTTAGGGGACAAGGGGTCGCAGTCACATGGCACTTACCTTGTGTGTCTTGGGTGGGTCGGGAGGAGTCCAGCTGGATCACACCCACGCATGCCTGCGGATTAATGGTGTCCTCCACTCGATCCTCGAGTGGTGTGTTTGGTGGGTCAGTGGGCTCCCCTCCACCTGTCGCAACACGCTCCCCCAGCCTCTCTGCAATCTTCTCCTTTGCCCGCCCTCTCAGGTCGTACCACCATTTTTTGAGCTCGTCCATGGAGCGCTGGGTCACCCCCACAAAGTTCACTTTTGCGCGGATGCGCAACCATATCCACCTTTTATCGGCCTCAGGCACCCTTCTGGAGTCTTTACCGAAGAGCCGATTGTGGTCCTTGCAGACTCCTTCCATCAAATATTCGAGCTCTTGCTCAGAAAATTAAATTTTTCTTTTTCTTCCACTGGAAGTTCCACCTGCAGCTTCCTGTGACATGCTGGCCACTGGGGTGTCTCCTGGTTTTCTTCTGTTGGCACTCTGGAGTGGAGCTCTGACAATGCTGCATCCACTTCAGGCTCTCACTGCTGAATGAGGGTGGAACCTGCCTACTTCCTGGTTGTGATGTCATCACTGTGCTCAGGATGCGACTTCCCGTTTTTGCGATCTCGCAATTAGCGAGATCGCAATTTGCGATTTCGCTAATTGCGAGATCGCAATTTCAACACGGGTATCGGCCGATTCTGCGAATATTTACCGATTTTTGGGTTCTCGCAATCGGCGATTGCGGCCGATTGCGATTCGCTTTTTTTTCTCGAAAATATTCATGAATGCCATTCTGCGATTTCTTAATTGCGATTCGCTTTTTCTCGTAATTTAGAAATCGCAGAATTTGACATTGATGAATCTGGCTGATAAACATTAAACAGTGTTGGGGACAGAGATGAACCTTGTGGAACACCGCAAGGCAGATTAAAACTGTCCGATTGTAGACCCTCCCAGTTCAGACTTTGTTTCCTATTGTCTAAAAATGAGGAGAGGAGGGCCAAAGCCAGCTCAATGATTCCTATCTCCCGTAGTCGCTGCAAAACACGGTGTGATTCACAGTGTTAAATGCGGCCGACAAATCTAGGAGAACAAGGATTGCCCTCCCCGTCCATTACTGTTCGAATCCCCTCAGCCGTGGCAGTCAGAGCAGATTCAGTGGAGTGTCTTGGACGAAAGCCATGCTGGGAGGAATCCAATAGCCTGTTACTATCCAGGTATTCCGCTAATGTTTTATTAATTGATTTTCAAGGACCTTGGCCACTAATGGCAGACCCGAGATTGGCCAATAGTTTTTAAATTCAGTGGGATCCAATGTGGCTTTTTTCAGGATCGGCCTGATACTGGCTGTCTTCCAAGCTGCAGGGTAAATCCTAGAATCCAGGTCTCGATTAATCAAAGAGGTAAGGGTTTCACTAATCCTTTCCGCCGCCAGGTGCATAATGACCGTGAGACAGGGGTCACAGGATGAGCCAGATTTAATAGATTTTAAGATGTTTATTGCCATTTCTTCCGATAGGGGGTCAAAACAAGTCAGTTTGCATGGCATTGCTCCCCCCCCAACCCCCTCCCGGGGGAGTTGATGAATACCTGACAAAAAGTTTGATGAGTTAGCCAGGTCATCATATATTGTTTGCACCTTGTTCTGGAAACAAACCGCTAGCTGATTGCAGAGAACCTGTTCGGGTTTAAACAGGCAGCCTTGCTGGGGTTTAGCTAAAATAGACACAGATTTAAACAGTTCTTTTGCAGAGTTTCCAGTTTCCTGGATTTTTGAGGTAAAATACGCTCTCTTAGTAGCCAGAATAGCCTCTTTATATTTATTCAAGGTTCCATTGTAGGTATCTCTAATAATCCTACTGTAGTCGACTCTCCAAAGACGTTCAAACAGTCTACATTCAACTTTCAGTCCTTTAAGTTCAGGGCCATTCCACGGTGTCCCCAAAGGGGACCTGTCTGCTGTGGCGGTGTGCTCGGGAGCAACACAATTGATCGCTCTTAGGATCCATTGGTTAAACTGGGTGACAGCCAGTTCATTATCATTATCTAGAGTTGGAGGGGAGTGGTCAAGAGCAACCTCTAGGTCTTTTCTTGTTATCTTGTTCCATTGTCGGAACGTCACCTTAGTGGCTTTGTGAGAAGGACACCTCCCTATTGCCTTGGCCCTAACCTCGAAGAAAACCGCCTTATGGTCTGTCCAAGGAAGAGCCTCTACCAAGCCCAGTGAGATGTCAGGGTGATCGGAAAATAATCAGTCTAAAATATGACCCCCTTGGTGTGTGGGTACAGACACTAACTGACGCAATCCATGCGCTTCCATGAGGTCTAGAAGTCTGCCAGTCTCCGGGTGAGTGCCCAGCTCCAGATGGTAATTAAAAATCGCCTAATATTGTAAAACATTCGGAATCTATACAGGATTACATGTAGGACATAAGGGCCGCTGGAAAAGCCGCTCTAGGGTCCGGCGGTCGATAGATCAGTAGGCCATGAAGTACAGTTGCCTCCTTAAGCCTACCACAAAATTGCACTGCTTCGGCATTCAGATAATAAATGTGCTAGTCATATGAAAATGAAATAAACAGAGATATGAGAATATGTTATTAAAAGGAGGAATGTCATGGAGGTTGGGCAACTTCTTGCTGAATAGGTGTTAAGGAAAAGGAGTGCTTAGCACTAGCATCAATAAACAATGTGACTGTTGACCATAGATTCAAACGTTGTATAGCAAAATGAATATGATGAACAAAAGCTGTGTCAAGTCTATGATTGTAACGCATGGCATACCACCAAGCCTGAAATGATAATTGATTCAAATCCTACCCATTTTTAGTGATTTGCTGAAATGCAACAGTTTACAATGAATCAATAATCTTTACATTGTGCGTATAGTCTTCCCAAATAGGTGATAAACTTCCTAGAAATAAAAGAATATTTGAAAAAGAGAAACTAGAACCAAAAATTAAGGTGATCTGGGACCAAACTAGTTTCCAGAAAGTGTGTACAGGTGAAAAGAAAGTGTTTCAAATCAACAGTTGGGGAAGAGGAGAGCCAACAAATCTCAGGGATGTCATTGTCTCTTATGCAACAGGACCAAGTTAAATAAAAGCCTCATGTGAATGAAAAACAGTCTTTGAGTAGTGTTCTCGGCTCTAGATGACTTTCTAATCGTGGTCCAAATTTTATTCCACATAAGAATAAACCAGTCTATCCAAAAGACCTCTTCCCATGCAAGTTCCACCTTAGTTTTTTTGTTTAACCAAAGACGAAAAGCGTAGACGAGCATAAAAAGTGGAAGCTCTGGGGGAGGAATATAAGAGATTGTGTAATTTGTTGATAGGAGAGGAACTTGAAGGAGAGTGGGAAGACACTTGAGTATAAGCATTGAGTAGAGCCTGGCTAAAAAGCTTATATTCAGACTGAAAAGATGGAGGTAAGTCAAAGAGTAGGTTAGCTCTGGAGAAAAATATAACAGTATCTTGAGAAAAAAGTTGATATACCCAAATTAGACCTTTTTGTCTCCAGACTTCCAGTAGATAGTCTTCCCACAAATTAGTATAGCTTTACTATGCCATAGAGAAGAATTCTGAAAGGAGGCTGGATCGGTAGGAGGTGATGATGAACCAGAGTCTAGACGTTTAAAGGTATGTTTAATAATAGGGGTAGGTAAAGATTGTGTCTACGGGGGAAAGAAAGATACTCTTTAAGCGAAAAAGGAGAAAGGAATATAGGTTCAAGGTCTACCCAACGAGGGCAATGCAACAAATAGTCATCGAGCCATCTAGAAGCTTGACGAAATAAGAATGATTTGTGATAATTACGAAAATCAGGATCATTTACTCTACTTTCTGAGTTGGGTTGTATTAATCAAAACAGTGACCTACGAGATTTTTTTTTATTCCACAAGAATGATGAAAGTAGAGAATTAATTTTTTAAAGAATTTTAAAGGAATGGGAACCGGAATATTAGAGAGGGTGTATAAAATAATAGGAGAGAGCATCATTTTAATAGTATCCAAGTGGCCCTACCAGGAGAGATATAAGGGATGCCACCTAGTTGTCAGGGTGGAGATTATTTGTATGCATTTCTCCAAACACTAAGAGATTGTAGTTGAAAGTAAAGGGGTGAAAAAGAGTCATACATTTTTAATATGTTGAGAATTCCAGGAAAAATTCGAAACACTGAAATCATATTTAAAGTTATATTTAGTTAAAGGTAGTATTTCACACTTGTCTTTGTTGAGGTT
The DNA here is from genome assembly GCF_964263255.1 of Lissotriton vulgaris. Taxonomy (NCBI): domain Eukaryota; kingdom Metazoa; phylum Chordata; class Amphibia; order Caudata; family Salamandridae; genus Lissotriton; species Lissotriton vulgaris. The sequence goes on along the minus strand of NC_141689.1, from coordinate 1,194,178,869 downwards.
GTAACCAGAGACCGAAGCAAAATGCTCCACTTCATGTAAAAAGGCTGGGATGTACAAATGTGGGTTCAAAATGAATAATAAAATATCATCATCATATGCAGCCAGCTTAACTTGGGTATCATTCACTTCAAATCCCTTTATATCATTATTTTGACGCAATCTGGACAAAAAAGGCTCCAAAGCTAAGTTAAAAAGATATAGAGAAAAAGGGCATCCCTGATGCACACCCCTCTTCAGATTGAAATACGAAGATGTAATGCCGTTTACAAAGACCACTGCATGAGGGTTGGAATAAAGAATCGAAATCAAAGAGATGATCTTTGGGCCAAAACCGAACTATTTAAGCGTTTGGAAGAGGTACCGCCAATTGACTCTATCAAAAGCTTTCTCTGCGTCTAAACCTTTAGCAGCTAAGGAATGGGATAAATGAGAGGATTTAGAAATTATGTCCAAAAATAAGCGAGTGTTACCCGAAATAAGACGACCTTTTACAAATCTAGATTGTTCCGCACCAAGCAATTTGGGAAGAAAAATCTCCAAATGCAAAGCCAATGCCTTAGAGAAGATTTTGTAATCTAAGTTGACAAGGGAGATAGGCCTACAATTTTTATAGTATTTTAAATCTTTGCCATCCTTAGGAATTATACATTTTAGAGCCTCCGAAAAGATCCAGACAATTTATTGGAATGTGAAAATGAATTAAGGAGGGTTAGTAACTTGGAAAGGAATAATGAAGCAAAGTGTGCAAAAAATCTATTGTGAATCCATCCGATCCAGGAGCATTATCTCTTTGTAATGAGAGCAAAGCAATAAGTAGTTCTTGCTGAGAGATATCGGTTTCTAAAGGAGTGAAATCTATTTGAGTGTCGTGGGTACGATGAGTGTTGTCAAGGAATTGTGCGATATGAGAATGTGAAGGAACCTTTTAAGGGGAGTAAAGTGATTTGTAAAAGAGAAGGAATTCATTTAATATTTCTGAATCATTTGATTGCAATGTGTTCTGTTCATCCAAATTACACTCAATATCAAGCTTATTATGTTTAACTTTTAAATAGTTTGCCAAAAAATTACCTGCCTTATTCTGTCCACCATAGAACCTAGCGCTGGATTTTAACAGATAAAGGGATGCATTTTCAGTCGATTCCTTATTAAATTGGAACTTTGTCTTAACAAGTTGAGACAGACACTGCTTGGATTTAGAAGTGTAATATCAATGCTCCAGTCTATTTATCTCAGCTAACAGATCACCAGTGGCTTTGCAGGAATTTTGGTATTTCCTAGAAACAAAGCCAATAATGAAATCTCTTGCGGCTGTTAGGAAATCATCCCAAATTACATGGAAGTGGAGCGTATCAGACTGGTTTAAGGAGAAATATTCATGGAAGAAGGAGGAAAAAAAAGAGGTAAATTTGGGGTCTAAAAGGAGTGAGTTATTAAAATGTCACCTTCTGGGAATTTTGGATCTAGGTGCTATATCCAATTGAATGAAGATGGGAGCTTGGTCTGAAATCAAAATGGAAACAATTTCGGCACCTCTTAATGATTGGGAAACGTTATGAGAAACAAAAAAAAATAAACAATTCGTGTTTGAGTCTGATGAGCTGGAGAGTAAAAAGTATATTCCTTTGTAGTGGAATAACAAAGTCTCCAAGCTTCTATGAGGGTTTGGAGGAACATGTTATACGCTTTGTGCGGCCTAAAAGAAAATGACGAATGATGATCTATAAAAGGATCTACAATTTAATTACAATATCCCGCTAGGATAAAATTATCATCAATGCACAATGACATTTATTGGGAAGGGATAAGCAAAAGGAAGGTTTACCAATAGTAGGAGCATACATGTTAAATAAAGAAACTGGAGTATTTCCAATCAACAATCTTTTATATAACCATCTCCCATCCTCATCAGAGAGTTGGGAAAGCAATTTAACATTAAGTGATTTGTGACAAAGTGTTATTACACCATTCCGTTTACCATCTCTGGGTGAGAAGAATACTTTTACAACCTAACCTCTCTTCAGTTTCATAGATTCCGTGGCCATTAAATGAGATTCTTTTATAAGAGAAATGTCGGCACACCATTTGGTGAGTTGGGTTAGGACACATTGTCTTTTTTGGGGGGGAATTCAAACCCATGACATTTTGTGAAATGATCTTCAAAGTCATATAAATAACGTTGAGAAAACAAACAAATGAGAGACTAAACAAACCATGAACAAGTATGAAGCAGAATAAATGACAAGCCAACCATGAGAGCATGAAGTATGGCAGGAAAGGGGAACTAAGAAGAATAAGTACGAGAGTAAGTGTATAGTATTAAACCAGAAGAGGAAAAAGGAAGATGTACAGAAAGTAAAAGAAAGAGAAGTGAGACAAAGAGAGAAAGCAAGGGAAGATAAAAAAAACCAATAAAAAAGATACAACATACCTAATTCTAAAGACATCATAAGGAGGTGGGGGGAGATGAGGCCACATGGAACGAATGGCACGTGTAAACTCAATGGAACAAAGACGAGAACAAACCACAGCATTTCACATAAGGTGAGGATACATAATGGGTACGAACATCAAATAACCTATGAAGAAGAGGAGAAGAACAGACATCATAACAAAGAAACAGGGAATACAAAATACAATAACAACACAAGATAAACCAACAAAACGCACAGTGATAAATAAACAAATACTATACATTGATTTAATAGATGTTAGGACCTAAAAACAATAGAATCAAAAAGAGAAATTGTAATATTAAAGAGAATAACCAATCAAACATTTTGAGAAGATGAAGCTCCAGAAAAGTCCATAGAGTCAGCTTTGCAAGAATTGATGAAACGCTGCAATTTAACAGGATCCTCATAAGTTGTCATTTTGTTTGTATAGGTAACCTTGAAAAGGCAGGGGACTGTTCCCATGAGGGACAGGGTCAAGACTGAATTGCATATAACTTGGCCTGAACTGAGGTGGCGAAGTGAGCTAATGAATGATGATAGACTCAACCCAGATCTGTGACTGTGGGTGAGTGTCTGAAAACTTTCGGCGCTCCGACCATCATCTCTTTGTGTTTGCTTTGTTCGCCCAAGTTGGCAGGGTATGCCCAGATGTGGGTACCTTGCTCACTTTGCCACTGGATTCAGGCTAGCCTGGCTGATGAAGGGTGTTACCCAGAAACCGGTCGAAGAATGCTTGTTTCCGGTTCAGGGAATAAATGGCTTGGCAGTTTGGGCTGGACTGTTCCCATGAGGCACAGGGCCAAGACTGATTTGCATATAGCTGGGTCTGAACTGAGGTGGCAAAGTGAGCTAAAGAATGATGATGGATTCAACCCAGATCTGTGACTGAGGGTGAGTGTCTGAAAGGTTTCAGCGCTTCCTCCGTCATCTCCTAGTGTTTGCTTTATTTAAAATGTAGGACATGTCCCTTTACCCCTTGCATGCTTGTGACATCCGGGATCCATCACGCGTCATGGTGGGCGTGTGCAGAGGATGGCCCCCAGCCATCTGAATCCCACCCAATAATAAAAAATGCCGGCACAGTGCGAAAATTTGCGCCGCATGCAAGGGGTTAAGGGTTACATGTCCTGATAGTGAAAAACTCTTAAATTTGTTTTTCACAACTGCAAGGCCTTCCTTTCCCAATAAGCATTAGGGTTAACTTATTACATGTAATAAGCTATTATTTGAAAATGGGAACAGGTAGTCAGTTCATGTTTGGTGTCTTTGGAATTATAATGAAAAATCCTATCTCACGGTAAAGTCAGATTTTGAATTACAGTTTTGAAAATGCTACTTTCAGAAAGCAGAGATTTTCCTGCCTTAGCCATTTTGGGCCTGCAACCTGTCTCTGGGGCGCATGACTGGGTGTAGCTGAAAGCTTGGCGGCTTTGTGTATTACTTCTAGAAAGCCGTGCACAAACGAGAGCTTAGGTGTGTTTCGATGGCTCATCAGTGGCAGTATGGGATTGTGGAATCTGAACACCCCTAATGACACTTAAGTAGGCTTTGTCCTGTCTTCACTCAAATGGCTGCATATCCCCTATAGTTAGCCTGGAACAAGGACAGGTAAGGCAGGAAGCCTACTGACTTCAAAAGGAAACCTCTAGAAGCTTCTCCCAATTCATAGGAAGAACCAGATATAAATAGTGTACCTCAGACACCAACACTTCAGTACTCTTCTAGACCAGTGGAGACTCTGCCAGGAAGACAGACTACTGTGCTGCTGATGGGGCTGCCTTGCTGGACTGCTGCCCTGTTACCCTGTTGCTGTCCTGCCTGAATCAGAGGGATCTGGACTTAAACCTGAACACAGGACTCTCAGAGTGACTCCAATGGCAAGTCTGCTGGCCTCCTATTTAGAACAACAGAGACATGACAGGCTCACAACTACTTGAACTGCCCCAGTTCTAGCTGAAGAAAGCCTCTGACCCTCAAGTGGTGCCTCTTATGTCAGTGACCTTAGTGTGGCCTCAGAGAAGTGCTTTGGGAGCGCAAATGGGCCCTTTAGCACCCAAAATATTGCAGCTCGCACAGACAGACAACGTGAAGGTCAGTCAACAGAACTCTTTGTGCGACAGCATTGACCGCTCATGGGCAGTGCCACCAAGAAGCGCTGGCCAAGCAGCTTGTGGCGACAATAGGATTTTTGCTCTACAGTGAAGACCGTCTGTGATGCCAGGCCTGCTCTTTGCTCTACATTGACGACCGCCCACGATGCTTCCCTGCTCCTCACGGACCCCTTCATTGTGAACATAACTCTTTGTGCTTGACTGAGAAGGCAAGTTTTCAGCAGGGCTGCCCTGGTCCCTGCATCTGACCGGTGCTCCATTGCTGTTGGCTTTAATTTGTAAGTCTCTCCCAGTCTGGCACAACCAGATTGTCACGAGTGGCACTTTCAGGTTTTTGGCACTATATTTATTGAAATCTTTAATATTGCATATCTCCGATTCTACTTTAATGATTTTTGTCATGAGGTCTTGTTGTATTTCTTAACATATACACTTTTAGTGATCTGGTGTAGGATCCCTTTTGTGGTGTGTTTAAATTTTTTCACTGTTTGAAGTTTTGCACAAACACTTTACACATTACCTCTAAAATAAGCCAGACTACTCTATGTCAATCTACCAGAAGGTTGAGCACAGGTTAATTTAGAGTTGGCTTGTGACTCACCCAGATAAGAATTGTCCTCATAGCTAGAGTAGGGTTTTATTCTCCTCAACCAGTAACCCAGTTTCTCACAGCCTCATAGTGCAGTGGTAGTGAAAATATGACTTCAGGCCTACTACTGCAGCCTGCCTGTGCAGTTTTAAAATTGCAAAATCAACCAGCCTAAACCATCCTTTTAAATGTTGATAAGTTACCCTAGTAAGAAGACCGAGAAGGCAGAGTGCATGATATTTAAATGTACAACATGTAAAGATCTAATGTTAAACATGTCCTTACAGTGAAAAGACGCCAAAAGCTATTTTTACTGTAGCAAGGTTGGCTGTTCCATAGGAAAGAATTGGGATGCCATATTAAATGAAATAATGTTATCCAACTAGTTAACAGCTTCAAAATAAATGTGTCTTTTTATATTTACAATAAGCCCAATTCAATGGTAAAGTCGGATTTGTAATAAATATTTTGGAAAAGGTACGTTTTAGAAAGTTTACTCTTACCAGCTTAAAGCCTCTAGAAGCTGACTTCAATGAGCTCCAACTGTCACACAGGAGCTGGTCAGGTATGAATTTGCTACAGGAGCTGAGACAAAGGTCTTGGGTGTGGGGATGTGTTCTGTTCCGCTGGCAGGATAACATTCTGGCCTGTGCCCAGGGATTAGATTAACTTCAAAAGGCCTACCCTGTTACTTACAAATATTAGCCAACACCTCCTTTTTCCACCTAGATAGGCAGGCACCAACCACTCTGGGTGAGGAGCTGCACCCACGGTGGGGGGGGGATTGCTAATTTCCGTGGTCACACCACTGGGGCGGGCACAGTAGCAGTGCACATGGGAAGATAGTTTCTGCCTTCTCAATTTTAGGTAGAGAGGCATACTGTGGAACTGTTTGCAGTAGGGGACACAGAGGATGCTTCAAAATTAGGTAGGGTTAACCTTTGGGGACTTTTTCCTTATTGGTTAGGCAGAGCACCTGGAATCACCCTCACCCACAGGCTCATGCCATGGATCTATGTTGCACTTCTGGGCACCCTCTTCAGAACACTTATCTACCTGCGGAAGACAGAAGAAGGACTGCAGCTGAGACCTGTGAGGAGACCTGGAAGGCTGGACCAGCCCCCTCTTCTGCCATGACAAAGACGCGAACTCCAAGGGGCAGATAACTGAACTCCTGTTAACATACAGGGACACAAGCCGGTAGAAGCTCTTTTTTCTGAGGAGCCCAGATGACCAGTTCCAACTGAACCTGATTGAATCCTGCTGGTGGCTACTGCTGGAGTCATTCATCTCCCTCAATTGCTGTTCCTAAGGTCCTGGGACCATTGACTGTGTTAAAATAAGGCCCTACTACTATCTTGAAAAACTGGAATGTGAAACCTTTGGGTTTCAAAGACCTCTGGAGGATTGGGACAAACAGGCTAAGTCAAACTGGTGAAGATGCATTGCTGCAGGGCAAAAGAATCAAGTTGTTCCTACTTGAAGCCATTTTGCTGCAGCAAATCCATTGTAGCAGGACATGGAGACAGATATAAGGGCTTGTGGATTGGCTATAGCTTACAGCCTTTGCCCACTGGGAGAATATGAACTTCAAAAATTTGACCTAAATCGGAACAGTTAAATCTTCACTGGGTGAAGGCACCAAAAGTATCCTTCCGGAGACACACCTTCCTTGGGAGTGATTTTTTAATTTCTCCCACTCTGAGCTTTCCAGCAACAAAGTCAATAACTTCACTGGGCCCTCTTCTGATTGCTATATGGTCTCCTGGAGCCATTCTCTACTTTGCTCCACTGAGGATAGTTTACTTCAGTAAAACTTCTGACCGGGAGTAAACAAATTTCTGTATCTGACCAGCGATACACCACGGCCATCTATAAATTGCACCAAAGTGTAAATGGGCTTGCTAATATGCGTTATAGAACTCCAATAGAAACCCAGGTTAGATGTGCAGGACATCTAACCTGGGCTTCTACTGGAATTCTATAACGCATATTAGCAAGCCCATTATCGCCGTTTTAGCGGCAGTTTCCTGCTGTTAAAACTGCAATATTTTTAACGAGGTTCTTGCTAATATGCCCCGTGTCACTATGTCACGAGTCATGTCTATCGGGACTAATAGCAGAGGGGTTACCCAGGGAACACCCCTGCTGGTGAAGTGGACATGGCCTGACCCACTTCATTGAACATAACATTCCTCCTGTGCTAACAATAGACTCCAGAAACTAAAAGGAAGAATACAACAACAAAATGGGTAAAGAACAGAGAAAAGAAACATAAAAGCAAAAAAACAAACAACATTTTACCATCATAAACAAAGGTGCAATAATTTTTCCTTCTTTATGGCAATACGAAGTTCTTGAATCAAGAGGACCACACAGGATTGGATTGAGTCATCAATGTGCAAACGTATTAGATGGTTTTTAAGGCAGTCTATGCCCTCAAACAGGGATGGAAACTGAGCCAGCAAACCATCCACACTTTCTTGGTGTATGCTGAGTGCAAACACGACGAGCTGAAGGCGCTCTGCCTCATTTGGTGACGTCAACCTTGGTACAAGTTGAGTGAGACTCATGGACAATTTACTTATTTATTTGTATTTATTTATTTAATGCAGTTTTATGTGGAGAAAACTTTACCCAAAGGTGTTGGAGCACTTTACAAAAGAACCAAGTAAGTTACATAAGGTACACAAGATACATTAAACATGCTAACAAGTTACATATATATATAGTTACAAAGGTGCAGAAGAAAGACAGTACGCTAACAAGTTACACATATGATCAATCAATCAATCAATCAAACAGCAGAATTTGTGTAGCGCGCTACTCACCCGTTAGGGTCTCAAGGCGCAGAGGGGGGGGGGGGGGTTGCTACTGCTCGAACAGCCAGGTCTTGAGTTGTTTCCTGACGGAGAGATGGTCCAGGGTCAGCCATAGGTGAGTGGGGAGGGAGTTCCATGTCTTGGCTGCCAGGTAGGAGAAGTATCTTCCTCCGACGGTGGATTTGCGGATTCGTGGGACGGAGGCGAGGGCGAGGCTGGCAGATCGGAGCTGGCGGGTGGGTGTGTAGAATGTGAGGCGGCTGTTGAGGTACTTCGGGCCCGTGTCGTGGAGAGCCTTGTGTGAGTGGGTGAGGAGTCTGAACGTGATCCTCTTGTTGTCGGGGAGCTAGTGCAGGTCTTTCAGGTGTGCAGAGATGTGGCTGTGGCGAAGGATGTCCAGGATGAGTCGTGCTTAGGTGTTCTGAATGCCCTGGAGTCTTTTCTGGAGTTTGGCTGTGGTTCCAGCATAGAGGGTGTTCCTGTAGTCCAGACGGCTGGTGACGAGGGCCTGGGTGACTGTCTTCCTGGTTTCAGTGGGGATCCAACCGAAGATCTTTCGGAGCATTCGCAGGGTGTTGAAGCAGGATGACGAGACGGTGTTGACTTGCTTGGTCATCGTGAGGGAGGAGTCCAGGATGAATCCCAGGTTGCGTGCGTGGTCCGTTGGCTTGGGTGCGGTGCTCAGGGCAGGGGGCCACCAGGAGTCATACCAGGCGGAGGGAGATGGTGCGAGGATGAGGACTTCCGTCTTGTCTGAGTTCAGTTTCATACGGCTGATCTTCATCCATTACGCGACGTCTTTCATTCCTTCCTGGAGGTTGGCTTTGGCGGTGGCGGGGTCGTTGGTGAGGGAGAGGATCAGCTGGGTGTCGTTGTCGTAGGAGTTGATGTTGAGGTTGTTTTGGCATGCGATGGCTGCGAGAGGGCTCATGTAGACGTTGAAGAGGGTGGGGCTGAGTGAGGAACCTTACGGAATGTCGCAGATGACTTCGGTGGCCGTGGATCGGAACGGGGGGAGGCAGACTCTCTGGGTTCTTCCTTCGAGGAACGAGATGATCCACTCCAGGGCAGCTCCTTGGATTCCGGTGTTGCTGAGGCGCTGTATCAGGGTGCGGTGGCATACGGTGTTGAAGGCTGCTGAGAGATCCAGAAGGATGAGGGCAGCTGTTTCCCCGTTGTCGAGCAGGGACCTGACGTCGTCGGTGGCTGCGATGAGGGCGGTCTCGGTGCTGTGGTTTGCTTGGAACCCGGACAGAGAGGGGTCGAGGGATCCGTTAGTTTTGAGGAAGGCGGAGAGTTGTCTGTTGACAGTCTTCTCGATGACGTTGGCTGGAAAGGGGAGGAGCGAGATGGGGCAGAAGTTCTTCAGGTCCGTGGGGTCCACAGTGGGTTTCTTCAGGAGGGCGCACAACTCGGCATGTTTTCAACTCTCCAGGAATGAGGCGTATGCGAAGGTGCTGTTGATGATGTTCCGGAGTTGGGGTGCGATGATGGAGTCGGCTTTGTTGAAGATGTGGTGTGGGCTGGGGTCGGTAGGGGAGCCGGAGTGGATGGTGTTCATCAGGCGAGTGGTGTCTTCGGGGCTGACCGGGGTCCAGGTGCAGAGGGTGGTGGTGGGGGGCGCCGCTTCAGTGGTTGGGTCCATGCTCAGCGCGCCGAAGCTGTTGTGTATGTCGGCGATCTTGCGGTGGAAGAACGAGGCGAGTGAGTCGCAGAGGTCTGGCGAGGGTGTGCTGTTGTTGTTGCAGGCGCTGGGGTTGGAGAGCTTTTTAACGATGCTGAAGAGTTCCTTGCTGTTGTTATCCAGTCGCTCTTTGAATGTTGTCTTCTTGGTGGTGCGGATCAGCTGGGGGTGTTTGCGGGTGGCGTTCTTGAGGGCGGTCATGTGTTCTGCTGTCTGGTCGTGGGGCCAAGCTTTCTCGAGGGTGCGACAGGTTTTCTTGGAGTTTTTGAGTTCGTTGGTGAACCACAAGGCTTTCCTGCTGCCGGGTCTGCTGGGAGGATTCTTCAGTGGTGCGAGTTCGTCGGCGCAGTTGAGGCGCCACTGTGTGAGGTTGCGGGCTGCTTCGTTGGGGTCCGTCGTGTTGGTGGGCGGGTTCTGGCTGAGAGCGGTGGTGAGCTGGTCGGCGGTGATCTTATTCCAGCTTCTGCGGGGAACCTGTTGCGGGTGGTGGTGGGTCGTGGTTCTCCTGAAGTTGAAGTGGACGCAGCTTTGTTCTGTCCAGTGTAGTCCGGTTGAGTGGCTGAAGGAGATGTGCTTGCTGGAGGAGAAGATCGGGTCGAGCGTGTGGCCGGCGTAGTGGGTGGGGGTGTTCACCAGTTGCTTGAGTCCGAGGTTGGCGAGTTTATCCAGCAGGGCGGTGGTGTTGTAGTCCTTGTTGTTCTCCAGGTTGAAGTTGAGGTCCCCTAGGAGGATGTAGTCTGTGGAGGTGAGGGCGTGCAGACTGACGAAGTCAGCGATGGCTTCGCTAAATTGTGTGCGTGGTCCCGGGGATCTGTAGATTAGGGTACCTCTGAGGGTGGTCTTGGGGTCGGTGTGTATCTGGAAGTGAAGTTGCTCAGCGGCGGTGATGGTGTCGTCAAAGTTGGTGGTAATGCGGATGGTGTTTCTGTGGACGATGGCGATGCCTCCTCCGGTTTGGTTGATGCGGTCCCTCTGGGTGATCTTGTAGCCCTCCGGGATGGCTATGGCGATGTCGGGGGTCTGAGGAGGCGTTAATCCATGTTTCTGTGAGGAAGGCGACGTCTGGTGATGTTGAGTCGAGGAGGTTCCAGAGTTCGACGGCGTGCCTGTGGACGGAGCGGGTGTTGATCAGGATGCACTTGAGGTGGTTGTTGCTGGGGCTCGGCTTGGCGGGTGCGGTGCAGGTTCGGAGGCAGGTGAATTGGCAGGCTTGGCAGATGAAGGGTCCGTGGGTGCGTTTCGGGGTGGCTCGGTAGCAGGCGGGGTTCCGGCCGGCTTTAAGTGAGTGGAGGGTGGCGTCGTCGTAAGTTCATCCGGTGCGCTGGCATCGACATGGGCCAGGGGTTCTGGCGCTGGGCGCGGTCCAGGCGCGGATGGGCGCAGATGAGCTTGCCTTTGGTGCGCCTTTGGCGCGCCAGCGGCGCACCAGCTGCGCACATCCGCTGCACGGTCGCTGCGGGGTCTGCATAAGTGTGCTGACGGGCGGGAGGAGCTGCTGGGTGGCGGGAGCAGGGCGGCGAATGGGGATCCCGGGGGTTCCGGGGGCGGGGCTACAGGGAGCAGCGGCGGGAAAGCGAAGCGATCAGCAAGGCTGGCAGCGGGCACCAGGGAAAGCGAAACGATCAGCAAGGCTGGCAGCGGGCACCAGGGAGAGCAGGCAGCAGCGGCATGTGGGCGACCTAACCTGTAGACAGGGTCAGAGATTTCATATGCAGTTCCAACACTAACTATTTGCATATTTATATTGTACAAATAAAAAGGTGTCAGTGTTAGGTTTAAAGCAGGAGTTAAATACATATTTACAAGTTGTCCTCATGAGAGTGCTAGATGACCGTAAGGGTCAAGAAATGGGTTGAATTATTCCAGGAAAGAGAAGAGTTTTAAGATCAGTTTTGAAAGGTCTGGAAAGAGGTAGTGGTTCGGAGGGATGGAGGAAGTGACTTCCAGATTCTGGTCGCATTATCAGAGAAGGATTGAGCTATAAACCTTTTGCTTTTGAATGTAGGAGGTTCAAGCAGTAAGTGTTCCACATTGTATGAAGGTCCAGAGCCGCCAGAGATTTTGAGTTTATTAGCCAGATAGCATAGGGTGGAGGTGTGTGAGAGTTTGTGGTTGATACAGGCAGTCTTGTAAATTGGTCTTGCTTCGATAGGAAGCAAGTCAAGAGACAACAGTAGGGGTGAGATGTGATAATTTCTATTAACCCCATATACAAAGTGAGCTGCTGAGTGGAGGATGGATTTTAGAGGGGAAAGGTGAGATTTGGGGAGGCAAGCAAAGAGTGTTGCAGTAGTCCAATTTGAAAAGTACCAAAGATTGGACCAAGGTTTTTAGGTCTTGCTCAGGAAAGAAGCACTGAACTCAACGAGTTGGAAGTGGAGAGATTGATCCATAGGCGAATACTTTGGTAGTGGTGGTCCTCAGGGTAGGCTGTTCCGGTAGGGTAAGTAGCATGGACTGGGCCATGATGTTTATGGATGCTCCAGTGTCAATTAGAACCTGCACCTGCTGTTACCCAGGAATATGGTACATTTCATAGTGTGCCTTCGAGGGTATCCTTCCAGTTGCAAAGCATGGATCACGTGGACTGCACCCTCGACATCATCATCATCCATGTCACCCTCATCCATGGGCATATCAGACGCAACCAAGTCATTGACTGGCCGGGGCTTCTGATCTCTCAGGGGGGTTGATGACTGAGAAACTTTGTTGCATGTTGAGCATCACTTGCCTTGCACAGAGCAAGTTCCTTGGTGAGGGTAAGAGCCTGCGCATCCGTAGCAAGTTCTTGGTGCTCTCAGGAGGGTGTAGAAAGCATCCACTGATTCTTCAGGCAGCTGCCTGGTCTGATCCACTAGAAAATGTTCATAGACAGGATTTGCCAGTGGCTTGTAATAGGCTGTTAGGGCCCGCTTTAGCATGCCATACGTGCAAGGGGGACTGCCTTCAACAATTGACTTTCCCAGTTTGTGTATGGCTGACCCACCCAGGTGTAAGAGCATAGGGCGTTGTCTGTCATTTTCAAGGTGTATGGTCGCAAAGTAGGTTTTGAGATGCTACACCAGTCCTTCCATTTTGCTGCCTGCGCGGGTTGGTGGCCATCATTCAGAAATAGTTCCATCGGGGGTATGGCTGACGTAGTGGATGCACCAGTAGAAGAGTACATGGGGCTTTATAAGAGAATAGCACAGGTCATGTATCCCCTTGTCAGATGTTTGATGGTTAGAGGTACTGCCTCACGGTTCTCATTAGGTGTACCACACTCAGCCCAGAATGTCAACCACTATATTCCACATGACCGATCTTCCTTTTGTCTATGTGTGTTCACCATCAGAAGAGAAAAAACAGAGACCACCAACCTGGGGCAGCTAAGAAGCACTGCTGGTGCCCAGTGAAAGAGGAAGACACCCTCAAAACGGCCTCTGCAATGTGGGCATTGCCAATGTTCGTAAACGTTCAACCACACGTCCCTCTGTACTTTCAGTTATTTTCTTCTTTATTGGCATGTCTTAGTGGCAGACTGGGGAACAGCGAAGCACTGGACGCTAGAGCTGACGATTGGAGGAAGGACCGGAGCCTGTCCGCTTTAAGCAGGCAGCCACTTCTGTTGTCAGCAACAACACTCACCTGGAGCCACAGGGCGGCCTTTTTGAAGGGAGAGGCACATCCAGCGGAAGGCACGCGCTCCACACAGCCCACAGACTCAGACCGGCACAGCTGGCAGCCGTACAGCCATCAACGGACGGTAGTGCTGAGCATCAGGATCAGTACATGTGACCCAGCAGCCAGTAGAACATGCAGGATATCTAGGCAGAGGGATCCCCAGCAGGCGCCGATGCCGAGAACGATTCAGACACGAGCCACAGCGGACCCTCGGCACAGCAACAGCAGGCAGCTGAGGTAGAAGGCGGGTATGAGCCTCCTTCTGCGCCAATGTTGTGTGTGTGTGTGAGTGCACAGGCACAAGTGGCTTACATTGCGCACATTGCTAACATAAAATATATGACACCACATAGTAGTCTCAGTTGGTACTCCCAGGCAACGCTCTCAAGTCTGTTTATTTTAAAGTCCATATCCCTACATCACGAGTTGTGACTATGGAGACTAATAGCGGAGGGGTTACAATACCCACGGAACACCCCTGCAGGGGAAGTGAACATAGGCTGACCCACTTCCTTGAACATAACAGCACACATCCATCAACCCCACTTGTGTTCTACGTAACTAATGTTGACAATATTTCGAACTTTACTTTAGAATTGAATTGTGGCAGAAACACTTTAGTTTTCCCTATACTTCATTTAACATATCCTTCCAATTTGCATCCCCAGGTACTTGCTTGTAGGCCTGAAACACCTGGTTGTGATGAATGGGATGCAGAATATTGTGTAGCCTCCTTTACTCTTTCTAGACTACTAAGCAAGACGGTTCATTGTTGCAGAAAAAAAGTCAATTTGTTTTGTTGTATTTAAATGTTACCATGGTGTCAAATGTCCTTGCTATTTCAATAGATATCTACTCATACACAAACAATTGACTTTAGTCTTCTTCATTCCACTGTTGCTAAAGAAATACCCATCCATCCATGCCTTACTTGTCGATGTAAATGGTGAGCCAGAATTTGTCATCATTTTAGTTCAATGTCACTCACAGTCCTCGTGAAATATGACATTTTGTCCTTCATTCCTTCTACCGACAGCACACACATTACCACCAGGTCCCTCCTGTCCTCGTCCCCTTCATACAAACAATTGAGATTAACCATCTCCCAGACAGAAAAAAGAAAGCAGGAATGCTGGCACGCCCCTCCCTCTCCCTATAGGGAGTACATAAGGGTACAGTACCCAGCATGCCTCCTGTTTTTTTTCTGTCTGTAGACAGTTTTTTCTGTGCATGGATCCAGGAGCCGTGGGGCTCCTGGGGCTTGCCTGCTGCTGGGCTTCGGGTAGGGCTGGTCTTCCTGGGTCTCTCCTCCTGCCGGGCTTGGGGAGTTTCCTGTGGCGCTTCCAGGTCGTCCTTAGCGGTTGGCTGCTGTTTTCTGTTGCCATGATGGTTCCGGTTGGCCCTGGAGGTGTTCGCGCCGTGTCTCCGTTCTTCCAGGCTTTTCGGAGACACGGGCGCTCTGGGAAGGATCTCTGCGGTGTTGCGGTGGCCCGGTGTGGCTGGGGCGCTTCCTTCCTGTTTCTGCCTGACTTCCTTTGGTTGGGGCAGGAAGTCAGGCGTTTTCGTTTGTCGGCTGGCAGCAGAGTCTTGGAGGTGTTGCCGGTCTTTCTGTAAGTACTGCGTAGCGGTCTCCTTTTCCCCTTATAAAACGGATGTGGGTTTCTTGGTCCCTGCATTCGTTTTTTTTGCTGATGCTGGTGCGTGGTGCTGCTGTTTGGCTCGGTGATTTGCATATCTTCCTGTGAGCCTCGCTCCCTGGATTGCTTTCTGGCTTGGCTTGCTGGCTTGGCTGGGGTGCGCCCACGCTGTTGCTTTGCTCTGTGTTTCCTGCTGGACTTTGACATGGGGAAGCATTCTAGGAAGAGCAGGCATGTTGCTGTGTCCTCTTCTTCCTCTTCATCTTCTTCCTCTTCTCCTGCCCGTTCTAGGCATCGTTCTAGGGGTGGTGATGCCAGGTTGAAGGCTCTCATCAAGGAGACTCTTTTGGAGATGGGGGGTCCCAGGTCCAAGGGATCCTCGGCCAGGTCGAAGTCGCGGTCCGGATGTGTTCTGCCTCTGTCTTCTTCTTCTTCTTCAGCTTCTGGCTCTGAGGAGGGGGGTTTGGACGCAGATTCTAATAAGGGCAAATATGTCGATAAGGATATGTTGCCGGACTTGTTGAGCCATGTTAAGACTAATATGGGGTTCCCTGCAGATGATGTCCCTAGCACTTCTGGGGGTTCCTTGCTTTGCCAGTTCCAGTATTCTGCGCCTGTGGTGATGCCTGTTCATCCATGTGTGAAGGAGGTTTTGGATCGGGAGTGGAAGGATCCGGATCGTATCCTGCTTCCTCGCTTCATGACCAAGCTGCATCCTCTCCAGGATATGGCTAAGGATTTTCCGGACTCTGTTCCTGTGGATTCTCTGGTGTCGAGTCTGGTGGGGCGCACCTCCTTGGCCGAGGATGCTGTGGTGGTGATCCTGTTGATAAGAAGGTGGACGCCTCTCTTCGTAAGGTGTATTCGGGGTCCCATTTGGCGCTGCGGGCTGGCATTTACGGGACTTATGTGGCTCAGTCTTTGCTTTCTGACTTGAAGACTTTGTATGGTTCCATGGATAATGCCACGGACTGTTCTGACGTTCTGGCTCACATTGAGCGTCAGGTGGAATTTCTTTCGGACATTTCCTTCAATGTAGTGCGTGCCTCTGCTCTGTTGGGGGGTGCTTGCATTGCTGCTCGTAGGAACGTGGTCCTCAAGGACTGGAAGACCGATTCGGCCCAAAAATCTGCTGCCCTTCGTTTGCCCTTTCAGAGTTCCATGTTGTTTGGGACGGAGTTGGAAGGCAAGCTTCATCGGCTTTTCAAGGAGAAGAAACATTCCTCTTCTTTTAAGTTGCCCTCGGCTGCTCCTGCTTTTTCTAAGCCTAAGCCCTTCTTTCGGCACTCTTCTCACACTCTTCTCACAGGCAATTTTCCTGGGGTCGTGACCGTTTTCAGCCTGGTCGAGGACGGGACAAGAAGTCCCCTCCTGAGAAGCCTCATTCCTGACTATCTGGGGTCCGAGGTCGGATCCTTGGTTGGAGGTCGGCTTCGGTTGTTTCTTCAGGCCTGGATGTCCTCCTGTTCAGACTTGTGGGTCCTGGACGTGATCCGTTTGGGGTACCGGGTGGAGTTCTCCAGCCCGCCTCCGGACTCGGGGGTCCGTCCGACTCCTTGGCCGTCTTGCCACTCCAAACGTGCAGAACTGTCCCGGGGGGTTCAGTCTCTGTTGGACAAAGGGGCTATTCAGGTTGTTCCTCCGGGGGAGATGGGTCGGGGTTTTACTCCATCATCTTTCTGGTGCCCAAGGTGACTGGAGGGTTTCGCCTTGTTCTGGATCTCAAGACCCTGAACAAATATGTGTTGAGGATTCCGTTCAAGATGGAGACTCTTCAGCGGGTGATTCCCCTGGATCCCCAGGGTCATTACATGTGCACTCTGGACCTCAGGATGCCTATTATCACGTGCCTGTCCATCCTCTCTCCAGTCCCTTCCTGCGCTTTTGTCTTCTGGGGGTCCATTACCAGTTTGTAGTTCTTCCATTTGGCCTGAGGTCGGCTCCCAGGGTGTTTACGAAGGTGGTCGCCCCCTTGGTGGCTTTCTTACATCTCCAGGGGATGATGGTTTATCCGTATCTGGACGACTGGCTCCTGCATGCTCCCTCAGCGGAGCGGTTGTTGGAGGATCAGGGGTTGGTGTATGCAGCATTGAGAGACCATGGGTTCCTGTTGAATCTCCCCAAGTGCCGGCTCCCTCCGTCTCAGGACTTACAGTTCATCGGGCCCGTTTCTGCACAGATATGAATTGGTTGTTCCTGCCGGTGGATCGGGCTGTGACCCTGTGTTCTCTGGCTCATCGGTTTCTTGTGGGGAGGTCCGACTTTGGTTGCGCCTTCTGGGGTTGATGGCGGCCTCAGTGTTCACTGTGCCTTGGGCGCGTTTCCATCTTCGTCCTCTGTGGTCATACCTGCTGACTCGTGGGATCCCTTGTCGGGGGACTTGTCCCTCCTTGTTCCGGTGTCCCTGTTGATCCTTCCTGCCCTGTGTTGGTGGTCTCTGTCTTCCAATCTGGACAAGGGCTTGCCTCAGCAGTCTCCTCCTCCGGTGGTCCTTACGACGGATGCCAACGCTCTGGGTTGGGGGGCGACTTTGGGGTCGGAGTGCCTTCAGGGTCGTAGGTCCCTTCTGGAGGGTCGTCGGTCTTCGAACTGGCGGGAGTGGTCTGCTGTGTGTCGGGCTGTCCGGGGGTTTCGGCTCCGTCTGGTGGGCCACCATGTGTTGGTTCGGTCGGACAATTCAGTGACAGTGGCCTACTTGAATCACCAGGGCGGTATCCGTTGTCGGTGCCTGAACGCGGTGGTGTTCCCGTTGTTTTGCTGGGTGGAGTGCCATCTTTTGTCCCTGGTGGCTGTACATGTTTGGGGGGTGGACAATGGGGTGGCAGATGCCCTCAGTCATTTTTTTCCTGCCTCCCTGGAGTTGGCCTTGACCCCGGTGGCCTTTCGTCTGGTGTGCGTGAGGTTTGGTCGGCCCTTTCTGGACCTCTTTGCTTCCCGGCACAATGCGCAGCTTCCCCGTTTCTTCTCCCGGATTCCTCAGGAGGGGTCTTGGGGGGTGGATGCTCTGTCCCTTCCCTGGCCGTCTCGCCTGCTGTACGCCTTTCCTCCTCTGGTTCTGATCCCTCGTTTTCTGTCCCGGCTATTGAGGGAGGATCGGGATGTGGTGGTGGTGGTGCCTTTCTGGCCTCGCAGGTCTTGGTTTCCCACGCTGATGCTGTTGGCTGTTCAGGGTCTGTGGTTCTTCCCCTTCCCTCCGTCTCCGTTACGGTCCTCTCCGATGTTTCCCCTGCGACGGCTTCGGCTGTCGGTTTGGCGGTTGAGAGGCAGGGGTGGAGTAATAGGGGTCTCCCGGAACATTTAGCCTTGGCTATTCAGCAGTCTCGAAAGCCTTCTACTCTTCAGTCCTATGGTAGGCATTGGGGCAACTTGAGCGTTGGTGTCTTGGCCTGGCTTTGTAGCCCTTGGTTTGTCCTTTGCCGGATGTTCTCCAGTTCCTTTGGGATAGGTTCGAGAAGCGTTTGTCCGTTTCTACTTTGCGGGCTCAGTGGGCTGCTATCAGGGCTTTTCGGGCTCCTTGGGGGAATCTGCCGGATGTGGATGGTCTGGTTTCCCATCTGTTGCGTAGCTTTTCTAATTTCCGCCCTGTGGTGCGTCTTTCTTTTCCTCTCTGGGATCTTCCCTTGGTTTTGAGGGTTCTTATTGCCGCTCCTTTTGAACCTTTTGGAGGAGGTCGATATGAAGTTTGTCACCCTGAAAGTAGTTTTTTGGTGGCTATCACTTCTGCTCGTCGCCTGGGGGAGCTGGGTGCTTTGATGGCTTGGGAGCCTTTTCTGTCCTTTTCTGCTGACGGGGTGGTTCTTCGTTTAGATTCCTCCTTCGTTCCTAAGGTTTCCTCCCAATTCCATCTCTCTCAGGAGCTGGTCCTGCCTGCTTCGCTTTCGGCTCCTGTGGACGGGGACGACCTTCCTTGGTCCTTGTTGGATGTGTGCCAGGCTTTGCAGGTTTTTTTGGATCGGACCAGTGCCTTTTGGCTTTCTGCCTCCCTGCTTGTTTCTTTTGGGGCTGTCTCTAGGGGTTGCCGTGCTTCTTCTTCTTCCATTGGGCGATGGTTGAAGCAGGTTATTGTTCTGGCCTATTCCCTTTCGGGTTCTCCCCCCCCCCCCCCCGGCTGGGGTTCAGGGACGTTCCACTCGGGGGATGGCTGCTTCCTGGGCGGATGTTCGTGGGGTGTCCCTTTCTGAAATTTGAATGGCCGCCACTTGGGCTTCTGCTAATACCTTTGTTAGGCATTACCGTATCCAGAATGTTCTGGGGGATGACACTAACTTTGGTTTGGGGGTTCTTCGGGCTGTGTGTTCCTGATTCCCCTTGTTTTCCTTCTGCTCTGCTGTTGTTTTCAATAAATTGCTGGGCTTTGCTGTTCTGCTGTGTCCTAGTGGTTTGTTATTTGATGATGGCCGGTTGCTACTTGGGTATTCTCAATTGTTTGTATGAAGGGGACGAGGACAGGAGGGTAATGTCATATTACTTACCGGTAATCTTCATTACTCCGGGTCCCGTTGTCCTCGTCCCCTTCATACCATCCCTCCCTCCCTCCCGGGCTTTCCGGCCCTCATCTTGGGCTTGGTGGTTCAGGAGGCATGCTGGGTACTGTACCCTTATGTACTCCCTATAGGGAGAGGGAGGGGCGTACCAGCATTCCTGCTTTCTTTTTGCTGTCTGGGAGATGGTTAATCTCAATTGTTTGTATGAAGGGGACGAGGACAATGGGACCCGGAGTAATGAAGATTACCGGTAAGTAATAGGACATTTCCTCTTGTTTCTTGTCTCCCACATCCTTAATTAATTCTTCTTCTCAGTCAAATCATTCACTCTATTGTTGCCAAAGGTATTTGCTTTCTATCTTTGTGCCAAGTAGTTCCTTACACTACAGCTACTGATTGTGAAAGGTAATGTTGCTGGAACAATTTTCAGAGTGGGGATGCTTCCTTCAATGTTATGTCAATGAAGTCAAGGGTTGCGAAATAACCCAAGAGTTACATAAAGTGTAGCAAATGAGCCATGCCTACTCTGCAGACGAGATGTGGGCGAGTAGTGTGTGCCCAATGGTGTATATTGCATCCTTCGAAGTTTTCTTTCTGCTGATATAGTTTGAAGTACTGGTAAAGTTCACATACAAGTATATACATTTTGTTGTGTGTTAGAAAACATTTGACATCCTGCAGCCTTTCATTTCATGCTTGTAACCCAGCAAGATTGTCACTGGATTGACATTGCAAAATTCCCTCACTTCCAACCACGGAAAAGAAAAGTAAATACAAATCTTCATGTTCAATGAGCAGCAGTTTGGTAAAAGTAATTCCATGACGCTTTACATCTGCCTTTGAACATCAAATATAACAAGATGTAAAATAAACGTAAAGGTCTCCTTAGTGCCCATCCCCTTCTAAAGAACTGCGGGGTTATTTTGGTGGTGCTACAGCACTTATCGCTTCTCTACTCCCAGCGCCCCAGGAGCCATACAATGGGAGTGCCCCCGGGGCACAACAGGCGCGTTCGCCCACTTTCCATGCCCCCAGGGCACTTTGGTATTACAGAAGGGGCCGCAGATGCCTGTGTGGCCCCTTCTCTAATACCGGTAGCGTGGGCATGCATGAAATGCCAGCGCTATCTTCAGAGGGCATTTCCTTCATTTGTATGGGGGCGTGCCTGATGCAAATGACGGAATCCCTTTACCTCTGTGCCCACGATGTATTACCAACGTGGGTGCAGAGACATATAAGCTCTCGGGAGGGGCACTGACAGTGCAGTACCTAAAAGGTGGATGGCAGCAATCTGGAGGAAGAAAATGGGGTCCTGTGGAACCCCCAGACTTCTTCTTGCAGATGGGTGTAGTCGCTCACTGCATCCGCCTGCAAGGGACTCTCTAATCTGCCGGCAACCCACCTGCACTGTTAACAAATGGAGCAATTTCAAAGCAGCCACTCCGTTTTTCACCTGAAATGCACCGCCCTCCCGGGCAGCTTGAATTCGGTGCTGCCCCAGGGGCAGCGCATTCATGCTAATGGGATACATTTTCATTATCTGTGTTGGGCGCACCTTCTAAAAGGTGCACCCTGTGCAAACAATAAAAATTTGCCTTATCTGTAATAAGGCCCCTGGTGAAAATGACAGACATGTTTTCACTTCCAATTTGAAAAGTACTACAGCACTTCGAGCAGCAATTTACTTGTCTCTAATTTATCACCTTTCTCACACCTCATTTGTTTTGTTTATATGCTTTTGGCTGTATCTCTAGACTTTGCACCCTTCCATGCCCAGCAGTCTTAATTCCATTTAATTAATTTACTCAGCAGGGTACCCTAACCTGATCTGTTTTATTTGCTTGCTCCAAACCAGGAACCTTCACTGCCAGCAAATCTTGTCAAACTTTTCTACTGCTCTTTTTATCAGATGACTGATTTCGAATCACTTCATCCTCAGAGTGACAATAATTACAAGTTGTAGCTAGTGACCTCAAAACTGTGAAATATGCTTCAATTGTTTTCCCAAGAAAGAAAACAAGAGAAAACTCATAAACCCCAGTTGAGACCTGGGTGAATCCGGTAACAAACATCATCTCAACAGGTAATATTTTCAAGAGACAATTAGATAGGGTGCAAAATAAATTCCAAAAATACAGATATGGGAACCAATACTACAATTGGATACAGCATATGCAGCAATGGCTGCTGGGAGTAAGAGGGCAAGTGAAAACATTAGACCTGGTCCGAGGGGTAGAAAGGAACTGCTCCAGGACTCCTGGGGGTTGTGGAAGAGTGACACAAGGGGGGCAAAGACCTGGAGTCTGGAGCTGCCAACATGTGTCTATGTGAAACGAAAGGTAGGATCAGAGATAGATTTTGATACATAAAATACTACGGGCAAGATGTAGGTAATTGTGAAATATCGATTTCTTAATACCAAATTTTACCGATTCGGTATTAAGAAATCGGTATTTCCAATGTAGGTAAAAATTTGGTAATTTTCACCGCATCGGTAAAAGTCTGAAAAAAAATACAGAATCCTTAATAATGATCGGTATTACCAATTCTGAAATACCAAATCGGTAAATACCAAATTGGTAATTCAAAATTTTTGCAATTGAGGAATCAGCCAATCCTGTGCATCCTATTTACTCCCAACAAGGAAGTGGCCACACCCAAGCAGATGCACTGAACCAGAAGCTGTTGGAGAGGCAGGCAGCAGAGAAAGACAAACAGGAGCAACTTTACTACCTGACATCAAACACCAGATTGGACAGCCAGGACAGGGAAACTGATGGTGCAGAAAGGAAAAGAAAACTTACATTTGGTGAGAGGGAGCTTGAGATCTTAATTGAGGAGGTGGCAAAGGAACACACTAAGCTATTTGGTAAAAAATCACTACAAGTGCCTGAGTCAGAAAAAAGAAAAATATGTATTGGAATCAAGGACCTCATTAATTCCATAGGTGTGAACCACCGTGACGTGGATGACCTAAAAAAGAGGTGGTATGACCTCAGGAGTATGGCGAAGAAGAGGATGTCTGAAAGGAAAAAGCAAGCAAACCTGACAGGAGGATCAAAAAATAGAACACCTGCACCGACTACCCTGGAACTGCTTGTCGAGTCCACCATTGAGCCTGAGAGTGTCAGCGGCATCAGGGATGCCGACAGCTCAGCCAGAGCTGAAACCAAACAAGGTAAGATGCATGCACACCAAGCTGCAGTCCCCACTCCCTAACCCCATTCCCCAATGAGGCAGTGTGAATCCCACTCCAGTACAGGTTTTACTAAACACCAGCAATGCATTATGGGAGATGTAGTCAGTGTAACACCTATCAGAACAGTCAGCCCACTGAACCCAAAGGCATGTGACGCACATCGGCGATAAGCAAGCAAAGGACAGTTAGATTTATTGGCAGACATGAAATTTATTTGCATGCAAATGCTGCCAGACAAGTGAAATAATATACAATCTGTCTCCACAGGTTAGACATCGTACAGGGCTGCGCCAGGCAAGGCAGGAAAGGGACCCCAGAAAGATAGAGCGGAGGAGGAGGATGTCATTTCGCCTGCAGGCCACACCACAACACCACCGTCAACACCACCACAATCAACACCACCACCATCAACACAGGCATCACGACTGGCATCACTAACACCATCATCTCCAAGACCCAGGAGGCATGCAGTTGCCAGTCTCCAACAGATGGAGTTGTCCGACGAGGACTGCAGGGGGGGAAGAACAGCCAATGGTGCCAGACGATGGCAATAATGCGGTACACAGTCCCCCACAGAGCGACCACACACAGGTGCCAGATGCCGTAGTGCTAGGGCACACAGTCCACTTTCGCAGGTCGAGGATCAGAGTGTCTATGCAGGTCTGGAGGTGAACATGTTGAATGTCCAGCGCCCGCAAGGAAAGGCAATCCGATCAGTTCAGTGGCAGATGGGGCACATGACAGCACACTTGTAGTGCATAGAGATGGGCATCTGCACAATGAGCACAACACTGCCTGAGGGAATAAGGGACATGGCTGAGGGCATGAGGGACATGTCCGACTCAGTGAGGCTGTTGTGCAGCAAGATGGACCATGACAGAATGGCAAGGCGCAGGGAGAGGCATAAAATGGAGAACTACACCAAGGTAGTGAACCGCCTCTCCACTGCCACTTCTCTGCTCTGCGGGCGCCATGCAGGAGGAGATGGCATACTGCAGCCGGGATGTGGCAAGGGGGCTGGTGACAGTGACCACTGCACTTGAAGTGCTACAAAATAATCAGACTGCCAATACTGGTGCAGGTGATGTGGTGGACAGTGAGGAGACAAATAGCTGCAGTACTGAAACGCCTCCTGTTACAGAGTCCAGGAGGTGCATTGGACGGCAAAGTGATGGCACAGGACAGATTGCCAATGAGGATAGTGTATACAGAGGAAGCAGCAATGTTGTGCATGGGCGCAGGAGGCAATGCCAGGCACACTTGTTTTTGATACATGGGTGAATTAACCCATGACGGCTTTGTAGGCTTTTTAGGATTGGGACTGCTATGTTAAGCCCTTCATGATGTGGCATAGTGACATGCTATTAAATTACTTCATTCACACACAATTACTGGCTGTGTCTCCTTACTTACCTAGAAATAGTTCAGTGTAATCTCAGCCCGTTTTTGTCTCCCCTCTGGTGCTGGTGCCGCCCCTGCTGCACTGGGCTCTGGCTGGGGACAGTCATCGTCATCGTCCTCAGAGTCGGTCAAATCGACTGTTGTCCCTTTTTTAGTTGCCAGGTTATGCAGCATAGCACATGTAGCGATGATCTTGCAGCAGATGATGGGTCGGTACTGACGGACGCCTCCGCTTTTGTGGAGGCAGCAGAACCTGCTCTTTAATTTATTTATTTATTTATTTGTTTAATTTGTAAGGTGCTCAGCTACCCAAGAAGGGTTTCCCGGCGCCAAGACGGAACATTGGCAGTAAGGCAGGAACTTCCGTGGGTGTTACTGATCAAACAACCAGGTTTTGAGGTTTTTTCTGAAACGCATGTAATTAGTTTCTTTATGGATGGAGGTAAGAAGAGTATTCCAGATGGAGGGGCCTAGATAGGAAAAAGACCCCCCTCCCATTCTGGAAAGTTTAAACCTGGGCACACAGAAGTTTGTCGAGGTTTCAGATTGTAAATGGCGGGCAGGTACGTAAGGATGTACTAGTGCTTGGAGATATTTGGGAGCAGTACTAGCTTTTATCCTAAACATATAGCTCAGGGCTTTGAATTTGATGCGATTTTCCACCCTGAGCCAATGTAGGTCACGTAGGTATCCAGAAATGCTGGAGGTCTTTGGAATCCTACAAAGCAACCTGGCAGCAGAATTCTGGATTAGCTGTAGTCTACGTACCACGGCTTTGTTTGACACAAGATAGAGAATGTTGCCGTAGTCAAGTCTTGATGTAATAAGAGCATTGACTACGGGTGGAAACGGGCAGCATCCATGAAATGTTCTTGAGCCATTTTAAAATGGTGAAACATAGTGCAGCTACCTTGACAGTTTGATGGTGCATGGACAATGTGTTGTCTACAATGACACCCAAGTTCCGGACATGGCTGGTAGGTTTAGAGAGATTACCCATTTGAGTAGGCCAGTGGGAAGACTTCCAAAGTTCTTCAATTGTCCAAAGGTGCGCTCCACCACATTGCGTGTTGATTTGAGCGCAGCATTTTATCGTCTCTCACTTAGGGTTGATGTGTTTAGGTAAGGAATGAGGATGAATGCCCGCACGGCAAATGCGCTATCTCCTAGGTGAGAAAGAAAGTGCCATTAATAACAAACACCAACACATTCATCAGCAGTATACATCAGGGTGTAACACAGTGATTTACCTAGCAGGTATCCTTCTCTAAATTCCCCCCCAGCCAGACATGTGCATATCCCACTGCTGTATAATATATAGGAGTCATGGGTGCTCCCAGGAAATGTTGCCACGATGTTGGTGATGATGTTGGCCGCATCGCAGATGACCTGCACATTGATGGAGTGGGTTGATTTTCTGTTACGGTAGATGTACTCATTGGCTGCAGGTGGGCAGATAGGTATGTGTGTCCCATCAATGCACCCTATAACATGCGGGAACTGTGCCTTTTGGTAGAAGTCTGTTTTTGGTTTTCTGCAGTTCGGCCTGTGTGGTGGGGAAGCGTATGTAGTGATGCATCCTTTGCATCATGGCATCCAGGAAATTAAGGAACCAAGACAGGCAGTTCTGCAACACACCACCTGCCGCAGCTATCACCCCCTGGTAACTTCCTGGTGCTAATAGGTTGAGGCTACAGAGCACCTGGACATTTGGTGGCATAGCGTGCGCCCTCGGTGTAGGATGCTTCAGGAGTGGGTGCAGGTCCCGTATCAGGTCCAGGATAGTTTGGGGGTGTAGCCTGTACCTTTCTTGAATTTCTGCCTCAGTGAGTTGAAATAGTGTGATGCGCTGTCTGTATATGCGCTCCTCCCTTCTCCAGATCCTCATTCCTACTGCCTGAAGTCGTAGCCGCCTTGCAATAACGTAGGGGGTGGCCATTGTGTTGAGACTGTTGCGTTTTGGGGCTGTATAAATGCTGTGCACATGATTACCACCTGCTTTGAATCAGTGGTAATTACTGACTCTTAAATACCAAATTTCATGAAATTTGGTATTACCGATTTTTGGTACATCTCTTTTACCGATTCTTATTTACCGAATCGGCGGGGTTTTTGGTATCTCCTATTCGGTAATAGGGAATCGGTAACTGGTTTTCCTTATTTTACTGATTCCTTATTACCGAACCCATTCGGTATTACGAAAATTGCATTTGGCTAAAAACCGGTTGGTAACAGTGAAATTTACAGATTTTCACTGTTACTGACCGGTATTTAGCCACCTACATTGGGCCCTACATTTCTAATTATCAGTTATTTACTGTCAATCAAATGGCAGTAGTACATATAGTACCCGCTGTAATATAGAAAAAGTAGAGGGGGTTTAGGAAAGAAGAGTATATGCAATGAGTTCTCACAAATGTGCAGAATATGCTAGATATAATAAACAGTACTATGCCACATCCGATACTTTTTAACAAAACAAAAACATTATTAAAATACAAAGGGCATTAAAAACTACAAAAAAGAGAGAACGTACCAGTATTTATGGGATGAATTCTACAATAGCACCTACCAACCCCCCAGAATACGCCACTTGGGCAGGTTGGACAGGTATGGAAATAACCGAACAATAACAACTTCCAACTCCTCCAACACCTCCGTCAAGGACTTTCACCCCAGGGAGGGCAGTAGCTGAGACAGAAGGCAGAGTAGACCACCACCACCTCTCCTCCCTACCCATTTTTTAGACTTAATATACAGACGCGACAAAGGGAAAAACTAGGCCCAACTATCAGTACCATTATTTGGGCAAATGCTAGACCTGACCCACAGTCCACAGTAATTCATTTGACCTACATGAGGATCTTCTGTGTTTCTTTAGATGCATCAGGCTTAAGCAATTTTTCTTTGACAGACCCCACTATAACAACTCTAGTTATTCTCATTTCCATCCCCCATTGGCTTTTCTTCCACCAGCCATCACAATACCACCAGAAAACTTATGTTTGAAAGATCGGTCCTACATGAAGTTATGGAGGTCCAAATTTCATTTGAATATGTTCTTTACAACCTCATCCTCAGAGAAAAACATGCCCTGAACAATCTTAAAGCCAACTCAAACAAAGTGACCGAACCAGCGGATAAAGGGGGAGACACCATCATTATGGACTCAGACAAGTATGATGCAGATATAATGAGGCAGCTGCCTAACAGTAACCACCTCCGTGTCTTACCCTCTGACCTGTTACCTAACATTCGTATCTTGATTTAACAGGTTGGAGACTAGGGTGTCATAATGGAGAAAGAACACTGTTTCCAAAATAGCTCTCACTCACACACCCCAGTACTATACGTAGTACCTAAAATACATAAGGACGTCTTTAACCCCTCTGGTTGCCAAATCATTCAAGATGCAGTACTATTTTAGAACGTATAGGAAATAAATTTACGCCATTATCAAAGACGTTTTCCAATCACTGATGCCTATATAAGGGACAATACAGACCTCACCAACCAAATAGAGGATAAACCCTTTAACTCTGAAACAGTTTTGATGGTAGACTCTTTAACTCTGAAAGTTTGGATGGTAGGCCTTGATATTGAATCATTATACATGAACATACCGCATATTGAGTGTATGGAAGTGATTCAAAATCTTTTTAATACCCTCCCCATCAGAATGCAGATCTCTACTGAATTTGTGACTTACCTACTGAAGATTGCCTTGACTAATAACTATGCTCTATGTAAAGAGACCTTTGATTTATAGATCAAAGGCATCTCCATGGGGGCTTGCTTTGCACCCAATTTTACCATTCTGCATGTCTTGAAAACCACCTGCATCCTGACATTAGAGAACGCATTTTATAACCAATAGGTTTCTGGAGGAGATATATTTATGATATTTTCCTACGATAACATGACCAAAATAACTGTCCTTTGCAATTCATTGACTGGCTGAATCAATGCCAAGCTCACCTTAGATTCACCTCTAAAGCTAGAAAAAATAATGTACCTTTCCTTGACCTTACCCTGCACACAGAAGATGACAAAAGTGGTAATTCACTGTTCCATAAACCAACTAATGCCATATAGGCAGTTTCTTCGCATCCAGAGAAACTGCAAATGAAAAAAAAGATTACTTTAGAGAAGCAGCAGTCCTGACAGACAAACTAATCCATCTGGGCTATTTATGTTGACTAGTCTCCTGGGTGCTAATACGGAATGGTATTGTCACAGAGACCTTCTTCACACCTCAGGACCCAATCGTGAGAACGCACGCATAACATTTGTTTGTACATTCAGTCCCTCCAGTAAGAAGGTTAACAAAAGAATCAGAAGAAACTGGAACATCTTGTGCACACAGGTTCCCTTTCAGGAACCTCCCCTCTTTTACAAGAGAGAATCATCTGGCGGATCATTTGGTCCATGCAGTAACATGGGACAGCAAGACTAACAACACCCAATCTATCACCACATCCTCTTAGTAGTCGGGCACTACAAATGTCAGAATTGTGTGCTTTGCTCACTCACGCTTAACACAAAGGATTTTCAAGTGGGAAACCTTGTTCACCAAATAAAGCAATTGAGCAATTGTCACACACCAAATGTCATTTTCTCCATAAGCTGCCCATGCAACCTATTAAATATAGACCAGACCAGCTAGATGATAAAACAGCACATCATATTACACAATAGCAGCATCAGATGCAAAGTGGAAAATGCCTCTCTGGGATCTCACCATATTGATAAAAAACACTCAGAAACAAATATGATATGCCAAGTGATTGACCAGCCTTCCATCCCGTAATGTGGAGGTGATCTATAACAACTGCTGCACAGATGTGAATGCCACTGGATAACACAATGTAATTCAGTAAACCAAGGTCTCAATACTCTGTCGGAGTGGAATAGCACACTCTACACATAGACATGATCTCCTGATTCTTGCATCACGTTCCATCTGGTACTCTCACTCTTCACATTTAATTATTTATGAAAAGAAGGCTCCTGGCCTACATAGAACCTTTTGCCCAATTGTTGAAAGGACATTTTAATAGTTATCTCATGGTGTCAATATTAAAAGACAGTGCAAGCGCGGTCTGAACAAATTATTGAGCAAGCATGTCTTTACAGAGGGTCTACATGTTTCGGCCATGATGATCAGTCTTTGATCGCGGCCTTCTTCAGGACCTAGATGACAAATGCTACTGCCAATATAATGTGAAAAATAATAATTTAAAGTAGTTAAATTAAGACGATGCAACATGCAAACATCTGTGATATTCTAAGTTTTGGTAAGGTCTACAGGATTTGTTTGGGTCTTTTTTTTTTGTCCTCATTCGCCTCTCCTCACCCCCTTTTTTCGCGGTACCGCCCTCTGGCAATTTCATCTCATATGGTGGAGTTTTATGCTCTTAGGAGGAAGTACACCACCTTAACCGGTCTTCCTTGAAGCATGTTTCCGCCGAGATTTTGGAGAGGCTTAATCATAGGACTTGTTTACACCTTTACCTTAACCACCCTTCCCATCACCCAAAACATCGTAAGAACGGAGTCCAGAATCTATATCTCTTCTTATGCCGATCCACCATATCAAGCTTAGCAATAGCTCTGATTGCTCTTAGCCATTTCAGATTTGACGGCGGGTCTACAGATACCCACATCCTGCAGATCTCTCTCCGGGCCACCAGTATAGCATAAAACACCAATTTTACTTTATCATCCAAGCCCTTACCTTGTAGATCCACTCTTCCAAAAAAAATCATGGGGGAAGGATCACTTGTCCTGCATAACCAGGGTATGCAGGTAGGTACGTGGTGTCTCACAATTTAAAAGACCCTCATGCATGTGTATTATGAGTTATCCTAGCGGTATATGTTGTCTCCCCGCTCTTTTATACATGTGTGTGCATAATCCTTGGGTCAGTATTTATGCACCCTCCGCCTGGAGGATTTACCCTTGGTTAAAACAGTAGTGATCGTGGATAGTGAGAAAGAGGTGCTAGGGAAGTGAGTTAAAATACCCGGACAGCCAGGTTAGAAGAGGCAGCGATAGCACAAGCTACGCGGGAGGAGTCATGCCACAGTTAGGCATGTCCTTTTAGCCCCTGACCCGAAGAAGTGCGCTTCTGCATTTCGCAAGGTACAATGCGACCTTAGACTGCCTGAAAACAGGTCATATTTTCACTTATTTTCACTTTTTCTTTTCATTTTGCACTGGTCCTGAAGAAAGCCCACCGACCTATATAGGCAACAAGGCTGAAACATGTCAACCGTTTTTTAACACATACCATACAGTGCGCTCGAATTCCTAATCATTCCAAAGCGGCACACCAGCCAACTGTCCCCCTTTTTTGGGCTACCCAAATCCAGACCCAATAAAGTCATGTATCTGGCTGTCCGGGTATTTTAACTCACTTCCCTAGCACCTCTTTCTCACCATCCACAATCACTTTCTCCCATGATTTTTTTGAGTATTTAAAGGAGACTGAATGGATCAGCATTCTTCCTCCCCCCTGTGATTTTTTGATCCGCTCTTCCCGTCATAACAAGTTCAGGGCTTACCTCAATGTGCTGCCCCAGTACGGTTGACAAGCAATTACTCACAGCAGCCCAGAAGTCCTTCATCGCCGGGCAGGTGACAAACATGTGCAGATCGTCTTCATTCGGGCTACTGCATTTAGGACACATCACTATTCCGCCGGGTTTGAATTTCGCCAATTTTTTGGGAGACCAGTAAGCCCTGTGGAGAGTGAACAAGTGATTTCTCCTTAAATTCGCAGGTTTTACCACCTTGTAGAGAATCAACATAGTTACTTGCCATTGATCTTCTGTAGCAATCCTCGGCAAGCACTCTCCCCAAAGGGTCTCCACCAATGTAAAGGGTCCGTCCTCCATTTCCACTATTGACCAGTACCACATCCCCACTTCTTTTTTTAATCCAGGTCTCCAAAGCCAGCTTCTCTTCAAACACATTATATTGCCCAATTAACTTTTCTTTCCCGGCAGCCCAGCTTTGTATCTGAAGATATTTAAACTTAGAGAACTTGTGTCCCCACTTTTGTTCACAATATCTCCATGGTGCTAAGCTGCCTTCTATAAACAGATCCCCCCATCTCTGAGGACCCTCTATTTTTAGTGACCTTGCCAACGCATCCTCGGACCAACTCGGAGCTCCTGGTGTATCCCAAATTGGTGCCATCGCACTAAAATATGGTATTCTTGTTGCCCTCCTGATTTTATACCAAACCATTGCTAGATCTTTCAGCACTTTTAATCTTATTGTTTTAAAGTACTTCGGATCGGCAAATTTGTACATGAATCCATTCTGCTTTATCTTCTCCATTTTAAGCAGTGCCGACAGCAATTTACCATTAACCTAACTCCCTGGAGTGCCCAGAAGCATTCTACAGTTCTACAACAGAAAAGCCCAAGAGTAAATCTGGAGGTCTGGAGCTGCCAATCCTCCTTTCAGAGGTTTCCTCCTAATCTTTTTCCATGATAGGCGCGATCCCTTAGACGCCCAGATGAATGACCCAATCTCGCTCTGCAACTTTATGAGCCCCTCTTTCTCAAAAAGAAGAGGCAGGGAATCAAATAAGAAAGTTATCTTAGGTAAAACCATCATCTTTACCAAGTTAACTCGACCACATGTTGTTAGCAGCAGGTGTGCCCAACCTCTCATAGCCGAAGAGATTTCCTTCCTGACTTTGGCATAATTGACTTTAGTGAGTTCCTTTATGTCCTGTGTTATTCGCACTTCTAGATATCTTATTTCTGCTTTGCAAGTTATGTCATCTGCAGTTAAATTCCAAGACATAACCTCGGTTTTGTCAACATTTATACGATATCCGGAGACCTCCCCGAATTCCTTCGTTATAGTATCTATACAGCCCATTGATTGCTGGAGGTTGGGGGTTAAAATAACTATATCGTCCGCATATAGCCCGATCTTCCTGGCCCATCCCTGAAACTCAAAAGGGGGAATCATATCTGCCTCTCTTATTCTGCAAGCTAGCGGTTCTATGTAAAGATCAAACAAGAGAGGAGATAAGGGACACCCCTGTCTTGTACCCCTCATTACTTTTATTGGCTGGGTTAGTGTCCCGTTTACTAATACTAGGCATGGGCGGAAAATCCGTTCCGCTCGCGGATTTTGCGGATTTTCGGGAAATCCGCAATCCGCGAGATTTGCGAATTTCCTGCAAAATCCGCAAATCCGCGAGCAGCGGATTTTGCTCGCACTGCTCGCACTGTTCGCGTGAGTTCGCGCCCCGCGAATAAGTGCGAAATTGCAGAAATACGATCTAAGCAAAACTGAAAGTAACTACTTACCAGGTTCAAAAGTTCAGGCACATCATTAGTAGCCATTTCCTGTAGTGCTTCCTGAGGGGCCCCTCCAGAGTTCAGTTGCCAGTTGAAACTATTATGTGACCCTGCTCTGAACCTCAGAATAGTTACACATATGCCACAAAGGTCATGAATTACAGCTAAGGGAGACAAGCAGGAGCCAGGCTGGAAGTTAAAATCCATTAATCAGCCCCTAATTCATTATTGTCAGTTGGGGCAGGGCAGGTGTTGTAACTAATTTTGCAACAATGAAAGCACTTAGCAAGTGCAAAAGATCACTAATCAGGGCGCACTAAGGAAGCAGGTGCCAGCTAAAAAATATTCTGTGACACATTAATCAGCCCCAAATTAATTCAGGTCACTTGAGGCAGGGAAGGTGTGCTTTGCTTTGCCGAAAATAATGTACACTGGACAACCAGAGGGTGTGGTGATGAAACAGAGGGTGGCATGGGTGGGCCAGAGGGTGGCATGAGTAGTCAGAGAGTGGCAGTGGTGACAGAGAGTGGCAGTGATGAAGAAGAGTGTCCCAAACAGGTTGGACACGTAGAAACAACAAGTTCGCAAAACTTGCGACCCGACAGGTAAGTTCGCAAATTGCGAAATTGTAAAAACCCTCGCGAACTGGCAGAAACACGGGCGAACACAAAAAAAAAAAAATCCGCAAATTCGCGGGAATTCGCGGATTTTGCGGATTGCGAGTTCGCAAATCCGCAAATTCGCGGATTGCCAATCCGCAAAATCCGCTCATGCTTAACTAATACCTTCGAGGTAGGTGATTGATACAACCAGGCCAAGACCGTGCCAAAATTTGCCCCATCTGTAGATGCTTTATTAAAGCCTTTAAATACACCCAATTAACACGATCAAACGCCTTGGCGGTATCCAGAGCAACTACCGCCAAGGGAAGATTATGTGTAACAGCCACATCTATACTCCCTTTAAGGGAAAAAGTTAACTCCTTTAAGTTCCTGCCTTTTATTAAGGATTTGTTGTCATCACCCGTAATTTCATGGGTGGATACCTCACCTCACCTGGCAGCAGCTCAGGATGTGAGGCCCGCTCTCTCCGTTGGTACCCTGCGCCTTCTTCTGGCTGCTACCGTTGCAAAAATTTCCTTTTTCTCCTGGTAGCCACTTCACTTTTTCACATTAATTTTTGCACTGCAATTTGCTTCAAATCTATACGGATATTAAGAGATCCAACACTCTGATCTACCAAAACATCCCAGAGCTCCTCCCTCACAGTGCGGGAGTTTTAGCCCTTGGTTGCACTAGGTTTTGCAACCAAGAGGAGATTCCATATGATGAAGCATGCCGCCTCGGTGGGTGATGGGATTCCGTCCTCTTAAATAGGACTTCTTCCTTAGTTCAGTAGGAGCAATTTGCTTGTACTTTCAGTGATTTGGACCTCCTTTTGGAGAGCCTGTTAGACCTGCGAACTTCGTTGTTTGATATCATTTCTACATCCCTCAGGGCTACTGGAGTGGTTCCTTTCTTCCCCTCATACCCTGTCTAGTGTTCTCGGTAGCCGAGTCCTTATAATACTAGCAGCCATTGCACCATCCGTGCTACAAACTGGACGCCTGCTGGCCCAAGAATAACAACCTCAGCGCATGTTCCCTTCATGGAATAGCTCAGATAGAGCAACACGTACATGAGGTAAGCTGACACATGCTCCAGGCCACCTGTTCTATAAATACATTAGAAGTTGCTCCTGAATTATGTATTTTATTACAATACACTATTTTCTTCTCCTTTCCACCTCGTAACTCTGGGCAATTCGTGGTATCTAGTGCCAGGAATAACACCACTGCATCTCTTCACGCACCTGCATCCCGATCCTTGGCACTTTGGGTCATTTGTAGTCCTCAAACCTGGATGGTAAGCGCGATTGACCACTCCTTTTTGAATCCCTGATAGCCTTTACCACCTCCATCATTTGGGATTATTTCTGAATCCAAATTGGCTCGCATAGCCTCTACATGATCATCCCACTTATCTAAATACACCCTCCCTTTATTTCAGAATGTAATTAGGTCTGCACAGCCTGTGCACCTCATCTCACAGGTGCATTCTACTACGCACCTCATCTGGATCCTCCCTAATCAACTCTTCGGTTGAATTGCCCCCTGGAATTATATAAAATCAATTAGGAGTCCCCCCTTTACA
The DNA here is from genome assembly GCF_964263255.1 of Lissotriton vulgaris. Classification (NCBI taxonomy): domain Eukaryota; kingdom Metazoa; phylum Chordata; class Amphibia; order Caudata; family Salamandridae; genus Lissotriton; species Lissotriton vulgaris. The sequence goes on along the minus strand of NC_141689.1, from coordinate 1,194,144,304 downwards.
AACCTATCAAGTAGCTATTTACACACCCAACACATCCTCCCCTTTACTAACTGCTCCCTCCTTTCTATCCTGTATCTTATCCTTGACCCAAATTGCTGTCTCCAACGTACAGCAACTACTGATTCATTGTGTACTCCTGTCCTGATGGTGACCTGAACTCATACAGGTTGAAACACCGTTGACTACTTAGCATACTCTTGGCCTTCTGGGTTCCTAACATGTTCTCAAATAGTTGTTCTCTCACTGTTCATTTTATGTTTCTATTTTAATACATTGCACCATCTTCACTGCTTATTCCACTAAATTACGTGTCTCACCTTTTCACAAGAACTTGGTGTGCCCTGCATTTCTGGATTGCACTTGTATATGATATAATATTGCTGACAGAACTACAAACGTACTGTATTAAAAGATTACATGCAGACTACACTATCCAAGTTTAGTGTTATTTTCAGTTTCGTTCCTTTTGCAATTTATTTTACACCGAATCAAATTGTCTCTCAAAAAGATTACCTGTTGAGACATTGCCGTTTGTTATCAATTGGTTTTCTAAACATGTGTTCCCTTTCCATAATATATGTGGCCTTACTTGACTGCATTTTTCCTTGGATTACATCTTACCAAATATCGTAGGAGCAGACACCTACTCATCACATACATCTTCAAACCCCCTTCCTCGCTGTCGTTTCCTTTTTAACAACTGTTTTTAACATATTTCTACCTTCAGAGTCCTAAATCTTTCTGAGTAAAGCAATTATTTTTTTAACACCCCAATGCCATTGAAGTATGTTTCAGACCCTTCCCTCCACAGTTCCTCCAACAGTCTTTAGAGCACCACCTGCCAAAACAAAAGTGGCAGAGGTGCAAGAGGCTTTCTGATAGTCACGCATTTCTTACTAACGGCATACTCCCGGGTCCAAATGCTATTTATCCAATGTCAAAACAAATGCAGTTTGATCAATTGTAATGATTTTACACAGAGGTATCAACGCTGGAGGTACGCTCCCATGTTACAGCACTAATGTAACCACAAAGTTTCCATCTTTCTTCAGTTGCAGCACTCACTCCTTGGAAGAATACAGTACTAGGCTTCAGACTTACTCTTTTTTCAGAGCAGTGGAGCACCAAGTCTACTTTTGCATCATTGCATTCCAATTCAGTGGTCTAGGAAGGCCATAACCACTGTGCAGACTAGAGACTTTTACAAGGGAGGCTGGATTTTTCTAAGAAGAAAGAGAAGACAAAAGGTTGATTTCATAACAATGTTTAGCTCGAATAAGAATCATACCTTACTGTTGGGCAACACTTCCAAATTTCAGACTCTTCCTGAGAGAAGTGAAGGAGGGCTCAATGTGCCGCAGGGATTGCAGAGGAATTTAATGTCCAGAAAAGAAGGATTTCAGTCTTGGTCTCATGCAAAAAGAGCCACCCATAGTTGAACCTATGATTTTATTACACATGTGAAAATAGGAAATTTTGTGCCACCCATAATGCACGTTTTTCTTTTTTTGCCATTCCTCTGCTCTACATTTTGGCGTCATATTTACTGGTCCGAGACTGAAATGTGTAGAAAATGTCTTGGAGGAGAAATATTTTTCTCAAATTAGTCTCCGACCGTTATCTCTGAGAACGTTTTCTTTGATGACACCCTCATATGATATTTTCACATAATATAGTGGCCAAGCACATTTCAAGCAGTACATATATTTGTGTAACTTTTTGTTTTTTGCATTTCACATAAAGAAAGCTGGAGTATTCATCAACCCTAAAAATATGTTTCCTTTCTACCAAAAGGTAAAGAAAATTGCACCCAAGAGAATGCTGATTCAGTACCATCTGTCTTCACAACTGTACCCTCAGTGTAGGTACTGTGTAATATCAGTGCATGACCTCTTCAGTAAATCCTATTAAAAATCTGAAATGGAACATTTTCTAGCCCCAAAGCTGAAGCAAATTTTCTATATATGACTCACAATTCGATTTATATTCCGACTTAGTGCCAAGAAGTAATGTGGTTTAGAAAGTAGGTTGAAGAAGACATTTAACACTATATGAATAAATAGCATGATGTAAAACACTGTTAAATTCCAAGGCCTGCAGTTTATGTGACTTTGATGCAGAATTACATAAGTCACGTGCCATTTTCAAGAACAGTATTCACCTGATTATTCTATGTATGATAATAAAATGCAATGTGGGATGTAGAATTAAAAACACATTTCAAAGATTGTGTTTGGGATACATTTGTCTTTCTTAAGAGAGCACATCTAAAAAGCTCGATAATCAATCACATTCACAGAAGATTAAGGGCCAGATAAACAAAGGTTTAACATTCACTTTGCATTACTTTTTTAATGCACATCCTATGTCAAATCCTCCTTGGTATATACAAAGCAACCAATTGGCTATTTGCATGGCTTTGTACAACAACAAAAAAGCACAGCACCTTGCACCAGCTTGCATTGCTTTGCATCAGAACAGTAATCCATGGGTGGTGCATGGGTGTTTCCATGCATCCGCCTGCTACACCTGTCAGCCTTCGGGTGGTCTTCCCCCAAAAGTTTTACCTACTTACCTGCATTTATCTGCTGACATTTGTTTTTGTTGGCCTTAGGACTCTGTGCACTTTACAACTGCTGACCAGTGTTAAAGTGCATTGAGCTCACTCCCCTAAACATGGTTACATTTGTTTACACCTGCCTGGTATAATTACATTCATTTTAAGTCCCTTGTATAGTGGTATATCATATCATATACCCGGGGCCTATAAATGAAATGCTACTGGTGAGCTTGCAGTACTTATTGCGCCACCCCCTTAACCCCTTCGCTGCTGATGACGAGCTCAGCTCGTCATCAGCCACGGTAGTCGTGTGTGGATGACGAGCTGAGATCGTCATGTAACGCGGCTTTTCGTAAATTGCCGCACACAGCGGGAAAAGCCGCCGCAGCGATGCGGTTAAGTAGCTCGGTAAAACATGTCCCAGATCTGAAATTGCAGCCCTAATGCAGGTTTAACCCGTTTACAGTGGCAGCAATTCTGCCGTGGTGCTGGCGTTCGACGGAGTGGGTGGGTCTGCATTGGCCAACGGTTGTGTGCATCACCCAGCAGGTAGCAACGCAAGCACGGAAGGGGTTAAACCACCAATTTAACTTGACAATAAAAAACTCTTGTCAAGCCGTAAACTCCCCTTTTATTGCACATAAGTCACCCCTAAGATAAGCCCTAGGTAGCCAATAGGGCAGGGTGCACTGTAATTAAAAGGTGGGACATGTACTTTAACATTTTACATGTCCTGGTGGTGAAATACTCCTAAATTCGTTTTTCACTTCTGTTATCCCTAGCTGTCCTAAGGGATAACCATGGGTTGCCTTGTTAAATTTAATAAGTGCTAACGTTTGATTGAGGACAGATAAGCATTTCATGTTTAGTATCTATGAAATTGTAATTAAAAATCATATTCAATGATAAAGTCAGAATTCAAATTACTATTTTGAAAATGCATCCTATAGAGAATTTGAATTTTGATGCCCTTAGCCAGTTGGTGCCTGTATCTTATCCTGGGTCACAGGACTGGGTGTAATTGATAGATTTTGTGAATCCTCCTACACAGTCACACAATAGAGAGATTAGGTGTGCTTGATTGGGCCATTTGCTGGCAGAATAGGGGGCGGATCTGGGCACAGCCCCAGTTGCAACTGACTAGGCTGTGCTCTGCCTTCACACAAAGGGCTTTCCACTTCCACATTTTCTCTGAAGTCAGCTTGGAGTCAGGGCAAAGGAGTCTGAAAATTCCAAGCAGTTCAAAGAGAAACCTCAAAAAACTATTTCCAACTTCAAAGGAGGCACCAGATATTGAAATACAGTCCTCAGATCCACTCTTCAGTTCACTTTCTGGACCTTTGGATGGACTATGAGAAGACTGCATGCTGCTTTGGCCTGCTGTGTACTCCAAATGACTGCTTTGGTGCACCTTGAAGGACTGCTTATCTGCCTGGAGACTGCTTGAACCCTCAAAGGTCAGCCCTGTTGTTTCAGTTCTGCATTTTCACCTAAACCTAAGACTACCACAGTGACTCCAAAGGCTGGGGAATCTATCTAGCACCAAGTTCTCTGCATCTTGCCTGACAGTGATTGTCCCAACTTCAAGGAAGAACTGCGTCTGGGTCCCTGCCTGCCCGCCTCCCGCTGCCTAACTCCTTGTAACATCGCGGAGTAGGGCCGCCGAGTGGAGTGTGGGCGGGGCATAAGAACTACAAGCCCCAGCAGCCCTAGCGGCACCCAGGGAAAGCTTTTCGTGCCAGGAGGCGCTTAAAATCAACGTCACCCCAGTCGAGCGGGGGAATCTATCTAGCACCAAGTTGTCTGCGTCTTGCCTGACAGTGATTGTCCCAACTTCAAGGAAGAACTGCGTCTGGGGTCCCTGCCTGCCCGCCTCCCGCCGCCTAACTCCTTGTAACATCGCAGAGTAGGGCTGCCGAGTGGAGTGTGGGTGGGGCATAAGAACTGCAAGCCCCAGCAGCCCTAGCGGCACCCAGGGAAAGCTTTTCGTGCCAGGAGGCGCTTAAAATCAACGTCAAGCCGGTCGAGCTGGGGAATCTATCTAGCACCAAGTTCTCTGCGTATTGCCTGGCAGTGATTGTCCCAACTTCAAGGAAGAACTGCGTCTGGGGTCCCTGCCTGCCCACCTCCCGCCGCCTAACTCCTTGTAACATCGCGGAGTAGGGCCGCCGAGTGGAGTGTGGGCGGGGCATAAGAACTACAAGCCCTACCAGCCCTAGCGGCACCCAGGGAAAGCTTTTCCTGCCAGGAGGCGCTTAAAATCAACGTCACCCTGGTCGAGCGGGGGAATCTATCTAGCACCAAGTTCTCTGCGTCTTGCCTGACAGTGATTGTCCCAACTTCAAGGAAGAACTGCGTCTGGGGTCCCTGCCTGCCCGCCTCCCGCCGCCTAACTCCTTGTAACATCACGGAGTAGGGCCGCCGAGTGGAGTGTGGGTGGGGCATAAGAACTACAAGCCCCAGCAGCCCTAGCAGCACCCAGGGAAAGCTTTTCACGCCAGGAGGCGCTTAAAATCAACGTCACCCCGGTCGAGCGGGGGAATCTATCTAGCACCAAGTTCTCTGCGTCTTCCCTGACAGTGATTGTCCCAACTTCAAGGAAGAACTGCGTCTGGGGTCCCTGCCTGCCTGCCTCCCGCCGCCTAACTCCTTGTAACATCGCGGAGTAGGGCCGCCGAGTGGAGTGTGGGCGGGGCATAAGAACTACAAGCCCTAGCAGCCCTAGCGGCACCCAGGGAAAGCTTTTCGCGCCAGGAGGCGCTTAAAATCAACGTCACCCCAGTCTCGCGGGACACCGGGCGAAGCCCGGGCCAAGGGCGGGCCCGTTTAAGCCTGTGAAAGACCGGGTAAGACTGGACTGGGCCACCTTATTAACATTCCACTACCGAGACTTTGCACCCTGTATCACTTGTATATGCTCAATTGCCAAACATATTTGTCTAACTTATTGTTGGCAAGAGGGCTTCCATTAATCACTAGGTATACATTATTACTACCTTCTCTTATCCCTGTCTATGGTATTACACACGCTGATTCCTACCACTAATCATGAGTACAAGGTGAAGTAGGAGCAAAACGGCTCAGGGTGTAGGCCAGATTACAGGCCCGATCGATCAATTCATCACGAGGGCAAATGAGGCGATAGACCAGGGCATCATTCTGTTGGAAAGAAGGGCTTCACAAGACCTAGCTATAGCACGAAGGTCCTCAATGGGCCCCTTGGCGTCAGCCAGAACTCCAACCCAGTCAGGAGCAATTGGACCACTCTTGTTGGAAATCCCCGCAGACATTCATAGCATCCCTAATAATGTAGATCTATCCGCATCCCTACTTACAATGGATTCAGAGATAAGGGAAGATTTAGAGAAAACTCCTGTCTTGGTTATGAGTCCAACCCAAATAGTAGCCCCAACCCAAGTAGAATCCCCAAAAAAGCAGGAAACGGGGAGGAGGGAGGGAGCCATCCCAAAACAAAGAAATAATAAGAAGAAGAAAGAGCTCAAACAACAACCCACCAAAGCCTCTGCAAAGAACCAAAGACATTGAAACTCCCCCCTAAACAAAATGACTTAAATTCTACGAACACATCTATAGTCAACCTCTCTCCAACACCGCCTAACGCAGATGCTACAGGTGGGGGGGTGTAATCTATGTGAATCAAATTAACAGCTGCTAGCCACCATCGGGGAGTTGATTAAGATTCATCTACTACCAATGGAGCAAACTCTAATGAACATTGAAAAACAAATAGCCAAGCTGACTATCCACCCAAACAACCCGACCAACTCAAAAGCTTTAGGAGTCACTAATGTGGGGGGTATTAAAGGCATCACTACACAGAAACATCTAGGGCCAACAATAAAAACTAAAACACCTTTAAACATGCCTAATGCACAAGAAAAACCAAACGTAGCTCAGGATAACACACAGATAATACCTGATATCCCTAAAGGACCCACTCAGGCAGAAAAACAAAAGCCAGCGCCACCTAAGACACCAGTACCTCAACCTGAGGGAGACAAAAAAAAGGGAGGGAGGTTTAGGCGTACCATTGATCTCCCACCAGAGGCAAGCCCTTTCACAGTGGGTGAGTAGTGCGCTATACAAGTATCAATTTACAGTGGTCCTCACAGGGGCCCCAGAACTCCCCAAAAATGTGAGAGAATCCACCTGGTCTTTAAAGAATAAAGTTCAGCAATGGCTTAGCACAAATAGACCGCTTCCCCCCTATCGTAGTGGTAGAATTTCTATGGTGCGCAGGGTACCCTGGATTAGAGAAACAAAGAAAAGAACACAGGGGGACTGTATCATTATAAATTTTGATGACCCAGGTACAGTCGAATATATTTGCTCATGGCCAACACTGGCAAAAAAAGAAGGAATTGATGCAAATCGTCTATCCTTCTTTTACCCTCCAACATATGCTTATGACCAAGAACCCCCGTATAACTGGAACCAATGCTCTGAATGGAACTGGAGCCAAGTAGACCCCCGGAATAGGAGAAGGGACTGGGAGGCCTGGTCCTGGAATCCAAGAAGAGACCAATCCTATATGGAGGGCTGGAGGGGCATACCAACTAGCAACCGATTTACATGTCTAGAAATGGTAGACTGACCATCACCAAGCTTAATACCTACCGAGATAGATGCTATAAACCCCAGGACACCCATAGCACAAAGGGGAATCCGTACCCAATCAAACGAGAGGACTTGTCATTCATCCAAACATAAACTAGGGAAAAATAATACTGATCTGTCTATCGACCAAGAACCCCCCAGCCCGCACCCATTAGTAATAAGTAATGTATCTGGGGGGACTAACATTTTAACCAATAACAGGGGAGACGAGGAAGTCTTAACGGATGGCAATCGAAATAAGTTTCTAGCCCAAAGAGATAGTGCAGGAAAAATGGGAGCTCAATCCAGTTAAGAGTGGGGTCAAGTCAAACGGGGCCAACTCGAAAAGGTTCCAGGGACAATCTGTCCATTGTAACATGGAATATTGCGGGACTTTCCAATAAAGACACAGACCCAACTTTTTTGAACGTTGTCAATAATTTCGACTTAATATGTCTTCAAGAATGTTGGGATCTGGAGCCTACCAACTTAGATGGCTTTAGCACTAATTTTACTCCGGCTATACAGACTAGTAAAGGTAGGAGCTCAGGCGGTCTCTGCATGTATGCTTCAAATATGGCAAACATGGCAGTAGAGAGTCTGGATTCTGAGCAGGATAAAAATAAAAATAAAAACAAAAACAATAAAATTGGACACTCAATCCAGGCATTCATAGTGAACGGGAAAGGGGCCCATAGTTTCTTGTTGATTAATTTATATAATATTATCGCGAGGGACGACCAAGTAGAATTTATGGATGAGCTATCAAATGCCCTGAAGTGGGGAATGGGAAGGGATAAAGTGGAAAGATGTGCCATAGTGATGGGTGATTTTAACTGTCATTTATGCCCCCACAGTGGATCGAATGTTTGTGATATAAGAAGCCTTAATGGCGAACCAAGCACCCACTTCGAACATGCCCACCTTGGAAATTTAATGAACAAATTAATGCATGATTGGGACTTAGGCTTTGTTAATGAGCTCACCGAGCCAATGGTTAATTTCCAACCCACTTTCCACGGGAGGGGGACATATTCTTTAATAGATTTCATGCTGATGTCCAATAGCCACTATCGAAGTGCTATGGCTTTTAAAAATGAGGACATCCCATGAGTGATCACTATCCGATTAGTGCAAAATTTGATGCAGGCCTTAGGGTCAGTCAGACATCGGATTTGACGGAATCCTTACACTGTCACTCGATCTCCCTGGCACGTATAAATGGTTACTCTATAAAATGGTCCAAGGTAAACCCGAAATTTGTTTTTGAAAGATCTGATCATGGAGGATCTTGATCAATTTGTGATATGCCTTGAAGAACCTTTTAACCCGTGCGCAGCAAAAGCGGCCTTTGGAAAAATAGCAGCCACAATCAAGAAAAACTTGACAAGGAAGCAACGGGAAGGTGACAGGGATAAGTCTGTGGGTTGTTTCAACTCTGAATGTTCAAAAGCCCATAATACCCTTAAAGACACATTAAAGAGTACCCAGAAATTTACTAGAAATTAGAACTGCTCGACTGGCATATAAACAGTCAATCAAGAAACGAAAAAGGGAACTGAAAGATGCCGCCTGGGAGGCGCTACTAAAAGCTAGCACCTTGAGGGATAATACGGCCTTCTGGAGGGAAGTGAACACACCTTTTTTTATGGAGAGGACGACAGACCTCCTAGAAATTGCTATAACAGAGGACGTCTGGATCAACCACTTCACAGATTTATATAAAATAGATGACTTGGTTGAACCACATAACCTCGATCCCTGGCTGATAAATGAGAGTGGCGCACAGAGATCCCCGGCAGATATATTCCCGTTACAGATACACTTTTCACTTCCAGAAATAGAACAGGCCATACTGGAAAGTGCAAACTCTAAAGCTCCCGGGCCGGATGGCATCCCAATCAACATATTTAAATATAATATGTCTTTATGGGCCCCCCTCCTTACAAATGTTCTTAATTCCTATAGCCTAGAAGGTTTTCCAACAACATGGCAGGAAGCTATTGTAATTCCCATCTTCAAAAAATGAGATAGAATGGACCCAAAGTGCTACAGGCCAATCTCCCTACTTGATTCAATGATGAAGGTAGCAGGTAGAGTCCTGTTGAATAAATTACAAACCTGGGCCACAGAAAAGGGAGTTCTTTCAAAATTCCAATATGGATTTGTATCGGGCTAGCCACTGTAGAGCAATGTCTCAACCTGGCCTTGATTACAAATAAATACGCTGTGGTAAAAAAGAGCAATCTATACATGACTTTTGTTGACCTAAGTTCAGCATTTGATTGCCTCAATCACAGCGTACTTTGGAGCACCCTTATAGAGCTAGGAATTGATTTAAACATACTTGAATTCATAAAGGAATTATACCGAGGGGCGGGGGCAATGGTCTGATATGGAAAAAACGGAAAATGCACCAAGAAATTTCCTATAAAAAAAGGTGTCCGCCAGGGATGCATCCTTGCCCCGTTTCTTTTTAACTTATACATAAAGGGAGTGGCAGATTACCTGGCTAAGCTGGAAGTAGATTACCCCAAAATTAATGGCATGGCAGTACCAATATTACTTTATGCAGACGTTACTGTCATAATGTCAAGAACACTACTAGGTCTGCAGAAAGCACTGACTGGTTTTTCTTCATTTATGGGTTCAAGAGGACTTAGGATAAATGTGGGAAAAACCTTTACCATGTGTTGCACGTTAAAAAACAAAGTAGACTGCAATACTTTTTTAAATCAAACAAAGATAAGCTTGACAAAGACCTTCACCTATTTGGGTATTGTTTTTAATAGCAGGGGATCATGGAACACAGCCATCAACACACGCAACCTGGCCTTTTGTCAAGAAATAGGCGCTTTAAAGAAATTTGCTAAATAATTGGGCGGTAAGCCGGTCCAGATCCTGCTCAATATTTACGCAGCGAAATGCGTTTTCACTGCGACCTATGGCGCAGGAATCTGGGGCATGGCGGACTGTCGAGAGATCCAAATCAGTGAGAATGCTTTTTTGAGATACTTATTAGCAGTGCCTAGATCTATCTCTACTACCATATGCCACAATGAACTTGCTCGGGTCCATATCACTGACGTAATTAAGATAAGTCCAATATTGCTTTGGCACAAGATATGGACCTCTAGTGAAACAGATTTTAGCAAGGATGTTAATAGAGACTGTATGGGTCTAACCGCCTCAAGAAACATACTGTGGCTTTCTTATGTTAGTAAATTTCTAAATTCTATAGGCCATTCTGAACTGTTTGAAAATCCTATTTCATGTTCTTTAATTACGAAAAAGGCTCTTAAAGAATGCTGCCTAGGTTTGCTGGAAGATAGGCGCTCTTATTTAGAGGGAAACAAGCCAACTATCTCCCACCATCACCTCCTGTTGTGCGGAGCAGGTATTCAACCATACCTATCACCATTATACTCCGCCTATACGAGATTATTAATAACAAGGATGAGGACGGAGAGCGAGGAAGATGGCGGCCATCTGACGGCGGTCATGAGAGCTCCCTCCTGACTGGGAATGTCTGGTCTCTCGGATTAATGTATCGTCGCCCTTCAGAAGTCCATGCGGTAAGCGAGCGGATTTTGCACTCTTCCCTTCTTTTTTGAGTAGCAAACTAATAGGGGGGTGATCTACTTTCTCTCTCTGAGTGACCTCCACGGGGTAACACGGCGATGCGGAGCCGGAGGCATTAGGACCCGGTGGGAGACCTCCGAGACTGATGGGCGTGGACGTGGAGGTTGGAGGCGGAAGTGTTCAGCGCGGACGAGGCGAGAGAGGTGGTCTCTACGCGGCGAGCAGGTTTGGCTTTTTTTGGAGGAAAATACGAGGGGAAGCTGGTTAATGATTGTGGCATATCTACATCAAAGGCACGGCAGAGAGTTTACGGCTGAATGACTCTGGAGCACGGAGGGGAAAGCTGGCATGTTATACACTCATAGAGTTTAAGGGAATGGACTCGGTTACTCGCTTGAAGTCCAAGATCCCTTTGGATACAGCGGAGAGAGCTTGTCTGCAGCAACAGGACTGTAATAAAATAAGCCATAATCTAGACTCAAGTACAGGCGATCTTTTGCAAGGTGCTGCCCCTCCGGTAGTAAGGAGTAGGTACCTCCTCCGCTCTTTGCCGGATAGAGAATTATCATATCCCCCCCTAAAACGAGATCGTGGGCCAATCCCTCTAACCCCTTTACGGAAAAAAGAGAAGAGAGAGAGGAATAAGAACGTAGAGGGGAAAAAGCAAAAAAAAAAGACACTCGCAGCCTCAAAACCAGCCCCCTCCTTAACGTCATACTTCAAAATCATGGAGAAAACAGTATCTAGCTTAGACCCCTCCACCACTGAGCAGGTTTCAACTCCTGTGGCTTCACAAAACTCGGTTGAAGTGACCTTGCAAAATAGGTATACACCTTTATTGATAGACCCAGAAATGGAGGTAACAGATGACGTCCCAAGCATTGATCTACGTAGGGATGACTCACAACCTGTGGTTTCCGTAACTGACAATACATCTCCTGAGGTAGCTGGCTCTCCGGCAGGGAGTGGTTTAAGTGAGGATAAACAACATAAAGTAGGAGGTGAAAGTATGGAGCACTTGTTTAGATCTTTACAGGATGATCTTTTGGCAAAACTTTTACCTAAATTTGAAATCTCTGAAGGTAACCAAAGGGAAATCGCTCAGAAATGCACTATCTTGGAAGGAAAACTAGATGATGTATGTACAAGAACCGTAGCATTAGAGGGCGAGGTTGCGGTGCTTTCAAGGGCCTCACAAGCGCAGTCCAAAACAATATCTGACCTGAAAGCCAAGAATCAGACCCTCCAACAGGATATGGAAACGTTGGAAATCCACGCAAGACGCAATAATTTGAAATTTTTGAGAATACCGGAAGAGTCAGAGAATGGTGATGTTAAAACCATGATTTGCAAGCTTCTGAGAGAAGGTATCTTAAAAGACAGACCGGATATTGACTTGGAGCACGAAATACAGGGAGCCCATAGAGATCCCTTTCGTAGACATTCTGATAGAAATACCCCAAGGAAAATTTTGGTTAATTTCCTATCTTATTCTGTTAAAGAATTAATATTAGGCAGGGCTCTGACTGACTCTTCACTTCAGATAGGGTCCTCAAAGTACTTAATTCATTCTGATGTGGGTAGAGCGACGGCCCAAAGACAGTGGGAGCTGGAATCCAGGATGCAGGAATTGAGAGGTCTGGGTGCTCAGGTGATGATGAAATTTCCTGCTTCCCTACGAGTGGTATGGAATAATAAGATTTATAATTTCGCATCCCCGCAGGGATTAGACGACTTTGTAATAAGTCTGAAAGAGGCTCGGAAAGTCTGAGATAACGGAATGTTTACATTTGAGACTTTAGTGGATTATATGAATAGAATTACCACTTTGTAGAGATACCGTTATAAATGGTTACATTAAAGTTGTAGTTTTGGAATATGAGGGGGAGATGAAGGAGAAATAAACCATAAAGAGATGTTAAAAAAAAAAAAAAACTTTATGTAAAGCACAGGAAAGAAGGGGGTAAAAAAAAAAAAAAGTTTATTATGATTGTGTGATTAGATGGGTGAAGGTACATATGATTTGTATAAGTATGCAGAGATAGGACCAGAATTCCAGTCGGGGGGAAGAGCCTCGAATGGCGATGTCTTCGCCAAAGGTAATAAGGGAAGGTTCCTCATGGGGGGAGGAGGGTGGGGGAGGAAGGGAGGGAGCAATAAAAAAAAAATCCTCATATAGCTAGAAACTCTGAGAGCACTAAGAGCCTATATGTAACTAAGAGCCACTTCCCCTTAAGGTATAATCAAGGAGTATGGAGAATACATTAAAAATAATTAGCTGGAATGTTAATGGACTGAGGGAAAGCAGAAAAATCGGTAGAATTTGTGAATTCTTAAATAAATCTGGCGCCCATATTCTTCTATTAGAAGGAACCCACCTTCATTCACAGGAGTGTAGATTGGCTTTTAAAAATCAAAAATGGATACAGGACACTCTATGTTCTCAGCAGAGCGATAATACTAGAGGAGTGATGATAATTATCAGAATTAATAGTGGAATAAGGGTAGAGAAGTATGAAATGGATCAAACAGGCAGATGGCTGACTGCAGCATTGGCAGTAAAAAACATAAAGGTAACATGTACTGTATATTATGGCCCAAATCAAGATGCGCCAGAGGCCTTGATTAGTCTGAAAACTAGACTTATCGATTTGAATGCCCCCATCATATTAGGTGGCGATTTTAATTTGGTATTCGATCCTAGATTGGATCGCACTTCTAAGGCTCTTGTACCTCCACTATTTAGATCAAAAAGGGAACTTGGAAACATAATAAAAGATTTCAATTTGATAGATGTCTGGAGGACTAAGAATCGGAACAACAGAGACTATTCATTTTATAGCCACAGACATAGGCACCACTCACAAATTGATTTCTTTGTTATTGATCAAAGTCTTCTCTCTGAGACCCTCTCCACTGCTTACATCCCGGCAATATTATCAGATCACTCCTTAGTAGAGCTAGTGCTTAAGCTCCCACAGAATTTACAAGTTAGGAGATGGACCTTAGATAGATCCTTATTATCAAAAGAGAATTTAAAGCTTGAACTATTGAAACATATGACAGAATATTTTCAACTAAATAAGAGTACCGTATCAGATCAAATATTATGGGGTTCAAGCCTTTCTTAAGAGGTATATTTACATCCGAAATGATAAGAAGAAATAAAATTAGAAAAAAGGAAGATGAACACTCTTTGTCTCTTATAAAGCAAAAAGAGCAAGATTTACAGAAAGCTTCCTTAGAACAACGGATGGATGTGACATCCATTCAAAAGGAGTTAGAGAACTTAAAAATTAAATACCGGGCCAACCTAGATACAATTATCAAATTAAGGTGGGATACGAGTAGACTCCAGAATTTTTCTTATGGGGAGAAATGTGGGCGAATATTAGATTGGAAGGCCAGGGCAGATCGTGTTAGGAACCAGATATCCGGATTGAGGATACAGAGCTCTGGCGATATATCATCAGATAGCGGGGAGATTCTGAGTGAAGTTAAAACCTATATGCAAAATCTATATATGGGGAGCAATGATAAAACATCTTTGGAAGAGGTAGCTCAATGGCTGGAGGGAGTATGTATACCCGCCTAACAGAGACAGATAGCTCATTTCTAAGCTCACCAATTAAGGAAGGAGAGGTACACGATCAACTTAAGAGGATGGCCAGCGGTAAGGCTGCAGGCCCAGACGGGCTCCCAGTCGAAATTTACCAAATAGGGTCGGAAATTTTAGGTCCCATTTTAACGGCCCTTTTTAATGGAATACATCTAGAAGGAGATCCTATACTCCCGACTTGGTCAGAGGCCACAGTAACCCTGGTTTTGAAACCTAATAAAGACCCCTCATTGGTTGAGTCGTATAGGCCAATATCGCTGCTGAACGTGGACTATAAAATCTTTGCAGGGGTTTTGGCAGCGAGATTGGCCAAAGTTATTAAGACTATTGTTCATGAGCACCAGAGGGGCTTTATGCCGGGCAGACAATTAAATGAATTGATTTTTCAGGCCATTGCAGCAATTGACTTTGCTTCAGTGGGGGAGGTACCATTAAGCATAGTAGCCATAGACGCCGCTAAGGCCTTTGATCAAGTAAGTTGGATGTATCTGTGGGAAGCTCTGTCAAAGTTTGGCATACCGACTAACTTTATAACATCGATAAAAGCGTTATATTGCCAGCCCAGAGCTAAATTCTTAGTAAATAACTTACTTACAGACTGGGTTAAAATTACACGTGGCACTAGACAGGGTTGTCCCCTATCCCTCCTATTATTTAATTTATACTTGGAGCCCTTTGTTATCAAATTACGATTAGATGATCTAATTGAACCTTTTCGCCTGAATGAGCTAAATTTTAAATTTGCCCTATATGCTGATGACCTCTTAATGTTCACATCTAATCCCGAAACGTCAATCCCTCAATTATTTCATCAAGCAGAAGTATTTGGAGAAGTTTCAGGGTACAAAGTTAACAAAGAAAAAACTGAGGTCATGCAGTGGAATCAGGAGGTTAGGTTTCCTGGTGTAAAGACCCGTATGAGATATCTTGGCATCCAGCTTGTACAAAACATTACAGAAATACCCAAAGCTAATTTGGAGAGGGTACTTAAGGATATCAATACACTTTTACACCGTTGGTCGGGACTGGCATTAAACATCTTTGGTAGAGTGAATCTGTTGAAGATGATCCTCTTACCAAAGATCACCTTCCTTTTCAATTCGATACCTCTTTCATTTAGCTCTAAAGATATTGCCAAAATACAGGGACGGATAGGGTCCTTTATTTGGAACTCCAAATCGCCCAGAATTTCTATGAAAAAACTTAGAAGAAAGATTAAGACAAGCGGGCTTGCTTTGCCAGACATTCTCCACTACTGTCAAGCTTTTCATTTAAAAAACTTTAGGTCAATGGCCGATAAAGCTGACACATCTTGTTTGGGTCAATTATTCCAAGCTTTGGTACATAACATTCCTCAAGGTAAAGAATCATTTTTATTCAAGTTCGGAGACCCGAAGTTCTACAAGAAGGTCAGATTAAAGGTCTTGGGAACAGCTTTGAGAAATTGGGTGTTTGTCAGGAAAAAATTAGACATTTCTTACTACACTCCCCATGCCCCCATATGGGATTCGCCGGGAACACCCGAATGCCTTAGGGATCAATTATCGATTCCTCTTAGAACAGCGGGCATTGGACAGTGGCAAGATCTCATCGTAGACACAAGACTAATGGAGTGGGATTCATTATCCAGATTAACATATGGAACCCTTACTAGATTCAAATTTTATCAGTTATCCAGCTGGTGTAGTACTATAACTTGGAATCTTACAACTCATCCTAAATTTGATCTAGTAAAGAGAAAAGAGAGCTGGAAAAAAGAAGTTTCCTTTTGGTACGAGGCACTAAATGAGAAAGATCAAGCCACCGAACCTGAAATTAATAAATTATGGGGAGAAGCAATAGCTCTACAACATGGCGAATTACTAGGTCTTTGGGGAGATTCTTTCAAATTGTTGCATATGGTTGTTAAATCCGCCCCTTTTAAAGCAAAACCACTTGTTCACATTATATAGAGCGTATTTTTCAACCAAGAAGCTGTCCAAGTTTACGAATACTGAATACTGTTGTTTGCGCTGTAAGCTTTCCAAGGCAGACAACATACATATGTTCGTTGAGTGCCCTAAACTATCTCTCTTTTGGTCCAAAATAGAGGAGTTTATAATAGAAGTGTGCAATACACGGTTTAAAAACACTCCGATGACCATTTTTTTGGGGTTAGAGTTTGGATCTCAGCATAATGAGATGAGGACGAAATTTATATTTTATGCAATGATTATAGCTAGACGAGAAATATGTAAACTTTGGAAGTCGGAGATTCTTCCTACCTTTGCAGATTTTTTAAGTTATATTATATATATTAGTGAAGCCGATATTGCATGTGATAATTCTAGCCTTGACAAAACTTGGGCGGCCCCGGTGGCTTGGCGGAACCGATGAGATATATTCCTGTGATTTCACCTGGGTCCTGTGGGTGCTTGGTATCCTACCCAACCGAGGGCCGTATAGACTATAGGGTATGGAGTGGACCTAGCTCACAGTGGAGGCTGGAGGGGTATCCTACCTCCTCTCCCAATCTGGAGCCAAAATGGTAGATTTGGTCCAGTCAGACGGAACATCGCACTGAGGAGAGGAGAGGTTACCCTTTCTAGAATACCCACTTCTGGTATATGAGGAATATAAAAAAAAAAAAAACAAGGATGAGGACTGACTGCTTCTTCAGACTGATAACATTTCCCACTGTAAATGATTGGTCTGCCAAATTGATTAACTGCCCGTGTGACGATATTTCAAACCAATCAAATATCCATTGCATTTTATTCTGTAAATATTATGAATGGGGAAGAAAGAGACATTTGGTTCCGCTGCTAAAATTATGGGGCCTTAGGCAATGCAGACCAACCTTGATTAAATTATATATGTTACAAGATGAAGTCACTGTGGCAGCAATAGCTAAGTTTCTGAAGTACGTAGTAAAATGTAATGTGCTTTTATGGTTTTTATCTTCAAAAATTGAATAAAGCTATCTTTGAATTGAATTGAATTGACTCCAAAGGCTTGTTTGCTGGCCTCCTGTTGAGAGTCACAGGGAAATAAACGGTTCCCATCATCTTGAACTCACACCTGGACCTAGCTTGAGTGAGTCTTAAACCCCTGAAGGATGTCCCACCAGTTCTGTAACTTTGGTTGTGGTGCTAACAGTGCTGAGATACCCAAAATCTAAAACTTGGGACTTAAAGCATTTTTGGCTAAAAGTTGCATTAAGAACTGAGGGAAGAGCAAAAACAAACTACATATTCATCTGCCCATGGTGGTTCGCTGGTCGTCTTGACTTCATGTCCACTCCTACTATGTTCTTCTCCACAGCACCAAATTCAGTTATGCAGTCTTTCACCAAAAGGGTATTTGACCTCCTGGAATTGTCTTCAGCTACATCTCCTACCAGGCCACACTGGAGAGTTTTGTTTTCCAAAAAAGTGACTTAGTGCCAGATGTATAAAGAGCTGGAATAGCGATTTACAAATGGCCATTGTATCTGAATATCTATGTAGAAATAGCCATTGCTTATGTGTGAAACGTTTTGTTTCATGCTTGTGATTCCAAGTGGGTCACGAATCGACCTACCTCACGAATAGTAATGAGGTCAGTTTCAATTTGCAACCCATTAAGAATGCCAATCATTACAGGAAATGTGGACTGCTTATTGTGTCTGTGATTGCCTTTGAATAAGGGTTCTTTTTTTGTTGAAATGTAACCCCTTTTCGTTAAAGGAAAATGGGATGCCTACCAACAATAAAACATTTAATATTTTGTTTTCGTTTCTTAGGAGCAGGCAGTGGTTCATGGGACCACTGCTTGTTCTTAAGAAATGTTTTTCCAACATTCACAAAGGGAAAGGGGTACTATGGGTACCCCTTCCAATTTGCAAATGCATTACCACCCACTTTGAGTTGGTGGTAAAATATCAAGGTCTTGTGACTGAATTTCAGTCCGAAAACCTTGATACATAACACTGGAAATCGCTATTTGGAAGAGACGCCATAAACACGGCCCTTCCAACTATCAATTTCTACACCAAAGCTGCGATTCTGGAGAATCTCATTTTGGATGCCTGTGCATTTGGAAAAGCGTTTTTGTCATTGCAAACATTCCAATCGACACCAAAAATGCTTTGTACTTTGTGCATATGGCCGTTAGTTACAACATAGAAATCTTCACCGCAACTTCGTCCAGAGGCTCCCCAACGACGACACACCCTCCTCGGACAAAGCTTACAACCTTAACCCACTACCTTCTCAGAACATTTTTCTCGAAAATTCTTCTAAATCCAAAGGTAAGGTCTGTTTGGGCCTAATCCATTTCTTGTATCTGAACCGTGCCTTATTTTTCAACTTTAGCAGGTGTCATGTGACTAGATGTCCACAGTTGGCATTTTATTCTTTTAGGCATTAATTTTTAGTAAAAAAACATATCTTGAGTTCTACTGACTGGAGTTTCTTATTTTATTTTCACTTTCTTGCTGTTTTAGTGCTGCATAAATACTTTACTCATTGTCTCGCAATCAATCAATCAATCAGGGGCTTGTATAGTGTGGCTACTCACCCATGAGGGTCTCAAGGCGCTGGGTGTGGAGGATCATTCAAAGAATCAGGTCTTAAGTTCCTCCTTGAATTGGGTCAGTGACGTGGATTGGATGAGGTGGAGGAGCAGGGTGTTCCAGGTCTTGGTGGCGAGGTAAGAGAACAAACTTCCTCCAGTTCTGGTCTTGTGCATCCTGGAGACGGAAGCTGCAGTGAGTTGTGTGGAGCAGAGTTGTTTGGTCGGTATATGGAATGTGAGGCGGTGTTCCAGGTATCCTTGTCCTTCGTCGTGTAAAGCTTTGTAGGCGTGAGTGAAAAGCTCAAAGGTGATTCTCTTGTTGTCTTGGAGCCAGTGGAGTTGTCAGATGTGTGGCGCGATGTGGCTGCAGCAGGGTATTGATGGAGCAAGGATTTGCAAATAAGCAAATTGCTTGGATATAATCCTCTCAAATAACCGCGTAATAAATTATTAATAACGTTTGTAATACTAATTTACATGACATTTTCACACTTATTTGAAAAAGGGGAAGCTTGCCTATGTGTTTTACTAACAAGTAACCAGAGTGCAACTAAAGATGGCAACTAACGCGGGAAATTTAACTGCGCATGTGTCAACTGCATGATGTCTTAACGCTTGGAGGGAAAGCTTTGCTTCTGCGCAATGACAGTTAAAATGGCCGCTTAACAACTCACATGCTAAGCATCTGCTCTGCTGAAACTAAAGTGCATTGTATACCAAGAGATAATGCATAAATAGTCTTTATAATTAAATGGGATTAGAGTAGAGATAAGTGGTATACAGTGAAATCATTTTATTTGAATCTAACATTTTGTCTTTTTTACTTCTCTGTTAGTTTGTGTTTGGGCCTTAAACAGAGCTATGGGCTGACATACATGTGACACCCATCCGCATGCGTGGTAATGACAACTCCGGAGTCATGAGCTAAAGTCATGGAACCCGATAAAGGACACCCTTCTACATGTCCTGGGAACCAGCTGAACATCCTGAAGACTCAATGGACAACTGTACAAACTGTATATATTGTTGATAATGCATTATGAACATGGGTGGGAAATAAAGCTTGGGAGAAACAAATTAATGGGCGGAAACATAAGACAAAGGTCTTATGAAAGGTATTAAACTTAGCTTGGTGTGATGATCATTCCCTTGGCTTGTCCAATCAGAATCAGGAGTTTCATAATGTTGAAACATTTAGGGGTGGAACATGCCACAAAAAAGGTATAATTGGAGTAGTTAGTTGGATTAGTTGCTCAATTACTGCCAGAACATTGAGAGACAGACATGCTATCTGATTGCTGATCGAAATACCTAAAGAAGCAGACTTAAGAATTTTCAAGCAAATAAAATTAGGAAGGAGATGGCGGAAGAATCGAGGAGGTAATAGAATTAGAAAGAAGAGTGTGGAAGAATCAAGGAGGAAATTAGAATCAGAGAGGGGTGAGACGCAGGCGTCAAATCCAGAAGAGGCTACCTGTCCTGTCCTATTCCTGTCCTGAACCTATTACCTGAATTCCTAAGGGGTCCACCACTCTTGGCCAGAGGGGTTTGATCTCGCACCCTCATAGGGAAAAAAAATCTGTGTATTGTGTCAATGTGCCTTTTCTCTCTATCCTCTCTTCCTGAGGTACTTGTCATTAAATTATTCGTTTTAATTTGATTGAATCTTACCTCTTCAGAATGATGAAGTTAACACTGTAATTTGTCTTTGATTCTCATGGTAAACTTAGATAACATTTTAAACCTATCAGAGTCTGTGGTTATTTAATAATAGAACAGGTAAAAGCTTCATTGTCATAATTACTACATATAATCAACTAAAATAGATCCATTTGTAAGAAAGGGCTTAGTATTAAATAGGCTCAAGACTGAGAGGCAAACTGACATATAGAAATAGCCCTAAAATAGATCCCTACGGGGTTTCATTGACCAGGTAATGAGTGAGTGTGTGGTTTATGAGCCCGAATGAGTATTAAATGAATTCTGTCCCCAGGTTGGTGTCCCGCTGGATCAGTATGTCAAGGATCAGTCTGGCTGCAGTGTTTTGAAAGTTGTATAGTTTCTTGAGCTGTTTCTGGGTGACACCAGATGAAAGTGCATTGCCGTAGGCGAGTCTGCTGTGATGAGTACCTGGATCCTGGTGGGATCCATCTGAACGTCTTTCAAAGTCGGCGGAGCATGTGGAAGCAGGCTGAGGAAACTGCATTGACTTGGGGGTTCATTGTGAGTGATGAGTCCAGTATGATGCAGAGTTTGCATGTGTGGTCCGTCGGGTGGGGGTAACCCAGAACAGCTAGCCACCAGGAGTCATCCCAGACATAAGGTGTGGGTTTCAGGATGAGTACCTCAGTCTTGTCCAAATTGAGCTTGATGCAGCTGTCTATCATTCAGGTAGCAATGGCCTTCACACCCCTGTGGAATTTGGTTCTGGCGGTTGTGGGTTTGTTGGTAAGAGAGAGGATCAGCTGGGTGTCCTCAGCGTAGGAGACAATGTTGAGTATGTGACTTCTGACGATGGCTGCCGGGGGCCATGTAGACATTGAAGGGGTGGATCTCAGGGAGGAACCCATGAGCACTCTACAGCTGACATATGTGAGTTCCGAGAGGAACAGTGGTAGTCTAACTCGCTGAGTACAGCCGGTGAGGAAGGATTGGATCCAATCCAGCGCCTTGTCTCTATGTCAAGCCTGGCTGTTTTTTGTGCACAGCTACCCAGTATTAACCATGGGTTAATTTTGTGACATTTTGTGGTTCATCCTGCCAGGGATTGTGGCTGTTGCTTGGCTAGGGCACACACCCCAGTAAACCAACAACCTAATTTCTCACACTGCCCATGAACTTTGTTAAAAAACAATATCTGCAAAGACTTATCGACATGGATTCGTGCCAGAATCCCGTGTCTCCCTGAGATGGGCATAATAGTAAGAAATATCTTTATTTTTCCTTGTTAATTCTCTTTGCATGTTTACCCCTTCCGGTACAGAACTATCCTGACCAAAACTTCGATAACCTTGCAATATGGTACAAGTTTGCCTGTGTGAGCGCTGGGTAGCACAAAGTGCACCCACACAGGAGAGGGCAGAAACGCTCCATTTGTTTGAAGATATGACACAGTTCTGCTCTCTCCAGGTGGCGCCACGCAGTGCAGTGACTTTGCTTGGTACGCTGTGGTGGGCCACCGTTAGTAAATGTGGCCCTAAAGGCCTGATTTAGAGTTTGACGGCTGGGTACCCTGTCACAAACATGACTGATATTTTGTTTGCATTATTACAAGCGCCATCAGATATAATGCTCTTGTAATAAGGTGGATGTAAATCCGCCATATTTGTCATGGTGTAACCTGTTCACCAAACTCGAACTCAGCTCCTAACGCATTACACACTACATTTTGTCATTGTTTTCTGACCTACGTCTGAGAAAAATAGTGTGTCGTCAAGAAATCATCAAACCTAAAATCCGTCATGACTTCGAGGAGAAAACCTATTTCTCCTATTAGAATAATAGAGTAATGGTCTTGTACAGTCCTGTCCTGCTGATTGCAAGTGAACTCACCCGTGAATCAAACATACTGTCATGTCACAATAAGACTGCCTACTTAATGTTTTCACTATTGGTTTCACATGTGAGAATGATAAACGCACACCGTCATGTATTGAGATTCATACATTCGCGCAATGGAAATTGCATTTTGTTTTCTTTGTCTCCCAGTAATGATTAAATAAATGAAGCATGCTGTTGTGAAGAGGTTTCTCGTTTCCTCCAAGAATACAAAATAATTCCTTTATATCTTGAAAGCTGGGTCACGCTTCAGCAGTAATGCCGCATTGGAACCTGTCTCTACTAACACTGAGGTTTGCAGTATTATGAAACAGCTGGGAGCTTGCGTTTTAACCCTCACTTTTCAGATAACAGACTCTACATGTTCAAAGGCAGTGCGGTTAACAAGGTTACTTTTATTAGACGCACAACCCCATTGGTTATTTATCCCAAAACATTTGAAGATTGTTATATCAGGTGATTAAGAGTTTTCCAGTATAGTAACATAAGTGAGAGAAATGATTAGTGCAAAATCGTGGTGCTCTAGACAAAACAAGACCCCCTACACAAACACAAACAAACACTCGGCAACTGGTGCAAATGCTTCTAGGACGTGTCTTGCATGTGACACTCTAGGCAAGCGCCCAGGATTGCATTTTCCTACCACCCTAGAAAGAGACATGGGTCTCAATTCACACAGATTTTGCTTTGTTTACGTGTAAAATACTCTTGCAGTACTCCCAGAGTACATAAGCATTGTCAAAGTCAATAGGTTTGTTTTCTGCAAAATGTGTAAGTTTTGTCAAATTTTACTGTACAACATGGCTTAAAGTTTATTTTTTTTAAGTGAAATGACGCACACAGCGTTGACTGCGTTATAGCGCTTTTTATTTTACTTTAATCTATGCTGCAGTGTAACGTGTCTAAAAAACTTTGCAAAAAACCCCAATAGATTTCGCAGAGGCGAAACCTGCTACCTTTGCCAATGCTTGTTATGTTCTAATCCTTAAAAGTGGCTTTTGCCATTTTTATTGCGGCAGTAATAAATTATGCAAGCTGCTTTCTTCCGCACGTCTTGCCTGGCGCTTGTCCTTCCGAGTTTGCCAAGGGGCGCGTGACTCCTTGGATAAATAATAGCGAGGTGTGTGCTCTGATACTGCAGGGATGTGTACAAACACATTTAAAAGTGCATTATTCTGTGTGCTAGGTGGGCTCACCTAGACAACTTTTTACACAAACCAGTAGGGGGAACAAATCTATCACCCTTAAGGAACACACCATTTTCAATAGGCAGGTCATCACAAACCTTCTAGAAAGTTCCAACTCCACGTGCACATTATATTTCTCAAGCCCCCCATGTGGCCCATGCACGGACTCCACAACTGCACTCTTGGCAGTGTCATGCTGTCCCTCCAATAAACTGTCATAGGGGGTGAGTCATTATAGATTTGTCTGAGCCAAACATCTCTTATTAATGAGGCAACAGTACATGGACTATGAGAATCAATAATTAGAGGCATTGGGTGAAGGTTCCAGTGGTGGGAGATTTGGAACGTTTTGCTGATGGGATTGCAGTAGGGACTGTTGCTGCTGGCTGGTAAATGTGTTGGATATATGATCTTGTGCTCCTTACTGAAATAAACTGTTATTTTTTGGTTTGCCTGTGCAGCAGACTTATCATTGGCAATACGTTTCCATCACCTGTCCCATGAGCATGAACAATAAGGGATATATCGTTTAAAAGCACCCACTACCTTAAGTCCTGACAGCATCTAGGAAGGAAGAAGAATCAATAAAGAAACAAACTGCAAATCAATGTGCCTAATTGTCACCAAGCACTTCTTGAGTAACTTACCGGAAAGTGGTGAAGCAGAAGCGTTGGGGGCACCAGGCCTTTGCCTGACTTTCATCACAAATGTATGAAGCGTCTTGACCACTACCATGGCAAAACGTGTGAGTACATCTGCCAACGACTTTCAGAGAAAAGAGAAACAGCCTCTTGTCTCTGCTCGGGGCAGAGCGGCCGACTCAGTCTCTCTCCTGTCCCAGGCAGCGTGGGACAAGAGAGAGACCGAGGCGGCCGCTCTGCCCCGAGCAGAGATAAGAGGTTGCAGCACAAACAGGTGCAGTCTATCATCAATACTGGACTCTGCATAGCCGCCATATTTACTCATATTGCAAAAGTGACACCGAAAGCAAAGCGCTTTAAAGAAATATCAGTGAATACTCAAGTTGGAGCCACTACAGCAAATGGACACATTCTTACCAATCGGTAATATCTATAGGATATATGGGCCTGCCATTGTGTAATCAAAATTAACCAGATTTATACTAATTGATCCCCCATTCAACCTCCACTGCATACATTTAAAGAAAGCAAGCGGCCCTGAGGAAGGTGGATTCAAGTATATGTATCCACTGAAACGTGCGTCGGCCTGATCTTTTTCCAGCTAGTGGCATAACCATGGATATTAATGAAGAATATTCACCATGAGTTTCCTGTTGCAAGCCCTTTTAAGCTGGGAAATAATGAATGTGATGTGATGTGTGTATGTGTATGTTTGGTATGCAACGACTGTATGTGAGGTTAGTCCAAATGTGACGATGGTAAGGGGACATGTTTAAGCTTGTCATGTTGTATGTATAAATTGCACAATTATGCTCAAATTGCACATTTAGGAGAATTGTATTAATTTTGAATTATTTATGATCTGGACTGTATATGTGTATAAGAAGAAATTATGGTTTTATAATACCATTTAAAAAATGCTATCGAAAAATATGTTCTATAATTTTTGCAATATACCTACAAAGGAGGACAACAAATAAAAGATATGAATTAATGCATCGCTGTTGTACCTATTGATATTAACAACAAAGGGATAGCCCATTAGAGCTTAATGTAGAGAGAGCTTTTAGACTCACATCTTCAACTACAAATACAGGCTCAGTCTTACAAACACATCTTCAAAAAAAAGTAAAACTAATGTAACAGTGCATAATATCTACTCTAGAATTACTGCAGCATGGTTATCCAATTATTTGTGCTTTTCAGGACATAACATAGTCATACGTTCATATTGATGGGGGCACTTCATTATTGACTAATTCTTCGAACTAGATTACAAAACATTCTAATATGCCGGACTAAAACATTACTGTGAAAACAAAGTTTGCCTTGAAGAGAAGATCCACTGACAAAAAATGACCTACTCACTCTGTGGCTTTTAAAATATCAGAACCCTCGCAGTCGCCAAAACACGTCAGACTTAGGATTATAAAGAAAGAAGAAAGAAATGCTTGCAAAGAAATAAACATTTTATAAAGAAATACTCAGATGCTTCAAGGACTTAGTATGCCATTGTGTAGTGCCGCAACAAAGAGATTTTATTGTGCTTTTATCTGTGGAGGAGGTAATGTGTTATAACAAGAAAATAATAATCATAACCAAACAGGTACGTCTGCAACCGCACACTCAGGATTGGTCTAGCAGTGTCACTTGAGGTGCCTCACCGAAGAATTCACCTACACGAATACATTAAACAAGCATTTACAATGCAATGGTCTCAGCATTATTAAAGGTAGAGCTATTTTCATTGCTCATGACTTTTTGTTTTTTAGTTTTTAAATCATAAAAAAATGGCATTGTCATTTATATTATTAAAGGTAGAGCTATTGGCATTGCTCATGACATTTTTTTCGTGTTTAAATCATAAATAAATGGCATTGTCATTTATAATGCCAATAGCTTAATCGCTCGCAAATGCGAGACCTATTGCATTTGCACCCACACACAGAGTAAGTAGTAGAGTGAGTAGTTGATAGTGAGTAGGAGAGAGTGATTAGTTCAGATAATATTAGAGAGCAAGTAGTAAAAAGTTAAAGAGTGAGTATTAAAGAGTGAAAGAGTGAGTAGTAAAGTATTGGCATTGCTCATTGCATTATTTTTATTTATGTTATTGTTTTTAAAACATAAATAAATGGTATATTGCTAGAAAGTGAGACTTGCTCGACATGCAAGCTGTTTTTCTAGGGCAGTTGAACATTGTTTGATGCAGGTTAACATAGGAGAATCGTGTTTGAGAATTACAGTAGCAAGAAAATTAATTAGGGTTTCAGTGTTTAAAGAAGTCACAAAAGTGCACCTGCAGGCATATATCTTTGCTTTGGAGCTGGTTCACAGCTGCATTGAATTTACAACAATTTAGAGAACTGAGTCAAGAAACTACTCCTAGCAAATTTTCGTTGTATTCCTATTTTGCATGAGGACATCGGTATAGGGGGTACAGCTGCTTAATAAAATCTGCTAAGAGTTCCCCTCGATCCCCCTCCCCCACCATGGAAAAACGTTGATACCTGCAGCCTTTGTCAGGAGTAATTTCCAACCTCCTTTCAGGGCGCAAACAGACTGGAGAGAAAATGGTGAATACTATTGAACATGCTATTTTGTGGATGTGCACAGACCCACGGGACGTTCCAACCCTGCTTCCAGCCCTTATATGTAAACTTTCTGAAAGATGTCAAAATAACTGAATTGCTATCCATTCATAAAATGTACAAAAGAGTTACCTCACGCATAATCAGGAAGGCTATTGGGGCTCGTAGACGAGAACACTGCAATATGTCTCAACTACATATCAGTTATGTAGTTGAGACATATGGAAGTCATAACATAAGGGATAAGTGGACTTTTTTTGTTTACAGAAAAGCAGATTCCTGAACATTCCGTCTCTTGCAAAAGCAGGTATTTCATAAAACCCCACACCCCTGGTGTTAACTGTTCATGAGGAAAGCTACTCTGAGGACAACCACCTAGATGTCACACAATGGTTTCTGACGGCTGTTGAACTAGCTTTATTGCCGCTAGACTGAAGCAAATATAAAGTCCATCGTGAAATCTGGACTATGCAACCGTACGCAATTAGCAACCGCTTTTTCCTTCTAGCCCACAGAACTTATGAGAACCCACAATATGAAATTTCAGTTTTTTATGGAAGGGGCGGAGGTAGACTGCACCTGGAAGAATTAGACAAACATCTGGTGCAAAGAGGTGATACAGGCAACACGGAAGTTAAGCCGGCCACCAAGGAAGACGTTAACATAAGTTTTGATAATTTCAATTTGATTCCAAAGCCAAGAATGAAAACTCAAACAACGGCGACCTTGAAGACTTGATGTCAAGCATGACTGGCTCGCTTTCAAGCAAACTGGCAAAGTCAAAAGACCTGATATAGAAGAAAATACCGGTACCCGCACAAATTACTGGAGAAAAAAACTTAATAGGATTTAAGCTTAGAATGGGAGCAATCTATAACCAGACATTCCGAAATGTACCAAATTCAATTAAGGCACTTACAAAACATTATCTCAAAGAGAGCACTGCGTACAAACTGATAAAACAGGGTTTGGTGGCTTAGTGGACTAACGCCTCCACTATAGGTAACAGGTTAAAATCCCAGCGGGTCCACTTAGCCTTTCATCCTTCTGAGGTCGACAAAATGAGTACCACTGAGTTGGGTAACAATAAACATCTGTTATTTAGCGCCTTGATACCCTTGGGTGATACTGTGCTTTACAAATACAGGCTAAGTTATAAAACGAAAAATACAGGCTTAACTCAATCACATTTCGTGGTCATTCTGAATGATACAGCTAGGACTGTATTCCATTCTCGTATTCCGTACGCGATGTAGTTTCTTTACCAAAAAAGCCCCATAACTGGTAATTATCTATTTTGAAACAGGAAGAGTAACGTAGCTTGCGTCCATGGTAACTTCAAGTACAGCAGTTTTGTACACGCTGTCCTGACTGAAGGGGGGTGGTGGGGCGGCAGACGACGCTTGAATGTACGTTCATAATACAACAGTTCTATTCAGACTAGGTAGTTAACCACACGGAATTCATACCTTATTTGTTACTTGAACCACTCATTTGAAAAAACACCTTTAATTGTAACACAATGATTTTTCAACTCGGTACATGACGAATTCCAGATAATGGACTGCTGAACTTGTGAGCATGCCTCACTGTTTTTGAAGTACACGCCAGGATTCAGATGGTTGGTACCCACACACACACACTTCAATCTGAGCTCTTGCTCTCACAGATTGTTTGTAATTTAAAATCTGTTTGTTTACTGCCAACACATCAAAGAAAAAGTACTTCACAGTTAATGAACTCGTTCAGTATAGATATAGAATCGATTATTTTGCCAGGTGATATATATACATTAAATACAATCCCCGGAATGGCTCAGCTGCCCAGGCCGCTGCATGGTATTGTACAAACACGGGACTCCCTCTGCCCATCTGGGTGGTAAGGACACCCACCTGCTCACCTGCTGGTTAAGGTCGACGCCCATCTGCAGCTGCCAGAGAAGGAAGAAGGCCTGTCCCCCGCAGCGGCCAGGTGCACGGGGGACTGGCCCAGGCCATCCCCGGCAGAGTTGACGGTGCTGCCCATCTCCATCAGGCTGCAGGGGCTGTCGAACTGAGGAGAGAGAGAAGGCGGTCAGACACGAGCAGACAGCACACCCTGCCCTGACCCCGGGCGCACTGCTCTCCGGCACGGAGCGCTTGCTTCATCACGTTAGTTAATGCAGCGCGCCGTGCCGGGTGACAGTGACACCACGGGTTACAAATGTATAAAACGGCCATTTCAAGTCCACCCTCACACAATGATTTTTGATACCCTTCTGCGCCCCCCACACACAGCCGCATAACCCTTTCTATTGGGAAGCAGGATAACAAAGGTGGGTGTTGAAGAACGCACCTCGCTGACGCGTGGAAGGACCATCCCTCACCTTGCGTGCAGCCATTTTCGGGACCCCTGCAGAACACCCTTCCGAAACGCCAAATGCTTCCAGTGGATTAGCGTGCCACCCTCTAAAAACAGACCACCCACAGTAAACGTGGCCTTCCGGCACATGTGGAAGTCAACATGGCGAGAGGTGTTAAATGTAATATTTGAATGCTCACACGTAGCGTTCTTTCTTGTTAGCATTTAACATGATCAAATTAATGGGTACTAAGCAAAGAAAACGCTCCCAGAGGCACGAAGAGTGCACTGAAAACATTCTTAGATCGGGGCTGCAGGACTGTCCATACCACCCCTCCAACGCTCCCACCACTTGGTTTGTGTTAGTGAAATTAAATGCAATTTTAAAATTATGCACACCTGGAGCCCTTCCATTGTATATCTACCCTAGCGGGTAATTGAAAGGATATTGATGCTTACCTCTGCATTGCATTCCAAGAGCAGCATGTCTGACGCTGTAGCAACCGAGCACGTACGGTGTGAAAAAGATATAATCTGCAGGACTTGGGTGGTACTCGCTGCAGGTTGTAGACGCTCGGCGCAGGCAGGCTGGATTGGTCGGGGCGGGGCCTTAGTTTTGGCAAGCTTTTGTTACGAGCTTCCCCCGTGTCTCCCCTTCTGCTTGTCACTCGCTGTAATTACTAATGTGATATTCATTAGAATGTACCTAAAGAACCGCACGCTACCCTTTAAGAATAGCAAGAAACAGGTTTTTGAGAAAAACAAAAGGCATTAAACCCATGGCGCAAGTCGTAACAAGGGATAGTTACCTCATGTCCGACGCTGCTCGAGCAGCAAAATGGCGGCCCCAAACATCCGAAAATTTTGGATTTGGGGGCGTGTTTTGGCGTTCAGAGTGACAGGTTATGTCACAGGACGAAAGAACGCCAAAAACACGCCCCCGAATCCGAAAGAGACTAGGCTTTATTGGAGTGACTCCCATCTCCTCCAATGGCTGGCCTCCGTTTAGGAAGCCAGCCAATGGAGGAGAGAGGCGGGTTCAAGCCCCCATACTGAAAGTCACTCCAAATCATTAAATCTCCTCTCGGAGACTGCGCAAGCGCAGCCTTTGGTCCTTGACCTAAAAACTATTTGAAAGGATGGTTTCCTTGGACATCTTTCAAATAAAAACATCTGTGACATGATGAACACTAAGGTAAAGAAAAATGCTTATTTGCTTTCTGATAGGTGTACCCTTGCATACTTATCTGGAAATGTAATTTAAAACCAATTTCAAGTGCTCGCTCGGTTAAAAAGAAAAGAGCATATTAGCAAGAAGCTCGTTAAAATTATCGCCGTTTTAGCAGCAGAAAACGGGCGCTAAAAAACGGCGATAATGGGCTTGCTAATATGCGTTATAGAATTCCAATAGAAGCCCAGGTTAGATGTCCTGCACATCTAACCTGGGCTTCTATTTCAATTCTATGACGCATGTTAGCAAACCCATTACCGCCGTTTTAGCAGCAGTTTTCTGCCGCTAAAACGGCGATAATTTTAACAAGTTTCTTGCTAATATGCCCCATAGTTCTCCAGCACTGACAAATGTGGCATAGATACAGCCTGCAAACGATACACTCTCATGAAGTGCTACACTTCAAAATAATAAAAAAGTTCCTTTGCAATCACGTTGACACTGGTCACTGGAAGCAGTACTTGGTCCAGGCTCCACAGCAGGATGATGGAGGTTAGGAGGAGGCGCTGACAAGCAGAGAGACATGGGAGCCTTCATTGGAGCCAACCAATGGTAAGTAAAGTGAGGAGGGAGCCACATGGGAGCCATCCAATGGTAAGTGATGTGATGTAAGAGTCACATGGGA
This sequence comes from Lissotriton vulgaris, assembly GCF_964263255.1. Classification (NCBI taxonomy): domain Eukaryota; kingdom Metazoa; phylum Chordata; class Amphibia; order Caudata; family Salamandridae; genus Lissotriton; species Lissotriton vulgaris. The sequence continues at coordinate 1,194,113,220 of NC_141689.1, read as the reverse complement.
GACAGACAATGGTAAATATAGGTAAGCAAGGTGTGAGTTCTAAGCCCCTTTTAAGATTTTTTAAAAAATAAGAAAGATTTCCCATCACAGCGCAAGCGCTGTGCAGGTGAAACCAAAAAAACGAGTTACCAAATGAATTGCTATATGGTTGGTGCACTTGGACTCATGGACATGTGCCTACACGTGTGTGCGCACTTTGTGAGGCTACCTTTGTGTATAGCACGGCAACTGCACACAGGTAGCCTGGGATAGAGGGGCTCTGCAGAGTTAGATATTGACATGGGGAAGGCTTTATACTATTAGTGGAAACTCATAGGTAAAGTCAGTATGATTTACTGTTCTGCCTCCAATGACACTTTCTTATACATATAGGGGGAAATTTGCCTTAGACTACATTTTTGCTTAACAAAATTAGTAATTAACACTACTCCTGTCAGCTCCTGAGTAGGAAGGGGTGTGGAAGAAAATCTGCATCTGTTCATTACCTTTCACACTGTTCCAGCGCTAGGGACAGTCCAGTACCACTGAACAAAGGAAAAGACCAGACAACTGGAGCCAGCACATGAGGGGGCACCTCTGTGAAGATTTGGTCGCAAATGTCCTGGCAGCGATGTCAACAAGGGGTGAAGGTGAGACCCCAAGAGCAGATGTGACAAGTGACTCTGTGATGATGCCATCTTAAACTCTCCATATTTACAACAAGGGGTGGTGAGGGACAGAGTCTCTGAATTAAGCAGAAAGCTCTCACCCAGTCAAGAGATCAGGGCTAGATCCAACACCGTTTTTTAGCTCACTGCACCATCCCAGTTTCAGAACCCGGCTGTATGCAAATTAGTCTGTTCCTGTCCCAGTGCATGATGGGAACAGGGCAAACCAAACTACAAAAGCCAATTCTTACACTGGGAAGGAAACAAGCTCCCGGGGACCGGTTTCTGGCAGCTTGTCTCCTTTCTGGTGAAGAATTGGCTTGGTAGTTTAGTCTGCCCTGTTCCCATGATGCACTGGGCCAGGGACAGACTGATTTGCATATAGCCAGGTTCTGAGCTGGGATGGGGCAGTGAGATAAATAACGGTGATGGATCAAGCCCTGATCTTTGGACTGGGTAAGAGTGGTCTGTTTAACTCAGACACTCTGTTCATCACCACCCCCTTTTCTAAATCGTTTTTGGCCACTATAGGTGTGGCAGGGTATACTCAGACATGAGTCCCTTTCTCACTGCTCCATCAGGATTCAAGCAAGCCGGGCCGAAGAAGGCTGAAATGCCAGAAACCGGTCCCCGGTAGCTTGTCTCCTTTCTGGTGAAGAATTGGCTTGGTAGTTTAGTCTGCCCTGTTCCCATGATGCACTGGGCCAGGGACAGACTGATTTGCATATAGCCAGGTTCTGAGCTGGGATGGGGCAGTGAGATAAATAACGGTGATGGATCAAGCCCTGATCTTTGGACTGGGTAAGAGTGGTCTGTTTAACTCAGACACTCTGTTCATCACCACCCCCTTTTCTAAATCGTTTTTGGCCACTATAGGTGTGGCAGGGTATACTCAGACATGAGTCCCTTTCTCACTGCTCCATCAGGATTCAAGCAAGCCGGGCCGAAGAAGGCTGAAATGCCAGAAACCGGTCCCCGGTAGCTTGTCTCCTTTCTGGTGAAGAATTGGCTTGGTAGTTTAGTCTGCCCTGTTCCCATGATGCACTGGGCCAGGGACAGACTGATTTGCATATAGCCAGGTTCTGAGCTGGGATGGGGCAGTGAGATAAATAACGGTGATGGATCAAGCCCTGATCTTTGGACTGGGTAAGAGTGGTCTGTTTAACTCAGACACTCTGTTCATCACCACCCCCTTTTCTAAATCATCTTAAACTCTCCAGCATGCTGTGCAGGAGTGTTGGAACAAGTGTGAAGTTTGTGATGTGGCACCCTAGGACGGCCCAGGATTGGCTGGCTTCTAGAACCTTCCACCCCCTTTTAATAAACTCTTGCAAAATGGAGAGAGAGGGCAGTTTGTGTTTTTCGTTGCTGGCCCCTGGGACTGTACCAGCCATGAGCAAATGAGAAAACAAATCCCCTGATGCCAAAAAGGATTCAGGACTCTGCCCACAGTAGACCCCAGGATCAGCGGAGCTCTCCAAAGGTCAGTTATGTTTGTCCTCTTAAACCCCCTGAGAGCCAGTTTTGGAAAATATCTGGACCTCTGCACCCAGAGATAAAGACCAGGAGGAGAGTTGGTGTAGGAAGCCAGTGCAACCATCTCTCTGCAACGTAAGCTGCCTTGGAAGTAAGGAGGTCTGTTAACACTGCTCCTGGTGGCTAGAGCTTTTCAACAGGAGTAAAATGACCTCAAGAACTGAAATTGGTCTATTTGAGGGCCACGTTATGGACAATTAAATAATTTGATATTTACCCCCATTCAGGAAACCTAGTGGATGGCGCTCCGCTAATTTTCCCAAAATTCCCCCCAGTGTGGTCCAAGGCCCTGAGGTTGATGCAAGGAGCATTTTGTCAATTTTATCCAGGGAGGGGGCATGCATTGGCCCCCATACCCAGACTCATTCCTGCCCTCATAGGCCTCCATCCCGACACAAGAGGACTGTGGGTGCATGATCGCACCCCCCAACCATGAGAAAAGTGACCCAGGACCTATCTGCACACCCAATAATCGCAGATGAGTGGGAACACCATCACAATTCCTAAGAAGAGCAGGAGAGGCCCGGGACCCCATATCTGGGCCCCCAAGGACCCAGAGGGGAGCGTTCCTGCCTTCCTCCACCCATGGTGGGCTTGCCCCTGCTCCATGTGCCCATGTAAGGGGGGAGCAGAGCGGGCAGCATAAAAGAAGACACCCTACCTGCAGGGCAGATAGTGGAGAAGAGATCTGCCTGCTCCCGTGCTGCAACAAAGGAGACTGCTGGCCAGGTGGGGGGTCAACTTGGGCAGCCAGTGGTGGGCCCACTGGGCTGCCCCCAACAAAGGCCACTATGCGGGGTGCCTGGGTGGGACAGGGCACTCCCCAGGAATAAACAACAAAATGGAAAGCTGTGTGCTGCAAGACTGTGTGGCAACAGCAAAAAGAATGTGGCCAGAGCTGCCTTATCAAAATGTACTATCCTGGTAGGGAGCGCCCCATATGCTCTGCAAGGCTTTTCATTCCATTTCCTTGTTTCACTGTGGCAGCTAGCCCCAAAACAAGCACGGGCACCTCCATCACTTAAAAGTAACTGTGGGGGGACTGCAGTAGTGCAACAGCTCCCCGTGTTAAAATCTAGTTTGCAACATCAACATTATCGGCGCCATCTTGTCCCTCTTCAGGCTCATATGTGCGTGTAGGTAGCAGCCATTTTGAATGTCATGGCCTCTCTGCCCACTGCCGATAGCCAGCGCGTCTTTCTCTCTCTCCCTTTAACCTCGCAAGCATCCCCCCGCCTGCTGACAGCCCCCGCTCTCACATGCTTGGGCCATAAACCTACCTTTCAACGTGACCCTGCCTCGGAGCCACATCCCGTACCCAGCCAACACCTCCCTCCATCCCTTTCATAATCATACATCCTTTGATGAACTCCCCCTTTCCTCTGTGCCCAATTGTCCTGCTCGTTCCCAGGCCACCACCCGGCCCTACGGATGCAGTTTATTTCCCCCATACAGTAGGAAGCTTCCCTCTTCAAAGGATCTACAACTGATCAAAGCCCCCACCCCATGAGATCCGATCAACCGCACACATTCCAGGAACCGGCGGAATGTCCAGCAGCGCGACAGTCATCACCTACTGAGATCGGGGTGGGGAATTCTACTGTAAATGTGTGTGGGAACGGGCTTGAAGCAGGGATTCCGAGGATGTCTTTCCATACTTCAAAGTATTTGCAGGAATGTTCCACATGTAATAAACTGTAATAAAGACCATAAACCTGTGTATAAGAGGCCAGGCCTCAGAGATGCTGTTAGAGCACCTTGAGAAGATACCCTGTTGTCTGTTTTGACGTGTTCTGCTCCGTCGGAATAAACTCCTGTTTCCCGCCTTCCAGTCTCCAGCGCCTGCCTCTTTGTTTGACAATTTCGAGTGGTATGAGAGGCGGCTAATGCCGGGCAATACTTAAGGTTCTCGGTCGAAATCGGCCCTACCTTTCTGCACCCGCAGACAAAGATGTTTTCAAAAGTGACCCTAAATTTCTGGGGGCATAAAAATTATGACCCTTGATTTTCTGACAGTTATTCAAACCACTACTTTTAAGGCAGAGCTTTTGCTCTTCATCTGGGAGTGCATTGCTCTTTAGGAATTGGCTGGGTCTATTGTTGGATGTTATGTGGCCTAAAAGTGTACAAAGAAAAGATACAGACACGTGTTTGGTTCTAACTTTAATAACTGTTTATGTTGCCAGTGATAGTGAAATTCTTTATTGATGACAAGCATTGCATTTACACATTGTTATTATTCATTATGTCATGTGTACACAAACGTATGGTGCTTTTAACGTTTGGTTTGTTAGTCTTTTTATAAGATCAACCATTGACAAAGCCAATAGACTTACCTTATATGTTTTGATGACCTTTGATAGCCAGTAGGTCTGTTTCATTTAAAGTGTTAAACCCCCCCAATTTGTGAAGTGGTTTCTGGCATAGGTCTAGGATTTTTGGGGTCATGACCTTTTAGGAGGTCTAATATGAATTCATAATGTCATCTAAAGTATTTTTAACCAGGTTTATGTATATCTTTGTAATTGAATGTGAAATATTTATTAGTGTGAGTGCTAAATGTACATTTTCTTTCTCAAAAGAAAAAGCCCTAACTGGATAATCATGTATTGAGTGTTATTATTGCTTGCCAGAGAATTGAGATTACTAGCCCACACCACCTCCCCTAGGTAGGTCTTAGACTGCTCTACTTCGCTACCCTGAGAGAGTTAAGTGCTGCTGTTAAGTGCTTGGATCCCAATAAGGGTAAATTGTGGACCTATTACTTGGCAGGCCTCACATTCTGCACATCTTATAACCCAATTTCCTAGAGAAGAGTCTTATTGAGGAGGAAGGACTGTTACCTTGCTGTCTTGGCTTTGGGTCGAATGCTGCAACAGTTGTCATGACCCCTAAATATACTCCGCCCCCGGTATTTGAAACATGCCCACCCACACAGACAAAACAACCAACAACTCAAGCATTATATGGAATAGACACAAGTGTGCGGGAAGCATTATCTACCTTGAACAATAACACAAGCAGAGATGAAAGCTCCCATGCACGAGCGCAGCACAAACATACTGTGCTCATGTGTACAACAGTAACCACGTCCGCTTTCAGCTTCTTGGCAAAAAATGTATGCTTTGGAGCGGATAAACTTAAATGAGAAGTTGTATTAATATTCATAATTGAAAGATAATATAATACCATGATACCACCCGCTCCGCAGAGTGCAAAGAGCAGGCTAGCAGGAACATTTGGGAGACAAAACAAGCAATGGCAATGCAAATAGGGCTGGGTTTAAAGAAATGTTGTATGGTACTGTGGAACATTACAAGTAGCTTGCATGAGAATGGATGTGTATTTGTACCAAAGCAAATAATTCTTGAATGATATTTGTGTAGGTTAAAAGGTCAGGTTATTGTTGCACTGTCAAACCAGATCTAAAAATCCAAGTAGGTTAATGATAGCCCTCCTTACAACTGTGCTGCTGCCATAGAAAAACACCATACCTTATGTAGTCATCTAAGACACTTTAATAGCATTACAACGGCATGTGTGTGCTGCACTGTCAAGACAGGCCATACAAGCAGTTTAGGAATGTATCTCCTTTAGCTCCCCATCTACCGCGTGCCCACAAAAGGTTGAAAATGGGTACTGGGAGGTAGTTGCGGGAGGTGAGGGGCTGTTCTTTGCTATGGCAGGCTGTGTCTGCTGCCTCACTGGTATTTGAGTGGGCAGCAGGCGTCTAGCGGACTGTTCCTCTGCCTACCGCCTCTGCCCCTGTGCAGTTTCCAGACACAGCAATTTGAGCCGGACCACTTACAGGACGCTCCTGGGAATACTGTACTGGGAAACTCGTTATGGAACCCTGAGAATACATGGAATATTAACTCCCACACTCAGACATCCTGTAGACCGTGAAGTGTAGTGAGACTACTGCACAAGTTAAAAATCGTGGGGAACTAACTCACTGAAATTCCCCAAATCTGGGAATGATGGCCATAGGGTAGCAGGTTTTGTGTCACTCATAGTAACATTTTAGAGCTTACATTTCTTAAATTTACATTGATTGTGTCTAATCTATCTTCTAGCTACTATTGACCTAGATACCAATGCCAACATTTATTTATTGATTCATTTTATTTATTTGAGGCATTTCTACAGCACACACCTAGTCACCTAGTCTATCGCTGAGAGCCTAATATAAAAAATACCACACATAGCTGCCTCAAAACGAGTTAAGAAGCAGACAGCGGTAACAGAGGTATTGTAGTACAGAAGTAATACATGCAAGTGACAATTTTTGGTGTAGTAATTGATGAAAAGGATACAAAAACCAACTGCAATAATTGTAACAGACACTAGAGTGGGAGTAATGAAGAGATTAGATTCATCACAGTAGTCCTAACATATAATTAAACATGTTGAGGTCTATTCACAAAGATATTTTTGTCCCGAAATGTACGCGTGTGACTCAAAATACCACTTTTACTTATTCCAAGAATCCAGAAAGCGATTCCTGGCAGGCGTAAATACATTTACTAGCAGAGAATGCCACTGTAGTAAATCCCACTCTAAAGTGAAAAGTGGGCGTCTCAAGGCATGATTTGCCTTGGGTGATTGGGAGTGCCAAAAAACATATGTTTTTTGGGCAATGCCAAACGTTGATCTAACCTCTTACCACTTGGATGTGGTTGGAGATTACTCCCCTACCAAAATAAAAGTAGGAACTAAATAGTCGCTGGATTTGCTGGGGAGGTAGGGGAAGAGACGTTCTTCAGAAGGAAAAATGTTTCCCTAAGGGAAAAATATGCATCGTCAAGAGGCGCCAGTCTTCCTGTGCAGAATTCTGCGAATTGTAAAACTACGCATAGGGCAGAATTCTAAGCAATATACAATGCAGTATTTTATATTGCTTAGAATTCTGCACTGTAAGAGAGAGGTACATAACAATCCGAGAACAGCAGCGAAAAGTTGTGGATAGGAAAAATAAGTGCAAATCTCCGTTCATATTTACTTTTGCTGTCCGATTAGGCCGTAGCCATTTCTGTAAACGGAAGGAGTTTGTGTTAATGTTCGTGTGATGGAATCACCTAGTCGTCATCACATTGGTCAAAGTTCTACCAGGTTTATGTAATTCTAGTATATTGTAATGCATTGTTTAGGCTGTTACGTCTATGTAAACTGCACAATGTCATTGCAATATGAAAATCATAAATGATATAACTCTGCCCGGGGCTTTAAGAGGGCCTGGTCTTGCCGGTGCCTTAAAGCAGGTGCTGAACTGGGTCTCTATCGGGATCTCCATTTTTGCACTCAGGGTGAAAAAAAAGTCTTACCTCTGAAGCAGTCCCACCCTTTACTGCTTTTGAGGTAACTTCAAAGATAGTCGTTATAGTTCTTTCACAGTCCCATCATTCCAGAACGGAAACCTTTTCAATAGTCTATACAACGAAGCCATAGTGTTTGCTGATTTATCTTAAGCAAACAACAACCATTGGGAAAGCCAATAGCCCTAGCTTGTTGTAGGTGTAATGTTACTTGTTGCATCAGTATTATATATCTGTACGCAATGACAGAAACAGCAAAATACCAGTTGGGCAGCACACCATGCTAAGCAAAGATTTGTAGCTTGTGTATATTTAAGCCATGCCCTTAATTACATCGACCACGCCCCTTTGAGAGACCCCCTAGTTTTGTTTATTCCACTTAAAGCCCTGACTCTATCACAGCACTGAGAAAGTCCAAAGGAAGAAACATGTTATCTTGTTTTTATTGTCCCACGTGACTATTGAGAGCTAATTTTCATCTTAGGGAAATCCACAGCGTTGGTGAATGAGAAGGAGCACAAGAATGGTTTAGCTATATTATTGTGCACACCTGATGTGGTTTAATAGCGGTCACTGAGCCCATCCCGGCTAGAGTGTCCAGGTCATTACAGACCAGTCCATTACAGTACAGTCCTGAACGTCTGGTGATTACCTAATGCATTCTGGATGCTGTAGTTTTGCTTTGGTTCCATTGAGTTCATTAGACAAAGACACATGAAAACAAGCACTGATGACAGTTCCAGATTGGAGTGAGACGGCCAACCTAATCGGAGATTATGAGAAATACGGGGAAAATTAGGAGCCTTTTCAACTTCTCGCAGGGACTCAGGTTGCTCCCTAGAGCCAGCGCCTCTGGACGAAAATGCAGCCGAGATAGAGAAGTAACCAGGGGATATCAATGTGTTATTTCCTTAGTAGACCCCCAGTTTCCAATTCCTAATGGGGTGTGTGGTTCTTTGCTCCCACAGATACCCTTCTGGTCGATAAAGGTATATCCAGTAACTAGAAGCCAAGATCTGCTGAAGTTTTTTTCCTTTAAATGCCGTGAATCTGGTTTCAAATTTGAACTAATGTTTTAATAAATTGACACGGGAAGTTATGTTATCAGTGGTTGTCACCCCGACTTTGTCCAGTACGATCTATCTTACCGTCTCCCCGCTATTAATGTGGACAAAACCTATGCTTTTCACAACGCATGTTATTTTAAGCAGACACTTCCCACGGCGAGAGACAACATGCAGCACAGAAACGGTAATTCTTCAGATTGTTATTACATCTCTGGGTTGGAGTGTTTGTCTTGATAATAGAGTTAGACATTGGAGCACATAATGTAATCATGTGGGCACTTCAGCCCACACTGACAATATGTTAGTTTAATTTGGTTTTCTGAGAAGTGCGGTACTTTCTGCAAAGCTGGGTATGGGAGAGAGGCGGACAAGTATAATATGTTTATTTTTACTGCGCTTTTACATGCTAGTTCATTACTTGGATTAGTGAGAACATAAATTGTCTTGTCGGACAACTTTCCTGTTTCCTTTCAAACCCAACTGCTGTTTACAAATGTACCTATTTTGTACTTTCTGAGGGGCATATTTATGGAATAATGGTGAGCAGGCCACCTTGCTGTGCTGCGTCATTAGAAAAGGGCAAGAACATGCCCTATTTAAAGCAAACGCTGCATTTCTGTTTTTCCCCTTGTGCTGGCGCCCTTTTGGCAGTCTAGCGCAAACGCAGGCACCCTTGCATCATGGTGAAAGGGTTCCTGCATTGCATGCAGGATTGTTTTTGTGCAGGAAAGGACACATTCCTGCACAAATACACACCATGTGAGGCATTTTCCTTTTTCTATGTTTGCTGCAGAATGTCGCACACATAAAAAGAGGAAGCAATAAGCAGAAATATAGATATTTCTCCTAGTTAAACCTCACCTGGGGAGGCGTATTTTTTGGCGCATTCACAGGTTTATACGGTCTTGTAAATCTGGAAATGCGTCAGAAAACATGGGCGTTGCGTGGGACCACCTATGCAACGCCCTTGGAATGCCTTTCCAGGGCAGAGTAAGGCAACACAGAAATGTGCACTTCATTGAATTACTCCAGATATTTGGATCTATTGAAAGCCACCCAAAGTGTCTTTGCATGACTTAAAAAATGTGACTTACGGTTTGCGTCACTCTTGCACCACATTGCTTGGCGCAAGAGCGACGCAGACTAAGTCAAAAATATGGCCCTGAGTTTATATGGCCACACTTAAACAGTTCAGGTTTCTTGTTCTTTTTGAAGTACCTAAATATTACTTATATTAATATTGCATTTGTAACAATGCCTATTCAACCATATTACACAATATATTAGCTTGAACAGGTGCACTATGTGATCCATTTTCTGTTTCTGTCTATTTGTGAGGTATATATTAAGGGGCATATTTCCTAATATGTCGCATAGCAAAGCCTGGCAAGTGAAGTTGCTGAGATGCGTTTCGGGGAAAAGGAAGGAATGCGTCGTATTTTACATAATGTGGTGCATTCCTGCCTTTTTCCAGTGCTGACTCACAATGTGCTGCTTAGCACCAACTTAGACACTCTTGCATCATGGTGCGAGGGTGCCTACATTTTAAGTAGGATTTTTTTGGTACAGTAATGAGCACCTTCCTGCACAAAAGCAGTCCCTTTAGGCATTTTCCTCTTTCTATGTGTGGTGCAGAATGCAACACACTTGGAAAGAGATAAAAACAAGGATAAATAAACATGGTTTTCCTCGTTATGCCGCACCTGGAGAAGGGTAGCAGTTCTGCTGCATTATCAGGTCTACCACTTATGGTAAATCTGGGAATGCATGCAAACACACGGTGGTGGGGAGCAGAGCAACGTTCTACTTGTCCGAGAGCCCAGCTGTTGCCAGAGCCAAAAGAAAACACCCCTCCCTTCGACGCAGTGAGAAAGACGCTGTCTTTTTCTCCAGCCGAGAAAATCCAGCTCCGGTGTTCCCAAGTCACCCTCGCGGGTTGTTGGGAGATAGAGTCCTGAGAAACAAGATACAAGACCTCCTTCATTCTATAACCAAGGTACAGAGCTGATTAAAACCTTAGAGAGAATTCTTGATTCCGATACTTGGCAAAAACCTAACTTAACTTAAAACAGCAACTTACTTACTCCTTCCCAAGTATTAGGCTTAGGTCAGGTACATCGGGGTAGGCGTATCTTAGAAGCACCAGTTGAGTTCGTTAGTCAATGTTTTTATGTATGTATATATTTTATCCATTTTAACGTATCATATGGCTAAGAAACCATATCAATGCTTTCACAGTATTATTTCCTAATACTACTTTTACTGTACGCACTTTAATTTATAATAAGTATTGCAATTGTGGCAATTCATTTCTCTTGCATGAGAAAGAAGACTGCTCAATAAAATAACACCTTTTATTGAAAACGCTCGTCTCTCTATTACTCTGCATTCTGGTGAAACTAAGCATGCACGATTGACTGAGTGAAATAGCTGTCTATTATTTTCACACGACTCTAGAGATACACTCTTTATTCTGAGGGAGCAAAGTTGTCATGTTTATGCGGTTCTCAGAAACTGAATCCCTGTTTCTACAAAACCATTGGTTTGTATTCGAAAACCCTCATAGACATCCTGGTATTGTCGTTTGCGGTGTATCTTTTCTCCGCCCCATCAGGAGTCATGGCGTATTCATCGGGTGATCGATTGACGTGCTGGGTGCCTGCCTCACCTGAGGCTACCTCTGGTGCAAGTAGAAGTGTCCAGAGATCAAAAGAATATATGTGAAGAAATAGACTAAAAATAGTGTCTAATCAAAAAAGGTTTGTTTATTCTGGATAGTTTAGGCACTATGGTTAAAAAGGAATTGCGATATAAGGTGGTCAAGTTACTGGACTACCATATCTTTTAAGGGACGTGTCGACATGTTTCAGCACGCTCGGCCCGGTCGGGTCTATGGAGCTTTCGTCAGGACAAAAAACGTATATACAAACATACAAAAAGTAATTAAGAAATGAGCTTCACACAATTTGTGTGGGATTTAGTGTTTTGAGGAATGGGAAGTTCCCATGCTGTGGAGACAAAAACCGACACAGACTATAATTAGGGTCGGTACTCTATTCAGGTGAGTAGACAGTCTTGCTAGATTCTATGGGGAGCGCTATTGCTTTACTCCAAATATAGAATATGCGCTAACATTGTGGCATTTATACAGTGAGTACGAAGAAAAAGAAAACAAATTTGGTCTGAGGGGGAAGTGCAATAATGGCGAAACCAAGATCGTGATAGCCAAGGCAACAAATAGTTACAAAACATACAGGTATATCACATGCAAATTAGATCAAATGGTATTGAGTCTGATCGCTGATCTATTGTGGACGGGGAGTTGGTAATCTAAGTGCCCCGCAATCGTCTGTTAGGTGGAAAATAGTGCATGGTCGGTGGTGGTAGTTATTTGATGAGTCATTTTGGGTTTTTATAGGAGACGAGAATAGTGACTTGTGTAACCCTTTTAAATGAAAAAAGTTGTAAATACCTGTTTTGCGCAAGGTGAGCACTTCAACAGGGGAACCAGAGTCGCATATGGTAATTTACTGTCAAAGCAAAGATGGGCCCATTGATTAGTACAGTGTTTGGTCTTACCCGTTTTGCTGGAGAGCGGTGTGCTACCATTCTTACCCATGAGGTACAGCTTAGTGTCCCTTGTGCTGACTCTTCCCCTGGCTATGGGCGGGACTTTAGATTTCAGTCTTTTATACTGGTCCTGAACACAAAGAAGGGACAACTCTATGTGTTGGAATGAGTACTAGTAAAAATGGAGGATACTCAAGGCAATGTTAATTTTTCAGTAGAACTGGTGCCAAGGAATATGATCGTTCATCCCCAGTATGTCTGTTTTGAGGCGGTCTACCCATCTTTGCTCTTTTTCGAAAAGAGTTTGCTCTGCATTCTGGCTTTTGAATTGGAGCCTTTCAATGACTGTCCATCTGAGTTCATCGCAGGTGTTACCTGCCTCTAAAAAGTGAGTACATAGTTTAGTGTTGTTTTTCTTGAGTCTGATGTTGCTCCTATGTTCTCCTATGCGGAGTTTGACTTTGCGACAAGTCATGCCTACGTATTGGCGTTGGCAGGGACAGGTGATTAGGTAGATTACGTGAGTTGAGTTGCAGTTAGTGTGGCTTCTTTAAGTCCACAGTATGTTGTCTGCTAATTGCAGTGTCTTGGTGGTATTCGTGAACTTGCAAACTCCACATGTGCCACAAGGGTAGTGGCCAGTGATTGGGGTCATGTTTGTATCCCTGATGGTAGACTTGAGTGGTTTATTACTTGGCCTAGTGTGCACAAGGACGTCTTTGATGTTCTTCGTCCTTCTGTTCGCAAATCTGGGTTTGGGCCAATTGAATTTGCCTGAAGTCAGTATTTGCCAGTTTTTTCTTATGAGTTTTTGAACATCATAGGTTGCCGGGCAAAAGGTGGTGACACAAGTGACAAGATCTTTTATTGGTTCTTTGTTGGTATTCTGTAGGAGACATTCTCGGGGCTGATGTTTAGCACGTTTCTTGCATTTGGAGATTACTGCTGGGGTATAGGCTCTGTTGCGTAGCTTGCGACTCAGTTCCTGTGCTTGTTGTGTATAATCCTCCTTCTTACTGCAGTTGCGTTTGTGCCTCAAAAATTGACTATAAGGAAGATTGTCTCGCAGAGGACGGGGATGATAGCTGTGATATGAAAGCAGGCTATTTTTTGGTGTTGGTTTCGTGAACGTTTTAGTTTCCAATTGACCATTCTTTGATCTCTGGACACTTCTACTTGCACCAGAGGTAGCCTCAGGTGAGGCAGGCACCCAGCACGTCAATCGATCACCCGATGAATACGCCATGAATCCTGATGGGGCGGAGAAAAGATACACCGCAATCGACAATACCAGGATGTCTATGAGGGTTTTCGAATACAAACCAATGGTTTTGTAGAAACAAGTGTCCATTCTATTTTTGATTAATGAACGTTTACTCAGGGGAAATGAATGGACTTCTAATCCTCTTCCCTCCTTTTTTGATATAAGAAACTGAGGGGCATATTATCAAGCCTGTGCGCTAAAATTATCGCCGCTTTATCGGCCGAAAACGGCCGATAAAGTGGCGATAATGGGCTTGATAATATGCTCTGTGGAATTCCAATCGAAGCCCATGTTAGATGTCTTCACATCTAACATGTGCTTCGATTGGAATGCCATAGAGCATATTATCAAGCCCATTATCGGCCGCTTTATCGGCCGTTTTCGGCCGATAAAGCGGCGATAATTTTAGCGCACAGGCTTGATAATATGCCCCTGAATCCCTTCTTGTCTAATCAGGGAAGTTCACTCCTCCCTGTTCATTCGAGAAAGTTTCTAGTGACCTCTGAGCTAGCTGGCAAAACTAATTAAGTCTAACATAGTCAGTAGAGGCCTAGATGACCTCAGTCCTACGTCTACACTGCTGTTTATGTTATTCCAATGCACAGAGCCTATTGGTAAAATAGGAACTACACTACATGGCACCCAACATTTGGTAGGGCGATAATCTAAAGCAAGACACTAGAGTAACTCAGTCGTGCTTTTCACACAGACCCCTTTCTCCCGTAAAAACTCCAATAGACGTCTGGAGTGGGTGAAAGGTTAATATCCGTCGGAACTTAGTAGGATGAGAAACCTATGTATTAGTTCTTGGCTGAGTCAACGTTGAAGGATACAGTGTTCCAAAATATTGTGCACCTAATATTTGTTTCCTTGAAACTTGATCTGCAACACAAAAAAACTTTCTTTCAGTAAAATGTCGGAAAGTGAAGAAGAAAGAGATAGAGAAGCATTAGCAACTCAACTCTTAGCGGAAGACACAAGTCTCCAGCAAGATACCCAAATGCCATAATCATTCCGGTCAATATAAGAAAAACTATAACTCTTAAACTTATAGAAAACGGACTAAGAGGTGGTACGGTCATATTCGTAATAGAGGCACATGAGTTTTGGCTAGACAGAGGTATTCTATTCATGGATATATTTTCCAGCAGCACACGCTGTGATAAAAGATTTCCACTATTACAAAATAGAGGAACCTCCGGATGTATACACTCCCTTCGAGGACGTTGAAATCCCACTAACTTACCAAGAGCACCTGCTCTGGTTTAAAGGCGCCCTAAAACATCCAAAATCACATCATCAGGCACGGTCCACTAGGTAGACCAGGAGCCACGTGGCCGGTTCAAGCCAGCTACACAACACATCCAGACATTGAAACAATGTCAAGCGAAGAACTCCTAGTTAAACTAAAGGAATTAACAAAGGCATATAGAGAATTAGTTCAATTGGCAAGGGACGATATAAAGTACCTCCAGAAATTGAAGGAGACAGATATAACAGACCAACCATTTGAACTTGCCAGAATCATAGAGAAATCCTATGAAGAGCTAGGAAGGGATAGTTTGGGTGGGAAACCAATAAAACCCCAACTAACTGAAAATCCTGAAAAAAGATTTATTAAAAATAATCCAAATACTCCAAAAAAGAGTTGCGATGGTAATAAACAATCCACTACCAAGGAAAAACGATTCCAGTCCAGAGGAAGGTCTCCTCAACGGAGAGAAAGATCTCCTGGCCGAGGAGGCAAGTCTCCCCAAAGGGAACCCTCTGAAAAAGGGTTGGAACCCTCTGAAAAAAGATATAATCTTAGAGATAGGGATAAATTGAGAAAACCTGATAGATATCAAGATATTGATACACGTCCCTCTCGCTCTTTTCAGACTTCCTCACAGAAATTGGAAAGAAGAGGACAGTCAGAACACAAGGAAGAGCACATCAAGTTTAAAGTCAAAGAACCTGCTCATCAAAGTAAAAAATCACAATTTCCCAAAAAGAAGGTAGCAAGTTTTAAAATTAAACCTGCCGAGGATTCTGAGGTCACAACTGAAAAACGTAGAGTAGGCCCAGACAATGCTAGACAGCGCAGCAGAAGTGACCATAGCTCACAAGATCCTGATGAATCTTCTGGAGACAGTGGACACGAATTAATACATTCAGGTGGAAAATGCAGACACACGAGTTAGCGTGCCCCATAAACTATATGAATAACATTACGTATAGAGGGAGATAAAACTAGGAAAATAAAAGGTCTCTTTTGGGAGAATCTTTCTAAAGGCTATGACATCCTGTTAGCTGAAAAAGACTGGCCACCAGAGTTTGTCAGGGAGTGCCCTCATGGTGAAGAAATGATTATGCCTGCCTTCTCAAATCATATTCCAATACATAAAAAATACACATTCGCAAGAAAATGGGCAGTGGCCCAAGCCCCTGCATTATATAAAAATCATGTAGGATGGGATGAGGACTCTCCTCACCACAAAATCCAGTTAAAAAATCTACCTACTGCACAAAGGCAGTACCCAGTTAAACAAGAAGCTAGAAAACAAGTCAGGGAGATCTTAGATCAACTTGAATATCAGGGGTGATTGAAACATGCACCTCACAAATGAACAATCCTTTGTTTCCTGTCTCCAAGCCAGACAATTCATATCGCCTAGTTTTGGACTACAGACATTTAAACTCCTGCTGCAAAACTTTTGCAGAACAAAACTCTCACAGTGCAGCACTAATGAACAACATCATGCGCAAAAAATATAAAACGACATTAGATATCTCTAATGGATTCTTCTGTCAAAACATTGCACCTGAAAGCAGGTATGTGACCGCTTTCTCAATAATGGGGTCGCAAAAACAATTTTGCCGACTTCCACAGGGATTCAAGAATAGCCCTGGATTATTCTCAGCAAGGGTAACAGAATTACTACAAATATATGATGATGAGGCATTATCATATGTCAATGACATCTATCTTACAGACGATGACCTGGACACTCACTTAAAAAGAGTGAAGACCATAATTCTTGGGTTCGCTTCAGAGGGTTACAAATTTAAATTTAAAAAGTCAAGAATTGCTCATCTAACAGTCCTATTTTTAGGATATGAATTATCAAGTGAAGGCAAAAGCCTGGCAGACAACTTCCTAGAGAAGCGTGCAGTACTCCAAGCACCAAAAACGCTGAAAAATGTGCAATCAATACTAGGCTTGCTGAATTTCAGTAGAACATACATTCTAAATTATGCAGAGAGGGTTAAACCTCTCTATGAATTAATAAAACCTGATTTCAAACCAATACATTGGACTCAAAAACACACAGAAATGTTAAGATCATTACAGACAGACATGTTAACTAAAACAAAACTGCAAACACGTGCAAATGAACGCAACCTGGTAATCTGAGTCATCCCAGGAAGATGCGGATTCACGTACCTGACCTCTAATGAGGGAGAAACGGTACCTATAGCTTACAAATCACATTTGTGCACTCAAGCTGAAATGAAATTCAGTTCTACAGAAAAAATTCTGACAGCGGTTCAAACTGCTGTGGCAAAAGAAAGAGCCCTGGCACAAGGTAAACGAATATTAATTGTTACACCAGTACCTGCCCTAGAAGCAGTAACAAGGGCAAGCATTCCGAATGCTAAAGCTGACCGAAATCCTGCCTCTGGAACATTACGGCTGTATAATATATACAGACGGATCAGCATAACCCGCAGTTGGGGGTAAACAAGCTTATAGTGCTGCGTGCGCGATCGTTAAAGGTCATTGGCACAAAGGAAAATTTTGACCACTGGTCACTAAAACCAAATCTCTAGGAGATTGTACAGCTCAGCGAGCTGAACTTCTGGCATTTAAGATGGCGCTTGAAAATACCGATCACGAATTCCCCACACTAATCAGAACCCCCAGGATATAGCGGCATGGATTAGCAAATTTAGCGGCACAAAAATGGAAATTTAGCGGCACAAATATGGAAATTTAGTGGCAATTTTGCGGCATTTTATGTGGCCATTTTTCCTACAACAAACACAGATATCTTAGTTTTTTTTGTTATTTAACAACATGAAGCTATGTATATTTGGTTCTTTACAATGTAGACACTTTGGGGCAGATTTACAAGCCCCTTGCGCTGCTTTTATCCCGCAGTTGCCTCACTTTTGTGACGCAGCGGCAGCGCAAAAGATGCACCATGGTGCAGGGTATTTTCTACGTGACGCATCTCTAAGATGCGTCATGTTGCAAAGCCCTGCGCCAGAAGAGGCGTACCATTGCAGGTCAGTTTGTGTCTTGCAATAGCCTTAGAGCTTGGAGCCACTGTACCTGCTGCACTAATGATGGCTATACCTATCGCCCCTTTTATTAGTAAGCACGTTAAATAGTACAGTGTATTTTGAACACAACCTGATATCCCACCGGATGCCCGTTCGACAGACCTAACCACTAGAGAAAGAGCAGTCAAAACCGCCAACTGGTCACTTGTTAAACAGTAGCGAACTGCATGTTGGCACTTGTAGTTTCGTTGCAAAATGTCAGCCTGCAAATCGTCTCCGATTTAAAAGCGGGGACTGGTTGAAGTTGACCCCCATGACATGGGGCCACTTGACGCCCGTGTTAAATTTCTCGCCTCTAGGATTTTTCCCATGGCTCACTCCCAGGGGGAAATGGTCTGCAATAGGTGAGCTCAACCCTCTGACTTCATCCCTTGTCCAGCGCGCCTCTGCAGATACCCCGTCCCGTGTGCGCCTCAGCTCTCTCGGCTGAGTGGTTCTGTCTGTTTATCTTGAGGGACAGACATCTCTGCACGGCGCTCCGTCTCCAAGCCAGCGAATAGGGTGACTAACTGGCATTGGTGCAAATTCAGGACGGTGAGTGTAAAAATTCAGGACAAAGGGTCAAAATTCAGGACACAAATTCAGGACAGGAGCTCAAAATTCAGGACAAAACGTCAGGACAATAGGTACTTTTACAGACACATCAGAGGTCGCGCAATAGTATATAAGTAAGCCCAGCCATTTCCAAACATATTCAACCGTTTGCAAACCTATCCATCATGTATCCTTCCATCTATCATTTCACTCATCCATCCCTTCATCCATCCCCTCATCCTTCCTTTCACTCATCTCCATTATCCATCCACCCTTTCACCCTATCCATCTGTACACTTATCCATCCACTCTTCATCCCATCCATCCATTCACTCATCCATTCAGCCATTTACCCTTTCACCAATCCAGCCATCCTTTCACTTACTAATCCTTCCACCCATCCACTATTTTCGTCATCCATCCATCCTCCCTTTCTCTCTCCATCGACCCTTTCATTTAGCCATCCTTCCTTCCATCCATCCTTTCACCCACCCATCATCCATCCATCCATCCATCCATCCATCTGTCCTTCCCCTCATCGTCCATCCTTCCCCTCATCACCAATCCATCCTTTTCCCTCATCATCCATCCATCCATCCTTTTCCCTCATCATCCATCCATCCATCCATCTACCCACCCACTCCTCATCCTTCCCCTCATCATCCATCCATCCTTCCCCTCATCATCCATCCATCCTTTCACCCGCCCCCTCATCATCCATCCATTCCCTCATCATCCATCCATCCACCCTTCCCCTCATCATCCATCCTTTCACCCACCCCCTCATCAACCATCCATCCATCCCCTCATCATCCATCCATCCTTTCACCCACCCATCCATCCATCCTTCCCCTCATCATCCATCCATCCATCCCCTCATCCATCCATCCTTTCACCCGCCCCCTCATCATCCATCCATTCCCTCATCCTCCATCCATCCACCCTTCCCCTCATCATCCATCCTTTCACCCACCCCCTCATCAACCATCCATCCATCCATCCCCTCATCATCCATCCATCCTTTCACCCACCCATCCATCCATCCTTCCCCTCTATCCATCCCCTCATCCATCCATCCTTCCTCTCATCCATCCTTCCCCTCATCCATTCATCCTTCCCCTCATCCATCCTTCCTTTCATCCATCATCCATCCTTCCCCTCACCCATCCATCCATCCATCCTTCTCATCCATCCATCCTTCCCCTGCATCCATCCACCCTTCCCCTCATCCATCCATCCTTCCCCTCCATCCATCCATCCATCTCCTCATCCATCCATCCATCTCCTCATCCATCATCCTTCCCCTCATCCATCATCCAGCTACCCTTCCACCCATACATCCAGCTATTTACATTTTCTCTCCATTCTTCCCCTCTCATCAATCCATCCATCCTCTCTCATTATCCATTTATTCAATCTTTCATTCATCCATTCACCCTTTCACTAATTCATCCAGCCATTCACCCATCCCTTCACTTACTTACTCGCCGACCTTTCCATATTAATTTTGAGCTGAGCCCTTTTGAGAAGAGGCCCATCAAGAACTTCACCCTCGCTGCAGGGGCCGTTCCAGGACTGGGACAGAAGCCACCCAGGGCGGAGACAGGATCCACCACAGGGGGGGACAAGAGCCATCACAGGTGTAGGTGGACTGGAGCCACAACATGGGGGGACAGGAGCCATCACAGGCAGGGGGTGGACTGGAGCCACCACATGGGGGGACAGGAGCCATCACTGAGGGGAGGGCAGGAGCCATCGCAGGAGAGGGAACAGGATCCACCAGGGTGGGCACAGGGGTGGGCATGCAGTATTCTAGTATCATCATGGGCTCCTCGCCCCCTCCTGCACAAGACAACCAGAAGACAGGCTCTCTGTCCAAAATGCCATCCCCCACTGTGATGTACAGTACTTACAGGAGATACTCTAAGAGAACTGATTGAACTGATTGTCCTCCATACTCTGTTAATCAGTGTGGGTGCGATTGTGCCATTTCTGTATTTTCCTAAATTATAGACTGCATGTTTGAAGAACCGAGGTTTGCTTACAATTTAGTGACAGTAATTACGCTCAGTGAAGAGAACCACGTGCTGCCTCGGTGTAATCAGGGGTGTAATCTGGCGGAGTCTCGGATGTTTGGGGCCCTGGGTAGAAATGGAATGTGTGAGCCCCCCTCTAAATAGCAGAGACATGACACATTCAGGGCTGTTTGCATGTGAATTAATCCTTGGGTGCTATTTGGAGTATACCAGCGCTCAAGAAGTAGTACACCTTGTATTATATCTCTCTATCTCAAATGCAAAAAAGGGTGCTTACAAAGTTAATGGGAGGAAAACACCCAACTCCTCCCTGCGTAATCATACGATTAGGCACAAGCAAAATATACACAGATTGAAGCACTCCGCTTATAATAGCCAAAATTTAGCTTAGTTCATATAGAAACATCCAAGCAAAAGAGTTTTTCATGAGAATTATCTTCTTTTATTCCTTTTTGTTCCAGTCCAATCCCAACCAACGCGTTTCGCCGAGGTTATTAAATACCTGTCGGCTTCGTCAGGGCTGGAAATATTACAAAATAATACACTCTTACCATTATGTACACTTTCTTAAATTTGAAAACAGATAGAGCCCCACATGGCCCATGAGAAAACCTGTGTCCTTATTTTACAGAAGTGAATACATGCATCTTAAAACATTAACAGCTTATTTCATCAGCAAATTGAATTAATATCCACAGATTCCAGTGAGGAAACAAAACCTACTACGCCTCTATTTAGTGAATTTGATACAGAAATCATGTCCATGCACATTGCAAGTGAAAAAAACCTCATGTGAAATTGCTCCCTTAATTTATTATAACCTTATGTCCAACAGATATATTGTAACAATGTTTTACCTTATCTTCTATTAGAACCTGCCTAAAAGGAGAAACAAATCCTTACTCTCAAGTTATGGCGTGAAGGAGGACTTTGAATGTCTTCAATCACTCGAGTGGAGTTCTTTTGGATGTTCTAGTTAAAAGTGCAGGTGAGACTTTCAATCGTTTCAATTTTTAGAGTGATGTTTAGTTTTAAAAAAAAGGTCAACAGGGATATTGAGAGATGGCTTTATATATAGATATATATTTTCTTTTAGAAATCGCAACATACAAGGATATTATTCACTCCGACCAAAGAAAGTGCAGCAAATAATATTTACAGCACCCTAACAAAAGACTTGAGGTATGAAATATAAACTATATATAGAGTGATTGAAGACGTTCAAAGTCCTCCTTCATGCCATAACTTGAGAGTAAGGATTTGTTTCTCCTTTTAGGCAGGTTCTAATAGAAGATAAGGTAAAACATTGTTACAATATATCTGTTGGACATAAGGTTATAATAAATTAAGGGAGCAATTTCACATGAGGTTTTTTTCACTTGCAATGTGCATGGACATGATTTCTGTATCAAATTCACTAATAGAGGCGTAGTAGGTTTTGTTTCCTCACTGGAATCTGTGGATATTAATTCAATTTGCTGATGAAATAAGCTGGTAATGTTTTAAGATGCATGTATTCACTTCTGTAAAATAAGGACACAGGTTTTCTCATGGGCCATGTGGGGCTCTATCTGTTTTCAAATTTAAGAAAGTGTACATAATGGTAAGAGTGTATTATTTTGTATTATTTCCAGCCCTGACGAAGCCGACAGGTATTTAATAACCTCGGCGAAACGCGTTGGTTGGGATTGGACTGGAACAAAAAGGAATAAAAGAAGATAATTCTCATGAAAAACTCTTTTGCTTGGATGTTTCTATATGAACTAAGCTACATTTTGGCTATTATAAGCGGAGGGCTTCAATCTGTGTATATTCTGTTTGCATGTGAATAGATGTCGAAGCTCCTGAACCTGCAGCCCCTCCCTCTCAGTCACCTTCGAAGCACCTCTTAACAGGTCATCAAGGGCTGGAGGTGTGAGGTTTGCCATCCCGCTGTGACGCTTCAATGCTGCTGAGTATCTGAGGAGCTTTGGTGCAGCATCGGAGACAGAGGCACAGGCGATAGCCACATAAAGCGGACCCCCCAGGATATAGCGAAAAATGCCGCGATTTCTACAAAAATGCCGATTTCGCAGGCATTTTTGTAAAAATCGCGGCATTTTTTAAAAAGTGCCGATTTCGCGGCAAATCGCGAAATCGCGAAATCGCGATATCCTGGAGGGTCTGACTAATAGTGTGTGATTCATATTACTGCGTTCAATCTTACAATGAATACTTACAGAACTGGGTTCAAAACGGCTTCAAAGATGCAAAAGGCAGCACAATCAAGCATAAAATGCTTTGGGAACAAGTAGTTCTTTTGCAGAAAGAACTACAAAAGACTCACGTGATCCATTCACTGAGTCATCAACGTGATGGCGTTCACGTTGCGGGAAATTCATTGGCTGATGAAGCCGCGAAGGCAGCTGTGCAAACGGCTTCCGTAGCTGCTATCACCCGGTCAAAAACAAAAATAGACAGCGATATAATGCAAGCTGTCAGTGCTTCAGTAAAAGATGATAAAAAAACACTAACGAAAGGCTTTCCATTAAAATATTCATACATAACTGATGCAAACAATGTTCCATTGGCTCGAATCCCTGGAGTGGGGGATAGGGCAAATCCAAACAAGGAACACAGATTAGGACTTATTTTAGCGGCACACGAAGGGCTTGTTTCTGCACATGCTGGTATTTCCGCCACAACAAGGGTTCAGGGTCAGTCAGCGTTATTAAAACAGAGATATTGGTGGCCACGCATGAGAAAACAAACTAAGAACTATGTTCTAGAATGTGAAATATGCCAAAGAATGAAAGTATCAACTGTGAAGCGACCAGCGCAGACGCCCCTTCTAATCTCAGATAAACCATTAGCGTGTGTTTACCTGGACCACTGCGGTCCCTTACAAAGGGATGGCAACTATAAATATATTATGGTCGCAGTGGATTCCTGCATGAGATTCATTTGGATGTGGCCCCAGTGCTCGGCTGAAGCCAGAACTGTTATAAAAGATTTGCGAGTCTTTATCGGCACATACGCAATTGGCATGCTACATTCTGACCAGGGTCCTGTGTTTAGCTCTCGAGTTTACGAAGAGGCCATGACCAGCATGGGCATTGCATTGTGGTACTCTTCTCCCTTCCATCCTGAGGGAAATGCTGTAGTGGAAAGAAAAAACTGTGACATAAAGCAATCTATAACAGTGAGGGTATTAGGTTCGGGTGATGGGTGGGTCAAACATCTAATATGTCCAACGTAGTCTTAATAATATGCCAAGAAATTCTCTACGAGGTATCAGTCTGTATGAGCTTTTGTTTGGTACTAGAATGATTATCCAGGATTTGGATCATCAAACTTCAGTGGTAGAAGAAAAAACTTTTGATATCAAAGATTGTTTGGCTGTTTTACAGGACTTGAATGAAACAAGAAAGAGTCTAAGTAACATAAAATTTAAGCCAACAACCACTGAAGAACCACCTGTCCCAGCAAGACCTGCCTGGATTCCAAAAATTGGGGATCTGGTCAGAGAAAAGATCTCGGTGAAGAAGGAATTTGGGCCTTCTTACAGAAAAGCAGTACTGGTCTTAGCTGTCAGCGGAACAAGATCAGTAGTACTACCGCCCCTTGCTGGTAAAAAGGAAAACAGAATTGTTTCCAACGACCTGGTGAAACCACAAACATGTGGCTGATAATAAATAGCAGGCCCAGTGGATTACCAAGAAATAGCAGAAGATCAAACTTTGCTACAATCCAAGAGGTTCAAACCGAAAGACTAATCACATTCGATAAACCTACAGTAAATAAATAAGGACTATGCAACAAAGCCATGGAACCTGTCCCTCTTGAAACCCAAATTGCAACAATTCCTGATGATACACCAATCTACAACGATGTAGCCTCAGACTGTACAAATGTAATAAAACAAAAATGCAAGGATCAATGGAAATCCGGAAGCAATCCTACCAATTGACAGAACGGCATCTGGCTATTTTATCAACTTTGATGACTTTTCCGATGATCCGAGTGAACTTGGAGACAAGCCAGCAACAAAAACTTTCAAAGAAAAAATAACTGAGCTTTTTCACCAACTAAAAGAGACATATCTGATTTCACCATGGATTGAATTTTGGACTGTGTTAGGTGTACTTTTACTCCTGCTTTGGCTCATCATGGTTTTATGCTTGGTAAATTCATTGATGGAAAATATAGTACAATGGACACAGCAAGCCAGAACATCAACTTGGCCCTAAAGTCTCACAGATCCTCTCACATCGAGAAAAGAGAACTAACATCAGTGAACATCACAGCCAATCCAATACCTGGGGGTATAGCATGGGACAGAACTGACTATGAAATTTATGGCCCAATTGAGCTCTTGAAGTATCCACACCAGTTTAAGGTTTCCTTAAGTGATTTTGTGATACCAAGTTCTTTTTCTGATGATTGGGACTTTGAAAATATTAATAATATGATGTCAGATTTAGTAATGTCTGCCAAATTCACTGAACATGAATATTTACAGGGTTTATAAAATTATGAAGAATTCTACTGTTACAATCACTATGGTCATCACTATTTGCATAAATCTGCACAACCTAGAAATGTTTTTACTTATAATCAATAGGAACATTGTCCAACTTCATCAAAGGGAAGTTCGAAAACATTGTATGAGAAATTTCCATACTTCTCAGGGTTTGACAACAGTGATCCTGAAACGTTTTGTTTTAAAATGTTAAATAAGACAGGTATGAAAACAATGTTGACAAATACTAAATTGATTTATTCTGAAAAGTTTTATGACAAAATGTCTACATTTGGTTTTGAATTTTGGAAAAATAACATTGAAACATAAACCATCTGGGGAACAAAAGACTGGCAGGTACAAGGTCTAGAATCATTATTTAGAGCCTGCATGATCCCAGAACAAATAATATTCCTGAATGATACCATTCAACAAACTACCTGTCTTGGTTTAGCTAAGATAAAAGACTTAAACAAACCGTCTATTCCGAAGCCCATACCAGATAGTAATAGTACTATGGAGGTGAAAAGAGACGTATCCCATATTTTTCACCAAAACAGAACAAATCCTGATTGGAAAAAATGGTTGATCTGGCCCACAGACACAAATAACTGTCAAGATACATTCCTGAACAAAAGTCAGGGGTTCAAACTGACCAGGCCAGACCCAAGATATTCCCAGAGACAACATCCAGGGATAGTTACAACATACAGTGTAGGGAAATTATGCCTTGAGTGGCTACAGAAATCCACACTGGCTGAAATTAAGCAACACTTGACTTTACTTAAAGAAGGTGCTGACTTGCGAGATTTCATACTGGGACCTCGCAAACAGCGTCAAAAAAGTTTATAGTGGCCAGTATATACGCTGCATACAACGAAGCTTGGAAAGTAATGCAAATTGAAACAGCAGAAAAAATACGAGAAATTGATCGTATAAATCTGGAAAAATCACTTTCTGTAGTCGACAATGGGTTAACGACTCTGTCTTCCAGAATATATTCACTGGACAGTATTGCATCATCTGCCTTCGAAATAATATAGCAAGACTTGCTAATATTACAACATGGTCAGTCTCGATTGCGTTCTATTGTACAGCTAGGCTGGACGTTGCAAAACCTACGTTCAGGCTACGTGCCATGGCGTCTAATCAACATAACGTCATTATTTTCTATCTTTAACCTTACTGATAAACAAATCAGTTTGGCACAAAAAGGAGCAGACTATATGATTCTGAGCATTGAAAAACTTGAGAGATTACCTTTGACAATGTCAGAGAGACCTGTCATTGAATAGATAATACACGGAACAATTACAATTCCTATAACAACTTTCCAGTTTAAATATTGCCAAGAATATATACCAGCAGGCCGGTATGAAAGGTTGGGTAAAGGATACATCAAATAAACCTGGGATTTACCTTACACACACAAATGTTATTGTGAAGGGAAAAAGGAGGTATTCCTTAGTGGTAATAATTGTAAAAAATCACTAAGCGGTACACTTCTGTGTCAAGGTATTAACTTGCAAGGAGCCTGCGAAGGGTCTTCAAATAACCTTTCATGTCACCTGCAAGGCACTCCTGCAACTAAGATAGAACCATTCTTCAGACAACTCTCTAATGGTAACTACGTTTTAATAACTGACCACAGCTGTTGTGGAATGGTGCCAGAAGAATGCTATCTCGTAACCGTTACTTCCAGGGTCGTTTGCTGTATGCAAGTATTGTATCCAAACAGCAATCCAGACATGGAGGTGGCAATATGGCCTTATGTGAATATCTCTTCTATTCGAATTGATATTTTAAGCAGAATGAAGTCTATTCTTTTACAGACTACTGTGCCGCTGACGTCATCTAAAGAAACGTATGATCTGCAAGTTGCCAGGACAACATCAGAGATACATACCCTTTTATCAACAAATTGCCCCGTGCATTTTGTAGTAATGTGAAGCCAAATTTTAAACATGTCTGATACCAGTGGCATCGCACATGTATTTAAGACAAGTTTTTTCGGGACTGTTAACACCATTTGAAACAGTTCTGGGCATCTTCCCGAATTTTGTCCTTTCTGTCTTTGGCGGCCTACTTTTAATTTTGGGATTCCTAGAAGGAATTTTATTTTTGTTCCTTCTGCTCCGATATGGCAAGCCAATCCACAGACAAGACTCCAGCAACCATGAAAGAAACGATCCTAGCAATACGCTACCGAGACCGTATCACTAAGGTCCTCGGATTAGCCCGGCTAAGAGATCTGAGTACAACTTGGTTTCTTTCATTCAGACCAATCTGGCAGGATTGCATCTTACCTGTGCTTCGATGTCTGCTATGCGGAGAAGAATGCGTGTTGGACGTCTGTCTTACACTACCATCAGCAGTACCAATGGATATCGATACTTTGCTTTGTCTAGTAACAACTCATGCAACGTGTTGTCCCAAGCGGCTACATATTCTGATGACGGCATTCGTTGAGACTTCACCATTACGAGTAGGTGGCGGTGAAGTACGAGAGGAAAGCAGCACCAAACAGGTACAACCTTCTGTGAGCATTGCTGATCCAAACATCGATGATAGCAATCACGCAAAGAACTGCACAGTTACAGTATTTTCAAACTTGGTCGAACTTTCACCTGATGTTGTTGACCAATTTTTTGCAAGCCTGTCTGATATGATGTTCTCCCCTGAACAAAGAGAATAACTTTAAAAACAAAAGCACACAGTGTTCCCTGAACTCTATATTTGGCCTTCAGTTCTGTTAAAGCAACTGAAAACCTTTGGAACTATTTTTCCCCTGAAAGCAAAATTATTTTTCTTACGAATCAAAAATATTTACAATTTTTTCCGGCACATGGTACTTTGCTTAAAGTAGAACTATTCTTAGAGAACAGAGCTTCTATTTTTAGAGACATTAGAGACAATATTTTACCTCAGCCTTTACATTATCATATAAATATGTGATAAAATGGTCTCGACCTTCTCTTCTGTATACAGAGCCATTTCATGTGTAATTTTTGCAATTCGTTCAGCTGATATATATACATTTAACTGAATGATATCCTTGCTTGAAAAAACGTACATTACCAAAACGTACAGTATAAACCAAACACCATTTTCAAATGCAATTATGTATTTTGGGGTGGGTTGGAAAACACACATGCAACATATGTTTAATATGGTACACAGACAAAATATCGAGTTTTAAATATCGATATACAATAATATCTAAGTTTAAATATCGATGGGACAAAATATCGAAGGTAAGTAATATCGACAGTCTTAATATCAATATTAGTATGATATCAGTAATATCGAAGTTTTAAATATCGATGTCAATAATATCGAAATAAATAACTTCGATGTTACTAATATCAGTTTTTAAATAAATTTAGTGTATATTATATTGTATTTATTATGTTTTATTATTTATTTTTAATGTAATTTAATTAAATATTGTCTTTTACTACTGTAGCAGGTTGTGGGTTTATAGGGGAATAGGGTGGGAAGTAATTTAATTATGTTAAATTAATTATTAATTAGTAGGAATTATTAATCAATTAAGAAATAATTTTTAATTAATTTTAATTAATTGATTAATTGATAAATATGTTCTGTAGCGGGTTATGGGTTTATAGGGGAATAGGGTGGGAAGTAATTTAATAATAATTAATTAATTAATATATGTTTGTACATATTTTAATTAATAATTAATTGGTATTTAATTTATAATAATTAATTAATTAATATAATTTTGTACATATTTTTAATGATTAATTAGTTGGTAATTAATTAATATTAATTATTTAATTACATTAATTATCATAATTTTTTATATATAATTTTTTGTTATTCTTAATTAATTAATTGGGAAAAATAATATTAATTATCAAATTAAATTAATTACAGCTAATGTGCTAATATATTTACTTTATTGTTATTGTTAATTAATAATTAATTGGTAATTAAATAATATTAATTAATTTTGGGTAAAGGAGTATTTTTAGGGTTCAGGGTCAGTTTTCAGTTTTTGAGTAAAGGGGTATTTTTAGGGTTCAGGGTCAGTTTTCAGTTTTTGGGTAAAGGGGTATTTTTAGGGTTCTGGGTCAGTTTTCAGTTTTTGGGTAAAGGGGTATTTTTAGGGTTCAGGGTCAGTTTTCAGTTCATGGGTAAAGGGGTATTTTTAGGGTTCAGGGTCAGTTTTCAGTTTTTGGGTAAAGGGGTATTTTTAGGGTTCAGGGTCAGCTTTCAGTTATTGGGTAAAGGGGTATTTTTAGGGATAAGGGTCAGTTTTCAGTTCATGGGTAAAGGGGTATTTTTAGGGTTCAGGGTCAGTTTTCAGTTTTTGGGTAAAGGGGTATTTTTTGGGTTCAGGGTCAGTTTTCAGTTTTTGGGTAAAGGGGTATTTTTAGGGTTCAGGGTCAGTTTTGGGGTTTTGGGGTACAGGGATATTTTTAGGGTTCAGGGTCAGTTTTGGGTTTTTGGGGTACAGGCGTACAGGGTAAAAACAAAAAATATTACATTAAATTAAATAAATAACATTAAAAAAAATTACATTAAATTATTAAGTGTTTTATTTATTTTAAATGTTTATGTATTAGTTTTAATTTTGTTTTAATATTTTTATTTAATATTTGTAAAATTATATGTATTTTAAAATAATTTTTACATTATTATTAATACATTTAAAAAAACAATATTTTTGATTCCGATATTTTTGTACTACGATATTATTTTTTCGATATTTTTGTACTTACCTTTATGAAGATAGGATTCCGATATTTTTGATGTTGATATTTTTGCTCCGATATTTTTGTATTTCGATATTCTGTCTGTCGATATTATGTCAGACATTCGTTTAATATTGCTTAGTTTTTAGTAATGATGGACATTAATACGTGGAGTAGGTGTTGTATTTCTATCTAGGACCCTAATTCGATATTCCTGATTCATGCCCTTATGTGGTTATAATAAATAATATCCTTATAAAGGCATAAGAATCATATCCATATTTAGTAATAGCCTATGCAGTCCAAACCACGGCAAGGCTACTCCCATAGACTCCTAGAAAGCAGAACGCGTTCTTTAAACAAACCAAGCCTCCAGCAGCCGGGAAATTCCCCCTACTTTTGTTTTGATTTGCACAAGAACTCCTGGAGTCCAGAAAGACCTGTTAGTTCTTAGTGACGTCTTATGTCCAACCTTACGTCTAACCCGGCACCTTTCAGGTATAAATATACCAACGTTGCCTTAAGCAAACACATGGTTGTGGGGAGCAAAGCGACGTTCTACTTGTCCGAGAGCCCAGCTGTTGCCAGAGCCAAAGGAAAATGCCCCTCCCTTCGACGCACTGAGAAAGACGCTGTCTTTTTCTCCAGCCGAGAAAATCCAGCTGCGGTGTTCCCAAGTCACCCTCGCGGGTTGCTGGTAGATCGAGTCCTGAGAAGCAAGATACAAGACCTCCTTCATTCTATAACCAAGGTACAGAGCTGATTAAAACCTTAGAGAGAATTCTTGATTCTGATACTTGGCAAAAATCTAACTTAACTTAAAACTGCAACTTACTTACTCCTTCCCACACATTAGGCTTAGGTCAGGTACAACGGGGTAGGCGTATCTTAGAAGCACCAATTGAGTTTGTTAGTCAATGTTTTTATGTATGTATATATTTTATCCATTTTAAAGTATTATATGGCTAAGAAACCATATCAATGCTTTTACAGTATTATTTCATAATACTACTTTTACTGTACGCACTTTACTTTATTATAAGTATTGCAATTGTGGCAATTCATTTCTCTTGCATTTGAAAGAAGACTGCTCAATAAAATAACACCTTTTATTGAAAACGCCCGTCTCTCTATTTCTCTGCATTCTGGTGAAACTAAGCATGCACGATTGACTGAGTGAAATAGCTGTTTATTATTTTTACATGACTCTAGAGATACACTCTTTATTCTGAGGGAGCAAAGTTGTCATGTTTATGCGGTTGTCAGAAACTGAATCCCTTCTTGTCTAATCAGGGAAGTTCACTCCTCCCTGTTCATTCGAGAATGTTTCTAGTGTCCTCTGAGCTAGCTGGCAAAACTAATGAAGTCTAACATAGTCAGTAGAGACCTAGATGACTTCAGTCCTACGTCTACACTGCTGTTTATGTTATTCCAATGCGCAGAGCCTATTGGGAAAATAGGAACTACACTACACTCTAGTGTGTTATTTTCATATTCTGTATAGTTTCTTAGTCGAAGGTTGCGTGACCACTGGCACCCAAGTACCAGTTGCATCTGCCCAGCTCTTAATATGTGCAGCCCTGCCCAGGGTGCTCTGCTGTGTGTGTTGTTCTATCATTTCTGCTGCTCTGAACTTGATAATACCCAACTATATTTAATTTCTGAACTGTGTAGGATAGTGTGTAGAGCGCTCTTCAATATGTTGTGCCGTGTTGAATATTTGTGTTGGTGTCTGAGGGGAATATTTTTGTGAGCACGGTACTATCCAACAATGGCCTTCAATACAAGCTTTTCAATAACCCCACATAAGTAATTCTACAGCTGATATTAATGATTTTGCGAGTATTGGTAATTTTGGGATGCTGAATTACTAAATCTATTCTGTATGATGCCCTGGTGGCTACCTAAGAAACTGGAAATTCCCCAGAGATTATGTGATTAAAATATACTATTCCTGCTGTAATTCCCATCTCTGTCAGGATTCCCACATATAGATTTCACAAGGTTTTTTTACCTGGTGAAATGACCAGCGGAGGATGGGCGAAGGAACCAGAACATATCCAGTACTTCGTTATTCACCCAAAAGTGGAGTTGCATCTAAGTCAGAAGTTACACATCACTTGTAATGGAGGCCTGTATGCTGTAGCTAAGCTGCATTTTGTTGGATGTGGGAATGGTGTTCTGTCTCATGCATCCTATTGAATGCAGGAATTAGATGCCTATATGTTCTGCCCACATTGATCTGTTCGACAGAGTGACAGAGGAAAAGGAGAAAAACATACAGGCACATAAATATTCCCATTCTCCTAGCCAGAGAGCCAGTGGAGCACGGTGCATGCTTACACTAAATAAGCATTTGCAATGCAATAGGTCTTGCATTTGCGAGAGTTTGAGCTATTGGCATTGTAAATGACAATGCCTTTTATTTATGTGTTTTGAAAACTTTGCAAGCTGTGCGTAAGCCTGCACTTTGTACTTATAGTCTTTGCTTACGAGAAGCAAGGGTGGCAGTAAAAGAGGTGCAGTTACTGCCAGCCTTGCTTACAGTAAGCAACGACTATAAGTACAAAGTGCGTGTTTACACACTGCTCGCAGATTTTAAAAACATATAAATAAAAGGCATTGCCATTTACAATGCCAATAGCTCAAACGTTCGCAATTGTGAGACTTATTGCATTGCAAATGCTTGTTACACTAGTCTTGAGATCAGCTGCTCAGCTCCTCGTGTGGGTTTACCCAGTCTCTTCTCCAATTACACTCTGCACCATTGTTGGTAGGGCTGTAAGTGGGATGAAACAACAGGGAGGTCTCACAAAGGGGCATGGCTGATGTAATTAAAGAAGTGAGTTAAAAACACATAGACTGAAAATCTGTGTTTAGCATAGTGTGCTACCTGACTGGTATTTTGCTGTTTCTATCATTGCATCCAGATATATAATACAACAAGCAACTTCACACCTACAACAAGCCCGGACTATTTGGCTTTGTCAATAGTTGTTAGTTGCATATGATAAATAAGCAGCAACTACGGCTTTGTTGTATATAATATTGAAAATGCTTCAGTTCTGACATCATAAGACTATGAAAGAACTATTATGAGTCTTTTCGAAGTTACATCAAAGGCAGTGAAGGGGGGTACTGCTGCAGAGCTAGGATTTATTTATTTTACCGAGGATGAGGATAAAAATGGAGAGCCCGATAGGGACCCGTCTCGGCACCTGCTTTTTAGTACTGATGGTTCTCAGCACGGGCAGGGCCCGGGTCACTTAAAGCCCTGATTGTTGGATATGAACATTCACACAAAATTATCCAGTTTCCATTCACCAAGCAGCCATATCTTCAGCCTTTCCATGAGCGCGCACCTAGCCAAAGTAGCCACAAAAAGATCGGCCTTTCTCAGCCTCCTAGACATACCTTACTCCCACACACACACTACCATTACTGGAACCCCCATGTCCTCAACACAGCCGTTTCCTCCATGCAACCCACACTGGCGCACGTGGACCAAGGTAGGCAGAGCCATACAGAGGTACATTAACATGTGTGCTGTGCACTGATGTCATTGATTTGCATATGGTTGGTTCCATGTCTGAGGCGGCAATAGTGTGCAAAAATGATGGAATGGAATGCAGGCTCAACCAAGTACTGGGGGTTGAGATTCATTCAGACATTCCACCTCCACACATCACTTTTTTGTTTCCCTCAATCAATCAACTACCCCGGATTTGTCCTTCGGTACCTTAAACACTGACATTTACGAAAGACAATGACACGAGCCAATTAAAAACATGGGCGGAGAGTGGGCGGAGATTCACTCCATACTGGATTACTGCATGTCTCGCAAAGTGAGTAGCACATGCGCGCTGCCACGCTAGGCTCGACCTAAAAATCATGATCAAAAGAATCAGTGATAGAAATGGCAACATGCAGAACACAGACATACTTTCAAAATAAATCAACTCACAAAAAAAAACACGGAGAGCAAGAGTCTAGCTAAGGTACTGGCCATCAAATTAGCCGGGGTGATTGTCTCTTTGGTGCATGAGGACCAGATAGGATTCTTACCCAAACGTGCTACCCGCCTGAGCCTTCGTCGGCTGCAGGTATGGCTAGACAGGATAAAAGGGAACATGGAGCCCAGAGCGATTCTCAACCTGGACATCGAAAAGACATTTGATTCTATAGATTGGAAGTATCTCCATGGGACCCTGAGGAGGTTTGGGCCCAAATTTTATAAAGTGGGTAGCCTTGCTTTAGAAAAACTACACAGCAGTGGTGAGGGTGAATGCAGTAACTTCCACTGTGTTCAACCTGGGGAGCCGAGAAAGGCAGGGGTATCCCCTATCCCCCTTACTGTTTGCATTGTGCCTGGAGCCACTTTTGAGCTGGGTGTAGTGCAGAGCTGATGTTAATGGGTCCCCAGGGCTGACGGGGGAGCCTGAAAAAGATTCTCTGCATGTAGACAATGTACTGCTATACCTTACCGATCCAAGGATGGCTATCCCAGCTGTCCTCTCAATCATCGGGTGTTTGAAGAATATTCATACTACTGCATTAACTGGGACATGTGAGCTTAGGGGCAGATGTATCAACCTGATTTATAGTCGCAAACGCTGCGATTTGCAAAAAAGCAGCGTTTAAGACTAAAAATCACGAAAACTGGATGTATGAAGGAAATGGCATCACAAAATTAAGGATCGCAAAATTTGTTATTCTTTAACTTTGCGCAAGCATTTAAGGAATCGCAAAAAGCGATTTCCTAAATGCTATGTAAGAAACATTTAAGTTTTGTGAATTCACCTTAAGAAATCGCAAATTACCACCAACTTCAAGTTGGTGTTAATTTGCGATTTCTTTCACAAAAGCACTTTTTGGCATTTGTGAAGGTGCCATGTGGCACTCATACATGCCCTTAGGGCATGTATGTGTGCCATATGCGCACACATGTAAAATTCAGGGGTGCAGCAGGGTGTCCTCAAGACACCCTTGAAATTATTCTCACTTTGCGATTCTCAAATTGCAAATTGCAAATTGAGAATAACTTCCCAATCATTCCTATGGGCGTCCTGGCCCATAGAAATGAATG
The DNA here is from genome assembly GCF_964263255.1 of Lissotriton vulgaris. Classification (NCBI taxonomy): domain Eukaryota; kingdom Metazoa; phylum Chordata; class Amphibia; order Caudata; family Salamandridae; genus Lissotriton; species Lissotriton vulgaris. The sequence goes on along the minus strand of NC_141689.1, from coordinate 1,194,078,614 downwards.
GGAAATTATTCCTTAATTGCAATTTCGCAATTTGCAAATTGCAATTCAGGAATATTAAGAAATCGCTAAAAAATTGTGATTTTCTACATACATCCCAAATTGCAATTCTCAAATAGCGATTTCTAAAAAATTGCTATTTGAGAATCGCAAATGATGGTGATGATACATCTGCCCCTTAGTTCCAGGTTGGGCTAGAAGAGTCTGGAGGGGTAACTAGGGGATTTAGAAACTCAATAGTAGGATTCAGGTATCTGGGGATGGAAGTCTCCATGGATTAAGGGAGATACATAGTAGAGCATTTGCCCAGAGTCTAGACAAGTTCAGGGTAGATGCGGACCAATGGGGTAAGCTGCCCTTAATGCTTTTGAGTAGGGCTTCACTGTACAAAATGATTACCATGACCAAGCCGCTGTATATCTAAAAAAATATGCCATTTGAGACACCGTAAACCTAATTTAATAAGGTCAACATGCCACTCCGACCACTTCTTTGGACTGAGGGGTCCCGAGAATAGCCCTCAGGACACTATAGATCCTGTTATAATGGGGGTACTGCCCTACCTGACATCGGAATGCACTAAATGGTGACAAAAATGCAGGTTAATAATGACTGGGGGATTAAGCCTCATACTGGCCCAGCGACCCGAGTTGAGGGGGTGCAGATGAGGCCAGACACTTACACCTAATAATTATATAGTACACTGGACTAGGGTGACTCTGAAAGCTTGGGACGATGCCCACAAGGCGATCGGATGGCATGAGATGCTTACGGTAGCCACCCTGTTGTGGAAGGGGGCAGCTCTGAGGGAGGTCAACACACTAGCATAGTTCAAGAAGTGGGAATTGGTGTATAAAGAAACCCTAGGAGACATCCTGCATAAGGAGAGCAGAAATCCTTTGAAGAATTGCGAAGAGAATTCCAGTTAGCCTCCCCCCAAAGATACAAATATATACAGCTACAGCACGCACTCAAGAAGGAACAGATAGTTGGATGAGACATCCCAAAGCATATGCCCATAAACGTTTGGGTGCTACAGGAGGAGATAGACCAGAGGCGAGTGTTACAAACCTATGTACACTTAAGAATGACGCTCCGGATGGTCTCCTCAATCTAAAATGCAGATGGGAGAAGACTATTGGGGGGATAGAAGACATAGATTGGGAGGCAGCCTTGCTGTACCGTAGGGAAGTGGCCATCAAGGCAAGGCTATGATTTTTACAACTTAATATATTGCACAAGATGTATTATAAACAAAGTAAACTCATTAAGATGGGATGTGCTGAAGCCCCAATTATCTAAGATGTGCTGCTGGGGAGGGGACTTTAATACATAAAATATAGGGATGCGCCAAAGTTGGCAACTACGGTAGGGGAGTTTTCTAAGAGCTGGAGGCAGTGCTGGGCCTGGAGATACAGAGAACACCCCAGCTGCTAATACTAGGGATCCCTAATGATGTGGATATGCGACCTAGACCCTTGAAATTTTGAATGTTGGAGTTTATGGTGACCAATAGAGATGTGGCCAAACTGTGGGGAGAAGCACAGATCCCAAACGTCACAATAAGGAAAGAGGAAATAAATACGTTCATGGAAGTAGAAAGGGAATGGTTCAATGCAGGGGATGCTCTAATAATTTGAAAACGTGTGGTGCCATGGAGGGAATAATATGGGATTGATGCATTGAAGGAGATTGGAGGAGCTGATGAAGAATCAAACCAAAAGTATAATCCTTGTAGATGGGGGCGTCACCAGGATGGAAGATGGGAGACTAGCCTGCATTAGAGACATTGGGGGCATATGAAGAGAAGAAGCTCTACTGCATGAATGTTATTTTGGGCCTGATTTAGATCTTGGCGAATGGGTACATTAAACTCAGTAGTCCCACTCTAAACTATACAACATGTCATACTTTGGAGGGGTCAGAAATTCTATTCCCACTCCAACCCAAGCACCAGGGATCAAATTTACTATTCCATCCACAATGTAAGAAACAGTAGGGTACATTTTGGACTTTGGAGGGGTCAGATTTAATATTCATACTCCAATGTAAGCAACAGTAGGGAAATAGGGAAAGTGTTAGAATTTGGATAGATCAATTGTACTATTTTCACTCTAATGTAAGCAACAGCAAAAAAAGTGTTAGCATTTTTAAAAGACAGATTTACTATTCCCACACCAAAATAGAATATCTATCTATCTATCTATCTATCTATCTATCTATCTATCTATCTATCTATCTATCTATCTATCTATCTATCTATCTATCTATCTATCTATCTATCTATCTATCTATCTATCTATCTATCCATCTAATTAATTTCAATAAATATATTAAAGAATAATAACTTGAATATAATATAGTGTATGTACTAATTATGTAATAATAATTAATGTATATAATATTAAAAATAACATGTTTAATGAATATAATTAGACAAAAAAAATAATTATTCACATAATATCCAAATTAACCAACTAGCACTTAAAGCAATTAATCACTAATTAAAAACACATTCTACTTCAATACTTATCAATAAAAAAAACTAGATAAATAATGATTAAGTACTTTTGGCAAAAACTGCCCTGAAGATTCCAGAGGCTTTAAAAAACAATTCTGCGAAGATATAGCCAAAAGCGAATCATGTGGTGTCTGAAATCCAAAAGCATTTGTATGACCCAAGTGCTAGGCTAGTGAAAAGTGTGTAACTTTCACAGGCGCTCAGGAGCATAGCAGTGAATGTGTTTATTTTCATAACATACATCAAAGTCTTCCCAAAGTCAATGTGTTTGAGTAACGCTCTTTACGCCTGACAAGGCACAAAGTGTTTTTGGGGACAGGTAGTTAACTACTATGCAGGTTTTGGACCTTGAGTCAGAGCTCGCTAGGATGAATATGGCATTTGTTTCCCTGTTCCTGTCAGAGAAATAAATGACACTGAAGAGCTATCCTTGCTCAGCATATCATGTACATTGTCTCATCTCGTGAGTGAATGCAATGTCTAAAACAGGCACTGAATCAATGATTCAAAATCATCAGATTAATGGAATGTGTGTTATGTGCAACCCCAGGCCACCTCCTTACTTAATGTACAAAAAATGTAGACATCATTTGTGACCAAAAACAGTCATTTAAAGTCCACATCTCAAATGACGGACGTTTGTTTCCTTGCTGAAAGTACTAAAGAGAGTCATTCTACTCATCATGATAGGGCATTGGGAAATCTTCATTCAAACTACTATCTTGGAAAGACCGGACTACTCTAATTCCATCTTTCTCATCCTCCCGAAAAACCAGAGCAGATGCCTACAATTGGTTCAAAGTGGCACATCACATTTGTGTCTGGGCACTAAAAAATTGAGGCCTCATTTCCTTATTTCATATCATTATACTGACCATTATACTAATTAACATTTGAAAGAGATATCCTCTAAAACTTATTTTCCTCTGCCATTGTGCGGTATGTAGTGTCATCTGATCATGTGCATTAGGACTCTTGTTGTCCTAGGCAGGCTCCTTACAAAGTCAAGTATTCAGTTGGGAAGCATTTTGGGTGTGTCTGTGTGTGGTCAATAAAGTCTATGATGCAGTATGTTCAGTTAATATTTACATGCCGAAGTATAAAATTGTGTATTATAGAGCTTTGTGTGTGGCATATCATTTGGTGCTTCAGAGCTGGGGTTCGTGCTATAACTGGCGATAAGTAGGGAATACATGCCACGAAGAAAGGAGACCGCTCTTCCTGAGAGTTTGCTGAGGTCCAGCAAATTACTTGAGTGTGCCACGTGTGCTCCAAGAAGCAGGCTGCGGTTTCATATGTGGCAACAAAGCGCCGCTATACTTGCACATGGTCCTCGAAGAAAGTGAACAGAAAGCCCACCAGAAGCCTACTTGTAAGGCGGTACAAAGAGATCCTGAGCCACAGAATAACACTGTGCCATCTTCAATACAAAAGAAATGCTGGAGGCAGATACCACCAGGTGCAAAGAAACACCGGAGGCAGCGACAACCAGGATGAAGAAGTGCTGAAGGCAGTGAAAGCCAGGTACAAAAAAGTGCTAGTGGTAGAGAAACCTGCTGCAAAGAAATGCTAAGGCAGAGGCTATTAGATAAAATAAGTTAAAGTCTACTCACCAGCAGGAAACAGACAAAACACAGTACATCCTCCAAATCTGGCAAGGCGACTCATGCACAAACTCTGGGGTTGCGCTTACAAAGCCATTGTCCCCTACCTGCAGAAACAACCAAAAAGGCTGCAGGGGACACTCAGAAAAACTCAAAAGTTCTTTAAGATATTGATGTTCTCCAATGTCTGCGGCTGCTGAAAAGAGTTACAAATACGACACATCCACGATCCTGAAGCCACCACCGCCATTCAGTAATGTCAAAAAGCAGAAGATTGGCTCCAGATTGATTGCATGGATGGAAACTTTCAATGACTTCATAGATGCTCTAAAAGAGGTAGATGACAAAACAATCATCAAATACTTAAAGAATCTTACAGGTGATGATGTGAAAGAAGTGATCAATAAAATATCACAAGCTGATGAAACATTGTAAGCTAAGTTAGATCCAATGCCGAATGTCGAATATGAAAATTAAATTTTTGGCCAGGCAAGACTGCAAGCTGGTGAAACAATGGATTAATTAATTAAAAGCCTTGAAACCCTCATCAAGCATTGCAAATTCAGTAAATTCAACGATGAAAAATCCATGCATCTCAGAGTCATCGATGGGTGCCTCTCTGAATCATTCAAACTAGGCATGCTGAGGTAGACGCTCAGTCTAGAAAAGGTACTGATGGCTGTTAGAGCTGAGGAATGTGCAGATTGACAGGCTGCTGACATGAAAGCTGGAACAACCCAAAATGAATCAGCATTGATCATGAAGAGTAAGCAGAAACACAAAGTGGAGGCCCCCCGGAAGATGTCTCCAAAGAAAAAGAGGTTGTGGTACCGATGTGGATTCTTTTTTCCACACAAAGGTAAATGTCCCGCCATTGGACAGACATGCAAAGGCTGTGGGAAAGAAAACCATTTCATAATGGGCTGCAAAGCAAAATATAAATTAAGTGCATCAGAACAAGATGAGAAAATGGGTGTCTGAAAATTCTAGCAGCATTCTAGTCACATCAAATAAGGCAAGTAGAGATTAAACGAAGTCAAACATCATCAAAGTCCTCTTCCAAAAGTTCATCAGCGTCGAGCAACAGTCAAGACGATGGGTGTTCAATGGTGATATTGTCTGCAGATAATCGGGCACATGTAGGATTGGCTGCTTGCAAAGGAAAACACAAGTCAAAAGAGAGATCGCTACATACAGCAACCCAACTCATTTGGCCGATGCCCCAAGATCATGTTAAAGGTAAATGGCTGACGTACAACTTTCATCATAAACAGATCAACGTTTGCCGGCAGAAAAATACAACAAACTTTCTCCAATACCAAATATAACACGATTGAAAAGAAAGGTGTACATGTGGACTGCTTCTACGCCATTGCTAAGTCAAGGATCATTTGTAGCGACCATGACCCAAAAGAAAACAACAGTACAAGCACCAATTCATGTTCTCCAAGGTACTTCATGGAGTGCGTGTTTACTCCGTTTCAGCACTGCTGCTGACATGGGACTGATATCCATAAACTACAACCTCAATGCACATTCTGAAACAGTAAGTCTATTCCCATTGTTATTTCATGGACTAGGGAAACTAAAGACAATGAAGGTGCAACATCCCATTAATGAGAACAGCTGTCCTGTTGCTTAGCGACACCATTGGATTGGTTTTCATTAACAAGAGGCTGGTGAGAAAGAACTAGAAGCATTATTAAAGGATGATATCATCAAGCACTCTACTGGTCCCACACCATTAGTTTCACACATAGTGGTAGTGCCAAAATAGACATTGGAGTTGCACTGTGCATATGTTGATGTAAGCCAGGCCAGCAAAGCATTTGAAAAGAGAAAGATATCCAGGTCCATACATAGCGGACATGATTACACAGCTGAATGTAGTCAAAGTCTTCTCCCGTCTTTATTTGAAAGAAAGAAAACCATAAACTCAAACTGGAAGAGAACTGTAGGTACATTACTGCTTTTTAAACTCAAGTTGGTTTGTTCATACACAAAAGACTCCGCTTTGGTGTGTCGTCGACTGCAGAAATATTTCAGGATGTCATTCACTGAGTAATTCAACCTGTCACACATGCTTTAATCTACAATGATGATATATTAGTGTTTGCGGCCACACGGAAGGAACATGGGAAAGCTCTGACACGAGTATGTCATTGGATAATCGGGGCAGGTCTCACATTCAGGGGCCGATTCCGATCTTACTCGGAAGGGCACCGAACGTGATCCAGGCTGGAAAAAGTACGAGCTGTACGCGTGTTGTCCGCCCAACTCGTACAGCTGTACAAGTGAGCAAGTACGATGCGAGCAATATGAAATTCACCGACTGAGTCATTTCCGGGTCTGAACCGCTCCGTACGTCTCTTCCGTAAGTAAACCGTGCTATGCAATGGATGTGATTGGCGACTGAGCCAGTACGATGCACGCGTCGGACAGCCAGTGCGAGCCGAAGTTTATGGCTCGCAAAATATCCAGGAAGTTGCCTTTGGGGGTCCGCGTTGGATCCCTTGTCACCGGCAGCCTTACGACTCCGAGACAAGACCCAAGGGTCTTCCCAACACAGGCATGTATGGTGCTGATGGCACTGATGCGTACTCACTGTGGGGGGCGCCCTTGTGCCAGACGTACCAATTCAGTCAGCAAGAGCCCATGTGCGCTTCCTACGACCAGCTCCCATTGACTTCTATGGGAGTCCGACTGAACCTAGTTTGGCAGCATGCCACTCGTTTTATTTTTAAGTCACTGATCACTTTACCTGGTATTTGCTGTCAGACACAAGGCACTTTATAGTATTTGCTGTATGAATTGCTGTATGATTTAGCTGTTAATAATATTAGAATCACTGTGAACGACTTTTCCTGCTAAATTATCAATCTTGCCACACAGGAAATGGGGCAAACAGACATTGCATTTTAACCAGTTGTTTATCTGGAACTTTGATTTTTTAAAATACTAGTGATATTGGCGCATTTAAGAACATCTCAAACACTTGTGAAAGCAATGCTGTGACACCACAACTCGGGCTGGAGACCGCCATCTTGGGGTGATCGGTCTAGTGTTTTGATGAGGGGGAGGCACATAAACGAGAGCGCTGCGCGGCTGTGCAGGGCTGTGCCCTGATGGAATACCAAATCCAGATGCTAAGGTAAACAAAATGAAGGCCCATTTTATTGTTGTAACTGTAAATAGGGAGGCTTCCCAATTAAGGTTCCTCCCATTGGTTTATCCAATTTAACTCACTATTCAGTGGAACTCTCCTTAAAATGACTGTATTTTAATATAAGATTACTATCTAAACATTTTATTGAGATTTGGGACCTTATTACTGATTCAACCCCAAGTGTAGACTTAATCACTAAAACATGGCTCACTGAGCATTCCCCATCTGATATTGCAGTCTTATTGCGCTTAGGATATAAGATACTGAAATGCAAAATAATAGGCTGCCAGGAAGGCGGCATGGCCTATATTTTCAAAGACATAAATATATGCTCCATTGAATTTAGCTCGTCCTCTGCTGAATGCGAACTGTTAGCATTCCAACTGTTTCTCAGCGAGCTTAGACTGCTAGGGAGGTCCTATCCTCTACAGACCAATGGGGCATAACTCTCAGTGGACAGTCAATCTACATTTATGGCTCTCCCCACATATCTAAAATATGAACTTGATACGGTGATAGGAGACTTTGATTTACACTTTGAGAACCTAGAAGACCCTCTCTGTAAACAACTCGAAAGCGCCATGCAAATTTTACAGCTTAATCTAAAAGGTACTGGCCACACGCATGTAGCAGGCCATACACCAGAACTACTTATCTTGAATATTGACGCTAGTAATACTATTTATGTTTTGCCTTTAGTCTGGTCAGTGCAGTCCAACATTATCTTAAAACCTACCACCGCAAATCCTTTACTCTAAAAAGGTCCTGGCACAACAACTAAATACGGATAACAAATTACCAGATGTATCCTTCACCACATTTCTTGTCCTTTCCTTGCACACTGTTGTACCTGTTCCACCTGCCTGTCATGGGATCTGAATAGGTGTGAATATCCGTCCACATATGCAATAAGCACTATCAACTGAGAGGGAAAATAATATTGTTATATAGTAAGAGATATTGTGCAGTCATTTGTGGCTACAAATTTATCAACCCTCACAAAGGAGCCAACTATTAGGTGGGTGCAAAACAGTTACCCGAATTATGGATATTCACAAAATGTACCTATTTTGTTTCTCTCACAGTTTAGTATGCGCATCAAAGTACCTCCTCAAACATATTAGCAGAGTAAATAAGCTCAATAGGTAATGGTACCCACTCAATAATTGAGTTCTAGATCAATGAAAAGTTTAGCAGAGACAGTGATGCACACATTCACATAGTTTAGTTACTAATCCATGTATTAAGTAAAACACTTTTAATTACTCACTTAAACAGACTGTCAGATAGCTACTAAATCCTCCATCCAGATGGTTATATATCCACTCAATCTTCAATACAGATTGGTATATATATATATAATACTTATTTAAATTTCAAACTAAACCACATTCACTGGATGATGTCATCAGTGATGTCACTGACCATGTCATGAATGATGTAATATGTAACATCATCAGAAGTGCATTGCGGGCGCGTGAGTTAAAGTTAGCAGAACTAACTATAACTGAGGAATTTCTATGGTTTTGTACGAGTGAAATGTCCAGCTAACTATAACACCCCTGAAAGCTATGGCTTTTTCTGTGAATTTCTGATGTTTTTAAATGCTGATTTCTACCTATCACGTCTCTGAAACCTATGGTTTTTTCAGTGAATTTTAAAGCTTTTTTAAATGCTAATTTCTAACTATAATGTCTCTGAAACCTGTTTATTTCACTGAATTTCAAAGTTTTTTTAAATGCTAATTTTTAAGTGTAATAGTAGTTATACCTATTTTTTGGTACTGATTTTCTACAGTTTTTTAACTGTTTATTCACAAATATTGTATTCATTAAATAACATATATTTTTCAGAAAATTGCAAAAAAAATTTTTTTAATTCAACTGAAATATTGTTTTATTTTATTTATTTCTTTTAATATATTTATATTATTTTCTTTTTATATGTTTTTTTTCCAAATCTTTTCTGAGTCGCGCACTAAAAGCGTACACATCACGGTGGGTGCGCGGATTCTAGCCGCCATTTTAGAAAAGTCGTGAAGGATCCACATACGGTGTGCGACGGCTGCTTGTTTTTCAGTTACATCATATACATTTAATATTACATGATGTGCGCAATTGGTATGTGACCAGTCCGCAACTCCTGCTCCTGCGCATTCGGGATACATGCGCAATATGGTACGCGATGCTTGACTCCAGTGGCATGGAGAGCACAGAAACCACGTCTGGGAGACTTATTTGTTATGAAGTTTCCTCATTTCCTCCAGTCTCCTCAGTAGGAAATGCTTTCAGTTTTTGTACTTTGGTTCCATCAAGAAGGCATTCAGATGTGTTACACATTTGTCATAAATTCTAAATGTTAGCATTCTAGTTGCTCATAAGATAACTGTAGTTAAGCTACTGCTCACCAGGAAAGTCTGCTGCTGGTATTCAAAGTGCATGTTTCAGTCTCCATGTCAGAATTTTTTAATGAAATAGAAGAGGATTTTAGAAGTCAAAATGTGCCCTAATTTTTCTTTCAGCAGCACTAATCATAATTTCTATGGCAAAATGAACCCCCTCATTTTGTTCCTTTGCAAATTAAATGTTTTAAATGTTACCACTTTATTCCAATCAAGATGGCTGCAGGTGTTCCATACTTTTGTCATAAGTAAGACTGTTAGCGCTCTAGTTGTTCTTTAGAACACTCTGGGACATACTGTCATTGGGCTATACTAGGGCTAAATCTGGGTGATATTTGTGCTACATGTGGGCTCTTTGGTCTCTGGTGGCCATCTTGGGAGACTTATTTGTGATGAAGTGTCCTAATTTTCTCATTTACTACAGTCTCCTCAGTAGGATACATACTTTCAGTTTTTTACTTTGATTCCATCAAGAAGGCATTCAGATGTGTCATACATTTGCCATGAATTCAGAATGTTAGCACTCTGGTTGCTTATTAGATCACTGTAGTAAAGCTACTGCTCACCAGGGAAGTCTGCTGCTGGTATTCAATGTGCATGTTTCAGTCTGCATGTTAGAATTTTTTAATGAAATAGAAGAGGATTTGAGAAGTCAAAATGTGCCCTGCGTTAAAGGGGCGTGCAATGGGTGTTGCTGGGGGCGTTCCCAGCAGCATCCATGGAACTTGAGTGCTTTATAGCATCCTCAAAGTCAGTCTATCAAAAATTCCAAAGTATAGGACATGATAATCCAAATCCAAATGTTTCTCAAGAAAAGTCATAAACCGTGTCCGTGGGTGATTTCTGCCCAAACGCCTATATTCCGAACGATTGAAAATGACTTTTCTTGAGAAACATTTGGATTTGGATTATCATGTCCTATACTTTGGAATTTTTGAAAGACTGACTTTGAGGATACTATAAATTACTCAAGTCTGCCCGAATTGTGTAGGTAAAATTGATACCTAGTCACTTTGAATAAGAATGTACTTACGACTCGTCTAACATTTGGAAGAAATATCTAGTTATATAATAACAGGATACCGACATAACTTGAAGGAAATAAGAACGCCCTGAAGAAGTTCTAAGTTCAGAATAAAATTTATTGGAAATAAAAAGGTGTAAATACAATAAAACAAATAATACTGAAGAGGAGCAAAATAAGCTGGAGAATCTTTGCATACATAATCAAATAAAATAAGAAAAGAAAAAAAAATACACAGCACCACTTGCACAATAAGTCCAATCAAATCATATCACTTAGAGTCCTTATTGAAGCGCTGAATCTTGGTGTATATTCAAATGGTTTTATTTTCCTTAAGTTTATGTACCACAGCCAGCTGACGCGTTTCGTTCTGTACAACAGAACTTCTTCAGGGCGTTCTTATTTCCTTCAAGTTATGTCGGTATCCTGTTGTCATGTAACTAGATATTTCTCCCAAATGTTAGACGAGTCGTAAGTACATTCTTATTCAAAGTGACTAGGTATCAATTTTACCGACACAATTCGGGCAGACTTGAGTAATTTATAGCATCCTCAAAGTCAGTCTTTTCAAAAATTCCAAAGTATAGGACATGATAATCCAAATCCAAATATTTCTCAAGAAAAGTCATTTCAATCGTTCGGAATATCAGCGTTTGGGCAGATATGACCAACGGACACGATTTATGACTTTTCTTGAGAAACATTTGGATTTGGATTATCATGTCGCCCCCAGCAACACCCATTGCACACCCCTTTAATGCAGGACACTGCGTTAAAGGGACTGATATTTATCAGGCAGTATTACGCCACAAAAAGTGGCTTAGTCCTGCCTGATAAATATCACTCAGTCTTCTGCACCACCGGAACGTCACAAAAATGACATTACAGAGGCTCAAGGGACTCGTAAATAAGGCCCCATAGGATTCACACTCGTTATAGTTAGGAATTAGCATTTAAAAAACGTTTGAAATTCACTAAAAAACATAGGTTTCACACCAGTTATTGTTAGCTGGCCATTTTACTCATACAAAACTATTGAAATTCCCCCGTTATAGTTAGTTGTACTCACTATAATTCGCGCACCCGCAATCCACTGCTGATGATGTCACATATTACATCATATAGGAGCAATTTCAATGGTTTTTTAAATGCTAATTCCTAACTATATAAGGCCTGAAACCTTTGGTTTTTTAAGTGAATATATATATATTCACTGAAAAAACCATAGGTTATAGACCATATATAGTTAGGAATTCGCATTTACAAAACCTTATTTTACTCACACAAAACCATTGAAATTCCATATATAGTTAGTTGCACTAACTATATATCGCGCACCCGCAATCCACTGCTGATGATGTCACATATTACATCATTCATGACATGGTCAGTGACATCACTGATGACATCACTGATGACATCTCAAATGACATCACTGATGACATCACTGATGACAACATCCAGTGACTGTATGTTTCTGTAAAGTTAAAATAGGTCTTACATATTGAAGAATGAGTGGATGTATAAGTGTCTGGATGAAGGATTTAGTAGGTGCATGACTGACTGTATGAGTGAGTGATTAAATGTGTCTCACTGAGTGCATGGGTTAGTGACTAAACTGTCTTAATGTGTGCATCATTATGTCTGTTGTTCTGTAAACTGTTGCATGTGTTGATAAGTAGCTATATGAGTAACTATATGGGTTATTGATTGGTTGCCCAAGTATTTGTATGGGAGACTGAGTGTGTGTGTGGGTGGCTGGGAGGTGTATGACTCTGTGCATAGATGTGTGAGCAGTTGATTCAGTAGATGTATGGTTTCAAAAGTGCATGTGGAAACAGCTGTATGGGCGGTTGACTGTGTGCATGAGTGTATTGGTGAGTGAATGGATATCTCAGTGCTACATGTCAAAGTAAGTACATATGTAAAACACAGTACATGTGAGAGTTGACATATATAAATAACTGTGCATAAGAGCCAGTGAATGTGTGAGTGGCTGTATGGATCATTGTGAACTTGTATCAGGGATTGTATAAGAGAGTAAATATGTGTTAGTATATGTTTGAATAAGTAAAGTTTGTATAACTGTATAGTTGAGGAAATGGAGGTGTGATTGATTCTTTGCATGACTGACTAGGTGTGTGAGTAACTCCATGGATGAGTGACAGTCTGTGAGTGTCTGTTTACACTGATTGTATCTAAGGTTATATTAGAGTCTGAAGAGGTTCATCGTATTATCACATGAATGATATCATCAGTGATGTGATCAGTAATGTCAAATGAGATGTCATCAGTGATGTCATCAGTGATGTCATTTGAGATGTCATCAGTGATGTCATTTGAGATGTCATCAGTGATGTCATCAGTGATGTCACTGACCATGTCATGAATGTTGTAATATGTGACATCATCAGCAGTGGATTGCGGGTGCGCGATATATAGTTAGTGCAACTAACTATATATGGAATTTCAATGGTTTTGTGTGAGTAAAATAAGGTTTTGTAAATGCGAATTCCTAACTATATATGGTCTATAACCTATGGTTTTTTCAGTGAATATATATATATATATATATATATATATATATATATTCACTGAAAAAAACATAGGTTATAGACCATATATAGTTAGGGATTAGCATTTAAAAAACCTTATTTTATTTGCACAAAACCATTGAAATTCCATATATAGTTAGTTGCACTAACTATATATCGCGGACCCGCAATCCACTGCTAATGATGTCACATATTACATCATTCATGACATGGTCAGTGACATCACTGATGACATCACTGATGACATCTCAAATGACATCACTGATGACATCACTGATGACATCACTGATGACAACACCCAGTGACTGTATGTTTCTGTAAAGTTAAAATATGTCTTACATATTGAAGAATGAGTGGATGTATAAGTGTCTGGATGAAGGATTTAGTAGGTGCATGACTGACTGTATGAGAGAATGATTAAATGTGTCTCACTGAGTGTATGGGTTAGTGATTAAAGTGTCTTAATTTGGCAATCATTATTTATGTTGTTCTGTAAACTGCTGCATGTTTAAATCAGTAGCTATATCAGTAACTATATGGGTTATTGAATGGTTGCCCAAGTATTTGTATGGGAGACTGAGTATGTGTGTGGGTGGCTGGGAGGTGTATAACTCTGTGCATAGATGTGTGAGCAGTTGATTCCCTAGGTGTATGGGTTCAAAAGTGCATGTAGAAACAGCTGTATGGACAGTTGACTGTGTGCATGAGTATATTGGTGAGTGAATGGATATCTCAGTGCTACATGTCAAAGTAAGTACATATGTAAAACACACTCCATGTGAGAGTTGACATATATAAATAACTGAACATAAGAGCCAGTGAATGTGTGAGTGGCTGTATGAATCATTGTGAACTTGTATCAAGGATTGTATAAGAGAGTAAATATGTGTTACTATATGTTTGAATAAGTAAGGTGTGTATAACTGTATAGTTGAGGAAATGGAGATGTGATTGATTCTTTGCATGACTGACTAGGTGTGTGAGTAACTCCATGGATGTGTGACAGTCTGTGAGTGCCTGTTTACACTGAGTGTATCTAAGGTTATATTAGAGTCTGAAGATGTATGATCACATAAATGATATCATCAGTGATGTAATCAGTAATGTCAAATGAGATGTCAGTGATGTCATCAGTGATGTCATTTGAGATGTCATCAGTGATGTCATCAGTGATGTCATTTGAGATGTCATCAGTGATGTCATCAGTGATGTCACTGACCATGTCATGAATGATGTAATATGTGACATCATTAGCAGTGGATTGCGGGTCCGCGATATATAGTTAGTGCAACTAACTATATATGGAATTTCAATGATTTTGTGCAAATAAAATAAGGTTTTTTAAATGCTAATCCCTAACTATATATGGTCTATAACCTATGGTTTTTTCAGTGAATTTTCAAGGTTTTGTAAATGCAAATTCCTAACTATATATGGTCTATAACCTATGGTTTTTTCTGTGAATTTCATTGGTTTTTTAAAAGCTAATATCTATAGCTGTAAAATATATTCTTTATTAAGTGACGTATCACGTAGCCCGTGAGACGCCTCATGATGCATCGCATAACCGTGACGTATCGTCTGTGCAGCGCAAACCAAACCCAAAACGTAAGCGCGCCAGAACACGCTTAAAGATATATATATATTTTTTTACCTTAATTAGACAAAATCCACACGTGCACATATCACAAACGTTCAAAAAACACAATATGTCGGACTCCCGTTACGCTGCCGGTTAGCTGCCCGGTTAACGTACCAGGAAGCACCTTTACCGCGAAAAATCGCAATGTTTTTTTTCTTTTGCCCCGCAGGGAACTTTAATAGCCCCCTCATCAATCCTAGGGGTTCAGGAGGGGTCTGCCTTACCACTTTCATTCATTTACACCTTTTTTTTTCCACCTCTTGTCTCTCGATCCTACTGAGAGACAAGATGGCGGCCGCTCCGGACTGTTTACAATGTTGACAACCAATCAGCTACTCCTCAGACTCCCGTTACACTGCCGTTTAGCTTCCCGGTTTGCTGTCCGGTTAGCTGCCCGGTTCGCGTACCAAGACGCGTCTCTACGGCGAAAAAATCGGATTTTTTTTTTTTTTTTTTGGCCCCGCGTGGCTTTATAATATCCCCCTCATCAATCCTATGGGGTCAGAAGGGGTCTACCTTGCCCTCTTTCCTTCATTTCCCCCTTTGTTTTGGTCTCCTCTTGTCTCTCGATCCTACCGAGAGACAAGATGGTGGCCGCTCCGGACTGTTTACAATGTTGACAGCCAATCAGCTACTCCTCAGACTCCCGTTACACTGCCGGTTAGCTTCCCGGTTAGCTGCCCGGTTAGCTGCCCGGTTCGCTTACCAAGACGCGTCTCTACGGCGAAAAAATCGGATTTTTTTTTTTGGGGCCCCGCGTGGCTCTATAATATCCCCCTCATCAATCCTAGGGGGTCAGAAGGGGTCTACCTTGCCCCCTTTCCTTCATTTCCCCCTTTGTTTTGGCCTCCTCTTGTCTCTCGATCCTACCGAGAGACAAGATGGCGGCCGCTCCGGACTGTTTAGAATGTTGACAGACACCGGAGAGCCAATCAGCTTCGCTTCGCAAAGTTCCGATACGCGAAAAGTTCGCTAACCGGGGCGCTACCCGGAGCGCTGTTACAGATATATATCTTGTTTTAAACGTTAATTTCTCAAAATCCACTGAAGCACATATATTGAGACCTAGCAAAGGCACATCGGGCTAACAGTCCCTACAATTTTGCCAAGTTTCGTGGAAATCCATTCAGCCGTTCGGGCTAAAAGTGAGGCCAACCGCCCTATGGAAATTAACATGGGAAAAACGCGTTTTGGGACCCCCCTTTTTTCTCGGCCCCACCTTGACGAACCCCCCCCAAATTTCCAGGAGCTGCTCAGAAACAAAATGCGCCATGTTCCTGAAAATTTCAGCCAATTCCGTCCACAAACGCCAAAGTTATTAGGCATAGAATTTTCAAAAGTTCCATAGAGAAAAAATCCTAACTATATATACCTACTGGCTATCGCCAGTAGGTATATATATATATATATATATATATATATATATATATATATATATATATATATATATATCACGTCCACACTGCTGCTTGAACGACCCTCAACCAGACAACGCTGATGCCATCGGTAGCAGCAGCCGCTACCTCGATATCTGTAGGTACTGGATCCCACCAATTAGAAGGAAGCAGAGACGGCACACCAGGAAACCTTGCACAAACCCTTTATTGAGCACTCGTTAACCCAAGACGACGCGTTTCGGCGTAAGCCTTTATCAAGTAACCACCATTTTGTTTTTTGCCATACTTATAGTCCCACAACTATGTCTGTACACAATAGACATAAAGAAAATACTTAATGGTAAACATTATCAATGAAAAAAAGATACATTCAGCAAATTATATTTCATTATGTCAACATTTCAGCATTCATTGTATGCAATTTGTTGGGTGTGTCTAGTGTGGAAAGTAGGCAACGTCCGACTACTCCGCTGGCAAGATTGTTCGTGGTCGTAATAAATATTGACAGACTACCCTTTCCGGAAACAATTGCAAGTATATTTATTGTGCAATTGTGGACTCGCATACATGAACGTCAGGGAAAATAACCCTCATGACGTGTTTACATCGACCGGCGAGTCGCCGCTAGGTATCTTGGGAAATGTAGTTAGATACCGCGGGTCGGGACAGTAGTCCCGGGATAATTCATGGGAGCTCCCAGATTTTGGATGCATGGATAATGCCTTCGGATGGGGCTATGTCAGTGGAGGAGAGCTCCCCTCGATAACTGACCATCATATGAAATATGCCAAGGGGTGTTGGGTGGTAAAGGTCAAGGTGTGAGTGCTTTTGATAGGACGAGTGTAAAGTGAGAAAGTACGATCCAAATGCATGTGTATATACAGTGAAAATTCAAAAAATAATAACATAAAAATAAAAATAAAGTAACAACCAACTCAAATTTCAATTCATTATCCTGAGTATGGTGTCAAATTCCTATGTTCGACTATTAATGCATTGCCTACAATTCAAACAGTGGGGAAAAAAGCGATGCAGTCTGCCACATCCTGGAGACAGAGCCCCCCCACTCATTGTTTTACGCATGTCTGAACATAGGACATTTTTTTTACAGGTAAAACGTGAATAAGTGTAACACACAAATCATTCATCACAACGCGGGTATACTTCTGCTTAGTCCAGGTCAGATCTAGGAGCCTATATGGGATGCCAATTCTTCCCCATAATTAAGTCCTTTTGGGGCCTTACTCTCCATGTCAATGATTCTTCTAGATTCTCTCATCCTAAGTTGTTTTTCGCGGTCCCCACCTCTAATAGTTCTAGGTATTCTATCTATTCCATAGAATCTTAGTCTGCCGTTGTTGCTGCCATGTTTTTCTTCATAGTGGCGTGCCATGGGATAGTTATGGTCCTTGTTAGAAATGGCACGAAGGTGCTGTAGAATCCTAGTTTTTAATGGATGCTTAGTGCTTCCCACGTACTGGAGCCCACATGGGCATTCCAGTACGTAGATGGCGAAATCAGTGTTGCAGTTAATGGGTTGACTGATTGTACGTGTCTGTCCTGATCCTGTTTTATAAGTTTTACAAGATCTACCATTACGGTCACATTTACAACTCCCACATGTGGTAAAGCCATTGGGAATTGGGGGCCATTTCGTAATTTTATTTTCACCGGGATAGCTTTGAACTAATCTATCTCTCAGGGATCGTGCTCGTCGGTAGGTTATCTGAGGTTTATTGCCCACTAGTTCCCCCACAATAGGGTCAGATGTTATTATCTTCCAGTTGGCTCGCATTATTCTTTCCAAAGCCCAGGCTCCCCTACTGTAATTAGTTATCATCCGGGGTGGATTGGGTCGGGTGCTATTCTCCAATTCTTTCCTTCTGGAGTCACTTTTAGATGTACTAAATAGGACTTCCTCATGTTTTAAACCTTGGACTTTGGTCTGTGCACTGTTTAACACCTTGTCACTGTATCCCCTTTGGGTGAAGCGTTCCACCATGGCCCTCTGCTCTAGATGGAAATCCGCATCGGTACTGCAATTGCGTCGAGCCCTCAACAGCTCCCCATAGGGGATGCTCCTCTTTAGGGGGGCCGGATGGTGGCTCGACGCATGCAGGACCGCATTTCCAGCTGTGGTCTTCCGGAAAAGACATGTTGTCAAATCCCCATTCTTTATCTCTACTGCCACATCCAAAAATTCACAATATGTTTTACTTATCACATAAGTGAATTTGAGATTAAGAGTGTTATTTCCTAGATGGCTGATATACTGTCTCGCTAGTGTTTCAGGGCCATTCCAGATTAAAAATAGGTCGTCGATGTACCTGACCCACATAAGAATGTGGTCAGTGTACATCTCAGATCCTTCAGCACAGACGACCTGTTCCTCCCACCAGCCTAGGAAAAGATTCGCTAGGCTGGGGGCAAAACAAGTCCCCATCGTGGTCCCGGATACTTGCCGGTATACTGCCTTTTCAAACAGAAAAATGTTTTCTTGGAGACAGAATAGCATCATTTTTTGCAGCATGGTATTGTGCCTCCAACAATCCACATGGCGACTTCTTAGGTAATGCATACAAGTTTCCACACCCTTCACTTGATTGATACAAGTATACAGAGAGCATACATCCATGCTGATCATATAGTATCCCTCCTCCCATTTCACATCATGCAGTCTTCTGAGGAAGTCTGTGCTGTCTTTACAAAATGAGTTCAAATTTTGAACATATTCATTCAAGTACAGATCCAGGAATATGGATGTGTTCTCTAACAATCCTCCATTGGACGATACAATGGGACGCCCTGGTGGTCTAGTGGGGTCCTTATGGATCTTGGGGAGGAAATATATACAGGGGATGCGCGGATTCTCTGTCTTTAAAAATTTGTATTCATCAGTATCCAGTAAACCAGTGTGGTACCAGTCCCCAAGTAGTGAGTGATATTCCTTAATGGTACGTCTATACCTTTCCCAATTGATAAGTTCGTAACATGAAGAGTCACTCAACTGTCTCATGGCTTCTTCTTTATAGTCTTTGTAGTTCATTACTACTACATTGCCCCCCTTGTCGGAGGGCTTGGTTATAATGGAGCCATCGTCCTCTAATGCTTTCAGTGCATTTCGTTGTTCTTTGGTTAGGTTGTCCCATTTGGAATTCTTGAAATTCATTCGAGTTCGTTTAAGTTCATTCGTCACCACTTGGTTGTATGCTTCTATGTTGTCGAATGGGACATTGGGATTGAATTTTGTCTTTAGTTTCAGGCCACTGTGTTTGACTCGCTCGCCTGTTACTCCACAGGCTTGTAGAATAGTATGTTCACTTCTCTCATTCAGATCTGCTGTTTCTAACTGGTACATGTCTTTCAACAATTCTAAGTCATGTATCTGCAGGTTGGGGATGTTCGAACCCATTGGATCTGAGGTGTGTTGTTTGTTACTGGAGCGAGTTGCATATATTTTCATCAATTTTAATTTTCTAATGAAAAGAAAGAGGTCCACCCTGGTATCAACATAATCCAATGGAGCACTGGGGCAAAAGGATAGTCCTAATTGTAGCACTGAAGACTCAACTTGACTCAGGGTTCTATCTGAGATGTTTACGACCGTCTTGTTTGCTTCATTGCATTCTAGAGTGGATTTGCACATTTTGATTTTTCTGTGTTTCCTTTTTAACTTTCTTCTTCTACTGGCATTCCGCGACCTCTTCCTTTTGCTTTTTTGGTGGTGCTTTTGCTCCTCGATGTTTGGCCCCTCGTTTGTACTCTGTTCTGTTGGCCCGGTTCGTTCTTCTGATTCAGAATTTCGAACTCCTGATGGATGGTCAGCGGAAGCTCGTCTAAAGGGATACCTCTGGTGCGATCCTCTGTGTTGGTACTCAAGTCTGAGCTTGATCCGGATGTGACTGTCGTCGATTTTTTATTGCTTATTAATCTGGCCCTGATGTTCTTTTGTGCTTTGTCGTATTTTCTGGCATACGTTAGTATCCGTCCTTCGGCATAATCCCGTTTGTCCCTAATGAACTTACGTTGTTTCTTTTGCTTGATGGTTTCCTCGTAATCTTGCAATCTTTTTGGGAGTGTCTTGTTAAATTCTTCAAACAATTTCTCAGTTTTGTATTTTTCCAGTTCAATCCTAAGTTCTGCTAGATCTTTGCGTGTCGTGCTGAGGTCGATTTGAGCATACTTCACGAGCATTTCAAGCATGCCCTTGCAAGTCTTGGCCATGTATGTTGCCCATTCTGTAAGTAAGTCTTTGTTAGGATTGTCGTAGGTTGGTACGATACTGATCCTTAATCCTCTAGGGACTCTGCCCACCTCGATATAGTTAGTGAGGGAGGCCACTTCCCACCACTTATTGATTTCTCGTTTGCTCAATCGTTCTAATAATGCCAATTTCTGTTTTAGAGTGGGCTCTCCGCTACTTGGTGCTTTGCTATTTGCTACGTTGATAGACGTAGTATCCTGCTCCTCACTGAACAGGGACAGGGCTTCAGCTTGCCTCGCTGTCTCCCATTCACTCATCATACAGTTCTAGGTTTCCTCGCGCCACTATCGTTATTAGTGGCAGCCACGTTTGCCTCCGTGTTCGGACTTGGAATTATTGCGCGTACTGTTACCGCGCTGGGGCAGAGGCACAGTGCTGCAGGTGGGAGGAGATAGCGGGTCGGCAATCTCCTTCAAAACTCCCTCCCCGTTTCTCAACCCCACACGCACAGCCCGGCTTACCCGTAGTGTTCCGCAATCTTCTCCCAGGAGGCGGTCGGAGTCGTTTCACTTAGAATCACGTCCACACTGCTGCTTGAACGACCCTCAACCAGACAACGCTGATGCCATCGGTAGCAGCAGCCGCTACCTTGATATCTGTAGGTACTGGATCCCACCAATTAGAAGGAAGCAGAGACGGCACACCAGGAAACCTTGCACAAACCCTTTATTGTGCACTCGTTAACCCAAGACGACGCGTTTCGGCGTAAGCCTTTATCAAGTAACCACCATTTTGTTTTTTGCCATACTTATAGTCCCACAACTATGTCTGTACACAATAGACATAAAGAAAATACTTAATGGTAAACATTATCAATGAAAAAAAGATACATTCAGCAAATTATATTTCATTATGTCAACATTTCAGCATTCATTGTATGCAATTTGTTGGGTGTGTCTAGTGTGGAAAGTAGGCAACGTCCGACTACTCCGCTGGCAAGATTGTTCGTGGTCGTTCGCGGTATCTAACTACATTTCCCAAGATACCTAGCGGCGACTCGCCGGTCGATGTAAACACGTCATGAGGGTTATTTTCCCTGACGTTCATGTATGCGAGTCCACAATTGCACAATAAATATACTTGCAATTGTTTCCGGAAAGGGTAGTCTGTCAATATTTATTACGACCACGAACAATCTTGCCAGCGGAGTAGTCGGACGTTGCCTACTTTCCACACTAGACACACCCAACAAATTGCATACAATGAATGCTGAAATGTTGACATAATATATATATATATATATATATATATATATTACCTACTGGCGGTCGCCAGTAGGTATATATAGTTAGGATTTTTTCTCTATGGGATTTTTGAAAATTCTATGTCTAATAACTTTGGCGTTTGTGGACGGAATTGGCTGAAATTTTCAGGAAAATGGAACATTTTGTTTCTGAGCAGCCCCTGACAATGTGGGAGGGTTTCATCAAGGGGGGGCCGAGAAAAAAGGGGGGTCCCAAAACGCGTTTTTCCCATGTTAATTTCCGTAGGGCGGTTGGCCTCACTTTTAGCTCGAACGGCTGAATGGATTTGCACGAAACTTGGCAAAATTGTAGGGACTGTTAGCCCGATGTGCCTTTGCTAGGTCTCAATATATGTACTTCAGTGGATTTTGAGTAATTTAGGTTCAAAAAAAGATATATATCTGGGCGGAGCCTAACCACACATCTGATCTGATTGGCTGTCAGCACTTCATCCAAGAAGTGTTGGCAGCCATCTTGGGACCAATATACATGATAGCACCTCATTAAAAAGCATTGTAGTTAATAGAGGGTTTTAGGACTTTAGTTACATTATAAATCATTTGTTGATGGTACCATACTCGTTTTAGGAATTGTGGTGGGTTCTAAGGTGATTTTACCATGTGAAAAAACCTTCTGCTGTGATATCATGAATATTGTTTGAAAGAAAACTAATATCTCATGATTTTCCCACAGTGGTTTGGAAGGGGATCTATAAGCTAAACTGAAAGCATATTTTCTGTAAATTCACATTATCTTTCTCAGTCATGTGAAACTGAAGTCTGACATTCTCAGTAAAACATGTACATCCAACAAGGACAGAGACTGTCAGTTGATTCCTTTGTGTTCTACTGCAGCCTCCTAGAGTGTTCTAAAGAACAACTAGAGCGCTAACAGTCCTACTTATTACAAAGGTATGGCACACCTGAAGCCATCTTGATTGGAATAAAGTGGTAACTCTTAAAACATTTAATTTAAAAAGAAACAACATGAGGGGGTATATTTTGCCATAGAAAGTATGATTAGTGCTGCAGAATGAAAAAATAGGGCACATTTTGAGTGACTTCTCAAATCCTTTTCTATTTCATTAAATCATTCTGACATGCAGTCTCCCAAAATGGCCACCAGAGACAAAAGAGCCCAAATGTAGCCCAAATATCACCCAGATGTAGCCCAAGTATAGCCCAATGACAGAATGTCCCAGAGTGTTCTAAAGAACAACTAGAGCGCTAACAGTCCTACTTATTACAAAGGTATGGCACACCTGAAGCCATCTTGATTGGAATAAAGTGGTAACTCTTAAAACATTTAATTTAAAAAGAAACAACATGAGGGGGTATATTTTGCCATAGAAAGTATGATTAGTGCTGCAGAATGAAAAATTAGGGCACATTTTGAGTGACTTCTCAAATCCTTTTCTATTTCATTAAAACATTCTGACATGCAGTCTCCCAAAATGGCCACCAGAGACAAAAGAGCCCAAATGTAGCCCAAATATCACCCAGATGTAGCCCAAGTATAGCCCAATGACAGAATGTCCCCGAGTGTTCTAAAGAACAACTAGAGCGCTAACAGTCCTACCTATTACAAAGGTATAGCACACCTGGAGCCATCGTGATGGGAATAAAGTGGTAACTCTTAAAACATTTAATTTAAAAAGGAACAAAATGAGGGGGTATATTATGCAATAGAAGGTATTATTAGTGCTGCAGAAAGAAAAATTAGGGCACATTTTGAGTGACTTTTCAAATCCTCTTCTATTTCATTAAAAAATTCTGACATGCAGTCTCCCAAAATGGCCACCAGAGACAAAAGAGCCCAAATGTAGCCCAAATATCACCCAGATGTAGCCCAAGTATAGCCCAATGACAGAATGTCCCAGAGTGTTCTAAAGAACAACTAGAGCGCTAATAGTCCTACTTATTACAAAGGTATGGCACACCTGAAGCCATCTTGATTGGAATAAAGTGGTAACTCTTAAAACATTTAATTTAAAAAGGAACAAAATGAGGGGGTATATTTTTCCATATGAATTATGATTAGTGCTGCAGAAAGAAAAATTAGGGCACATTTTGAGTGACTTCTCAAACCCTCTTCAATTTCATTAAAAAATTCTGACATACAGTCTCCCAAGATGGCCACCAGGGACAAAAGAGCCTAAATGTAGCCCAAATATCACCCAGATGTACCCCAAGTATAGCCCAATGACAGAATGTCCCAGAGTGTTCTAAAGAACAACTAGAGCGCTAACAGTCTTACTTATGACAAAAGTATGGCACACCAGAAGCCATCTTGATTGGAATGAAGTGGTAAGTCTGAAAACACTCAATTTAAAAAGGAACAACATGAGGGGGTTCATTTTGCCATAGAAAGTATGATTAGTGCTTCAGAAAGTGAGCGACTTCTCAAATCCTCTTCTATTTCATTAAAAAAATTCTGACATGCAGACTGAAACATGCACTTTGAATACCAGCAGCAGACAGCCCTGGTGAGCAGTAGCTTTACTACAGTGATCTAATGTGCAACTAGAGTGCTAACATTCCGAATTTATGGCAAATGTGTGACACATCTGAATGCCTTCTTGATGGAACCAAAGTAAACAAGCATTGAAAATGCAATAGATCTCGCCCTCGTTTAAGTTAAAGCCATTCTGTTTGTAATGAGGTGGCTTTTTAGCTTTGCTTTTATTAGTGTCTTTTCAACTTTCATGTAAATAACATGCATCTGTATGCATATAAGTATATGTATGCATGCATTTATGTTTGTATTTATATAGATATACAGATGATATATGTTTATATATGTATGTATATATATATATTCACTGAAAAAACCATAGGCTATAGACCATATATAGTTAGGAATTAGCATTTACAAAACCTTGAAAATTCACTGAAAAAACCATAGGTTATAGACCATATATAGTTAGGAATTAGCATTTACAAAACCTTGAAAATTCACTGAAAAAACCATAGGTTATAGACCATATATAGTTAGGAATTCACATTTACAAAACCTTATTTTACTCACACAAAACCATTGAAATTCCATATATAGTTAGTTGCACTAACTATATATCGTGCACCCGCAATCCACTGCTGATGATGTCACATATTACATCATTCATGACATGAGTAGGAGGAGCCGAGACGGGGAGGACGTGGACCGTCTCGGCTCCCGGCCAGCGCGCTGCTCCGGCCTGGAGCCCGGCGTCCCTGGGAGGTCCCCTGCGACATACTCGCCTCATAACTGTGGCGGAGGGTGTGGGCACCTGCAGGGCTACCCAGATCGCTGCTGGGGCCGGTGGAGTGCAGAACGCTGAGTGCTCCTGATCCCCGCCGAGGACCCAACATGGCGGCCGCCCGTTGCCAGCTCGGGCGGTAGAGCAGCGGAGGAGGAGCGGAGACCGGGAACGAGTCGGTCGGGCGCTGTGCACCCGAACCGTGTGTGGGACGCCTGCCGCGTCCCCCGCTGCCACCTCGCTGCTGGTGTCTGTGGAGCGGCGCTGGCTGGCGGCTATCGGTCCCTGCCGGAGACCCAACATGGCGGACGCCCGCTGTCGGCCCGGGCTGAAGAGCGGCTGAAGGAACGGCAGAGAGGTGAGCGGAGACCGGGGGCGAGTCGCACAGGCGCTGACCAACTGAGCGGTATGTAGGGCCCCCACTGCGGCCCCCGCTACCACCCGCTGTCGCCCGCCGAGACTCTTGCCCCCCTTCCCCCTTGCTGACCACGCTGCTTAGCCGGTGCCTGACTTTAAGATGGCGCCCTGGGGGACACGCTTTCTCTGACCGGCAGACACAGGCTCCGGGCACACGAACACGAACGCGGAGGATAGTGCCCTGGTGGACTCTGGAGGACTTCTCTCGCGGACTAGACCCTCCCTCCGTACCCTGCATCCTATCCACCCTTCATCTATGCTGGGAATGCTGTTGTTTGCTCGGACAGTTTGCGCTGGACTCTAGCCCTTCCCTCCGGACCCTTGCATCCCACCCACCCCTCCTCTATGCTGGTACTAGTGTAGTGTTTGCAGTGGTCCTTTGTACTCTCTACCACCCCTATATATTACCCTTAGAGTGCTTCCAGTCACATCCCTCCTGTTAGGATAGAAGACAACTCCAACGACTAGTATCCTATGTGATTATTAGATTGTATCCATGTGTATCCCCTCCCTGTCTTTATAACTATAGCCTTAACGACTAATCGACTGTGAAACTGCTGGAATATAGCCATGTGTTCCCCTCCCCCGTGTGAAGTGATAACCCTACTCACTAGAGCAAAAAGAAATGTGCTCCGGAAATGTGTAACGTTACTGACTCTATGTAAAGTGCCTTGTAAAGGGGCAGCTGACATTCCAGGAGCCTAGTCCCGACAGCCCGACGACTTCGGAGGGTTGGAAGTGGTCCCCCGCTACACGGCGGAGGAGGGCTCTGGACATCGAATGCTGTCCTTGTAAAGCGCGCTGATAACCTAAGCGGTTCAAGATCCTGAAATGTGCAACGTAACTGATTCTATGTAAACTGCTGTGATAACATGTAACTGTTGCTATGTAAAGCGCTCTGATAACCTAATCGGTTCAAGTTCGCGCTATAGAAAACTCTAAAAATAAATAAATAAAATAAATAAATGACATCACTGATGACATCTCAAATGACATCACTGATGACATCACTGATGACACCATCCAGTGACTGTATGTTTCTGTAAAGTTAAAATATGTCTTACATATTGAAGAATGAGTGGATGTATAAGTGTCTGGATGAAGGATTTAGTAGGTGCATGACTGACTGTATGAGTGAGTGATTAAATGTGTCTCACTGAGTGCATGGGTTAGTGACTAAACTGTCTTAATTTGTGCATCATTATGTCTGTTGTTCTGTAAACTGTTGCATGTGTTGATAAGTAGCTATATGAGTAACTATATGAGTTATTGATTGGTTGCCCAAGTATTTGTATGGGAGACTGAGTGTGTGTGTGGGTGGCTGGGAGGTGTATGACTCTGTGCATAGATGTGTGAGCAGTTGATTCACTAGATGTATGGTTTCAAAAGTGCATGTGGAAACAGCTGTATGGGCGGTTGACTGTGTGCATGAGTGTATTGGTGAGTGAATGGATATCTCAGTGCTACATGTCAAAGTAAGTACATATGTAAAACACAGTACATGTGAGAGTTGACATATATAAATAACTGTGCATAAGAGCCAGTGATTGTGTGAGTGGCTGTATGGATCATTGTGAACTTGTATCAGGGATTGTATAAGAGATTAAATATGTGTTAGTATATGTTTGAATAAGTAAAGTTTGTATAACTGTATAGTTGAGGAAATGGAGGTGTGATTGATTCTTTGCATGACTGACTAGGTGTGTGAGTAACTCCATGGATGAGTGACAGTCTGTGAGTGTCTGTTTACACTGATTGTATCTAAGGTTATATTAGAGTCTGAAGAGGTTCATCGTATTATCACATGAATGATATCATCAGTGATGTGATCAGTAATGTCAAATGAGATGTCATCAGTGATGTCATCAGTGATGTCATTTGAGATGTCATCAGTGATGTCATTTGAGATGTCATCAGTGATGTCATCAGTGATGTCACTGACCATGTCATGAATGATGTAATATGTGACATCATCAACAGTGGAGTGCGGGTGCACGATATATAGTTAGTGCAACTAACTATATATGGAATTTCAATGGTTTTGTGTGAGTAAAATAAGGTTTTGTAAATGCGAATTCCTAACTATATATGGTCTATAACCTATGGTTTTTTCAGTGAATTTTCAAGGTTTTGTAAATGCTAATTCCTAACTATATATGGTCTATAACCTATGGTTTTTTCAGTGAATATATATATATATATATATATATATGTATATATCAATCACAACAAGGTGCCTGTCATGGAAAGAACCCACAGACCAGGTGAGTATTCGCCGTATTCTTTATTCGAAGCAACAGAAAGAGAAAATGCACAGCGGCAGCAAAATGTCCAGCCGACGCGTTTCGTGCTAGCGCACTTCTTCAAAGGCTTTGGCTTACTGTGGCAGTGAATAGGCATTTTCTAACACCACATAAGTAGCGATAAAGTCCCGCCCTGTTGGGCGTGGCCGCTCTGCGGCCTGATGGTAGCTGTAGTGCTGGTGTTGGTTTTGTTTGAAGGTGAATGACAACAGCGACAGAGGTGCTGGGCGGCGCAAACCCACTGGGGTAAAACTTGAACTGTTGCAGGAATTAGGCAGCTTATGAAAGCAACACCAGCACTACAGCTACCATCAGGCCGTCAGCAGCAGTGCATTGCAGGCGCGCAAGTTATAGTGAGTCCAACTAACTATAACGTGGGAATTTCAATGGTTTTATGTCAGTAAAATTTCCAGCTAACTATAACTGGTGTCAAACCTATGCTTTTTTCAGTGAATTTAATAGGTTTTTTAAATGCTAATTCCTAACTATAACTGGTGTGAAACCTATGGTTTTTTCAGTGAATATATATATATATATATATATATATATATATATATATATATATATATATATATATATATATATATATATCACGCTCCCTGTCCCACTGGAAAGTCAGGGCACTCGCGGGCGGGTGCGGTTTGCGGTAATGGGTACCCGCATAAACACTCAGCTCGGCCTCAGAGATTGTATCATCCAAAGAACCGCACTCGTGGAACCAAAAGATTTAGCAGTGCTCACACCATAAGTTTAATCACAAAATGTTAACAGACGCGTTTCAGCATTACGCCTTCCTCAGTGTCAATTACATTATGAGGACCTGCCTGGGATATAGCGGCAAAACAATCATAAACATGGTAGACGGACTACCTCAGTTTAACGGGCGCGCCATCTTGGAACATGTTAATACAGTTCACAGTTAGGTGCACATTACCCCTGTATGGAAACAAATCAAATCTATAACGTGGGAATTTCAATGGTTTTATGTCAGTAAAATTTCCAGCTAACTATAACTGGTGTCAAACCTATGCTTTTTTCAGTGAATTTAATAGGTTTTTTAAATGCTAATTCCTAACTATAACTGGTGTGAAACCTATGGTTTTTTCAGTGAATATATATATATATATATATATATATATATATATACATACACTGAAAAAACCATAGGTTTCAGGCCCTATATAGTTAGGAATTAACATATAAAAAACCACTGAAATTGCTCCTATATAGTTAGTTGAACTAACTATATATTTCGCGCATTCGCAATCCACTGCTGATGATGTCACATATTACATCATTCATGACATGGTCAGTGACATCACTGATGACATCACTGATGACATCTCAAATGACATCACTGATGACATCACTGATGACATCTAATTTGACATCAATGATCACACCACTGATGATATACTTCATGTGATAATACAATGCTCCTCCTTACACTATATTATAACCTCTGTTACACCTAGTGTTAAATACAGAGTATCATTTTTGAAACCATTGACACACGAATACCAGTTACTACATACGCACTCACTGATTCCTACGTCTACACACACATTCACTCATTCAGCCATACAATCACTCGTACATACAGTCACTCATTATTACACCACTATCATATGCACTCATACACCTATGCAGACACTCACACACTGCCACTCATCCATGGAGTTACCCACACACCTAGTCAGTCCTGTATAGAATCAATCACACTTTGATTTCTTCATCTATACAGTTAAACACAGAACAGCTTACATTTTCACAGATATACTAACACATACTTACTCACTTATACAATCAAATCCTTCATCCATACTCTTATACATCCACTCATTCTTCAATATGTAAAACATATTTAAACTTTACAAAAACACACAGACACTGGATGATGTCATCAGTGATGTCATCAGTGATGTCATTTGAGATGTCATCAGTGATGTCATCAGTGATGTCACTGACCATGTCATGAATGATGTAATATGTGACATCATCAGCAGTGGATAGCGAATGCGCGAAATATATAGTTAGTTCAACTAACTATATAGGAGCAATTTCAGTGTTTTTTTTATATGTTAATTCCTAACTATATAGGGCCTGAAACCTATGGTTTTTTCAGTGAATTTTTAAGGTTTTTTAAATGCTAATTCCTAACTATATAAGGCCTAAAACCTATGGTTTTTTCAGTGAATTTCAATGGTTTTTTATATGTTAATTCCTAACTATATAAGGCCTAAAACCTATGGTTTTTTTCAGTGAATTTCAAAGGTTTTTTAAATGCCAATTCCTACCTGAATAAGGCCTGAAACCTATGGTTTTTTCAGTGAATTTGCAAGGTTTTGAAAATGCAAATTTTATTAGCGGATAACGTTTAAATATGTTAATATCCTTGTGGGACCACCTGAGCAGCCCTAGGGATCCGATTTTTGGACCGGAGCAAGATGCTCTCTGATTGGGCCGTATTTCTTGCCTTCTGCCCCCCTGATTGTGCCGTATTTCTTGGCTTCTGCCCCCCTGATTATGCCGTATTTCCTGCCTCATGCACCCTGATTGTGCCATATTTCTTTCCTTCTGCACCCTAATTGTGCTGTATTTTTTGCCTTCTGCTCCCTGATTGTGCCGTATTTGTTGCCTTCTGCCCACTAATTGTGCCTTTTTTTCTTGCCTTCTGCCCACTGATTGTGCCATTTGTCGGGCCTTCTGTCCCCTGATTGTGCTGTTTTTTGTGCCCCTGCCCCCCTGATTGTATTATCTTTGCCAGTGTTGGTTCGCTGCTGGTATTGCCTTTGTCCGTGTTTTTTTTTTGTTGCCGTTATTGTCTTTGCCTTTTTTTTTCTGCCGTTATTGTCTTTGCCAGTGTTTGTTTGCTGCCGTTATTGTCTTTGCCAGTGCTTGTTCTCTGCTGGTATTATCTTTGCCAGAGCTGTGTGGGCTGTGGGAACTGTGTGGGCTGTGAGAGCTGTGTGGGCTGTGAGAGCTGTTTGGGCTGTGAGAGCTGTGTGGGCTATGAGAGCTGTTTGGGCTGTGAGAGTGTGGGCTGTGTGGGCTGTGAAGGCTGTGAGAGCTGTGTGGGCTGTGAGAGCTGTGTGGGCTGTGAGGGCTGTGTGGGTTGTGAGGCCTGTGAGAGCCTTGTGGGCTGTGAGACCTGTGGGGCTGTGAGAACTGTATTGGCTGTGAGAGCTGTGTGTGCTGTGAGGGCTGTGAGGGCTGTGTGGGCTGTGAGGGCTGTGAGGGCTGTGTGGGCTGTGAGAGCTGTGTGGGCTGTGAGAGCTGTGTGGGCTGTGAGAGCTGTGTGGGCTGTGAGCTCTGCTTCTTTTGTGCCTCAGTCTACCTAGGCGGGCTGTGAGAGCTGTGTGGGCTGTGAGAGCTGTGTGGGATGTGAGAGCTGTGTGGGCTGTGAGGACTGTGTGGGCTGTGAGGTCTCTGTGGGCTGTGAGAGCTGTGAGAGCTGTTTGGGCTGTGAGAGTGTGAGCCATGTGGGCTGTGAGATCTGTTTGGGCTGTGAGAGCTGTGTGGGCTGTGAGAACTGTATGGGCTGTGTTGGCTGTGAGAGCTGTGTGGGCTGTGAGGGCTGTGAGGGCTGTGTGGGCTGTGTGGGCTGTGAGGGCTGTGTGGGCTGTGAGAGCTGTGTTGGCGGTGAGAGCTGTGTGGGCTGTGAGAGCTGTGTGGGCTGTGAGAGCTGTGTGGGCTGTGAGAGCTGTGTGGGCTGTGAGATCTGCTTCTTTTGTGCCTCGGTCTACCTAGCACAAGATGGATGCCAACACTTCCTGGTTTGTAGTGTTGACAGCCAATGAGCATGCAACTTTCTCTGGAACGCATGCTGATTGGCTGCTACTGTCTATCAACACTCCAAAACAGAAACAGTTGGCAGCCATCTTGTGCCTCAGTAGACTAAGGCACAGGAAAGCAGGAAAGCAAATGTGTAGAACTCAAAAAGGGGGCAGGGTAGAAGCACCCTGACCCTCTAGGCCTGCTCAGGGGGTCCCACAAGGAGCCCCAAGGCCCCTAAAAATTGTTATTTTTTTTTTTTTAAATCGCGGGGTGCTCGCACGGTGCTCGCACTGTGCGCGCTTATAGATATATAATTGATTTCAACTTGAATTTTCTCAGCAACTACTGGAGGGATTTACACCATTTAAGCAAAAGCGTGATCTGCGAATCAGACTCTACCATTTTGCCAAATTTCTTGTAATTCCGTTCAGCCGTTCGGGCTGTAGCCGTGTCTAAAGGTCCTATGGAAAATTGCATGGGGAAAACACGTTTTAGGACCCCCCTTTTTTCTTGGCCCCTGCTTCACGAATCCCCCCGAAACTTTCAGGGAAGGAGCGGAGCGGAATGCGCCATCTTCTTTGAGAAATTCACATAGATTGATCAACCGGCGCCAAAGTTATTCCCAATAGAATGTTGCGGATTTCCTATGGAAACTAGGTCCTAACTATATATACCTACTGGCGACCGCCAGTAGGTAATATATATATATATATATATATATATATATATATATATATATATATATATATATATATATATATATTACCTACTGGCGTCTCGCCAGTAGGTATATATAGTTAGGATTATTTGTCTATGGAACTTTTGAAAATTCTATGTCTAATAACTTTGGCGTTTGTGGACGGAATCGGCTGAAATTTTCAGGGAAATGGCACATTTTGTTTCTGAGCAGCCCCTGAAAATTTGGGGGGGTTTCGTCAAGGGGGGGCCGAGAAAAAAGGGGGTCCCAAAACGCGTTTTTCCCATGTTAATTTCCATAGGGCCTTTGGCCTCACTTTTAGCTCGAACGGCTGAATGGATTTGCACGAAACTTGTCAAAATTGTAGGGACTGTTAGCCCGATGTGCCTTTGCTAGGTCTCAATATATGTACTCCAGTGGATTTTGAGAAATTAACGTTCAAAACAAGATATATATCTGTAACAGCGCTCCGGGCTGCGCTCCGGTCCGCTTACTTTTCGCGAAACGGAACTTTGCGATGCGAAGCTGATTGGCTCCCCGGTGTCTGTCAACATTCTAAACAGTCCGGAGCGGCCGCCATCTTATCTCTCGGTAGGATCGAGAGAGAAGAAGAGGTGAAAAACGAAGGGGGAATTTAATGAAAGGGGGCAAGGTAGACCCCTCTTGACCCCCTAGGAATGATGTCGGGGTTATTAAAGGGTCCCGTGGGGAAAATAAAAAAAAATGATTTTTCACGGTAGAAGCGCTTCTCGGGCCGCGAACTGGGCCGCAAACTGGTAGCGAAACGGGAATTCGCCATTTTGTGTTTCGTTTTAATTAAATTACTAGGTATAAGGGGGTGCGGGAGACGTATCCTGATGCCTTATGTTTTCTGAGGGTGGCTGAGAAGGCTCATATATGTTGATACATGTCTTCCAGCGGCAGTGCGTGTTTTTTTTTTTTTGCTGCGTGACGTCTGTTAACGCTCGATTCGATGGAAATCAGGAAGTGTTGACCGCCAATTTGTCACTGCGATAAAATATTTTGTTATAAATGAATCCTTATTGATAAACTTTGTCTGCGCCATCTTGCCTTTTTTCCAATGCCACAATTTTGTCGTGCACGGCAGCCATTTTAGATGCCAGGCCGGTCCCAGGCTATCACCTAGCCCTGCGGATGTAGTTTATGGCCCCAGCTGTAGAGAATCCAGACATGCCAACCCTCCCGATTCAGGCGTGAGACTACTGATTTCAGTGCTAGTCTCCCGCCTCCCGATTTCTGCGAGCAAAAACCCGGGGGCATATTACCAACAACTAGCGATAATTTATGTCTCTAACTTGTTTAGAGACAAAAATTATCGCCGCACATCGGCGATTTTTATCGCAGATAAACCTTGCTATTACTGAAAAGTCAGCGATATTCATGCATTATCCAGCAAATGTTCTTAGCCATGTTATCCACCTCCAGTAGGATAACATGGCTAAGAACTGCTCGCAAATGCGATAAAAAACGGCCGCAATGCATGAATATCGCTGAAAAGACAGCGAGATTCATGCATTATCCAGCAAATGCTCTTAGCTATGTTATCTACCTCCCATTGGATAACATGGCTAAGAACTGCTCGCAAATGCGATAAAAAACGGCCGCAATGCATGAATATCGCTGAAAAGTCAGCGATATTCATGCATTATCCAGCAAATGCTCTTAGCCATGTTATCCACCTCCAATTGGATAACATGGCTAAGAACTGCTCAGGGCAGGTGTTAGCTTGTGGAGACATTCGCGCTTAGCGCGAATATCTCCAAAATTTGGTAATAGGAGATAGCGATGTAAGGGACTGTTTCCAGTCGCTAACATCTTGGCACGCCCACTTTGCATGTCATTAGTGATAGATATCACTGACATGCAAAGCGGGGCCCAAGATGGTCGCTATCTCTTTTTAGCTGTCACTAACTGGTGTTAGCGACAGCTTGGTAATAGGGAGATAATTTTATCTCCGCTTTCTTGGCTTTTAAAGCCAAAAAAGCGGAATTAAACCCCCTTGATAATATGCCCCACGATTCCTCAGGGGTTTCAGCTGACAGGGCTTGGTATTGTGTTACGTGCTAATTCTTCCAGGAAACGTCAGAGGGTCGATGCAGGGGTTCTAGAAGGGGTGATAAACCATTTAAGCCTCATGAACAAGCGCATGGTCTTTTAAAGATCTGTGAAGTACTCGGGCGGCGGTGTGTGTGTGCCCTCTTTCAGGAGCGGGCGGGGGGGGCACTGCCAGCAACTTGCCAGGCCAGGCAGTGTTCAACACTTGCATCACCCTTTCTCTGCCTGCTATTGCACTCCATGCTTCGGAAAGGTAAGAAAAAGAACGTGCATTTGAGTTTGAAATGTCCGATCCTGTAGCAGTACACTTGCAAAGCCCACACATGACAATAACCTAATTCAAGGCCCCATTCTCCCGATTTTTTAATAATATATAGTACTCCAAAAAAGTAGGTTTATAAAACTTTATTAACTTTTAAATATAACGAACGTAACAAAAACTGTAAATATATTTAAACATTTTTTGACAAAAAAAACAACAATGGTCCGAAGCTGTCTTTTGTGCGAATAGTCCCAAGGCAGCACAACGTGCTGAGTTGTGGACGGCACCCAGGTGAAGAACCATCCCTTCTTTAAACCCCATGGTGACCAACTAAGTGCAGGTTTTACATAAAGTAGTGTTTGCCTAGAGTGGTGCTGTGTTGGACACTCTGAATGGAAATTAACCAGAACTATAACGATAACAACAACAACAACAATAATATAACTTTTATGCTTAAATTACGCAAACATTTAGCTAATCTGCTAAAGGGGGGAGTCGCCATTTCTTTAGATAATTTATTCACCCATCCGTAGCCTCTCTATTCTCCATTACAATGTGTTTCTTGCTGAAATTAACCAGAACTATAACCATAACAACAACAACAACAACAATAATATAACTTTAATGTCCAAATTACGCAAAGATTTAGCTAATCTGCTAAAGGGGGGAGTAGCCATTTCTTTTGATAATTTATTTATCCATCCGTAGCCTCTCTAATCTCCATTACAATGTGTTTCTTGCTGTCGCTAGCTGATGAAAAAACTAAAGTGATAACTTCCTCATCCTTATTTTGTCTTTCTTTGTTCCTTAAGATGTTATCTGTGTCAACCTCTTCCGAGAATGCTGATGCGTTAGGGATTTTCTTGTGTTTCTTAATAGCATTGGTGTCTGCACACTTCTTTGTCAATTCTGTTTATATGATAACTGCTTCATAAACAGACGATATCTTTGTTTAGTCATTAGTGTTAAGTGTGTCTGAAACTACAGTGCCGTTCTGTTTTTCTTTCTTCAGGCTCTACAGAGTTTTGTGTGTTGTTCTTTTGAGCGACAATTATTCCAGAGGTTTCAGGTTCACTTGTTTTGTCCTGCAGTGAGTTAACAGCTTTAGAGACTTCATGTTTATTTGCTATGTCCTGCTGTGCGTCAACTGCTTCAGAGACGTCAGCCTCATTTGTTATGTTTGACTAGATCCTGGACCTGCCCGGCCGCGCCCAAAATGGCTCCGGTGTAAATGGGACTCGTAACTGCTTGTTGTGTACTGGTTGCCCAACCTTGATATCACAAGATACGTATGCAGTTGTGAAGCACATGGCGAAGGCTCGTCTGCTGTAGTGGGGTGCCCCTTTATCATTTCAGTTGCCATTCCGCCCGCTTTTGCTACACTGTGCCTTTTCCGCCATTCAGCTGTTTACCGCCCGCTCTTACGGCTACAGCGTCTCGCTCACCATGTAGTTGAGTTGCTCCCACTCTTGCGGTGCAGCGATAGGCGGCTGCCACAGGACTCTTAAAATGGCGGCCGGCTCTTCGGATTTGGGCCTGGTCCAGTAAAATGGCCCTGGGACACTTTGGAACTCGGACGCTTGTCTGCCAGGGCTTGGGTCCCATTCTCGAAAGCGTCCCCTCAGCCTTGAAGATTCTACAAAAGTCTTGGGGGACCTCGACTCCCGCAGGCTTTCGGTGGGGAGCGGCTGCCATGATTGCTTGCGGAATGGCCACGACGGAGCTACGAGATGGTGGTGCTCTCATGGTGACGCCAGCTTCAGTCTGAAACATCCAGAAACAAGGTGGGGCTTTCATCGTTTGGGAAAAAAAATGTTTTAATCCAATGAAAAGTGTTATTTTTAGGTCACATGACCTAGTCTTACATCATTAGGAAAACAAAAGTAAAATGAACCAATGAAAAGTTTTATTAACAAGTCACATGACCTGTTATGCTTACGTTACGCGCTGCGCGGCGCGCTCTGGATCGTTTCCGGGAAGCTGCGCCTTGCGCACCGGAGCACTTCCGGGTGCGCTAACGCGGCGCGTCATATGACGCATTACGCGACAACGCAGGTCCAGAATATAGTCAAAATGTCTCCACCAACCAGCGGTCGGAATACAACCGCTTTCAGCAGTCCAAAAAGTTCGGTTAAATCTTAAGAGCGGGAGCAACTCAACTACATGGTGAGCGAGATGCTGTAGTCGCAAGAGCGGGCGGTAAACAGCTGAATGGCGGAAGAGGCACAGTGTACCAAAAGCGGGCGGAATGGCAACTAAAACGGTAAAGGGGCGCCCCACTACAGCGTGTCTTCAGGTCAAACGGATTGTGGGACAAGGTCCAGAATGGAAGAGTCATCACAAGGCAAAAAATTCCGCCGGACCCCGGGAGCCGGCCGCCTATGTCGGGGGCGATCTCAGGCCACACCAGGGCAACACGACTTGGGGAGGGGGCAGGAGCCAAGCGCCCCCTCTCAGTCCGCGCCATCTCACCGTCCCTCGGGGGCCTCCGTCAAGCGGTTTAGGGAGGCACTGTATCACATTGTTTTCCAATGCAGTCAGGTCCACAAACGGACCCCACTTACTTTGAATAGTGAAGCTGCAGCAGGTGCAAATAAGGTTTAAACAGTGTAACAAGCGCTGCTTAGAACTCTGAAGTATGGCACTCAACATCCAGGACTTATGCCATTTGTGTAAGGCAGTGACATCGAAGCAACTCAGGGACCAAAAGCATGAACGAACACTCACGTATGAAAATATTATTTGGGGAAGGGGCAGGATCCAAACGCCCCCTCCCAGTTCGCGCCACTACACCGTATGTAGAAAATCTGAAGCCATCGTTCTACAAACTCTCAACGCTTGCTATCAGTGCATGAGTTTCATGCTCGATCGATTGAGCTGGCCTGATCGGGCAACAAAAAGTATAAAATAGTTATGTAAATAGTTATTTAATAAAATGTTTTACCCTGTTTCTTTGCTGGTGTGTTGTCTATATTTATAATATTTGCATAGGGTTTGTCGTTATTTTGGGCGGGGTGGGTGGCGGAGTCGAGCTGTCTTGCAGCCCTCATGGTGTGGAGCTCAGTTCATTTCACTATTTTCGTATTTCTCATGAAGGGTTGTTCCTAATGTTTGTATTTTACCGAGGTCAAAAAGAGATCGAATTAGTGGTCTACTGATTTTGCTCGATTACTTTTATTTTTTTACACGATTTGTCACTATCTGCAAAGACTAAACAGAGTATTGCGACTTTGTGCTTGTTTGTAAATAGAGAATGATCCAAAGAGAACCAATTCTAAAACAGTAAATGCTTGGATAACAATCAATCAAATGGAGAGACAAGCAGGTACGACGGATTACAACGGGGGTAAAGGTCTGCGTTAACTACCGTTCACTATCTGCAAAGAGAGAGTACTACTAAGAGAAAAGACGGGAGGGGGGGCAGCGTTCAAAGCACATCAGCGTGCATAAACACGAAAACGTTTTTACCTATCACGTACTTGACATTTGACAGCTTTTGATATTTGCTATTAAAAAACCATTGAAATTCACAGAAAAAACCATAGGTTATAGTCCATATATAGTTAGGAATTTGCATTTACAAAACCTTGAAAATTCAATGAAAAAACCATTGGTTATAGAACATATATAGTTAGGAATTTGCATTTACAAAACCTTATTTTACTCGCATAAAACCATTGAAATTCCATATATAGTTAGATGCGCTAACTATATATCGCGCACCCGCAATCCACTGCTGATGATGTCACATATTACATCATTCATGACATGGTCAGTGACATCACTGATGACATCACTGATGACAACTCAAATGACATCACTGACAACATCACAGATGACATCATTCATGTGTTAATACGATGAACCTCTACAGACTCTGATATAACCTTAGATACACTCAGTGAAAACAGACACTCACAGATTGTCACTCATCCATGGAGTTACTCATACACCTAGACAGTCATGCAAAGAATCAATCACACCTCCATTTCCTCAACTATACAGTTATACACACCTTACGTATTGAAACATATTCTAACACATATTTACTCTCTTATACAATCACTGATACAAGTTTTCAATGATCCATGCAGCCACTCACACATTCACTGGCTCTTAAACACAGTAATTTATATATGTCAACTCTCGCATGTACTGTGTTTTACATATGTACTTACTTTGACATGTAGCATTGAGATATCCAATCACTCACCAATACACTCATGCACACAGTCAACCACCCATACAGCTGTTTCCACATGCAGTTTTGAACCCATAAATCTAGTGAATCAGCTGTTCACACATCTATGCACAGAGTCACACACCTCCCAGCCACTCACACACATACTCAGTCTCCCATACAAATACTTGGGCAACCAATCAATAACCCATATAGTTACTCATATAGCTACTGATCAACACATGCAGCAGTTTACAGAACAACAGATATAATGATGCACAAATTAATACAGTTTAATCACTAACCCATGCACTCAGTGAGACACATTTAATCACTCCCTCATACAATCAGTCATGCACCTACTAAATCCTTCATCCAGACATTTATACATCCACTCATTCTTCAATATGTAAGACATATTTTAACTTTACAGAAACATACAGTCACTGGATGTTGTCATCAGTGATGTCATTTGAGTTGTCATCAGTGATGTCATCAGTGATGTCACTGACCATGTCATGAATGATGTAATATGTGACATCATCAGCAGTGGATTGCGGGTGCGCGATATATAGTTAGCGCATCTAACTATATATGGAATTTCAATGGTTTTATGCGAGTAAAATAAGGTTTTGTAAATGCAAATTCCTAACTATATATGTTCTATAAGCAATGGTTTTTTCATTGAAAATATATATATATATATATATATATATATATATATATATATATATATATATATATATATATATATATATATATATATATATATATATATATATATATATATATATATATATATATATATATATATATATTCACCAGTGGGTAGTTATAGTTAAGACCTAGTTTCCAGTAAAAAAAAAAAAATTTTTTGCTAATAACTTTGGTGCCATTTCACAAATCTTCATGAAATGTTAATAAAAACTAGTTTGCCACTCACTTCAGCTACTGCTTGGAAAGTTTCTGGGTGACTCGTCAAGTGGGCATCGATTAAAAAGGGGGTCCCAAACGTGGTTTCCCCATGCAATTTCCCATAGGGGTTTTGAACATGACTACCGCCCGAAACGCTGAAAGGAATTACATCAAATTTAGCAGAAAGCTAGGTCTTTGTCCAAAAAGAGTGATTTTCGTAATTTTGTGTAAACCCATTCATTATTCTTGAAGTTGTTAAAAAATAAAAGATTTATGCATATCTAAGGATGCCGAGCCTACGCAAATCTGACAGATGTCATGATGACATCTGCTTGATTGCCACCACTTCAACCGGGAAATGGTGGCAGCCATCTTGGAACTCAGCGCGAGTCACAAAAAAACAAAAAAGAATAACAGAAGGGGGCAGAGTAGTAATACTCTGACCTCCTAGTTTTTTTGTAAATATTGCCACAAATTTGGATCTGCAAATTCATGGCAAAAACCAAAAAATGAGTGCAGTCTCCCATGATTAGTATTTTAAATTCTCCCTGGGTGGGCCAGGTCGTGGGGGCATTATAATAAAAATAATTTGGGTGGGAGATTGTGTGGGCTCCCCCATACCATTTTCAGCCCAGTGGGCCCCATCTCCCATGGCCTAGCCTTATTGTATATTGGGTGGGGAGCAAACAGCTCCCACAGGGCTGATTTCGGCCCAGGGACCCAACCCCCTGGGCCTGGATGTCTTAGTAATGGGGTGGTAGACCCTGGTACTATCTATAACTTGCATTCTTGCTGTGCACTGCTAATTACCCCAAATAATACATCAATCATGACATCTTCAATGAAATCAGTTTGCCAAAAAGCGCATTTGTAAAGTGGTAGAGCTAGGGGTATGGCCTCCAAACACTTCTCAGCAATCCCACTTTGTGGGAGTTACTGGTCATAATAATCGGTTCAGCTGAAATTTCTATTTTGAATTTTGTGAGTTTATCACTTTGGCTATACTGTCACTTCTTTGAGCACACTGTTTCAAGACTGTCTTGTGTTGATGAGGTTGTGTTTATTTGCACTATTCGTGTAGGTAAGCCTATACGTGTGAGATTCATTGCATATCATTATCATCTACTCAATAAGCAATAAGCTGAAGGTGAGAAGAACTCCTCACTTCAGCACTTTGGCGTCTGCCTCAGCAGGAGTGGCACTTCGCACTTTCCATGTCTGATTTTAACAGTGTTATCATTTAGCTTTTAAATACTTTATATGCTTTTAGCTTTTACATATTTCAACTATCATTTTCTTGCAGCTCTTTAAATATTTTAATTGTTTTAACGTCTCAAGGCACACATGTTGTTTCTATTTAAATCACTGCATTCTTCAAATCGAACTCACCTGATTCTGCAGAGCAGGACAATCTCTTTGTTTCCACTTCCCTGGTCCGCCAAGGTGTTTGCCGATTGAACATAGGGACGCAGACACACCCTCTCGCCTGACCTGCCTGACTTCCAGTGGGGATTACAAATCACCGGGCAATTTGGCGCCCGGCCAGCTACATAAACGCACGCTGGGCTGGACCCGGAGCGGAAGGTGAGAGGAACCCCTCCCTTGAGCAGTGCTATCTGCCTCAGTGGGAATGGCACTTCGCACTTTCCACATCTGATTTTTTAACAGTGTTATCTGCTTCTAGTTTTTAAATACTTTATCTGCTTTTAGCTGTTAAATATTTCAAATATCATTTGCTTTTAGAGTCCGGGCCTTTGAGATGAATGCCAAATTTCAAATATCTGTGAGTGTTCATGCACAAGGACACTTTGCGCCCCTTTCACGTAATTCACACTAGCGCACCCACAGCTAACGTCTGGCTGCCTGGCCACTTCATCGTTCGGCAAAGGGATAAATTAGCACTGTTTCTGTTTGAAGTAATTTGTAGCTGCTTAACCTGGGAATTTCTCAGAAGGCTGTAAGGGAGAGGCTTGGTTCGCTGTTGCCTTGAACATTCATAACCACTTTTTCTCACAGTTTGCCTGATTTGAAGCTTGAGGTGGTTAGAGGAGACTGGAATGTTTTGTTTATGTCCATATGGACATTGCAAGGCAATGGACAACTTATAGGACCTTATTAAGCAGGAAGTTAAATATGAACACCAGTTGCAAATAGAGCTCAAATGCAACTTTTGTCTATAAAGTATTGGTGCGGCTCACCTAAAAATCATAGATGGTATAAATGTTATATATAATATCACAAAGAATCACGTCTTGTTCTCTGTGGTGGGGCCGAGACTGCTGCTGTATTTAGGGAGCATGGGTTGTGAGACATTATGTGGTGAAGTGTGGCTCACTGGTTAGAGGAGGCAGACCTGGAAGCAGAAGTCAGCCCGGTACCAGGATTCAATTCCCAGCTCGGCGGGGTCTTGAGTCCTAAAAATGTCCATGGACTCGACAATTCTCACTCCGGTGCCTACTCGATTCACGGGTTCACACTCTGCGACTCTGGGCAATAGCTTGCTTCATCTCCACAACGGCCCCTCGCGGCGGGATGCCTGGCTTTCACCTTGCGGATACCCTGCCGGGGTTATCTCACAGGGGAATACCAGGACGGGTTCCCTAAGCAAGCGCTTAGAAACCGCTCGGTGATTTGCGCTATATAAATTCCTGTACATTTACGTTATGATCGGATATTGCGACTGCAAGCCTGCGTTACTGATAGTGCATTGCATTGATTGATGCTTCTTTTTTGGAGGGTCCGGTTGCAGCAAGGAAGAAGGGGTTTGGCAGCCAGATGTGAGTAAGTGACATTCCAGAATAGGCATCATCAGAAAGGAACAGCTGGGCTTCAAATTCAGAGTTTACCCTGGTCTGCTCGCTGCCAGCACTGGACTCCAGACAGGAGCTCTCTAATCACTGCTGGGCACCTGCACTGATTCTGCAAGTCAGATCCTGACACCCTGTGTATTCAGGACTAATGGGGCCTTGATGTGCATTCTGTGGCCAGGGATGTGGAGGTGAGATGTCATGGGTGTGTAGAGCTCAGTCTTCCTCCTCTCTGGGTGGATGTGAGGTGTTTTCAGATTTACACCCCTGTGGGTGACAGGCACCTCCTCAGGATCTTGCTGTGCCACAGCTTGCCCATCTGTGCTTCAATGACACACATCTAGTGACTGACCCTCACTCACAGATTCACAGTACAGGGTATAGACTGTCATGTCGTGCATCCTTATGGCCATGCACATGGCACATTTCCTGACCTTTCAACCTGGAGATTTTGGTTCTAACCCTTGTTAATGGCACGTTTAGCAATACTAGTTCTGGATGTGGATGGGTGGAGACAATAGAGGAAGTGGGTGGAGCCAGTGGAGAGAGTGGGTGGAGCCAGGGTGGGTGTGGCCTCCTTAAAAAATGTTAGCACCTGCACTTATTATTTTACAAACTAAGCACTGCCCGAAGGCATCCCAGGGCTAAGGAAAACACTAAACCAGATTCATAACATATCAGGGAAAAAGAAAGCTTTTTAACTGTTTACAAAGATGCTGGTGAGTAGATTGAGAGTGGATGTGAAGGGGGATAAGATTCCAAAACTTGGCAACACTATATCAAAACAGGCGGCCTCCACTTCTTGTTCTTTTGATTTTTGAAACTGTTGACAAGTATTTACCCTCTGATCTTTGGACTACTTTAGGCTGGTAGGGAAGAATCATGGCCTGATTCAGCAGAGATCCTTTTCACACCAATGCTTTATGTGCAATGCACATAGCCGTAAATTGAATCCTCTCCTGGATGCCAGTGTAATAGACACTCCCAG
Organism: Lissotriton vulgaris; assembly: GCF_964263255.1. Taxonomy (NCBI): domain Eukaryota; kingdom Metazoa; phylum Chordata; class Amphibia; order Caudata; family Salamandridae; genus Lissotriton; species Lissotriton vulgaris. The sequence continues at coordinate 1,194,035,139 of NC_141689.1, read as the reverse complement.
GATATCAGTGAATTGCTCATGGAGCGACAGCTAGACTTTCTCTTTGTTTCTGAAACCTGGTTAAAGGACTGGTGTAATCCAGACATTACAGCAGCACTTCCCCTCAAATGCACGATCTGTAGGAAGGACAGAGGAGAATCCAGAGGAGGGGGTTGACCATTATCTTACATGACCCACTACAATGCACTAGTTTCAAACTTAATACACTTAAGGGAGCAGGAAGCCTTGGCTTCTGCTTCACAATAAATGCCTCCCTTGCCTTTACAGGAGCCCTGATCTTTGGCCACCCGGTCCGAGTGCCACCTTTCTTGATTCTCTAGGAGAAACCGTAAGCCATTTTTTGGTTAGATGTGCCAATTTCACCCTCCTAGGAGACATTAATGTCCACCTAGAATGCAGAAATGAGCCGGTGCGGACATATTCCTTGAGATAACAGAATCCCTTGGATTGCACCAGCTGGTTGATGCTCCGACTCACCAGGCCGGCCATACATTGGATGGTGTCTGCTCCAATTTCATCTCGTTATCAGTAGATACCCCTATCCAATAGATATGGTCAGACCACAAATTCATACCCCTCGCTATTAAGAGGCCACTTGTGAATCCCCTGCCAAGCAAACCCCCCCTTACAACCAAGGTGCAAGTGGGCGCAAAAAGCCATCAATTCAAAGTTGCCCACCACTGCCCAGGCTCATGTCCCTGTCCTAACTGGCAAAACCTCCAAGGATTCATGACTCTGTCACACCTGGATGACCTCAACAAGCAATAAGCTAATCCCACTAGAACTACCCAATAAGAAAACGAAAACCCAAACCCAAAAATCCCCCTGGTTTATGCCCGCCCTAGCTCAACTACATCTCCAATGTAAGCAATTGGAACACAAGTGAAGAAGAGTCAATGATGCATCAGATCAAAAAGCATTCAAAACAAGCAGGAGCCACTACCACACTCATATCAAATTAGCAAAAAAGGAGTATTACTCCAACAAAATACTTGAGCACAACCAACACCAAAAAATCATACTCTCAATTATAAAGTCCTTCACTGACCCCCAAGCATTGCTTAAAGAAATTCCTCCCTCTCAGACCGTATGTGACTAGATCTTGATCTTTTTTGAGGAAAAAATCCAGAAGGTTCAAAAACACCTTGCAACGTTCCCCACACAAAATTTTGATTGGGACTGGGAGCCCAACACAACTAGATCTGGTCACTTACTCCAAACCTTTAAACCAATCTTTTTTGAGCAGACACAGGCTGCAATTGCCACCTGTAAATCAGGGTCCCCCTTGGATGCCTGCCCCCCCCCGCCCCCATGATTCTTCGCCAAATCATAGACATTGTTAACCTGGTAATCAACCAGATAGTCAATTCCTCATTACTCTTAGGTACAGTTCCAGAGGAATGGAAGCTAGACACTGAAAAAAAGCAAAACATAGACTCATCCAATCTCTCCAATCTTCATCTGATATCCCTCCTCCCGATACTGGGCAAAATCACAGAAAGATTAATTCACAAAGAACTAACTAAGGGGTCTAATATAATGGCTGGTGGATCGCCACCGCCCGTATGGCGATGGCGATCCGCTCACCATTATAAACAGCCTGCCTCCCATTTACCCCCGCCATATTAGGATGGCAGGGGGACCCTGGCGGACAGAAAGACCGGCCGCTGGTTTTCTGCCGGTCAAACAGGTGACCGGGAGGAAAGGGGGCATCGCCATCCATATCAAGTTGTAGGCGGTGATGTGCCTTTCCATGGAGGCATTGCCGCTATGGAAATGCATGCAGAGTCTGCATGTGGGGACCTGTTGCGGGTCCCCAGGGTATTGGGGATTTAGGGGTGCACATGGGGGGTACCTATATTACCCCCCTGCATTTGCATGCACAACATGGCCAACACCGTTGCACTTATTGGAGTGGGAATAGTAAATTATTCCCCTCCGCTGTCCAACACTTTCCCTAGTGTTGCACTTGTTGGAGTGGGAATAGTAATTTTTACCCATCCGCTATCCAACTTTTTCCCTACTGTTGCACACGCTGGAGTGGGAATAGCAAATTATTTCACTTTGTTATCCAACACTTTCCCTACTGTTGCAATTGTTGGTGTGGAAATGGTAATTTTTACCTGTACGCTATCCAACAGTTTCTCTAACATTGCATTAATTGGAGTGGGAATAGTAATGTTTACCCCTCCGCTATCCAACACTTTCCCTACTGTTGCACTCCCTGGAGTGGGAATAGTAATTTTTATGCCTCTGCTGTCCAACACTTTCCCTACTGTTGCACTTGCTAGAGTGGTAATAGTAATTGTTCCCCTTCGCTATCCAGCACTCTCCCTACTGTTGCACTCATTGGAATGGGATTAGTAAATTGTTCCCCTCCCCAGTCAACACTTTCCTTACTGTTGCAGTCATTGGGGAGTGAATAGTAAATTATTCCCCTTCGCCATCCAGCACTTTCACTATTGTTGCATTTGCTGGAGTGGGAATAGTCATTTATTTCCCTATGCTATCAAACACTTTCACTACTGTTGCATTCGTTGGAGTGGTAATAGTAATTTATTGTGTGAAATCAATAAGGACTAGCCTATTTGTGAATTTACATAGACTCAAGACTGTACGACAGGGTACAAACCCTTTTGTTTGTTCATGAAGCACTCACCCACCAACCTGGTTGGTGGCATGCTTCATCATCAGGCCCACCCAGAGTGTGCTTCGATGTCTGAATACACCGGAACAGGTATGTTTCTGAGTGTGCAGTGTAGTGACGTGAAGGTGAAAGTTTAAAAGCTATACAGGGATCCCAGTACCCGAGGGTAAATTATATTTTAATAACTGGGTCACTGTTAGCATTAAAAAAAGGCTGTTGGATGTTATAGGAGTGTCAATTAGGGTCTCCTACATCCTGGTGTGGTCTACATGTTTCAGCCAGGCTGTTATGATTAAAACTGGCTTTCCTCAGGACCAAAGTGTGTAGGTGCAGATTACTTAATTTTAAGTGATGGTGTAATTTTGAAAATGTGTAGGATTAGCTAAGGTGCTTTACACGTGTGAGGGGGATTCCCTCTTAGCGCATTACTGAACATACAACAAGTATGACAAAACACAAATACAGGGGAGAGTCTTAGTATAGTAGCATATTCACAAGACAGTTTGATTGCCGATATCTATTGTGCTGTGTAGACGATAAATAAATGGCAAATGGTGTAGCCATATTGGTGGTACGACTAAGGTGAAAGTTACCATATATACATGAAGTTTTGTGGTGGGCTAAACATCGTAAGCGCATCAACACAATAAAACGGTGGTAGGTGGATGAAAGGAATATTATCCTCACGTTGGCTTGTTGCCAAATTAGCCCCATGTAGTAGTCCAGCAGAGGAGTGGACCCTGGGAAAATAAAGGGGCCTCAGGGGGTTATGGACCTGTGGAGAGAGAGCTTACCCGGCTCGTAGCTGAAGCGCTCAATTTACTCACAACACTTTCGGTCAGTGTCTGCGCTGAACCTCATGTCGTCTCCGCGGCCTCCGTAAGACTGTCCTGGGCCGTGTTTGTGCCTTAAATGCAGTCTGCATCATTCGGAACACCTGTGCGAGAAAGGACAGAGAAAACAGACTGTGCGAGGACATGCTGAGTCATGGCTATGCTGCACAGGTGCGGGAGAGTAGTGTATCCTGCTGTGAGCATGCCCATGTGCGGGGACACACTGAGTCATGGCCATGCTGAGCATCTGCGGGAGAGTAGTGTATCCTGCTGTGAGCATGCCCATGTGCGGGAGAGTAGTGTATACTGCTATGAGCATGCGGGGTTCCGATTGTCGGCGCCTGCGCTTTGGGTGTGGCTTTGTAATCTGTACCCAGTGTACACAGATTAGTGTACAGGTGTAGTAACATTAACGGTTGAGAAATAAAGAGCGCTAATGGTAAAAAAAGCTCTGTGGGGGTTAAGTTGTGATGCCAGGTGTATTATAACTGGCTAATACAACAGAGGGACATTTAGTACGGAGTGGAATCAAGAGTAGTGTTTCATGTGGGGAGAAAAGAGTCATGTCTTCAGCGATCTCCAAGGTATGGAGTCATTCAAGCCCAAACCCAGTTTCTGGATGGAGAGGCGATAGATCCATCTCTGTTCTTTTGCATGAAGGATCCGGTCATTGTCTGTTTGGTTAATGTCAAATTTTTCAATGACCAGGTTCAAAGGCCAGCTCGGTGGCACTGGAGTTGCACGTGAATCGTAGGTAAGGGTCATGCTCATTAACCCAAGTGAGAAAAATGTTTAGTGCATCCTGTGTTCCCTTACCTACAATTCATGTGCAACTCCACTGCCACCGAGCTGGCCTTTCCGGATCTCAACATTACAGCAGAACAAGGGTCTCTGCGCAGTACCACCTACTACAAACCTACAGCTAGGAACTCGCTGTTGCGGTTTGATAGCTTCCACCCCAGACCCTAAGAGAAAACCTACCCTTTGGGCATTTCCTGCATATCCGCAGAAACTGCAGCCACCTAGCGGACTACAAATGACAATCCTGCACCTTATCACACAAACTACAGAAGCGGGGATACCCCAACGGCATTATTGTCAAAACCAGTAAAAAGGCCCGCAATATAAACAGAGAATCAATACTGGAAACTGTGACAAAAGACCGGGAATCACCATCCATGACCTGTGTCACCACCTATAATACAGCGTCAAATCAGGTTTCTAGTATTATCCGCAAACATTGGAAGATAATCAATTCAGGCACCAGAGAATGGGAGACCCCATGCTTTGCATTTAAACGTGCTAACAGCCTTAAAGACAAACTAGTGTCGACATGACCACGGGCCAGTCCTAAATCTATGGACAATACAGTCCTCAACTGCTGGGGCCTCCCCAAAGTAACATGGCCATTACCCATGTAACAACTGCAGTGTGTGACATCTCACTAAACCAACAAAAACTCTCAACCTTGAACCTGGCAAAACCTGGACACAATGCCAACACATGAACTGCAACTCCAGCAACCTTGTGTACCTCATAACATGCCCCTGTGGGCTCCGTTATGTGGGCATGACGACCCGCAAAATCAGGACTAGAGTGGCTGAACACAGAAGCACGATCAGGTGTGGCAAAAACATCAGCAGACTGACAGAGCACTACCTCACGGCACATCACACCCCCAATGACATGTCCTGGACTGTCATTGAACAATTTGACATTAACCAAACAGACAATGACCGGATCCTTCATACAAAAGAACAGAGATGGATCTATCGCCTCTCCACCCAGCAACTGGGTTTGGGCTTGAATGACTCCATACCTTGAAGCTCGCTGAAGACATGACTCTTTTCTCCCCACATGAAACACTACTCTTGATTCCTCTCCGTGCTAAATGTCCCTCTGTTGTATTAGCCAGGTATAATACACCTGGCCTCACAACTTAACCCCACAGCGCTTTTTAAGTCCTTTTTCACTGTTAGCGACCTTTATTTCTCAACCGTTCATGTTACTACACCTGTACACTAATCTGTGTACACTGGGTACAGCTTACAAAGCCAGACACGCAAAGCGCAGGCGCCGACAATCGGTACCGCGCATGCTCATAGCAGAATACACTACTCTACCGCACATGGGCATGGTCACAGCAGGATACACTACTCTCACGCACATGTGCAGCATAGCCATGACTCAGCGTGTCCTCGCACAGTCTGTTTTCTCTGTCCTTCCCCGCACAGGTGTTCCGAATGATGCAGACTGCATTTAAGGCACAAACATGGGCCAGGACTTTTTCGAACAGACTACGCGGTGAGATGATTACATGTTTCAAGGTATTACTTAGACCATAGAGATTGGATGGGGAATATGGTACAACTCTAACTACACCTCTTAACAGACAGTACTAGTAAATAAACGAAGGATTGGTTAACAGCATAGCAACAAGGTGGCCATCCTTTTTATTCTTGGATTCTTGAAAAGAAAGATTCCACTAACAGACGTGCTCTTTGTAGGATTCATCAATAACTTAGTCAAATCACGCTCTTGCCCTGAAGAAGTCCTCTGGACGAAACGCGTCGGCTACGTTTTGTATAAAGCAAAATAATAAAAAGAAATTTTAAGCCCTACTGCATGGATTTCTTAGATTCTTACTTGATGATTACTGTTTGATTTGGGAGTGCTGAACCAGCGTGTTTTATTGTTAATCATAAAGGCCTGGCTGAAACATGTAGACCACACCTGGCTGTAGGAGACCCAAATTAACACTCCTATAACATCCAACAACCTTTTTTTTAATGCTAACAAAGACCCAGTTATTAAAATATAAGTTACCCTCTGGTACTGGGATCCTTGTATAGCTTTTAAACTTTCACCTTCACGTCACTATACTGCACACTCAGAAACATACCTGCTCCGCTGTATTCAGGCGTCGAAGCACAACCGGGACACACTCGGTGTCACTGGGTGGGCACGATGATGAAGCATGCCACCAACCAGGTTGGTGGGTGAGGGCTTCATGAACAAACAAAAGGGTTTGTACCCTGTCATACAGTCTTGAGTCTATGTAAATTCACAAATAGGCTAGTCCTTATTGATTTCACATATAAAACCCTGGGGATATTGACTAGCTACCTAGTCCTCTCTCTCTCTGGTGATAGTGATATAGTAATTTATTCCCCTATGCTATCCAGCACTTTCCCTACTGTTGCACTTATTGGAGTGGGAATTGCAACATTTTCCCATCCGATATCCAACACTTTCCTTAGTCGCTGGAGTGGGAATAGTACATTTTTCCCCTCTTCTATCCAACACTTCCCTACTGTTGCACTCGCTGGAGTGAGAATAGTAGTGTATTTGCTTCCGCTACCCAACACTTTGCCTGCTGTTGCAGTTAATGTAGTTTTACATTTTTTATTATTTAATTTATAATATATATATATTTTTGTTTTTTTTATAGTACAGGTGCGTGTATATATATAAATATATATGCACAAACTCAGTTCCCCACACGCTGTCGCTTCCCCAGACGTGGGGCAAGAACAGACAAGACCACAAGATAGTTGATGCCGGATTTATTTCAGTGCTGTCGCCATAACGTTTCTGCTCACAATGAGCCTTGATCACATGACAACGTGAAGGTAGTGCTAATTCTCTTTTAAAGTGCTAGTGCCACATTTCAGTTACATCACATGGGTTGGACACAGAAGAAAGACTAGTAAAACACATATAACGTCGTCCTAGAAAAGCAATACATACTTTAAAACATGGCGATTAAATAATGGCTTTTGCAGGGATAAAAATATATGTTAAAATCAATTAATACATATATAAATATCTACAATATCTGTTCCCTATAAATTGCTGAAGATTTTTGTATATGTGCAATATAAAGCCAAAATGTAAACATAAAATCCATATGTAAACATTTAAATATCAAGGTTTTGAAATTTACCACCATTGAATTACTAGTCCAAAGAAAATTACAATCACGGGATAAATCCCTATGTATAACGGCCAACCTTAGTGACATATACCCAAAGTTGTGCTCATAAAATAAAGTGCATGGTGCTTGGTGCTATTGAAAAAAACATGAGTCTAAAAATAATTCTGGACTTGTTCCTCTGGATCAAACTGAGCCCAGACTTATTCACAGAGGAACCGACCTCACTGCTGGTTTTTACATCAGATAGTAATTGATACTTAAAATCATGAAGGCAAGAATTAATAGCTAAAAGATAGAGGAAATCAGTAACTTTGAGTAGATACCTAAGTGCAAATTACATAGCAGCATATACAGTTCATACAGAACAATGGAATCATGTGCAAATTGTTGTTTCAAGTTTTTAAATAACCATGCAATATAAAACAATAAATAACTATCAAAAGTTAAAACTGTCTAAAATTCATATATTGCAACAGTGTAGTTTTGCGTCATAACTAAGTAACATTGGTTGTAATTCTGGAGGCCTCAGTGTAAACATGTATACATATCTTCCGTAAGATTTAAACCGTTAGGTTGTTTACTATCTAATTGGAGAATGTATTTAGTCTCAAGTTTTCTTAACTGAGCCTCTCTATTGGCACCTCTTCTACTTGCACATATCGAGTCAATAACATAGTACTGTAGCTGGTTACTGTTGCTCTGGTGGAATTCTTTAAAGTGCCTTGCTACAGGATACGTATTGACCTGATTTGTAATAGCCCTAAGGTGCTGTAATATACGTTTATAAACCGGGAGTTTGGTACTCCCGATATACCGTGGGGCACAAGGGCATTCGAGAATATAGATGGCGAATTCAGTTTTGCATGTTAGGACCTTATTGATTGTACGGTTCTTATTGCCAAAACCATCTCTGAAGGTCTTTTTATTGATGCCATGTGCACAGGTCTTGCAAGTTTCGCATTTAAAGAAACCTTTGTTGGTTTGCCACCAAGAGGTTTTGTCAAGCACTTCAGGACTAGTATCTACCAATTTATCTTTCATTGAGGGTGCACAACTGTAAGTGATAGATGCCTTACTGGGAAGTAAATTACCAATTACGACATCTTTTAATACAATTGGCCAGTTTCTGTTTATGATCTTACGCAGTTCTGTATGTTGATTACAAAAGCCTATTATGATTCTGAATGGCTCTATTGGTACAGTATTAGGGGTTATAGTTGCCAACTGCATGTTGGGCGTATCTTGTGCAGTACAATATTTACTAAGCAACTGAGAACGAGTAATCAACATAGATTTCTGTATAGCCTTCCTGATAGTTTTTTTAGGATAGCCTCTTTCTCAGAATCTAGCCATGCTAGATTCTTGTGCCAACTGTAGCTCCTAGTCATTGCTACATAGTCTTCTTAACCGGATCATTTCCCCATAGGGTATACTTGTAATTAAATGAGCCGGATGTGCACTGCCTGCATGTAGCGTGGTATTACCTGCAGTGCTCTTTCTATATTGGCGTGTTTCAAGACCATTTCCAGTTACAAAAACTTCTGTATCCAAAAAGGTTTTTTTTTCTTGGCTCAAAGTTGCTGTAAAATTAAGGTTAAAGGAATTTATATTGATGTTTGCCACAAAATCTAGTGCATCTGTCTTACTGCCTCTCCAGATCACAAATAAATCATCAATATATCTGTACCATGTAGTCACATTGTTGGCCATAGTATCTTTATACTCAACCAGGAGGACCAGTTCCTCCCAAGCTCCCATGTGTAAACATGCGTAGCTTGGTGAGAAACTGGCCCCAATGGCTACTCCCTGGAGCTGTTTGTATAGCAAATTGTTGTACATAAATACATTATGATGCAAACAGTATTCCAGCATAGTAATCAACATTTCATTATGATTGTCAAACATTCTTTCTCTGCGCAATAAATAGTATTTAATTGCTGCTATACCGTCTCAATGTTTAATGCTAGTATATAGCGATGAGACGTTTAGCGCCATCAGCCAATCCCCCTCCTGCCATACAACATTGCGTAATTTTGATAAGAAATCCCCAGTATCTTGGATATAAGAGTCCAACGATTTTACAAAGCCTTGTAAAAAGTAGTCAATATAGACTGAGGTATTTTCCATCAGACCACCCCTGGCTGAAATAATAGGCCTGCCAGGGGGGTTAATGCAATCTTTGTGTATCTTGGGGATGTGATATAGTTTTGGAATCACCGGAAAATCATTCCATAGAACTTTGAACTCCGCCTCAAAAAGTAATTTTTTGTTTCACCATCCCCATAATTTCTGATGGTATTCAACTTGCATGGCTTTAGTGGAGGTTGCATTAATTCGTTCATAATGTTCCCGATTATTTAGTTGAGCATAAGCTTCCTTGACATATGCCTCTTTGGTTTGTAATACAATGTTATCACCCTTATCACTGGGGCGCACAACAATATTCTTATAATTGCTTAATTTATTAATCAGCGCTTCATAGTCCATAGTTCTTTTGTCATATTTGAATTTTTTCATGCAGGTTTTGCTGTGTAGACTCTTGATTTTATTTGTTACATTCTCATGAAAAATGTCTAAATTGTCCCGTGGCATTATGGGGATAAATGTGGAGGGTGGTCTAAAGGGAGTGATTGGATTTGTCAGATCCACTGTTCTAGTTTCACCTCTGCACTCAATGTTCCCTTTTCCATTCCTTCATTATTCCACAAAGCTTCCATTTCTTGTGTCAGGGATTCCCCTCTTGAATCTGTGGTATTCGCCTGGGGCGTATCATAGATGGTTTGTAGTAGATGGAACTTTTTTAATTTAAGTTTTCGTACAGCCTTGTAGATGTAAATATATATGTGTATTTATATTTTTTATATATTTCTAACATGTTATAATTTATTAAAATAATTATTTACTAAATATATATTACATTTTATATATGCATGTTTAATTTATTTTTACATTGCATTCATTATTTACAATTGAACATTTTCTAATAATTCTCAATATTTTTTTAAGTTATATGTATTATTTAATTATTTGACATTATTTTTTATACGTTTAAAAAAACGATATATTTTTTACTTCAATATTCTAAACAACTAAGGGGCCGATTCCGATCTTGCTCAGAAGGGCTCCGAACGCGATCCAGCCAGAAAAAGTAGGAGCCGTACGATCGTTTTCTGACTGACTCGTAAAGCTGTACGAGCGAGCAAGTAGGATGCGAGAAACGCAAAATTGCCAACCGCATCCTTTCCGGGTCCGAACCACTCCGTACGTCTCGTCCGTAAGCAAACCGTGCCGTGCAATGGAAGTGATTTCCGACCGAGTCAGTACGATGCACGATTCGGACAGCCGGATTGAGTCGGAGCCTCCGACACGTAAACTCTCCGGGAAGCGGACTTCGGGGGCCCGCACTGGACCCCCGTAGTCCGCTTCACCCATAGTCATACGAGTCGATCGCACATGCATGTACGGTGCGGGTGGCACAGATGCCTCTCCATTAAAGGGGGCACCCTTGTGCGCCGCGTTCCTTTTTCATCAATGGGAGCCTATGTATGCGTTGTACAACATGCTCCTATTGACTTCAAGGGGGCTCCAAGCGACCCGTGTCCGTCAGCTCTTGTTCGCATCGTACTCGGGCACTCGGAGCCCCGGAGCACGTCGGAAAGCCCTCCGGATCCAAGTTGGATGGAGCCTTCTCCCAGCGAGAATGGAATCGGCTCCTACATATTGAATTTTTTCCATTTTCTTTAATTGTACTTCTTTTTCATGTTTGTCCAGCCTTTTTTCCAAATCTTCAGATGATTTCTTTCCTTCTGGGGTTAAAAAGAATCGTTCTAATGATTTCTCAATGGCTGTGATTTTCTCCATTGCAGATGACAATCTCCTCTCTGCATGTGTAAGTGTATCTATCAGTTTCATAGAACACTCAGTGTGTCACTTTGCCATTTCAGGAGCAGGTTGCAATCCAGATCACTTAGGGTTGGCAGGACAACAATTCTCAGGCCCCTGGGAATGCGTTTGCATTCTATAAATTTCTTTAAAGTTAGGCTCTTCCACCACTTATTGATCTCCATTATTCTAGCCTGCTCTAGATCTTTCAACTGTTGTCGCAGTGTATTGGTTACGTTGGGACCTTGGCTGTTACTGGATCCTTCGTTGATGTCTCCACTATCACTAAACATGTCCTTTAGGTGTAGTTCCAGTTTACTACAGCTATCTGCCATGTTGCTTTCATGTTCAGAAGTGTCTGTCTAAAAAAAAGTTTTTTATGTTTTAATTCAGTAATCCCCTTTGAGATTATGGATATGCAAGCACCTTTATGTAAGTAATATGAAGCCAACTCCTTGTCGGGATTCCCAACACACCGCAATGTATTGTTATCTCACTTATTTCAAATTGCGGTGCAAACGGAAAACAACTGAAGTCAAGCCTGCAATTCTTTTCCGGCTACACTGTAGCAAGATGGGATGTTGCTTGGATACAGCAAACTGGCTCGGAAGGAGGCGCGTGGACGGGACGCCTTCGCGTACACTTGGGACCAAGAAACCCACAAAGGTCATCACACCTCCTGCTCCCGCCCAGCCTCTTACCATCCCGTTTCCGTCTGTGGAAATTCTTGAGCGTTTTCCTTATTCCACCATGGCTTGTCAGTCGGAGTCAGCTCCCTACACCAATACTGCGGGAGCCAGTTCAATTCCGGATGCATGTCTCGTGTAGATCGACTCTATGTTCCAAAATGTGAACGTTTCTGGGACCTGCCCTGCTTTGCAAAACGTCCGAATTCCAGGACGAAACAGAAGGACAGCACACAGGAATCTTTAGAAGAGCAGTTTATTAGGCTTGAACTGGTTCCATTGTTTTTTTTAAGCAATCATCACGTTGCACGTTCCAATATGGCGGCACTTTCTGTTATTGCTTTTGGGTCCTTTGTTAATGTCCATGAAATGTTAACGTTTGACGGGTATATTACACTAATGGCCACCGCGCCTTCTGTGCAACAATTGACGAAGGCCGATGCCGAAACGCGTCTTTATGTGTTAAGGGTTTTCTATTAAAAACGGACTGAAGACCACCCCCGTGAGTGCTACGTTCTTTATCAGGATAAGGTCCTGTGGATGTTGGGAGCAGTGTATATATATATATATATATATATATATATATATATATATATATATCCAAATTCCACTCTCTACGTGTTTTGTAATCACGCCCGAGAGAGACGGACTCTTAAATTCAGCAGCAGCCGCTGGTAACTTTATTGATTTTTTTCTTTTCTAGTGCATTGCTGTGCCCTTAACCAAATGCGTTTCGGTGATACCGGTCGCCTTGCTCGCTGATCATCAAGTGCTCACACCCCCTCTAGGTTTTAAATTCAGTACTACCAATCCCTGGTCGCCATCAATTTCATAAAAACAAACAACAGACTGAAGCAAGCATAAACTTATCAGAGTCCATAACATAAAAGACAGACTCCATTATTCGAGACTCATCTTAAAAATATCACATGCCGTTATCTAAAAAAAAATATATATATATGAATGAATGAATGACTACGCATTTTTATAGCGCATGGCTACCCGGGGGCATCCCAGCGAAATTCCAATTTTTTGGTACTCATGTGGCTGGTAAATTGTAAATTCAATGAGTTGTCATTGAGGATGATCTCAAAATCATTTGCTCACATGAGTACCAAAAAATTGGAATTTCTAGATGTTAGTCTAGAAATTATCAATGGGACACTGTGGGGAACAGTTTGCTCCATGCTAAAAGTTGCCACCCTCCAAACTTAATACGGAGCATCCCATTGGGAGAACTAATCAGGGCCAAACGCAATTGCAGTGCCAATGAGAGCTTTGAGGCAGAAAAAATTACCATGTGCCAGAGGTTCAGGGAAAGGGGGTACAGCAGCAAAGTGATTAAGCAAGCTATAACCAAGGTTGAAACAATGCAAAGAACTGATTAGTTAGTACCCAAGACACGTGAAGAATCTGAACAGATCAGGTTTATCACCAATTTTGATAGCCAAACTTGGCAATTGAGAAAAAGTCTAGAAAAACACTGGAGTATCCTCAAGCTTGATCAGGATCTCAGTAACGTTCTCAGAGAGAATCCTTCACTCACCTTTAGAAAAGCAAAATCGTTAAAAGATTCTCTCAGTAAGGCCACACTACAAGAACCTACCAAATCCTCCCAAGTGGTTGGATTTTTTTCCCTGCACCAAGTGCAAAGCATGAAAAAACAGCCACAAATGTAAAAGTCTCAAAATCTGCAGTAATCAGGCAGAACACAAAATCACCAAAATGCTAGGCTGTAACGCTGAATACGCAGTGTATGCCCTCAAATGCCCATGTGAAAAGTTCTACATTGGGATGACGACCAAAAAAGCGAAACTGAGGGCACTTGAACATCTTCGTGCCATCAAAAATGCAAACCCACAATATCCTGTGGCTAGGCATTTTGCAGTTGAGCATCAACAAAACCCCAATCTGGTGAAATTCTATGTCATTGATTGTGTGACTAGAAATGAACGGGGTGGTAACAGATTATTAGAGCTGCGCAAACTGGAATCCAAATACATCATCCGGTACAATACCATACAGCCCTTTGGACATAATGTGGGGGAAGAATTATCAGTGCACTTACAATCATAATAGACATATTTTGTCTGCTTTCCTATAAATTCCATTCTGTTTGTTTTTAATATGTATATTTTTTTACGTGATGTAATGGCTAGATAAAGTAAATCTCTTATTTATTGTCCTTTGAATTTGAATTTCTAGGTATGCTGAATGTACACACAACAATTGGAACAAGTTTGCCCACTGGGGCTAGATACCTACAAGCATGAACTGTGGACTGTATTTTCTCCATACAAGGAACAGTATATTGGTTATTTTGCCCACTAGGGCGAGACATCTTTATTCATGAACTCATGACCCCTGCTATTACCCTTTCATTGGCAAAACATTTCTTCAAATGAGGGCTTTGAAATGGCCCATTGGGATATAAAATGCAGGTTTTTTGTTTATGAATTGTCATGCTCTGCAACTATTGTTTAATTACTTATTGTGGAAGCGAATTCATTTTCACTTAATGTTCCAATGCTAAAATATGTGTATTGTCATAGCAACCTTCTGATGTTACACGGAAGACGATGAATGCAACAAAGTAACTCTTCCATGTTCTTTGGATCACGTGCATGAAAATAATCATGTCTGTATCACTTTAAAAAAGAATGGCCACCAAAACAATGTACCCGTGAGCAAGAGGCGCAAGCTTCGAAACGCGTAGGGTTTGTCCGTGTGCCAATAAATATAGCACTTTGAACGAACATTTGGGCCCCGGCTCTGGTGTGTTGCTGATTTATGAGCTCTAACTACCAGGAGTGTGCGAATATATATATATTCCCGGACGAAACGCGTCATGCTGCCATCCCCATTGATGGAATAAAGCACATTATTTTGTTCTGAAATCCTTGGTTTGTGGTCTGTACCTGGCTGTGTCCGTTCGGTCTCTTCGGCGCTTCAGGATCGTGGATTCTTATATATATATATATATATATATATATATATATATATATATATATATATATATATATATATATATATATATATATATATATATATATATATATATATATATATATATATATATATATGTATATATATATATATCTATATATATATATATATATATATATATATATATATATATATATGTATGTATATATCTATATATATATATATATATATATATATATATATATATATATATATATATATATATATATATATATATATATATATATATATATATATGGAAGAAAAGGTTGCCACCTAGGTGGGAATGCACTTACAGGTAGGAATTAATGCCAGCGCAAGGGCGCGAGCTGCGAACAGAGTCCCTTTCCTACCAGACGCGTTTCGGGCCAACGCCCTCTTCAGTGGCAGCACATGTGACATGACGGCAGCAGCAGGCACCAGTAAATACCCTCAGTGATTATGCACAGGTGTGGAACCTGAAGCAATGCTTTCTGGGACTGGTGGTTCGATAAAACCCAAGTGGGTCGCCGCCGCCATTCGCATGCAAAAAAAGTTTTAAAGGGATTGCCAATGTCCCCGCAAGCACCCCGCAAGTAAAGGCACCTCCTGTACCACAAAAAGCTGCCCAAATGAGGCAGCGGTGGACCCGCAGTTTGTCCGCGGATGTGCAAACCCGCGACCGTGGCCGGCCGCTAACAAATGGAAGAAAAGGTTGCCACCTAGGTGGGAATGCACTTACAGGTAGGAATTAATTCCAGCGCAAGAGCGCGAGCTGCGAACAGAGTCCCTTTCCTGCCAGACGCGTTTCGGGCCAACGCCCTCTTCAGTGGCAGCACATGTGACATGACGGCAGCTGCAGGCACCAGTAAATACCCTCAGTGATTATGCACAGGTGTGGAACCTGAAGCAATGCTTTCTGGGACTGGTGGTTCGATAAAACCCAAGTGGGTCGCCGCCGCCATTCGCATGCAAAAAAAGTTTTAAAGAGATTGCCAATGTCCCCGCAAGCACCCCGCAAGTAAAGGCACATCCTGTACCACAAAAAGCTGCCCAAATGAGGCAGCCGTGGACCCGCAGTTTGTCCGCGGATGTGCAAACCCGCGACCGTGGCCGGCCGCTAACAAATGGAAGAAAAGGTTGCCACCTAGGTGGGAATGCACTTACAGGTAGGAATTAATGCCAGCGCAAGGGCGCGAGCTGCGAACAGAGTCCCTTTCCTGCCAGACGCGTTTCGGGCCAACGCCCTCTTCAGTGGCAGCACATGTGACATGACGGCAGCTGCAGGCACCAGTAAATACCCTCAGTGATTATGCACAGGTGTGGAACCTGAAGCAATGCTTTCTGGGACTGGTGGTTCGATAAAACCCAAGTGGGTCGCCGCCGCCATTCGCATGCAAAAAAAGTTTTAAAGGGATTGCCAATGTCCCCGCAAGCACCCCGCAAGTAAAGGCACCTCCTGTACCACAAAAAGCTGCCCAAATGAGGCAGCCGTGGACCCGCAGTTTGTCCGCGGATGTGCAAACCCGCGACCGTGGCCGGCCGCCAACAAATGGAAGAAAAGGTTGCCACCTAGGTGGGAATGCACTTACAGGTAGGAATTAATGCCAGCGCAAGGGCGCGAGCTGCGAACAGAGTCCCTTTCCTGCCAGACGCGTTTCGGGCCAACGCCCTCTTCAGTGGCAGCACATGTGACATGACGGCAGCTGCAGGCACCAGTAAATACCCTCAGTGATTATGCACAGGTGTGGAACCTGAAGCAATGCTTTCTGGGACTGGTGGTTTGATAAAACCCAAGTGGGTCGCCGCCGCCATTCGCATGCAAAAAAAGTTTTAAAGGGATTGCCAATGTCCCCGCAAGCACCCCGCAAGTAAAGGCACCTCCTGTACCACAAAAAGCTGCCCAAATGAGGCAGCCGTGGACCCGCAGTTTGTCCGCGGATGTGCAAACCCGCGACCGTGGCCGGCCGCTAACAAATGGAAGAAAAGGTTGCCACCTAGGTGGGAATGCACTTACAGGTAGGAATTAATGCCAGCGCAAGGGCGCGAGCTGCGAACAGAGTCCCTTTCCTGCCAGACGCGTTTCGGGCCAACGCCCTCTTCAGTGGCAGCACATGTGACATGACGGCAGCTGCAGGCACCAGTAAATACCCTCAGTGATTATGCACAGGTGTGGAACCTGAAGCAATGCTTTCTGGGACTGGTGGTTCGATAAAACCCAAGTGGGACGCCGCCGCCATTCGCATGCAAAAAAAGTTTTAAAGGGATTGCCAATGTCCCCGCAAGCACCCCGCAAGTAAAGGCACCTCCTGTACCACAAAAAGCTGCCCAAATGAGGCAGCCGTGGACCCGCAGTTTGTCCGCGGATGTGCAAACCCGCGACCGTGGCCGGCTGCTAACAAATGGAAGAAAAGGTTGCCACCTAGGTGGGAATGCACTTACAGGTAGGAATTAATGCCAGCGCAAGGGCGCGAGCTGCGAACAGAGTCCCTTTCCTGCCAGACGCGTTTCGGGCCAACGCCCTCTTCAGTGGCAGCACATGTGACATGACGGCAGCTGCAGGCACCAGTAAATACCCTCAGTGATTATGCACAGGTGTGGAACCTGAAGCAATGCTTTCTGGGACTGGTGGTTCGATAAAACCCAAGTGGGACGCCGCCGCCATTCGCATGCAAAAAAAGTTTTAAAGGGATTGCCAATGTCCCCGCAAGCACCCCGCAAGTAAAGGCACCTCCTGTACCACAAAAAGCTGCCCAAATGAGGCAGCCGTGGACCCGCAGTTTGTCCGCGGATGTGCAAACCCGCGACCGTGGCCGGCTGCTAACAAATGGAAGAAAAGGTTGCCACCTAGGTGGGAATGCACTTACAGGTAGGAATTAATGCCAGCGCAAGGGCGCGAGCTGCGAACAGAGTCCCTTTCCTGCCAGACGCGTTTCGGGCCAACGCCCTCTTCAGTGGCAGCACATGTGACATGACGGCAGCTGCAGGCACCAGTAAATACCCTCAGTGATTATGCACAGGTGTGGAACCTGAAGCAATGCTTTCTGGGACTGGTGGTTCGATAAAACCCAAGTGGGTCGCCGCCGCCATTCGCATGCAAAAAAAGTTTTAAAGGGATTGCCGATGTCCCCGCAAGCACCCCGCAAGTAAAGGCACCTCCTGTACCACAAAAAGCTGCCCAAATGAGGCAGCCGTGGACCCGCAGTTTGTCCGCGGATGTGCAAACCCGCGACCGTGGCCGGCCGCTAACAAATGGAAGAAAAGGTTGCCACCTAGGTGGGAATGCACTTACAGGTAGGAATTAATGCCAGCGCAAGGGCGCGAGCTGCGAACAGAGTCCCTTTCCTGCCAGACGCGATTCGGGCTAACGCCCTCTTCAGTGGCAGCACATGTGACATGACGGCAGCTGCAGGCACCAGTAAGTACCCTCAGTGATTATGCACAGGTGTGGAACCTGAAGCAATGCTTTCTGGGACTGGTGGTTCGATAAAACCCAAGTGGGTCGCCGCCGCCATTCGCATGCAAAAAAAGTTTTAAAGGGATTGCCAATGTCCCCGCAAGCACCCCGCAAGTAAAGGCACCTCCTGTACCACAAAAAGCTGCCCAAATGAGGCAGCCGTGGACCCGCAGTTTGTCCGCGGATGTGCAAACCCGCGACCGTGGCCGGCCGCTAACAAATGGAAGAAAAGGTTGCCACCTAGGTGGGAATGCACTTACAGGTAGGAATTAATGCCAGCGCAAGGGCGCGAGCTGCGAACAGAGTCCCTTTCCTGCCAGACGCGTTTCGGGCCAACACCCTCTTCAGTGGCAGCACATGTGACATGACGGCAGCTGCAGGCACCAGTAAATACCCTCAGTGATTATGCACAGGTGTGGAACCTGAAGCAATGCTTTCTGGGACTGGTGGTTCGATAAAACCCAAGTGGGTCGCCGCCGCCATTCGCATGCAAAAAAAGTTTTAAAGGGATTGCCAATGTCCCCGCAAGCACCCCGCAAGTAAAGGCACCTCCTGTACCACAAAAAGCTGCCCAAATGAGGCAGCCGTGGACCCGCAGTTTGTCCGCGGATGTGCAAACCCGCGACCGTGGCCGGCCGCTAACAAATGGAAGAAAAGGTTGCCACCTAGGTGGGAATGCACTTACAGGTAGGAATTAATGCCAGCGCAAGGGCGCGAGCTGCGAACAGAGTCCCTTTCCTGCCAGACGCGTTTCGGGCCAACGCCCTCTTCAGTGGCAGCACATGTGACATGACGGCAGCTGCAGGCACCAGTAAATACCCTCAGTGATTATGCACAGGTGTGGAACCTGAAGCAATGCTTTCTGGGACTGGTGGTTCGATAAAACCCAAGTGGGTCGCCGCCGCCATTCGCATGCAAAATTTGGGCAGCTTTTTGTGGTACAGGAGGTGCCTTTACTTGCGGGGTGCTTGCGGGGACATTGGCAATCCCTTTAAAACTTTTTTTGCATGCGAATGGCGGCGGCGACCCACTTGGGTTTTATCGAACCACCAGTCCCAGAAAGCATTGCTTCAGGTTCCACACCTGTGCATAATCCCTGAGGGTATTTACTGGTGCCTGCAGCTGCCGTCATGTCACATGTGCTGCCACTGAAGAGGGCGTTGGCCCGAAAGGCGTCTGGCAGGAAAGGGACTCTGTTCGCAGCTCGCACCCTTGTGCTGGCATTAATTCCTACCTGTAAGTGCATTCCCACCTAGGTGGCAACCTTTTCTTCCATTTGTTAGCGGCCGGCCACGGTCGCGGGTTTGCACATCCGCGGACAAACTGCGGGTCCACGGCTGCCTCATTTGGGCAGCTTTTTGTGGTACAGGAGGTGCCTTTACTTGCGGGGCGCTTGCGGGGACATTGGCAATCCCTTTAAAACTTTTTTTGCATGCGAATGGCGGCGGCGACCCACTTGGGTTTTATCGAACCACCAGTCCCAGAAACATTGCTTCAGGTTCCACACCTGTGCATAATCACTGAGGGTATTTACTGGTGCCTGCAGCTGCCGTCATGTCACATGTGCTGCCACTGAAGAGGGCGTTGGCCCGAAATGCGTCTGGCAGGAAATGGACTCTGTTCGCAGCTCGCGCCCTTGCGCTGGCATTAATTCCTACCTGTAAGTGCATTCCCACCTAGGTGGCAACCTTTTCTTCCATTTGTTAGCGGCCGGCCACGGTCGCGGGTTTGCACATCCGCGGACAAACTGCGGGTCCACGGCTGCCTCATTTGGGCAGCTTTTTGTGGTACAGGAGGTGCCTTTACTTGTGGGGTGCTTGCGGGGACATTGGCAATCCCTTTAAAACTTTTTTTGCATGCGAATGGCGGCGGCGACCCACTTGGGTTTTATCGAACCACCAGTCCCAGAAAGCATTGCTTCAGGTTCCACACCTGTGCATAATCCCTGAGGGTATTTACTGGTGCCTGCAGCTGCCGTCATGTCACATGTGCTGCCACTGAAGAGGGCGTTGGCCCGAAACGCGTCTGGCAGGAAAGGGACTCTGTTCGCAGCTCGCACCCTTGTGCTGGCATTAATTCCTACCTGTAAGTGCATTCCCACCTAGGTGGCAACCTTTTCTTCCATATGTTAGCGGCCGGCCACGGTCGCGGGTTTGCACATCCGCGGACAAACTGCGGGTCCACGGCTGCCTCATTTGGGCAGATTTTTGTGGTACAGCAGGTGCCTTTACTTGCGGGGCGCTTGCGGGGACATTGGCAATCCCTTTAAAACTTTTTTTGCATGCGAATGGCGGCGGCGACCCACTTGGGTTTTATCGAACCACCAGTCCCAGAAAGCATTGCTTCAGGTTCCACACCTGTGCATAATCACTGAGGGTATTTACTGGTGCCTGCAGCTGCCGTCATGTCACATGTGCTGCCACTGAAGAGGGCGTTGGCCCGAAACGCGTCTGGCAGGAAATGGACTCTGTTCGCAGCTCGCGCCCTTGCGCTGGCATTAATTCCTACCTGTAAGTGCATTCCCACCTAGGTGGCAACCTTTTTTTCCATTTGTTAGCGGCCGGCCACGGTCGCGGGTTTGCACATCCGCGGACAAACTGCGGGTCCACGGCTGCCTCATTTGGGCAGCTTTTTGTGGTACAGGAGGTGCCTTTACTTGCGGGGTGCTTGCGGGGACATTGGCAATCCCTTTAAAACTTTTTTTGCATGCGAATGGCGGCGGCGACCCACTTGGGTTTTATCGAACCACCAGTCCCAGAAAGCATTGCTTAAGGTTCCACACCTGTGCATAATCACTGAGGGTATTTACTGGTGCCTGCAGCTGCCGTTATGTCACATGTGCTGCCACTGAAGAGGGCGTTGGCCCGAAACGCGTCTGGCAGGAAAGGGACTCTGTTCGCAGCTCGCGCCCTTGCGCTGGCATTAATTCCTACCTGTAAGTGCATTCCCACCTAGGTGGCAACCTTTTCTTCCATTTGTTAGCGGCCGGCCACGGTCGCGGGTTTGCACATCCGCGGACAAACTGCGGGTCCACGGCTGCCTCATTTGGGCAGCTTTTTGTGGTACAGGAGGTGCCTTTACTTGCGGGGTGCTTGCGGGGACATTGGCAATCCCTTTAAAACTTTTTTTGCATGCGAATGGCGGCGGCGACCCACTTGGGTTTTATCGAACCACCAGTCCCAGAAAGCATTGCTTCAGGTTCCACACCTGTGCATAATCACTGAGGGTATTTACTGGTGCCTGCAGCTGCCGTCATGTCACATGTGCTGCCACTGAAGAGGGCGTTGGCCCGAAACGCGTCTGGCAGGAAAGGGACTCTGTTCGCAGCTCGCGCCCTTGCGCTGGCATTAATTCCTACCTGTAAGTGCATTCCCACCTAGGTGGCAACCTTTTCTTCCATTTGTTAGCGGCCGGCCACGGTCGCGGGTTTGCACATCCGCGGACAAACTGCGGGTCCACGGCTGCCTCATTTGGGCAGCTTTTTGTGGTACAGGAGGTGCCTTTACTTGCGGGGCGCTTGCGGGGACATTGGCAATCCCTTTAAAACTTTTTTTGCATGCGAATGGCGGCGGCGACCCACTTGGGTTTTATCGAACCACCAGTCCCAGAAAGCATTGCTTCAGGTTCCACACCTGTGCATAATCACTGAGGGTATTTACTGGTGCCTGCAGCTGCCGTCATGTCACATGTGCTGCCACTGAAGAGGGCGTTGGCCCGAAACGCGTCTGGCAGGAAATGGACTCTGTTCGCAGCTCGCGCCCTTGCGCTGGCATTAATTCCTACCTGTAAGTGCATTCCCACCTAGGTGGCAACCTTTTCTTCCATTTGTTAGCGGCCGGCCACGGTCGCGGGTTTGCACATCCGCGGACAAACTGCGGGTCCACGGCTGCCTCATTTGGGCAGCTTTTTGTGGTACAGGAGGTGCCTTTACTTGCGGGGTGCTTGCGGGGACATTGGCAATCCCTTTAAAACTTTTTTTGCATGCGAATGGCGGCGGCGACCCACTTGGGTTTTATCGAACCACCAGTCCCAGAAAGCATTGCTTCAGGTTCCACACCTGTGCATAATCACTGAGGGTATTTACTGGTGCCTGCAGCTGCCGTCATGTCACATGTGCTGCCACTGAAGAGGGCGTTGGCCCGAAACGCGTCTGGCAGGAAAGGGACTCTGTTCGCAGCTCGCGCCCTTGCGCTGGCATTAATTCCTACCTGTAAGTGCATTCCCACCTAGGTGGTAACCTTTTCTTCCATATATATATATATATATATATATATATATATATATATATATATATATATATATATATATATATATATTGATTTATCCTGAGTGGGGGTCAAAACGCGTAATGGCGGACTTGCTGGGCGCTAAATAAATTACTTGATTGGCACCTTGAATCTGGGGTCCGCTTTTCGTCATTTCTGTTCGAGTGAGGCAGCTGTTGCCGGCAAATTGCGCATATATAGATCTATAACCACAAACAGAAAACTGGAGCACTGACAGGGCATTTTTGACCAAATTTATTCACTGCAGACGCGTTTCAGCTGTCAGCTTTCCTCAGTGCGGCATCCATAACCATGTGGGCAGAACACAGAGATTTAAACTTCTCCTCTCCCTGGTCACCACTCAATCAAAGGGCACCAAGCTTGGTGCAGAAATGACGGGCTGGCGATTTCATGTTATTTTCATAAAAGGACTTCAATGTCCAATACGACCACTGTTATTTGATGTTTTCATGGGAGCTGCTCCACCATTGTCCTCCGCTCTCAGTGCCCTTTACAATCTGTGTGCTGTCACTCAGTAAATTTGGTTTATATGCCACTCATCTGCTGTGGGTCCTTCTGTGGAAGTCAGACGTGTGACTGGCTTCCCCAGACTCAATGGTATATGACCTCCAATGGTCAACAGCCGTATTCCAAAGACGGTTAAGGCAGGCTCTAATAGAATGCATCAAGTCCCCACCCAAAGCCGCCGAACTCATGAAGGGTGCCTCCATTATGCGGGGGTGAGACCCGATGTGTAAACAACTACAAACAGGAAACTGGAGCAGTCACAGGGCATTTTTAAACAAATTTATTTGCCTCAGACGCGTTTCAGCATTCACTGACTGATGCTTCATATTATTCTAAGGTATTTTGTGCTTACATTCAGCACTCTAATGCCATATGTATTTATAGAGCAATGTGGCAAAAGAAGCTTGGATGATATAATTAGTGATGTCATATATTTTGTTATAGAGCATGTCATGAGTGATGTAATATGTGAGGGCATAAGCAGTGCATTGCGGGGGCAGAAATGATAGCTAGCTCTGCTATAAATTTCTGTTTTTGTTTTAGTTCAAAATGTTGATGTTGTCATGACACATCCACCTAACTATAACAGAACTTTAACCTTTGTTTTTTTCAGTGAATTTATAAGTTGTTTTTTTAAACAAAAACAGATCTTTTTATCACACCTAACTATGACAAAACTTTAATCTTTATTTTAGTGAATAAATATATGTACATATGTGTGTGTGTTTAAAACATTATTTCTTGTGGGGTCCCTGCCTCCGCTTTTCATTTGGAAGAGTGTTACAGTACCTGTGAGTAGCCTTGTATGGTGCTGGACCTATGTCAACGCTGGGCTGGAGTACATTTGCAACTATTTTGGATCCCATAAGACTGTATTAACTTTAGAAGTGCAGTTTGTGAAAAAGCAATAGGCTAACTCTTTTGTTGGTTGCCATCTGTATTTCCATAGCCCTCCAACAGCCCCTCCATAGCTCTTCCTAATCCCTCTCCATTTCCTAATATTTCCAATTTTCCAGCTATCCAGCCAGGTTCGTCCCACATTTACTTGTGTAATGTATACCTATGTGTGCAGAGACCTCAGTAACCAGCGGGAAATTTCCACAAAGCAAAGATGGGAGAGGTGGATGTCTCTGCATGTATGTTTGTGAATAGGAATTTGTAGCCTCTCATTAGTGCTATTGTAATACTATTAACTGTACTTCAAACTGCAGTATCTGAATAGGCTTCAGGGATGGGAAGCCTCAGACAACAGCAGTCCATATAATTCTTATGAATGACGGTGCCTTTTCCACCTCCCTTGAGCTAGGGTAATTCTAACAATTTCCTCTCTAGTGCTATGCATGCATGACATGCTGAAGGGAATCCTGGAGCTCCCCTTAGCTCCAGGGTGGGGAGATGGCTGCCTCTGAGCTCCGTATCAGTTCTCATCTAAGCCCATCAATAAATCAATCAAGTCATTTATACATCGCACAGCCACCTCAGCAGAGGCGTCTCAGCGCTCAATGGCAAGACTGACGAGCAAGATAGGCCACTCATGCCTACACTTGATTCAAGAGCTAGGTTTTTAAATATTTCCTGAAACGGTGCTCAGACTCAGCCATGCAAGATGAATAGTCAAGGAGTTCCAAAGCCTGCCAATCAGAACTGAGAAAGACTTGCCACTTCGATGTACCTCGGTATGCACAAGAGTCACAGGGATTAGATCTCAAGGCTCTCTCCTGGTTCTACTGACTGAGCCTGTTTCTCAGGTATTTTGGGCCTTTGCCCCAATAGCTGTAAATGCCAATGTCAGGGCTTTGAATGCAACCCTCTTAGTAACCGGGAGCCAATGAATCTGCTTCAAATGGGGAAGATGTGATGATGAAAGGGTGCCTGCCGAATCAACCTGGCTGCCATGTTCTGTATCATTTGAAATCTATGAGTCAGGAAGTCCCAGATATAAGCTGTTAGCATAATCCAAGCACAATGTCACCAGCGCATGGGCTACAATCTTTCGGGTCTCTACTGGCAGGAAGTGCAATAGCTTCCAGACAGATCTTAACTTCATAAAGCAGGGCGATGACATCTGCCGAATTTTGGTAGTGAAGGAAAGGTCAGAGTCAAACATGATCCCTCAGTTTCTAGCTGAAATGGCCGGTGCTGGTGGTGGATTAAATTCAATCACCCACTAGAGACTGGATAGAGGGGGGGCGACATCTGACTGAAGAAAAGCACCTCTGTTTTGTCTGCATTCAATTTCAAGAAATTGGTATCCATCCATTTTGCTATGCACTTTAGACACTCTTTGAATTTCAGAAAGGCAGCTTTGGAATGTTCTCTAAACGAAAACACAAGTTGTGTGTATTATGCAGCTGAAACAACCTTCACTCCCCAGGTCTAAATATTGGTGGTCAAAGGGGCCAAGTATAGGTTGAAAAGCAGTGGACTGAGGGCTAATCCCTGTGGCACGCTACAAGCCAAAGGTTTTGGTGAAGATGAGAATTGGAGAAGAAAGACCCATTGAGTTTGATTTTCTAAAACAAATAATATCCATGAAAGCACAGTGCCCTGAAATCTGAAATGGCATAATCTATTCAAAGAGGAAGCATTTATGACCATGTCGAATTCTGCCAATAGGTCTAGCATTACGACCATAGCAGTGGCACCGCCATCCAGAACCTCTCTGACAGTCTCAGATATTTACACTAGAGTAGTCTCAGTGCTATCGCCTGCACAGAAGCCAGATTAGGTGTTGTGAAGCAAATCATTAGCTTCAACAAAGGCAGACAATAGGTGAAATGCCAGTTTTTCTAAAATCTTCGCAGGAGCAGGTAATAATGAAATGGGCCTAAAATTGCTGAGCACCTCAGGGTTTGCATTAGGCTTCTTTAGCAATGGCAATAAGAACACCTCTTTCCATAATGTAGCAAAAAGAACAGATTTTAAAGAAGCATTCCAGATCCTATTAAGGATAGTATTTAAAATAAGGGCAGCCACTTTAAGAAATTGAGGAGGACAGGTGTCCTCTGGAGAGCCAGTGTTTCATGTCAATAACTCCTCAAAAGAGTCCTCTCCAGAAAAAGCGCAAAATTCCAAAAAAGCAGGTCCTGAACTGTCAGACGGTCTCAAAGATCTTGCTGAACAGACTTCTGATGAGAACATTGAGTATAATTTTTTTATCTTCTCATCGAAGAAATCAGATAGGCTAGTACACAGGGCCGAGGATGGCTGAAAAGTACTTTTAGTCACTTCCGGTGTACTAAAAGATTTAATGATAATATACATTTCACTGGATGGATTAACAGAATTCTTGATGCGAAACAAGAAATGCTCTCTCATCGTTTGCCACGTAAGCTTGCAAACATTTTGAAGGGCCGCCCTATAGACGTTTTTTGCGACAGGGTCATAAGACCTTCTCCAGCTCCGCTTGTCCATGTCTGCCCCAATAATGATAATCCTTAGAATTAGATTGCTAGGGCAGCACGAGCATCGGACAGAATAAGGGAATCACAGAGTTTCCTTATTTGCAGCCACTCAGCCTTGGTGGGATAATTCCTGGGATTCCCCATTTGGTTTTATGAGCTAGTTGTGCCTGGGACCCTTGACTCTGGGATATTTGCGGACACTCCATGGGTTTTGGGGATGCCCCAGTGAATCACCCCAAATGTGTCCCTGTGCCATGTGCCAGCAATTGGCCACATGATTAATAAGAACTGAGGCAGCCAAAAAGACCTTGAAAACAGGGGAATGTAAACACACCAAAAACTCAGATTTGGAGTGCAATAATTAACAACAATCACATATCTCAAAGTTAATTATCACTGGAATTAGTCCTATGCTTTAACGGAGAGTCAACAAAAAAAAGAAAAGGCTGGAGCCATTTATTCAGTATTAAATATTATGTATAGTGACAGTACATTTGACAACAAGTGTTATGTGCTTAAGTGATCACACAAGGAATGGAAATGTGTTTAAAATAGTGAAGACAACTGAGCAACATTGAGAGTAGTAGTAGGTCTGAGCAATTCTCAGGTTCAATGGATCCAAAAAGTTCATTAGTATAATGTTCACATCGCCGTGGTCATCAACAGCGTTTCGATCAGATGTC
This sequence comes from Lissotriton vulgaris, assembly GCF_964263255.1. NCBI lineage: Eukaryota > Metazoa > Chordata > Amphibia > Caudata > Salamandridae > Lissotriton > Lissotriton vulgaris. The sequence goes on along the minus strand of NC_141689.1, from coordinate 1,194,007,853 downwards.
ATTTAAGGGTCATCATCAGGAATAACAACTTATATATGATGCAAGACCAATTCATCTGAAAACAAATGTAGAGAACCAGCAGTTGGAGCGCGATATGAAGTAACTGATGGGAGGAAAACCATCCATGTGTAGATAACCAGGTAAAAATTATCCAAGAAGTCAATCTGAAAAATGAATAAAAGTATCTTGAGTAAAAAATGCTTCTGAAACATAGTGAAGGTGTTAGTAAGTGCAACCATAGTGACAACATATGCTAGGGCGAAACGCAGCTTGATTGGAGTAAAACTCCCTGAATAGTGATATCGCGAATGTCTTATTCCAGAGGTGCCATAATAAGTTTGACCAGAGTTCTTAAAAATTTTTAGGGTTTTGTGTGACTCAGGGAAATAAAGTGTTAAGTTTGCACTAACCACATATGGCTGAAAAAAGACCAGCAACTGTGAGTTCAAAAATGTACTGAATGCAGCATCTCTGCAAGCTGAAAGGGAACTCCTCAGCAGTTGGCGTCCAGTGACGGTCTTGAAGGATTCAAGATGTGTTCGGAACTCTATTGGGTGTCAACATTGCCCCCGAGCGCATATCATTGAAAAAAAAGAAATAATATTTCGACAACAGTCTTGAAAGTAAGGGAAGAATGGGGTTTAGAAAAATGTAAATTACAGAAGACAGGGGTTAAAGAATAAATACCTAAAAAGTGAAAAAATGAATTTAAAAAAACTTCCCCATCTGAAAAAAAGTTTTCCTGGTATCTCCATTTGCTCAATGGTCACATATGTGGATCTCTGCAAGAAGGGAGGAAAATCATCACCAGCAGCTGAGGAGATGGTAGTATATACCCGGTCATAGAAGTTATGCCATAAGACCAAATGATGAATAAATGCAAACATGTATGGTTGTTGTGTTGGCACGAAAGCAGAAGAATGGAAAAATGTCAGTTAAGCAAAGAGCAGAGGTCACAATTTTTCTCATGTTAAATATAGTACATTTGAATAGATACATCCCAGGAGGGCCGATAATATGCTACTATTGAAACCGAAGTGTGGCTCAACAACATGAATTATACCTATGATGAATTGAACAGAGATCACAGTTTAACTCATGTGGGATATAATGCATAAAGTAAATACATCACAGGATGGAATGCTATTATGATGCAGGTATACCAATGGCATGTGACTTGAAGGGCAGAACAAATACACACCACACAGATCAATGTAAGTTATGTCTATATAACAGAGTTGCATTCCTCCTCAATGTTAAGACCCTCCATGATGCTGTTACATTTTAGAATCCATCAACATTCTGTTTGCTCAACATACCTTGCTGATCACCCCTCTTGATGTTTTCTTCACCCAGTTCTACTACTTATCACCTAAGATCGCACTCAGTCTGATATGTTTTGGGTGGAATGTGCGAATAGGGGTGCCAATATCCCCTTGCACCTGATCCTGCTGTGATGCTGGCTTAGTCTGGATCTAATTTTCTGTGTAGTCTGGACTACGTAAATTAAATTACAGGAACACCCTACTGTACAAATTACATTACTGGAGTTGCAGGTTGCATAGTCCATAAACGTATGTGTAATCACCCCATGTTTGAATTCTTTTGTATCAGTAGTGGAACTACATGTGATGCAGTTACTGCTTTGATAATGTCCAATAAATGTCTGTTGCCCTGATGTCAGATCATATAGTTTCTTCCTAATGCCTTCATGGACTAGGTGGTATCTTTAAAGGAAAACATTAGTTGTTTATCAGACTTTCCACTGTTAGGGTAACAAAGCCTCACAGCCTGATTATGGCTTTGGTCCCCACTCCCAGACAATCAAAGTCCACTGCTGCCTGCCCACCAGATTACTAGTTTCCTCATTGTCTGGTGTGTTGGTTGCATGGTGGTCAAATTGCAGTGCCTGTTGAATAAGCACTGCAATCGAAGTGCCTAAGGTCGTTCCTGCATGGCCTGGACTTTGCAGTCCATATCGTGCAGTAAAGGGAAGGCATGCAGACAGGGAGGCACAACATGTGCCCCCCCCCGCATGTATCCCCATGTACAGAGGCAACAGGGACCCCTTTGTTTCCCCACTGCCAGACTTTTCATGGTGGGCTCGCCACCACAAACAAGCTGGGGGTGGGGAAACTCATGATATGCTTGGTGGTGCCTCAGCGTCAAGCATATTGCTTCTCCAGACCGCAGTGAGACCAACAAGGATGCGGATCCCTGGCAGTTTTGGTGGTCCCGTGGAGGTCCTCCCGCCATTCTCATAATACGGGATATTAATAGGGGGGGTAGACCCAGTTAAAGTTAGGGGGACCTGGGTTATCAAATTAGTAAAAGGAAGGGGTCCCAGTAGCATAGGAACATTAACCACAAAGATGAAAATAATCAAACAAACATAAATTTGGTCCACATTGTTTTATTCACAATGGGAATGTATATTGAATATGCAATATTTTCAGAATAATAAATCAGTGGTTTTCACAGTGCCCCAAAAGTAGAAGCGGGGAGGGTAGTGTGATAGTGTGGGGAATTGGTGAAAGAAAGAAAGAAGATTCTTAGGTGACAGTAAAATCAACAGTTATGGCTCGTTTCTCAAAGTTACAGGCTATGTACAAGGAACAGGACCAACAGGTTCATTTGGTTATTTCAAACACAAATCATACTCCAAGAGTTCAATAAATGAAAACAATAGGGTGTGGAGTTGACAGTCAAGGGCAATCGGTTGTCAACGTTTCGACCCTCATACGTGCAGATATCGGTATTTATCTTGCTGTGGGGTCTTCATCAGGACTGGAAGGTTGGGGACACGTAACCACAAACGTGGTATAGACAGGACCCGATGATGTATAAGTTCGGAGTCGATAACGAGAAAGGATCGTAATTAATACCAATCGTTGATTATATATTCAGCAGTTCTTTGAGGATCCGGACACCATCGATAGTATACAATCCAAACGCCGTTATTAGGACACGTCCGGCGGGGAATCGTGTTCCGTAGCGGGCAGGCGGGGATACTTTTCTTATTATATCGGTCACGGAGTAAATCCCGTTCCGATCTCTGCTCCAAGTCGCAATGATTGCAGTCATTGCGACTTGGAGCAGAGATCGGAACGGGATTTACTCCGTGACCGATATAATAAGAAAAGTATCCCCGCCTGCCCGCTACGGAACACGATTCCCCGCCGGACGTGTCCTAATAACGGCGTTTGAATTGTATACTATCGATGGTGTCCGGGACCTCAAAGAACTGCTGAATATATAATCAACGATTGGTATTAATTACGATCCTTTCTCATTATCGACTCCGAACTTATACATCATCGGGTCCTGTCTATACCACGTTTGTGGTTACGTGTCCCCAACCTTCCAGTCCTGATGAAGACCCCACAGCAAGATAAATACCGATATCTGCACGTATGAGGGTCGAAACGTCGACAACCGATTGCCCTTGACCGCCAACTCCACACCCTATTGTTTTCATTTATTGAACTCTTGGAGTATGATTTGTGTTTGAAATAACCGCATGAACCTGTTGGTCCTGTTCCTTGTACATAGCCTGTAACTTTGAGAAACGAGCCATAACTGTTGATTTTACATCACCTAAGAATCTTCTTTCTTTCTTTCACCAATTCCCCACACTATCACACTACCCTCCCCGCTTTTACTTTTGGGGCACTGTGAAAACCACTGATTTATTATTCTGAAAATATTGCATATTCAATATACATTCCCATTGTGAATAAAACAATGTGGACCAAATTTATGTTTGTTTGATTATTTTCATCTTTGTGGTTAATGTTCCTATGCTACTGGGACCCCTTCCTTTTACTAATTCTCATAATACGGCAGTCGGACTGCTGGTGCTGTGGTCCACGACAGCCACCACACCTCCACCTTGAGTTTGGCAGTCCTATGGACCACCAAATTCATATTCGGGCCCTTATTGGACATTATCAATGTGGTAATTGCATCATTCTCATCTGTGTTGGGCAGTAAGCTAATAGGCCCACCAAGCTAAGGCTAGATGTGTCTTTGGGTAGCCTTCAGCAATGAAAGATAATCACAGCCCCTTATGGCTTTTGTCTTGAGTCTTTGGTAGGTAGTTGTTCACTATCTCATTGCACTTTGTTCTTAGTTTACATAATGTATCACCATTGGTAAACAATTTCCGAATAAACAATCAGCAGAACGGGCCTGGCAACTTTTCACTTACATTCTTTGAAACCTTGCCTGTTGAAAAGCAATATTTATTTCTTTAAAATCAATAGGCGAGAACTAAAGTTATCAGCTTCTATAAAACCTTGTACATTATTTAAATAGGATCACTGGAAAAGGGAATTCATTCCATACAGAAAAGCTTGAATATATTCAAGCAGATGTATTTATCACTAGTTGCAATTAATAATTACATGAATAAATGTGCAGGTAAAGTTGACAATTATAATAAAAGTAACAACATATATAATTCAATAAGAAGTATACCTAAAAGAAAAAGTATATGATAATTATAACAGAAGGTTGCCTTCATGTCACAGATATAACATACATTTAAATATCTTGCTGTGCTCCTGATGGGTGCAAAATGAGGCAAAATATATTTTCTCTATATGACCTTTCACACTCTAACTATCAAACTGCAACATGTCCCTTGTTAGCCATGAAGGAATAGAAACCTAACCGCCTCACACATAGTTCGGTGTCAAGCAAATTACCTGGGCACCCACTATCTGATAGTTAGTAGATGCGCAGGAGAACACATGGATGTGGAGCCGTGATTTTACCCTCCAGTCAATGTACGAATCCAAGCAGTACTCTTAAGAGTCGAGAGAAACCCTGAAAGGCTGAAGACTCCCAAAAGGGTAGGTGCAATTCCATGTTACAAAGACACTTGTTGGTTCCATCATGGCCCATCAACATTCAGCAACTAGGGTTACCTTTTGCATAGTTTAACAGCATAGCATCTTCTGTACAGCCAAAACTTATCAAAGGGAACTCCATCCATTATTATGGACCAGTCTGTGAATGACCCCTAACAGTAATAGCCAATTCGGACCAAGGACTATCCATCCCCCTTTTAATGAATAGAAGTGTTAAATATTCCTGATGCACAAAATATGCCCCCAGAAGCATATTCTGTGGATCTCTACAGGGTATTGTTGTCCATGCCACTGTAACATGAAACATTTGCTAGGCAACAAATATGTATTAATTTGTCTTGAGGCATACCCCAGTGGAAATAGGGGAATTACTTTGTTTGTATGCATGCAAAATACATATCGATAATAAGGGTATGCTTCCACCCTCGCAGTAGGAGCAGAGTTAGAGATCATGGCATGTGCTTCTTGGCACAGAGCATCTTAATTAGCATTAAACAGTAATGGGAAATCTTCCAATTTATAATGGAGTTGTTAAATTCTCTATTGTAGGATTATCTGGCGGTGGAGAATCCTCTACAGAATTATCTCTGCCACTGAGTTAGTATAGTTGATATAATTCTGTCAGACAATTCACCTCTAATGGACATTCATCCTATCAAAGATTTACTACATCTTCGACAAATCAATAGACTTCCCATTACCACTCTATTCTTATTCAGGCACTCAGTTCCTGTATTCAGACACTTAAACAACATCATCAGTTTTTTAAAATGTTTGTCCCTAAATGAATCTTTAGAATTCATTCATATGAGGATCTCTGCCATTGGTGACTCCTGAACTGCACAGGGACGGAGCTTACAGGCTGTTCTCAAGTAGGCCAGTGGAAGTATGTGATCCTAGTAGATAGGTTGCAGAACATGAAATCAGATGACCAAGGGCAGATTACATACCGTGAAAATGGTTAACTGTTACTATGGATTCGTTTCCAACCTCTACTACAATTGGCCTATGCAAAAATGATTGCTGCAAAATAAAGAGCACTTCCACTGGGGTCTTAGCTCAATATACATTTTGCACTGATACAACTGCCATTGCAAATGTGCATGGCACAGGTATTGAACTATGTAATCCAGCCTCAGAGTTTTATTCTAGTTCTTTTTCCTCAACAAAATGTGTCACCTTACAAAATCCATTTTACCTCACAGTTTCTCTGTTACTAAATGTGCCCAAATTGAGAGCTCTCAGCAATGGAGTGAATGACAAATTCCAATTTACGAGTTATCCTTGCAGCCTCTTACACCATTGCATTTGGAATTACTGAGGTGCAATGGCACATCTGTAGTGAAGATTGCCACTTCGCTTTACAGGACTTACCATTTGTGTAGCCTTAATATCTATGCCCCCTTGATCAATTTGAATCAAAATTGAAGAAAACATTAATTAGAATGAAAGTTGTCAGCTTGTTAAATTGAGTGCAGGTTGCTCAACCGCATCAAATGCCGAAACGAATAACCAAAACTGCACTTTTTATGATCTGGCTTGACAGCACAATTGTCATCAGACAACTGTGTGAGAATCACTAGAGAGGGGCTTTAGCTTGGCCCATATGTTAAGAGCTAGAAATACATGTTTTGGTTGGGCAGAAGTTGTATGCTTCCCCAAAAATAGTGCTTTCCCACCACGTAGCTGTGAGTATTTTGTTTATCTAACCAGCTGCCTAAGCTTGAAGTTTAAGGGGCACACACATGGCATTGGAATGCTATTAGAGTTTCTTAGATAACTAGAAAAAGCATGTTGCTTTTCTCTGGCAGTAGCAGAGATGGGAGGAGGGCAGTCATTAACGTACATGGATTTTTAGCTCTAACTTGACAGTGAAACTTCCACCTGACATTTTAACCTACATCAATATTATCCTACAGTTCTTTGCTTTAACACAAATACATATTTATTCCCACACTGTTGACATTTGATGTTTCACATTATCATACAACATTCCTTTAAAGCCAGACTGTTAGACCTGTCAGTCTTAAGGCAGTCTTCCCCAAAATGTTTTGCCTTACTCCTCCCTGGTTGATCTCAATTTGTTGGCCAAGGACCACCAGAGGGACTCCAAAGCCTTGTCTCTTGTAACCAGCACGTGACTCTGCTACTGTGAGTACAACCTTGCCAAGTGATGCCACCTCCATCCTGGTACCTTGATAGTGGGCCTGAAGGTGCTCTGATAGCCCATCTGCAGATCCAGTAGAATCAACTAATCTCCTCTGCTACTTGCCACCTTTACGGGCAGAACTGATGCATCACCTCTGCTGCAGAGACTCTCCCAGTGCAACCAGGTACTTTGCATTGCACTCACATCCAGTAGCCCTATTGGAGCTGCCACTGTGTGATGTATCCTTGATGCAGGCCGTCGCATTACAAGCCCCTCGTCGACGGCAGCCTCAGCGATGATGTGTGACTCTACATCGCCAGCCCCACAGATTCTTCGGAACCAGCTGATGCGGACATATCTGTCACTCAGGACTTTGTGACGCGGTGTGATGCATCTCTGACCCGGACATCAAATCCTCACATTTGTTCAACACATCCTTGATGCAGGACCGAACAACACTCCGCAAACAGGATTTAAGTACGCTTGTTCAGTGGCCTTTCTGATAGCATTTGGCCTGAACATGTGACTTTTTTCTGGTTTGGCACTGTTGTGCTTTCACTTTCTTAGTGTTTGCATCTTGCACTCATATTTTAAACATATTGCCTCTAAGATAAACCTGACTGCTCTGTGCCATACTACCAGGGATTTGAGCACAGGCTAATTTGGGTTTGCTTGTTAGTTAACCTTAACAAGGATTGTGATCACTTATTGAGAATATTTCCACCTTCCCCCAACCAGTAACCGCATTTGTTACACAGACCGATTGGCATTGTCGATGCTTGTTTTTGATTAGCATGGGGATTACCACAGGAAAGTTCCTCAGCACATACCTTATAAATCACCGAACAAACATCAGCCAAATTGTAATTGCATTTTAGCCTTTGCATCATTCAGTGCCATGTCCTGTTGTGCAGAAGATCTTTCCTTACATTTAGATACATAAATAATGTTATCGTGCAGTACACATCCACCAACAATGTATGTATCCATAAATGTTGTGAATAATTAGAAAACATGAAAAATAAAAAAGATATACCTGCACCGTTTAGTTGAACTTGCACTTAAGGATGGCAAACTCCCATACTCCCAATGTACACAAACATTGATAGGGAATCAAAAAAGCAAAAGAAAAGCAGAAGCGCATCAATGCCACATATGAGGATGAGGAAAAAGCACACAGGGGAATGTGACAGCTGACAGATATGCCAACCCTCCTTTATCCTCTTTTAAGTGACATCGGTCATGGCAGCAACTGGTCACAGTTATTCTACTGCCATGTCAGCAAATGTGCAAAGGACAGCGAGTGACTGGCTCTACGTCAGTGCTGGTATTTTACCATGGGAACCCTTCTTATGCCAAGAACTACCTCAGTAAGCCCAGGTCTGCATTTTTTTATGGGTGCCTTTAATCACATATGCTATGGCTGCCCTACCTCATAACAAGAGTTACTTCCAAAATGCCAGCTTCTGCATTTTGCTATGGCTACCCGCATATGCCAAGGTGTCCTCCCACATGAGCCAAGAATCATCTCCAGTGCTCCATCAGCAAAGTCACATGCATAGAATACACTGACATACTCACACTTTCACACACACAGCAACCTACTCAAACATATCTTGTCACGCTCTAAGACAAAACCTCTCACATCACACACAATCACTTCATGCATACTCTCACATACACCCCTAGTCATCTTCATGCACTCAAACACTGTCATTCTCATACACACGCTCACTCAGACTCAAACATATCTTGTCACACTCTAAGACAAAGGGCCTGATTCACAGAACTAACTTAAGACAAAATCCTAAACTTACTTCCATTTTGGTATTCACAGAAGGCACTTACTCATTTCAGTATTCACAGAAGTTAGGAGTCCTAACTGTAGGACTCCTAAATGCCTTCCGTGAATACTGAAAGTCATAAAGTTAGGATTTTTCTCAGTTTAGGAGTCCTAAAGTTAGGAGTTCGAACTTTACTACTCCTAAACTGAGAAAAATCCTAATTTTAAGACTTTTAGTTTTCACAGAAGGCATTGAGGAGTCCTAAAGTTAGGAGTCCTAACTTTACTACTCCTAAACTGAGAAAAATTCTAACTTTAAGACTTTCAGTATTCACAGCAGGCATTTAGGAGTCCTAAAGTTAGGACTCCTAACTTCTGTGAATATCGAAATGAGTAAGTGCCTACTGTGAATACCAAAATGAGTAAGTGCCTTCTCGGAATACCAAAATGGTAGTAAGTTTAGGATTTTGTCTTAAGTTAGTTCTGTGAATCGGGCCCTCAATGTCTGACATCACACACAATCACGTCATGCATACTCTCACATACACGCCTAGACATATTCATGCACTCACTCTATCATTCCGACACACCCTCACTCAGACTCTCACTGAAACGCCCACACACTCTTTCTCTCACATAATCTCACTAACAAACGCCCACACACATTCTCACACACTCTCAATGGAAACAATGTATTTACTTAACTTGCTTCATCTTCTGGTGGCTGCTTCAAACTAGCATGGTTTCAACTCCTCCCTTGAGGCATCAGGGCTTTATCCCTGTACTGGAAATAGGAACGAGGAAACGAAAATTCTCCAGGATGGAAACATAGCCAGACAAAAACAACAGACAGATCAAAAAGAAGGGAGGGATTAATGAGAGGAACAGCCAATATAGGTACTGTCACAGCTTCTGATGAATATCCTTTTCAAAAGCTGGTATAAAGCTTATGATCCTGTCCCTGCTGCTCTGATTGAATTGCAATAGGTCTGAGGGACACGTTGATGAATATCCTGACAGCACCACTGCAGCAAATATGCTTCAATAACTGGGGCATGTACTGTGTGTCCGCTAAGTTAAATTCATTGTGTCTTTGTGCTATGTCATATCTGAATTACACCCTCACATATGCAGAATACCGACATCCATGTAGAGTGCCATTTTCTTAACTGACACCCATGCAGATCAGTTGTTTTTTTGTGCCCTCAGGCCCCATCCTTCTACTGCCATCATCAGCTGATGCTGATGGTCTTGAGCAGAGTCTAGTGGGGGTGGCATGCATGTTGTAGGGTTCATTAAAAGACTGTGGGACATATGTACAAGCCCCTATCACCACGGGAACGTCACTTTTAAAGACGTTCCTGAGGCGATTGGGGCTTCCCCTTATTTACAAGGCAGCGTTAAGCCACTTAACGTAGCTTTACGCCGCCTTGTAATTAAGGCCCCCGTTCAAGGGATGCTTCGCGTGAAAGAGGTTGGCAGTGGATATTGTGGTGGGTGTTCCACCACAACACCCATTGTCTTTGATTCTGCCCCCTATCTACAAGGGTGGCGTAAATAGGAAGCAGTGCCAAAATTAAGACCAAGGAAAACCTAGTCTTAAATTGGCAAAATGAGAAGAAATTCCTTATTTCTCCTCGTTTTTGCTTTTTCCATGTGCTACTGCAGCACACACGGAGGAAGCAAAATGCCTTGGATTGTTTATGTGTAGGAAACTGTCTCTTCCGGCACATAAATAATCATTTTTTTTTAATGACATTTTGTAGCTTCCATGCCTGCTGCATTAAGCAGCACACAAAGAAGTGACAAAATGGCACTTAAAGATTGTTTATGTGCAGGAAGGGAAACCTTCCTCCACATAAACAATCTTCCCCCACACGCAGACATCCATGCACTATGGTGCAAGGGTGCCTGCGCTGGCGCTAGGCTGCTAAGTGTAGCACCAGCGCAGGGGGAAAAGCAAGGCTGCTTCATATTCATGCAAATATGGTGCAGCCCCGCGTTTCTGAAGTGGCGGAGTGAGGTGTTAAGCCAGGAGGGCTAACACCTCCTCCGCCACTTCTTTGTAAAGTTGTCCCTGTGTTTTAATAAGAATTGCTAATGAAAATGCAGAGAAAATGCGGGCAGAGGCCAGGGCTATCATAGGGCAGTTCACAGGTGACAGGGCCCTGTCCTAATAACACTGTTGACGAGCCACCACTGCTACGAATATTGTTAAAAGTTTGGATAGCATCATCCTCCCTATCTGGAAGCTTCATATGGAAAGGAACAGTTGTATATGAATGCTCAAATTAAAACGCCAAGGGCCCAACGACTGACATGCTGCAAAGATTTGAATCAAAAACATTTAATAAAATAACAGGGCTTGCTATTCACTTGTCATTTCTTCAAATTCTATGTAGATTTAAAACAGAAATGTACATTCAAGGACGACTTCAACAGTTACGGGGGTGGGGGAAGTGTCTGAAAAGTTTCAGAGCTCCATCCATCATGTTATTGTGATTGCATCATTCAAGGGCAGTGTCAGAGTTAATCATGTTAAATTGTTACAGATTATTTTCTACACATGTATGCTTCTGGCTAGCAATTTGTTCCATGAGTTAGGCTCGGCCAACTGGTAGAGTATGCTTCCGGTACAAATGTATGCGAGAGGCAGGCTCTCTCACCTGTGCACCTTGTTGTGATGCTGTGCGTCGCGCGAGGCAGCCTTGTTTGAGAGCCAGACGTCAGGACTGCAGCAACCCATTCCTAGTAGATAGGGCTGTGCGCTGTGCTTTCCTTCTCGCGAAACGCTGCGCAGCAAATTCGGATGCCGCGTTGCCTAAAAAAAATAGCAAATCTGGTCCTACATTTTTCCGAGACTGCTCCTGGTTTCCGGGGGATCTCCATGAAGCCTTTGTAAATTCCTGGATTGTGCGAGATATTAAATTGGTGGCTGCATAATTAGTTTGTAAAACGGGCCCTTTTCGTTGCAGAAGCGGAGGTAGATTGCTTCAAAATCCATATTGTTAATGTAAAAGTGAAATAGATTAAGGGGGACGGTGAAGTATTTTTGATAGGGGCAGGGTCATCTTAAGGTAAGCTATCTACTGCCTGCAGGAAGATTATTAATATAATGAAACATCAATGGCAATTGACTTATCTGCCTCTTTTCTGGCTCCTCTGTCCCCATTCCCCTCCTTCTCTTTATCACTCAGGCTCACGTGTATGTAGCTTTGACCTCCAAGTGAGAAATGCACGAGAACAGAGGTACAACCTGTGAATTATTCATGAGAGGGATTCCTGTGGTCTCCATTTTATGTAATTATTTTCTGAGAAAAATAATGGAGAGCAGAATGCCCAGCTCCCCAGCAGATGGAAAAGAGCGCTACACGGCACATGCCTGCGGGGGCCTTATGTACCACCATATGCTCTAATTATATTTAATGCTACATAAAGACAAATTAAGCTCCATTGAAATGTCACGAAAAGTACATTTTATTCCTACGCTGCTGGCTGCACCGCTTGCGAAGGACATCAGCAAAGCAGTCGGCTTGACTTTTATTGAAGTGCATGTTTTCAAACGAGTTCAGTAGCATGTATGTTAAAGTAGTAAATATGATACATGCATCCCGAGATAATATTTAGCAAGCATACTCTGACTAGTGCTCTCTTATTAACAAATTTTAGCTTGGCTGACATGTATCCACAACCTAATGTGTTTGTCATAATAATAATTCTTGTGCTGACTGGAGCCATTTATATAGCGCTGATAGCATAACTGGATATATATATATATTACCTACTGTCGGACGCAAGTAGGTAGTTATAGTTAGGATCTAGTTTCCATAGGAAAATCGTTTTATAATTTGCAAATATCTTTGGCGGCGTGTTTGACAAATCTTCGCAAGATTTTAAAACTAATGGGGTGCTCCGTTCAGCTCCTGTCTTGAAAGTTTCGGGGTGATTCATAAAGTGGGGCCGAGAAAAAAGGGTGGTCCCAAAATGCGTTTTCTACATGTTAATTTCCATAGGAAACTTTTGTCATGGTCACAGCCCGAACTGCTGAACAGTATTACACCAAATTTGCCAGAGAGGTAGCTCTTGGTCCAAAGTGCACTCTTTGCTTTAAATGGTGTAAATCCGTTCTGTAGTTTACGAGAAATTCATAAAATAAAACATATCCATATATATGTGACTGCGGTGGATCCGCGAACCCTCCCGAGCACAAGCTTGATTCTGATTGGCTGCCAACATTTCAAACCAGAAAGTGTTGGTAGCCATCTTGTGACTCAGTTGAACCAAGTCACAACAAAAATCTGAAAAAAAGAAAAGAGGGCAAGGTCGAAACACCCTGAACCCTCTAGGCCTGATGGACCCCCAGGGCCCAAAAAAGCATTTAAAGAAAAAAAAGTCGACGGGATTCACTAATCCCGCCGAAAAAAACCAAAGCACATGCCAGGTCCCAGGAGCAATGCGCATAATATATGCGGGATAGTAAAAAGCAACAGGAGTATAACCCATAGACCAGGTTGAGATCTGGGTAAGTACGCAGAAAACTAACAACAATCTCTCAACCTGTATCATTGAAGAAGGCAAGTATATATGCATGTACAAGACATTGCAAAGAGGGAAAGGGAGACTCGTGGCATGTTTTAGAAAGTGCTCATGGCACCATATATTTGAAATAAGAAATTATACAGGGCAGTTATATCAGCATGCTGGGCATGAATTGCAAAGGCTACCCAAAAGAACTTGCTCTATTGTGCTTGTGACACACAAGGGTGACGGCGCAAGTGACAAGTGAGAGAGCAGCAGAAGGGAGGCGGTGCACATTGAGAAGCAGAGGATGCAAGAGGAGGGTGAAGAGTGACCTACCTGAAGGAAGCAGGGGGCGAGCCTCAAGGGGCAGTGTGGCTTGCCCAATAGGAAGGGAACAACTGATATTGTTCCAGCTGGGGAACCTGGGAACCACGGGCGTAGCACAGCGAGGAAAAGCGTCTACGTGGTGGAGGGTACCGGTAATCACTGGTGGTACCTGGAAGTGAAAAGGGAAAAGTACTGCAGAGTCTTGGAGGGAGACTGCGTGTGATGTGGCGCAATGGTATTGACAAACTTACCTAACAACGAGGTGAATCTGGAATCAGGAATGCATACAACAGGGTCGGAGCCCCTATCCACTATGTTGGGTTTGGTGGGAAATTACGGTCCGTGATTAGAGGAGAGGACCAGTTCAATGATTGGAAAAATCAAAAGGGGGTAGCAGTGCCCAAGCATACCATCAGGGCAATGAGTGAGGTTTACCGTAAGGTATACTGGGGAGGTAAGCGGTATTCAGCAGAATAAATCCGGGGACAGGAAGAGCGCTACGATAAGCGACGAGCTGCCACATTTGTGTGTGGTCAAGCCGGTGTCCAAACCAGGGGAATGACCAGCAGAGGAAATAGATGCTACATTTCCAGGAATGGAGTGTCAAAGTGTCATGTGAACCTGAATCATGGTGCCGGGCGGCGTGGCCGGAACAGTCGAGGCAATAACGCGACCGCGGGGCCAGCCGAAGTTAAGGAGAGGTTGGATGTGCGGGGAGGGGAGGGGGGAGAGGAGGAGAGAGAGGTATGGGAACAGGGAAGAAATGCTGCAAACATTGTTGCTCCATTGAGGCTGCTATATACTAGCCGAGTGCAGTAGATGGCAGAAAGAAGAAGGCTGGTACAGTAATAACAGTGTTGTTGCTGTGATGTACATAAACAATTTAAAGTGATATACGTAAATGCCAAATGAATTAAACACAATAACTCGTGCCATGTGTTGAAGGACTGCATAAATTATGTCTCAATTCAAAGAGGGAAAAGAAGTGGTATGGGCGCAAGGGTGACCGAGAGGTTCAGTACAGGGACAGGGAAGAGATAAAGAGCAGTGTAATCACAGGTCACTGCAGAGGGTGTCAGGTGTGCTGTCACAGTTGTACTGTACTATTCCACTCATCAATGGTATTCAAACCGTCGTCCACTGAATTGCATTAGGTAATCCATTTGCACTTACTCCTGTTGAGTAGCACTTGGAGGTTACCCCCTCTGGTGGGCAATGGGGGCTGGTCGATCACCTGCCAAGTGATATCTAGTTAGCTGTAGTTTTTCTCAATGTAGTGCGATACCAGGGCTCAGTCAATACTTTGCAGCGAATCCTGATTTTGTGTTGTAATATTCTTTGTTTCACCATTTGGGTGGTTTGCCGAGGTATATAAGGTCACAAAGGCAACGAATGGTGTAAATGACATTTTGGGATCAGGAATTGGTGAAAGTTCTTAGTTTATAGTTTTTGTTGGGCTTGAATTCTTTGGTGTTAGATGTGAGGTCACATACAACGCAGGTCTGGCATATGTAATGTCCAATAACCGGTGGTAGGCCCCATTTAGCAGTGATGGACCTCTGTTGTGCTGGTTTCGTAGGCCAAGTGATGGCATGAAAGAGATGATTGGACAGGTTCTCTCCTTGTTGGTAGGAGAAGAGTGGAGGTTCTTGGAATGCCTCATGTGTTCTCAGTATGGACAAATTTCGTTTGATGATTTTGCTGACATGGTTGCTGCAGGGACTAAACTTAGTCACAAAAGGAATCCTGGTATTCACTCTTTTGTCTTGGGGTGTCAGGAGCTGGTCGCGGTGGCAGTACCATGCTCTTTTGCGGGCACGGGAGACCAAACGTGGTGGATATCCTCTGATGATCAATTTGCAGAGGAAGAAGTCAGATTCCCGGATATAATCGTTGCGCCACTTGCAATTACTGCGAATGCGCAAGAATTGGCCGTAGGGGAGACCATCTCTAAGGCCGCCTGGGTGGTAGCTGGAGTACTGCCTTAATGTATTCCAGTCCGTCGGTTTGCGATATAGGGTGGTTCCAATTTTTCCATCATCCGCATGTATGGTGATGTCCAGGAATGGTAGATCATTGGGTTTACAATTGGAGGTAAATTTAAGTGGGTTTGTGACTAATTGAGCCATTGGACGAAGGAGTTAAATGAGTCGATAGGACCCTTCCATAGAAGCAGAACGTCATCTATTTAGCTCCGCCAGAGGGAAATCTGTGTTTGGAAGGGGTTGTTAGGGGTAAGTATATGAGTCATTTCAAGATTATATACAAAGAGAATAGCGAAGTTGGGGGCAAAACAAGCACCATTGATTTGTAGATAAAATGTGTCCCGATATAGGAAGTAATTGTTCTCCAGGGCAATGTGTAGTAAATCCATTATGAAATTGATTGGTATCAAGATAGGTTTGGGTATGGTCTCTAATAGTTCTTCAATGACCGGAAGGCCCTCCTCATGGGGGATGTTGGTGTATATTGACTCTATATCGAGTCCCACCATGAGTTCGGCACTGGTATCAAAGGGTCTGTCCTCAATGGTTTTTATGAGGTCCATACTATCACGTATGAATGTTTCTGTCAGTGGGACGAAATCCTTGATGATTTCGTCGATGTACTTGCCCAGTGGCTCAAGGATGGAGCCACAGCCTTAATCGGGCGTCCAGGTGGGTTGGTACTGTCTTTATGTATCTTAGGTAATACATAGATCACTGGTGTTCGTGGATGTTGGTTGTTAAAAAATACTAATTCCTTTTGTGAGATAATGTCTTTAGATCTGGCTTGGCTAGTGATTTGCTGGATTTTGATTTTCAGTTCAGGTAAAGGATCCTTAGTGAGTGGATGATAGTGGGTAGTGTTAGCCAGTTGTCTCTTGATTTCAAGGTCATATTTGTCGATGTCCATGACCACAATCCCCCCGCCCTTATTGGCAGGTTTGACTATCATATCTGTTCTCTCTTTGAGGTTGAGGAGAGCTTGTTTCTCTGACCAAGGGAGATTGTATGGAACATATTCAAACTGTTTTTGATTCAAATGACATCACTGATGACCGTTGTTGCATATGATTAAGACCCTGGTGGGTCGAAACGTGTAATACTACAAGGTTTGAGCTGCTTGCTATGAATAAAACCTCTTTTTACCTATTTCTTAAATGGTTGGGCTTTTTTGTCGTGCTGAGAAAGGAGCATGATTTTTCATATGGAATGTAAAGGCGGTGACGTCGCCAAAAAAGCCCCCACACGTCAGGATGGGCGTTTCCTTCGTCGCAGTTCATTTCGATAAGTAATATGGAGATGCCTGCCGGCTGTAAATATCACGAGCTGATACATTTAGTTTTGCGGCGCCACCACTGAAACGGGAGGCTCCGCCACTGATTCTAAGGGAGGCCTGCTGACTGAAAATTTCCAAAATAGTATGATGAAGCCAGGGTTTGTGGAGGTTGATAAGAACCCTTGCACATTGGAAAAGAAGAAAGACTGTGAGTGAGCAGCCTTGTTAACAATGTAACAACTTGAAGTACGAGGATCAGTTTTCTGGAGATAAAGTAATGAAATACATTTCGCCACCAACACTACATGGAATTATTCCTCTGAGGCAATGAAAGAGGTGGCAATCCTTTTTCATATTTATCTTTTCTAAATACGAGACTCAAGTTTTTTGCATTTGGGGAGGACGCAAGATTGTATTTGGAAGCACATTTGCAAAGTATGATGGACGCTGTAGTCCGATTATGGATGTTACTTGGATCAGAATTTTACCAACTCGAACATTCTTTAGAAATAGCCGCATGGTGAAATAATGCTTTGAGAGTACTCGTTGAAAATAAATGTCCTGATTTTAAAACTGCAATTAATAATTAAGAAAGTAAGGTGCCTGTGTTATCTGGAGCGAAGCACTTACAATGTTATGTCCCTCCTTACTATTTACCATCTCAGTATATTCAAACCAAGGACAGCTGATGTCGCTGTATTTGTTGACGGCTGGGCTAGAGGAAAACATGGTTGCCAGCTTGCTTGCAGGTCGCAGGAGCCCGTATCCCAGAGGAGTAATGTTTTCAATTTAGAGAGAGTTTAACCCCTTGCATGCTGATGACGGCCCCCATCCGTCGGCGCTCGTGTGCTGATGGCGGCTGGGGGCCATCATAAACCCGCCCACTCGCGATTTTGCCGCACAGGCGCAGAATGGCGGCAGCATGCAAGGGGTTAAGTAATCTAAATAATAGAAAACGGGAGAGAACGGAAGAAAGCAGAACGGGGATGTGAAGAAGTCAACTAATTCCGCCTTGAGACCTTCTCCTAGGTAGCAGGCTTTTTTCTTGATCTGCAACACTGCAACATGACAGCACGGCATGGTTTTGAGGGCCACTAGGTCAGCCTTCACAGAGAAAGGATGTACACAGTTCGCGAAGTAAAGATAACGAAAAACAGGGGAAAAGCACAGATTTAGTAAAATTAACCTTTTGAGTGTTTCTCACCTGGTGGCATCTTCAGATCGGCAGTACAGCGGGGGGTCAGCCGTGGATGCGCGCGGCGCAGGAGCAACGCAGAGGAAGGCGCGCCGCCTCCCGGATTCTCTTCCTGGGGAGGGGTGTTGGAGACGGGCAGAGCAGCACCAGTCCCTCTGAGCTTGTCCTTCGGATACACGCCAAAGGAACAGAAAGCAGGGCCGGACTATATTTATTATTATTATTATTTATTATTAAACATAATCCTTTATATCTTCTTTTCAGAAAAACATACATTCAGAGAAAAAATAAAACATTATTTCAGGGCATTGTTTATATATTAAATGGTTATAATTTTTATATTAATAACAATAAATAAGTTATATTATTTATTATTATTAATTATTACCATAAACAATTATAATGTTTACTTAAAAACAAACACAAAGTTATTCCTATAAATGTACACAATAAGAAATTATTTACATATATTCTTTTAAGTCTTACATAATTTTTTAATATTATTAATATATAATAATTACTATATATTAATTAATATTAAATATATTTATATTTTTTAAACAGTTTAAATTATAATGAGTCTAGTGTATTAATTTGTTAAAATAACAATGTGTATGTATCATATTTTTTCACTATAACATTGTATTTTCTATGATACCTTTTCAAAAATGGTTTAAGGGGACTACTTTTTTACCGCGTAAGGTTATTGCGCTTCGTTCAGGACTGGAGAAGCTCGCGGTTGGGAGTTGCTTCCCGTGGAGAGAGGTAAGGTTAATTTTACATACAATTTATAACAGAGTGATAATGTTTGAGGGTATATTCGAACTGTGTAGTGTTTTTGTGTGTATGTATGAATTGTTTAAGTAGCGGTTAGGTGAAATGTCGTCGTTATAGATGCGTCGTGTATGTTTTAGTTCTAGTGTTATTTTAAGAGTTAGGAAATGTCTTCTTACATGGTTAATGTTAATTGTGAGTGTATTTACAAATGTTATGGGCTATTTGTGGGTGGGTTTCGTTATGTATGTTTTTTTACAGGTTCCGGTTCCTCGCATGAAAACTACATGGAAGGAAGCGTGTTTTTTTCCAGAGAAACTAATGTATGACTTATTATGGTTATATTTTGACATGTATCTCCTATTTTTCGTGTTTGCCAGGAGCGGATTTTACATTTTTTAAAAATTTTGGGGGTTTTTGGAGGGTTTCGAATTGGAATGATACATTGATATGCGTTACCGTTTTTTAAAAGTTGTGTGTATATCACTTTAAATATTAAAGTGTCCACACTACTGTTTTCAGGATTTCCTGGAGCGTTTATTTCTTTTTTACTTAATTTTCGGGTTTTTGAGGGTTTCCCATATTGGAATTGTTCTATATTGGAATGGATTGTATGGATTGTATTTTGCTTGATGACGTCTTTTTCATCTACAAAAATTGTAAGTATTTAAAGTACTTTTTATATTGGGTGGGAAATGTCGATCTTTATGTAATGTGTATGTGTGATGTAATTATAAATATTGCATATTTGTTCAGAAATAATGTCCCAAATTTTGATAAGTTTGTTAAACAAATATGTATTATTTATAATTGTTTACAAATGTTTATGATTTTTAAATTTACCATTATTGTAAGAAGACATTAGTATATTTTGTAGACATTTTTATAGTAGGCTTTTAGCTATTATTGACAGGTATTCTAATCCTCTAGTTGTAGGATAGAGTGTGACTTGACTTTGCAGTAGTCGGAACATTTGTTTAGTTTGTTTAGTTAGTTTTGGACCAATTTGGGTCACAGATTGTTCCATTCTTAGTTCTTGATAGCTTTGTTCTTTTTTCAAAGCTTCTAGTAGGTTATGGAATGTGGGTTTGCCTCTGCTTGTGGTAGCTTGGAAAGCATTATGCCACCCTTCTACACTGTTGTTTGTTTTAGCCTCTTGGTTTAAAGTACTATGATAGACATTCCACCAAGGGATTTGGAATTTGGGTTGGCGTCGATGTCCAGATCTGTGCAACCTTCCCACCCAAGTATCTTCGAAATAGTCCAGTAATGGGGTTAGTTTATCTTTATTCCTCTTGTAATATGTGCTGTCAATTAATACATTGTAGTGTTCCGCTACATCGGTAACAGGAACGTAGGCCAGTGCTATCAATTTTTTAATTTGATAGGCAAAGGTGCTATCTGTTGAGTATAGAATACTTAAAGTTGATTTCTGGAGATGCCTCCATATACTCTGATTGAAATGGTAATAGCAACCCTGGATTGCTGTGTGGGGAAATGTTCTCAAAATGCTATTAATCATAGCTAATTCGAAATCAATAATTATTTTTTGTGGAAAATAATTATTGACTTCTGTTTTGAGAACATTTAATATTTCTGTATAAGTGTTTTGCTGTTTGTTGGGTAGCAAACAGTAAATGAAAGGGATGTTATAGTTATGGTATAAACCATGGATGGAATATAGTTGATAAAAAGGTTTTGGGCATGGTTTAAATGTTCCATCCATCATCCATTGGGGACACTGTTGGATTTTTCTTAAATTACTTGCAGTTGCAAACATAATGATTCTGTTTGTACTGCTTTCATTGTCAAAAAGGATACTTTTGTATTTATTGTGTGTGATGCACATTTCTGGTGAAAAAATAATTTCCTCAAAAGTAGTAGGGTTGGGTTGGGTTGTGCTAGTGAGTCTTTTAGTGCGTGCAATTGTGCGTTTCAGGGAGTCAAAAGAGGGTAGTTGACCTGAAGCATGGGCTGGGACTTTTAACAGTTCTTCTTTAAGGAGTTGTGTTGTTGGTTTATCACTTTGTGTGCTGGCAGTTTTTATACTTTCTAAAGCATCTCTTATTTCAAATTCTGTGACATTTGGGGGATGATTGTGTTCCCTGGTAAATAACACATTAGTTTCCTCAGTTGCAGCCCTCCCATAACATTTGTTGGAGTAATATTTGGTACACTTCCCAAAAACTTTTCTACCACTTTGTCTTTCCTGATTATACACATAACCCATATAACATAACAGTAATTAATTTTTCTGTGACATAACAAATTCTGCACCTTCTGTCATTTTGTTTAACTTGTTCTAGGAAAGAGTAGAAAGAAACAAAATCAAAAAACATATATTTCACTTTGTGGTGCAAACATAATTAATGATGTATTTATACTTACAGTTACTAAAAGTAGTAATCACAAATGCAGAACTGTATTTTGAAGGATTTTCTTGTATGTATTTCTTTATTTACTGTTGGTATGAAAATATAGAAATGCTAAGTTAATGTTTACACTTAACAAACGTTTTTCTAGGAAAACGCAGTTTTCTATTTTGCTTAGTAGTACATTTGATGTACACATTACATATACTTACTTGTTTAAATAGTTGAGTTGTAGTATTTGGTGGAGTACATCAAGGTAGTAAAGTTCAGATCTGTAGAGAAGATAGAATAAATTATTGTTAAATATTATAAATATTATTTTGAACCGTTGGGAAATGGGAAATATTTAAAAGTATACTAACTTCTAAATAAGTAGTTTTCTTTGCTGTAGGTAGAATAGATGTATGATGTATTCAGAATATCTGTAGAGGAAATATAAAATATATAACATGGTGTTAAGAACATAGTTTGCGTTTTTTTCGGAAGTTTTAGACAAATTACAAGTATACTTACATTTTTTACAAGGGTAGTCTTGTCTTTTGGTATAGTTGATGTTGGATGTTTTTATAGGATCTGTAGGGAAGATGTAATATGCAAGATATGTTGTTTAGAAAATAGCAGTTTTAATATTGGGTGTTTAATAACAAAAACATATATACTTACATGTTTAATTAGTGTAGTTGTATACATTTGTAGTGTTGAAATAGGAAAATCTCAGAATATCTGTGAATAAAATGTTTAAAATAAAGAATGAATCTTGTGCAATAGTGTTTAAAAACAGCAGTTGGTGTATAACAGAGCATTAATATATACTTACTATCTGATTTTTCAGGTGAAGAAATATGAGCATGTATTAGGAATTTATTTGGAGTAGTTTCTATCAGAAATGTGGGAGCACATAAAAATAAAATAAGTGCAAGAGTTAGGAGATATAAGTAAAATAGTACAGTACTAATTTAGATTTCTAAATAATGCACTGTAACTTACTTGAATAATTAGCTAGTGAGCTGGATCTTTAAAGATGTTTGTTCAGTGTTGGCATCTTCTTTCTATAGAGTTAGCAGCAACAAATGGTAGAATGCATGTATCCCTTTTATAGTATGTGTATTTTGTGTGCTTTGATTTGATTGGTTGTAGGATGAAATGAAGCATTGTATAGGCTAGTTTGAATTTTTTTTTATTGGTGTGTTTGTTGATGTGATAATGGTGGTATGTGGTGATTTCCGCATTAAAGCAGGTTAGTTGTTAAATAAAATAGATGTGTAAGTGAAAAAAAGTAATGAAAATGTTTGTTAAATGTAAAGTATTTCTTTAAAATGATAGAACGCATTTAATAGAATGTATAGCAAATGTAGATAAATAGGAATGTTATAAAAGTAACAGGTATTATATGTAAAATGTCTTTTGTATAGAGCAATGACTTTTATTGATGATTAATATGGTATTTTAGACATGAAAGGGTACAAAACTGAACTCGATATTTTTTTAAAAACGATATTTTAGTAGTCTATATTTTAGTAGTCGATATTTTTGTAGTGTTAGGGGTAATTTCATGAAAAACGATATATTTGTAGTCGATATTTAGTAAGGCGATATTTATGTTCTCGATATTCTGAAGAGTCGATATTTTTGACTCAATATTTTTGTAGTTTGTGTAATAAGTATAGAAAGTCGATATTTTTGTCGTCGATAATTTTTCAACGATATTTTAGCAAGTCGATAATGTGACCGTCGATAATATTTCAGTGATCCGAAAATGTGGTGTGTCTATTTTGCATTTTGCGCCGTTTACGGGCACTAGGCCTACCCACACAAGGGAGGTACCATTTTTCCTGGAAGACTTTGGGGAATGCAGAGTGGTTGGAATTTTGTGGCTGCACGCAGATTCCTGAACTTTCCACCACAGAAATGTGAAGAAAATGTGTTTGTTTGGACAATTTATTTAGGTTTGTAAGGGATTCTGGGTAACAGAACATGGTGAGAGACAGTCAAATCACCCCATCCTGGATTCCCCTGGGTGTATTGTTTTCAAAAATGTATAAGTTTGCTAGGTTTCCCTCGGTGCCGGCAGAGCTACGGTTCAAAAACTACAGCTAGGGAAAAAAGGGTAATTTTTCACTGTGAAAATGCGGTGTGTCCACGTTGTGTTTTGGGCCATTTCCTGTCTTGGGCAATTGGCCTAACCACACAAGTGAGTTACCATTTTTCTCTGGAGACTTAGGGTAACACAGAATCGTAGAATAACTGTTATTGCCTACTGACTTTCGATGCATTTCTGTCTTCCAAATGAAAGACAATGTGTAAAAAAGAAGTTCATTTTAAAAAATGACCTATAATTGTCATGCTAGTATGGGTACTCCCAGTTTCGAAAATGTGCAAATATCTACTGTTTCTAAACTCTATATTTTGTTCCCATTTCAGAAGCACATAGTTGTCTTTCATACTGATTTTTCCATGTATACATTTTCCCTGAATAATTGCTATTTACCCGGTACATAATAAAAAACCATTGCAAGATGCTGCTCAGTTATTGGCTCTGGGTTTTTCGGGTTCTTGGTGAACCTACAAGTCCTATATATCCCCACAACGAGAAATCTCCAGCGGATGTAACATATATTGCTTTCAAATAACATTCAAAATTAGAAGAAGTTACAGGTGAAAACGTTGACACAAATGGCTGTTTCTTTCAACTAATTTTCAATTTATGCTATATTTACCTATTAATTCCTAAAAACAAACCTTGAAGGATCTGCACAAATGACTTCTTGTTGAATTTAGAATTTTGCCTACTTTTTTAAAAAATGTATAGCTTTCCAGGATCCATTATTGCTTTCTTAGCCATTTCTACCATTAACTGGAAGGACTTTGAAAGCACAAAAATAGCAAAAATAGGTTATGTCCCAGAAAAATGCCCAAACTGTGTAAAATATGTTGGTTTTCTGACAAAAGTCTTCTTTTCCCTGAAAGC
This sequence comes from Lissotriton vulgaris, assembly GCF_964263255.1. Lineage (NCBI taxonomy): Eukaryota > Metazoa > Chordata > Amphibia > Caudata > Salamandridae > Lissotriton > Lissotriton vulgaris. The sequence continues at coordinate 1,193,983,629 of NC_141689.1, read as the reverse complement.
TGGGAATATAGTGATTTTAGCACCACAGCCCCTTTTTTGATACCATTTGCAGTGGAAAAACCATACGCTTTCATCTGTAGCCTTTTTTCCCATTTATCCCAAAAAACTTAAATTTAGCTGTATTTTGGCTAATTTTTGGGTTCCCTCCAGGGGAATCCACATACCCTGGGTACCTTTAGAATCCCCATGATGTTGGAAAAAAAGGACGCAAATTTGGCATGGATACCTTATGTGGTCAAAACGTTTCAGGGGCCTAAGCCTGACTACCCTGAATAGCCAAAAAAAGGCTTAGCACGGGGTGGGAGACCTAGCAGCGAAGGGGTTATGCCAAGAAGGCTAACAACATGCTTTGTCATTTTAGAAATGCAGGACTGCACCATATTTACTAGAATATGGTGCAGCCCTGCGTTCCCCTGCACTGGTGGTAACTTTAGCTGCCTAGCGCCAACTTAGGCACCCTTGCACCATAATGCAAGAGTGCCTGTGTTGAGGGGAATATTGTTTATGTGCCGGAAGGTCCCCCTTCCTGCACATAAACAATCTTTAAATGCTGTTTTGTAACTTCTATGTGTGCTTTTAATGCAGCACACATTGAAGATGCAAAATGGCAGTTTTTTTAAAAATGATTGTTTATGTGCAGGAAGGGGGGCCTTCCTGCACATAAACAATCATAGAAATTGTGCTGTTTCTATGTGTGCTGCACAAGGCAGCACACATGGAAACAGCAACAACGAGGAGAAATGAAGCATTTCTCCGAGTTTCGCGTGTTTAAGACCAGCTTTACTCTGGTCCTGATTTTAGCGCTGCCTCGTATTTACGCTGCCCTTGTAAATAGGGGGCAGCATCAACATCAATGGGTGTTGCAGTGGAGTGCCAACCGCAGCACCCATTGTCTTCCCTTTCACACTAAGTATCGCGTGAACTGGGACCTTATTTACAAGGCAGCGTTATCATTCAGCCACGTTATGTGGCTTAATAGCTGCCTTGTAAATAGGGCGAGGCCCCTGTCCCCATCAGAAGGTCACTGAAAGTGACGTTATTGTAGCAATAGGGGCTTTTAAATATGCCCCTTGTAGTCAATTCCTCGGTCTCTCCTACTCCATACTACTTTAATTAGCAGCTGTCTCAATTGGAATTGGAGATTCTAGCACAAACGTCCCAAATGGCTGCATTTGAAAGGCTACCACTGGGAAAGAAGAGCAGGGCCCTCTGTCCTGAAATGAATATTTTCTTACCTCCGGCATGGTGATGGTTAAATATTATTTACCAGACAGAGGGTCGTAATCCCCTCTACCTTCTACATCTTTTTTCCCTCAACGGTTGTAGGCAGATGCAAATTCTGCAAAATATTAAAAGTTTCTTCTGGATTCACAGCCGCCGTTCTGTGGATTGAGAATAGCAACTCTCCCAGATGTACTCAATGTACCATTGTCTTCTTGTCTCTTTCTTCTATTTAAATACTATCTTTATGTTTTAGATTGGCTGTTGAGGTCCACATTGTTTATATTTTTAAAACATTTAAATTCTATTTTCAGTCAATTAATAAACGTTTGTTACTGCTAAAATGTTTTCTATTATATTTTTACCAATCTGCATGTGTATTATTTGTATGTTTCACTAAATGGGGTTTCAGTTATTTGGTTTCTCAAAAATAAGTCTTTTTTTTGTTTTACTTCAAATGCACATATTGCGCATGGTCATATTCTCTGGAATACTATTGCTTTGCTTATGAGTCAATCATAATTGCATTGGTATTTGTTAACCAGACATTATAAGAAAAGAGATAGGGGGTTTAGATACTACACCCAATGTCTTGTTAACAGCTCTATATGGGGAGAAACATAAGGGAATAGGATTCTGGTATAAAAAGTTACTCCTTTCTGGATCATCTCCTGTAATTGTTAGTCATCTAGAAAAAATAAGCCTCACGTCACAGTGCGTTTTTTCAGATAAAGACTGGGAAGTAGTATGTCATCTAGGTAACAAAGGACTCCGGGCAGCTAATTATAAGCGAATGTCCTTTCTTTCTCGCTGGCTGGCGTACTATACCCCGGAGGCTTTGCAGAGAATATTCCCTGAATGTGAGAATAAATGTTTTAGATGCAAAACTAGGGGTCAGGGAGGTTGGTATCATATTTTTTTCTCCTGCCCAAAGCTAGAATCTTTCTGGAAGGGGATTTTCGCAGATATGGAGCTGGCAATTGGGAAAATACTACTACCAGAAGCAAAGGTGGCCCTTTTTGGTATCTGTAAAGAAAGGAATAGGTTCAATAAATCAGAAGAAGTATTTATTTATATTGCCACTGTTGTAGCACGGTCCTTGATCTTACAAAATTGGAAATCTGCGGTGATTCCATGTCAATTAAAATGGGTTAATAAAATGAGAAGAACATGTAATTTTGAGAGAGCTTATGCAGGTAGGTTGGGAGCGATTGCAAGATTTGAAAGGAATTGGAAATATTTTGAGAAGCTGGAATCGATAAAAGGAAGTTGATGCTTTACTATTGCTTTATTTTAGTCAATTTTTACATGTTTTTGCATTGGCACTTTAAGAATTGGAAGTATATACTTGCTGTATTATATCAGCTGTTTGTGCACTTTATCGTATATATTAGCCAATTCTGCACGATACTGCATTAGCACTTTAAGAAATGCAATTATATTTTTGCTGCTTTAAATCAGCGGTTTTTGCACTTTATAGCATTAGCACTTTATGAATCGTATAGTAATCTTGATGCTTTATATCAGTTTTCTTTTTATATTAGCCAATGTTGCACGATACTGCATTAGCACTTTTAGAATTGCAATAATATTTTTTCTGCTCTAAATCGGCGGTTTTTGCACTTTATAGCATTAGCACTTTATGAACCGTATAGTAATCTTGATGTTTTTTATCAGTTGTTTTTATATTAGACAACTTTGCACATTTTTGTATTAGCATTTTAAGATTGGCAATGATAACCTCGTCGCATTATATCGGCTGTTTTTTTGTATAAATTTTAATAGGAATTTCGATGTATTATATCAGTCTGTTTTCCTTGCACTATCTTGCACTAGCACTTTAATATCGGTACGCTTAGTCGTACGCTATTGCAGTTTTTGCACTTTTCGCTGTGGTATTGCATATTCTAGGGTTGTCTCTTGTATATTGTTTTGAAATTTTTGTCTAATTATGAAGAGTTTAATATACCAATGTCTTCCTACTGTCTTGTTCAATAAAATTAAAAAAATAATAATAATAATAATTGCATTGGTATTTTATTAAATCTGATAATTAGAAATACCCTGGAGCTCTCTATATATTGAATGTGATAAATGAATACGTTTTGTCCGGAAAAGGGTGCATAACAATTGGATATATTTGCTTCCTGCACCTGCTAAATATTGTCAGGTTTAATCTACTGAAATGTATTAGGTGGCAAATCCAGCTAACAGAAAAATCCAACATAATCATAATTCCGACGCCCATTCAAACAGTGAGCTAGTGCTAGATATTAAATATATTCACAACAAAGTATCAGAATATTGAAACTAAAATATCAATTTAAATTTAAAGTTTAAATAGCACAAACCTGGCATGAGGACAATGGGGCAGTTTACATAAATATAAGAAAGTTACACAATTTTTTCCAACATTAAAAGATTTGCTCAGAGTCACAGGATGTCGAGCTAGTGCCAGGATTTGAACCTGGTTTCCTAGTTTCAAAGTCGGTATCTCTAGTCTTAAGACCACATCTCCTCCCCTAATCAAATGACACTAAAATTGTGCACTACCTTTCTTTTACAACAGTATCACCCTATGGGGGAAATAATAGAAAATCTGCACCCAATGGACAAATATTTTGTAAATGATATTATGGTCACTATTTCTGTCAGGTGATTTTTTTTTGCTAATGCTATTCTGACATACAACTCCCATCACAGATGCATTCCATTTCTTCAGTTTTCAGGGCCTTCTATGAGGAAGTCGAGGCACTATCCAAGACAATCTTTAGAGACACCAACATCTCTGTGATTTCATTGCCTGAGTTTGAAGCAACTCCTGCACTTTTCTGTTTAGTCGGAGTAAGGAACATTCAAGCCCCTCCTTGAATCCTGGCTAAGCATCCAAAGCAGACAGCATATGGATCAGTTCTTGTCTTGTTGCTTAACACCTTCGCTGTGGCGGCTATTCCCCAGCAGCGCTAAGGGGGTGGGGGGCCGCACGGCGCTCACACGCTGGTGATGGAACCACTCCGTCAAAAGCCTCGGGTGAGCTGTGCTCATGACGGAGCGGTTCCGTCATGGCCCCGCCCACTCAATGGAACCCCCAGCGCAGGCGCGGAATCCGCGCCACGCAGGCGCGTCGAACAGGCCATGACGGAACCGCTCCGTTATCAGCACAGTGCCACCGCTGCTGATGACGGAGTGGTTCTGTCATCAGCGTCGAAGAGGTTAAGTAGTTGTCAAATCTGAGGTTGGTGGCTCATTGGACTAATTGACATACACTCCAACTGTTTGTGTTTTACTTCACTGTCATAAGTCTGAATCTTGCTGGGTCGCCATAGCTTTTTTCCTTCGGAGGGGTATAAACTGAGAAACATTGACTGAGGTAAGAATAAATATCTGCTTTTGAGCACTAAGGGCCTGATTTGGTGGATGGGTTACTCCTTCACAAACATGATCAATATTCCATCACCTTATTATAAGTGCATTGTATCCTGTGGCACTTGTCAAAAACGTGGACAGTATATACATCATATTTGTGACGGAGTAACTCTCTTCCAAATTTTAAACAGGGCCTTGATGCTATAAGAGGTGAATTTGTGCTTTGTGAATATCAGCTCAAGACGAGTCATAACTACTTGCTTATAAATTTGGGAAAAAATTAAGTACTTTGTTAGAAGATGATACTCCCCACTCATGGCATGAATTCATAAACACAGACGTAATAACATAGCTTGAATTGTGGCAATTGAGAGTTATTTTATTACCCCTGTTATTCCCACATCAAGATATAGAGCCCTACACTGACGAGGTTCTCCAGGGGCCATATGTATCAAATAAGCATTTTGCGATTACCAAATTGTAATTTTTACTGAATCACTATTTGGTAATCGTGAAATGCTATGTATGTAAGGAATCGTCAAAGATTTAGCAATTCCTTCATATTACCTAATAGCGATTTGGTAAATAGAGAATCACTATTAGGTATTAAGCTGTGAATGGTTTCGCATTAGCTAATTCGCGATTACCTTATTGGTAATCACAAATTAGGTCATGCAAAGCCAAGGGTGTCCGGGAGCCTAAGGCCCCCCTGAAACACCCCCTAAGAAATAAATGTGCACATGTAAAGAGCACACATGCTACAGGCATGTGTGCGCTACATGACACTTTGAAAAATGCACTTTTGTGCATTTTTTTAAGTTTGCATATGGTTACCATCGACTTGCCTTTTCCTAAATGCACAGTTTGCATTTCGAGAATGCTTCATACATGTGATAAGGGAATGGCAATTTATGATTCCTTATTTGCAGATGCAATTTTAGGTAATCGCAATTTTCGCCATTACTTAAGATTGCGACTACAAAGCTTTTCATACATCATGAAAGGCTATTTTGCATTCGCACCGTTTGCATATGCAGAAAACTATCATACATGGGGTCCTATAAAAGGGTCTTAGAAGAAAATACGAGGAGAAGTTAAGAGAGCGAAGGACTGTCAGTGAGAGAAGAAATGACGCATTCTCAGTTCAGTGAACAATAAGGATTTTAAAGCAGAAAATAACAATATATTTAAACGTCACTTTATTTTGAGTCTCACGCAATTTGCTATATAAATTCTGTGAATTTTGTAACACTTTGCATTCACCTAAACATCATTTTCTGACGCCATCCTCTAATAAAAATCATATATGAGCTTTTTCCATCCCATCTTCTAACATGGGAACAGTTACATTGGAAAAATAAATGCAGATTTAGGGTATGGGACATTTATTGTGCACCTATGCAACAATCAACAATGTATGGAGATTTCCAGCCGTAGTCCTGAGGACTCTCAAAAAAGTCATAAACCAGGCAAATCGTAGGTAGATATCTACCATGCATACTTTCCCAATTTTCCCAAAAATGTTTATGAATCGGACCATGACCAATATGTCTTTTAGAAAATATAAATTGAGCCAGCACCTCATTGTACATTGTATATCATCCCTAACAGGAAGACTGACCACAAAACATGCATGCTAAATATAGCTATACATATATTACAGATAATTGCCTGCAAAAAAATACATTTAATAGGTAACGTGTTTTGCTGGAGTGTGAACTGCATGAAATCTGACACAAATGTATTCCTAGAACTGTACATAAGGCCATAAATATTTCAGCATCTTGTCTTTTGTAATACCTTGCATTGATATAATTGTTTTAATAATTAATGAACACCGTGATAAAAGCTTTTCAAATGTGTTCTTCCAGTGCAAAATACAAATTAAACTGGAACCATATTTTACTTTGCATTTTACAGGCACAGCATTCCAAGAAAAGGAAGGGGCCTGCTGATTTAAAATTAGAGAAATATATGATTATGGGTAGATTATGATTTCAGGCACTTATTCAGAAAAATATAAATTATTCAAGAATAATGTTTGCAACTGTCCCTAACATTAGGCAATGCATCATGATCGAGTTGAATATTTCTATAAGGCAAAAATATCTGAGAAACATGAACTCTCTTTTCTCATTTCGCAATCAACATATGCAGTTCCAACTGTGAGACAGCGACACGTTTAAAAAACCCATTAAGAGGCACATAGAACCGGATCAGACAACATTTTAGACAGCCCCTGCATCATGTCCTTCGTGGTGAGTAAAGGCAGTGATTGGTGCAAGCACTTTTTACCTTAGTCTTTTTATGCTGTTTGTAGTGACCGGATAGTCACTGTTCTAGTTATTCTCTGTGCCTGCCAATCCTTGAGGGCTGTTTTATAATTTGAAGAATTGGGTTTGTAAGGAGCACTCCGTGTTAGACTGATTTTTGTTATAATCAATTGGTGCTGCGATTTTTAGGATTGTCACTCCTAGTAGTCAATGAATGGTTATGATGGGTTATAGTACCCACCTAATCGCGCACTGTTCACTTGGTGCTCCGCACCTTGTAAATTTACGTTTTTATTTCCACGCTATAAACCAACTATTTATCTTTTGTTATCAATTTTGCTTTTAATCATATTTTTCTTTCTAGCATTCATAACAACATGCTTTTGAACTCATTATTTGGCACATATCACATTTTCTTCAATACATTTCAACATTATTCATAACTCATATAATCAATTTTCTGTAGATGAGCCCAATGCATTTCGGCACCATTTTGGCGCCTTCATCAGGGGCAGTTCTGCAAAAGTAAAAATACATAGTGTAAGTGTTTTATGCTTCATTATATATGGGGGTTCACGTGAGTTTGATGTGTTTGTTTGCATACCTGGATATACCTGCTGTGTGATGACGTATGTGTGCGAGGATCCACCGCAAACGCAAGAAATCTGTTAGAACGAAATACAAATCCATCTTTAGCTAACTGTGCCATAAGTTATATGAACCTAGTTGGCCTCTCCTGATTTGATAACGTACCTTATGCTCTTCGCCGCAAAATTCTGAAACAACATATGTAAACATCCTTAAAACTCTATGTCTATCACCGATAATCATTCGATTAATCTCAAAAAGTCTCCACACTGTACCTTATCTTCTCTATGTCACTGGCGTCTAAAAGAACCAAAAAAGAAAAAGAAAAATAAGTTGCCACGGGATTACTATCATGTATGAAGTTATCCGCTATTGCTAACCCTATTTCACGTTCTGCTCGTACCTGTATATCCTTGATTGTCTCCTTCAACGAAAAACCGCAGCCCTGTGCTAACTTCTGTGTCACCTCTACTCCCGATTCAAACGTTATTTCAACTCCGCGAACTCCGTGGATGTTGCGTAGCTTGGAGATAAAAAACTGACTCACTACTGACCTTAGTATAATCAGCGGTGCTTACTCGGCGCCATCTTAGAATGGTGAAAGCCTCGAACTTATCGGTTCGGTTTATAACGCGACTTGCTAATTAGAATTGAAGATGTTGGATGATAACCAAACGTTCACTATACTCCCAAATCCTTTACTACGAACCTGCTATTGTCTATTTCCTCACTATATTATGTACGAGTGCCTACCTGGTCTGCGTTGCAACCCTCGGTGTCTCTAACGGAGTTTACCCGATGTGTTCTACCATATTGAATCTTTATTGGTGGATGCGCCTGTGTTATTGAGATTAAGGATCCATTGTGTGTTCTAGTGATTTCTTATGGTGGATGTTGTGCATCGAACAAAGTGATTGAACATACAGTTTAACATAAATTGCATATTGTTTTAACATGTTTTAACATTATCGTCTAACAGTGCAATTAAAATATCATTGTACTCTTATGTCTGCTTTGTGGATGGTGTCTGATCCTATTTACAATTGAGTATTTGTCCTTTCATTCTATTGTGCTCCCTAAAGGTAACATGCTAGATCGTATTTATCATTAAGACCTATTGGTACCATCGTATTGAGATATTTGATCCAAAACAGTTCTCGCTGCAACAATTTTTGATGGATGTTAATCCCTGGTTTTGTTTGCACCTGTTCTAGGACTAAGAATCTAAGCTGAGAAATACTGTGTTTTTCTTATCTCCAGTGTTGCACCAATGGTGAGGTTAGATTATCATTACGGATCCGACTTTTATGTTCCATTATTCTTACTTTTATTTTTCGTTCCGTTTTGCCAATGTACATTTTGCCACATGGGCATTTGATGCCATACACAACATTCTGCGTATTACAGTCACTGGTGTGTTTTAATTGTATGTGTTTTCCTGTGGTCGGATGGGTGCAAAAGTTTCCTGTTATTACATTGTTGCAATTTGTGCAATTGAGACAACGGATTGTTCCTTTGTTTGTTGTAATTGACGGTGGTTGTTTTCTGTGTTTTAGTCTCTCTTTTAGATTCAATCCTCTAGTGTATGCATGTAACGGGAGTTCTTTAAATAATCCATTGAAATCTCGCTCCATGGATAGTAGTTCCCATCTTTTGTTGATGATGTTTTTGATTTTTTGTGATTGGGTTGTGTATTTGGTTACAAATACCATTCTGTCTTGTTTAGTTTTTGTCCTCGGTTTCAGCAGTTCTGCTCTGTCCATTAGTGAAACCTTTTGTATCTGCTCCTGTAGTGTCTCTGGTGGATATCCTCTGTCCTTATATTTTTGCACTTGCTTTACCAAGGTATTTTCACATATTCGTGTATCCGAACAGATGCGTTTAATCTGAATGAACTGTGATAACGGAAGATTCCTGATTAAACTCTTTGGGTGAAAGCTCGTATAGCTGAGAGCATTATTCCGACAAAACAAAAGATAAATAGTTGGTTTATAGCGTGGAAATAAAAACGTAAATTTCCAAGGTGCGGAGCACCAAGTGAACAGTGCGCGATTAGGTGGGTACTATAACCCAAACTCAAAAAAGATATGTGCGGAGGGTCAAAGGGGAAATAATTTTATGCCCTGTCAACTCATGCCCCTGCAAACAACTTGAAAAACACCAAAAGAGAAGACCAGGTCAAAGGTGGTGTCCTGTCCTGTAAGTGTGCGAAAATCATATGGACACACATGTGAAAAAGAAAAAAAGAGTCTTACTGGGCTATAGAAGTCCCATCAGACCACCCATTATGGCGGCATTTCATCATATGGGAATTAGTGGTCGTTCCAGGAATCCCCTGATCAGCTCATGGCAGTGCATGGGTCGAAACCGACAAGTATAGCCACAGTGAAGCTCGAAGAAATTCAAATACAAAGTCGTGCAGTGCTAATGAAAATGTGCTAACTAAAATTGACTACCCAGATTGCTAACCGTGATTAGTCTGGGTGTCAAGATTAAAAACACGCCCAGTAGTGAGTGAATAAGACTACCTTATGGCGATGTGCAAGTGGCCACTTTTAGTTAGCACATTTTCATTAGCACTGCACGACTTTGTATTTGAATTTCTTCGAGCTTCACTGTGGCTATACTTGTCGGTTTCGACCCATGCACTGCCATGAGCTGATCCAGGTGATTCCTGGAACGACCACTAATTCCCATATGATGAAATGCCGCCATAATGGGTGGTCTGATGGGACTTCTATAGCCCAGTAAGACTCTTTTTTTCTTTTTCACATGTGTGTCCATATGATTTTCGCACACTTACAAGACAGGACACCACCTTTGACCGGGTACTATAACCCATCATAACTATTCATTGAGTACTAGGAGTGACAATCCTAAAAATCGCAGCACCAATTGATTATAACAAAAATCAGTCTAACATGGAGTGCTCCTTACAAACCCAATTCTTCAAATTATAAAACAGTCAATCCTGTGAGGAGGCACCCAAACAATTAAAGATGCAGTTTGAAACAATCACAGCAATAACGGACAACAGGGCCAACACATTGGCCTACACAAATGAACAGGCAGATCAAATCTACTCATTAATAAAGGAAGTAAGAAACATGGATGCACATGGGGGTTCCATAAGTCAACAACTCAAACAGCTTGAATACCTAACCCGACGTCAAGTAAACCAAAGGATGCACGCTTCGACGCTTTTTCAATACCATAAAGCCAAGCGCATTCCCAGAGGCCTTCGTTTATCCATAAAACCAATGCTATTTCGTTTTAATCTCAATTCAAAGTTTATGGATAAGTGGTACAGGTCTAATGAACAAATGTTCATTAGACCTTATACTGCTTATAATAGAAGAACTAGCCAAAACAATACGAGACCTAGAGGATGAGATCTACACCCTTAAAACAGAATTGGAAACAAGAATGGAAGTCGACACCTGGAAGATCAGTCTGGAGGGCATCAACTTGAAACTGGAAAAATACGAGAAGGAGTTGCAAGAGGGAAAGTTACGCAAATACAAACGCGACACAATAGATTATAAGCTCAACGAAGTTTATACATGGGCTGACATCTATGCCCGACGACAGTTTGTCCCAAAGAAAACAACACCAACCACACACTCGTCTGAAGAGAGCCTGGTAACGGATAAGGAAACATCAATCCGAAGAGGACCCATAAGAGCAACACAAGAAGGAGTAGTATTGACTACTGATGGCAGGCAGCAAGCAACAACAAGTAGAGACACAGCTTTTTTGTCACAGGAACAGGATCAAGGGCAACCACCAACGCCGCAAACGGAAACACTAGTAGCAAGCGGAAAACAAGGCGAGGAAGTGGCAGGCAAAGCTCTAAGGAGCGGACGGACAGTAGTTTAATTATCAACATGTCTTCTACAAAACTAACGAAACAACAAACAATGACCTTAAACAAAGGACTTTCATTTGTACCTACCACGGCAACAAACGAACTGGAAACAGAGGGTGCATTTTTCAAGTTCATGAGAACATTAAAACTTAGACATTACTTTGAGAATGTGGCAGAACCTACAGACAACAGGGTTGAGCACACGGAGAAACAATTCAAACCAAAAAGTGTGTACCAAGCCCCAGTGTCACATAAGATGTTAGACACATTCGAAATAATGGTGAAAAATGATCTCAAATCTCTAGACTACAAAAAAATATGACATAACAATTTGACTAAGACTGAACAAAACATCATAAACAATTTGGCAAGCAACGAAACATTAACCATACAACCGGCAGATAAGGGCGGTGCCCTAGTAATAATGGACACACATTATTATGAACACAAAATAGATGAACACGTGGCAAACACAGACACTTATTTACTGTTACCATCGGACCCTACCACAATGCTCCAAACTATGCTAAATGGAATATTGCAAACAGCTAAAACAAATGAATGGATTGATGATCAAACAGTGGCATACCTAACAGAGAAAAATCCAAGACGGCCAAAACTATATATGATCCCCAAGATCCATAAACATCCAATCAACCCACCATTTAGACCTATTGTCTCGGGGTGCGGGTCAATTTTTGACCCCCTCGGACAATACATCGATCATTACTTACAGCACTTCGTACAACAGTGGGGATCTTACATAAAGGACACAACGGATTTCTTGAGCAAACTAACATGGATACAAGAAGGTTTCCAAAATCACTGGATTATGTGCACCATAGATGTGGTGGCACTTTACACCTCTATACCATACTTAGCAGGACTGGAATCCGCAGAATGGGCATTGCTCAAACTGGAAGATTTACCCACCAACAAAAAAATCCTTCTGTTACAGTTGCTCAAGTTCTGTCTTTACAATAGTTACTTTGTATGGAAGGACAAATATTATGCACAACTTAACGGAACTTCCATAGGCTTTGCAGGGGCCCCAGCCTATGCGAATACATTCATGGCCCAATTCGAGGCACAGAATTTGATGAGTTTGAGTGAATGGCCACATGTGAAAATGTACTGTCGATTTATCGACGACATTTTTTTGATTTGGGATGACACTCAAGAATCATTGGAACAGATAATCAGAACTCTTAATTAAGCTGATGCGAGAATTCAATTCACACACAAGATAAGCAAGGATGTCATTGACTTTCTAGACGTCAGAATCACTAAAACAGAGAGTGGATTTGAAACGGAACTGTATACAAAACCTACAGATCGGAATAATGCTCTCAGCTATACGAGCTTTCACCCAAAGAGTTTAATCAGGAATCTTCCGTTATCACAGTTCATTCGGATTAAACGCATCTGTTCGGATACACGAATATGTGAAAATGCCTTGGTAAAGCAAGTGCAAAAATATAAGGACAGAGGATATCCACCAGAGACACTACAGGAGCAGATACAAAAGGTTTCACTAATGAACAGAGCAGAACTGCTGAAACCGAGGACAAAAACTAAACAAGACAGAATGGTATTTGTAACTAAATACACAACCCAATCACAAAAAATCAAAAACATCATGAACAAAAGATGGGAACTACTATCCATGGAGCGAGATTTCAATGGATTATTTAAAGAACTCCCGTTACATGCATACACTAGAGGATTGAATCTAAAAGAGAGACTAAAACACAGACAACAACCACCGTCAATTACAACAAACAAAGGAACAATCCGTTGTCTCAATTGCACAAATTGCAACAATGTAATAACAGGAAACTTTTGCACCCATCCGACCACAGGAAAACACATACAATTAAAACACACCAGTGACTGTAATACGCAGAATGTTGTTTATGGCATCAAATGCCCATGTGGCAAAATGTACATTGGCAAAACGGAACGAAAAATAAAAGTAAGAATAACCGAACATAAAAGTCGGATCCGTAATAATAATCTAACCTCGCCATTGGTGCAACACTGGATTCAAGAAAAACACAGTATTTCTCAGCTAAGATTCTTAGTCCTAGAACAGGTACAAACAAAACCAGGGATTAACATCCATCAAAAGTTGTTGCAGCGAGAACTGTTTTGGATCAAATATCTCAATACGATGGTACCAATAGGTCTTAATGATAAATACGATTTAGCATGTTACCTTTAGGGAGCACAATAGAATAAAAGGACAAATACTCAATTGTAAATAGGATCAGACACCATCAACAAAGCAGACATAAGAGTACAATGATATTTTAATTGCACTGTTAGACGATAATGTTAAAACATGTTGAAACAATATGCAATTTATGTTAAACTGTATGTTCAATCACTTTGTTCGATGCACAACATCCACCATAAGAAATCACTAGAACACACAATGGATCCTTAATCTCAATAACACAGGCGCATCCACCAATCAAGGATATACAGGTGCGAGCAGAACGTGAAATAGGGTTAGCAATAGCGGATAACTTCATACATGATAGTAATCCCGTGGCAACTTATTTTTATTTTTATTTTTTGGTTCTTTTAGACGCCAGTGACTAGAGAAGATAAGGTACAGTGTGGAGACTTTTTGAGATTAATCGAATGATTATCGGTGATAGACATAGAGTTTTAAGGATGTTTGCATTTGTTGTTTCAGAATTTTGCGGCGAAGAGCATAAGGTACGTTATCAAATCAGGAGAGGCCAACTAGGTTTATATAACCTATGGCACAGTTAGCTAAAGATGGATTTGTATTTCGTTCTAACAGATTTCTTGCGTTTGCGGTGGATCCTCGCACACATACGTCATCACACTGCAGGTATATCCAGGTATGCAAACAAACACATCAAACTCATGTGAACCCCCATATATAATGAAGCATAAAACACTTACACTATGTATTTTTACTTTTGCAGAACTTCCCCTGATGAAGGTGCCAAAATGGTGCCGAAATGCATTGGGCTCATCTACAGAAAATTGATTATATGAGTTATGAATAATGTTGAAATGTATTGAAGAAAATGTGATATGTGCCAAATAATGAGTTCAAAAGCATGTTGTTATGAATACTGTGAATAACAAAATGAAATGCTAGAAAGAAAAATATGATTAAAAGCAAAATTGATAACAAAAGATAAATAGTTGGTTTATAGCGTGGAAATAGAAACGTAAATTTACAAGGTGCGGAGCACCAAGGGAACAGTGCGCGATTAGGTGGGTACTATAACCCATCATAACCATTCAATTCTTGAGGGCTGGCTTACACCCCACCCCACACCCAGCCAACACCCAGCCAACACAGGTGTCACAGGACATGTGACCCTGAGAATAAAAGGGGCTGGGCGCACGTGCCCTGGGCTAGTTCTACCCACCAGCTACTCGTTTCTGTGTCCTTATTACTTATGCATGGGGGCCTAGGGCATTACAGTGATGATGAGCAGGTGAACCCGCATGTGTTACCGCCTTCAAGGTGGTAGAGGAGAGAGTACAGCCCATGAAGAGTGCAACCCCCACCAGCAGCAGTAACACCGCAGCAAATCAGAAGCTATTCCCCAGAGCCAAACTGGGATGAGCGAGCCGAGTCCTGCCTGCCACGACCCCGAGAGACCATCGAGGATATGGGGAAGTGTAGCCCATGTCGAGGGCACTCCTGCAGCGGCTGTCAGCACAAGGGCCGTAAAGAGTGGACGGCAAAAGGATAGAACCATCACTGCAGCGCCTTAAGGCACGGAGGTGAGAGGGGAACAGATTGTCACTGCTGTATCCAGCATGAGGGACGTCCCTGGTAGTATGAAGAGATGGAGCTGCCCCAGCAGGGATGGAGCTGCTGAGGCTCTGTTTTGCTGCGCAGTGAGACGGGACTGCGGCTGGTAAGCACTAAAGTGGCCCAGAGCATCGGCAAAAGCTGCAATTGTGTGAGTGAGGGGCCAGCAGTGGAAGGAAAACAGTTGGCGCCTGTGAGCATCCCCCTGCCAGTCGCTGGCGTGCAGGGTGCACAGGACTGAGGAAGTAGCCCTGGACTGGCCCTAATCTCAGCCGATAATGGAAGTGACTGACGAGAGAGCGGCCTGGAGCCGCTTATTCTGCTGGTGGATATTTGTTCTGCAGGGAAGTGGAACTGAGCTTGAAGAGGCCGCGCGAGCACAGGCGGAGGCTCGCTCCGCGTGGCCGTGGTGCTGCCCAGCAGTGAACAATTAACTAAACAAAGTTTAATGTGTAAGGGAGGCGGCCTCACCTGGAAATCGGTGAGTCTGGCACTCTTGCTAGGAGACTGGGCCTGTGCAGGCAATGAATATTTCAGACATGCCAGAGTGGTAGGCCACAGCTTTCAGAAAGCAGCACCAAGCTCTGAGAAAGGCTGCAGTGCCGCCTACAGGTCGCAAGAGGCACTGCACCTGAAAAGAAATAAACAAATGAAAATAAAAAATTTACATTTTAAATTTTAACAGCAAGGCGTCTGTACAGCAACTTAGGTGCAGCAGTTGTGGTTTAAAGCTGACGGGGAAGATGGACAATATCCCCAAACTGAAGTGGCAGTCCCCCTAAACATTTGTTTTACAGTGGACGAAGAAAGGACTACAGCCTCAGTCAGTAAGTGGGCATGGAAAGAACCCTAAGCGGAAAGGCTGCCAGGGCCTGTCACGGAGAATGCAGCAACGCCTAGTGGTCATAGGCGGTCACCGCAACAGCAAGGACACAGGAAATTACGCCACCAGGAGAGAAATTGTGGCACACAACAACAGCCCTAGGCAGAAAGTTCCTGAAGGACTGAGGAAAGTGTGCGGCATGTGCTGCAGTTGTCAAAGGACACCACCGCAAGTGGAAGAAGGAGGAGCGCAAGCTGCCCGATGCACGAGTACCATCAGACATTAGGATGGAGAGTGCAAGGAGAGAAGTTGCGCTGAAGATCATACCCTAGACCCTGACAGTACAGGCTGGAGCCTGAGAGCGTGAAGAGGACCTGCAAGAGGTCACCAAAGAAGACCTGCAAGAGGTCGAGAAGTTGACCTGAAAGAGGTCATCGAGGATGACGGGCAAGAGGTCAGCAAGGATGACCTGTAAGAGGTCTGGGAGATGATGACCTTCAAGAAGAGGTCAGAGAAGCGGTGACCTTAGAAAGGTCAGAGAAGATGACCGAGTTATAAATATTGGAATTAATTGGCCAGGAAAGACTATCTCCTGCTTCCGCGTTTCTGATGGCTGCACATGTGGATCATTATGTGGCAGTGCAGTGAGATTAATGTATCACTGAACTTAAGTAGAGACAAATGAGAGACCTTGAAAAGTGTAATCTAATGAAGTTATCTGCAGGTGCCCAGATGAAATAGGCTAAACTTGAATGTACAAATTTATTGTGCGACATGAAAAGGCAAAACATGTATTAGGAAAAAATATAGGAGGCCCGGAACAAAGAGATACAAAAGTACTTTGATGCTTAAAGTTGATAGACAGTTTAAAGTCATTCTAAGGGATTGAATTTTATATTTACCTGGAACGGATATTATAAAAGGACAATACTGAAAAACATAATTCAATTAAAGGCATGAGTGATAAAAATATGTTTACCTAGTTAGTATTAGCTTACTAAAAATGCACTTTAATAGCTCACAGAACAACTAATTTCATATATATCCTTGCCATGTGGGTTTGGAGATATGTGGCTTGTGTTCTTAGATGAAAAAAGATTATAGAAATAAAGCAGTACAATTTTGAAAAAGTTTAAGGAAATATGAACGGACCAATTTACAAAAACAGTTAATCTCATAGGTTTTCTATTAATGGAGTAAATGTATGTCCTATTTTAATTCATAAACAAATCCAGAATTGCTCATGGAATGCTGCTACTTTTTAAGTTTCCCAGATGTACTGACCAAATTGGATGTCAATGCAATCAGTGTGTCTTCAAACTTAGGGCCTGATTCTGATGCGGTTAGGAAAGCCTCCTAATGGCACTTGCTCCGTCCAAATTGGATCGGCAGCGTGTCTTTCTGACCGACTCAGAAAGGTTTTCCCACCGACCAAGTACAATGAGAGTTAGACGTTAGAAGTATCCCAATCGGAACCTGATGGCATTTGGAATGACTGAGACATACGGAGCAGAATCGTAAGTCTCTACGGGCTGTGTTTCCGAACGACCGAGTGCGATGCTGGATTTGGACAGCCTTTTTAAATTGTGCAGTCTGACTCAAATCAGTAGTCCGAATCAGATGTTGGGAGCCCGTAGTGGGCCACCTGCACCCGCAGCCTTCCTATTCGGGCCCGTGGGAGTATCCATGGGAGTACCTTACCAGCGATGCACAGTGTGTCAGGCACCAGGGTGCCCGATATTCCCCAGCCACCCCTTTCTTCAATGGGAGCCTATGTGTAGAAAAGTAGGATATCCTTCTTATGGTTACCCCCACTTTTTGCTTGATGTTGCACTGTTTTTGACTAGTCTAACTGGGTTACTGCTGATCAGGACCCCAGTCTATCTGCTTTTTCCTTTAAATTAACATGCATCTACTTTGGTACACTCCAGATTGGATACTGAGGTACCCTTATAAGTCCCTAGTATATGGTACCCATTTACCCAGGGCATAGGTACCCCCAAGGCCTCCCATGGGTTGAAGCATGTATTATGCCACCCATGAGAGGCCATTCAAAATGGAACTACAGGTCTGCTACTGCAGCCTGTGTCAGCTGGGGCTTGCACCACTTACTTTAGATATAGGCTCACATATAAGTCACCCCTATAGCAGGCCTTATAAATCCCGAAGGCAGTGTGCTGGGTTTTAGGTGAGAGGGTGCCCATGCATGAGCAGAGCCACTCTGCAGCCTTTGCAGACCGTTCTCCCGTGTTGTCTGTGACTCAGCCGGACATATAGGTAGAGGTGCATTATATCCTTGCGGTAAATGCTATCTCGAAAACGGCTGCATGCAAACATATCATGTTTAGTATCCAACACCTTGGAATAATACCTCAAGCCGGTAACCTGTGTGGGATGTATAATTCCACCCTTCAAAAGCAAGCTTCGTGGGGTCACTGGTCTATCCGGTGCCAGCCTTATCAACCCAGACAGCACAAAATAGATGTTGCCGACCAGAGACACATTTCTTCCCCCCGCTGCTGAGACAAGCTCAAACAGAGGAAGGCAGAACAAAAGGCATCCGGTCACAGGGACGTGTGACCACCTCCCAGACAGGATTTAGTGTATTGGGGCTTGGTGGGTGCACGCTGAGAGTGACTGAAAGTCTGCACCTGGGGCACATTTGGTGTCCTTGTGCATAGTCCAGTTCAAACAAGTCCTGGGAGCCATTGGCTCCTGCTCTGGCGTGAAACTGAACAAAGGACATGAGAGTAATCTCCCCTCTGTCCTGCTCCTCCCCTAAGAGGGCCCCCTGAATCTATGCAACCCTCTCCAGTGGGTACAAAAGGGCTTACCTGGCTGTAAGACTTTAGATTTTATGTGGACAAGATTCTACAAGAAGAAACTACTGACCTTCAAACGTCTGAACATTACGGACAACGCTGTAGTTCAACTGGGCCCGACTTCGTCCCCCTCTCTGTCCAAAGCTTTATCTGTTCCCTTGCTCCATACAGGCTCAATGCAGGCCCTGTGGTGCACTAAGGACAACTAAAGAAACTCTCTTGGGCTGAAGGAATCACTCCCCTGTATTGCAGGCACCTCAATGCAACTGACTGGTTCGCTGCTCCAGAGCTCCTGCAGACTCCAAACATCTCAGGAACACAGGAGGTGGGTTATGAAGGTCTCTGAGATTGATCTGCTCTCTCAGTCAATTTTAAGCCAGTATCCCTTGTGGGGACTGCATAACCCGAACCCCTGTGCACCGAGTCCATTTGCAGTTTCACATGCTTGTTGGTGATTCCTGAGCTTGTGCATTAGACTTTGTGTAGTCCTGACCCTGAGCAGTATTTGTACCAAAGAACTCCAGCCTCCTCACACCGAGTTCTTCGTGGGCTGGTACTCCTGGTCATTCGGCCTGTGGGTACTCCTGAGGGCCATCTTGATTTCTGTTGGGCTTTCCTGGTAGCTCCAGATGTGCCCTCACTCCCCATTGCTTAGTGAGTCCCCTGGATCTTGCTGGTCCACCATAACTTGCTTGACCTTCCTGCATGGGTTGCTTTTGCCGAGGCTTGTTGGTACTCCAGCCGGACACCGACCCCTCAGCATTCAATATCCTTTGTGGGACAGCTCGCATCTGGCTCCTGGTCATCATCAACATCTTCTGGTCCTCATAGCTCCAGAGTCAAGCATCCCTTTTTTGCACCTGAAGCACCTACCATGGGTGTGCATTTGTCTACCGAGCCCCTGGTCACTCTGAAGTGACCCAGACTTTGTCCCCTCTGCTTTCAGGGTCCTTCTGTCCAGAATCCAGGCTTGGATTTCACTGGACCCTTTGTACCTTCATGGCAGCAGTACTTCTTCACAGCCCTCCATTGAGAACGACAACCCTTTCCGACAACATTCCAGACCTATGCACCCGGCTCCTCTGGGATTGGTAACTCGGGTACTACGGTATGCACGAGTGGGGTGGCTCTCCAACCTCTTAAGTTACAAAGGCTTTGCTCATAGAAGGGCCCTTAAACTTTAAAATTGCAACTACCATTTCCCCATAGAATTGTACGGAGCCTGTGGTCATGTTAGGACACTGCACCTGTCCACCATGGGGTCCCTGTCTACTCACCTTGGGTGGTTCCTTGGGATCCCAATGATTCTACATGCTACAGACCTCGTCTTTATCACAGTTGTGATTGTTATTCCACTGTTTTAGTATATGGTTTGGTCTCCCCCTGGAGTCCACTATCTATTTTGTGACTTATAACTGTTCTATTGATCTCATATTGTGTGCTTTGTGTTCTATGCTAGTTTAGAGGATAGTAGAGAGTGTTATATTAATAAATACATATTTTTATATAACTACTGTGTGGTTCTCCTTTCATGTGATTAATTCAGGAGGTGATAGTCTGGTAAAACAAGCTGCTTTACATTCCTTCAAGATTAAGCCTGAAGGCTGCTCTCCATAGCTACCACTAGGATAGCTTTCTAAAGGTTATCTTTGACCTCATACATCATAAGGGTAATTTGAACTGGTGCAAGGTGCCCACTTTAATTAGTTGACGTCATACACTAGGCCAGCTTCTCACATTGGTGTGCAGCGGGTTGGATTCTAGCCTGCATTGTTTTACCAGATAAATCTCTTGGATTGATTAACTGAAAACCACTAAAGTATTAGGCACATAAAATACTTGAAAATTACAAGTACTGAACTTAGTGTTGGGTAGTGGGTAAGTTAAGGGTCTAGCACACCCTTTCTCCAACCTAAGAGAGTTTAGACCCCACTAGATTAGGTAGGTGCATACACCACACCAGACTAGTTATGCCTTCTAAAGGAGATGCCAGGGTCTCTCTACGCTCTAGGTACAATGGTTTTAGATTCCAGGAATTAAAACTCATGTGAGTAGCTAGGTAGCTGAAGACAGAGAAAAATGCCAACACCCTACTTCTCATTGAGGTGTTACTCTTAGATGACCTTAGGAAGACCCCAGGGTCAGATGAGGTAGAAAGAGTGGGTGGGGCAGGGAATGAGGACAGGACAGAATGTAAAACCTTTTTTGACCTAGACTCAAACCCTGGCCAGGAGGATCAAGATGATCCCTACCTGGACAACTCAGGACTTCAGGAAGAGGGTGGAGAAGGCCCCAATGTCCCTCTCTTTACTCCTCCTAGAAGAGTGCAGAGTTTACCAAGGAGATCTAGATCTCCCTCTGGAGAATCTGATCATTCAGGACATTCAATATGGACCTCCATATCTCTTAAGAGAGATAACTCTTATGGCTGACAGGGCCAATTTCTAGAGCATGAGAAAGTCAAGCTTAGGGTCAGGCAAGAGCAATTGGCCCTAGATAAGAAATCCTTAGAACTCCAGAATGCCAGGAAAAGTTTGGAACAAGAATCCCATGGTGGTAGCAACAGTGTCCCTACGGTTAAGGAGCATATGTATGACCATATGAACCTGAGATAGTCCCTCCCTACCATGGTGGGGGTGACATTCACAAATGGATAACTGCTTTAGAGAGGGCCTGTAAAGTACAGAAGGTCCCTCAAGAGCAGTGGGCAGCTATCTTGTGGCTCTCCTTTGCTGACAAAGGTAGGGATAAGCCCCTCACTGTTAGAGAAGAGGATGCTGACAACTATTCAGTCCTGAAGAGTGCTCACATTGATGGGTTTGGCTTAACCACTGAACATTACAGGATTAAGTTCAGAGACACCCAGAAGACACAGACTCAGGACTGGGTAGACTTTGAAGATTGTGCCACTAAGGCTCCGGAAGGCTGGTTACTTGGCAGCAAAGTGAATGATTTCAAGAGATTGTACAATTTGATTATGAGGGATCCTTAATAAGTGCCAAAATCAGTTGTTGCATCAGTACCTGGTTGACTCTGCTCTGACTTCTTCCCAAGAATTGGGAAAGAAGGTAGACAGGTGGGTCAGTACCCGGGTGAAGAAGAAAAACCAGACCATATGTGGTGACCAGATGCTGAACCTTTAGATAAGAGTGGGGAAAAGGGTAAAGACCAGAAGTCTTCATCAGGGCCCCAAGAACCTGCACCTGGGGGAAGTTACAGTCTAACAAAGGGAAAGGCAAAAATAAACCTTGGTGTTTCCTGTATAAGGAGAACCGCATTGGACAAGAGATGCAAATTGTTCAAGAGCCATGGATCCTCCTAACTCCACCAATGCCCCTAAGGCAACAGTTTCCCCTAGTTCAACTCTGAGTGGTGGTACAGAACAAGGGTATAGTAGTGTTAACCTTAGGATTGGAGATGGGTTCTGGTCTAGTCAGAACTCCAGCTCAGGCTGTTATAGTCTGTGATGGAGGCATGGGTATTTCCTCCTTATTTATAAGCCCAAGTAATCTGGGCAAATACAGGCAACCCCTTTAATCAATGGTTAGGGGGCCATGGCATATAGGGACACAGGAGCAACTGTCACAATGGTGAAAAGAGATGTTGTGGGTACTGACCAGATCATACTTGGTGAGATGTACCAAGTGACCACTGCTAACAATGTCAGGACAGACCATTCCATGGCAGTTGTTAATTCCAGCAGGGGAGGGGTAACTGGCCCTAAGAAGGTTGTGGATAGCTCAGACCTCCCTGCAGAATGCTTGTTAGGCAATGATTTGGAAACTTTAGCCTGATCTGGTTCAAGTTCCTCTGAGACAGTTCATTCACAGGGACAAAGATCATCTTCCTCAGGAGACTGATCCTCACTCTGAGTCTGGCGGGAAGACACTGTCTTACCCCTACAGCTCCTTCTCTTGGAAGGCACCTGGTCTATTTTTCAAGGATCCAGGACAGATCAGGTTGTGTTCTTGGGGACAGGGGGCCCTTCCAGGGCAGATCTGAGCCAGAGAAGCACTTCTGCCCCTCTCTTGAACCCCTCAGACAGGAAGCTGCTGCTGAGGCTGCTGGGAGTGCCAGTGGGTCCCACAGGATCTACTGTGATGAAGGACTCCTTTACTCAGATGGTAGGGACCCCAAGCCTGGTGCTACAAGGAGGTTGGTCATACCTCTGAAGATTAGGAGCTTCCTACTGACACTGGCACATGATATCCCTTTAGCAGGAAACCTAGGTCACAGGGAGGTGTGACCACCTCCCAGACAGGACTTAGTGTATTGGGGCTTGGTGGGTGCATTCTGAGAGTGCTTGGAAGTCTGCACCTGGGGCACATGTGTTGTCCCTGAGTATAGTCCAGTTCAAACCTGTCCTGGGAGCCATTGGCTACAGCTCTGGCAAGAAACTGAACAAAGGACATGGGAGTAACCTCCCCTATGTCCTCCCCCTCCCCTAGAAGGACCCCCTAAATCTGTCCAACCATCTCCAGTGGGTACAAAAGGGCTTACCTGGCTGTAAGATGTTAGATTTTATGTGGACAAGATTCTACAAGAAGAAACCACCGACCTTTGACCATCTGGATACTTTGGGCTTTGCTGGACTTCGACTGGGCCCGACTTCATCCCCCTCTCCGTCCAAGCGTTGTCTGTGCCCTAGCTCCATAAAGGCTCTGTGCAGGACCTGTGAGGCACTAACGACAACTGAATAATCTGCCTTGGGGTGAAGGAGTCACTCCCCTGAATTTGCAGGCACCTCAACACAACTGATGGGTTTGGTGCTCCAGAGCTCTTGTGGACTCTGAAGATCTCAGCAACACAGGAGGTGGGTTGCAAAGGTCACTGTGGTTGATTTGCCCTCTCAGCCAGTTTGAGACCAGTATCCCTAGTGGGGACTGCATAGCCGAATCCCTGTGCACCGCGTCCATTTGCAGTTGCATGTGCTTGTTGGCAATTCCCGAGCTTGTGCATTGGATTCTGTGTAGTGCCGAACCTGAGCAGTATTTGCCCCAAATAACGCCGGCCTCCTTGCACCGTGGGCTGGTACTTTGCAATCATGCTTGAGGTTCCCTCGCGACTCCTAGTCATTCGGCCTGTAGATCTTCCTGAGAGTAATCTTGATTTCTGTGGGGCTTTCCTGGTAGCTCCAGATGTTCCCTGACTCCCCTTTACTCAGTGAGAGCCCTGGACCTTGCTGGTCCACACCGTAACCGGCTTCACGTTCCTGCATGGGCTGCTTTTACCAACGCTTGTTGGTGCTCCAGACGGACACCGACCCCTCAGCACTCAACATCCTTTGTGGGACAGCTTGCATCTGGCTCTTGGTCATCATCGGCGTCTCCTGGTCCTCCACTCTTGGCACCTGAAGAACCCTACATCGGTGGGCATTTGTCTACCGAGCCCCTGGTCACTCTGAAGTGACCCAGACTCTGTCCCCTCTGCTTACAAGTTCCTTCCGTCCAGAATCCAGGATTGGATTCCACCGAATCCCTTTTGACCTTCATGGTGGCAGCACTTCTTCATAGCCCTCCATTTCGAAAAACTGGGGTTTCCGACACCATTCCAGACCTATGCACCCGACTCCTCTTGGATAGTTAACTCGGGTACTACGGTATCCACGGATGGGGTGGCTCTCCAACCTCTTAAGTTCCAAAGGGTTTACTCAAAGTCCTCCTAGAAGGGCCTTTAACTTTAAAATTGCAACTGCAACTTCCCCATAGAATTGTACTGAGCCCGCAGTTGTTTTAGCACACTGCACCCGTCATCCTTGGGGTGCCTATCTACTCACCTTGGGTGGTTTCTTGGGGTCCCTGTGATTCTACCTTCTCCAGATCTTGTCTTGGTCCCAGGCGTGATTTTTATACCACTATTTTAGTATATGGTTTGGTCTCCCCCTGGAGCTCACTGTGTATTTAAAAATAACAAAATGGATACTTTTGAATTTCAAGAAACAATTTCAGAAATGCCAAATGGGATTTGCATTAGTTGCCAATGAGCACATCACAAGAAGCACATTAGCATTCTTGATCTACTTGAAAAAATTGAAAATGAAGAAAAATAGCACGGCGAGATTTGACTCTTTAATCATCAGTTCATCTGCAATAACTCCCATGGAAAACTATACCATAACTTGATGCCTTTGCATGTGATACATGAAAATTAAGAAGTGTATATAATAGCATTAGAACTACTCAAACCTAATTTATATTGAAGCATTTTAATTCAAACAGTCCATCTGTTTCAAACTATT
This sequence comes from Lissotriton vulgaris, assembly GCF_964263255.1. Taxonomy (NCBI): domain Eukaryota; kingdom Metazoa; phylum Chordata; class Amphibia; order Caudata; family Salamandridae; genus Lissotriton; species Lissotriton vulgaris. The sequence continues at coordinate 1,193,958,619 of NC_141689.1, read as the reverse complement.
GTTAGAATGCAATCAAAGTTAGGAAAATGTCAGCTACATGAGTTAGTATGCGCACTCAAAGGAAAATGTATTTTCTTTTCATTGGATTTCTCAAAAAAACATCACCACTCTTGGGATACAATGCATCATACTGCTGGATTCTTACTGATCACATATTTGTATATTACACAAGAACTGTTTACTCTTTTTTGACTTATGTTGTTACAGTAAAGAAATCACAAGGATTAAGCTTGGATTATGTACTAATCAAAATTGGCTCTACAATATTCAAAGATTAAATGACCCTCATTGCTCTGTCTCATGTTAAAAACATTATAGAACGGTATATTTTTGATTTGGATGACACAAGAATTCATGCAGACTGTAACTCTCTGAGAGAATACGATCATTTCTGAAAGACAAAAACTCCTCATCTTGGGGAATATCCAATTTTTATAAAGTCTAAACTGTCCCTCAAAAGAAAAATTGCATCAAACAGCAATTAGGAAGAAGAATGGGAACAACTGAAGACAAAACACACTGAAATTACAACACATCAGTTTCAAAAACCGAATAGCAGCAATTGCTATAGCAATGTCATTGTAAATCTGCTTTTATACTTACCGTCAGTCAAGAAGAATCAAAGCAACATGTAGATCAACCTTTCTGCAAGTCCTTCACACATCTTCATCAACAAATTGTGTCCAACAACAATATATGCCACTCATCAAATGACATTAGAGATATGGTAGATATAATTAGAGGTACTCTTCAGTTTTCTATCAAGGAACAGCACAATGATCAGGTTTTTCTGAATTACTTTTCTAGAAATATTAGCTAATAAGACTCACCCAAATTGTGACCTCTTTAGAGCAAGCTACTCTTGGGAACATTACTGCTTCCATTGCTTACATGCAGGCTCCTCTGTTACATATTTTGAAAAGGCTGCCTAATCAAAATTTTGTCCAAAGTGTAATTCTGAACTTCTTTCAATCCTTACTTCAACAATGATAACACATTTTCTGATTTTGATGATTCAAAGATGAAGTCTGTATTTCATCCTTGAACTTTATTGCTTCAGAAATTTTCATTTCAGGGCTGACTATAGTACTATTTGTGCAATCATTTTCCATCAGGGAGAGAGTGCAGCATCTGGACACTATACCATCTACTTAAGAAAAACTAATACCTGTTGGACAGAATGTGATGGTAACAATTTTACTTTTAAGCACAGGCTGCCAAGAAAATTAAGACAGTTACCTGTTAATTTTACAACCTAAATTCTGTGTCTTAGTTTAACATTCAAATAAAGCTACAAATGTATTTTTGAGTTGGATGTTTGTAATTCAGTAGCTATGTCATTATGTGGCCTAGTATGTTTGAAGACATTAGACGAAATCTACTGTCCTTGTTGTTTTCAAGCGTTTTGATTATATTACATTAGTTAGACAGAAATGTGAACAGTTGGACATGCACAGCCTCTATGGGGATTGTTCATAACACAATATAATCATCTTGACCTGCAAAGGCTCTAAATGATGACATAGTTGTGTAACAGTAATGTTATTTATATCTGAGAAACACACAAAGGAAAAGCATTTTGGATTTCTTTATAGTTTTGTTAATCACTTGCATTCAGATATTACTGTATTAGTGTATAACAATACGCTTCACTCTACACCACTCTGCTCTAAATCCCTCCACTGTGACATATTATACGGCACATCACCTGACTATATATCACTGTACTCTCTAACACTATACCTGCCATATTACTCTTCTTCACTGTATACCCAATAATCACTCAACTGAAGATAATTTTTTTTATTGAAATTTGTCAATGTAACACTTTTTGCAGTCAAGTACAAAAACAAATACATTTCACAAAATACACCCCAACCGGGGGAACAAGTTCCCCCCACCTTCCATATCGTATAAGGTCCGAATAAGCTTGCTCATAATTACATTTTGTATATTTACTCTTCTAAGTCATATAAAGTGCAGAACAGTGGTAGACTAGCGTACATCCGGGGATCATAGGTTACAGTGGATGAGCTTGGACATCGTCAATTTTGCTACCATGTAGGTCCCTATTACTTCATACAGAGAGTGACTGCAACTAGTTTCCGTCTCCAACCTTTATATGGGGGATAGCAAGTGATTGTATTACATCAACTATCCCGTGGGGGGGGGGGTACGTCCTGGTCATCAGCCCCTCCTGTGTCTCTGGGATGGTGTCAGTGTTACCTGTTGTGGTGAGAAGGTATGACATTAGTGGGCTCTATATATCTCTGGGCCTGGAGGTAGGCGGGAGTAGTTCAGCATAGCTGGGTGATTGCTCCTAGCATGCTGTGGAGTCGTGTATGCATTCTTTGAATTTAGGGGCTCAGCCCCTACCCCATCAGCATGCTACCCTGTTCTTTGCTATTTGGAAGCCTAAAGCTAAAAACGTCTTGTATTCGGTGTCGATGTTATGCGTGTAACCCAGCAGGGCTATAGCCGGTGATGCTTGTAGTTGCGCATGCATCGAACATACTCGACATACCCATTAACAACGGTTGCCAGTACTGTTGGATGGTCGGGCACAGCCAGGCTAGGTGGAGAAAATCCACTCCCTCCCCTCTACACCTGGCACATCTATCGTCCTCCCTTAGCTTGAATTTATGGAGCTTGCCGGGGTGTAGTATAGCCTATGTAGGAACTTCTAGTGTATGAGCCTCAGTCGGCTGCTGGCTGTTATTGCTTTTGTCTGCTTACAACTGCATTCCCACTGTTCGTCTGTTAGTTTTCGTCCTCAATTGTTTTCCCACTCGAGGCAGGCCCTCAAAACTCAGGGTTTTGGTGGGTTTTGCTCATGGTGGTAAATGAGTGAGGTGACATGTTCAGGCAGCTCTGCTTGGACCAGTGCATGAAGCAGTGGCAGTGTGGGTGATTCTGAGGGGAATGCTGGGGTAGCTGCTTTAACACTCTGCCAGAGTCATATATACATAAACAGCTCCATGGTGATGTGTATGTTTGCTCAGAAGAACTTTTCCCTGGACCGAAATGTTCCTCCCATGTAGAGGTCACCCCAAGTAGTAAAGTGTAGTTTTTCTAACATTGACCTACATTGTCGTTCGTATGTGACTTAGAGGGATGGATGGTATATCAAAGGTACTTTGGGGGATTATAACATCATTGTTTCCAGTCTGTCAGCTATTTTCCCCCAGGTTGTGATGGTACTGGCGACTTTGGTCGATCACACATCTGTTACCCACCTGAGGTGAATAAGAAGCCTGAAAGGGGAGTGGGAGACATGAGCCCCTCCTCTACCACCTCGGGGGCATGAAGGTGGTATGGATGTAGCCAGTATATGGCGAAGTGTGCCTGGGCGCAATGATAGTAGAGTTCAAAATTAGGTAACTCGTACCCTCCCTGTGAAAAAGGCAAAGTCAGAGTGTCTAGGCCAAGCCAGGCTTGTTTGCCCCCACATACCAGACGTATTATTTGTGTTTTGAGGGAAGTGAAGAAGTGCTTGCCAGGATGATATGGTATACTGGTGAATAGATAAAGGAACTTACGTAACAGTATCATTTTTACCAGGGAGACCCTCCCAGGCATAGAGAGAGGCAGAGAAAGCCATTTTGTGACCGGCTCCGTAACTTTATTTAGTGTGACTCCGTAATTGGCCCTTAGAAGCTCTTCCCTATTTCATGTGACTTTGATTCCCAGGTATTTGACTTCCTCTGACTTCCATGCCAAGGGATAGTCTAGGGGGTACTGGGTGGTCGCATCAGTGAGTGGGAAAACAGGCAACTTCGCTTAGTTGATATTTATGCCCGAAATGGCCCCGAATTTGGTGATCTCGCGCAATACGGGATTTAGGTTGTCTTGTGGGTTTGCAATATAAAGAGTGACATCATCCGCTTAGAGCGAGATGATGAGCTGCCTGGAGGGGTGGATCAGTGCGCATTCTTTGTGGTGCTGCGGGATTTTCGTGGCGAGTGGCTCTATAGCCAATGCAAATAATATGAGAGATAGGGGGCAGCATTTTGAGCGTGCCCCTGGTAATGGTGAAGCTGGGGAATCGTGCACCGTTAAGGAGAACTGTAGCCATGGGTTGTTGATACAGTGTTTCTACCCACCCAAGAAATGGTGGGGGCATTCCCATGTTGCGAAGGGTGCCCAAGAGGTAATCCCATTCGACAGAGTCTAATGCCTTGGTGGCATCGAGGAAAACTGCGACTGCGGAAGTCGTGTAGTACTGTAAGGAGGGTCCAGAGGTTATGAGTTGTCGCTCAGTTGGGGATGAATCCGGACTGGTCCGGTAGAACCAGTCTCTCCATGAGCAAGTTTAGTCTGTTGGAAAGGACCTTCACTAAAATTTTTGTATCACAATTATTTAGGGATTGAGGGCGGTAGGATTCACATTGGGTTTTGGGTTTGTCTGGTTTAAGAAGGGATGTGATCAGGGCCTCTCTCATAGTGGCCGGGAGACACCCCTCCTCTCTGGCTTTGTAAAAAACCACCTTAAGTATGGGAGCTAGTTGTGTAAGTTATGTCTTGTAAAATTCTATGGGGAGCCCGTCCAATCCCATTGCCTGCCCCGATTTCATTTACAAGATTGCTGTGGTGATTTCATCTATCTCTAGCTTAGCACTGAGGAATTCTCTCTGAGTGTCACCCATCCAGGCAAGGGCAGTATCCTCAAAATATGCAGGGAGGTCAAGTGGTTGCCCCCGATGTGTTGTGTACAGGGATTTGTAATATGTCATGAAGTTGTGGAGCTGTTAGGGTAGGTTTCTGTGGATCCCGCCCTATGAGTCATGGACTGCCGCAATGTGGTTTGAGAACTTTGGCTGCCTGACGAGATTTGCCAAAACCTTCCCGGGGCGGTCTCCCTCACCATATGTGTGACCAACATGATTCTTGCCTCGTAATTTGCACTCGCAATCAGCAGTGTAAGTGCATTCCGTCAGTTTTCCACGCAACTGCGCCCTGGTCATGTCCCCCCGTCTCGTTGCTAATTTCCCGTTCCAATGCTTCAATATCTGTGTCAAGCTGATTTAGCTTGTTACAGATATCTTTTAAAATGCCCCCACCTTTAGCAATGCAGGAACCTCTGATTGTTACTTTGAAGGCATCCCAGACGGTGGTAAGGCTCGGTACAGAATCTACGTACCATTAAAAGTATTCTTGAATCTCTTGTTCGAGCTTGGTTTTGAAGACTATGTCCAGGTGTAGTGGATTGAGCCTCCACCTAACATAGGGGGATTGTACTGCAGGAGGTTTCAGCACCATCTCCACTGGGGAGTGGTCGGAAAATGTCCTTGCCATGTGAGTAACCTTGTCTATCTAGTCGGCCATGCCGATAAACAGAAACCAATAGTCTAGATGGGACCAGGAGGAATGGATGGCCGAGAAGTGTGTAACTTCTTTGGTTGCCAGGTGTAGTGGATTGAGCCTCCACCTAACATAGGGGGATTGTACTGCAGGAGGTTTCAGCACCATCTCCACTGGGGAGTGGTCGGAAAATGTCCTTGCCATGTGAGTAACCTTGTCTATCTAGTCGGCCATGCCGATAAACAGAAACCAATAGTCTAGATGGGACCAGGAGGAATGGATGGCCGAGAAGTGTTTAACTTCTTTGGTTGCTGGGTGTGTGTCGCCACGCATCCAGAAGATAATTGTGAGAGATAATTCCCGTTAGCTGTTTCTGCATGACTGAATAATGTAGGGCAGTGGGGTTAGATCTGTCCTTTGTCGGGAACATGGCTGTGTTGAAGACCCCGCCCCAGAGTAAGTAGGTGTAGCCCATGGGTAGGATTTTTTCAAATAGAGTGTTGGGGAATAAGGGATTGTCCTCATTGGGACCATAGCAGTTGGCAATGGTTACATCATGGGAGGCCGGACATCGCCACATCATCCAATAGTGACCTTGTGTATCCGTGGGGTGCCACCTAGAATAGAAGGAGTGTTACATTTAATGAGGATTGCTACCCCCATGGTAAGTGCAAAAAGGCGAGAGGCAGTGATATGAGTCCCACCTGGTGGCAAAGTTGGGAGTTGTGGATGGAAACTGATGGGACTCCTGAAGAAGGGCGACCTGAACATGGTGTCTATCCAGATATCCTAAAATCTGTCTTTTTTCGTGGGTTAAGCCCCAGATATTACAGGTCATGCAATGTATACTAGACTGTATGTAAGGGCTGGTAGATGTTGAGTCTGTTAGTGTGGTCTGAGCTGATGAGAGCTTCTAGATATGTCGGACATGTTTGCATTTCAAAATGAACAAAAATGCAAGGCAAACTACCCTCCCTCCATCGCAATCCGACTTCTCCAACTTGCCGGGCATGTATTCCCTCCCAATCACAACTACGAAACAAGAAAAAAACAGGTGGTACTTATTTTAGGGGTACTCCTGTGTAGGTGAGGCTAGGGGCCCATGACATGCCTCCTATTATCCCACCCGTCCGTCGCCTCACCCTAACCGGGATGATACAGGTAACAGGGGGAGGGTAAGACACTGGGCAGTACAGTTCTGTTAGTCACTTTATAGGAGGTATTGGTGGCTGGAGCCGGCATAAAGTTCAGCATTAGGTATCTAAGGCCGACCGCTGTGCGCTGCCATCTGGGTGATCAGGATTAGTCTTGTGTTGACAATGGGGACATAGATTTAAGAGCGAGCTCTGTTGGAGGTCGTGGCTGGCGACGTCGCCCGGTGGCTTTTAAGATAATCTTCTGTCTGCTGCAGGATATGGAACACGTGTTGCTTCCCCAAGTGTGTGATGCGTAGCCACGCTGGGTATTGCATGGCGTAGGGGATACTGTGGGTTTGCAGTTTCTTTTTAACGTTGGCTAATTTTTTTCATCTTGCGTCCTGCACATTTTGTGTAAAGTCAGGGTAGAATGCCAAGGTTGTATTTTCATACTCTACCTTCTTCTTTTCTTGTGCCAGATGCAGTACTATATCTTGATCCCTGTAGTTGAGGAATCAGACAATTACAGGGCGTGGAAGTGTCCCCGGAGGTGGGTGTGTGCTCAAAGATCTGTGTATTATTTCCACAATGAGGTGTTCGGAGAAAGCCTCAGTCCGGAATAGGTCACTGATGAGAGTCTCAATGAAGTCCTCCATACGACCAGTGTTGGTTGACTCTGCCAGGCCTAAGATACGTACGTTGTTCTTCTTACAATAGGCCTCCAGGTCCTCATTTTTCTCAGCCATGACTTTGAGTAGCCTGTCCATATGTGAGATTTGCTTTCTGCCACTTATGGCAACGTCCTCACTTCGGTGATTCTGTTTTCCGCTTCTTCTATGCGGTGGCCGTGCTGCTTGAGCTTGTGCACTACTGAGTCCGTGCACGAGTTCATGGCATCAATTTTTGCATCTATGGATGTAAGGCTATTTTTCATTGTTATCAACAGTTTTCATGTCTTCCTCTTGGAACTCATTTGACTCAGGTGCTGAGTGCTCTTTGGTTTGAGACCGGGGTGTTTTGTGTGTTTCGAAGGGGATCTTCATTTGCTTCCCTTTTGTCCTGACAATTGTGAGACCTGGAGTGTGGAACTGTATCCCTGACTGTGATATGGAGCAAGAGTGTAGCTTGATGGGCGAAGGGACTCCGGGTCTTGCTGTGTCAGCAATCTAAGGAAATGCTTGCGCTAGGTACAGATCTGAGGAGCATGGAGGAGGGTTATGGCGAGGGCTCCTGCCGCCGCCGCTATACTAGATTGACTTGGTCTTCAAGCCTGTTGCACCCCGTGTCAGCCCAACTGATTGCCTGCAGCAGAGCTCAGAAATAGTCCCGAGCAGCAACTATAGGCGGGCCGCTGTGAGGGTGACTGTGGAGGGGGTCTCCCCGTTGTTTGTTGTAGGAAGGGGGGCAATAGTGTCATCTCCGAGGTCCCCCGCACAGCGGTCAGTGCGGCTGGTCCCAGTCCCTCCGTACGATAAGAGATTGTCTCTTAAGAAGGGGAGAGGAGAAGTTGAGTAGTGTGTTCAATTTATGCAGCAGTCACTACCATTGCACCTGCTTGGGGAATAGGTGGTGCTGGTCGATGGTGGCCAGGTCAGTTCAATTGTGGGTTCGCTCGCGTAGTCATAGTGTCCCCTATCCAAGTGTCGCAATTCCTCCGGGTCCACCCCAGCACCGCGAGTGCTCCCACCAGGTGACGCACACCTGCCTCTTCAGCACTGGGGGGGGATTGCATAGGCGTTTCTGTGCCCCACCAACTAACGCGCTCCATCCATTGATGCTACGCACCTGGGTGTATGCAATGTGAGTGCGGCCTACACATTCTCAGCAGGCCACTGCTCCCAGGCAGACGAGAATGCGGCCTTGGGGGTCAGTCTAGGCCAACACTTCGGTCACTCACGTCGAGGAACCCCCACCGACTTCTCACCTCTGTGCTGATGCATGTGTCTTGGGCTGTAGTGTGCTGGGTCCCGGACTGGCAGTGCCCCTTGGGGAGCGTGAAGGCTAGCTCTGCAGCCTCAGGGTGTATAGCATTTAATACCAAATCAAGCAAACCTGAAATGAATAAAAGCAACCCTGACACAGTGTTTCGCTCTAATTAGAGCTCTTCAGAGAGGTATAGCTCTAATTAGAGTGAAACACAGTGTCAGGGTTGCTTTTATTCATTTCAGGTTGGCTTGAGTTGATATTTTACCAATTCAAAGCTGTAATATTGTGCCAGGAGTGATAAATGGCTTTTGTCATTTTACAGCCCAGCAAGGACAGCACTGTGCTAATCCTCTGCTTAAAGACTTTGCTGTAGAAACGGCAAAAGACTGTGTCTTTTTCTATCTCGGCGTGGATGGCACTGTGCTAATCCTATGCTTAAAGACTTTGATAGAAAAAGAAATTTCAGGTGAGCAGATCTAGAGTGTCACTGGTGTTGAGAGCGCTCTAACAGGAGCTGCTTTCCACCTAAACTGAGAACTACCCGGAGTTCTCTCCTTCTTTTTTGTATAATTTATGCGTCACTCTATGCCTGAAAGGGTTTTGTTTTGTAATTTATATTGATATTATGTTTATAATGGATTAATATTTTTTGTTGTTTCATAGTTATGTTTTTCATATTTTTAATGTTTTGTTGTAAATAATAAATGTTATTTTCTAATTATTTATTTTTATTTTTAGATACATTTTTCGGAGCCAGACGTTTATTTTATAGGGGATAAGGGTGGGTAGTAATAAAAAAATATAAATTAAAAAAAAATTGAATTTGAATATTAGTAAATATTTTAGGAGCAGGTTGTTAGGTTTATAGGGGATAAGGGTGGGTAGTAATTTAAAAATGTTGTGTTAAAATTTATAGAATTTTTAAAAATTAGAATTAAAAAAAATTTAATCAGAAATTTTACATTTTATATTAGAAATTTCTTATTTAATGAAATTATGTTATATATTATTAAAATTTGTATATATTTTGGGAGCGGGTTAATGTATTTATAGGGGATAAGAGTGGGCAGTAATTTAAAAATATAAATATAATTTTATTTTAAATTTGAATATTAGTAAATATTTTAGGAGTGGGTTGTTGGGTTTATAGGGGATAAGGGTGGGTAGTAATTTAAAAATGTGTTAAAATGAATACAATTGTTTAAAATTAGAAGTAAAAAAAATTACATTTCGAAATTTTAAATTTTAAATGAGAAACGTCTTAGTTTCTGAAATTATGTTATATGTTATTAAAATGTGTATATATTTTAGGAGCTGGTTGTTGTATTTATAGGGGATAAGGGTGGGTAGTATTTTAAAAATGTTGTGCTAAAATGTATAGAAATTTTTCAAATTATAAGTAAAAAAATATTACTTTTCCCATTTTTATTTTGAAATTTGAAATTTCTTATTTAATCAAATAATGTTATATATTATTAAAATTTTTATATAATTTAGTGTTGGGATGTTGTATTTATAGGTGATAAGGGTGGGTAGTTCTTTAAAATGTGTAACAATTTATTGAAATTCAAATAATTAGAATAAAAAGATAAATTAAATGTTATACATTTTAAATGTGAAATTTCAAATTTCAAATTTATTATGGTTTGATGTTAAGTACTTTCCCTGAGTTATGTTGGGCTTGGAGTTAGAATAGTAAATTATTATTGTTAACTGTCCAGCACTTTCCCTGAGTTATATTAGGCTTGGAGCTGGAATAGTAAATTATTATGGCTTACTGTCCAGCACTTTCCCTGAGTTATATTGGATTAGGAGTTAGAATTGTAAATAATTATGGTTTACCGTCCAGCACTTTCCCTGAGTTATATTGGGCTTGGAGTTAAAATAGTAAATTAGTATTGTTTACTGTACAGCACTTTCCCTGAATTATATTGCGCTTGAAGTTGGAATAGTAAATTATTATGGTTTATTGTCCAGCACTTTCCCCGAGTTATAATGGATTTGGAGTTAGAATAGTAAATGATTTTGGTTTACTGTCCAGCACTTTCCCTGAGTTATATTGGATTAGGAATTAGAATACTACATTATTATGGTTTACTGTCCAGCACTTTCCCTGAGTTATATTGGATTTGGAGTTAGAATAGTAAATTATTATGGTTTACTGTCCAGCACTTTCCCTGAGTTATATTGGATTTGGAGTTAGAATAGTAAATGCTTATGGTTTACTGTCCAAATCTTTTCCTGAGTTATATTGGAATTGGAGTTAGAATAGTAAATGATTATGTTTTACTGTCCAGCACGTTCCCTGAGTTATATTAGATTTGAAGTGAGAATAGTAAATGATTATGATTTACTGTCCAGCACTTTCCCTGAGTTATATTGGATTTGGAGTTAGAATAGTAAATGATTATGGTTTACTGTCCAGCACTTTCCCTGAGTTATATTGGATTTGGAATTAGAATAGTAAATTATTATGGTTTACTGTCCAGCACTTTCCCGGAGTTATATTGGATTTAGAGTTAGATTAGTAAATTATTATGGTTTACTGTCCAGCACTTTCCCTGAGTTATATTAGATTTGGAGTTAGAATAGTAAAGTATTATGGTTTACTGTCCAGCACTTTCCCTGAGTTATATTGGGTTGGAGTTAGAATAGTAATTTATTATATTTTACTATGCAGTATTTTCTTTCACTTTAATTGTATTTGGAGTTATAATAGTGAATTATGATAATTGATTTTTTTTTATTACAATATTGGACAAGAATACAACTTGTTATTGTTTTACATACCTTTTCTTGAATATTTTGCAATATATTTAGAATTGTTTAACAAATTATATGTTATAACATATGTAAAAATGAATTACACATTTTGTAACATTTTATTATTTATTTGTAATGCATGTTTCATTATAAATTAACATAGTATAATTTTGTCATGAATATACAGTCTGTATTGTGTTGTATATATTTATAAATTAAAATATTTCAACATTTTCATGAACTTTTTTTACATTTATATTTAATGATGTATACAATTGCAGTAGTTTTAATATATATACATTGTAATTTTTTTAATATAATGCTTTATTACTTAGCATATAAAATGTTATTTAATTTCAATAAAATGTAATATGTTAAATAATTTACAGGTTTTTTCTATTTGCAAAAGTACATATATAAATTTATTAACATTTTTATATTATCAGTAAATAAAAAGGTAATGTTATAAACATAAACATGTTTTTAATATACATTAATGTTTGTGTTATACATTTTTTAACATAATAATTAATGTATATTTCACAATATTAATATGTTTATTTTAAAAATTTTAAAAAAGGGAAACATTTTTTTAAGACATTTATAAACAATTTGTTATTTGTTCCTTTTCATTTATATGGGGATTAAGTCCTATTTTTGTTGTAATTATGCTACTATTTTATTTTCCTTGGTTCACTTTTTAGACTATCTATATTGTTGTTTTGGGTCATTTGTGAAGACGTAACCTTGCGGTTGGGAGCTGCTTCGTCTTTGTCACTGTAAGTTTCATTTTAATTACTTTTAAGTTAGTTTTAAGGTAGTGTTTAGTTAGTGGTAGTGATATGCGTTAGTAACTGTTTTTGTGAAATTTACGTGTTATTTACGTAGGTTAGTGATTGCCTACTTTGTTTACTATCTAATGCTAATGTAATGTTAATGTTTTGTACTTACTATTTTACTATGTGTGTTCATAAGTCTTATATGTTGTTATTTCTATTTGTGGGTTTCTTATTTGTTATGGGTGGGTGTTGTTTGTATTTTATTTACATATGCCGGATTTGGTGAATGGACGGAATTGTTCTAGCTTTTTTTTTTTAAATAAAGGAAATTGTTGTTACTTGTTTTACTACAAGTTTATCTACATTTCCATATTTTTCAGGATTTTGGTTAAGTTTTTTTATAGTGAAATATTTTTGGGTTTTTATGGTTTCGTTATCGAGAGGAGTGCTATGTTGGAATTTTTTTATACAGTTGGATTTTTCCATTTTTGGGGGTTTGTCATTACTATATAGATTGTTTTTCCCTTGGATTGGTTTTTAAATTGAGGATATTCAACAGTAAGTTGTTTTTTATTCTGTTTTTTGGGTGGTTAAAGTTTATTTGTGAATGCATTTTTTTTATTAGTTATATTATGTCATATGATATTAATTTATATCTGCAATTTAATGACATAATTTAACTAATATAAAAAATACAATATTTTTCTTGTGTGTTTTATATGTTTTTACTGTTTGCTATTTGTATTTAATTAAAGAATGGATTTTGCTATTAGGTCCATGTATTCTAGACCTTGGATACTTGGATACATTCTTGTTTTTTGTTGGAGGTATTCATACATATTTATTGTTTGTTTGCTTAGTTTTGGTCCTATTTTTGATAAAGATTGTTCAATTCTTAGCTCATGTTAACTTTGGGGTCGATTAGGATGGCGGACGAATTGCCCTTGCCGGCCCTGCGGGGGCAATCTGTCCGCCATCCCCCCACCTCATTAGGATGGCTGGGGGGTCCGCAGAGGACAGGAAGACCATCCGCTGCTTTTCCGCTGCGGTCGCCTTGCGACCGTGGCGGAAAAGGTCTAATATGGTGGTGGTGTCTATCAGTTACCGCCAGACATATTAGGATGGGCTTTGGGGAATGCCTTTTCATGCCGGCAATGCTGCCACGGAAAGGCATACGGTCTTTGCTTTGGGTGCCCGTTGCGGGCCCCCAGGGTGAAGGGGGGTGGGGGGTACACATGAGGGTACATGTGGTACCCCCCTGCGTTTCAAAGTACAACATGGCAGGCACCGCGCGGTGCCTGTCATGTTGTGCTTTGAAACGCACAACATGCATTTTTAGCATTGTGGCAGGCAGTGCTTTCAGCACCACCCCCGCAATGTTAAAAATGTGGGATGCACCCGCCACTGTGGCAGGTGCATCCTAATTCGGTGCATGGGTCCTCCACCATTATGGCGGACGGTCCCTTGCCACGACAGGATGGCAGACGGACAAAGTCCACCTGCCATCCTAATCAACCCCTTTCTTCTTTTTTTATTGATTGGATAAGTTTATGCAGTGTTGGTTGTCCTCTCCCTATTTTGGCTTGGAAGGCATTATACCATCCTTCTACTGCGTTATTTGTTTTGGCTTTTTGTGCAATACTGCTAGCGTAGACATTCCACCAGGTAATTTGGAATTTTGGAGGTCTACAGTGACCTGGAAGGTGCAATCTTCCTACCCAGGTGTCTTCCAAATAATCTAACAAGGGAGTTAATTTTTTTCATTAGTGTAGTAGAAAGGACTGTCAATTAATATATTGTAGTAATTTGCCACTTCTGTTGTTGGTACGTATGCTAGTGCAAATAATTTTTGTATTTGGTAAGCAAAGTTTCTGTTGGTAGAGTAGTCAATACTTAAGAAAGATTTTTGGAGGTGTCTCCATATACTTTGATTAAAGTGGTAATAACACCCTTGTATGGCAGTGTGTGGGTATATTTTCAGTATAGCTTGTATCATAGTTATTTCAAAATCTATTATTATTCTTTGGGGATAGTAATTATCTGTCAATTCTTTTATTGTTGTTAATAGTTCTATATAGGTGGGGTTACTTTTATTTGGCAGCAATGTATAAATTAAGGGAACATTAGTTTCTTAATATTCACCATGAATGGTATAAAGTTGGTAAAATGGTTTTGGACACACTTTAAATGTTCCATCCATCATCCATGTTTCACAATTTTTTAATTTTTGCAAGTTGTTATTAGTAGCAAAAATAAGAATTCTTTTATCATGGCTTTTGTCTTCATACATCAAGAATTTGTCTTCTTTATGGGCAATAGTATATTCTGGTATTATTTCTTTTTCTTGAAAGGTTTAGGGTGGGGGTGGAGTTGGATTGGATGATCTTTTAGTTTTAGCTATTAATCGTTTGAGGTTAGGGACCGAGGGTAATTGTCCTGTTACATGTTCAGGTACTTTTGTTAATACATTTTTCAAAATGTCAGTGCTTGTTTGTTGGGAGCCTGTGCTTGCTTCTTTAATTGTTCCTAAAGCTTCCCTTACTTCTACTTCGGTCCCATTGGGTGGATAGTTATGCTCTCTTACATTCACAACATTGTTATCTACCGTTGTAGCTCTACCATAAGATGCTGTTGAATAGTACTTGCTGTATTTCCAATGTGTTTTGTTATCTTTTACTTTTTCTTGGGTGTAGGTATAACCAATGTAACTGAGCATTAATTTTCCTTTTTGTGATGTGATAAAAGTAGCTCCTTCCGCCATTTCTAGGGTGTATCTGTGAAGACATATATATGTGTTTTTAGTAAATATGCAATAGTTATATAAAAATGTTGTGTGTTTAATTGGTAATTTAAAAATAATACTTACAATATTGTTCTTTCTGTTTTGTTGATGGCTTTATTTCTTTTTATTGAAGTTTCACTGTTGTAAATCCTGTAGTTGTGGTAGAAAATAGTTTTAATTAATAATACTGTCTGATACTTTGTAATTTCTCTGTTGTTATTATTTATTTAAAGTGTAAGTATATTTACTTTTTCTAGTAGTAGATTTTAATTTGGTGGATGTTCTTTGGTAGATTAAGTTTGTTGAGGCTGAAATTAAAAATATTTATATTAGTTATTTGTTAAATTTGTATCTTTGTAAAAATATTAGGCAATGTTACTTCATTGTTAGTTATAGTTTGCTACTTTATTAGTTATTCGTTATTTTTCTATGTAGGAATAGATAAGGTGGCAAATTGAGTTTGCATATTATTCTTTTTGCTGTTGCTGATAGGAGGTTTTGTTTTAAATAAAAAAGAGAACTTTTATATACTTTAGGGAGTTAAACTAAGGATGTTGATGATTTTATAGTCATTAAAATAAGCTTTTTCTTACTTGTGTTGTTGTATAATCTGTTGTAGTAGTTGTTGTACAATTTCTTTCTCTCTCTCTTCAGCAAAGTAACAGTCTTCCTCTGTGTTTGGCTGAAAAATGGTAATTTTAGTAAGTTAGGTAATTGTTTTTATAGTTGTTAGTTAAGTAGTTTTGCATTTTAATTGGTTAATGGTGTTGTACTTTAATTTTTTTGGTTGAGAAAAATATTTTGAATTTGGTAGCAGTTACTTTTTAATTAGGGTATTTTATCTGTTTTTTGTTAGTGGTATATAAATAATTTTGTTTTGTAGGTGTTTTAAGAATACATTTATACATTTGTTTTATAATTAAAAAAATGTTTGTATATGCAATATATGTTAATAAATATGTTTTAGTGAGTATATTTTAATTATTAAGTATGTTTACATTTATTGGTGTATAATTAATTTATTTATATATATTTTAAGTATATACTATACTTATATATGTTTGTTTAGTATTTATTTAAATGTTTTCAATAATTAAATTGTTAGGTAGTTGAGAGGAGTGTTTATTTAATGTTGAATAGTATTGTCGATATTTTTTGTACAAGTTATTAGGCTATTTGTAAGTCGATAATAGTGTTGTTGATATTTTTGTTATCTTTCTTTTTATTTTAGATCTGTTCGATATTTTTGTGGTCGATATGTTTGTAGTTGATATAATTGTTAACAATATATTTTTGGCGATAATTAAATATCGATATTTGTGTAAATACTTGTTTAATAATATGATGACGATATTTTTGTATACAATATTTTTCCGGCGATGTTTTTGTTGGTCGGGGTTTTTGTGATAGATATTTGAACAGGGATCTGGCCACAGCGTCGGTGTAGAGGTGCGGGATCTGGTGAAAGATGGCACCAAGCAAACGCTCCAGACGCCTCAAAGTGTTGCTGTGGACGAAGTCCCCGCCGTTGTACCTCGGCCCCCAGGCAGTTCCGACTTGAAATGAACAGCTGTAGCGGGACCTCCGACAGTTAGATATCTGATTCCCCCAGTTATTCAGAAGGTTGATGACTCAGGATGGTGATGCCGTATATTTGAGCGCCTGGCCGACAAGAGCCTCATTGGTGTGTGGCCATCTTGGTCACGTGCCACCTAGCTCCCCCCTGAAGATCATTTTTAAGTATAAAACTCCACTCAACTATATGCCTCAAAATTCAACTCAAACCGAAATCTCACTTACCTTACTGTTACTGTTCATTACTATCTAACGATCAATTATATTTTGATGTGACCTCTAAAAGTTGTGGTTAATTTTAACACCCTCTCTTTATTGTTGGAAATATTTGGGTTGTTCTAAACAGAACAGTTTTTCTGCAATTTTTAAACTTTCATCTGTAATTTTTTTCCTTTTTTTAAAAACAGGTCAAGAAGACCCACAAAAGAAAAGGAAGGTGGAAAGGACACAGGAGGGAAAGGAAGGGAAGGGGGAACTATGGATATTGGGTAGGACATTGAGGAGCAATAACTAGTTGCCTGAGAATATTTAAGTCCTTCTCTCCAGCAGCTATCACTGTGTGACTCACCCGGTAGTAGATAGCTGTACTGCCATTCTGGTCAACAATGTTTTGATCCTGCCTTAGCAAGTACACAGAAACTGCGCTACCAGAAGCATTTAGAGAAGGGTGAACCATTGCAATTGTTGGTGGTAAAGCCAATCTTCCAGAGGTGGAAGGTCTGGCAGAGTCAGATGGTCTCTGTGCTGATGATGAGGCAGAGGCAGGCTCCTCCAAATCCTGCTCCCAATTCCTTTCCACACGCACCAATCTTAAGAAGCTGATGGATGTTAGGTGTTTTCGCATCCCAGATGTCTGGCAATAATGCCACCATCATGTGCCACAAGAGATGACTGGGCAGAGGTTTCAGGTCACATGTGAAGCATTCACTTTTTCCCTTCCCTGGTGGCAGGGTGAAGAATTGCCACACCACAGATTGCTTCAGGCACCTCCTCCTCTCTTCCTCTTATTCCTCATACAACAGGACTTGCTTCTCTTACTGTTCTTCCTCCTCCTCATGCTGGTCAGAAATATCTTGTTCACCCATTCTGCAGAAGAATTACCCCAAGAACTGTGAATATTGCAGCACAACAATATCACCACCTTGCCCTTCAAGGTGGTAGGTGGAAATGATGATAAAGGGATGTTAACTTCCTCTTTCATTGCCAGGTATGAAGATAATCACATTTTCTTTTTACAAGTACCACGGTACTAGCGCAATCATATCTAGAAAGTACCACAGTACCGGCAATATGCAAAAATCCTAAATAATACTGATACCACAAAGATACACATGGCATTGGCATACTATTATACCAGCTTATATGTATGTTAACTGCCTATTTAGATAGTAAACTAAAAATATAACATTTTAACCACTGTTTCCTTAGAGTATGCACAAATAGCCCACGAATAGCCCAAACACAGCAACTCAGACTACAACCATGAAGACCATAATGTGTAGCACAAACCAAAAAAATTGACTATAACCATAACATAATAGTATTAGTTTAAAGCAAAAACCGTAGGCATTGTAGTGACAGCAGGAAAGTGATATTATTTTATATGCTATTAAAAAAAAAGTTATTAACTTTGTGTACCTTATCACGTACATGTGTATATATGCATACGTTACAGTCTTACTTTAAAATTGCAATTAATAGCACTATTTTAAATACAAATATGCCTTTAGTTTCTATCATTATTGTATTTATTTATGTATTAAACATAAAACCAATTACATTAAATGAGAAAAACATAGGTTACATTTTAGTTATAATTAGGACTCAATTATTTATGTATTCTATGCAAACTTAAATTAAACTACACAAACATTTTAATTTCTACAGGTATGCCTTTCATTTCTAATTTATGCACCACATTCACAATATTATAACTACCACATCTCCATATAAGCTGTTTTTCAGCTCACATCATTGTCCCTGTAAACCCCCTGCACTATGGGATAGACAAGACTCCCCTCTCCCCACCTTCAGCAAGATTTACATTAACAGAAAGAGAATTCATTTCAAAATCACTGTGTAAGAAAAAAGCCCTGATGACCCAAACTTATATGCCTATAGCAAGATCCTTACAGAGGCTTAGTTATTTATCACATAGACACCAAATGCAAAGCCACCAAATGCACAGGGTAATATTTAAGGTCATAATGAATAATGTAAATCTCTGGCAAAATCCACCATTTATCCATTCCACGTAGAATTGCATAATAATAAATATGTTTTTCAAAACCGTAAACAACACAGTCCTCCAGCATACAGATTAAAAAGCACTGGCCATCAACATGGGAATGCCACCATGCAACACATCTGACTTGGGTTGTCTTAAATACCATTTCTGCTGATGACTGGCCTATTTCCTCAATACACCAAGGGCCACCTCATGGGAAAATAATAATATCCAATTGTCTATATTGAATGACACCCCTAGTTTAACTCTCATGCTACTTCTCATCATAATTAATGATCCTCTCCCTCCTGAAGAATCCCAATCTGGATGCTGGTGACCTCCTGGATTACCCTCTGATCACTCACCTGCTATTCCTGGAGGAGATCTTGTTGTAGACGAGTGACAACCAGCAGGAAAGTTCCAGCGAAAAAACTCTTTTAGGACTATCTGTTCATGTATTAGTGAATAAAAGCGATGACAACAATTCCAGTGGTCCAGTGTGTATTTAAACACAAATACTGTTGACCCCCTGCTCCTCAAACTCCCTGACCTGTCTGCAGTCTTCAACATTATTGACCATCACTCCCTGTTCAATACCCTCAGCTCAGAATGGAATCTGGAATTACTGACTTGCAATGATTTACACACTTACTGAATAACAGAGCTCAACTTGTCCAGATGAATCTACTCAGATCTCACCTAATGTCTAAAGTTTGTGACATTCTTCAATGCTCCATCCTCTAACCAGCGATGTTTAACTTCTATATATAGGCCATTAGAGTTCTGTACACTGACAGGATCATTATTGTGCCTTATTATGGGGGTGACAACTAGTTCTGCCTGAAGCTATCTTTTTTTAAAAGACATTCATCATTGAAGGATTGCTTCACAACAATGTAACTGTGGCATTACAAAGCTTACCCTAAGTTCAAGTTCACAATCATAGAATTTGTGCCCATCACAGTGACAGCAATCAACAAAAGGTGCACCATTGGCTCCTAGAAATTACTTCACAACTTGCTTATAATGCTAAATTCATGGGTTTCTACACAGAGAGCAATCTCAGCTTTAGGACTCAGATGGCAAACAAGGCACAAGTCTGAGTACCAACTCCACAAAGTAAATACCTTTTTATTTGAAGTGCATTTCAAATCTCTGCTTCTACTCCATCTTGATGGCTGCTTCACCTGCTACTCAAAGTTTCAGGCAAACTTGATCCCCATGAAGAGCACTGAGGAGCTCATTCCACTCAAGGTCTTTGGAAGTTTGACAGAATCACCCCTACCCTTAAATACCCACCTGGCTCCATCAGATCAAATGAAGCGACACATTTTTCAAAGCAGTGGATACCCCTTTGCAAAGGTTGACTGGTCACCTTTAAGGACCTTACTTCTGTATTTGGGTGTAAAACCGGTAATAATGAGGTGACATCGTTGTCCAGACCATGTTAACATGTCTGCAGATATCAAAATAAGTTGGTAATACTATTCCAAAATGTTTTGCATTGTGCTGCATAATATATATTTTCTTGCTGCATAATTTAGTCAACCCTTCGGCCTGATGTTTGGTCTTTCCAAGACATGTAATTCCAATGACCCTGGTTATAAAACTTGAACCAAGAGAGCTTCCCCTTGATTACTACGGGAACTGGGTAAATTATCACGCTACTACAATACTGTTACACACCAGGACCTAAAGAAAAGTAACATGGGTTGAAATATTTGCAATTCACAATGTACAATTCACCCACATTTCAAAAGATATTTATTACTAAAAGGGATTTATATACCAAAAATAAATTGCATTAAATCCCAAAATTGTCCCTCTGTATAACTGATTGTCATATATCTTTACTAATATTGAACCATATATAAATAAATGCATACTAGTGAGCATCATAGTCACGAATTTGAAACTCTGCAATGTGTAAACAGTGATCATGAGAAAATGTGCCTACTCACCGTTTCAGTAGTGTTGATTTATATCTTCCACCTTCTTCAAGACTAGCAATGTCACAGACTAATGAGGCAAATATTCCAGTGATATTTCTCAAGCAAGATTTACAACAGCTGAAAGGGATAAGTTGCCACTCTTGGCAGAATGTGTATTAAATGAGATGCCAGTCTAAACCATAGTGCATTAAAATATCACTGTAACACCGAACAACTCCAGAAGTAGTGGAAAGCCCACAATGTATAATCAATTCCTTGGGCTGTTTTCAAATGATCTACTTTAAATCTTGAGCCCCGCCCCCTTATATTGAACAAACCAGGAACCACACATGTAGCCTTGCAGTATGTGTGAATGTATTATAATAGCAGCCAGCCCAGTGGTGTTGTTGTAATATGGCAGCTGGGAAGCCTCCGGCTCGGCAGAGTTCTCCTGTGCACCACAACGGCGGTCCAGCGGTAAGACTGTGAGACTTAAAATCAGCCCCTAAGTTAGGTTATTTGCACAATGTTCACTGTATATTTTTATCAAATCATTAAACTCCCCTGGTGTGGAGAGAACATTTCAGTGGCTTACAAGAAATTAGATTAGTCAGATTAAATCACTCTCCTGTGTAGTTCCTGATAAGTAGTCCAATGTTGGATGTGGAAGATGCTAATTAGTATGGACTGTGACAGATGGTATGGGAACATACAGTGTACGCATGGCTGTTAGATACTGCACAGGTATAAGATTAGAATGATGTTCTCTATATTAGGACATAGTCAGGAAATCCATTTGGGAATGAAGGTCAGTTTTTGTGTATAGGGAAGATAACATTTGTACTTTAATCTTTAAAATTGCTTTAGTCCACCTTTACAACTAGAGCAAGTTTCTCTATACACAAAGCAAGAAAACTGTGGAGCATATTCTCAAGGACATATCGCTGAGTTAGCTGCACTTTATCGCAGTCAAACTGGCGATAAATATTACGCCCCATTCACAAGCCGGTGCAAACAGCCGATATCACCAGTTTTCCTGCGAGAGCAGCTGTAATGTAATGTAATGTAAAAAATTCTTATAAAGCGCGGTTTACACCGGACGGTTTCTTGGCGCTGTTCACTTATTTGGGGAAGAGGCATGAAGGGAAGGTGAAGAGTGCTTATGTGTAGATGCTGCGGAAGAGGTGAGTTTTGAGGAGGGACCTAAAGTGAGGGTAGGAAAGAGAAAGTCTGAGTTCCAGCGGGAGTGAGTTCCAGAATGAGGGAGCCTGGAAAGAGAATCTGAGACCTCCATGTTTTTTGCGCCTAAACCTAGGCGTCTGGAGGAGCGCATGGTGAGAGGATCGGAGGTGCCTGGAGGGAACGTAGGGGTGCAGAAGAGAGGAGATGAAGGAAGTGCCAATGCCGGCCAGAAATTTGTGGGTCAAACAGCCTAGTTTGAACTTGCAACGCTCCGATACAGGGAGTCAGTGGAGGGCTTTAAGCAGGGGGCGGACGTGGTGGTGTTTGGGTTGATGGTAGATCAGGCGGGCTGCCTGATTCTGTATCAGCTGTAGTCTTTTAATTTGATATTGTGGGATGCCTGCATACAGGGCGTTGGAATAGTCGATCCGGGAGATGACTAGTGCCAGCAGTGCCAAAGTGAGGGCTTCGGTGGTCAAGAAATTAGCTATTTTCCGGGTCTTCCTAAGCTGGAAAAAACAGGAGGACACAGTGGCACTGACCTGGTGCTTCATTGAGAGATCATGGGAGATGTAAACTCCCAAGCTTTTCACCTTGTCAGCGGGGCAGGGAGAGGGGCCAAGGGAAAGGGGCCAGAAGGTGGAGTTCCAGGGGTTGGATGGCCTCCGACAAGAACAAGCTCCGTCTTGTCAGAGTTAAGTTTAAGATGGTGAGCACCCATTCAATTACTGATGTGGCAAAGGGTGGACTGAAAGTCTTGGGCCGCTTCGTCCGAGGAATCGAGGTTGAAGACAAGCTGAATGTCATCTGCATAGTTAAACGCAGTGACATTCCTTCCCCGGAGGGAGCGGATCAGGGGGGTGAGGTACAAGTTTAATAGGAGTGGTGACAAGGACGAACCCTGCGGGACGCCGCAGGTGAGCTTCATCCTGTCAGCCGAAAACTGGGAGAGTCGGACAGATTGGTGGCGGTTCGTCAGGAAGGAGCGGACCCAGCTAAGGGCCGTCCCACTGATGCCCGCCTCGTTGACACGGTCGACCAAGATCGTGTGGTCGACCGTGTCAGAGGCCGCCGACAGATCCAGGACAATCAGGGCTTGACTAATATTGGAGTCGGCGCCTCTACGGAGTTCCTCCATGACAGAGAGGATGACCGCCTCCGTCGAATGGGCAGGTCTAAACCCGGCTTGCTGGGAGTCTAGGAAGTTGGAATCTTCAATAAAAGAACTAAGGACGCGGTTACATGTGTTTCAAGTACCTTACTCAGGTAAGGGAGAAGGGAGATGGGACGGAAGTTACCCATAACCGCGGGGTCAGCGTTGGTTTTTTTTAGTATGGGAACCACCTCAGCGTTCTTAAACTGGCTGGGGACCTCACCGAGCAGAAGATAATTGTTCAGGAGGGCCAGCGGAGGGCCAGGGCAAGCCGAAAAGGCAGCCCGGAAAATCGCAGGAGGGCAGCAATCCGTGGGGGAGCCAGATGAGACTTTATTAAGCAGAGAGAGAAAATCTCCTTCTAGTATGGGGGGAAGCTGGGTCAGGGAGCGGGGATTACAAAAGGGAGTAACCTCTGTGGGGGACATCGCCGGGGGTCCAGAGGAAATACTGTTTTTGATTTTGCTGATTTTATCGGTGAAGAATTGGTTAAGGGAATCACATAGTGCCTGAGATGGGAGGGGTTTGATGGTCACCCTGTCCGGGTGTGAGAGCTCCTCCACAATGGCAAAGATTTATTTAGATTTTTGGGCGGAATTAAGAATTTTTGTAGACAAGTAAGCAGTTTTGGCGACTGAAATTGCCTGTTTGTATTCTCCAGATAGTTTTAAGAATTGTAATTTTTCTGAGGGGTCATAGTTTCTGCGCCAGCGACGCTCGGCTTGGCGGAGTCCCAGTTTTAAAGATTTAAGGCTATCTGAGAACCATTGGTGTGCGTCATGGGGACGCTTAGTTCTAATTAACTTAAGGGGGGCGACCTTGTCGCTAGCGGACTCTAGCCATTTGACAAGTGCAGCTTCCTGGGAGTCTATGGAGCTGGGGCTCGGCAGAATCGAAGATGTTAAAGAGGTAAGAAATAGATCGAGGTCTGCTTGTTCCAGTTACGGGCCAGGAAGCTAGGGCCTCGGCTATGGGGGGCGGTGGAGGGACCAGGAGAAGAAAAGAGATTAAGTTGTGGTCCGACCAGTGGCAAGGTGAGATCGCAAGTGACTTGATTTCAAGATTGTAGGTCCACACCTGGTCTAGGATGTGGCCCTTGGAATGAGTGGCCGTGTGGACGTGTTGAAGGCCATTGAGCCCACTTAATAGGTCGGTGAAAGCCAAGGAGTGGGAGCTTTTGTGTACGTCTGACGGCCAGTAGTTAAAGTCTCCCAGGACCAGGAGTTTGGAGTTATTGATTGTGAGCTGAGAGAGTAGGTCGCCAAAGAGCGAGGGGAAGTTGGGCATGGGTTGGGGAGGGCGGTATACCAGGACACAGGTGAGGGGGGACACCGAGGATTCGAATCTGATTGCCAGGCAATCGACCTGGGGAATGGTGAGTAAGGAGAGGGAGGTGAACCTGAGGGAGAGTTTGATAATGGCGGCTACGCCACCACCAGGTTTCCCAGCTGGCCGGTTGGCTTGGAGAATATAATACCCAGGTGGAATGGCTGCCAGGATGTCAGGGGGGGAATCCTAATTCAGCCAGGTCTCCGTTAAGAGTAGAATGTCAGGTCGGTCTGAATCCAGGAGGTGGCATATGTCAAGTTGGTGGCTGACTAACGACCGGGTGTTAAGGTATGCGATTGCTAATTCCATATTAGCAGGTGCCTGAGCGGACAAGGGTTTAGAAAGAGGGGGGGTGACTATGTGCTCGGGGGTGAGGGAGGACGGGAGGGTCCTGAACTCTGGAAAAGTACTGCGGGCTTGGAAAATGCCTAGTTGTTGTAGTTTTAAGTAGCTAGTAGATTCCAGCGGCCAGAGTGTGTGTAAAGCGATCAAGTCCCTAGTGGCAAAAGATGTAAATTGGGCAGAGTGACGGCCCCAGGCCCCGGTCGGCCGCGGACGGGCGCAGACGGGCTTGCCTTAGGCGCGCCTTCGGCGCGCAATCGTTGCGCCCGCTGCGCTTCCGGTGGGGACACATACTATATACAGGTGGAGAAGAGGGTTGGAAGGGGGCGTGGCCAGCGCAGGTGTGCGTATCCCACTGAACGCGGAAATGGCGGCAAAGATAACACCAAACACCTCACCCGCTGCAGCGCTAGATCCGCTGTGCGGGGGTGTCTATGGCCGAGGAAGATCAGATGCGCCAAGGGTAGATAGGTGAACAATTTTAAAAACACAAAGAAGTACAATTTTAAAAATTAGCAAGAGATCGTTGCTCCCGGCTGGGCCTCAGGAGAAATAAGTGAGTTGTGCGGCGCTCGTAGTCAGCGCTATAAGTAGGCTTTTGGTGAAGGGGGCGTGGCCAGCACAGGTGGGCGTATCCCACTGAACACGGAAATGGCGGCAAAGATAACACCAAACACCTCACCCGCTGCAGCGCTAGATCCACTGTGCGGGGGTGTCTATGGCCGAGGAAGATTAGATGCGCCAAGGGTAGATAGGTGAACAATTTTAAAAACACAAAGAAGTACAATTTTAAAAATTAGCAAGAGATCGTTGCTCCCGGCTCTGCCTCAGGAGAAATAAGTGAGTTGTGCGGCACTCGTAGTCAGCGCTATAAGTAGGCTTTTGGTGAAGGGGGCGTGGCCAGCGCAGGTGGGCGTATCCCACTGAACGCAGAAACGGCGGCAAAGATAACACCAAACACCTCACCCGCTGCAGCGCTAGATCCGCTGTGCGGGGGTGTCTATGGCCGAGGAAGATTAGATGCGACAAGGGTAGGTAGGTGAACAATTTTAAAAACACAAGGAAGTACAATTTTAAAAATTAGCAAGAGATCTTTGCTCCCGGCTGTGCCTCAGGAGAAATAAGTGATTCGCAAAAAACATTGCCAGCAACTAACGCTATTGAGATGCAGAGTAGGTGTTCCTGTGCAAAAAGCTGCGAAAACACCACCTTGCAACATTCTCAACGACCAGACAAAACATGCGATAAGGCGCATTAGCAGCAGGGATTTAACACCTGCTCTTACCTGGTGTAAAGTCGGATGACAACCTGCACCATAAAAGGGAGCCCAGCCCAGAGCCACACCTGAAGAACAACAGATGCCATGGAGCTACCGATCATGCAGTTCTGACACCCAAGAGGGCCGCAACACCCACCGTCACCATTCCTAGACTCGCCATCCCCCCCCGGCCCCCCAGACTACCACAGAGGCAGTGCAGACAAAGTCAGCGGACCTTCGGAAAATGCACCAGCCTCACAGAATTAACACCAGAGGATGTCATTGCCCACTACAGGCTCAAAAGGACAACCATCCTCCGCATCCTGAACTTCATTACCCACAGGCTGATGGTACTAACACAGCGGACAAATAACATCCCCCCGCCGACAAAGCTGCTGGCTGTGCTGCACTTGTTGGCATCTGGTACCTTCCAGCCAACAACCGCCATAGTCGGAGGAGTCTCACAGCCATCCCTATCAAAGTTCATCACAACTGTCTTGGATGCCATCATCAGCTTGGTACCCCAGCACCATCATTTCCCCCACACTGCGCAGGAACAGCTGGAGACCAAGCAAGGCTTCTACGCCATAGCTGGCTTCCCGCACGTGTTGGGGTCAATTGACTGAACACATGTCCTACTTGTGCTCCCTGCCGACACTGCACACAATTACCGCAACAGAAAGCACTAGCATTCCATCAATGTGCAGGCAATAGTCGACCACCCGGGACTCTTCATCAACGTCGTCGCCAACTACCCAGGCATGGATTCATGATTCCTACATCTTCTGATAGTCCGTCATCAACCAACACTTCCAGGATGGCACCTATGGGAATGCACTGCTCGTTGGTAAGTACCAACTGAACATTCCACACACCTCAACTCCACAATCATGCAACTCACAACTCTGGGGATGCACACATTACAAACTCACAAGCAACATGCCAAACAACATGCTCACCTACCAGACATTATTCAAACAATTAGAGCCTCACCTACATGTAACAGCATCCACATAAAAGACCAACAAGAACGGGGCTACTTATCGTAAATATCCCCAGGAATTTGTCCAATAACATAAATCCTTAGGTCAGGATGCGTACTTATTATAAAATAACACAGGACCACATGCACTCCACCCAAAAAATGTGTGAAGAATAGAGAGAGTACCTCACGGTAGAACAACCCGAGGGGGTTCCCGGTTAGTAATTACCGGTATACCCACTTCTCATCATTGGCCACTCTCTCTATGTGAAAAGACAAACGTGCACTAGAAGAGAATAAGTAGTGCGGACGTGAGAATAGTGGTGAAAAACACAAATAGTGACAAACGTATCAACACTGACACACACCTGTAGTGTACAGAAACAAATACATAGACCCCTAACCAAACACACAGAAAATGTTTGGTGTGTAGTAGGGTTTAGCTTGCTTTACCATTTTATTCTGACGCAGCAAACCCCACTTGTTAAAAATGGTTATTTATATACCATAGTGATTTTTGTCCTCAAGCTTGAACTTCTGATTGTCTGATCACTGTTGTATTTGTTGCCAGCACCAACCACTCCCTGAGGGCTGGCTTACACTCACACCGCACCCATCCAGCACAGGCGTCACTGAACATGTGACCCTGGTAATAAAAGGGGCCGGGGGCACATGCCAGTATGTCTGTGTGGTCATATTGTATGCATGAGGGCCCCGGGCCCTACCATATTACATTGTGCTATGTACAACGGATGCAACCATGTCACCTCAGGCAGTGGGAAAGACCTGGGACATGTAGCTGTGTCGTAGCCCCCTGTAAGCATAAGCGGAGTGGACTGGCATAAGACAGTCCAGCATAGGGGGTGTTATTCATCAACCTGGGGCTCTGGGCGTGGTTAAGTTTTGGCCTTGCCAAGGAAGTAACTAATGCATGTGTCTCTGTTGTAGCGTCAGCGCCACCCGTCCCGCTATGGACAATGGTGCAATGTAGCTTGCCCCTGGAGTGCGGGTTTGGCTGAAGTGGTAAATGAAGGAGCACAAGCCTTCTAGGGGGCTTGGGATCATACATGCCAACCGCATCGCGAGTTCAGCCAGCCATGTTCTCGACATCTGTTTCCACCTTATCCTTATCATAGGCCTACACACACGTGGCCGCCCACCTTCAACGCACATCACAGTGTCGTTGTCAGGCTTGTGGACATGCTCAGACAGGCATGACAATCGTGTGCCGTAGGTGTGCGGGTGATACAATGTGCTGCGCACACTAGTAAATAGGTTCGGGGGAGGGAGGAGCAGCAGTGAGGCTACATATTACACATTGATGCCGCTCATTTTCTACAAGAAGTACATGTCAAACAGGAACCACTAAGTCACACATATCACACACCAATGAACCAGTGAGTCTGTCAACATATCATGTAGCACCAACTACTGACTCATGTCTCTCTGCACTCTCTGCACTATCACAGGTGATCAAGGATATGCACTCTGCCCTTGTATGGTAACACCCCTCTGAGCCCTGAATACACAGGCCCAGAGGCAGTACAATGCGGCCCACAAGCACACCAGGGGCATCATGGAATGCACATTTGGCATGTTGAAGTCATGTTTCAGGTGCCTGGACATCACAGGTGAAAGGCTCTTGCACAGCCCAGACATTGTGTGCAAGATAATCATTGCATGTTGTGTGTTGCACAACATATGTGTATGCACCAATGCCCCATGGATACAAGTGCCAGATGCACTGGACAATGATGAGGAAGATGAGGCAGGTGGACCACACCCCACTGCAGCTGCAGCAGGAATAGCCCGTAGGAACACCATCATTGACAATTTATTCACATGAGCACGTCACATTGTGACAGTCCTTAGCAATCATTATACAGTAAAAAAATGACCACAGGCATGTGCAAATAAATCCGTTACAACACACATTCCCTGAGTGCATGTCACTCCTCTGTACACGAACATCACTCTGACAAGCGTAAGTGCAACATGTAGTGCTAACAATCTCATAATTTGGAAATAGATGGTGGGTGTGTCACCTCTGTACAGAGAGGCTGTTTAGGGTGTCATGTTTTTGGAAATGCCCTTTCTGTGTGTCCAAGATAGTACAGAATCCCACTCATCAGCGTTTCACATGTGTCCATAATTATTACATATTGGCTGTTATGTGTGACCTACAATTGACAACAGGCCTTCTTTTGGGGTCAGACATCTACCACCATGATGCAGGGATGCACCCTGTGAGTCCAGTCCCACAACATGAGAAACATATACTTAAGGGAGAATCACTCTGAATACAGTCGTTCATGCTTTTATACCTGCTTAATCATAGACATGACATGTCTATGTGTATTAGTATGTATTATTCATGTTCAGTGGAGTTTTGAAGCTGTCTTAGTACTGGGCCATGCAGACAACACTTTACAATGTTGCCAGTGGAGGGCCAGCCAGGGTTTGACAGGTTACTCAGAAGGGGAAGAATCCAGTCTGCAGGCTGATTGCTGTGTCAT
This sequence comes from Lissotriton vulgaris, assembly GCF_964263255.1. NCBI lineage: Eukaryota > Metazoa > Chordata > Amphibia > Caudata > Salamandridae > Lissotriton > Lissotriton vulgaris. The sequence continues at coordinate 1,193,929,437 of NC_141689.1, read as the reverse complement.
TGTTAAGCAAACAAAATATGGCAGTCCATGTCGAGGTCCAAGGTTAGTGTCGCAGAGTGTATCGGGGGACAGTGGAAGGTGTTCTTCCAGGGCATAATGCAGAGGGTAGAAACAAGCCATATGGGGGGGGGGGTGAGTGCTACTGCTTCCTTCTTACCACTAAGGCAGATTCATCCTCTTAATGCAGCAGCACAGTCTACAATTATTTAACAAGAATTATTTTCACTTCAGCACTCACACGAGAATATGTTACACAAAAATGTGCACAAAGAAATAAAGGGCCCGACTCACAGAACTAACTTAAGACAAACTCCTAAACTTACAACCATTTTCGTATTCACAAAAGGCACTTACTCATTTTGGTATTCACAGAAGTCACATACTCATTTTGGCATTCACAGAAGGCACTTACTCATTTTGGTATTCACAGAAGGCACCTGCTTGTTTTGGTGTTCACGGAAGGCACTTATCAATGAGTAAGTGCCTTTTGTGAATACCAAAATGAGTAAGTGCCTTCTGTGAATACCAAAATGAGTATGTGACTTTGCCTTGTTGCATTCCCAAACCAGAAAACAAGATCCGAGACCCCCTGCCCGTGTGACAACACTTCACGTCAGAGCTGCTGTCATTTTTTATTTTTTTGTGTAAATTTTATCACTTTTTAAGGGTAAAATATCTAAAACCCATCTTTTTAAAATACAATATCCGTTCTTCAAAGAGTGCTCTAGTATTATTATGCTCTCTAGAGAACGTAGATATTTGTTTCTTTGTTGCTACTTTTATTCTGAAATGTACAGCTGCCAGGAAGAGCATAGTGCTGCTATAACTCCATATGTTCCTGTCTGTACACAAATGTCCTTTTTCATGTTGTATATCGTATTTTAACCTCGTATTTTGCCCATAGTATGTAAATGTATGGTCCTTTTTTGCTCACACATCAAATTAACCTCCTCGTGTTTGCCCGAGCCATATCGATCTTTCGCTTTAAAATGTACAGCTGCCAGGAAAAGCACTTGGTGTGATAATTATATTTATTCCTGTCTGTACATGTATGACATTTTCGTAGCTTTTTAGCCCTGTTTTATATTTTCAATCATATATTGTTGTCCAGTGCTTGTTAGTATATGTTCCCTGCTTTTTTATGTACTACCCTCGAGTATATTTTGATTCACTTTTTTACTACATATGCAATGAATTGTTTTTAGATGTTTTGCTTGTATGATTTGTATTTCTCAAATCGAATAAAAGCTTATGACTTGACTTGAGTAAGTTACTCAAAATGACTAAGTAACTCATTTTGGTATTCACAGAAGGCACTTACTCATCAATGATCAGTAAATTAAACAACAGACTTCATTTTTCAGACAATTTTCTTCAGTAGTGATTCAAGATATAGAATAATATTTGTTTTTTTAGGAACAGCAGATGCTAAATGCCATATGTATATTTCTTGATTAAGATCTAATCAAAAGCAAGACTGAGTCAAAGAGATGAGAAAGATGGGGAAATGGAGACCCTCTTCACACAAAGAAGGAGGAAGGGGAAGCTCTTTTCTGGCTTTTTGGATTGTGCATTTCTGAATATGATTCGTTGTCTGATCTTCTTTTTAGTGTTCTAATTTCCATGAGGTCAACAAAATGTAGTTTGCTAGTTCATGCTAAGCTCCTGAATGGCCTCAGGGCCTTGTAATGATGAAAGAAATACACAATACTCAAATCTCTGTGTCCTTAATATAATTGAAAGCTTCATTCACAATAGTTACAAAACATGACATCATCTGGATCATGATCAAAGCATCTGCATTTGTTATATGTCCTTTTTGCACACCAAAATTCCACCTAGGTACACACAAATGTTGTGATTAGGTTTATAACCTGTTCTGGTGGCCGTTCAGTGCTGTGTGCACCTGTGCTAGACGGAGGATGGATAGTTCTAAACCTGCATCACTAATATTTTTGAGATGGTGGTGGTAGCACAACATAACTTGGAAAACATGGAGTACCTGCTGTTGCTCTGGGTCTCTACTGAAACTCCTATTGAGCAAAAGGATCAGTAGCCTTCAAGCATCATGAAGCAGGTGCTCACTGCCTCCTCATGGGAATCATTCCAAGTTGGCAACGGGAAGTTGTCCACCATGAACCACTGCCACTGTGGAAATATTTACATCTGAAAAGCGATGAAGGAACAATTCAAGTCTTTTCAGACCTGTGAACAGGCACAAATCATATCCTTGCATGGTGAAACAATGACTTATTTGACTTGTCTGGAATTTCAAGGTGCTAGTTTACAATTGCAATTTTTCAAATAAAAGAAAACTCTTTTATATATTTGGTCCAATATACCTAAGAGAAAAATAAAAATTCTCTGAAAAATCCACAAATCCTGATTCACAGATTTAGAAGAAACAGAAACTTTGAAACTCAAAATGCACTTACAGAGGTGTAAAATTGGTAGTCTGAAATTGAGTGTTCGAGGCAGAAGAGCGTTTAGGGCAGTAAACACCCATGACTGTGTTTATTTGCGGGCCATCTAAAACAACACTAAAGTATTGTACCCCCCGATGCGATATAAAATGGAAAGGGAATGGAACACCCCTATATCTTACAGGTGTGCAGAGGAAGGTTTTTTTTGCACATGAATAACATTTTATCTTTTGGAAAGGTTAGACCTGGCATCTTTTGGCGTGTTTCCCCTGTCTTTTTGCCTTCTCACCTCCTGTTTTTGATGGTATGTTGGACTTTGTTTTTGCTAGTTTAGTGTCTCTGAGCACTTTTTCACTGCTATTCAGTGCTAAAGTGCAAGTGTTCCTACTGTAAATTGTGTTATGATTGATTTTCCATGATTGGGATATTTAATTTACTAGTAGGTCCCTGGTATAGTGCACTTTGTGTTCCCAGGCCTGTACATCAAGTGCTACTTGTGAGTGTGCAGCACTGGTTGTGCCACCCACAAAAGTAGCCTTTCAAAGGTGTCTTAGACCTGCCACTGCATTGTTTGTAAGCAGACGTTCCTGCCATGCCAACTTGTCAGGACTTAACCTTCCCTTTTCTTACATGAAAGCCACCCCTCATGTCATGGGTGCATATGCATCTGTAAGTTAGTTATGCTTTCATGCACCTTTTAATATCAGAAAACACTACAGTTGTGTATTACATTGTATTAGGTATAGCTTAAAAGAGCTATTTCCTTGGATATAGCAATCCTTGTTTAGTATTTGTCCTTAACAATAGCAATGCTTGTTGTTTTCTCCAGGATTAATGATAGCCCGTGTCTCACGTTTAGGCTGCCTCACATTTAAAGATTGATTATAACATCTTTTTTCCCAACACGTGTTAAGCAGCCTATGCCCAAACAGGAAGACTATAAAAACCCTGCCTTCTCACACGGAGACGCTTCGCTTCGTGTCATTCAGCGTCTCCGTGAGCGTTCCTTTGTCAGCTGTTCAAGACCCGCCCGGACTCGGTGCCTACCTCCTCCTTCCTCGCTCCCACAGCCCTTCTCCTGTTCCTGGTCCACCGGAGTGAATCCTGCTTACCTGATCTTGTCTTCTCCTCCGACTCGAGGCATTTTCCCGTCTTCTGGACTCCAGTGTCTTCCGTCTGGCTTCCGGTCGACTCCTTCTACGGACATCTGCTTCCTGAAAGACAGTAAGGAAAGTTACTTAGCAACCTTGCATAATAACAAATGAACATTGGTAAAAACAAATTCCGATTTTTGAAAAGACAGATCTACTAAGACTTATAGTAGGTTGTTGCATACCAAAAGGATTTCAACTAGGATAACAGTCTATAAACTTTGTTTGAAACGCAGAATAGAATTTGAAACTTAAGGATCTAAGAGTTCAAGAACGAATATTGAAAGGGCTCAACAGTGATTGAAACTGCTATTGTAAGCCCTGGTGTACCATTTTGAGGACAATACTTGTGTATCAAAATACATTTACCCTATGTTTATTTAGGAGAAAGTGCAATTGAGGACAATACTTGTGTATCAAAAAATATTTAACCTATGTTTATTTAGGAGAAGGTGCTATTGTGTTTAGAAAGAATTCCGTGAGATAGGAGTTGGTATGTTCTTTCTTTTTTCCTTTCTTTTATTTGCTTTACAGAACCCATTTGAAGATCTCAACTCACAATTGCAAGGTAAACTAGTTTGATGTGTGATACGATATTTAACCGGTTGCCATTGAGCCTTTTATTCTGTCTTTATTCCAAGTGACTTAATCTTGTATTTATTTCAAAGGCTACAGTTTTCAAAGCGTCTGGCAATTGTAGGAGTGTTTGAAAGGGCTTTTACTAGCATGGTATGTACAATATATTTTACATATTGCATTGATTGATGTATAAATCAAGGTATGTTTACATTCATGTACCCTAATGTTTATTCAGTGATACATCATTGGAAGTCTATGACAATCCAGAAGCCCTGAACACTTCAAGAGAGAACCTTGCTGACATCTCCAGAAGAGATTCCAGTGTTTGTCTTGTTTTTCTTTCCACTTCCCCTTTCCCTTGGGGATTTATCAGTTTAGCTAAGAGTCTACATCCTTGCTAATTGATTAGTCCACAAGGGAGTTGGTAGTTTAAATCGCCAAGAAGGAAACAACAGGAACCTCGTGAGCATCGCCTGACAGAAAGCAAAGCCACACAGTCTCTTGTTTCCTTTTGTTGGTGTAAATGGTGATGGAACCATCCACTATGGATGAGACTCAGTTAGCACAGCTTTTACAAAAAATGACAGAAGAAATGCAGGAATTGTGCCAAGAAAATCAATCCCTTAGAACTGAGTTAGATAGGACTAGAACAGGGTTTACAACATGGCGAGAATCAGCAGAAGATAGACGTCCCATATTGACCCCTCCCAAATGTAGTGTTTCAAATTTTCCTTCTCAGACCACCTCGGGACACGTCGCTAATCAACCTGTACAGGTTACTGTTTTAACACCTAATCCTATTCCCCTGGCCAACCCAGAAAGGTTCACTGGAGATAGTAATCACTATACTACATTTATGAGCCAGTGTCAGTTGCACTTTATGTGCAAACCACAAGTTTTTAACACAGATACCTCAAAGGTGGCTTTTATCATATACTATCTAGGGGAGTAGCAGCCAACTGGGCCATGCCTCTGGTTGATAGGAATGATCCTGTGATACATAATCTGAACAATTTTAAAACTGGTATGTCCAGTCTTTTTGCCAAGCATGTATTTCTGCAAGCATCTGACAATGAACTCCTGAACCTTCGCCACGGTTCTAAGGATTTAATATCGTATGTCACTAGTTTTAATAGGTTATTGGCCGAAACTCAGTGGCTGGAGGGAAAAAGAATATCCTTATTTTACAGAGGCCTTAGAGATGATTTAAAAGATTCTCTAGCTCATATAGTTAATTTACCAGAAGACTTTATAGAATTTCAGGATCTAGTAGTAAAATTAGATCATAGATTAGGTGAACGAAAAAGCGAAAGACCAAGAGGTGACATCAGACATTTACATTTCAAATCAGAACGTAAGGACAACGAAGATAAAAATACTCAAGTAGAACCCATGCAAATCGGAGGAGTCAAAGGGCCTCTTTCACAGGAAGAAAAAGACCGAAGGCGAAAAGGGAATTTATGTTGTATTGTGGTAAGTCCGGTCACTTCGCCAGAGATTGCCCTATTAAACCAGTTAAAAAGAAGGCTATGGTAATTGTGTCCGAACCTTCTCAGATATCGGAAAACTAACTGTCTCGAGGAATAAGGAGATCGTTTCCTCGAGAAATTTAGGCCTAAAGATCTCTCAGTATGCAACTAGTGTAACTAATCACATACCTAGACATTTCACAGTGAGAATTATTCTGATATTAATTAACCAGCAAAGACATAGCATTCCTATACTTATTGATTCAGGAGCAACAGGTAATTTTTTTGATTTAGGGCTGGTTCGGAAATTGAATTTGACTCAAATACTCAAAAAGGAACCTGAGCCTGTGAGAGCTGTAGATGGTTCTGCACTCTCTTCAGGTTGAATACCATTCCATACGACGCCTTTGATTTTGGTAACAGACAATGGTCATACTGAACTTACCACCTTTGATCTCATCGATGCACCCACTTTTGGAGTCATTTTAGGAATACCTTGGCTTGAACTTCACAATCCTAAAATTGATTGGATTAAGCGTACCGTGACTTTAGATTCATCTTATTGCAAGCTCCATTGCTACCAGGAAACTAAAGATCCTGTTATGCCTCTGTATTGTGCTGCGTTACACTGTAAGCACAGTACCATTCCCAAAGATTACCAAGATTATACTGATGTGTTTGATCCTGTCAGAGCTACTAAGTTGCCTCCTCACAGGATCTATGACTGCCGAATCGACCTGATTCCAGGAGTAGTACCGCCTTGCAGTCGGATATATGCACTAACGGAACCGGAAAATCAATATTTGCGTTCCTTTCTGGATGAGATGTTGGAGTTAGGGTTCATTCGTCCATTCCACCTCTCCAGTTTCATCTCCTCTCTTCTTCATAGCGAAGAAGACTCGAGATCTGAGAACGTGCATCAACTACCACGCGGTTAACAAGGCAATGATTAAAAATCGGTACCCTTTGCCTCTGATTCCTGTATTGCTGAACCAAGTGAAAAGTTCAAGTATTTACACAAAATTAGATTTACGTGGAGCATACCACCTAATTCGTGTAAAGGAAGGGGACGAGTGGAAGACCGCCTTCCGTACTAAATTTGGCCTTTTTGAGTATACAGTAATGCCATTTGGTCTTTGTAACGCTCCGGCAGCGTTTCAGTACTTCATCAATGAAGTCCTGCATTACCTGTTGGATAGCTGCATCATTGCATACATTGACGATATTCTCAACTATTTAAAGAACCCAGAAGAACATACAGAACATGTTCGAGTAGTTCTCCAAAAACTCAGGGACAAATTATTATTCGTAAAATTAGAGAAATGTATTTTCAACACACCTGGTGAAATTTCTTGAGTATTGGCTATTCCCTGAAGGAATTACAATGGACCCAAAAAAGGTAGAGGCAATGTTGAATTGGCCAGCTCCAACTTCAATTAAAGAAATGCAACGAGTCCGAGGATTCGCAAATTTTTATAGATGCTTCATTTCTAAATTTTCCGACAATGTTGTACCAATCACGCAATTACTACAAAAAGGAAAAAAGTTTCATTGGAGTGTATAGGCAGAAGCAGCCTTCCAGACCTGAAAAATGCCTTCACTTCAGCACCAATTTTGGTGTATCCAGATCCAGACAGACCGTTTTTTTTAGAAGCAGATGCTTCGCAGACAGCCATAGGTGGGGTCTTGCTACAAAAAGATATCAGTATTGGCCGTTTACATCCAATAGCTTTTTTCTCTCGAAAATTGTTACCTGCAGAACAAAATTATTCTATAGCTGAACGCGAGTTATTAGCAATTAAAGCATTATTCCAGGAGTGGAGACATCATCTTTAGGGGGCTAAGCACACAATAACCATTTTTTCTGACCATTAGAATCTGCAATTTTATTCGACTGTAAAAGCATTTACTCCCAGGCAAATGCGTTGGCTGCAATTCTTTAGCGAATTTGATTTTGTAATCACCTATCGTCCTGGGACTAAGCAATTGTTGTTAGACACCCTTTCACGATTGGTTTGCAATAATAATACCGAGCAACCAAGAGAATTGCAGAGTATAATACCTGCTGAAAAGGTGTGTGCAGAAACCTCCTCTGATGATTTTTTGACAATACTGAAGAAAAAAAACACAAAAACTAGATCAACAACAATGGCTTTCACTTAAAAATACTTCAATCAAAGACGGTTATTTTTTTATGTAAGAATAAACTGTTTATTCCAGAAAAAGACTTGAGAGAACAAATCATGAAATGGAATCATGATATTGCTTCAGCAGCTCACCCAGGAACTAATAAAACATTAGAACTTTGCCAAAGACATTTCTGGTGGAAAAACACGAGTATGGACATACGTCGCTATGTTCACACCTGTCCTGTATGTGCACAAAAATCGGTACATACCCCCCCAATGGGTTTATTACAACCCTTAGCGACTCCACCTTTTCCCTGGCATACTATTAGTTTGGACTTTATCACAGACCTACCTAAGTCCCATGGTTTTACCACAATATTAGTGGTAGGTGATCTTCTATGAAAGATGGGACACTTTATTCCTCTACCCAAATTACCATCTGAAACCGATTTGAGCAGTATCTTTTTGACTAATGTAATTAAGCTTCATGGATGGCCACAAAAAATCATTTCAGACAGAGGCCCCCAATTCCTTTCAAAGTTTTGGAAACAACTTAATAGTCAATTGGGCATTGAAGTGGCTTAATCGTCCGCCTTTCATCCTCAAACGGACGGTCAAACAGAAAAAGTAAATCAATATCGTGAGCAAAGTCTGCGCTGCTTGACTACAACATTATTTTCCAGTTGGGATGAAGCATTGCCTTTAGCTGAGTTCACTTACAATAACTCAACACATTCGGCTTTGGGATGCTCACCCTTTTATTTTGTTACTGGTCATCATCCCCGAACATTACCAATAATACTTTCAGACAAAAAACATAACATGCCAGCAGTCACAGAAAGATTAACTAACTTGCAAACATTTCAGGAACAAGTTCGGAAGTCTTTAGCCAAAAACAAAGAAAAGATGAAAAAGGCAGCAGGTCTTCATAGGATACCAGCTTCCCAGTATAAACCAGAAGATATGGTTCGGTTGGCAACAAAAAATATCCGGATGGAAGGACCTAAGAAACTGAAACCCCGATTTATTGGTCTGTTCCCTATAGATTAAATTGTGAATCCAGTATCAATCAAGTTGATATTACTCCAAGATTACACAATTCATCCTGTTTTCCATATCTCCCTGCTAAAACTCTATGATCCAAATACCAGACCTGTTAATCCACCTCTACCCATAGTGGTACTAGATCATGTTGAATAAGAAGTAGAAAAGATTTTGGATGCGAAACGCATTCGAGGTCGTCTGTTTTACCTAATTGCTTGGAAAGGATATGATCCCTCAGAAAAGTCATGGGAGCCTGAAATTAATGTACACGCTCCCCGATTGGTCCGTTTGTTTCATGCTCTCCATCCACAAAAACCACGATCTGTAAGAAGACCTTTGGGGAGGGAGAACTGTCATGGGTGAAAATGCATCTGTAAGTTAGTTATGGTTTCATGCACCTTTTAATATCAGAAAACACTACAGTTGTGTATTACATTGTATTAGGTATAGCTTAAAAGGTTGATTATAACGTCTTTTTTCCCGACACGTGTTAATCAGCCTACGCCCAAACAGGAAGACTATAAAAACCCTGCCTTCTCACATGGAGACGCTTTGCTTCGTGTCATTCAGCGTCTCCGCGAGCGTTCCTTTGTCAGCTGTTCAAGACCCACCCGGACTCCCCGCCTAACTCCTCCTTCCTCGCTCCCACAGCCCTTCTCCTGTTCCCGGTCCACTGGAGTGAATCCTGCTTACCTGATCTTGTCTTCTCCTCCGACCCGAGGCATTTTCCCATCTTCTGGACTCCAGTGTCTTCCGTCTGGCTTCCGGTCGACTCCTTCTACGGACATCCGTTTCCTGAAAGACAGTAAGGAAAGTTACTTAGCAACCTTGCATAATAACAAACGAACATTGGTAAAAACAAATTCCGATTTTTGAAAAGACAGTCCTACTAAGACTTATAGTAGGTTGTTACATACCAAAAGGATTTCAACTTGGATAACAGTCTATAAACTTTGTTTGAAATGCAGAATAGAATTTGAAACTCAAGGATCTAAGAGTTCAAGAACGATTATTGAAAGGGCTCAACAGTGATTGAAACTGCTATTGTAAGCCCTGGTGTACCATTTTGAGGACAATACTTGTGTATCAAAATACATTTACCCTATGTTTATTTAGGAGAAAGCGCAGTTGAGGACAATACTTGTGCATCAAAAAATATTTAACCTATGTTGATTTAGGAGAAGGTACATTCGTGTTTAGAAAGAAATCTTTGAGATAGGAGTTGGCATGTTCTTTCTTTCTGCCTTTCTTTTATTTGCTTTACAGAACCCATTTGAAGATCTCAACTTACAATTGCAAGGTAAACTAGTTTGATGTGTGATATGTTATTTAACTCATCACTAATTACTAACCAGTTACCATTGAGCCTTTTATTCTGCCTTTATTCCGAGTGACTTAATCTTGTATTTATTTCAAAGGCTACAGTGTTCAAAGCGTCTGGCAATTGTAGGAGTGTTTGAAAGGGCTTTTACTAGCATGGTATGTACAATATATTTTACATATTGCATTGATTGATGTATAAATCAAGGTATGTTTACATTCATGTACACTAATGTTTATTCAGTGATAAATCATTAGAAGTCTATGACAATCCAGAAGCCCTGAACACTTCAAGAGAGAACCTTGCTGACATTTCCAGAAGAGATTCCAGTGTTTGTCTGGTTTTCTCTTTCCACTTCCCCTTTCCCTTGGGGATTAATCAGTTTAGCTAAGAGTCTACTTCCTTGCTAATTGATTAGTCCACGAGGGAGTTGGGAGTTTACATCGCCAAGAAGGAAACAACAGGAACCTTGTGAGCATCGCATGACACCTCATGTAGGCACAAGGTAGGCCTGTGGGCAGGTTGTATTGTAGGTGAAAGTTAGGTCAAATTATAGTGTGTTTTATATGTCCCAATAGTGAAATACTGTGCATTTTGTTTTTCACTTTTGCAAAGTTGTCTGTCCCATAGGTTATAATGACTGCTGCCTTGTAACATCTTACAAGTGTAGTTTTCTATTGGGACAAGATAGAGAAATGGAGTTTAGGCTTCCTGAACTCAGAATTCAAAAATAAGTCATTTAGGGAATATGGTTTTTATATTAAGTGTTTGAAAATTCCACTTTTTGTATACGGTGGCTCAGAGTGACTAATAAAAAGCTGAGATTAACTGGGGTTTATATAATCTTATTCACAGGGAGTATCCTGACATCCCAAGCATAAGGTACCTGCTTGCTTCCTTACAATGTTTGAGTTTCAGTGAGTTGTTAGCCAGCTTGTCATTGATACCATTTTTTTAAACTTAATTCACAGCGACAACGACCTCCCCAATCCATGTCCTGAGGAGAACCCTTAACTTACCGAACGGGTTCGAAACGCGTCGGCGTCCTGCTCCACCCAGATACTGAACTACCAGGGCGTATTAGGAATAGAACTCACACAACTCCACACTGTTGCATAGTTTTTGTGTCTTCCTATTCTCCTCACCATATGACAAATTCAATGCGTATCTAGTGGTGGTGGAATCAAGTAGGCTAGTTTGTCATCTTGCCAGTCCACTTGTTCTTTTTCATTCAGGATTGGTGCCTCAACAACGTAACCTTTTGAGGCATTGCACAGTTGTCTATATTTATTGTAATCACAATTGTTATATGTGTATGATTTGATTAAATGTATTGTATATGGTTTTTTTCAATGCATTTGTGAACCTCTGTAAATGCGGTGGTGTATCCCTTGATGCCAAAATATTTGTTTAAAATCTTTTTCATAAAAAAACAAGTGACTAAACACAAATGGTTTGTTAGCCTAGCAATTCATTGTACTAGGTGTGCATTTGTTTCTAATAATCTATACTGTCCGGCACCGTGGGTTGTTTGTTTCACTTTTAGAAAGTGGGCATTTTCTTGCTTTACTATCCAGCAGGTCTCTGCCTGATTGTGTATTCCCTATCTGGGTTGAGTATTACAGGAGCTCGGGATGTGTATTCACAATAGACAGACAGAAGGGTGAGGTTGAGGTGTGTCCTGCCTTTCCTGTGTAACTCATAGCCAGGCTGAATAGACCTGTCTGCATTTAGAGTTGTGGGAGGAGTTGTCACTTGCACCTGAATGGACTGTGGCTGCCCCTCACAAATATGTCCCCCCCTCCTGTAGTGAACGTGACCTGAGCCAGGCAGAACTGGATTATGTGTGCTAGAGGAACTTTGTATGTACCTACTTCAGAGGAAAATGTCGTATAAATATCAGGGCTCTGCCCCTAGAACTTTGGAACTCTTTGGGATTAAGGAACCTGCCAAGACGAAGAGCTTGAGATGCTGTGAGGGAAGACTACCACTTTGCTGTGTGCTTTGCTATGTTGGCCTGCAGTGGCTGCTTCTTTCTTGGGCAGTGAAAGGGCTGAACTGGACTTTCTACAACTTCTTTTCCTGAGTATCTCCAAGGGCTTGAGGTAGAGCGTCCCTCCTGTTCAAGAAGTCTCGGGACAAGCAAAGACTTCACCTTCCTCTGGATGCCTGCATTTGGAACTGTGTGTTTCAGCTCCAACAGAGAGGAAAAGCAATCACACCCCATCACTGATGCCATAGTCAGCTCTGTGACCTGACCTGAAGGCAACACAGAGGGCACCACCACATTTTGCATCGCAACCCTGCTCCCACCGACCCTACTATCTGATGCTGCCACTGAGCCGCTGCTTGCACCGTGACCTGTGGGCACCACACTCTGCACCACCTCGCATCACACTGCTGCCCTGGTCTCATCATTGATGCCACTGCAAGCTGATATCAACGCTGCTGCCTACACCGTGGTTTGGGGCACTGCTCATAAGTTACACAATGTGCCGTCCCATCCCACACTACAGTTTTGACCCACCAAAGCTAGTACCATCGACTCCAGATCAGCAATTACATTGCTGCTGCTTGCACTGTGACCTGCCAGCACTGCCCCACTTTGCACCACAGCCCAGGTCTGACAGACGCCACTGGACAACCGTCACCAAGCCGCTGCCTGCACCACGACCTAAGAGCACCGCACGCTGCACTGCTCCACCTCACACAGCAGCCTTGATGCCTGCCGGTCCTCCTGACTCTAATCTCACGGAGTTTGACCTGCATGCGTGTAACTTCAAGAATCTGACAACTCCTGCACCGACCACCGGAACTGACACCTGCTGAAGCCGGGCCAGCCGGAACCATTGGATTTGTTTGTTCACAACAGCGTAATAGCCCCAGATGGAGCTATTGACTTAAAGGAACTGTGTTTAAAGTCTGTTTTTGCATTATTTGTATCTTGGTAACTGTATGTTGGATTTTTATTGTTTTGGTCTTATTTTACAAGGATAAATATTGTCAATTTCACTCAAACTGGTGCGGTGTTCTTTTGTAGTGTTTACACATTACCTCTGAGATGAGCCTGACTGCACATGTCAAGCTACCAAGTGTTGGTGAGCTGGGGTGGAAATTTAAAAAAAGAAAAAGTAAATGTGCAAATGCTCCAAGGAGGGGGAAATCAGGGTACAAATATATTGCTCAATAGGAGTGCACCACGAAGTCAATGAATTTCGAACATTTTTAGGCGTACTCAGAGGATTCTGTGTCAGAAATCAAACTGAAAGCTAGGAATATACCATTTGGAGCACACTTTCGGCTCATGCCAGCCCTGCTTCGTCAGTCCTGCCCGCAGTGATTAAGAGGTTTGGAGCAGCGCTGGCTCTGCACCAGCAAAGTACTTTAGTGCATCTTGCTTAGTATCTGGAAAGGAAACAACGTATTCCCAGAATTGTGTTCCTTCTTTGGAAACATCATCAGATTACATAAATGAATAAGCAATGTTTTGAGAGGGCAGTTTAAGTCTATGTACTTGGACGGCTTGCATTTAAATGAGTTATTATAGATACTGTTGTGATGGTCAAGAACAGGCAAACGGAAACACTGAGTCTAAATAAAAAGAAGTGTATTTTATTGTGTGCTATATTCGTTAATTGCTTCCAGATTCTTTGTTCTAGACCCACTAGGTGCTTGACACAGTTTCCTGTGCCCAATAGTTCTTCCCTCAGCATTTTCAGAAAGAAGAGAGAGAGAAATGTTTGCTTCATTGCTAGGTCACCAGTGAGTTGCCGTCACAGAAAGGGCACATGTAAGAATTGTCTGAGAAACAGAGGTAATGAAAGACACGAACATAATAAAGAGCGTAGAGCAGGGGACTTTTAGTAGACAATGAAAGGATTAGAGGACGGAAATAATGTTCTTTTATGCAAAACAGTGTATCCTGAGATTATCAATAAACTGGGAAAACATCCGCTTGTTGAGTATTCAAACAACTAAATTAGCAGGTGGCCCCTCAAATCGCTCAAAGAGAGGCACATCCTTTTTTTATTTCTTCTACGAAAACTGCTGATTGTAGGATTTTTCACTGAGGCTGCTTCGGAGAAAGGAATCTAAAACTACGACCCCTAAATTGTTGGGGGACTGTGATGAAACCACAACCATCATCAGGGCCGGACTGGCTACCGGGCAGTTTGGAATGCACACGCAGGTCTCCATGAACGAAATCAGCCCCCACCGCTGTGAAAGCAGCCCCCAGCTCGGCAGCATTCCAAACTGCCCGGTAGTCAGTCCGGCCCTGACCATCATCGGAGAGGGTCCCTACACTGAGAAGCACTGAGAAGAGCTAACATCTTATTTTAAATCCCCGAACTACAGCAAAGCTGTGCAGATTAATTGTAATTATTAAACTCATGAAAACTTTACAAAGTACTTATCCCACGTGGGAAACATTGTTTACATCACAGTGTTTACACCTTTACAACGCGGGTAGTACAATGAAAGACATTACAATGACTTGCAGTAGACGGTGCTCTAAACTAAGGCATAGTATGATTTACTAATCCAACACTGTCCCTACTGTACGTAGACTGGAGTTGGAATAGTAAATCATACTTTTCCTAAGTCCAGCGCCCTCCAACGCAAGTCGTTGTAACGACTTGCGTTGTAATGCCTGCGTTGTAATGGTATCGCAGTGCAAACACTGCGGTTAGGAGTGGGCTGAAGGGTGGTTACAGGGCTACAACCAACGATGAGAGGAATGAGTGGGACTGTCCCCAAGACTCTGTCAAACTACTTGCCTGTAGGTTTGGATGCGAACTGGCCCGCCCTGGCCAGACAGACAATATTAGAGTACTTCATGACAGTATTCCGAAATGCAATATACAAATGAATATGGTTCACTTTAGTGCTCCACACATACTTGACACCCAATCAGTTGCACAACATCTACCCTACCCTTTGGTGTCTGGTGAGCACCCAGGTGGCTCTCTGGTAATTCTCACTGAATGCATATTTTCTGAGCTGCAATGCCATCCATTGTTACTGGACTGAATTTATGTGAATATACAGCAGGTGAATGGTTCCATTATTAATGCTGCCCCAGGGTAGGCCTACTACATATACAAAAATGCACAAAGAGGAACAAAATTGAATGTAAATTTGCGGACCTCACAATGTTACTTGCCAAATTACAACTGGCTGTGGCCTGGGAATCCTGAACTGCATGCCAGGTAACATTTTGGATGAGCGCCAAGTTCAAATAAGCATGGGAGGAAACATAGTAACTGCAAAACCACAGGAAATGGGAGGGGGCAAGTGTATAATGGGTTAGCGCACTGTGAAGTCATGGAATGTTGTCGTAATGGTGTGGAAACCCAAAGCAAAGATGCCATTGAAGGCAGTTGCTCATGGGTTTGCTGCGGGTGAGGTCTGCCTTATAAATCTCATACCTGTTTTCCGCAGTATCTATGTGTCAGGCCCTTGCTTTTCACAGACACTTTACTTCTTTATCTCACAGAGCAGAACGATGATAACCCTGCGTGAACTGGCAGAAGGGACATCGTTCGATGAGCAGGAGTGGCTTGTGTCAGGGAAAAAAGGCGAGCAGGAGGTTTGGGTACGACAATAGAGAAAAAGAAATACTTACCTGCCACCCTCAGCATTGCGCTGTTCTGCTCCTCTCCAATGCAGGCAGGCACAGGCTCCAAGACTGCACTATGGCCAATCCCAAAGCTGCTTTCATGCAGGAGAGCAGCTTCAGGGTTGACCTGAGCAAAGTGAATTTGTGCTCCCAGACAGCCTGGAAGCCTTTGCCTGCTCTCTCCAACCCAGCAACGCAGCTCAGGTTGGAAAGACCCTCAGTGCACATGATGGTTTGGCCAGCCTAAGACGTCCAGCCAAACCGTCAAGCACATTGATAACAGTGCCCACCACTGCCCCTTCAGTATTACCACCCCCTGGCCCCGCTCCAAGACTCGGCACACAGTCATGTAGAAGAAATATAACATGATAATAAAATGGGTTTTAAACCCGTTTCATTATTGTTTTATTTTACACATTTAGGGTGCTTGGGGGCAGGGGGGGCATTCTACTTCAACATAGCGCAGGAGTTGCTGCTGCTGCTGAGATAAAACCTCACTACTCCCAGAACTGATCGGCGAATACCCAGTACTTAATATGGGCAGGTGGTTTCTGGTGCTTGGCACCAGCACTTAATTGGTTTCTGGTGCACAGGTTTCTGGTTTCTTGCGTCAAAAACACACGTATGTCTGTCTGCCACATGGTGGCGCTATTCATCTCATATAGTGATGAGCAGAACAACGGTTGTTTATGAATACAATATACATTAACAATTACTAACACCTACCTCCCCAGCCATTCCTTTAATTTTGGGTGTCTCGAATAATCAGAACTGTAACAGTACAGGCAAAAGAGTTGTTTGGTACCATCATTGACATCGATGATGGACACTGGGTGGTGCAAGCTGCAGTGGCTTCCTGGCCAGAGCCATGGCACTTATTATTTTACAAATTAAGAACTTCGAATAATGACAGTGACATGTAACCCGAAACAACACCATACTTAAACTAACACAGGACCCAGAAGCCTAGTGACCACAGCACACAGGAAGGGAGCTAAAAAAAAACCATGACTGATACATTCTATCCTGTGGACAGATGCATACGGGTTTCTGTTTCAACCACTGACAGCACAATACAGAGTGAAAAGACCCTTAAACGTTGATTTACTGTTTTTGGTTTTGATTTCATTGGAAAATAAAACACAAATTGTACATAGTGACGTGCATATACAATGATGAATGTAACGTGCATATTTTCCAGAAATGTCAATAAACATGTATAAAAACCTAAAGTACCAAGCACTTTATGTTAATACACTTTGAGAATGCTAGAGTAAAGAGAACAATACACACACACTACTGATCTTGCTTCCAAAGAGCATCATACAACAACTGCAAAGTAACACTTACCACTTGCGGATCTTCGTCTTTTTTAGGCTGAGCATCTGGAACACATCTTAACAGGCTCGTCCTCAGATTCAATTCATATAATATGTCATCCATGGATTTGCTCGTTTGGTGGATTTCCATATGTCTATGCTTGATTCCATCCTGTGATGCCCGAGGGAGCAAGCAAACAAGTATGCAAAAAGCATTACGAGAACAGAAACAAGGAGACTCAATAAGTTTTTTTCAAAAGTGCTTGTGGCATCATATAATTTCGGAAAATAATCAGGCAGTTTACAGTTGTAGCACCATTGTGAGTGAACAAATAACAAAACAACCCAAATTGGACATGGTGCATGGCATGTCCAAGTGACACAGAAGTGGCGACACAAGTGACAATTGTGGTCAGCATAGGTGGCGCATGGTGAATTGTGCTTGAATATATACAGTGATTAAAGGAAAAAAATGTGGCTCCAAATGAATAACTAAGCATGATTTTCTCAGTTGTGTTGGTTTCATTTGGATGAGCCACACTGGGGGCTGCGCCTTTTATTGCGCTGAACGGTCGACGACGTTTCGATCCACTTTGATTGGGATCATCATCAGGACTGGGTTGTGGTTGGTAAACAGTGCTGTACAAGGAAGGGAGAAAGAAGGTAAGGGGGTGGAAAAAGAGAGGAGGGACGACGCGTGCGCTTGGGATAGGAGAAGAAGGACGCTTCAGAAGTGAGGTGGTTGGGGACAAGGGCTGGGTGGGGAGATGTGTTGCAGAGGCTTCTCTGGGGGGCCGGTGTACCTGGGAGAGGCCAGAGACGCAAGATATGATTGAGCGGAGAAAGGTCTTGCCAGGAGATGGCCGGCAGGAGTGGAGAATCAGCTCAAGAGGCTGTGGGGTGGGAGGCAGAGGTGGATGGCCTGAGGGAGCATACTACGTGAGGCATGTAGTATCTATAGATGGTCAAATACTAGCGGAAGAATACATGTGGGCACAAAAGGTAGATGCGAGCGTTTCTACGGGAGGTGCACGTTGTGAGAGGAGTACTATGTGGCAATGGAGAGGCAAATACACCGGGGGGGAAAGGGAACATGTGGGCAGGCTAGCGTGTGTAGCGTGAAGGAATACCTGGAGACAGCCTGTATGGCATCCGTAGCACTTGGAGGATCCAGGTCACTGAGGAAGCGATCAATGCATTCCTAGAGCGGGGGCGAGAAAGGGCAAAGGGTGGTTGGTGTTGGGATGGTATGTGATAGTACTGAGGATAAAGCGGGCACAGGGCTGTAATTACCTGGTTAGGACGCAGGTTCACCTGGGCTGTTGGTGTTAATCTTATAGAGTCAGCGGGGCACCCGATCAGTTCAAGAACCGGTGGTGCATGAGTAAATCTGCACTGTAAATGACCAAGGGGTCAATTAGTAATCCAATTAGCTCGATGAGGTGACCGATCTGGTGAATGATCGGTGTTGCGGGAATAGATCTATACAGTGAAAGATATGGAATTACATAGGGAAGGTTCGTGATCAGGGAAGAACAAGGTGGGGAATTGTGAGGAAGGAGGGCTTACACCACGCTGTGAAAGCCGCGAGGAGTGACTCCGACTGGCTACGTCCGGGTATGGAACGCGGTAGTCAAGGATACGTGGAAGTATAAGCAGGTCGCAAGGCTTCCGGGACAGGGAGTGTCTTGATCATGTGTGCGCCTATGGGGCCCGCCTGATCGGGAATGGTGACGCACATGGGCGGGGGAGTGGGGAGGGAATGGGTCAAGGAGAGCGCTGTTCGTCAAGAAGGAAACAATAAAGTAATACATTTCAATGGGTACAGAAGAAACGGTAGCAGCAACCTGTCATTTGGGTTTAACAGCGATGTGCAAGTGATCATATGTAAACGCTGGTGACAGTGTTGGTTATAATAAAAAAGTTGTAAGAAACCTCATGAAGATTTACAAATTAAAAATCGAGTATCGCTGAAAAACTGTAAACAATTATTAGTGTCTGAAGGCATCAGAAACTGATTGGAAAGGGACCTAGAGTGGAATAAGGTGAACAAGTATGAATCATACAAGCGTATTAAAGGTCAACAATAGTTGGTGGTAAATGGGGAAGACCACTCAGTGAAGTTGACAGTTAATTGTGTACGAGGCATTCAAAGCGGTAGAAGGGCATGTATATACAAGTAGAGTACAAACGTCAGGTAAGTATGTCATGGAAGTGCATTCCGGTGGACGAGTATAGAGTCAATAGGCATGTATATACTGGGAGAGAGAGAGTGTCAGACATGTATTCATGGAAAGTACAAAGGACACAGTTAGAACATTCCAGTCTATCTCCTGGTGAAATAGGAAAGGAAGGAAACAGGGGGTGAAAGTCGCCTGCAGGGGGGGGGGGGATGGAGAGGGGAAGGTCGAATATGACTGACAGATTGAATGTAGTGTCAATGGGGTATCAGAATATGTCAGATAGCGATGGTACTCTTCCATTCATCGATTGTGTTAAGGCCCTGGTAAACTGAGTTACATAAGGTAATCCACTTGCATTCACATCTGTTGAGGAGTGTTTTGATGTCTCCTACCCTTGTTGGTAGGGTTGGTTGGTCTATCACCTGCCAGCTGATGTCTGTGACTCTGTGGTTTTTTCTAAGTAGTGCGGTACCAGTGGTGCAGTGATGACTTTGCAGTTGATACGGCTCTTGTGTTGAATGATTCTGTTCTTGACCATAGGGCTTGTCTGTCCTGTATACATCAAATTGCAGAGACATCGGATAGCATAGACAACGTTCTGTGACCTGCAGTTGGTGTGATTTTTCAGTTTGTATGTTCTGTCATTGAATTTGAAATCCTTGGTGTTTGCAGTGAGGTCGCATACACTGCAGTTTTGGCATTTGTAATGTCCAATGACGGGTGTAAGTCCTCATGAAGCGGTAATGGTGTGTCTATCCGCTGTTTCTCTGGCCATGTGATGGCATGTACAAGGTGTGAGGCTATGTTGTCACCACGATGGTATGAGAAGAGTGGTGGTTCCTTGAAGGGTTTGAAGGGGCGTAACAATGTCCAATTTTTCTTCATAATCTTGGAGATTTGATTGCTGCATGGACTGAACTTGGACACAAAATGTATTCTCTTCATGGGTTTTTTGCGTTGGGGTGTCAGGAGATGGTCTCTGTGGCAAAACCATGCCCTCTTCCGTGCTCTGGTGACCAGGCGTTTGGGATATCCTTATTCTTCTGATGTGTATGAACTGGCCGTAGGGGAGGCCGTCTCTGAGTCCTCATGGATAGTTTTTTACCCCCCTTACCTTCTTTCTCCCTTCCTTGTACAGCACTGTTTACCAACCACAACCCAGTCCTGATGATGATCCCAATCCAAGTGAATCGAAACGTCGTCGACCGTTCAGCGCAATAAAAGGCGCAGCCCCCAGTGTGGCTCATCCAAATTAAACCAACACAACTGAGAAGTTCATGCTTAGTTATTCATTTGGAGCCACATTGTTTTCCTTTAATCACTGTACATATTCAAGCACCATTCACCATGCGCCACCTATGCTGACCCCAATTGTCACTTGCGTCGCCACTTCTGTGTCACTTGCACATGCCATGCACCAAGTCCAATTTGGGTTGTTTTGTTATTTATTCACTTACAGTGCTGCCACAACTGTAAACTGCCTGATTATTTTTCGAAATTATATGATGCCATGAGCACTTTTGAAAAAAAAAGTATTCAGTCTCCTTGTTTCTGTTCTCGTAATGCTTTTTGAATACTTGTTTAATCGCCAGTTGGGATATTGTTTGTTTATGCTGATTACCTACCCCAATCCCAACGTGGTTGACGGGTTATACTCCTGTAGTATCTTTCAAGCCAGAGGGAGCGAGGCACTCAGCTCCAGCATCTTATATGCATACCAGATGAGGGGTATACCTCGGCCTCAAAGAAATTTGCTTGCTAAGAATTGCCACTGCATCCCAAAATGGAAAAAGGAAACCAGAAACAATAAGAAAAAATATTTGGGCACACCACTAAAAATGTAAACCCAGGCGGTTTAGGGCCACAGGGTAAACCAGGATGAGATCACATCTTCAGGGTCTGGCCCGGACTGGCACGTATAGGGCGGGTGCACCATTTAACTTGGGAAGCAACACAGAGCAGGTGCTGCTCTCCCTGGTCAGTGCTCTTCAAGTTAGTATGCAACAGGTTGCCTGCATAAAAGTCTGCAACAGAGACATCATATGTATGCAGGAAAATCTACCTTACAAGTACTTTGTTGATGTATTTTTAATCTTCACAAGACTATATTTTGCAAAGATTTCATATTATATCAAAAAAGTTAGAAATATTTGTGGGAGCAAAAAAATTGGAAATTGGAATTTATAGTGGAAACAAAACTAATGATTTCTTGCAGAACGTAACTTCAGGTGCCCCGAGTTGTCCGGGTAAATGCATTTTTTCACCTTCAAAACGAAGGGGCAGATTAACAAGCCCCATGCGCCGCCGGTGCATCACGTTGTGTGTCGCACCGGTGGGCAGCCTGCTAAGGAATATTTACAAGCACAGGTAAAGTCACACTGCATGACTTAACCTGTGCTTGTAAATATCTCCCCTGTTCACGCAGCACTTTGCGTGTTAGGGGCGGGACATGGGTGTTGCTGTGGGTTTTCCCACGCAACACCCATGTCCACTGATGCATTTCCAGATTTACAAGAAATCATAAACTTGGAAATGCGTCAGTTTGCTGCGCCACCGTTGGGTTGTCGTAGCCAAGCGAAACGAGGAGAAATGTTTTAATTTCTCCTCGTTTATTTCTCTTTCAATGCATGCTGCATTCTACAGCACGCATTGAAAGAGGAAAATGCCTGCAGGGATTGCTTTTGTGCAGGAAGGGGCCCCTTCCTTCACAAAAGCAATCTCCCCATGGCTCATGCATTCTTGCACCATGGTGCAAGGGTGCCTGCGCCGGCGCATGGCAGCTATTTCTGCACCAGCGTTGGGGAGAGCACAGGAATGCGACATCTCATTGTAGATATGTCCCATTCTTGCGCTCTGAAAGTGCTGCAGCGTGGCAGAGCCAAAGGGCTTGCGGTGCCGCGCTGCGCCATTTTCTTGTAGATCTGCCCCTAACTTCGTGAAGTTTGCTAAGTTTCTTCAAAAACTTTACAAAGATTAAAGAAGAAAAGTTCCATAATTTTTTTCCAAAACATATTTTTATTAGGTCAGCAGGCAAAGCTACCACATTTCTTACAAGGCAATTGCAAAGTATAATGATGAGTTGTGCAGCAGCAAAACTGCTGAGTTCCATTGCAATAATATAATATTTACAATGACATAATAGGAACATAGCGAGCTTAAAAACATCAGTTCGTAACCTTATAACTTTCTGTGTCATAAATATATTAATGATCCAATCATCACTTTCATCGAGTCTGTTTACATATAGTTTAGCCCAATATACCATCAACAATTTCCATCTCATAGTGTTACAGCGTTTCCGCATCCGTAGTTAGTGGTGAGGCGGGGGTTCCAGGATTAGGCTTTAATAGTCTGCCCATCATTACCATATTTTTGGGTGCTTCTGGATGCAGCCCTGTGCATTAAATATGA
This sequence comes from Lissotriton vulgaris, assembly GCF_964263255.1. Lineage (NCBI taxonomy): Eukaryota > Metazoa > Chordata > Amphibia > Caudata > Salamandridae > Lissotriton > Lissotriton vulgaris. The sequence goes on along the minus strand of NC_141689.1, from coordinate 1,193,906,788 downwards.
GTTGTTTCTGACCCATTTAAAATCAAGACCTGGTTTCCAGGTGCACAGCCTGGGCGGAACCTGGGCCTTCCAATCCTTCGCTAAGTCCCTCTTGGCCAAGGTAAGACTCAGGAATAATAGTTGTCTTTTATATTGATTTCCCACCATGTCCTCCATGATATGGAGTAGACCGAGTTTTGGCGAGAGTGGCACATCCCATCCCAATACTTGAACAGGCAAGTTGTGACACCCTGACAAAATCTAGTGAGTGCAGTGCAGTGAAGTGCCAAATTGTGTGGAGGAAAGTGCCTTCATCTTTACCACAACTGAGACAGGTAGGGGAAGGTATCAGTTCCGCCCTCCACAGTGTGTGTCTGGTGTAATAGGAATGGTGTAAGTATTTAAATTGAATTATTTGTAGGCAAGAGGCTATTGCAGCGGCCCGTGTGGATTCTAACGCTTCTGTCGAAAAGTCATGGTTGAGGAGGCCAAGCTCTGCCTGCCATTTATCTTGGAGTTAGTCTAACGTAGTGAAGAGATTCGTCACTAAGGACTGATATATATATGTAATCTTGTGGTCTCCTAGGTCGCCCATAAATACCTTTGCCTCGATAGGGTTAAACCCTGTCAGATGTTCCAAGTGTGTAATATACGGGGACAGAGCGTGGCAAAATTGTAAGTATTTATAGAATTGTGTATGTGGCATACCAAATTCCTCTTTGAGCCCCTGGAAGGATTTAGGGTGGTACCCCGCAGAACTGTACCTAACGTAGAGATCCAACCTCGGAACCCCGATAAGATGGACATCTGAGGTAAGAGACCATTCTGCTAGAGGGGCGTCTCTCTCGTTAGTTGACCCCACCATCCCATTCTATGTAGTGAGCCCTTCCACACCTCAACAACTACCCGTGTTGCGGGTGTGAGGCTCTGAAGTACTAATGGTTTATGCAAGAGTGGATGGGGTAGCATTTCGCCCATCAGCCACTGTTCTACATGATACACCAAGTTTCTTCTGTTCCCGTACCACCAATCATTCAAAACCAAGAGATGTGACGCTGCATAGTACGAGAAGATATAATGGGTTGCTATCCCCCCACAGTACGTGGACTGAAAGCAGGTTTTTAGCACAACTCTAGTGGTTTGGTCAGCCCAAAGGAAATGACTAAGTCCTGAGTTGATTTGATGACACCACGTGGGTGGGATCCGGAAGGGGTAATTTTACAGTTGATTAAGGAGACGAGGGAGTGATACCGTTTAAAAATTGCCGATCTCCCGAGAATTAAGAGAGGCAGGCGTGCCAATGACTTCATCTCGGCCTGAGTTTGCATCCATACTGGGGTAATATTTTTCGTCCATGATATGGATGGGCAGGATGTTATATAGATGCTGAGATATTTAAACCCGGTCGTGGCAAGTGTTACCTCTTCTGCCCAGGTCCCCATTTCAGAATCCCCCAGCACGGGCCTCAGTATTGATTTGCGGGTGCTCAAGCATAGTCCAGTGGTCTCCCCAAATATTTGCATAATGTGGAGCAGCCAAGGTCCTGTCCGATGCAGCTCTAGGAGAAAAAATAGAATGTCATCGGCATATAGGGAGATTCGGTCCAAGAACGTTCCTGGCCACTCGAAACCCCTGACCTGTGCATTGATTCTAAACCAGGGGGCCATGGGCTCCATGGCCAAAGCAAATAGATATGGGGATAAGGGGCATCCCTGGCAGGTACCGCATCCTATAAAGAAGCGGTCGGAGACCGTGCCCACCGCCTAAACCAAGTCTGTAAAATCAGTATAAAGCAGCCGGACGTATGAAAGAAATCAGGGCCGATATTTAGACTCGACAAAATGGCAAATAGATATGTCCAACCCAGCCAGTCAAATGCTCTGTTTATATCTGCCAGCAATAGAGCTGCCGGACTGTCCTGATGGTCAACTGCTGCCACTGCATTATGAGCACACTGAATGTTACGGCAAGTGGCCCGATGAGGCATAAAGCCTGCCTAGTCTGGGGCAATAGATCTGTCATATTTGACAGGAGGCAATTTGCCAGGGCTTTGCCCAATAATTTGGCCTCAACATTTAAAAGTGAAATAGGGCGATAATACGCATGTTGGTCTGGAGCCTGCTGGGCTTAACCTATTCTGTGCGCTGGATGGCCCCTGGCCGTCTGACATCACAGTGGGCATGTGCGTCGGACAGCTGGGGGCATCGAAGCAGTTAAGAAATACTGCAATTTCGGCGTGTCGCCAATCAGGTGGGAGTCTGTTTCCTTAAGTGCTTCATCTACAACCGCAAGATAATGGGTTGTAAGCTGGAACTGAAAGATCGTGTAAAAAACCGCATTGGAAGCCCTTGGGGCCTGGCGCTTTACCTGTGTGCAAGTCTACCAGAGCAACCCCTAGTTCTTCCATTGTCAGGGGGGTGTCTAAGTCCGTGTGTGCTGAGTCAGTAAGGGTTTTTGGGGGCAGGTCATCCAGAAAGCACTGTTTCGTGGTTTCTGGTACGTCATTGTGGGGCGTGCAGTTCAGCGCAGTAGTTCGCAAAGCTTGATGTAATTTGGACTGGGTCAGTGAGAATTTGGCCATTTGTGTCCGGAACACAAGGTGTAGTTGATATATGAAGTGTGTGTTGACACAGATGATGTAAGAGAGAGCTTGAATTATCTCCCTACTGATATATTCTGCTGCATGAGGCCAACCACACCTGTCTGTCCTCATCCCGCAATGCGCTAGCATATGTTTGTTGTAATTGAAGTAGTTGGTGACATACTCATTGTCCATCTTCCCGCCTACTGCGTTTTTCCAGGTCTTGAAGCTGTGCCTCCGTCTAAAGCAGTGTCTTCTGGTGTATCTTAAGCTTGGCGGAACAGAAGGAGATATATACTCCCCTAAACTTTGGCTTCCTGGGCTCCTGAATAGTCTCTGCCTTGTTTACTGTACCTAGATTATGATCAATATAATCTGTGATAGCCTGATGCATGTGTGTTTTATTTCGCAGATCATGTAGATGCCTTGTGGAAAGGTGACAGTGGAAGGGGGGACGTGCTGTCTCTAGCCTCATCTCCAACACTATAGGGGAATGATCAGACAAACCCCTCGACAGTATGTCCACCGACGCGATCCTGTAATAATAACTTGTGGGCACAAAAATATAATCAAGGCGGAAGAAAGAATCATGGCTAGTAGAGTAATATGTGAAACTCTGTGTGGTTGGGTGAAGGTGCCGCCATGTGTCCATCCAACCCATGGTGCTTACAAATGTCTGAAGTCAAGTTTCTCGCATTGTCACCACCCTTCCATGTGGTCGCCACCTATCTTGGGTTTGGTTTACAATGTCATTGGAGGGGGTGTATATATATTGCCTATAGTAATTTGTTCTTCAAGTATTGTGCCGGTGATCATGATATATCGTCCCTGGTGGTCTGACCAAGACAAGGGCCAGATCTACGACCCTTTAATTTAGCACCTTGCAATTTGCGACAAATTGTGAGTCGCAAATTGCTAGGCACTAACTGTATTGTACGTATAACAACATGAAAGGGACGTTCCCATTACTCTAACGGGCCAATAGGTTCCAATATAAACAATTGCCCACAGAGCAGCTGGTAATATTAAATCTTTTTATTGTCATGTATATAAATATATATGTTCACTGAAAAAAACATAGGTTATAGACCATATATAGTTAGGAATTAGCATTGACAAAACCTTATTTTGCTCACACAAAACCATTGAAATTCGCATATATAGTTAGTTGCACTAACTATATATCGCGCACCCGCAATCCACTGCTGATCATGTCACATATTACATCATTCATGACATGGTCAGTGACATCACTGATGTCATCACGGATGACATCTCAAATGACATCACTGATGACATCTCAAATGACATCACTGATGACATCACTGATGACATCTCATTTGACATTACTGATCACATCACTGATGACATCATTCATGTGATAATACGATGAACCTCTTCAGACTCTAATATAACCTTAGATACACTCAGTGTAAACAGACACTCACAGACTGTCACTCATCCATGGAGTTACTCACACACCTAGTCAGTCATGCAAAGAATCAATCACACCTCCATTTCCTCAACTATACAGTTATACACACCTTACTTATTCAAACATATACTAACACATATTTACTCTCTTATACAATCCCTGATACAAGTTCACAATGATCCATACAGCCACTCACACATTCACTGGCTCTTATGCACAGTTATTTATATATGTCAACTCTCACATGTACTGTGTTTTACATATGTACTTACTTTGACATGTAGCACTGAGATATCCATTCACTCACCAATACACTCATGCACACAGTCAACCGCCCATACAGCTGTTTCCACATGCACTTTTGAACCCACACATCTAGTGAATCAACTGCTCACACATCTATGCACAGAGTCATACACCTCCCAGCCACCCACACACACACTCAGTCTCCCATACAAATACTTGGGCAACCAATCAATAACCCATATAGTTACTCATATAGCTACTGATCAACACATGCAGCAGTTTACAGAACAACAGACATAATGATGCACAAATTAAGACAGTTTAGTCACTAACCCATGCACTCAGTGAGACACATTTAATCACTCACTCATACAGTCAGTCATGCACCTACTAAATCCTTCATCCAGACACTTATACATCCACTCATTCTTCAATATGTAAGACATATTTTAACTTTAAAGAAACATACAGTCACTGGATGTTGTCATCAGTGATGTGATCAGTGATGTCATTTGAGATGTCATCAGTGATGTCATCAGTGATGTCACTGACCATGTCATGAATGATGTAATATGTGACATGATCAGCAGTGGATTGCAGGTCTGCGATATATAGTTAGTGCAACTAACTATATATGCGAATTTCAATGGTTTTGTGTGAGTAAAATAAGGTTTTGTAAATGCTAATTCCTAACTATATATGGTCTATAACCTATGGTTTTTTCAGTGAATTTTCAAGGTTTTGTAAATGCTACTTCCTAACTATATATGGTCTATAACCTATGGTTTTTTCAGTGAATTTCAATGGTTTTTTAATAGCAAATATCAAAAGCTGTAAAATGTATTCTTCTTTTAAAGGAAAAATATATTTTATATGTATTTAATATAATTTTTTTATGTATATACATTTTTTGAGGGAATGAATTTATCAACTATCATGCTGAAGAAAAATGTGGGGAAAAAAAACAAAGAGGAGGACTAAGAGGAAAGAACAATCAGTTAAAAAATACAATTGCTTTAAAGCATGAAGTGCTTTTCCACACATTTACATTTAAATAACCCATATTAGAACATACAAAATATCTACAGAGGAGATGGTGTACATTGAATTTTAGACTCTTCATTGGTACCTACATGTTGGTACTTACATCACCCACACAACACAACAGCTCTATTCAGAGCTGCCCTACCTCAAAGCACTCTAAAATATTATTTTACTATTTCGCTTGGTTTTCCCCTTGTTACGCTTTCCGTAACGCTACCCGGTACGCGGACCGGGCGCTAACCGTGCGAAAATTTGAAAAAAAAAGGTTTTTTTTTTTACATACATGGGCCTCCTCAGCCACCCTCAGAAAACCTAAGGGTTCAGGATATGTCTCCCGTGCCCCCTTATACCCATTCCCAACATTGTTTATCCTCCATCTTGTGACTAAATTCGTCCAAAACACAAGATGGCGGACTCCCGTTACGCTACCGGTGAGCTACCCGGTTCGCGTACCGGGTAGCGCTTCCACCGCGAAAAATCGGAAAAAAATGTGTTTTATTTTTTTGCCCCGCGGGGCCCTTTAATAGCCCCCACATCAATCCTAGGGGGTCAGGAGGGGTCTACCTTGCCCCTTTCATTCATTTCCCCCTTCGTTTATTTCCACCTCTTGTCTCTCGATCCTACCGAGAGACAAGATGACGGCCGCTCCGGACTGTTTAGAATGTTGAGAGTCACCGGAGAGCCAATCCGCTTCTCCTCGTGAAGTTCCGTTACGCGTCTGGTACGCGAACCGGGGCGCTAACCGGGACGCTGTCACAGATATATATATTTTTTGGAAAGTTAATTTCTCAAAATCCACTGGAGCACATATCTTGAGACCTAGCAAAGGCACATCGGGCAAACAGTCTCTACAATTTTGCCAAGTTTCATAGAAATCCATTCAGCCATTCGAGCTAAAAGTGAGTTCAACCGCCCTATGGAAAACTCAATGTTAAAAACACGTTTTGGGACCCCCTTTTTTTCTCGGCCCTCGCTTGACGAAACCCCCCCAAACTTTTAGGGTACGCTCAGAAACAAAATGTGCCATTTTTCTGAAAATTTCAGCCAATTCCGTCCATCAACGCTAAAGTTATTCAACATAGAATTTTCAGAAATCCCTATTCAAAAAAATCCTAACTATATATACTTACTGGCGACCGCCAGTAGGTTATATATATATATATATATATATATATATATATATATATATATATATATATATATATATATATATATATATATATATATATATATATATATATATATATATATATATATATATATATATATATACATATGTATATATATATATATATATATATATACATATAAACATATATATATATATATATAACATTTCTATGGCAAAATGAAACCCCTCATTTTGTTCCTTTGCAAATTAAATCTTTTAAGTGTTAACACTTTATTCCAATCAAGATGACTTCAGGTGTGCCATACTTTTGTCATAAGTAAGACTGTTAGCGCTCTAGTTGTTCTTTAGAACACTCTGGGACATTCTGTCACTGGGCTATAGTTGGACTACATCTGGCTGATATTTGGGCTACATTTGTTTTTGTTTTTTTCTCTGGTGGCCATCTTTGGGCTACATTGGGCTACATTTGGGCTCTAACATATATATAGCCCAATGTAGCCCAATATGTATTTTTCAAAGTTAATTTTTGTAAAAACCACTGGAGCATATATCTTGAGACATAGCAAAGGCATATCGGGCTACCAGTCCCTACAATTTTGCCAAGTTTTGTGTGAAATCCATTCAGCCGTTCGAGCTAAAAGTGAGTCCAACCGCCCTATGGAAAACTCAATGTTAAAAACACGTTTTGGGACCCCCCTTTTTTCTCGGCCCCCGCTTGATGAAATCCCCCCAAACTTTCAGGGGACGCTCAAAAACAAAATGTGCCATTTTCCTGAAAATTTCAGCCAATTCCGTCCATCAACGCCAAAGTTATTCAACATAGAATTTTCAGAAATCCCTATTCAAAAAAATCCTAACTATATATACCTTCTGGCGACCGCCAGTAGGTAATTTGTAAAAAACTCCATTACTTCAGTAATTATATTGACATATGTAATTCATATAACGTCAGCCCAGAGCATCAAGAACAATAAAAACATTTTATATACATAAATAACTCATACAGTCAAGCACAAACCCATTCATAAATCAAAACATCCATCAAGGTACAACCAGCTACAAACACATTCTCAACAGCCAGACAGAAAGAAGCGCCGACGCGCGTTTCGGAAAAATGCCACAATGGGGAATTCCTTCATTAGGGCGCCAGTCATTCAAATATGTGTGGCCATCAAGGTCCTCCAAAGTGTCAAGAGGATGAAATTTTAACTCAATTCCAAGGTTTCTGGGCAAACAACAGCATATCCCAGTGTATCTGTGGGCAAAAACAGAATTAATCAAGCATAGATCCACAATACTAGCAAAAAAGGGGGGGCTTTAGAAAGGGGAGGTGGTTTTGGTCTATGCATGGAGTAAAACAAAGACATAGTTAAGTCTTACTACATCCGGTCAACATACATACAAACAGTCAACTTTCTAAATAGGAAAGAGGAAGGTCTATTCCTATATTAGGGTCACATACAAACAAGGAGCTAAGCAAAAGCCAGTCTCAGGTCTCCTAAAAAGGGGGGCTAGTACTTCAATGTTGCAATCGACTAATAAGCAGGACGAGGGAGAGTTAATATGTTTACATACCGGAGGGAAGAAACTGATCAGCATCTAACCCCTTCAGGACGGAAAACGGCAGGTCCTGCAGTCGATGGCGGCTGACATAGAGGTAGACGAAGAATAATCAGGCTCTCTGAACTGTATATGGAGAAAAGGGAAGATAGGTGGCCATATAATGCATATATACTACATGGTATCTTAAATAAGGACAACCCTATTTACAAGTCGAGTTTAAATAAACGACATAGTGGAAAGGCTGCAATTAGACCATCTCCGAAAAGAAATGCCCATTTAAAGCATAAGGGACCCTATTAATTTTCATGTAGAATTACAGCTGCACAGGAATAACAAGCGGTAACTGCTCACCTGAATGTTTGAGGGAACGGTGGTTCAAAGGAGAGATAAAAAGCGCAGCAATCCTGATACCAGTGACATGCAAAAACGCATTTACGAAGATGTACTCTAAAATAAAAAGAGACAAAGAATAGACGTTTGCCTATTCATACTAAGCATACATGAAGAGGAATTAGCTAAGAGACAGCCCGTTCACGAGTGGAGCGAAGTTACCAAAAAATGACTCGTATTCTAATAAAGGCCATAAGACGGAAAAGTTGTTACCAAATACGACTCTACAATACATTATATTTTAAGCACCTCAAGACGTATAGTTTCAGGGTCCCCTTTTTGTTCTTTGTAGCTAACTGTATTGTACAACAGTGTGTTTACACTGTTTTGCGATTCCCAATGGGGTCGAGAATTACTAGGCTCATTATTATTAATGAGCCACTCGCAATTTGCGATCCCATTGTGAACGCCAGCCCTCCCAGGGATGGTGGCCTGCTGGGCTCAGCAGACCACCATGTCTGGAACTGCTTTTTAATAAAGTAGTGGGTTTTTTTTCAAACGCAGCCAGTTTTCCTTAAAAACGGGCTGCATATAAAAAAGAAAAATTAAACTCTTCAGTTGAATTTTTCAAAGGGCAAACACTGGTCCCCTGGGGACCCCTTCCCTTTGCGAGTGGTTTACCACCTACTTGGAGTAGGTGGTAAACTGGGAGTGTTTTGCTGCCACAAATGTGGCTGCAAAACATTAGTACATAGCATGTTGACTCGCTATTAGGAAGGTACGTCCCGCCCTAATAGCGAGAGTCACAAATGCTATTTTGCGAGTCAGTGACTCGCAAAATAACATTTGTACATGCGCTTACCCTCTTTTGCAGCCGCAAACAGGAGGATCTCCCATTTGTGGCTGCGGAAAAGAGTAGTACATCTGACCCTTAGTGTGTGAGTATGGGGCCCTCCGGTGGATAAAGACCACAACCCCACGCGAGCCCCTCGTAAATCCCGCATGGAAAACCTGACTGTATCCAAGGCGGGAAAGACATGGTGCCTTGGTGCCCAGGAGGTGAGTTTCTTGTAGAAATAAGATGTCTGCCAAAGTACGTTTGGCTTGGCAGAGCAGGGCCCTCCTCCTTAGCTTATCCAGCGCTCCTCGGATATTCCACCTAACTATTTTCAGTCTATTATCTATTCCCGCCATACTGTTGAGGAGGAAGCTTAACATTAGGACATGACTCGATGTTGGACATGTTGGTACAAATTGTTGAAATATATAACATAGCACATTCAATAAAATTAAACAACCCCATTTCCTCTCCCTCCCTCCCTCCCTCTCCAATACCTCAAAACAGTTGAAGCATCTATCGTAGTTGGGAAACCTTCCGTTCCCCGACATGGGGGTGGTGGAGTCCAACACCAATGGATCCCCAGTAGGTAAAGTTCTCAGATACTGAGAAAAGAGTTGCTTATTCTGGGGGGGGGGGAGTCTCCTGAAGGCCCCAACATTCTGTCATCAGTCAAGTGTAGATACCGTCCATTAAAGTGCTCACTCTTCCCGCTTCGGTGGAGGAGATTTGCGTGGGGACTCATCTGGCTGAGACCAGGATCGATCTCGTACCTTGGAATGACATCTAGAGAGCGACCTATGATTGGATTTCCCCTTAAGTTTACTATGCTTGTGAGCGGCTTCTTCTGGGGACGATACTGACTCAAATCGCAGCGAGGTGTGTGGCTTGAGCTTCTCCCTCTCGTCTGTCCAGGCGAAGACTTCCTCTGGAGTATGGAAGAATATGGATCTTGATTGGTATATGAATCTTAGTCAGGCTGGGAACAGCCAAGCATATTGGATTTTTAGATCCAGAAGTCGGGCCTTAATGGCTGTGAAAGATTGCCGGCGCTACTACACCATTATAGTACAGTTATGAAAAATAAGGATATGCTTTGAGCCATGATGCAGCTTGCCCACCAATCTGGCTTGCGCTAGGATCATATCTCGATCATGAAAGTTCAAGAATCTGGCAATGATAGATTTTGGCCTGGATCTAGGTCGAGGCTTTTGCGTCAGGGCACAATGCCCTCTCTCGATAATGAAGCACTGGGACAGCAAATCAGGAGCTAGCTATCCCTTTAACCAGGTTGCTTCCCTCACAGCCCTCCGAGAAGCCAACAAATCGAAGATTGTTCCTATGTGCTCTACCTCCGGCATCTTTCACCCTCGTCACAAGGCCTTTTGTAACTGAGTCCACCAAGGATAGTTTTTTTTGGAGAGATGTGATTGTGTCTTCAGCGGTCAAGATCCTGGTTTCCACCGCTGTTATTCAATCAACTGCTTTGCGTAGGTCCTGGTGGATCAGCATGACATCAGACCCCAGTGCCCCTATTTTGGCCTCTAGTGTGTCCTGTGATTGAGTTATCACAGCCAGTAGCACAGCAATATCTGGGGTGGCAGAGGCCTGGCCCGTACGATCGGTCGCCTCGGCCACAGCACATGTATATCAATCCATTGTGCTCTGCTTAGTGCCCTAAGGCTGGTCCTGAGTCATCCTTTGTAATGGTATTAGGGCCCTGCAGTCCAACTCTCAACACTTTGATGTTTTTCTTGTATTACGGTATGGTCTTGTCCGGGTCCACTGCTATTGAGTTGTTAAAAAGAAGGGGAGCTTTTATAGGAGTAAATCCCGGCGCTGGGTATAGTCTTCCGTAAAGCAGGGAAGAAGGCTGGTGAAGAGGCAGCAGATACACAGACCGCACAGAGACCTAGCGTAGCCGCCTCCGTGTGTCCACACCTCTCCACCCCCCTATTTGGTGCCTCTGTGCAGCTACGTATCACAGTGCCCGTGGACTTTAGTAAAGGGTGTTTCTTACCGGACATTATAAGGTAGCAGCTTGTGATCACCATGAGGTCCACCTCAAGGTTGTGGAGTCACTCACAAAGCAGCAGTTATACACATGTCTCCGGCCGGGTGCTAGTCTCGCCGCAGATCTCCTGACTCAACCTAGGCGACATCCCACTCTACTGGGTCTTATAGCACTGGGCCACTGGCTGCTAGAGGGGACTAGGAATCAGGGGACCGAGAACGACGACTCCTGGCCGCGAAGCTGCCGCTGATGATGTGTGGGGTGCGACCGGGTCAGCATATCTCATCTCCCGGGAAAGGTCGTGCCTCCACTGTGCAGTGAGAATGGTAAATCCTTCCGGGCCCTGGCCTCTCGAATCTCCGTTGGGTCCATGCACGGCCAGGCAGCGAGCGGCCTTTCCTGCAACTGTGGCACATCCGCTGGTTGCCTCCATAGCCTCCAGGCCCAGTCACTGCCACTGAGAGGGTGTGTACGTCAGGGCCGTGCAGTTAGGTCATAGGTCTGGGCCCCGGGACCACGGGCGCGTCACCTACCCTCACCTGGTTTGGTCCTCGTTGCAGTCTGGCTGGCACATCTCTCACCAGGCACCAGAGCTCTTTCAGACAGCAGATCGGTGCTCACCACAGGACTGAGGCCACTACACTGTAATGTGGACCCAGGCCACAGCACACCAGCACAGAGGACACATTGTTGATGGGACAACTCCACAGCAATCCAGCAATGTTCTATTTAAAAAAAAATATATTTCGTTATCTATGCTGCAAGGGAGGGAGCCTGGGAGAAATTTCAAGGATGATGAGCCAGGATATTAATCAGGATATCGACAGGGGCCTCCGGAGCTCTTCTAAAGCTCGTCCTTCATGACAGGGCGCTTGGTCACACCCCCAAAGTTCCATATTTTTGCCCAAATATGTTTCATGTTTTTCAGACAGTATTCCTAGGTGGATTTATTGCAATTGAACATGGAATTGCTCTTTCACTTATTCCCCTTGGTACATAGCAAGAGAATGTCATCCATGTACTGCAATTATATAGTGATTTAGGAGCCTGTTAGAAAGTCATCATTTTGCACTGTTCACCCCCATGTTTTGCCGAATGTACAGGTGGTAACCTACTATGACTGTAGCCTGGGCTCTGCTAGTCAGGTCCAGGGCCAGTGCTGTGTTCAAAAGGGTACATGTAATTAGGGACACTTACAATTGGCACTGGCAGACCCTATAAGTCCCTGGTAGATAATAGGGACAGGAGGCATCCTTTTTCTGGTATTGGATGTGTGGAGCATCCAAAGTTAAATAGTGCTACACATAAGGAACTCTTTACTTGTTGCCTGGAGTGGTATCCCCATACAAAATGATGCTCTGGGTAACTTCAATTTCCCAAAGTTGGTATTTTCAGGTCAATAAATGCTGGCTCTGATAACTCTGGTTCAGGAAGCATCAGGCCCTGTGTTGCCAGTGTAGATCTGACCCTGCAAAACTGTGTTAAGGGATATAGGCAGGGATGCAGCCTAGTACCCAACAGCCCTGCATCTCTACCACAGTACAAACTAACCTAACCCTGATTGCCTTCATCAAAACAGATTATAAAGGTCAGTGTAAAAAAAACATTATTCATACCACCAGGCAAAATGACATGCAAATAACTTGTGATGCCTGTTATTTTTTGGAGGGAATCCAAGTGGAATCATAGACTGGCCCCCAGCAATTTGTGAAGAGGTCCAAAGTTTGGGTCTTCTGAGCTCCTTGTGTTGATCACATAACCACTGCCAGGTGACATATTGCTCCTTTAACCTGTTGGCTAAGGTACACAGCACATCATTTAGGATTACCCCGGCAGCTTCTTAAAATTTGCTTTCTATCATGGATTGTGCAAAGGCCCTTTCCAAACCGGCAATTGATGGAAGGGACCATTGGGCCTTACACTTTTAATGATAGCTTCTGAGCACCATGGGCCTGTGGGCATTCCCTACAGGAAGAAAGCAGAACCTGAGCCTGCGACAGAGCATCACACACGCATGTGGTACAATTCAGAAGAGTTCAGCCTGTTCAGTGACTTTTTTTACCACTGATCGCTCATGCTACCTTAAACTTTTTAGAGCCATGTAAAATGTTAGCCATGTCACAGAATATTTACAGTACATGAATTCAATAGAAACTATCTTGTAAAACCCTTATGGGGCTAAGTATAAGTGACCTGTTAAGCCAGATGGGGCAGGAAACTGAAGCTATTGGCTTAACTAGGCTTACAAGTAAAGTAAGAACACTCCCATTCAGAGTTTTTCACCAGGACACTTATACTGCTCAAAGTAGGCAAAATGTCTCAGTGAAACTCCACATTGGAATTAGAGACTATAGGGCTAGATGTAGGTAACTGGGAAATACTGATTCCTAAATACAGAATTTTACCGATTTGGTATTTAGGAATCGGTATTTCAGATGTAGGTAAGAATTCGGTAAAAAATACTGAATTCTTAATATTCGTTATTACCGAATCGGTAATTGAGATTCGGTAATAACGAATACCTACCCATTCATTCCTTCAGGCTTGGAGGCCCATGGGAATGAATGTGAAGACATTCTGTATCACCGATTCGGTATTACCGAATCGATAATACCAGTAGGTATTTCAAGGGTGCCGGGGTGTCCTGAAATGTGCATGTGTACATGTGGCACACATGCATGCCCTAAGGGCATGCATGTGTGCCACATGGCACACTTCAAAAAGCAAAAAAGTGCTTTTTTAAAGAAATCACTATTTACCACCAACTTGGAGTTGGTTGTAAATAGCGATTCCTTAAGGCTGAGGTACACTGTTTTAAGTGCCACCTACATTGCATTTAAGGAATCGGTATTACCGATTCCTTAAATGCAAGGCCATAAGAAATCGGTATTAAGGAATTGGTATTAACCGATTCCTTAATATCGAATCCTCCCTACATCTCAAATGCCTAAATACCGGTCGGTAACGGTGAAATTTAATGAATTTCACCGTTACTCACTGGTATTGAGCCACCTACATATGGCCCTATATGAGGAATCTTCATGTAAACACTGATTCCTGCATGTTATTCCTTTCAATCCCATAACTGGGAGAAATTCACATCTCCTTCTCCACAACCTCAAAATTTCAAATGCTGTCGGTATTGTTAATGTTGAGGGGATGGGTAGCTTAGCTGAATACTGGGCCATATATAATGGGTCCCTAAATATTAGCAAATATTCCACACTTTCTTGCAGTAATATGGATACCACTTTAGCAGAGCAGATAGCATGTCTTTGTAATATTATTGTTAGTAATGGGCAGGTGCATCTTGGCTTGCTCATGAATTGAGGTGACCGTCAGACCACTTGCTCTAGAAATGTAATAGCTCCTTAGAGAACATGCATTTTCCCTGCAAAATAAATGCATACCTTTGACGATATATAAGCAGCAGGCTAAATCTTGGAGCAGCGTAATGTTGGCTCCCCCCTTGCAGGTCACAAATATGCTACATAAATGTGCACTTAGCACCTGTTTTCTGTCTGGCCTAACGAGATTATTGTAAAGTGTTACACTTACCACCACTATTAAGGTGCATTCGCAATAGAATTCGAGAGCATATATATTGTGTGACTTATTTAATTAAATTACATTTACTGATTAGGTGATTGAATAGAAATAATCCTCACAATATTAAAATGTATTTTCTTTAGAAATTACAATGGATTTATGTAATGTGTGCACTCATATTTTCTATTTGCATTTAAATGTAGTTCGTAGTCACATTTAGAGGTGTATATTCATCATATATTCTTTACTTTAAAATAAAACCATAAAATATGCATCATAAGTATACACATACAATTGTAAAATACAAATGGGACAATTTCGTATATAGATAGTAACACCTCAGCATGGTAGGGGCTGAAAATTTGAATCAGTAATACGTTTTCCGTACCAAAAAATACTGTTAAAATATTTAAATACATTAAAACCTAGACATAGAAGTTTTTTTTAAATTAATGAACTGCGCACATAAGTCATTATTTGTTGTTCTAGTGTGAACATGTGCATGGTTATATAAAATTTCAATGTTATTTCCACATGGCCATACCAACTCAAATACTTTTCTATGCAAAAGTAAATTCATAGTTTGATTTTAGATTTAAGACCATAAAGTGTATGTGCGTGATTACAGTCTTAATCCAATGTTAGCTCTTATAAGACTCACATTAAATAAAAACCTACTGACACTAAAAACTATTTTTGGGATGTATCTATTTTCAATATTCTTCCTGCCTCTATGCAAACTCTAGTGTTCAGATTACGGCAAATGGGTTTGATCCATTTATTCCTCGGTTTGCCCTATGCTGGGCAAAAGAATAATACGTGTAGATCATTCTCCTTTGGTGCATTTTGACATAGTTCACAAAATTCAGTACTATTTCTATCACAGTTTGCTGACCATTTCGATGTGTTCACATTAATGTATAACACACCATACCTGAACTTCATGTACAAGGCTTTAGCTAGTGGTGGACGTATCTCATCCAAAAAGGATTCAAAATTCGCTACTTCCTTGAAGAGAAGAAACTTGGTTGTTAATGTACCATTGCCTGTACAATGTAGCACATTATTTTGAATATGGGTCCATAAAGTGGATTTTAACAATTTTTTACTAGACATAGTCAACTGTGTCAGGGCTTCCCTAAAATTATTCAGGGCCATTTTCTCAAACCAAGAAAAAACATGTTTGATCCGAGGGGTACCCCTGCTCTTGTCAATTTCTAAAATCTCCTGTAGACCGTCCTTGTAACTGGTCAATTCAGGAGTTGACCAGAGCTGTACCCAGAATAATAAGGGTCTTAATATTGCATAGTGATCCGTTCGTTTGACGTTTAAATCCATAAAAATGGGAATTAAGGGTGTTCTCACTGGCAAGCTTAAGACCCTTCTAAAAAATGTAGTTTTTCCCAATTCAAAACTCCTTTTGCAGTGTTGTCCCCAGATTTCAGCGCCGTAAAGAGAAGCTGATTGTACTTTATATTTAAAACCTCCAGAGCAGGAGTCAACAACCTTGATATACTACTCCCATGCTTCTTTAGTATTGGCAATGAGTTTTGACGTTGGATAATCTTACTTTTTTCTAACTGTTGCTTCCATTACAACTTTGTGTCCAAAGTTATACCTAAATAATTAAAATAATGTACATACTCTAATTTTTGGCCACTAACTGCTAAATTCTTTTTTAAAGACTTGTGTGGATTTATTGCCATGTACTTTGTTTTGCCGGAATTTATTTCAAGGCCCTTTTTTGCAATAAATATTAAAAGTATCCAAAAAGGATTGTAGACCTTTAGGGGTTTGCGATATCAGTATGGTGTCATCAGCAAATAAGAGAGCTGGCATCAAGTCCCGACCCAACTTGGGCGAGTCATGTGTACACCCAAGTAGATGACTTGGAATATCATTGACATATAGTGAAAATAGGGTGGGTGCCAGTACACACCCCTGACGTACACCCCTTCTTACCGGAATGGCCTCAGTTAGTTCCCCCCTCAGGCCCCATCTTACTTTTGCAAAATTGACTTCATGCAATCTTATTATTTGCGAGAGTATTTCAGCAGGGACGCCTTGATGTTTCAATGATTCCCAAAGTAAGTTCCGGGCTACAAGGTCAAAAGTGGCCTTTAGGTCTACAAAAGCAATATACAAATGGCCCTTTTTTTATATTTCCAGCATAGACATAAAAATATAAAAACCTGATCGATTGTACTTGTTTTCATTCTAAACCCCGCCTGGAATTTTGAGATTACACTGTTTCCTTTAAGCCAGTCGTTCAATCTCATTAACATATGCCTAAAGTAAATTTTTGTAAAATACCAACTAAACTAATTGGTCGGTAATTTGCCTTTTTTTAAAATTGTAACAATTTTCGCCCCATTCCATGTTTCAGGTATTGGTGAGCCTGCAGCAATTGCATTACATAAGTGATTAATATAGGGACCCAAACACTGCAATCATGCTTCAGTAAATCTCCCGGTATTTTATCGGGGCCTTGAGCTTTCCCTGACTTGACTGCATTTATTGCCAGTAATGTTTCCTCCAGACTAAAATAAAGATTATTAATAGTAAGGTTAAACACTGCTAATGCAGTGCATGATGTTTCTACCACTTGTATGTCCACATAGAGTCTGGAAAAATTGTCCTCCCAGGTTTTTGCATCAAGGAGAAGATCCTTATCATCCCCACTTGTCTTTCTGCCTTTTGCTATTGAACGCCAAAAGCCTACTTGATCTTTGGATTTGGCCGCTTCAATTAAATCTGTCCAAGTATTGTCATCCCACATTTTTTTGTATGGGCAAAGTTTGCCTTTAATTGAATTCTTTTCTCCCTTATAGCTGTTACATTGTTCTCTTTTATTGACAGTTTGTTCTCTTTTATTCACAGTATGAGGTCAGCCTTTACCTCACGACACTCCCTATTATACCATGGGTTAGCTCCTTTTTTTATACCTATTCCGCTATGTTTCCCTGGTAATCTACTCAATACTGGTGCCAGTGCATCCTGCAGAGCTTGATGTATAGCCATTATCGATAAATCCACTGCTGGTGAATCTAAGTGAAGTGAAACAGTATCGGCAAAGATTTTATTAATCTGTGTCATGGATTCAGCCTTTCCTAAAATGTACAGCCACTTTAGAGCCCGGCGATGGTTACTGACTATATTAGCTTCAGTGGGGTTAATAGTTTCTTCATTGCCCAAAATTTTACCAAGAAAAAGGTCAAGTATTAATGACAAGTGTAGGGGACGATGACTGCTATCAGTTCTATTGTCAACGGATAACAATATATAATCAATACTGCTCCTATAATTACCTCTACAAAAGGTAGGAGCGTTCGGTCTATCCAAAGGTAGCCGGCCATTGCAAGCTCTAAGACCTTGCCCTGTTGTTAGTTTCATGATTGTGTGACTGCTGTGGTGCAAGGCACTGTCGGACTACTTTCTAGAGCGGGAATATTATTCATTGCATCTTCCTCCTCAAAAAGATTGTCAAACCCCACCACAGGTTCAAACTTACAAATGAAATCGTCCCCTACAATTACCATTGCAACAGCCTCTATTAGCCTATTAGGTTCGGGGATGAATCAAGTTGATCTATTATTAGAGATTCTTTCGTAGTTGTGCTTGGCCTATTGTAGATATTAATTAGATATATTAATTGTTTATCCTGTGTTTTATTTTTACACCAACCAGATCCTAGGATGGTATGTACAATGCAGTTGATTCAATTTTGGGGGTTATTCTAATCCATATGATAAGACCCCCTGAAGGCCTACCTCTCGTTGATGGAATGGCGTTTACACTGAAGGTCTTAAACTCTACCCTATGGGGAGTTTCTAGAGTCCAAGTCTTTTGTAAGAGAAGAATATCACTTTGCTCTGTATATTCCACTCATTCCGAGTCTCTAAGGGTCCTGTTTAATCCCGCTATATTCCAGGATGTAAGTCGTATTGCTTTCCAAATGCTTACCTATTGTTGTGTTTGACCTATAAAGGCTATTCACCGAGTCAGAAGAAGTTGTTTTTGGCATGAGTAAAGACTGTTGCTGCTCCTCCGCCCCAGCAGTTGCGTGTAACTCATATGCATTATAAGGGGCTATCTCCCCCTGTACCTCCTCTAGATGATGTATATTTCTGGGGCACATTTGTTCCATACTACTATTTGTCTCATTGGTTACAGGAAGGAGTATTTCTCCGGCTATGGAGGTTGGTTGTCAATCCACGGCATCCAAAACAGACAATGCCTGGAACCTATTCGGGGATAATATCGGAGCGTCATCATGAACTAATGGCCCAGGATGTGGTTTATAAAAATACCCCAATGGGAGAGCACAGATACAAGTGTTTTGAGTAAAGCTTTCCTTTCTGATATTTAATATTGATCAAACCATCTGCGGGTGACGAAAATTAACTACTATATAATCGCCATCTTGGTTCTTTAGAGAGTCACTAACCCACCCTACTCTGCGGACCATCAAAATGTCATCAATATTTCGTTGTCTAAAGTTTTTGTGTTTTGCCAGCCAATTGATTGTCTTATTTCGCAGAGTCGTCCAGGATTCACTCTGTCCATTTTTTAATGCCAGAACCCCTGCCTGCTAGGATGAATACATAAGGACATGAGGCAGGTGGTAATCCTAGAATATCGGGACTTGGATTCAAAGTTAGGTCTTGTAAATTTTTTATTGTGTCTGGGCCTAGTGTTTTTATTTGGTAGATTTGGAGTTTCATGTTTATGATCCAAAGCATGTGTTTCCCTCATTATATTGTTGCGTGTTTATCTAGGTTCCTGATCGATACTGTGACCTTATGCCCCTATTCGGCTATAAATCCATTTATTCCCTATATTGGCATAACCGTTCAAGTGCGATTTTCTGAAAAGTCATCTCTGGCCTCACACGAAAAGAGCCACATTCCAGCATAGTTCTCTCTGCCACTTCCTTTGCGACCAATTAGTGCAATGACAGAGCAGTAGTCACTATCTGATATTCCTAGATAACACTCCGAGTTCTTCAACAAGATAAAAACTCAGCAAACCTGGAAATCCCCGCTTGCTATGTTTTGATTAGTAATGGAACTCTAATGAGCAACTGATAACTATCACTTCCTAGTGACATCTTTAATTGACGTCTTATGTCCAGCAAACTTGCGTCAAACCCGGCACCTGTCAGGTATAAATATTACCAACGTTACCTTAAGCAATGTGAGCTGCAAGCTACTGTTGCTGGCTGCCTGCAAGACCCCGTGTTGGTAAATCTAGCACTCTGTCGCTGCAGCCTGCTATCCTGTGGTGGTGAAGCTGCTGATACCATTATCGCCGCTAAAGCGCGAACTATGGTGCAGTACGCTTAAGGAGCTGAACAGCCGTCCCTCTGCGAAGACATCCAGCAGATTCCAGCTGCCCGCGGACGCTGTCCCCCCTCCTTCCTCGACGCGCTGAAGAGAAGCCGCTGCCTTTCTCGTGCAGAGAAATCCAGCCACGGCGTTTCCGGTCTACCCTCGCGGGTGACTGGGATATCGAGAGAGACCCCTGAAGGAGATACCAATCCTCCATCATTCTATTCAGAGGTATGGTGTTGACTAAACCCTTAGACGAGAATTCTTGAAACAAACCTTGGCAAAACCAACTTAACTTAAAGCTACTTACTTACTCCCCCTTCCACGTGTTAGGCTTAGGTCAGGCACACTGGGGTAGGCTTAGTTAGAAGCACCAGTTGAGTATGTTAGCCTAATGTATATATGACTGTATATATGTTTTATTACTTTTAAACCATTGTATGGCTAAGAAACCATATCAATGCTTTTACAGTTCTATTTCGCAATACTTATCTTACTGTACGTACTTTTTCTAATAACAATTATTGCAATTGTGGCAATACATTTCTCTTGTACGAGAAGAAAGACTGTTCAATAAATGTTAACCTTTATTGATAAACGCCCGTCTCTCTATTCTCTACATCTCGTGAAAGTAAACTGCACCAGACTGACTGAGTGAAATACATGTCTATTGTTTCACACGACCCTAGAGATTGACTCTTGATCTGAGGAGCAAAGTTGTCATGTTGCACGGTTGTTGGAAAGCTGAATCCCTTCTTGTCTGTGCCAAGGAAGCTGATCACTTCCTATGCAGAGAAGAAAGTTTCCAGTGACCTCTGAGCTAGTTGGTAACACAACCCAATTAAGTTTAGCATAGTCAGTGGAGGCCTGGAATATCCGCAGTTCCACGTCGATACTACTGTTTATGTTATTCCAATGCGCAGGGCCTAGTGGGAAACTAGGAACTACACTACATGGCGCCCTAACGTTTGGTAAGGCGATAAACTAACAAAAGACTTTTAGAGTAACTCAGTCGTGCATATTTCACACCCCTTTCTCCCGTAAATACTCCAATAGACGTCTGGAGTGGGTGAAAGTTTAAAATCCGCCCGAACTCAGTAGGAAGAGATTCCTATGTAAAGCTCTGGTTTATTCAACGTTGAAGGATACAGTGTTCCAAAATATTGTGCACCTAATCTTTGTCTCCTTGGAGACCTACTCTGCAAACCTCGCATTTTTACAATGCCAGAAAACGGAACCCCTGGGGCCGCAGTAGATGCGACTCAGCAAGGTCCCGAATACACAGACCCGGATGCTATTATCATCCCGGTCCACTTAAGAAGATCTATAACTTTAAAACTTATAGAAAACGGACTGACACCACAAGGTGGTACAGTAATTTTCGTGATAGAGGCTCACGAGTATCGGCAGACAGAGGTATTCTATTCATGGATAAACTTTCCAGCGGTAAATGCTATAACAAAAGAGTTTCACTATTACAAAATAGAGAAACTTCCAGAAGAGTACGCTCCTTTCGAGGAGATTGAAATTCCACTTAAATTTCAAGAGCACCTGCTCTGGTTTAATGGCGCACTAAAACATACTGATCACATTACCAGGCTCGGTCCACTAGGTAGACCAGGAGCCACGTGGCCGGTTCTAGCCAGCTACACACCACATCCTGACATTGTAAAAATGTCTAGAGAAGAGCTGTTAGTACAGCTAAACACATTAATAAAAATACATAGGCAATTAGTCCAATATGTAATGCGGACTGCAACATTCCAGCCAGCTGTTAATACACTACAGCTGACCCCTCATCAGGGGAACACAAATAAAATTACACCACAGAACATACAGTCATGTCTTGGTAAAACACCCGTAAAACGGGAACAAATTCCTTTCTGGTTAGCACAGAAAATCACTCAAATAGAGGCAGTATTTCCTGATACTACCCCTATTGAGAAACACAGAATCTTGACCATCTGCCTTCCTATGGGAATCGCACCACACGTGGAGGACTGCGACACTTGGGGTACAGTCTTTGCTTCCATTTACACAAAAACACACGGTGTTCCGTCTATGGCGGTAATACCAGAAGTGCTAAAACAGATTCAAAATGAATTCGGTCCAGAGCCCGCTTTAAATCTAGGTATGAAATTACTGAAAGACTTCAAGCAGGTTTCGGCTATATTATTAGCCAACATTAAAGGAGAAGCAGCATCTGTGGCGATTCGCCAGAAGTTGAAGGAAACAGATATAAAAGATCCTGTTGAGCTTGCCAAAATCATAGAAAAATGCTATGAAGAATTAGGTAGAGACAGCTTGGGTGGGAAACCGGTAAAGCCCCAACTGCTCGAAAATCCTGAAAAATTATTTATTAAAAATAATTCAAATACTCCTAAAAAGAGCTGGGATGGAAATAAACAATACACTCCCAAGGAAAAAGTTTTCCAGTCCAGAGGAAGGTCTCCTCGACGGAGGGAAAGAACTCCGACTCGAGAACGCCAGTCTCCCCAGAGGGAGCCCTCTGAGAAAAGATATAACCTTAGAAATAGGGATAATCTGAAAAAACCTGATAGATATCAAAGTATTGATACACGTCCCTCTCGATCTTTTGCACAGAATTCGGAAAGAAGAGGACGGTCAGACCCAGGAGAGCACACCAAGTCCAAAGACAAGGAACCTGCTCAGAGTAAAAATTCTCAATTTCAGAAAAAGAAGGTAGCCAGTATTAGAGTAATCAACCATGCCGAGAATGCTGAGGACACAGTTGAAAAACGGGGAGTGGGCATTGACAATGTTGGACAGTGCAGCAGAAATCAGTATAGCGCGCAAGATCTTGATGAGTCATCTGGAGACAGTGGACACGAATGAATACATTCAAGTTGAAACTGCCGACGCCAGACTTAGCGAGCCCCATAAAATATACGAAATAACATTGCGTATGGAGGGTGATAAGACTAGGAAAATTAAGGGTCTATTTTGGGATAAGCTCTCAAAAGGCTATGATATTCTGTTAGCTGAAAAAGATTGGCCCCCAGAGTTTGTCAGGGAGTGCCCTCGTGGCGAAGAAGTGATTATGCCTGCCTTCTCGAATCACATACCGATTCACAAAAAATATACATATGCAAGGAAATGGGCAGTGGCCCAGGCACCTGCATTATATAAAAATCATGTAGGATGGGATGAGGATTCACCGCCTCACAAAATCCAACTAAAAAGTGAACCAACTGCCCAACGGCAGTATCCCATAAAGCAAGAAGCTAAAAAACAAGTCAGGGAGATCTTAGATCAACTTGAGTACCAGGGGGTGATTGAAACATGCACCTCTCAAATGAACAATCCTTTGTTTCCTGTCTCCAAGCCAGACAATTCATATCGTCTAGTTTTGGACTACAGACATCTTAATACATGTTGCAAAACTTTTGCAGTACAAAACTCGCATAGTGCAGCCCTAATGAATAACATAGTTAGGAAAAAATATAAAACGACATTAGACATTTCTAATGGTTTCTTTTGTCAAAACATTGCACCAGAGAGCAGATATTTGACCGCTTTCTCTGCATTTGGGTCGCAGAAAAAATTCTGTCGACTCCCACAGGGGTTCAAGAACAGCCCAGGACTATTCTCAGCTAGGGTAACAGAGTTACTACAAATCTATGATGATGAAGCATTATCTTACGTAGATAATATTTATCTCACAGACGACGACTTGGATACTCACTTGAAAAGAGTGAACACCATTATACTTGGGTTCGCAGCAGAGGGTTACAAATTCAACTTTAAAAAGTCCCGAATTGCCCATCTGACAGTACTATTTTTAGGGTACGAATTATCAAGTGAAGGGAAAAGCCTAGCAGACAACTTCATAGAGAAGTGCGCTGTACTCCAAGCTCCAAAAACGCTGAAGAATTTACAATCCATACTAGGTTTTCTGAATTTCGGAAGAACATACATACTAAATTACGCAGAGAGGGTTAAACCTCTCTACGAACTAATAAAACCTGATTTTAAACAAATCAATTGGACTCAAAAACACACAGAAATTTTGAGATCACTGCAAACAGACATGTTAGCAAAAACAAAATTAGATACACGTGACAACACGATCGATCTTGTAATCCGAGTCATCCCAGGAAGATGCGGATTCACATACCTAACCTCTAATGAGGGAGAAAAGGTACCAATTTCAATTAAATCTCACTTGTACACACAAGCAGAAAAAACATTCAGTCCCACAGAAAGAACTGTGAAAGCAGTGCAAATCGCATTAGCAAATGAAAGAGAACTAGCACATGGCAAAAGGATTAATATCCTTACAGCGGAATCCGCCTTCGAGGCGCTATTCAGCCCAGTAAACCTGCCTACAGTGTCACTGGATCCGAAATGGATACAGTGCATAGATTCTCTAGGAGCGGAAAACGTGAAATACTATTTCGCCCCGCAATTTGAAGAACTGAATGATTTAGAGTATGAAGAAGAATATCCTCTGCCAATCGAAATTCTGCCTCTCCCACAATACGCCTGTATAATCTACACAGATAGCTCTGTACAGCATTTCAACGTAGAGAGAAAATCCTACGATGCAGCATGTGCGATTATTAAAGGTCGTTGGCTGTGCGGTAAATTCAGACCGAAAGTAACAAAAACTGAATCTGTAAGAAACTGTTCGGTTCAGAGAACTGAAATCAGATCTTTAAAGATGGCGCTCGAAAATGCAGAACGTGAATTCCCGACACTTATAGTGTGCGATTCTCATTTTTGCGTCAACTCTTACAACAATAAACTGCAGAGTTGCGGTGAAAACGACTACAAAGATGACACAGGTGACACAATAAAGCATAAATTGCTCTGGAACGAGGTAGCTCTTTTACAAAAAGAACTACAAAAGACTCACGTGATTCACGCACAGAGTCTTCGACGTGATGGCGTTCACGTTGCAGGGAATTCATTGGCTAATACAGCCAAAGCGGAAGCAACTAAACCGGCTTCCGTAGCCACAAAAAAGCGTACAGATAAATACATAGACGGGGAAACCATGCTGGCAGTAAAAACGACCGTAAAAGGCGACTGTGCAGCACTGCCCATAAACTATCCACTCAATTATGCATACATAATCGATGCAAACTCCGTTCCTTTTGCTCGAATCCCTGGAGTGGGGGACAGAGTAATTCCAAACAGGAGCAGGAGGGGCTTCCTCTTACTGGAAGCACACATGGGGTTGGGTCTGAGACACCAAACAATCAAAGCCTCTCTGAAAGAATTACAATCAGAGTACTGGTGGCCAGGAATGAGTATACATATTCAATGTTTTGCTCAAAATTGTGAAAACTGCAACAGAGATCGCAGAAATGAACAGGCCAGTGTAGTTTCAGGATCCCTTCTTGACAGCATAAGGCGGTCTATCTGCGCAATCAAAGAAGAGAAGCGCGTCCCAGTGTACACCGTTAAGACGAAAGGCACTTAAAAAAATGAGGCTCCCAGCGCTCGGCTGACGCTAGAACGGTTATAAAAGATTTGCGAGTCTATATCGGCACATACGCAATTACCACATTCCATTCTGACCAGGGTCCTGCTTTCAGCTCTCGAGCCTATAAGGAGGCCATGGCCAGCATGGGAATTGGGTTGCGGTATTCTTGTCCGTCGCACCCCGAAGGGAACAGTGTGGTAGAAAGAAAAAACCGTGACATAAAGCAATCTATAACAGCGAAGGTATTAGGTTCAGGCGCTGGGTGGGTCAAACATTTAATAAGTGTCCAGACTAGTCTTAACAACATGCCAAGAAATTCTCTAAAAGGTTTCAGCCCATACGAACTATTGTTCGGAATTAGAATGTGAGTTCAGGACCTCGATAGTCAGATGTCAGTGGTACAAGAAAAAACAACAGACTTTGATGTAAAGGATCGTTTGTCTGTTTTACAGGAACTGAATGAAACAAGAAAATCCTTAAGCAACATAAAGTTAAAACAACAGCCAAGTACCACTGACGAGGCACCACCCGCAACAGCCCCAGCAAGGCCTGTCTGGATTCCAAAGATTGGGGATCTAGTCAGAGAAAAGATCGCGGTTAAGAAGGAATTTGGGCCTTTTTACAGAAAAGCAGTACCTGTCTTAGCAGTCACCGGAACAAGATCAGTTGTGCTACCGCCCCTTGCTGGTAAAAAGGAGAACAGAGTCGTGTCTATCGATCTGGTAAAACCACAAGCATGTGGCCTATAATCAACAGTAGGCCCAGTGGACTCCCAAGAAACAACAGAATACCCAAACTTGCAACAATCCAAGAGGTTCAAACTGAAAGACTAATCACATTCGATCAGCCTGCAGTGCACAATGAAGGACTATGCAATAATGCCATGGAACTCGTGCCTCTTGGAACACAGATTGAAACAGTTCGTCAAGAAACAACACCAGTCTACAATGATGTGGCATCAGAAAGTGCTACCGAGAGACAGATTGAAAGAACAATCCCATTAATTGACAGAACTGCCTCTGGTTATTTCATCAACTTCGACAACTTCTCTGAAGATTTAAACGACCCCGAAGTGATGCCAGAAACAAAAAAGTATTCTAAAGAAAATACAACAGGACTCCTTCAACAAATCAAAGAACTATATCTGGATTCACCGTTGATTGAGCATTGGATTATCTCAGGGGTATTCATACTCCTACTATGCCTAATTTTAGTTTTAATTTTAGGAAAGTTTATTACAATTGAATGGACACAGCAAGTCAGAACATCAACCTAGTCCTGAAACCACACAGATCATCCCACGTGAAGAAAAGAGAACTGTCAACAGTAAATGTCACAGCAATTCCAATACCTGGTGGGGTAGTATGGGAGAAAACAGACTATGAGATCTATGGTCCGGTCGAAATCCTGAAGTATCCTCATCAACTAAAGGTTTCCTTAAGTGACTTTGTGACACCGAGTACATTCTCTGATGATTGGGACTTTAACAGTATTAACGACATGATGTCTGATTTAGTAATGTCAGCTAGATTCACAGATCATGATTATTTACAAGGTTCATCTAGTTATGAGCAGTTATTCTGTTACACCCACTATGGGGATCATTACTTGCATAAATCTGCACAGCCTAGAAATGTTTTTATGTATAATCAATGGGAACATTGTTCTACACCACCTAAAAGCAGTTCTAAAGCATTTTTTGAGAAATTCAAATACTTCTCAGGGTTTAACACCAGTGATGCAGAAACGTTTTATTACAAACTGTTAGATAAAACAGGAATGAAAACAATGCTGACAAATTCTAAATTGATATATTCAGAAGCATTTTATGACAAAATGTTGACATTTGGTTTTGATTATTGGAAAAATAATATTGAAACAAAAACAATTTGGGGTACAAAAGATTGGCAGGTGCAAGGCATTGAAGCACTATTTAGAACCTGCATGATACCAGAACAAATGTTATTTTTAAATGACACAATACACCAAACATCTTGTCTTGGCCTAGCTAAGATCAAAGACCTTAAAACACCGTCTATTCCGAAGCCAATACCAGAAAATGCAACCGCTGATATTGAGTTAGACGTGTCACAAATTTTACATTTTAACAGATCACATCCTGATTGGAAAAAGTGGTTAATCTGGCCTACAGACACAAATAGCTGTCAAGATAGATTCCTGAATAAAACACACGGGTTAAAAATGACCAGATTAGACCCTAGATATTCCCAGAGACAACATCCAGGTATTATAACCACATACAGTGTAGGGAAACTCTGCCTTGAATGGCTAACTTCGTCCACACTGGCTGAAATTAAGCAACACTTGTCTTTACTAAAAGATGGTGCTGATTTGCGCGATTTCATTCTTGGACCACGCAAACAGCGTCAAAAGCGTTTCATAGCGACCAGTATCTATGCTGCGTACAACGAGGCTTGGAAAGTAAAGCAAATTGAAACTGCTGAAAAAATACGAGAAATTGATCGTATTAATTTGGAGAAATCACTTTCTGTAGTAGACAATGGGTTAATGACTCTGTCTTCCAGAATATATTCGTTGGACAATATTGTATCCTCTGCCTTTGATGTGATAGACAGAGATTTGCTAATGTTACAACATGGCCAGTCTCAATTACGCTCTATTATAGATTTAGGCTGGACGCTGCAAAATCTTCGTTCAGGCTATGTGCCTTGGCGTTTAATCAACACAACGTCATTATTTTCCAGTTTTAACCTTACTGATAAACAGATCAGTTTGGCACAGAAAGGAGCAGACTATACAATCCTGAGCATCGAAAAACTCGAGAGATTACCATTGACAATGTCAGAGAGTCCTGTCATTGAATGGATATTACACGGAATTATCACAATTCCGATAACAACTTTCCGATTTAAAAAGTGCCTTGAGTACATACCTGCTGGCCAATATGAACAATTGGGTAAAGGATATGTAAAATCCGAATGGAAATTACCATACACTCATTCTTGCTATAGTGACAGTGACAAAAATGTATTTCTTAGTGGTGAAAATTGTAAACATTCACTAAGCGGTATACTTTTGTGTCAGGGTATTAATTTACACGGAGCATGTAATGGAAATTCAAACAACCTTTCATGCCACCAGCTAGTCACACCTGCAACTCAGATAGAGCCCTTCTTTATGCAACTCGCGAACAGGAGTTACATTCTTAGAACGGATCACAGATGTTGTGGCCTCGTGCCAGGGAAAAGTTATCTAGTAGAAGTAACATCCATGGTCAAATGCTGTATGCAAGCATTGTTTCCGAGTGGGCCTCCAGACATAGTGACTCCCATCTGGCCTCGTCTGAATCTCTATTCTATACGAATTGATACATTAAGCAAAATGAAATCTGTACTTTTACAGACAACAGTGCCTATAACGTCATCTAAAGAGACGTATGATCTTCTAGTTGCAAGGACAGCTACTGAAGTTCATGACCTTTTATCAACAAATTGCCCCGTACATTTCGTAGAAATGTTCAGCCAACTCCTTAACATGTCTAGTGCAACAAGCATCCCAGGCATATTTAAGACAGTCTTTACGGGACTGCTAACACCCTTCCAGGCAATTTTGGGAATCTTTCCTAATTTTGTGCACTCCATTTTTGGCGGCATACCATTATTTTTGGGACTTGTCGCAGGGATTCTATTTTTGACCCTCCTGCTTCGTTATGGCAAGCCTCGGCTCAGACATAGCTCCCATGGGAATGGAAGAGACAATCCTAGCAATGCGCTACCGGGACAGGATAACTAACGTCCTTGGATTGGCCAGGCTGAGAGATCAAAACATGACCTGGTTCCTTTCATTCAGACCGATATGGCAAAATTGCATTTTACCTGTGCTACGGTGTATGCTTTGCGGCGATGAATGCGTGTTGGACATCTGTCTTTCACTTCCATCAGCAGTACCAATGGACGTCGATACTTTGCTCAGTCCAATAACGGCTCACGCATTGTGTTGTCCCCAGCGGCTACCAATCCTGATGACGGCATTCGTGGAGACTCCTGTACTACAGCCAAGTGGTAACAGTGGAGCGAGTGACAAAAGCAACATCATCCAGGTACAACGTTCTGTGAGCATTGCTGGTCCTGCCTTCGATGACAGCAATCATTCTCACACCTGCCAAGTTACAGCGCTATCTAATTTGGTTGAACTATCACCTGAATTTGTAGACCAATTCTTTGAGAGCCTGTCTGATACGATGTTCTCACCCGTAGAGAAACAATAACTTTTAGAAGCTTTTCCGACACACAGTGTTCCCATGAACTCTGAATTCGGCCTTCAGTTTTGATCAACAAAAACTGCCAAGAGCTTTGGAAATCTATTTTCTTTGAATTGGACAATTTTTCTAATATTGACCTTTTTTGGCACGAACAATTCTTTGCTTAACGTAAAAACTATTCTTAGAGAACAGAAGCTTCACACTTCTATTTCTAAACACATCTAGAGACATAACAACATTACACCAGCCTCTAGCACACATGTTATTACAATGCATTTTTATGTGATGATTTATCTTGCCTTTCTTCTGTCAGAGATACTTCATGTGTAATTCCTTTTGCATAATCGTTCATTGATTTCATATGCAATAATTTTTTGAATGATTACTATGCTTTAAAAAACGTACAGTACCTAAATTCATGTATTACAAGTACGCCTATTTCGATTTGCATTTATGTATTTTGGGGTGGGCAATGTTACACATACATCTAATTGCTTTAGTTTTAGTAATTTTGATGGACATTAACCCGTGGAGTGGGTGTTGCGTGTTTATCTAGGTTCCTGATCGATACTGTGACCTTATGCCCCTATTCGGCTATAAATCCATTTATTCCCTATATTGGCATAACCGTTCAAGTGCGATTTTCTGAAAAGTCATCTCTGGCCTCACACGAACAGAGCCACATTCCAGCATAGTTCTCTCTGCCACTTCCTTTGCGACCAATTAGTGCAATGACAGAGCAGTAGTCACTATCTGATATTCCTAGATAACACTCGGAGTTCTTCAACAAGATAAAAACTCAGCAAACCTGGAAATCCCCGCTTGCTATGTTTTGATTAGTAATGGAACTCTAATGAGCAACTGATAACTATCACTTCCTAGTGACATCTTTAATTGACGTCTTATGTCCAGCAAACTTGCGTCAAACCCGGCACCTGTCAGGTATAAATATTACCAACGTTGCCTTAAGCAATGTGAGCTGCAAGCTACTGTTGCTGATGCTGGCTGCCTGCAAGACCCCGTGTTGGTAAATCTAGCACTCTGTCGCTGCAGCCTGCTATCCTGTGGTGGTGAAGCTGCTGATACCATTATCGCCGCTAAAGCGCGAACTATGGTGCAGTACGCTTAAGGAGCTGAACAGCCGTCCCTCTGCGAAGACATCCAGCAGATTCCAGCTGCCCGCGGACGCTGTCCCCCCTCCTTCCTCGACGCGCTGAAGAGAAGCCGCTGCCTTTCTCGTGCAGAGAAATCCAGCCACGGCGTTTCCGGTCTACCCTCGCGGGTGACTGGGATATCGAGAGAGACCCCTGAAGGAGATACCAATCCTCCATCATTCTATTCAGAGGTATGGTGTTGACTAAACCCTTAGACGAGAATTCTTGAAACAAACCTTGGCAAAACCAACTTAACTTAAAGCTACTTACTTACTCCCCCTTCCACGTGTTAGGCTTAGGTCAGGCACACTGGGGTAGGCTTAGTTAGAAGCACCAGTTGAGTATGTTAGCCTAATGTATATATGACTGTATATATGTTTTATTACTTTTAAACCATTGTATGGCTAAGAAACCATATCAATGCTTTTACAGTTCTATTTCGCAATACTTATCTTACTGTACGTACTTTTTCTAATAATAATTATTGCAATTGTGGCAATACATTTCTCTTGTACGAGAAGAAAGACTGTTCAATAAATGTTAACCTTTATTGATAAACGCCCGTCTCTCTATTCTCTACATCTCGTGAAAGTAAACTGCACCAGACTGACTGAGTGAAATACATGTCTATTGTTTCACACGACCCTAGAGATTGACTCTTGATCTGAGGAGCAAAGTTGTCATGTTGCACGGTTGTTGGAAAGCTGAATCCCTTCTTGTCTGTGCCAAGGAAGCTGATCACTTCCTATGCAGAGAAGAAAGTTTCCAGTGACCTCTGAACTAGTTGGTAACACAACCCAATTAAGTTTAGCATAGTCAGTGGAGGCCTGGAATATCCGCAGTTCCACGTCGATACTACTGTTTATGTTATTCCAATGCGCAGGGCCTAGTGGGAAACTAGGAACTACACTACAATATAATCATCCCTATTCTGTGCTTTTTCCCGTATGCCTCTTTCTCTGCTGTCTCTTTGAGTCATAGTTTAGCCATAAAAGTGTCCTTTGTCCTACTGCTCATTCCAGCAATGCTCCGGGGCCGAGAGTCCTCTAAATGCCTTAAATCACCTCCCTTTTCTATAATACCTAGGTTAGTACTTTCTAATTTATCTCTCAAGTTACCTACAATGGTGTTCAACTGATCAATCTTTTGATCCAATAAACCAATTTTTTTGTCTATTTGATCGTTTATCTGTTTTAACATTGATCTAAAGACTGTTTCCAGTAGCACGCTAATTACACACTCATGAACCTCAGGACTTTCTTTTGTTATCTCAGGGGTAAGAACGACATCAGCTTCCGTCTGTGTACTAGACTTTTTTGTCAATACAATAGTTTGTTCCTCTACTCAGTGGTTTATCTGGGCATTAGACTTTGGACCCCTTATTTTCTTAGGTTCTAATCCCCCATAGCATGTTTCTGCCTTGTTCTAGGAGCTTTCCCTTTGGCTTTTTCTATTTGTTTCAAGGTTCGGGATCTGATTCCTATACTTGGGGCTGTTATCATCATCTAGTGCTAAATTTGGGGATGTAGGAATTAAATTTGGCAGGACGGGTGTTTCAGGTCCACTTTGGACTATTATTCTAGGTGTTAATGGCATATTTTCGTCTTTATACATCAGAAATTGCGTGGGATCAAGTGACAACCGCCTTTCTGTCAGTTGGATTTCATGTGTCAGCAGAGATTCTGTTCGGTTAAAAAGGCATCTAAGATGTCTGCAGCACCTTTACGTTTATTCATACTCCTTATCTTTGTAAACATCTATGGGTCAGCAGTACAAGAGAAATAAATGAGGGGAAGCTAAGCAGCAGTACAGGGATATAAATCTTTTAGAAGGTAGGAGGAAGAAAATGGTAGACTGTTGTTACAATCTTTCCAAACAGTTGTATCATCACAGCCCCAATATCACAAGGGGTGGCCCTTTCGGCCTCTTCCAGTCTCTAATATTTATGCCATTTGTCGATCAGACACCCCAGCTACACTTGTTTTAACACCTATGTACTATTATCTACTACACAAGGGGTCAAGTAACACAGGACTGAGACGTGATACTAACCACCCTGAGATAACCCGCATCTTAATGTGACTCGCCCGATTTTTGTTTAATATGAATAGCAATACAGTCCACAATTCCTTTGGACTGCACAGTTCACAGTTCACAATCCGGGCACTTTCCAATGTCAATGGAGTCTCAATAGAGTCTCAAAGGAGGTCGGTGGATGGTGTGACAATGAGACTGGGCACAAAAAATTAACGTAAATCTTACCCGCTGGTACATCAATGTCACAAACACAGCAGCCAAAGGAGGTGGCCCTGCCGTGCCTCTTCCTGTTGATGATGGGCGCAGACGGGCCCGCCTTGGCCCAGGTTTTGCCCGGGCGCGTCCCGCGCTGTGGGGGCCTGGCAGGCCGTTTGAGCACCTCCTGGCGCTCTGAAACTGCCTCAGTAGTGTGCACGCTGCGGGGGTGCAGGGAAGTGCAGTCTGTGAATCTCCCGTGGCGGCGATGACTCCAGTGGAGGTGGTGGCCCCCAGACCAACAGAGCAGCAACAGGTAAGTTTTTTAATGAGCTCCGAGCCCGTCAGGCCTTTTAAGCGCCTCCTGGTGCTCTGAAACTGCGTCAGCGGCTGGAAAGTAAGTGCAGTCCATCAATCCCTTGTGGCGGCTATGACTCCTGTGGCAATTGCGGCCCCCACAACAACAGAGCAGCAACAGGTAAAATTTTAATGAGCTGGATATTCAAAATTATTTTACCTTTATGAACCTTAACATGAATCTAATGTACTGACAGTTTTTTCATTTGTTTTTGAATGTGCATACACATATTACATGTACACCAAAGGTTTAATACTTTAGGTTGTCCTAGCAAGGCCTATATTTGCTGTTTTCCGTTTCCTGCTTGCATGTCTTTTCCTAGGAGATACTATTCACATAGTTGGTTAGTTTGAGAATAGATACAACAACGTACTAGTGATAGAGAGAGCCTGAGAAGAAGACCTTAACAAAGAAAATGGAGAACCAGAGAGTCAACTGAAAGCTTTAATTCGTTACTGTTGCAAAGGCTCATAGCTGACAATGTACAACACCTTTCCCATGTCTGGCCTGGGAAGAAATGTTGTTACAACTTACCACGTGAGATTGGAAAGGACAATGGAGCCCCTGATGATGCAAACAAAAGAATGTCACCTGGGAGATTCTGGAGCAAATAACTGGTGTTCACACTGTCTAAGGTTACACCCACTTTCTTTTGGACTTAAGAGGTTTAGACCTCTATGCTTCCGTTTTGACTCTTGGAGAGTGTGGCTTAGGCTTACACTCATTTTCCTGACCCAAGGAGCCTCTTGACCGAGCTTCTGAAATGCTGACACCTTCCTATACCTTCCAGCACTTCCCCACATTTTACAATTTTTCTGCATGTGCCTCATTTTTGAGAACCTGTTGGATCTAAAACCATCCTCTAAGTTTGGACTTTAACTTAGATGATCTTAGATTTACTCATGTATAGAAAAGAGACTCGGAAACTGTCTCTGAATACCAAATTCTGTTGTTAATTTTATGAATTGTTGTGACTAAACTTCTTGATTGCCTCTTATTGTTAGCCTTAACTTCTTTAGGAGGTTGGGTTTTCCAGTGAGTATTCTGTATCTTTATTAGAATGATACGGAGATTTGTTTACCTTAACCGGATTGCTAACTTGTATTAAACCTTCTTGGCTATAGTCACTGACTCCTGGTCCCTATTGTGTAGCCAGATGGGCTGCACTGTTAATTGAAACTGATTGATTAAATGCTAACTCTTTTCAGTGAGTCGGTGAAGAAACGATCCACCGGATAACCCTAAATATTAACATTTATTCCATTCTTCCTTGCAGTAACATGGAAACGTTTTTATCAGAGCGGAGAACATTTCTTTGCATTATTTATATTAGAAATAAGAAGGTGCATCTTGCCTTGCTCGTGAATCGCGGTGACCTTCCGACAACTTGCTCCAGAGATTTAATACCTCCTCAGAGAAAATGCATATTCACTGCAAAATAAATGCGTAACTTTGACAATATAGAAGGAGCAGGCTAAAGCTCTTGCTGCGTGCTGTGAGGAAACCGTTCTCACGTCTCGTTTGGAGTTATTCATACTGCTAACAGGTTTCCAAGTAAATACCCTGGTGGTTGTGATTTATTTATCACACTCGTTCTGTACTGGCAACCTGGGGCCTATTCAGAGGGTTGTGGCACTAATTATTTCGATGCATTGCTTCAAAGAAGTCCTGGATGTGAGGAGTTTTAAGTTGTCAAGAAAATGAAGGCAGAGGTTTAGAGATTTGTGAGTTTATTGGTGGTGTGTAGTTGTCTGTCATGTTCATTAACAGCTTTTTAAAAATGCTTTGCTTTCCAAGCCTGAACTCCATGGCCTCCATTACAAGTTGCGCTGAGCTGTATCCCGAGGCAGCATGCTTCCGCTTTACTCAACTATAGCTACCCAGTGACCCGGCACCCGTACTCCCTGGGTGGTTGAAAACTGGTTTAATCTCAATTGGAGGGAGGGGGACAAGCCAAACCGAGACCAATTTTTTGAGTGTGTAAAAGGACGCTTTATTGAAACAGGTGCATATCATAATGATCAACATTGGCAACTGCCTTACAAAACTAAAACCTCATTATACATAAAATAACTGATCCCCTGTTCCCCCCACCACTACTACCCCCACATAAAATCCCCCACCCTGCTGATACAATATTATCATTACATAACAACCATATTACACAATATTGCATTTACAAATCCTGCCCTCCAATGACCCAGACCCCCGCCTGCCTTTGTGGAACTGTAACTACCAAACATGTAGTCTAAACCTAGCCTACCTGCTTCCCTTTCCCTGCCCACAAACTTCCAACATTTAACTAAAAACGTCTGCCAATCTTGGCCAACTTTTAACAAACCTGCCTGCACCTGTTCCAAGTGATGAATATACAATTAGAAAAAAAACCCTATGCACCTGTCCCCACAAACCCGGCCTCGAAAGAAAAACACTGACCCATGATAAGCTAACCCCAGAAAACCAAAATAGAGGGTGGGAGGGAAGGAAGAAACACTAACTACCACTACACTCCCAACCACCAGGTCACCAAACCTAAAATGGTGGCTGGGAGCTCGCCAAACCCCCGAATATACCTGTGGGCTACAACTACAAGTTGGGCTACAATTGGGCTATTCCCAATACGCCCAACCAACAAAAGGGACTCTATTCAGCTCGCCCCGTCCCCCTCCCAATCTACCTGGGGGCAGACCTCACTGGGTTCAGCTGCCCCCCAAAACCCCCTTGGGAGGGAGGGGTACAAGCCAAACCGAGACCAATTGTTTGTGTGTGTAAAAGGCCGCTTTATTGAAACAGGTGCGTATCACAATGATTAACACTGGCAACTGCCTTACGAAACTAAAACCTCACAAAACATTATCCCCTGTTCCCCCCACCCTTATGATCCCCACATCAAATCCCCCACCCTGCCGATAACAATAATAACATTACATAACAACCATATTACGCAATATTGCATTTACAAACCCTACCCTCCTATGACCCAAACCCCTACTTGCCTTTGTGCAACTGTAACTACCAAACATCTAGTCTAAACTTAGCCTACCTGCCTACCCGTTCCCTGCCCCTGCTCACAAACTTCCAACACTTAACTAAAAACTTCTGCCAATCTTGGTCAACTTTTAAGAACCCTGCCACCCAGGAAAAGGCAAGAGAGTAGGCAGAAAAGTCGCCTCCCCATGTTTCTGCCCCCCTGTCCTCATAGGAATGCCCTCTTTAGTGCCCCTGGACATTCAACATCTCTGATTTCCAACAAATACAAATCCATGCCCATACGTGACAAGTGAACGCCATCACCCCACAAGAATTCCACTGTGTCAAATCTGATGTCCTTATGCGTAAACCTCGCAAAACCAATCTCCCTACAAAAGCGCACCATTTCTGAATTGAGTTCCCTCCGGGCCCTGTCCACTGCCCCTGGATTAACAGCACCTCTCCAAACTCTACGGGGAACAAACTCGGTCCAAATGACCGAACATTCAGACCACTGTAGTTTTATCAAGGCCAGGTCCCGCTTCATACTCCTCATTAACACTAGCTCCATTTCCCTGACCATGTCGTTCTCACCCAGATGTAGCTACAAAATGTCGGGGCACCTTCCAGGCACCAACACGCCATTCAAAACCTGCACCAGCCAGCTCTTTCCAGAGAATGCCCCCTCTTCCCCTCCAAGAAACTTTAAACAAATCTTCATTGAAACCCAAATTTTCTCCAAAGTAACTGGCGCAGGCCCGGACCTGTGCCCACTTCACAAATGAATGTCCCACTACCCAAATTGACATCTCCCTGGGGAGGGGGCCCAATCACCGAAACTGAAACAAGAAAAATTATATGAGCAGGGAAAAGAAACAGGACCGCACTACATCCCCCGAGCTATGCCGTGAACATATCACTGGTAACAATCTGAGGACCCTCTACCCAGCCTCATAATGTCCCCCGCCCCCACACCCTGTTAGTTGCTTCCGATGCCGCCTCAACCCTGAAAGAATGAGTCCCCAAATCCCTAACATCACTCCCCAACTCTGCAAGCGCTTTCGTGTCTGCGTCCTTGGCTAACTCACAGAATCTCCCCCGCTGTGAACGAGACAAAGTATCCGCTATGTCATTGTCCACTACTGGCACATGCAACGCTCTAAAAGCGATATCATGACGTAAACAGCCCAAAACGAACACCCGCAAAAACTTCAAAATCTGTTCATCCCTGGCTGGCTGTCGGTTTACAATCTCCACAATCACCATATTATCAATCCTGAAAGTCACCTTCCTGTGTGCTAGTTGTTCCCCCCATAATGTGACTGCCACCACCAGGGAAAAGAACTCCAAAAATGTGATACTCCTACCGCCCAACCGACTCTACAGGCTACTTTTCTACACACCTCTTTCAATGCCAATAAAGGCCAAAGCCCTTGCTGCCAGCTGCAGCTGAAAATATTAGGACATCCCACACCATGTCACTCTCCTGCATCAAAGGAATGGCATTGAAATCTTGTAAGAAAAAGTTCCACATCCGCAAGTCTTCTCTAACTCCCACGGACAATCGCACATGATGGTGTGGTGGTCTCTGCCCAGCAAGTGCCCTGCCCAGTCGTCTGCAAAACGTCCTGCCTACTCTCACTACTCTGCAAGCAAAGTTGAGATGACCCAGCAACACCTAAATCGCCCTTACTGTAACTTTGCCCTTTGCCAACATTGCCGCCAGAAGCCCCAACATTTGCTGCTTTTATCTTCGGGAAGGCGTGCCTCCGTCAATTGAGAATCCAACTCAATACCTTAAAAAGGAAAGAGACGTGCAGGGCCCCATTGTCTTCTCCGGCATCAAAGGCACCCCTAGTTCCCTCATGATCTCCTTGAAGCTGTCCAGATCTACCTGGCAGTTCGTGGAGTCTGAGGTGCCCACAAAGAAAAAGTCATCCAGGTAGTGTGTTACCAGCTGGTGACCCGTCCGCTCTAAAAAGAACCACTGAAAAAACGTGCTAAAGCACTCAAATAGTGTGCATGACATAGAGCAGCCCATCAGTAATGCTTTGTCCACGTACCATTTTCCATTGAACTGGATGCCCAGAAGATCCCAATCATCCGGGTGGACTGGAAGCAAACAGAAAGCTGATTTTAAGTCGCATTTTTCCATCATCGCTGTTGCGCACATGGTCACTACCAGTGACATGGCCAAGTCAACTGATGTATAAGAAACATTAGCCTCCCTTTGTTCACTGAAATCATTCAGGGAAACCCCTTATAGCCACGACAAATGCTGAATTAAATGGAATTGCCCCTGTTACTTTTTTGTTACCACTCCTATGGGAGACACAATCAAATTCTCCAAAGGCCAAACCTCAAATGGGCCCACCATGCGGCCCTCGAGGTCCTCTTTGTCCAATTTTTCCTGCACTATCTCAGGGTGTTTCTCTGCAGATTGTAAGTTGCCCACCCACCTTTGCGTCCTAGGTGCCCCATACAATAGTCTAAAGCCCTCTTGAAACCCTGCCTGCAAGATTTTTGCAGCCTCATGGTTGCCGTAATCCTGTAAGGCTGCTGCTAATTCATCTGTCCTAACCAGTGTAGGAGCCTTTTGGCCCAGTCACCTTAGCCCCCGCCCTCCCGCGAAGGGCTGCTGTCCACCTGCATTAAACCCCCCTTGCTGCCACTACTGATCCCCTTGTTGCTGCCCCTGCCCTCCCCGAAGCAATTAACCAAGGCGTGTCTGCCTCCACATTTTGAGCAGTCATGCAGAAATCTACTGAACTCCCCGGTGCATATTCCCTTATTAAAATCCCAGCAGGCCGCCCAATCCTGTCTGTCCTCTGCCTGTACCTCCCACCCCTCCCCGGGTGGGTCACCCTGGAAAGGGCCGATACACGAGCGGTAGCCTGCTGGCTGTGAAAATAGTCTTACATGTCCGGGACGCGCCCATCGTATTCTGCCACAAACCTGTGTCTAATTCTCCCCATTTTACCTCAGTGTCCCATGCCAGGCGGGCCCTAAATTCTTCATCATTTTGAGCCCATGCATATTCACCCCCAGTAATCT
Source organism: Lissotriton vulgaris (assembly GCF_964263255.1). Lineage (NCBI taxonomy): Eukaryota > Metazoa > Chordata > Amphibia > Caudata > Salamandridae > Lissotriton > Lissotriton vulgaris. The sequence goes on along the minus strand of NC_141689.1, from coordinate 1,193,867,284 downwards.
GTGCCTTCCTGATCACATTCATGTAGTTAAACAGCGCCACATACCTCTCTGGGTATTTTTCATAGTAGAAACTTGCATATTTCAAAAAGGGTGCTGTCCAGCATTAGGTGTGCGCCCAGAGGTTTGGTTACTTCCATATAAGGCACCCTTTTTATTTTTAACTCTTTTCTCTATAACTTGTTGTCTTTCTCGACTGTCTTTATTATACCTGCGTCACTTTTCATCTTACTATCATCCCATGCGCTTACTGATGACTTACTTGCATCATCTGTGCCCAATCCCACATCCGAAACATACTTGACTCTTCGTAACCACCCCCTTCCACCCCCACCCCCACCCCCTTTTTCCACCTCCGACCCCCAGTGATACCATTATTGGCCTCACTCCTCCATCCCGCTTTTTACCTGGTTCTAAGGAGGGTGCCCGTCGTACTGCAGTCCGCCTTGCCATTGGAGCCATCTGTTTCTCCAACCTCGATGTCCGACCTGTAGGCTCTGCCAGGCGTCGTAACACCTGCTACACACGAGACAAGACAAGACATTACTCGGCCCCCCACACCCCTGTCCTCACTTCCATGTAACGCGCCATACTCCAGGCTGTCCTCATCATAATCTAACTCTTCAGTCTCCCAGAGTCCCCATGTCCTCTCAGCTGTAGGTGCTGACTACACTCTCCTAGACCCACTAATAGACTTTCTGCCTGCGCTCCTGTGTCCTCGATGCCCAGTGGACCACTGAGGCCCGTCGGGTGTTGGGGCCAGCAAGACCGCTCCTACTTGTGCCAGCCGCGCCGTGATCCCACACAGGTAATGGGCATGCTGCACGAGGCTCTACCCTCCCTTCTCCTTGGCGCCGTTGGTCCGCTCCCAGCTCTGCCAAGTCTGGCGCCCGCTGTTGCTCCACCACCTGAAAGAAAAAGGAATGGTCTGGTGTGCTCAGCCTACCTTCCCTATCTCTCCCATCCCAACTCCTCTTCCAACCCGCCCCTAATGTACAAGCCGCCCATGCACGCCACACTTTGCTAAGATCCACTGCTTCCCCATCACCCTTTTCATCTTTCTCATCGCTCCACTTCAAAACCACAGCCCCATCCCCCAAGAATTCTCTACCCAAACCCCACTCCTCCCCCCGCTGACCCCCATCCCCTTTTACCCTGACCCCCTTGCGACATGTACGTATCTAACTGGCCCACCCTATCTAAACCCCGCACCTCCTCATTCCAGGAGGTGAAAAAATCCAGACCCTCCCAGTCCCGGCCACCCCGTCTGACTCCAGCTCATCAGCCAAACAATCCCCTCCATCCTCTTATACCCAGGCACCACCCTCCCTCACCCCCACAATCTCTGCCATCCCCGGGAAAACATCTACGCCCCGCCAGGCCGACACCCTATCTCCTTCCTTCCCCCATGCCCAGTAGGGTTGGGCCGGGCCAAAATCTCCATGAACCGCTTCTCCAGCGAACCCCGCCCCCTTGACTCCCTGCAGGAGCGTCTACCACAGTGGGATGATCCGGCTCATTGTCCACACGCGGGCCGCTCTCCGAACATAGGAACAGCCCCGGACCTTTGGAGACCCAGCCAGGGAGATGCATGATGTGCTCACCTTGTCTATCAGCCCCAGCCTTCACCTTCCCACTGCACAGCAGCACCGAGACGACCAAAGGGGCTGCACTCGCACCATACGTGCTGCGCCAATCAATCACCTGACCCTTTTTAGCCCTTTTGGGGGGCAAGCAGGACGTGACAGCAGCCACCACCCCCTCACCGGGCACGTTCTCCCCAAATTCTCCGGCAATAGTAAATCAAGCCGGCTGACCTCACTCAAAAGACAAACCACATCCAAAACGCGGTAATCCTCTGCTGCCATGATGGAAATCCCTGCCTGCTAAATATACTGCCAACTCACTACCAAAATGATATACAGCCAAAAAACGCTAACTACCACTACGCTCTCAGCCACCAGATCACCAAACCTAAAATGGTGGCTGGGAGCGCTGTAAACCCCCGAATATACCCCTTGGGCTACAATTACAAGTTGGGCTACAATTGGGCTATTCCCACTGCAGCCCACCCAGCAAAATGACCGCTATTCAGCTCGCCCCTTCCCCCTCCCAACCTACCCAGGGGGCAGACCTCACGGGGTTCATCTGCCCCCTAAACCCTCCCTGAGAATGGACTGCAAGTTGAGTGTGGCTCTGGTTTCTTGCCCCCACATAAACCTCATCTAACAAGTAACGTTCCCTTGTCAGACCACAAGTCTTGCTTTCCTCTCCCGTATTTATCATCTTCCTCCAGCCCCCTGCCATACAGCGACACCCTCTGGTCTAATTTACCACCTGCTGACAGCAGCTACCAAATGAGAGCACTGATCACCACGGAAAAGGGACACCATGCAGAATTTCACCCAGAGAAACCATGTACAAATAGTTATCTCTCATTCCATGAGGATTTACTCATAATAGGTGCAGTTATGTAGGTGCTGGGATCTCAGCAGGAATCTGAATTTTTTTTTTTTGACCTTCATACCTGCACTTTATTTTGTTATACTTTTAAGTGTGATCTATGAAAGGTTTTCAACATAGCCACAGCAACTTTATACAAGGAGGCTATGTTACCCCAAGAAAATTCACATTGAAGCATATCAGAGCACTGTTGTCTATTTTCGTCTAATTTGCCTTGTGAAGGCTAGAAAACCATGACAAAGCACGTTGTTGTGAAATGTGTCAGAGTAAAGTAAGAACAAAGGAATGTTATGGAACACTGAGCTAAACTGAACAAAAAGATGCTCATACTATATATAGATTAACGTCACATTCTGTATTGACTCATCCATTTTTTATTTGGCCTGAGAGATGAGTGGATTTGAGATACTTACATCTTACAAACACCTGTCTCTTTCCTGATGGTGCAAGGCACTACTCAGATGGGATGATTCAGAAAGCTCTATACTACAAGGAACGGATTGAAGAGGACCCCCGAGAGGCCCCCCTTCCCTCACCATTCCATATTTAAAGGTCTTTGGTTACGGGTTACCCTCACCCCGTCATATGTCAGAGTTCATACCAGATCTACAAAGTCCCTAATTCTTTTCCACATCATCATATCATTATCGCTTGTGCTGTCCCTGGTTTCTTCTTCCAAGATCTGTAGCCCATCCCCCATTATTCATTTGCTTCCCCTTATACTTATAGGACACACAGGAAGCCAAGGCAGCAAGTATCTGTAGTAATCCACCATTTTACGAACTAGTGCATTTCATCCCTAGCCAGCGAAGTGTTGCACAAACTGAAATTCATATTCTATTGTTACTTGCTATTTGTTATACATAAAATTTGCGCTATTACTGTTGAAATGTACTGGTAGAATGTGACCCATTTTCATTCTTATCAGGCTATTATTAATAATGTTTATAGTTGACAAAACCCAATAAAAATTGTTTAACAATTGAGATACTAACATCTTACAAATGCTGGCAGAATAACAAGGTGTCATCTAATGAATCCCTGATTCAGAAAAGGGGGGTGGTGATGAACAGAGTGTCTGAATTAAGCAGACCACTCTTACCCAGTCCAAAGATCAGGGCTTGATCCATCACCGTTATTTAGCTCACTGCACCATCCCAGCTAAGAACCTGGCTATATGCAAATTAGTCTGTCCCTGGCCCAGTGCATCATGGGAACAGAGCAGACCAAACTACCAAGCCAATTCTTCACCGGACAGGAGACAAGCTTCCGGGGACCGGTTTCTGGCATTTCAGCCATCGTCGGTCCCGGCTTTCTTGAATCCTGATGGTGCAGTGAGCAAGGGACTCATGTCTGAGTATACCCTGCCACACCTATAGTGGCCAAAAACGATTCATAAAAGGGGGGTGGTGATGAACAGAGTGTCTGAATTAAGCAGACCACTCTTACCCAGTCCAAAGATCAGGGCTTGATCCATCACCGTTATTTAGCTCACTGCACCATCCCAGCTCAGAACCTGGCTATATGCAAATTAGTCTGTCCCTGGCCCAGTGCATCATGGGAACAGGGCAGACCAAACTACCAAGCCAATTCTTCACCGGAAAGGAGACAAGCTTCCGGGGACCGGTTTCTGGCATTTCAGCCGTCGTCGGCCCGGCTTGCTGGAATCCTGATGGTGCAGTGAGCAAGGGACTCATGTCTGAGTATACCCTGCCACACCTATAGTGGCCAAAAACGATTCAGAAAAGGGGGGTGGTGATGAACAGAGTGTCTGAATTAAGCAGACCACTCTTACCCAGTCCAAAGATCAGGGCTTGATCCATCACCGTTATTTAGCTCACTGCACCACCCCAGCTCAGAACCTGGCTATATGCAAATTAGTCTGTCCCTGGAGCTAAAAACGGTGTTGGATCTAGCCCTGATCTCTTGACTGGGTGAGAGTATTCTGCTTAATTCAGGAACTCTGTCCATCACCACCCCTTGTTGTTAAATCTAATGAATCCCCTGCACACTCACACCAAAATGCCCCCCATGTAAATCCCTCTATATTTTTTGCAGGACCTTTGAATCAGCTGCCTTGCAGGCATTATGAGCAGGGACCTTATAGCCAATGCAAAATTGGGTTGAATTAACTCAAGTTATAGTATTTTTGATGGGCAAATACACGATTGTGGAATTAGTTATATAAGAATATTTTTTTAGATATTTTTAGGTTCAGTGGATATTTTTGCAGTCTATGGCCAATATTTAGAGATCAGTGGTAATGAAAAATCCAGCAAATTCTGAGGTCAAAAGCACCAGAAGGCAGTAGCGGCTGCTACCAAATGGGATTGGTTAGTAGGGGCAGCGAGGGTGGGGGTAAAAAAATGATAGGAAAAAAACAATTACCTGGGCCGACCGGCCGCTGCCTCTCCTCTGTCCACTTCTTCCTGTTTCCACAAGCAGCAGGAAGCAGCAGGAAGCAACCGGGGTCACAGGCTCCCCATAGCCAATCACAATGCTGCACTGCATTGCTGTGATTGGTTTGTGCGTCGAACCACGGGGCTCAGATTGGGAGCCTTTGCATACTCCTCACGAGGCTGTGTAATGCAAGCCTGATTGGGAAGACGCAAAGTGTGCAGGGCTCTTCCGGGCCAGCAAAGCAGTCATGAGCACTTCAAGAGTGCAAACCACTCCTCTCCATGCTCTGGCCAGCCTCACCCCACCACGAGAGCCACTGACTTCAAAAGGAAAAATACAATGATAATAACAATACACTGATATAATTTTATTTTTCCGACTGAAATTTCTCCCAATTAATCACATTCTCGAAAAAATGTGTGATTTTCCATTATGATTGAAACTGAGTCAGGCCCGATGATGGTGATTGTTTTTCACAACCTGTCAGTTTTTTGTCTTTGATTCCAATGACATCCTGTCTTTCGTGGACTGAGTAGAGGAAGGACGCAATGAAGATATTATCAAGGTTCCAATCATGACACCTAGCACCATTCTGCCATTAAAAGATAGCACAAGGCTGATTTGTATGGGAAGTTGGCATGTGACGCATGTTGTGATACCTCTACTGAATTTTACTGAATTTGCCTTCCCTGATGTGTTAGGCTAATTTCCACAGGTGATAGGAAATACCTTTTGAGACAAGATATGAAACCTTCATTATGGAACTCTGATTGCAATACTGCCACAAGGATGCACTTGCTAAGACATGAAATCCCATTCAACACAAATGTTTTGAATTCTAAAGCTCAGGATCCAATTTGTTTAGTCTATCATGGTTCTACTGTCCATCGGCTGATGGACAACTGGAGTGACTACCATGAAGGAATGGATTTTAAGGTACATTACCTAATGTCCCCGTTCACGCCAAAATGATGCATACATAGCATCCACCTCAGGTATAGTTTTACATGAGGACTAACAGTGCTTGGTGAACAATAGTATCTAGTACCATTGTGGGGAGTGCTCATATGGTACTATAGGTGAAATTCCCATGGAAAGAAGTACTATATTGATTGTGGAGGAATCACTTGCGAGCACCGAGGTGGCCTGCATCATTGCCCGAACCTGCTTCCACCGGAGCCATATAGAGCATTGTTGTTTATCACTGCGTGGAAGGAATCACGACTGACTGTAGGGGACTACGTGTCCCAGAAACATTTGAGGGCAAGGAGGAGGCCCGCATCATTGGCTGTACTTTTACCATTGGAGTGCTATATAGTGCATTATTGTTTCCCACAGAACATAACATAACATAGTTGATAAACATGTATGATCAATTGGAGGAAGGAGAGAGAGTTCGGATCCTTTCAGTCTCCGTTTAGTTATTCAAAATCAATGGGGAAAAGATCACTAGTCCTGCATAACCAAGGTCTGCAGGTAGGTAGATTGGTGTCCCCCAGATAAAAGACCCTCATACACGTGTTTTTAGAAGATCTCGTAGCGGTATATGATGTGTCCCCGCTCCTTGTTACACGTGTGTGCGTAATCCTTGGGTCAATTTTTGTATGCACCCTCCGCCAGGAGGTTTTACCTTTGGTTAAAACAGTAGTGATCGTGGGTGGTGAAAAAGTGAAAAAGGGGAGGATATTAAAATACCCGGACAGCCAGGGATTCAACTTTAATAGGTCTGGATTCGGGCAAAAAAGTTATGTTTGTGCAGCTGTGGAATTGTCTATGAATTCAAGCGCACTCAATTAGTGAAATTAAAATACCGTCGACATGTTTCAGCCTTGGTTGCCATGTGGTCAGTAGGCTTTCTTCAGGACCAATAAGTGATAAAGTGAATTAAGGTGAAAGAATAGGTAAATTTATGACCTGATTCTTCTGACAACTGGAGGTCGCATTGTACCTGTAATGAAAGGAAAAACTTACACACAACATATAGGGGAAAAGGTAAGGGAGAACACACAGTTATATACAATTGTACAGTCTCAAAATCAGTTGTTTTTGAAAAGAAACTAAAAAATGGCAATACTTTACACAGAATCACAGTCACATCAGGCGTCAACTCTCTCATACTCATGCTTCAGTGAAAGCTCGAACACCAGTGCATACGACTAAATAACTCGTCTCTTTCCATGGTCTTGAGACTTAACCAGCCCGGAAACACACCCGTGACCTATTCCGGGTGACTACGGGCAGAGACAGCACATGCTGCACGAAGGGCGGAGAAGGCTAGAGGTACAGAGAGCTACCGTCTCCTACGAGCTGAACAAAACCGCAAGTATACGACGCCCATTTATTAATAATATCCTTCACTCCCAACAGTGAAGCCTCCCCCCAATTGCCGTACTCCCTGAAGAAGCAATGCTTCGGAAAACTAGAGGTACGCAATGTTGCATAACTTGCTCAGCACCCCTATCACGAAAAAAATAATAATAATTACACAGCGCCTTGTCTATTCACGCATTTGACTCTAAAGGACAAGTTTTCTTAAACACAATGTATCACCCTCTGATAGCGTATTGCTGTTAATAAAAAAGTCGGCACATCCTAAACCGAGTAATAGCTCTAAGGAGTTACAAACATTAACAACAAGACCACTTGAATACCGAGGGCCATCAGCTATAAAACAGATGCCCATCCTGAGCGCGCGCTGGTAGTAGTATATAGTTATAGTAATAACCGCATGCAATTTACGCCAACCACAACACCACGATGAGCGTATTGACTAGTCATGATTACCATATTGATAATAAGCATGTCACCTGACCTAAATATCATCAGGAATAAATGTGTATAACAACGATATGATTCACCTTAGTACCAGTGTGGTACTAATAGACACAAGGAGCAGTAAAGCTAAGAACACAGCAGTACAGTATACCAAAATCACTTACCTTTCACTGAAGCATGAGTATGAGAGAGTTGACGCCTGATGTGACCGTGATTCTGTGTAAAGTATTGCCATTTTTTAGTTTCTTTTCAAAATCAACTGATTTTGACACTGTACAATTGTACATAACTGTGTGTTCTCCCTTACCTTTTCCCCTATATGTTGTGTGTATGTTTTTCCTTTCATTACAGGTACAATGTGACCTCCTATTGTCAGAAGAATCAGGTTATAAATGTTCCTATTCTTTCACCTTTATTCACTTTATCACTTATTGGTCCTGAAGAAAGCCTACTGACCACATTTCAACCAAGGCTGAAACATGTCGACCGTATTTTAATTTCACTAATTGAGTGCGCTCGAATTTATAGACAATTCCACAGCTGCACAAACATAACTTTTTTGGCCGAATCCAGACCTATTAAATTTGAATCCCTGGCTGTCCAGTGTTTTAATATCCTCCCCTTTTTCACTTTTTCTCCACCCACAATCCACGATCACTACTGTTTTAACCAAAGGTAAAACCTCCTGGCGGAGGGTGCATACAAAAATTGACCCAAGGATTACGCACACACGTGTAACAAGGAGCGAGGACACATCATATACCGCTACGAGATCTTCTAAAAACACGTGTATGAGGGTCTTTTATTTGGGAGACACCTATCTACCTACCTGCAGACCTTGGTTATGCAGGACTAGTGATCCTTTCCCCATTGATTTTGAATAGTTGATAAACAGCCATGGACTAGTAAAACCATATTATCTTTCATCAACACAGCCGTAGGTGCCCTCAGTGAGGAGATTTCATGGGTGGAAGATCAGCTGGCTGCAATCCAGTGTGAGCCACATCTTGCTCAGGGAGTTGTTCCACTGACCACCATGGCACCGTCTGCTAATACCCTTTTACATTACTGTCCATCGATAAGTCCCTCTGCCAATTCCCAATGCAGGGACTCTCTATACAATCCTTCACATGATTCGGCTTGTCCTACACGCACCTCACAAGCTAGTTTTGAGGGAGGGTTTCAGACTGAAAGATAACATTCCAGGGTTATCTTGTAAGTCTACTTTGGGTAATAAACCATCTAGGGGTACCAAAAAGGGGACGGTGTCCCTATCCCCAGTCTGAGATTCAGCGCTGTGCTCACACTCTGACTCCTTTCAGAGTTTAGATCGGTTAATTTCTTTGACATTCGATAAACTGGTGCATGGTATCTCAAATCTGGAATAGACTCTGGGCAAACTGTGAGGCTTGGTGGCCGCAACGCATTCATTGTTGGTAAATACCCTTGATAGTCATAGAGCCTTGTCAGACATGACCAAGGTCAATCCAGGTGCGCCCCCATAACGACCGAGATAGAGTGCTACTCCCCCCACAGTTAGGGGCTAGGGGTCTAAGTGTGGTTGCCACGCAAATTATTTTTCAGTCAGCACTTTTCCTCTGCCTCCCCCCTCTGAGTGGTCATCAGGCCTGTAGAGTCCCCGATTCCATTAGTCGGCGTAACCCTCTGAATTATAACCATCGGTCCTTACCACGAAAGATCGGAAGGAGACACCCAACATCCACATCCATTGATTGAGGGACTCATCCCTGCAATATTGTTATCCAACTTCCCCATGCTACTAACCTCTTTATTCTGGTCATGGCCAATAGTCTTTCTCTGGAGCAAATGGATTCTAAGAGCTACCACCAGCTCAAAAATAAAACAATACAATGGCTATCAAGTAGGGCCAACTCAGTATTTTCCTTTGGTACTGAAATCATTATGTCCCACAGAGTAGGGTGGAATGGCAGCTCAAACAAAACTTTTGATGGGGATTGTACTGTTATTCATTTTTCAAATAGGAGGCGTATTTTCTAAATAGGGTCACTCAAGGTTCAAATCCCAGCAGTAAAATATCCTTACTTCCCCTGTGTTTTTTTCGACAAGACCTGGAGAGATGGGGCGAGCGGGAGAACTGATTTCCGTCGAAAGATGTGTGTGTTAGTCATTGTTGTCAACTGGAGAAGGTCCTTAGCCTATCATTGTCTAATTATTTTGACATTTTAAGCAAGCTAGATACTCAAGATTAATTCACCCCTAGGCTTTGTTTGTCTCTAATGTCATGCGCTCTATGCATGGCAGAGCTAAAGGAGGGCTAGCCACTTAAATAATTTTGTGTCTTAGTTGTAAAATGGAGGTGGTCTTATTAAGCTCATCCCATATTCTGCGCACACTCTTGTTCTTTTCGAAAGCGCACAGGATTTTGAATGTGAATGTTTATAATTCTATTTCAGCCTGGAGGGAACATGATGTGATGCGTCATCTCATTACTTTCGGAACGATTTTATTTCCAGCTCATCATCATCAAGTTTTACAGTTTTGATGTTGATAGTTTATTTTAACCTGTACCCTTGTATAGATTATTATATGTATGGTTATACTATTGACACTCCTTACGGTATGGACCAAGCTCACCTCAAGCACTCACGACAGAGGGATATGTTAACTAATCTGATGTTAGAACATAACCTAGTGAACCTGTTAAAAAAGAAGGATGTTAATGACCCTGGTCGAATCCCAACTTCCTATGGGGCAGGATCCAGTTCAATAATTGACTGCATGTTTGTTTCTGTTTGCCTTTTTTCCACCTTTATTAACTTTTATGTTGTCTGGCACGCACAAAGCAATCAACCCTTTCTTGGCCATTTTCCGGTGGTCTCTTATACTGGTCAAGGCTGACAGTTTATATGAGGAATCAGTCAGCTTGAAAGATCAGGGGAGAAGGCATAAATGGGAGAAGATAGTTCCATGCAATTTTAATTTATACCTGTTTTCCTCCTCTCTGTCTGATTTTAATATTTGCCTTGATGAGGAGGCCTCTGATGTCAACATTTTGACTGCATTCTCCAGTCTCACAGGGTGTATTAAGGCTGCCCTTTCTGTGCCTTGTGCCGTGCATTCAGTAGTCCCAAACAAATGGTTTGACAGGAAATGTTTGCTGGTTCATAGAGTGCTAATGGCTTCCCTGCCAAAGCAACCCCAGGAATGTAAAGATGCCAAGGAAGCTAGGGCCCCTAATCAACCTGGCACATAATTAGAGAAAGAAAGCCGAAATGAAAGAGCTATGGGATAATCTTCTGTGAGCTTGTGCCTTGCCGGGTAGTACGGCCTTCTCAGGTGTAGTGAGCCACCCTCTGCTCGATTTGGAGCAAATGTCGGCGCAAACTCTCACTATTACCCAAGAGGCTTAGGTCGATCCTTTTGTGGCCATGTATGCCTTGAGAAGAGCGTGGATTCACAGCAGTTTGCTTCTGACTAGTCGGCTCCATTTGGAGTTTGTGCCCATTTTTAAAAGTGGAATAGGATGGCCCAGCATGCTATCCCTTGATTTCTTTGGTGGATAGTGAAGTGAAAATTATAGACCACGTCCTCTTAAACCGTCTATTCTGTGGGCTAAAATAACAATGTACTTTCAGGGACCCAGTACTGGTTCAGGTAGGTACCAGGGACAGAACAGGTTCAGGTAGGTACCAGGGACTGTTGAGCAAAACTTAAATCTTTATCTGTTGCTCTCAACATGTGCAAGGGCAAAGGGGTGCAGGGTCATCTATTTGGCCTTCATGGATCTCAGTTCGGCCTTTGACATGGTTAACAGAGCTAAGGTCTAGGCTGTGCTGCGGTCCATGGGGTCCAACCTTCTTGTCACCTTCCTGCATAATATGCATGATGGCCTTACAGCCTCTGTTAGGTCTGGGGCCAACGGTGAATGCATCCAGCCTTTTAGTTTAAAGAGAGGGGTACACCAGGGTATTATCTGGCCCCCTTTCTCTTCTCTTTAGTCTCCATATTAATAGTCTGGAGTCGACCTATCAGAACTTGGGACTGATGTCCCATACTTGAACAGTCACTAATTGCCCACACTCTTTTATTCAGATGACGCCGTTCTAATAGCCCGGATGGCCAAGTGTCTGCATCATCTCCTAGATCTTTTTATCACTTTTATGGATGAACTTGATCTTTCGACTAACTATTCCAAGTGCCATGTTTTGGTTATAGGACCTAGAAATACTAGCTCCAAAAGATTTGTGGTGAAGGGTGACCCTGCCAGTAGGGTAGAGACCTTTTCTTACTTGGGCATCCTATTGGAATCCCATTGTTTCCTGGCAACCTTTACTCCAAAAAAAGTCCATGCTGTTTAAAAAGGTGGAAAACAGTATCAGTACTTTTTCGATGAGCCTAGGAGAGAACGACATTGAGTTGACTCTCAAAGTCTGTAAGGCCAAATGCATTCATGCAGCTAGTTTTTGGTGTGACATATGGTGCTAGGCATTTTCTGCTCACTTACAGGTGGCCAAAACTACTTTTTAAAGAAGTTTCTTAAATGTCCTCCAAGGTATCACCAGTGAGATAGTGTATGAAGAATTGGGGGTGCGATACTTTTCAGATCTCCTTCGATCCCTGCTTTTATGGCTATCCATTTGGCTGAAGGAAGAGCTACAGCTCAACAGATTCATAGTGCGTGTATGACTTTGGATCACATGTCCCGTATACCCTGGTTGTTATTCATTAGGAGACATTTTACTGAGGTGAGCAGACTGGAGATTTTTCCAAACCCCGTCTGTATACTGGAAGGGGATACTGCCTGACTGAAGCAGGTTTTTCACTCGAGGGTGGCAGCGGAAATAGATGTCACTGCCTTGACTATGAACTCGATGAAACATTTTATTATGGTTAAATCAGTGAGTGGGATGGAACCATATTTGAATTGGAGACTGTCCAGTTATCACCCCAGGTTGTTAATCTTTTTTAAGTTAAATCTGTTCCACCAGCTGACGTTTTCCCAAAAATACCCCCAGAGAATGGCAAGCACAGTGAAAACCGGATTTTTACAATACAATGGGGTCAGAAGAACGTATGCACTCCAATAAGCAGTGGAAAGCTAAAAAATGTTAATGTTGGGAGGGGAGTGTCCCCTGCATAGTATATGAGCTGGTTTACATGCCTTGAGTGTCCAAGTGGGTGTATATCTGATATGCTTACTGTTATTTTGGCCCTGTCATCATGCTAATCTAAGTGTGTGTACAGAGGTCTAGGTCTATCCCTGACAGAACTCTGGGGCATATTATCAAGGGGGTTTATCTCTGCTTTTTTGGCTTTAAAAGCCAAGAAAGCGGAGATAAAATTATCTCCCTATTACCAAGCTGTCGCTAACACCAGTTAGTGACAGCTAATAGGAGATAGCGACCATCTTGGGCCGCTTTGCATGTCAGTGATATTTATCACTAATGACATGCAAAGTGGGCGTGCCAAGATGTTAGCGACTGGAAACAGTCGCTAACATCGCTATCTCCTATTACCAACTTTTGGAGATATTCGCGCTAAGCGCGAATATCTCCAAAAGCTAACACCTGCCCCTGAGCAGTTCTTAGCCATGTTATCCAATGGCAGGTGGATAACATGGCTAAGAGCATTAGCTCGGTAATGCATGAATATCGCTGACTTTTCAGCGATATTCATGCATTTCAGACGATTTTTATCGCGTAGGAGATATACCTTGATAATAGCAAGGTTCCTAAGCGATAAAAATCGCTGCAGCTCGGCGATAAAAATATCGCCGCTAAACCAACATAGCGATAATTATCGCTAGTTGTTGGTAATATGCCCCTCTGAGTTTTATTCTCCTGGGTCTGAAGCCTATCGGAAACAAGCACACACTCCTTTCAGTTCAGCAACCTGTGCAGACTTTCCAATCGACATCAATGTCCCAAAGACATTGTTACACATTTTTCATAGTTCATACTTATTTGCTATTTATTTAGTTTATTTGTAATATGGTATACCACCAAATACACTTTGCCATGCAAGTGACAAATTAAAGCTTCAGTAATCAATTTGACAAGAGTTAAAGAAATAAAGATAAAAGTTTCAGTGATCATATTCGACAAGAGATAAAAAATAAAAATGGGGTAATGCAAATTGATGGTGAAATAACGACAAGAAAACGTCTCAGTTGTCTAAAGGGGCTTGAAATCTTCAAATAACAAATATTGAAAAAATATATAGATCTGGTTGGGGCAAGATAGTACGATGCTAACATTTTTTATTTATATTTGCAAGAGTATTCTACATAAATAAAAGAAGGGAAACTAAATATATAATGTTGTTGCCATATGCTTACATTGAAAATGTTAATGTTGCCATATACTTACATTAAAAATGCTACATTAAAAAAATTACCTATAACCTTAAGAGAACAATATTGGTGCTTCCTTGCACGCAGATGTACTAAAACGGGTGTAGTAACTGTTAGACCTGGCATCCTTGCTATGGTTTCTTATGACTTTTTGCTTTATGACCTGTATTTTGCTGACTCGATTTTGCTGACTTTAGGACTCTTTGCATTTGCTCTCTGCTTAAAACATGGCAACATTGCCTTATCCACAATTGACATATTTAATTGACTTATAGGTTATGTTAAAATATGTTTTGTTAAAATATTTGTAAAGCACATGACTGCCCCAGCAACGGGACGTCGCAGCACTGACTGTCTAGCAGAGTGGGAGGAGGAAGCAGCTTAGAGATTGGAGATTAGCCAAGTCTTCACAGTCCTTCTAAAGATCCAATGGTTGGATATGCTATGGGCAGAGCGGGGTTTGGAGTTCCAGAGGGCGGAAGTTAATGCCTTGAACGAGCGGCCACCCGCTCTAGCCCTGCGCACCCGGGGTACTCGGGTCAGATGCAGATCCGCCGAGCGCTGGGCCCGCATGGGTGTATATGGGGAGTGGGAAGCAACTGTTACAAGCCATGCATTACAACGCATGCTTTTAGCCAGCATGCCATTACAACAAAAATGGCTCTCTGTAGGGGGAATTAGGTTTAACTCCAACACCTTCCCTACTGTTGCAAAGACTGGAGTTGGAATAGTAAATTATAACTCCAGCACACCCCCGACAGCAAGTTGGGGTAAAAAATTGCATTGCAATGGCATGCGGGGTAACAGCATGCATTGTAACATCATGTGGAAAATGAGCCCATAATCCTATCGATGCCCAGGCCGCTGGCGCAAACCGCCTCTTAGCTCCCATATTGATCAGTTACCAAAATAAAGAGACGGGCGCTGGAAGCAGGAATCAAGAGCAGAGTTTATTTCTCATGAGGAGAGCATGTCATTTCGGACACGAAACACAGTGTCTTTCGGGAGGTGCTCTAACAAGTGAGCTGAGACTCTGGCTTTTATACTCTACAGAACACATGATAACACAATCAGGACTGTATGACGCAAAAGGAAAGACATCCCTATAATCCTCGTGGTGATCCTATAATCCTCGTGGTGATCCTACCCATATACATTCACAATGGGGACCCTTGACCTGCTGATAAGAGGGGAGGGCAATCACGCAACTGAGTGTTTTGTAGGATGTGTACGCCTGATCATAGCCCAAGGGGTGGGGTGGCTAAGACCAAATAGAGGATCCTTTGAAGAGGAGTGACTTCATACAATAAGGGCAGTAAATGGTATCTCCTGGCTCAGGCGATGGCCTCGGACATGTGTGGTCAGTCGGACTCGGGGGAAAGGGTCATCAAAGGAGTGGTATTAATGCTGCGTAGACAATCGAGTGCGGAGGGAAGGCTTGTCAACAGAGGGGCATTCATGGAAGGGAAGGAGGGGTTGGTCAGGCGCGGTCATGATTCTCAAGGACAGGGTCTTGCAGAAGAAGAAGTTTTATGACTTGCCCACGTGAGGAGAAGGGAGGGGTAGCCAGGGTGGACACAAGGGTAGAGTCATACAGAGAGCGAGAGGTCTTATGACCTGTACATGAGAGAGAGAGAGAGAGAGAGTAGTCAGGTGCAGCTGGGGAGGGCTACGTCAGCTAAGGCGAAGGATGCCTCTCCAAGAAGGAATAGGGGGTTTTGTGCGAGTCAAGGGGGAGAGTTGCCTTTCACAGCGGGGTCGCGCAGAGGGAGAGGGCTTCATGGTTTATGCATGTGAGGGAGAGAGATTTCGAATACACGCAGAAGGGGAGCCAGTGATTCTAATCTTAGGCGGGCAAAAAGGACCAGGGTGCCTAAAACGGCTGTCATGTATACATGGGTACAGGCCTTTGCTGGCAGTAGGATGTAGTCAATGCTTTACGGTATTCATGGTACACGCAGGGAGAGGAGTGGGAAAAGGGAAATGAACGTTGCTTATGTACATCAATATTTCTAATTTTCTACAATCATACAACCAAGGCGAGCACATATCTCTCAAAACCCTAGGGCAGAGGCCTGAAAAGATCTTGTGAATGATACAGAGAGTTTTAAAATACATTCTCTGTTCTATTTGCACCCAATAAAGCCAGGGAAGGAGATCAGAGACGTGACAGTACTTAGGGAGTGCAAACAGAGCGCGGGCTGCAGCGTTCTGGGCATGTTGGAGCCTTTTCGTCACTGATTTGTTAAAGCAGAGAAGCAACATGTTACAGTAATCCAATCTTGACAGAACTGTGGATTGGACAATCAGCTGTCGGGTGTGACCGTCGAAAAGTCCCAGAATAGGCTTTAGACCATGTAGCAGTCCAAAGCATGTGCCTACCACAGACTTAGCGTGTGTCTCAAAAGAAAGGGTGCCATCTACCCAAACTCCAAGGTTCTTAACCACAAGTTTAGTTGAGTGGGGGCGCTCCAAGTATAGAGGGCCACAACTGCCTACCCCAGAGATGGGAATCTCTGCCTACCAAGAGGACTTCTGATTTGGAGGAGTTCTGTTGGAGATAATTATCAGCCATCCATTCATAGATGGCAGTTATATCTTCCTGAAATTTCACAGAATCCTGGTCGGGATTGCTAGAGAAGGTAAGCACCAGCTGATTTTCATCAGCATATGACACCAGAGAGATGTTCCGGGCTTTAGCTATGAGGGTCAGAGGTCGAATACAAATATTAAATAAAGTAGGGCTTAGTGCTGAACCCTGGGGAACACCACAGCGTAGAGGGTAGAGGGTGATAGAAGGAGGAGAAAGGGGGGGCAGAGACTTGGAAGGTCCAGTCAGCCAGAAAAGACGAGAACCAAGAGAGGGTCTTGCCATTGATGCTGATCTCCCTTAGTTGGTATAGCAGGAACTTATGGGAGACTGTGTCAAAGGCTGCACTCAGGTCAAGCAGAATCAGTGCTGTGGTTTTGCCCTCGTCCAGGGAGGACCGTAGCTGCTCTGTGATAACAAGCAGTGCAGATTCAGTACTGTGCTGAGGCTGGAAACCATTTTGGGAAGGATCTAATATTGAATTAGCTTCCAGGTACTGAGTTAAGATGGTGTTGACATGGGATTCAGTGATTTTGTAGAGGAATGGGAGCAGGGAGAGGGGTCGGATGTTTTTGGACTTGGACACCTCCAGCATCATTATTTTTAACAGAGGGACAACTTTAGCGTGTTTCCACGTTTTGGGAATGGAGGCCGAAGATAGAGACATATTATTCAACTCCAGGCCCTCAGGTAAGAAGCAGTGTTGAAATTTTTTAAAAAGGTCAGGTTTCAGAGGGTCATCAGCGGACCCTGACTTTACCTTGACAAACAGAGCCTCCATGTCTTTGGGAGACATAGGCGAGAAGACAGAGAGGGAGTGGGTCTCAAGGCTAGTGAGCGGACTCCTCCAGGAGCAGGGAGCAGTGTTCCCCGGGCAGAAACTGCTGTAGATATGGTCTACCTTATTAATGAAGAATTTAGCCAATACCTCACACTGCAAATTTGAAGATATGGTGATGTCAGAGGCAGACGTAAATTTTGTCAAATCTTTCAGGAGTGTAAAAATGGTTTTAGTAGGGTTGCTACTTGTGGTAATCATTTTGGCATAGTGTGTGGCCTTACTCTTCTGGGCCCGTTTATGATATGCTTTAATTACGTTTCTATAGAGTAATTTAGCTATGGGGTGGAAAGACCATCTTCAGGCCCGTTCTAGGATCTTACAGTTCTTCTTTGCCAAAGTTAGTGACGCATCAAACCAGGCATTGGTCTGTGCATGTTTAGAATGAGTTAGTTTGGTCGGAATGCAAATATCCAGTGCTTTATTGACCCATCCCAAGAAGGCTTCATTTGCTGCCTCAATGTCTGCGGGTCGTTCTGGGCGCTGGGTGCCCAAGACAGCTTTAAAGAAGGCCGGGTCCAGTTTGTGCCATGGACCCTTCATCAAAGGATTGCGATGGGGTTACGACTTAGGCCCAGCCAGAGGTAACTACAGAGAGATAAGGGAATGATCGGTCAAAGGCATAGGAAGAGGAGCCTTTGCCTCCAAAGACTGGAGATTCGGCTGGGTGCCAAGCTGCCAGAGGGTGAGGACAGGTTAATTTAGGATGTGTTTGTGACTTAGCTTGACTAGGGTTGTAGTTCCTGCTTGGACAGGATGTGGACCTCTGCCAACCAGGAGCCCAGTTTCTAACAGTAACTCTTTTCATTTTGAATAGACATCAAATGTAAATATTTTATTCGCATCAGTGATAAGAAAAGGTAATATTGGCTAAGATCATTTGTAACTGAGAACAGAATTTAAACACACTATGATGAGTAAAAAAATAAGACATGTTAAAGCAAGGAAAATAAAACTGCTAGCAAAGTAAAGTATTTCCCTGCTAGTCCGGGCTCTGTAGTGCACTTCTTTTTAGGTGGAAGTGCACATTGGATCAGGCAAAATTCCGTCATTCACTGTGCAAGACAGCCAAATGAATAAGTGGGCTGATCCATTGCCCCGTGCAGTATGCTGGTCGGGCAGAAGCAAAATGTGGACTAAAAGGTCATGTTACATGCTTCAGCATGGGAAGTGATATTCGCTGGAGAGTAAGCACTAGCTGCATGTATCATAGATGTCTTTGGAACACTCGGAAGCTCTATTTTAATTGCTAACTTAGGCCCTCATTAGGATTGCGTTTTTTCCGCATCCTCCGGGCCGGCGGAAGCGTCCGCCGGCCCGGAGGATGCGGAAAAACCGCTGCGGACACTTCAAAGACCCCCCGCCAGATTAGGATGGCTGGGGGGTCAGGAAGACCGTCCGCCGCTTGTCCGCCGCTTTTCCGCCGCGGTCGCCTTACGATCGCGGCGGAAAAGCTCTAATATGGAGGCGGTGTCTAACAGACACCGCCAGCCATATTAGGAAGGGGGAAAACTGATGCCTTCGCGGCGGCTTCTCTGCCGTGGAAAGGCATACAGAGATGTCTTTGGGGGCCCGTTGCGGGCCCCCAGGGTGACGAGGGGTGCACATGGGGGGTACCTATGGTACCCCACTGCATTTGCATGCACAAATCAGCAGGCATCGCGCGGTGCTGCCGCTTTGTGCATGCAAATGCGATGCATGCATATTTAACCTTGCGGCGGGTGCTGCTTCAAGCAGCACCCGCCGCAATGTTAAATATTGAGGATGTGACCGGCAGGGTGGCGGTCACATCCTAATCTGCATGGAGGGACCGCCGCTGCCCCTGTGGACGGTCCCTCCTACTCTGGGGTGGCGGACGGACGCAGGTGCGTCCGACATCCTAATGAGCACCTTAGTTATTTGCTTTACTTTTAAATGCAAAACATTCCAATGACAGCCACTGCAGAACTCCTTTGCTCTGTCAAGCACACAGACAATGTAGGTGAGAAAACTGGTCTCTTTCCCCTCAAATGCACTGAACAATGTGTTACGTGTGAAAAATTGTGATAATTCATAATTGTAGTCCTCTATCTGCATATTTGTTCAGATCAGCCCAGTATTGAATAAAAAGCCAAATAAAATCTGTGGGCTTGCTGCAATGTGGAAGTATTATAGGATATAGCTGGGAGGCCTTATTGTGTAAAATTAACACAATACACAGAGATGGACCTTGGATTCACCCTCAGCAGCCTTAGCTCAGTCCTGGTAGCATGGCATAGAGCAGTCAAGGGTATTCAGAGGAACATTTGTTAACCATTTCACAGTACCGGCATTGAAAATAAGTAAGTAACACGACTTGCAAGAAAACGTGACATCAATATATTAAAATTTAGATTATATTTTTATATAAATATTCACACAAAACTAAACTTTGTATCATTTATGCAACCGGAGTTGTGGATTTTTAAAGCATGCAAAAATAGATGCGGTAAATCTCTCAAAGTATTACCATTGAAATGAATGGGGGGAAACGCAAGTGACACTCAGTCACTTGCAGGGTGGGTTCAAAGGAAACCTCTTGATAGTAAGGTCCAGTAGGTCCCTAGACCAAGTTCCAACAGTCGTTACTTCATTACTTTGCTAAGGGAGTCCAGGTGCAGAGGTGACTTGGCTGTCCTTGGTACTAAATGGGATTCGCGAGAGCTGTCGAACTTGCAGCACTTGACAAACCGACACTTGGCGATAGAGTCCCGCTCTACCCACGGAGATCAGAGGCCTTTGGAGTCCTCGGACCCGGGTTCATCAAATGGGTTTCTTCTACCTTGCTCGCTGGCCCTGGGTGCTGAGGTAGCTGTCCGGTGTCAATCACAGGGGCAGATCACACCAAAGATGCTTTATTACACACTTGACGACTCCAACTTCAGGATGCGGGAAAAGAGCAGTGGGGGAATTGCCGATGCTGGTCTCTGTGAAGTGCTCTCGGGCTGGAGATGTCATACAAGGGGTCGACCACCCGACTGGTGATCACCAAGCCATGGCTGTGGCAAATGTAGTCTAAGGTTACTGTGGCAGCTCGAGGTCGGAAAGAGTAGAGTAGTGGCTTAAAACTTGGAGAAAGCTTGGCTACCACTCCCAGCTTGCAGATCACCACTTCTCTCTGGGCTCACTCTCAACAGGCCCAGTGGGTCACAATTCTTGTTATGCAGCATTTTGATTTTCCAGCAAATTGCAGGGGATTCGTCCCACCAATCCAAGGGATTCCACTTTGGTTTCTGGTGTCCACTGGAGTCCCTCTCGCTGAGAGCAACAAGCTTTTGCAACGAACACATGTTGAAAACTCTGTTCCAATATATGGTGTCTTCAGGGCACTTAGGTGTCCTATTTTCGCACTGCCACAAAGTCCAAGGTCCTGTTGTTGGTGACGGCATCCTCTTTGTGCCTCTTCTCAGATTCAAAGTCAGAACTAAGGTTCTGGTGCTAGGGGAGCCGCTTAAATCCTAGTTTAGGGAGCGTTGAGAGCATGAGGGCCATTTCCCAATTGATTACTGGTCCCCACGCCTAACTCACCCTTTAAGTGACAACATCCTGTGGGTGTACATCTCCTTTCTACCCATAGTCCTCTATTTCAGAGTCTGTCAACATGGCAGAATCCTTCCTTGGCTGTACAGACCTCCTGGCCCATCCTAAAGGTGTGGCTAGCCTTTTAGAGTGTACACTTTCTGAATGCCTAATTTTCCCAGGCTGGACAGGATGGGAAGGGCTTTGCCTTCGAGTGGGGGACAAGGAATTACAAATCAGGGATGGTGAAAGCCTTTGAGACTCACCGTCTTGATGAATGCAAATACAAGCCATCTTGGGAGGGAGGAAGTGTGACCTACTTCTTACCCGGGCCTTTGTGTCCATCCTGGGGATGTGCTAGCACATCGCAACAGGAGGGCAGAATCTTGTCTTGGCGGCAAATGGCTCAGGGAAGCCCGCCAAGGTGCTGGGTCACAGCATCCTGGGGGGTCATCCACTCAGCGTGGCACCCCTGTGCATGCCAGCTCATCCTCGACACAAGAATCATGTTCGGGTGAAAAGCATGTTGTTTGACACCAAACACGACACAGTTCAGTCATTCCATAATGGAGCTGGCTACCTTGTGTTTTCTCAGTAGCCAACCCATGTTATTCTATGAACCACCAGTCACTTACAGTAAAACCTTGATTTACAGGGTTACTGTAGGGATATATATGTATAAACATATATACCTACACCTTTAAAGTAATGCACTCCACCTCCTGGGCTTAGGAGGTGACCATAAGAATGATTTACTTATATTCAGTGGTGTGGCTCTGCAGCAATTGGTGAATACAGAGTCACTCTCGGGCAGACAAGCTGCTTGAGCAGGGGTGCAATGGCAGACCTGCGGACACACCTTTATTTGGGTCACACAGGGCGGCACAATACACTGCTGCAGCCCTGGTGACCCCTTTACTACAATTGCCCTCAGTACCACTGGTACCATACACTAGAGATTTATAAGGGTGCAAAGTACCTTGCCCATTGGATGTACCAATTCACATCACTTTTAAGGGAAAGAGCGCGGGCACTGGGTCCTGATTAGCAGGTCCCAGTGCAAAGACCAGCATCTAGCAATCTAAAATAGGGCAAAAAGTGGGGGGCATCTGCAAAGAAGTCCAGTTTCCAACAGAGCTTGATTCACAAACTGCACTTTGTACAGCCCTGAAACAACAGATGAAGCCAAAGTTACAAGTGTAAAGTTGCCGCGAGTAACTTTCCACACATAGGTAGAAATCCCCCTCTAGAAAAGTATAGGGAAATTTGAGAAAGTTTATTTTTAAAAATAGTAAGCATATTTTTATGTTAAACATTAATGTAGATTAATTTGATATACTTAAATTATGCATGGATTTGATCAACTTAATTTATATTCATTTAAAAAAAATAATTGCATTCATTTGTAATATATATATATATAGTCATATTTATTTTTTATTTTATACTTTTTAAACATGATATTTACATATATATTTATATTTTGTAGGTGTGCAGTCGCAATATGCAGTAGACAGTTGTGGTCACATGGTATATTGAGGAGTAGTTGCACTTTAAATGGAAACCTACTCAAGACAAATAAGACATTCAGTGAAGTGTACAGTACGCAACTGATGTTTACCTAATTGAGAGAATTGGGTATTGCCCACTTGGCATAATAGTAGAACTAGTGTGTATGAAGAACTATGTATGCCAGTTGATAGCATAATAATAGAAATGTCAGATATATATTGATGAAGTATCCATACCTTTGCTCATTGTTATTTTATGACAATGAGTACCACTACACTTGTGGTCATTTAAGTTTATAAGTATTTATTTTCTTTCAATCTGTTTTATGTGCAACTTGATACATTATGATTATTGTTATGTACATTCTAATCTCTCTGTGCTCACTTGGGCGTGATTACTATCCATAGACCAATAGTACCCAAAGCAATGTCACCCACTATAAAATTGTGCTGATATTTTTCGTCTGCTATAGTCCTAATTTTTTGTTTAGTCAATATTCATGGTGTTTAAAATGACGTGTATCGACAAAGTCAGCATCATGACAAATGCCAATGAAGCTAAAATGTGTCTGATGCTTTTTCCCAATTTAGATTAAAACAATTGTCAACACCATTTGGAGTGTTCTAACCCGACAACAGGAGTTTGGGAATGAATAAATGCATATATCTGTCTGTCTATCTATCTATCTATCTATCTATCTATCTATCTATCTATCTATCTATCTATCTATCTATCTATCTATCTATAAAATTGTATTTTTACTTGAAATATATTCATTTATTTAACAATATTTCATCTTTCCTGTGAGGTTCCACTTTAAGTTCCTGACAGCATTATTTTCGATGGGAGGGTGTTGCAGTGTCAGTGATTGGCCATGTGTAGTGCTGGATTTACTCCAGGTCAGCGCTGAAGTACATTTACAAATGTTTTGGTTCCTGCTTATGTGTATTAACTATGAACGTGGAGTTTGTGAATAGGAATGGGCTAACTCTCTTGTAGATGCATACATGTTCCTTCTTCAACTAAGGGTGGGGAAAATATTCCACTCTGCCAGCAGAATTGGTGGAATTTTGGCCACTCTGTGTTACGCTTGCAATGAGGAGTTCCAGCCAAATTCCACCAACTGCTGCTTGGCTGTGTTTTTTCTCACATACGGTTCAAAAACAGTATGTTGGAGAGTGAGATGTGGCATCCCTAGCACCATTTCCGGTCACACAGTGAGATTTCTCTGATCTGGGCAGTTGCAACCATTTGCAATCTGAATGCTTTTGCTTGAGTGGAAAATCTACTCTAGTGGCAGCAAAATCAACTTAAGAACCTGCACCCTCTGGCATCCCATGCGCTGCCATTCGTGCAGATTATTCAGAGCAGAATAAGCTCCGAGTGCTAAATCACAGTGCAATGTCCCTATTTCTGCCCATTTGCGTAATTCTGTGGAATCTCGCTGAGTTGTTTGGTAACTCTGGGGAATCCCGAGGAGTGACACTCTGAGTTCCACCCAGGCCTACCTCCAACCCCTGCCTTGCTCACCATTAGCCCCTCCTTAATCCTCCTTAAAACTCTCCCAAATAGTAATAGGTATTTTTAATTTTCTAGTTACTCTCTTCTACTCCAAAATTACTATGAAAATATTGGCATATGTGCGTCAAAATCTCCACTGTGGACGCGGGACTCTCAGCAAAGAAAAGAAAGGAGAGCCGGAGACATAGATGTAGATCCTTAATCCTCCATAAAAGTCTCCCAATCAGTAATAGGTATTTTTCATTTTTTAGTTACTCCACTTCTAATCCAAAATTTACTATGAAAATATTGGCTTTATGTGCGCCAAAATCTCCACTGTGGAGGCGGATCTCTCTGCAAAGAAAAGAAAAGAAAGGTGGAGACATAGATGTAGACCTCCATACATTTGTTAGTGAATATCATTTTGTATGTGAGGAGTACTACTAACATACTACAAAATGCAGTTTGTGGATAGGCCCCACTATGCTTGAAACTGGCTTAAGAATGTGGCTTCACTCTGACCTTTTGTTTGGAACTTCCTTGGCTAAACGGTGTGAGTTCCTGGTACTTACAACTGGCTTCCGGAGTAAGTGGTTGGAAATGTATCCAATTTAATTGATATTAGATTGAATACACTTCTCATTTATTTTTAACAGGGTGATGAGATGGCTCCATGTCACCGGTATACAACATTTCCATGCAAGGAAGTACTTTAAGATATAGTTGTTTTCAGGTGTGGTAGTCCAAGTCGTTAAATTGAACTAGATTATGACCACAACTCGCAGACCATGCTTCTTTTTAGCTGGAAACAAAGGTCTTGAGTGACATGGATTCATATGGTAACTCTAACTTTGTAAAATGCATCACAGCAAGATCCAAAATGATGTCAGCAAATCGTCTTTACTGTGTAATCCCATACAATGTATTGAACCAAAAAGGCAGTGCACTGAACTCTTGCCGCTTACAAAAGCAGTGTTCAGGGGGTGCTTCATTCTAATCCTCTCAAGGTAGACTCAGTCTCCCGTCCTACGAAGTCATTATTGTAAGTAACACAAATCAAGTAATAGTAACGGCTATTATTTAATGTGCTTAGAAAGGCAGAAGTGCAGTATTTAGTGCTAAATAGTTCAAAGTTCAAAAAAGCTTTATTCGATTCAATTAGAGAAATCATAAAAGCACAGGTAAATACATTGCCAATATTAATAATAAATTCATTAAAACATGTCATAAAATACTGAACCGTAGGCCAAGTAAAAATCAATTCATTGAAGATCTGCATCTAATTACACTTTTTAAAATCATGGCAACTAGGTACGTGGACATCTCATCTTCTAGCATACGCAGTTTCAGTAATGCCAGTCTACATTGTCTCAGGCCCCATTGTTTCAATAAAAGTTTTGTTGTAAACGTATCTAGGACCCTAATGATGCATTTGCCTTAAGCAAGACACAGTGGTTTGGAGCAGAGCGGCTATCTACTTACCTGAAGCCCAGCTGATGCGAGTGCCGAAGGAAGCCGTCCCTCCCATTTGCTGCACTTGCATGAGAAAGAAGACTGCTCAATAAATAACACCATTTTATTGAAAACGCCTGTCTCTCTATTTCTCTGCACTCTGGTGAAACTAAGTATGCACGATTGACTGAGTGAAATAGCTATCTATTGTTTTCACACGATTCTGGAGATATACTCCTTATTCTGGAGGGAGCAAAGTTGTCATGTTTATGCGGTTGTCAGAAGCTAATCCCTTCTTGTCTAATCAGGGAAGTTAACTCCTCCATGTTCATTCGAGAAAGTTTCTAGTGACCTCTGAGCTAGCTGGCATACCTAATTAAGTCTAACATATTCAGTAGAGACCTAGTCGACCTCAGTCCTATGTCTAAACTGCCTTTTATGTTATTCCAATGCTCAGAGCCTCTTGGGAATATAGGAACTACACAACATGGTGCCCAACGTGTGGTAAGGTGATAATCTAACGCAAGATACTAGAGTAATTCAGTCGTGCTTTTTCACACAGACCCCTTTTTTCCCGTAAAAACTCCAATAGACGTCTGGAGTGGGTGAAAGGTTAATATCCGCCGAAACTTAGTAGGAAGATATTCCTATGTATTAGTTTTCGGTATAGTCAACGTTGAAGGATACACTGTTCCAAAATATTGTGCACCTAATCTTTGTTTCCTCAAAACTTGCTCTGCAAACTTTCTGTTAGTAAAAATGTCAGACAGTGAGGATGAAAGGGAGAGAGCTAGACCAGCAGCTCAACTCTTAGCGGATGACACAACTGTCCAAAATAATGACCCGGATACAATAATCATCCCAGTCAATATAAGAAAAACCATAACTATAAAACGTATAGAAAATGGAGTAACATCAAGAGGTGGTACAGTCGTATCTGTGGTAGAGGCACATGAATTACGGCAGACAGAAGTATTTTATTCCTGGATACATTTTCCAGCAGCACATGCTGTAACACATGAGTTCCACTACTACAAAATAGCGGAAGCTCCAGAGGAATACTCTCCTTTCGAGGAAGTTGAAATTCCACTAACATACCAAGAGCACCTGCTCTGGTTTAATGGCGCCCTAAAACATCAAAATCACATTACCAGGCTCGGTCCACTAGGCAGACCAGGAGCCACATGGCCGGTTCGAGCCAGCTACTCACCACACCCCGACATTGAAACAATGTCAGACAGAGAACTGTTAGTTCAGTTAAAACAACTAATTAAAATACATAGACAATTGGTCCAATATGTCATGCGGACTTCATGAGTCCAACCTGCAATTAAAATTCCACAAAATACCCCTCAACAGGGGAACACAAATAAAATTACACCACAGAATATACAATCATGTCTTGGTAAAACACCCGCAAAACGGGAACAAATTCCATTCTGGTTAGCTCAAAAAATCACTCGAATAGAGGCAGTGTTTCCAGATACTACTCCTCATGAAAAACACAGAATTCTGACTATCTGTCTCCCAATGGGGATCACACCACATGTGGAGGACTGTGACACTTGGGGCACAGTCTTTGCTTCTATCTACACAAAAACACATGATGTTCCATCTATGGCGGTTATACCAGATGTACTAAGACAGATTCAAAATGAATACGGTCCAGAACCTGCTTTAACTCTGGGTATGAAATTACTGAAAGACTTTAAGCAGGTCTCAGCTATATTATTAGCCAACATAAAAGGAGAAGCAGCATGTGTGGCGATCCACCAAAAATTGAAAGAGACGGATATAGCAGACCAACCTTTTTAACTTGCTAAAATAATTGAAAATTCCTATGTAGAATTAGGTAGAGAAAGCTTGGGTGGTAAACCCGTTAAACCCCAACTAATTGAAAATCCTGAAAAGACTTTCATTGAAAATAATCTCAATTCTAAAAAGAAGAAGTGGGAGGGTAATAAACAAACCTCTCCCAGAGAAAAACAATTTCAGTCCAGAGGAAGGTCTCCCCGATGAAGAAATAGATCTCCAGAAGGGGGGGCAAGTCTCCACAACGGGAGCCCTCTGAAAAAAGATACAACCTTAGAAATAGGGACAATTTGAAAAACCTGAAAGATATCAAGAAATTGATACACGTCGCTATCGATCTTTTCAAACTTCCTCAAAGAAATCAGAAAGAGCACATCAAGTTCAAAGACAAGGAACCTGCTCATCAAAGTAAAAAAAACAATTTCCCTGAAAGAAGGTAGCCAGTATTAAAATAAAACATGCTGAGAATCCTGAGGACACAACTGAAAAACAGAGAGTGGACCATGACAGTGCTAGACAGCGCAGCAGAAGTGACCATAGCTCGCAAGATCCTGATGAATCTTTTGGAGACAGTGGACACAAATGAATACATTCAAGTGGACATCTGCAGACACCCGAGTGAGCGTGCCCCATAAACTATATGAAATACCATTACGTATAGAGGGAGATAAAACTAGGAAAATAAAAGGTCTCTTTTGGGAGAATCTATCTAAAGGCTATGATATCCTTCTAGAAGAAAGGGACTGGCCACCAGAGTTTGTCAGGGAGTGCCCACATGGCGAAGAAATGATTATGCCTGCCTTCTCAAATCACATTCCAATTCATAAAAAATACACATTTGGAAGAAAATGGGCAGTGGCCCAAGCCCCTACATTATATAAAAATCATGTAGGATGGGATGAGGATTCTCCTCACCATAAAATCCAGTTAAAAAATCAACCTACTGCACAGAGGCAGTATCCTGTTCAGCAAGAAGCTAAAAAAAAGTAAGAGAAATTTTAGATCAACTTGAATGTCAGGGGGTGATTGAAACATGCACCTCACAAATGAACAATCCTTTGTTTCCTGTCTCCAAGCCAGACGATTCATATCGTCTAGTTTTGGACTACAGACACCTAAACGCCTGCTGTAAAACTTTTGCAGTACAAAACTCACACAGTGCAGCACTAATGAATAACATCGTGCGCAAGAAATATAAAACTACATTAGATATTTCAAATGGTTTCTTCTGTCAAAACATAGCACCTGAAAGCAGATATTTGACTGCTTTCTCCAGCATGGGGACCCAAAAACAATTTTGTCATCTCCCACGGGGATTCAAGAATAGCCCAAGATTATTTTAGCCAGGGTAACAGAGTTACTACAAATATATGATGATGAGGCATTATCTTATGTCGATGACATCTATCTTACAGACGATGACCTGGAGACTCACTTGAAAAGAGTGAACACCATAATACTTGGGTTCGCAGCTGAAGGGTACAAATTTAACTTTAAAAAATCACAAATTGCCCATCTAACTGTCCTATTTTTAGGATATGAATTATCAAGTGAAGGAAAAAGCCTAGCAGACAACTTCTTAGAGAGGTTTGCTGCACTCCAAGCTCCAAAAATGCTGAAAAACTTACAATCAATACTAGGTTTCCTGAATTTCGGAAGAACATACATTCTAAATTATGCAAAGAGGGTTAAACCTCTCTACGAACCAATAAAACCTGATTTTAAACCAATTAATTGAACTCAAAAACACACAGAAATTTTAAGAGCATTACAGACAGACATGTTAACTAAAACAAAACTGAAAACACGCGCAAACGAACGCAACCTTGTAATCCGAGTCATCCCAGGAAGATGCGGATTCACATACCTGACCTCTAATGAGGGAGAAACTGTACCAATAGCTTACAAATCACACTTGTACACACAAGCTGAGATGAAATTCAGTTCTACTGAAAAAATTCTAAATGCGGTTCAAACTGCTGTAGCAAAAGAAAGAACCCTAGCCCAAGGGAAAAAGGATATCTGTTTTAACAGCAGTATCAGCCCTTGAGGCAGTAACAAGACCAGGGATTCCAAATGCTATAGCTCTAGATCCAAAATGGATACAATGGGAAACTTCTCTTGCTACAGAAGATGTGAAACACGCTTTCGATCCGAAGATGAAAAAACTAGAAAATCTGGAATATGAACATGAATGCCCTCTGGCAATCGAAATTCTGCCTCTAGAACAGTACACCTGTGTAATCTACACGGACAGATTTGCACAACACTATGTTGTGGAAAACAAATTTACAATGCTGCGTGCACGATTGTTAAAGGTCGCTGGTGCTTAGGTAAATTCAGACCGATGGTCACTAAAACAGAATCACTCAGAAACTGTACAGCTCAGCAAGCTCAAATAGGATCTTTAAAGATGGCACTTGAAAATGCTGATCGCGAATTCCCGACACTAATAGTGAGCGATTCGCATTAACGCGTCCGGTCTTACAATAATTCCATGCAGACCTGGATAAAAAACGGTTACAAAGATGAGACAGGTGCCACAATAAAGCATAAAAAACTTTGGGAACAAGTAGTTCTTTTGCAGAAAGAACTACAAAAGACTCACGTGATACATACGCAGAGTCTTCAACGTGATGGCGTTCACGTTGCAGAGAATTCATTGGCTGACAGAGCCACAGCGGCAGCTGATCACTCGGCTTCCGTAGCTACAAACAAGCGTACGAAAAAACAAATAGATGGCGAAACGCTGCTTGCAGTAAAAGCCTCAATGGAAGGCAATTATGCAGCGTTACCTCTAAACTATCCACTTGGCAATACATACATAATTGAGGCGAACTCCCTTCCGTTTGCTCAAATCCCTGGAGTGGGGGATAGAATAATTCCAAACACGAACCGGAGAATCTTCTTGATACAAGAAGCACACATGGGAATGGGTATGAGGCACCAAGAGATCCTGAAATCTTTAATAGAATTACAATCAAAATACTGGTGGCCGGGGATGAGCGTGCAAATTCATAACTTTGCAATGAATTGTCAGGACTGCAACAGAGATCGCAGTTGTGAACCACCGGACCAGACACCTCTATTAGACAGCATCAGGCTATCTATTTGCAGACATCCAGACGGAAGAATGCGATCCCATAATTATTAAGAAAAGATACATTTGGATGTGGCCCCAGCGCTCGGCTGACGCCAGAACTGTTATAAAAGATTTGCGAGTCTTTATCGGCACATACGCTATTGGCATGCTACATTCTGACCAGGATCCTGCGTTTAGCTCTCGGGCTTACAAGGAGGCCATGGCCAACATGGGCATTGCATTGCAGTATTCTAGTCCATTCCATCCCGAGGGAAATGTGGTAGTGGAGAGAAAAAAACGTGACATAAAGCAATCTATAACAGCGAGGGTATGAGGTTCGGGTGACGGGTGGGTCAAACATCTAATAAGTGTCCAATGTAGTCTTAATAACATGCCAAGAAATTCTCTAGGAGGTATCAGTCCGTACAAACTTTTATTTGGTACTAAAATGATCATCCAGGATTTGGATTGTCAGACTTCAGTGGTAAAACAAAAAACCTTTGATATCAAAGATCGTTTGGCTGTTTTACAGGACTTAAATGAAACAAGAAAAAGTCTAAGTAACGAAAAGCTAAAGCCAACGACTACTGAAGAAAAACCACCTGTCCCAGCAAGACCTGTCTGGTTCCCAAAGATTGGGGATCTGGTCAGAGAAAAGTTTGCGGTGAAGAAAGAATTTGGGCCTTCTTACAGAAAAGCAGTAGCTGTCTTAGCTGTCAGCGGAACAAGATCAGTTGTACTACCTCCCCTTGCTGGTAAAAAGGAGAACCGAGTTGTATCAATCGACCTGGTTAAACCACAATCATGTGGCCAATAATAAGTAGTAGGCCCAGTGGACTCCCAAGAAATAGCAGAAGACCAAATCTTGCTACAATCCAAGAGGTTCAAACTGAGAGACTAATCACATTTGACAAACCTGCAGTGATTAAAAAAGGACTATGCAACAAAGCCATGGAACTTGTGCCTCTGGAAACCCAAATTGCAACAGTTCATCAAGAAACACCAGTCTACAACGATGTAGCCTCGGACTATACGAATGTAACAAAAGAAAATGCAAAGATCAATGGAAATCCGGAAGCAATCCCACCAATTGACAGAACTGCATCTGGCTACGTTATCAACTTTGATGACTTTTCCGATGATCCAAGTGAACATGGAGACAAGCCAGCAACAAAAACTTTCAAAAATAAAATCACAGAGCTCTTTGATCAACTCAGAGAAACATATCTAACTTCACCATGGATTAAATTATGGATTGTGTTAGGTCTACTTTCCCTCCTTCTATGGCTCATCTTGGTTTTAAGTTTGGGTAGATTTATTGATGGAAAATATAGTACAATGGACACAGCAAGTCAGAACATCAACTTGATCCTGAAACCACACAGATCCTGACACATCGAAAAAAGAGAACTGTCATCAGTCAACATCATAGCAAAGCCTATACCTGGTGGTATAGCATGGGACAAAACTGATTATGAAATCTATGGCCCGGTTGAGCTCTTAAAATATTCACACCAATTTAAGATCTCCTTAAGTGACTTTGTATCACCTGGTACTTTCTCTGATGATTGGGACTTTGAAAATATTAATAATATGATGTCAGATTTAAAAATGTCAGCAAAATTTACAGAACATGAATGTTTACAGGGTTCGTCGAATTATGAGGAAATGTATTGTTACAATCTCTTTGGGCATCACTATCTGCATAAATCTGCAAATCCTAGAAAGGTTTTCAGTTATAATCAATGGGAACATTGTCCAACTCCCCCAAAAGGCAGTTCGAAAACATTTTATGAGAAATTTCCATACTTCTCAGCGTTTAATTACACTAATCCAGAAACGTTTTATTTCAAAGTGTTCAATAAGACAGGAGTGAAAAACATGTTGACAAATACTAAACTGATTTATTCTGAAAAATGTAATGAAAAAATGTCTGCATTTGGTTTTGAATTTTGGAAAAATAACATTGAGACAAAAACCATCTGGGGTACAAAAGAGTGGCAGGTACAAGGTCTAGAATCATTGTTTAGAGCCTGCATGATCCCAGAACAAATAATGTTCCTGAATGACACCATTCAACACACAACCTTTCTTGGTTTAGCCAAGATAAAAGATTAAAACAACCCGTTTATACCAAAGCCTATGCCTGATAGAAACACCGCTACAGATGAGGGGTTAGACGTGTCCTATATTTTAAAACAAAACAGAACACTTCCTGATTGGAACAAATGGTTGATCTGGCCCACAGACACGAATAACTGTCAAGATAGATTCCTGAACAAAATACAGGGGTTCAAACAGAACAGGCCAGACCCAAGATATTCCCAGAGACAACATCCAGGGATAGTTACAACATACAGTGTAGGAAAACTATGCCTCGATTGGCTACAGAGATCCACACTTCCCGAAATTAAGCAACACTTAACTTTACTCAAAGAAGGTGCTGACTTGCGAGATTTCATAATGGGACCTTGCAAACAGCGTCAAAAACGTTTCATATACGCCGGTATATATGCAGCTTACAATGAAGCTTGGAAAGTAACACAAATTGAAGCTGCAGAACAAATACGAGAAATTGATCGTATTAATTTGGAAAAATCACTTTCTGTAGTGGACAATGGGTTAACGACTCTGTCCTCGAGAATTTATTCACTGGACAGCATTGTATCATCTGCTATTGATATAATAGAACAGGATATGCTAATGTTACAACATGGTCAATCCCAATTGCGTTCTATTGTACAGCTAGGCTGGACGTTACAAACCTCCGTTCAGGCTACGTGCCATGGCGTCTAATCAACATAACGTCATTATTTTCTATCTTTAACCTTACTGATAGACAAGTCTCTTTGGCACAAAAAGGAGCAGACTATACGGTGCTGAGCATTGAAAAACTATAAAGATTACCATTGACAATGTCAGAAAGACCTGTCATTGAATGGATAATACATGGCACCATTACAATCCCGATAACAACTTTTCAGTTTCATTACTGCCAAAAATATATACCAGCAGGCCTGTATGAAAGGTTGAGTAAAGAATACATCAAATCAACCTGGAATTTACCTTATACACATAGATGTTATATTGAAAGGAAAAAATAGGTATTTCTTAGATGTAACAATTGTAAAAAATCATTAAGCGGTACACTTCTGTGTCAAGGTATTAACTTGCATGGAGCCTGCGAAGGTTCATCAAACAACCTTTCATGTCATCTGCACGGCACCCTTGCTACACAGATAGAGCCCTTTTTCAGACAATTTTCCAACAGTAGCTACGTTATATTAAGTGACAACAGCTGTTGTGGCATGATGCTAGGAAAAGCCTATCTCGTGAGCGTTACTTCCAGGGTCATTTGTTGTATGCAAGTATTGTATCCAAACAGCAATCCAGACATGGAGGCAGCAATATGGCCTTCTGTGAATATCTCTTCTATTCGAATTGATACTTTAAGCAGAATGAAGTCTATTATTTTACAAACAACTGTGCCTTTAACCTCATCCAAAGAGACGTATGAACTGCAAGTTGCAAGAACAGCAGCAGAGATACATACCCTATTATCGACAAATTGCCCCATGCATTTCGTAGAAATGTTAAGCCAAATCTTAAACATGACAGATACAAGTGGCATCGCACATGTATTTAAGACAATTTTTTCAGGACTGTTATTACCCTTTGAAACAGTTCTGGGCATCTTCCCGAATTTTGTGCATTCTCTTTTCGGTGGCCTGCCTCTTATTTTGGGACTCGTAGCAGGAATTTTATTTTTGTTCCTCCTGCTCCGATATGGCAAGCCAAGTCACAGACAAAACTCAGGCTACGATGGAAGAAACGATCCTAGCAATACGATACCGGGACCGTATCACTAAGGTCCTCGGATTGGCCCGGCTAAGAGATCTGAATACTACCTGGTTTCTTTCGTTCAGACCAATTTGGCAAAATTGCATCTTACCTGTGCTTCAATGTCTGCTATGCGGAGAAGAATGCGTGTTTTCGTCTGTCTTACACTACCATCAGCAGTACCAATGGATATCGATGCTTTGCTTTGTCCGGTAACGACTCATGCAACGTGTTGTCCCCAGCGGCTACCTATTCTGATGACGGCATTCGTTGAGACTTCACCATTATGATTAGGTGGCAGTGAAGTACGAGATGAAAGCGGCACCACACAGGTACAACCTTCCGTGACCATTGCTGATCTATTACAACAAGGGGTGGTGAGGGACAGAGTCTCTGAATTAAGCAGAAAGCTCTCACCCAGTCAAGAGATCAGGGCTAGATCCAACACCGTTTTTTAGCTCACTGCACCATCCCAGTTTCAGAACCTGGCTGTATGCAAATTAGTCTGTTCCTGTCCCAGTGCATGATGGGAACAGGGCAAACCAAACTACAAAAGCCAATTCTTACATCAGTATTCAAGCAAGCCGGGCCGAAGAAGGCTGAAATGCCAGAAACCGGTCCCCGGTAGCTTGTCTCCTTTCTGGTGAAGAATTGGCTTGGTAGTTTAGTCTGCCCTGTTCCCATGATGCACTGGGCCAGGGACAGACTGATTTGCATATAGCCAGGTTCTGAGCTGGGATGGGGCAGTGAGATAAATAACGGTGATGGATCAAGCCCTGATCTTTGGACTGGGTAAGAGTGGTCTGTTTAACTCAGACACTCTGTTCATCACCACCCCCTTTTTGTAAATCGTTTTTGGCCACTATAGGTGTGGCAGGGTATACTCAGACATGAGTCCCTTTCTCACTGCTCCATCAGGATTCAAGCAAGCCGGGCCGAAGAAGGCTGAAATGCCAGAAACCGGTCCCCGGTAGCTTGTCTCCTTTCTGGTGAAGAATTGGCTTGGTAGTTTAGTCTGCCCTGTTCCCATGATGCACTGGGCCAGGGACAGACTGATTTGCATATAACCAGGTTCTGAGCTGGGATGGGGCAGTGAGATAAATAATGGTGATGGATCAAGCCCTGATCTTTGGACTGGGTAAGAGTGGTCTGTTTAACTCAGACACTCTGTTCATCACCACCCCCTTTTTGTAAATCATTGCTGATCTAGACACTGATGATGGCAATGCATCGCATATATGCACTATTTCAACTTTTTCGGAGTTGGCCCAACTTTCAATTACTGTGGTAGACTTGTTTATTGCTGGCCTATCTGAAATAATGTTCTCCCCTAACAACGAGAATAATATTTGAAATAGCGAGCACACTGCGTTCCCTGAACTCTGAATTCGGCCTTCAGTTTTGATAAACAGCACTGCTGAAAACATTTGGAACTATTTTTTCCCATGAAAGCGAAAATATTTTTTCCCAATTTCCAAAATATTTACTTTGTTTTTGGCACAAGGTACTCTGCTTAAAGCAGAACTATTCTTAGAGAACAGAACTTTTATTTTTAGAGACTCTAGAGACAATATTTTGAATCAGCGTCTAGCACACGTACAATCTTGTATGAATATGTGATGAAATGGTCTCGACCTCTTTTTTCTGTATTAAGAGCCATTTCATGAATGTAATTTTCGTGATTCATTCAGTCAACATTTTAAATAAACAAAATGTTATCTGAATGATACCACTGCTTGAAAGCGTACAGTATAATACTCATTTTCGTGTATCTCTACCATTTCAAATGCATTTGATGTATTTTGGGGTGGGCTGGAAAACACATGCATACTTATATGTTTATATATTGCTTAGTATTTAGTAATGATGGACATTATATGTGGAGTGGGAGTTGTAAACGTATCTAGGACCCTAATTAAATATCCCCGATTTATGCCCTTATGTGGTTATAACAAATCATATCCTTACATAGGCATAAGAATCATATCCATATTTAGTAATAGCCAATGCAGTCCAAATACGGTAAGGCTACTTCCTTAGACTCCTAGAAAGTACAACGAGTTCTTTAAACAAACCAAACCTCCAGCAACCTGGGAATTCCCCCTTCTTTTTTTTTGATTTGTTCTAGAACTCCTGCGAGTCCTGAAAGTACTGCCAGTTCCTAGTGACGGTTCTTATTGACGTCCTATGTCCAACCTTACGTCAAACACGGCACCTTCCAGGTCTAAATATACCAGCATTTGCCTTAAGCAAGACACGGTGGTTTGGAGCAGAGCGGCTATCTACGTACCCGAAGCCCAGCTGATGCGAGTGCCGAAGGAAGCCGTCCCTCCCATTTGATGCACTGAGAAAGACGCTGTCTTTTCTCATGCCGAGAAAATCCAGCTCCAGTGTTTCCAGTCACCCTTGCGGGTTACTGGGAGATCGAGTCCTGAGAACGAGATACAAGACCCCCTTCATTCTAAAACCAAGGTACGGAGCTGATTAGATCCTTAGAGAATTCTTGATTCAGATTCTTGGCAAAACTAACTTAATTTAAATTGCAACTCTATTACTCCTTCCCACGTACTAGGCTTACGTTAGGTACACTGGGGTAGGCGTTTTTTAGAAGCACCCGTTGAGTACGTTTAGTCAACTTTTATCATTGTATGTAACTGTATATATTTTATCCGTTTTAAGTATCATATGGCTCAGAAACCATATCAATGCTTTTACAGTATTATTTCATAATACTCCTTTTACTGTACGCACTTTTCTTTATGATAAGTATTGCAATTGTGGCAATTCACTTCTCTTGCATGAGAAAGAAGACTGCTCAATAAATAACACCCTTTTATTGAAAACGCCCATCTCTCTATTTCTCTACACTCTGGTGAAACTAAGTATACACGATTGACTGAGTGAAATAGCTATCTATTGTTTTCACACGACTCTGGAGATATACTCTTTATTCTGGAGGGAGCAAAGTTGTCATGTTTATGCGGTTGTCAGAAGCTAATCCCTTCTTGTCTAATCAGGGAAGTTAACTCCTCCCTGTTCATTTGAGAAAGTTTCTAGTGACCTCTGAGCTAGCTGGCATACCTAATTAAGTCTAACATATTCAGTAGAGACCTAGTCGACCTCAGTCCTACGTCTAAACTGCCGTTTATGTTATTCCAATGTGCAGAGCCTATTGGGAATATAGGAACTACACTACAGTTTTAAATACTTATTCCTAGACAATGTGTAAAATTTACAGAAAAAGGTACAGTGTATCAGTGACTGCTGAGAAATGTCGTCACAGGGGCAAGGTGTCAAGGCTTTTTGCCAAATATTCGGTTCTGGGAACGTAATTAATCTAAAAAAGTTCCCCCCCTGAAACGGGTCAGTAACATCCTTGTATAACAACTCTGGGTGTATATTAAATAACCCTGAATCCCAGAGCTCTGTGAGATTAAATGATTCTCCATTACTGAAACCTTCTTACCCTCTAGATGCCACCGTTTAGTCTCTAACGAGACAATACAGATCTCTTTCAATTGTTTACGCGATATAGTGGCTAACCGGGCCGGGGAATCAAACAATTCAGGATACCCGATTTCATGGAAAAAGTCCTTAACGTAAATAAGCAACTTGATACTTAAGGCCCCCTGTGACTTAAGACAGTCCTGTATTATGTTCCTATTTATTTCAGTCTCAATTGAGGTCCATACCTTATGCCACTGCAACACAGGACTCACTTTAATAAGATCTGTAACATAAACCAGACCCAGCTCCTTGTGGCAAACATACATGGAGGTCAACTTAGGTACGGCTAGCAGATATCTGAGGAAAGCGTTTTCACACAGTTGAATCTCATGACTGTCTGTAATCCCCCAAATTCCTGCGCCGTATGTTGCAGTTGAAATACATTTCGCTTTGTAAACCTCCACCAGAATATGTACGGGCCTGCCCCCTAACCTGTTTGCAAAATGTTGAACTGCCCCAATGGCACGAGAGAACGCTAATTTTCTCGTTTGGGCTGCTGCCGACCATGACCCCTTCCTGTCAAATACAATCCCCAGATAGGAAAAAGTATTAGTTTGTTCTATCTTAGCATTTGCTAGGGAAAGCTTGCATTGTATATTTATTTTGTGAGTACAACACACAGTAAAAGTTTTCCATATATAGATTTTTAAACCCCTTTGACTCATAAAGTCTGCAAAAGAACTCAGCACTTTTTGTAAGCCAATCTGGGTCCTAGCCATAATGACCGCGTCGTCGGCATAAAGTAGGATGGGGGCAGGATTATCACATATTTAGGGAAAGTCCTGTTTTTCATTCATTAAATGGGTTGCCACATTATTAATATAAAGGTTGAATGAAAATGGTGCTAATATGCAACCTTGACGCACTCCTTTTTTTATTGGAAATTTTTTGGAGCATTGACCCTCTTTAACAAATCGAACCTTTGCGCCTGCTCCCCGGTATAATTCTTTAACAAAATTTAAGATGTTAAAATCAATGCCTAATTCTGATAGGGTGTTCCACAATATTTTGTGGCTCAGGCAATCAAACGCCGGACTTAAATCGACGAAAGTTAAAGAAAGATTCCTTTTTTTGGCTGCCACATGTTTACCAATGATTATCGCTAGATTGAGCCCCTGTTCCACAGTGCCCACTCCTGATTTGAAACCATATTTAAATTTTGAGAGGGCTCCTGAGTCCTCTGCCCAAGTCTGCAGCCTATTTAAGATAACTCTCCCTGCTATCTTCATCAGGGAGTCTAACAGCGAGATGGGCCTGTAGCATTTGGGATCGTTTCGGTCCCCCTTTTTAAAAATGGGAACCACAATTGCCTCCTGCCATGAGCATAAAAACCCTTCTTTATTGATACTATTCAAGACATTGGTCAAAAGGGGTGCCCATAGATCCAGGTTTGTCTTGTAGATGTCCATGGGCACCCCATCTGGCCCAGGGGCCTTCCCTGCTGCACTTTCTGTAATGGCCATTTCCACTTCAGATAACGTGAAATGGATATCTAATGGAAATAGACCCTCTGAGTTCATCTCAAACATATGGGCTGGTAGGGCTAAATAAAACAAGCTACACTATTTCAGTGAAAACATCATACATTTTTCTTATCAGCATTATTTGCAAAGTGTGAACCTCTGAATCTTATTACTGGGCTCCTTGATACACTCGATGCCACCCCTGGGACCTATTTCCTGCTCCATTGATTTGTGCTCTATGTTGGGCCACTGACATCCATGAATATGTCTACAGATGTATGCATTCTTTGTGGCCATTGATAACAGGCCCATAGATGCATGGACTGTATGGGGTGGCTGATATCTATTCCTTGACTAACTGATACGTGAACTGTGCAGGGACACTGATATACGTTATTTTGCCTATTTACGAATGGCTTGTGTATAGCTACTGACATGCCTCAATATGACTATTGGCGCATGCACTGTATAAGACCAATGACAACCTTAGAAAACCCTTTACTGCATGTACTCTTCCAGTAGGATTGGGAGCTACAGTTCATCTCCTTGCCTAACTACATCTCAAATCAGCAGCAGACACCTAAAATAGGCCATACATATTAGCTGTGTCAATTATTGTTAAATAACACATCAGAATACGTTAAATACTGTTTACTGATTTACGTAGTGTAAATGGTTTTAGCTCTGCTGTTGAGATATGAAATAAAAACATAAACCAAACCCTCACTTCAATCAGTTTTGGTGGGTGTTGTAGTAGGCAATGTCAGGTGTAAGCATGGGCGGAAAATCCGTTTCGCTCGCGGATTTTGCGGATTTTCGGTAAATTCGCAATCCGCGAGATTTGCGAATTTCCCGTGAAATCCGCAAATCCGCGAGCAGCGGATTTTATGGCTTGCTCGCACTGTTCGCGTGAGTTCGCGGCTTGCCAGTACAACTTCGCACCCCGCGAGTAAGTGCTAAATTGCAGAAATACGATCTTAGCAAAACTGAAACTACTTACCAGGTTCAAAAGTTCAGGCTCATCATTAGTAGCCATTTCCTGTAGTGCTTCCTGAGGGGCCTCTCCAGAGTTCAGTTGCTAGTTGCAACTATTATGTGACCCTGCTCTGAACCTCAGAATAGTTACACATATGCCACAAAGGTCCTGAATTACAGCTAAGGGAGACAAGCAGGAGCCAGGCTGGAAGTTAAAATCCATTAATCAGCCCCTAATTCATTATTGTCAGTTGGGGCAGGGCAGGTGTTGTAACTAATTTTGCAACAATGAAAGCACTTAGCAAGTGCAAAAGATCACTAATCAGGAAGCACTAAGGAAGCAGGTGCCAGCTAAAAAAATATTCTGTGACACATTAATCAGCCCCAAATTAATTCAGGTCACTTGAGGCAGGGAAGGTGTGCTTTGCTTTGCCGAAAATAATGTACACTGGACAACCAGAGGGTGTGGTGATGAAACAGAGGGTGGCATGGGTGGGCCAGAGGGTGGCATGAGTAGTCAGAGAGTGGCAGTGGTGACAGAGAGTGGCAGTGATGAAGAAGAGTGTCCCAAACAGGCTGGACACGTAGAAACAACAAGTTCGCAAAACTTGCGACCCGACAGGTAAGTTCGCAAATTGCAAAATTGTAAAAACCCTCGCGAACTGGCAGAAACACGCGCGAACACAAAAAAAAAAAATCCGCAAATTCGCGGGAATTCGCGGATTTTGCGGATTGCGAGTACGCAAATCCGCAAAATTCGCGAACGCGAGATTCGCAAAATTCGCCCATGCTTAGTCAGGTGTAGCTAGATGTGTTTATCAGTTTAAGTACATGCATTATAGGTAAATTGGTATGTGTATTGCCCAGCTTGAACAATGCATCTCAGGCTTATGGTGTCTTGTTACGGCTCGAATAAGCCTTAATCTAGCCGATTTGTGAGGTGCAGGGTGGATTCTGGGTTGGTCTAGAGACGATATGTTAGGATGGGGTGCATTTCTCTAGAACCCCCATGAAAAGTCTTCCTGACTTTCCAATCAATTTTTTTGGCCCTGCCTTCCTCACATCTTATTGTGCAGATTCTTCAAAAGAAATTAGGATTTTTGCCCCAGGGATATCCCAGCGGCCCCCTGCGCAGACCCCCACCTTCGCAGATGTCATTTTTCCTCCCCATGTAGTTATACTACTGCTTCTGGTCCATCTATCCACTACTTTCCTCCACTTGCTTCTGGGGGAAAGGTTTCCCACCTTCTAGTGCTTCACTATGTATCGGTTTGCTAATATAAAGGCTAAACAAAGAAACTTTCAGGTGAGAGAAGGCCCTTCAAACAGCTCTCAAGTGTATGCAATCCCTCTCTATGTAAGGTCTCTTCTAAGGGGCCGTGTACGATCTCTCTAAGAAAGTCCTCCGTACGATCCTGAGGGCTTTCTTAGCGAATTATGCTCCGTGAGTCCGAACGACTGATTTCTATGTACCCATATGGTAATGGACTCGGTTTGCTCGGACTTCCATTGAACTCTATGGAAGCCTGTATACTGAACGCGTACACAGGCTCCCATATCAAAAAGTGGTGGGTGGGGAAAAGAGTACACCCTGTGGCAGCTGCCCACTACACTGTGGATGAATGGAAAGGGGGGGTCCATGGGTACCCCCACAGGACTGATTTGGAGGGCCCCGGGTGAAGGGGGGCCCGCTACGGCCCCCCAAAGTCTGATTCCCAGAGCTGTTTCATCTTACTGAGACTGAGTTGATACGGATGTCCGAATTATGCAATGTACCCGCTCATTCAGAATCCGACTCCATTGTGTGGAACAAATCAGCTGCGAACGAGTCGTACAGACAGGATCGGGATCAGAAACAATTTGGTCGGAACGGGGGCAGATTCGGTCCGAAACATAGGGTCCTATTCAGATTTGCTAGTTCCGGAACCCGTCTGGAGGCCTTCCTAGTGAGATCGTACTTGGCCCCTGATTGTTTCTTAGCCCTTTTACACAACTGGTTAATAACTGTGCAGAAAAGTACTATGTGGAAGAAATCCACACCGAGGTAACTCCATCTGGGACAAGTCATTACATGTTGATTCCAATTATCCTAATAATTCTTTTGTAGGTCATGTAGGTCTTAGTGAAATAATTCTGTTTGATGTATTTAAATCTAGCATTTTTTATTGCGTTTGTGCGCATATTTAGTTTTTCTACCACTCTTGATCATTTATGTCCCCGACCAAGCTCTTCTCTAAGTCTGTCCTCAAATCCCTGAGATTATTTTTAGTTAGTGTGAGAAGAAATCTGTAGAACCTGGTTGCCAATTTACAGATATATTCTATTGTGAGATGGGGGTGCAGCGCCTCATGTATTTTGGGTTCTGATGCATTAATTACGCTTGGGAGAAATTGTATTTCTGCTAGCAGAATCTGAAGTAATTTCCTCTGTTTAATTATTAAATTTTTTCTGTTAAAGATAACACCATTGCGCCATGTTGTGTAATCGAGGTTTCCCTTGGTAAAAAATATTATCCCAGGAGCGCAGGAACAAGTGAAACAACAGAACACGAGAAGCTGTTGTTCACATTATACGATTTTCATTAAGTTTTTTTTTTGCTGCAAAATATGTCCCTGCATCCAAAATGGATGCAAGGGTGGATTTAATACAAAATAAAATGGCACCAAATGCCAGACTTCATATCTCGCAATAACATAATGGGCCATATGTACAGACATATTTCCCATAGACACAGAATGGGTAAAACTCTTTGATACATCTGGCCCAATATCACATAATTTTCATAATTTCTGCAAAGGAAATTATCCAAATTTTACGCAATTCTAGTATTAAGCCCCTTCTCCACTTCTCCCATATAGTGCTGATGACAGCACTGTATGCCATGAATTGACTGGTTAGGATGCAATATTACTTTCCTACAGTTCGCTAATTTCAAAACACACTCCAACCATGGTTATGTCCAACCATGTCCAAGCTATGAGAACTGAGGAATCCCTCTGCTATGAAGGCCCAGCAAATGTAGAGCCGGATTATATAACAGCAGGTTTTCTGTGCACATCTTTTTCAGCACTTCAGTGGTGTTCGGAGTAGCCTAGTGGGTCCTATTTTTCATACTTACCTTAAATGATTCGAGCAATTAATGAGCCTTGATCAGGTCCTCTTCTGATTATCCCAGTTTCGTGGAGGTGCACTTCATCTAGACATGTTGCCACCTATTACCATAGGCCCCAAAACCTCAATGAACAACCTCTGCTAGCGGAGTGTTACCCTGTGGCTGCCTTCACACCAAATAAAGCTCTTCAGTAAAGAG
This sequence comes from Lissotriton vulgaris, assembly GCF_964263255.1. NCBI lineage: Eukaryota > Metazoa > Chordata > Amphibia > Caudata > Salamandridae > Lissotriton > Lissotriton vulgaris. The sequence goes on along the minus strand of NC_141689.1, from coordinate 1,193,823,897 downwards.
TCACATTCTCTGAAGTCGCTCAGTGGTAACAAGAGCCATAGGCCAATGAAGAAGTAAAGGAGGCTGTGCAGCATGAGGATTGTAGCCAGGGCTATCCAGTACTACGCTGGCAATTTGAGAGTTTACTGAATCTCTACGAGATGCCCAGTGGAAAAATGGAACCTTCTTTATCTATATGGATTTCCCAGACAGTAAAAGGTATGTACACTTCTTCTACATGTAAGTGTGCCTCTTCCATAAGGCAAGAATTCTGTTGCACACTATTGCCCCTACTCTGTAATCTCTCAGATACGAACTTCACTAGGGTGCCTCCTGGAGCAGTGTCTCCTGGACGCTTATGCGTTTCATGTATTCTTGTATTATAAATCTTTTACTCACAGTTCCCATTCCACTGACATTCCAGGTGAGAAATACATATTTGCTCAGCCTAGTAATTTCACTTTATTTTCATGTTGCCTCTGCCTTCCTTTGTGTGTACCTCCTTTCTATTGGCTGTTGTGGTGCTTGCTCACTATGTTTAGTACAGTTATGAGCTTGACATACCCAGCTATAGGCAGCATTTAAGCTCTTTTGAAATGTATTTAATGTGTTCAGTTGGATGTTCTGTAGTGTTTCCAAATGGAAAGTTGTGTGCACAGTGAGAGCCAATTGCGTAGCACATAACAACGGAGTTCAGTGCTTGATGGCATCTTTTCAAACGACATCAGACAAGACAGGAATCCCGATTCCTCTGGCCAGTTCAGACCATTTGGCAGTGCCCTTCGAGCTGAATAGTTCTCATCCCTCCTCGTCCCCTTCTGACACTAAGATATGGGAGCTCAGGCGAGATTTTAAGCAGATTAGCAATGAAATTCTGGCCCCTTTTATGAACGAGCTTGGACCTTCCTCTGATAATGACATAAACTCTGCAGTAACGGATTTGACCAACTCCATTTCTAGAGCTGTAGGCATTCTGGCCCCTGTTAAACAGCGCTACTGCGCCCGCAAGAGTCCCTCTATGCCGTGGTTCTCTGATCATCTTAGAGGACTGAGACAGGGTTGTAGAAAACAAGAAAGGAAATGGCATTCCCATCCTGATCCCGCTGGAAAGACACAACATAAACTGCTCCTCAAAGCATATAAGCTGGCAATTACGGAGGAGAAAAAGTCCTATTATGCTAATCTGACGGCATCATTAAAATCATCTAGAGATCTCTTTAAGATCATCGACTCCCTTTCTGTTCCTAAGACCGTGGATCCTATAGTTGAATCCCAGGCGCTCTGCGATAATATTTCATTTTTTTTCCATACTAAAATCGAGGACATCCATAAATCTCTCAAACTCCTTAATACAGAACTGGATGCTAGCGCCCCTCTGCCTTTCTCCTACGTGCCTGTCCCTCCGGTGGTGAAGTCGGCGTCTAGCCTTCTGGACTTCCCTCCACTCACCTCTGATGGGATAAACCACCTCCTGGATAACATCAAGTCAGGCTCTCCCCTGGACCCATGTCCTTTAAAAACACTGAAGTCATGTACGGAGGTGATTGTTTCCCCCCTTCTTGAGGTGATGAACCAGGCTATTGCAGAGGAAACTTTTCCCTCCTCATGGAAATTGGCGGTTGTAAAACCACTATTGAAAAAGGCTTCTCTGGACCCTGGGGTCCTGAAAAACTTCCGTCCAATTTCTTTCCTGCCGGCCCCTGCTAAGATTCTGGAGGCTCATTTAAATTGCCATCTTACCACCTTCATGGAAGACTCCAACCTCCTGGATATCTCGCAACACGGCTTTCGAAGTGCTCACAGCACGGAATCTGCCCTTACTGTCGTTATTAATAACATCCGGACTAAGGTCAACATGGGCCATACCACTCTTCTAGTCCTTCTCGACCTCACGGAGGCCTTCGACACCCTGTCCCCCTCGGTCTTGATTTCCAGGTTGGAGGAGATAGGGGTTGGAGGCTCGGCACTTAGTCTCTTGACTTCCTTTCTCCATCAAAGGGAACAAAAAGTCAAGTTGGGCGAATTTCTGTCCCCTTCTAAGCCTGTGCAATGTGGGGTCCAACAGGGTTCAGCTTTAAGTCCCCTATTGTTTAATTTTTATGTGACCCCCCTTGCTTCGGTTGTGAGATCCTTTGGGTTTGAGGTGCTCTCATACGCTGACGACACCCAAATTTTGGTCTCTCTCACCCAGTTGGTGGCTGACTCTGCCTCAAAGTTTAGATCTTGTATGGAGGCAGTTTCCCAGTGGATGATCCAGAACTTTTTGAAACTTAATGGAGATAAAACGGAGGTCCTTTGGTCTAGTGACTGGTGGCCTGTTTCTCTTGGGGACTGTCCTGTCCCCTCTCATTCGGCCAGAAATCCGGGGGTCCTGATCGATACCACCCTCTCCTTTGACCTTCAAGTCAGTAGGATGGTGTCTACCTGTTGTGGTATCCTCAGGATCCTCAGAAAGATTGCTGCCTACCTCTCTCCAGCTGCCCGGAAGCAAGCTACAGTGGCTCTTGTCTCTTCGAGACTGGACTACTGTAATGCGTTATATGGGGGTATGAACAAGTCCTCTGTCCATCGCCTTCAAATGGTAAAGAATGCTGCAGCCAGGATTGTTCTGAATCTCCCACGGCTTGCCTCAATTTCACAGGCTGGGAAGGCCTCCACTAGCTCCCTGTCCAGGATAGGATATCCTTTAAGCTTCTTTGTCTTGCCCATGGGGCCTTCTATGCCCTGGCTCTGAAGGTATTAGTTCCCTTCTTCAGCCCTATAGTCCTAATAGAGTGCTCCGCTCCTCCACTAAAAATCTTTTTCTTGTTCCGAGATTTGTAAAAGCTAGATGGGGAGGCAGAGCCTTTTCTACTCTGACGCCTAGGCTCTGGAACTCCCTCCCTCCAGAACTGGCCTCCCAAACTTCGCCGGGGCTGTTTCGTAAACAATTGAAAACCTGGCTCTTTCTGAAGGCGTATTCGTAGTTCCTGGATTTGGTGCCGCAAGACTTCTGTGTTTTGTCTGTTTGTCCTTTTCGTCATTGTGGGCGCCTTGATGCCCTTGGGCCAAGTTGCACCTTATAAAACCCACCTCATTCATTCATTCAGTGCTGCGCAGCGGGCTTATATCAGCCTTGTTGCCTCTTGTATTTTCCGATAGGAACGGAGGTAGGTTATGACTGGTTGGTAAACACAGGGCGCCGGTTAGTTACATGTGCGAACGAGGGCGCTATGTCGATAAACTTTTGTAGCCCCAATGTACCTGGCAGACAATGACCTTGAAAGAACAGCCCATCCACCCAAAAAGACAACAGTGACAAGGGAGCTTGGAGACATGCGCAATAAAGCCCCTGTCATGGCGCTTGTAGTGTCCTAGCATGGACAAGTTCTAGTGTTCAGGAGTGATGTAATATACTTTACACCCACCCACCACAGATGTCATGGTGACACATGACACTGCCAATAAAAGAGGTCGAGCGCACGTGCTCGTGGCCATTCTTACTACCCCTTACAGAGTGTCCGTGTCACGTCATTACCTCAGCATGAGGGCCTAGGGACCCATCATTACACTGGTGACGAGGTCGGTAGTGAAGCCCATGCGTGCCACTGCCCAACATCGATGAAAAGGGGGAGAGAGCTGCCCGCTTAGAGGCCACCCCCTGCGACACGGCGCGACGCGCCGAGAAGCCTGTGGGCACGTCGGAGCCCTGCGACACAGCCCGCAGTGACCGGGAGGCCCAGGACGCGACAGAAGGCTGAGTGAGAGCCCAGCGGTGCCTACCCGTATCAAATTGCCCAGCTGAGAAGCAGAGGTACGTCGCGACACAGCGGAGCCCAGCCGCGACGCCAGCCACTCCGAAGGTGAGCCCGCAGGCTGCCCGAAAGTCAGCAGGGACTGACCGGGGGTCCGGGGGAGTCCACCCCGCCTCCATGACTCTCACGAACAATGAGGGGGAGGGAATGGAGTAGCTAACCACCTCCCAACCCCCCTCGCAACGAGAGTGAAGCGTAATCAAAAGCGGAGCCCACCTGCAAAGTAATGGCGCCCTGAGGGGTGTGACGCGACCCGCTGCGGACCGCATGCATCACCATCCCCGAAGGCGGGTGACGACCCCGCATACCAGCATGCCACAAACACCCCCCCTGCCCGCACGTTAACTGTGAGGCTGACGCGGGCAGGGAGAGATAAGTTATCACTGTATGCCACCCCGCATGGCTACAGCGCCGCAAGAGGAAAGAAATTGCGGCCTGCACCGCCTCTCGGTGCCCTGGGTCAAGCACTACACACCCGCCAAGGGAATTGCTAAAGCGGAGCCCACCCGCTCAGCACAGAACACGCCCTGCCCCCGCACAACCACGCATCCCCAAGCACAACACCCCCCCCTGCCCGCGCGAGGACTGATGAAAGACAGAAGCAGGCAGGGAGGGCGAAGAGAAGTGAAGGCAGGACGGCCGCCGGCAAGAGAAGTATGCCCCCACCTCCTGGGCTCCCTGGCAGAGAAATGAAACGCCTGTAAGCGGCCAGCGCTGCTGAAATGGAGGAAGACGGCACCCAGCAGGGACTCTGACATGCCCTTTCACCGTACATGAGACCGGAGAAATGCCTCACCCTCCGTCAGCAACACACGCAAAATGCATGTGCCCTCCTGCCCCCAAAGGTGAAAAAAATACAGAAAAGGGACTCACCAGGAAGACAGCGTGATGTCCGGTTCCCCGCGTGGCTCCAGCCCCCGGTACAGCCCGGGAGAAGCTGACTGAGGGAAAAGAAAACACGGGTAGAAGGTAGCTGCAAGGCAGGCTGCTGCTGAATCAAAGCTAATTGCAACACTGCCATCTAGTGGACTGATGCTGGAACTGCAGCCAGGAGAAAGGGAATAGAAACAAGCCTGCGACAAGGCAAAGACTCAGAGGAAGCACAGGGCTGGATTGACAGCTGCAGGTAACTGAAGGACAGTGCAAGAACGCGCCGGCGTGGTGTCAGACCACCACGCAAATGCCAAGGATCAAGAGACACTGCACAACTACGCACCAGTGGCACAGGGACCCCACACACCCGCAGCAAGCAAGAGTGCAAGTGATCAACCACCGCAGCAAGGAGTCTGCGGCTGTCACTTCCAGTGCGACGTGGGAAAGAAAGCAAATGCAAGGAGGACGGTGAGGCAAGGAGAAGCACTAGCACCTTAGGTAGTAATCAAGCACTGAAAGAAATTCCTAGGGAAAAGACTGCGTAATCAGACGACGGAGAGAGCAGTGACGCCTTGTTGCCACAGGCGCACACCGCAGCATCAACTACTCCCGCCAACGATCCCAAGCAGCAAGTACCCGACGACACGGACGAACAAGGGCGCAGAGTGCACGCCCAGTGGCTGTCGACGCCACCGCAACCAGGTGAAAGAGCGCACGGAGCAACTGCGCCGAAGAAGCTCCACAAAGGTACCAATCCGCGCCGGAGAGCAAAGAAGCCGCACCCAAGGAACCAGAGGGTGTGCGCAGCAGGTGTTCAAGCAGACCGAAGAGTAAGTGCGCAGACCACGTGCCACGTGGCGACACGACGCCACCGCAAGGAGGAGGAAGAGCGCATGGAGTGCCATCGCGCCGGACAGGTATCCCGGACGGTCACACGACGTGACGCATCCCCGAAGCCGACCCGCTGAATGGTCGCACCCAAGCAAAGAAGCCGACCCGCCTAATGGTCGCACCTAAGCAAAGAAACCGACCCGTCAAATGGTCGCACCCAAGCAAAGAGTCGACCACCCTGGAGAAGCCTGGTTAGCAAAGAGCAAAGCAAGAGACAAAGGTCAGCACAGCAGGTACGCACCAGGAGCACAAGAAACAATCCAAGAGACTGAGCAAGACCACGCCAGAAAACTCCAGAAAATGTGCAAGAAGACAGCGCCTAGAAGCGCCAGAAGCGCTAGGAGCACATTAGGAGACGGCGCAGGAACGCATCAGAACCCCCAGAACACACCAGCAGAAAACGCAGGAACGCTCCACAAAGTACAAGGAAGGTCTGCAGCAAAAGACTATAAAGAGCAGCAACTTGCCCGCCGTCAGGTCCAAGTAAGTATACAAGCTATCACGCAGCCAGAGAGAAAAGGCGACGGTACAGAAGCGCAGGAACGCGCCAGAATGCAGAAACACGGAACCGCACCACAAAGCGCAAGAACGCGACAGGAGTGCAAGAACTCCACACCCGCACGACAGGACCGCGCAGCACTGCGCCGGAACGTGCCAGGAGCGCCAGGAATCAAGAGCGCCAGAGTGACGCTGCACAGCGACACGCCAACGACACGGGATTAGAGCACACAGGTCCCCAAGAAAGACAGCAACGTCTCGCAGCAACCAGAGCGCCATCCTCAGCACGCATGGTGGCATGCACCAGAGATGCACCAGGAGCGGTGACTCAACCCTCCTCCGTGCAGACAAAGCGCGTAAACGCCGTGACGGTGAATAGCGACCACGAAGAAGATAGCACAGCATGACGACTCATGCCGAAGATGAAAGCCGACCACCCAGTCTGGTCGCCAAGGAAAGAAAAGAAGCAACAGAAAAGATCGCGACAAACGGTCCAGTCAAAGAAGAGAAGAACACCATGCCGGAGAGCTATGCCCAGACCAGAGAGAAACAGGTGGATTGCACGCTGCCTGGGGAAGACTGGTCGGGAAGGCCAACGACAGCAAGAGGACCAGACCACATCGCAAGAAGGAACATGGAAAGGAAGGGCACAACGCCATAAAGAAAAGGAAGTGATCAATCAAAAGGGAAGATACGACGGCAGGTCTAGTCACCGAGCCAAGAGAAGACAGTGTCTAACAGCATGGACAAGACCAAGGGGACAACATGTAGAGGGCCCGCTACATGGAGAAGCCTGGTTAGCAGGAGCAAGCAAGGAAAAAGACTGGACCGCGTCGAGAAAGAGAAAGAAGAGAGAGAACCACATTCAGCACACAGGAACATCGGTACTGTCCAAGGAGCATTGCACCATCCGTGTGGATCCCAGAAATCCCGACAACCTGCATTCGAGAAGACCAACTATCGAAGAACCGTATGGGTGCCCCGTGAACCTGGAGTTTGCCAAAGCAGAGCATACCCGAGCACTAGACAATCCACCCTTGTGGACTACACAAGACTCGTCTGTGGCCCTGTCCGAAGTTCCACAGCGACCCGCACAGCACACACAGTCACGTGGCAGACCAGGGGACAAGCACCTCGGCCGCATGTCCTGTGAGAGAGGAATCCGGATGGGAGAGGTGCAGCAGCGGCAGCTCCACGACAGGCAACAGAAGCACGAAGGCCCCAGGTGAACACCTAGCACCGAGAAACGGTCTGATGAAGACACTGAACCCATGTCCTAACGGCAAGACCGTACTGGCGAATGACATCAACATCCCCGAGGGCAACATGAGCGACTTGGCGGTGAGTCCGTTGGCAGTTCCTCAGCGACGCCTTTGCGCGGCTCATGCGAAGCCCCGCATGGTCCACCGGGTCCCATCGTGTCCAGCAAGAGGGTCCTCCCAGCGACTCTAGTGAGAGAAGGGTCCAAGAAGGAGAGGCCAATCTTCAAGGCTCCAGTGAGAGAGGAGTCAGGCAAGAAAGGCAAGTCGGACGTTACTTGGCCGGCAGGAGGTGTGAAAGTATCAAGATCAGCAAATCCAAAGAAAGACCTCTCGTGCCGCAGTCGTCTCCAACCACCAACAACCGTTGTCATTCACCGGACTCGGAACACCGGCGAGACCTCTCAAGGGTCAATCATATTCTGCTCCAGGTACCCCAAGTGTTGAACAATGTACATAAGTGCAGCAAGACAAGGATGATCTGAAGTACACCGCCGAGGTGAAGCTCATCTGACTGACTTGGTACTCCAGGAACTTTCAGCATTCTCCCAGCCGATCACCTGAAGAAAATCTGTTAGGGTTGTAAATTTGTTTTATTCTGTTTTCTTGCAGGTTGGACATTTTGTTTTCTCTCCCCTGAACTTTGGGAGGGATGTAGTGTCCTAGCATGGACACGTTCTAGTGTTCAGGAGTGATGTAATATACTTTACACCCACCCACCACAGACGTCATGGTGTCACATGACGCTGCCAATAAAAGAGGTCGAGCGCACGTGCTCGTGGCCATTCTTACTACCCCTTACAGAGTGTCCGTGTCACGTCATTACCTCAGCATGAGGGCCTAGGGCCCCATCATTACAGCGCTGATTGATGACTGAGCAGCCCAGTGCCTCAAGCATGCGGACATCCTTTCACAGTGCCGTGACATTTAAAGAGGTCGGCCCGGAGCTAATTCAGTATTTTTGTCACTACCTCGCTGAAAAGACAGTAATATGTAGATATGACTTTCTTATTACTTTTACAGCTTGTATGCCAAGGTGACATTTACCATGCTGCTATCTCAACAAGCTTTGCAAATGTTAATTCAGGTCAGTGATTTTTTTTTTCTTATATGTAATGTACAGACTCGGCAACACGGTCTCCTTGGCTGTCTTTCTTTCGTTTTTTATAACACCTTTCGGTTCGGGTAAAAGTCACTTTTTCATATTTAAATTATTATGTTCCACTTGTGTGGCCGATACAGCAGTTTATTTTCAGAGATCCATTCATTAATCATTATAGATAGTTTTCGACAGGTACAACTGCTAATATCAGAATTACCGGGCCGCAGACCAGTGCTGTGGAGCCATAATGATGGTTGAAATGCTTTAAAAAGCGCTATACAAATCCCTGTAAAATGACATGACATTTTTATAACTTAGAGGGCCCCTTTATATCTTCTGCCATGAAATTAGAGTTGAAATGTTTGTCTTCTGTAATCCGTTCACATCTGCTCATGTTTAAATGTGTGCTGGGCTTACCTAGGAACTTTAAAAGTTTCAAGACTGAACCAAAATAATTAAAAACACAAATGATCCTTACTACAAGTAAACATAATATATTTCGAAAAGCTTACGTTATGAACCTTCTGCTTTCCCTCGAGGAACTGGGAAGAAGCGCGTGTGTTTTCTACTTTGTGACGTCACTTAGCCGCCATTACATCACCCTCTTGGTCTTTCAGGCATTTTGCCAGGGGTGGAGGCAGAAAGCACATCAGAATATTGCCCTGTAGTCCTGTTTTCCACGATGAATTGAAGATGCGCGGTGCAGGTGCATTAAAGTAGAAGAGAGTATATACATCGAGTGCTCCAACTCCACCCCTGTGAAAGACGTTAAGATTGTTATTCGGCAAGCATAAGCTCGGGTAGATCCTGATTACTTTGACTACTTTCAGCTTCCGTTCTTTTCTGCTTTCTGGCAGAGACATCTAAAGGATTGCTTCGGCCCTTGGCCAGACATATTTTGGGGACTTCTGTTCGTAATAACTCTGAATGTATTAGCCATTTTCAGTTCATGCATGCCTTGTTAGGCCTGTTCACAGCTTAAGAAATGTTGTGCCCTGGGCCCAAGCATATTTTGGAGCAACAATTTGGACAATTTAGGTGTAATAGGTAGTACAAATTACACATCTTCAAGATGCGTTTTCCTGTATAGATAACTGTTTGTGCAAAAAGGACTGCAGTTTGCAAGAGCCCATCAATTTTACAAGAACTACTACATAGTTAATCAGGCATAGGAGACATAGTTAAAACACCAGAAAGCTTGAAATGAAGAAATGTAGTTAGGATTTTGTTTAAAAAATCATTAATTTGAGAAAGATCTGGAGTGTACTGAAGTCTCTCCAAGAAATGTTATGCTAACTGCACACATTTCTTAAACATTCACTATATTATTTTGAGATAGCGTTAATCAGCACATAAGTCACAGGCTCTAACTTTAGAAACCAGAGCTTTTGCTCATACAACTGAAATCCTAGACATTCAAGCTTTCAACAGCAAAGCATAATCTTGGGTTACACAAATCTTAAGACGTCTTCAAGCTTCTCACAGAAAAGCAACCCCCAGCGTTAGACATGTAGATGTTTCAGGTTCAGATATCAATCCCTGGGGCTTCGGAGATCTTCTAAATTAGGAACCCTGATCAAACACTCAGATTACACAGATAAAACAGACCGGTAGGGTGTTAAAATATCGATAACAAAAATATAGCTGACATAAATATCGTTGCAAAAATATCGTTTACAAAAATATCGACACCCTATACTTAAACAGGTAAGTACATAAATATCGACTCCAAAATATCGTTGTAATTAATATAGATGTAAAAAAATCGACTTTTTAAAATAATTAAAATTACATTAAATAATAAATAAATATAAGTACTATTAACAAAATACATTACATTACTTTTATTTTTTAACTATTTCAAAAAAAATTACTACACTTTTTAATTATAAACTTAATAAATGTGGACATATAAATTAATTTTACACATTACTTTATATAACAACAATAATACATATATATAATTAAAATACCCCTTTACCCAAAAACCCAAAACTGACCCTGAACCCTAAAATTACCCCTTTACCCAAAAACTGAAAACTGACCCTGAACCCTAAAAATACCCCTTTACCCAAAAACATTTTCACTAAAAAAATCCTGTACACACACCTAAAATTAATTAAAAAATTAACATAATTAATGACATAATTATTATTCAATTAACTAATTAAAATTAATTAACTATTATTTATTACACTATTTATATTTATTTAAAACATTAATTAATCTATTATTTCATTATATTTAAAAACCCCTTTACCCAAAAACTGAAAACTGACCCTGAACTAAAAAAATACCCCTTTACCCAAAAACTAAAAACTGACCCTGAACCCTAAAAATACCCCTTTACCCAAAAACTAAAAACTGACCCTGAACCCTAAAAATACCCCTTTACCCAAAAACTGAAAACTGACCCTGAACCCTAAAAATACCCCTTTACCCAAAAACTGAAAACTGACCCTGAACCCAAAAAATACCCCTTTACCCAAAAACTAAAAACTGACCCTGAACCCTAAAAATACCCCTTTACCCAAAAACTAAAAACTGACCCTGAACCCTAAAAATACCCCTTTACCCAAAAACTGAAAACTGACCCTGAACCCTAAAAATACCCCTTTACCCAAAAACTGAAAACTGACCCTGAACCCTAAAAATACCCCTTTACCCAAAAACTGAAAACTGACCCTGAACCCTAAAAATACCCCTTTACCCAAAAACATTTTCACTAAAAAAATCCTGTACACACACCTAAAAATAAATAAAAAATTAACATAATTAATTACATAATTATGATTCAATTAACTAATTGAAATTAATTAACTATTATTTATTACACTATTTATATTCATTTAAAACATTAATTAATGTATTATTTCATTATATTTAAATTACTTCCCACCCTACTCCCCTATAAACCCACAACCCGCTACGGAACTATTAATACTAAATTCAACTGAAAATACATTATTAAATAATAATATACTACTAAAAATACTACTTTGACTAAAAATAATCATTAAAAACACTACATTACTTATAATTATTTCAAAAACGATATTATTGTAAACTATGTTTTTGTAAACGATATTTATTACAACTATATTAATGTTAACGATATTACTTACCTGTCTGTCGATATTTTGGTCAGACGATATTTTTGTCATCGATATTTCTTCCTGTAGATATTTTTGCAGCGATATTTATGTTAGGCGACATTTTTGCGACGATATTCCTGCTCTGTACCAAACAGACCCATTCTGCATTCCATACGGATCTCCCAAACTCAAGTTTTGGACAGTAAAGCTGTCCCTTTGGCATGTGACATCAAAACATTTCCTCAAGTTATAAATATATTAAAAAATCAGGCCTCTAACAACAAGGCTACTCTTAGGTTACATTGACTGTACATGCTCACGCTGCTGAAAGCAAAACTGTCTCATGTTCCACAGATCACACAGGCTCAGGCCTCTGAGCGAAAAACCACCTCTCATATTAAAGAAATCTTATGGGATCATTCATTAGTCATGTAACCAATATCTTAGGCAAAATGAATCTTACCAGCAATAATCTCAGATAGAAGTAGATTATATTATACAGATCTCACAGGCTGAGACTTCCTACAACAAGGTACATATTCAGGCTACTGTCTCATTGTGAGACAGAGACACCACACCACACAAATCACATGCTCATGCATCAGACAGAACATCTATAATTTTGATTGTACATGTCTTGGCATCTGTCAATAAAGCTGTTCTTTGGGTTACACAGTTACTATTGATTTTGACTTCTGACCGAAAAGCTCTACTAACATGGGAAATATGTAGACAGCGAGGAGATGAATGCCTTCACTTGTATGCCGCTTACTGAAGATTGATTTATGCTACAATATGGTGGATGTAAAACTTTTGAAATCATCAAAAATGTTTCACAATGCAAGAACCACTTCCATAACAACAAATAATAAATAAAAGAAAAACAAAGTTGGTGGACGCGTTGTTTCAAGTAACTTTTATTAGCAGTACATGCATCTGGCATAGAGACATTTACATTCTTCTGGAGTGCTGGACACCTTCCTTTTATGAAGGAGACACACTACAACAGTATCATGTGCAAGTTTGTTTCACAAGCAGAACAGGCCTAGTGCAGACATCCCTTGCACAGCCCATGCAGCCAAAGAGTAAAGTGCTCCAAAAAAAAACACAGGTATTACCACAGCAAACTTGTATCTGTTTCTTTCTCCTTCATCCTTGCCAAGCACGGAAGTATGAAGGGCCCGATTCACAGAACTAACTTAAGACAAAATCCTAAACTTACTACCATTTTGGTATTCACAGAAGGCACCTACTCATTTTGGTATTCACAGAAGGCACCTACTCATTTTGGTATTCACAGAAGGCACTCACTCATCAATGAGTAAGTGGCTTCTGTGAATAACAAAATGAGTAAATGCCTTCGGTGAATACCAAAATGAGTAAATGGTAATAAGTTTAGGATTTTGTCTTAAGTTAGTTCTGTGAATCGGGCCCGAAGATTGCAAGGTTACTCCACGTGCAAGGCAGACCAATGTGGGTACCAGCACTGCAAGTGTCCCTGAAAAAAGGAAGAAGCGTAAAATATTCAAGTACCCGTCACCCAGGACAGCCAGCATCAGGTGCACACTTCACTCATACACGGGTGAGATACAGCACGGGCAGCAGCACTGAAAGCTACCTAACACACACAGCTGGTTCTACCTGGACAGATAACATGCAAGCTTCCATTACACAGAGTGACAGAGTATGAACAGCTAAAGCAGAGCAGCTGTGCACTATGCTTGGAAGTGGAGGGAGGAGTATGCAGGGGACTGAATTTTTATTTTTCCTTATAGTAATATGCTATTAAAAAAATAAACTTTTTTTAAATTTTTTATTTTTTTATTTTATTTTTATTGTGATAACAACAGTGCATACAAAAGAAAGTGTATCTTGTCTTACCCTGCCATGTAAAGAGTCATACAATTCAAGGAGCCACACACAGCCTTTCTGCCCACATCCCGAAGGCCGGGCGGCGTTAATCTAAGAGTCACCTTTGGCTCTCGCAATGTTAAGACGCCTTTCTTCAATCATCAAATATTTTCATCACATCTTTCCCGTTTATAAACTACTAACAACTAGAGATGCCAGTCTAAACTTCTTGAGGAACGATATAACTGCTAAAATATAAAGTAGGTGACTATGCCAGTGGTCAGTTTAGTGGTATTGTGCTAGGACTGGGTGTTTGACCATTGAGTATTACATTGTAATTTTTGGGAACTGCTTATTATTTCAATTGGAGGTTAAGAATTCTGTACTGTTTGCGTAAGAAACAAAAATCTAATTCTTCAAGAAAATAAGGGCCATGTTGAGAAATGATGTAAGTATACCTGTGTGCAAGAGTGAGAAGGCTCCTCCAGAGAGCACACCCAAATATGAGACAAAAACCAAAGTGGAATTACACACTTGTGTCTGGGTCAAACAATGCAATAAGATCACAGCAAATGACGGGTGTTTGGAATTTCCCCAGTATGGTACGTTAAATATGAGGAAGATTGAGAATCTGCTGCAAGTGATGCTGAGATGAACAATTTGGAGCATTGAATGCATGGGATCATGCTACACACCAGAAGGAGAATGAAAAATATAATATTCAAATGAGAGAATTTGGTAGCGCATATGCATGTATCCTATAATAGTAAAGGGAGATACAAAAGAGTAGAAGTTGAGAGAGGGAGATGGGAGTAACAAGAGGGAGAATAAGAGTGACAGTAAAAAGTATGATGAATTTTTGGATGATCTTTTAAATTCTTGACCACCTCCTTGCCCCTCCACATGTAGTGTGTTCTCTGAATCTTGTGGTGGCTGGAGTAGGAGTAGATCTTGGCGAAGGTGCAAATTCGCCTGCTGAACTGGGTCTTCCAGAGAGAGCCGGATCTATCATTAGGTGTAGTTAGTGCACCTGGTGGTGTAACAGTCCCTAGTATGTTTGTTATCATGCAGTCCCCAGTACATCTATTGTTGCAACTATCTTGGACTTGGGGACATGATATAAGAAAGAGAGGTTGTTCTTGGAAGTGCAGCCATCGTTGCCACTAATATAGTTTCAGAATCACAACATCAGACTGCAGAGATCACTGTAAGAAAATGCAATGTCTTACAACTAAAAGTCAAATTTGAGGTTCTTGCAAAGACAAAAACCTGGTTGGATTCCATAGATTTGTGTATAATGAAGCAGAGCGTAATTTCTTGACTGGGGAAGCTGCAGAATTTAGGTTTGAATTGAATAAAAGTCAGAAATTAAAGAAGAATCTCAGGTAGTTCATGACTGAGGAAACCTTATGGACAAATGAGATAAGCAAGTGAAAAACACACATCAAGGAGTTGGTGGAATGCATCAGAGAGTTTTGGAATACACAAGAGTATAATGATCAATGGGCATAACAGGAGAAGAAAAATAAAGAAAGATGATACCGGAAGAGCAGAAGGAGGAGTTAGTATGAGTGATACAGAGGTTGAATAGTACCTGTCGAGGGAGGTGCACTGAGGTGGTTATGTTCATGGAGTCATGGTGATCTGTTTACATACACAAATCAGTATCCAAAGTTGCAGGGTATTCCTGACCAATAGTATTCTGTGGTGGAGAGAATTGTGAATATTTTGAAAGTGCTTTGGGAAGATTTGAATACCTTCTTTGATATTATGGCCCTAAAATGTTGATGGCAGAATGTAAGATGGTTGTGGATTGGCCACATGACGAGCTGCAGAGAGACTCTAGAACCTTCCCCTTCGGTTATGGACAAGTATAAATAGGTAATTTCTGATTTGAAAATGAAGGTCCCACAGAAAGTAGATGATTGGCTCAAAATAACCAGAACTACCCAGAAGTCTAAGGAGTCTATGCATGCTAATTATGAGAGGCTGATTCAAGTTTTCAGACAGAACAATGGTGTTGAAAATCCTGGAGAGTAAAATCTTACTTGGTTCTTGTCTCAGTTCGTTCTTGGGTTGCATCTAGAAATTAGCTCACATGTACAGCAGAATGTGATTTGATGGCCGGCAAACTCCCTGCATGAAAATTTGGAGTCATAATTTAAGAGCAAAGCCGAAGAAGATTGGGGAAATTTTAATTTTGGCCAGAGAGGGTGTTAGAATGGCCTGTTCAATGCACATTCAGAGTTTAAACCCTGCTACAGGTGGTGGTGCATGCATGCATCTTCTTTTGAAGACAGTGATTTCATGGCACAGCCAGGGACATTTAGTCCAAAAGTCAGATGCCAAGGAATGGCTATTGATCAGAATGCAGGCATGGACATAAAATATGTTGAAGAAAAACTACTGCTTGTCATATTTGCAATAAGATGGGCCAGTGGAAACAAGACTGGAGACCGAACCCTATCAAAAACAAAATTATGTCCAACTGCAAAACATGAATGCAGTGCCAATGCAAAAAATGCATGTTCATCAAAGACTTTCCTACTACCCGTACCGCATCTTCCTGCATTCCCTCAAGGAGGTTTGGCTATCAAAGCACTAATCGTGCTTACTTCTATCCTGCTGTGCAGGATGCCTGTCTCAGACAGTTGCTGATGGCTTGGGAAGCACCAAGGACCTGGAACACATCTACCATCATTCCCCCGAGGGGGCACGGTCACCAACACGCTTATAGTGCTTCCTTCTATCCTGCTCTGTGGGGCACTTTTTAGGGGCATCTGCAGGAGAGGCAGATGGCGCTAAGGACTCTCCTGCTACCTATACCCTCTCTGGAAGAATTCCCCTGAAGGGCCATGGCCACCAATGTGCTTATAGCACTTCCTTCTACCCTGCGCTACGAGAAGCTTTTCCGGGAAAGTTGCTAGTGGCTCAGGCGGTGCCAAGGACTCTCCTACTACCCGCAACATATCTACAAATATTCCCCCCAGGAAGCGTTGCCACCAAAACACTTATAGCACTTCCTTCTATCATGCTGTGTGAGACGCTGTTCCAGGGCAGTTGCTGGTGGTGCAGGAGGCGCCAAGGACTCTCCATCTACCAAGGACCACATCTACCAACATTCCCCCGAGGGGGCCTGGCCACCAACACACTTATAAAGCTTCCTTCTATTTTGCAGCAAAGAACATTTCGGAGACAATTTCCAGTGGTATGGTGGATGCCAAGGTCTCTAATACTACCTGGACTACATCTACCAGCATTCCCCCAAGGGGGTGTGGCTACCAACGTACCTATAGCCCTTCTTTGTCTTCTATTCGCGGGATGCATGCGGGGGAACGCACACGTGTGGCCCGCATGAAGATTTGGCCGATATCAGGCCTGTCTGCACCTGTCCAGACCGGGTTAGGGCTCTTTCAGCCGCTATTCAGTAGCTATTTGGAAGCTGCATATTCAGTTGTATAGAAAAACCAGTTGTAATGAGGTATGGGCATGCGCAAGGTGGCTGGGTTATTCAACCCACTATGCAGAGTTACAACTGTCAATAGCATGCTGGAGAGGGCAGAGGGTATTATTACGAATTTAATTGCCCTTACAGAAGGCCGACTATCGATCAAACAGAGGACAGTAGTGGGTAATTATGCACCTGGCGATCAAGGAGGTGGGCTCACTAGCCGTAGCAGCGGAGGGGATTATGGATTTATTCATGGCCCTGACACCTAAGCCAGAGTGAAAGATGCCCTTGCATCAGCAGCCAAATGTAATAAAAGAGCTGCATGCCCCGGTTCACCCCAGGACATGGGTAGGAAAATCTCAGAGTATGAGTGCTTGCTATCCGGCCAATGTTGCAGCTGATTTTCCCTAATCCCAACAGCAAGGCCTTTCCGACTGTCTGGGACAAATTTGAATCTCAGTTGAGAGGGCTTATGTTAGTTTCCAGCACTGTTTAGGAAATTCCTTGTACACTCCTTGTACACATCGACAATTTAGGGGCAAGGCATTGGGGATGGACCCAGCATAGAAATGTGCTACTAACAATAGAACAAGCAATTAACCTTCCCGGAAAAAAGGACACAGTATTAGCTAACCTAGGTGAGAGACATCCTCACTTGGAGCCCATTAAATATTGCCATACCCTCAATGTGAACTATGAGCCCAAGGAGAGATGCTCAGCAAAAAATCCACATTGCTGGACAAGCAGAATAATGACAAATTACCAAAGACAACTGTCATTCATTTATTGTCTTCTGCCTGCCGGTATGTGGTGGTGTTGGAAGGAGTCCTGCCTCTGAGATACACTCTAACTGAATCAGGGAGCCATCTCTTTCACAAAGTCATCCACTGGATGTGCAGGAACAGAGGATTCAACACGGCCTATTATAATAACATCTTAATGGTCAGAAGGTTTGAGTGACTAGACTCTACGAAGTAAAGTATTGTAGGGGACCGCATCATGGTGAATTTTAAGAACCTCATCTCTGCAAGAAATCTGATAACGTATAAGGGGAGTTCAGAGGTCAATGTGGTGATATAGTTATGCTACCTCGTGGGTTCTTTTATAAGACACCTCTAATGCAGACAAGGTGTTGGACATAACCCTTTTTGCAGGGTTATCCCCAAACTTTTGCCTTCTTGCTCCTATCTTTCTGACCCTCTTTTATGTTGTCTTTAGGACTCGTGGTATTTTATCACTGCCAATCAGTGATAAAGTGCATGTGTTCTCTCCTTTAAATATGGTATGATTGGTTTACACTTGATTGGCAAATTTAATTTACCTATAAGTCCCTTTTACAGTGGTATCTCATGTACACATGGCCTGTAAATTAAATGCTACTAGTGGGCCTGCAGCGCTGCTTGTGTCACCCACATAAGTAACCTTTCAAACCTGTCTCAGAACTGCCATTGCATGGCCTGCATGTGCAGGTTACTGCCACCACATTGACTTGACATTTGAAACTACTTACCAAGCCTTAAATTCCCCTTTTACTACATATAGGTCACACATAAGGTAGGCCCTAGGTAGCCCTATGGGCAAGGTGCTATTTAAGTTGAAGGTAGGACATGTGTCTTTATTGTGTGGCATGTCCTGGTAGTGACAAACAGCCTATTTGGTGTCTCACTACTGTGCGACCTACTCCTCTCAAAGGCTAGCATTGGGAATTCCCTTATATGTGTTCAGGTGGTAATTCCTGATCTGAAAGATGTAGTGTTGCCCTGTTTGATATGTTTGGAATAGTGGTGATGCTTCATGCTTACTGGTGTGGGCGGATTCTTTACTACTGTATTAGAAATGCACTTTTAGAAAGTGCAAAAAGAACAATTGATGGACAGAATCCAGAACAATGTCATATATTCACCCCTGTACAGAGATCTGGGCCTAAATCCATCGTTTTTTGCTCACCATGCCATTCCAGTTTGAACCCAGCCATATGCAAATCAGTCTTGACCCTGTGTCCCATGGGAACAGTCCAGCCAGAACTGCTAAGCCAGGTCCTCTCTGGACTGGAAACAAGCTTCCTATGACCAGTTTTGTGATTTCACTCCTTATCAACCAGGATAACTTGACTCCAGTGGCATGGATAGCATGGGACCCACGTCTGGCATACCCGGCCAACTCGGGGTGACAAATGCAATACAAACTTTTGGTGGACAGAATGCAGAACAATGCCATACATTCACCCCAGCACAGAGATCTGGGTCTAAATCCATTGCTTATTTGCTCACCATGTCTTTCCAGTTTGAACCCAGCCATATGCAAATCAGTCTTGACCCTGTGCCTCATTGGAACAGTCCAGCCCGAAATGCCATGCTAGGTCCTCCCTGGACTGAAAACAAGCATCCTAGGACCAGTTTCGGGGTTTCACCCCTCATCAGTCAGGATAGCTTAACTCCAGTGGCATGGTGAGCACGGGATCTACATCTGGCATACCCATCCAACTCGGGGTGACAAATGCAAAATGAACTTTTGATGGGCAGATTGCAGAACAATGTCATACATTCACCCCAGTACAGAGATTTTGGCCTAAATCCATCATTTATTTGCACACCATGCCTGGATGAGGTGTGAAACCACAAAACCAGTCTTAGGATGCTTGTTTCCGGTCCAGGGAGGACCTGGCTAGGCAGTTTGGGATAGACTGTTCCCATGAGGCACAGTGTCAAAAATGATTTGCACATGGTCAGGTCTAAACTGGGGTGGCATGGTGAGCAAAAGAATTATGGATTTAACCCAGATCTCTTGACTGGCGGTGAATGTTTTGATTTGTTCTGCATTTCGTCCATCAATTGCGTGTCTTTTAATTTCTCGCCCTAAGTGCGCCGGGTATGCCCCGACGTGGGTCAAGGGCTCACTGTGCCACTGGATTCAAACTATCTTGGCTGATGAGGGGTGAAACCCCGAAACCGGTCCTAGGTTGCTTGTTTCCGGTCCAGGGAGGACCTGGCTTGACAGTTCGGTCTGAACTGTTCCCATAAGGCACAGGGTCAAGACTGATTTGCATATGGCCGGTCTAAACTGGGGTGGCATGGAGAACAAAAGAATGATGGATTTAACACAGATTTCGTGACTGGGGGTGAATGTTTTGATTTGTTCTCCATTCTGTCCATCAATTGTGTATCTTTTACTTTTAAAAAGAGAGCATTTCACTGTGCTTATAACTAAATAAACTTTGCAGCCTTACTCCACTACACATCTGGGCCTGGTTGACATCTACACTGTGCATACTTTTCAGGCAGCCACAACACAGTAAGGGCTGGGTGTGTTAAGAGAGGCACCTGCATCCATCTGCATACTGATAGTCTTTTTGGGCTGGGAAAGAGGGAGGCAGGGGGCCACTTACATTTGATTAGGCTGTGTCCTGCCCTCACACAAAGGACTGACTTACCCCCAACTGATGTCTGAAACCAGAGCTGAGATTGAAAGGGTTTCTTGCACACTTCTAAAGGTCCTTATGAAGCGCCCCCTGAACAAAAACACTTTTGAGTATAAGTACAGGGACCCCATTTTTTTGGAGTACACAACAGCACCAAGAAGAAACTCTGCTGAAGTAAAGGCTGCTACTCCAGAAGGACTTGTACTTTGAAGAGACTGACTGTTCCACGGAACTGCTGCCTTGCCTGTTGAGCTGCCCTGCTGCCTGTTGATCTATGCCCTGCCAAGAAGGACTGACGGACACCCCCAGAGGGTCTCCAAGAGATTGCCCCTGTTCTTCCCAGAGGTCTCAGGGATATCAAAGTCTTTGCCACCTCCATTCCTCCACTTTGGGCCTTAATTGGAAAGCTGCCCAAGTACTGTGAGCTTAGCTCGCTGGTAGCGCTGTAGCAGAGACAACCGTGGTTCTAGCACTGCTCCTGATCACTGAATCCCTGAGTTTGGGGACTTCGCGAACATTGCTACTGTATTGGTTTAGTGACCACACTTCCCCAGTAAGAAGAGCTTTGGGAGCAGCGCACCTAGATTGGTGAGCGTCCAGGAGGCCCTGCTGCCGCGCTGCACCATTCAGCAACCCAACTGTCCCAACGGGACACATGGGTGAGGCCAGCTGACTAAGAAGCCTTCCCATATTTTGGGCTGTGTGACAGCCCAAATACAACAGTGGCTACAGCAAGACCTACAGGTGTGCCCCGCCAACTACTGAATCATTCACAATGGACTGTAAGCGCCTGCCCAGCCCACTTCTGCTTTTACTGGGAGCAGTGGCAACTAGATGTTTCGTTTCCAGCGGTGTCTGTGTTTTTTGTTTATTTGGACCCGAACGGTCCCAGCTCGGTGATGCGGCTCTCGCTGCCATTGGGGGCAGTACTGTAATAATGTCAGCTATACTGCCCCGGCGGGGCCCCAGTTGATTTGGGATGGTGGTGTTGATTTTCTGGTATATGGGGGACCCAGCGAGGTCAGCCAGTTGGATCTTGCTATTTGAGAATTTTCCCCCTGCTTAGTTACATACCTGGGAGGGCATCTAGTTGTCGAATGTGCCTCCCCAGTCCCAAGGGGGCCATACTTGCACACCTTGTTCTGCAGAGTTGCCGCATTGACTTCCTGGCTCTGAGTGGCCATACCTTGATAAGTTGTGCTCCGCATTTACCCACCTTGGGTTTCTGATCCTGAGGGCCGTAATGAAGTAGTATTTGGGGGAAGCCGACCCTCTGCAAGTCTTCCCGGTAGGAAGGCCACATGGGCAGGATAGTATGAGGACTCTCCCAACACGAAAGAAGCCTTCCCATATTTTAGGTAATAGACATGAAGGAGCTTATTGTTGCTTGCAATGTGGTAATTTATGTGTTTTCTTACTATAACCAAACTGTTGAGTTACCTGCTAATGTCTGGAGGTGTGTCACCTTGTCAGGATAACGAGTACTATATTAGGAACTGCATAATATGCACAGTATTGCTAATTCTTGTGTCTTTAATTTACAACCTGTTGCATTCCATGTCCTGTTGTTATAATGTACGAGTTTTACATTGCCAGTATAATGAGTACTGACTCAGGATTTGCATAATATGCACAACTTTTATGATTATGTCATTTTGGTCTATATTTTATGGAATATATGTACTATATTTTTTATGTAATCTTGCGTGGAATCTCTTTTGTGATGTATTCATTGTGTTACTGATGTGAGTGTGTTGTGCAAACTCTTTACACAATGCCTCTGCTGATATGCCTGACTGCTGCACACCAGATATCAAAGGGTGAGCACAGGTTATTATTGGCGTGTAACTTACTTGACCTGATTACAGTAATGGTTTCGGCCTGGTTGAGGTGCATACCCTAGGCAACCAGGAACCCAATTTCCAAGACTAGACATTTTTCCCATAAAAGACCCAAGAGGATCCCTTATCTGTCCCTCTACTGTACAGCTAGCAGATTTACCCCTCGAGAATAGCTATGAAATTCTATCTGACCTTACCACGATCAATTGACTTAAACCATCAACTGTATAATCTTGTAGGGACGATCAAAAGCAACCTGCCCCCAATGAGTGCCCTGCTATCTATCCCAGCAACTAACAACCTCTTGTCGCAATTAAAATTCAGGATCATGAGCTGAATAAGCAGGAATTTGGTCCACACTGTGTCTACTGGACTGGACACTTTTAATTGATGATCATGACATCATATTTTTCTAAGAAACATGGGCGATATTTTTGATGTCTATAAATGCTTATGTATCCCCTCCACTCCATCTAAGCATGGTCACTCGTGTTTATTTGGATCGATTTGTCATTAAAAGTGAATGCCTAGATTATAGAAACAGATAGCAGGGATTTAAAGTAATTACTGTTAATGGGTATAATAGTTGAACACTATAGGTAAATGGGGCCCGATTCACAGAACTGACTTAAGACAAAATACCATTTTGGTATTCACAGAAGGCACTTACTCATTTCGGTATTCACAGAAGTTAGGAGTCCTAACTTTAGGACTCCTAAATGCGTTCTGTGAATACCGAAAGTCTTAAAGTTCGGACTTTTCTCAATTTAGGAGTAGTAAAGTTGGGACTCCTAACTTTAGGACTTCTAAACTGAGAAACATCCTAACTTTAAGACTTTCGTTATTAACGTAAGGCATTTAGGAGTCCTAAAGTTAGAAGTCCTAACTTTACTACTCCTAAACTGAGAAAAATCCTAACTTGAAGACTTTCGGTATTCACAGAAGGCATTTAGGAGTCCTAAAGTTAGGACTCCTAACTTCTGTGAATATCGAAATGAGTAAGTTTTCTGTGAATACCAAAATGAGTAAGTACCTTCAGTGAATACCAAAATAGTAGTAAGTTTAGGATTTTAACTTAAGTTAGTTCTGTGAATCGGGCCCATGGTGTTTATAACAATGATTTTGAAAATTCACTACATGTAAAATTTACCAATCTATTTCAATTTGTAGAAAATATCAAGGATAGACACATCACTTTGGGACAGGAATTCCACTTAATTCTGGACTGTGACTTTAATGCTAATTTGGAAGAAAGCATAACCGAAGAGCTTAGTGCAGCATTACGACACACAATGGCGACTAAAGATCCTAGAGCTAGAGAACTTGGGGGATTTAAAGGATTCCTAATCAGACTATGATTTGTGTAATGTAATAGAGTTTTTTTGGAAGCGGTACAAACCCTATGCCCACTGTTTGGGTGAGAGGCTGTGCCACTGCAATTAGTTATATTTTTCTAGCAACAGGATTGGCTCAGCTCTTAGAGCAGGGAATGATCGTAGAATCCATCCATGGAGACCTTAACCCCCTTGTGGCAACCTAGATATTATCGCTAACTAAAGTACCCAGCCCCCTGGAGGCCGTTTCCTGTCCCCAACCCACATCCAATGGTCTCAGTTTTGTTTGGAGGATGCCACATCCTTCTCAGTCTCTAGCACCTCTCATTGAGGAAAACGGGGACTTCTTTTTAAGTTATCTAGAGGGAGAGTAGTCAATTGTCCACTCTTTTGAAGACTTGTGTAATCACATCAAATCTGCTCTTTTAAAACTAGTAACAAATCAAAGCAGCACATGCTGATGGTTCAACAAGGTTTGCTCTATTACAAACAGAAGACTACACGAAGCCCTTGGAGAGGAGTCAAGAGACCCGAACAAAGTGTCTCTCTTTCTCAGGCTATACAAGTCAGCTGTTAAATTGAGACATAATGAGATGAATAGCGAGAACTGAGGCAATTTAGTGATCACAGCCTCCACCAAAATCTCTTTGGCCTTTTGGGCCACTGTGCCCTCCATCAGAGCTACTAGGAGCCGCATCATAACATGACTATCTGTTTATGTGCAGACTGTCCGCACTCTTAAGCTTACTATTACATAGGAGGCAGTGAATTCCAAAGCAAACGTAAACTTAACACAAAAGTGCAAGTTTACCTTAGTGTATTAGGCCCTCAGTTGAGATATTGTTGACCTGCACTAGAAAACAGCACATGACCATCAGCAGGTTTACCAAATATGACCGTGTGATTTTGTCCATAGAAAACATACATTTGAAGAGATGCAATGTGTTAAATCCTACTCAGCTTTTGCCACTTTCAGAGAATGATTCAGATGAAGATGGGGTACACTATGATTGTCTAGATGTTACTGATTTGAGTACTAAACCAAGACCAAACATTCTAGTTTTCCTACTGTCAGGGCCTGATTTTACCTCGTTTGTGGATGGCTCTTGAATAAGGGATGGTCGAGGAATTCTGAGAACAGCTTCTACTGTGGGCACAGTAGTTAGTGTTGTGGAAGCCTTGTATTTGTGTAATGTAACTTTTTCACAGATGGATGAATTGATTTCTCTTACTAGAGTATGTTGTATTTCCAACAGTCTGACATTTACCATGTTTTCTGATAGTCAATATGTTTTTGTAATGGTCCAAATTTAGAAAAGCTTTTATCATAGAGGGGTTTCTTGACTTCCTCTGGTAAACCCATAAGGAAAAAGAATTATGTCATGGACCTTTTGGAAGCGTTGTAAATATCTAGAGAGATATCTGTTGTAAAAATGGCAGCACACAAGAGCGAATGGGTTTTGGTAATGCTGGAATACGCTATGTGGGTGAAATGGCAAGGTACTGTGCTCCTTTGTCCTGTACATGCAATCAAGAAGAACCATGTGAATGTATCAAAGACTCTGTTTCAAACATGTTATTAAAAACACTAGAAAATTAGGAAGAGCTAAGAGAATTGCAAGATTAAGCCTTAGAAAGGGAGAAGGAAATGTGGTTGAGGTTTAGATGGGTAAAGATTCAGGATGAGGTTTGAATTTCAAGAGATGGGAGCCCTGTTCTACCCAATGCTATCCTTTTAAAGGTGGCCACCTATTTCCATGGTCCTACATGCACACACACAGATTTAATGAAACACCTTTTTAAAGCCATCTGGTATAATCCCCATTTCCATGTCATTGCAGAAAATTTTCTTCACAATGCTTTACTTACTAGCAATTAAATGCCGGCAGGAGAACAGTCCTGGCCACGAGTCACATAGTAAAATCAGAAGGCCCCTTTAACCAAATGCAATTGCACTTCATAGAGATGTCCATCTGAAATGGACCCTGCTATATCCTGTTGGCAGTCTGTTCTCTCATTGGGTTGAAGCCTGCCCAACCAAAATTGAAATAACCTTACTACTGCCTAATTATTACTGTGGGAATTGATTCCCTGTTTGGCCTGTCAGTTTCTCTGGAGTCATAATGAAAAACAAAGTCACATAAAAAACAAAGTGTTGGAATTGTTGCATGTAGCACTACAGATAGAGCAGATGTTTCACTGTAGAGTGTTGTGGAGCAGATCAATGATCTTATCACATTTGGCCAAGGTGTGAGCGGTTACTTCTTTAAAATGTCCAAAAGCCCTTCCCCTGTTTTCAGTGAGCCTTTGAGGAATTCCAGATCAGAGGACTGGACTTTCTCCCAATGAGATCCTGATGGGGATAGCCATGAGACTTCCTTGTGTACCTGAAGCTTTGCTTGTGAATATAACAGATGATATGGTTCTGGACTATTGAAAAGGAATGGCTACTGTGGTACGTTTTGTCTTTCGTCAGGTTGCTTTGGTGGCCCTAGTTTCGAGACAAGAGAAATATAATGCATGAAGTCCAGGAAATTGGGCCCTAGTGAATAAACTCACCAGGAACACTTGTTTGGAACCATGCTAGATAGGACCTTTCCAGATCATTTTCATGACAAAAACTGCTGTAAAATATGGGGGTTGTGTTGAACTGGATTCATGCCAGTCACACTAACAGAATGAGTCAAGCCAGTGAAGAAGTGGTGACAACAACCACCCTTTCACAGATTCACACTCAAGCTCAGAACAAACGTTTAGACAGAGAGAAGACCACTTGGAAGAGACTCAAATTCAAGTTGAGACAAATGCACAGCTTGTGGTGAATGAGCTAAGAGTAACCACATTAAACCAAGCTGCTAAAAACGAGATTGTACACCACAAATTGGAAGAAATTGCAAGCACTTCATCTGGTAGAGTGCAGAGAATAGAAAAGTGGCCAAAGAGCGGTGAGAGACTGAGGAGCTGTTACGTCTGAAGAACGCATGCTTGAAATGATCAGAAAAGAAATAGAGCCAATTGAATAATGTGCTAGTGATGGTGAGCAACTAGAAGTAAAAAACTAAATCACTGAGGGGCATATTTATCATTTTGTTGGGTCGCACTTGTGCCACACGGGCGTTACAAGGGCGTTACAACAATATAGTCAGATATATCAAGCCACGCAAAGCTGACTTGAGTGGCCCATCATGGATTGATAAATCTGGAGTAATGCAAGGCAGCCCAATCGGTGCCTTGCGCTACTCTGCCCCAGGTAGGCGTTCCATGGGTGGAGCGTGGGTGTTCCCTTGCACCCACCCATGGATTTTGTCACATTCCTGGATTTACCAATAGTGGTACCCCTGGGAATGCATCAAAACCCTACACCTCCCTAGGGGAGGCATAACTCGGAGAAATAACTTTAATTTCTCCTCTTTTTTTTCTCTTTCTATGGGCGCTGCATTACCATGGTGCAAGAGTGCCTGGATTAGCGCTTGGGACCAAAACTGCACCAGCACATGGAAGGGGCAGGAATGCACCATATAATGTTAAATAGTGCACATTCTTGCCCTTTCCATTTCATGAAGTGCAGCGCAGCAAGTTGTGTGAAAATGTGATAAATATGCCCTTGAGAGTGCCCAATGGAAGGTACTTGGTTCCTGAGTGGGTCTACTTTGCTGAGGATTAACCTAATCTGAGAGCTCTTGAGAATAAAAATTATCAAATTATTTTTAAAAAACCTTTATGAATAATGCTATCACAATGAAGATTGATTGTTTTGTATGCTGAATTCGGGTGACATCTGTCCAGACATTGAGGTTTCATGTTTTGTATCCTGAGTATCCAGTAAAGGCATTAGGTCTATAGGTGTCATGTAGTTCCTACAAATCTATATAGGATCTGCGTGTTTAGGCAACATTATCTAAGGGATTGGTGTCCAGACTGATTGCAGACACCCAAAAGGATATGATAGTCTGTAGACCAGCTAGATCACAGTGCCACTATAAGCCCCACAACCTTACCAAGGTGCAAATAGTTTCTGGCAACTATCAAACATGACAGCCCTGGCCCCTCTGAGATCATGGAAACATTACAGTACTTTTCCCTCAGTCACTTATGCTCCCTTTTTCTCAGAGAGATACATAGACTAACAATGGGGACGTTTTCAATAAGCATTTATTGAACCTGCGTCATTCTAGTATAAAATACGTGTGCTGTGACAACCATTAGACAGAAACAGATGTATACGACTACAAGCACCAACAGAGTAAATAAAAGGTAGATTTCTACCATGGTGCTATAACAATGAATATACGCCGCTATATAGATACATGGCAGTAATCATGAGTACTCCTACTATGAAAACCATACCTAAGTGTACCTAAGTGTGCCTAGCATGTATGTAGGTGTGAAGCCAAGAATCCCATAGGAAAGAGCCAACCCCATTACTTGATAGGAGAGGATGACGAACCCCGTCTTGGTCTTGAATTGGACAACATGCAAGTGATCTCAAACCACTGCATGCTGGAGTGTCTGCCTGCAGGGACTTCAGCGTCTTGTGTCTGCATGGAAGCTTCTCCTCTGGTTTGCCCAGTGAAGATGTGGTGCTTATATACCCAAAAGGTACTCTCAAGGGTTCTACCTAGATGTGTGATGATACTGTGGTCCTGTTGTACAAGGATGACAATAGCGGTGACTTTTGTACAGAGTTATACAGAGGACGGTAATCCTTCTGTGATTCTAAGAATCCTCATGTATGATTAAAGAGCCTAGTTTTCGAAGAAAAGGCACACAACATTTATTCGGCACCTAACTAGGTAAAAGGTCAATGCCAGAGTCATTATGTAGAGCATGGTAGGACAAATGTAGGTAAAGGGTCCTGCAGCTACCTAGACCTATATTGGGGTACATTGGGGCTCAGAACCTAGGTTCCCGTAGAAAGGTTGGATTTTTTTAACCAATAGTGAATCCAGCTGTAGTTTACAGGTTTGTGAACCTAAAGTCAACTGAGCTAACAGACTAACTTTGACAATGAACTGGAAATTTAGCAGAATTCCTTTGAAGAATCAATGAGCAGATTTACATTTTTGATTTCTTTTGGTTCTGACTTGAGAGAAACCATGGTTCAAGCTTGCGAACCCTCAGGCAGACCGGGGGGTAGCTGATGAAAAAACAACAACGAAGCGCATGCAGCCTCTGGACAGCATACACTCAAGGAGACTGGGAGGCAGCGGGTGTAGATCGCGCAGTGGTCAGTCCTCTCCCGCACCAGTAAAATGGAACGGAGGGAGCGGTGACTCACTTGGAAACGCTGCAATGCCAACCAGGGGAAAGGGACGCTTGCATGTCCACCAGCAAAGCACCATGAACTCCTTTGCCGATATCTCGATGAGCGCGGACAAGCTTCCCCCCGCACTCCTGCCAGCAGCTAGCTCTGCTTCACACCCTCTGATCCGGAGCGCACCAGCAAGCACCAGGAGCCCCCTTGCCGCTATCTCGATCTGCCGTCCCTCGAAGAGCATGGACAAAGCTTTCCCCCTCACTCCTGCCGGCAGCTAACTCAGTTTTGCACCCTATGACCGCACCAGCGAGGCAGATTCCGGGCAAATTCCGGGCGCATGGGCTTCGAAACGGCATCCGCTGTGCACCCCAGCCTCCCTTTCCAGAATGAGACAGAGTAGGGGTGGATGGGGTGGGGGGGGGGCAAAACAAACCCAAGATAAATCTGACCTGACATATTTAGAGGCGCAGCACAGATTTAATATGAAAATATAACAATAAGATTGTACTGTAGGAAATTATTCAGATACTGTATTCGTAAGGCTATTACACAAGTATTCCAAAGTTATGAGTGTTAGGAATTCTCATGTGTGCATGTATTTACCCACGTCAGCCATACCTGGTGTGATGTAACAGGCCTTACCCTTAACATACACTATACCCTATAGTATAATTATGAGTTTGCTTTATAGACGAGGTTCACTTTAAGTATTATTTTTCAAACTTTGACTTGCTTTTAAATGTGGTGCCTATGTTTATGAATGTACATCTGCATGCTGGAGACAGTTCTGTAGAAGGAATGGGCCATTATTTGTGACCTTTCACACCAATTCAACATGAATATAAGAGGAGCACTCAGGGTGTAATCATAAGAGCACCTATAAACTAATCCTAATCTAAGGGTGCGGCACTACTGGGGTGTGTTGGCTAGCACAAGGGAATAAATGAACGACTAAGTAGGAGGAAACCTACTTGTAGTGCGCACTGTTCCTAATGGAATAATTCCTTTTCCAACAATTTAGGAAAAACAACTGTTCAGATTAATCGGAGACTCAATAAATAATGTGTTGAATGAAGTAAATTGATAATCTTGAAAATCGAAGCCCAATGCATTTCGGGACAATTAGATGAGGGAGCCTTACATTTACATGAGGGTTGTTCACCTAATTGTTTATTAATGTACAGTATTTTTTTGTTAAGTTATGCCTCAGATTGCATTTCTGCTACACATTCTTCGCATGCCATCTATTTTATTATTATTATCCGGGCATCCACAACACGATATGGTCCACCTCACTCATTGTAGCACAGACTCCCACAGATTTGTTCCTCACCTTTTAACTATCCCCAGATCATATATGGCACCAGTGCAGTTATCATAAACTAGACCACCGCGCCCAATTTTTTAACCCAATCTGATGCATTCCCGACATCAAGTGTTGCACCCATACACCTTCACGCTAGCTCCACTACAGCATCGTGATGCAGTTTTGTGATTAAGTGCAGTCAGTATATTACAATATTTCAGTCCCACTTTAAAGATTTGAGGGAACTACATATCCCACAATCAACAGTAGAGACCTGTAGCATCGGAATTCTTTATATAGCGGTGTGGTAACCTTGCGCGGTTACCCGATAGTCTCAGTCGGAGTCCGTGAGAGTGAAGAGGCGTCCAGACAGGAAGCAAAGGTAAATGTGCTTCACGCACTATTCCCAGCCACAGCAACGTTACATTCACGTAACTGTAATGTTCCTTAATAATGACCAGCAGGCAGTGGTTATGGTTCAGTGTGTGTTTATTTATATATTAAATAAACTCGTCCGAGGAGCGCCGGCCGGCGCTCTGCTCCGGTGAGTGGCAAGCGCGCTAATGGTGCGCGCGCATCCCGGCGCCAACATGGCCGCCGTGCGTCACGTCAACGTGACGCGTAACAACTAGAACGCTACATATCTCCCCCTTTTACCAAACCCAAGATCAGTCACTTACAGTTCGCAGTCTAGCTCAAAGTCTCGAAATCGGGCAGGCCTTACAATTCGTCTGCCACTCCTGGTCACCTTGCCAATGTTCTCTCGGGCACCTTGCCCCTGCTTTTCTGTATCTTCTGCTCCTCCGCTCATCGCTCCTTCATCATTGGTATTACCACCCGACACGTCCATCTCTGCTCTCTGAGTCTCGCTTCCTTCTTCACCTTCCTGCTCTCCTCTAGCACTTGCTCCATCTTCTTGCTCACTTCCGCTGGGCATCTCTTCTCCGATCACGTCATCCATATCCGCGCCTTCTGAAGACCATCGTCCCCATCTCACTATCTTGTTGCACCTGGCCATTCGGTCCTGCGACCACACATTCCCATCGCTGAGCAGAGCCGCCCGATCATATACTTCCTTGACTTGCAAGGGTTTGCTGTACTTGCTGTGTCCTTTTCTTTGTAAGGTGGCTAGCCTTACTCTTACCCACTCTCCTCTTTCCAATTGAGTGTCCTTCACATTCCTGCGTTTGTTGTAGTTGTTGGTGTAGATGGCTTGTGCTCTTTCAAGATTGGCCCTTACTACGGCCGGAGACCACTCGCTGGTTATCACCTTCTCCTTCCAGACCCTGTTGTCATGCGTGAAGGGCTCCCGTCCTCTCAATATTTGAAACGGGCTGTACCCCGTGCCTGTGGGGGTTATTCTGTAGGCCCACACCATATTCTCCAACGCTCTCTTCCAGTCCTTGTTGTTAGAAATGGCCGCTTGTATGGCTCCCATCACTACTCTGTTAAATCTTTCGACTAAACCATTTCCCGCTGGATGGTAGATGGCTGTATGCTTTATGGAGATGCCATTCCTTTCCATGAATTGTTTCCATCTCTCCGACGTGAACTGAGGTCCGTTGTCACTGAGGATGGACTTGGGAATTCCTTCTCTGGTGAACGTTTCGGACAGAAACTCAAGAATGTTCTCCGTGTCCATGGATTCACTCACTTTGATCTCTGGCCACTTGGAATAACGGTCTATGATGACGCATACATAGTTCTGTGTGCTCTGGTCATCAAGCACCGGTCCTAGGATGTCTATAGACAACTCTTCCCATGGATTCAAGGGATTGTCAAATTTTCCTAGAGCTGGACGTAGTGGTCTCAACGTTTTGTCGGCCCCCTGGCATTGGGAACACTCCCTGACATGTCTCTCCGCTCTTACGTCCATTCCAGGCCACCAGTAATTTTGTTTCGCTCGGGCCTTGAGCTTTCCTATTCCAAGATGGCCTTCATGTAATAAATCCAGCAATTTGTTGATGAGATTTCTTGGGGGAACTACCTTGTCTCCCCGGTAGATGAAGATGCCCTTGTCTCCTACTGACAGTTCTTCTTTCACTTCATAGAATGGTCTGAGGTTTGGCCTCACTTTTCTCTTCTCTGGCCAACCTTGTGTGATGTGCGCCCTTACGTCTTTGATGTCGGGATCTTCTTCGTACGCTTCCATCCATTCTTGTATGCTAATTACCTTTTCTTGATCTTCTATGAGAGCCACCAATTCCCCTCCATCTGCTGGATCTTCCTCCCCAGGCTCCATGGCTGCTGCTCGGCTCAGGTAGTCCGCCACTCGATTCTTGTTCCCTGGGATGTACTCTACGTCATATCTGAATTCCAGCAGTTTTAAGGACATTTTCGATATCCTGGGTGTGGCGCTGGCATGTCCGCACGATGTTAGTACCTTCACTAACGGCTTGTGGTCTGTCTTAAGCAGGAATCGGGTGCCCCATAAGAATTGCCGGAATCTCGTCGCGGCCCACACTACTGCTAGCATCTCCTTTTCAATGACGCTGTATCTGCTTTCGGTCTCCGTCACCGCTCTGGAGGCGAAGCTGATTGTCTCCATGTCTCCTCTTCCTCGGTCTTGCATGAGGACTGCGCCTAGGCCCTTGTCGCTGGCGTCGGTGATGAGCACGGTGTTGCCTTGTGGATCGTACCCCTTGAGTGGTATGGCTCCTGAGATCTCCTTTTTGATGACTTCAAACTCTGCTTGGGCTTCCGGTGTCCACTGGAACGCCGTGCTTTCTCGGGTCAGCAGTCTCATGTTGTAGGTTTTGGAGGCGAAGTGTACCACAAATTTGCTATAGTACTCCGCCATTCCCAGGAACGACCTGACTTCCTCCTTGTTCTTGGGGGGCGGTGCCTCTGCAATGGCCTTCACGTTCTCCGCCTTAGGCGTGATCCCCTGTTGTCCTATTTCGTGGCCTAAGTATGTCACTGATTGTAGGCCCAAACGACATTTCGACCACTCTGCCGTGAGACCTTTGGCTTCCAATGTTTGCAGTACTTTCTCTAGTTTCCGGTCATGATCTCTTCTATCTCTTCCCATCACCAGGATATCGTCCTGGAAGTACTGGACGTCTTCACAGCCTCTGAATAGGTGGTGCATCATTTTTTGAAAGACTGCTGCCGCCGAGGCTAGCCCAAACGGCATGCGACAAAATCTGTAGCATCCAAACGGGGTAATGAACGACGTTAGGCTTTTGCTGTCCGGGTGCAGTGCTACCTGGTGGTAGGCTGACGTAAGGTCGATGGTGGAGTACCACTGAACCCCTCTGGTTTTGGCCAACATCTCCTCTATCCTGGGCAGGGGAAATTTCTCCACTACTATGTTTTTATTGAGTTCTCTCAGGTCAACACAGAGCCTGACCTTCCCGTTGGGTTTCATTACTACCACCAAGGGCGCTAGCCATTCGGCGCAGGTAACTGGCTCTATGATGCCCATCCTTTCTAGGTCTTGGAGTTCCGCCTGGACCGCTTCTCTCACTGCGATGGGTACATTCCTCGCCTTGTGTGCCACTGGAATGGCTCCTTCCTTAAGCACTATTCGGTGTTGGAATTTCTCCATTCTTCCTACCGTACCCCCGAACACCTTCGGGTAGTTCCTCTTCCATCTGTTCACGTCTGGCCATTCCTCCTGTTCGGTGAGGAGAATTTGTTCCTTTCCTCCGGGGTCGAGTTTTATGCCGAGATCACCCTGGTCTAGCCATCCTAGGACGGAGGGTCCTTTCTCTGCGACGTATAGCTTGCACCACGCCGATCGGCCTCTGAACTCAAATAGTAGGTGTCGGAAGCCTAGCATAGGAATGCGATCCCCGTTGTAAGTGACTGGCCGTATGTCGAGTTTCTCCAGTTCTGGGCCCAACTTGGGTTGGAATTCCTCTTCCCACACTGCTCTCTGCACGATGGTGAACGGAGATCCCGTGTCTGCCACCACTGTGATGGTGATGCCGCCTATGGACAAGTCTAGGACTGGTTTGGTAGATCTCTTGCTGTCCACGCTCAACACTTGGTCGTATATGCATAAGACAGTGACCACTTCTTCCTCCGTGACTTCCTCGGGGTCTTCTTCACTTTGGTCGACGTATTTCACCATTCCCTTCTGCTGTTTCTTTCGACATACCTTCTCGTAATGACCTACGATGCCGCAGTGTAGGCATTTGGCTCGGAATGCCGGACATTTTCTGTCAGGTGCTTCATGGGACCAGCTTCCACACCTGTAGCACGTTTTCTTGTTCTCACTGCTCGCCGGTTTCCCTTGCCACCTGCTGATTCCTTTGGTCGCTGGTTGCTTGTTTCTTTGGTCTTTGCGGTGATCTTCCTCTTGTATTCTGTTCACCATGGTGGGAGTGGTTACCTCTTTCTTGGTTGCATTGGCGCATCTCTTTGCAAGTTCTGCTCTCTTCACTATAACCAGCACATCTTTAAGCGTGGTGTCGCCGCTCGCCCACAGTTTGTCCTGTACATTTGCACTCGTGGTATGCATGACCACCTGGTCTTTTATGAATTCATCCTCCCACAGCGCGTATTTACACGTGGCTGCCAGTTTCCTCAATGCTGCTACATACTCTTCGATAGTTTCTCCCGCCTTTTGTTTCCTTTGCTGGAAATTATATCTATCCACTGACACACAGATGGTGGGGCGATACCTTTCGTCCAGGTCCTCCACTGCGTGTGCATATACATCGTTGTCTGTGTCATCTCTCTTTTTCGGTACTAGACTCTTGTATATTCTCAGTCCTTCTGGCCCTAGGTTTAATAATAGGATTCGTTTCTTTCTCTGGGGAGTGAATTTCTCTTCATTTTCATCTTCTAGGACCCCTATGAAGTTATCTATATACTCCTTCCAGTCCTCCCACTTCATTAGGGGCTCTCCAGGCTTCGGTAGGAATTGTACCGGTGCAATAGCATATCCCGCCGGGGTACTCATCTTCACTTCCTTGCCACCTGTTCCGTCGGTGGTTTTTCCTGGGGGGCTGCCTGGGGTGCTGTGTTCGTCTCCTGTGTGCTTGTTCCTCTGGGGGCTCTTGTCGCTAGACCCCCCTTCCTCCACTTTGGTAGCCAGCGCAGCGCTCCCTGTGCCTGGTTATGCCGGAAGGTGGCTGGTGTGCTGTGGCTGCGCTGTGGACTTACTGTCTCTCTGGCCTTTATGCCGCTTGGCTGCTGTGCTGTGGCACTGCCACGCTCCTCGGGTTCCTCACTGCCTCTGTGCGTTCACTGGGGACGTTGTGGTGTGTCCCCTCCCTTGCTGCTCCAGGGTACCTTGCTGGTGCTTGGATGGCCTGGTGTCTCTGTGCCTCGTGGGAGCCACGTGGTTGGTGCTCCCTTCTGTGCCCTCAGCGTCGGTCTGGTCGTCGTCCCGACCTCGTCGCCACTGTAATGTTCCTTAATAATGACCAGCAGGCAGTGGTTATGGTTCAGTGTGTGTTTATTTATATATTAAATAAACTCGTCCGAGGAGCGCCGGCCGGCGCTCTGCTCCGGTGAGTGGCAAGCGCGCTAATGGTGCGCGCGCATCCCGGCGCCAACATGGCCGCCGTGCGTCACGTCAACGTGACGCGTAACAACTAGAACGCTACAGTAACTAGAAACCCTATTACAACTATTGTTTTCTTTTTTTATTCAGCGGTTCCCGTTTTCGCACATTTCCCGCATTCCCAAATTCTTCTTAAGAGCAAACGCTTACGGTGTGCCCACACTATCGCAACCAATCTCCCAAGGTAACTAACTGAGCAACCATAGATTGCTTAACATTTTTCAAGTTGTTTAGTACGTGTTATTCAACAGGGATATCCTCCCGTCATGTTTCTTTCAGTAACCGCCGCTGAAAAGCTTTCCTGAAATTACTTGTCCCAGCACCCTCAGTCACCATTCTCGTCATTCTTAGGATAACATCCCATTAGCAGGTATGCGTTTTTTATTTCTTTTCGGAACCATGAGAAAGCTCAGCTCTAGATTATATTCCATTCCCTAATTTAGCATTTCGTTTTTGTATACAGAGCCGTGCAGTGCAAATTCCATTGTGCTTTGAGACCACCGTCACTTAGCATTTTTGTATGCCACAGGTACTTTTCCATCTCATTTCACACTTTTTGCAGTCATATTAATAGC
Organism: Lissotriton vulgaris; assembly: GCF_964263255.1. NCBI lineage: Eukaryota > Metazoa > Chordata > Amphibia > Caudata > Salamandridae > Lissotriton > Lissotriton vulgaris. The sequence goes on along the minus strand of NC_141689.1, from coordinate 1,193,787,855 downwards.
ACAATGTCTACATGGAAAGTCCCGTTTCTAATCTTCCACAGGTTATGTTTTCGGCAGTTTCTCTCTTACCCATTAGCAGCACAGTATTTTCTACATTTACTCAGTCAACGGATGCATAGATGTAACCATGATCACCCACAGCATTATAGTAATAAGCACAAACTGATATTCCCTGTGACACTTTATGATAAAATCCTTGATGCTGTACACATTTTTTTAGTGTTCATATTAATTCTGATACCACACGAACGTGTAAAAACATGGTTTCTTCATGACAACTTTGTATTTCTTCATAGTTTAAATGATATGAATTTGCAGTACATTTTTCGCATTTATATTGGGTTTGATATCATGTACATGACATATAAGGTTTATATCTGTCTACTTGCACGGTTTATTTGTAACATGTGTGCATTACCATTAAGAAGGTCTGATTTGATCACTACATGACGTAATGTGTTTTAGAGTATATACTGCATTATGTAGGTCAAGCCTGCTGGAACACAAATCAAGGCTTCAACTCTCCTTCTAATGTACTATGTTTTACAGCATTATATTTCATTGCTCCCCTCTAGTGTCCTTTAATTTTTTTAAAAACTGTATATATAGCTTTATATTTCTCCATTCTTTACTGATAAGCTCTTCTGTATGTTCTAGGATTTCGCCCCTGAGGAAGGGTACCTTCGGGTCCCGAAATGCATTGGGCTTCGATTTTCAAGATTATCAATTTACTTCATTCAATGAATTATTCATGATCTATGTATTTGAAATGCTCAGAGATATGTAAATAGAATATATGTTGTAGAAAATACTCTACTTATGTATACGTATAGACAAACATTAATATACATGAGTACAATGTATTAATGTATACATGTTGCACCAAAGTTCTATGAATTAAACAATAGAACTAGAAACCACACATTATTTATTGAGTCTCCGATTAATCTGAACAGTTGTTTTTCCTAAATTGTTGGAAAAGGAATTATTCCATTAGGAACAGTGTGCACTACAAGTAGGTTTCCTCCTACTTAGTCGTTCCTTTCACACCAATTAACATAACCAATCTGCATTATGGACCACCCCTAGAATCATGCTTAGCTATTTCCAAATGCCAACTAGCTAAAGCTGTGAAAGCCCATAAACTCATTAGCTTAATCCAGGGAGTAGGAACGACCAGTCTAACGTACGGGTTCCTTGATTTTAAGTCACTGTATCAATTTGAACAGGTTTTAGATCAGATCCAGCCGCCACTAGCTTGGAAGCTGTATCTGCAATTCAGATATGGGACACTCCCGCTCTGTGCAGTAACTAACAAGTGGGCTGGGGGTATAAAGCCTTTTTGCCCAGGATACATAGTGGAGGAGGAAACAGTCACCCATATAATGCTATTCTGCTCAGCATATAAGTTGATTGGGGCGAAATGGATCATTCAACTTTGCAGAAATATGGGCATTAGAAATTATTGAGACTTTATAAGGATCCTAAAATCTGATACTGCACTAGTACATGTTGTGGCATGCTCAAAATTTCTCTTTGCTATGTGGCTCAAACGTATGTTTTTGCTAAAGAAAGCTATCTAGCCACTAGTGGCTGTTTTTTTGGGACACAATTTTCAGCTTTTTAAAGTGGGATGCCTTCGTAATAATGTTTCCTAATTATTAAAAAAGTTTTATATGGTCTTAACCTTAAATTATGTTTTATATCAACTTTTAATTACTATAATTGACCCCCTTGTTATTCTATTTGATACCTGTGTAAATTGATTGAGCCAACAATACAATGAAACTGCAATCCCTTATGCTGCTATTGATCATATTTTACTGTATTGTTAAAATTTACATGTGCTTTCATGGCTGAAATGGCCGCAATAAAGATGATGATGAGTAGGAATGAGAAGGAGTTTATAGAAGAAAGAAGGGCTGAGACTGAGAGTAGGTTAAAGGAAGAGGTAAAAGTGGATTGGCAAAAGGAAAAATACTTCCAAAACTTAATTTGACTTGCAGAAAAAGGAAACGGCTTGTTCCAAGAGCTGGTAAGAGCAGGTTTCATAAACCCCAAATTTGGGGGCAGTCGGGGGGAGGGGGGGTGCGAAGTGATTGTGACAAAGGCTAGATATTAAAGGTGAGCAAATATTTTCAAGGAGGGAATTTATTATTACAGGAGTTTATTATGTGTGTGGGGAAAAAACTTATTTCCATCCTTCTATGAACTGGATTGGTAGCTGCCATCTAACTTTATTTTTTCCTAAAGTCTACCATGTAGATGACATAGATGATAGAGGAATAGTGTCTAATGAAAGAGCTAAACTTAGTGCTTCACCAGTAGTAGTAGGTGATATATTTGGCATTTTGATTCCTTCTGTAGGAATGATTTTGAATGATCTGAAAATCAAAAAGCTGTCTGCCCTGGTAGATCACTTGGCTACTAACACAGATGGAGCTTTAACAAATATATATATATAGTTTTATTAGTTTTATTAGTTTCAAAAATCTGATCACCACAAACATTTGACTCATACATTTCAGCCTTGTCACATAAAGTACAGGAATACATTGCGATTAATAGTGATTCAGTCATAGTATACCCACCATGTCTTGTCATCTCCATCTCTTTAGTAGGAGACATACACAAGTCCCCCCCGATGTGTTTTCCATTTGCTCCCTTTTTTGTTCCACTTCTTAGACAGCTGGAGCTTTATCCATGATTGATACTGAGCTTTTTGCAATTAGGGCAATGGTTTTGTATAATAGATTTGCGTTAAATATTTCAGTGGCAGAGGAAGGTGGAGTCTGCAGCATGTCTCTTGTCCAGACATGCTGCCCCCATATACCTGAGATGGATAAATTAATTAACAAATGTGTTTCTAATATGACAGGTATTTCTCGTCAGATGAAGGAGTTGGAAATGACAAGTGCTTGGCAGCAATAGGGAAATAATTTTCACAGGTTGATGAGCGGCTTAGTAGTATTTGTGACTGGATATTGAGGAGAATACCAATCACTATAATAAGCATTAAAATCGGTGTTATATGCCTATTTCATTTTATAAGAGGGGTAAAAATCATTTATGCAAAGGGTGGGCCAGGAGCAATGGAGATTATCAGCCACCTGAATCAAGAGGGAATACAAGGGAATGTGAAAAGGGCAAACTAGAAGACCCATGGGGTAAAATGTACACCAAATTGAAAAAACTGGAGGAATCTACACATAAGCTGCAAAGGTTGACAACATTTGTGTATGAGTGTAGTTAGCTAGCGTGTAATTTGTGGTGACTCCCAGAGTCACCAGAGGGAGGAATGAAGGAATTTTTCTCATGTTAAGTGTTTTGCACTTTATCAAAATTAACATATACACAAAAAATGCTACTGAGCATTATACACATTTAGTTTGACAGTAGCTAATGTAGGACATGGTTTAAAATGGCTCCTGCAGTATTCCCATCTTGTTTCATGACTCGCATGCATTTCTATTTATAGGTGAAGCTCAAGTCTCAAATAACAAATGTGATTTGCATTTGCTTTCTTTCCAATGTAAAAGGCTTTTGTTTTATGTGATAACTGTAGAATATTCTAGTTATTTGCAATGATACACCTGCAGAGTACAGGCTAGTTTAATTTATATAATTTGTTACTGGTAAATGTAAGTTTGAAGGACACTGAGAGCAGCTGTATTGTGGAGGACTCCAGAAACGAATAAGCTCAAGAGAACTTCTTCTTGTTTTAACTTGTTTGGTCGTTTTATGTGTAGGTGTGTTAAATGTTAGAATTGTGTGATTTAAGCTAGTGCAATGATGGGGAGAGTTCAGAATTATTCACAGAAAGTCATTTGATAAGAGCATAGGAGGAGAATATGGTGATATCTTTGTGGAAGAATTGATTTTCCTTTAGCTCTTTTGCTTATATGACTTTCATTGATTTTAACTTAATATGGACTAATGCATTCACATATTGATTATTGATTGATATTGATTTGATGAATTTGTCTTTGTAAATATTCAACCTATGAAAAGTAACTGGGTAAATGTCATTGTAACATCTCTGTGCCCGTCTTGTTATTCTAACCCAGAGACTATAGCATTTTTTTTATTATTTTCTGTCTTGCCTATGCAAATTTTAGGAAATTTAGGATTATTCTGGCCTGTCGTCTGCTCTCCTTTTCTCGCCCCTCTGATGCTTTACGTATATTTAGGTCTGATACGACAAGGTGGCTTGTATTCACAATTTCAAGATATCTGCTTTAAGCCTGGTGGTTGCGAGCTAAAGTGGCAAAATAATATCTTGTCATAGATCATTGAATATGCAAGTATGCCTGCTCTAAGGCCAGTCACCGGGACAGTGGGGTAATGACAGGGCGGAATTGTTTTATTCCTGCTGTTGTTCTTTTTTTAATACTCAGCTCTGATTTTAGGTAAAATAGTAATCTCTTTCATTATTGCATGTAATCCTGAAGTTTGTAACCTTTTTATAATGGTGTATAGGCATTTGAAGTTGATGTTATTTTTAAAATCCTGTGTTTTTAACGTTGTCATGATTTATTGTACGGTATGTGATTTTATGTACTTGTATGATCATGCTATTGATCAAATAAGCATACATATACATATATTTTTAACCTATTTGTCAGAAGCTGGCTTAGTATGTGGTGCTCAAATATTTAAGTGTAGCAACCTACACTAATCCAGACAACCCTTATGATGATATTAGTGGTCTTAGACAACCTTAAAAAACTGTCTAAGTGATAGCTGTGGAGAGCAGCCTTCAGGCTTCGTCCAGAAGTAGGTTAAAGCAGCTTATTTTACTAGAACATAATCTTATTGATATAGTTTAGGTGAAAAGGAACCACACAATGTATTTATAAAAATAGATGTTTAGTATAAAGTACTCACTAACACATACAAATATCTCCTACCCGGAGATATACACAATGCACACAATATTTAGCAAAGAAAACAGGTAAGTATCACGAAATACACAGTGGTCACCTGGGGGGGACCAAACCATATGCTATATACTAAGATACTGGGTTGCGAACCAAGAACCAAGTCGAGACCCTACCCAGAAGACGTAGAAGTGGTGGGGACCCAAGGAACCACCCAAGGTAAGTAACCAGGTATCCCACGGAGGCCGTGTGCAGAGTGGGAACATGACCGCCTGCTCCGTTCAAGTCAATGGGTAAATTGCAGTTGCATTTTTAAAGAAGATGGGCCCTTCCCAGTGGACCCTGAAGAAACCCCATTGAAGACAGAAGGTTGGAGAGCCTCCCCACCCGTGGATACACAAGGAACCTAGATATTAACACCAGGGAAACAAGGTGTTTAGGTGGGAAGTTGAGTCAGGAATTGCCATCGAGCTCAATAAAGGAATTCAGGAAGATGCCGCTGGTGAAGAAGGCTAAAGTGTCCGGCGGAACCCAAAGGTGGGCTCAAGATGCAAAAGTACCTGAAAACAGAGGGGACAGAGTCTATGTCACTCAGGAGTGACCAGGGGCACTGAAGACGAATGCCCACTGATGTCGGATGTTGCAGGAGAGCTGACAATGATCTTGAAGCTGCAGCTGTGGGGAACCTACGATGCTGTGGAAGACCAGGAGCCTTTCACAAGCTGTTCCACATCGGATGTCGAGAGTTGAGGGATCAGTGTTCAGCACGAACACCAACAAGCCTTGGCATCTGCACCCAACATGGCAAGCAAAAAGGTGTAGAGTTTAGGACCAGCAAAGCCCAAGAGACTCACCAAGAGTAGGGGAGTTGGAGCAGGCCCCAAGCAAACAGGGAAGCCTACTTGGATCAAAGAAGTCCCTTGTGGGGACCAAAGATCTCTGTAGATGGGAGTCTACTAGCCTTAGCAACGCCGAGCCGGCACTGTGCACAGGGACTCGGTTCCAGCAGTACCAGTGAGGGATACTGGCCTCAGATACGGTCTGAGGGCAGGGCAGGCCTCGAGGGAGTTGACGAACAATCACCTGTGTTAATGAGCCTGTTGGGGTCTGGAGGACCCTAGGATGAGAAAACCGATCAGTTGTATTGCTGTGCCTGCAGATGCAGGGGAGTGACTCCTTCACTCTGAGGGAGATTCCTTTAGATGTCTTTGATGTCCACAGGAACTGGAGGGGGTCTGTATGGAGCACGGACACGATTGAGGCAACAGACTTGCAGGATGATTAGGCTCTGGGCAAAGAGAGTCTTCCCCGTTGCAGTCTCGTTATCCCAAAGCGAAGTTTGATGAGGTCAGTCCAACTCGGTCAGCATGACAAGGTCAGAGTGTCCAGATGGTTGAAGATGACCTGGAGTTGGTTCTGAAACTAATCCCACAACAAATCTAAGAATCTACCCACAGATGAGCCCTTACGTACCCTAGGAAAAGGGTTGGGGTGATTCAGGGGTCCAGCCCTAGGAGGGGCTTGACAGTGCAGAGTATACTCCCATGTCCTTTGTCCAGTTTTGTGCCAAAGTGGGGAGCCACTGGCTCCCTGAACTGGTTTGAACTGGAGTATGCAAGGAGGGAACCAAGTGTGCCATTCAAGCAGTCTCAGTGGTGCTGGCAAGTGCCCCCAGCCTACCCAAATACACTAAACCATGTCTGGAAGGTGGTCACACCTCCCTGTGATAGGATGTCTATTGTCCTACCTGCCCCTGCTCGAGCTTGGCTCTGCAGCAGGAGGGCAGACTTGGGTCTCTGCTTGGCAGCAGCCTAAGCTTAGTGTCCGGATCAGGAAGACTGGTACCTGGAGCACTGAGGGTCTCCTGGAGGAGATTTACAGTACATGGTATCATACCAACCACAGCGGCTATGGTGTGGGTGTATGATTCCAAAATGTTTGATACAAAACATTACAGGGTTTGTTACAGCCAGTCTAGGGTTAGCCATCATGCATGGCCACTCTGTATGTAATTATTGCTGATGCACTTACAACCTGGAAGAATGCGCTCCGAAGGCTGTAGTGGTGTCCCGCTCATGCAAGGGCATCCTCACACTTAGAACCGAGCACTCTGCCTTCAGGATGGAAAGTCCTGCTTTAAGGATGACTGATTTTAAGTGCAGTGACGTTTGACATAGGGAAACCTATATCCTTTGTATGTGTTGCTAAGACCAGCTTACACAGGCTGCATTGGCAAGCCTGTAGTCAGAGTTTGGGTGGTCTCCCATGGGTGGCACCATGCATGTTTCAGCCCTTGGGGGATCCCTGGTGTACCTATGCCCTGGGTACCTGAGTACCATATACTAGGGAATTATAAGGGTTCACTAGCAGCCAATCTGGGATGTACCTAAGTACTCACCATAAACGCAATTTAGGGTACAAAGCACAGGGACTGGGGTCCTGATTAGCAGGATCCTTGTTTGACTAGTCAGAAACAGCAGAAAACCAGGCAAAAAGTGGGAGTAACCATGAAAGCAGATCCTACTTTCCTACACAATTAATGGTCAATAAGCTTTATTCGATTAAGAAGCATCATCATAAAACTACCAATTACATTACTACAGTGAATAAATAAAACATACAGAGATGAAATGATACTTAAAATTGCATAGATTTAGAACAACATAACATGTTTTTGAATAATTGAGAGTCTGCAAGAAAATAAGAACTGATCTACATAGCTTGAAGCTCTGCAATTTTACAATGGGCCATAAAAACAACATAGCATATTTATCATACAATTTACAAAGTAGGTAAAGTGCAGTAAAGTTTGCTGTGAAACTTGATCACAGGGGCAAGGTGGGTGACTATCTCTCCCATAGAAACCCAGTGGGACGCATAACAAAGTGCAGATAGAGCATGTTGTTTATTTCAACAATAAGGGTCCCTTACACAGACTTGGGGTATACAACAAATAGGGTTCTACGCCTGGGGTAGCCTGTTAAAGTGAATACTGTTTATTAGCAGTCTCAGTGGTTTCTCTGAGATCTCTTTGACAATGTCTAACATTCATAAATGATTGCCTAAGGCAAGATTTGTCTAACTTCTTTATACAGTCAGGATTTGTATCAAGATCAGGCATACCCAATCAACATAAGGAATTGTTGACATATGCTAACCAAGGGTTACTCATCCCACGATAAAATTTTAGGCAATTCTTAATCATTTGATGATTAAATGAGGCTCAAGGATTACTCCATATCAATAACCTTAATATTAACGATGCAAGCTTAATAAGGTTCTCAGTATAATGAAGTCCCAGTTCCTTGTTGCATACAAAGTTAGAACAGCTAGGGGGTTTTGAGAAACAGGTGTATCATGAATCCCACCTGCTTTAGCAGCTACAGCGTAGGTGGAGGGCTAGATGGGCCTCTTCTGTCTGCAGCTTGGCAGACAAAGGCTCATAAATACCGTGAAATGGTGGGTGGGAGCATGCGTGAGTGAAAGTATGGATGGATGGGTTAGTGAGTGAAAAGGTAGCCAGACAGGGGATTGAAAGGGTAGATTGGTAGATGGATGGATACATTAGTGAAAGGATGTAAAGATGATGAGTTTAAGAATGGATGGATGAGTGAAAGAAAGAATAAATGCTGGATGGGTGGGTGGGTGAAAGAATGATGGGTGAGTGGATGCATGGATGGATGGATGGGTGGATGGATGAATGGGTGGGTGAAAGTGTGGATGGATGGATGAGTGAAAGGGTAGATGAAGTGAGAAATGATGGATATATGATGGATGCATGAAATAATAGATGGATGAGTGAAAGGCAGGTGGATAAGTGGATGAAAGAGTAAAAGAATGGATGAGAGAAAGAATGGATGGATGAGTGAAGGGGTGTTTGGATGGATGGATGGATGGATGGAAGGGTGGGTTGATGGGTGAGTGAAAGAGTGGATGGATGAATGATGAGGGAAAGGATGGATGGATAGATAAGTGATTGAAAGGATTGATGGATGGATGGGTGGAGTGAAAGGGAGGATGGACAAATGGATGGAGTAAAAGGGTGGATGGCTGAATCAGAGAAAAGATGGAGGGATAAGTGAATGGATGGATAGATGAGAAAAAGGATGGCTGATTGAAAGAATGGATGGATTAGTGGAAGGGAGGGTGGAAGTATAGATAAAAGAGTGGATGGAAGGATGAATGGAAGAATGGATGAATGAAATGGTTAATGAATTGGATGTAGGAGTGGGTGGATGGGTGGATGGTTTAGTGAGAGAATGGATGTCTGAGTGAAAGGGTGGATGGATGAGTGAAAGGTAGAGTTGATGTATGAGTGGAAGGTTGAGTGAAAGGATCGATGGATGGATGAAAGGATGGATGGATGGAGTAACGGATGGATTGATAGCTGGATAGAGTGAAAGTCTAGATGAATTAGCGAAAGGATGGATGGATGAATGTCTGATAGAGATGGATAGGTTTTAAAGAGTAGATGGGTGCATAGATAGACAGATAGATGGATGGATGGATAGTTTTAATGGATAGGTTTGGTAATGGTGGGTCAAAAGAGAGAGCATGGTGAAAGACTGAATTAATCATGAAGGAATTAATGCATTACAGAATGTAAATGTAAAATGGTAGATATCACTAGGTGGACGGATGAATGAAGGAATAACTGGATAGATGCTTGGATGAAATAGACAAGAGCGCTAGTTTGGGGTGGATTGTGATGACTTTCTGTATTTGCTTGGTTTCCTATGAGCTTTGGTTCAAAGTGGAGGGTATTTTTATATTGGGGGTATTTTAATTTTGGAGAAAATAGTCTCCTGCTGAAATGGTTTTCTTCAATGTGGATGCTATCCATGTTGGCATATCCCCAGACACCTGCACCATACGTATCTACTGAAACACATAGCATTTTGTACAAATCTAAAAAGGCAGCGACCAGGTTTACCTCCTATCCAAGGGGTCAAATTAAAAAGCACCCCAATTTATTGGATACATTTATTCCACCTGGCAGTGATAATAGAATGCCAAAGACCAGATGCCTTAAATCAGACTCTTAGGTAAGGAAAGCCTGCCACTGTGGATTACATGTTAGAATCAACATACTTAGGGTTCAGTCTAAACTTCTTTGAACCAAGGATCATTACATGAGATTTGGTACAGTTGACATCTATTTTTGGTCCCTAATAATTCTTTATAAAACCTCAGATTAAAACAAAGACCTCTTTGGCACATGAGCCGCTAGTACCACATCATCAGCATTTAGTAACACCGGCACCTGAATATTGCCTATCATTGCTACATCTTGACCACATGAAGTTAGGTATTGACAAAAATCATTCATATAGAGGATAAATAAAATTGGAGCTAAAAAACACTTGACTCCTTTTTCTAGCTTAAATAGATCGGAACATTCCCGATTCAGTTCAACTCTGACCCTTGCAGATTTTGGTGAAAGGTTTCTAAAATATTAACCGTGGCAGGCTCCAATCCTTTCAGAGTAAACATTGTCCACAGCTTGTACTTATTTACTCAGTCAAAAGCAGTAAACAAGAAATGAAAGCCAGATACACTGGGCAGTGATTAGCCGTGACATATTTGCCAATAATCAATTTAAGGTTCAAACACTGCTCCACTGCCTCAGGTGCTCCATGAACCCTTATTGACAAACACATAATGCATTTTTATTAGTGACCCAGTCCCTGATCTGGATAAAGACCACCCTCCCCAAGATTTTGTCAGTAGAATCCATAAAAAATATTGGTCAATAGCATCTCAGGTTGGATCTAAAGGAGTAAGGTTCCATGTTCTAGTTCTACTCTGGAACACCAGGCTGATGACTCTCTTCATCAGCATGACCGTTTGGAGAGGAGACAATTGTTAGCCCATCAGTCATACAATTCTGATGAATGATGACTCCGTAGAATCACAGACTCCCAATTGAGATTTAGTTAGTTTATTACAAGGCCAAGTACAGTTGGACATACAAGCACCTCAAGATGAGGGTGTAGAAATACATTGGAACTAATTCAAAGCCAAACCTTAAGTTAAGTCAGGACAGCATGCACAGAATAATCAGTTGAGAACCAGAATACAGAAGATAACAGCAGAAACTTTGAGATTATTTTTCATTGGCGGTTCGTGGGTATAAAGAATTAGTCTGTCCCTACACTACCGCTTACGTGACATCCCTACTTTGCATTTCTCAAGGCAAGATCCATAAAGGTGTCAGCGTGTGAAGTCTTCCTAGGAAGTCTGTTCACATGTAGATGGATCAAGTAGCATAAAGCTACAGAGCTCATTCTAAGATGATCTCTCTCTCAAGGCAAGGTAGAAGTCCCTGGACACTGTCCCTAACTTCAATACTTCACTTTCGCAAGTAGCATCACAGGATGCATTGCAGTAGGGGTGGGCGGCCAGCTACGCTCCGTGCACGGAGTGTGCGTAGTGCCGCCTACTCCGCATTTTGCGGAGCGGGCGTAGCCAGGCGGCACTACGCACGCTCCGCAGACGGAGCGTAGCTGGCCGCCACCCGCCTCCCTCCCGCCCTCCCTAAATACTTTAAATTAAAGGAATCAAATAATTTAAAATGCACTTACCTTGCCCGCCGCTGCCCGCCGCGTCCCCGGGGCTCGCTATCTTCCGTCTTCCGTCTTCTTTATTAATGCGCATGCGCGGGCGGCCGCGCATGCGCATTTTCTCGTGAGAAATGCGCATGCACGGCCGCCCGCGCATGCGCATTAGTAAAGAAGACGGAAGACGGAAGATAGCGAGCCGCGGGGACGCGGCGGGCAGCGCGGGCAAGGTAAGTGCGTTTTAAATTATTTGTCTCCTTTAATTTAAAGTATTTAGGGAGGGCGTGAGGGAGGCGGGTGGCGGGGCTGGCGGCCAGTGGTGTTTGCGGAGTGGGGCTACGCGGAGTACGGAGGTGGGCGTAGTTTCTCGCCCACTTCGCGTAGCTCCGCGAAGCCCCACTCCGCCAACTCCGCCCAGGGTTAAGCATCACCCCATTTAATCAAGCCACCTCCTTGTAGGTAATTGCCCACACAGCAGCGAGCGTCCCAGGCCTTGGCAAGATGACCTTGATTCCCAGGCTTACTCCGATGAGAAAGTACAACAGTTCTTTATTATCAGTATCGTCGTTCAATATATGCTCCCATCCCGAAGCCTAACTACATGTTGCTTCCTGCAAAAGAAACGTGAGAAAGAACACATCCAACATAGAGATGAAATTCACTAGTAGGTCTAATGCAAAAGTTTCCAGTGGAAAAATACAATTCAGACCTACAGAAATTGATCAACATATGAAATAGCAGACAGCCTCATGAAATTTCACACATAAAATGAACGTTATTACTGACCACATCTAAATTAACACGTTACATAGGCACATCAAATTCAAGAATCATCATCAGCTGTGTACACATTCTGCATGTTAATGTTTTCAACTAAGCACACATAGTTGCAACATTAATTTCTTCATGTCTACATTGAAAATATCCTTAACAAATCACCTTTCATGTTATTACAGTTCACGTTTTATTGGCCTAAGTTAATACAATAAAGGATTATATGTAGGTGCGGACTACCCATGATTATAATACACTCCTATAAAGGAAAGAGCAAAATTTTAGCACTAACAGTCTGATGTCCCTTGTTAAAAATGGGTACAATTATGTAGGAAGACCATACATCTGGTAAGGATGCACAATTCACCTAATTAAAAGTATTAGTTAACATTGACACCCAGATGCCCAAATTGGACTCTAATTAGGAATTAGGCACCCCACATGGTCCTGGCACTTTGTTTGTGAGATATTCCCCAGGGCGCTTACCACTTCATCTAGGCTGAAATGCAGACTGGCTTTCGCACCTCCGTTAGCCTCCTGGAATACCTGTGTATGATCAACTGTGCTCAATCTGTATACACCAGAAAAATGTGTTACCCAGCCATCAGCTGTGATATGGTTACTGAGGGGCGCTGTATTTCTACTGCTGTTCCTGACTGTTAGCCAGAATAATTTCCAGTTGTTCTTTCTGTTAGCTTCCATAATTAACTGAACATTCCTTTTACGTATTTCCTTATTTCTCTTCAGTATTGTATACTTATAATACACTCTACATCTAATTAGAAGCTCAATGTCTTAGGTTGATAACCAAGTCTAGTCTTAAGTTGTGATTTGTCAAAGAACAGGCTGAATCGAACAATTTAGGAATCTGGGATCTGACCAAAAAACTGGTTTCAAAAGCTCTTTCAGGTTTCGCTCAGGGTGGGGTATGGTGGAGCAGAATCTTAATCTCCATCTAGTTATCAACAAATACATTTGGTCCAAAAACAAATCCCTTCATCTTGCCTTCATGGACCACTGCGGACAGAGAGAAGCTCTGGTCAGAGTTGGAGGTAGGAAAAAGTCGGGTTTACTTTTCTCAGGGATCTTCACTGTGGGTTGATGGCTTCAGTCCATTTTGGTAGTAATGGAGAATGCATCAAACACTTTACTCTTAGTAAAGTGGTCAGACAGGGCTGTATCTTGGCCCCCTTTCTTTTGATCATGTATGTCAATTGCCTGGAGAACGCACTTCTTGAGCCGGGCATCGATGTTCCAGGAGTCAGGGGCAGACTTCTCTATGCAGATGATGCTGTTCAATTTGGATGAACTGACAGAAGCCTGTTGGTTTTATAAGCAGTCTGGATTTGCTTACTAATTTTAAAAAGTCACATGTGATATGAAGTGCCAACTCTTCTGTTCAAATGCAGATCTTAAGTAAGGTAGAAAATGTTACCTATTAATTTCAATAGACTCAAGACTTAGTTGGCAACCCCTAATAAAAAAGAATACTTGAAACCTTAAGAGGGAATGTGCCGGAGTCAGTGACCGATGTCGGGTGCTTCAGGTGCAAAGAAGGGTTGCTTGACTCCACAGCTACGAGGACCAGAAGATGTCAACGATGACCAGAAGCCAGATGCGTGCTGCTCGTAAAGGATGTCGAGTGCTGAGGGGTTGGTGTCCAGCTGGTGCACAAACAAGCCTTGGCAAAAACAATCCACACAGGAAGGTCAAGCAGGTTATGGTGTAGACCAGCAAGGTCCAGGGGACTCACCATGCAATGGGGAGTCAGGGCACATCAGGAACAACCAGAAAATCCCAACAGAAATCAAGGAGACCCTCGGGAAGACCCACAGGCCGAATGACCAGGAGTCGCAATGGGACCTCGAGCAAGATTGCAAAGTACCTGCCCACGGAGCAGTTGGTGTGAGGAGGCTGGAGTTCTTTGGTGTAAATACTGCTCAGGGTCAGGGCTACACAGAGTCCAATACACAAACTCGGCAATTGGCAACAAGCATATGCAACTGCAAATGGACGTGGTGCACAGGGGTTCAGGTTATGCAGTCCCCACGAGGGATACTAGCCTCAAGCTTGCTGAGAGGACCGATCAACCATTGTAACCCACCTCTTGTGTTGCTGAAATCTTCAGAGTCATCAGGAGCGCAGGAGCAGCAGACTGGTCAGTTGTGTTGAGGTGCCTGCAAATGCAGGGTAGTGACTCCTTCACCCCAAGGGAGATTCTTCAGTTGTCCTTAGTGCACTACAAGTCCTGCACGGAACCTGTATGGAGCAAGGGCACAGACAAAGCTTTGCACGGAGAGGGGGATGAAGTCAGGCCTAGTCGAAGTCCAGCAAAGTCCAGAGTGTCCAGATGGTCGAAGGTCATTACTTTTGTATTGTAAAATCTTGCCCATGTAAAATCTAAAGCCTTACAGCCAGGTAAGCCCTTTTGTACTCAAGGGAGAGGGTTGGACAGATTCAGTGGACCTTCCTAGGGGAGGGCCAGAACAGAGGGGAGGTTACTCCCATGTCCTTTGTCCAGTTTCGCACCAGAGCAGGAGCCACTGGCTCCCAGAACTGGTCTGAGCTGGACTATGCACAGGGACCCAAATGTGCCCCAGGTGCAGACTTTAAGGCACTCTCAGAGTGCACCCACCCAGCCCCAATACACTAAATTCTGTATGGGGGTGGTCACACCTCCCTGTGACAGGATTCCTATTGTGCTGCCTTCCCCTGCTTGAGCTTGGCTCAGCAGCAGGTTGGAAGAAATGTGTCTCTGGTTGGCAGCATCCATTTTGTGCTGTCCGGGTGGAGAAGGCTGGCACCGGATAGACCAGCGACCCCATGAAGCTCACTTCAGAAGGGTGCAATCATACCTCCCACACCGTTAACAGGTGCGAAGGTATGATTCCAAGGTGTTTGATACCAAAGATGATATGTTTCTATGCAGCCGTTTTTGAGATAGCATTTACAGTGAGGTTATAATGCACCTCTACCTACATGTCCGGCTGAGTCACAGACAACGCAGGAGGATGGTCTCCAAAGGCTGCAGAGAAGCTCTGCTCATACAGGGGCACCCTCTCACCTAAAACCCAGCACCCTGCCTTCAGGATTGATATGGCCTGCTATTGGGGTGACTTATACGTTGTAAGTGTAGTGACCAATAGATATAGTGATCCTATATCTAAAGTAAGCGGTGCAAGCACCAGCTTACACAGGTTGCAGTAGCAGACTTGTAGTTCCATTTTGCATGGCCTCTCATGGGTGACATAATACATGGTTTAGCCAATGGGAAGCCTCTGGGGTACCTATACCCTGGTTACATGAGTACAATATACTAGGGACTTATAAGGGTACCCCAGTATCCAATCTGGAGTGTACCAAAGTTCATACATGACAATTTAAAGGAGATAGCAGATAGACTGGGGTCCTGATTAGCAGGATCCCAGTCAGACTAGTCAAAAACAGTGCAACGTCAAGCAAAAAGTAGGGGTAACCATAAGAAGCGGATCCTACTTTCCTACAAATAGCACACTGCACTACTTTCTTTAGTGTACTCATAAAACACTCAATAAATGCATTGACCTGCAGCCACAGAGGTGTGCTCTTCTGATGCTTTATACTTAGATGCTCTAAGAAATCTCAGAACTCTCAACTGTTGAAAGGCAGGATATTGTCAGATTTCACTGTGGCATGTCACAAAGATGCCATTTAGTATCTCAATGACTAGGTTCTGAGTGGTAGATGAGAGATCTGCAATTAAGGGAAATCATGAGTATTCATCCACAATCACCATCAGGTGATCTCTGTTGTAAAGTGGACTAAAAAAGTAAATGGCTACTCTCTCCCATGCATGCTGCGGGAGTTCTGACATGTTTAAGGTCTTTCGTCTGTTGAGTAACTTTTGTAGAAGCACAGTTGCATAGATGACAGGCCTTTAATTCCTTTTCAACCCTCTCATTGGGATAAGAACACCGGACTCTGCTCCTTTCGGGCAACAATTCCACAATGTCGATCTTGGGTCTCTTCGAATATTTTCTGTCGCAGGCTCTCTACAATAAGGATTCTTGACCCTCGCTATATAACTCCTTCTTGAGTTATAGACAGTTCATCTTTTGACATTGTTGTATTTTTGATAATGACCAACACTTGTGATGGTTTGAGTGTGTTGGTTCCATGACTGATGTGTGATTATATCTTCAACATTAGCATGTCACTATCATGGCTAATGGCAGTGATATTCTGAGCTAACAAAATGGAAGCTGGTGTGTTCTACAATGAAATTGATATAGACTTCAGCCATCTTGGATGGATTACCATGACCTTGTATAGGTACTCTGGAAAAGAAGTCAGCAGGGTTCTGATCCTTCTCTGGATGATACACAATGTTATAATTGTACTCTTATAATCATATTCCCCATCGTTCAATGCGAGGAGGCATATTGGCCTTGCAAATTTACTGGCAGATGCATCAAAGTTATGTTTTGCGAGTCCTTAATAGCGAATTTTAAGGAATCGCTAATAAAGACTCGCAAAACGGGATGCATGTAGGAATCGCAATGTTATTAGCGATTCCTACAGATTCCTTATTAACGATTCGGTAATAGCTAATCGCTAATAAGGAATGGCTTTCTCATTCATTCCTATGGGCCTAAAGGCCCATAGGAATGAATGGGAAAGCCATTCCTTATTAGCGATTAGCTATTACCGAATCGCTAATGTTCCGCTATTTCAAGGGTGCCAGGGTGTTCAAAGGACACCCTGTTGCACCCCTGAAATGGACCTGTGCACAAATGTTACACACACACATGCCCTAAGGGCATGTGTGTGCGCAACAGATGTATGACGGTACCACGCGTACTTGTACAACGCGCACCGTTACAACGCTACTTTTACCACGCAAGTCGTTACAACGACTTGCGTGGAGGGGCGCTGGATAGTAAATTATTTAATTTACTATTCCAACTCCCGTCCCCGTGGACTCTAGGGAAAGGAGTTTTATAGTAAATTAAAGTATTTACTATCCTGGAGCGCCCCCCAGCGCATTTCGTTGTAACTACCTGCGTGGTAAAAGTATCGTTGTAACGATACCGCGTTGTAAAATATGCATGGTAACCGTTGCATACCGTGCGCAACATGTAACTTTGAAAAATGCACAAAAGTGCATTTTTCAAAGTTTTAGCAAATTACCACGAAGTTCAACTTCATGGTAATTTGCTCCCCCTGTTAGCGAAATCGCTATTTTTTGGGGTTTCATGCATTGCATTTAAGGAATCTCATTTTGGGATTCCTTAAATGCAAGAGCAATGTAAGGAATCGCTATTTAGAGATTCCTTAAATTGCGATTTCTGCATTTGGGATGATGCATACCAAATGCAAAAATACCCGGAGCAAACGGCCAGATTCTGAGAAACTGCCCGTTTGCTCCCGGTATTTTCTTTGATGCATCTGCCTGATAGTCAGTAAAGCTTGATAATCACTTACTAGCGTAAAAGGCTTTCTGTACAGGAATACAAGGGAATGTTCGCAAACCCATATGCTTTTGAGCATTTGGGTGTCCATCGTGCTGTGCAAGGATAGATCCTAACTAGTCTGGGCTAGCGTTAATAACCACTTCTGTATAAAGCTCCGGATTGAAGTATGCAGTTTCAGAAGCATTCTCGTTCGCTTGTGTAATTTTCTTGAAACGTTTTTCACATTCATTTGACCAATGAAAGTAAACATTCTTTTCGTCAAGTCTCTCAATGGAGCACTTACAGAGTCAAATACTCATATATATCTGGAACAGTAACTGGCCATGCCCAGAAATAATGCACCATAGAAACATCTTGTGGGGGACCAGCATTTTATAGCACTTGTGCTTTAGCAGGGTCAGGTGTCATGCCCCCATCAGAAAAGATAAGGCCATAGAATTTTAGCTTTGTCTTATGGAACTCACACATGTCTGCATTCATAGCCAAACCTGTATCAGCAAGTAAATGTCATACTTGTGGGAGAGCTTTATCATGCTCTTTTTGGGTAGTTCCAAAATCAACATTTCATAGCTGTAATTGAAGGAATTCATGACAGGATATATGATACATTGAATGACATCTTTAAAAAGTTCTCAAGCTGATGACACACCAAAACGAATTCTTTTGTATCGAAATTGACAAACATGTGTAGAAAAGGTTGCAATGTACCTGCAATTTTCTTCGAGTTCAAACTGATGATACCCTTTATTCAAATCAAGGTTAGAGAAGACCTTTGCACCATTTAATTGCGTTCACATGTCAACGAAGCAAGGACCTGGATGTTGTTATCATTCAATTGCCTTGTTTGCCTTACGGATGTCAACACATATGGGGATAGCTCCTACACTGTCCTTTTTGGGCAGTCCCACTATGGGAGAAACCAATGGCATTGGATCAATAGAATCTCAATGATATAATTCTTAAGTAACAAATCAAGTTATTTT
Source organism: Lissotriton vulgaris (assembly GCF_964263255.1). NCBI lineage: Eukaryota > Metazoa > Chordata > Amphibia > Caudata > Salamandridae > Lissotriton > Lissotriton vulgaris. The sequence goes on along the minus strand of NC_141689.1, from coordinate 1,193,769,205 downwards.
TCAGCAGCTTCTTGTAAATGAAAAGCAAGTTGGCTATGTCTATGATGAACAGGACGGACGTCCTCATTAATATGCAACTTTACTTTCATGGTCTTAAGTTTTCCTAAACCATGAAACAGCAATGGAAATTGACTTACTATTTCGTGGTGAGCAGTCATGTTGTAGTTTCTGGAAATCAGTCCCATATGAGCAGCTGTGCTGAAACTGAGTAGACAGTCACTTGAGGCTATACCTTGAAGCACATGTATAAGTGCTTGCACCTTCATTTTCTTGTGTTTAGTTGTCGCTACAAATGAACCTTGACTTTTTAAGGGTGCAGCCCATGCCTAAACTTTGGTTTTCAATGGCATAAGTTGCTAAACTGGAGACAATTCATTATATTTTTTTCTCAGGCATAATGTTGATTGATGCATCACTGTTGACAATGAAAGGTATCAAACAACCATTTATTTTCAGTGTAATCTTTGGACAATTTTTAAATGACTATGGTGCTTTGGAATGTAGTCTTTTTTTTGATTGACATTTTTCTTCACTTGCCGCCAGTTCAACATGCGCCCACTTCTCTTAGGCAAACATCAACTTGGCACAACCATCTTCACTTTCACCTGATACTGATACAGAAGAACTGTTTGATGATGATTTAGATGACAATCAACTTATTTCAGTGTTGGTTTGTCTTAACTGATTTCACCATTTGACCTTGTGGTTGCGTGTTGAACGTTACTTTTGGAAAGTTCTGGTGGCTATTTTGTCTTCACGCAGTGATGCACTTGGTTTTTCCTTCACTTTGCAAACCATCACAAAATGGTTCTCCTTCCCACAGCCTTTACATATACATCCAATGGCAGGACATTTACCTTTGTGGGGAAACGAAAATCCACATCTAAAACAGAACTTCTCTTCATGTGTAGACATCACTTTGTGTCCTTCAGTCTTTTGTTTTGGCTTACTTTTCACAATCATGATTGATTCATTCTTGCACCTCCAGCCTCTACGTCAGCAGCTTGTATATCATCCTGCTCTTCATCTCTGGCAGTCATTAGTACCCACTCCAAACTAAGAGTTTCTCTCAGCATTCGTCGTCTGAATGAAACAGACAAGTATCCATCAATAACTCTAAGACTTATAGCTTTTTTTATCATTAAATTTATTGAACTAACAGTGTTTGATGTGTGTGTTGGGTCTCCACAAATTCACCAATGGTTTCCCCAACTTTCTCTAATTCTTGACAGAAAATGTATGTTTTGTAATCTACACTTGACATTGGATTAAACTTCTGCCTCAGTTTGCAACATTTTCTTTATGACTTCTTTTACACCATCACCAGCAAGATTTTTGAGGTATTTGATAATCTTTTTATCAGTCTCTTCAAGTGCATCAATGAAATCATCTAGTGTCTCTATACAAACAATCCATCTAGCGACAATATTTTGCTTTTTGGTGGTATCAAAAGGTAGTGGTGGTTTCAGGAACGCAGCAGCATTGTTACAAGTTATGGGAGTGAATGACATTGAAGGTTGAGCTTGTTCAGATATTGTTGAATATGCACTAAGTCCTGTTTCATCTGCGTCATCCCTGAGGCCCTGCAATGAATCGGTCTCCGGATCCTCCTGGCTAGTCTGTTGGACTGTGACCTCCTTCTTGGTCTCCATCAGAGCCCTTCACTTCCTGAAGATTTCTGGAGTTTTTTGAGTGGTCACCTGGCAGCTTTGGTGGTGACATGTAAATAATGAAAAGCACACACTTATTTAATCAGTTTTAAACAGTGTTTATGCAATTTGTTTAAATGCTGTCATGGTAGAAACTTTGATATGCAGCTCCTGGTTCGTGCTCTATATTTTCACGTGAATTTCATCAACAAAAGCTGGTGTTCAGGTGGTACCCCAGTCCCAAGGTGCACAGCCTTTAATGTCAGTCCATGGGCCATTGTATTTCAGCACCAATCTTGAATTCGTTTGAATACATTTTAGTCCATTTTAATCAATTTTAACCACAACTAAACCTACATATGCAAGTCTTGCGTGTTTTTATTTGCAACTAGTTAGAATGGGGAGTTACTCTTCAGAGCTCTCCCCCCTTGCCTGTGGAGGGCCCCAGGGCTCCTCATTGAGCCCCACCCTGTTTAATATCTATGTGGCCCCACTGGCAAGGGTGGTGAAATCCTTTGGGCTTGAAGTATTATCCTATGCCGACAATACCCAGATCATGGTATCTATTACGCAAAATGTCAGGAACTCCGCGCAAAATTTTAAAGACTGTATGACCGCAGTCTCATCTTGGATGGTTCACAACTATCTTAAATTGAACGGTGAAAAGACGGAAGTCCTGATCTTTGGGGAAGGCCTGGACATCTGGTCGGGTGAGCGGTGGCCTGACTCCTTGGGTACCTGTCTCACTCCTGTTCCATATGGGAAAAACCTTGGAGTCATTATTGATAATTCTCTCTCCATTACTCTGCAGGTCTCAAGGACTGTGTCCTCCTGTTTCGGGCTCATCGTATTATAAGAAAAATATCCCAGTTTCTGTCTTTTGAAGCCCGGAAAAAGGTGGTTGTGGCCTTAATCCTAGCCAGACTAGACTATTGTAATGCCCTTCATCTGGGATTCAACAAGGGTCAGATTCACCGCCTGCAGCTGGTCCAAAATGCCACTGCAAGGCTGGTTTTGAATATCCCCAAGTATCATTCAGCCTCATCTTCCCTCAGTCTACTGCATTGGCTTCCGGTGGAGCGTAGAGTTCTGTTTAAGACCCACTGCCTCGCCCACAATGCATACTATGGCCGGGGCCCTACTGGCCTAATAGCCAATGTTAAAAGGTACACGCCCTCAAGGAACATTAGGTCAGCAAACCATAATCTAGTTGTGGTTCCGAGGTTTAAAAGATTGAAGTGGGGGGGGAAAGCTTTCTCACTGACTTCTGACAAGGCGTGGAACTCTCTCCCTGTTTCCCTCTCGGGGCAACAAGAATATTCAGTTTTTCGCAAGTCCCTGAAGACCTGGTTGTTTCCCAAGAGTAAAGCTTGAGTATGATTTCCGAAGTAGGCTGTGGGCGGTTCGTACACAGCGCCTTGACGCCCTTGGGCTTAGTTTGCGCTATACAAATTTCTCATTCATTCATTCACTTGGTGATTCTTGTGCAAAAGTTATTTGAAACGTAATTCCTTTACTTGTGACAATGATGATGTCATCCAAACTAAAAAAAAAACAGTGCTCTTTGGGAAAGGTACCTTCATAAGGGGTAACAAGAATATGATTATTATGAAAATTAACAAAGGTCCTATCAGCATAAACATCAGTTACCATATTTCCAACACACATAATAGGCATCAAGATACAGTGATGCATAATATAATACCAAAGGGTATCATGTTACAAAACATACTATAGCAAACATGTTATCCCCCAAAGACATAGGATCCCATACAAATGTAAGATATATGCTGTAAACCACCATGCGCTTTGACTCCACATGCATCAAGCATCGATTCTGTCATTCGACGACGCCACCTGTGGCAGAAACAAGTAGTTTGCTTGCACCACGACAAACTCTCTGGGAGAGCATTGTCAATCTTCCGGTTACTTATCCCCTCTCTCGTCACAAGTTGTAGTATCCTCCACAGCCTGGATACCCGCTAATGACTACATCACACACTGAGCTTAGTATTAAACGTCTTTGTGTGTGTGTAACTGCTAACTCAACATTCCAAACTAGCCTTCATTGTGTTCCCCTCTAACACATCTGTCACAGATCTACGGAGTCCATTCCTATTTCTCAAGACACTACAGGGGCGTGTCTCTGGTGGGAGATTTATTGTGGGTAGATCAATGGCGGCTGGTGACTTTTGAAAGCAGTGGGGCGTAAAAGTTGGGCATGACTTTTAAGCCGCAAGCAAAGCGAGCAAGCGAAGATAACAAAAGTGGGTACAGGTTGGATCCTCCTCCCAAGAGAAAATTGGAAAAAGATAGGCAAATGGTGAATTTTAAAGCAAAGGTATTATGCTATTAAGTGGCTGAAGATTTGCTTTCAATGTAGGAATTGCTCCCTGCCAAGTAATAAAACCTTCCTACTGAACAAAAGCTACAGTTTACATTATCAATATCGATTCAATGGCAAAACATACTGCTGGCACGGAAAAGCTATTAATTCAACAGTATGACGTAGGGCTCACACCCACTTTAAACACTTATGTGACCATAGGCGCTTCAGTGCGGGGATTGAGGGAAGGCAACTGGTGCGCATCACACGCTCATTGTTGCTGACATTATCTAAGACCTGCGAGACAGTTGGCACTGCTTGACAAACACAGTGGCAGCATTAATGGCCGACAGCAAAGTTAAGGAATAACCCCAATGACCTCTGTGGTTTTTAAGGCCCGCTGCTCGTGAATCTGGGTTAGAACTGCCAGGGACCTTAAGTGAATGAATCATTTAGAGGCACATAACATAGCAAACAGAGCAGAAGACAGCCCTTTCAGGGCTCCAGAGAAAGCTTGCTATGTCTGGTTTAATAAGATCCACTATTGTTCCCTCACATGGTGAATGGTGATCCGAAATACTTCGAGGAACATCCTGTGAATGGGTCATTAATGGAGCGAGTGACCAGGCGAAGGCTTTTGCAAGTATTTGGGGCACTTCCCTCACCTTGCCTGTAATGTGATGTCGCGCGCGGGGGGAGGGGGGAATTAAATATATAATAAAACTTACATCACCGCCGGTCCGGGTCCGCACCTCCTCTTCTCCTCAACCCCTTGGCGCCTTCACGTCGTCGAATGGCACTGGCAGCCCCTTGTAGCCAATCCTGGCGCTGCAGGGGCACAGGTTACTCTACGCCCACAGCACGTCCATTAGGAGACCGAAGGGCTCCTAATGGGCATGCACAAAAAAGCACGAACACAAGTGCGCATGCGTGGGCATGGGTAAAAAATTCACCCTCCGTCCCCACGCATTCGCACTCATGTTGCTACCTGCCTGATGACAATCATGTCAATCAAAATGACACCTCCCGACGTCATGCTGACAGGCATGCATTGTCAGTTCTCCCTCGGTGTCCCCTGCGGGTGGCTGCGGGCGGCTGCGGGCGGGGGGGGCTATGCCCCCACACCCCTATGGATGCACCGCGCCTGGGGTAGATTATGCGGTGCAGGCTTCTTATCACACAGGTCGTGACTTTTGCTCCCCTATCAAAATCTATTGTGAATGGGTAACGTTATTTGCAAGACTTGGTGGTGTTGATAAGGATGACTAAATAATGTCAGGTTTGCTGCTTTCCGTAAGTCATCCCCTCTTTCATTGCCATTATCCCACCTGAAGCTGAAAATATAGGGTTCGTCAAAACCTGTAGCAAATTAAGGGACCTCTCCAAGCACTCCATTATTTCTGTTATTGACTTAATGAATTTGCTTAGAAGAGTTCCATATCTTTTAAACAGGAGATCTACCATTGCCGCTGCCACAAAAGAAATTCTAGGGCCTATGTTGTCTGTCTTTGTCCTTATCGCAACTGACAGTCAAGCCTATCCCCCTTTTCTTTCTCTTTACCACTGGCTCAGCTGATTGGGAACAGTGATAACTTGGTGTACAGGACAAACAACTGGGGAGGATAGTAATTGTTTTATCACACACTGATATCACATTTGTCGGATCAGGTACTTTTAAAGCCCCCATTGATGAGCCCCACGGAGGAAAGTCTCCTCTGGGCTAATTCAATCTCTTTGCTTAGAACCCCCACTGCTTGCACTATAACTTTGTCAATGGTGCTGGCATTATTTAGGGGAGACCATGAGTTGCTTGTTGCTTTCCTTTTAGCCATTTTGA